>NC_064641.1:619100156-621600156 GCF_023864345.2 Schistocerca serialis cubense
CATGTCTGCAAGCTCTGCAGCGAACATCCATAGGGGGTACGAGGAACACTGTTATAACAATTTAAGCGCAGGGTGTAGGGTGCGATGATGGCCGGGACCGGCGCTAGGTGGATTAAATCCACCGCCTGTTATTGCATATCGCGCGTCTCCCTAAAATTATCCACGGCCGCCCTGAATATGTATCTCGTTAATAACACAGGTTAATTTCGCGAAGTTGAGATATCGCGTGGCGCGCAGTCGTGCCGCCTTCCTCTAGCACTAACACCCCTATACCCACTCCCATTCCCACCCCCCTTCCCCTGCCCATCTGTGTCTCCATCCACACAGTGTCGCCAGTAATCACATCCTTAATCAGTGGTTGGCTTTATTGGCGCAACTTCTCTATTAGCGTTACTAAACTTGAAAGCACAGACTTATCGCCGAAGAGCATTTACTGTGACCTACCACGTCGAAAACAAGGGAACTGGCTCGCCCAGATGCCACTGATACCGTGAACAAATTTTCTTGTACCGTTAAATTCAATCACGTAACAACAGCTGAGTCATCCTAAGCGTGAACCTACGCACTTTCTTAGAATCACATAGAAAAAGGCATGGCAAGCATCTCCCGCCTCTTCCCTCCCTTGTTTACATATTTGCCACGTACAAATAACCACTGCATGTAGGTATCTCATAATCTTCACTGAAATCTCCAGCTACTGTGGGGAGAAAATAACTGAGCTATAAGCGAGGCAGAGCAACTGTGCTCGAGCAGTTTTCTGTTGACTTTTGGATTACGCTTGAGGATGCACTGTTCTGGCTTCCCTTTTCTTTGGTTTACTAGAAAAGCCCAAAGTCACTCTGAACTAGCTTTACAGAGGTGACGCAAAGAGAAAATGATTATTTTCTCCGTACTCCATCCAAAAATCCTGCGCTGTTTTACGCTGAAGCGCCAAAGCAACTGGTATAGGCATGCGTGTTCAGAGACATATAAATATGCAGAATACGACGCCGAAGTCGGAAACGCCTATATAAGACAACAAGTGTCTAGCGCAATTATTAGATCGGTTACAGCTGTTATAATGGTATGTTATCAGAGTCGGTGCACGAGCGATGGGACACAGCATCTCCGAGGAAGCGATGAAATTTGGACTTCCCGTACGACCCTTTCACGAGTGTACCATGAATATGAAGAATTCAGTAAAACATCAAATCTCCGACATTGTTGCGCCCGAAAAAGATCCTGCAAGAATGGGACCAACGACGACTGAAGAAAATCGTTCAACGTGACAGAAGTGCAACCCTTCCGCAAACTGCTGCAGATTTCAGTGCTGGGCCAGCAACAAGTCTCAGCGTGCCGACCATTCAGTGAAACATCGATATGGGCTTTCGGAGCCGGATTCCCATTGGTATACCCTTGATTACTGCACTGTCACGAATGATGGTGATGATGATGATGAAACAATGAGGACAACACAAACACCCAGTCCCCGGGCAGAGAAAGGCTTTACACCTTGCCTGGACTGAAATTGCACTGTTGATGACTGGAAACATGTTTCCTGGTCGGATGAGTGTAGTTTCAATTTCTATCGAACGGCTAGATATGTTCGGATATAGAGACAACCACATGTATGTCAGCAGGGGACCATTGAAGCTAGTGTACAGTCCATAATGGTGTGGGATGTGTGCAGTCGGAGTGATATGGAACCCCTGATACGTCTAGATACGGCTCTGATAGGTGACACATACGTAAGTATCCTGTCATGATTGATTTGTGGGGCACTCAACTGTGTGGTCATCAGCGACCCCATAGAGTCCAAATTTTTATGCAGTCTAATTTTTTTCACAGTCCAGTCTAGCCATTGTCCCGAATGATGATGATGATGATGAAACAATGAGGACAACACAAACACCCAGTCCCCTGTCAGAAAATCCCCTCTCTTTTATCCGATTGATGACATCCCCCAAGGCTCCATTATCTCCCCTCTCCTCCATCTCCTGTACACTGCCAATATTCGCTAGCCACCCCCACCTGAACACCTCCTCCAATATGCTGATGACACCGCCGTCCTGGCTCTCTATCCTACCCTTCAATGGTCCCAGTGCACCCTTAAAACTTACCTTCTCCGGTTCACCACTTTGCACAACCAGGGGTTCCTTCATATCAAACCTTCCATGACCCAGGGAATCTTCATAGAATGCACCCTGCGCTCCTACCATCTCCATGATGTCTACCTAACCATTTATGGTCATCCCATCCAGCTCATCCCAACCTGAGGTACATCCTCGACCGTCAGCTCACCTGGACCATCCAGCAGAAAGCCCATTCCCACCTCTGCCTCCTAAAGCTCTGCCTGGCCACACTTGGGGATTGCATCCTTCCACCATCCTCCACACCTACAAATCCCTCATCCATCCTATCCTCTGTGTGCCAGTGTTGCCTGGATCTCTCCCTCCCCCCTCCGCTTTTGTAAGGCCCTCCAAATCCTAGAAGTCCACACTCTCTGCCTTGCCTTTTGTATCTGCCTTCCGTCCCCCACACGACTCCTGAATGATTTCATTCCCTTCCTCCACCTCCTCCTTTGTCTAAAACATATCCAGATCCCTTACACTGTCTGCAGGCATTTCCCCCTACTCAATGGTGTCCTCCTTCCTCTCCACCCCCCCTCCCATTGCTGCACCTCCATCGCTGTATCCCTCCCTCTCTCCACCTCCATGCCCACCATCTCCTTCATCAGGTCAATTTCCAGCATCTCTCCCTCGCAGATGATGAACTGCGCTGCAACATCTGCCCTTCCTACTAACTGTAGCCTGGCCTTGTTCCTCCCTCCCAAGGGCTCCCCTTTCCCCCTCCACTCCTTCCCACAGAGTGGTTTTTCCTCCTTCCCCCCTGAGTCTCTGCACCCCCTCCTTGGCTGTTTCCCTCCCCTGTACTTCCCTCCCTGGCCCCCTTTGTCGCACCCCGTCCCATCATTCCCTCTCTCCGCCCTCTATCACCGCCCATCCCCCCTTTCTGCCCTTCTCCCTCGTCTCTGTACCTCTGGCAAATCCTCTCAGTTTGATTGTCGCCGTCAGTGTGCAACGTCAGTGTTGTGTTTGGTGCTGTTCTCCAGTGATGTCAAGAGCTGTGATTTTAATCATGTGCTGGACTTGTACACAGTGTTGCTGTCCATGATTGTCATGTGCTATGCCGCCCATCGCAACTTTTATGCTCCGGCCATACTTCGCCTTTTGTTTCTTTTAATCGTCACAGTGTATGGTTTTTTGTGTACGCTTTTTATATATTTGTCACCATTTTTACAGTTACCCCCTTGATACGCTATCTTCCATTATGTTTCCCCTTTTATAAGCTGTTTTGCTGTATTTCCTCCTGTATGTTGTTTTAAATGTCTCCCTGTTATGTTCTGTCTCTGGGCTGAAGAGCAGCCCCTATGTTGCTGCCAAGCCACCCAATATGGGCACTGAAATTCAATAAAGAAAAAAAGGGGTAAAGAGGAAGCTAGGCTTGAGAGGAATGCAGAAGTTTAACATTCCATTCAGCCTACCCCATTAGAAGCTATGTTAAACACGTTAGATACGCGACAGATGCACATTCAGTTAATGTTTCCTTCCAGGATGAGTATTAATGATGGAACAGTAAGCTTTCACCATGTTGCCAAACTAAAACAAGGAATTAATGATAAAATCACAATATTTGTGTTGCAAAGAGTATAAAATTTCCGTGAATAGTTATTCACTTGCTTTTGCTCTGAGAGTTTAGAGGATTTCAGCCAAATGAGACCATTATTTTCCAAATATAAAGCAGGCAAAAGCTATTTTCATTCTAACGGCTCAACAGCTTGGTGCCAGTTCATCTACGGTAAGCCGGCGAGATGTGCATTTGGTAATGAGAACTCACAATTTTTGTGCATACTTCGAGACACCTTGAGCCTACATCTAGTTTATACTGTCTGACAAAAGTAAGAAGCACGCAGAACATGATAGGATGGCAATGTAATTTCGTACACGTACATGCCACAGACATTGTAATCCTCTGTGTTACACTGAGAAGCCACGAAGTGCATTAGTGTTGTTCGCTTATTGTTTTGTTAGCGGGTATGGTGGGCTATAAAAAAAGCGTGAACCATGTCAGGCATTGAGTGAAGGCAGTGACGGATATGGAAATGGTGCATACTTGCGTAAGACGGCCTTATCAGTAGTTTGAAACAGACCTGACTTCGGGTCTCTATTTGGCTGGCTGGTTGAATAGTACTGTGTCCAGATTTGTGGCACACTGAAATGTGACAAGGGCTCGATGGACTGAGTAGGAAAGTGGGGGCTGGCTTACTCGTTGTGAATGTTCCAGTCGACCACATCTGATCATCACAATGGAGAACCGCTGTACTGGCACCAAGTACATCTTAACCCGTTCACATCTGTGTCTACCATCCTAAAGCAAGTTTTGGACTCCCTGCAACGTTCTGCGTCATCACGTGCCATTGGTTGGGGACTGTCAGCAGCTGGACTAGGAAATTCCCATACCATGCGTAGGCTGTATCTGGAGTAGTGGCGTGTCTTGGAAGCATGGACTGCTGATGACTGGCATCGCATTGTGTTCAGTGGTGAATCACCGTTCTCCACTGTCACACATGATAATCGTCGGCGGTGTGGCGACGGTCTGATGAGAAGACCCATTCTTCCAATATCTTGGAAAGGAACAGCAGTGTAACTGCTGGCATCGTGGTGTGGGGAACTACAAGGTATGAATCAGATCATGGCTGGTAGTGGCTGGGGAACTCTGACAGTACATCACGGACACCCTGCGTCCTCATGTGTTGTCTCTCATACGACAGTACCGTGATGTCATTCTCCAACGAGACCAGTGCTCGTCCACAGTTGGCAGTTGCCCTTATAAACAGCTTGACGCTTATGTACTCCCGCGCCCAGCTAGATCGTATAATCCGTCCCCAATACAACATGTGGGGGACCAACTTGGACACCAACTCCATCACATTCCAGTCTCCAGGATTTCAAGGTAAAGTAGAAAAATTGTGGGTCAGTTTGCTTCAGAAGAGGATACAAGTTTTATACACCCTTCCCAACAGCATCAGAGCGTACATCCAATTTTCAAGAAGTGGTACGCTATAGTGGTGAGTAGGTTCACACTGCCAGGTTGTTCGCAAATTTGATTCGATACTATAATCACAGAGGAAACATTACGTACTCTTTCAATCTGTGAAGTGTCATTTCGTATCCTCTTCTACTTCATATTGCTTCACCTTTTTCGTCAGGCTGTGTGAGAGAGTGAATGACAAAATTTCTAACGATACTAACACATTATCGTTACAAATTTATATTATCTGCCTTATGGCAAACACTTAGAAATATACAGGGTGATTTTTTCCTCCGTGAACAAACTCTAGTGATTGATCTATGAGAGGATACGGAACAAAAAAGGTCTAATTAACTTACGTCCGAAAATGCATGGTTTCCATGCTAGAGACCATTTATTCAATCATACATTGTTAGAGAGACTGTGGTGTAATACGCGCTGTACCATGAAGCCACAGTTACAGTATGTATAGAGAATGGTTCCCATGTACCTCAACGCATGCTTGTACGCACCGTAGCATGTTCTGTCTCGCACGTTCACATTGGCCAGGCTGCATCTGAACAGTGTCAAAGACAGCATGGCTATATTGCTCCAGTGTCTTCACATATGGAATGGGCTCTGCATACACGATACTTTTGAGATAGACCCGTAACCAGAAATCGTGCGGGTTGAGATCCTGCGAACGAGCAGGCTAAGCAACTTGACCCCCTCGTCCGATCCATCGACGAGGGAAGACACGATTGAGATGTGTCCGGACGTTAACTGCAAAGTGGGCTGGAGAATCATCATGTACCAGCAAATAACCCATCGAATCATCAATGGCACTTATTCCAGTAGGGGAGGCGAAGTCTCCCGCAAGAAACGCCAATAGTTCCTGCCTGTTAGGTGATGTGGAAGGAAGACTGATCTCAAAATACTCTCGTCAGTTATCCCGGACCACATATTACGGCTGCACCGATGCTGATGATTCGCTGTCATGGGGTTCTGCATACTATTCCACAGATCACTGTTATGAAAGTTGAAGATACTATTCCGGGCAAAGTTGGCCTCATGTGTGTATAGGATGGATGACACAAATCCCGGAATCGTTGTTGCCTGGTGAAGAAACCAGTGACAAAACTGCTCCCGATGTGGAAAGTCTGTTGCCAGTACGTCCTGCACACGCTGTAAGTGATAAGGGCAGTAACAATTGTCATGGAGAATGTTCCACACGCTCGTCTAGATTATCCTGTGCTAGCGGGCCAACTGCATGGTACTGACACGGCGATTGCCTTCCACAGTGTTAATCACATTTTTCTCCAAGTCTGGTATCCGAACATTTCGGGTATGTCCTTCATGATTTCCTGCTTCCTGGAACGACCCTGTTCCAGACAAAGGCAAAACACTGTTGCAAATATTGAATGCTGGGTTGTTGTCGGCGGAGCGGTCTCCTGGTACAACCTTGTTGACCGCCGGCCGTTGCCATTTCTCTCTCCGTAAGTAAACACCATTGTTTACAACGCTGTATCACATCCACTACAAGGTAAGTCAGTAACAGAAATGACTCGGACACAACATTACCAACTGCTATGGCAGGAGAGGGCGCTAGGAGATGACGTATGATCTACAGGAGGAAACCGTTCGTACAGTAACTGTGCCTGCATGGTACAGAGCGTATTAGACTGTAATCTCGCTAACAAGGTATGATTGAGTAAATGGTCTCTAGCATGGTAACCATGCATTTTCGGACATAATTTCATTCGATCTTTCTTGTTCCATTTCCTCTTATCGATCAATCGCTAGAGTTTGTACACAGTGGAAAAAATTCCCCTGTATATAGAAAATACATTTTCCGTTCACCTGCAACTTATTTGATAAACCCTAGCATTAGTGTTCATTACCAGTGAAAATTAAAGCCACGACTTGACCAGCGTGTTCTTCAGTATTACTTGTCGCTCTGAGGGCGTTACCTGGTAAGTCAAACAGGTGAGGTGGCGAAGACCTAACGAAGAACGGGATCGTTCAGTCGTCACTAGAGAATTACAGAGACGCCCAACAAACTGTGGTGGCATACGCCACAGAAGAGACTCTGTGGATCACGAAGAAGTTTACTATTAGAATTCCGAGAGAGTACGTTCTTGAAATAGTCAGACAATATTTTACCTCCTCCCTCATCAGTCTCGCGAAATGACCACAACGAGAAAATAAGAGAAATTAGAGCTAATACGCCGTTATATCGAGAGTAATTCTTCTCGCGCGCCATTCACGAATTGAACAGGGAGGAGGGGGGAGGGGGGGGGGGTGTGTCATCAGTTACTGGTACCAGAAGTACCTTCCACTATACACCGACTGGCGGCTCGTGGAGTATTGGCAAAGATGTATTATGGCTTCGGAAATCGGTTAGTTAGTTTTCGCAGGTCCTGCACTTCAATCTCAGGATGAACCCTGTCAGTGAAAACGTTTACAGGCTGGATTAATAAAAAGGAAGAGAGACATTAAGATGGTGGTTTTAATGCATCAGTTGTTGTATGTAGTCTCCGAACTCCTTCTTGACTATAACGAACAGAACGTTCTTACAGCCACATGAAACTGTCAGGAAAGTCCTTTCTTGGGATGGTGTTCAGCTCGCGATTCATATCGTCTTGAACGTTGATGTCAGTTAGACCGTCAGAGAGAGCGCATCGCTAGTTCCTGCTACTACTAAGTCCTGTGCACCGTTCACTTCTTACCTACTTTTACGAGCTTCAAACAGGAACGACTTATTTTCAGTTATCTGTGTAGTTACTAGTTTATTTTTGTAATTTTTTGTGTGTTCGAGTGCTTACTGGGCACAACCTTTTATTTCAATAACAGTGTAGTGTACAGTACCGCCGTTGCTATCGACCGTTGTATCGATTCTCGTATCGTGCAGGCTTTTGTTCGTTTGGTTAGAACAGCTCAGTGTCATTAGACCGTCAGCAAGAGCGCACCGCTAGTTCCTGCTACTACTAAGGCGAGTACACCGTTCGCTTGTTACATATTTTTACGAGCTTCAAACAGGAGGAGTGCAGTAATGGATAAGAACTGTGATTGTTGTGTACAGATGCGAGCTGAGCTGGCGACCCTTCGCTCACAGCTTCAGGCTGCGCTGGCTTCCGTCACACAGCTTGAGGCTGCTGCCAAGGGGCATCATTGTGGGGGGTCGGACGCGGGGATGCGAGGGACGTCGAGCACGTACCACGTGTCCTCCGATCGGTCCACTGCTGTGACCTCCCCGGGGACTGCTTGCACAGAGGTCGACCCCTCACCCGTGGTGAAGTAGGAGATCATTCCAAAGTCTGGCAGGCAGCGAAAAACTTTCCGTGGGGCCGACCGTAGGGCCTCCCCGGCTCGTCTGACGAACAGGTTTCGGGAGTTATCTGTGGCTGACGATGTCTCTTAGCCGGATGCAGTCGTCCACCCCGTTCCAGAGGAAGCTTCTCGGCCCGCAAGGTCTGGGCGTTCACAGGGGTGGGTTTGCTGGTAGTTGCTAGCTCCAGCGTTAGGCGCATAATGAGGCCCGTTAGGAACATGTCTGCCAAGGAGGGGAAGGAAGCCAGTGTGCACTCTGTGTGCATTCCGGTGGGGAGTCATTCCGAATGTGGAAAGGGTGCTTCCGGATGCCATGAAGAGTACAGGCTGCAGCCAACTACAGGTGGTGGCTCATGTCGGTACCAATGCCATGTGTCGATTTGGATGGGAGCAGATTTTGTCTGGATTCGGGCGGTTAGTGGAAAGGGTAAAGACTGCCAGTCTTGCTTCCGAGAGTAAGGCTGAGCAAACCATCTACAGCATCGTCGATAGAATCGATTGCGGTCCTTTGATGCAGAGCCGAGTAGAGGGTCTGAGTCACAGGCTCAGGCGGTTCCGCGACCGTGTAGGCTGCAGGTTCCTTGACTTGGGCCATCGGGTGGTGGGTTTCCGTGTTGCGCTTAATAGTTCAGGAGTCCACTATACACAGGAGGCGGCTACACGGATAGCGGGAGCTGTGTGGAAGGGACTGGGCGGTGTTTTTAGGTTAGAGGGATTCGGAAAATATGTTTAGCTCTTTATTCTCTTGAAGTAATAAGTGCCATCGACAGGGGATGTCAAATTGATTCCAAGTTTATAGGTTTCCAGAAGGCTTTCGACACCATTCCTCACAAGCGTCTTCTAATCAAACTGATTGCCTACAGAGTATCGCCTCAGTTGTGCGACTACATTCGTGATTTCCGGTCAGAAAGGTCACAGTTCGTAGTAACAGACGGAAAGACATCCAGTAAAACAGAAGTAATACCTGGCGTTCCCCAAGGAAGTGTTACAGGTCCTCTGTTGTTCCTGATCTATATTAACGACATAGGAGAAAATCTGAGTAGCCGTCTTAGATTGTTTGCAGATGGTGCTGTCATTTACCGTCTTGTAAAGTTATCAGATGATCAAAACGACTTGCAAAATGATTTTGATAAGATATCTGTATGGTGCAAAAAGTGGCAATTGACCCTGAATAGCGAAAAGTGCGAAGTTATTCACATGAGTACTAAAAGAAATCAGCTAAATTTCGATGAAGCGATAAGTCACACAAATCTGAGGGCTGTAAATTCAACTAAATACTTAGCGATTACTATTACAAATAACCTAAACTGGAACGATCACATAGATAATATTGTGGGTTGAGCAAACCAAAGACTGCGATTCATTGGCAGAACACTTAGAAGTTGCAACAGGTCTACCAAAGAGACTGCTTACACTACGTTTGTCCGCCCTATTCTTGAGTACTGCTGTGTGGTGTGGGATCCGCTTCAGGTGGGACTGACGGATGACATCGAAAAAGTATGAAGAAGGGCAGCTCGTTTTGTATTATCGTGAAATAGGGGAGATAGTGTCACAGACATAATACGTGAATTGGGGTGGCAAACATTAAAACAAAGGCGTTTTTCGTTGCGACGGGATCTTCTCATTAAATTTCAATCACCAGTTTTCTCCACCGGTTGCGAAAACATTCTGTTGGCACCCACCTACATAGGGAGAAATGATCTTCACGAAATCAGGGATCGCACGGAAAAATTTAAGTGCTCGTTTTTCCCGCGTGCCGTTCGAGAGTGGAGCGGTAGAGAGACAGCATGAAGGCGGTTCATTGAACCCTCTGCCAGGCACTTTATTGTGAATAGATGTAGATTATGTTATCAAAGCATTAACAATGTGAATTTTTACGCTTTCCCTTGGTACATTATTATTGAAAACACCACGTCTTGTCACTCATGATGAATTTTTCCAGAAAACAGCTGTCCACATTTAGCGTTTCAGTCAAGTTGATGCAGTCATCCACGTGTTGTTTTTTTGTTCGGTAGTTAAGGCGTTCAGGGCAAAGTTTATATATACTTTCTTTCTCCTTTCTAAACGTATTGAAGGCTAGATTTGAAGACGTTCGTCCGTTGTGATTTGCAACACAACAACGTGGATAAACCTATCACTTGCTGCTCACAACTGACTGGTCGAATGCTCGTCTGTTGTTTACGTTGTTAGTTCAAACTAACACTGTAATTGATGTGCTCATATCGTTTATACGCCAGGAAAAAATCAGTCCTGGAATGTCCTATACGGACGGTGTATAACGGCCAATTGGTAATTATAAGCAAGCTCACACACACATGGATATCCTTGCTTGACAGGTACTTTCTTAATAGCATCTTATACGGTCTCTCTCGATGTGTTTTCTTTGTGGCTTTTGTAATTGTAATCAATATGTGAGATCGTGAAGCATTTACTGCCATTAATACGTTGTCACGCATTGTGTACCTTTGCTGTTTGTCCAGGTACATATTTACACTGTCTGTAACTGAAGCCCTTATTAACTGTCAAATTTTTACGTACAGCATACTGATTTATACAAGATCGTTTGGTGGGATGTTTAAACCAAGCTAATAATCTTTCGTGTCTTCCCTCCCGTGGTTTCTCAGACTTATTGTTACACACGTATACTACTACTGACGCTACGCACACTAAGAGCGAGAATATGGATGCGTTCCTTTTCAGCGTACGAGGCATGCTCCTCGCCATATTGGTATATGAGATGCAGGACAAATAGAATACATTTTGTCTGTTGTGAGTATTCAGAGGTCCAATAGTTCAGTTTCAGGGCATAACTGTGGCAGTAAATTCATGGTACGCATTAATCTTTTCGAGGAATAAGTTCAACGCTTTCAGAAGCTGCCGAGTTCATAAGCATAGGTGGCTGCTTTTCTCTATTACAGGGACGTTTATTGCCATTATTGTGACTGCAAAATAATGAAGTGTTGAATACGATCAACCTATAGTCCACAAGCTTTGGTTACTGGACAACGCATCTAGAGCCTGTGAAATCATCGTCTGCCGTGCTGGTTACAGTTTTTATGTTATTGTTGCGTTATCTTTGTACCTTTAACACAAATATTATTAACTCACTTCCTAACTACAGCTACGTGAAACGTGTTTTTAATTGTAATTTAAAATTAAGGTAAACTCACTGCAAATATTTATATCGTGCGTCAGTTGCAATTAAAAAGTATGAACATATTTTTCATTTCAAGTCAATGGCCGACACTTAAAGAAAATAGGACAGAGATGTACAAACAAACAAACTGTTCAACATATTAATTCACTGTCGATAGCAGAGATCAAATGTTCCTTTCAGATTATTAAAAAGGTATTTCATGTAATTTAGTTCTATTCCCATCTGTTCCAAAATTTATCTGCAAATTGTCAAGAAAGTTGTTACCGTTAATATCCGTTTTTTATGGAGTGTATTATAAGGTGTGTATAGGGGACACAAGAAAATTTTCAGTTCTTCCAAAAGATCAAGATTCTTGTCTTTGTTTCCTCTTTCGAAAATGCTTACGTTCTCATTTATGCCATTTCTCATATGTCCAAAGCTATAAAAATAAGGGGTTTTCCACATATTCGCTGTTTTTTCCGGTTTTATTCCATCTGCATTCCGTTGAGTAAAAAGTGTCAGATAGTGGTAGAACTGATTTTCTCGAGTTGCATTCCTCTTGAAGCACAGATTATTATATGTTGGCTATGTAACAATTTACTAACAGACAAATCCTTAAAATTCATTGCTATGTAGAGGTGTCATATTTCCATTTGCTTTCTAGGCACATATAGATCAGTAATATTACTTCATCGACAGGCAAGAACTGGTAAAAGATTCCTAATAATAGGAAGAAGAGATTAAATGTGTTCAATATACCTATGTGAGAAGAAATATATGTTGTTGTTGTTGTGGTCTTCAGTCCTGAGACTGGTTTGATGCAGCTCTCCATGCTACTCTATCCTGTGCAAGCTTTTTCATCTCCCAGTACCTACTGCAACCTACATCCTTCTGAATCTGCTTAGTGTATTCATCTCTTGGTCTCCCTCTACGATTTTTACCCTCCACGCTGCTCTCGAATACTAAATTGGTGATCCCTTGATGCCTCAGAATATGTCCTACCAACCGATCCCTTCTTCTGGTCAAGTTGTGCCACAAACTTCTCTTCTCCCCAATCCTATTCAATACTTCCTCATTAGTTATGTGATCTACCCATCTAATCTTTAGCATTCTTCTGTAGCACCACATTTCGAAAGCTTCTATTCTCTTCTTATCCAAACTATTTATCGTCCATGTTTCACTTCCATACATGGCTACACTCCATACGAATACTTACAGAAATGACTTCCTGACACTTAAATCAATACTGGATGTTAACAAATTTCTCTTCTTCAGAAATGCTTTCCTTGCCATTGCCAGCCTACATTTTATATCCTCTCTACTTCGACCATCATCAGTTATTTTGCTCCCCAAATAGCAAAACTCCTTTACTACGTTAAGTGCCTGATTTCCTAATCTAATTCCCTCAGCATCACCCTACTTAATTAGACTACATTCCATTATCCTTGTTTTGCTTTTGTTGATGTTCATCTTATATCTTCCTTTCAAGACACTGTCCATTCCATTTAACTGCTCTTCCAAGTCCTTTGCTGTCTCTGACAGAATTACAATATCATCAGCGAACCTCAAAGTTTTTATTTCTTCTCCATGAATTTTAATACCTACTCCGAATTTTTCTTTTGTTTCCTTTACTGCTTGCTCAATATACAGATTGAACAACATCGGGGAGAGGCTACAACCCTGTCTTACTCCCTTCCCAACCACTGCTTCCCTTTCATGCCCCTCGACTCTTATAACTGCCATCTGGTTTCTGTACAAATTGTAAATAGCCTTTCGCTCCCTGTATTTTACCCCTGCCTCCTTTAGAATTTGAAAGAGAGTATTCTAGCCAACATTGTCAAAAGCTTTCTCTAAGTCTACAAATGCTAGAAACGTAGGTTTGCCTTTCCTTAATCTTTCTTCTAAGATAAGTCGTAAGGTCAGTACTGCCTCACGTGTTCTAGTGTTTCTACGGAATCCAAACTGATCTTCCCCCAGGTTGGCTTCTACTAGTTTTTCCATTCGTCTGTAAAGAATTCGTGTTATAGTCTGTCTGTAAACTGAAGAGCGAGCAGCGCCCTTGGTGGGGGAAGTGGCCTTTCCCGGAAGAACGCTGCCACTGGCCTACAGGGCCACCCAAAATCAGTTGCCCTGTTACCCGTCTAGCGGTGTAGTTCAGCGTGCAGTGATATACTGATATACGTCGTTTCTGTTTGTGGAATCTTTGTTGCCAGCGTCAGTCAGTTGACTTTGTGTACTCACTGATATACTTCAGTATCCCGAAGTGATGGATAATCGCCCTGCATTGCAAGAAAATGTGCGGAATACGAAGAAGAGGAGGTATTTGCGGAGTAACGAGCGTTCGATCGTCTCTAACGTTATTACAGCGTGTGTTAAGGAGGCAACACAAAAAGAACTGTTGGTTAACATTAACAGCCCCAATCAAAGGGCTGCAGTTTATGCAAACGTCAGCCTCGCCACTATAGGACGCATAAGGAAGGAACGTGAAAACAAGCCGCATGGTTTACTGGAATCGCCGCGAAGGAAAACTGATAATTTAGGGAGGAAACCCATCGTCATAGACAGTTTCACAAAATCAGTCATTCGACAAACGATGGAGGACTTTTACATAAACCAAAAAATAGTGCCGACATTACGGAAATTGCTTAATGCCGTGAAACAAAAAATACATTTTCCTTGGCAGAAAGATGTTTTACACAAGACATTGCGTGAAATGGGATTTACCTGGAAAAGATCTGTAAGTAAACGAAAGATTCTCGTAGAAAGAACGGATATAATTGACTGGCGATGTAAGTATCTGATCCAAGTGAGGAAATTAAGGGAGCTAGGCAGAAAATTCTTTTATATTGATGAAACTTGGGTGGACAATAACATTACTTACAGAAAATGTTGGCAGGGCCCTGGCGTTGAGGGCATTATGGACAATGTTAGCGGAAGCAATAGGATTATAGTGGTGAATATTGGATCAAAAGATGGGTTCTTACCCAACGCACAGTTGGTTTATAAAGCGGGTTGTGCAACAGGAGACTACCATGGGCAAATGAACTACGAAAATTTTTCTAATTGGATATCGAATAAAGTGATTCCGAATCTGCCACCGAACTGTGTTATTGTTATGGACAACGCTTCATATCACAACAAGGAACACAACAAAGCTCCAACTAGGTCCTCGAATAAAAGCGAAATGATTGAATGGTTATTAAAAAATAAGGTGGAAGCTGAGTTGACAATGAGAAAAACAAAATTATTTGATTTAATTAAACAACATAAGCCGGAAGACAAAGTATTTGAAATTAATAAAATACTTGAAGCCCATGGACACACTGTGCTGCGACTTCCACCATACAACTGTGACTTAAATCCAATTGAAATGGCGTGGGCAAAGCTCAAGAATTTCGTCAGAGGAAGAAATATTCTTGGAGATATTTGCATGACGAAGTTGCTGCAGTTGGTGAAAGAAGGTATGTAGACATTTTCTGAGCTTCCATGTTTTATTCCGAACTAAATTTTGCCGTAACCGAAAGAGAGCGTATACAAAAACTTGTCCCAATTGTTACAGGTTTTGAAACGATAAGTCAAGATGACTGGAGTGCATACTGCCTCCATGTGGAGAAAGTTGAAAGAGAATATTGGGTTAAGGATGGGGTTATGGAAGACATAATAGACGCTATAGTTATTAATTTAGAAAGTGATGACGACGAGGACGACGACGACGACGACAGTAATGATAGTGACAATGTTGATGATGACCTCTAAAATACGATGTATGTAAACAGGCAATGAATATTTTTTTGAAAAATATGTTGTGTGTTCTTTCAAGCCTGACTCTGCTCATACACTATGAAATTTCTTTTGGTAGAAATGTAGTACATGGTAGTAAAAGATTTTCCAAGATAAATACAGTCAAATGTTGTCCAAAGCAATAAATACCATTATCACTTGTTGTACAAAACCAGGAATAACTTGAGAGCTTCATAGTAAAATCAATTAACGTTTCGCTAGCAGAACGTGATTCAATCACGTAATACATTTAATGCCTAGAGAACAGCAGCATTTGAATATACTCTGTCACTAAAACTCTATCTCGGTTACTATTCACATGATTCTAAGGAATATTGCTTAAAACATGTGTGCAATAGCTAATCTAAACACTACTGAAATTTCTTTCGAGACACGTAAACCGATTCTGGACTTCTATGTAAAAAGCTTGACATACAAGGTGCGTTCACATATTAATTTTTATTTTTTGGTAAGAACTTTACTTGTTAATCTACAACAATGTTATCCTATTCAAAATATTCCCCAGTACATGCTATACACTTATGCCAGTGCTTTTTCCAATTCCCAAAACACTTTAGGAATTATTTCCTCGTGATAGTTCATAGGCCTTTTGACTGCATTTTTAATCTCACCCATTCTTGTAAAACTGCTGTCCTTTAAGGCCTGCTTTGAAATGTTTATACCACTTGTGTGTTCTGGGTTTACTCATAAGAGACTCACCAAAAGCAATATTTAACATTCCTAAAAATTTGATACACTTTATTCCATTCTTATAACAAAATTTAGTACAGATTCTCTAATCTATTTTTATACAAAACAAATAATAGTTGATGCTACCAAAACACATATAACTTTTTTGACAACTGAGAGCCGGCCGCGGTGGTCTAGCGGTTCTGGCGCTGCAGTTCGGAACCGCGGGACTGCTACGGTCGCAGGTTCGAATCCTGCCTCGGGCATGGGTGTGTGTGATGTCCTTAGGTTAGTTAGGTTTAAGTGGTTCTAAGTTCTAGGGGACTTATGACCTAAGATGTTGAGTCCCATAGTGCTCAGAGCCATTTGAACCATTTGACAACTGAGAACTGGGTAAATACCCAATATGCAAAACATTGCACAGATACTTTTCAGACATGTTTACGAAGAGAGTGGCAAAAAAAGCAGTGCAAACCGAACTAATACAAAACACGGAATTATAAATTTCTGCTTACTTTTTAAACACTCTTCGTGTTGCAAGAATTGTTAAGTTCCAATGCAGACCCTTTAAAGAAAACTTCTACATTTTAGTAAGAACAAGCCTTAAATTCTACAGGTTGATTGCACTATATCTGGTTCGTCTTACGAATAGAGGAACATACATTCACATGAAGAGGCATTCGGTTCTATGTTTGTAGTAGAATACTGACTTCCGTTCTTATGTTAATATTATTTACTCTATAATGTTTTGTTTCGAAGAAGCTATCGTCTTTTGTTTTCCTTATACTCTTAATGCATTTGTCTAAAAATAAACACAGCCGGGACGTATCTGTACGCGGCGTCGCCACAGATATGAAGCGCGCACCGCCGCAGGGCCGGTACTACGTTGTGAAACAGCCTGTAGAAGCGCCCTGTGACGTAGCAGGGTAGGCAGAGTGGGGACTCGCTTGCTCGCTCTTCAGTTTACAGACAGACTATAGTATTTTGCAGCTGTGACTTATTAAGCTGATAGTTCGGTAATTTTCACATCTGTCAACACCTGCTTTCTTTGGGATTGGAATTATTATATTCTTCTTGAAGTCTGAGGGTATTTCGCCTGTTTGATACATCTTGCTCACCAGATGGTAGAGTTTTGTCAGGACTGGCTCTCCCACGGCCGTCAGTAGTTCCAATGGAATATTGTCTATTCCGGGGGCCTTGTTTCGACTCAGGTCTTTCATTGCTCTGTCAAACTCTTCACGCAGTATCATATCTCCCATTTCATCTTCATCTACATCCTCTTCCATTTCCATAATATTGTCCTCAAGTACATCGCCCTTGTATAGACCCTCTATATACTCCTTCCACCTTTCTGCTTTACCTTCTTTGCTCAGAACTGGGTTTCCATATGAGCTCTTGATATTCATACAAGTCGTTTTCTTATCTCCAAAGATCTCTTTAATTTTCCTGTAGGCGGTATCTATCTTACCCCTAGTGATATAGGCCTCTACATCCTTACATTTGTCCTCTAGCCATCCCTGCTTAGCCATTTTGCACTTCCTGTCGATCTCATTTTTGAGACGTTTGTATTCCTTTTTGCCTGTTTCACTTACTGCATTTTTATATTTTCTCCTTTCATCAATTAAATTCAATATTTCTTCTGTTACCCAAGGATTTCTACTAGCCCTCGTCTTTTTACCTACTTGATCCTCTGCTGCTGTCACTACTTCATCCCTCAAAGCTACCCATTCTTCTTCTACTGTATTTAATTCCCCCATTCCTGTCAATTGCTCCCTTATGCTCTCCCTGAATCTCTCTACAACCTCTGGTTCTTTTAGTTTATTCAGGTCCCATCTCCTTAAATTCCCACCTTTTTGCAGTTTCTTCAGTTTTAATCTACAGGTCATAACCAATAGATTGTGGTCAGAGTCCACATCTGCCCCTGGGAATGTCTTACAATTTAAAACCTGGTTCCTAAATCTCTGTCTTACCATTATATAATCTATCTGATACCTTTTAGTATCTCCAGGGTTCTTCCATGTATACAACCTTCTTTCATGATTCTTAAACCAAGTGTTAGCTATGATTATGTTGTGCTCTGTGCAAAATTCTACCAGGCGGCTTCCTCTTTCATTTCTGTCCCCCAATCCATATTCACCTACTATGTTTCCTTCTCTCCCTTTTCCTACACTCGAATTCCAGTCACCCATGACTATTAAATTTTCGTCTCCCTTCACAATCTGAATAATTTCTTTTATTTCATCATACATTTCTTCAATTTCTTCGTCATCTGCAGAGCTAGTTGGCACATAAACTTGTACTACTGTAGTAGGTGTGGGCTTCGTATCTATCTTGGCCACAATAATGCGTTCACTATGCTGTTTGTAGTAGCTTACCCGCATTCCTATTTTCCTATTCATTATTAAACCTACTCCTGCATTACCCCTATTTGATTTTGTGTTTATAACCCTGTAGTCACCTGACCAGAAGTCTTGTTCCTCCTGCCACCGAACTTCACTAATTCCCACTATATCTAACTTCAACCTATCCATTTCCCTTTTTAAATTTTCTAACCTACCTGCCCGATTAAGGGATCTGACATTCCACGCTCCGATCCGTAGAACGCCAGTTTTCTTTCTCCTGATAACGACATCCTCTTGAGTAGTCCCCGCCCGGAGATCCGAATGGGGGACTATTTTACCTCCGGAATATTTTACCCAAGAGGACGCCATCATCATGTAATCATACAGTAAAGCTGCATGCCCTCGGGAAAAATTACGGCTGTAGTTACCCCTTGCTTTCAGCCGTTCGCAGTACCAGCACAGCATGGCCGTTTTGGTTATTGTTACAAGGCCAGATCAGTCAATCATCCAGACTGTTGCCCTTGCAACTACTGAAAAGGCTGCTGCCCCTCTTCAGGAACCACACGTTTGTCTGGCCTCTCAACAGATACCCCTCCGTTGTGGTTGCACCTACGGTACGGCTATCTGTATCGCTGAGGCACGCAAGCCTCCCCACCAACGGCAAGGTCCATGGTTCATGGGGGAAATATATACTGAACTGAATAACTGATTTCATCTTTGGGTATACATGCTGCCAGTAGCACTTACAACTTCAGATGCAGTTAGGATGCACAATACGACCAAGTAATTTTAGTCAAACTTTGACACCAAGTATCTTTGGGAAATCTACTATTTGACAGAATTAGGATATATCGGAATAACTACAGATAATTTTGGTAAACATTTTTGGAATACAGTGATCAATTGTTATATTTAGATTAAAGTTCAGTCTTGATCACGTTATGTCTGTTTTAATGGGTAACCGGTTTCGGTTTTTTCTATAAAACCATCATCAGACCTGTGAATAAATTTAAGAAATACTAGATACCAATCTTTAAATGAATGAAAAAGTCTAATGAGGTCAAAATTTTTAACAAAATAAAATAAAATTAGTTATACCCATTGGCTCCCTTGGGTTGGTAGGTGGAGCTCTCCTTGCTGCTGTGCAGTCAACTGATGGTTATGAGTGCTGAGCACGAGCTTAAATATGCAGATAACATTCAAAATTTAAACTTCTAACATTATCTGTAATGACCACTAAACCCTACATTCTTATGATATACTAGCAATAGTTAGGAAAAAGCAAAATAGAATGGAAGTACACATATTTCCTGAAAATAATGGTATCATGTTACTTACTAATTGCTAAGCATAAGTTAACCACCGTATAGAAATACGGTTGAAAATTGTACAGAACACATAATGAATAAGAATGTTTTGAATCTGATTAAAGGCTATGAAATATATTACGTAAATCTGAGTAGTTTCTATTGACAATCTTCAGAGAAACAAATTCTGTGCTTCTCCAAATCCTCGTCTATAAATTTCATTAAGATGAAAGGCATACGATGAAAGTACTTATTTCCGAAAGAAACACTAAAGAAATCTGGAACATCCCAGTTATGGGGCAATACATATTAAATAGTGACCACTTCATATCTACCGTAAAAATCAAATTTTTCCAGCACAAGGATACCAGATGCCTAATCAATTAATAGGACACAACAAAAGCAGTAGTTAGACATTACAATAAATTTTGAAAAAATTTATTGTCATTTTACGTGCAATCATTTGTCTAACAGTAAGAAATAGGATGAACCGGAAATGAAATGGACTGGAAATAGAAATGGATTTTATAACAATTTGACACATCTTTGATCGATGCTCAAATCATACATAGTTTTTAATCAGGAGAAGTGATTAAACAAGAACAATGATGACGACAGCATTTGTAAGGGAGACCTTACTTGTTACGCCACATGCTTTCTCTTTACTGTTATTTGAAGGATTTTATATTACAATACTTTTGAAACTCAAAAATTTTGCAACTTCGTTACGTCTTTGGGCATACATGCTATAGACTGTAAATACGTAAAGGCCACAAAACAGCAAACTGCACAGCCTGTACAATACACCAGAACAATATCCTGCAGTAAACATTGAACTCTAAACTCTCAATCGGCTCCTCAACACCATTTTGAACATCATTCAAAGGTGCGTCTGAAGGTTCTCTACCTATTTTAACTCTTACTGTTAGACAAATGATTTCACGAAATATTTCACCACTTCTTTTTTCAAATTCTTACTATTTTCATGTTTAGTTCACGAAGCACGGCACAGAATATATTTAAATATCGATCACTATTTTATTAATAATCTGTAGATCAGGAGAAAGCAGAGAACCTTCAATTTGTCCTGTTATTTGATTTTTTTTTCAACACAAGAGAAGCAAAAATGGAAATGAGCGTATGGAATCGTTGACCATGAGGCCCCATCTAGGGGAGTTCGGCCGCCAAGTGCAAGGCTTATTTCAGTCGACGTCACATTGGGTGAAATGACGATGAGGACAACACAACACCCAGTCCCCGACCGTAGAAAATCTCCAACCCGGCCGGGAATCGAACCTGGGCCCGCTTGAATTGGAGGCGAGCACGTTACTACACACAAGCGGATACAAAAGAAAGAGATCCACAACTCATTACGTGATGAGAAGTAAAATTACGCTAAATTCTTCGGTTCTTGACATGGTCGACTTACATACTCCAATACTTGCTTTTGCCCCCTATGAACTGTGAAGTGCTAACGGCTAAAACTGAAGTAGTAGTCAGCTGTATAATAGCGACAACACCGAATCTTACCATAGAGACGTTTACACAATCGCTTTCCCGGCGTATTTTGTTCTGTAAATAGTCTGAATTGGTTGGTCCGAAGGAAGCGATTTTGACACTTAAATATCACATCGATGCCAAGTTTTGCTAACGAAACGTCTAGACCTAGAAGAATTGAACTTTTTGACACTTTTGCCTTCCTAGCGACTTGTGTTCTCGAAATATCCTAAATTTAGTACTTCATTCAAAGACAAATTTTTTGATGGTTAAATATCACACCAGTGTAACTTCTCATATACAAAATGGCTAGACATGAAGAGGTGAACTTTTTGACACTTCATTTACATAAGTAGCAGCAGCTGTTTTGAACTATTTCAGTTTCCTCTCAAATCATTAAGTCTTTCGTAATTACCACAATTTCTTTAACACTGGTTAATTATCTTTCTGGAATACTAGATCCCACGTTGGTTAATTTTGTACCATATTTTTATATTTTTTACAATTCGGACGAAAACCTGTGTTGTAATTTACCTCAAGTCTCTTATTAACTTTTTCCTAATTGCCTAAATTATTCTCAAGAAATTAAACATCTTATTCTTTTACGAAACATCACACTAGCCAATTTTATACACCATTTGTCCATTTACCACTCTTCATATGACTACAAAAATACAGATAAAAGATAATTGTGCAATTTACAGAAAGTCACGTTTTCGTTACAGTCAAACATTTGTCCAAAGAGAATTAAAACAATTATATATCACTTCATATTGGTTAGACTGATAAATACACTATGGTTGCCATAAATATGAGTTTCACGGCAAAAATTTTAGAGAGGAAAGAAAAGGAGAAAATTACTTCCGAGAAAAACACACTGGAATTCGCAGGGAAAAAAATATTATTTCGACACCCACATGCGTAGTAAGGCAAAGCAAGTTACCAAAATTAATTTCATATAATTCTGTCTAACATTTAAGACCCAATAAAAAGCAAACCAATCAGAATGCTTCCGAATTAAGGCCAGTAAGACCAGTAAAAATTTGTTGTTGTTGTTGTTGTGACCTTCAGTCCAGAGACTGGTTTGATGCAGTTCTCCATGCTACTCTATCCTGCGCAAGCTTCTTCATCTCCAAGTCACAACTGCAATCTACATCCTTCTGAATCTCTCTGTGGTTATTACCCTCCTCGCTACCCTCCAGTACTAAACTGGTTATCCCTTGATGCCTCAGAACATGTCCTGCCAACCGATCCCTTCTCCTAGTCAAGTTGTGCCACAAATTCCTCTTCTTCTCAATTCTGTTCAGTACCTCCTCAGTAGTTATGTGATCTACTCATCTAATCTTCTGCATTCTTCTGTGGCACCACATTTAAAAAGCTTCTAAAAAGTTATAGGATTAAATAATCCTGAAAATTGTGGAACAGTTGCAATACACATTGATTACCTCCTATTTTTTCAGACATTTGTGACAGGGTACACCACAAAATTTGATTGAATCAACGTTCAACACTTATAAAATTACGATTGCAGACGAAAATATTCCACAAATATCTTCTGGAGGTACGAAAGACGGGACGGATTTCAGTAGTGTGAGAGGCAACCAGTATGTACTACTCCAGAGATATCACAGAAGAATACCTCTCCTTTTGATAAATATGATATATTTTCTAAAACTTGAATTAACATGTAACGACATACCTACTTCGACTAATGCTTATCGTGTCGAATTCTGGAAAGAAAAATTCTGCACAAACAACCATTCAGATTGGAATCTGTAGTGTAATCTCTCTTCAGCTATTCAATGTCAGATATGCACTACATGCCATTACAACTGCTACACCACGAAGATGACGTGCTAAAGACGCGAAATTTAACCTACAGGATGAAGATGCTGTAATATGCAAATGATTAGCCTTTCAGAGCATTCACACAAGGCTGGCGCCGGTGGCGACACCTACAACGTGCTGACATGCGGAAAGTTTCCAACCGATTTCTCATATACAAACAGCAGTTCACCGGCGTTGCCTGGCGAAACGTTGTTGTGATGCCTCGAGTAAGGAGGAGGGATACGTATCATCACGTTTCCGACTTTGATAAAGGTCGAATTGTAGCCTATCGCGATTGCGGTTTATCGTATAACTACATTGCTGCTCGCTATGGTAGAGATCCAATGACTGTTAGCAGAATATGGAATCGGTGGGTTCAGGAGGGTAATACGGAACGCCGTGCTGGATCCCAAAGGCCTCGTATCACTAGCAGTCGAGATGACAGGCATCTTATCGGCATGGTTTGTAACGGATCGTGCAGCCACGTGTCGATCCCTGAGTCAACAGACGGGGACGTTAGCAAGACAACAACCATCTCCACGAACAGTTCGACGACGTTTGGAGCAGCATGGACTATCAGCTCGGAGACCATGACTGCGGTTACCCTTGACGCTGCATCACAGACAGGAGCGCCTGCTATGGTGTACTCAGCGACGTACCTGGGTGCACGAATGGCGAAACGTCATTTTTTCGGATGAATCCAGATTCTGTTTACAGCATCATGATGGTTGCATCCGTGTTTGGCGACATCGCCAGGAACGCACATTGGAAGCGTGTATTCGTCATCACCATACTGACGTATCACACGGCGTGATGGTATGGGATGCCATTGGTTACACGTCTCGGTCGCCTCTTGTTCGCATTGACGGCACTTTGAACATTGGACGTTACATTTCCCATGTGTTACGACCCGTGACTCTACCCTCATTCGATCCCTTCAAAACCCCACATTTCAGCAGGATAATGCACGACCACATGTTGCAGGTCCTGTACGGGCCTTTCTGGATACAGAAAATGTTCGACTGCTGCCCTGGCCAGCACATTCTCCAGCTCTCTCTCCAATTGAAAACGTCTGGTCAATGGTGGCCAAGCAACTGGCTTGTCACAATACGCCAGTCACTACTCTTGATGAACTGTGGTATCGCGTTGTAGCTGCATGGGCAGCTGTACCTGTACACGTCATCCAAGCTCTGAGTCAATGCCCAGGCGTATCAAGGCCGTTATTAGGCCAGAGGTGGTTGTTCTGGGTACAGATTTCTCAGGATGTATGCACCCAAATTGCGTGTAAATGTAATCACATGTCAGTTCTAGCATAATATATTTGTCTAATGAATACCCATTTATCATCTGCATTTCTTCTTGGTCTAGCAATTTTAATGGCCAGTAGTGTATATTTGTTCCACATGTTACACGGTGAAGAGCGGTTGCATCTTGTCCTGTTTCATTTCTCATTTTCTGCTGATAGGGTGATGAACCAAAAATACATGCCGAAAATGTGTACTGTTACGAACTGTTATGAAACTGAGAATGGTGAATTTTTCTTAAAACTGAAATGAACACGTTCCTGTCAGCAACCGTATTAAACAACTGATACTGAGTCTGTATCGCTATGTGGTTTCATGTGAGGCATGTTTTGCATTCCCAAATGAAGATCAAAGAGGTCGAAACAATCCCAGAAATTTATTATACGTTCAGGTGAACTCAGCCGAGAACAACTGCGCGAGTTCCCGTTAAAGTAATTGCGCCAAGGAACCGTGTGCACCGTCTTCACATGCGTCGCGAACTGACCCGTAGCTAATGAAGCAATAACAGCGGGAGCGTGACAATGGCTTTTGTTAACTAGGGTTTCGCGTGAATAATTGCATTGCGGACAAAGGCTGAGCCGAGCTACAATAGCGCGCGGCGGGCGGCGCAGTCGCGCTGCGGCTCGGCATTCAGCGGCGGCTGGGGGCGGCTGGGGCCGATGGTGGCGGCGGGGGTGGCGGGGGCGGCGGGGGCGGCAGGACGGCTGCTCTGCGGCTGCCGACACAGCCCGGGCACGCTCCTCTCCGGGCATTCGTCTCGCCGCTAATGGAAGCCCCGGCCTGTCGCCGTCAGGTCTGGAACACGTCGGAACGCGGCTGCACCTCACCGCTGAGAGCTGCGCCATAACAAGAAAGTTTCCATCCTTTCTCCACAACTCTTTCAGCCTAGGGCATTAATCAATCAGTCCGGAAAAACAGAAAACTAGCACACAAGAATCTGCGTCCAAGTTCTGATCCCATAGGTATAGTCCGTCTCCAAATCCCACGGTTCCCAAACGTTTCCTCTGATGGAAATCTTTGGGAATCCTCGTACTTTGATGTGATGTTCATTTTGAAGGTTAACAACTATTTTTTTTAAAAAAAATGAGAAAATCTTGTCTTAGCCAGTGATTAGTTAAATTTTAAATCATAAATGAAACTTTGAAAAACGTAAACTGGTATAGTAAAAATTTCGGAAAAAGCCATGTTATTAGCAATTTCTCGCGGAGCACTTACTCACTTAACGCTCAGCGTTCCACAGAACACTATTCGGGAGGCTGTGCTTGTACTGAAGAACGCTACAAATGGCATACAGAAAGATTAAGAATCAGTACCCCGTCTGGCAGGGCAGCATAGGGCGATTTATATAGATTCTGTTCGTGTGTGTTTTTCGCGTTACATTATTTCAAATGGTTCAAATGGCTCTGAGCACTATGGGACTTAACATCTGAGATCATCAGTGCCCTAGAACTTAGAACTCCTTAAACCTAACTAACCTAAGGATATCACACACATCCATGCCCGAGGCAGGATTCGAACCGGCGACCGTAGCGGTCGCGCGGTTCCAGACCGAAGCGCCTAGAACCGCTCGGCCACACCGCCCGGCGTTACATTAGCTACTAATATTTATAATTCTTAAATAGTCATCACGTTTAGTAAAAACTAAACGCTCCCAAGAGAAGCTGAGCACTGCTTTGCCATTCATTTAAAAGATGCGCTGCAGAATGTTAGGTATAACACTGAGAAACAGCCTGATGTTACTTCTTGTTACATAGTGGGGTACAGAGGGCAGGGACTTACCTAATCGATTTTCAGTTTATAGGATGCAAGCAGGACTCGGAGACGAACCAGTTCCGGTTCAGAACAAGCCAAGTCAGATTGATGACTATCGGTTGGGATACGTGGGTTGCGTGCTAGAGAGATCTGGGTCGATTCTCCATAACTGTCCGTGAGACATAACGCACATGCTTTAAAAAATGAGAGCAGAACGGAGGAGTACATAGATCACGATGTCAACACGAATGCGAGTTTTGTTCAAATGGTTCAAATGGCTCTGAGCACTATGCGACTTAACATCTGAGGTCATCAGTCCCCTAGAATTTAGAGCTACTTAAACCTAACTAAGCTAAGGACATCACACACATCCGTGTCCGAGGCAGGATTCGAACCTGCGACCGTAGCAGTTGCGCGGTTCCGCACTGAAGCGCCTAGAACCGCTCGGCCACCGCGGCAGGCGTCGACTTTTGTCCCTTAGCTTAATTGACGGTCCACTAAGAGAAAGAACCTCGGTAGAATCGAAACTGAAATCGTCGTCAAATCATGGACTGGATGTTACATATCACTAACTTAAACTCCCAAATGAAACCAATGAATAAGTGAAGAAAAATGTAAGTTGAATGGTACGCATAGCTTCACAATCCTGTATCAGCTAAGTTACATTTATTTTTTTGAATTAGAGAGTGTGGTGCAGGCTGTTGGATGGTGGCTGAAAACTTCTCATTCGACGATACGGACTGCAGGAATACTTATGGTCACTGTGGTGTACGACGGAAAAGCTGCGCTCAAGAGTTTCACGGCATCCTGGGGTGTTTCCAGGACCAGCATATATCTGTGCAGCAATGGTGCCAACCATAATCACGTTTCTCCTTTCCCATGAAACATGAGTAATTTGGCGCGTTCTCAACAGGATTTTCTGTGTACTGGCTGAAGAGGTAAGTGTTCTTTTTGTGTTAGTTTCTTATGTCAGAACCTGCACTCTAAGAAGTTCACAGTCTAACCAGCTCTTTGTGCATCTTGGATGCAAAGTTAATATTTCTTACTTATTTGAAAATGTGACAACGGCCTTGCCGAAGTGGATACACCGGTTCCCGTGAGATCACCGAAGTTAAGCGCTGTCGGGCGTGGTCGGCACTTGGATGGGTGACCATCCAGGCCGCCATGCGCTGTTGCCATTTTTCGGGGTGCACTCAGACTCGTGATGCCAATTGAGGAGCTACTCGACCGAATAGTAGCGGCTTCGGTCAAGAATACCATCATAACGACCGGGAGGGCGGTCTGCTGATCCCACGCTCCTCTTATCCGCATCCTCCACTGAGGATGCCACGGCGGTCGAATGGTCCCGGTACGCCATTCGTGGCCGGAAGACGGAGTGCTTTTTCATTTGAAAATGTGAGTTGTGCAGATGATGTATTTTAAATTTGTTCTTCTTTTTGTCTTCTTAACGATTACCGCCAAAATACCAAAGAATTAACTTAAGTGTTTCTTGTTAACCACCTGTTTTTTTAACTATTTTTTTGTTGAAATGAGGTCCCATGTGGTTTTCAAATCAAAATAAAAGTTTAGTAATTTCTGAAAGTGACTTCCATGTGTGTACCTTAATTGTTACAATTCTCCCATAATTAGGCGATTCTTATTTGACAAATATTAACAGGATTACACTTAGGCAGGGTTCCAGTTGAATGGTATTTTCATTGTGTGCAGTGACCAAATTATTAATGGAATATTGGGCAACATGCGAAGCGGTTTAATTTGGTGACGAATCAACTCAGATTATTAATAGTGCAGATTACTTTCATGGCGGCCTTGTTTTCCAGAATGATTTCGCTGTGCCATGTACACAGAACATCACTTTGAGACACAACTTAGGGTACAGAAGCTGTGCTCATCAATTCAGTTACAGTAATGAGCTTGTGTATTTACGACGGTTGCTGCACAGTCGGTGGTCATGTTGCATATTTTGTGTCTTATTTCGCTTGTCATTTGTCTGCAGTTGGTATTTTGGCAGACTAAGTACTGTATTTTTAGCCTCGTGAGAAGTTTTTCGGATGTGAAGATTTTTAACGTGTACTTAGGTTTTATTTTTTCTTGTTAAAATTTTCTGTTAAACAAAGATACTTTCTTGAGACATCGGATTTCCTGAGACGGGATTCAGGCCATTGAAGACAAACTGAAAGCAGCACGGGAGTTTCCACTACCGAGCAGCAAAAGGTAACTGAGAAGCTTCCTTGGATCAATAAATTTCTAAAGGAGATTCCTGGGTAATGATGATAAGGCATTTCCCATACTGCACCATCTCATGGGTAAAGCTTTTCATGGAACTGGGACACGGATGCAAAAAGGGGGTTTAACTTGCTGAAGCAAGTTTCAGTGAAATTACGCATCCTCGACAACCCCGATCTGAGTATTGCGTTTTTTAAAGCCACAGACAGTTTCTAAACTTGAATCTCTTTGTAATTTCTCCAAGAGGTGGACATCAAATAAGAAATGCAGTGCAGAATGACCGTATTCACAAATCGCATAGTGAACAAGTGTGCACGCAACAACTCCATTACAGTTCTAGAGGCCACTGTCTACTGCTTCCAAAGGTTCCGTTATTATGTATGAGGCGAAACGACCACGGTATATGTGGGCCAGAGTTCCTAATGTAGGCCAAGCTGACCCACGGTAGCTTATCTCGATCGGCGCTTTATCTGCTGGAATACCATTTTCAACAAAAACCCATCCCAGTCAACATAGTCACGGACGCGCTATCTAGCTCACCTCTAGGGTTTAGTAGAGGATCAGAAGAAGAAAATGACAAACATAGATTCGATGTCTTGTTCCTTACTAAAATTTCTTAGGAAATAACCTGGTGAGCATAAATCAGACGCAAGACAAAAATCCGCCACTGCAAGGAGTAAAAGAAAAGATAAAAGACACTAATTTTCCACCGTTGAGGCAGTACCATTATCTCAGGAACAATGAGATTTTCTGCTCCATATGATTGATAGGTGTGCCAGAGGAGCTACACACATTTAAGATATGCCCACTTTGGATGTGGCGAATTTGCAATTTAGCTTAAGGGGTCTACGTACATTGACGTTGTAGTACGTACCGGCGTATGAGAGAGGTGATTACAAGTTGAATTGAGTTGCTCAAGGGAAAATCACCGACTTTCCTTTTCTCCAATCACTCCTAGAAAATGAAAAAGCTACATTACTATCGAACTCTGTGAAATGGTAGTGATAACGAAAATGTTTACCGTTACATCTTCATAATTGTTGGTCTGGTATCTTAATATGTCACCTTGACACCTCCTTACGAAGTCGACAGGTGTCTATATGTCACCTTTAGACCGCTTGAGAAGGAAACATGTAGCCCTGCCTCCAAATCATTCAGCAGAGACCTTCCGGGAGTTGTGGGACATCTCAAGAACTTCTAGTCTGACAATGACAAACAGTTTGTCTCGCGAAATTGGAAGGTATTGTTGCAAAATCTGAAAGTAAAAGGAGTACATACTGTAAAAAAATAGGGTGCAACAAGTGGCTCAACATCTGGGATGTATTTATCAAAGATTTGGAATTATTAAAGACTCAGTTGCCACTTGACTCAGTGAAGATGGCACCAATCATGATCTTAACACAGAAGAAACCTGAGTACATGATTGGATAAGTAATGGCGATTCTACCGCAACAGTCTGCCATATACAAGCAGACTATTGCTGAGTAAATTGCGAACATCAAGAAAGCGGCATTATAGAGAGATAAAAGAAACGTCAAGAGCGCCAAGCCATAGGGTACTTGTGATAAATTACCTTTTGTCCTGGAAAGTAAAAACTTAGTTGCACACGCTGTTCTCTTCGCGTGTTGGGCCATTTTGCATAAAGCGTCTAGTTTTCAGAAATGCAAGATTCTTGGAAATATTACACAGCAAAGAAAACAGAGATACACATCATTTTCAAACATCAAATCCATCATCCACTAAAGTTACTTCATTCATGTTAAATGTAAATTTCTGTTCAGATGTATCTAACTTTTTAATTTGTGCTCCTAACAAGTGTTTAGATTTAAGCCCCTTGTCTAAAATTTAGGAAATGTACAGGGTGCTGGAAATAGGCGAACAAACCTGCACCAGTATCTGCATTTATCTTAAGGTTTCATTTAATATTATGTACATATTGTTACTAAGCTGCTTGTGTTTTCTAAATGTTTTTGCTTTTGTCGAGTAGTAAGCACATGGCTTGGTAGTCCTGTAGTGAAAAAACGGTTTTTTTTTCTCAAATATTATACGCTTTGTCCTACAGTAACAGACGCCAAAGGATGTCAGTAACAGTCAAGAAGAGATCTCAGAAATGCCTGTCTATATGCGTTTCTTTTCGTTTCATCGCTGTCGCAGTCTGATGGAAAAGGTAAACAAATCATCAAGTACAGCTTTTAATTTCGAAATTCTGCAAACGCTGTCTCTTTCATTTCTCTTGTGTCCCACTACATTAAAAATACTGCTTCTTAGAATATAAGGAACTTTTGTGTAGACGATGGTTTTCTCTATACAGAAAACAGTCAACAAGAGATGACAGCATCAGTCAACAAGAGACAGTCAACAAGAGGTGTCAGCAAACAGTCAACAAGAGACTGTCAAAGAGAGATCTCAGAAATGCCTGTCTATATGTATTTCTTTCGTTTCATCCCCGTCGCAGTTCGACGAGAAAGGTAAAAAAATCTTCAGGTACAGCTCCCTTTAATTTAGAAATTTTGCAAACTGTGTCACTTCTCATTTGTGTTGAGTCCTATGACATTAAAAATACTCTGTCTTGGGACAGACTCAAATTTTTGTGGAGAAGATGGGTTTCTCTATTTGTATAAAGTTTGAAGGATGGGGCTGAATTCACTGACATGTATAGTGTGTTTGGACTATATGGCATGAGGAACATTTTTCTTAAATAAGCTGAATTATCATAGAATACGCTACAGTCTCCATGGTTTTGATGAAAAGGGTGTGCCGCCAACAGTCAGCAAATGTGCCGGGTAATTGACTGGAAGTTATGAGTGAGATTTTGAGACCAGATACCAGTTTTCCAGATTTCTATTAACGTTAGAAACCACAGCTTTTTTCCTGTGCCAGTTTTAAGTGTTACCCATACGCCAGAAGGAACAAATTCCCATTCCCAATTTCGCCACCCATTACAAATACGAGGGCCGTTCAGAAAGTAACCTCCGGTTGATTTAAAAAAATACACCAAGTTAAATAAAAATATTTTAATATATACAACTACATCTTTGCACTATTTTTCTACATAGTCTCCATAGCGATTGAGGCACTTATCGTATCTCTTCACAAGCTTTGAAATTCCTTCTGCATAAAAATCACCCGCTTGTGCCTGGAGCCAGCCTGTGACCGCATCTTTGAGCTCTTCGTCGTCATCAAACCGCTGTGACCCGAGCCATTTCTTCAAATGCATGAAGAGGTCATAATCACTTGGCGCCAGGTCTGGGCTGTAAGGTGGATGGTTGATAACGTCCCACTTGAAGGACTCAAGAAGGGCCGTTGTTCTGCGAGCAGAGTGAGGACGGGCGTTGTCGTGCAAAAAAAAAACGATACCGGAAGTCAGCATACCACGGCGTTTGTTCTGTATAGCCCGTCGTAACTTTTTTATTATTTCACAGTACACGTCTTGATTAATGGTCGTACCACGTTCCATGAATTCAACCAACAACATCCCTTTGGCATCCCAAAATACCGTTGCCATCAGTTTTCTGGCAGAAAAATCTTGCGAGGCTTTTCTTGGTTTGGTAGGCGAATTTGAATGTGCCCACATCTTTGATTGTTCTTTTGTCTCAGGGTTCACGTACTTAATCCAGGTTTCGTCACCGGTCACGATTCTGTTTAACAATGGTTCTCCTTCGTCCTCATAACGTGACAGAAAGTCTAATGCAGAGGCCATTCTTTGAGTTTTGTGGTGGTCGGTAAGAATTTTGGGCACCCATCGTGCACAGAACTTACGGTAACCCAATCTTGCTGTCACTATCTCGTACAAGAGAGTCTTAGAAATCTGTGGAAAACCAGTAGACAACTCCGACATTGAAAAACGTCGATTTTCACGAACTTTTGCATCAACTGTCTGAACGAGTTCGTCAGTCACCAATGATGGTCTACCACTCCTCTCTTCATCATGAACGTTTTCTCGTCCACTTTTAAATAAACGTACCCATTCACGGACAACTCCTTCACTCATAACTCTTGGTCCGTACACGGCACAAAGCTCACGATGAATAGCTGCTGCAGAATATCCTTTGGCTGTAAAAAATCCTTATGACAGCACGCACTTCACATTTGGCGGGGTTTTCTATTGCAGCATACATTTCAAACTGCCACAAAAACTAAACTAGCGCAGGTACGACGTTCACTCGACCACGGCTTGATGCCGACTAACCTGTTGAGTGCGTGAACGCACGGATGGCGTCGCTACTCCCCCCACAACCCGCACTGTGACCAATCGGAGGTTACTTTCTGAACCGCCCTCGTATATGGCTCACCAATATGGCTCACCAACATGAAGAAGAGCAGATAGAAGAGGTTGACAGTCTTAAATTCCTGGGATTACAACTTGATAATAAATTCAGTTGGGAGGAGCACACCACAGAACTGCAGAAACGCCTTAACAAATCTGTATTTGCAATTCGAGTGTTAGCAGACATAGGCGACATAAAAATGAAAAAGCTTGCATACTTTGCCTACTTTCATTCCATAATGTCTTATGGTATAATATTTTGGGGTAACTCTTCAAGTCAAACAAAAGTTTTCAGAGCCCAAAAGCGTGTAATACGTATTATTTGTGAAGCAAATTCACGGACGTCCTTAGAAACCTCTTCAAAGAACTGGGTATACTAACTACTGCCTCTCAGTATATTTATTCCTTAATGAAATTTGTCGTAAATAATATATCTCTTTTTCCAACAAACAGCTCTGTTCATACGTACAATACCAGGAACAAAAATGACGCGCACAAGGACTTAAAAGCACTTACTTTAGTTCAAAAAGTGGTCCACTACTCAGGAACACTCATCTTCAATAATTTGCCAGCAAACATAAAAAATTTAGTTACCACAAATAAAGATCAGTTTAAAAGGAGCCTAAAAGACTTACTAGTGGCCAACTCCTTCTACTCCATTGACGAATTTTTTAATAGAAACAAATGATGTTTTGTATATATTCTTACTATTAGTATTGTTATTTCAGCTTTAAAAAAATATTTGAGATGTTCCACATCCACGAGGATCTCCTCAGCACGGATCTATGGAACGAAAAACTAATCTAATCTAACCTATCACAGGGACAAATAAATGAAAGAGCACAAAGGATGGAAATACTTGCATTATTTATGTAACTGTTTTGAGAGTGGGGGGAAGGAAGTAGCAATTAACCAATAATTTATGGAAGGATTAATTTTACATAGAGTAAAATTTAACTGTGAGAAGTGTGTTGATGATATTTTTCTATTTGCAATAAAAAAGAGGTAGCTGTAGCGATAATCATTGCAGCTATTTTTAAAATTTCATAGTTACACAATTATTGCAGTCAAACATAACCAAAACTCTGATAGGATTACCAACTGCTTAGATTAAATTGTATTAAAGTACAAATATGGATACTGTGACCTGTTTCCACTATGGTATAGAGACCGTCAAAGCAGACAAATCGTGGATTACTGGATGAGCCAACTGGCGTGGACCATACTAGCTGTAGAGATCATTATCACCACGACACTCGTGTGGTTAACACAACTGGAAAAAGTTGCAGCACCAATGTTCAGAGGCAACAAATCATTGAATGGTTGGCACTGACAGACGAGTATTTTTTTGGCAATTAAGACAGGAGGAATTAATTTTGAACACGATTATTAATACATCTTTCTTATCAACCACGCTATATGAGGGACGTTCAATAAGTAATACAACGCAGTTTGGTTTTATCCAGCATTCCAGTAGACCATATTATTCCCCACTCTGGTGGGAACAAAACGTTATTCTTCAACTTAATCTCCGTTAAATGCGACAGCCTTTCACCACCTTACTTGGGTGCCTGTATGCCCATATGTTACCAGTCTATTGGTCGAGTTCGTAACCAAAGTCTTGCTGCATCAACACCCTCTCCATCATTAACGTACTGTTTCCCACGGACCACATCGTTCATTGGGCCGAACAGATGAAACTCGGAAGGAGCGAGCTCCGTTTTGTAGGAAGGTTGAGTCCATTGGAGTTTTGTGAGCTCCTCTTCGGTGAACAGACTTGTGGGAAACATTGCGCGTATCATGGAAAAGGAGAAGTTCGTCTGCATTTTTGTGGCGACGAACACGAGAAGTCGTTTCTTCAGTTTCCTGAGGTTAACACACTACATTTCAGAATTTGTTCGTTGCTGCATGAGGGAGGACATCACACAAAGTAACCCCTTCAGAGTCCCAGAAGACTGTCACCATGACGTTACCAGTTGAGGGTGTGGCTTTGAACTTTTTCTTCGGAGGAGAGGTGGCGAGGCGCCACGCCATGAACTGACTTTTTTCCGAATCGAAATGATGAACCCACGTTTCATAGCCTGTGAAGATTTTCGACGAAAACTGTCGCAATCAGTCCATAACGTGCTAGCATTTACGCACAGATGGTGCCTCGTTCCCCATTTAGGTCGTCTCTTAGGTGGCGAGGAACCCAGTGGGCACATATCTTTGAGTACCCCAACTGTAGACGAGTGAGTCAGCACTGCCGACAGAGACGTCCAGTTGAGCAGCGAGCTGTTTGTTTGTGATCCGTCGATCATCTCGATTGGAAGCGTCCGCACGCTCCAGCATCGCAGGAGTCACAGCTGTGTGCAGCGGGCTGGCACGCGGCTGACCGGACGTGTATGCGCCATCTTGTTGCGATGATGACAGTCGCCTCGCCCAACGACTCTCGGTGCTTTTATTTACTGACAAGTCTCCGTAGAAATTCTGTAAGAGCCTACGAATATCTACCATGCTTTGAGTTTCCAACAAAATAAACTCAATTACAGCTCACTGCTCAGAACCATTACAAGCGTCATTTTGGAGGCTACGCATAGCGCCGCCACCAATCGCAACTGCATGAAACTGTAGGGGTTGAAGCGGGAATATTCCACCATGTCTCACAACAAATTCTGCATTTTTTCTATCGAAACTGTACGGCAACATAATATGTTGCATTATTTACTGAATGCCCATTGTAGGAGTAACTACTGTTTCTTAAAGATAATTTAATTTTTTTAGAGTTATCGCTAGTGAAAAAAAAATTTGTATGGGTTTGAAGAAATATAAGTGAGGAAATACGCCTTTATTTTCCTACCAAATATGATCTTCCTCATAGGCTACTGACTTGTCGTCAGTTGCTTCTTTAATAACACACCCTGTTTCAGGCTTAGTCTTGCAAAAGAATGGTTCAAATGGCTCTGAGCACTATAGGACTTAACATCGGAGGTCATCAGTCCCCTAGAACTTAGAACTACTTAAACTTAACTAACCTAAGGACATCACACACATCCATGCCCGGGGCAGGATTCGAAACTGCGACCGTAGCAGTCGCGCGGTTCCGGACTGAAGCACCTAGAACCGCTCGGTCACAGCGGCTGGCTTAGTCTTGCAGATGATGGTGAAACACTGTTTGTCAGGAACCAAAATCATAATGCCCCTCGTTCTCTTACTTTCCAGTAATCGGTGTGGCAGTGGAGATCCGTTTTTTCTAGTGAATATTGTGAGAGAATAGTGATTTTATGTTGAACGCACCTTGGCCGAGATAGAACATCTTCAAAATGTCTATTAACAAATATACTGCTTTGGTGGCACACAAGAAGAAAATGAACAATTCCGGTGGGTGAACGGTGGTGCAAATGAAAAAATAAGTACTATAGCGTTGGTGATATCATCTTGCTTCCTGCCTCGATGATGTGACTACTCATCCAGCAGCATGCTGAGCTATGGCTGGACCATGGTCAAATGCTACAGTTAAACCATCCCGAACTGTCTACTGCAAAACTATGAACATCTTGCAGTGTTTACGGAGGTGGATTTCGGCCTATTTGCCACACAACAATCTCTTTAATTTTTAATTGATTAGCTTGAAAACGAACGAATCCATCTCCGAATATATTTTGTTTATTTCCTCTCAATAATACCTTATGGAATAACGTTCGGGGGTGATTAAACGTCTCTTCAAGGAATTAGGCATTTTAAATGCCTCTTCTCAATATATATATTCTCGCTAGCTAGATACTTTTATAAATAATTGATTACTATTGAAGAAGAATAGCGATGTCTTTACGTAAAACACTAAATAAGAAATTAGATTAATTGCCCGCTATTAAAACTGTCAGTGGCTAATAAAGGGATTCAAAATAAATCAAAAACAGCTTTTGATAATTTGTCCAATAACTTAAAGTGTCTGACAGATAGCAAAGCAAGTAAATCCATTGTTGTGACTTGGCAAGACAGCCAAGCCACTAGGAGGTGAAGCCGAAAGGCACGCGTTTAAGCTCACGCAGGCTGGCGTGAGGTCTGGAACAGTTAAAGGATTTGAATCTAGCAAATAAAGTACGTAGCTGTTGGAATACTTAACTCTAATCCATAATCGGTGAACATCGGTCTGACGGTACATGCTTCACAAGATAAATAGCAAATGATAATGGCGCCTTGCTAGGTCGTAGCAAATGACGTAGCTGAAGGCTATGCTAACTATCGTCTCGGCAAATGAGAGCGTAATTTGTCAGTGAACCATCGCTAGCAAAGTCGGCTTTACAACTGGGGCGAGTGCTAGGAAGTCTCTCTAGACCTGCCGTGTGCCGGCGCTCGGTCTGCAATCACTGACAGTGGCGACACGCGGGTCCGACATATACTAACGGACCGCGGCCAATTTAAAGGCTACCACCTAGCAAGTGTGGTGTCTGGCGGTGACACCACATCCATCCCACAATAATATCTTCTGGAAAACTCCATTTATTCCACTACGAATTTGTATTTAGGAACTAGTAGCCAGTTTTAAGAAACAACTAGTTTTAACTGTAATTGCAGGGGCAGGACAGAGGATTATTATGTTAATTCACGTTAAAACTAATCATGCGTACATATCTTGTAAACTGACTCGTTCCGCACCATTTCGATAAAAAAATATCTTTCAAATAGTCTACAAAACATGTTACTAAAACTAACTGGCCTACTGTTCCTGGCAACGACCAGTATCATGAAACATTTGTACCGGCAGCTTTATACCGACACGAGCTGAGAAACCTTGCATGGTCCCGATCAGAATATATGGCGTGGGAGAAGGCATAGTACCATTCTAGATATGGGATGCATACAGGCCTAAATATCATTAATGATATTATGGGCGCAATTATCCAGTAAGTAACGTAGTTTTGTGGCAGAGAGTGGCACTGGGTGACTGTAGTGGGAAAAATTTGCGAAATATGGAGCAAAAAATACTTTTAGGTAAAGTTAACTAATACGTGACTAACAATCTTTACTGTTTATGTGAAAATGCTTTTATAGTTTCATTCAAGATGCGATGTAATGGTGATACAGTCCTCAACGAGTTTCATCCATACTTTGTGGGTGGAAGTGGGTGATTGTGGCTGGCAGGTATATCAATATAATGGGATACGTGGAACACTTAGTTCTCTTACAAAACATACACTGAAGACCCAAAGAAAATGGTCCACCGACATAACATGGTGTAGGGCCCCCACGAGCACGCAGAAGTGCCGCAACACGACGTGGCATGGACTCGACTAATGTTTGAAGTTGTGCTGCAGGGTACTGACACCACGAACCCTGCAGGACTGTCCATAAATCCTTAGAGTACGAGGAACAGGACTTTCCAAGGCATCCCAGATATGCCCAATAACGTTCATGTCTGGAGAGTCTGGTGGCCAGTGAAGGTGTTTAAACACAGAATAGTGTTCCTGGAGCCACTCTGTAGCAATTCTGGACATGTGGGGTGTTGCATTGTCCCGCTGGAATTGCCCAAGTCCGTCGGAATGCACAATTGGCATGAATGGATGTACGTGATCAGACAGGATGCTTACGTACGTGTTATCTGTCACAGTCGTATCTAGACGTATCAGGGATCCAATATCATTCTAACTGCACACGCCCCACACCAATACAAAGCCTCCCCTGCTGACATGCAACATGCACTGTCCATCTCTTCCTGAGGTTGTCTCCATACCCGTACACGTCCATCTGTTCGATACAACTTGCAACGAGACTGTCCGACCAAGCAACACGTTTCCAGTCATCAACAGTCCAGTGCCGATGCTGACGGGCCCAGCCGAGGCGTAAAGCTTTGTGTCGTGCAGTCATCAAGAGTATACCAGTGGTCCTTCCGAAAGCCCATATCGATAATGTTTCGTTGAATGGTTCACTTGTTGACACTAGTTGATCGCCTAGCATTGAAATCTGCAGCAATTTGCGGAAGGGTTTCAGTTCTGTCGTCCAGTTCTTGCCGGATCTTTTTCCAGCCGCAGCTATGTCGGAGATTTGATGTTTCACCGGATTCCTGATATTCACGATGCACTCGTGGGATGGGCATACAGGAAAATCCCCACTTCATCGCTACCTCAGAGATGCTGTGTCCGATCGCTCGGGTGCCAACTATAACATCACGTTCAAACTCACTTGGAACATGACAGCCTTCCATTGTAGCAGCAGTAGCCAATCTAACAACTGCGCCAGACACTTGTTGTCTTGTATAGGTGTTGTCGGTCACAGCACCGTATTCTGCCTGTTTACGTATCTCTGTATTTGAATATGCACGGCTATACCAGTTTGTTTGGCGCTTCAGTATATATTCTCTTTGATTTTTTAACTTCTGCATGTACTCGCTTACACACTCCCCACCCTGTTGCATCCATACTAGCATTAAGATTACGTTACGTAGACATATTTAACCGCCGTTAACACCACAGGGCCAATGCTAGTTCAGTAACATGGACTTAAAGTAATACTATTTAAATTAAACTGGAAATTAATGGAAATTAGTTTCTTTGATTAGGCATTTACTTTTCATTGCATATACGTAAGTATAATATCCTGATTTCACAATACTTCCTTACAGATTATATTTTTCCTATTTCAGACTGTAAAGGAACAAATATGCAGGAGATACAGCTCCTGAGCACTGTCACATACAACTGTAAGACAGACGTGGTTCCATTAATTTAACGTTGCATTATTTGATTGTTTGTCCCTGATCTACGTTAATGCTCACGCTGTATGCCAATTTAACTGGAAATTGCTGTCTTCTCAAGGTGAAGGGCAACTCAGATGATAATAAGGGTATTCGTAGTATAAGAACCGTCTGCTCCTTTTTGTTTGCCGGTCATTATACTCGCTCCGATGATGTGACTGTGCAGTTATGTGGCGCAGAATCTTATGCCGTTACATAGTTTTGTGGAATCTAGATTAAGCAGTAAAGTCACTGCGATTGAACTTTTAATTTGAGGAAGTGCAACGGCATTCCAGGTATATTCAATGAATTTAAATTCTCTTGGAAAATGTGCTCTGTCACTGCCATCAGTTACTGAATCGACTGAAGCTCGTAAGTCACAGAGTATATAACTTTCACTAAGAGCAATTAATACTCCATACTTCACGGAATTTTGCTCGCGACATTCACGCGCTGCGAAGCGCCGCGGCTTAACTCCCTTACCAACAGAACGAGACCGAAGGCCGTCTGCCATCACAACCGCACAACCACGAGTGGGTGTCAGTGGGTGGTCATGGCAAAAAGTATGTCTGTATGTTCACACACAAGCTTTACATGTATAGATATACTGTAGATTCACGTACCAGAAATTAGTGTCACAATAAATTAGAGAAAACGTACGCCTCTGTAAGTTGTGTATGCAGCAGCAAACGTCGGCGTAGCTTACAGTTACCTTTCAGAAGAGACTCCGCGCAGACGGGCCAAAGTAACTCTGCAACAGCACGGCTCCGAAACAAAGGCGAGAACGGTGTGTAGCCACTCCCGGTGCCGTAGGTCACGTTGCCAAGTATTTGCGCCGCCTGTCTTCGCCGGAAGTTACAGTTGGCAACTCCAGTTTCCCGTGCGCGCAACTCCCAAAGTTTCTCCTGCTAACAAGTATTTGTTCACTTTTATGCCTATGGCACTCCCTGGAAATTGTTTGCGTCTGAACGCGGAAGTTCTACAAACAAAGCTGCCGGATGCCTCTCGTCTGACCATCTGTAGTTGCGTTTATGTTAATGTAATGTTTCCAAGCTCTTCTTCCGAGCGCGGAGAACGTTCGTGGGCGATTTTTACTGTAACGGCGTTCTCCTCCAGAGTTCTGTGCGCAACGTGAACCTAAAACTGGTTCTTCATATTAATCAGTATTATGTGCGTTAATGACTACTTGTAGTGTTCACGCTACCTTTTTTTAATATTGGTCAATTTATCTTATTTTTTGATTTTGTAGGCCGGCCGAAGTGGCCGTGCGGTTAAAGGCGCTGCAGTCTGGAACCGCAAGACCGCTACGGTCGCAGGTTCGAATCCTGCCTCGGGCATGGATGTTTGTGATGTCCTTAGGTTAGTTAGGTTTAACTAGTTCTAAGTTCTAGGGGACTAATGACCTCAGAAGTTGAGTCCCATAGTGCTCAGAGCCATTTGAACCATTTTTTTTTTTTTTTTTTTTTTTTTTTTTGTACTTAATGTTCGTCAGTTTATCTCTTTCATTGCCTTCGTACTTGTTGTACGAAGTGTCAGAACAGTTTTTTCAAAAACAAGTTTTTATTTATGTCTGCTGTATTTAAGACACAGGTTTACAGTTATTCAGTTAATTCTAAATAACCTACTTTTAATATTACTGAGTAACTCACATTCCTTCCAAGGAACATAGGAATTTCTTTCTTGAAACATCACACATTGTTAATATATCTTTTAAGCGTTTAAATGCATTTCCTTAACATTTCGTCTGCAAACAATGTACACACACATGAACATATATATCGTGATATCGACCTTCCTGTCAGTCACTGATGGTAGATTGTAATATACCATTTCTGTACGGGTTCGCTATAGTTACAGAAATCGTATATTACAATCTACCACCGATGACTGACAGGAAGGTCGATATCACGATCTATACCTTTCGCGTTCTCAAAACCACACCATGAAAACAGAGGCTGGAAGAGATCTGTTTTCCGCTAAATGATATTTACATGACGTTCCCCTCTTGCTACTTATATTTCATAAGTTAATATTGGATATTTTTAATTTGCTTGTAATAATCATTTGCAATCTTTGTGAAAATATTTATTTTATTTTCTGCAACTACAGAAAACACGCATGGTAACGACACCATAAAATGGTATGCTGTTATATTTCTACACTTTGGATTTCTAGTACAAACTGTGACATAAGCAATGTCTAGGACACTAATCCGCATTTAATAAGTTATGGATTTGACACTTATGGCCTGCAAACACTATTACTTCTTTGTAGCCACATAAATAATATATAAATAGCGAAAACTTAAAAAACTGTAAATGCTTCCTATTTAGAGAGTGCATCACTTCATCCCCATTTTGCAAGCACGATACTAGAACAAACTACTTTTTGTGTTTCTGTCTCTATGGCCTCCTATTAGCTGGATTGGCTGGCTCTGAGCACTATGCGACTTAACTTCGCCTAGAACTTAGAACTAATTAAACCTAACTAACCTAAGGACATCACACACATCCATGCCCGAGGCAGGATTCGAACCTGCAACCGTAGCGGTCGCTCGGCTCCAGACTGTAGCGCCCAGAACCGCACGGCCACTCCGGCCGGCTTATTAGCTGGATTAGCTACCAATTTATAGCCAATACTTTCTTCTTCTACATAAAACTATAAAAAATCATCATATTACAAGAAATGTTTCTACATTAAACTTCCAGTGAAACATTCGAATGTTATATGAGACTCTTCTGTCTAGAACATTGTTTATTCCTCATTTAAAATTCTCAGTGTTTGATAGGTCTTATGAAGTCATCACATTTCAATAAAGTGCTTCAGTTAATCCTTGCCTTGGGTTCACAGAAATTCTTTAATGCCATTTATCTTTTCAAAATAAAGTGTTACAATCGCTCTACCTATGCCTGAGAAATTTAAACTAGGCACTTCAGTCCGAAACCACGCGGCTGCTGCGGTCGCAGGTTCGAATCCTGCCTCGGGCATGGATATGTGTGATGTCCTTAGGTTGGTTAGGTTTAAGTATTTCTAAGTCTAGGGGACTCATGACCTCAGATGTTAAGTCCCATAGTGCCCAGAGCCATTTTTGAACTTGCGTCATTACTCTTTTTATCTGTTGTTACCATGTTTAGTGTAACGAAGAGATGGTTAACATACACTGTTAGTGCTGAAACAAGTTGTGTTTTTGATACAGTGTTTAATGCTCCACTGCAAATGGACAGTGACGAACTAAGGAGAAGGGAAACTGCTCAACATCCATAACAATCAGTCATTAAGTACAAAAGTAATGAACATTTTACTTGCTTTGAATCTCCCAATATCTTCTACTGAATTCATAGTTGCACATAAAATTCACTCTCGGAAGTATCTGCATAACTTCAGAGACAGTTTCTACTCAGTTTCTCTTCACTAAATTGGAGGGAAATGTTCAGATCAAAATGGCTAATGCAACTATATTTTTTTCAGCTTACACCCCCAGTTTATGATTATTTCTGTGTGTGTTTCTCCTGTAATTCGCATAAGTTACTCTTTTATTCCTCAGGGTTTACTTGCTTCTTACTTCACAACTAGTTCTTCAGTTTCCTCCCTATGGTCATCTTCATCTCCATTACTCTTTGATTCTTCTCTCATTATCAATGCGTTAGAATTTTATCTGTACTTAATCATCCCACAAAAGTGCCTATTGATTTCACTGTTCCTCAGAACAGAAGCCTCTTAACTTCTTGTCTCTTTCGATTCTTAGATTCATAACAGCATATCTTCATTTCACATGTCTCAGTATATTAGGTAACAACACAATATTGATAATAACATTTAGCTTCCTTTCCCATGCTTGAATATTTAAATCTGTCTCGTAGTAAAATTCCTAATCTTACATGCTATTATTTCTACCTATAATTTGCCAACTGAGTTTACTACTATTTCGGCCTTCATTCCAGATGGTTGTAAAGTATTTCTAATATAGTAGGAATTTCGCTGCCCATGTTTAATAAAGTGGTCTCTTAACACCATACAATTAACGTTACACAAACTGTTAAAATTTTTTAGCCCTTACTGACTCTCTATCAGATCTGACAAAGATTCTTCTATTTCTTCATGATTTGTCGGAAACTACAGTTAGCGCGGTTTATTCAAAGTGTCTGTCTTAACTGGTGACACCTGCTTTTTCACATTTTAACTAGACCTGGTGGTCAGAGCCTATTTCTCCATCTCTACGGAAACTTTAGGCTATATTGGTTTCTTCCTTTATTGTGGCTCGTTCATCAATTTCTCTGTACCATGGGTGCTTCTTTATAAAGAATACTCCAGTTCCATCCACTTCATCAAGGTTTTTCTTATGATCACAACATTTCATATTTCGAACTCATCAAGGCAGCTGTTAGTAGAACTTGATGAGGCCATTACATCAACTTGCTTTTCCTCACTTCTTTGTCTTTATATTCTCCCTTCCGTATTTTCCCCTTTGTTGGCCATCGTTAAGCTAATGTTTTCCTATTCAATGTTCACCTCCTCTTCTCTGTCCTTTTTTTTGCGGTGAATTGCTTCTTCTGGAAATGAATCTTTCTTACTGCTACCTTACTTCTTCCTAAACCTGTACTACACTACCCCTCTGGTGCATACATGCAATACATTTAAAATAGTCATTACCCCTCTGGTATCCTCTACTCTTAAACACTATCTCTTTCTCACCAGCTACAACACATTTGAAATAGTCCTCTACATTCTGTGTTCATTAAGCAAAACAGTCTCTTTGAAGAAATCAGATTCTTTATGTAATCTGTTCACGTCGTCACTAAATATTGCTCTGATGAGGTTTGTCCAAAAGACTGTTCCACTGAGAGTTTTTTAGTGCCAGCGCTGAGAGTTCTTCAGTTCTCTGATTTCAGTTTGGCGTACTCGATGTAATTCTTCTAATGTGCAAGGCCACTAATTTCCTTTTTCTGATTACGGTAACATTTTGTTAGGATATATGACCTGTTTTTAAGGCTTCTTATGAATTCCAATCCAACTGCAGATTGTTTTTTTCCACAAACGCTGTATTTCAAATACTTTATTGTTTCATGCAAGCATAATACCAATTTATAGGCTGCTGTTCAACTACATGACGGAATCGATACTCTAATTTGTGGGTATCATCGTTTAAATCAAGAGTATTTCTTTGGACGATGAAGACGTCGTTATGCGAAACTTCACTTTACTATACGTTGCAATCTTAACAAAACAGATGCAGTAACAGAAAGAGTCTTGTATTCAGACAGGCCTCGCGGCGGATTTACTAATCTTGCCAATTCTCGTCTCCAACTTAATTTGTCCTTAGTGTTTAGTCTTTCGCTCCAGAAGGCCTGTGTTCTCTGGAGCCATCGGCCATCGCCCCAGCTGTCTGACACCTTCTCGATCTAATGACTGCTAAAAATTTTCTTGGTCCACCAGTGGAGATGGAAGCCAGGACACCTAAGCCTAAGCCCTGACCACATGCATTCGTTCTCGACCGCGGCTTTCGGCCGAACTCACTCGTGCCGCACTGGCTAGGTTTGAGCCATGCTTCTCGGACGAGAGGGTCTGGATGTTAACGTCACCTGCGATGACGTCATAGCCATATTAACATCATCTGTGATGACGTTATAGCCCCGCTGCTTGGCGTCAGCGGTCTTCCAGCGAGTCAGTGTACAATACGACGGGACACAACAACAAGCCACAATGACACCTGAAGCTGATGGTCAATTGCTTCACTGAAATATTCTGAAGTTTTCCAGGGAACCTTTCAAGCGATACAGCTGTGGTTAAATGGTGATGTTAAAACGTGTTCCTCATTTTATTTTGAATGATCATAACATTGTTAAAATATCCTATTTAAATTTCATGTATACCTCTTGTATGCTTTTACTGTATTCGCAGATGTAGAAAAGTTGTGACAGTGTTAACTGGAGTACACCGACTGAAATTTTGGACTTATCAGAGATAAAATACAAAGAGTGGAAACTTACCTACAAGGTGTAAAGAAACCAGACTGCAGTTCCAACATTCAAAAGATATGGAAGGGAGGCAGTAATTGAAAAGCAAGTGGGACAGATGTGTAGGCTACCCCCATGTCATTCAAACTGCACACAGACCAAGAACTAAAGGGATAATAACTCTAAAATAAAGTTTAAGGAGAAGAAATAAAAACTTCAAGGTTTGTCATTCATATTCCACTGCTATGAGAGGAGACAAAGGGGAGCTTAATTCAATGGAAAGGATAGTGCCGTAGAAAGAAGTTATAGGAGGAACAGGAACAAAAGTAAAGCAAAGATAATGGAGTGTAGCTGAATTAAGTGAGGAGAAGTTAACGAAATTATGTTAGGATTAGATACACTAATTTGATACACTAACAGAAGCAGACGATTTCTTGTATTTCGACAACAAAATAAATATCTATAGCACAAGTAAAAAGGACATAAAATGTAGATTGTCGGCAACAATTAAAGATTTTTTCTAAAGAGATATGTAATATAAACCTAAGTGTCGGAAAGCATCTTTTGAAAGTATTTCTCGAAATGTAAAATTACGTGGAAGTGTTCGATAAACAATATATGCAAAAACAGCACAAAAACTTTTGAAACGTTGTGATACAGTTAAGTGCTGAAGATTACATGGGTAGATCAGTTAGCTAACGAAGAGGAGGAATTATTTTTGTGACACAACTTGGATAACAGAATGGATAGTTTGATGCGACACATCCTCAGCATCTACTATGTCAGGCATCGTGACTCACTGAGTACCCTCTAGGGACATCAAATACACACCCACCTTGAAGCTTTGGTTCCATTTTTATTTTTTTAAACGTCCGTTCCCTATCTCTCGTCGGTTATAAACAGGACATCATTTTCATATGACAATCTATCATTGAATGCATATGTCTACTAACCTTGCAGTGCACAACCACAACTGGTCCTGTCAAACTCATGTAGGGTGGCTTTCCGATGCAGCACACAAACGATATGCTGTTGGTGCTGGGTGCATCTGATAACCAAGCTGCTGCTGCTGCTGCTCATGCGTATCCTGCTCGGTACCCTCAATGACGCCACCCCTTTTATAGAATGTCTTTCGTCCTCTGGAGCAATACCCTTGGAAAACCAGTAATTTTCGTCCACAAGTAAGAAACAGAGATAGTCCAAGGACTACATGTACTCCACAAACAGAGGACGCAACTCTAGAAATCATTCAGCAATTACTCGGTGAAGTACCCGTGATATTGCAAGACAGTTCCAAATATATCAAAGACTGGTTGTTGGTGTGCTACACGATGAGGTACTGCTTCCGTATCACTACACGTTAACTCAGCACTAGTGGCCAGGAGGCCACACTCAATGAGAGCAGTTTTGTGAATGGTTTTCGCACCAATTGGAAGACAATGAACATTTTATATGTAAAGTGACAAGGACTGACGAATTTAGCTTCACTCATCATTGCAGTTTCAACCTTCACAGAGCCATTATTGGTCAGATAAGAACCTACATGTTATCTCTGAAGGTGGTTTTCAGGCACACTTTGACATAAATCTGTTGGATGGAATCGTGGGAAGAATTAATTTGGGCCCTACTAGTTACTGGACATGTTTAATGCACTCCAGTATCTTACATCTCTTTGCAGAACATTTATTGATGCATCATGGAACGTTCCATCTGGTTTTCGGCGACAGCGGCAGTCTGAGCATGATGGTTTACCACGAAACTTTGGATTGAATGTGCATAACTATTTAAATGAAATGTTTCCATGGAAATGGATTGGTTGTGAAGGAATAAATTTATTGTACTGCACCCACGGATGTACACGAACTAATAGCTCATGTCTCTCTTGCTCATCTTTTTCCCAAGCAGCAGAGAATGGTGAGGAAGAGAGATCCAACCTCTGAAAACAGGATGTTTTATAACTAAACAATATACCCTCTGCTATGTAATTGGATTTTTTGTCATGAGATCCTTCTTCTCCACCAGAAAGCAACTAATTTACAGGTAGGGGAGGGCAGAGTGGATGGGTGGGGGTTGGCGGTTTACTAGTGGGGAGGGGTTAATTAATTGATCAATTTCATGAAGTAGTCAATCAAACTGATGAGTTTCACAAGCTGCGACATTGTTGCAAAAAAAAGTGACCTGTACATGTAATAAGTTTCCTTTAATTTACGTCTATGGTCGCAAACTTTTTGTTAACAGATTACCGATTTCGGTCTTTAATGACCATCATCAGGTCTGTTTCATAAAAACAAAGTCCTAATGTACTGCAGCCATAGTGGCATCGTCAAACTGATGAGAGTGAGAGAGGCTATTTGAATAACTCAGGCCTGAAAGTGTACCTGTGTCAGGAGGGAAGAGGGAGGTTTGGAGGTTTCCGGAGGGGTTGGGAGGAGGAGTGGGAAGGGGAGGGGTGGGGGAACAATGGGTTAAGCATCTGTCAATCAAAAGGATGGATTATCCTTGGGGTGTCATAACCTGTCAGTCAAAAGAAACAATAAGTTTGTTTCTGAGTGTATACCTGTCCCTGATGTAGGCAATCCACACTGACAAATTGCGCTCGAGCCGGCCTTGTCCCAATACTGATAGGATCTAGGATTATACATCAGTAAGAAAATTGCCTGTGTATTTCAAAAAGGAACCTAAAGTGAATTAAGCTCTATCTCCAGTGATAACTGAAAATATCTGGAAAAGAATGATCACAATATGCTATGGAGCCAGGATTTAAAAACTAGTTTCATGAGTTCCTTCTACATAATGCTAAACCATAAGAAGCAAACGTCTTGTGGTTTGTAGAGTCGACGTCGACAGTGTACTTACACTCGACGATGTTCTTAGGTGCTCTAACAAACATAATAATCCCAATAAGGAATACATTGAGCAAAGTGAAGCATTGGCTCATCAAGTGAAAAATCAGTCTTACTGCTTTGTTACTCTTGTAGTAATTCAGTTAAAAGTACCAAAAGCATCAAGTGTACAGCAGAAAGAGAGTACAGATGTTTAGTTGCAGTGACATACTAAGCTGTGAAATAACTAGTGTCACTTATCCCTTTAACAAACTGACTGAGAAAACTATCAACAACTGTGAAAGACGTAACAGCAAGCGTAAATTCTCTAACAAGGGAATAAAAAATATAAATAAGTTTTCGATGGTAGTAGAGTTCCCTTACTTCTTCTACTCCTCATTGTTTTGTCTTCCTTTGATTTACTCTCAGTGCATATCTGCGATCATTAGACTCTTCTTTGCGTTCAACAGGCCCTTTAAATCTTTCTAACACTCAAGAGAACAATGTCATCACGCAATCCTATCATAGATATCCTTTCATACTGAACTATTGTTCCTCGTTTTATGTTTCAACTGCATGAAATAAAATGGGTTCTTGGCGTCAGGCTGGGTTACACTACGAGGGTATTCGGAAAGTAAGTTCCGATCGGTCAAGAAATGGAAACCACTGTGAAAATGTAACAAAGCTTTGCACGTATGTGTTCGGCAGCGTCTCTAGCATGCCTCTCGGTTACATCACTTCGCTCGTTTCAGTTCTGAGTACATGGGTGAGCACATAAAGTTGCGTAGAAAATAGTGTCTCCCGCCAAGTATGAGGTACTTGTGAGAGATTTCGCCTGATATTATGCAGCCCACATTACTCAACTGGTATACGGTTCCTACTTTGTGACAATTCTCGGTCGCAATCTGCAAGGGCAACTAAAAGTTTCTGCAGCGTTTTCAACGAGAAGTGTTTGATCACCCGCACTACAGCCCGTAATTGGCTCCCTCTGTTTCGTCTCTGCTCACATTACCTACTGGCTATGAAGACAATATTTTCGCACAGACAACGAGCTATAGATGAGCGTAGACAATTGTCGTGAAGCACAGCATCACCATTGGGAAACAAACTTTACACAATGGGATGAGTTTTCTCAGCAAGAGGTGCGTATCAGTGAAGAGAAGTGGAAAGAAGACAAGGATTTCTGGTCAGATGAGTATAGGTTAATATCAACAGCAGATGAAAATGGTATAATGAGAGTAGGATTCGTTATGAATAGGAAATAAGACCGAGATTGTGTCACTGTGAGCAGTTTAGCGATAGGGTTGTTCTTATTAGAATCGACAGCAAATCAACACCGAAAAAGATAATTCAGGTATACATGCCGACGACACAAGCTGAAGATGAAGAGACAGAGGAAGTGTATGAGGATACTAAAAGGGTAATACAGTATGTAAAGGGATATGAAAATCTAATAGTCATGGAAGACTGGAATGTGGTTCGTAGGGGAAGAAGAAAAGGTTACAGGAAAATATGGGCTTGGGAAAAGGAATGAGAGAGGAGAAAGACTAATTGAGTTATGTAACAAGTTTTAGCTAGTAATAGCGAATACGCTGTTCAAGAATCACAATAGGAGGAGGTATACTCGGAAAAGGCCGGGTGATCCAGGGAAGATTTCAGTTAGATTACATCATGGTCAGACAGAGATTCCGAAATCAGATATTGGATTGTAAGGTGAACGTAGGAGCAGACATAGACTCAGGTCACAATATAGTAGTCATGAAGAGTAGGCTGAAGTTTAAGACACTAGTCAGGAAGAATCAGTATATAAAGAAGTGGGATACGGAAGTACTAAGGAATGACGAGATACGCTTGATGTTCTCTAAGGCCATAGATATAGCAATAAGGAATAGCCCAGTAGGCAGTACAGTTGAAGAGGAATGGACATCTCTAAAAGGGGCCCTCACAGAAATTGGGGAAGAAAACACAAGTACAAAGGAGGTAACAGCGAAGAAACCAAGGGTAACAGAAGAAATACTTCAATTGATCGATAAAAAGAGGAAGTACAAAAATGTTCCGGGAAGTTCAGGAACAGAGAAATACAAGTCGTTGAGGAATGAAATAAACAGGAAATGCTGGGAAGCTAAGACGAAATAGCTGCAGGAAAAATGTGAGGACATCGAAAAAGAAATGATTGTCCGAAGGTCAGACTCAGCATACGGTAAATTCAAAACAACCTTCAGTGACATTAAAAGCAAGGACGATATCTTTAAGAGTGCAACTGGAATTCCACTGTTAAACACAAAGGAGAGAGCTGGTAGGTGGAAAGAATGCATTGAATGCCTCCATGCGGGGGAAGATTTGTCTAATGTGATAGAAGAAGAAATAGGAGTCGATTTAGAAGAGGTAGGGGATCCAGTACTAGAATCAGAATTTAACAGAGCTTTGAAGGACCTAAGGTCAAATAAAGCAGTAGGGATAGATAATATTTCATCAGAAGTTCTAAAATCATTGGGGAGAAGTGGCAACAAAATGACTATTCACGTTGGTGTGTAGAATGTATGACTGCGGCGACATACCATCTGTCTTCCTGATAAGCATCATCCACACAATTCCGAAGACGACAAGAGCTGAGAAGTGCGAGAATTACCGCATAATCAGCTTAACAGCTCATGCATCCAAGTTGCTCTCAAGAATAATATACAGAAGAATGGAAAACAAAATTGACGATGCGCTAAATGACGATCAGTTTGACTTTAAGAAAAGTAAAGGCACGAGAGAGGCAATTCTGAAATTGTGGTTAATAATGGAAGCAAGACTAAAGAAAAATGAAGACACTTTCGTAGGATTTGTCGACCTGGAAAAAGCGTCCGACAATATAAAATGGTGCAATATGTTCGAAATTCTGAGAAAAGTTTGGGTAAGCTATAGGGAGGGACGGGTCATATACGATATGTACGACAGCCAAGAGGTAATAATAACAGTGGACGATCAAGAACGAAGTTCTCATATTAAAAGGGTGTAACACAAGGATGTAGCCTTTCGCCCCTACTGTTCAATCTGTACATCGAGGAAGCAATGATGGAAATAAAAGAAAGGTTCAGGAGTGGAATTAAATTCAAGGTGAAAGGATATCAAAGATACGATTCGCTGAAGACATTGCTATCCTGAGTGAGAGTGAAGAAGATTTACATGATCTGCTGAACGGAATGAACAGTCTAATGAGTAAATCGAAGAAAGACGAATTAAATGAGAAATCGAAGAAATGAGAACACCGAGAAACATAACATCAGGATTGATGGATACGAAGTAGATAAAGTTAAGGAATTCTGCTACCTAGGCAGTAAAATAACCAATGACGGACGGAGCAAGGAGGACATCAGAAGCAGACTAGCATTGGCATAAAAGGGTATTCCTGGCCAAGATAAGTTTACTAACACCAAATATGAGCCTTAATATGAGGAACAAATTTCTAAGAATGTACGTCTGGAGTACAGCATTGTATGCTAGTGAAAAGTGGTCTGTATGAAAACCGGAACAGAAGAGAATCTAAGCATTTGAAATGTGGTGCTACAGATGAATATTGAAAATTAGGTGGACTGAGAAGGTAAGGAATGAGGAGGTTCTGCGCAGAATCGAGGAGGAAAAGGAATATGTGGAGAACACTGATAAGGAGAAGGGGCAGAATGATAGGACATCTCATAACACGTGATGGAATGACTTCCATGGTACTAGAGGGAGGTGTAGAGGGCAAAAACTGTAGAGGAAGGCAAAGATTGGAATACATCCAGCAAATAATAGAGGACGTAGGTTGCAACTTTTACTCTGAGATGAAGAGAGGTTGGCACAGCAGAGGAATTCGTCGTGGCGGGCCGCAACAAACCAATCAGGGGAAAAAAACAAACCTTTTCAATTATGCGATCTTACAGAGTAAGGCCCATTCGGCGGTCCAAATCATCACCGGGTCACCGCCATGTTTCACTCGTTGCACGTAAACTCGGCTAGAAGCTGGAAACACTGTAAACCGAGATTCACCCGACAAAATGACATTCTTTAAGGCCTCTCCATCACGTTTTCCCGTTATGAGAATTTTAATTGTTCATTGGGGTTCTGGAATTCCAGCCCCTCCTGCAATTCCCTGCTTGTGCAGCTCTCTTTGGGCTATTTTGAAGCTGACAGGGTTCGCGAGTGCGACATTCAGTTCTGCAGTGACTTTTGCAGCTGTCTTCCTCTTATTTTTCGTCAAAATCCTTTTCAATGACCACTCAACACACACTTCCGTCCGCGTTGTCACTTGGCGTATGTTGACTCTCCACTTTTCCTATATGCACCATAAATTTTTTATACGGAGCTTCTTAAAAATCCACTTTTCCTACCTTGATTACGGAAGCACACGCTTGACGAGCAGCACGTTGGAATGCACTGAGCTCCGATGTAATGTACTCATAATTACCCAGAACACTGTTCTGACCAGGACTGGTACTCGCAACCTGTTGAGGATACTGCGCATTGCTGGTCGTGGTTAAGTACAACAGAGCAACCTAGCGTCTGCATTATGTTCAAGTATGCATTTCTCGCTGTATTTCTATATTTTTGATCACCCGCTGTACGTCGATAGACCATTTTACTTGTTTGACGAAGGCGAAATGGCCAATGATTTTGCGTGATTTATGTAATGCAACACATTTCTACGCAGTTAAGGATGTATTGTGCAGTTACGTTATACATATTTTCTGCTTTACATTCGTATTGTTCGTAGTGTTTTGTAAATTAACGTCTGTGTGCTTATATTTTCTGGTTCTGATGTTGGTCATCAGCGATCGAAATTAATAACGTCATTACAAATAAGCATTGCAGTCCAACACTGGAATTCTAATAAAGCGAAGTTTCTTTTTATCCACTTGTTACCAATACTTGCAGTCTCAAGATGACAGCTAGCTAATATAAACCGATTACAGTATTGTGGATTCCTTCTGGTTTTGTTTCTTAAAAATATAATATATATGGAACAAATTTGGATGTAAGAAACCATATACAACAGTCATTCACACTAGACATGGGCAAACTGAAACATACAACTGTTTCGAAACAAATGAGACAGTACAACATAATGTTTCGAAAAGCTGTTTCGAAACACTGAAACAGTTTGTGTTTCGTAATTGTATAGGCCTAAACATTATATCATATTGGGTATCTACTGTACAAATATTGTCATATAAACACAAATGAGGTGCGAGAGCGCCAATCATATCGCAGAAAGTATGAAAATTTCACTTAGGTGTCTTGGCAGTTTCGTACTTCCTGCAACAAATGCGCTGCTTTGGTGTCACGTGACTTTCGTATTTTCCAATTGGCTGAGGTCAGAGTTTGTATGTTTGACATAACAGATTTTGCCAAACAAGTTTCCCTGTATTCTAATGCCTAATTTTGATAGGTTTTATGAGTGATGATCTGTATGTGCTCTTGAAAAGGCATATCATGGGATATAATTTATTGAGGTAGCATTCTGGGAAGGGAGGGACTGAATTAATATTTATGAGTGTGCTACTCACACTTTTCTTACTCACTGTTAAATTTTCCATTGTTTTCGGTATGTTTCCTTGAAGTATAAAATCCAGACTAAAAACAATTCACTCAGTGTAATGCCTTTGTGATACCTATATCATGGCAGATCTGGCTCTACACCACTTACAGTTCTTCTTAAGGAAGTTTGTTCCATGTACAGGGATATGGAGTTCCCTCAAGTACTCACAGCAAGCAGGTATATTATCATTTTATTACAAACTTCCCCAGGAAATCAAAGATAAAGTCAAGTTTCTGTTAAAATGCCATATTTTATCGCAATATCTAAAAGCCAAAAACAAAAGTATCCAAGTACCGTTGTTGATTTGCCTCAGAATTTTCTATGATACACAAGTATTAAGATACCTATATTGTGTAATAACCAAACATGGCACATTTACAACACACAAACATATACATTCATAAATCAGATAATTATTCTCGAGCAAATAAATAAATAAACATACTCAAAAACATTACACTCTCTGAATGGTGAGCAAAAACGTAAGTATCTTCTGCGTGCAACAAATCTGAGAAAAATATTCTTGTAAGGAGTTAAATGTAAGATTTAGTGGGCTAAACAAAATACAGTCAAATGCAAATTCAGTGCACATTGGCCAGAGAAGCACAGAATCATCTGACATTTTACGGTTTCATTTCTGAGTAGATATACTGTACCTATTCTAAGTTGAAGTTTAGAAATATCATTTTTGATACTTTTTAGTTTGAAAGACAGGATCGTCTGTCTGTTATTGTTTGGCCCAGCTTTGAAGAAAAGAGCTCACATGGAACAGAGGTGGCCATAACACAAAGACGTCGTTTCATTATTTCAAACAGCGTAGGAAACATCGCATGATTTTCTTTCCACCACAGGAATGGATCTTGTGATGTATGTATCAGTGGCATCTTCACATATTCATCAAGCTCCATTATAGTTGCAGCACGTGTGTGTTATAAGAGATGTGTCACTTGACTGAATGTCTGTCGCACTTTTATTATTTTGAATGCGAATAGTGTGCGTTATTTTATTGTTTGTTGGTTTTTCAAAGAAAATGATTCAAATGGCTCTGAGCACTGTGGGACTTAACATCTGAGGTCATCAGTCCCATAGAACTTAGAACTACTTAAACCTAACTAACCTAAGGACATCACACACATCCATACCCGAGGCAGAATTCGAACCTGTGACCGTAGCAGTCGCGCGGTTCCGAACTGAAGCGCCTAGAACCGCTCGGCCACCGCGGTCGGGTGTTGGTTTCTATAAAGCAGATATTACGCCATTTCGGAATAGGGCAGTCGGAAACCTTAAGCTTCATGCTGCTGTGTGTCAAGAAGATTTCGACACACTTGAAAGTGTTTCATGAAGTGAGATGTTAAATGTGTTTCAGTATCTGTACCGTATCTTCTGGTAAGCCTTCCGGGATGTAAGGTCGTGGTCCATGACACTCTTCTGCTCCTAACGTTTCGTCCAGAGCTGCGCTGGACATCTTCAGAGGGGTGTTTCTCCTCCGGTGTCTTGCAGTCTGCAAGACTCACCGGAGGAGGAACACCCCTCTGAAGATGTCCAGCGCAGCTCTGGACGAAACGTTAGGAGCTGAAGAGTTTCATGGACCACGACCTTACAGCCCGGAAGGTTTACCAGAAGGTATGTCATCCGGTCGTGAAAGCTTTCATATCTGTACCGTGCCCGAATTTCGTCCGAGTCAGAGCGGAATGAAACGTCACTGTTTCGACATAATTAGGCCGTTCCAAGCATCAGTGGACTGAAACAGCGTTATTTTGAACCAGCGATACAGTTTCTGTGTCTGGCTCGAGATCGAATCTGGTCCCGTTATCCGAGACAGAGCGGAATGACACACAACTTTTTCGAAGCAGTTTAACATAGCCGTTTCAAATCACTGAAACAGTTCCTCGTATCGATACACTGTAAAGAAACGTAGAAACAGTGGGCAAGTCTAATTCACACAAACTATATTTTATAAACGCCTTATGTGACGGGCATGGCACTGTAGTTCTTACGTGACACAAATAAAACACACTGGAAGACAGGAAAAGTGAACCCAGAATGAGAGGAAGAAACTAAATGAAACTTCACAGGTTGATTGAGTATGTGACGTCATTTCAGTGATTAAAAAATCGAGTTAAACTTACAAGAAAGTGGCAGAATGTTCCCACTTATTAGTACGACTGTCAACCCCGTCTGGTCTGGACGCATGCAGTGATTGGGTTGAGAAAGCAAGTGCATCCTCTCCTGAGGCACGCTGACCCTCAATTGCTGTAAGTAGTCTTTGATATCCTGGCTAAGGGCACTAGGACGTAGTTGACGTCGGAGCTGGTCCCGCACATTTTCTATTGGGAAACACCTTGGGAATCTTGCTGAGTATGGAAGTACGTCAGCGTGAGACAGACAGTTAATAGAGACCCGTGCCTCTAGAAAACTAACCCCACGATGCTATCGCGTGACGACGACTGATGCCCCTGACGTTCTTTGTGCGATCAGAGTTCCCAGTCACTGTCTGCCATGACCTGAATCCGTACTAGATATGACCTGGATGACACCCCATACCATGACGTCTGTCCGTTCTCCGTCTCATAGTAGCACTTGCAACCTACTTCCCTCAATTATTTGCTTGACGTATTCCAATCTCTGTCTTCCTCTACAGTTTTTACCCTTTACAGCTCCCTCTAGTACCATGGAAATCACTCCCTGATTTCTTAACAGATGTCCTATCATCCTGTCCCTTCCCCTTGTCAGTGTTTTCACATATTCCTTTCCTTACCGATTCTGCGCAGGACCTCCTCATTGCTTACCTTATCAGCCCACCTTATTTTCAACATTCGTCTGCAGCACTACGTCTCAAATGCTTCGATTCTCTTCTTATCCGGTTTTCCACAGTCCATGGTCATGTAGTGTAGTGCAAAAACGCGATTTATAGCAGAGTACAGCGCGACACCATTCATCAGCAGCCCATACTTCCCAGTCAGAGCTCCGCTCCAAAGGCAGATAATGTGTTTTGATGCTATGCAGCAGACGGTAACCGATAGCTCGACTGCCGATAGTCTCCGACCAGTGGTGCAGGGTTACACAGAAAGGTTTAAGAAGTTCATTACTTGTTGTCGGATGGCAGGCCTAGATGTGAAGCGCTTACGGTTTTCTAAGGCACAATACGGTGATCCTTCCATCATGTGGTCACAATGAGGACGAAAATACTTACTCCAAAGGTACCATGCGGTTGAACATCAGACCACCGTCAAACCCAAATATCCCAAAAATCTGGATACTGCACGATTCGTCCAGCCGGATAAATGGAAACCCACATAGAGGCCCCTTTCAAACTCTGTCAAGTCCTGATTACGCTGTCTCGCGGAAGTATGTGGCATCTCTGTGTCCTTCACGGTGATCGCGCGGCATCTGACGTTATTCACGCCCCCTTTACAGAATGAGTCATTTGCCCCACCACTGTCGTTTTCTGAAGCTCGCAGTGTTATACGCGGCCATCTTAACCACGCGCGAGATATTCGCACTTCCTCTCTCGCTTTGCGCAAATTGTAAGTCCTGAAGGAAAAATGAATAGGTCGTTTTGTAGGGAATTTAAACTTATATTACGTACAGGAATACGTTTTCGCTAAAGGCCGTAGTTTTTGAGTTATTCAAGTTCCTTCAATACTGCCCTCACTCGTATGGTCTGTCCAAAATTACTTTAGGACTGACACATCGGCAGGATCACGGGGAGGCGGGGAACACCTCCCGCAGGAATCACACTCGTAATTTTGTATTTAATTCAACTCACTCAAGTAAGCAAATTATTCAGTTTATAAATATGGAAATTACATCACTGTGCCCTAAAAGAGTTACCCTACATTTTGATATTGGTTTTATCTGCGGCAACAAATGATTAAGATGATATTATGAGAGTTTACCGAATTTTTTACATGCGGGGACCTTTTTTGTTAGTGAAGTCAGGTGAATGTATTACGCGAATTAAACCTTAAGAATACGTCATATTACCATATGTTCGAAACCACAATTATGTCGGAGATCTCTAATGCAAGACAATTTGAGTTAAATATGACGCACAATGGTCCGCTCGCTCTTCATCTACTAATCGAGCGCCCATACAGTTTCGAAACGAGAAACAAATCGCTGTATGTTTGTAATGAAACTTTTATTGATTTACTGATCCGCCTATTTAATTCTAAATCAACGAAAAAAAAATAAGATTAAGCGTGTTCATCACGGTTAGAAAACCCATTTTAAATAGGCGAACCCCTACTGTTTAGAAAGAACAACAGCAATACAAATAACACAGACTCTGTATTGTAGCAGTGATATTGTAAACAGTAATACACTACTGGCCATTAAAATTGCTACACCATGAAGATGACGTGCTACAGACGCGAAATTTAACCGACAGGAAGAAGCTGCTGTGAAATGCAAATGATTAGCTTTTCAGAGCATTCATACAAGGTTGGCGCCGGTGGCGACACCTACAACGTGCTGACATGAGGAAAGTTTCCAACCGATTTCTCATACACAAACAGCAATTGACCGGCGTTGCCTGGTGAAACGTTGTTGTAATACCTCATGTAAGGAGGAGAAATGCGTACCATCATGTTTCCGACTTTGATAAAGGTCGGATTGTAGCCTATCGCGATTGCGATTTATCGTATCGCGACATTGCTGCTCGCGTTGGTCGAGATCCAATGACTGTTAGCAGAATATGGAATCGGTGGGTTCAGGATGGTAATACGGAACGCTGTGCTGGATCCCAACGGCCTCGAATCACTAGCAGTCGACATGACAGGCATCTTATCTGCATGGCTGTAACGGGTCGTGCAGCCACGTCTCGATCCCTGAATCAACAGATGGGGACGTTTGCAAGACAACACCCATCTGCACGAACAGTTCGACGACGTTTGCAGCAGCATGGACTATCAGCTCGGAGACCATGGCTGCGGTCACCCTTGACGCTGCACAATGGTGTACTCAACGACGAACCTGGGTGCACGAATGACGAAACGTCATTTTTTCGGATGAATCGAGGTTCTGTTTACAGCATCATGATGGTTGCATCCGTGTTTGGCGACAACGCGGTGAACGCACATTGGAAGCGTGTATTCGTCATTGCCATTACTGGCGTATCACCTGGTGTGATGGTATGGGGTGCCATTGGTTACATGTCTCGGTCACCTCTTGTTCGCATTGACGGCACTTTGAACAGTGGACTTTACATTTCAGATGTGTTACGACCCGTGGCTCTACCCTTCATTCGATCCCTGTGAAACCCTACATTTCAGCAGGATAATGCACGACCGCATGTTGCAGATCTTCTACGGGACTTTCTTGATACAGTAAGTGTTCGACTGCTGCCCTGGCCAGCACATGCGCCGTATCTCTCACCAACTGAAAACGTCTGGTCAAGGGTGGCCGAGCAACTGGCTCGTCACAATACGCCAGTCACTACTCTTGATGAACTGTGGTATTGTGTTGAAACCGCATCGGCAGCTGTACCTACACACGCCATCCAAGCTCTGTTTGACTCAATGCCCAGGCGTATCAAGGCCGTTATTACGGCTAGAGGTGGTTGTTCTGGGTACTGATTTCTCAGGATCTACGCACCCAAATTGCGTGAAAATGTAATCACATGTCAGTACTAGTACAATATATTTGTCCAATGAATACCCGTTTATCATCTGCATTTCGTCTTGGTGCAGCAATTTTAATTGCCAGTAGTGTATTTATTTGGTGTGATGCATACTGAATTCTTTATACTACTGTACACCCATATTTTGTTGCCACTTTGTCGATTTCGTAAAGGGGGACTGTGGCCTATGGAGAGAGATTTCTGCCATAAGATCCACCTTTCTAAGGGCATCATTTACATGAAACCAATCAATCATTTCCTCTTTTCGTTTACCATGGTAGGTATCTTGTTAACAACATGTGAATGGTAAGGAGCATTATCTAGTACAATTATTGACTGCTTTCGAAGATTTGGTATTAGTACATTTTCGAACCACATTGTAAATGCAATGTGGTTCATTTCTTCCTGATAATCTCCTGGTTTCTTTGATTTAAAAACAAGAGACTGTTTTGGAAAAAATCCTACGAGTACATGCATGAAGAAGAAGAATTAGTCTGCCACCGTTGCCAAATGATATTGCTATTGTTCCTTTAGCTGTGTCGTCCGCGCAGCCCTGCTTGGCAACGTGACCAAAATTGACCACGTTTCGTCACGCCACACTACTTCATCGGTATTTATGCTACGGATGTCCTTTAAAAATCGGAATCGGCTAGCAGCTTCATTTTCCCTTTCCATTAACAGCTTACAGCCACAGGAATGTCCGTAGGGAAAGGCAAGTTGTGTAAAACCGTGGACAAGAATGTCCGACAGCCTTGAAAATTTCCTGATTCTTTAAGCGTGACCAGTAACTTCCTGAGCGTCGCATGTTCCTTCCTGCGATAAGAATCATAAACATGACGACGAATCTCTTCCTCTGCAAACGAATCAATGTTGGTAATCCGCTTATCCATACTCGCTTTTCCCCAGGGGTGTTAAGTTTCGATGGTTCTTCAGCTTGCTTTTCTTTGTCGAACGCTTCCTTCCCAACATTCACAACAGTGTTTTGTTTACACTCAAAGCTACAGCGGTTCTGTCGATCGGGCTTTGGTATCAGAGAGCAACAGGCCACCGTTAAGTTTTTGATTCTCAAATTAAGGTGCGAAAACCTGGCCAAGAGAATGAAAAAATGGTTCAAATGGCTCTGAGCACTATGGGACTCAACTGCTGAGGTCATTAGTCCCCTAGAACTTAGAACTAGTTAAACCCAACTAACCCAAGGACACCACAAACATCCATGCCCGAGGCAGGATTCGAACCTGCGACCGTAGCGGTCTTGCGGTTCCAGACTGCAGCGCCTTTAACCGCACGGCCACTTCGGCCGGCTCAAGAGAATGTCGTCGAACTTTTCTACTTATAATTTTCACCGAACTTCCCGCTGACATCGCTGACTACCAAACAGCGAATAACGGAAATAAGGAATAACAGTGACAACAAATAATGGTAACAACAAATAACGGTAACAGCTCCTACATCCGTAAAAACGAACACACAGAAAGCCACAGAGCGCAAAGATTAGACAGGACAGCAAACTGGCTGCACCTGAAGCCAACTGCAAGCACGAAGTGTCGTGTGGGGTACAGGTTCGGCAAATCCGGGATTTGCTACAGCTGCAAGTACTGTGGTATTGGCGGAAAGTGGCCCGGGACTGCCGCGTGGGATTCCCCTCTACCGCTTCCTTCATCGCTGTCAATCACAAAGTAAATTTTCACAGCCTGTACACTCAACCCCCACCGGTGAGAATTTCTATTAACTTGCTCATGGCACTACATCCTACCACCAACAAATATTTACGAAGACACCAATTATTTCCCATATTTGATCTTTTTTCGTCTTCATTGTCTGGCCTTATTATGCCAGTGGCTTATTCGGGCACTTACAAATTGTTAATTTGATGTTTGCGTAAATTTTGACCAACAATTTTGTGAATTTTAACAGCATAAAATGAAGAATTACATCTGTGCATTCTTCAGCGCTTCTGACTTCGAAACTACTGTGCTTGTAAGGGTTAAGTTGGGATCGAATTACCAGGGTAATTAGTTACAGCGTAACGTTAACAAAAATCGTTTTTCTTTCAATAAACTCACGGTCACGTTTAAATTAATAATATTAGTGAAGAAGTCGACTATGCTGGTGGCGTAGCAGCACGGTCAACACAGACCAAAGAAGTCGAATGTCGGAAGCAGTTCGTGTAGTCGGACATTTTTGTAGAGTGATAGGAGTGCCTTGAGCAATATGCTATGCAGGTGAGGGATGCGTCTGGTGTGGAGGTTCATTTTGGGGTCCCTTTTGTACCTCTTTCTTGAATAACTCGATAACAATGGCCTCCAGCGGAAACGCATCCCAATACATAATTTAACTACATTAAATTTCCTAGAAGGAAGTCCTACTCATCTTTTTTGTAATTTTTTTCTGTACGGCTAAAAGGTTGCACGTAGCAAGCGATAGTCTATGAAAATGTTGCGCGTGGTTTATGAAGACCAGGTGTAAAATTGCGGGTTGCATAAAACGACAACGGTAGTGGTATGTGAATAAACCTGTACACCCTACCTGGCCTGGCATTAATGCTAAACAAGAACTGCGCTAATAGACTCTGGTGGCCGTTCTGCTGGTCACAGAGAATTGCATCTGTTAATCATTTACACACACGCAGCTGGTGGTGTAAGAGTTCGAAGTTGTACACTGAGGTGCAACAAACATGGGATACCTCCTAATACCGTGTCAGAATTTCTTTTGCCTGGTGTAGTGCAGCACCTCGACGTGGCGTGGACTCAACGAGTGGCTGGAAGTCCAGTGCAGAAATATGGTGCCATGCTGCGTGCACAGTGCTCCATAACTCCGAAAGTGTTGCTGGTGCAGGATATTGTGCATGAACAGGCCTCTTCATTATGTCCCATAAATGTTCGATACGTCTCACGCCGAGTGATATGGGTGGACAAATCATTGGTTCAGAATGTTCTTCAAATCAACCGCAAGCAATTGAGGCCTGGTGACATGGCGCATCGGCATCCATTAAAATTCTATCGTTGTGCGGGAACATGAAGTCAATGAATCGCTGCCAATAGTGTCGAAGGCGCCGAACATAACCACGTATAGTCAATGATTGGTCCAGTAGGACCAAAGGATTCAGTCCGTTCCACGTAAATACAGGGCATGCCACTATGGATCCACCACCAGTCTGCACAGTGCGTTGTTGTAAACTTTGGTTCATTGCTTCGTGGGGTCTCCACCACACTCGAAACTGACCGGGGCACGGTTTTGCAGTCGTTTACGGTCCAAATGATTTCGGCATGAGCCCAGGAGAGGCGTTGCAAAAAATGTCTCTGAGCACTATGGGACTTGACTTCTGAGGTCATCAGTCCCCTAAAACTCAGAACTACTTAAACCTAACTAACCTAAGGACATCACACACATCCATGCACGAGGCAGGATTCGAACCTCCGACCGTAGCGGTCGCGCGGTTCCAGACTGTAGCGCCTAGAACCGCTCGGCCACCCCAGCCAGCGAGGCGTTGCCGTCGATGCCATGTCGTAAGCAAGGCACTCGTGTCTATCATCTGCTTCCATAGCCCATTTAACGCGGAATTTCGCCGCACTGTTCTAACGAAGACATTCGTCGTATACCCCACATCTCTACGCAAACGCCGCTACTATCGCTTATTAAGTAAAGGCCGCTGGCCACTGCTTTGTCCGTGGTGAGAGGTAATGCCTGAAATTTGGTCTGTTGATTCCCGTCGCGTGACCATAATCACATAAGCTGAGTACAAATGATGGCTCCGCCAACGCATTGCCCTTTTATATTTTGTGTACGCGACACTACCGCCATCTGTATATGTGCTTATCGCCATCCCATGAATTTTGCCAGCTCAGTCTATTGACAAGAAACCATGTCTTGCCGGCTGGAGTGGCCGAGCGGTTCTAGGCGCTTCAGTCTGGAACCGCGCGACTGCTACGGTCGCAGGTTCGAATCCTGCCTCGGGCATGGATGTGTGTGTTGTCCTTAGGTTAGTTAGGTTTAAGTAGTTCTAAGTTCTAGGGGACTGATGACCTCAGCTGTTAAATCCCATAGTGCTCAGAGCCGTTTGAACCAAACCATGTCTTCTGTCTGCTCCACATTTTTGACAGGTTACGTATTTCGTGAGTTGACACTTCGCTACGTTAAGGAGCGTCTGATGATTTCAAGGAGACACGTTGATGAAATACTGAGGCATGAAGACACTTTAACTAGCCAGCCCATCACGCTCTGGCGTCAGCATGAGGCTAGGGTGCATGGGCCGAGGAGACAGCAGGCTGTACGTGATGATCTTGCGCCAGGAAGCGCTTGCGCAGTGCCTGACCGAGCGGAGTTGTCGAGCCGTCGGCGTCCCCTCACCTTCCCCCCCTTCCCCCCCCCCCCCCTCCGTCCATCCGTCGACCCGTCCGCCAGTCCTCTCAGCCGCGTCGGCGCGCGAGCCGCCTTGCCGGCTCTTTACAACGCGCTCATAAATTCCACTTTATTTTTATACGGGTCGGCCGCCCTCCTATATTTACTGCACATCGTTACTGAGCGGCCCAGCCCGGCACGGCCCTGGGCGGCTCTGCCACCCCTTCCCTCACTCCCCCCCCCCCCCCTTCCACGGCGAAGCCACGCCGTACTCGTAGGCGTGTTTCACGCGAACCGCACCCAACGAACCGCTCCGATAATTGAGTTATTGCCTCCCCTCCTCCTCCTCCTCTACTTGTTCCTTCTTATTCCTCCCTTCTTCCAAAACCCCCCAGAAAACCTGCTTTCTGCTGCTGGAAAGTACGATGACGGGAAAAAAAACCAGCGAGATGTTGGCGACGAACGAAAACTTACGGTCCTTATTCGCTTCAATCATCATCCTTTTTCCTTTTCCCGAGTAGTAGATGGTCGCGTCCGCAGCCACTATTTGCATGAGCTCCCCAGAATTGGTACCGAATAGGTGGAGTTACGATCGTAGGGCGTGCGCCGGAAAGAAGCTCACGTTTCGAGGGACGACTAGTTACACCGGGTGATCAAAGAGTCAGTATAAATTTGAAAACTGAATAAATCGCGGAATAATGTAGATAGAGAGGTACAAATTGACACACATGATGTAATGACATGGGGTTTTATTAGAACCAAAAAAATACAAAAGTTCAAAAATCTCTGACAGATGGCGCTTCATCTGATCAGAATAGCAATAATTAGCATAACAAAGTAAGACAAAGTAAAGATGATGTTCCTTAAAGGAAATGCTCAATATGTACACCATCATTCCTCAACAATAGCTGTAGTCGAGGAATAATGTTGTGAACAGCATTGTAAAGCATGTCCGGAGTTATGGTGAGGCATTGGCGTCGGATGTTGTCTTTCAGCATCCCTAGAGATGTCGGTCAATCACGATACACTTGCGACTTCAGGTAACCCCAAAGCCAACAATCGCACGGACTGAAGTCTGGGGATCTGGGACGCCAAGTATGACGGAAGTGGCGGTTGAGCACACGATCATCGCCAAACGACGTGCGCAAGAGATCTTTCACGCGACTAGCAATATGGGGTTGAGCGCCATCCTGCATAAACATCGTACGTTCCAGCAGGTGTTTATCAGCCAGGCGACTCTGTAACATATCGGCGTACCTCTCCCCCGTCACGGTAGCAGTTACCGACGTTTTGCTGTCCAGCGCCATCTGTCGGACATTTTGTGAACTTTGTTTTGTTTGTTCTAATAAAACCCCATCTCATTCCAAGCATGTGTATTAATTTTTACCTCTCTATCTACATTATTCCGTGGTTTATTATGTTTTCAAATTTCTACTGACTTTTTGATCACCCGGTATATTAAGTGGAAAGAATAAATTGCTTAGTGAACTTTTTTTTTGTATCTCCAGCATTCCTATTAAATTAATTTGTATGCACTCATCTCGAACATCCCAGCTCACTTTTTTGTTCATTAATGCATTGATTTATTAATTGTGGCAAGATTAAAACTGTTAGGCCGCCTCTTATATTTAACAAGAGATTCTACATAATTTGTATTGCATTCATTAGGAGAAGTATGTCGTAAATTCCTCATTGAGCCGTGAGTGGCTCGTGTTCCCACCCTCATGAATTTACACTCTGTTTTTAACGTACTTCCACCTCACTACGCTAATTTAAGTTGCTACTGTCACTGAGTTGCTGCTTTGCCTGACCGTGACCGGCGCTAGCAGCGCGTATCGATATATCCCCTCTCGTAGTATCTTTGCTCGACTGCTATTACTTCCCGGTTGTAGTCTGTCGGCCAGTCAGTTGGCAGGTGCCAGCAGGGCAGTTCGGGTTGCGAGTTCGGGTGTGCCAGTCGGTTGGAACGCGTGTGGAGTGCAGTCCGGACCCGCCAGACGGGGAGTTGCAATGTGGTACTACTGCAGTCGGGTTGGAGCAGCAGTGAGGTCTGCGTCGACGTCGCTCGTCAGACCATTGCCGCCATGCATCACTTGAGCCGGACCACAGTGGATCGTCGGTCGGTAGTCCAACCGGACTACGAGCTTTGGCCCGCCGATCGTTCATAAGTCGGCTGTGTGTGTGTGTGTGTGTGTGTGTGTGTGTGTGTGTGTGTGTGTGTGTGCGTGCATCGACTCCGGTTTTGTCGTCGTGCGTGCTTAGTTACTGTTGGGTATCGTTCAGCTCTTCTTGCAAGTGTTTGTCAGGTTGTGTGTGTAGCTGGTGCTACTACCACTGACGACTATTTTAAGTGTTGTCGACACATTCTGAGGCGGGTCGATCGGTTGCTGCGGATGAGAGAAGTTATCTCTGCGCGGTGTAGTCGGCGGGCCGCTGGTGGACCCTGGGCAGTGTCGGAGCGTGTGTGGAGCTGTCCGATCGCTAGGAGCTTCGTGGTTCACCGACCCAGGACGTGAAGGTTGAGTGGTTTTGAGCATTACGTTGTTGGTTCCAGTGTTGCTGTTGTGGAGGTTTTCCTGTGAGCAACAACGAGTGAAGTGTTCGAGATAGCCGCCGTAAGGTGGAATTGATCAAAGTAATTTATCGATAGTCAAGTGGACCAGCGGAATTTTCTGCCTTGTGGCCGTTAGTGTTCTGGTTATCTGCCTTGGCCGCTAACGTAGTTTTTAGGCAGTGTCTTTTCCTCGCCTGTTGTTGCTGCCCAACATGGTGTGTAGTTTTGGCATTTCAGTTCACATACACGTTTGTTTGGGGATAGTGATAGTTATAAATTTTTTGGGGGCCTTGCATTCTCGTGTACTCCGTCGAGGCCAGCAAGCGGTTGGTCGGTTGGTCCGTAGTCCCTTGGTTGGGTTCGCGCGAATTAAGTGTAGTTGAACTCACCACCTGTCTCGCCTAAGTGAACGAGGGCAGACCGATCCATTGGAGACTCCTGAGTGCTATTCTCTTAATTATCCTTTTGTCAGTGTTAATGTTGTTGTAATTTAACTGTATTTTATGTTTTTAATTTGGCAAAGTTAGTTTTGGGCCTTCAGACCTGGAAACATGTTCACAGAATTTCCTTCTATTCCAAACATTATCGCCTTCTGATCTTGAAAGGTTATTGTAATTACCCCTGAAAGATTTGCAAGTTATTGTGGGCCTTCCGCCGTTGGTGTTGCAAAAAGGAAATTTTTAAACTTAATGTATTGTTTTACAGATTGTAGCAATATGTACACTCCTGGAAATTGAAATAAGAACAACGTGAATTCATTGTCCCAGCAAGGGGAAACTTTAGTGACACATTCCTGGGGTCAGATACATCACATGATCACACTGACAGAACCACAGGCACATAGACACAGGCAACAGAGCATGCACAATGTCGGCATTAGTACAGTGTATATCCACCTTTCGCAGCAATATAGGCTGCTATTCTCCCATGGAGACGATCGTAGAGATGCTGGATGTAGTCCTGTGGAACGGCTTGCCATGCCATTTCCACCTGGCGCCTCAGTTGGACCAGCGTTCGTGCTGGACGTGCAGACCGCGTGAGACGACGCTTCATCCAGTCCCAAACATGCTCAATGGGGGACAGATCCGGATATCTTGCTGGCCAGGGTAGTTGACTTACACCTTCTAGAGCACGTTGGGTGGCACGGGATACATGCGGACGTGCATTGTCCTATTGGAACAGCAAGTTCCCTTGCCGGTCTAGGAATGGTAGAACGATGGGTTCGATGACGGTTTGGATGTACCGTGCACTATTCAGTGTCCCCTCGACGATCACCAGTGGTGTACGGCCAGTGTAGGAGATCGCTCCCCACTCCATGATGCCGGGTGTTGGCCCTGTGTGCCTCGGTCGTATACAGTCCTGATTGTGGCGCTCAACTGCACGGCGCCAAACACGCATACGACCATCATTGGCACCAAGGCAGAAGCGACTCTCATCGCTGAAGACGACACGTCTCCATTCGTCCCTCCATTCACGCCTGTCGCGACACCACTGGAGGCGGGCTGCACGATGTTGGGGCGTGAGCGGAAGACGGCCTAACGGTGTGCGAGACCGTAGCCCAGCTTCATGGAGACGGTTTCGAATGGTCCTCGCCGATACCCCAGGAGCAACAGTGTCCCTAATTTGCTGGGAAGTGGCGGTGCGGTCCCCTACGGCACTGCGTAGGATCCTACGGTGTTGGCGTGCATCCGTGCGTCGCTGCGGTCCGGTCCCAGGTCGACGGGCACGTGCACCTTCCGCCGACCACTGGCGACAACATCGATGTACTGTGGAGACCTCACGCCCCACGTGTTGAGCAATTCGGCGGTACGTCCACCCGGCCTCCCGCATGCCCACTATACGCCCTCGCTCAAAGTCCGTCAACTGCACATACGGTTGACGTCCACGCTGTCGCGGCATGCTACCAGTGTTAAAGACTGCGATGGAGCTCCGTATGCCACGGCAAACTGGCTGACACTGACGGCGGCGGTGCACAAATGCTGCGCAGCTAGCGCCATTCGACGGCCAACACCGCGGTTCCTGGTGTGTCCGCTGTGCCGTGCGTGTGATCATTGCTTGTACAGCCCTCTCGCAGTGTCCGGAGCAAGTATGGTGGGTCTGACACACCGGTGTCAATGTGTTCTTTTTTCCATTTCCAGGAGTGTATTTCCTAAATTTGCAGAATTTAACGCTGCCTTCAGCCATCTTGTTGCGTTTGTTTATCTCTTTCTGTGCACCTTGTGGACCATCAGCCCTGTTAGCATCTTAAAACTTTGTGGCCTTCTGCCTTCGGTAATCAACATCGTATATCTGGAATTTTTAAGATTTAATCCGGTGGCCTTCAGCCGCTCCGCATGCTCATCTCATATATGTATAAGATTTATCTTATTCGTAAATTTAACTGTGTGTCATGTCTTTTCAAAACTGAACTTATTCTAAAGCATCTGTTTGTATGCCTTCAGCCGCGAAGCAAATTTAATTCTTTCAAAAGTGTATTTGTGAACTAAATGATAATAAATTACAATTGTGAAATGAATCCGACCGCAACTCCCTTGGCCCTTTCCACAATCCTCATTACCTGTTAGCCCTGCGTGATTCAGCGGGCGTTTCACTCGTATCCAATATATACAGCAAAAATGTACCGCCTTCTGGCCACAGATGATCCATTTGGGATCGACCGACCGCCTTGTCCTCTGCCAGTGGTGTCATAATGTGGATACGGTATGGATGAGTTAGGGTCAGAGCACCGCTCTTGCGCCCGTTGTCAGTTTAGCAAACCTGGTGCCACTCCTTCCCGTCCAAGTAGCTCTTGGGTTGGCGTAACCCAACTGAGTGCACTCCGTCCCAGTCTTTTCACCTCGGAAAAATTGCTGGCTCGCCATTCAGCCGCGGAGGTTGATTATACACTACTGGCCATTAAAATTGCTACACCAAGAAGAAATGCAGATGATAAACAGGTATTCATTGGACAAATATATTATACTAGAACTGACATGTGATTACAGTTTCACGCAGTTTGGATGCATGGATCCTCAGAAATCAGTATCCAGAACAACCACCTATGGCCGTGAAAACGGCCTTGATACGCCTGGGCATTGAGTCAAACACAGCTTGGATGGTGTGTACATATACAGCTGCCCATGCAGCTTCAGCACGATACCACAGTTCATCAAGAATAGTGACTGGCGTATCGTGACGAGCCAGTTGCTCGGCCACCATTCACCACACGTTTTCATTTGGTCAGAGTTCTGGAAAACGTGCTGGCAAGGGAAGCAGTCGAACGTTTTCTGTATCCAGAGAGGCCCCTTCAGGACCTGCAACAGGCGGTCGTGCATTATCCTGCTGAAATGTAGGGTTTTACAGGGATCGAATGAAGGGTAGGGCAACGGGTTGTAACACATCTGAAATGTAACGTCCACTGTTCAAAGCGCCGTCAATGCGAACGAGAGGTGACCGAGACGTGTAACCAATGGCACCCCATACCATCACGCCGGGTGATACACCAGTATGGCGATGACTAACACACGCTTCCAGTGTGCGTTCACTGCGATGTCGCCAAACACGGATGCGACCATCATGATGCTGTAAACAGAACCTGGATTCATCCGAAAAAATGACGTTTTGCCATTCGTGCACTCAGGTTCGTCGTTGAGTACACCATCGAAGGCGCTCCTGTCTGTGATGCAGCGTCAAGGGTAACCGCAGCCATGTTCTCCGAGCTTATAATCCCTGCTGCTGCGAACGTCGTTGAACTGTTCGTGCAGATGGTTGTTGTCTTACAAACGTCCCAATCTGTTGACTCAGGGATCGAGACGCGGGTGCACGATCCATTACAGCGATGTCGATAAGATGCCTGTCATCTCGACTGCTAGAGATAAAGGCCGTTGGGATCCGGCACGGCGTTCCGCATTACCCTCCTGAACCCACCGATTCCATATTCTGCTAACAGTCATTGGATCTCGACCAACGCTACAGCAGTGTCGCGATACGATAAACCGCAATCGCGATAGGCTACAATCCGACCTTTATCAAAGTCGGAAACGTGATGGTACGCATTCCTCCTCCTTACACCAGGCATCACAACAACGTTTCACCAGGCAACGCCGGTCAACTGCTGTTTGTGTATGAGAAATCGGTTGGAAACGTTCTTCATGTCAGCACGTTGTAGGTGTCGCCATCGGCGCCAACAGTGTGTGAATGTTCAGAAAAGCTAATCATTTGCACATGACAGCATCTTCTTCCTGTCGGTTAAATTTCGCGTCTGTAGCACGTCATCTTCGAGGTGTAGGAATTTTAATGGCCAGTAGTGCATGTTATTCAGTTCTGAAGTGGTCAAAACATTATGAAACACCCTGTACACCGAAAAGGTGTAGCGTCAGCAGCTGCTGCAAAGAAATTCATTTACTGTATTTTGTATCACGCACCGTATAATGTTTTTATGATAGTTGTTAGTGTAATTTATTATTCAGTTGCGCACGTTAATGTGTCTCATTCGGAATAGCTCCTCTTGTTGGCAGAACGAAAATAAATATTTTCCAAAAGTGCATCTGACAGTAATCCGACATCGAAGTGCATTTCCGCCCCTGTACTGACAGAATCGTAATAAGTAAGAAATTCGATAATAATATGTTATGCATTTTCCAAAGGCAGTATATTTTTCATTATGTACAAGAAGTCTAGTTCGTGATGAGATTTCTTCCACAGTAAGACGTCGTATCAGTTTTAATATCGGCTCGGGTCACTCGAAAACCGTAATTTCTGTCCGTTGCGTGCGAGTAGGCAGCAGCAAGGGCATAGGCGCCCGGCAAGAAGATGACAGGACGGAAGCGGAATGTAATAAAAAGCGGCGCGCGCCGGCTACGGGGCGGGCAGGTAGTGTTATGCAAGACGACGCGATCACGGGGCGGCGCCGGCTCTGGTTCCGCCTCGAGATTGAAATTCCGGCCTGTGTGTCTCCGGCGGACGGCGGCGCCGCGGCGCCTGCACAAGTCCAGCGACGCCTTCCATCTCCGGTGTCCCATAGAGCTGTGGCACGTGAAAGCGCCACGTCTGTACACCCTGCCAGCTCCGAGTCGATTAACGCCACTGTCCACCGAGTTTTGTGTATCAGAAGTCGCCCCAAATGCCGTTTGGACCTGAACTACAAAAGCTTCTTGTTGTTCGATTCCCTTTGTACCATCGTTTCACAGTGCATCTGTACACTCTGTAATCGATCACAACCTACTACCTGGAATAAAAGAAATGTGCTGCCCTCGGTGAGTCTTTGTTACGTCGCATTTGTTACGTTTATATAAAAAAATTATATATATATATATATATATGTATATATATATATATATCATTAATTACATGTGTAGATCAATATATTTTATATATATATATATATATATATATATATATATACATATATATATACATACATATATATATATATATATTTATTTATTTATTTTTAATTTATCAACATGAATTTTTCTTTTGTCAGTGCATGGTTCTTTCTCTCAGCGATATTATCTTTTCTTACCACTTTTACTTACGTGCATAAGTAAATATGAGACGGGTTCTTGAAGGGCCGTTGTTATTCATGTACCAACTTTAGGTTTTGAACGTGGTGACTAAAATACAGTTGCCGTTAACTGAACTGAATGTAATTTTGTTAATTTCTATTTATTGATTGCAAAGCAAGGCTGGAGAGAATTTCTATTGTTGCCGTGGAGCGGCCAAGATCAAACTTACTGAACTCATGGAATCTGTATAATTTGAAAAATGAACTTTAACGGAAATTAATTATTTGTTGCAATTTTAAACGGTACTTACAACGAAATCTCTCGCATTTACAGCTACTGTTAACACTTTGAAAAATAAATTGATACTTCGGCACGTAATGTCTGACCAGAGGCTGCATCGGAAGATGACCTTCCCGCAGCGCAAACTACTGAAAAAATGTTTGTTAAAAATAATTAGCCACTGAGACCTTTTGAGGTAACAACTATTACAAAGAAATTCATTTTGTGATAACAATAATTAGTTTATTTTAGCAGAATATCGAATAACTTACATAAAATATGTGTAGCCGCTCAATGGCTGCCTCCCGTATCGCGAAACAAAACAGTGTGTGTACCATAAAGTACGTCCTTCCTCCTCGGCCATACAATCGCGTCTCTTTTCGATCCTTTTTTATTTTCATTGACATGTATTAAATAAAGATGCTACTCTTAAATTATCGCGGCATATCAGTTGTTTCAAGAACTTTAACTGTATGTTTTACACTAATTATATTCATAAAATACTTGAACTACGGTTTACAACAGATAAAAACGTCAATATTTATGTGACGTACCGTCACATGTTGAGTAATGAAAATTACAGGGGCGTGCAATCGGGGAAACCACTGAAGCACTGCTTCGGCAACAATAACTGTAATAATAAAGGATGGGGTTTCAAATGAAAACCTTAAACTTTTTATTTAAATTCTTTTATTAATTGAAAATGGAACACAAGTGTATCATCTTTCGACATAGTTTTTTTATCCTTCGTGTTGTGTACGAGTTCTCACACACCGGTAAGGAAAGGTGGGCAGGAGCAGAAATGAACAGCGAACAGAAGATTTTCTTAACTTGTATTTCTCCAAGAGTACGAATACCCATTACAAACAATGTAGCAAGAATCAGTGTCCAGCTCACACAGTAGTAACTAGGACGAGGCTCGCCGTACCGGGCACGAACGATGGTGTTGTAACGACGAGACTCCAAGTGAGAGTGAGTGGCTGGCGCTGGCCGTCCTATGTCGTGGTGGCAGAGTTCGGAGCCTCTGGAGAAATGGCTTAGTGGGCACGTACCATTGGATCTACCAGATCCCACGTGACCACTATCGGCTTTTAATGGAAACTTGCAATTTCGTTACCAACCTAAGGACATGAGTAGTGTGGTATCTATGCGTGGTACCACAGTTCAACACACTTCCCCCATTCCATTTTTAAAAAAAATTAAAAATATTTTGGTCGCCCACTATCTGCTGCGCCTTTTCATCGGAACGAAACTTCTTTCCTTCTATCGCCTCTTTCAATGGTCCAAGCATGTGGTAATCTCGGTGTGAGGTCTGATGAGTATGGCTACGTGGCAGATCATCAAAGTGCACGTCATCGATGGTTGTAAGTGTTGGATGGGCAGTATGAGGCCGACGGTTGTCTTGTTGCAAAACGACATCTGAAGTCAAACCTCCACGTCGCAATATGAGGCCGACCGTTATCTTGATCCAAAACGGCAGCTGAAGTCAAAACTCCAAGTTGCTTTCATATTATTATTGGATGAAGCCTATTTTTTAATGTATTGGAATATAAAGCACTGGTACCGAGGCAACATCTCGTTCATCCCAAAAGTGAGTCAGCAAAACCTTTCCTGTGGATGGCTGCGTCCAGAACTTCTTCAATTTTGGTGATGAGGAATGGCGTCATTCCTTGTTTGCTCTCTTTGTTTCGGGTTGGTGACAGTGTACCCAGGTTTCGTCTTCTTTAACCGTTCTCGTGAAGAAGCCATCACCTTATGATTCAAAGTGCCGCAAACTTCTTCACAGGCGCCAATGCATCGCTCTTTCAGTTCTGGAGTGAGTTGTCATGGCATCCATCTTGAAGACACTTAAGAAACTTACACACTTCATGAATGGCACTCGACGATTTTCCATTACAATGGTTTCAATTGCTGCAGCAGTAGAATCTAGTGTCACAATGCGGTGTGCTTGAACCGGGCGCTGAGTGCCTCTCAGAGGTGTCACGCCATTTCGGAACTCTCTGCTCCACTCATACTTTCTCTGGAGTAATAGACATGCGGCACCATACTGGACCTCCATTCGCCGGTGAATGACAGAACACTGTTGTTCCTTGCTGCATGTCGCAAGTGGGGCAGCCATTTTGAACTGGTGTTGCTGTAGTATGCTGCTGCCTGTAGGGCGTTCCTTACATCATTGGTAACAGTACTGCTAACTTAACAAAACAATGGTTCGAAATGTAGATTTTAGGTACATTTGTAAGGATTTCCTTTAACTCCCAATCGTATTACGTAACCATAATTATACGGCTATTCAACAATATCTAGATAAAACGTTACATTTCTCCAAAAAACATATAGTACTAATGCGTTTATTACGTTACATTACTGACAGAGCACTGTGAGCAGAGCCGAAACAATGTCTGTGTAGCTTTGCTGGGCAGAGAGAAACGTAAGCGCGCATTTTTATTCATGACGGGCCGTATGCACGATTTTCTGCCCCAACCGATGCCAGCTACGGACTGGCGTATAATACAGAGACAGTGGAACAGAGTATCAATACTAGTATGGTACTGTTCTTCTCAGCTAACACCGGGTAGCGCACCGGTAGCATTATCGCCAACCACGCAAGGTACCTCGGGTTCGTTTCCCGGCAGGGGGCTGGGTGTTGTGTGTCCTTCGTCATCATTGACACGCAAGTCGCCGCAGTGGCGTCAGTTAAAAAGACTGACAATACGGCGGCCGAATCCCGAAAGGGGATATCCCGGCCAATAAATGCCATACGATCATTTCATTTCAGTAATAGAAACAGATATTAGTTATAATTATTTTAATATCTATTCTTCCAGTTTCAACTACTGCATATGTGATTTCAATGTTAAATGTTGTAAGTAGGCTGTTTAGGTTTTCTTAGCGCTCTGTATGAAAATCACTGGCTGTGCTGTGTGCAGTCTGTGGCTGGTTGGCATTGTTGTAATACTCGCCATTGTAGCGTTGGGCAGCTGGATGTTAACAGCGCGTAGCGTTGCGCAGTTGGAGGTGAGCCGCCAGCAGTGGTGGATGTGGGGAGAGAAATGGCGGAATTTTGAAATTTGTAAGACTGGATGTCATGAACTGCTATATATATTATGACTTTTGATGACTATTAAGGTAAATACATTGTTTGTTCTCTATAAAAAATCTTTCATTTGCTAACTACGCCTATCGGTAGTTAGTGCCTTCCGTAGTTCGAATCTTTTATTTAGCTGGCAGTAGTGGCGCTTGCTGTATTGCAGTAGTTCGAGTAACCAAGATTTTTGTGAGGTAAGTGATTTGTGAAACTTATAGGTTAATGTTAGTCATTGCCATTCTTTTGTAGGGATTTTTGAAAGTCAGATTGCGTTGCGCTAAAAATATTGTGTGTCAGTTTAAGCACAGTCATGAAAAATTGTTCTAAGGGGACGTTTCATATAATCCTCAGGGGGTACACGCCTACTTTGTGTACCATGTGTCTGGCAAGCACAAGGAGCCCTAGCTAATATGGTATTGGCTTCTACAACTTTACGCATCGGTACCATATTTCTCTGACACACAAATTACACAGCTATCTGATCATTTAACTGAGAGATAAACATTTTTTTACTACATCAGTGACACATGTTTACGCAGTTACACAGTTGGGTAACTTCACACTTACGAAATTGTATTGTGTCTGTACTTTGTGAACTGTTCATATTTTTTCGGAGCCATTGTGATATTATGAGAGCTTTGAATGATATATTTGTTATGGGATCACGATTTTTAAAGTACGTTTGAGGAAGATGACACTTTTGACATTAGCAGAGAATTTTTTTAGGTTTTGAAATTATTGGAGGAAGCTACGACGATTTTGAGAGCTGAATGAGGTGTTATGATGTTATTATTACGATGACTATGTGTATTATGCTGTTGCGGTATGTTTATGATCAATAAGCTGATGCTATATGAGTTATTTGATTATGCTACGTATCTGTTATGATGAAATATTGAAGAAGTGTCGACGAATAAGGTAAGGAATAATGAGTAGTGGTTAGGGACTCTGGTTTGTGAAAAAGGTTGTTGGAAGCCAAAAATCGTACTTTTAAGAGTTATGAAATGTATGTAAATGCGTGAATGTATTACAATGCCGACGAAAATTTTTTGGACACTGTTATATGAATAGGATTTTGTTTCTACAGATTTGTAACGCAAATTATTGACCTGTCAATTATTTTTATATGAGACTGTCACTGTAGCGGAAACTGCTGTCGTAAATATTTCGGTAAGAAAGTTAAGTGACCACCTTCACGTAATGCATCGTGGGCACCCAGCTGCGTGACGGACGCCTGGAAAAAAGCCATTAGTGTGTGCCTTTCAGAGGCACAGGTGGAGAAAAAAAAAGAGTCCATTATCCTCGTTACTGACATTCCTTTGTAGAAAGCATCGTAAATACGACACCCTCAAACTTGAAAACATGATTACACAGTAGAATTCTTAATTTATGATATTTACTGAAATGAAATGATGAGAAACATTTCATGTCTATTGTCTTGCTAGTTGAAAGATTGTTTACTGCATTATGAAATGCCATATGGCTAGTGAATGACGTTTCACGCCTTGCTTTGCCTATTTGGTTTAATATCTAGTTCCTAGCTGCACTGCAGCATTGGTTAAAATAAAATTTTATAGATGTACTAATATAAATATTCTATGCCTACAGATCCAGTATAAATAGCTTTATGATGGATGTACTCCAAAAAAATGAGGGAGCACAGAAAGGCATTTCCACTTCACAGGAATTGCATACATAATTTTTGTCAGTGACTTGGTAACTTGTCTGCTAGAGCAAGTTACAGTGATGCATCACTCTAGTGTTAAGATGTGACATAGGTAATAAACATGGCCATTTTTACTGTAATATTTTTTCTGCTTGAGCTTTCTCATGTTTAGATACAAGTTATCTGCCATATGAAACGTCCCCTTAGAACAATTATACATGACTGTGCTTAAACTGACACACAATATTTTTAGCGCAACGCAATCTGACTTTCAAAAATCCCTACAAAAGAATGGCAATGACTAACATTAACCTATAAGTTTCACAAATCACTTACCTCACAAAAATCTTGGTTACTCGAACTAGTACAATACAGCGAGCGCCACTACTGCCAGCTAAATAAAAGATTCAAACTACGGAAGGCACTAACTACTGATAGGTGTAGTTAGCAAATGAAAGGTTTTTATAGAGAACAAACAATGTGTTTACCTCAATAGTCATCAAAAGTCATAATATATATAGCAGTACATGACATCTAGTCTTACAAATTTAAAAATTCTGCCATTTCTCTCCCCACATCCACCACTGCTGGCGGCTCACCTCCAACTGCGCAACGCTACGCGCTGTTAACATCCAGCTGCCCAACGCTACAATGGCGAGTATTACAACAATGCCAACCAGCCACAGACTGCACACAGCACAGCCAGTGATTTTCATACAGAGCGCTAAGAAAATCTAAACAGCCTACTTACAATGTTTATTCTATAAATTAAAAATGTTGCCAGTTATGAGTGTTATCGAGACGAGTATATTTCTTGAATCACTTAAAATTGCAACACAAATATTATTCATTAATTAATGACATAATAGTAATATAACTATATTATAATTAATAACATATAATAATCAGAGCTTTGACTCTCTGAATAATCACAGTACGACACAGGAGTATTATCATTCCTAAATGTTCAAATGTGTGTGTGAATTCCTAAGGGAACACACTGCTGAGGTCATCGGTCCCTAGCCTTACACTCTACTTAAATTAACTTATACCAAGGACAACCCACAGACTCATGCCAGAGGGAGGACTCGAACCTCTGGCGGGAGGAGCCGCGCAGTCCTTGATATAGCGTCCCAAACCGCGCGGCCCCGTATCAAGAAAGACTTAAGCAAATGGGATGTAAATTGGTAGATGTGATGTACATGTATAGACAAACAGATGATTACCTTGGATGATTTATTCCAGTGAAAGAGATTCATTATGCAAGCATATTCTGGTTGGAATCGGAAAGACAGAGTTGCTGGATGCCGCTCTGAGGGATACCGTGTCAAATTCTGTCCAATTGGCAAATTGGGTTGTCAAAATCTCGAGCTGATTGGAGGGCCCTGCTCATAACGCTTCAAACGTTCTCAGTTGTGGAGAGATCCAGTGACCACTCTGGCCAAGATAGGGTGTGACATGCACAAAGACAAACAGTAGGTTCCCTCGCTGTGTGCAGGCGGCCATTATCACGTAAACCCAGGATGGCTCGCCATACAGGGCAGCGAAACGGAGCGTACAATATCATCGACGTAAGGCTGTGTTGTAAGGATGCCACGGATGACAACCAAAAGGGTCCTGCTATAAAAGGTATGTGCATATCAACCATCACTCCCAGATGTCAGGCCGTATGGCGGGAGAAAGCCAGTCTGGTATCGACTGCCATCCAGGGTATCTACAGACACGCCTTCGCTAGCCATCGCGGCTCAATTCGAAGCGGGACTCTTCATTGAAAATAATTATATTCCAGTCCATACTATTCCCGGCCGAATGTTCCCGAAAGCACTGCAAACCGGCATGTTCGTGTACAGAGGAACCTAGTGAGCTCAGCCCCTTTTCTATGAGACGCCTGTTAATGGTCATCTACGTCTACATCTACATCTACATGGATACTCTGCAAATCACATTTAGTGCCTGGCAGCGGGTTCATCGGAACACCTTCACAATTCTCTATTATTCTAATCTCGTATAGCACATAGAAAGAACGAACTCCTATATCTTTCCGTACGAGCTCTGATTTCCCTTATTTTATCGTGGTGATCGTTTCTCGCTATGTAGGTCAGTGTGAACAAAATATTTTCGCATTCGGAGGAGAAAGTTGGTGACTGGAATTTCGTGAGAAGATTCCGTCGCAACGAAAAACGTCTTTCTTTTAATGATGTCCAGCCCAAATCCTGTATCATTTCAGTGACACTCTCTCCCATACTTCACCATAATACAAAAGGTGCTGCCCTTCTTTGAACTTTTTCGATGTACTCCGTCAGTTGTATCTGGTAAGGATCCCACACCACGCAGCAGTATCCTAAAAGAGGACGAACAAGAGTAGTGTAGTCAGACTCCTTAGTAGATCTGTTACATTTTCTAAGTGTCCTGCCAATAAAACCCAGTCTTTGGTTAGCCTTCCCCACAACATTTTCTGTGTGTTCGTTACAATTTAAGTTATTCCTAATTGTAATTCCTAGGTATTTAGTTGAATTTGCGGCCTTCATATTTGACTAATCTACCACGTAACCAAAGTTTCATGGATTCCTTTTAGCACTCATGTGGATGACCTCACACTCTTCGTTATTTAGGGTCAACTGCCAATTTTCGCACCATTCACATATCTTTTCTAAATCGTTTTGCAGTTTTTGATCTTCTGATGACTTTATTAGTCCATAAACGACAGCGTTATCTGGAAACTGCTCAGATTGTCTCCCAAACCATTTATATAGATAAGAAACAGCAAAGGGCCTGTAACACTATCTTGAGGAACACCAAAAATCACTTCTGTTTTACTATATGACTTTCCGTCAGTTACTACGAACTGTGAGCTCTCTGATAGGAAGTCTCAAATCCAGTCACATAACAGACAATATTCCATAAGCACGTAATTTCACTATAAGCCGCTTGTGTGTTACAATGTCAAAAGCCTTCTCGAAATCCAGACATACGGAATCGATCTGAAATCCCCTGTCAACAGCACTCAACACTTCATGCGAATAAAGAGCTAGTCGTGTTTCACAAGAACGATGTTTCCTAAACCCATGTTGACTGTGTGTCAATAGATTGTTTTCTTCGAGGTAATTCATAATGTTCGAACAAAATATATGTTCCAGAATCCTGCTGAATATCGACGTTAATTATATGGGCCTGTAATTAAGTGGATTACTCCTACTACCTTTCTTGAATATTGGTGTGACCTGTGCAACTTTCTAGTCTTTGGGTACGGATCTTACATCGAGCGAACGGTTGTATATGATTGTTAAGTATGGAGCTAATGCATCAGCATACTCCGAAAGGAACCTAATTGGTATACAGTCTGGATCAGAAGACTTATTATGTGATTTAAGTTGCTTCACTACCCCGAGGATATTTACTTCTACGTTACTCATGTTGGCAGCTGTTCTTGATTCGAATTCTGGAATATTTACTTCGTCTTCTTTTGTGAAGGCATTTCGGAAGGCTGTGTTTAGTGACTCGGCTTTGGCAGCACTATCTTTGATAGTATCTTCATTGCTATCGCGCAGAGAAGGCATTGATTGCTTCTTGCGCTAACATACTTCACATACAACCAGAATCTCTTTGGATTTTCAGCCAGGTTTCGAGACAAAGTTTTGTTGTGGAAACTGTTATAAGCATTTCGCAATGAAGTCCGCGTTAAATTTCGAGCTTCTGTAAAGAACACCAATCTTGGGGATTTTGAGTCAGTTTAAATTTTGCATGTTTGTTTCGTTGTTTCTGCAACAGTGTTCTGACCCGTTTTGTATACCAAGGAGGAACGGCTCCATCGTTTGTTAATTTATTTGGTATAAATCTCTCAATTGCTGCCGATACAATTTCTCTGAATTCAAGCCACATATAGTCTACACTTATATCATTACTTTTGAAGGAATGGAGATTGTCTCTCAGGATCGGGATCACTGAAGCATCACTTGCACGTCGGATCGATGATAATGATGAATCTTTAGTCTGAGTGCCTCTCTGTTGGTTGCTCGGATCTCACGTTCTGTCCTCTTTACGTCGGCCACGTAATTGACGTGCAGCTATCTACAGTGGCCCAGTGTGCGCTGTAATTATCGTATGTCAGACAAACTTAGTAGACATTCTGATGCGTTAATGCGAAAGCAATTTGTCTGAACAGAGACGCGATGTCATTAAATGGTTTAAAGAAGTTAACGAAATTCGAAAACTCGGATTAACTTGGTGTGACTCGTGGAAGAGGGACGCATCCTACCCCGGTGGAAGTTATTGACGAAGTTTCTGTAACTGACCGTGCAGCACGTGCTCGGGTAGTGCTAGGGCTCGTGCAGTGTCACGAGAATTATCTATCCCATGACCAACAGTACTGAAACTTTTGGGGTCTATATTACACTGGTACTCGTACAAGATCCACACAGTACTGCAACTAAACCTCATTATCCGCTGCAAAGTCTGAATTTGCTTTTCAGCCTCTGGCGCGGATCTATGTTGATGACATGTGGCCGCACAATGTTCCATGGCATTATGATGGATATTTTATACTACAGCGTCCAGTGAATACACAGTATTGCTGAGTTGGGAGAACTATTAAACCACATGGTGTGCACGAAGAACCATTGCACTTGCCGTATGTAACTGCGTGGTATGGATTCATAAGCACTTTTATTCTCGCTCTGTTCTTCACAGACAATACATACAGAGGACCTGTCAGGTGTACCGTGGCGTCTGCACGTTATCGAAAAATCCTAGTGGAGCATTTAATTCCTGCTACGAAAGAGCACAAATGTGTGGAAACCACTGTTAACGTTCCTGATGGACAAGACCCCATGTATCCCGCTCATTGGAAGCTCTATTTAATGCATACTTCCACGAACATGTTACTTCCAATGGTTTGCAGATGCTTGGAATGTAAGATCACATTATCTGATTTTTTGTGACGTTTGACTCTGGGGATGTCTAAACGAACGCGTTCACCAAGGACACGTTGGATCTCTATCTGTTCTGAAGGGCAGCATACAGGAACATGTTGCTCATATTCCACCGGAACTGCTGTGAACAACCGTCGATCACGTCATTTTATGAATGTAACGTTTCATCGACGTCTCCGGCGCTCATATTGAACAAACTGTGTAAGCAGCGGTTAATAACAGAATTAACATTATGCCTTTCTCATTCGCTTGACCTTCTCTGCCCAGGTTGCGTTCCTTATCCATTACGCACTGAAGAGCCAAAGAAACTGGCACACCTACTTAATAAAGTGTACTGCCCCCGCGAGGACGCAGAAGTGCCGCAACACAACGTGGTATGGACTAGATTAATGTCTGAAGTAATGCTGGAGGGAACGGACATCATGAATCCACAAGGTAAGAATGCGGGGGTTGGAGATCTCTTCTCAACAGCACATTGCAAGGCGTCCCAGATATGCTCAATAATATTCATGTCTGGGGAGTATGGTGGCCAGCGGAAGTGTTTAAACTCAAAACAGTGTTCCTAGAGCCACTCTGTAGCAATTCTGGACGTGCGGGGTGTCGCATTGTCGTGCTAGAATTGAAGTCCGTCGGAAAGCACAATGGACATGAATGAATGCAGGTGGTCAGACAGGATGCGCACGTACGTGTCATTTGTCAAAGTCGTATCTACACGTATCAGGGGCCCCATATCAATGTAACTGCACACGCCCCACACCATTACAGAGCCTCCACCAGCTTGAACAGTCCCCTGCGGACATACTGGGCCCATGGATTCATGAGGTTGTCTCTATACCCGTACACGTGCATCCGCTCGGCACAATTTGAAAAGAGACTCATCCGACCATGTAAAACGTCTCCAGTCATCAACAGTCAATGTTGGTGTTCATGGGCCCAGGCGAGGCGTAAAACTTCGTGGCGTGCAGCCATCAATGGTACACAAGTGGGACTTCGGCTCCGAAAGCCCATATCGATGATGTTTCGTTGAATGGTTCGTACGCTGATACTTGTTGATGGCCCAGCATTGCAATCTGCAGCAGTTTGCGGAAGGGTTGTAGTTCTTTCACGCTGAGCGTTTCTCTTCAGTCGTCTTTGGTCGCGTTCTTGCAGGATCTTCTTCCGGCGCAGCGATGTCGAAGATTTGATGTTTTACCAAATTCCTGATATTCACGGCCTCACGGGAAAATCACAACTTCATCGCTAGCTAGACGATGCTGTGTCCCATCGCTCGTGCGCCGACTATAACACCACGTTCAAACTCATTTAAATCCTGATAACCTGAGATTGTAGCAGCAGTAACCGATCTAATAATTACGTCAGACTTATTGTCTTATATAGGCGTTCCTGATCGCAGCGACGTGTTCTGCTTGTTTACATATATCTGTATTTGAATGTGCATTCCTATACCAGTTTCTTTTGCGCTTCATTGTATATAGAAACATTTCTGTGCGCCTTTCTCACATTCACAGCGCTAGATTTGCAAATTGTGGTCAAAATTCGAACTAACTTTTTCCAGCGTGAAGCTGTTCCGCAGTAACACATAAGCAAATCCACCAAGTTTCGCTGCCATTCGATAATTACATTGGACCTCAGTGAGTAACTGCACTTTATAGCCACCCGATATTATTGGCACATCCGTTTTCTCCATTCTGTCAATCTTAAACATTCCTTTAGTATCATGAAATGAAACGCATTTAATGGATTTAATAATAACAATTAATGATGAGTCATGAATATTGTTATTTATTATTGAAATTGTTCCTTTTTCAAAAATCAATTGAAAATCCACTTGATTCAGTAGAATCCAGTATGCCACTACACATAAGTACTTTGTGACTTTGTGATTTCAGACATGGTAGAGATATGGCTTGAATAATTAGACTCAACAAAAGCTCGAAATGTATGCAGTATTATTCAGTTTACATAGAAACACACGAGTCTAAACGAATCTAAATCTCAATAGCAGTGCCGATAAAGTGATCCAAGTATGAGACACTCAGAAGCCAAACCAACTAATTCCATCTTTTTATAACTTTTGTACATCTGAATACGAAATCTTCAGAAAGATTTATATTTTCAGTTGACAAAATGTTTAACTCCATTCATTCTGTCGCCAGTAGGTGGTAATACTTTCCATTCGAGGCCCAAGTGATTAACTCCAGTGTCCTTGCTGGTGTTTTCATAGCGGTTGCCTCTTCGCGTTTAATCTAAATGTTACACTCTCCGTTTTTAATACTGATTATTCGTGATAGTCCTTTTCCAGATCGCTCCTTACTACCACCCCTAAATACTGATACGTAAAGGTAATATCATCAAAAGCCTTTTATAAATGAAACTGGCACGTATACATTAACAACAAAGGGCTTATGTATGTATGGCCAGAAACAGCAGATTCTTGTGAGTCACAAGAAGTAGCTACATACCTGAAACAGCACATAAAAACAACCCAAAATACCACAAGCATATTGTGACTTACGCAAATTCATGTGCAGGTCATAATCGAAGAATAAGAACAGTGTTAACTATTGCAAGGCTTCTACAGAGCTCTGCAGTCAAAGCAGATATTATTGATTTAAATTTTTCGATACTTGGGAACAGCTATCGCCAAGTGACTCCACATCGAGTGTAATTGACCCCAGAGCGAGACTTTATGTGGATTTACCACATAAAGGACATAGTAGCATACGCGAGACAGATTGATGGAAATAATATTAAGGAAATGTAACGCTTCCACCAAGGAAGTGCTTTACAAGCCGCTTGTTCGACCAATTCTTGAGCACTGTTTATCAGTCCGGGGTCCTTACGAGGTAGAACTGATAGAAGTGATAGAGAAGATCCGACGAAGAGCGGCCGTTCCGTCATAGGATAGTTTAGTCGGCGCTAGAACGTTACAGAAATGCTCAACGAACTCCCCTGGTAGAGGTTACAAGATAGCGTTGCACATCACGGAGAGGTCTGCTACTGAAATTTCGAGACAGTAGTTTCCTGGAAGAGTCGGGCAACATGTCACTTCTTCTCACATACATCTCCCAAAGTGACCACGACGAGAAAATTCGAGAGATTAGCGCTAATACTGAGCCTTACCTACAATGATTATTCCTATGCGCCATTCGCGAGTCGAAGAGGGAAGGTGTATCAGAAGTACCCTCTGCCACACACAGTAGGCGGCTTGCGGTGTAGGAAGTAGATGTAGATATAGAAAGACGCAACACACCTTGTCATCAGAAGACAGGTATCAAGTAATACGCTACTGCAAAAGAAAGTACCCCTCTGCAGTAGCTGTAATGAAATATGATTTTTGTCAACAAAACCTTTCGAAGACCCCATAACAGGTTATTAGAAAACTGTCGATGGCTTCCCAGTAAATTGGGTTGATGTGAGATGGACTCGACTGGAAAGTTTACTAACTTACACTCTACACTATAAGGCTAGTTTCTTCGAAGATTTTTCATTCCTTGTGGCGGATTTGAAGAACGCTGCAGCAGTCGCCAACCTTAATTTGCAGATACAAACCAGGCAGCCCCAACTACAGTATTCGCTCCATCAGCAAGGAGAAGGCGGACGATCTCATGTCCCTCTTAAAGTCTATTCGTCTTGTGAACAATGACTTCTACAAGAAGTGAGGAACACACGGTCAAGTGCCGGAGAACTATGATTATTGGCAACATCAGAAGTTAAGTAAAAAAAAATAGTTAAATTTTTCAGTTGACAACGTGACTAGCTCCATAAAAAATACAAACGTGAAGTTGTTCTCTGTTTCTGTTGTGATTTAGGGTGTGTTATCATCAAATTTGCCCATCAGACAAAATTTTAATTACCACAGTAATATTATGATGAATAGAAATTTCAGTTACACTTAAAGCTGAATTTTCAATATGCATTCAACTTTAATCTCAGTTTTCTCTATTTCTGTTGTACTGGAGTTAGTTTGGCCTCTGAATGGCTCATATTACACCCAATACGCGCGTGATACGACTATTGGAATTCGCAAACCATTGCCAACAGGCAACGATTACTCTCCGCTGCTGTGTACGACTTAACTAGCTGTTGCTGCATGACTAGCGGTACTCAGTATGCAGTAAAATTAAACAAAAAAATTGTTAAAAAACTGCAAATAATGCAATGCGTAAGGATATAGGACCCGCGCAAGCAGTAGAATCTATCAACTCAACGATACTGAGGAACGTATTGGCTAACAGAACGACTGTTAACATTCTACAGTGGAGTGTGTGCTGTTTCGAAACATCAGGAATGATTAGAACTATATGGTTAACGTGGAAACTGCGAGGGAATATATACTGAGGAGCCTATAGTCGTTGGATAGCGATATATACAGATTGCGGTAATATCAAAAAAATGTGTGTGAAATCTTTTGCGACTTAACTGCTACGGTCATCAGTCCCGAAGCTTGCACACTACTTAACCTAAATTATCCTAAGGACAAACACACACACACCCATGGCCGAGGGAGGACCGGAACCTCTGCCGGGATCAGCCGCATAGTCCATGGCTGCAGCGCCCTGGACCGCTCGGCTAATCCCGCGCGGCTGCGGTAATATCGCCTACACACAGTATAAAAAGGCAGTGAATTGGTAGAGCTGTCATTGGAATTCAGGTGATTCATATTAAATGATTTTCGACGTGACGTGATTGTCTGCACGAGTGGAACTAATAGACTTCGAACGAGGGATGGTAGTTGGAGTTAGACACATGCCGCGTTCCATTTCGTAAATTGTTAGGGAATTCAATATCCCGAGAATCCACAGTGTTTTGAGTGTGCTGAGAATACCAAATTCCGATTATTACCTCTCTCCACAGACAACGTAGTGCCCGACGACCTTCACTTAACGACCAAGAGCAGCACTTTTGCGTTCAGTTGTTAGTGCTACAAGACAAGCAACACTGTGTTGAAATAACAGCATAAATCAATGTAGGGCGTACGACGAACGTATCCGTTGGGACAGTGGGAAAAATTTGGCGTTAATGGGCTATGGGAGCAGGCAACCGACGCGACTGCCTTTGATAACAGCGCGACATCGCCTGCAGCGCCTCTCCTGGGATAGTGACCATGTCGGTTGGACCCTAGATTACTGGAAAACTGTGCCTGGTCAGATGAGTCGCGGTTTGAGTTGCCAAGAGCTGACGTCAAGGATCCAGTGTGGCACAGACCCCACAAAGTCATGGACCCAAGTTGTCAACATGGCATTGTGCAAGTTAGTGGTGGCTCCATAACGGTGTCGGCTGTGTTTACATGGAAAGGACTGGGTTCTCTGGACGTTCGGCTGAATGGAGACCATTTGCAGCCAGTCATGGACATCATTTTCCCAAACAACGATGTAACTTTTCATGGATGACAATGCGCCATATCACCGGGCCACAACTGTTTATGATGGTCTGAAGAACATTAGAGCTAGTGAAATTTCCTGGCAGGTTAAAACTGTGTGCCGGACCGAGACTCGAGCTTTGCCAGTAACTTTCACACCAGCGCACACCCCGCTACAGGGTAAAAATCCTACTCTGGAAACATCCCCCAGGCTGTGGCTAAGCCATGTCTCCGTAATACCCTTTCTTCCAGGAGTGCTAGTTCTGCAAGGTTCGCAGAACTACTTCTGTGAAGTTTGGAAGGTAGAAGACGAGGTAATTTTAGAACTGAAGCTATGAGGACGGGTCGTGAGTCGTGCTTGAGTAGATAAGATGGTAGAGCACTGGCGCGTGAAAGGCAAAGGTTATTTCCCAACATTTAGTTACGCCTTCTAAGCACTTCTCTACATAGTCTCCGTTCTGATTTAGACATTTATGGTAGCGTTGGTTCAAATGGCTCTGAGCACTATGGGACTTAACTTCTGAGGTCATCAGAACTACTTAAACCTAACTAACCTAAGGAGATCACACACATCCATGCCCGAGGCGCGGTTCCAGACTTCGTAGCGTTGTATCAACTCCTTTACCCTCGGTATAGAAAGCAGCCGCCTGTACGTGCTGCCAATTCTCTATACTGGTCTGCAGCTCATTGTCTGTGCGCAGAACGCTGCAGAAGCAGTCTTTGTTGTAGCTGCAGTGTGCGGCCAAACATTGTCATAAAGAAATACAACGGCTGACGACAACATTTCTCTTCGCGTTTTCTGAAGTGCCCTTCGTAGATGATTTTCTGGAATCGCCTGATCTACTTGCCAAATAACCGCCTGTATCTTGAACGAATGTATGTCCTGCTATAAAGTTCCTTCACTATTGCCTCACTTTGTTGTCACGCACAACGGTTACGTCACGTGGGCTGAATCAAATCAGGCAGACCTCTTCAACATGAAGAAATCTAATGACAGCACGTGCCTGCCACTTGGAGGGAGACAGCTGTTCTAAGCTTCTTCACGTGCCGAAAAGAGCGACTTGACGTGATCAACGGTAACACTGGAGACACTGCACAATACATTTGTGCAACGCGTCATCGGATTTTCACTATAGTATTACTTTCGACACCAATCAGACCTTGAAAAGAAATAGATCTCGTAGTTACAAGATACGTAACTGCAAAGGAACCTCGTGCCACAGAAGAAATACTTCGATTATCCAAGGAAGAAGGATGTACAAAAGAGATAATTAGAAGGTAGGAATACAGTAATACAAGCACTTAGTAATGAAATAAAAACAAGTTACATTGAAGATAAGGCAAAATGCCTGCAAAGAAACTGCGAAGGATTGGAAAAAGAAATGGTCGTCGGTTAAACGCAGAGGAGATAGACGATCGGTGGAAAGTGTACACTGAAGCTCAGAGTTTAAGAGAACTCCGGAATTATGATAAAAAACGCATAATGTTTTGATAAAATTCCTTCGGGTTTTTCAAATTCATTCGGGTAGTGACATCCAAACGCCTATTTAATTTGTGTGTGTAATGTACGAGACTGTAGAAATACCATCAGATTTACGGAAAAATAAATCCGCAGAATTTCGAAGACAGAGCAGATAAGTACCACAATTACCGCAAAATCAGCTCACCGGATCATCTGTCCAAGTTATTGACAAGAATAATACACAGAACAATGGAAAAAAATTACCTCTTAAGCGATGATCAGTTTGGCTTTCTGAATGGTAAAGGCAGCACACAGGCAGTTCTTACTTTGAGACTATAATGGAAGGAAGACTTAAGAGCCATCAAGAACCGTCACAAGATTTGTCTACTAGTAAAAAAAGTGTTTGACAACTTAAATTGAACAAGATGTTCGAAATCTTCAGAAAAATAAGTGTAGGCTACAGGGAAAGACGGATAACATAAAATATGAACAAGAGGAAAGAAGGCGGAATTAGAATGGAAGACCAAGAACAAAGTACAGCACTAGGATGAAAAAGAGTGTTAGACAGGCATTCAGCCTTCCTTCTCTACGGTTTAATCTTTATATCGAAAACCAATCATGGAAGTAGAAAGTAGATTCAGGAAGAATTACAGGAAAGAATATCAACGATCAGATCCGTTGGTGAAGTTGTTATCTTTAGTTAGAGAGATGAAGAACTACACGACATGCTAAATGGACTGAACAGGCTACTGAGTACAGTGTAGGATTGGGAGTAAACCAAAGACAGACAGACTGTGAACTAGCAGGGATGATAGTCATAATTCAAGCATATTGAAAAAATAGAGGTACACACATACAGAACGTCCCCCATAAGGCATTACTGCATTGCGGAAGGAACTGTGACGTCGTTTCCATTGTTTAAAGTCTAAGTATCCGAAAAGTTATAAGGTTTAGAGCAGTGAAACTAAATCATCACTATCTGTACATCTAATTTTCACTTTGATAGAATAAACAGACATGTGCTACGTTGAAAAATGTAGCTTTGCATTGAAAATGGTTCAAATGACTCTGAGCACTATGGGACTTAACATCTGAGGTCATCAGTCCCCTATAACCTAGAACTACTTAAACCTAAGTAACCTAAGGACAATACACACATCCATGCCTGAGGCAGGTTTCGAACCTGCGACCGCAGCGGTCGCGCGGTTTCAGACTGAAGCGCCTAGAACCGCTCGTCCACCGCGGCCAGCGGGGACGAAGTCATTTTCCAAAAGCTTCAAGTACCGTTCGGTAGTGCCATCAAGGGACATCGCACAGATTATTCCGTGACTGAAAATTGGACACCACATAGTCACCCGTTGAGGGTGAAATGACTTTTCGATCGTAAAATAAGGATTCTCAGTCCCCCAATTGCGCCAATTTTTACTTATTGACGAACGCATCCAAATGATAGTGAGCTTCACCGCTAAACCAAACCATACAGTCCATACTAATTCCTATCGTGCCCCCCGGCCAACTGTGCAGTTTGAACGGCCTAACGCAAACCGTTCATAAGTTATGACGATTTTATTTACTATAGTTCGATAGTTGTCACCCAGTATGTATGTTCCACATCTCTTACTAAACCACTAGACCTATTTCAACCAAACCAGGTACACATATCACTGTGTCTGCAAAGAGTCGCTGAAAGGACTACCAATCAGTGGTTGATGACGGGTATGAAGGAGAAGTGCAGCCAACAACTGCAATTACTCAGAATTTATTCAGTATATGAGAATGATAGTGATTTGTAACAAACATTATACATAATTTCAAGCCTTTAAAAAAAATTTCTCGTTAACAACCCCCACAAAATGATGAAAGGAGAAAATTTTCTCGCTGTTCATGCACTAACACTGCCGCATCTGGCATGGCATTTTAATTTATTACGTCTTTGTCACAAACTATAATGGAAACACGTATTGCCGGTAATATTAGCATATACCATTGAAAGTACCTGCAAAATTATGTCGATGTACGACACATAGTTAAGGGGATATGACGTCATAAACTATGAGGTGCGCGAGAAACTGCCGCATCATGCATCCCTTTTAAATTTGTTACTCCTTTCCTACTAACTATATTAGCAACAAATTTAGCAGATATCATCCCCATATTTCGCTAATTGTACCTAAAAATTTATATCATCATACTAGATACAACTCAGCAGATATAATGTCATAAACATTGAGCTTCGTGAATATGAATCTGCAGGGTGAAATTCACTAGAGATACAAGTGAACTATGTATACACTAGAGATACAAGTGAACTATGTATACAAATACATGGGAAACATGTTTATGTAAAATGTATGTGACATGTGCGTATGTCGGTAAAGCCATGGGTACGAAGTTCCTAAACTCCTGGATCGACCTAATTACTAAATGAAAAGAAAGCCTTTGCCGATAAGAACCAGCCACCTCCTATTAGGGTGGCGGTAATAACATGAAGAGAGAAGGAGTAAGGAGATGAACAGACAGAAAGGGGGAAGGAGGAGGTCAACACAGATAGTGTGGAGGAGGAGATGGGCAAAGAGAAGGAAAGGGGAAATGGTCAGAAAGGGAAGAGAAGGATATGGACAGAGTGAGGAGAGAGAAGGGGATGGTCAGCGAAAGGGGAAGTGACGGACTAAGGGAGGGAGGAGGCAAAGATGGACGGAGAGAGGAGGAGATGGACATAGAGAGAGGGAGGAGGGAATGTACAGAGAAAGGGAAGAGGAAATAACGGGTAGGAAAATGAAAGAGGACGAGATGGACAGAAAAAAGAATGCAGATGAGAAGAATAGAGAGGGGAAGAAGAGAGTGGGAGAGGAAGAAACAGACAGAGAGAAGGGAGCTGGGAAGGAACAGACTAACAAAAAATTGGAATAAATGTATATCCAGGCAGGGCTGGGTACTCAGCTACTATGCATTAAAATTAGGTTAAAACTGGTGATCATGAAGTAGACAAAGTTAAGGAATTCTGCTACCTTGGAAACAGAGTAAACCTCTATGGGTGAAGCAAGAAGGCAGAAAGAGCAGACTCACACAAGTAAAGAGGGCGCTCATAACGAAAAGACGTCTAGTAGTATTAAGCATTACGCTTGTCTTGAGGAAGATATTTCAGAGAATGATGTCGTTGTGTTTGAGTTGAAGTGCTATAGAAGTATGCTGTTGTGGAATGAGGTGGTTCTCTGCAGGTTCTCTGCCGAATTGACGAGGGAAGAAGTATGTGTAAACCACTGACGAGGAGAGAGGATGACGGTACATGTGTTATTGAGCCTTCAGGAAAAAACTTACATTGTACCAGAGGGAGCTGTATAGCGTAAAAGCTGTAGTGGAAAACACAGGTTGGAATATACCCTACGCATGACTGAGAATGTAGGGTGAAAGCACTAGCTTGTGATGAAGAGGTTAGTGCACGAGAGAAATCAGTGGCGGGCGACGTTAAACCAGAGAACTGGTAAACCTTCCAAAAGACTCTGAAGACGTTTCAAGATATTGAATTAAACATACTTACTTCTGACTGACAGTTTGTCATAATCATTCACGTGACGTCAATTTCATAGTTACTTTGGCATTAATCTTTAGATTTATGTATTTAATTTTCCGTTGTAGTTAGTATTTTGATGCAGCCACATCTAACTTTAACTACAACAAACACTGTGATAGAAACTGGACACTCCATACCTTTGAAATGAAGCTTACCACCACCAGAGCTCAAATCGTGAAAGGATTTTATTTCAGCATTTCGCAATATAATTACCTTGTTTTGTATCTAACAAATCTATGGCTGTTCTGTCGTATTTTGCATTCTGGCAACTTGTTATTGTACGGGTAAAATGCAAACATTATAACTGGTTTGAAAGTCTTCGTTCCGCTATCAGTGCGATACCAATTGTGATACCTGATTATGACTCGCAGTATGTTGCAGAGGTTCTGTTTTCCAAACATCTCTTTCCTTTCTTGGCCAACTTGGCGTTTGCTTTCCCACAATACTTTAAGTCCGCCCGTGTTGAGTACGCGAGTAGCATTATTGGTAGTGCAATTCCAGTAAATGGCTGGATGGCCTTGTTTTGGCTAATGACCGAGTACACAAATATTTTACATATTACAAACACCATATATTCCTCACTGGAGGCACGAATATATACATCTCTGTTAATTTTTCCCATTTTCATTGACGCTTCGTAAGTTCATGATATCGTCGTAGAAGATAGTCTGGGAGACAGACAGTAACTTGATAGACCACGAAATGTCTGATGTAGTAGCTGTTGTTTCACTATAACGATGTGTTACTCCGTAATGTTGGAAGTACATCATCTCAAGGACAGCCAAGCGTATTTTAAAGGCACATTTGCACGCTTAGCTTTTATTAGCAGAAAACGTAATTATAAGTAGTGAAATAAAGAAATAATTTGAGCCATAAATATAGTCCACGGGTGTATAAATGTTGTATGCAGCCGCTGGAACACATTTGAACATTTTTGATCGTCATATTACTGGCGAAAGAAGATGGATCATCATTTGTTTCCTAGGTCTTGTCCAAATAGGACATATTATGGCACACCGCCGTTAATACCACATTATTTCATTAATATTAGAGATTTGCAACCAAACGGCACTCGTAATTGCGTAACGTAAGAGTCGTGATTTAAATTGTTTTTATTTCAGAATATACTGTTATTACTAACCTACGTATGTTTTATTTTGTATCTTTAGTTACTATAAGATTGTTGGGTGACTTGGCATGGCAAAAGGTTCCGTACTTTTAAGCAAAAAGTCGTCCAGCTCGATCCACCGTGGTCTTTGGGTGCTGTTCTGTTTTTTTCACGAAGTCCGATTTACCACAGAGAGAAGAAACACGGTTAAAAATACATGACTGGATGCTTAACAAAAAAAAAGCCATGCTCAAGCGCCGAGAGTTTGGATGAAATTTTGTGATATTCATTCCTATAATTCACTGTATCGTCTCTATCCAGGAACGAATGAGCCAAAAAGAAATTAATTAAATTGGCGACTTCGTGTCTGAACGCATTGTTATATGTACTATATTGTCTTCCTTTTGTTACTTGTTTATTGGATACCACAAACTGGACACGAGACCGGAATACACTGAAGTAAGACGAATTGTATGTCGACACCTGAAATTACGCTGCAATCGCGGATACAAGGTAAGGCATCGCATCTTTACATCAGCGGTCTTCCCCAAGCGTTTTGTATTATCATAGCTTGCGTGGTAGATATATCACAATTTTCCATTTTCATAGCGGTTATTTTAAGCTACATCGCGGGTTCCAAAATTGTTTTCAGTATTCATACAGTTCCACAATACAGTTTTATCAGTTAACAATATGGCCGACATTAGTTCTGTGCGACTTAATATGGCGCGCAGCCATTAGTGTTCAAAATTCCACCATTACTTACTACAGTAATTTTCTTGTTCAGACATTGTCGCACAGTGAGATTAATTTTTACAAAAATGGTTGGTTCAAATGGCTCTGAGGACTATGGGACTCAACTGCTGTGGTCATCAGTCCCCTAGAACTTAGAACTACTTAAACCTAACTAACCTAAGGACATCACACACACCCACGCGCGAGGCAGGATTCGAACCTGCGACCGTAGCAGCAGCTCGGCTCCGGACTGGAGCGCCTAGAACCGTCGGCCACCGCGACCGGCTTAATTTTTACATTTATTCTGATTACACATACTTGTTTAAATTTTTATTGTGTCATGCATTATGTGTGGCATGCTGTTGACCAGAAAACAATTAGCAAAGATGAAGAATCAAAGGCTGCGAACATAGACGCAGTCCGACTCTGACATGCCACTAAATAGTGAAAGTGACGTTACGCTTGACTCTAATACTGGCGAGCGACATATTATTGACTATTCTGGTGACGCAAATTCAGAAAATAGACTGTCCACAGTAGTATGCCTAAATCTAGTTCCACGCCCATTTTGGTGTCTGACGTCTTGTCTAACGATGTTGCGGGGGCGCAACAGTTTCACATCACTAGTATTGGCAGTATGTTCGATGTTATTATGGAACAGATGAACGAACAAAAACACATGGATGACTGACACTAAAAATCAGATGGAATCCATTCAGAATCAAATGGCACAACATAACTTACGTACAACCAGTGTGTAATGACGGTAATAGCAACCAAAACGCACAGTTTGGTAATGAATACAAGTACATTTATGACGCATACACACCGCACACTACCTACTCACAACAATAACAGTTCGCATCTCGACATGACACACTGCATTGCAATCGTGATAATTATGAACAACATTTTCCCTGCCATTCGCCAGTTGAACCTTACAGTAATCATTCTGAAACTTAATATTACTATAATTCCAAGGAAGAGGAGAGCCTCACAAAACCAGACAATTTCAACCATTTATATCTTAAAAAAGAACCGTACATCCTGTCATATTTCTTAAAACATTGAGAAATGCATTTCCTCGTACGTGGAGTGACCATAAGAGGATATCTTATGTTGTAAGCTACATCCAAGGCGACGCAGATATTTGGACGTATAATGAAGCCGACAGATGCTTCACGTACGAACAGTTTGAGAATTTTTTATGTAAACTTTGGTCACAATCTGTACAGAAACGACTTCGTAGGCACATTGTAGATCCTGAACCCTTCAATCCTGAGCACGGCAAGTTGCGCCGGTATTTTGAGAAATATTTAAATATGGGACATTTCCTTGACGAGCCGGTTGCAACGCGCGACGTGTTCCGTGCATTGAAGGCAAGACTGCCGTTTAATATCAAAGAAAAACTTCTGCACATCCCAGACAACGATGTAGAGTATTTTCTCACAGTGCTCGAATCTGTTAATATGCTTTACGAGGACCAGCGTTCCGGACGGCAAAACAATTGCTACAATGTTTAGGTACATCAGCGCCATGCAAAATACACAGGGTAGTCAACCCAATTCCGGCGCGCCGGCTGCCATCCGACACGCAAACCAACAGAATCAACCGCTTCAAATGGCACATTTATATACACAACAGAACCAACATGCTCATCTCAGCAAAAACAGCAATTATAACACTTATTCTACTCATGGCAATCCAAATAAGATGGATTCAGAAACTTGCCTACCAGTTTTCTGAAAGAGATCATCTGCCGCATCGATTCATGAAGAAGAAAAGATATCCATTAAGAAATGGTGTTAAATGTGTATGAAGCATATTCCTACTATGTCCTTGCAAGTTCACGAAACAATATCGATTGCAGGAAGGAACGTGTTACTGAATTTATTGTTAAATGTGGGGAAATACTAGATGAATATTAGAACATCTTTTTACTGTTGAGCAAATGTATAGCATGGTGAAGCCGCATTATCCACATAGTCTACAGAAATTACCCGAAAAGGCCAAAACCAAGCGGACGCAATCACAAGCGGAGAAAGAGGTCTTACAAAGATATGTGTATGTGCAATGAATGCAGCAGGCACATTCATACCTCCGATGTTAATACTTTAGCGCAGCAGGAGTAATGTCTTTAAATTAAACACAGCATCTGGAGGCCCGAAAAGTGGGTGGATAATATTGAACTGTTTATTAGGTAGCTAGGACATTTCATAAGACGTATAAAAGTAGGAGAAAGGTGCCAGAAGGAAAATTAACTTTTACTGGATGGTCAAAGCACACAAACCAAAACTTTAGAGGGAAATCAGCAGTCTCGTTATAATGGTATAATCACGCTATCATTTCCTGCTTACAACATTTTCTAAAATACTAAAACACAGCAACACTGAAGTGGCGTTTTCATGGCTGCGTTTAGATGCTGGCAGTTTCATAAAACAAGCTAACATGACACAACTCCTGGGTAATGCATACACCAGAACAGCTTGTATAGACATAGTACTAGGTTGTTTTAAGACAACAGGCTTGTGGCCATGTGATAGAAATGTCTTCAAAGAAGAAGAGTTTGTAGTTGCTACTGTACATATTGTTGACCAATCAGACCAGGAGTCACCTGACTGAACTGAAACAAAAATGCGAAAATCTGGAAGGCCTGCTAACGTTGCAACGCCACTGAGTGAACGATCTGGACCTTCTACAGCCTCTCAAGAATGTGGACCCGAAAACAATTAACAGTCAAAAAATAGTTATTCGGGCATTTTGCCTCCTATCCTCTGTATAACAGCTATCAAGAAAAATACCAAATAAACTAAACGGAATTAAGACCAAGGCCTTACAGAAAGAAAATAGAAGCCAAAGAAAAGGCAAAATGAAGACGACCCCTGTACACAAACTTATAAAAAAGAGACTGATAAATGACAACTTAAGAACAATAAAAAACAAAGGACACAATCAATTACTTATGTCATCTGTGTAAGAAAGATCGAAAAAAAACATGATTCAATCTACAAAATGTAACGGCTGGGTACACGACCCGTGGGCTGGCATGGAGAGTAAAATTATGGAACACTTTTGAGATACCTTTGTTCAAACCAACTGATTTTCCATACGCTACTTCAAGCAATTAAATTTGCTAAGAATTTATATTTCGTGTTCAATGTGTAATTACATAGCGTGTAGTTATGGAATTGAAGACCCCAACGGCATCTGCGGCGGAGAAGATGGACTTCGGAACGGCGTAGATGGCGGAAGAGGCAAACCTGTAGCGTCTGTATTCCAGAGGAGCGGCTGCAAAAGGCGTCTGACTCCATGTTAGGGGCGGCTTCATTTAAACAGTGGAAGGCAACGGGAAACCACCACTGCTATTTTCCCAGGACAACCTCATGGCTTTACTCAGTCTTAAATTATATTTCGGAGTAAGTTCCCCAGTCGGATCTCCGGTGGATGGGAGGGGAGGGGGGGTGGGAGAAGAGCCTTGGAATGTAACGATCAGTGTAAACCACCCCTGCGAAGCGTTAAAAGAGTAGCAACTTGGAATGTGCGAGGTCTCTTGCAGACAGGAAAGCTTACTATCGTGGAGAGAAAAATAGACCTTCATGAGATAGACATATTTTGACTCAGCGAGACACACTGGAGAGGATACGGCACTTCATAACTCAAGCAAAGAACACAGTACTTTTTCTGGATGTGAGGATATGAGTCGAAATGGCGTTGCTATAGTGATTCCTAAGAACCTCTGTAATGCTGTCAGGAGCTATGAGCCCGTTTGCGACAGATTAATCCCCATTAAAACGAAAGCTACTCCGTGCAATGTCAACATCGTTCAGATTTATGCTCCCACAGTAGCTTCATCAGACATAAAAATAGATGAATTCTACGAGCTGCTAGAAAATACTATCATAAAGATACTCAAAAAGTCTCCAAGGTGAGTTTAATGCAAAGATGGGTGAGACTGTAGATGATGGACACATAAGATCTGTGGTTGAACTTCACGGCTTGGGAGTGAGAAATGAGCTAGGGCAGCGGCTACATCATCCACGGAATCGATGCACATGGATCTCTCCAGGGGAGACACATTTTGGTGAGACAACGCTGGCGTACTTCGGACCTAGATTGCAAGACCTGTCCTGGAGAAGACTGTGGCAGTGACCATATCATGCTGTAAATGAAAATGAAGGTAAAACTGAAAGTGACCAAAAAGAAAAGACTAAGGCAGATTCGTCTGACAGATAAAAACTAGTCTCAAAGAATTTGGAGAAAGAATAAGACACAAACTCCAAAAATTAACAGAGGAAGGAGTAGCTCCCAAAATGTGGGACACAATGAAAAAAATGATCAGTTAATCTCTCCCTGAACAGGTTGCTAAGACCCCTCAAGCGAAGAATCCCTGGATTTTGAACAATACTCTACTACTCATCGAAGAACGGAGCACATTAAAGAAGCGTGGCATATAAACCGCTCAAGATGAAGAAGCATACAAATAACTTTGCCGCAAAATACAGCGCAGCTGCCGAATTGACGAATCAGTATCTAACCAGTATTTGTGATGATATAGAATAACATCAAAAATTTAATGAAACGCATGACCTATTTAAAAACAGCATCACCCGAGAGTTCAGACCACGCACGTGGATGTAGAAGATATAGATAGCACTATTATTAGTGACCACCAATTAGCAAAAGTTAGGTGGAAACAACATTGTATTGCAAATGAAACAACATCGAAGAAGAGAACATTTGTATGGAATCCAATAAAGAACCTGATATTTTGTACGGTGAAATCAAAAATGCCATGAAGCATCTGAAGAACAACTAATCACCAGGTATAGATGGTATTTCCAGAGAAACGCTGACTGCGATGGGAGAGGAAGGTATGCATGCCCTTCATTTAATACGTAATAAGGTGTAGAAAACGGGTGAATGGCCTAAACACTGGACTACATCTGTCCTAATTCCTCTGCACAAAAAATGATCAGTTAGAGACTGCTCCAACTATAGGATCGTAGCATTAATATCACATGCTAGTAAAGTCCTCCTGTATGTAATAAATCAACGCCTAAAAATTTTTCTGCAGTCTCAGATTTCCGCAGAAAAAGCGGGTTTCGTGTCAGGTAAAGGCACTCAAGAGGCAGTCTGGAATTTAAGGCATATAATTGAAAAATATTATGAGTTCTGTGTCCCTGCCTACATCTGCTTCCTAGATTATAAAAAGGCCTTTGATTGTGTCATGTGGGACAAGTTATGGCATGTGCTCAGCGAGTCTGGGGTTCCAAAACACCTGGTATCCTTAATAAAAGGTCTCTATAATAACCATACCACAACCATAAAAGTAGACGGTGAATACTCGGAATTTTTCGATGTGACAAATGGCGTCCGACAAGGTTGCGTACTGTCACCTCAGCTCTACAATATCTTTTCAGAGTGTGTAATGAGGAAAGCACTGGATGGTTGGGACGGTGGGATTTCAATTGGCGACAGGAAAATCAACAGATGATACTACACTCATAGCAGGAAGTGAAGAAGAACTTGGTAATCTGTTCTCAAGAGTGAAAGATATTAGTCTAAACCTTGGCCTAGAGATAAACGTAAAAAACCAAACTAATGGTTATAAATCGCCAAGGCATCTTTCAAAACCAACTTACAGGATGCTTAAGGAATACGGAGATAGTGAATGATTATATATATCTATGCTCTCTAATCAACTGCACAGGAAAGTGTGTTAAAGAGAGAAGACGACGAATCATTCTTGGCCGAGCCGTTATGGTCAAACTCACTGAGATATGGCAGAATCGGGAAAAATCCAAGACAACGAAAATGCGCTTGGTAGAAGCATTGGTGTTTCATGTATTCTTATACGGATGCGAGACCTGGACCGTGAAAGGTAGTGATAAGAGCCGCAATGATGCCTTAGAGATGTGTTGTTGTTGGTGGAGGATGGTACGTTTAGTGTGGACCCAAAAAAATACAAATGTTTCAATAACAGAAGAAATTAAAATCACAAGAAGATTATCTTATCGTGTCAGAAAAAGATATCTTCAGTTCCTTGGGCATATCTTGAGAAGGAAACTGGATAATTTAGAGAAGACCAACGTGCAGGTAAAACTCAGGACAGAAGGCCACGTGGGAGAGCAGCAAACAGATGGTTGGATCACACGAAGAAGATAACTAACCTGCCTCTTCACATCATACTAAGAAAGGCCGAAGATGGCTGGGGATGGAGACATCTGTCTGTAGTTTGATCTACGTAAGAATGAATGAGGAAATTAGGTTACGATACTCACCAATGAGTAAAACGACTAATGATGATGAGCTATGGAAGAAACTTTACGTTTGTAGTTTGTTATTTGTTGTTGTGACTTTATGTTACATTATTGTGTGGATTTATTGTGTCGTCGTTCACTTCTTAATCTAAGTTCGACTTACGCTGTATGGGTTACGGATTAGGAAATCAAGTGCCTTAATCGTGCCACAGATTCAGATTTGGAAACGGCTGAAAACTCGTTTTGAGGAAAGTTTTTTTCATTTGTACGGAATGGTTGACCATTTAAAAAATAAAGATTCAGTGTACACAAAAAAAAGTGTATTATTCAAATTACCCTATCAAATACAGTAATTTTCCCTTAAGGATGCGACCTGCGCAACCTTACCCTACTAGAAGACTGCTCTTGGCCAGGAATGCCCTTTTTGCCAGTGATAGTCTGATATTATGTCCTCCTTGCTCCGTCCGTTATGGATTATTTAGCTGCCTAGTGAGTAGGATTCCTTAACTTTATCTACTTCGTGATCTCCAATCCTAATGTTAAGTTTCTCACTGTAATCATTTCTGCTACTTCTCGTTACTTTCGTCTTTCTTCAATTTACTCTCCATTCATCTTCTGTACACATCATTAGATTGTTCATTCAGTTCAACACATCCCGTAATTCTTCTTCACTTTCACTAAGGACAGCAGTGACATCAACGAATCTGAACACTGAAATTTCAGTCCCACTCTTGAAACGTTCTTTTATTTCCTTCATTGCTTTTCGACATACATACTGAACAGCGGAGGCGAAAGACTACATTTCTGTCTTACACCCTTTTTAAGCCGAGCATTTCGTTCTTTATATTCCATTCTTATTATTCCCTCTTCGTTCTTGTACGTATTATATATTACCCGTCTTTCCCTATAGCTTACCCCTATTTTTCTCAAACTTTTCCAGATCACAAAATCCTATGAACGTGTTTACTTCCGTTACCAACTGCAACGTCAGGCCTGTCTGGTACCTTTACCTTTCCTAAAGCCAAACTGATCGTCATCTAACATCCTCAATTTTCTTTCCGTTCTTCTGTATATTATATTCGTCAGTAACTTGGCAATATAAGCTGTTAAGCTGATTATACAACAGTTCTCGCATTTGTCGGTTGTAGCAATCTTCGGCATTGTGTTGACGATGTTTCTTCGAAAGTCTGATGTATGTCGCCAATGCCATACATTCTATACACCGTGAATAGCCGTTTTGTTGCCACTTCCCCCAATGAATTTAGAAATCCTGATGGAATGTTACCTATCCCTTCTGCCCTATTTGCTTTTATGTCTTCCAAAGCTCATGGAAATTCTGAATTTAATACTGACCGCCAATGTTTTGCTTTTCGACTCTTGTTTCTTCTTCTGTCATGTCACCAGACAAATCCTTCCCCTTATAGAGGCCTTCAGTGTATTCATTCCACCTGTCCGCTCTCTCCTCTGCATTTAACAGCGAAATTCCCACTACACTCTTGCTGTTACCGCGCTTGCCTTTTAATTTCACCGGAGGTTGTTTTGACTTTTCTGTATGCTGACACAGAACCTCCGACAGTAATTTCTTTTTCGATTTCTTCATATTTTTCATGCAGCCATTTCGTCTTAGCTTCCCTGGACTTCCAATTTATTTCATTCCAAAGTGACTTGTATTTCTCTTTTCGTGATTGTATTTCTTCTTTCATCGGTCAGCTGAAGTATTCCTTCTTTTACCCATGAGTTCTTCGCAGTTTCCATCTTTGTACCAATTTTTTTTTCTTTCCAACTTCTGTGACTGCCATTTTTAGAGCTCTCCATTCCTCTTCAGCTGAACTGCCTCCTAACATACTCATTATCAGAATATCTGTAGCCTCAGAGAGTTTCATGCCTATCCCTCCATTCCATTGTACTTCTGTGTTCCACTTCTTTGCGCACTGATTTTTCCGGACTAGTTTCTTAAACTTCAGCTTACATCAGAGGTATTATAAGAACGCCCTGTTTGTAGCAAATGTTTTTATAAGCTCTAGATGGCGGAAAATTGAGTTTCGGTATCACAACATATAAAATTGAGGTCTTCTGTACAAATTTTCCCTTGTATTTTAGACTTTTGTTTCCGATAACTCAGAAAACAGTATGACTAAAATCTCATATTTGGGCAAATAAGTTAAACATTCCTTCACAGGCGGATACACAACACCACACATCTAAAATGAAACACACTTTGGCTTCTAAAGATTAACACGTCATTCGAATTCAAAAAGTAATTCGCCGGTAAGTGAAAAGTTGGAAACGGATAAGATTAGACCACTTAATATTGCGTTCTTTTTTCTTCCCCTCTCGCTCGCCATTTACCACAGTTTTTAATAGTTCCCCTTCCCATATTATCAACATGGTTCAGTGGCCACGAAAAATCAACCCTTCACCATTCGCTAGCTGCACGAAGCTGAGTTACCTGCTGTGAGTGAGAACTGTTACATTGGCCCGGTATCTGATCTCACTGTCTGCCTTCTCATACAAAGTTGCTGCAACGTATGCTGGCAATATCAGTTTCATCGAACGCAGAACAATTTTGCAGAAACGATGAGGGAATCTGCTTTTAATAACCGAGCCCGGTGTTTACCGAAAATGTTTTATACAAACACAGTGAAACCTGATGCTGGACAAAGGAGGATGTGATCCAATTGCTCTTCTATAATATTTCCCTGTTTTATCGACTCGTTCAGTGTATATACAGTTGTCTTTCCTCTACATATATTTCCAGTACGTAACGTACAATGCATTCAAATGAGAACTTGTGTATTTTGTCTCCATGTTATAGAAACCTGAATTATACTCACTTCGTGTGATGGTGTATGGGTCAACAGTGAGCTTACGAGTCCGTATCATTTATCGCATACTTCTTACTTTATTATGGGCCACAGGAGCTTGCTGTTCCTGCAGTTTAATTGCATTAGTCTCAATTAGACGGATTTCGCATATGTTTCGAAACCAATAATTACTTACAAATTCACTCCACTTAAAGAGAAGTACGTACAAAAGCTCTGGCACCTAATGGGCTAGCACCTAATGGGATACCAGCGACACCTTTACTGAGAAGACTCTAGAAACAGAGTTTCTCATACAGAGGTTAGCTTCAAAAAAATGCTCTTATACATGTCATGTCTGATTCCAATTAATCTGTTATTTTATGACGAAATGGAACATGAAATGTTTTTTTCCGGCAGTCATCCACAGAAATTTGCAGTAACTTTTACTTTACAATATTTGTTCGCTGATTGCGAACTCTTTGGCATCATCGGTATTTGTTATAAATAAACTACCTATTATCCGCCAGGTTAGCTGAGAGCGCTAATGTGCTGCTTCCTGGACTCGGGTAAGCGCGCCGGCCCCGGATCGAATACGCCCGGCGGATTAACGACGGAGGCCAGAGTGCTGGGCAGCCTGGATATGGTTTTTAGGCGGTTTTCCACACACCACTAGGTTAATACCAGGGTGGTCCCCACCTCCCGACTCTGTTACACCGCTCGCAGACATCTGAACACATTCACACTATTCCATGGATTACACTAGCCACAGACAGTTGGGGTACACTCATCCCATCCCAGGGGGTAAGGGGTGACAGCAGGAAGGGCATCTGGCCACCCCTTAAATTAACCTTGCCAAATCCGATTGACCATGCCGACCTTGCGTCACTGCCGGACAAAGGCACAAGCAAACGAAAAGAAGAAAGAAATTACCTATTCGTGACTCATGAGAATTTCTACCGAACAGGGACTCGTACCCAAATTTCCCGCTTCTCCCGAGCAGTCGCTTTAACGACTTAGGCTGTCCGTGCATGCTCCCCAGGCTGATCGAAGCATCTACACGTCACATTGCCTACATCCTCCAATGCTCACACATTTCGTGGCTCCCACAACAGGGAGAATGAGACGACAAGGAATCACTACCAGTTTTATTGTCGTTGATTTTGTACATGGAAGCTTGTAGTAATTATTTTGTTTTATAATGTCTCCAGGCATGCGCGTCCCAAGGGACACACATTGTAAAATACAGGGTGATTCAAAAAGAATACCACAACTTTAGGAATTTAAAACTCTGCAACGACAAAAGGCAGAGCTAAGCACTATCTGTCGGCGAATTAAGGGAGCTATAAAGTTTCATTTAGTTGTACATTTGTTCGCCATTTCAGCCAATAAAGTTTTTGGTCCCTTTTTCTTCGAAGGTGCTACTGTAACTGGACTACAGTATCTGGAGATGTTAGAGAATTGGCTGTTCCCTCAGCTCGAACAAGAAGCACAACAATTCATATTTCAGCAGGATGGAGCGCCACCACATTGGCACTTATCTGTCCGTAACTACCTGAACGTCAACTACCCGAGGCGATGGATCGGCCGCCAGGCAGCCCGTGACAGAGCACTTCATCACTGGCCTCCAAGAAGCCCTGATCTTACCCCCTGCGATTTTTTCTTATGGGGGTATGTTAAGGATATGGTGTTTCGGCCACCTCTCCGAGCCACCATTGATGATTTGAAACGAGAAATAACAGCAGCTATCCAAACTGTTACGCCTGATATGCTACAGAGAGTGTGGAACGAGTTGGAGTATCGGGTTGATATTGCTCATGTGTCTGGAGGGGGCCATATTGAACATCTCTGAACTTGTTTTTGAGTGAAAAAAAACCTTTTTAAATACTCTTTGTAATGATGTATAACAGAAGGTTATATTATGTTTCTTTCATTAAATACACATTTTTAAAGTTGTGGTATTCTTTTTGAATCAACCTGTATAATAACTTTTACTTTCTTTGTTACGTTTTAAATAGCTGCGCAGTACGCTTGATTCGCACTGTAGCTAATGACAGTTACATCTACAGTGCCTCGAAGGCAACAAAATTATTCTGGAAATGTGACTGTGTCAAGATGTTAAAGAAGGGTGCTGCTTAACGTTCCCAGTATTACGAGGGTAAGACAATTATTATCCGCAAAGTTGTTCTAAAATTTTATTGTAATCAAATAGGAAACTTATAAGAACATCATTTTTTCGACATAATCTCCTTCCGTTTCAACGCACTTGGTCCATCGTTGTACAAGCTTCCTGATGCCCTCATAAAAGAAGGTTCTCGGTTGAGTAGCGCGCCAGGAATGCATCGCTTCTCTCACTGCTTCGTCCGAGGCAAATCGACGGCCCCTTAATGCCTCCTTGAGTGGCCCAAACAAGTGATAGTCAGAAGGGGCAAGATCGGGAATATATGGAGGATGATCCAGTACTTCTGGAGCGTTTCAGCAGTGTGGGCAGCAGTATACGCGACGGGCATTGTCGTACAACAACACAACACCTTTTGACAGCAATCCACGGTGTTTGCTTCGAATTGCAGGCTTTAGCCTGGCAGCAAGCATCTCGCTGTAACGTACACTGTTCATCGTTGTGCCCCTTTCCCCGTAATGTTCCAATACCGGACCTTGTGCATCCCAAAACACCGTAAGCATCAGTTTTCCTGCGGACGATTGGCTCTCAAACTTTTCTTGCACGGCAAATTTGGATGTTTCCACTCCGTACTCTGCCGTTTACTCTCCGTCTCGTAATGATGGATCCATGTTTCGTCAACATTAATGATCCTGTCTAAGAAGTTGTCCACTTCGTTACCATAGCGATCCAAATGATTTTTGCAGATGTCCAAGTGCCTTTGTTTATGCAATTGTGTGAGTTGTTTTGGGACCCATCTTGCACAAACTTTATGAAACCCAAGTCTGTTGTGGATCATTTCGTAGGCAGAACCGTGACTAATTTGCAGACGATGTGCCACTTCGTCAACAGTTAATCGTCTGTCTAAGAGAATCATTTCACGTGAACCCACAATGATTTCTTCAGTTATGGCGGTAAACGGTCGTCCGTCTCCTTCATCGTGCGTAACACTTGTGCGACCATTTCAGAATTTTTCAAATCATTCGTAGACAATCCGTTGTGGCAAAACACTCTTCCCGTATTGTACCGAAAGTCTTCGATGAATTTCAGCCCCTTATATTCCTTCCGACCACAAAAAACGGATCATTGAACGTTGCTCTTCTTTAGTGAAAATAGACAGCGGAGCTGCCATGGTTAACAGCGCGCCAGCGATAACGAAACTAACCCAGCAGATTGAAAATTGCAAAGATATAACAACAATTAAACAAAGCATGCGTCATCAACTTAAAACGACATTATTACCAAAAGAAACAAAAATGTCACTAAATTGCGGATAATAATTGACCGATCCTCGCAAAAGCGGAAACGATGAACAGTTTGTAGCCTCTTTACTTCATCTTTCAGTTCTTATACTTTTAGATCGAGGAGCATTTAGTTGAGTGCTGTTGTCTACCATAGAGAATAAGATTAATGAAGAAAATATTTTTGCATAGGTATTGCATAGAGTACATAATTGTATCTTTTTTATTACACGACGTCATTAGTACTCGCACAGTAACATTTCCTTGCTGTTTTGTGCAGCAAGTTCAGAATAGAGTTTGTGTTCTCGTTTCCATCAATCTGTTATAGTCTCTCTCCGTTTGATTTTACGAATAGGAACCACAGACAACAATCTACTTCTTTCCATACTTGAAGAACTTTTGTCTGACAGTTGTGAATAACTAGGCCCACATAACAATACAGAAATATCAGAAAGAGAAAATACTATTAATATTTAGCATTTACTTTTCACCGTTTTTGATTTATTCATACTTGCACCTGTCATCGCTTTCCCTACATTCCTGCATCGGCTACATAACTTCTCAGTTTTCCTGCCCTCACGGTCGACAAAAATAAAAATAATATAGTCACAAGTATCTACGTAAGACATTTCTTTTAAAAATAACAGTTTTCATGTAATAGTCCTCATGGCCAGTTTATTTTCTGTGCCATTTTTTCGTTACCTCAATCAACTGAAATGAATATGCGTTCAACAGTTATCGTTTTGTGTTGTTTCTTGACATAGTCAGTGAGGTAACAAGGATCCCAAAAAGTTTAATGAAGTTAAAATGGTAAAGATAAAAGCTTTTATTCGCCCAGATGTTATACAGTTGCGGTCTAGAATATGAACAGATTTTGTTTAGAAAGTTTTTACCTTCATGAAACTATCCCTTACTTTGATATTTAGCTTTCCTTTTCATCTGAAACTGAAGAATACTCAGTATTGTAGTACACTCAGTATAATGTCGTTTATTGAAACTTCTCGAAATATCACTATATACACACAAAGAAAACAAATAACAAGTAGACGACTATTCATCAAGAACGTCGGTGAGGTCTGTCGAAGCTGGTCCTAGCTCGGCGACGAACTGGCTGTACTGCTTTTTTTTTTTTTTTTACTTTATTGTTATTTTAAAGCCTGTACAACAGGCAGGCTGTCAGCAGCACACTACGCTGCTCTTCAGCCATAGAATATACAAGCAGCAAAAACAGGAGAAGACACAGAAGTTACAGAACGGTGGGCAATAATACAGGAGACACATAGAGACAAACACGGAGCCGTTCACAGTCGTCGATAATCCACACTGCGTACCGATGAGACGACGCACAAACACTGAAGATGACGATGGCACTGGTGAACGAGGGAGTGCGACGGTGAACACTGAACACTAAACACGACGGTACACATGAAACACTGATGGCGGTGATCTCCGGCGCGCGAATGTCCACTTAGCGTGTGCGAGTCGCTGTACTGCTGCTGCGCTGTCCTTATAAAGCCGGCGGAGGCCGGCGGAGTACTCCAACTTTACCTGTATTGTGATGCGACCTCTGCAGAAAAAGTTTCGCATTACTCTCTAGCAAGTTCTGTTTATTCTGAAGAATTGTTTTCCTCTTGGTTGCGCCTGCAAGTGCTTGTGTATGTTATATGGTACACAGGGGTGCATTGAGTGTAGTCTGCCTGAAAGGGGCCCTCTGTGGCAGACGTAACAGAAACTACGTCTACATGTCAACTCAGCAATACAGACATAAGTGCCTGGAAGAACCACCTACAAAGTCGCTACCGTTCGACTCTCGTACAGCACGCTGAGAAAACCAACACTTAAATATTTCCTCTCGAACAATCATTTCTGTTATTTTATAACGATGATCTTTTCCCGTATGTAGGAGAATGTCAGCAAAATATTTTCACATTCCGCTAAATAGCAGTGGTGTGCATTTGTCAGTTATTCCTGTATTTGTTTAACCACTGTTCTGAGATATTTTTCGAACTTAACTCGGTTATTTCCTACTGAATTTTCTAACGTGCGTCTATTTAGATGAAGAAACATCTTTATTATAAATGCTGTACGATACTTGTAAAAATTATTTTAACCTCCGTAGCATATTTACACGAGTCTCATTAGTTACATTGTCTTACATCACAAATACTCTTTCTATTTTGTCTTCTTTATCCACAAATTCTTTCAACTAAATTTCCTTTTCATTAAGAATCGTTAAACATTTTGGAGACGGAGAAACCATATTCCGTTAATTATGTTTGGTGGTTTTCATTTATAATCAGTTCATTATGTGGCAATACATTGACGATATGCCTCTGACTATTCATTTTCTTCTAAAGAGTTTGATGCGAGCCGTCAAGAATTCACTTCCTGTGCCCCTTTTTTTCATCTGACAGTAGCATTTGCACCTAACATCGTAACATCGTCAACTACATCTGTCCGTCGCTGCGGATTTTATCCTACACCGCTCCTCAAATACTATGGAAGTTATTCTGCCGTCTCTTAAAACATGTCCCATCGTCCTGTCCCTTACTCTTGTCAGTGTTTTCCGCTAGTAACTGGACCTCCAGAGACTCTCTTCATTTCTTATCAGTCTGTGTATGTAATCTCGACTGGTCCACAGAATACCAAGGACACATGGACAGATAAAATACTGAAGTATTTAAGACAGGGATTGTTATGAAAACTTATCTGTGAACTAATAAAGAGTGATATTCCATATGTATGTATGATTTTAAGAATAGAAAATTAAGCCATCACCACTAATCTACCTCAACACGATATTTGTACACATAAACCCAGCAATAGTATTTGTTTGCTGTGCTGTCTCTGTCAATGTCTCCACATTAACAGAGGTCTGCGCTAAAGGCTTAGAGAGAGGGCTCGTCCCCATAGACTCTTGGACATATATAGAGAAGGAAGTCAGAGAAGTGGCGTCACAAATAGAAATGGAACGAAAAGAAATTGGTAATCGGTAGAGAGAGGGGCTGTAACGAGTAGACGTAAGAGAGGGACTTACACCACATATGCTTCAATAGTGCAATGATGGTGCTTTCTAGAGACACGTGATGACAAGTCAAAACTGTCATACTTACAATACTTTTGTGCATGTGTGTGTGTCTGGGTGGGTGGGTGTGTGTTTATGTGTGTGTGTGTGTGTGTGTGTGTGTGTGTGTGTGTGTGTGTGTGTGTGTGTGTGTGTGTGTGCGGGAAGAACCAGTAATGTTACTTTATTCTGAGTGCTATGAAATTCTCCATTCCAGTACATGTGAACTGCAAGTCATATATATTTGAGATCATAACAATATCTGGATAAAATATAAAATGGTAAAATTTCAGAACCAAAACACATTGTTTACATATTGATGTTACTGTAGATGAAATGAGCAGAAGTTTATTGATAGAGGATAGAAAGTAGCTCTGTGGACGACGTGGATAACAAAATTTTTATCAACATGACTTAGGATAGCTTCTAATACTATGCTTGGCGTTTGTCTAATTTTTAAACGTATTTATCGTACATTTAACCATTTTATTGTTCTCTCCAGAGGTATAAGATGTGGAAAATGGACTGCTTTTGACATATGTAACAATGAGGAATGTTGGCAATGAATGGTCGAATTTACAATCTGCACAGACACTGCTTCATATCTCATGGTCAGATCCTTTGTGGTGACAGTACAATCGGTCCTCTATTCGCTGTTTAACATTTTATGGTCATGTGTTAGCGGCATTTGAAAATTAGCCCATTACTCTTCTGTTATAAAATGTCCTTGGATAACGTTGTGCATACAGAGATCAAGCCACATCAACTCTATCGCTGGCACTGGGTTATTCCCGTTGTATCACGCACGTAACAGAATGTAATTACACCCGCACTCAGAGGACATAACGGAAAGTGTTGCTTTTCGTTGTCGGAGTCATGTAGTACCCCATTGGTCCTGGGGTACCTGCGGCACACACGAAATAATGCAATTGGATTGCAAGTCTAATCACGTTTGGAATGTATGATCAGAGGATCATTAGACTGGTAGTGCAATCCTGACTTTTACCCTGCCGGTACTGAAGAGAATGATCATCATTAGTAAAAAGGAATTGGTGTCGGTGGTCATATTGGCATGCTAAGACACATTGCAGTGTTTGTCCTACACTTTTACGAAATACTAAGGAAGACTTATGTAAGTTATAAACCGGCATCTTCCGGTTGACTTGTGTGGCCGTGCATACATCCCTGGTAACCAGCTCGGGTCATTGGTTACAAAGCTATGCTCTAAACGTCTGTAGTTTTAATTATATAATTTAATTTAATTGCTGGAAACGGATTACAAGAGCTACCAAACAGCAATGCTAACGGTTCTGCTGTACGCTATCTATAGACTGGATAATTGTCTATTCGTCGTAAGAAAGCTAGTGTGGAAGACGATACAGTCCGAGAAGTTTATATTAGTGTACGAAAAACTCTGGTGACTGTAAATATGAGAATGCAAAGAATAACTATAAGTCTCTAGTGGGACAACCTGTCTTGCTGTCAAAGATATAGAACGAATTATACGTTCCTGATATGTAAAGGAGGTAACGTAAATCGAGACGACTTAGAACTTCACCTACTGAAGTTTCTTGTATATGTAGTCCCCCCCGCGTGGACAATATCTAGGGGCATAATTCTGATTACGCGAAGGTGAGTTCTGCCTGTTTTCTTAGTAATACACACATCAAAAAAATTTTTGCATCACCACGGTTCCGAGTGTTCCGGAACCAGTACAGAATTATGGAATAGAGAGCAACATAGATATCATTTCTGCCATTTTTATGGCTCATGGAAACCACACATATCACACTCTTGTTGTGCCACCATACAGCGAGACATTCAGAGGTGGTGGCCCAGATTACTGTACGCACCGATACCTCTAAGCAGCATGTCCTCTTGCATCGGTGCATGCCTGTATTCTTCGTGGCATACTATCCACAAGTACATCAACGCACTGTTGGTCCAGATTGTCCCGTTCCTCAACGGCAATTCGGGGTAGATCCCTCAGAGTGGTTGGTGAGTCACGTCGTCCATTAACATCCCTTTTCAATCTATCCCAGGCATGTTCGATAGGGTTCATATCTGTAGAACATGCTAGCCACTGTAGTCGAGCGATCGCGTTATACTGAAGGAAGACATTTACAAGATGTGCACGATGGGGGCGCGAATTGTCGTCCATGAAGACGAATCCATCGCCAACATGCTGCCGATATGGTTGCACTAACGGTCGGAGAATGGCATTTAGGTATCGTACAGCTGTTACAGCACCTTCCCTGACCACTAGCGGTGTAAGTCGGCCCCAAGTAATGCCACCCAAAAACATCAGGGAACCTCCACCTTGCTGCACTCGTTGAACAGTGTATCTAAGGCGTTCAGACTGACTGGGTTGCATCCAAACACGTCTCCGATGATTGTCTGCTTAAAGGCATATGCGACACTCATCGGTGAAGAGAACGTGATGCTAATCCTGAACGGTTCATTCGGCATACTGATGGGAGCATCTGTACCTCGCTGCATGGTGTCATGGTTCCAAAGATGGACCTCGCCATGGACGTCGGGAGTGAAGTTGCGCATCCTGCAGCCTGTTGCGCACAGTTGGAGTTGAAAGACGATGTCCTGTGGCTGCACGAAAAGCATTATTCAACATGGTGGCGTTGCTGCCAGGGTTCCTCCGAGCCATAATCCGTAGGTAACCGTCATCTACTGCAGTAGTAGTCCTTGGGCGGCCTGAGCGAGGCATGTCTTCGACAGTTCCTGTCTCTCTGTATCTCCTCCATGTCCGGACAACTTCTCTTTCGTTCACCCCAAGGCGCCTGGACACTTCCCTTGTTGAGAGCCCTTCCTGGCACAAAGTAATAATGCGGACGCGATCAAACCGCGGTATTGACCGTCTAGGCAATGGTTGAACTACAGACGTGTATCTCCTTCCTGGTGGAATAACTGGAAATGATGGGCTGTCGGACCCCTTCATCTAATAGGCGTTGCTCATGCGTGGTTGTTTACTTTTTTGGGCGTGTTTAGTTTCAGCTCTGAACAGTCAAAGGGAATGTCTGTGATACAATATCCACAGTCAACGTCTATCTCCAGGAGTTCTGGGAACCGGTGTGATCCAAACATTTTTTTGATGTGTGTAATATCCATCACGAGGTGTTATTTCTTATTCATTATCTTTCGTTGGAAATCGATACTACTTATAGAATTTCATAAAACGTCATTAATATGACGTGACGTAATTATTTCTACGAACGTGTTCGTTTCTAAAACTATGACATCTCACACCATAGTCATGAAGTGGTGGCTTAGTAATGATAAATAAATCGTCACCTTGCTGCATTGTGAATGGCTGACAGTGATATGACGTCAACACAACGTCATAAACAGTGGGGCAGATACTGTGTAACTGGACAAGAATGGGAGTATTGTCGTAAATGTGGAATGAATACGAAAATGGTTAAAATTTGCGAAGAATGAGAGTACTTACATTTATGCCTAGGTTAAGTCTCTGCTGGTACCTCGAAATAACAAACATACATATCCTATACCTCAAGTGACACGTTTTAACGTTTTCTTTAACAAAGAGCCACACCCTACTCCTCAAGAGACGCGTTTTAACGTTATTTGTTACTAACAAATAGACATAACCTACAACCTTCCTCTATGAGCCCAGCTACAGAGGTCCGCAGCTATAAAAGACGAAAATTGTGAAAAAATACGTAAAATACTAAAATGGTTGGAAAGTACTTAAAATAGGGGGAAAATACGAAAAAATGTGGAAAATATGGATAAATACGTAAAACTGTGGAGAATGAGAGTACTAAATATATGCCTGGGTGTAGTCTTAGTTGATATGTCGAATGACGGAAGATTAAATTGTTGTTGACAGAATTCAAGTGATGTGACTTGATATAATTTGTTATTAACGAATAGACACATCTTAATCGTCTTCCTATACTGCCCATCTCCGGAGTAAAGCCCACCCATTCAAGTGTCCCACTTATAAAACATGACAAGGGTGAGTAGGAGGGGCTCTTCGATTCATTGAGTTTGCCACCATCATATTGAGCTCCCACTGAGTGAGAGAGATAGGGAAGTAGTCCCACCATTTTTGTCTCCTGTTATTAGTATCGCAGATTGATTAAAGTTTGGGTGAGGAGGGTGTTTCCCCTGGGTGACTTTGATTAATTCGCGGTAGTTCCACGGGGCGAGGGGAGCTGTTGGGGGTGACCAAGGAGCCCACATGTGTAACGTGACACCGAATGTGATAAGGTCGTTATCCAGCCCAGATCTCCCCTTATTATCATAGTGTTATGATACAGCTTCTCCAAACTTATAGCTCTCTTTTGTTTTATTTGTCTATTTATTATAAAAATTCCACAATAGGTTGGGTTGTACTCTTCTGTCAGACGCTCGTGTTTCTTTCCAGATCTGACATGCAGCAGGAAACATTTCAAAATCGAACAGTTTTTACTGGCATTACATTGAAGCATCGCCGTGCACGTACGTTATCTTAATACGAAGAGTATGCTAACCTTGAGCGTATTTGAAATTTAAATTGCCTGATAACAGTTTCGGCAGACGAGGGAAACTCGTTTGAAATTCAGATCTATGTCAATTTTTGGACCTTAGAAGGCAATTTAGGACGAGGCCATTTCATCTCACACTGAAGATAGCTATCTTGGAGCACAATCGAGAAGCCCGATGTATCCCCGTACTCTTTTCGGTCTCTCGGCATACGTTCGTACAACGCGAAATGTGTACATAGTGCCGAATGAAATGAAAACAGCTTTGTGCTGCGACTGAGGTAACATTCCGATTTGCGTGAATTTGTATGAGGATAAAGAGTGCCTGCCTGTTTGCTTTACTTTTGTCTAACGTAATGCGAAAGGGAATCAGAGAAACAGCACAGCGAGAGCAGATAAATCTATGTGAATGTCCGAAACAAAATAAACGTCTCTCCGGTTACCAATTACTGCTCTCCTCTGACGCCTGAGATACCGCAGCTACAGAACAATTTCTAGTACAAATATTACTTGTGCGTCAGCATACAAATACAGAGTTTATTTACTTATTTGATTTTTATTTCTATATATCGTAAGCCCAATTTCAGTGAGAAATTGTTTTAGTGAGAAATTGTACTCTTCTTCCCTCTTAGAGTACAAGGTGGCTATGGACTTTTCCAAAGTTACCACGACCTACTTCCTTCGAAATCTTTCTTTCATCAGTTTCAATGCAACGGAAAACCAGAAACACTAATGTGATGTAAATCGAATTATAAAAATGAAAATACGAGTAAGTGAATGTCTATTGACAAAAATGAACAGAAATATTGCACGTTCACTTAAAATAAAATGTCTTTTTTGGAACTGTTTTAGCCGAGACAAGTTTCACTTTTAATTTAAAAAGTATCTTCGATGGTAATTTTAGAACATTATGTTATTGCTCGCTTATAAAACTTTAGATTTAGACATAAAATACTTTGGCACTATTCTCAGAAAGAAACTGGTGTCCTATCAATTGTGAGTTGTTAGCGGTTTACGAGGCCGTCGAGTATTTTCGGCCACCAGTGCAAGGCAGACATTTTACATTCGTAACTGATAACAAACCGATCACTAGTTTCCTCCAATATGCAAAAGATCAAGGATAACCATGTCAGGGTAGAGAGGCCAAATTCATTGCCTAATTTACAACCGATATGTGTCACATTTTGGAGAGTCATAACATTGCCACAGATTGCTTATCGCGAAATTGTGCTAGTCTACAGATAGTAGCGTGAAATTAAATAGCAGCCAAACAACAAGAGGATACATCTTTATGCATTCTGCTTCGGTGTGAGCACACAGCTTTGTAACTGACACAATATTTGATTCCACAGTGTATCACTGGCATTTGATGGGACACAACAAGGGGCATACATCGTAGTAGAATGTACATTAATAGTGTTTCGAGCGTCACATAATCTGCTTCATCCGAGAGTCATGGCAACGGCTAAGATAGTAGCAAGCAAGGTGGTGTGGCCGAGAATACAGAAGGACTGTAGGGAATGAGCGCGCTTCTGGTTAGAATGTCAGCGCAAGAAAGCCAGCCGTTGGCGCTTCACACCAATGAAGTAGTTCACAGCGCGACAACAACATTGTCACACATACATATTGACATTCTCGGGCCATTACCATATTTGGACAGGCATCGTCATTTACTCAGAGCAATCCATCGTTTCACGAGGCGGCCCGAAGCTATTGCTGTACCAAATATCTCGGCGGAGGTGGTGACAAAGTCACTGTTACGCGCATGGTTCCCTAGATTTTATGTCCCTCATATCATTACAATTGCTTGTGGAAGTTAGTTCGAGTCGCAGCTATTTCAGGAGCTCCTTCAACTATGTGCCTGCAACCATCTTCGCATCACCACCTAACACCGCGTCAGTAATTGGATGCTCGTGACACTGCACATCGCACACTAAAAGCAGCTCTGATGTGCTACTCATCAACATGGATGGACGCTTTCTATTGGTAGTGCTGCAACTGCGAACAGGCATAAAGGAACCTCTGTAATGTTCACCCCCTGAGTTGGTCTGCAGCAAGCAGTTACAGGTACAGAGAACTTACTCTGCTGGCAACACTTCAACCGACTGAGTTCACACGATAGTTGAGTTCACAGATGATGCAGTTGCATATTGCCCACCTCTCAGGCATGGTAAATGGAAAGTTTTCGTTCACAAAGATCAGTTTGCAATGTCCTACGTCTTGCTCAGATACGTCATCGTATGACCGCCAATACGCTCGCTGTATACACACCCATAAAAAGTGTAGGTAAAACGAAAGAAAAGGTTCACGATTCATCAAAGTCGCAGGAATGAAACAGTCTCGGTAGAGAGAGTAAAATCTGCCCAAGTCGACAGGTAGGAATCTCAACCGTACAGTTCCGGCAGCTTTTCGCCAGCCTGCTACAAAACGTAAGCACCGAACGACAATGTATCAGATCAAGAGATGCAGGAGGCCAACGGCAATCCACCGGCGGCTGTCACGACACGAGCACTGCCGCTGATCGTCACGAGAAGTTAAATCACCAGTACACTAATAATCGGGAAGCACCCAATAAAAAAAAAGGAGTGGGGGGGGGGGGGGGCTTGGTATGACGACAACAGTCACTGTCTGCACAGGTGTAGCAAGAGACAGAGAATCAATCTTTGGTTCAGCAAAGAGTATTTATTAGCAATTTAGAATTTACCGTGTATTCCGATTCTTTGGATGTTATGTTACTTACGATTTAAGTTACAATTGATAGGTGTCATATATAATTTTGGTATGTGAATTTTTAATATCTGAATCGATTGTAAGCAAGCAGGGGTGAGGTAAGCTGTATCGGAGAAGTTTCTCAGAAAATTATTTTGAACAAATAGTTCATGAGCCCACTCTAAGCGTAAATGGTTGCGAAAGCATACTTGACCTTTTAGCAAGTAATAATCCTGGACAAATAGTGAGTATTGTGACGAATACAGGGATCAGATACCACAAGGCAGTTGCTGCTAGGCTGAATACCGTAACATCTACAACCATCAAAAAGAAACGCAAAGTATATCTATTTAAAAAAGCTGATAAAAATGCTCTTAATGCCCTTTTAAGAGACAGTCGTCACTCCTTTCGATCTGATCATGTAAGTGTAGAAAAGTTGTGGAATGTTTTCAAAGAGGTAGTATCGACAGAAATTGAGAGATATATATACCACAAAAATTAATAAGGGATGGTACTGATCCCCCATGGTACACAAAACGGGTCAGAGCGTTGTTGCAGAAGCAACGAAAAAAGCATACCAAATTTAAAAGAACGCAAAATCCCCAAGATTGGCAAAGTATTACGGAAGTTCGAAATATGGCGCGTACTTCAATGCGAGATGCTTTTAATAATTTCCACAACGAAACTCTGTCTCGAAATCTGGCAGAAAACCCAAAGAGATTCTGGTCATACATAAAGCACACCAGTGCAAGACGCAATCAATACCTTCACTGTGCGATAACAACGGTGAAGTCACTGATAACAATGCCACTAAAGCAGTTATTAAACACGGTTTTCCGAAACTCCTTCACCAAAGAAGACGAAGTAAATATTCCTGAATTCCAATCAAGAACAACTGCCAAGATGTGAAACATAGAAGTAGATGTCCTCGGAGTAACGAAGCAGCTTAAATCACTTAATAAAGGCAAGGCCTCCGATCCATATTGTATACCAGTCAGGTTCCTCTCAGAGTATGCTGATAAAGTAGCTCCATATTTAGCAATTATATGCAACCACTCGCTCACAGAAAGAACCGTACCAAAACACTGGAAAATTGCTCAAGTCACACCAATAACCAAAAAGGGAAGTAGGAGTAATCCGCTGAATTACAGGCCTCTATCACTAACGTCGATTTTCAGTAGGGTTTTTGAACATATACTGTATTCGAACATTACGAAGTACCTCGAAGAAAACGATTTATTGACACATAGTCAGCACGGATTCAGAAAATATCGTTCTTGTGAAACAGAACTAGCTCTTTATACTCATGAAATAATAAGTGCTATCGACAAGGGATGTCAAATTGATTCCATATTTTTAAATTTCCAGAAGGCTTTCGACACCGTTCTTCACCATCGTCTTCTAACCAAACTGCGTGCCTACGGAATATCGCCTCAGCTGGGCGACTGGATTCGTGGTTTCCTGTCAGAAAGGTCACAGTTCGTAGTAATAGACAGAAAGTGATCGAGTAAAACAGAAGTAATATCCAGCGTTCCCCAAGGAAGTGTTATAGGACCTCTATTGTTCCTGATCTATATTAACGACATTGGAGACAATCTCAGCAGCCGTCTTACATTGTTTGCAGATGATGCTGTCATTTACCGTCTTGAAAAGTTATCACATGATCGATTACGCGATAAGTCACACGAATCTGAAGGCTGTAAATTCAACTAAATACTTAGGGATTACAATTACAAATAACCTAAATTGGAACGATCACATAGATAATATTGTGGGCAGAGAAAACCAAAGACTGCGATTCATTGGCAGAACACTTAGAAGGTTTAACAGATCTACTAAAGAGACTGCTTACAACACGCTTGTCAGCCGTATTCTGGAGTATGGCTGTGCGGTGTGGGATCCGCATCAAGTGGGACTGACGGATGGCATCGAAAAAGTACAAAGAAGGGCAACTCGTTTTGTATTATCGCGGAATAGGGGAGATAGTGTCACAGATATGACACGTGGAGTGGCAATCATTAAAACAAAGGCGTTTTTCGTTGCGACGGGATCTTCTCATGAAATTTCAATCACCAGTTTTCTCCTCCGATTGCGAAAACATTCTGTTGGCACCCACCTACATAGGGAAAAATGATCATAACGATAAAGTAAGAGAAATCAGGGCTCGCAGAGAAAAATTGAAGTGCTCGTTTTTCCCGCGTGCCGTTCGAGAGTGGATCGGTAGAGAGACAGCTTGAAGATGGTTCATTGAACCCCCTGCCAGGCACTTTATTGTGAATGGCAGAGTAATCACGTAGATGTAGATGTAGATGTAAGCTAACATCTTTGAACTGCGCGAGGGTGCACAGGAACAGTCGAAGCTTAGCTGTGTTTGAGTAAAGCTGACACTTTTTAGCTCTGCTAGCGAGAGGAGTCGAAGTACATCTGTGTTAAGCTGATAATTTTAAGCAGTGTTAGTGAGAAAGCTATGGAAATTTTATGATTTAAATTAAAATTTATTCTCTTTGTTGAATCACTATGATTACGAAACTGGTTTGTGAAGGAAGAAATCTAATGAAATGTAAGGTAAATACAATAATAATATTAATTTTTACTATTGCTACGCCATCGAACGAACTTGGTTATTCCACTGAAAGTTGTTACATTTGAGAGACAGGAAAGTGTATTGTTTGACGGTTGAGAAGTTCATTAAATTTAAAATCTGCTTTGAGCAATTTTTCTCATTACACAAAACAAAACAAAATGTTGTCATTTATGCGCATATTTTTCTTACCAAACTTTCTCTTACAATTATTTTTAATGGATGATGTAACCAAGTATGAGCGATTTGTCTACTAACATTGTACATCTCTTTTCAGATTTGAAAACTATTGCTTTCGACGTTGTCTTTTACGTCTGTGATTTTGTGATTTGCTTTTATATTTATCTATTATCATGCCGCGTAGTACGTTCGTCAGAAAATCACGCACTACGATGAATTCGCAAAAATCTGATTTGCAAAATGCAACCGACAGCAACAATACCTTTGCTGATCATTCTGCTGCTTCTAATACTAACCATGTATATGACGTAGTAATGCAAGACCCAGTGTCTTTGCAACCGGACAGTCAAGTCACGAACATTGTAAACATTCTTGATACTGACATGACTCCGCATTCAGATAATAATGTTTGTGGTAATTCTGAGATTTTATTTTCAGAGAATACTGATATCACACACACAACTATGGAAGATTCTCTACCTTTACGTAATTTTTCCAACAGAACTGCTACGCAACAGCTTCATTTGACTACACACAGTATGAATTTCTCACAGCAAGCTCAGTTCGTTCGTGTGTTTCAGTTGTTAGGTGAGATGCAAAACAAAATAATGAACATTTTGATCTACAATCTACTCGTTTTGAGGAACAATCCACTCGTTCTGAGGAACAATCATCTAGTTTTGAGGAACAATCCATTCGTTTTGCTGAGCAAATCAAGGAAAACAGCAACACACTTACGAAACGTTTTGATGAATAATACACGCGTTTCGATGAACAAATCCCCTGTTTTGACATTCGTTTTGACGAACTTAAAAACAGCAACGAGACCCTTACAAAACAATTTGAAGAACTTAATGATAAATATTCTAAGAATCATGAATCTCTTACAGAACGTTTTGATGCACAGGCTACTTATTTGGAAGAGCTTAATCACAAATTCGAAGAGCAAAAAAAGTCTTTAGATGCGCTCCGTGACGATCAGAAAGCACTCTCTAATGAATTAAAAGACAGTTACAAAACTTTAACAGATCGTGTAAATGATGTTCCAACAGAGGTTACCAATGTCACATCTCGTTTAAGCGAACCAATTACAGCTAATGACAACCTTAATCATCGTGTGTCAGACAGAGAAGCAGACGTTGATGAACAACTTAATACCATTTCAGAAAATCAGTGTCAAGATAGAGCCCTACTAATAGCTAAAATTAGAAAGTTGGTACCCAGTGAAATTTTTGTTACCCTGAAAAAGAAAACGCGTAGTCATTGTGTACCGTTACAGTCACTTAAAGATGATACTAAGAAAATTCACGACCAATACGACAATCTGAAAGCGGAATATGACGAACTCGCCGACACAGTAGCACAATTAAAATTAAATCATGGCAATCACTCTGAAGGTACACAACCGGTACACTTCACTGACACTGAAGAAGTTCAATCACTTGAAATATTTCGGCAGGGACAGGGTTGGGAAACTGCCCATAAAAGTCGGAAGAATCAGCAGTGCTCAAAGGCATGAGGATGCAGAAGGCAATGGAAACAACAGAATTAAAGAAACATAATTCGTATTCACAATATACGTCGCCTGCAACTGAAGAAGTGTCATGATGATTCCTTCATTCGCTAAAGATTCCAAACTTGTCCCCCATTCGGATCTCCGGGAGGGAACTGCCAAGTGGGAGCTGACCATAAGAAAAAGACTGAATAAGCAAGGAAAGCATAGCGTTAGACGAGTCAGGGAGCGGAATATCAGAAGTTTTAACATGGCAACGAAGTTAGAAAATGTGTAAAGGGAAATGATAAGGCTCAGTCTCGACGAAGTAGAAATAAGTGAAGTGAAATGGAAAGGAGACAAGTATTTATAGTCAAATGAGTACAGGGTAATATCAAAAGTAACGGAAAAGATACAAAGGGAGTAGGATTCGTTATGAACGGGAAAGTAGGTCAGACAGGGAGTTACTGCAAAAAGAACAGTGATAAGGGTGTGGTCATCATCGTCGACAGTAAACCAACACCGACAACAATAGTTCAGGTATAAACGCAAGCAGAATATGAAGAGGTAAAGCAATTATATGAGAATATTGAACGGGTAATTCAGTCCGTAAAGGGAGATGAAAATCTAACAGTGTTGAGGGATTGGAATGCGGTTGTAGGTGGCGGAGTTAAAGAAAGAGTTACAGGGGAGTGTGTGTTTGGAAGTAGATGTGAGAGAGGCGAAGGACTGAGTACCGCAATATATTTCAGTTAGTAATAGCGAGTACACTGTTCAAGAGGGAATATATGCACTGAAAAGGCTGGCAGGTGTGGTAAAATCCAGTTACATTACATCATGGTCAGTCAGTGATTCCGAAATCAGGTATTGTAAAGCATACCCAGGAGCAGACTTAGATTCAGATCACAGTTTAGTAACGATGAAGAGTAGGCTGAATTTTGAGAGATTTCTCGTGAAAAATTAATTCGAAGAGAAGAGGGTACAGAAGTACCAAGGAATGAAGAGATACGCAAGAAGTTCTCTGAAGCTATAGACACTGCAATAATGAATAGCTCAGTAGGCAGTTGTGTTTAAGAGGAATGTACATCACAGAAGTTTGGAAAAAAAACGTTGATACAAGGAAGATAACAGCGAAGAAGACGTGTTCAACAGAAGAACTACTTCAACTGATCGACGAAATAAGGAAGTACAAAAATGTTCAGCGAAATTCAGGAATACAGATATAGAAATCGCTTAGGAACCAAATAAAAAGAAAGTGCAGGGAGCTAAAACGATATCGCTGCATGAAAAATGTGATGAAATCCAAAAAGATGTGATTGTTGTAAGGACATTGTCAGTATATGGAAAAGTCGAAATAACCTTCGGTGAAATTTAAAGCAAATTAATAATGTAATGGAAATTCAACTGTTACATACAGAGGAGAGAGCGGATAAGTGGAAAGAGTACATTGAAGGCCTCAATGAGGGAGAGTACTTGTCCCCTGATCATGTGATAGAAGAAGAAATAGCAGTCGATATAGAAGATATAGGGGACCCTGTATTAGAATCAGAATTTAAAAGATCTTTCGAAGAATTATATATTAATAAGGCATTCCATCGAATTTCTAAAATTATCGGGGGAAGTGGCAATCAAGCGGCCACTCACGTTGTTGTGTAGAATTTATGGGGCTAACGAAATATCCTCAGACTTGAGGAAAAACGTCATTCACACAATTCCGAAGATTTCAGAAACTGACAAGTGCGAGAATTATCACACAATCAGATTAACACCTCATGCATCTAAGTTCCTGGCAAGAATAATATACGGAAGAATGGAAAAGGAAGTTAAGGATCTTTTAAATGACGACCAGTTTGGCCTTAGGAAAGATAAAAGTACCAGTGAGTCAGTTCTGACGCTGCAAGTGATAATGGAAGCAAAACTGAAGAAAAATCAAGACATTCTCATAGGCTCTGTTGTCCTGGAAAAATCATTAGTCAATACAAAGTGGCGCAAGAGGTTCAAAATTCTGAGAAAAATAGTGATTAGGGAAAAACGGATAATAAACAACATATATTAGAGCTAAGAAGGAACCACAAGACTGGAAGAACAAGAACGATGTCTTCGAATTAAAAAAGGTGTAAGGCAGGGATGACATCTTACATCCCTACTGCTGAATCTGTACATTGAAGAGGCAATGACGGAAAATAAAGGAAAGGTTCGAGGGTGTGTTTAAAATTGAAAATAAAAGGATATCAATAATAAGAATCGCTAATGACATTGCTATCCTCAGTGAAGGTGAAGAAGAATGACAGGGTCTCTTCAATGGAATGAATGTTCTAATCAGTACAGATTACAGACAGAGAGTAAATCGAAGAAAGTCGAAAGTAGTGAGAAGCTCCAGAAATGAGAAAAACGAGATACATAACATCAGAATTTGGGACCACTACGTAGAAAAAATGAAGGAGTTCTGCTACCTAGGCAGGGAAATAAACCATGATGGACGAAGCATAAAGAACATAAAAGCCAGAGTAACATTGGTCAAAGGGGCATTCCAGGCCAAGAGAAGTTCGCTAGTATGAAGACATTTCTGAGAATGTACGCCGGCCGGAGTGGCCGAGCGGTTCTAGGCGCTACAGTCTGGAACCGCGCGACCGCTACGGTCGCAGGTTCGAATCCTGCCTCGGGCATGGATGTGTGTGATGTCCTTAGGTTAGTTAGGTTTAAGTAGGTCTAAGTTCTAGGGGACTGATGACCTCAGATGTTAAGTCACATAGTGCTCAGAGCCATTTGAACCATTTTTTGGGAATGTAGGTTTGGAGCATAACATTGTATGGTAGTGAGACATGGATTGTGGGAAAACCCTAACAAAACCGAAGCATTTCAGATGTGGGTACTGCAGAAGAATATTGAAAATAAGGTGGACTGAAAAGGGAAGGTATAGGGGAGGTTCTCCCCAGAATCGACGAGGAAAGGAATATATCGAAAACACAGGCAGGAAGAAGGGACAGGATGATGAGACATCAGTTAAGACATGAGGGAATAACTTTCTTGGTACTAAAGAGAACTGTGGAGCGAAAAAAAAAACTGTAGGCGAAGACAGAGGCTGGAATACACCCAGCAAATAATTCAGATAGCAGGTTCCAAGTGCTATTCAGCGATAAAATGTTGTGGCAGGCAGCATCAAATGAGTCAGAAGACTGATGACTTCGAAAAGAAAAAGTCACTTACTCGCCAGTTTGAGACTCCTGCCGTAGACCACGGATGTGAATCACCGGAGGGAAGGTGAAATGTGCCAAAAAGTCAGTTAAACAGTTCTTTGGGTATACAGCACGAAAACGAGAAAATAATTGATGTAGAGTAATGAAATTTCGGTAAACATATGTCGAGGTAACATATTTAAGTCATTTACATTACAAGATCACAGGTTAACACAAGCGCGAGGTATACCCATTGCAAATTCGAAATGCTGGTGCAGTAGTAAACAGTTTAATCACCACAATGTTGAATGTAAACATCCAAACACGCCTGTATTTTGGTGTACAGTTACTTGATGTCTGTTTGTGGGACGGAGTTCCGTTCCTCTTGCACTTGGTAGCTCAATATAGGGACGGCTAACGCTGTCTGCGGATAACGCTGAAGTAGTCGTCCGATGGTACGCCTTATGTGCTCGACTAGATACAGATCTGGCGATCGAGCAGACCGAGACAAAACATCGACACTCTGCAGGGCATGTTAGGTTGCAACACCAGCATGTGGACGAGCTTTATCCTGTTGGAAAACACCCCCTGCAGGCTGTTCATGAATGGTAGCACAACAGGCCGAATCACCAGACTGACGCACAAATTTTCAGTCATGGTGCGTGCTGTTATCACGACAGCGCTCCTGCTGACATACGAAATCGCACCCAGGACATAACTCAATGTGTAGGTCCAGTGTGTCTAGCACACAGACGGTTAGAAGCCCTCAATTGGCCTCCTAGTGACCAACACACGGCCATCACTGGCAGAGCGGCAGAACCAACTTTTATCAGAAAACACAACAAACCTCCACCCAGTCGTCCAATGAGCCCTCGGTTGACACCAATGGAGTCACAAATGGTGGTGGTTGGGGTCAGTAGAATGCACCCTACAGGGCGTCTGACTTGGAGAAGTCCTTGAAGTAACGGATTTGTAACATTCGTTTTGTTACTGTGGTTCCAACTGCTGTTCATATTGCTGTTGGAGATGCATTACGATGAGCCAAACCCGATCACGATGGTCTTCCGTCTAAGTAGTGTCACGTGGCAGTCCTGAGCCTCGTATTCTTGCGACCGTACGTTGTCGTCACCACTACTGCCAGGAATCGTGTACATGAGCACATTCGTGCCAGTCCTTCTGAGCACCGCAGAAGTAACATCCAACTTCTCGTAGCCTCAGTAAGGTGTTGAAAATGGCGTCTTTGTCGCCTTAAAGCACCCTTGAGTAACATCAACTCAGCCCGTCCAGTTTCAAAGGTAGCTAACAGTCTCAACGGTTGCAGCGTATGCTAAAATCAAACTATTGAAATCAAAAATTATTTGCACACTCGTAGTGGCTGTACTAGCGCCGGCGCGAAATTTGAATGGACATCATCAATAGGCCTAAGACGTAGGAACACAACCACTAACTCTCGTTTACGTCGCAGCACTCCTTCTTGGTGTTGCTACTTTTCTCTTGTCAGTTTAGATAAATAAAAAACAGATGAATTAGTATTATATGAGCGGGAAGTGAAAGAGTAGGGAACTGGGATCTGGAAGTGGAAAGGTGTTGATCATAAAGAAACTAATCGTTTGGACGTATTTATTTACCATAGATCCTAAATTTAACGTCAACAGTTTCTGCAATACAACAGAGAATTTTAAAACCAAACAAACTCTTCGAACTTTATAACAATAGAAATTCGGCTCAGAGTCACTTACTGGATCTCACAGTAGTTTTGGATACTTTGAAATCGATGTTAGAGAGAGAAAAATGTGCAAACACTTTAATCATTGAAAAAAATTCAAGACCGCAGAGTATGCTGTAAGGTAGCAATACCGTAATGCTATACGGTTTCGTTTGCATATTTTATTTGTTATGTAATGGTATTTATGATAAGTAGCTAGATGCTGGGTAGAAAATGGTATGAAAATTTTCTGTAGTGTTGAATACCTGGGAATTAATTTTAGCTGGACACTGACAGCAGAAAGCAGTGATGGTTACACATTCCCGTGAAAGTGGCGATCACCAGAATGCAGGTTAGAAAAGAATTTATATCATGTTTGACTGAGAGGGATGTTCTTAATGATCTGAAAAGAACAGAATGGATGCAGCTGGTTTACAGCCCTGTTTGCGGAGTCTCCCATAGCAAGGCCGGTGAGCGGATGAAGAAAAGTCGGTGGAAAGAGCGAGGTGCTGGAAGCCGGGGGTGTAGAGCGATGGCGTCTTACAACAAATGAAAGCGTCCATTTACTACGAAGGAATGTGTGGGAGTCCTGAACGGTGGATGCGAGTTGACCCTCACAGATCTTCTCGCAGGAGACGGCGAGCCACTTTCCTTACCAAGCCATAGGAGGAGTTGTAAAATTTCTAGAACAGTCTTCCACGTGCAGTGTGAATTGTAGGCATTTGCCTGGCAGCTTCATGATCCGTGTACTGCGAAGCACTGCTTCTGTAATGGGCATAGGGATTCGTTGCAGGAAGAGCAGACGCAGATGCTGTGAGCCTTGCGGAAACCGTCATACAGCGTGAAAGGGGACTCTGCTGCGGGTATCAAAAGGGGACACAGAACACGGGAGGCAGCCTAGAGACTCGACTGACAGTAGCGTCAGTGAAGAGTCTCACTCTTAGAATTTGTAATGTTTCAATTTCGCTACTAGGAATGAGTTAAGTCGTTTCTCTGTAAGCAAAGTGATGATCCTTTACTTCTGTATGGAGTCTGGGGCAAGTTAGAATGCTTATTTATGAATGAATACTTGAGTTTCTGTTCACGGGTTACGAGCAAATAGAAATCTTAACTCGTGTTCTGTGCTGCGCTGAAGTAGTTTCAGCTCTAGGAGTTTTTGGACCGGATTTACGAAATTTCATTCGCCAACTTTTTCTTCCGAATGGGAAAATATTTTGTTGAGCCCAACCTACATAGGTAGGAATGATCATCAAAATAAAATAAGAGAAATCAGAGCTCGAACAGAAAGGTTTAGGTGTTCGTTTTTCCCGCGCACTGTTCGGGAGTGGAATGGTAGGGAGACAGTATGATTGTGATTCGATGAACCCTCTGCCAAGCACTTAAATGTGAATTGCAGAGTAGTAGATGTAGATGTAGATATTACGACCCCTGAGTAGACGGAATTTAAAGGTACGCAGCGTGCACGGCGACCAATGACACCGAGCAGATCGATGCTGCAGCATCACCCCTCCCAACACTGTAATCGGTGAGGCACACACCACAGCTCGGCAGACATGGAAACAATCACAGTAAATGTGTCCGATTTCATTTGCTTGCTCTCTGAGCTGGAGGTCTCCTGTTTCTCGGGGCTAATCAGTATCAGCCAACTTAGTGTGTCACTCTAATAAAAGGCGTGCGATGTCGAGGAAAGTCACACACTTACTCCCAATCACAAAGGTCACAATCACTAGGATTTAACATCCTGTACTAACTTTACACATCTCTGCATTTTTCTATTGCTTGAAAATAAATAATTTTAAGGTATCTAGTTGAATTCATTCTAGCAGGATATATGTTCAACGTCATCCATCTCGTAATAAAGCTAGAGTATCTTCACGACTACGTGCTTCATTTAAGTTTTCCTCTACGTGTAGGTTGTCAATGGCAAGGCTATTTTTAATAGGAGTTATATTTCCATTGTGGACACAACATTAGGTGATCACTCACACACACGCCGTATGTAAACGAACATCCGTTGGTTTACAATGCTAGATTAGCCGAGCGGTCTTAGGCGCTACAGTCATGGGCTGTGTGGATGGTCCCAGAGGAGGTTCGACTCCTCCCTCGGACATGGGTGTGTGTGTTTGTCCTTAGGATAATTTAGGTTAAAAATTGTGTAAGCTTAGGGCTTACGGCTACGACCCGTGGTCTAGGGGTAGCGTCTTTGATTCATAATCAAAACGTCTTTGATAAATAATCAGCATTGGCGGCCGAAGACTTCCGGCATAAGAAGTCAGCCTCATTCTGCCAACGGCCTTGTCAAAGAGGGCGGAGGAGCGGATAGAGGTTCAGGGCACTCTCTTGTCGTAGGCGGAAGAATCAGCAATGATCAACGACATGCTGAAGGCAATGAAAACCACTGCATTAAAGACACGTAACGTGTATCCACAGGACATGTGGCCTGTAATTGAAGAAGTGTCATGATGATCTCTCCATTGGCAAAAGATTCCGGAATAGTCCCCCATTCGGATCTCCGGGAGGGGACTGCCAAGGGGGAGGTTACCATGAGAAAAAGATTAAATAATCAAAGAAAGGATAACGTTCTACGAGTCGGGGCGTGGAATGTCAGAAGCTTGAACGTGGTAGGGAAAGTAGAAAATCTGAAACGGGAAATGCAAAGGCTCAATCTAGATATAGTAGGGGTCAGTGAAGTGAAGTGGAAGGAAGACAAGGATTTCTGGTCAGATGAGTATCGGGTAATATCAACAGCAGCAGAAAATGGTATAACAGGTGTAGGATTCATTATGAATAGGAAGGTAGGGCAGAGGGTGTGCTACTGTGAACAGTTTAGTGACTGGGTTGTTCTAATCAGAATCGACAGCAGACCAACACCGACAACGATAGTTCAGGTATACATGCCGACGTCGCAAGCTGAAGATGAACAGATAGAGAAAGTGTATGAGGATATTGAAAGGGTAATGCAGTATGTAAAGGGGGACGAAAATCTAATAGTCATGGGCGACTGGAATGCAGTTGTAGGGGAAGGAGTAAAAGAAAAAGTTACAGGAGAATATGGGCTAGGGACGAGGAATGAAAGAGGAGAAAGACTACTTGAGTTCTGCAACAAGTTTCAGCTAGTAATAGCGAATACCCTATTCAAGAATCACAAGAGGAGGAGGTATACTTGGAAAAGGCCGGGAGATACGGGAAGATTTCAATTAGATTACATCATGGTCAGACAGAGATTCCGAAATCAGATACTGGATTGTAAGGCGTACCCAGGAGCAGATATAGACTCAGATCACAATATAGTAGTGATGAAGAGTGGGCTGAAGTTCAAGACATTAGTCAGGAAGAAGCAATACGCAAAGAAGTGGGATACGGAAGTACTAAGGAATGACGAGATACGTTTGAAGTTCTCTAACGCTATAGATACAGCAATAAGGAATAGCGCAGTAGGCAGTACAGTTGAAGAGGAATGGATATCTCTAACAAGGGCCATCACAGGAGGTGGGAAGGAAAACATAGGTACAAAGAAGGTAGCTGCGAAGAAACCATGGGTAACAGAAGAAATACTTCAGTTGATTGATGAAAGGAGGAAGTACAAACATGTTCCGGGAAAATCAGGAATACAGAAATACAAGTCGCTGAGGAATGAAATAAATAGGAAGTCAGGGAAGCCAAGACGAAATGGCTGCAGGAAAAATGTGAAGACATCGAAAAAGATATGATTGTCGGAAGGACAGACTCAGCATACAGGAAAGTTAAAACAACCTTTGGTGACATTAAAAGCAACGGTGGTAACATTAAGAGTGCAACGGGAATACCACTTTTAAATGCAGGGAAGAGAGCAGATAGGTGGAAAGAATACATTGAAAGCCTCTATGAGGGTGAAGATTTGTCTGATGTGATAGAAGAAGAAAAAGGAGTCGATTTAGAAGAGATAGGGGATCCAGTATTAGAATCGGAATTTAAAAGAGCTTTGGAGGACTTACGGTCAAATAAGGCAGAAGGGATAGATAACATTCCATCAGAATTTCTAAAATCATTGGGGGAGTGGCAACAAAACGACTATTCACGTTGGTGTGTAGAATATATGAGTCTGGCGACATACCATCTGACTTCCGGAAAAGCATCATCCACAAAATTCCGAAGACGGCAAGAGCTGACAAGTGCGAGAATTATCGCACAATCAGCTCATGCATCGAAGCTACTTACAAGAATAATATACAGAAGAACGGAAAAGAAAATTGAGAATGCGCTAGGTGACGATCAGTTTGGCTTTAGGAAAAGTAAAGGGACGATAGAGGCAATTCTGACGTTACGGCTAATAGTGGAAGCAAGGCTAAAGAAATATCGGGACACTTTCATAGGATTTGTCGACCTGGAAAAAGCGTTCGACAATATAAAATGGTGCAAGCTGTTCGAGATTCTGAAAAAAGTAGGGGTAAGCTATAGGGAGAGACGGGTCATATACAATATGTTCAACAACCAAGAGGAAATAATAAGAGTGGACGATCAAGAACGAAGTGCTCGTATTAAGAATGCTGTAAGACAAGGCTGTAGCCTTTCGCCCCTACTCTTCAATCCGTGCATCGAGGAAGCAATGATGGAAATAAAAGAAAGGTTCAGGAGTGGAATTAAAATACAAGGTAAAAGGATATCAATGATACGATTCGCTGATGACATTGCTATCCTGAGTGAAAGTGAAGAAGAATTAAATGATCTGCTGAACGGAATGAACAGTCTAATGAGTACACAGTATGGTTTGAGAGCAAATCGGAGGAAGACGAAGGTAATGAGAAGTAGTAGAAATGAGAACAGCGAGAAACTTAACATCAGGATTGATGGTCTCGAAGTCAATGAAGTTAAGGAATTCTGCTACCTAGGCAGTAAAATAACCAATGACGGACGGAGCAAGGAGGACATCAAAAGCAGACTTGCTATGGCAAAAAAGGAATTCCTGCCAAGAGAAGTCTACTAATATCAAATATCGGCCTTAATTTGAGGAAGAAATTTCTGAGGATGTACGTCTGGAGTACAGCATTGTATGGTAGTGAAACATGGACTGTGGGAAAACCGGAAGAGGAGAGAATCGAAGCATTTGAGATGTGGTGCTATAGACGAATGTTGAAAATTATGTGGACTGATAAGGTAAGGAATGAGGAGGTTCTACGCAGAATCGGAGAGGAAATGAATATGTGGAAAACACTGATAAGGAGAAGGGACAGGATGATAGGACATCTGCTAAGACATGAGAGAATGACTTCCATGGTACTAGAGGGAGCTGTAGAGGGCAAAAACTGTAGAGGAAGACAGAGATTGGAATACGTCAAGCAAATAATTGAGGACGTAGGTTACAAGTGCTACTCTGAGATGAAGAGGTTAGCACAGGAAAGGAATTCGTGGCGGGTCGCATCAAACCAGTCAGTAGACTGATGACCAAAAAAAAAAAAAAAAGCTTAGGGACTGATGACCTTAGCAGTTAAGTCCCATAAGATTTCACACAAATTTGAAAATTTTTGTTTACAATGCAAGATCACACGTACTCCTGTACAGGGTTTAAAAAAAGGAAGTGGGCATTAGCAAAATCAACTAGCATTATCTTTTTTTCACAAGAGCAAACAAGGACAAAACCAAAGAAAGTAAGCCGGCCCCTGTGACCGAGCGGTTCTAGGAGCTTCAGTCTGGAACCGTTCGAACGCTACGGTCGCAGGTTCGAATCCTGCCTCTTGCATGGACTTGTGTGATGTCCTTAGGAATAGTTAGGCTTTAGAAGTTCTAAGTTCTACGGGACTGATGACCTCAGATGTTAAGTCCCATAGTGCTCAGAGCCATTTGAACCAAAGCAAATAAATGGGCTGGAAAGCATTTATTAACTAACACACAGTAACTAGTTTGATCCCAGCTCACAGAAAACACACCAAATTTACACGACATAATAATGACAAACAGCAGACAGAGCTTTTTCCTGACCGTGAAAAATGTTACAGATATCTTAAAATGGAGAGTTCGCACACGAATAGTGCAAGTAAAGGCAAATCTTTCCACGTCAAAGTTAATTGGGTCGAAATTTGAAAGATACCGAGACCCAGAAAATATACGGACCAGTTGTGATCTTTGTAGATCTTGGTAGATCTATGTTAAAACAGAACAAAAAGAATTTTTTAAAGGTACATCAGCCTAGATAATACCGGCATCAGTATTGCAAGTAAAGATAAATCTTTCTAGATCAAGGTTAACAGACAGAACAAGGTAAAATGAAGCCTACTTACAGTCGATTAAATGATTAACTCTGGCATGCCCTTACCACCGAGGTGATGATCCACGTTAAGAGTTTCGGCCAAAACAGCCAACAGCACATGATTTATGACAGTTTACGGCAAGAATATCGAACAAATGTCAGTAGCATACGAAACGCGGTGGACTCATTACCACACACAAGAAGCTGCGCTCACAGTTATTCCTACGTCTCACCAAGGCCACGTCCACCAGCCGTGGCAGTAGGATACAGGCCTATTCGAAGTCCAGAGTGCGATCCACTACAGCGCAGGAATAGCGACACAAGCGACTCTGCAGTAGACGTAGGTACTCCCTCAGAGTAAACATCCACCTTTCAAAGTCCGGTAGCGGCACCACGGCTAGCAAGCTCAGGCCACAATCCAGAGAGGCTCCTTCTCAGACAGTGAACTACAACGACAGACATGAAGCGTACGCTTAAATCGCGCCCACCGTGGCCCAAGACAATCACTTACCGAAACGCCAGAGAAGCCGTAGCAATGTAACAAAATCCAAAGACGTTCCGGAAGCAAATGTACCAATATGAGGGCGCGCAAGTTTCTGAAAGACTTAGTAAAAACGTACAAAAAATACACTAAAAAGCTGTATGCGGGAAATAATGAGGTTTTGCAGCTGGAGAACCCTGAGGAAGTCGATCCAGAAGAAGAGAGAGAGACCGTATTTTGCACAACCTAGCAGTGAGGCAAGTAAAACCTGGGATAGCCACTGGAGCTGATGATAGCCAGAAGAAATCATCAAGGCTGCTGGAGAGCTGTTCCTCTCACATAAGTTATATACGAAAGCAGGGAGCTCCCAATAGTTTTTAAAAAAATGTCAATATCAAAGAAAGCGTCTGCAAACATATGTGACCAACATAGGACCCTCGTCTGGGGTAACGCGGATCGGAGGCAACTTAGATGCAATGATAACAGGCGAGCTGTAGGCAAATGAGAAGCAATACACAGCTGACGATAAATTCTTGAGAAAAGATTAAGGAAGGTTAAAGACACATACTTTGCTTTAGAAAATGGTTCAAATGGCTCTGAGCACTATGGGACTTAACAGCTGAGGTCATCAGTCCTCTAGAACTTAGAACTACTTAAACCTAACTAACGTAAGGACATCACACACATCCATGCCCGAGGCAGGATTCGAACCTGCGACCGTAGCGGTCGGGCGGTTCCAGACTGAAGCGCCTAGAACCGCTCGGCCACTCAGGCCGGCTGCCTTAGAAAATTCATTTGATCAGATAGACTGGCGATAGCTCTTTGAGATGCAGAGAATGAAAGGAATTAACTATAAGGGCAGAAGATTAGTCTAGAGACAGAGGTGGTTGTGATAAGATTTTGAGAGCATGAAGAAGAAGCTGCTATTAATCGGGACGTACGACAGGGCTGCTCACTCTCCCCTGCTGTTCACTCGATATATTCAGAGATCAACAGATGAAATTACGGAGAAACTACACTACTGGTCATTAAAATTGCTACGCCACGAAGATGACGTGCTACAGACGTGAAATTTAACCGACAGGAAGAAGGTGCTGAGATATGCAAATCATTAGCTTTTCAGAGCATTCATACAACGTTGGCGCCGGTGGTGACAACTACAACGTGCCGACATGAGGAAAGTTTCCAACCGATTTCTCATACACAAACAGCAGTTGACCGGCGTTCCCTGGTGAAACATTGTTGTGATGCCTCGTGTAAGGACAAATGCGTACCATCACTTTTCCAACTTTGATAAAGGTCGGATTGCGGCCTATCACGATTGCCGTTTATCGTATCGCGACATCGCTGCTCTCTTTGGTCGAGATCCAACGACTGTTAGCAGAATATGGAATCGGTGGGTTCAGGATGGTAATACGGAACGCCGTGCTGGATCCCAACGGCCTCGTATCACTAGCAGTCGAGATGACAGGCATCTTATCCACAGCGCTGTAACGGATCGTGCAGCCACGTCTCGATCCCTGAGTCAACAGATGGGGACGTTTGCAAGACAACTACCATCTGCACGAACAGTTCGAAGACGTTTGCAGCAGCATGGACTATCATCTCGGAGACCATGGCTGCGGTTATCCTTTAAGTTGCATTACAGATAGGATCGCCTGCGATGGTATACTCAACGTCGATCCTGGGTGCACGAATGGCAAAATGTCATTTTTTCGGATGAATCGAAGTTCTGTTTACAGCGTCATGATGGTCGCATCCGTGTTTGGCGACATCGCGGTGAGCGCACATTGGAAGCGCATGTTCGTCATCGCCATACTGGCATATCACCAGGCGTGATGGTCTGGGGTGTCATTGGTTACACGTCTCGGTCACCTCTTGTCCGCATTGACGGCACTTCGAACAATGGACGTTACATTTCAGATGTGTTACGACCCGTGATTCTACCCTTCATTCGATCCCTGCGAAACCCTACATTTCAGCAGGATAATGCACGACCGCATTTTCTGGATACAGAAAATGTTTGACTGCTGCCGTGGCCAGCACATTCTCCAGATCTCTCACCAATTGAAAACGTCTGATCAATGGTGGCCGAGCAACTGGCTCGTCACAATACGCCAGTCATTACTCTTGATGAACTGTGGTATCGTGTTGAAGCTGCATAGGCAGCTGTACCTGTACACGCCATCCAAGCTCTGTTTGACTCAATGCCCAGGCGTATCAAGGCCGTTATTACGGCCAGAGGTGATTGTTCTGGGACTGATTTCGCAGGATCTATGCACCCAAATTGCGTGAAAGTGAAATCACATGTCAGTTCTAGTATAATATATTTGTCCAATGAATACCTGTTTATCATCTGCATTTCTTCTAGGTGTACCAATTTTAATGGCCAGTAGTGTAGTAGCTATAGGAGAAATTAAAGTTCGTGGCAAGAAAATAGACATGTTGAGGTTTACTGGAGATAGAACAGTGTTAAGTGAAGATACAGAAAAATCAGAAGCGATGCTAACCAATTTGGAAACCACCCTCAGCTCTTTTTATAACATGAAAGTTGTCAAAGGTAAAAAAAAAAGATCTTAATGGTGAGTATACAAAACAGCGATCCCCAATGATCAATTAACAATGGGCGACTGGAGGCGCTAGAATCTTTTGTCTACCTAGCAAGTAAAATTAAAAAACATGGAAGATCAAGGAGTGATACTGCAAGCAGAATCCACCAGAAAAAACTGCTTTTAACAGGATAACGATCCTTCACACATCCAGCTGTATACACAAACCTCTCAGGAAAGAGTGCATAGAGGCTTTTGTTTGGAGTGGGATACCGTATGGAAGTGAAACATGATCACTCGGAGAAGCATAAAAACATAAAACAACAGCGTTACAAGTGTTGCTACCGCAGAATGCTCAAAATTTCTGGGGTAGGCAAAATATCAAACATTCAGAGAATGGAGGAAGAGAAGCTATGTCTCTTGAAGCTTATCCAACACAGAAGGGACATGGGTCGGCTGTCTGCTGAAACCTGATGGTATCATTAAAAATATCACTCAAGCTGCAGCAGAAAAGAAGAACATAAGAGATACAGCGAGACTAGAATACCTCAAGCAGACCATGGTACATACCAGCTGCACCACCTATACCGCTCTCAAGCGGATGGCCGAGTCAGAAATATATGGTGAGCTGCTGCTAGTAAACTTAAGAAGAAGTAAAGTCTTCAAAAATCGTGCACAGGCTGTTTCAGAAACGTGGTACTTTTATAAGTCCTTCATAGTCTATATAAATTAATGTTCTTAGACATTACCAAGATTAAAGATTTCCCTTTTCGCAAAGAAACAGTGAAATGCAAGAATGAAACTGTAAGTCGAAAACAACCTCGACAAATACTTCAGTTCAATATTATCGCAGAAATAAGTCAGACGATTGAATACATTTGGATTTAGTAACCTGACATAGCAAATTAAATGTCACGTTCGTAATACGTTGGAGTTACAAAGCTTTGTGTTGAGATGAAGATCTCTGTCTGGTCCATTGAAATGTATCTTTGTAAAACCTCTTAAAGTTAATGTTTTATATTATTTTACGATTAGTATTAATACTGTACTACAACTGCTTTTCCTAGTCTTATGTCACTGCTGTGTATTGCACTTAAATAAAATGTATAGCTTTTCCTTCTTCCTATCCCAGAGACATCTATCCATAATCCGTTGAAAACGAAAGTGTAAGTAGGTAAAACAGGAACCCGCTGCGTAGCTCATGTCTTACTAAGGATATCGACAAGATGCAGATCATATCAGTCTGTAGATTGAACGCAGAAGGGTTTCTTCATTCCTCTGCGGCGTCCGACGGCATCTTAAGATGAAGTCCGTTTCCCCTCCAACCCAATATCGCTTGCGGCCAACCAACGCAGCGTACCAGGCCTAATACGGAAATTCCACATCGGCTGCCGGTTCGAGGAGCATCGTTGGGGGGCCGGGTCTGCAGGCGTTGCTTCGCGAAAACATTTTCATAGCTTCCTGGCGCCCTTATCGCGTGCTTCGCCCTCCCACTCAGCCGATATCGTAAACAAGGAAGGCGCTCCGAGAGCTCCCTGCCCGCAGACAGACGTTGAATGAACGCGCCGGTGACTTCATGTTACCCACAACTGTGCATCTGTGTGGCGGAGAAGGTAGAATACGTGCCACGGGAGGGCATATACATGTGAATAAAGTGAGATGGAGACAGGCGGGAGTCCACAGTGACGCAAATGGAAGGTGTTACAACACGACACACCAGACCGATATTTGTCAGTCTTTTTTGGAGATTTTAATCCAGTAACGGAGATTTAATAAATAAAGGTTCTTTCCACTCCTAACTAATGCCCATCAGGAGACATCAACATGAACTGTGATCACAGAATCTCACTCAACAGTAAGACGATTGGAGCTGTACTCGCTTGAATAGTATTCGTTCTCACAAAAGCAAACAGGTGCAGTCTTATGCCAGGATCAGCCATTGAATTTTTAGTTCAAGACATAAAGATTTTTTATTTTTCGGCATAGAACTGGCCACTGTCTTCTTTATTATTTAATGTTTGCACAGATGGATTTAGGTACGGCCAGTTTGTACTATTTCAGTCCCATCTGCGAATACCAGCACTGTTGTTTAGTGGATAACTTACATCATATAATTATCCGCAATACGCTTCGCGAAACACGATGCACTCTGAGGTAGATTCATCGAATTTTAGACCACCGTTAGCCATTTACAAAAATTAAAGTCAGAATACTTCTTGCGATAGTAACAGTTTTGTTCAAGATGATCATCAGTAGATTTGAAGTGTCCCATTGCTAGACTGTTCTTGTGCATTGCTTACACGTCTGTATCAGTTCAACGTTGTAGCTGGGACACGAAAGTTAACAGACACGATCCAAGGCTTTCGAGAGGTGAAGATTAATTCAGGTTTAACTAAAGGTAATAAAACCATAAGGGCAGTTTCAGCTCACATTTCAGTATACAGGTGTCTCTAGGCAACCTAATTTTAAATTTAGTGAGTAGTTTTAGATTTCATAACAAGTAAGATGCCATAGCTTCAAAAAGTCTTGTAAAAAGTACTTCAGTTCTTTTACTAGACTCGTAACCAGCCGGTATGACATAACAGAATTATCTGATGGAACGAAAATTCAGGCTCGGACTGCTGTGGTATATTGAGGAAAGAGATATTCATCATTTTGATTTGCAGCTCCTTGTGTTTACCGTGTTTGTAGTTAAAATTGTTGGATGTAAGGTCCGCCAGTTACGCAAAACACCGTTTTTTCCAAGTTCCTAAACATGTTTCAGCTCCTCTGTGCCATAATCAGTGGGTTTCTGTTTTATTTAATCTATAATGTGAACATTTTTACTAAATTATTACAAAATTATGTGGATATTTAGTTCAAATAACAATTTTTTTCTTTTGTTACTACCTTCGCACTCGGTTCGTACAGTTTTTCAGGACTACTTGTGTATTATTTATTACAGGTAGCTTGTCATTTGCAACCAAACGGTGTTGATGATAAATTTGGTGGGGAGTTAACCTATCATTTTATGCTCTAAACGTAATTTAGTTTGTCGCGATATTTCGCGCCTATATTCGTTTTTACTTACGTTTTTGTGTGGTAAGTCCTTTTATCCTCTACATCATCGTGAGGTGTTGTGAAGCACACGTAAACAGAATACGTATTTTCACAAAATAAGGTCGTAAAATCACTTTGAACTTCACCAAAACACACTCTAGTAGTAGTTGTTATGTGTCCCAATTCAGTTTTCATTTGCTCACCACTGAGTTTGGCGCCATATGTGAATTTTGTTTACATTTTATTTTTTTGTGTGTGATCTGTACGCTTCTTAACTGTTTGTGTTGTCTTTTACATGGTGTATTCCTGAAAAACCATGCAAACCGGGTGTGAAGGTACTAACAAAAAGAAACGATTTGCTATTTGGACTAAATATCCATATAATGCTGTAATCATTTAGTAAAAATGTTCACATTACAGATGAAACAAAACAGAAACCCACTGATGATGGTATAGAGGTGCTGAAACATGTTTGGAAACTTGGAAAAAACTGTGTTTTGCATAACTGGCAGACCTTACATCCAACAATGAGGGAAGAGAGTTGAGCCTTACTGGTGTAGCGAAAACCTCTCCACCATATAATTATTTACTAGCTTTGGATATAAAACTAGGAAGTCTTTAGCGACGCATTCAAGGTATTAAAAGTTTTCGGTTTCCTTGCTGCGGCAAATTCGGATAAATTCCCATGATTTCGACGACTGCCTCCATCATCGTCGTCAGGGGTTAAGTCTGCTGTGAATATCTTTTTCCCATTATTGCAGCCTGATAGCAGATAAGAACAGCTCTTCAACCAAAGGATAAATATATTTAGAAGACCATTAAAACACGTTAAGTATATAATACTAAAAAGATATTCTTCTGAAAACACAATGGTAGACAATATTTACGACTTTTACATGCAACGGATGACAATAAATGAAGTTTTTCTTTAAACGTATTGGTGTGAAATACTGATGGCTTTCAAAACTTGACTGACGATTTCGTATTATCGTCACAATATTGTCATTGATGATAATGTGAATGATACCATCGTGTAATGGTTATGCTGGTGATACATGAAAATTGTAATCGTCAGGAAGGTGGAGACAGAAAAGTGAAAGATGGTGTTGCAACTAGGACTGGAAAAAGGGCTATAGCTCTAGACTACTTTCAGCGTTGAGGAGTGTTAATTGTGTGAAATACATGCGGGACAAGTTGCATACGGCATGTACGTGGATAGCAGATGGAATATAGATGTAGTGGCATAGCAGGATACCTGGATTAATGGCATTAGTCAACGGATATGTTGCATCTGGGATGTGATACATCAACTAGTATGTATTTTGGTGTGTGGAATCATAATATACCTTTCAAAATGTTCTAGTACGTACCATTTTTTAGTTTTTAAAGGTCTTTTATTTTTCGTATTCAGTATTTCGCTTTTTGCTGTTCATCTGCTTTGATGTTTAATTATTTGTTTTTGATCTGCAAAGGAGAGCTAGAAGATATGCAAATCGTCAATAAATGGTTGGAGTGGTAATCCAGTTGTGTGAAATAGATCCTCAGTGAGTGTTTCCTGTGCAAGATAGTGCAAACTTGTTGTGTTTAAAACTTACACCAAGAAAAATGGCAACTACTAAATCTCGTTGTTGTCTAAACCACCCCGACAACTTTTGTTATGTGTGTGGAAAATTCACTCCAAAAGACCAAAGAAAACCAATCACTGATTTGGTTAAGAAGGCATATAAATTGTATTTTAATTGTCCTATTGGTGATAAAGATAAAAATTTTGCACCTCATATTGCCTGCATAGCCTGTACTACAACCTTAACAGAGTGGCTGAAAGGAAAACGCCGAGCCATGGCATTCGCTGTTCCGATGGTGTGGTGTGAGCGTAGAGACCATTATTCAGACTGTTACTTCTGTATTACAAATATTTCGGGACATTCAAGCAAAACTAGACATAAAGTAAAGTATCGAAATGTACCTTCCGTGCATTTGCCTGTGCCCCATAATAAGGGGTTGCCTGTTCCTGCCTGTAACTTGAAAGTCACGGAACCAGACACCATATCATGTGAATCAGAAAATATTGAACATGCAGAAGAGTACTGCCCTCAGTATCATGACACTCCGCCTCAGCTCTTTAATGAAAAGAAATTGAACGATTTGGTTCGCGATCTAAAACTTTCGAAACAGCAAGATGAATTCTTGGGATCTAGACTGCAATAACGGAACTTTCTAGCTCCAGGGACAAAAATTTCCTGTTTCAGATCAAGAGGTGCTTCCTCCGTTCAATATTTCGATATGCAGAATTCAATGTGTGTACGTAGAGATGTCAATGGTCTGATGATGCAGCTAGGTGTACACCATAATCCACAGGAGGGACGACTGTTTATTGACTCCAGTAAAATCAGCTTGAAATCAATACCACTGCATAATGGCAATGCATTTCCATCGGTACCTTTGGCTTACGCAGTAGACATGGAAGAAATTTATGAAGCTATGGCTTTGCTACTAGAGGCAATCAAATATATGGATTATGAATGGCAGCTTCGCTGCGATTTAGAAGTTGTTGCACTCCTTACAGGTTAACAGGCTGGATTCAATAAATGTTGCTGCTTTTTGAGCCTTTGAGACAGCCGTGACATCAAGAAACACTATACAGTCAAGGAATGGCCTATAAGATAGTCATATGTTCCTGGAAACGTAAATGTGGTTGAGCACGATAAAATCATTTTGTTTCCCCCATAACAAGTTGGGCCTTATCAAGAACTTTGTAAATGCTCTGGATCAAGAAAGTGAGGCCTTCAGTCACGTAAAAGAATAGTTTCCCAAATTAAGTCTGGCAAAGCTCAAAGAAGGTATATTTGTTGGACCACAAATAACAAAATTGCTGAAAGATCCAACCTTTGATACCAAACTCACAGATATCCCATAAACTACTTGGCCTTCTTTTAAAGCAGTTGCGAAGGGCTTCTTGGGTAACAGAAAAGATAAAAACGATGTTATCATTGAGAGTGATTTGTTGGATAACCATAAGAACTTGGGGTGTAGAACGTCGTTTAAAATTCACTTTTTACATTCTCACCTTCATTTCTTCCCGGAAATTTGGGAGTCGTAAGCGATGAGAATGGTGGACGCATTCGCCAAGACATTCTTCTTATGGAAAACCGTTACCAAGGCCACTGGAATCCTTCGATGATGGATAACTACTGCTGAGGTCTTGTTAGGGAGAGGGATGAAACGACAAACAAAAGAAGAGCTCCGTCATCGCATTTTTCCAAAACTAAAGACGACTAAAGGTGAAAATGTCTTCTGATCTAATTTGGACCTTTTATTGGAATATGCCCACATATACATACAAAATAGTATTGATCTCAAACGTTATTAATGTAAATTTTTGTATGACTTAACTGTGTCAATTTTCGCTATTACCATTTTTTATTCTGCTGTGTATCTAGGGAATGTGACGTTATAGAGAAAAGCTGATTTTACCAGTGTATTCAACACCCCAAAATTATGTGAATCCATCCATTTACAAACCAGATGCCGAAAAAAACTTTAAATTTGTGAACTAGTGTGATTAGTAGGTGCTATAATGGGTGTCGTTGGATAAATTTGTGATGGCTCGTCTTAGCTGCCTATCATATACGACAAAAATTGTAGAGGCATGAAGCTGTCAGCATGGACATCAACCAAATTATCATTTATGTCCTAAATATTGTTGGATATAGGCGCCTTTTATGCAGATCACTGCTTTTCTTGTTAACCAAAGATGTTCCAGCACCCCTGGTCATCATCAGTGGGTTTCTCTTATCGAAAAACTGCGTAAAGTAAACATGTTTCAGGTTGTAACTGATCTAACAAAGTGAGACCTAAAGACAATTTTTGTTCCTTTTTATCTTACCTTGAATTTACATTATATGGTTTTGCAGGACAATCTGTATGATGTCCTGCTTTCACAGCTTGTCATCTGCAAACCAAAAGATGTAAATGTAAATTTTATCAGCGGGTTAACACATCCCTTGATTTTTAAAAACGTGATTTTGGTGTGGCAAAGTGTTTTGCGTACATTTTTTGTTATTACTCACGTTTTCTTGTGATTGACTTTTTTTCATTCGCGTTCTTAGAGTACTGCAGACGAACATTAAATGCACTTTGTGTAAATTCGGTTTCGCAAACGCCTTTTCAATTAGCAAAATGCCCTGTGCATAATGTTGCTTTGTGTCCTAACCCCGTCGTCATTTGTTCCCGAGTGAGTTTGGCACCGAATTCGAATTTTGTCTACTTTTATTTCTCTTTTTCGGTGTGTATGTGTGTGTGTGTGTGTGTGTGAGAGAGAGAGAGAGAGAGAGAGAGAGAGAGAGAGAGAGAGAGAAAGCTCCTTTAGCTGTTTGTGTTGCCTTTTCTGCAAAGTTCTTTTAATGTATCAAATAATGTGCAATTACAGAGAGTAGTGTATTCATTTAAAACTTGTTTTCCTTCTGCTATTGAAAGGTCCCTTCTATTATAATTTTGTGGTATAGTCAGTGGCTGGATTTAAGTATTTAAGTATTTGCCTATTATCCGCTGTAACAAGAAACAGTCTTGTCCTGATTTAGCTTTGTTCATTGCTGTTTGGGAACCCGGTGGCGATCTTGGTATTTTTATCAGTTCCTTGTGATGTTATTGTATGTGCTGTATGCAAGGTTTCGAGTGTCTCCACTCTGCGACAAGGGACAGAGTTGATTGTATAGGGAGCAGGGGTCACTTGTACTTGAACAGTACAAAGTGTATCTCGAACCGCTGTATTCTGCAGTTTAGGAAATCGCACACACAAGCACAATAAAACAACATTTCAAACTTCTAATGCTACAAATTACTTATAACCTCGCAATATCCACAATGGTAGAGGTGGATTCATACTAACAGTAAACAAAGGGAAAGACTACTGTTGACTAGTGTGTGTAAGAGATAGAGTTGCTAGCCGTTTCGGACAAACTGATTCCTCTTCAGGCATGTGACCATACTGGTTATGCAATTTACGGTAATCATGACCATAGGCTGTCATTTGTTCGCAAATGTGCTGAAAGTTTGTTAAAGTTGTCTGTCCTACAACGAGAGTGTTTATTAAATCTTTCTTGTTACCTGTTGTAATTAGCTTAATGGGTTTGAAAGTGAAGAAGTGAATTTATTTTGTGCTGTAGCCTCGAGAATCCTGTTTCATTGTGTGGCGACCACATATTTATTTCAGTTTTGAGAAAGTATATAGCACCATACGCAACCACCCTAGTTCTGCCACCACATAGACACTTTTGCACATAGGTAGTGATTGGCAAAGTCAGAAGTGTGCCTAACGCTTTCGTTATTTTTATTTACCATGAGGTTATTTCTTTTTGTTGCACAATCATGGTCTCATTGTGTCAATTTTAGACAGAATGCCTTTAAATGCATGTTTTAAGCTGATCTTATATTCAGCAACCCCTTATTTTTAGTAACACATACTTTATTAATTTTTAATCCTTAAATTAATACGTGAATTTGTGTCTTGACTCAGTGTCACTCTGACAAAATTCTTTGCTAGAAAATATACCGTGGAAAGAGATATTTTTCACAAAAGTATTGTGCTCGTTCGGCCATCTCGTGTCAAGTGCATATTTTCCTAGTTTGAACGGTAGTTAAAAGTGCACCAATCTGGCAGTTCAAAGGTGGCGACTGTAACACAGGAACGGATGAAACATATAGGATGGAGTGGCAACATTGAATGACGCATAGTAACGGGACAATGTGTGTGCGCAGAACTGACGAATACTAACATTTGCAAATATCGAGCAGAGGGTGGAAGAATCACGAATGAATTATAGGCATAGTATTCTGTTCATTAACAATTGGTGCAGAATATCTAAAGAAGTAATCAAATTCGCAATTCAAAAATTAATACTAATGTTTATTTGTTACTTAACACAATATTTTCCCATGAATATCAAGTCAGAAATTTATAGGGGCATCAACACTAAGCAGTCAACCAGTGTTCACCACCAAGATACAATTAAAACAAAGTACACTATTAATTTGCTCCATATATCATCACTTCGGGTTAGGAGCACATATTGGACAGATTTCCACCATGAGAACAATGGGATTCCTTATTCAACAACAGACACTGTACATCGCACATACTTTTGCTAATATTACACACTCAGATTGTAACAAAACTAAAGTCGCTTTCTAACAAATAGTTAAATGTCAGTTACATGGGTATAAACCATAAAAAGGCAGTTTTAGACTGCTGGCTTAATATTCAAGAGTAGTGGAGTGTATGCTTGGCTTTCGGTGCCAGGAAAAAGCTAATAATTTTACTATGCATGGTCTTCCATGCCAACTTCATATTCGGTAACTGCATTCAAATTCTTTTTTTACCTATACGAGTTACAAGAAGAACATGTAATTTCTAAATATTTTCTAGCATGCAGTATACAATAACTTCTAGAAATCTTTGTAGCACACAGCCCTCGAAACTCATTTTACAAATTAAATTTGATTCATTCGATCGTAAGAAAAGTTTTATTATACATATCTGTAAGCATTTCTCTGTGTCAATGGTCTCATTTAATTGAAATTGCCGCTACGAAAGACAACATGTTTGAGGCAATTCGTCGTGACTGATGATGCATAAATGAGTATAGGGTAGATGAAGCTTGCACAGGCGTGCTGAAACACCAGCTGCCTCATATACATTTGATGTGTTTTTTTACAGGTCAGTGTGCATTGCACCACGCGGGAGTTTACAGACTCCGGCCAACTTTACTGAATTAGTGACGCGGCACAGTTCTGTTACGAGAACTGTTGCATATTTTAAATGTCCGAATTTGAAACTGGGACACACAGTACACAAATAGTTCACCGGAAATGCTCTTGTTGCCCAAATAATTTCACAGCCGTAACTAAAAGTATAGATTTAGAGCGTCCTATTGGAATTTTCTGTTTGTGAGTGCGCTCCTTTTCATTGCGTTTTAGCAACATCAAAAGAATACATTTTTAATTTATACGTAGATAAATATTCACAGTTTCTGAGAAACGGGTGAATGTAATAAAATAGGTACCATTAGGATACATCGACTAAATAACTTCGCAGGACCTCTCAAAGAGCAACTCATTATTTTCAGCGACACTATGATTCATAAGACTTCTCAGACCTATTACATTAAAACAACATAGAATAATCCACTCTTGCCATGACGTCTTTTCCCATCCCTTTTAAGACCTACAAATGTACGTGTCACGATCTGTGATATACCTCAGTGGGTAATTCATGTCTTGAGGCTTTTATCTCTAGAGCATATTATTTACGACGTACAGTTTGCTCTGCAATGAGCGGCATTAGACACACTAACATGATAGTTCTAAGAAATATTAATATTGCTGATACTGTAGTGTTTCTAAAGATATCTCATTTTGATTTGTTATGTCACATTTACACCAAGGAAATTGTAGATTTTAACTACGGATATTATTTTATTTTCTTGTGTAAAAACTCCCTTTTCAACGTATAATAGTATCTCAAAGTTAAGTATTCATAAATACGAGGGCTATCCACAAAGTACATTACGTTTTGGAATTAAAAATAAATAAAGTATTGGAAAATTTTTTTATTATATACAGATGAAAGCCACACTTAAATACTACTTTTCTACATAGTTGCCATTTAAATTAAGGCACTTATCGTAGCGATGGACGAGCTTGGAAATTCCTTCGTCGTAAAATTCGGCCGCCTGCGCCTTCAACCACGTGGTTACCTCTTCCTGAAGCTGTGCGTCGTCATCAAAACGCTGCATAGCCAACCACTTCTTCATTGCTGGGTACAAGTGGAAGTCGCTCGGTGCCAGGTCGGGACTGTACGGCGGATGAGGAAACAACTCCCACTTAAAATATTCGAGAACTTCACGAGTGGCATTTGCCGTGTGGGCCCAGGCGTTGTCGTGAATCAGCAAGATCTTTGAGCCCAACTTTCCCCTGCGCTTGTTTTGTATTGCTCTTCTGAGGTTGTGCAGAGTTTGGCAATACCTTTGAGAGTTTATTGTAGTGCCTCTTTCCAGGAAATCCACAAAAATCACACCTTTTCTGTCCCAAAAGAAGAGGTAACCACGTGATTGAAGGCGCAGGCCGCCGAATTTTACGACGAAGGAATTTTCAAGCTCGTCCATCGCTGCGATAAGTGCCTTAATTTAAATGGCAACTATGCAGAAAAGTAGTATTTAAGTGTGGCTTTCATCTGTATATAATAAAATCTTTTCCAATACTTTATTTATTTTTAATTCCAAAACGTAATGTACTTTGTGGATAGTCCTCGTATTACAAAAGATGATATTGTGTGTATGGATGTACGTATGGAATTTGGTACACGTATCACTTACTGTCTGGAAAAAAAAACCACAGTATGGGTAAGAAGGACCTATCTCTTAAATGGATGGAGGTAAAAAAGCTTTCTTATGTTCCGCAAATAGGTGGACTATATTCTGAATCTATATCTACATACATAGTCCACAAGCCACGTGGTGCTGAGCAGCCGGTCCCACTATTAGTCATTTTCTTTCCTGTTCCAATGGCAAGTAGAGCAAGGGGAAGACTGTCAGTATGCCTCCGTACTAGCCCTATTTTCTCTTATTTGCAGTGGCGGCAATCTTTCTGTATTCAGTTTCAGATGCCAGTAGGCTATTCTAAATTTTCTCAGTACTGTTAGCCGTAAAGAGCGTCGCCTTCCCTCCAGAGATTCTCACTTTACTTCACGGAGCATCTGTACGGTTTTTAGTGTTGATTGAACCTACCGCTAACAAATCCAGCAGTCGACATCTTAATTTGCTTCAATATCTTCCTTTAATCGGACCTTGTAGGGATCCTAAACTCTCGAACAATACTCAAGGATGAACCACATTTTCCTAAAATTCTTTCAATAAACAGAACTCGACCATTCGCCTTCTCCATTACAATTTGCCATGCTCTTTCTCGTTCAATTTCATATCGCTCTGCAGTGCTACACGTAGATACTTAATCGAATTGCCTGGGTGAAGCAGCCCACTGCTAAAACTGTATTCAAACATTACGGCATTGTTTTTCCTACTCATCTGCATTAACATACATACACTCCTGGAAATGGAAAAAAGAACACATTGACACCGGTGTGTCAGACCCACCATACTTGCTCCGGACACTGCGAGAGGGCTGTACAAGCAATGATCACACGCACGGCACAGCGGACACACCAGGAACCGCGGTGTTGGCCGTCGAATGGCGCTAGCTGCGCAGCATTTGTGCACCGCCGCCGTCAGTGTCAGCCAGTTTGCCGTGGCATACGGAGCTCCATCGCAGTCTTTAACACTGGTAGCATGCCGCGACAGCGTGGACGTGAACCGTATGTGCAGTTGACGGACTTTGAGCGAGGGCGTATAGTGGGCATGCGGGAGGCCGGGTGGACGTACCGCCGAATTGCTCAACACGTGGGGCGTGAGGTCTCCACAGTACATCGATGTTGTCGCCAGTGGTCGGCGGTAGGTGCACGTGCCCGTCGACCTGGGACCGGACCGCAGCGACGCACGGATGCACGCAAAGACCGTAGGATCCTACGCAGTGCCGTAGGGGACCGCACCGCCACTTCCCAGCAAATTAGGGACACTGTTGCTCCTGGGGTATCGGCGAGGACCATTCGCAACCGTCTCCATGAAGCTGGGCTATGGTCCCGCACACCGTTAGGCCGTCTTCCGCTCACGCCCCAACATCGTGCAGCCCGCCTCCAGTGGTGTCGCGACAGGCGTGAATGGAGGGACGAATGGAGACGTGTCGTCTTCAGCGATGAGAGTCGCTTCTGCCTTGGTGCCAATGATGGTCGTATGCGTGTTTGGCGCCGTGCAGGTGAGCGCCACAATCAGGACTGCATACGACCGAGGCACACAGGGCCAACACCCGGCATCATGGTGTCGGGAGCGATCTCCTACACTGGCCGTACACCACTGGTGATCGTCGAGGGGACACTGAATAGTGCACGTTACATCCAAACCGTCATCGAACCCATCGTTCTACCATTCCTAGACCGGCAAGGGAACTTGCTGTTCCAACAGGACAATGCACGTCCGCATGTATCCCGTGCCACCCAACGTGCTCTAGAAGGTGTAAGTCAACTACCCTGGCCAGCAAGATCTCCGGATCTGTCCCCCATTGAGCATGTTTGGGACTGGATGAAGCGTCGTCTCACGCGGTCTGCACGTCCAGCACGAACGCTGGTCCAACTGAGGCGCCAGGTGGAAATGGCATGGCAAGCCGTTCCACAGGACTACATCCAGCATCTCTACGATCGTCTCCATGGGAGAATAGCAGCCTGCATTGCTGCGAAAGGTGGATATACACTGTACTAGTGCCGACATTGTGCATGCTCTGTTGCCTGTGTCTATGTGCCTGTGGTTCTGTCAGTGTGATCATGTGATGTATCTGACGCCAGGAATGTGTCAATAAAGTTTCCCCTTCCTGGGACAATGAATTCACGGTGTTCTTATTTCAATTTCCAGGAGTGTATGTTACATCAAGCTACCACTATCCCACCAACTAGAAATTTCGTCTAAGTCATCTTGTATCCTCCTACAGTCGCTCAACTTCGACATCTTACCGTCCACCACAGCATCAACAGCAAACAACTGTAGATTTCTGCCCAGCCTGTACGTCAGATCATAAAGAGACTACTAGCAGACCCATCACACTTTCTTGGGGTATTCCTGACGACACCCTACTCTCTGATGACCACTCGCCATCGCGGACAACGTACCGGGTTCTAGCACTTAAAATCCACTCATATGTCTAGAACTTCACATATACCACTCAACGTACCTCCAAAAATACATCACTGTACGACACGTTAGTAGGAGATAAGACGTTATAAATACTTAGATGGCTGAAAAACGAGAGTATTAATCATGCCGTTTTAATTTATTACTTTCTTTCACTACTTGCTCCATCTGCAACACATTTCGCAGACGATATCCACATGTAGCGGAAGGTAGGGTAAAGTGGTCAGGACGGTAAAAGTGGCCGCTCCTTATTTATTGCCCTGAAAAGTGCTGCTGCCTACCGAGAAGTGGTGAAATGAGTTCTAATATGCACCGTCACTGTTGTCAATGAGTTGTACACAGGAAGTTTGTTTCGTTATATTTTAGTAGAAACTTTTCTGTTTATCAGTCGTCTAATGTAATGTAAGTAAGCTATACTAGTCTTGTTACCACACTTAGGATAACATTTTTTTACCATATCAATGTTTCAATAAAATCTTTTGAACTGCGAATGTAGTTCCTTGTTGTTTGTTCCTGTTTGATAGTTTCATCTGTGAACCACTAATGCCAGATGGTGCCCGATCACTTCCAATATAGCAATCATAATATTTCCAACCCTTATAGATAAAAAGCTATCGCCTGCCGTTCTATCGACTGAAGTAATTTATATTATTTTAAATATTCCCCGTTCTATTATACATGGCCTAATACAAAAATACGATTGAAAACGATCTGGCCAAGGCGCTTGGTATCATAACAACAAACATGGGATCCCATTGCGATTGAACTGACCACTTCCCCCCCGCCCAAGATAAGGAAAGGTGGCCACTTCGTAAGCCTTCAGAAAAAAATATATATAGCTCCTATATAATATTTTCGTTTTCACTTAGAAATATTCGGTGTGACAGGTTGTAATACGTTTATTCAAAAAGGGTAGGCGCTCAGTTTTTATCGATAATCATAGCTTGGTGAAAATTCAATTTCCGTTAGATTAGCCCTTTACCCCACCTTCCGCTACCACTAGGTGTACCTAAAAGTACGAAAGGTTGTTCAGGAAATGTGACGTCATAAACATTGAGCTACATGGGAACTAAATCACAGGGTGAAATTCTCTAGATTCATATCAAACATGAATACAAACATGTGTGAAAAATGTTATATATATATGTGACATGTGCGTATGCTGGCAAGGCAATGGGTAAATAGCTCCCATTATCGATTTGAGTCACAGGTGGTACGAGTCTTACTATCTGGAGAGAAATACTGTGGGTGTAAGATCCAGCAACTTTCTTCTGGGATGGGGGTGGTAACGTGGAGACAGAAGGGGGACAAGGAGATGGACAGACAGACAGAGGGAAGGAGGAGATAGGCAGGAAAACAAGAAGATAGAGAGAGGGGAGGGGAAAATGCACAGAAAGGGAAGAGGAGATGGGCAGAGACAAGAAAGAGGAGGAGATGAACAGAGAGGGGAAAGTGGACGAAGAGACGGGTAGAAGGAAATGGGCAGCGGAAGGGAACAGGAGGAGATCGACAGGGAGAGCTGGAGATCGGCAGAGAAAGGAAAGAGGATGTGGTGGATTGAGAGAGGAGGAGGAGGAGATAGACAAAAAGAGGGGCAGCAGGAGATGGACAGGGAGTGGGCAGGGGGTTGCAGGAGATGGAGAGGAAGAGGGGAAAGGAGGAGATGAACCAATGGAAGATTGGAATAAGAACATTCGCAACGCTGAGTACTCTGCTAGTTTTCTAAAAAAGGCAAAAGGAAGAGGAGTAATCACTACGAATGACCATACAATTTTTGCTCATCCTGAACCTTGTTAGCAGTTCAGTAATGAGGTACCCTGTCTCATTCAGACACGTGACTTAAAGAGAAAAAAGACAGTGAACTGTGTAATGTCTCGGTCTTGTCTGTAGTTGTGTTGTCTCTTGGAGAAGCTTACGGTTTATTGTCATAAACAGACCATTTTAATCCTCTTTTGTGCGGAACAGTCCTCGGACACCCTGATGTAATTTTCCCACAAACATTAGATTCGAATACGTAACGCCACTGAATGTCTCATAATAGTGATTCGCTTGGTAGTGCATGTTGTCTTTATTTTCCACTCTCATAATTTTAACAGCATACGTCTCCGTGGTGGACAACTCCTCAAGTAGAGCGTCCGCCACTCGGGTTTGATGACCTTCTCCGTATCTTACATCAACCGTCAAAATTTGATGTAGCGACTCTGGATCTTTTTGGTCTGATACTAAATTAAAACTGTTTCACTTTTAGAAAAAAGATTTACTCACATTTAATAACAAAATTTACACACAACATAAAGGTCTCTCAATGAGTTCAATTATAGCATGTACAATTGCCATTGCGTATATTAACCATCTCCTACAAAACCCCTTCCAGAAAAATCAACGTCTATCGATACATAGACCTCGGTGGATGCCACAAATGATCTTAACGACATATTCGATAAACTCAATGAACAGGACATAAAATAAAATTCACCGTTAAAACAATGGTAGCATGAACTACCTAGATTTTAACATCAGCAAGTAAAATAAATGACACATGTTAAAAATTCACAGAAAAGTAGCAACAGTAGACAACACTATACGCAGTTCAACTTCCCTCCCCATGACACACAGACATGCTGAATAGAGACAATTAGTTAACAGAGCCAGTAAATATGTGAATCACGATGCATTCAGCACGATCGAGTAAACAGGGGCAGGAAATGGGCACAATGCACTTATTGTAAACCTCTCACAGAATAGACAAACAGTAATAAACCATTTTCTACAGAGTAAATAAGAAAGAAACTCACAGCTTGCATACAATTCATAGACAAACTCCCGTACAGAACAGTAAACATTTTCAGACCGCACAAAATTAACACTGCTTTAACAGCACACAATAAACTGCCACACACTTTGAGATACAAGATAAACTCACATATATATGAACAAACACAATCACACATCTATAGAACAGTATGAAGTACATGGAAGACATCTATGAACGTCAAACTAGGAGGGAATTACAAAAAGGTATTTTTAACTTTAAATGCGAACATTTTTAGGTTAGGCTTTACCGTGACTGTTACTGACATCAAATGAAACAACAAGTTTACTGTTACCAGTCACCGTTTTATTTTTTTCCACGACGCGTTTCGAAGGTTTAAACCTCCATCATCGGGTGGATTTACATTAGTCAGTATTACATATGTGTGTATGTTGTGTTACGGCTTTGGAGGAACTTGTGGCACTACCTAGTGGAGAAACAAGACACTATTTCACAATATGGTTTTGGATAACTATTGACAAAAAATTAAACTGATATCTAATGGTAAACTTTAATAAGTAAACTAGAGCACCTCCAGTGGTCACAGGTTCCTTTTTCTGTCGTAACACTTCACAAGTATACTGCCACATTTGTAAACAAATATGGCGTCTGGAATCAGCTGGGTGCAAGGTTCATACAGCAGAAGAGAAGACATAATCGCAAAGTGCAAAGAAAATACATAAGATAAATGTGATCAAGAAATTGAAATAATAAAACAAACAGCTATTGAAAATGGCTATAACAGCTCCATAGTAGACACTCTAAAACACTCAATAATGGCAAAGCAATCACAACACAAAAAACAAAAAGAAAATAACATCTTCCATACAATCCCCTTTCTGGGTAACATTTCATACCAGATTGCTAATGTCTTCAAACGGAAAGGCATAAGCATATCCTTTACAACAGACAACAAGATTGGACAGAAGTTACCCCACAACATCGGCACACGAAACCCACTTCATCACACAGGTGTGTACAAAATCGAATGTTTGGACTGTGACTGCTTCTACATAGGCCAGACAGGCAGATCATTTGAGATAAGGTTCAAGGAACACATGGCAGCACTAAAAAACAAAAAATACCACACATCAGCAATAGCTACCCATTTACATGAAACAAATCACCATGTTAACAACACAAGTATTAGCATCCTACACATCCAACCAAAAGGCAGGAAACTAGACATCCTTGAAACACTCCAACTATACAAACACCAAATGAAACAACCAGAATCCATCTTAAATGACAAAAATGACAATATTTACAATAGTATCATCTCTGTTTTCAGCAACTGCCTACACTCTTAAAATACACACACACACACACACACACACACACACACACACACACACACACACACACACACACACGTGCACACATCCTAATATTTACCATAAATATTGACAGCTGCCAAGAGTACAAGAGATTGACCTCATTCACAGATAATCCATCACACCAACAGCTTGTACCCCTTGTCAGCTTAAAACTTAAAACTGTATGTACGTCAACTACTGGCACAAATGTATATTTATCTGCATACTTTATAACATTAACCAGTGTATTACCCCAACCTTTAGGCAGCTAATATATGCAACATGTAATCTTAAGACTCCTTGCCATGTAAATGTTTGCTCTCATATAATCACTCGTTCCTCTCTCTCTCTCTCTCTCTCTCTCTCTCTCTCTCTCTGTCTCTCTCTCCTCTCTCTCTTTCTTCTAAGAGTGTCGTCTATGTATGATTTTACTGCTGTAGCCAATATGATCATTGTAATTCAAGCCTGTAACATTTTACCTAATTGTTATTAGCAAGTGTGAAGTTTAAGCCCTTTTAACATTTCACCTGATCGCATAAACGAGTACGAATGTTTAGCTGTTTTAACCTTTCAAAATTGCATTTATATACCACCTGAAGTACACACACATATATTTGACACCTCAAAACAAACACCTCCAAATGATTTAAACGATTATTCTGTAATAATGTTGTTACGATGTATTTTCTTTGCACTTTGCGATTATGTTTTCTCTTCTGCTGTATGAACCTTGCACCCAGCTGATTCCAGACGCCATATTTGTTTACAAATGTGACAGTATACATGTGAAGTGTTACGACAGAAAAGGGAACCTGTGACCATTGGAGGTACTCTAGTTTACTTATTAAAGTTTACCATTAGATATCAGTTTAATTTTTTGCCGAAAGTTATCCAAAACCATATTCTGAAATAGTGTCTTGTTTCTCCACTAGGCAGTGCCACAAGTTCCTCCAAAGCCGTAACACAACATACACACATATGTAATACTAACTAAAGTAAATCCACCCGATGATGGAGGTTTAAACCTTCGAAACGCGTCGTGGAAAAAATAAAACGGTGACTGGTAACAGTAAACTTGTTGTTTCATTTGACAAAAAGGTATGATGAGCATATAAACGCCCACCATACAAACAATTATACAAAATCAGCAATAGCGACCCACATAAAGGACACTGGCCACCCATTCCATGATATGACAATTAGTTTTCATATTTTAATAAAATGGAGGAGGGACACCGACTGGCGTTGTATGAAAAACTAGGAATTTCCATTCGTAGCGCAGTACATCCTAGCTGGCGGCTATGTTATAAGCTAGAAAGTAACCTAATCATTACATCATTTAATGTGTGCCGATACATAAATACGTCTGTAGAGAAAAGGTTTTATCTTCATTTATCAACCAATGATTGGTCACGAAATGTAAACCACAGTGAAAATCAAAAATATTTTATTTGCAACATTTAGCTACACCTTCCAGCCACTTCTCTACGTATTCTCCGCTCCGATTTACACATGATCGCAGCTTGGTACCTACATTCCAGTACCCTCGTCATAGAAGGTAGACGACTGTGATTTCCGCCAATTCTCTACGCTGGTCTGCAGCTCGTTGTCTGTGCCAAAACTGCTGTCTTCATAGTCAGTGGTTCATGTGAGCGAAGACATGAATATAAAATGAAGCCAAGTCCGGACTGTCTGGTGGGTGATCAAATCCTTCGCGTTGAAAACACTGCAGGAGCGTCTTCAGCGCACCTACAGTGTGCGGCCGAGAATTGCCATGAAGAAGGAAACGCATGACAGTTACGTTATGTGAGCTAAATGAAGTCAGGCGAAACCCCTCAGTAGGCACTTCACAGACGCAGGAGACACTAATGATCTAGGGATCTTTACTTACTCTGTGTGGGCTAATAACTGAAAAGTCCGACGCGAATCGGTAGATGGGGATACCAGAGACATTGCGTAACACGTCTGCGCAAAGCTTCACCATATTTTAACTGTGATTTTAATTTCACGACCGATCGGAGGTTAAAAAAAAAATAGCCATCGTATGCGCTGTGTTACCAACTGGAAGTACATGGTGATCATAACTAAACTCCGCTTCTTGAGGGGGCCTTGATGAAAAACTAGTGATCATAGAATAATGAAATTTTGTAAAAACATTTTTGAGGACATGCGGAAGAGAAATAACAAATAAACGCATTTTAATTTTCACGTGAAAGAGTAACGTTTGATTACGTTGCAGGTTACAAACTTTGCTCAATGTGACGACCATCCGCATTCACTGGGGATTACTCTTTTGCTGCCCGATATATCCATTACACTGGCTAAAGTCTCTGAAGTTTAATTATAACCACCCTGTAGCTTATCTTAGCAGCCAAGAGTTTCCGGAATAATGTAAACATCTGATTGTGAAAGTGTTTAGTTTTGGTGAGTGTTACTGAGCTCATGTGGCAAACAAATAAATTTCCAGCAAAAATGTAAATAAATACAGTATTGAAATGTTTTAAGGCACACAACCCACGTATAGTAAACACTAAATTAAATGTATCTTTCTGTACAGTGTTATATTTCAATACACAATATCACTGGCACATCCAACAAATAGACCTCATCACAATTAAAATTACATACATGCATGTTTGAAAGAACTGACACGTTGACGATCTGCAGCCGTAAGATACACTTCGAAATTAATTCGGTGACTGCCAATTGCTTGACATCAGCTGCACTCGGCGTAGATTACCACCCAATAGTAACACATGCAAGCAAGGACTCGAACCCGGATTTCCCACTTATTGCGAGCGGTCAACTTAATCGGTTCGGCAAATCGTACATGCTACCCTGCCAGCCCAAACCTCCATGGTCGCATTGTCTTCACCCTTACATCGTAGTGTACTAAATTCGTCACTCGATGATAGCAACATTACTTACTGTCCCGAAATAGGGAGAATGAAACATGGAGGAATAATGAACAAAATCGTTAATATAGTTTGCTTGCCCAGAGTTGTAACAGAACATTGGTCTCGATTCCTCGTTAACTCATTGTCCCTGTCAAGGTGAATCTTAGAAATGTTGTGAACATTTGATGATGAATTTACTGGAACACTATATAAGGTTATAGGCAGTTCGACATGTAGTGGTTTAGGTCAATCCGGAGAACGTCCACGGATAACCAAGTGGTTAAGATGATTATTCGCGATAAGCTGGAAATTTGGATTCTACTCCCAGTCTGATACAAATTTTCATATGTCGCTAATGGGTAGCAAATATGTATCTAATACAGCAGACTCCAAGGAAAGTAATTTCTAAAATATTCAAATTATTATGATGTACATGTAAATGTAATACACATGCTGGTGGCAGCACCCAGTCGAAACGCGTCGTGATAATTACATATTAGTAAAAAGAGACTGAAGCAGTAGAAATTATTTCTTAAATCCATGCATCTATCTGGCGTTTATTAAATGAATTCATGGCGAAACAAGTCGCTTTGCCTGGCGTCTTGGTCAGGATTCCAGAATCAAAATGCAGATATCGACGAATAGGTGCAACAGTTGCTTTAAAGCAAAGTTCTTCATGGCAATGTCATGAATCTAAGCCTAGTGTCTGTTTTCTCTGCAACTAGTTTTATGTGGTCACTCCACTTTGGGTCGCTCTGAGGAAGCAAAGGGGAATGAGGAGATACACTGAGATAACAGAAGTCTTGGAATAGCTCCTTATATCGTGCTGGAGCTCCTTTTACCCGGAAACGTCCAGCAGCTCAATATGGCGTTGACTTCACAGGTTTTACAAAGTCCTCTGCATAAATATTGAGCCACGCTGCAGAATAGCTGTCCACAATTGTGAAAGTGTTGCATGTGCACGATTTTGTGCACGAACTGACCTCTCGATACCGCGATCTGGGTGGCTACATTATTCGCTCGAGATGTCCAGAATGTTCTTCAATCCAGTCACAAGATATTGCGGCCAGTGACATCGTGCGTTGCCATCCACAAACATAACATCGTTGTTTGGGAACATGGAGTCCATGAATAACTGAAAATGGTTTTCAAATAGTAGAACATAATTATTTACATTTACACTTAAACACAACTCATACTACTATGAAGCCACCACCAGCTTGCACAGTGCCTTGTTAACAACTTAAGTTTATGGCTTCGTGGGGCCTGCGCCACGTTCTAACGCTACCATCAACTATTACCAACTGAAATCGGGGCTCGTTTGACCAGGTCACGCTATTTCAATCGTGTAGGGTCCAACCGATATGGTCACGAGCCCAGGAGAGGCGCTGCAGGCGATGTTGTGCTGTTAGCAAAGGCATTCGTGTCGGTCGTATGCTGCCATTGACGCCACAGTTCGCTGCACTGTCTGAACGGTACATTCATGGTACGTCCCACATTGATTTCTGCGGTTACTTCACATAGTGTTGCTTCTCTGTTATCACTGACAATTCTACGCAAGCAGCACTGCTCTCTGTCGTTAAGTGAAGGCCATAGTCGTGTGAAGTTAGCACCCTTTTTTTCAGAAATGTATATTTTTTACAGAGTTCTTGATAGATATGAAATAGTTCTAGAGTTCTTTGTACAAAATTTCAATAGTTCTGCAGAATTTAGCGAAGAAAACAACAATACTCGAAAAAATTTTCGTATCGAAAACATTCTTTTTCAATTTCCGCAAAATGTAAATAAGTACGACAGTTCTGAACAGAACACCAAGAGCTCTATCGAAAATCATAATAACATCACTTTGTGGCGATGATAGTTTATACGGTAACTGCTTTGATGTTAGACCTACTGTCTCCACAGAAAAAAATAAATTCGTACAACAGTTTTGATGAACAGCTCGGGATAACACCCCAAGACTTCTATCGATAGTCATAATAACATTTTTGTGGTTATAATAGTTTTTAAGATAATTGATTAATTGTGGGGCTCACTTCCTATAAAAAAAATTATGTCTTTTCGTATGTTCTGATGACAGCTCTGGATAGCAATGTAAGAGTTCTATCGAAAATACTGGTAACATATTATGTGCAGGTAATTGTTTACGTAGTAACTGCATTTAATAAGGAATGCTTATGAGCATTTCCCATGAGGTTTGCACCCCATTTACGAGAAATATACATTTTTTTTCATAGTTCTTGATATGTATGCGTTAGTTCTAGCTTTCCCTGCTCAAAACACGAATAGTTCTGCAGAATTTCGGGAAGAAAACAATAACTGGGCAAAATTTTGGTATAGTAAAAAATTGTCAGTTTGGAAAAAATAAATTTGTATAACAGTTCTATTGGCAGTTCTCGATAGCACCCGAAGAGTTGTATTGAAACTGATAAGAACATTTTTGTGGCGATAATAGTTTATACGATAATTGTTTTAATCTGATACTCACTTTCTCTACGAAAACAAAATTCGTATAATAGTTCTGATGACAGTTCTGAATAGCACCTACAGAGTTCTACCAAAAACTTTAATAAAATTTTTCGTGACGGTGACATTATATGAGATAATGAATGTGGGACTCACTTTTGTCATGTAAAAGTAATAAATTCGTAAAAAAAGGTCTGATGGCATTTCTTAATAGGACCCTAAGAGCTCTACCGAAAACTGTAATAACATTTTTGTGGGGATAACAATTAATGAGATAATATCATTTGCAAGAGACCCACTTGGTCTACATTATAATAAATTGGCACAACCCTTTTGCTGACAGTTCTGGATAGCACCGAAAGAGTTCTTTTAAAAACCCTCATATCATTTTTATGGTGCCAAAAGATTATGAAATAGATTGTGTGTTCACTCTGCAGTGGGTGTGCGCGGATGTGAAACTTACTGGCAGATAAAAACTGTGTGCCGGGCCGGGTCTCTAACCCCAGGCTGTGACGAAGGAACATCGTCACAATATCCTTTCTTCCAGGAGTGCTACTTCTGCAATTTTCGTAGGACAACTTCTGCGAAATTGGGAACGCAGGAGATGAGGTACTGCTAGAAGTACAGCTATGAGGACGGATCGTAAATTCTCACTTTTATTTTGGAATTATGGGAGACATAAACAATGTGCAGTGCGGTACACAAGAAGCTCTTTTATCCGGATTGGTGGGACCGGAAGTAATCCGGATAACCGAAAATCCGGATATATATTCTACTAAATACAAAAAGTCTGAATGTTCAGCACTGTACAAATGCCGGTACACCTTTTTAAGATTGATTGTAGTAAATGTAGGTGGAAGCGTGGGACGTGCGCGCTTAGATGATTCAATGAGAGAAGGCTCGTCAGTGCAAAACAAACAGATGGCTGAGAGGGCAGATACATTCACACACGCCACTAACCAGATGGTGTTACACCTGTCGAGAAGCGCACCAGAGGTACAATGAGATCTGGTGGAGTGCGGTTGGCGTGGTTACTATGCAACTTACTTGATGGACACCAATACACCGTTATATTAATGTACAATACTTGAGAAACAATGTCACTCAAACACTCTGAGCTCCTTTATCACTCAGTACTAGACTAAATAACCGGCCTAGTGATAAGCAGCCTATGTACCTCACCGACTACATATCTTCGTTTTATAAGAAAAAAAAAGAGAAAAATACCAAGGGACACGAAATATGAATCCGGATAATCCGGAAATCCGGATTAGTGAGGACCAAATAAACGAGGATCTTGTTTACAAATTTCGAACTCCTTAGTAACGTTAGTACTTTATTCCATCAACATAATAACGCCTCTATCAGTCATGTACTGAATTAGGATTTAAACATACTACTTAGTTCGTTTGTACAGTATATTCATTTAAATATACTTACATTTCTATACATTGAAAAGACTTTTGACCTTCACTGTAGTGTAACTAATCAAACTTCCACACTTCCACACTTCCTTTCTAACTAGAACAAATGTTTGCAGCAATATTAACGATAGCAATTTCAAATTTATTCGTTACACACAGCACATGTTTTTATGTATCCTAGCGTCTGGTGATGTTGCCACCTAACTTTCATCCATGAGGGTCCTGGGCATATTTTTAGCTGTTAGTGGGTCCTGGATGTCATGAGAGCTCAAAACAATTACTGTTTTACGTAATAAAATTCTTCTGGTTCTTCCTGATTCTAAAAATATACACTTCATGTACAGTACCTCATCATGCTGATGCTTAAATGTCATTTTGTTTAATTTGGGAGCCGCAGTTTACGTAGAACCTCGTTTATGTAATATCTTTAAAGAACCTGTCGACTGTCGTATGTGCAGAAAAATGTTTACATGGCATAAAACAAAATCAGAATGCGTTTCAACAGTAGCAATTTGCTTTAATGGTGGAGTAAAAATGGTTCAAATGGCTCTGAGCACTATGGGACTTACCTTCTGAGGTAATCAGTCCCCTAACAACTACGTAAACCTAACTAACCTAAGGACATCACACTCATCCATGCCGGAGGCAGGATTCGAACCTCCGATCGAAGTGGTCGTGCGTTTCCAGACTGTAGCGCCTAGAACGGCTCGGCCACTCTGGCCGACCTGATGGAGTAAAGATTAAAAACAATGAGCAGAACAGGCATCAAAACTAGGAACAACATGAACATTGTGCTGGTATGGGCGGACAGGCAACATGTCACATAAACTGAAAAAGCTGCTGAAAGCATGAAAAGGAGGCCAGAATAACAAAGAAATGAAGTAAAAATAAAGAAAATGAAAAGGACACGAAAGGTCTCAACAAGATTATGAAGCAGGAATGGTTTGCAATGTCGTCATTGAGAAGAGAATGACATACCAATCTTTAGTTTCAGTTTTCTGTAATCAACGTGTCTGCATACAGAGATACTGTTACCGGTATCTCATCCACTATTAAAGCTACATAAACAAAGCTATGGATAAATAATAGTATAGTGCTTGCCTACACACTGAACCACATTATTCAACAATGGATTAAGTATTTTAAGCTGCACTATGTCATATTATGTTCTTAAATCATTAGGAGAAAAAATTTACTCTTAAAATACATTTTTTTAAATAATCAAAACATGAAACTGGTAAATATTACTGGTTTGCTGTTTCAACAATGTAATAATTCAAAGAATAAAATTTGTTTTTTATGTTTTATTTGGAATAGCGTTAAGTACATTGAACCTAAAATAACATTTACGTGTAATTCAGTATGTAAGGAAACATCAGTATTCACTGCACAGTGTATTCCACAGATTTACAATTTGTTTTCACCTGGTGCTCACAATATACTAATTCTTTGATAAAAGTTTCATTCCTGGATCTATTGACAGTCTTGCATTATTAAATTTCGAAGTACCAGTAAAAACTACAGGCTATGATGTACAGGTCCCCTTAACAGCTCTTCTTCAGGATACACTAAAACCTAGAAGGAAATACATATGCAGGGAATTCAGTAATAAATAAGCTTACAATTTATGAGGTGTGAAACAACTAAGAAAAATAAGTACAAAAAATATATACGTGAAATTTAGGGCATAAAATGCTCTTATTCTAGTAACCAAAACAGGAGGCTGTGGTACCAGAAACAAAGATACTAAGAATTAACATAAGAGCTGTATTTGTAATATTTAGATACCAACTTTTAGCAGTTGCTTACCTTATAAAGCAAAGTTCCTATGTAGGAACGACTTGTTTCGTCTCGTCGGTCTTGTAGCTGCCTTTTGAAGATTTTCCTGTCGTGACATACATGAACAGGTGTGGAGAAATTATCGTTTCTTTTGAAACTTTCTGTACATCTTTATACAAGTCATCGTACTGCTTCCAGTAGGTTCCATCGAAGACATACGCCGTGTGGTGATGATGGAGCTATTATAATGAATGGCTCCAACGAGATTGTACTCTTGATTGTTGACTACGATTTCTTTCGTGATCGTTTCCAAAACACATTTCTTCCTTTGATTCGGAGGAAACTGATCTTCAGTTAGTTGACAAATTGTTATACTAGTATCCATGATCAAGTAGCATCCGAATTTCTTTTCTTCGACTGCTTCTCCTCTACATTTCTTGCATTTTATGATAGTCTTTAGACCTCCATTTGTTGCATCTACAGCCTCTTGCATGAAATTATAACCAAGGCTGAAAAGACCATACGTATCAACGGAAATATAATGTCGTTTCACATAGCATGAATTTAGGCACATCAGACACGATATCTTTTTGTTGCAAATCGGGATATCTTTTAATATTTTCTCGTATAATTCCTGCATTCAGAGACAATATTTTTCGAGAGATCACTCCTTTCTTTTAGGAACGGTACCACATATAAAATATCAAATCTCTGCTTCAAATGCTGGGAGTTTATAATTTTTTTGTCCAAAACATCCAAAGCCAGATCCAAAAATGGATGGCCCATCATTTGAATTTTTCTTTTGAAATCATCACTGAGTGATATTGCTTGCATGAATAAGGTCATCAAAGAATCGAAACCGCACGTTCCCTTCAAGTTGTAGGTAGCAGATTTGAATTTTCTTGAGGAACCATTTAGGAAAAGTGGCAAATTAATATCTATGAATTTCTTAGTCGAATTCCAGTTTGGGTAATCATCTAAGTAGTTTTTCTTGCTCTTAGTTTGTATGCTCGATGTGACAACGATTTCATTTTGTAGCTTTTTCAGAATTGCACACTCCTCTATGTTATTGTTACAGGTCTCTCTGTTTTCCTCTGTTTTCGAATCACAGGATGAAATTTCGGTGACATCCCTGGTGAAGTATGATTCTTGATAGTCTCTTGTGGAATGAAATATCTCTTTAGAGTCCAAATTGGGCAGTAAATTATTATCTGAAAAGCGCTGAAAACACACACTATCACTCTTGACTGAGAGACGGTTGTTCTCTGCATTCATAACAAGTGAGCTCGAAGTAGGAGAAAATCTGTATTCAAAACTATTAAAATTTTGTCTAACTCTGTCTCATTGCCATCTTCGTGTTGTGTCTCATTTCGTAAGGTATTGTTCAGTGTGCTCTCAGAATTATCGAGTATATGATTGCTTTTGGGGTTTGTTATCTTCAGCTTCTTATTTTTTCCTCTCCAGTTTTCTTCTTCATGGTAAGGCAATGATGCTTCAGTTGGTTTGTGCTTCACAGTTTGCTTTGAATCTTCTTTTTCCATCATTAGTAGCGCTAACAGTTTTGTTTCCTCATGCAGCCACTACAAATGTTGAAAAATGAGTTTGTCTACTCGTAAAGGCAGCTTGTCAAAGCCCATTGTCTTTAATTATGAAAATTGTCCTTCCATCGCTGCTAAAGAATGAATAGATAAAGAAATACAGAAAGAAGGTTACATCACAGCTGTCCACAGTGGTATATAGTACATCAACTCTTTCAGCATCTCTGCAGCATTAGGAGTGTTGTACGGATTCACATCAAAGAGATTGTCATCATTAGTCTGATTCGTGATGACTTCAGCTTCATTGTAGATACGTTTCGCCTTATCAATCCACGAGTTTGCAGTAGATTCCTTAGAGTTCAAAATTGATTCCAAAAGACAGTCATCATTGTTTTCAAAATCATCAGTTTTCTTGTCATCATTTTTCTTTTCGTCAATATATGAATGACATGGACCACCTCTGATAATGTTATCAAGGTGGCGCTGATGTTCCATTGATGAATATTCTTTACTGCACTCATCAATACCAAGATGTTCACTCAACACAACAACCAAAAGTGAGCGCAAAGCACTTTCAATATCACGAAAATCTGTCATCATGTAAATATGGGCCAAAACTCGAAGATAAAGTTGTTTGACTTGTGATTTACTTCTTGAGAAGCATTTCCACCTCGAAATCATGACCATAAAATGGTTTAAATCTATTCTCAAACAACACAAGCGTAGAATTACTCTTTCATGCAAAACAATATGACTATAACACCTATTCAAATAATCTGTTAAGTCCGAGCAATTGGCTATTGTTCTAGAAATGGCAACCAACAAAGCCTTACCAAAATCAGTTACTATGATTTTTGGTCTGGGAGCTCCAGATCTGACGATTTCCATAAAGAAAAATGACAAGAATGATGCGTCATGCCTAGAGGATATCATCTGATAAGTTGGGCAACTGATTGATGATCGATTGACGATATTTGGATCTTTACTAGTGACGTTTACTTCGCGGATGCACATGTGCTGGTACAGGAATATGTACTTTGACTTAATTTCCACACAATCAGCCCTGTCTGACAGATCCCCAAATCGTGAAATAACTCGACATGCAACACCACCTGTAGCATCTATTGAATCATATACACTGCTATTCATTTGATGACAATATTTGTGCAACTGACTTTGATCTTTCAGCCAATATATACAGAAGAATGGGTCCAATCCGACTGCGCGAATTTTGTCCCGATGGGTTGTATGCTTTGCGATTTCCAGGTTTTCAAAAGGCTTACTCGTTGTTATAACAAATCGTTTGTCCATTCCTGTTCTTTAGCCTTTCTCAAGACATCAGCATTTTGTAAATTTGGAGGAATCATGTCTCCGAAAGACATATTTTTCGCTTCATCATTTCGCCAAGGAGCTGCAGGCATCCTGTAATCAACCAATTTAGCAACTACCTGTTGTCTTCTCGTGCCACGAAGTTGTCTTCTTTTCAGGTGATTACTATCATCTGGAAAGTTTGAAAGTCTGCAGTTCAGAATAATATCGTTGTCCTTTTTTCGCTTCTTCAGAGTAATCCCTTCGAAAGTGGCTCCGCATTTTGTACATCTTCCTTTGATCTTCAAGAAGTACTTTGAACTTTCACACACTTTCGCATATTTGAAAGAAAAGGCACATGGAATTTTGTGATGTTCATAAATTTTATCAGCCATCAAATCGGTCCATTTCCCTATTTCCAGTCTTGAAGGCTTTCCAAGTTTCCTCTTTGTTGGTTTTATGGAAGACCATTTTTCTGCTGACAGTAGTAAGTCAGATTGCTTTGTCATGTCCTTGTTGCACGAAGAACCAAAAACATTCCACGACTCATCATTGCTGTCGTCGTCTTTTTCTTCAACGAAACATTCCAGCCTGAAGGTGTTTGTAACAAAAGTAAGCAGGTCATGACGATCTTCTTTAATTGTTGTGTAAATATGTTTTGAAGACATTTTCGGACAGTTTTTGGAAGACCGGATGAGACGGAGTGAACTGAATGCCTCTATCATCGATTACTTTAAATTCCTCCATGCTGAGAAGACGTTTCAATTCTGGTAGATTGTACATTTTTATGGGTATTACGGTTCATAAATATCACTTGCACAACAGCACCGACTGCTCAACAGGCACCGACTCCACAAGAGCTCTGACTGAACGAGCATAATGATTATTCGCATGAGAGTGAGTAGTATTGTTGCGTATAGTCATTAGGGGCAGATCAAGGAGCGAAATGCAGCGCTGGCGGGCGCCTTCACACGACGCGGCGCGCTCCACCCAAAAAGTTCAGCTGTTGTTGTCATTAGCTTTGATGCTACCATGCTGCCTCTATTGTAACTGCTACGCTGACGTCATTTGTCGTTTGTTTAAAAGACGCAGTTCACGTGTTCATTGTTTCCAGATGTAGTGCCACGATTTTTGCATTGTTGCTGTCTGTGCTTTGTTTATGACTTTTTGGTCTTGAGAGGTCTCAGGGACGTGTCATAGTTTTTTTTATCCTTCCATTGGGCGCAGCTATTCAGATTGGTACATGTCGAAAGTTTCTGTAAATTACTTTTCAACAATTTGCAGTATTGGCGCCTTCTCGTTAGTAGCTTCCCTTTTCTGTATGCCTTTTATTGTTGTGTGATTCTGTAAATTACTTGTCAACAATTGGCAGCACTGGCACCTTCACGTTATAGCTTCCTTTCTGTGTATCCCTTTCATTGTTGTATGATTCAGTATCGACGCTAATGCTCTCTTGATGAGATATGAGCCGATTGCTCGTTTTTATCCGCTGTGCCCTTTCGTATTTCATTTCAGCAATTAATTTATTTGTTTATCAACGTAGTAAGTAGTACAAAGCTAATCCATAATGTAAAATGCACTTAAATTCTGTTTGAACTGTATAATCGTCAGTGTACGCTGTCTGAACGTCAAATATCAAATTAATGCACTGCGCCTGGTTGCGTTATGTTATAGGAATTTTATTATTTTAAGTGGGATGTACCAGATCATGGTGAAGAAATCCAAAGCATGTTGTTCGAAGAGGATAATATTATTAGAAATTTACCTCGACAATAGACGCAGCCAAAGCAGCCTTTGTGATGCTGTAATTGCCTCATAGATGACGATATTTGTCTATTGTAGTTTTGTATTCCATTCAGCATTTTGAGAGCGTCAAAGCTTCATTTCAACGTGAGAGAGCGGTAAAATCAATAGATGTTATTGAATTGAAAGCCTTCATCAGTCTCTTGTTTTTAATTGTTGTTAACAAAAGTAACAGATAAAGCCTGGAAGATCTCTGTGGAATTGATGGGGATGGAATTGAAAAATTTCACCTCGCAAATGAACTTAAAATGTTTCAAATTTATTGTGGAGTGCCTTAGATTTTACAGTCGCGCTATTCGTGATGAAAGGAGACAAGTAGACAAGCTAACAGCATTTCGGGAAATATTTACTGTGTTTGTACGCAACAACCAGAAATCTTATACCCTCAGAGAAAATGTTACAGTAGACAAGAAGCTGGAAGGATTCTGTAGAAGGTGCAGTTTTCACCAATATGTACCTATCAAAACAAACAAATATGAATTTAAAATATATGATTTCTGTGGATTCTTAAGTATTTTACCTGTACAAGTTGGAAATATACACTGTGTTGCAACCAGAAGGATTTACCAACTGAGCAATAAACATTTTGATGTTGTTCTGTGACTGTGTAACCTATATATCAGTCAGGTCGAAATGTGAAAGCGGACAACTGGTATACTAGTATTGGAAAAATAATAGAGCTATGAAGGGAGGATTTTTCTTTTGTTGGCACGATGACGAATAACAAGCATGAGATTTCTCTAGAGTTTGCTATCAGTAAAAGAAGGGCTGCCCACAGTTCCTTTTTTGGCTTCCACAAGACTGAACTCTAGTTTCCTCTGTACCTAAAAAGGGGAAGTGTGTGATCCTGGCATCACGTTTACATGAAGATAATTCGATAGATGCTTACAATGTAGATAAAAGGAAGCCATCCAACGTAAATTTTACAATAGCGTTAAGTGTGGTATTTTCACAGAGCATAAGCTGAATGCTTTGTACAACGCTGCAAGAAATGTGCACCGTTGGTCACTGGTTATATTTTTGTAATGATCAATACGGATGGAATCTATGCACAAGTGTATTATTGTGGCAACAGTAAGAATTGTACCAGAAGGAAAGGGTTGCTGAATCAACTATGTTATTCATTGTTGTAAATTCTGCAGAACTATTGAAATTTTGTACAAAGAACTCTAGAACTATGGCATATTTATCAAGAATTCTGAAAAAATATACATTTCTGAAAAAAAGGGTGCCAACTTCACAGTAAGTGAAAATATTTTCTCCTTAAATTGCAATTATCTCGCAAACTATTAGCTGCACAAAAAAATGTTATTTGGATTTTCGATAGAACTATTGGGGCTCTGTTGAGAACTCAGAACTGTTGTACGAATTTACTTTTTGCGAAAATCGACAAAAAATCGTTTCGATACCACAATTTTTACGAGTGCTGTTGTTTTCTTCGTTAAATTCTGCAGAACTATTGAAATTTTGTACAAAGAACTCTATAACTATGGCATATCTGTCAAGAACTCTGAAAAAAATATACATTTCTGAAAAAAAGGGTGCCAACTTCACAGTAAGTGAAAAGATTTTCTCCTTAAATTGCAATTATCTCGTAAACTATTAGCTGCACAAAAAAAAATGTTGCTGGGATTTTCGGTAGAACTCTTGGAGCTCTGTTCAGAACAGTGCTCAGAACTGTCATACTTATTTACATTTTGCGGAAATTGACAAAGAATATTTTCGATACGAGAATTTTTTCGAGTATTGTTGGTTTCTTCGCTAAATTCTGCAGAACTATTGAAATTTTGTACAAAGAACTCTAGAACTATGGCATATTTATCAAGAACTCTGAAAAAAATATACACTTCTGAAAAAAGGGTGCTAACTTCACACGACTGAAGGCCATTGGTCACTGCTTTGTCCGTGGTGAGAGGTAATGCCTGAAATTTTGTGTTCGCGGCACACTCTTGACTCTGCGGAACCCGGAATATTGACTCTCCTAATGATTTCCGAAATAGAGTGTCCCTTGCGTATAGCTCCAACTATCTTTCCGCTTTCAAAGTCTGTTAACGCCCGGCGTCTGTCTCCATTTTAAACCTACGCCGTGAATCTCATACTTAGATCAAATGCACGTCACTGTGGCAGCAGCCGGTGTGTAAGACAATGAACTATAATCGTAATCAAGTGGAGAACATTTTCACATGAATCACAAGAGTATAAATGACAACTCGATCGATGAACTGCCCTTTTATACCTTGTGTACGCGAGACTGCTGCCATCTCTAAATGTGCATATCGCTTTTCCCGTCACTTTTATCACCTCAGTGTATTTTCAGTCATTATTGTTCCCAATGCTTTATCGCCAATAGTGTAAACAGATCGTAATGGATATTTTAAAGCTACGCCGTAAATCTCATACTTCGATCAAATGCACGTCAGTGTGGGAGCAGCCAATGTGTAAGACAGTGAACTAGTATCCAGGAGCATAGAAAGTCAAATCTCCACCTGGACATCCAAAATTAAGTTTCCCGGAATTTCCCCTAATCTGACAGGATGCTTACTTTAAAAGGGAACGACCGACTTGCATTCCCAATTTACCCCAGTCCTAGGACCCCAGTCCTAGGTTGTGCGCCGTCTCCAATGTCTTCATCTTTCTTCAAATACGCTTGCACGCTACAAAAATTCCTCATGGTTATTACAGAGTAATTAATGAATAAAAAATACAACAGGGGTTCTTCAGTCCAATTGAAAGAACTACGCCATAGTGACATACAAGGTGATTTTCCGGAACTGTTAAACACATCGTAATTCTATTTTCATGCAGATCAAATAACATAAAATCCTAACTAAACGACGTATGGTCTCTTTCCCTAGCCACTAGTTTGTCAATTACTGAGGCATCACTATTAACTTACATTTCTCAGATGTAACTGCGATAAATGAAGGCTTTCGCGCAATAACCAGATATTTCCACTTCTGCCCAAAATAAGAATTTACTTTCATTGCATAGTTAGAAGGGAAAGCAGAAAGGTCGAAGGAGTATATAGATGGTCTAAACAAGGGCGATGTTCTTGAGGACAATATTATGAAACTGAAAGAGAATGTCGGTAAAGATGAAGTGTGAGATATGATAATATGTGAAGAGTTAGACAGAACACTGAAAGACCTAAGCCGAAACAATTCCCTGGGTGTAGACAACACCCCATTAGAACTACTGATAGCCTTGGGAGAGCCAGCCCTGACAAAACTCTACCATCTGGTGAGCAAGATGTATGAGACAGGCGAAATACCCTCAGACTTCAAGAAGAGTATAATAATTCCAATCCCAAAAAAAGTAGGTGTTGACAGATGTGAAAATTACCGAACCATCAGTATAATAAGATACGGTTGAAAAATACTAATACGAATTCTTTACAGACGAATGGAAAAACTAATAGAAGCCGACTTCGGGGAAGGTCAGTTCGGATTCCGTAGAAATGTTGGAACACGTTAGGCAATACTGACCCTACGACTTCTCTTACAAAATAGATTAAGGTAAGGCAAACCTACGTTTCTAGCATTTGTAGACTTAGAGAAAGCTTTTGGCAATGTTGACTGGAATACTCTCTTTCAAATTCTGAAGGTAACAGGGGTAAAATACAGGGAACGAAAGGATATTTACAATTTGTACAGAAACCAGATGGCAGTTAGAAGAGTCGAGGGACATGAAAGGGAAACAGAGGTTGGGAAGGGAGTGAGACAGGGTTGTAGCCTATCCCCGATGATATCCAATCTGTAAATTGAGCAAGCAGTAAAGGAAACAAAAGAAAAATTTCGGAGTAGGAATTAAAATCCATGGAGAAGAAATAAAAACTTTGAGATTCGCAGATGTCATTATAATTCTGTCAGAGACAGCAAAGCACCTGGAAGAGCAGTGAACAGAATGGACAGTGTCTTGAAAGGACGATATACGATGAACATCAACAAAAGCAAAACGAGGATAATGGAGTGTCGTCTAATTAAATCGGGAGATGCTGACGGAATTAGATTAGGAAATGAGACGGTTACAGTAGTAAATGAGTTTTGCTGTTTTGGGAGCAAACTAACTTACTATGGTCGAAGTAGAGAGGATATAAAATGTAGACTGGTAATGGCAAGGAAAGCGTTTTTTAAGAAGAAAATTTGTTAACATTGAGTATAGATTTAAGTGTCAGGAAGTCGTTTCTCAAAGTATTTTTATGGAGTGTAACCATGTATGGAAGTCAAACGTGGACGATAAATAGTTTAGACAAGAAGAGAATAGAGGCTTTCTAAATGTGGTGCTACAGAAGAATGCTGAAGATTAGATGGGTAGATCACATAAGTAATGAGGAGGTATTGAATAGAATTTGGGAGAAGAGAAATTTGTGGCGTAACTTGACTAGAAGAAGGGATCGGTTGGTAGGGCATATTCTGAGACATCAAGGGATCACCAGTTTAGTATTGGAGGGCAGCGTGGAGGGAAAAAATCGTAGAGGGAGACCAAGAGATGAATACACTAAGGAGATTCAGAAGCTTATAGGTTGAGTAGGTATTGGAGATGAAGACGTTTACACAGGATAGAGTAGCATGGAGAGCTGCATCAAATCAGTCTCTGGACTGAAGATCACAACAACAACAACAACAACAACAACACCAATCTTTATAATCGATTCCCTGATTTAAAATTCCTTCAGATTTCTTTCAAGTCTTTGTTAAACACAAGAGGCGAACTGTTACCTCTGTTAACTGGTGAATCGTCTTTACGTGCCTCGTCCTTTGTTTGCAGTTGGTATGTCGGTCCAGACAAATGTACCAAAGTGTACCAGTTTTAAACTCAACTTTCCTCCCCTGATCTGGTGTTTTAAGTAAATTCTCTTAACTGCATCCGCTTGATGCGGCTGATCCGTACACCAGCACCATCTTTCACAACAGACAGTAATCGGTTTGATGTGACTTCTGAAATTTTCCCGGCCTATTTCTTCTTCCAGTAATTTTCTGGTTTGCAACCGGATCCCATCAACATTCCACCACGATATTTCGGCCCAGAGACGTCCGGCCGTCCTCAGTTGGGTGGACGAAGTACTGAAGGGACCTGATGCAGTCATGGTATTTATGGCGAATTCTACGCATCCGAACCGTACAGGCGGTTCACGTTAGGAGGTGACATGCGTGAGGCAGTCAAGTTGTGTGTGCTGCTCACAGTGCTGAGGTAAGAACAATCTAATCGCTGAGTATCAACTGAGCATGTCGATTGCGTTGTGACCGCATAATTTTAATTATTGGATTCCAATTTTTATCCATTTGAAAGCCATTATCACGATTCATTAAATTATCAGCAAGACATATTTCCACGGATTCTTCAATTACAGAGTACCAGAAGCTGGAAACCGCTGCTAAAATTTTGGCATTATCGTATTCCATTGAGTGTACCATGGAAATGCAATGTTCTGTTACTGCTGATTTTATAGGTTGCCGCAGACGGGTGTGTCTTTCATGTTCTACACAGCGTTCCTGCACCGCTCGTGTCATCCGACCTACATATTCAGAGCCACACTCACAAGGGAATTTTATAAACACTCGCCTTTCTCAATTGTAAATCGTCTTTAACGGATCCGACTAAGACACTGCTCTTTGCTGGTGAACGGAAGATGACATTAATATTATTCTTCCTAAGCAATCTGCCTATTTTAGAAGACACGTTCCCGGCATATGGAAGGAACGCAGTTGATATATAATCGTCATGTCTCCTCAAAGCGTTGCTTCCTGTTATTATAATTGTGCATGGCCTTTCGTATTTGACGCGAAGTATAGCCATTCTCTTTGAAAATCTTCTTCAGATTATTCATTCTTCGTGAAGGCTATCAGCATCCGATATTACATGCGCCCGATGAAATAAAGTACTTCATTCAACTCACCAGATGATGCCCGGATGTCTCTGGGCCGAAATATCGTGGCAGAATGTTGATGGGATCCGGCTGCAAACCCGAAAATAACTGGAGGAACAAATCGGTTTGATGTTGAAAACAGACATATCCGGAGTTCAGAACACTGTGAGTTCTCCGAAACTACTAATCGGACTTTGATGACCGAAACGCAGTTGAATTCGCCATAGAGCTACGATGTTATTAGTTGACATTGTTGTCCTTTCGTCTGTCACAGAAAGATTTAAACTGATTTATCTATAGTTAATATTATTCTGAAGAGAGATTACACTTCATATAGTGTATATTTTTCCACAATTCAGTTGGGTGAAAAAATAATTATATTTTCTTAACAGGTTCAGGAATCATCAAAAGTGAATTGCTTAATTGAATAATCATGTATACATATAACAACATATTCGGTAACGGCTTTCTTATTCCCGGCATGTCAGGTTAGCAATATCACTGTTACATTTTTAAGTCTATACACATTCTTGTTGTAAACATTATTAAACATGACAAGGAATTTGCAATTGACTGTATTGTATCTGTGACAAAGCAGAACTCTATTGCGACAATTTTTCTGCAGAATATTACATGACGATCATTAGCTATGTAATGTAATGTAATGTACTTATGTACATTATCTATGCTGTACTAGTAACCTGCCCTGGCTTCGCACAGGAAGTATCTACGGCTGAACAGCTTGTCTCGCGTTGCGGTAATGCATCATATACGCGAACCTTCGTCGTCAGTTAGTCTTTGCATTAGTGAAATCTGTATCAAAATCCCTATAGAAGTTCTTGATATTAGACTTCCCCCACAGACAAAATAACGCCATGGGCCACTTCACCTTGTAATATGTATAGATGTATAGACATGAACATTGATCAGCCAGAACATTATCACCGCTACATAGCCGGTATTTCTACATTTGGCAAAAATAGCAGCGGCGATACGTCTTGGCATGGAAGCAATGAGGCCTTAGTGGGTCGCTGCAGGGAGTTGGAACCTAATTTCTCGGCACCTAATTTCCGTAAATTCCGGGGAGGGGGCGAGGCACTCTGACGCCATGTTCAATGCCAGCACAGATGTGTTCGTTCGGGTTCAGATTTGGCGAACTAGGGGGCCAGCACTTCCATTGGAAATCGCCAATGTGTTCCTCGAATCACACTCTTGGCTTTGTGACATGATAGCTTGCTGAAAAATGCCGTTGCCGTGGGGAAAAGTGCTCGTCATGTGGAGGTGCACGTGGACTGCAACCAGTGTACAATCCTCCTTGACCACCATGGTGCCACGCACGAGCTCCATTGCACCCATGAATACCCATGCAAATTTTCTCCAGAGCATAATGGATCCGCCGCCAGCTTGTCTCCGTCCCACCGTACAGGTATCAATGAACTGTTCCCCTGGAAGACGCCGGATTCGCGTCCTCCCATCGGCATGATGAAGAACGTATCAGGATTCATCAGACCATCCAACACACTGCCACCGCGCCCACGTCCAGAGCTGATGGCGAAGTGCCGATTTCAGTCGTAGTCACTGATGTCTTGGTGTTAACACTGGCACACGCATGAGCCGTCGGCTGCGGAGGCCCATCGTTAGGAGTTTTGGTGCATTGGGTGTTCAGACACGCTTATTCTGTGCCCAACACTAATGTCTGATGTTAGTTTCACCACAGTTTGCCGCCTGTCCTGTTTTACCAGGCTGCCCAGCCTACGACGTCCGACATCTGTAATGAGTAGTGGCTGCCTAATCCCACGATATCTAGACTTAGTTTCACCTTGGTTTCGCCACATTTTGAAGACACTCACGACAACACTCCCATAGCGCTCCTCGAACACTCGACAAGTAGCGCAGTTTTCGAAATGCTCGTGCTGAGCATTGGGGAAAATTACAATCTGCTCTTGGTCACACTCAGATATATCGTGCGCCTTCCGCATTCAACACACGGACAGTACGCTCACTGATACTTCATACACAGTGCTTGTGTCGGACTAGCAGTAACTCCTCCTCAGGTGATGCTGCTATTGCCTAAAAGGATTTACATCGATAGTACATCGGTGATCGTAATGCTCCTGCTGCTCATTGTATAGGTTCTAGTCAAGCTTCGCTGTTCGCTGAAGTTGAGCCGTCTGTTTACCGCTTCTGCTGACAGACACCGCCTCCTATGTAGCTTACCAGGTCCACGCTCTCATCACTTTTACGAGATGTTGTGGGTCGGCGGGTGGAATAATTGTTGTTTAAAATGTTCCTATTATTTATGCTGTTGTTTTGGCGTTCTCAACACTGGCTCTCTAACTACAATTTTGGCAACCAGAAAGTGATTAGCAAAACGTGAAGCCTGTAAGTTATTGAATAAATCATAGCTTCTTTCGCCGATGGCAAATGAAGCTCTCAATTTAAATGCGCAATCAGCACACAGGTAAGTAATCATAATAACAATCTGACGTGGCTAAGTAAAATATTTTGGGCGAGAGAATGAATTTAATTACACTACACGCAATAGACGAGCTCTGAATTTGCCCTTTGGAGATACGCTATTGCTATAGTTTTATAGTCATTCAGTTGAAACTTCTCACATCTTTATGATTATAGCGAATCTCCCTTCTACTTAAATTTAAACGTCCTAGCCTAATTTATTAGCCTACTTAATCTATCTTGCTTCCTTAATTTTTAAGACAAAAACCAGAAAATTATGAATTTCAACAAAAATTTTAATTTATGGGATCCAGAATACTGTTTCTATTAAATTATTATGAAAAAGGAATCTAAATATAAAATTTTAAGTCTCTAGCTCTTTTCTGTTGCGCCAATGATTTTTACAGAAAAAAACATACGAATTTCCAAAGTGGTTGAAGTTATTGAACTGACATTCAACACACATTGATTTAGTATTACTCATGACATGCTAGAACCGTTTCAGGTTATTTACTTGATTATAAAAGTATTGCGCAACATTCATGACGTCAGAGCTAGTTTACAGCGGACTAGGCTGGCACACAATGGAAAGACTGATGAGAATTTATTACGGCGTGAGTTGGCTGCTTCTCTACAATGTCACTCTAACGGTATGTTAAATATGGAACAAATAATAATACAATTACTGTAATTAGAAATTAGATGTACAAACCGGTCTTGTATGTCAGTCTATCTTCTAGTGAAACTCTATCTAAAACCGTATAGTAGTTTCTGATGTTAGCCTTCAATTACAGATAGAAAAACCCAGCGTGGCACATTAATTTATCGGATGTATAGCTATACACTACTGGCCATTAAAATTGCTACACCAGGAAGATGATATGCTACAGACTCGAAATTTAACCGACAGGAAGAAGATGCTGTGATATGCAAATGATTAGCTTTTCAGGGCATTCACACAAGGTCGGCGCCGGTGGTGACACCTACAATGTGCTGACATGAGAAAAGTTTCCAACCGATTTCTCATACACAAACAGCAGGTGACCGGCGTTGCCTGGTGAAACGTTGTTGTGATGCCACGTGTAAGGAGGAGAAATGCGTACCATCACGTTTCCGACTTTGATAAAGGTCGGATTGTAGCCTATCGGGATTGCGGTTTATCGTATCGCGACACTGCTGTTCGCGTTGGTCGAGATCCAATGACTGTTAGCAGAATATGGAATCGGTGGGTTCAGGAGGGTAATGCGGAATGCCGTGCCGGATCCCAACGGCCTTTATCACTAGCAGTCGAGATGACAGGCATCTTATCCACATCGCTGTAACGGATCGTGCACCCGCGTCTCGATCCCTGAGTCAGCAGATGGGGACGTTTGCAAGACAACAACCATCTGCATGAACAGTTCGACGACGTTTGCAGCAGCATGGACTATTAACTCGGAGACCATGCCTTAAGTTACCCTTGACGCTGCATCACAGACAGGAGCGCCTGCGATGGTGTACTCAACGACAAATCTGAGTGCACGAATGGCAAAACGTCATTTTTTCGGATGAATCTATGTTCTGTTTAGAGCATCATGATGGTCGCATCCGTGTTTGGCGACATCGCGGTGAACGCACATTGGAAGCGTGTATTCGTCATCGCCATACTGGCGTATCACCCGGCGTGATGGTATGGGGTGCCATTGGTTACACGTCTCGGTCATCTCTTGTTCGCATTGACCGCACTTTGAACAGTGGATGTTACATTGCAGATGTGTTACAACCGGTTGCTCCACCCTTCATTCGATCCCTGCGAAACCCTACATTTCAGCAGGATAATGCACGAACGCATGTTGCAAGTCCTGTACGGGCCTTTCTGGATACAGAAAATGTTCGACTGCTGCCCTGGCCAGCACATTCTCCAGATCTCTCACCAATTGAACACGCCTGATCAATGGTGGCCAAGCAACTGGCTCGTCACAATACGCCAGTCACTACACTTGATGAACTGTGGTATCGTGTTGAAGCAGCAAGGGCAGCTATATATGTACACGCCATCCAAGCTCTGTTTGACTCAATGCCCAGGCGTATCAAGGCCGTTATTATGGCCAGAGGTGGTTGTTCTGGGTACTTATTTCTCAGGAGCTGTGCACCCATATTGCGAGAAAATGTAATCAGATGTCAGTTCTAGTATAATATATTTGTCCAATGAAAACCCGTCCGTATATTATCTGTATTTCTTCTTTGTGTACCAATTTTAATGGCCAGTAGTGTACAACTGCGGTATTTATACGGTTTTCAGTGGAAACAGTTTGAGTAATTCATAAATTTACAAAAAGTTACAGAAACTTCTGTATTGCGCTGTCACTGAAATGTTTTAGTGAAAATATCTTCAAAATGATTAATCGTGCAGACTGTGTTACACTATTTTACCTAGATAATGTTCTGAATAGAACTCATCAGTGTTGCAGTTTCAACAGAGAGGTATGAAGCAGGACAGACGTGCAGTGTGTATCGATTCCGTTTAACACCGGTGCATATTCAAACGATGTCTTAATGTGCGCTCTAAAGCGTAAAAGACAGAATTGCAAAGTAAGATTCGAGTAACAAAGGTTTTTCGTACGTCAAAGGCTCTTAAAGAACACTTTATTGTGCATGTAAGTTGAAACGCTGCTTGCACGCTGACCTTCCTTTGATAGGTGAAGCGTGAGATCTAAGGCGAACGAGGAAGGGCGGATCATATTTCTCTTTCCGCGCAGATATGACGTTGTTCACACCCCTCACACATCGTCCCACACCTAAAAACAACACTAACATGAACAAAAGTAATGCACTCTGGTTGCCCTAATATCTGTCACAGAGAGTTACAACTCTGGTCGGTTACATACTCACCGATCGTGAGTAAGTGTGTGAAGTGACACTGATATACGACAATGTCTTCTGGGTGATTTACTTTTTTTATCAAGAGATATACAGAGAATTTCCAAATGAAAACAAACCAAAACATAGACGTGAAAGCAGTTGTTAAGAATTATTACTACAGTCTTTCGCATTATGTAGCCCAAAAAATTAAGCCTTGTTCCATTAAATATGTTTTATAGAACTGAAAATTTGTTTTACTGTTTTAACAAGTATGATACAGTGCTTATGACGCAATGTAATGTGCAAAAGTCACATTAGAAGGACATAGAACAATATGATGCAAAGAGCACGGCGATGTGTGTGTTGGATACATTCGTAATACCGACTTCGGACGAAGATCTGGATATATTGCCCACAAGAAATAATGAGATGAAGTTGGACATGCTTTAGGAATTAGAAACTCAAAAAAAAGTTAAGCGCAAGAGTGGTTTGAATGTGTAGGTTACCACTGTCTCATGCTTCTGCTTTAAAAGATTTGTTATATGAGAGCCTCAATAATTGCTGTTCGCGGACAGGATATGCAGAAGGGCAGGTTAGGACTGTTATTGCAGCGTTATAGCGCTATCTCTGTCAGTGCATACGAAATCGATAGTTCGGAATCCAGCTCTCGATGTATCCGAATATCGATGACTGTGACATCGAATCGCTGGCACAAAATGTCGTTTGGCTTAGTAGCCTAACAGAGTATTCTACACTTCTTAGTGAGACAGGCGCACCGACACATATCTCGCAGGACCAACGATAACTGCGTGTGTAGCAGGACGAGTCATGGAGTTGAACGCCATGCAAAATAAGATGAGTGTTTAGAATCGACAGAAGTAATTGAGTAAGATAAGTGGGTGTTTTAAATTAAGACAGAGCCTGCACAGTCGTTTCAACTGAAAGTTGCAAGCATTTTTTAATAGTCTGAAAGTTTTTGCGACCCAATCCTCAAGATGAGAACATCCTTCTCTTGAAACGTATCGGTTTATATGTGATTACTATATCTGTTTGCTCAAGTAAATTGTACATTTTCGTAGCAAGACTAATCTAAAATGTTCAAAGAAGAAGGAATTGCAGATCTATTTCAATAATGCTGTAGGACCTACCCATGCAACAACCACAGAATAGTAGTAAATTCAGTTTCCTATAGGCAGGTATGAAGATAAAATGAAACTTAATTAAAAACTTGAGCCGAGTTGCGGCTGACGTTGGTGCCGTTGCTAAGCTGGCATCGTGTAATAGGGGATAGTAGCGTTTCGTTTTCTTCTTGTCTTTACTGGCGCCACTACGTTTCGTAGCATTGTCTGTCCACGAGTGGCAGCAGCAGCGTTTATCGATATCTAGTACCGTGGTACTATCTTTGAAGAACGTCAAGTGTTTTCTGGGTCGAGTGTGTCGGAGTTCAGGTGGGACGGAGCAGAAGTGAGATCGGCAGTGTGCAGACATGCCGGGACCGCTGGCAGCACGCAGCCACTGCCAGATTGAAGAGCTGTAGTTGTGAGGGCGACAACCTCGTTCTCCACCGGACCTAGGGCGTTTCAGATGATTGAACATTAATCTAGTAGTGAAACCTCCACTATTTTGAGATCACGCTGTTTGTTCGCGCGTTGCTGCTCGCAGGGTCGCTGAGATGAAGAGCAACGGGTCGAGTGTTTAGAGTTGGCGAAATTAATTAGCCATCCTCCACTTCTTAATATTAATCATTGAATTCCCCGTGTTTATTGAAGAAGTTCAACCAGCGGCATTTTTCCGCCCAGTGGCCACTAACGCCCCAGTTACCTGCCCTGGAGGATAGCGTATTTTCGCGGCAGTGTGCCTCTCCTCACCTTGTCGCTGCTGTCAGTTAAGGCGTGTAGATCGACAGCCTCCCTGATTGTGGTTCAGATATTTTGTCCTTTTGGACTACCTTGGTTGTGGTGGTTCCTTCTGCTTCTGGATGTTCTGAACACCGGATTCTGAAGACACAGTGCTGTCCACCAGTTCCACCTTGCGTGGGTTATTCCATCATTGTGCTGGTTACCAGATGTTAGGTAGATTTTGCGGGAGTGTTGCTCTGCGTTTAAACTGTCACTAGTTTGAGCTGCCATCCGGTTCAGTGAATACAACTCTTGGCTGCCTGGTTCATTGGGTACGAAGTTGAGCGACGTTCCAAGGCCAATCCTTGGAGCACTGTCTAAGACCCATTTCCCTCTTGGTTTGATCAGAATCTCTTTTTTTTTAAATATATTTTAGTTTTGAGTTATTACTGTTTGGGCCTTCAGCCGACAAATAATTTGAATTTCTGGTCAATAAGGCCTTCAGCGATGAATGCAACTTGTCTTAAGAATTTGTAATTAGATATTGTCTCTTAATAGTGATATTTTAGTATCTCTTGCAGAAGCTTAACTGTTTTTAAGAATTTGCTATCCAGCTTTCAGTCGCCAAATTATTTTTGAATTATTACTATTGGGGCCTTCAGCCGACAAATAATTTGAATTTCCGGTCAATAAGGCCTTCAGCCATGAGTGCAACTTGCTTAAGAATTTTTTATTAGACATTGTGTCTTAACAGTCAAATTTGATAATTGTTCCTTATTACCAATCTCATTTGCAATTGGTTCCAAATAAAGTGTACGTGATTTTTAAAAAAAAAGAAAAGTAAGTAACCAACGGTAATGGAGTAAGGCCCCCAACCACACCGAATCCTGCCTTTCCCTAAGTACCACGTAAAACTCGTAAGTATAGAGTTTTGGGTCTTATGGTCTGAAGCTTCCCACTACTTTAAGTATAATTAAAGACCATGGGTTAGGCCTTCTGCCTTTGGGAAACTCGGTGACCGACTTGTATTGTTTTGATTATTATTATTATTATTATTATTATTATTATTATTATTATTATTTGTGAATAAGCCTATTAGGAGAACGCAAAATACTTACAAGTGGGAATTTGAGTTTCTCTGTGCCCATATTTCTTTCATTCTCTTCCTGTGGATTTCCTGTCTCTCCTCGGACCGCGTTGTTCCAGTCTTCTTCTTTGGTTTTTCTTCTTGGTCAACTTGACAGTTGTGAATTTTAGAGTTGAGATTTTTTTGGCATCTTTTGGTGCAACTGCTGCCAATTACAGGTCAGGTTTCATCCCGCCAGTCCATTTCATCGTGTTCCTCTCGGCTCTACTCCTATTGTCAACGAATTCCACGACTTGTATTTTTTTTTAACTTTTAAGTCAACCATAGAATATTAACCTGTTCCTTTCTAATATCACTATGGATATTTGTGTATTGTTTGACTTCCTGTTTGCCTCTGTCAGTACTGTTCAAGTTTTGGGCCTAGTAATTTTCGTATGATATTGCGCTCGCTTCTCTCAGTGTTTTCAATGTCTGTTTTCCTGCTCAAAATTACTGTTTCTAATCTAGATATGCACTCTGATTTTCTTGTTGCACTTAATGTGTGCTAAAACATACATTTCTTCTCCTACATCATTGGGATAAGTCTGTATTCCAGTTCCATTGTTTGCCGTCTAATTTCATTTCGTTTTCTTTCGATTCATTTGCCCAAACAGTTTCCAGGAGACAATTAACTATGGAACTGCTGTAATTTAATTATGTCATATTTGTTCCTCATGAATTTTGGTTCTTGTTTGTTGTGGGTCTCGCATTCCCTCTTTTCAGAAGGTAGGCCTATCTAGGGACCGACATTTTCTGATCTTTCTTTCAAGAGTTCAGTCTGATTTTGAGCTAATGAAAACTCGCTAGAGAAGACTGCTACATTTTCTACAAATTCTAGGCAATATATAGATAGATGGCCTCTGTCTAAAGTGATTCGCTGGTCAGTTTTGAACAGTCATTTCTGTGGCACCGTTCTTATACCACATTCTCAAGGATACAGTTGAAAAGTAATGGAAACAGCTCATCTCCAGCCGGCCGCGGTAGCCGAGCGGTTCTAGGCGCTTCAGTCGGGAAACGCGCGACTGCTACGGTCGCAGGTTCGAATCCTGCCTCGGACATGGATGTGTGTGATGTCCACAGGTTAGTTACGTTTAAATAGTTCCTAGTCCTAGGGGATTGATGACCTCAAAAGTTAAGTTCCCATAGTGCTCAGAGCCAGTTTGAAGCTCATCTCCCCACTTTCATTTCGAAAGGCCTTGAGATTTCCCCCGCACATTTAACGGTGGACTTTATGTTTGCAAGTGTTTGTTTTATGATTGCAAATGTTTTAAGATGTAGATATTTTTCTTAAGAACAGGGTGAGTGATTTGCGTTCAGCTGAGTCACAGGCTTTTTTGAAGTCGTAAATATGCAGCCTAATTTTTGCTGCAATTTCTTTGATATCTTAGGCATGGCTCAAAGTTCAAATGCTCAGCACACTAACGGCCTGGTCTGAATCCTACCTGATATTCTCCAATTTCTGGTTCAAGTTGTCCCTGTGCACCGTGGAGAAGACACTGGGATAGAATGTTGTATGCAACTGATATTAGTGAGATTCCCATGTCGATATTTGTCTGCTCTGTCTCCCTACATGTGTACTACAGCGTTTTTTCAATATTCTGATCCGTATTTGTTCCGTCTGCCAAATAATTTGAAGTTTCCTTTATAGTGTTTGAGCATGCTAATTTGAAGATTTCTGCTATCATTCCATTTCACCCCGCTGCTTCATTGTTGTTCATTTTGTCCCATCTGCAGGTAGTGAATTTGGTTAACTGTCAGAGTCAACACGGGTTTTGAGTTATTATTTAATCAAATCGTCCGCTTAGAAAGGGAGAAATGGAAGATACACCAATTCAGGTGTGTATAAGATAAAATATGGCACCTGTTGCAAATTTTACATAAGCCGAATGGGTTGATATATTAACGATTTTTTATTGAGCACTGTAAACTAGGTATTAATAGAACAGCGTTTGTTCTCATTCCTAAAAGTGCCGCCATAGATAAGGACGCATAGATCGAGATCTTGGACCCCATTTGGGTACACATGAAGAGCTTCAAATATTAAATATTTAAAAGTAAACACCGACAGCAGTCTTTACGAACAAAACCATTTCCACAATGAAGCATTCTTTGTAGTATGAAGGCGTGTTGAAAAGTAATCTCTCTGGATTTTTTACTCTGTTCTCAACATCGTTTGAGTTATTACATGTGATGCTCATTATCCGAACGACTTTTTCGCTTCGCTGACGCAAGTTGCAACCCTCTGCCGTTAGAGGACTCAGAATTGCTGCGTGTAACATGACGGCGTTTGCCACAAATAAGTCTGAGCGTGAGAAACGGCGTGCTGTAATAGAGTTTCTAATCACAGAAAATGTGCACCAACTTGAAATCCTTAGAAGAATGAAATCTGAGTACGACGATGATTGTATTAGCATCAGCAATGTGCAATGTTGTGTTCTTCCGGTCATAATGAAGAAAACGGTTGTCGTAACCACAACGTGTGTGACAGAGCTGAGAGTGAACGTCAGCATACGGCAAGAAACGAAACACATTGGAAGCGGGTTGATGAACTCATAAGAGAAAATCGTCGGATAATACTGACACTGCTCTCAGATGACTCGCAGAGGCTGACTCGATTTTCTCTGAAAAATTCATCAACCCTATTCAGATGAGTCTGGTCGGTCGCCATACGCGTGATCTACGCCGAGCTCTGTCACATAAGGTGTGGTTAGCACCATCTTTTCCTTCATTAAGAGCACGTCCAGCGCAACGTCGCACATTACTGACGTTCATAGAGTTATCACCGTACACAGCTTTCATATGTCATGGATTTTAAACCGGAGGTTCATTTTTTGCGGTTAGAAACACGATTACAGTATGCTGCTTTTCATACACCGACGTAGTTACACTACTGGATATTAAAATTGCTACATCAAGAAAAATGCAGACGATAAATGGTTATTCATTGGACAAATACATTATACTAGAACTGACATGTCATTACATTTTCACGTAATTTGGGTGCACAGATCCTCAGAAATCGATACCCAGAACAACCACCTCTGCCCGTAATAACGACCTTGATACGCCTCGGCATTGAGTCAAACAGAGCTTGGATGGCGTGTACAGGTACAGCTGCCCATGCAGCTTCAACACGATACCACAGTTCACCGAGAGTAGTGACTGGCGTATGGTGACGAGCCAGCTCCTCGGCCACCATTGACCAAACGATTTCAATTGGTGAGAGATCTGAAGAATGTACTGGACATTTTCTGTATCCTGAAAGGACCGTACAGGACTTGCGACATGCGGACGTGCATTATTCTTCTGAAATGTAGGGTTTCGCAGGGATCGAATGATGGTTAGAGCCACGGGTCGTAACACATCTGAAATATAACGTCCACTGTTCAAAGTGCCGTCAATGCAAACAAGAGGTAACCGAGACGTGTAACCAATGGCACCCCATACCATCAATCCGGGTGATACACCACTGTGGCGATGACGAATAGACGTTTCCAATATGCGTTCACCGCGATGTCGCCAAACACGGATGCAACCATCATGATGCTGTGAACAGAACCTGGATCATCCGAAAAAATAGCGCTTTGCCATTCGTGCATCCAGGTTCGTCGTTGAGTACACCATCGCAGGTGATCCTGTCCGTGATGCAGCGTCAAGGGTAACCGCAGCTATGGTCTCCGGGCTGATTGTCCTTGCTGCTGCAAACGTCGTTGAACTGTTCGTGCAGATGGTTGTTGTCTTGCAAACGTCCCCATCTGTTGACTCAGGGATACGAGGTCGTTGGGATCCAGCACGGCGTTCCGTATTACCCTCCTCAACCCACCGATTCCAAATTCTGCTAACAGTCATTGGATCTCGACCAACGCAAGCAGCAATGTCGCGATACGTAAACCGTAATCGCGATAGGCTACAATCCGACCTTTATCAAAGTCGGAAACGTGATGGTACGCATTTCTCCTCCTTACACGTGGCATCACAACAACGTTTCACCAGGCTCGCCGGTCAACTGCTGTTTTAAGTGTCGCTACTGGCGCCAACCTTGTGTGAAAGCTCTGAAAAGCTAATCATTTACATATCACAGCATTTTCTTCCTGTCGGTTAAATTTCGCGTCTATAGCACGTCATCTTCGTGGTGTAATAATTTTAATGGCCAGTAGTGTACGTCACATACCGCCATGTTACTCGCTGCAGTTGGGAGTCCTTTACCGTTAGTGGTTTGTAACTTCCGTCAGCGAAGCAGGGAAGTCGGCCGTGTAACATCCTAACATGTAATGCCTTAACCGACTGTTGTGGTCTTCAGTCCAGTAACTGGCTCGATGCAGCTCTACATGCTACTCTATCCTGTGCAAGCTTCTTCATCGCCAGCTAACTATTGCAACGTACATCCTTCTGAATCTGCTTAGTGTATTCATCTCTTGGTCTTCCTCTACGATTTTTAGCCTTCCAGCTGCCCTCCAGTACTACATTGGTGATCCCCTGATGCCCCAGAACATGCCCACCAACCAATCCCTTCTACTACTCAAGTTGTGCCACAAATTCATCTTCTCCCCAATTTTATTCATTACCTCTGCATTAGTTAAATGATCTACTTATCTATTTTTCAGCATTCTTCTGTAGCACCACATTTCGAAAGAGTCTATTGTCTTCTTGTCCAAACTATTTAGCGTCCATTTTTCACTTCCATGCACGGCTGCACTCCATACAAATACCTAAACTCGATGTTAACAAATTTCACTTCTTCAGAAACGCTTTTCTTGCCATTGCTAGTCTACATTTTATATCCTCTCTGCTTCGACCATCATCAGTTATTTTGCTCGGCAAATAGGAAAACTCATCTAATACTTTAAGTGTTCCTTTTCCGAAGCTAATTCACTCAGCATCACCTAATTTAATTCGACTACATTCAATTATCATCGTTTTGCTTTTGTTGATGTTCATCTTATATCCTCCTTTCAAGACACTGTTCATCCCGTTCAACTGCTTTTCCAGGCCCTCCGCTGTCTCTGACAGAATTACAATGTCATCGGCGAACCTCAAAGGTTTTGTTTCTTCTCCATGGATTTCAATACCAGCTCCAAAGGTTTCTTTTGTTTCCTTTACCGCTTGCTCAATATACAGACTGAATAACATCGGGGATAGGTTACAACGCTGTTTCACTCCCTTCCCAACCACTGCTACCCTTTCATACCCCTCGACTCTTACAACTGCCATCTGCTTTCTGTACAAATTGTAAATAGCCTTTCGCTCCCTGTATTTTATCCCTGCAACCTTTAGAATTTGAAAGAGAGTATTCCAGCCAACATTGTCAAAAGTTTTCTCTAAGTCTACAAATGCTAGAAACCTAGGTTTCCCTTTCCTTAATCTTCTAAAATAAGTCGTAGCGTAAGTACTGCCTCACGTGTTCGAACATTTCTACGGAATCCAAACTGATCTTCCCCGAGGTCGGCTTCTACCACTTTTTCCATTCGTCTGTAGAGAATTAGTATTTTGCATCCGTGACTTATTAAACTGATAGATCGGTAATTTTCACACTTGTCAACTCCTGCTTTCCTTGGAATTGGAATTATTATATTCTTCTTGAAATCTCAGGATATTTCGCAGGTGTCATACATCTTGTTTACCAGGTGATAGAGTTTTGCCAGGGATGGCTCTCCCAAGGCTATCACTAATAATGGAATGTAGTCTACACCCTTGTTCCGACTTAGGTCTGTCAGTACTCTGTCAAATTCTTCACGCAGTATCGCATCTTCCATTTCATCTTCATCTACGTCCACTTCCATTCCCGTAATATTGCCCTCAAGTACATCGGTTTTGTATAGTCCCTCTATATACTCCTTCCACCTATCTGCTTTCCCTTCTTTATTTCGAACTGGTTTTCCATCTGAGCTCTTGATATTCATACAAGTGGTTCTCTTTTCTCTAAAGGTCTCTTTAATTTTCGTCTAGGCATTATCTATCTTACCCCTAGTGATATATGCCGCTACATTCTTACATTTGTCCTCTAGCCATCCCTGCTTAGCCATTTTGAATTTCCTGAAGATCTCATTTTTGAGACATTTGTATTCCATTTTGCCTGCATTTACTGCATTTTTATGATTTCTCCTTTCGTCAATTAAATTCGATATCTCTTCTGTTACCCAAGGGTTTCCACTAGCCCTCGTCTTTTTACCTACTTGATCCTCTTCTATCTTCACTCAAAGCTACCCGTTCTTCTTTTGCTGTATTTGTTTCCCCTGTTCTTGTCAACTGTTCCCTAATGCTCTCTCTGAAACTCTACAACCTCTAGTTCTTTCAGTTTATGCAGGTCTCATCATTTAAATTTCTATCTTCTTGCAGTTTCTTCACCTTTAATCTACAGTTCATAACCAGTAGAATTCCACACCTGCACACCTTGAAATGTCTACCAATTTAAAACCTGTTTTCTAAATCTCTGTCGTATCATTATATAATCTATCTGAAACCTTCCTGTGTCTCCAGCCTCTTCCACATATAAAACATTCTTTCATGATTCATAGCTATGACCAAGTTACGCTATGAGCAAAATTCTACCAGCCGGCTTCCTCCTTCATTCCTTACTCCCATTCCATATTCACCTACGACTTTTCCTTCTCTTCCTTTTCCTACTACAGTCCCCCATGACTATTAAATTATCGTCTTCCTTCACTGTCTGAATAATGTCTTTTATCTCATCATACATTTCTTCAATCTTTTCGTCATCTGCGGAACTATTTGGCATATAAACTTGTACTACTGTGACAGGTGTGGGCTTGGTGTCAATCTTGGCTACAATAATGCGTTCACTATGCTGTTCGTAGTAGCTTACCCCCACTCTCATTTTTCATTGATTATTAAACCTACGCCTGCATTACCCCCAGAAGTCTTGTTCCTCCAGCCACCGAACTTCACTAGTTCCCACTGTATATAACTTTAACATATCCATTTCCATTTTTAAATTTTCTTACCTACCTGCTCGATTAAGGGATCTGACATTCCATGCTCCGATCTGTAGCATGGCAGTTTTGTTTCTCCTGATAACGATGTCCTCCTGAGTAGTCCCCACGGAGATCCGGGAATTTTACCTCCGGATATTTTATCCAAGAGGACGCCATCATCATTTAACGATACAGTAAAGCTGCAGGTCCTCGGGAAAAATTACGGCTGTAGTTTCCACTCGCTTTCAGCCGCTCCCAGCACCAGCACAGCGAGGCAGTTTTGGTTAATGTTACGAGGCCAAATGAGTCTATCATCCAGCCTGTAGTCCCTGCAACTACTGAAAAGGCTGCTGCCCCTCTTCAGGAACCAAACGTTTGTCTGGCCTCTCAACAGATACCCCTCCGTTGTTGTTTCACCTCACCTTCGGTAGGGCTATCTGTATCGCTGTGGCAAGCAAGCCTCCCCACCAACGGCAAGGTCCATGGTTCATGTGGAGCCTTAACCGATATTGAAACAGAATAAATTCTAACTTCTTCAATAATCCGATTGTTCTGTCGAAATTTTCCAGTCAGAGGGTTTCTTCTGCGGTGAGCGGTAGGCTGTTTGGGCTCGTGCTGACGTTCCCGTGGTTTTCGCTTTGAAAGCGGCGTCATGGGTTGGAAGGTGGCTGCCCGCGAGCTGCCGCTATTGTCGCGGAGCGTGACTACAGGCGCCGGGCAGTCGGTTGCAGTGTGTCTAGGGTGGCGGGTGTGACTTGTGTAGTAGCGCGGCCAGGCTATCCATTGTCTCGAAAGGCTCTATTCGCATCCTGAAGAGCAGATCAGGAGACTGCTATTCTGAAATTCTGTGGAGCTGACTCCCGTGGAGTCTGCAATGAACTGGTGGCACTGTTGGAGAGCACTGTGGGAGTCTTGTCAGTTATTCGTGTTCTGGCATCCTGTCGCCACCCTGTTAGTTGTGGATGGTCTTGAGAGCTAAGCTATGTGCCGATAGTTTTTTTTTCTACCATGTCCTCCAGAAAGTGGTGAGAATTTTTATACTACTTCTACTGTTTCCGCACCCTGATTACGTCAGAAAGCTGAGTTATGTTGATTCTCATGTCAACGTCTGAACAGTGCTGTGACAACTTGGTCGTGGTTTGGTAACATTCAGATCAATAGCTACTGCACGTAACAGGTGTATAAGTACCATCCTTAACGTTTTAGTTATGTTGGTTGCTTTTGACAACGAATGCTTGCTTCTAGTATTTCTGTCCAAATGTTCTTTGTTAACGTATTGTAAAGGCCACCTTGACGAATGATGTTTTGTTAAAGACCCTGGAGGTAGCCATTTGACCGTGGATCCTGTACCTATGGGCCGGTCGGAGTGGCCGAGCGGTTCTAGGCGCTACAGTCTGGAACCACGCGACCGCTACGGTCGCAGGTTCGAATCCTGCCTCGGGCATGGATGTGTGTGATGTCCTTAGGTTAGTTAGGTTTAAGAAGTTCTAAGTTCTAGGGGACTGATGACCTCAGCAGTTAAGTCCCATAGTGCTCAGAGCCATTTTTTCGTACGTATGTGTTGTTTTTTGGAGCCAGGATCTTACGTAAGTAAGCTCAGTTTTAATTTGTCGTGTTGTAAGCCTAGTCATTGTTATAAATTGTTTCTTGCAACTACCACTGTTTCTGATAAGATGCATCAGTTCCCATAGGTAGATGCTGTTTGAAATGACTAAGACGTAAGTTATTTGGTATTTGTGTAGTAAAGGTTAAATTTTGAAGTGTTCACTAACTGAATTTATGTAATCGTTGTTGCTCTTTTAAAAATCTGTTCACTGCAGTAGTGAGCCTTGCTATAACGCCTTTTTTTTCAAGTTTTAATTATTTGCTTGGTTTCTGCAAATTCTTTCTTCTGGAATTTGATTACTACGGAACGCAGGACATTATTTTCGAACGAAACATGTTAGTAGACGTTTTTAAAGCTACTTTGGATAGAAGTTGCATCCTGTGAATCAGTGAATGGAGAGAAAAGTAATGAATTACATAAGCGAGTTTTACGTTGAAACGTAGGCACAGAAATGTGAATACTTTACGTTATGCATTTCTACATTATACACATCATTCTAGGATTACTAAATTTATTACAAGTGACAATAAGTCTCGGGTATTTTAAAATTTCCCTAGCGTAGAGCGACGATGACTAAATATACTTATCTACTGTGTAAAGTCTTTATCCCTTTCACATACAGTTTGCTAAAATACAGGCAACAGAACCTTAGTGTTTTCCTTAAGTACTTTTCGTTTAAATGGATGTTAATTTGTGGAATCTCACCTGCTTCCGTTGGATTGACATGACTGTAGCATTAAAGCAGAAAGAAAGTCTTAAAATGCTTTGACTGCAAGAAAACTGACTGCTAACTCAGATTGTAGTAAACGAAAGCCACTTTGAAAACTGATCTTACTTTTTGACATTAAAATCGGTTGAGCTCACTTAGCTTATTCATAGACAACTGAATACATACTTATCAGTTACTGAATAAAGTGGCTGTGCCCTTCATTTATTAAAAAAGTCTAATGACATTAATAAAAGCAGAATGTAACGTTTAGTATGTTTTGATTTTGCGCAGCGCAGTGCAGAATAGGAAAGTACGTGCCCATACTATCCTTCTTTATTCCATAACTGCTTAACTTGGTTCATTTTAGAATTTCAAAGAATTCTTAAGTTTTTGGTCGCTACACCTGTGTTGTTCGTTTCCGCCGGCAATCTAGAAGTTTTTCAAGACGGTAACGTCAAAGTGCTGTCTTAGCTTAAATTCTCATCATCGCCATACTCGACGTAAGTTTCATAATACCACTCGAATATTTCATAATGCGCTAAAACATACTTGCGAAAGAGCAACTTAACATTTAATGGGTTTATGAAGGAAGTTTCACAAGCTACGCTCGATATATTCTTATTTACCCCACCAGATTTTCCCCGTTTATCGCCTACGGCGTTTGCACGGCAAATGTATAACCGAAAAGAAAGGTGCCTTACCTGACATTGCTCTTAAAGCACAACGAATACACGTAAATTCACAATTCAGCGCTCATATTTGCTACTGAACGTATAACCTTTTCGGGAAAAAGATATCCATTAAGTCTCCGTTTAGCTTTGTTACTCATTAAGTATTTTTAGAAATATTTTATGTAAATCAATGCTACTGATCCCACGATATTTAGTGCATAGCGAGAGCTGAGTACTACAAATGACACGAGAAACGCTGTCATCGTTGTTGTATTAATTGTTTGTTCATTAGTGACAGACTGACAGCAATCATGTTACTATTTGTCTTCTTCCATGCCCTATCTTCTTTCCTGTTACTTCATACGGTCGTTCGTATCAGGTAGTATTAATTTGGTAGGTTTAGATTGCCATATTCATCCACTAAGACTCAAATGTCGTACGAGGCGTGTTTTTAATGCGAGTACCGTTCTATCTTCTTTCCTGTTACTTCATACCGTCGTTCGTATCAGGTAGTATTAAGCGGGTAGGTTTAGATTGCCATATTCATCCACTAAGACTCAAATGTCGGACGAGGCGTGTTTTTAATGCGAGTACTGTTCTATCTTCTTTCCTGTTACTTCATATCGTCGTTCGTATCAGGCAGTATTAAGCGGGTAGGTTTAGATTGCCATATTCATCCACTAAGACTCATATGTCGTACGAGGCGTGTTTTTAATGCGAGTACCGTTCTATCTTCTTTCCTGTTACTTCATACCGTCGTTCGTATCAGGTAGTATTAAGCGGGTAGGTTTAGATTGCCATATTCATCCACTAAGACTCAAATGTCATACGAGGCATGTTTTTAATGCGACTACCGTTTTGAAATGTGGCCGTTGGAACTTTGAGGTTGCCGAACGTCCCATGCTTGTAATGTGTTTTCGACTGTTAGCTATCCACGAACGCCTTTACTGTAGTTTTCCCCTGTACTGGCGTCCATTTATGCGTGGGTAAAATTACTCACACGATTCAACATGCCACCGAATTCGTTTATGCGCTGTTATTCGTTTCCTAAACGCAAGAGACGTGAAAGCTGCTGCAATGCAGTACATTGGCAGATTAGTGAAGTGTCTAGAGTTAACGCTATGAGTGCTGAAAGATTAAAAAATGGCGCGGCATTAAAAGATGACCACATAAACGTGGACTATCAGAAACGATGTGGACGACCGTCTGTCGCAATTGATGACCTGGAGCAGAAAGTCGATAAAAAATTAGAGAAGACAGACTAAAAGATTTCATCATCATTTCAAGCCGTTCCTCGCTTTCCAAAAGTGTTCTGTATGAGATTGTGACAGAACGCCTACAGTATCGAAAGATGTGCGCACGTTTGGTTTCAAAAATACTGACTGAAATGCACAAAATAAATCGTTTAGTTAGTTCAGTGATATCTCCAGAGGTACTGTGACAAAGAAATAAGTTTTCGCGCTAAACTATCACAGGTGACGACACATGAGCTGCTGACATTACAACGAAATCAAAGCAGCAGTCCCTGGACTGGAGACATTAAATATCCCCCAGAAACTTAAGTCCGAGCTAAAAAATATGTGCACTATGTTTTGGGGCAGTCATGGGGTTTTGTTTCTCGATTTTTTTTTACCAAAGAGTAGTACCACCAATGCAGACAAGGATTTTGAGATCTTAAAGAAACTGCGAAGTACAGTCCAAAACAAAAGGCCTGGAATGCTCAGTAGAGGGAACGTTTTCTGCATGGCCATGCACGCACCATGTGGCTCATCACAATCGAAGCCTCATCACGTCGTGTGGTTGGATTCACTGACGAAAATGAAATCGCAACACCAAGAAGGAGTTGTGCGAATTAAACAAAACTTGGTACGCATGTGCCTAAAACTGAAACATGGTATGTGTGATTGTGAAGTTATCTGGACACGTTTAACAGGGCTAGGGGAAATAAAGTTAATTGTGGGATGTTATTACCGGCCACCAGGTTCCAGCGTGACTGTTCTAGAATCATTCAAAGGGAGTCTACATCCTGTTTCGCAGAAGTACCCGGATCATGCTATATTATTCGGAGGCGACTTCAACCTACCTAGTATAGACTGGGATGTCTATGGATTCATTACAGGTGGTACAGACAAGCCGTCGTGTGAATTACTTTTGAACACATTATCCGAAAACTGTCTTGAGCAGCTAAATCGACAGCCAACGTGTAATGGAAATATTTTAGATCTGGTAGCCACGAACAGACCAGACCTCATCGACGGTGTCAGTATTGAGACAGGGATTAGTGATCATGATGTCATTACGACTATGGTTACGAAAGTTAAAAAGGCGGTCAACAAGGCTAGGAGAGTATTCTTACTAGAAAGAGCAGATAAGCAGTTGTTAGCGTCCCACTTAGTAAATGAATCGACTTCATTTACTTCCGGTACGATGCACATGGAAGAATTATGGACAAATTTTAAACACATTGTAAATCACGCATTGGACAATTATGTGCCGAAAAAGTGGGTTACGGACGGAAAAGACCCACCGTGGTTTAACAGCGCGATTCGGAGAATGCTCAGGAAGCAAAAGCAGTTGCACTCGCGTTACAAGAAAGATCGGGAGAATGAGGACGGGCAAAAGTTAGTAGAGATTCGTGCTGCTGTAAAAAGAGCGATGTGCGAAGCATTCAACCACTACCACCGTCATACCTTAGCAAAAGATCTTGCTGAAAACCCAAGGAAATTCTGGTCTTACGTAAAATCGGTAAGCGGGTCGAAGGCTTCCATCCAGTCACTCACTGATCAGTCTGGCCTGGCAACGGAAGACAGCAAAACGAAAGCTGAAATTTTAAATTTAGCATTTGAGAAATCTTTCACGAAGGAGGATCGTACAAACATACCGCCGTTCGAGTCTCGTACAGATTCCCGTATCGAGGACATAGTGATAGACATCACTGGGGTTGTGAAGCAGCTGAATGGGTTGAAAATAAATAAATCGCCAGGTCCTGATGGGATTCCAATTCGGTTTTACAGAGAGTACTCTACTGCATTGTCTCCTTACTTAGCTTGCATTTATCGCGAATCTCTTGCCCAACGTAAAGTCCCGAGCGACTGGACAAAAGCGCAGGTGACGCCTACATATAAGAAGGGTAGAAGGACGGATCCTCAAAATTACAGACCAATATCCTTAACATCGGTTTGTTGCAGGATTCTCGAACATATTCTCAGTTCGAATATAATGAATTTCCTTGAGACAGAGAAGTTGCTGCCCATACATCAGCATGGCTTTAGAAAGCATCGCTCCTGCGAAACGCAACTCGCCTTTTTTTCACATGATATCTTGCGGACCATGGATGAAGGGTATCAGCCGGATGCCATATTCCTTGACTTTCGGAAAGCGTTTGACTCGGTACCCCATTGCAGACTCCTAACTAAGGTACGAACATATGGGATTGGTTCCCAAGTATGTGAGTGGCTCGAAGACTTCTTAAGTAATAGAACCTAGTACGTTGTCCTCGATGGTGAGTGTTCATCGGAGGTGAGGGTATCATCTGGAGTGCGCCTGCGAAGTGTGGTAGATCCGCAAATGTTTTCTATCTACATAAATGATCTTTTGGATAGGGTCGATAGCAATGTGCGGCTGTTTGCTGATGATGCTGTGGTGTACGGGAAGGTGTCGTCGTTGAGTGACTGTAGGAGGATACAAGATGACTTGGACAGGATTTGTGATTAGTGTAAAGAATGGCAGCTAACTCTAAATATAGATAAATGTAACTTAATGTAGATGAATAGGAAAAAGAACCTGTAATGTTTGAATACTCTATTAGTAGTGTAGCGATTGACGCAGTCACGTCGATTAAATATTTGGGCGTAACATTGCAGAGCGATATGAAGTGGGACAAGCATGTAATGACAGTTGTGGGGAAGGCGGATAGTCGTCTTCGGTTCATTGGTAGAATTTTGGGAAGATGTGGTTCATCTGTAAAGGAGACCGCTTATAAAACACTAATACGACCTATTCTTGAGTACTGCTCAAGCTTTTGGGATCCCTATCAGGTCGTATTGAAACCAACCTAAGGACATCACACCCATCCATGCCCGAGGCACGATTCGAACCTGTGACCGTAGCGGCGCCTAGAGCCGCTCGTCCACTCCGGCCGGCCGTTCTAGACACGCTGCAGCTACACCTGGAGGGGTGGTCTGGGGTGCGATTTTGTATGACATCAGGAGCACTTTCGTGATTATTCCATACACGTCAGTCTGGTGATGTGATCTATTGTGCTGCCTTTCATGAACAGCATTCCATGGGGTGTTTTCCAACCCGTTATCGCTCACCCGTACCACTGCTGAACCCAACATGTTCTGCAGAGTATCGAGATGCCCCTTGGCCTGTTAGACCACCAGATCTGTGTCCAGTCAAGCACGTGTGGGACATCTTTTTTTTTTCTTTGGTCATCAGTCTACTGACTGGATTGATGCGGCCCGCCACGAATTCCTTTCCTGTGCTAACCTCTTCATATGAGAGTAGCACTTGCAACCTACGTCCTCATTTATTTGCTTGACGTATTCCAATCTCTGTCTTCCTCTACAGTTTTTGCCCTCTACAGCTCCCTCTAGTACCATGGAAGTCATTCCCTCATGTCTTAGCAGATGTCCTATAATCCTGTCCCTTCTCCATATCAGTGTTTTCCACATATTCCTTTCCTCTCCGATTCTGCATAGAACCTCCTCATTCCTTACCTTATCAGTCCACCTAATTTTCAACATTCGTCTATAGCACCACATCTCAAATGCCTCGATTCTCTTCTGTTCCGGTTTTCCCACAGTCCATGTTTCACTACCATACAATGCTGTACTCCAGACGTACATCTTCAGAAATTTCTTCCTCAAATTAAGGCCGGTATTTGATATTAGTAGACTTCTCTTGGCCAGAAACGCCTTTTTTGCCATAGCGAGTGTGCTTTTGATGTCCTCCTTGCTCCGTCCGTCATTGGTTATTTTACTGCCTAGGTAGCAGAATTCCTTAACTTCAATGACTTCGTGACCATCAATCCTGATGTTAAGTTTCTCGCTGTTCTCATTTCTACTACTTCTCATTACCTTCGTCTTCCTCCGATTTACTCTCAAACCATACTGTGTACTCCTTAGACTGTTCATTCCGTTCAGCAGATCATTTAATACTTCTTCACTTTCATTCAGGATAGCAGTGTCATCAGCGAACCGTATCATTGATATCATTTCACCTTGTATTTTAATTCCACTCCTGAACCTTTCTTTTATTTCCATCATTGCTTCCTCGATGAACAGATTGAAGAGTAGGGGCGAAAGGCTACAGCCTTGTCTTACACCCTTATTAATACGAGCACTTCGTTCTTGATCGTCCACTCTTATTATTCCCTCTTGGTTGTTGTACATATTGTATATGACCCGTCTCTCCCTATAGCTTACTCCTACTTTTTTCAGAATCTCGAACAGCTTGCACCATTTTATATTGTCGAACGCTTTTTCCAGGTCGACAAATCCTATGAAAGTGTCTTGATTTTTCTTTAGCCTTGCTTCCATTATTAGCCGTAACGTCAGAATTGCCTCTCTAGTCTCTTTACTTTTCCTAAAGCCAAACTGATCGTCACCTAGCGCATTCTCAATTTTCTTTTCCATTCTTCTGTATATTATTATTGTAAGCAGCTTCGATGCATGAGCTGTTAAGCTGATTGTGCGATAATTCTCGCACTTGTCAGCTCTTGCCGTCTTCGGAATTGTGTGGATGATGCTGTTCCGAAAGTCAGATGGTATGTCGCCAGACTCATGTATTCTACACACCAACGTGAATAGTCGTTTTGTTGCCACTTCTCCCAATGCTTTTTGAAACACTGATGGAATGTTATCTATCCCTTCTGCCTTATTTGACCGAAAGTCCTCCAAAGCTCTTTTAAATTGCGATTCTAATACTGGATCCCTATCTCTTCTAAATCGACTCCTGTTTCTTCTTCTATCACACCAGACAAATCTCCACCCCCATAGAGGCTTTCAATGTATTCTTTCCACCTATCTGCTCTCTCCTCTGCATTTAACTGTGGAATTCCCGTTGCACTCTTAATGTTACCACCGTCGCTTTTAATGTCACCAAAGGTTATTTTGACTTTCCTGTATGCTGAGTCTGTCCTTCCGACAATCATATCATTTTCGATGTCTTCACATTTTTCCTGCAGCCATTTCGTCTCAGCTTCCCTGCCTTCCTATTTATTTCATTCTTCAGCGACTTGTATTTCTGTATTCCTGATTTTCCCGGCACATGTTTGTACTTCCTCCTTTCATCAATCAACTGAAGTATTTCTTCTGTTACCCATGGTTTCTTCGCAGCTACCTTCTTTGTACCTACGTTTTCCTTCCCAACTTCTGTGATGGCCCTTTTTAGAGATGTCCATTCCTCTTCAACTGTACTGCCTACTGCGCTATTCCTTATTGCTGTATCTATAGCGTTAGAGAACTTCAAACGTATCTCGTCATTCCTTAGTACTTCCGTATCACACTTCTTTGCGTATTGATTCTTCCTGACTAATGTCTTGAACTTCAGCCTACTCTTCATCACTACTATATTGTGATCTGAGTCTATATCTGCTCCTGGGTACGCCTTACAGTCCAGTATCTGATTTCGGAATCTCTGTCTGACCATGATGTAATCTAATTGAAATCTTCCCGTTTCTCCTGGCCTTTTCCAAGTATACCTTCCTCCTCTTGTGATTCTTGAACAGGGTATTCGCTATTACTAGCTGAAACTTGTTACAGAACTCAATTAGTCTTTCTCCTCTTTCATTCCTTGTCCCAAGCCCATATTCTCCTGTAACCTTTTCTTCTACTCCTTCCCCTACAACTGCATTCCCGTCGCCCATGACTATTAGATATTCGTCCCCCTTTACATACTGCATTACCCTTTCAATATCCTCATACACTTTCTCCATCTGTTCATCTTCAGCTTGCGACGTCGGCATGTATACCTGAACTATCGTTGTCGGTGTTGGTCTGTTGTCGATTCTGATTAGAACAACCCGATGACTGAACTGTTCACAGTAACACACCCTCTGCCCTACCTTCGTATTCATAACGAATCCTACACCTGTTATACCATTTTCTGCTACTGTTGACATTACCCGATACTCATCTGACCAGAAATCCTTGTCTTCCTTCCACTTCACTCCACTGACCCCTACTATACCTAGATTAAGCCTTTGCATTTCCCTTTTCAGATTTTCTAGTTTCCCTACCACGTTCAAGCTTCTGACATTCCACGCCCCGACTCGTAGAACGTTATCCTTTCGTTGATTATTCAATCTTTTTCTCATGGTAACCTCCCCCTTGGCAGTCCCCTCCCGGAGATCCGAATGGGGGACTATTCCGGAATCTTTTGCCAATGGAGAGATCCTCATGACACTTCTTCTATTACAGGCCACATGTCCTGTGGATACACGTTACGTGTCTTTAATGCAGTGGTTGCCATTGCCTTCAGCATCCTCATGTCGTTGATCATTGCTGATTCTTCCGCCTTTAGGCGCAATTTCCCACCCCTAGGACAAGAGAGTGCCCTGAACCTCTATCCGCTCCTCCGCCCTCTTTGACAAGGCCGTTGGCAGAATGAGGCTGACTTCTTATGCCGGAAGTCTTCTGCCGCCAATGCTGATTATTTGTCAAAATTTAGACAGTGGCGGGGATCGAACCCGGGACCGAAGACGTTTTGATTATGAATCAATGACGCTACCCCTAGACCACGGGTACGTGGGACATCATCGGACGACAATTCCAGTGTCATCCGCAAACAGCATTAACCGTCCCTGCATGGACCGACCAAGTGGAACGCCATCCCACAAACTGACAACGGGAACCTGTACAACACAATTCAAGCACGTTTGCATGCTTGCATTCAACATTCTGGCGGTTACACCGATTTTGTTGATGTACGAGAATTTCATATTTGCAATGGCTTATCTTGCGCTTACAATTACCTGTTATCTTGAATGTTAATCAGTTAAATATTTTACCTAGACAATTGTATTACCGCAACTTCATCGCTCCACATTAATTATTTTCTGGTGTTGAGACTTTTTTCACTCAGTGTATATGCCTCCGTACGAACCCCAATTTCTCTTACTCTGCATATGCGGATCTTACCCGGCATCTATGTTGGTGACAGTAGAATCGCTTCCTTTCTGTCGCAAGTGCTGTTTATCTACGCTTCCTCGATAAAGTTTCGCGAAAAGAACGACTTATTCTTTCCATAGATTCCCATTTGCTTTACGGAGCCTCTCTGTAACACTCATGGATTGATCAAACCTGTCGGTAATAAATCTAGCACGTCTCTGAGTTGCTTTGATGTCTCCCTTTAAACCGACCTGGTGGAGATTCTAAACATCCCAGCAGTACTTAACTATGGGCCGCAGAAGTATTCTGTATGCGGCCTCGTTTGTAGCTGAGGTACACATTCCCAAAGTTCTCCTCTTGGACAAAAGTCAACAATTTACCTTCCCTTACAGCGACCTTGCGTGCGCGTTCGTTCTCGTGTCGCTTTCTTTCTGTACGCCTTGACATCGCAGTGACTGAGTCGAGCAGCAGTGCATCAGTACTGTATCCGAATAGTATAGGGCTGTTTTACCCACTCGTCTGCATTAACTTACAGCTTTGCACATTTAGAACAATCTGCCATTTACCGGGATAACCCTGCAAACTTCTCTAGTTAATTCTATTTTGTCAAAAACTGACATTTTGAGCCCGTGGCTGTGTACAAAATATAGGTTGACTCTTACACAGCAGATTACACAAACAGCCACTTTTTACAATGCTATTTATCTAAACAACACCGTTACCGGTGTCGAACTGACACGTTCATCTTCAGACGGCCAGTTCACGTTTTACATTAGATTTCGCCTTTTGTTTCCCCACCTGACGAAATTTCTTTGGGGTGGTGGTGCCCTACAAGCAAAACAAGATGTGATACAACGTCTTTTTAACTGTGTTGTGCCTCACAAGGACTTGAAGTGATGTAAACAAATTATTATTATTAAAGGGAAGATTCTTCGGTTACTCACGATTAAGAATCCGCATAATTCGTTTGTATCACTTAAAATAGTTGTGAGACACAATTACAGTTAAAAAGACATTGTCTCACATCTTGTTTTGGTTGTAGGACACTACCACCCCAAAGAAATTTCGTCAGGTCGGGATACAAAAAGCGAAATCCAATGTAAAACGTGAACTAGCCGTCTGAAGATGAACCTGTCGGTTCGAAACCGGTAATGGCGCTATTTAAACAAATAAATAGATAGCATTGTAAAAAGTGACTGGTTGCTGTAATCTTCTGTGTAAGAGTCAACCTATATCTGTCGTTAATTATTTTCTGAATTTCTTTAGTCAAACACTCGTTAGATGCCATCTAAAGTCGCTGAGAAAATGTGCAGGTATTTATCGCTTCTAAGGCAACCGCAGAGCTGTAGAACCGTATGGAATCACGAGACGCAGAGATACTGGACCTATTTATTGGGCCCTGCCCCAGCCTATTGGTCCAATAGCATGCAGCACTAAAGGTTCTGGCCGATATTTCACGTGGAATGAGTAGAAGCGATCTGTTTTACTTGGTAAAAAAGTTACTGTGCCCAAGGTCTCATAAATATTGATTTTCCACAACCGGTTTTGACAGGCTTTGGTGTCATCTTCTGATCTTCAAAAAGGTGTTCATTGAGAGCTAGAGCCTCATGTCAAGTTGTCACATTAGTGGATAAACTGTACCACATTGTACAAAGGTTTGTCAGAAATAAAATGCTTACAATCACAAAGTACCTTGTGCACGTGGCCAAACAGATCATCACGCCACCCTGAATAGTCGTTTGGTTGCCATGTTCCCTCAATGATATTAGAAATTCCGACGGAATGTTAAGTAGCTTTTCTGCCTTGCTAGATCTTGTGTCTCCGGGAGGTCTTTTAAATTGTAATACTGGATTCCCTATGTCTTCCGTATCAATTCCAGTTTCTTCATCTATCAAGTCATCCTACAAGTTCTCCCCACACAGAGGCCTTCAGTGTACTCTTTCCACCTATCCACCGATCCATCTGCATTTAATAGTGGAAATGCCTTTTGACTCTTGTAAGACGTGTATATTTCTATTGTCTACTGTCAAACTACAATTTATGAAATACATTTATATTTTTAATAGTATTCAGTAGGTATAATTAATATTTGTCATGTTGGAAATAATTGTGGTAGCAGGGAATGTCTCCACCAAAGTATTGTTGGCAAGAGAGACCGCGCATTGATATAATTTTAAAAAGGGCGGGAGAGACAGCGTATGGATACATTTTAAGAAAAGAGCGAAAAAGACCACGCATTGATACATTTTGTAATGGTAGCAGGGATTGTCTGCACCAGAAAGGAGAGACCGCACTTCAGCGTTCGTAGGAAGTCAGTAGTAAGCGAGATGTGAAGCGAGTCGGTAGCAGGTCTGAAGCGAGGGGTTGAGAGGATCGATGTACCTGCCAGCCACTAGCTATGATTTACAAGAGATTATAAACGGATGTACAGTGACATCAGCTCACTATTATCAAAAGAGGAACTAATATTATTGAATTAATTTTTTGAGAAACTCAAGGCTACTGAAGGTATGTTTACGCATTGCTGGTTGTAAGATTATTGTAAAAAGTAAGTCCCATTTGAACGTTTGTAAAATCATTTCATTCAGAATATAATTAATTTTTGCCAGCAATATTACATTATTGATTATAATCCATCTCTAGAACCATCAACGTAAAACTTCGCAAAATTTTATTGTCGTCAAGAAAAAGTTTAACTACGAATTACGTAACTTCAGTTAAATTAATTAAAGAATAACGCCAGATTTGCTATTAAAGAATAACGTCAGCTTTGCTATTAAAGAATAACGTCAGTTTTGGTAATAAATACAGCCACTTATTATGACATCCCATCAGCAGCTAATAGAGTATAGTAAAACAGAGTAAGTATATTCATGTCGCGGTTCGATGTAGCAGTCAGTCCAGTAACAGTAAAAAAGGGAAGAAACAGTTTTGGGTTATTGCAGATAACGACTGAGGGCCACGACGACGACACATTCTATGTTTCGTCGAAATAATCAGACAATCACTTTTAATAAGCAGCAATTATATTTGTATGCGAAGATTGAGAAAGAGAATAAATTTCAAAGGGAAGATACCAATTGTTATTATTAAGCAAGAGGTAGAAATTCTAAGCGAAGGTTTCATAGGTTATAGTAAAAGGGTAGGTTGCGTAACAAAAGAGATATAGAGGAGACGGTTATTGCGTAGCAAAAGAGATATAGATGAGACGGGAAGGTTTCACTTTTAACACTACCATCACTGCTTTTAATTTCACCGATGGTTGTTTTGATTTTCTCAATGCTGAATCAGTGCTCCCTTCGATCATTTCTTGTTCGATTTCTTCATACTTTTCCTGCAACCATTTCGCCTTGTCTGCTCTGCATTTCGTATTTATTTCACGCCTAAGTGATTTTCATTGCCGTTTTCCATGGACAATTTCGTACTTTTTTCTTTCGGCGATGAACTAAAGTATTTTTTCTGTTAATTAAAGTTTCTTCGGAGATACCTTCCATATACCAATGTCTGATTATGCAGGATCTGTTATTGCCCTATTTAGAGATGTACAGTCCAATTAAACTGAGCAGCCTTCTGTTACATTCATCATTGCAGTATCCACATCCTTAGCGGTCTTCAAATGCGTCTCATCCATCCACAGTACTTCACTATGCCACTACCTTCCACACTGATTCTCCCGTACGATTCCGTTAATCTTAATTCCAATGTTCATCATTACTAAATTGTTCTCTGAGTCCATATTCGCTCTTGGGTATGTCTTACAATCCAATATCTGATTTCGGCATGTCTGTCTGACCACCATTTGATCTTTCCTTGTGTCCGGGCCTTTTCCATGTAAACCTCCTCTTGTAGTAATTCCTGACCATAACAATCCGTATTACTAGTTGAAATTTATTGTAGAACGCAATTACAGTTTCTCATCTCTGATTCCTATTTACAAGCCTTTATTCTCCCTTAACCCTTTCTTCTACTTCTTCCTCTGTAACAGCATTTCAATGGTCTGTGATCAACAGATGTCCTACACCCCCTTACATACCGAAATATACTTTTTGTATCTTCACACACATCCTGTATAACTCCACCTTCCGCTTACGACGTGGTCATCTATATCTGAACGGTTGTTATTGGCGTTGGTTTGCTGTCGATTCTGATGAGAGCAGCCCTATCACTGAATTGTTCACAGTATCTCACCCACTGCCCTACCTTCCTATTCAGAACAAGTCTTACTCCCTTTAACCACTTTCTGCTGATGTTGATACCATCCTATAATTGTCTGTCCACAAATCCTTGTCTTCTTTCCGTTTTACTTCACTGATCTCCCTACATCAAAATTGAGCCTTATAATTTCTCGTTTCAGATTCTTTAGTTCCCCGTATAACGTCCAAGCTTGTGACATTCCTCGCCCCGACTTGGTTATTCCATCTTTTCTTTATGGTGAACTCCCCCTCGGCAGTCCCTTCCCAGAGATCCGACTGGGTGACACATGCGTAGATCATCAGGACACTTCTTCAAAATAGGCCACGTTTCCTGTGGTCACACCTTCTGTGTCTTTAGTGCTGTGGTTTCCACTGCATTCTGAAGACTCGTGCCATTATCACCGATGATTCATCCGCCTTTTGAATCAGTTTCCCGTCGCGTGGTCAAGAGAGTGCCCCGAGCTTCTGTCCACTCCTCCACCCTCTTCGACATGGCCGTTGGCAGACCGAGAGAGATTCCTTATGTCGGAAGTCTTCGGTCGCCATTGTTAATGTTTTTACTCAAAATTTAAGCAGTGGTTAAGTGTGAACCCGGGACTTGTGACGTTTTGATTATTAGTCGAAGCCTCTACCCCCAGACCAGTTTTTTTTTTCATAGAACTTTACGCATAAAACAGAAATTTGACAATTACATTTGAGTAAATACATTGTTGCCTCAGCTGATCACTATGATCCTCTTATCAACTATCGATGTACACTATAGTACATTATTTAAACAATATATCTGTGCTGAATCTAGTGGTACAACACAACATTTCCTACAAGGTAAGTTATAAATAACAATTCTAGTCGCACGGAGTGGCCGCGCGGTTTGAGGCGCCACCTCGCGGACAGCGCGGCCCCTCACGCCGGATGTTCGAGTCCTCCCACGGACATGGGTCTTTGTGTTGTTCTTAGCACAAGTTAGTTTAAGTAGTGTGTAAGTCTAGGGACCGCTGACTTCAGCAGTTTGGTCCCTTAGTAATTCACACACGTTTGAACATTTTAACAATTCTATTGACAAGAAATCACAAGACCGTATTGAGTCTACGTAATACACATATTACCACACCAAGAAAATAAAACCTATCCCAAAAATTATTAAACTAGTTAAAATTTCATAGATTTTAAATGCGCTGCACTTCATGATCTGATTAAGAAATCAAATCCACATCTTGTGTTCCACATCTGCCCGGTCAAAGCCCTTACAGAATTCTTTTAATATTGTACGTTCAGCGACGCTTGTCAGTTTATTTTCACTTACGTTTGCTCCTATACGATATGAAGAATGGCTAGCAATTCATCTCTGGCTATTTTCTCTCCATTATCCAAATTACACTCTTTAAAGGAAAACTTCAGTTTCTGTCTCTTGAATTGAGCTTATTGTCTCGACTTTTCTTAATCTGTCGGAAGTGTGCTAAAACTTAAAACTTGCATGAACTGTAGAAACTGACACGATCGCTGCAACCTTCTTCAAGAAATGCGTGCACGGCCCTGTCATCAAATGGAGTGGTTTGACAGCTCCAGTATGCGGAGAAAGTCTTCCCACCTAATGTTCCGCAACCATCGTGGTCTAAACTTGTGAACCTGCTGTACAATCTCTCAGTGTGTTGGGTACTAAATCCAGTGTCTTCTTGTATCCACGCGATCTCTTCTTCTCTCAAAAGAAGCGGAGATCCATTACCATGACTAGCTGAAGGATGTCAGTTCTTCAAGGCACACAGTTTAAACGCCTCTATGTAACAAACAAAGATCATCTGAGGCCGACACGCTTGCGCTTTGCCCAAACCACGGGTCCAAGATTCCAAGCAAATTAGCACAGGCAAAGAGAGCTTTCATAACCGATAGCAGTCTACTAGTATGAAACATTAGCTCAATTTGAAGAAGAAGTTTCTGGAGCACAGCATTGTATGAAGTCAATCATACTCTTGGGAAAATCTAAAAACAATTCAAAGAATTTGAGATGTCTCACCATAGTAGGATATTGAAAATTAGATACACTGGCAAGAAATAAAAAAAAGGGCACTCTATAGCGTCCCCATTGCTAGATTACGAAAAGACTTAAAAAACAGTATTTATAAAGAAGAGACATTAAAAAATTGAATAATATATTTTTATCATGTAGCCGTAAAATAATAATTTCTCTGTGCAGGTTTAGATTGCAAAGAAATAATTTATGACAAAATGATCTAAAGAGACGACAAGATACGCTCTTTTGTTAATTTTTTAGTCGTCTTCACTTCCTCTTTTGTCTTGAGCGTGTATAGACGGACATCTTGCGAGTGCTGGCAAATGTAAGCATATTTGTATGAGTTAGGCAGACAATATATTAATTGAATATTATTGTGCACTTTTAATTTGTAAGAGGTGATCCCGATTTCATGTCTGCCTTCCTTGAATTAAGCTGCATTCAAGTAATTTTTCTCCACAGCTGCACGAAGTTGCAGAAATACGTAGCTTTAAGATTCTAATTTTCAGTACCATAGCCGACAGCCAGAGCCAGGATCCCGACTACGTGGCAATGATTAACGGAGGTAAGAAAAATACTCTCGCGCGTGTGTGGGCCGCGATTGTAATTAACTAAAGATCTTTTGCTTTAAAGTGAGCTGACTAGCCGAGGAAATTAATATGAAAAAATTTATTACATTGTTCAGCTTACATGCTCATGTTTTAAGATTCAGCGAGTCTAACATTCATTCATTAACGCAACAAATAATTTGAAATTAATATTGTTAAAAAGGAGAACTTCAGGAAAGCATTTAATCGTAAAATCAAAATTAAATGAAATATCATTTTTATTAAGGCCCACCACGTAATCAATCAAAAAATAATAATGACAATAATAATATATTAAATTACGACGGACGCGAGATTGGCGCCGCAGCTTTGGGGCCCGAATAATATGATTCTATTTTACTGAATGTAATTATGTATGTGTCTAATTGTTGTAAAATATTAACGCTTATATGAATTGTTTTACATGTACAACAACAAAACCACACCCTGAGGAGATCTGGAGAAGAAAAAGTGTAGAAAAGAAAAGGGATTGCGAGAAAGAAAAATAAGTAAGGTAAGGCCTATTGTGCAAGCATCCTGTGTAGCTCTGTGCGGAATATCGTATCCATGTGCACATGAGATACCTTCGGTGTTTTGTGTATTTATGTGTTTATTTTTGGAGGGGATAATTATTCGTTTTGTGTATTTATATGTTTATTTTTGGAGGGGATAATTATTCGTTTTGTTTATTTATATGTTTATTTTTGGAGGGGATGATTATTCGTGTGTGTATCAGTGTTTAAGATTCGTCAGTGGCTTAAAGTGAATTTATTATGGGTAAGATAGGACAAGCTAAAGCATCCGTACCAGACGAACAAAATTTTGTTAATATGGAAAGTGAGGGTCATTTGCAATACGTAAACGAATCCCAAGCCACCGCCTCGGATAGCATAATTTCCGGAGCGGGGGGCGAGGATCTATGGACGGTGAATGACGCTCCACAGCAGAATGGGAATAGAGTAACAACTTCACTGCCTGGGCAGGAGGGCCAATCGAGTGCTAGATTAAGCGGGGCACCAGTATGCTCACCGATTGCAGACCCATTTGCAGAATTTCTGTGCAGGTTAGAAGAAAGAGATAGGGAAAAAGAAAGAATGTCATAACAGAGGGAAAAACAGAGAGACGAAAAACTGGCTCAGATGCTATATGAGCAGGAGAAAAAATTAACGCAAATGCTACATGACCAAGAGAAAAAATTAACGCAAAAGCTCATTGAGCCAGAGCAGCGCAGTGAAGCGAAGCTAGATAGTATCCAAAGCGAACTTACCGAGATGCGGGACGCTTGCAAAGATATCCCCGATCTTGTGCAAAGCTTAGCCGGGGAGATGCAAAAATTACAGATATCGCAGGTTAGGCTTGATGGCAATGTCCAGACTTTAACCACCCGCGTCGATAATGTGGAGGTAGATGCACGGAATAGTATTGATACATATTTGGAAGTGCAAGCTCAAAAAGTAGAAAAAGAATTAAATGAATGGCTAGAAGTAAAAGATCGCGAGATATCTGCAAAGATTGAAAGCAACGTAAAAACAGCTGTAGAACAAGCGACTGCGGCCGCGAGTGTAAATATTGACGCTAGCGCTGCCGCACTACATGCCGAATTAACACAGATCAAATCCCGTGTGACTGCGGAGTTGCCAAATTGGCAACAGGAGGTCGCGCGGAGACTGTCTTCATTGGAAAGCAATGTAAGCAGTGGCGGACAGATAATGAATCCAACTCCGCGTACTGATTACTATAATAACGCAGACTGTAGGCAGGGTGCGAGTGCGCAACCGCACCCTAATGCGGATTATGAGCACGAACAACATGCGATACCGTGCAGCGCACATCACGAAGTAATGAATGTCACAGAATGTAGCAATCAGATGTGCAAAAAAGAGGACAATGTAATAAAACACAGGACGTTCCAACCCTTCAATAGCGAAAAACGAAATGTCCACCCTGTGGTATTTATTAAGAGCTTCAGGAATGTGTTTCCCAGGACATGGACGGAAAGACAAAGAATACAGTTCGTGGTCTCCTTTATTCAAGGTGACACGGCACTGTGGGCCACCGACGTGTCCGAAAAATGTCTAACGATGCAACAGTTTGCTTTAAAGTGAGCTGACTAGCCGAGGAAATTAATACGAAAAAATTTATTACATTGTTCAGCTTATATGCTCATGTTTTAAGATTCAGCGAGTCTAACATTCATTAACGTAACAAACAATTTGAAATTAATATTGTTAAAAAGGAGAACTTCAGGAAAGCATTTAATCGTAAAGTCAAAATTAAATAAAATATCATTTTTATTAAGGCCCAGCATGTAAGTCGGCAACAATCAAAAAATAATAATAACAATAATAATATATTAAATTACGACGGCCGACGGACGCGAGAACTCTCAGACAGCATGTGTTAAGACATCAAGGAATAGCCTCCATACTGCTTCAGAGAACTGTAGAGGGTGAACCTGTAGGGAAAGATATTAACTTCAGTATATCCAGAAAAGAACTGGAGACGTTTGCTGCAAGTGCTGCTATGAGATGCAAAAGTTGGTACAGGATAAAAATTCATGGTGAACCGCATTAAACCAGGCAGTCGTCTGATGACACATAAAAGACCTAGTTTCCGTAGACGTTCTGCATTCGCATGTTGACTTGCTTCACCGTCATTTTACCTAGCAGGCGTTCAGCTGAAAAGCACTTCCACCTTTACGCAATCCTTATGCGAGAAGAATGACAAAGATATTTCATATATATTGAATAAATTTCGTGCCTTAACGTCGAGACCACACCTGATGCGCCTAATCCTGTCATTCACAACGCCACAGCTCGCCTTCCTGCAACTACTGTCCGCTGCGGCTAATGTTTCACCGTAACGAAGTTGGCTACTGTATCCTATTACTAAAAGCGCTGCAGATAATGTAATCTTCTCAGCAGATATAAATGTTTTTCGCCCTGCTTTTCTACTTGGGGAACAGAGCGCGCTTCTCGTAGACGGAACTGACATTTCTTCGTAGTTTTTCGCGATGGTGTCCTCGTGTACAATTCTCACCATGTACGAAGGAATGCACTCTCTTCCCGTGTTTGCGCAAATTAATTACTCTCCGGGTGACATCACTTCACTAACAGTAATCCAGATCTTTATTCTGAAAAAGACACGTATCAGTCCTGAGATTTCATAGCCAAGGAATAACAACGCTCCAAAGTGTGTTAGCCACACTGCCTTCGGGATTCAAATGCCATTAGAATGAAAATATAAACAAACAAATAAATAAATAAAAATAATGAACTACTTCATTAATATTCCCTGAAAACACTGTTACTAAATAGTTTAATTACAACCCACATTAGAAACCAAGATTTGACAAGTATAAGCTTCCTGCTAAGTTCAGAAAAACAGATTACCTACAAAAGTAATTCTGGAATAGGTCCTGAACTGATAAGTCCCTCATGAACAAAGTTTCAATGCATGTATTAAACTAGGAACGTGATCTGACAGCAAAATGTATACAGTATGACATAGACATTGAATCTCCACTTTTTACAAAGATTTAAAATGGGGATATCAAAAGGAAATTGAATTTATGTACACTTTAATAGTAGCAACATGCATCTCCCTTTACGTGAAAACGAGAAAAACTTCGCTTACATTAGTCCGAGAGTCGGTAGCAGAAAAATGCATCTAATTTTAGACTACTACTTGGTGTTTTAATATGTTGCTATTGAAGATTTAACAAATAAAAAGCTTGTTATCATTAAGTTTGCATTCTGGAACACATGAGGCACGATCAAACGTGTCGTAAAATGTTATTTCCGGAGGCTACCTTACAGTAGCTAAAACTTTTTATGCATTTATAACAGTATAAATTGTTGATAGAAGACCTCAGCAAGCACCTAGTTCCACATCTATTTACATCTACGCCAATACTCTGCAACCCACTTGACGAAGTGTGATCCAAGGTACTTCTTGCACCACTAACAGAGCCCCCCTTCCCTGTTCCACTCCTGAGTGGCGCGTGGGAAAAATGATTGTTGGTGAGCCTCTGTATTAGCTCTAATTACTAGAATTTTCTCGTGGTCACTTCGCGAGATGTATTTGGGGGAAAGTAATGTGTTTTCTGGCTCTTTCCTGAAAGTACTTTTGCGAAACTTCGACACTTAACCTCTCCGTGATGCGCAACGCCTCTCTTGTAACGTCTGCCACTGGAGTTTGTTGAGCATCTCTGTAACGCTCTTCCGCCGACGAAACGATCCCGTGATGAAACACCCCGCTTTTCGTTGGATCTTCTCTATTTCTTCTATCAGTTTTACTTGGTAACGGTCCCAGACTGACGAACAATACTCAAGAAAAATCGGTCGAACAATCGCTTTGCAAGCCACTTAATTTGTAGATTAGTTACATTTCCCTAAGCCCTAAGAATCTCAGTGTGGTCTACTATTTGATTTATGTGGCCATGCCACTTAAGGTCACTCTGATAGTTACTCCTAAATATTTTACGGTACATAATGTTTCCAGCTCTTTGTCATCAACAATGTAGCGGTAATTTGTTGTCAATAGTGCAGTTGTGCATTAGTGGATTTATTTTCCTATGCATGCGCTGTGTGCTATATTTATTTACGTTCGCGGTCAACTGCTAGAACCAGCACAATCAATGCTTCTGTAATGCTTTCTTTCAGGAGTGCTAGTTCTGCAAGGTTCGCAGGAGAGCTTCTGTAAAGTTTGGAAGGTACGAGACGAGATACTGGCAGAAGTACAGCTGCGAGTACCGGGCGTGAGTCGTGCTTCTGTAGCTCAGATGGTAGAGCACTTGCCCGCGAAAGGCAAAGGTCCCGAGTTCGAGTCTCGGTCGGGCACACAGTTTTAATCTGCCAGGAAGTTTCATATCAGCGCACACTCCGCTGCAGAGTGAAAATCTCATTCTGGAATGCTTCTGTAAATTGGTACAGTCGTCTGGCGCTGCTCCTTTCGTATAGGCAGCCGCCTCTTCTGCGAACAGTCGTAAGGGGCTCCCGATGTTTTTTACCAAGTCATTCATATTCATTGTATGGAGAGGTGGTCCCATCATACCTCCTTGGAGAACTTCTGAAATTACCTTTATATCCGTCGCGTTTGTTCTATCTACAAGGAAGTTCTGTATCCAGTTGCACATCTGGTCTGATACATAAGCTCGAATTTTTTCACCAAACGGCAGTGCGGGACGGTGTCGAACGCTTTGCTGAAGTCAAGGAACAAGGCACCAGTCTGAGCGCCGTTGCCTAAGCGTAAATGATTTCTTGTACGAACAGAGCGAGCTGAATTTAACAAGATCTCTCTTTGCGGAATGAATGTTGATCTGTATGGAGCGGGTTTTCGTTCTCCAGAAACATCATGATTCTTGAGCATAAAACTAACATGTTCCGTAATTCTACAACACACTGAAGTCAATGAAATGAAATGAAATGAGCGTATGGCATCGTTGGGCGGGAGGCCCCTATCCAGGGAAGTTCGGCCCCCAAGTCTTATTTCATTCGACGCCACACTGGGCGACTTGCGCGCCGGTGATGACGATGAAATGATGATGAAGACAACACAACACCCAGTCCCCGAGCGGAGAAAATCGCCAACCTGGCCGGGAATCGAACCCGGGCGTGGTTGCATGGGAGGCGTGCCCGTTACCCCCCAGCTAAGTAGGGCGGACGACGTCAATGATACAGGCCTATAAATATATGTATCTGTCGCAAGACTCTGCTTTAAAACGAGAATGACCCGCGTTGTTTTCCAGTCGCTAGGTACCCTTTGTTGCTCCAGCAAATTCTTTCGCATAATGTTTGTAGAATTTTACAGGTATTTCAACTGGTCCTGACGCTTTTCCATCACTGAGCGACTGTAGCTGCTTTCCTGTTCCCAGATCAGTTATTCTAATATCTGCCATTTCGACGTCCGTCCGATGATCAAAGGAGAGACCGTGTTGTGATCTTCCACGATGAAACAGTTTTGGAAGACCGAATCCAGTATTTCGGCCTTCTCAGTTCTGTATTCCGTTTTGGTGCCAGTATGGTCTCTGGCTGACTGAAAACAATTTCGAACTGTTCACTGATTTTACGTAAGAACGAGACGTCTTAGGGTATTTAGTGAGATCGGTTGACGAAACCATACTTTCAAAGTCATTGAACGCTTCTCTAATTGCTCTTCTTACTTTCATTTTCGCTTCGTTCAGCTTTTGTTTGTCAGCTTTGTTCTGACATCTCTTGAATCTCTGATAAAGTTCTATCCGTTTACGTAGCAGTTTTATAACACGGCTATGAAATCACGATGAATCTTCCCAGTCCCTTAAGACCTTATTCCAAACATACCTATCAAGGCAATCGAACGATGCTTTTGAAAATATCCATTTGTGCTCCACATCTTCTTCCTCAGCACTGAATATTTGATGTTAACTACTCAGATGCTTCGCAATTTGTATCGTGACACTCCTGCTAAATTAAAAATTTTCCTGTCATTCTTTGTAACACCCGTGGTCACAATTATTATCAGTGTCTTATGATCATAGATAAGTCTCCATGAACTGACTCGGTAAGTTCAGTTCTGTTTCTAGCTAGGAGGTCCATGACTTCAGCTTCACGAGCTCTTTCTCTAATTATCTGCTCGATGTAATTTTCAGACAAGGCATTCAGAATAATGCTACTCGAATCCCTGTCTCTTGCACCAGTTTTCAACGTATGGCTCTACCAGTATGTATCTGGCTAGTTGAAATCGCCTCCAATTGCAAAGGAATGATCAGTAAAGTTACTAAGATATTCTGTAAGTTCTCTCTGGAGCGCTCTTCCACTACAGTTCCTGATCCAGGCAACCTATAAAAGCATTACATTACGTTTTTAGATAGAACTTTGAGGTTTAACTTCACCCAGATTAATTCACATTCGAAATCCGTGATAACTTCACTAGATATTAATGAATTTTTTATGAGATAAATACTCCATCACTGACAACTGACGCATCCTTAAGATAAATATTCCAGTCTGAACATAGGATTCGTTAACTATTCGCTGTCTGTTCAACAAAACTTCTGCTCCATATCTTATTTGAACGTTATGAGCTTTAATAAGCGATACCAATTTTAAGACATCTCCTTGGAACTATCTGCAATTTGCTGATATCATATTAACTTTTCCTACATCCAACCTTCGAGGATGAGCAAACTCAAAAAATATTATGGCTGATTTGTTTTCGATTGCGGTACGCAATTCTTCTGTGATTCTGAGGGAGTTGGGGTTCTTCTAACCTAAAAAACCCCTATGAATGCATCACATATGCTCCGCTACCTTAGTACCGCTCACTGCGTGTAGTGCATGCCTGACCTATTAAGGGGAAGCCTACAATCCTACACTCGATAGCGGAGAAATTTGCATCCGACAGCGTCACAGAATCGTCTCAGCCCCTGGTTTAGACATTCTATTCTGCAACGATCGACCCTAGGCGTGATGCTAAAATTAAAGAGTTTAGCCTCAACTCAACGTGTGTTGGTTGCCTTTACCATATCAGCTATCTGTCGGAAGGTACGGAGGATAGCCTCAGAACCCTAGGGTAAGGCGTCAGTTGTGACTAAATGTGTCACTATTTGCAGTCGGTTGCATCCAGTACGCTCGATAGGCACCGGCAGAGCAACCTTCAAGCCGTGGACGTGGAGCCATTTAAGAGTTTAAAAGACACAGAATACAGAATTAAAACAGGTCGCTTCTTATTAGAAGCTGTGTCAAATCACAAACTAAATGGTGTGCATTGATGGGCTGCTGCAGGGATGGAAGCTATCTCTCAGCTTCTAATTCCGCCAGCAATGTTCCAAAGGTGTGAAAACAATTATATGGTCCAAACATTTGACGCTCTTTGGAACCTTTGAATCTTGCTTCGTTTCTCATCATATTATTACACAAAAATTTTGTATCATACATTTTTTGGAATATGGACAGTAAACAAAGCGGAAAGTGAAAATACACGTCGAATCTAGTTATACTGTTTTTTTTACCAAGTTTTTTGTTTAAGCAGTACTTTAAGTTTGTTTAAAATATCTATGCAAATATACAAACGTATATTATCAACGTAATTTTGACTTTACTATTTACAATCTGCTGTTGCTATTATTAATAACATTCAGCACAATGAATGGTATTTGAGAATGAATGGTATTTGAGCCGGCCGTGGTGGCCGAGCGGCTCTAGGCGCTTCAGTCCGAAACCGCGCGACAGTTACGGTCGCAGGTTCGAATCCCGCCTCGGGCATGGATGTGTGTGATGTCCTTAGGTTAGTTAGGTTTAAGTAGTTCTAAGTTCTAGGGGACTGATGACCTCATATGTTAAGTCCCACAGTGCTCAGAGCCATTTAAACCATTTTTGAATGTTATTTGATTTCGAAAAAAATTCTATAATTCATAACGTCATACTCGTCAAACGATATCATCATCATTTTTGTTGCTACGTAACGCCTTCCATAAAAGATATCGAGTACTGTCTTCCCAACACAGATGAATTACCAAACTGCCATATCCTCCAGATTTCAGCTCTGAATTGATGAACATCAAATTTATGGAGGCGTTTGTTATTTTTAAATCAATCAGTGGATTTACAACGAAATAATACAATGCCGTGGTAAGAAACGAGTGAAAATCAGTAATGGTGAACGATACAACTATCACGTGTCTGAAGAGCGGATTGTAAAAACACTATTTTTGGGTACAGTACACACGAACAAGTGTATACAAGTACTGCGTATCACGCCTGTAATATCCATCATGACCCTTCTATTTTGATTCGTTGTCCCGATACTGATATTTTTAAAACCATTGTAGTAATGTAGCCAGTATGAAACGTAAATTTACTATTGGATGGAAATGGTCGTGGGAAGCGCCCATTTACCTTACTACACTACACGAAAAGGCGGAAAAACTGTTTCATAGCTCTTTCGTTGGTTTTCACTTTGGCCCCGAATTCTATAGAAAGAGGAAGAATGCCCTTCGCTATTTTGAGATATTCTGAAGTATATCAAATGGCATTAAAAAATCTAAGCCAGTTACCTATGGAATGTAAAGTTTCTGAAACTCTGTACACCTTCTTTGTGTCACCCGGACAGCTTCAGAAATCTCAGTTCAATTAATGATGCAAGATTAGCAATCTACAGTTTTAAAAATACAGACAAAAATTTAGCCAGGAATACTGATGCCTCAATTTCGCAACCCTGCCAGAGATAATTCAACACACACGTTGCAAAAGTTGCATATATCTCACGTACATGGAAAAATTCGAATTTAAAAATATCGCAATTCAGGCACCTTTAAACAACGGATGACAAGAAGTTAATAATTCATATGAGTGCCTGGAGTGCCACTGCTCTAATGGGGACCAAATACCGACTTCAGTAACCTACACTATGTCATCAAAAGTATTCAGACACCCCCAAAAACATACGTTTTTCATATTAATTGCAGTGTGCTGGCGCCTACTGCCAGGTACTTCACATCAATGACCTCAGTTGTCATTAGACATAGTGAGAGAGCAGAATGCGGAGCTTCGCGGAACTCACGGACTTCGAAGGTGGTCACGTGATTGGGTGTCACTTGTCTCATATGTCTACATGCGAGATTTCCACGCTACTAAACATCCCTAAGTCCACTGTTTCCGACGTGATAGTGAAGTGAAAACGTGAAGGGACACATACAGCACAAAAGAGTACAGGCCGACCTCATCTGTTGACTGGCAAAGACCGCCGCCAATTGAAGACGGTCGTAATGTATAATAGGCAGACATCTATCCTGACCATAACACAGGAACTCCAGACTGCGTCAGGATCCACTGCAATTACTATGACAGTTAGGCGGGAGGTGAGAAAACTGGGATTTCATCGTCTAGCGGTTGCTCATAAGCCACATACCACGCCGGTAAATGCCAAACGACGTCTCGCTTGGAGTAAGAAACTTAAACATTGGACGATTGGTCGAAAAACATTGTGTTAAGTGACGAAGCACGGTATACTATGTGGCTATCTGATGGCAGGGTATGATTATGGCGAATGCCCGGTGAACGTCGTCTACCAACGTGTGTAGTGCCAACAGTAAAATTCAGACGCGGTGGTGTTATGGTGTGGTCGTGTTTCTAATGGAGGGGGCTTCTTCTGCGTGTCACTATCACAGCACATGCCTACACTAATGTTTTAAGCATCTTCTTGCTTCCGACAGTGGAGGAGCAATTAGGGGATGGCGGTTGCATCTTTCAACACGATCGAGCACCTGTTCATAAATTACGGCCTGTGGCGGAGTGGTTACACGGCAATAACATCCCTGTAAGGATTGGCCTGCACAGAGTCCTATAGAGCACCTTAGGGATGTTTTGAAACGCCGACTTCGTGCCAGGCCTCACCGACTGACATCGATATCTCTCCTCAGTGCAACACTCAGTCAAGAATGAGCTGCCATTCCCCAACAAACCTTCCAGCACCTCTTTGTACTTATGCCTGCGAGATGGAAGCTGTCATCTAGGCTATGGTTGGACAAATACCGTATTGAATTCCTACATTACCGATGGAGGGCGCCATGAACTTGTAAGTCATTTTCACCGACGAGTCCTGATACTTTTGATCACATATTGTATGTTCTCATTCAACCAGGCCAACAGATAGGTCTATGTTTTCACGTAATAAAGCTATGAATAATTGTCTGATACACGTTCTTAGTTACTTTGTAACTGTATGCCTGCAGAAGACTCAGAAACAGAATGCGCAGAAGAAAACGGGGGCGTTTGCAGTTCTAATGATGTTGGGAGCCATTCAGTTGGTGCGACACGCGTCCTGCGCGCTTTCACTTTCAGCGTTGCTTTCTGCCCAGGTTCCGTTCCACAAAATTTCATTTTTTTATAAAAATATGATTAAAAACGAAGCAAAAGAGAGTGTTTCAAAGAGCATAACATGATAGTACCATAAACTTTTTGACGGCTTTGGAATTTTATTGTTTGCTGATGTATCCCGTCAGCAGTATTCATTGTCAATAAAACAGAAAAAGCCTTTCAGCTAGCATAAGGTATTACTCTAACTACGACACGATTCAAGTCTGCATGGCTTTGAGTGTCCCAGAATTCAAACTTTACGATAATGGGCTCGTCAACAACAAGATATTGAAACATCAAGTAGTGGTATGATCTGTACATGAAACTAATTGAAAAACGTTTGTTTATTGCCATACGCGTTTCGTCCTTTTATTTGTGAAGTATTCTCAGTGGCTTGTAATACATGTTTCCTTTTATATATGTAATAAACGAATTATGTGATAGTTACAATATGTTACTATGTTACATTTTGTCCGGTTTTTCTCTCGTTTTTTAGGCTAGAGTCAACTTCTGTAGCATAAGTTTTGGGCTGTGCAGTAATCATTCGGTGTTTCAATTTCCAGCGCTGTCAGCTCATTTGTGTGATCCTGGCGATGTGTTCATTAGTCTCCATCCTCCAGTTGACCGATTTTCTACGTTCTTTCACCCACAATTGATACAACACATCGCATACATCACTTGTAAGGATACATTTTGGGTTCATCATGTGTGTATTTTCGGTGTGTAGTGTTACCAACTGTCCCTGTGTGTTTATCATTCGTGTTTTACTTATTTGTTTGTTTGTTGTTTGATCTTTTCACTTATTGTGTCTACATCTGCATCTACATTTATACTCCGCAAGCCACCCAACGGTGTGTGGCGGAGGGCACTTTACGTGCCACTGTCATTACCTCCCTTTCCTGTTCCAGTCGCGTATGGTTCGCGGGAAGAACGACTGTCTGAAAACCTCCGTGCGCGCTCTAATCTCTTTAATTTTACATTCGTGATCTCCTCGGGAGGTATAAGTAGGGGGAAGCAATAATTCGATACCTCATCCAGAAACGCACCCTCTCGAAGCCTGGCGAGCAAGCTACACCACGATGCAGAGCGCCTCTCTTGCAGAGTCTGCCACTTGAGTTTATTAAACATCTCCGTAACGCTATCACGGTTACCAAATAACCCTGTGACGAAACGCGCCGCTCTTCTTTGGATCTTCTCTATCTCCTCCATCAAACCGATCTGGTACGGATCCCACACTGATGAGCAATACTCAAGTATAGGTCGAACGAGTGTTTTGTAAGCCACCTCCTTTGTTGATGGACTACATTTTCTAAGCACTCTCCCAATGAATCTCAACCTGGTACCCGCCTTACCAACAATTAATTTTATATGATCATTCCACTTCAAATCGTTCCGCACGCATACTCCCAGATATTTTACAGAAGTAACTGTTACCAGTGTTTGTTCCGCTGTCATATAATCATACAATAAAGGATCCTTCTTTCTATGTATTGTGTGTGTGTGTGTGTGTGTGAGAGAGAGAGAGAGAGAGATAGATAGATAGAGAGAGAGAGAGAGAGAGAGAGAGAGAGAGAGAAAGAAGGGGGAGGAAGATTCGTTAATTATTTATTCTGCTTATGTTTCGGATTTCTGTTTGTGATTGTTTTAGTTGCTAACATGGATTTGGTCACTGAATAGCTTCTTTTACGTTGGAGTGGCTCTTTGTATGTGGACGCTTTCTTCCAATGTCAGGAGCTTTTTGTTGTAATTATTCACTCTAATAACTGTCATGTCACCTTCCATGCTGGATAGCTTGTGTCCATGTTGTATCAGGTGTTTAGCAAAGGCAGAACGGCTATTCTCATTTTTCCGACTCCTTATATGTTCTTTACATCTAGTTTTGAAATTCCTATCTGTCATCCCCAGATACGCTAATTTAAATTCTCGGTACTCTAACTGGTAGATCCATGCTCCTTGGTATTTATCTAGTTTGTCTGTTGCTTGAAAATGTGACTGGAATGTGTTTCTTGTTCTGTGAGTAATATTTAATCCATGTTTCTTTAATATATTTGCTACCTCATGTGTTTGTACGTTAAAGTGTTCCATTTTTTTCTGTTAGTCATGTCATGATTGTTAATGTTTTGTGTTTCCGCATGTGCTGTAGCGTCTGTGGGGTTCTTTAGTGTTTGTGTTCTCTGATTATTTTCATTTTTCTTTAGTAATGTTTACTTCTTTGGTTCAGTTTTTGTGCGATATGAGCGTTGTAACCATTGTTTGTGGCTAGGAGTTGTATTATTAGTAATTCTTTTTCATAGTTTTCTCCGCTGAAAAGAATGTTGTTTAGTCTGTGTAGCATGTGTTGCACGACCGTTACTTTTTAACTTTTTGGGCGGTTGGTGAATCATGTATAATTGTGTCTGTGGCTTTTGGCTATTTGAAGATGTTCAAATTTGTGTTTATTGTTCACTCTCTACATTATTATGTTCAAGAAATGTATTTACTTTCTTGTTTCTTTTTCATGGTGAACTGAATATTTTTATGTATGTTGTTTATGTGTCTATGAAGTTCACGAATTTTCTCTGTTGGCTCTGTTGGTTCATCTACCATACAGATTATGTCATCTACATATCTGTACCAGTAAACAGCTTTGTATCCTTTCCTTCTTATGACTGTACCAAAGATTGTGTTTTCTATGTGTCTGATGAATATATTTTCCAATGATCCTGATGGAATGGGAATCCCATTGGCAGCCCACCTTCTTGTAAGTAAAATTCCTTTTCACATTGGAAGTAATTTTAGGATATGGTTGCTTTATGGTTTTTAGTTATTTCATTAATATTTTCTGAGGTATTTCCTCGTATGTCAGTAAGTTTTCTTCAATTACTTTTATTGTGCCTGCAGTGGGTACTGAGGTGTACATGTTTTTTGTGCCAAAATAGATAGTTGATGCTGTTTGTAGGATGTGTAAGTCTTAATTTGAGCTATTAGTTCATTCCTGTTTTCCACTGTTCTCCTGTTCTTCTTCTCATAATGTTGCACTACTATTTTGCCATATGGTATGATCGCACCTTCATGAAATTAATAACAGGCCTCAACGGAATAAGAGGTTTTTGGAAATTGGGTTGGGAGATCCCCCATATCATGAACATTTCTTGCGTATTTCAACTTAGAGGGACAACAGCAAACATACATTTGTCGGCTTTACAGAGCCAACAGCCACAGACACAATTACACCTGATTCATCCAACCACACACAAAATCAAAAATTAGCGGCCCTACGACACATGTTAGACAGATTAAATAACATTCCATTCAACAACAGAAACTATGAAAATAATTACAAGAAATGCAACTCACAGCCACAAACAATGGTTATGACAGTCATACATTACAAAAACTCAAAGAACCAATAAAAACCCAATTAAAGAAGAATCAAAACAATCAGAAAACAAAAACACCAAAGAACCCCACAGACGCTACAGCACACACGGAAACACAAAACAGTAACACTCATGACATGAGTGACAGAAAAGAATGGAACACTTTAACATACAAACACATGAGGTAGCAAATATATTAAAGAAACAGGGATTAAACATTTCTCACAGAACAAGAAACACATTCCAGTCCATTTTCATGCAACAGACAAACCATATAAATACCAAGGAACATGGATCTACCAGTTAGAGTATCGAGAATTTAAATCAGCGTATCTGGGGATGACATAAGAATTTGAAAAATTAGGTATAAAGAATATATAAGGAATCGGAAAAATGAAAATAGCCATTATATCTTTGCCAAACACCTGATACAACATGGACACAAACTATCCAGCATGGAAGGTGACATGGCAGTTATTAGAGTGAATAATTACAACAAAAAAGCTCCTGAAATTGGAAGAAAACTTCCATGCACAAAGAGCCACTCCAGTGAAAAAGAAGGTATCCAATAATCAAATCAATGTAAACAATAAATCTCTGATCATGACGAAATAAATCTCGGGTGAACAGCCTGGTATGAGTGTGCATAGGACACAATATTTCGGCAATCGACCACGTTTCCATCATCAGGTGCGCTGATGTACTGTAGTTATTTTTATTTCGTCATAAAATACGCCTGGAGAAATTGAAGAATCAAATCTCTGATCATGTTAGCAACCGAGACAATAAGAAACAAAAATCCGAAACAAGTATATACAAAACAAGTGAAATTATCAATCCACACACACAACACAAACCAAAGACGAATGATAAAGATACAGCGATAGTTGGCAACACTACACACCGAAAACACAAAACACACACATGATGAGCACAAAATGTAAAGTGCAAGTGATGTATGAGATGTGTTGAATCAGATGTGGCCGTAACACCGCCAATTGGAGCATGGAAACAGATGAACACATCTCTAGAACAACACATATGAGGTAACAGCGCTGAAGATCGTAACCCCGAACGATAATTTCGCATCACGATATTTGTGCTACGAAAGATCATTCTAATCTAAAAAACAAGAGAAAAACAAGAAAAAATGTAAGAGTAACATATTGTATATACAACATAATATGTTTATTATGCGTATAAAACGAAACATGTATTATAGGTTACTGAAGATGAGTCACAAATAAAAGAAGCGAAACTCGTAAGGCAATAAACAAACTGCTTTCAGTTAGTTGCATAGATGGAACATACACTATGTGATCAAAAGTATCCGGACACCTGGCTGAAAATGACTTACAAGTTCGTGGCGCTCTCCATCGGTAATGCTGGAATTGGAAATGTTCTTGGCCCACCGTTAGTCTTGATGACAGCTACCACTTTCGCAGGCATACGTTCAAACAGGTGCTGGAAGGTTTATTGGGGAATGGCAACCCATTCTTCACGGAGTGCTGCACTGAGGAGAGGTATCGATGTCGGTCGGTGAGGCCTGCCACGAAGTCGGCGTTCCAAAGCATCCCAGTGGTGTTCTATAGGATTCCGGTCAGGACTCCGCGCAGGCCATTCTATTAAAGGGATATTACTGTCGTGTAACCACTCCGCCACAGGCCGTGTATTATGAACAAGTGCTCGATTGTGTTGAAAGATGCAGTCGCCATCCCCGAATTGCTCTTCAACGGTGGGAAGCAAGAAGGTGCTTAAAACATTAGTATAGGCCTGTGCTGTGATAGTTTCACGCAAAACAAGTCCCCTCCATGAGAGACACGACCACACCGTAACATCACCGCCTCTGAATTTTACTGTTGGTACTACACACGCTGGCAGATGCTGTTCACCGGGCATTCGCCATACCCACACCCTACCACCGGATTGCCACATTGTGTATCGTGATTCGTCCCTCCAAGCAACGTCTTTCCACTGTTCAATCGTACAATGTTTAAGCTCATTACACCGGCGTGATGGGTGGCTTATGAGTAGCCACTCACCTCCCGCCTAACTGTCATAGTACTTGCAGTGTATCCTGATGCAGTTTGGAATTCCCTTGTGATGGTCTGCACAGATGCCTATCTATTACACATTTTCAGCTGTCAGCGGCCTCTGTCAGTCAACAGATGAGGTCGCCCTATACACTTTTCTTCTGCACGTGTCCCTTCACGTTTCCACTTCACTATTATGTCGGATACAGTTGACCTACGGATGTTCAGGAGTGTGAAAATCTCGCGTACAGGCGTTTGACTCAAGTGACACCCAATGACCTGACCACGTTCGAAGTTCGTGAGTTCCGCGGTGAGCCCCATTCTGTGTCTCTCACAATGTCTATTGACTACTGAGGTCGTTGATATGGTCTGCCCGACAGTAGGTGGCAGCACAATCCACGGAGTATCAAAAACGTATGCTATAGCGTCTTTTCAAACCCGCTATCCAGGGTTCGCCGCGAGGCCGGGCGGGATCTGACTGGCTCACTAAACTGAACTCAAAAGGAGTCCTTATTGAACATGCCAGACCTGGTTCTAAAGACAAATTATTTTGTTAGCAGTCGAAAACTGTGTACAGAAACATATCTTGGAAGAAAACCAGCAGCAAATAATACGCGAAGTAACAGTGACAGATGCAGATGTAGAGGGTAACTTTCACAAGCTCAGGAACTGGCTAAATAGTTCGTTTGCAGTGAGCGTCTAAGGAAATAGTGTTGGGAAAAACTAGAAATTTCACAAGAAAGTTTACACTAGATGATTTCCTGCAATTTTCATAAAGACTTAACAGCAACGATTCGAACAAATCAAATGGTTCAAATGGCTCTGAGCACTATGGGACTTAACATCTGAGGTCATAAATCCCCTAGAGCTTAGAACTACTTAAACCTAACTAACCTAAGGACATCACGCACATCCATGCCCGAGGCAGGATTCGGACCTGCAACCGTAGAGGTTGCGCGGTTCCAGACTGAAGCGCCTAGAAACGCTCGGTCACAACGGCCGGCAAGAATTCGAACAGCGTCATTCAACGTTTGATTATTTTAACCTCCAAAATTTAACATTCAAGCAATAGCAATTAAAACAGTAACATCATCAATCCGATTGGATAAGGAAGTTAACATATACGCACTACAAGACTATAAATTTTTTAACTGACTTGTAAGTAGCTATTCCCGTACCATCTCAACTCAATAACATTCTAATTAAATCTGGACTAATAATCTAAAACCTATTGACAGAATAAATAAAAAACAATAACAATAAAACGATTTATACTCTTTTCAGAAGACATAAAATGTTTCCAGTAATAAATAACTAAAGAGCAGATATACACAAGGTGTCCGGGGAGGAATGGTCATTATTCATGGATATAACAGGAACGACAATTCGAAGCAAAATAGTCCAGTTTATTTGGGCACTAAGATGCAGACTTTAAGAGTTGAGAGCATTTCGTCTACGATGCTACGGAAAAAATCTCTTCTACTGAACGCTCTTTGCTTTCCGTATTTAGGCAGACTGTAGTATGTACGAAAACAAGAAAAAAACATTCAGTAAAAATGGCTCTAGAATGTATACCTTCACTGCTACGACCATTTCTTCAGTAGGACACATGCGTTACGGAATGGCGAAGATGAATAAGCGCTCAGAGACTTTAAGGTACGCACTTTAGAGCCCATGCTGACTGAAAATCTTTCTCTTGTTTTGGTTCATACTGCCACCTCTAAAAATCTGTAATACTGAGTGTTTTAGTAGAAGGGATTTTTTTCAGAGTATCGAAGGTGACGAAGCGCCCTTAGGTCTTACGTATGCAATGTAGTGCTTTGTTTACTTGACTTATTTGCTTCGAATGGTCGTTCCTGTCATATCCCTGAAAATCAAAGTTCTTCCGGAAACAGTCTGTATAACAAAAGGTATGTAAATGAAATACACTCCTGGAAATGGAAAAAAGAACACATTGACACCGGTGTGTCAGACCCACCATACTTGCTCCGGACACTGCGAGAGGGCTGTACAAGCAATGATCACACGCACAGCACAGCGGACACACCAGGAACCGCGGTGTTGGCCGTCGAATGGCGCTAGCTGCGCAGCATTTGTGCACCGCCGCCGTCAGTGTCAGCCAGTTTGCCGTGGCATACGGAGCTCCATCGCAGTCTTTAACACTGGTAGCATGCCGCGACAGCGTGGACGTGAACCGTATGTGCAGTTGACGGACTTTGAGCGAGGGCGTATAGTGGGCATGCGGGAGGCCGGGTGGACGTACCGCCGAATTGCTCAACACGTGGGGCGTGAGGTCTCCACAGTACATCGATGTTGTCGCCAGTGGTCGGCGGTAGGTGCACGTGCCCGTCGACCTGGGACCGGACCGCAGCGACGCACGGATGCACGCCAAGACCGTAGGATCCTACGCAGTGCCGTAGGGGACCGCACCGCCACTTCCCAGCAAATTAGGGACACTGTTGCTCCTGGGGTATCGGCGAGGACCATTCGCAACCGTCTCCATGAAGCTGGGCTACGGTCCCGCACACCGTTAGGCCGTCTTCCGCTCACGCCCCAACATCGTGCAGCCCGCCTCCAGTGGTGTCGCGACAGGCGTGAATGGAGGGACGAATGGAGACGTGTCATCTTCAGCGATGAGAGTCGCTTCTGCCTTGGTGCCAATGATGGTCGTATGCGTGTTTGGCGCCGTGCAGGTGAGCGCCACAATCAGGACTGCATACGACCGAGGCACACAGGGCCAACATCCGGCATCATGGTGTGGGGAGCGATCTCCTACACTGGCCGTACACCACTGGTGATCGTCGAGGGGACACTGAATAGTGCACGGTACATCCAAACCGTCATCGAACCCATCGTTCTACCATTCCTAGACCGGCAAAGGAACTTGCTGTTCCAACAGGACAATGCACGTCCGCATGTATCCTGTGCCACCCAACGTGCTATAGAAGGTGTAAGTCAACTACCCTGGCCAGCAAGATCTCCGGATCTGTCCCCCATTGAGCATGTTTGGGACTGGATGAAGCGTCGTCTCACGCGGTCTGCACGTCCAGCACGAACGCTGGTCCAACTGAGGCGCCAGGTGGAAATGGCATGGCAAGCCGTTCCACAGGACTACATCCAGCATCTCTACGATCGTCTCCATGGGAGAATAGCAGCCTGCATTGCTGCGAAAGGTGGATATACACTGTACTAGTGCCGACATTGTGCATGCTCTGTTGCCTGTGTCTATGTGCCTGTGGTTCTGTCAGTGTGATCATGTGATGTATCTGACCCCAGGAATGTGTCAATAAAGTTTCCCCTTCCTGGGACAACGAATTCACGGTGTTCTTATTTCAATTTCCAGGAGTGTATATTCAATCCATAATCAAAGTTATGACCACTGAAAGTTTTCCGAAACTCTTCGTTCCAATTAATGCAGAAGGTAGAGAACACGAAAACAAATATATTTGGCTACGGTAGATATGGTCCCTGACGGCAGATTCTGATGCTATGGCAGATTTACACAAAAGGTAGTTTAGCAAGATAATTACAGCGGTGGCACTTACAGGAACTGCTGGAATGCGTGACCATTGGTCCGTATGAGAGCAGTAGATCGTCGGAACATTGACTGTCGTATCCGTTCGAAGATCCCTGGCATGTCCGCAATGGTAGAAGCAGCGACGACAATTCTAGCGATGTGGTGTTCTTGTGTTTTCAGAATCGTTTCTCCCTGTATCTGCTTCATAATAAATTGAAATACGTGATATCAGGTAACCTGGGTGACCAGGCCATAGGGCCAACTCGCCCTGTTTATCGATTCCTGTTGATTCTTCACAGCAATGCTGAAGTGGACTGCCACCCCTTCGTGCTGGAAGTACATCCTTTGACTGACGTTCAGAGGTCCATCCAACCAATATAGTCAACTATCCGTTGATAGGGCAGTTTTCAACATCAGTGCACATTTCCAGTCAGCGATGCCGTTACGACATTAAACGTCAGCACCATTAACAAAATGTTTCCTAACATTACAAACTGACTTCAGAGAACATACGTCCGTATCGAAGCACATTTGTTTTGATGTTCTGTAGCTCCTGTATTAATCTGGACGAATAGTTACGGAACGCCATGCATAGAGCAATTTAAAAAGTTCCCATCAACGAAAACTCCAAAGCTATTAGTAAATAGGAAATCCCTAAAATAAAAATTAGTTCTTCATAAAAACGAATAAAATAACGAAGTACATGGCTGAAGGTGAAGAACTTCATGTCATCGATACCACAAAGCAAACACAGCGCCATCGTCTCAGGGCATTTCCCTGGACAACACCCTTATGGTTTTCCCCTTGTTATCTGCAGCTGCACTTACTACAGTAGGGGAATCTATGCTCCAATTATCTTGAGACTTTCCAATTTCTTGTTGAAACTATTTCCGTGCTTGTCAGTCTACATGGCTTCCTTGAACAAACAGGCATAGTAGTTTTCCTCCACTGTGGGAACCCGTTATCCTTGACGCTTCTTATTTCGTCTCACTCCTCGGAACGTACGACGGGCGTTTGAAAAGGCCGTGCAAAGTCCGAGAGATGACACCACCGAGGTCACGTTTAGTTAGTAGCATCTTTGGAAAGAACGCACACCACGTTTCAGCCATATTTGTCTGTTTCTTTGTGTTTGGCATTCGTGTGAATCAAGGAAGTCGAGTGATTGTCAAAAAATGGACGAAAAAGAATTTCGTGTGGTGATTAAACGTTCCCTTATGAAAAGCAAGGCCGCGCCGGATTAGCCGAGCGGTCTAAGGCGCTGCAGTCATGGACTGTGCGGCTGGTCCCGGTGGAGGTTCGAGTCCTCCCTCAGGTATGTGTGTGTTTGTCCTTAGGATAATTTAGGTTAAGTAGTGTGTAAGCTTAGGGGGACTGATGACCTCAGCAGTTAAGTCCCATAAGATTTCACACACATTTGAACATGAAAAGCAAAACACCTCAGGAGAGCAAAGAGAAGCTTGATAAACATTACCGTTACTCTGCACCTTCCATTAGAACAGTTTATAAGTAGTTTCAAAATGTTAGGAGTGGCCATATGGGCACAATTGACACTGAACCTTCTGGACGCCCTCCAGAAATCATTGATGAAATTCATGATATGGTGATGGATGACAGAAGAGTTAAGGTGCGTGAGATTGCTAATGCTGTGGGGATCTCGAATGAACGGGTACATAATATTTTGCATAAACATTTGGTCATGAGAAAGCTATCCGCAAGATGGGTTCCGCGATTGCTCACGCTTGACCAAAAATGGAATCATGTGAATTGCTGCAAGGATGGTTTGCAGCTATTCAGGAAGAATCCGCAGGACTTTAAGCGTCGTTTCGCCACTGTGGAAGAAACATGGATACATTGCTGTACTCCTGAGACCAAAAAACAACCTAAACAATGGGTTACCAAGGAAGAATCTGCACCAAAAAAGGCGAAAACCATTCCTTTGGTCCGAAAGGTTACGACGACTGTCTTTTGGGATTCTCAAGGGATAATCCTCATCGACTATCTGGAAAAGGGTAATACTATTACAGGTGCATATCATTCATCGTTATTGGACCGTTTGAAAACCGAGCTGCAAGAAAATCGCCGGTGATTGGACTGCAAAAAAGTCCTTTTCCATCATGACCTCAGCAGCTATGGTAGCAAAATTATTGGGAATAGGATTCCAACTCGTTTCACATCCCCCCTATTTTCCAGACTTGGCTCGCTCGGACTACTGTTTGTTCCTCAATTCTAAGAAATGGCTGGCGGGACAAAGATTTTATTCAAACGAGGAGATGATTGCAGCAACTTATAACTATTTTGCAGACTTGAACAATTCCTATTATTCGGAAAGGATCAACAAATTAGAACAGCGTTGGACGAATTGTATAAGTCTAAAAGGAGACTATGTCGAAAAATAAATAAGGTTTACCCAAAACACGTAAGTAGTTTTTATTTTTGCACGGTCTTTTCAAACACCCCTCGTATTGTAGGTGGAACAGGTCGCCTTACAGACAAGGGGAGGACTACAGTGGTAATGATCAGGAAACGGCACCAAACTGTGGCGCGGCAACTTCGCATAGCCGTCGGCCGTGTGCTTGATTCTACTCTGCCACTTGCAGTTAATCTTCGTACATCCGTAGTTGAAATGGAGGACAGTGGGACGTCAGCTAGTATAAATTTATATTAAAAATGAAGAAGTTCCTCCAGCTGTATTTAAGGTGTCGATTTTATTTTGGCAACTATTTTCAACGTCATCTTCAGGCCCATACACTTGTTGACGTCAACTGCGTGCGGCTGATACTAGAAGTCAGTGGTGAGATACGGACGTGCTCCGTGTGGAAGGTGGTTAGTAACTCGCAGTTAAGGTGATGCTGGCAAAATGCCTACGGTGTCAAGAGAACGATGCATGCGTGTCCGAAGGAACGTTGTACAGTTCTTCTTTACAACACAGACACTGGAATATCAGTTTTGTAAGAGTCTCCAGGCAGCTCGGTAACGTCAGTATGCCAGCACGGCCTTCATTGGCCAGCGAGTTACCTAGATAAAATATAGTTCGACTCTCTGATCCCATTACCACTTCCTAACCAGTTAACTTGAGTCCACGATTTGCCATCACTCTGTCACTCCGTAAAGTCAATTCGGACCACGATTGAGCCGAACAGAGGGGATTAAAGGGCTTGTCCCAACTGGACTCTGCAGCGTTGGCAGAATTCTGCCCGTCGCCTCTCCGCAGTAAGACGGCCCAGCATCAGTGGCGAGAGCGGACACCCGCATAAGGAAGAGAACCATCGAATAAGTCGGGACGAGCTGGCAGCGGTCACCCTTAGAACGCCGAAGCTTCCCCTCTACCCTTTCGCACCGCAGCTCGCCGCTCGTCTGCATAATGCGGACATTCGTGTGCAGAGCTGGCTACGCCTCGCGCGCCACGACTCGCGCCGCCCCTCTGCCGCCCCCGCCGCCACCGCCGATGCTGACGCCGCCCCCGCCGCAGATTGCCGCCGTTACACGTCCGGCCGTCGCCGCCGGCGCTCCGGAACAATTCGTTCGGCAGCAGAGGCGGAGGCCGGCCTGCCGGCGCGGATACTGCTTGGTAGTAAAGTGTGGCGCCGCGTGACGGGTTGGCTCGCGCCTCGCCCGGGCTTTCAGAGGCCTTCCTGGAGCGCCGCTGGAGGGCAGGTCGCACACGTGCCCTGGACAAAGCCCACACCGGCCTGAGAGCCCAGCTCAAAATTCAGCCGTCTCTGGAGCCATGTTCAGATATAGGCAAGTTAAGAATGTCAAGGAAAGAAAAATTAAAAGCAGGACGCCACTTTTCCGTCACTTGCTTTCCGTCTAGATTGTTCTACCTCTTTTCCTTTTCGCCATCTGAGGAGCACAATTCGGGTCAGTTACTCTTCTTCTGGTTTTTATCCTATATTCTTTCGTTCTCATGCTCTGCAACTTTCTTCCTTCATCAGTCCATGAGGATTTAAACCTGGATCTACGTCTATGCTGAAAATCTAGGGGTTGGGTTGTTTGGGGAAGGAGACCAGACAGCGAGGTCATCGGTCTCATCGGACGAGGGAAGGACCGGGAAGGAAGTCGGCCGTGCCCTTTGAAAGGAACCATTCCAGCATTTGACTGGAGCGATTTAGGAAAATCACGGAAAACCTAAATCAGGATGGTCGGACGCGGGATTGAACCGTCGTCCTCCCGAATGCGAGTCCAGTGTCTAACCACTGCGCCACCTCGCGTGGTGAAAATCTAGGACAGCCTGATTTTTTTTTCTCTCTTCTTCTTTTCATGAAAGGCACTCTGTTGTGAATCTCTCTTCCCAGTTTCCCATTTCTTCCAGATACCTTTTGTACCGTTTAGTTCCCTTGTTCAGAAGAATCTGTTACCTGAACAATCTATTGCCTCGGGTGTTAATGTTACCTTATCTATTCTAAAGATGTGTCAGAGAAAGAAGCTCCTTATGGTTACCTGAAATTGTCAGGAGGAGAACGATCTCGTATTATGAAAAATATAATCTTCTTGTTAAACAAGATCTTTGTCAGCTCGCAGTAATTACGTCTATAAACGACTAGTTTCGGCAAATTTTAATTGCCATCGTCAGATCATCACCATACATCAAGGGTTGTGTCACTGTACGTAGTGTATTGTTCATGTCTAGATGTTGCACTACACAGAGTGGCACAATGTCTAATGTATGTAGATGATCTGAAGATGACAATTAAAATTTGCAGAAACTAGTCGTTTATACACCTAATTGACCTAATTACTGAGATCTGAGGAAATAAAACTTCTCTAATAAGAAGATTATGTTTTACAATATGCTCCTTTTTCTAATGGTGATCGAGATTCTCTTTATCTGGATATACATCATCTGATCAAAAGTATTCGGACTCTCCTTGAAAAAAAATTCAAATGGCTCCAAGCACTATGGGAGTTAACATCTGTGGTCATCAGTTCCCTAGACTTAGAACTACTTAAACCTAACTAACCTAAGGACATCACACACATCTATGACCGAGGCAGAATTCGAAACTGTGACCGTAGCAGCAGCACGTTTCGGGACTGAAGTTCCTAGAATCGCTCGGCCACAGCGGCCGGCCACTCCTTGAAGCGCGGAGTTGACCACTAATATCACGAGAGCTGAACCCGCCAGTGTAAAGAAGAAGTGAAGTATTGTGTTGAAACTAGAGAAGCAGTCAAAGCAGCCTGAGTGGGTCATAAGAGCGCTGTGACTTCGGAGGTGGAATACTCCCTGGATGTCTCGTGAGTAACAAATCTATCAGGGACATTTCAACCTCAACTGATGATGTTATTTTGAAATCGAAACGCGAAGGAACAACCGCAGTTAACCCAAGACCAGACAGACCTCAATTACTGACAGACAGCAACCTTCGATCATCGTGATGGATGGTTGTAAAAATCGCACGAAATCAGTGCAAGGAACCACTCGTGTGTTCCAGAGTGCTATCAGCAGTCCGCCAGCACAGTCACTGTGCGTAGGGAGTTAAAACAAGTGGGGTACAGTGGTCGAGCAGCTCTTCAAAAGCCACACATTTCTGTTGTCAAAGCTAAGCGACGCGTGAGGTGGTGTAAAGGGGGAGGCCACTGGACACCTTGCTTCTGGACGACTGGATGTGAGTGATTTGGAGATCACTCTGTACCCTGCGGCAATCCGATGGTTTGGGAGAAGCCTCTGCCATCACGTGTAGTACCAATAGTAAAGTATGAAGGACAATGTGTTAGGGATGGGGTATTCTGGTGATTATGGTGTGGTCCTCTTATTGAACTTAAGGAAAGGAGGGATGTGAACATGTTTTATAGCATTGTGTACTGCCCAGAGTAGAGGAAACTATGTATCATCATGACAATGTACCATGTCATAAAGTAGTCTCTGTGAATATGTGCTATGCGGACAATGGCATTTCTAAAATGGATTGGCTTGTTTTGAATCCCGATCTGAACCCAATTAAACACCTTTGGGATGACTCAGAACGTCGTATTCTCTCCAGACCGCAGCGTCTAACATCTCTACCTTCTCTGGCGTCGCCTCGTGAGGAAGAAAGGGCTGCCAGACGTTCAGGGACCTATTTAAAAGTTTCTTTAGCACAATTTAAGACCTCAGGGCGTAGGTTGCACACACCCCATATCAAAGTCGACCGATAGGTGGCTGGATATGTTTGATCAGATACACTCCTGGAAATTGAAATAAGAACACCGTGAATTCATTGTCTCAGGAAGGGGAAACTTTATTGACACATTCCTAGGGTCAGATACATCACATGATCACACTGACAGAACCACAGGCACATAGACACAGGCAACAGAGCATGCACAATGTCGGCACTAGTACAGTGTATATCCACCTTTCGCAGCAATGCAGGCTGCTATTATCCCATGGAGACGATCGTAGAGATGCTGGATGTAGTCCTGTGGAACAGCTTGCCATGCCATTTCCACCTGGCGCCTCAGTTGGACCAGCGTTCGTGCTGGACGTGCAGACCGCGTGAGACGACGCTTCATCCAGTCCCAAACATGCTCAATGGGGGACAGATCCGGAGATCTTGCTGGCCAGGGTAGTTGACTTACACCTTCTAGAGCACGTTGGGTGGCACGGGATACATGCGGACGTGCATTGTCCTGTTGGAACAGCAAGTTCCCTTGCCGGTCTAGGAATGGTAGAACGATGGGTTCGATGACGGTTTGGATGTACCGTGCACTATTCAGTGTCCCCTCGACGATCACCAGTGGTGTACGGCCAGTGTAGGAGATCGCTCCCCACACCATGATGCCGGGTGTTGGCCCTGTGTGCCTCGGTCGTATGCAGTCCTGATTGTGGCGCTCACCTGCACGGCGCCAAACACGCATACGACCATCATTGGCACCAAGGCAGAAGCGACTCCCATCGCTGAAGACGACACGTCTGCATTCGTCCCTCCATTCACGCCTGTCGCGACACCACTGGAGGCGGGCTGCACGATGTTGGGGCGTGAGCGGAAGACGGCCTAACGGTGTGCGGGACCGTAGCCCAGCTTCATGGAGACGGTTGCGAATGGTCTTCGCCGATACCCCAGGAGCAACAGTGTCCCTAATTTGCTGGGAAGTGGCGGTGCGGTCCCCTACGGCACTGCGTAGGATCCTACGGTCTTGGCGTGCATCCGTGCGTCGCTGCGGTCCGGTCCCAGGTCGACGGGCACGTGCACCTTCCGCCGACCACTGGCGACAACATCGATGTACTGTGGAGACCTCACACCACACGTGTTGAGCAATCCGGCGGTACGTCCACCCGGCCTCCCGCATGCCCACTATACGCCCTCGCTCAAAGTCCGTCAACTGCACATACGGTTCACGTCCACGCTGTCGCGGCATGCTACCAGTGTTAAAGACTGCGATGGAGCTCCGTATGCCACGGCAAACTGGCTGACACTGACGGCGGCGGTGCACAAATGCTGCGCAGCTAGAGCCATTCGACGGCCAACACCGCGGTTCCTGGTGTGTCCGCTGTGCCGTGCGTGTGATCATTGCTTGTACAGCCCTCTCGCAGTGTCCGGAGCAAGTATGGTGGGTCTGACACACCGGTGTCAATGTGTTCTTTTTTCCATTTCCAGGAGTGTATTTACTTAATCCTGTTAGAGATCCTAGTAACCTTCTGAGAAACATTCATTCCATAAATTCTACCCTGTCAATTAATCCTGTTGTTATGAGTCGGAGACGTTATGCTGCGTGTACAGCTGCAGGTTGTCTCAATTTTTCATTGACCGAAATGTTCTTATTATTGTATATGTTCATTTTTTACTTTATATGCTAAATTCGTCTTGTTTATTAGTACTCCCATTGCTCCTTTTACTGCCAGATCAGTTTCTGTTCATTCTTCTAGGTATCTGAATTTTCCCTTCTTCTATTGTTACCCACCTAGGAGGTCTCTCCTCATTAGATTTCTGCGGATCTGCTTTAGATACCTGCGTCGTGTGATTATACGCCAGTTCTAATGATTCCGACAATATCGCCTGCGAATACCACACAGTCTACCTGTTTTCGGTTATTCTTGCACCCCAGTCGTAGTCCACCTGCTCTTTTCATTTCTCGTAGCCATTCTCTGATCATCTTATCAACGAGAAACTTAAAAGGAAAAGTTGAGAGTCTGTCTCCCTTCCTGCCTCCGGTTTGCATCCTGAAGGATTCTGAAAGTTTTTTCTGTACTTGACCTTGGATGTGATGTTGCTTACGGTCTCTTTATTCAATTCACTGGATTTTCTATCGAATCACATCGCCTCCAACAGTATGCTTCTTTCACTGTTTATTCAGTGTTAAATATTTCCATCACTGTTCAGATTCTCATGCGCATATTCCTGCACGGTAGTATCTAATGCTTTACACAAAAAAGAAAATTTGGAAACAGTTAAACATCTCGCAACTACCTCAGTTGCGCTGTAAAACTGCCGTGTTAGTTCATTGCCACCTGCGGTTTTAGCCAATATAAACTCAATTTCAAACGTGTTAACATATTTTCAAGTATGCATTCGTTATTTTTTCATAGAGTTTGCATGTTTACGGATAGTTTTCTCTCCAGTATGGAGTGTTAACGGTAATATTAACTTTTGGAATATCTTTAATTTTAGTAGCTATTATTTTTCGTCGTTTTCTAACTAACTTAAAAATTACGTAGTAGTAACGCTATTATACAATGTCTAAATTTGTGTTATAGCCAGGTTTTGGAACATTTTGTCAATATGACTAACCTGTGCCTTTATCATTCTTCCAGGGCAAGAACAATGCCAAAATGTATATTCCGCACGGGAAAAGCAAGAAATGGGACTAAACAAATATGAGCACGGCGATTCTTGCAGTCAGAAATAAAGCTGCGGGGGTTGCCCAGACAGTAATGCACGGCTTCTTTTTTTTTTTTTTTTCTCAACCGGAAACTATGCTACGAATGCGAAACGTTACGTATGTATTATTTGAAGTCTCCTGAGTCAGATCACCAAGTTTCTGTCACTTCCGACAGATAGCGTTGCTGCAAGACAGTTTCAAAATTGCGTCTGTAGGTGATGTACGTTACAAGCAGGTTGCCGTCATTGAATTTCTCACTGCAGAGAAAGAAACTATGGGGACTATTCACAAACGCTTGGGCAAGGTCTATGGAGCAGCTGCTGTCGACAGAAGTACAGTTAGTCGATGGGCACGGAGGTTGAGGTCATCCGAAGGCGATTCAGTGGAGCGCCACTATTTGCCAATCCCGTCTCCGGCCATCCTGATTTAGGTTTTCCGTGATTTCCCTAAATCGTTTCAGGCAAATGCCGGGATGGTTCCTTTGAAAGGGCACGGCCGATTTCCTTCCCAATCCTTCCCTAACCGGAGCTTGCGCTCCGTCTCTAATGACCTCGTTGTCGACGGGCCGTTAAACACTAACCACCACCACCACCTCCACTATTTGCACCGGTCGGGGAGACTATCCACGGGTGTCACAAACATAGATGTTGCAGCGAGCGGATACTAACATTCGCGAGAACACATGCGTTACGACTCGGCAGTTGGCGCTGCAGCTACCAATCAGCAAAGGAAGTGTGGGTGCAATCATCCACACTCTTGGATATTCAAAAGTGTGTGCAAGATGGGTCCCGCGATGTCTAACGGTAGATCACAAATCGCACAGAAAAAACATTTGTCTTGATTTGTTGTAACGTTCTGAAGTTGAGAGGGAGGCCTTCTTGTCCCGGATTGTTACAGGAGATGAAACCGGGGTTCACCATTTTGAGCCCAAAACAAAACGGCAGTCGATGGAATGGCGCCATTCCCAGTCTCCACAGAAGCAAAAATGCACAGCAGTTGCTTCCGCTGGAAAGGTCACGATCACCGTGTTATGGGACTGCGAAAGTGTGATGCTCGTTGATGTGATGTCAAAAGTCTGTGCCATTAATTCAGAAGCATATGTCAATACATCAACGAAACTCAAGACGCGCTTCCAGCAACTTCGGCGCCACAGCAACCCAGGTGATGTTTTGCTGCAACACGATAATGCACCGCCCCACACGAGTCTGAGACTACTTAACACATCGCAAAACATGGTTGGACAGTGTTACCCCATCCATCCTGCAGCCCTGACCTAGCCCCCTCGGACTTTCATTTGTTTGGGCCATTAAAGAAAGCCATTCGTGGAAGACATTTTGAGGACGATGAGGAGATGATTTACACAGTGAAACAATGGCTCCGTCACCAGGAAAAGGATCGGTACCCATAGGACAAACATGCCCTTGATTCATGATGGAGGAAGGCCATACAACGGGATGGAGATGAAGTGGAAAAATAGGGTGTGTAGATAAGACACCATTCTTTGGTGTGTGTCATTCCCATTATGTTCAATAAAGAACTGTTGAAGAAAAACATGCGGTGCATTACTTTCTAGGTAACCCTCGTATATGGACACTGAAGGCTCCTAAAATCTTAATCAGAAGAGAAATTTTATGGCTTCATATGTCGTTACAAGAGTCGAATAGCTTGCCAGTTAGCGTCAAGGAATTTTCTGCGACCTTCGTTAGGAAGAGAAGGACGGAAAAGGTTGGGTAAATATTGCAACATCATAAGAAATGGACGAGAATTAATTGTTTTTAATTATATAATTTGAGGCCAACTGTAAACCTCAACAGAGGATTCTCAGTTTAACTGCTCACCTCCAAGGGAAAAATTTGTATATATTTGTTTTCTGAATGTGGACGATCAAAATCACACGAGGGTTGACACTAGGCAAGACTGAAACCTTGCAATTCGTTTTTCTCTCCTGCGACGCTTGACAGAGCGCTAAACCTTGCGAACTCCATCGGTTTGCAGTCGCGGCTTTCATGCCATGTAATAACTTGCGTTTACTTGTGAATGAAGACATATCGATGTCACTACCATTTTAAAAACTTGCTTGTACTTTTAGCTATATTTAACTCGCAATGATACATAATGTAAGCTGCACACTATCACACTTTTTCAACACAAGGTATGTAAACGAAGTATTGTGCATTTACAGGTAGAGTCATTTCACAGTGTGAAAATGTCAGATTTTTTAACCGCGTGCTTTCTCCAGAATCGACTTAGAAGATTATGGAACCTGAAACTAGAAGTAGCAGCTTTCTTTTTTCACAGAGAAAATAGACTTACAGTTTCTGATGAAAAATTCAATGCCTAAAACCTTCAAGGGTTTTTACAGAGAGAAAATCGGAGAAGAGGGCTTTGCCCCCTTTCCCGAGCAATAAGAGCGTAGGAGGCTTGAACGAGCTTAAGTTAAGTCGAATGCAGTTGCTCCCTGTGTCCAGATCTACTACCTGTACATCTGCTGGATTTTCATAGAACTATGTACACCAAACAATTTGAACGAAGATAAAAGGCAGATGCAGGCCTCTGGCACCAAATGACACTCTTGGCTGAATTTACCATCTACTTCTCCAACCGGTTGCTTTTGAGGCCTCATGAACGAGGCTGCATAAAAAAAAAAAAAAAAAAAAAAAAAAAACATTTATGTATGATAAAAGTTTACGTACAAGTTGTCCACGTATAATATATGTACCTTCTTTGAGTCATCAGTCTTGTGATTTGTTTGTCGTGGCCTACCAAGAAGCACCTCTCCTGCGCCAACAATTTCACCTCAGAGTAGTAATTGCAGCCTAGGTCCTCACTTATGTGCAAAATGTATTTGAGTCTCAGTCTTCCTCTACAGTTTTACCCTCGAGGGCTCCCTCTGATACCATGGAAGTTACTCCTTGATGTCTTAAAAGATGTCCTACCAACGTGTCCCTTCTTCTTGTCAATGTTTTCAATATATCCCTTTCCTCACTGATTCTGCGGAGACCCTCATCATTTCATACTTTATCAGACCAGCTAATTTTCAATATTCTTCCGTAGCATCACATATCTTCACATCTTTGATCTCTTCCCTCAGTCCATGTTTCACTACCATACGACGCTGTGCGCCAAACGTACATTCTCATGTCTTCTTCATATTAAGGCTTATCTTCCATATTAGTAGACTTCTCTTGGCCAGGAATACCTTTTTTCCAGAGCTGGTCTCATTTTTACGTCCTCCTGGCTCCATCCTTCAAGGGATAGTTTGTTCCCCAGGTAGAAAAATTCGTTAACTTCACCTACTTCATGATCATCAATTCTGATGTTAAATTTCTCGCTGTTCTCGTTTCTGCTATTTCTCATTATTTTCGTCTCAATCCATAATCTGTACCCACTAGAATGTTCATTCCATTCAACAGATCCTGTAATACCTCTTCATTTTCATTGTGGATAGCAATGTCATCAGAGAATCATGTCACTCATATCCATCCACCTTGAATTTTAAACGCACTGATGAGCATTTCATTTTTTCAGCCATCACTTCTACGATGCCTAGATTGAACAGTCGAGGGGAAACACTTAATCCCTGTCTTACACTCTTTTTAATCAGAGCACTTAGTTCTTGGTCTTCCATCCTTATTGCTACCTCTTGCTTCTTGTAATATTCTGTATTACCAGTCTTTCCGTACAGATTACCCCTATTTTCTCAGTATTTCGAACACCTTGCACCATTTTATTCTTTCGAATCCTTTTTCCATGTCGAGAAACCTATGGAAGTATATTGATTTATCTCCAGTTTTTCTTCCATTAGCAGTTGCACCGTCAGAACTGCCTCTCTGGTGCCTTTACCTTCCCTAAGGCCAAAATGATAGTTATCGAACAGATCCTCATTCTTTTCCTTTTTCTGTATATTATACTTGTCAACAGATTGAATCCATGGACTGTTAAGGTAATTGTGCGATAATTCTCGCACTTTTCGGCTCTTCTTGCTATTTCGGAGCTGTAAGAAAGATGCTTATCCGAAAGTCTCATAGTATATTGCCAGTTTCCTACATTCTAAACATCAACACGAATAGAAGTTTGGTTGCCATTTCTCACAATGTTTTAGGATTTCTGATGGAATGTTATCTAGCCTTTATGCCCTGTTTGATTTCATTCAGAGCTCTTTTAATTTCTCATCGCAATACTGGAGCTCTTATTTCTTTCCTTTCAACTCCAGTTTCCTCTTCTATCCCATCAGATACACTATGTGATCAAAAGTATCCGGACACCTGGCTGAAAATGACCTACAAGTTCGTAGTTCCCTCCATCAATAACGTTGAAGTTCAGTATGGTGTTGGCCCACTCTTAGCCTTGATGACAGCTTTCACTCTCCCAGGCATACGCTCAATCAGGTGCTGGAAGGTTTCTTGGGCAATGGCAGCCCATTCTTCACGGAGTGCTGCGCTGAGGAGAGGTATCGATGTCGGTCCGTCAGGCCTGGTATGAAGTCGGCTTTTCAAAACATCCTAAAGGTTTTCTATAGGATTCAGGTCAAGATTCTGTGCAGTCTTGTCCATTACAGGGATGTTATTGTCGTGTAACCACTCCGCCACAGGCCGTGCATTATGAACAGGTGCTCGATGGTGTTGAAGGATGCAATCGCCATCCCCGAACTGCTCTTCGACAGTGGGAGGCAAGAAGGTGCCTCAAACATCAATGTAGAGCTGTGCTGTGATAGTGCCACCCAAAACAACAAGACGTGCAAGCACCCTCCATGAAAAACACGACCACAGCATGACACCACCGCCTCCGAATTTTACTGTTGGCACAACACACGCTGGCAGATGACGTTCACTGGGCATTTGTCATAAACACACCCTGCCGTCGGATTGCCACATTGTGCACCGTGTTTCGTCATTCCATACAACGTTATCCACTGTTCAATCGTCCAATCTTTATGCTCTTTGCACCAAGCGAGGTGTCGTTTGGCATTTACCGGCGTGATGTGTGGCTTATGAGCGGCCGCTGCACCATGAAAACCAAGTTTTCTCACTTCCCGCCTAACTGTCATAGTACCTTCAGTGGATACTGATGCAGTTTGGAATTCTTGTGTGATGTTCTGGATAGATGTCTACCTTTTACACATTTTGACCTTCTTCAACTGTCAGCGGTCTCTATCAGTCAACAGACGAGGTCGGCCTGTATGGTTTTGTGCTGTATGTGTGCCCTGACGTTTCTGCTTCACTATCGCTTCGGAAACAGTGGATCTAGGTATGTTTAGGAGTGTGGAAATCTCGCGTACAGATGTTTGACCTAAGTGACTCCCAATTACCTGACCACATTCGAAGTCCGTGAGTTCCGAGGAGCGCCCCATTCTGCTCTCTCACGATGTCTAATGACTACTAAGGTCGCTGATATGGAGAACCTGGCGGTAGGCGGCAACAGAATGCACCTAATTTGAAAAACGCGTGGTTTTGGGGGTGTCCGGATACTTTTTATCACATAGTGTAAATCGTCTCCCTCATAGAGGCGTCCAATGTACTCCTTCCATAGATCCAGTCTCTCCTTGGAATTTAATAGTTGAATTCCCATTGGCTCTTAATGTTACTAAACTTGCTTCTAACTTCATAATAGGCTGTTTTGACTTTTCTGTCTGTTGAGTTATTCCCCCTACCCGACAACCATTTCCTATTGATTTCTTCACATTTTTGATGCAGCCACTTCGATTTAGCTTACCTGCACTTCCTATTTATTTCATTCTTAAGTGACTTGTATTTCTGTATTCGTAATATTCCCTGGACGTATTTGTATTTCCTTCCTTCGTCTATCAATTGAAGTACTTCTTTCATGAATGCTTTCATGATGTTCTTTCGCATACGTATGAAACAACAGGCACCACGCGGAATTCATGGCTGTTATATGTATTATGGAAACTGAAGGTGGTGGGGAGAGATAGGAAAGGAAAGTGAAGGTATCATTGACGTTAGCTGCATCAGGACTTTATGCGGAATCAGCGGAGATGAATGAAAATGCGTGCCAGACCGGGTCTGGAACCCGGGCCTCCTCCTTACTGGATAGTTGCGTTAACTACTGCGCCATCCAGACACAGTGATTGTCACAATTGCGCGGACTATCTCGGCACGCCTCCCATCCGACCCACACTTCCACCGAGCACCACCTACCAACAGCCTGCATCGATGTGCTCTCCATAGTCGGTACTTTAATGTTCCCACAGGAGGTCGAACGTAGTTGCGCATCCGCACTGATAGTGGCAATTTTGTGGCCCGTCGAGGCAGCAACTGTATGAACGCGTGGTGCTGTTCTTCGAGACATGCCGAACAATGCAACGTGTCACACAGCCCTCAGTGTATGTTCGCTATTTGAAGAGCACCAGGACGAATTTACCGTATTCCCATGGCCACCACACTCCCGGTATTTAAACGCAGATTAAAAGGCCTCTAAGGGGCTCTTCGCACCATGGATCCTCAACCGAGAATCCTAGCGCAGCTGGTCACGATACAGAAGTCGGCATGGCCCCACATCCATGTCGCCACCTCCTGGGTCCTCGTTGACGCTCTTCCTGCATGCCTTGCAGCACTCCGTGTTGCAAAATGCGGTTTTTCAGACTTTTGACAGGAGGTCACATAAATGTGACTGAAATGTGTATTTGTTTAATGCACAGACGCACTGTAAATTCTCAAATTAATCGTAGATGAGACGTAATTCATCACTACGAACCACAGAGAGATCGGCAGAGCACTGTGTTGGAACATAAATCTTCGCCTAAAACAATGAAAGGTTCAAAAGCCAAACTTCGGCAGATAATTGACGACAACAGTGGTCCTGTGGTTGGATTCAACATCAAAATTTGGGAGCATAAGGAGACAAAATGAAGGAATTCTACTGCCTGTGACGGACGAAGCAACGTGGACACAATATACACCACTGTAATGGGTGGCTTAAAGACGACATATCCCTTGTTGCTAAATATCTGAATATTTAATGTGTTTCGCATTTATCTGACCCTCAGAACATCAAACAAAATGCGTTTATACAAGTACAATCTCACATGCGTACACTCTCAATTGAACATCGATGTTGAGGGTGTACATATGTGACGTTATACTTGGTATAGACGCATTTTGTTTGATGTTCTAAGGATTGGGTAAGCCCACTCCCATCTGTCATTGATATTGTTTCACCCTGAATTTTAATGCCTCACCCCAAACTTTCTTTCGTGTTTGTTATTGCTTCTAGGATACTGAGATTGAACGGTAAAGGTGGAAACCTACACTGCCTGACAAAAATAGGTGATGCGCAATGTCTTACGTCAACGTAACTTTGTACACCTACATTCCATCGGTAGATTCTGTGAATGAACTGAAATTTTCTGTGACAAATAGAATAGCCACCGTTGTGCATTTGTGTTGTTTGTTCTTAGGGATGTTACGAAGCCTGGTGGGGCATACACTGTCCAGTCACATTAATGTGACTACCTTCAAAAGCCTGAGTAACCACATTTTGCAGGGCAGACGTGCAGGGTAAGACCCAGTGAGGTTCTGGAAGGAATGTGGAGCGATAGGGACTCCAGTGCCGTGGTCAGCTGCGCTAGGATTCATTGCGCGAACAGCTCAATCGAGGTGACCCCACAGATTCTGGTTTGGGTTTCAGTCCGAGAGTCTGGTAGCCAAGGGAGTACGCTAAACCCTTCCTGGTGTTTATCGAACAATGCACGTACATTGTTGGTTGGTTGGCTGATTTGGGAGAGGGGACCAAACAGCGAGGCCATCGGTCCCACGGGATTAGGGAGTAATGGAGAAGAAAGTCGGTCTTGCCGTTTCAGAGGAACCACGCGGCCTTTGCCTGAAGCGATTTGGGGAAGTCACGGAAAATCTAAATCACGATGGTCAGCCGTAGAACAGTCGCCCTCCCGAATGCGAGTCCAGCGTGCTATACATTGCGCCATCTCCGTCGGTATGTACACTGCCAGCTGTGTGACAAGTTACATTGTCCTGCTGGTGGATGCCATCGTGCTAAGGAAAGAAACAGCCTGAATGTAGAGGTAAACATGACCCCTAGGGATCAGTGCCTTCCAGAATGACGACATCTCCTCAGGAATCCCACGGAAAGACTCCTCAGACCATAATGGCCTCTCCTCTCGGTGGACTCTGTATAAGACAACGCCATCTGTCTGATGGGACTTCTGAAAAGGCCACCTGCCACCACTCAGTAGACGTCCAGATTCGGTACTGGCGTGTAAATTCCAACCTTTCGTTGCAGATGAACAACAGTCAGTATGGATGCATGAGCCAGGCACCTCCTGCAGAGGCCAATACGCAGCAGTGTCCTCTGAACAGTTGTAGCCCCTAGGTTTATCAGCGGTCAGTAGTTCAACAGTTGCGCGTATATTCACCCGTAGAAATCTCCACAGCCATCATTCACCCCTTTCATGAATCCAGTACATCATCGCCTGCTTTGGATAGTGCCATTTTGCCATTCACGGTATACTTTAACGACAGTAGCACCAAACAGTTTACAGACTTAGCCGTTTCAGAAATGCTTCTACCCTTGGCCTGAAAGCCAATGATGGCCCCCTTTTGGACGTCGGACAAATCGCTCCGTTTCAGCATATAAGACAATGATTTGGTTGTTTTCAGCACACCCCGAAATTCCCTATACACCTACCATTGCAACTGTTGCCACCTGCCGTATGTGAGACGTTATTGCACGTTGACACTGAACATAGGCGGTGATCAGAGAAATCCGACTGGAGAACGTTGACTGGTCAGTGTCAGGGATGCAGCATACAGGTGTAAGAGATTTTTTCAGAACCTGGCGACCACTAGTCGAATTGTTCAACATCCACATTTCCAGGGCATTCAAATTGGTCAGTGACCCTATGTCAGACTGTCTGGGATAGTGCTGTGATTCGTAAGCATAGGCTGCTGAAAAGCGTTATACTTTGTTTAGTAGTGAATCGTGGTTCTGCACTTCCCTGGACGAGTACTGTCGGCGAATGTGGCGGCATTCTTCCAAAGTTTTGGAGAAACACAGCAGTTTTGCTCCTGGTGTCATGTATGGGGAGACATCGGTTACGACTTCATTTCTTGGCTGGTAATAGTTAAGCAAAATCTGATGGAACAACAGTGGGTCACAGTGAGCCGTGCGCGTCTCGTGTTCGTGCCGTTTATTGCTTCACCTCTTCTCTCTGAGGTTCCTTATTCGATTTACTGGGCGTCACTAAGCTGCTGGCTTGCCTGCGCATGAGTGGCAGCAGCAGCGCTTATCGACAAGAGCACTGTCGTACTATCTCTGGAGCGACCGCTACTATTTCTGAGTCGTCATGTCTCAGGAGTTGAGTGGGCGACGGAGCAGCAGTGAGGTCCTGACAACCATGACTCGCCCAACCGTTGCCGGCACTCATGCACTTTTTTTTTTTTTTTGCATTTTGTTCGTTATTGATCGTTGTGTTTGGTCGTTGCGGACGTTGCAAAACATCCTGTTCAAGTTCGGTGGTTGGCCGTTCCACTCAGTTTTTTTTTATTACAGAGGCCAACCGGCTCTCTGACCGAACACGAAAGAGCTACCGTGCCGGCTGAATGCACTGGGAACGACCTTGGTTGGTCGTCTCATCGGACGACGTGTGTTATGTCGCCGACCACTTCCGGGTTCTCTGTGTATGTCGACTTGTGATTCCTCCTAGTTGTTCCACAGCGACTGGTTTTAGTATTGTTAGAGTTGTTTGTGGAAGTGTTTTTGCGGAACCATGTGTAGCTTGTATCGTTTTGACTGAGCAGTTATTTTAATGCTGTTTGCGTGCTGGATTGAGTCAGTCAGTTGGGACAGAGCAGTGAGGAATTCTCTGGAGTGTGAGGCCAGGCGCCGGCCGCGGTGGCCGTGCGGTTCTAGGCACTGCAGTCCGGAACCGCGTGACTGCTACGGTCGCAGGTTCGAATCCTGCCTCGGGCATGGATGTGTGTGATGTCCTTAGGTTAGTTAGGTTTAAGTAGTTCTAAGTTCTAGGGGACTGATGACCTCAGATGTTGAGTCCCATAGTGCTCAGAGCCATATGAACCATTTTTTTGAGGCCAGGCCGGGACTGCTGACGGCGTGCACGCACTGTCGGATCGTGAGGCGCTAGCATCGTGAGCGGCAAAGTTCTTTGCCCACTGAAATTGGACGCTGAAGTTGAGTGATCAGTTAACCTGTTATGTAACCTCAACTATTGTGACATCTCTTCGTTCATTTGCAGGTTGTTGCTCCCTGGGCAGTTTGGGCTAGCAGCAACGTATGATGTGTTGGATTCAGCGAAATCTTGCAGCCGTCTTCCCATATTGTGATTAATTATTAAATTTACTGATACTTGCCAGTTATGTGCACCAGTGATATTTTCTGCTCTGTGGCCATTAACGCCCCAGTTACCTTCCCTGGTCGTTAGCGTAGTTTTCTGGCAGTGTGCCTCTCCTCGTCGTGTCGATGCTGCCTGGCATGGTATGTAGTCCGACAGCCTTTTAAGTTGTTTGGTTCATATTTTGCTTAGAGTGGTCATTGTTCCATTGGCTGTTTTTAGACGCCAATTTCTGAAGACGTTGTGCTGTTCGTACCCTTGTCCTCGGCCAGTATTTTCCATCGTTGTGCCATTGATCGGACGGAAGGGAATTGGTTAAATTGTTGGTCGGTCCTTGGGCCACCCCTAGTTTGTTTGTTAACTTCAACTCTTGGCTGCCTGTCTCACCTCACCTTACGTTTGAGCTACCTTCTCAGGCCGACCCTTGGAACACTCCTGAGCACCACTTGTTATGTTAGTTTTAGACTGTGATTTTCATTTTAGTTTGAAGTATTGTGCGAGGTGTTTGGCCATTATTAATTCTGTTCTTTTTAAATTTTACATAAAGCCCTTCAGCAACGTTAAATTAAAATTTTGAACATTGATTTTATTTTTCTTAAAAAAGAAATTTTTTGTCCCTTAAAACTGGTACTATCTAAAAAAAAAAAGTTTGTAATCCAGGCCCTAAGCTGTTAGTTGTTCGTTGTGTTATGTGTCGCCTTCAACAGAGGATTTACGTGAACCCCTTTTAATAAGGCCTTTAGGTGTGTGTATTCTTTAAAGGAAAAATTTTAATAAGAAGGAAGGGGTTTATTTTAAATTGTTTGTCTGACTTGTTGTTCAGGCCTTCAGCCGTTGTTTCATATTTGTTTGTGGCCTTCAGCCGTGCAAACAGTTAATATTTCTTTAATTAGGCTTTTGGCCGTCCTGTTGTAAGTTTAAAAAGAAATTTCTTGGTTGGAAAAATTGTTTATTATTGCGATTTAGTTATAGTTGTACTTCAGACGTGTAGTGTTGGTCTTCAGCTGCTAATTGTTTTCAATTGGATGTTGTTTTTTAAATTTATCTCCTATTTTTAATTGCTTCTGATTTCTAAGCCAGGCCTTCAGCCATCCTTGTTTTTGGTGTTTCACTGTTCGGATGTCCTACTTTATTTATCAGTGATTTCCGCACGTCCATTCAGGAGAATACTAGTAAACTTGATTGGTTTCGACAGGGCTAAGCTACCATCTTCAGATCCACAGAGTGCAGCATGATTTCATAACCTGCACTATGTGCATCTGAAGATGGCAACTTGGTTGGTTGGTTGGTTGGACAAATAAAGGGGCCAGACTACTAGGTCTTCAGTCAAATCAAATTCAAATGGCTGCAAGCGATATGGGCCTTAACATCTGAGGTCATCAATCCCCTAGACTTAGAACTACTTAAACATAACCAACATAAGGACATCACACACATCCATGCCCTAGGCAGAATTCGAACCTGCGACCGTAGCTGCATCGCAGTTCCTGACTGAAGCGCATAGAACCGCTCGGCCACAGCGGCCGGCGGTCATCGGTAATCCACTTGCACAGACAAGCGATCAAGCCAATGAAAAAAATTATATCAGAAACTTTCTTTACACTGAATTAATTGATCGCTGTCCAGCCGACAGTGTAAGGCATGTGTGATAATGGCAGACTTTCTTCAACATGACAGTAGTTCATTTCTGTTGTCATTGCCGGAAATAGGCGCTTTCCATTGGAGTTTCCTTTGTTGCTTGCCATTGGTGGAAATCGGCGAATAGGAGATTGAGCGGCGACTGCAGCGTGGCGTTGTTTACTAACTGCCTAGTATGGGCTAGGGCGCGTCACAACTCTGAGTTCCGCCCTCCGCTGTAGCCTACTGCGCGCCTGTTGCTTTGCGAGAGCCGTCCTTCCGCAAAGCTGTCACTGCTGGCAACCAAGACGCTGGGAGTCCGTACCCGTCTTCTCTATTCATGTTGTCGGGTCGCTTGGCTATTTCTATAGCCTCTCTGATCTTCCTCCTCAAGCTAAACGGCTCTTTCGCCAGTACGCGGGCCTCCCGAAATTCAATCTTCATCCTGCACTGTTCCTGATGTTCTGCCACCTCTGATTTGTTGTATTGTCCGAGACGGATATATCTCTCGTGCTCAAACAACCTTGTCCTTATTGGACCCCCAGTATAGCCTACATACGCCAGTTCACATTCGCACCCGATTTCAGAAACTCCGGCGGCATGAAACTTGTCAATTGTATCTTTCGTCGAGCCCAGAATGTCTTTTATTTTGTTGTTGCTATGAAAAATTGGCTTAATAAAAATGGTTCAAATGGCTCTGAGCCCTATGGGACTGAACATCTCAGGTCATCAGTCCCCTAGAACTTAGAACTACTTAAACCTAACTAACCTAAGGACATCACACACATCCTGCCCGAGGCAGGATTCGAACCTGCGACCGTAGCGGTGGCGCGGTTCCAGTCTGAAGCGCCTAGAGCCGCTCGGCCACCAGCGGCCGGCTTGGCTTAATACCTGCCCGGCGGAGAATTCCGCTCAGACGTTCAGTGACCATTTGTATGTATGCCAGTAGGACGGTGTTCTGTGCTTCGTTCTACATTTCCCTACTGCCCTCCTCCTTTGACAGCATAGTTTTAAGTATCATCCTCATGTCGTAGCCATTAGCTCCAGAAACGGACCTGAGAGTCTGTAGTTTAACTTTGAGATTGTGTTCATCACCTATCCTGTAGGCTCTCTTAGTTAACGTCTGCAGGGCCGATTTCTTTTGCTTAGGATGGTGGTGGGTGGATGCATGCAGGTATCTTTCCGTGTTGGTGGGCTTTCTATAAACTCTGCTTCCCAGCAGGCTTACGGTAAACTTCCACGTCGAGAAAAGGCAATACACCGTTCTTTTCTATCTCCAAGGCGAAGTGAATTTTGCCGTGCTGCTGATTGAGATGTTGGTGGAAGTTATGAGGCTCTTCTTCTCCGAGTGGCCAAATGACAAAGGTGTCGTCAACGTATCGCAGCCAGCATTCTGGACGTAATCGTGCGGACTGAAGTGCTGCTTCTCCGAACGCTTGCATAAAAATGTCTGCTTCGACAGGCGGTAGAGGGGAACCCATAGCTATACCGTCCGCCTACTCATAGGAATCCCCTTTCCACCTGAAACAGGTGGTCGTCAAACAGTAGCGCACTAGCTCGCAGATATCAGGTGCCATGCGTTCCTCTAAGATGTTCATGGTGTCCGCCACGGGTACATTCGTGAATAAAGACTTCATGTTGAAGCTGGCGATCAGATCCACACCAGAGACACGCTTTTCTTTGAAAAGTGCTACAAAGTGGGTGGAGTCCCTGACGTATGAATCTGTGTGGCTCACTAGATGCCTAAGCTTCGGAGCCAATTCTTTTGCTAGCTTGTAGGTCGATGAATTAATACTACTCACTATCGACCGTAAAAGAAAGGATTCTTCGTCGAGCTTTGGTACACCATGTATTCTTGGTGCCTGTGGAACTTGTGGAATGAGTCTTCGGGCCGTATCAAAATAGTTTGCTTCAGCAGCGCTTGCGGCGATTTCATTACCTTGGCCGTCGGACCCCTTACGTATATGGTAAATGGATACACTCAGAAGATCCTCCATCCACTTGTCTACAACTACATTCTGTTTGATTTAGTTACAGATCCATCAACAGGTCCATGCTAGTAATGAACCGTCTTTGACACATCAAGGCAGACACAAATAACAGTAATAATTAGGTTTTCCTGTAGATGACGCAACTTTAAAAACATTTTTTACAATACATTTTCTATTACCCTCTAATACCGCAGCTACAGCTGCAATTCATTTATTTTCCCTCCACCAAACAGGGTCTAACAATCCTTTACATTAAACCTTACATCGTTTATAGCAGGTGATGGTGCCAGTACTGAATGAACAGTTTACTCCACACTGATTTGGATCTAATGTCTGACAGTTACAAAAAACGAAAGCGGTTTTCCTGGTATGTTGAAATACAACAAAAGCATGTACTCAGTAAACGGTGAACAGAAATGTTTCCCAGACGAGGAACTGTCGTCATATTAATCGTCATTAAGTTTTTAACTAAGGTCTCCCCTTGGCTTCCGCACATTTAGTGGAAGAAGCTGGAAATTTATCCAGAAGTCCCATAAATGTAAATGGAAGGCGGCACATGCTTTCGAAACAAGATAAATGCGCTACCAGAATGGTAAGCTACAGAATACAGTAAGTACTGGATTCGCTTCCAGAGAACTGCAGAGGAGCCAGGAAAGTATTGACAGTGATAAAAAATATGACTGTAGGGGGAGTAGGGGGAAATACACTGCAAAATACATCACTCATATTATTGCAACAAGAGAAAAATTTTACTTTCTTATTTTTGGAGGTCCTTAATTCGTCCTGAACTGTCTGTCTAAGCTAAACTGTTCATAATTAAAAACGTTCTCGTACATGTGCATCTACGACTACACTCCGCAGGCTACCTGATTGTTGGGTCTACTATCTGCCCCTTGTCCGTAAATCTCCGTATTAGATCTAAATTCTCAAACTTTCTCCTTGTGGTCACAGTGAGAAGTATGTAGAGGGAGTAACATATTGTCTGGGTCTTCCCGAAAAGTACTCTCTTGGAATTTCAATAATAAACGTCTCGCGTTGCATTACGCTTCGGTCGTAGTGTCTACCATTGGAATTTGTTGAAGATGTTTGTAAAACTTTCTCAATTAGATTAGATTAGATTATATTAGTACTTGTTCCATAAATCTACACTAAACAATCCCCTAACGAAATGTGCCACACTCATTTGGACCTCCCCCGTCTCTTTCAATGATCCAACCTGGTAACTATACCGTCAAGATGGCTCAGTGGTTAGCACAGAGGACTCGCACTCAGGAGGACTACAGTTCAAACCTGCCTCCGGTCATCCCAATTTAGGCGCGGAGGACGGCGGATGTTCAGTCAGCTGCCCACAGGTAGAACGGACACGTCTTCTGGAAGCAAGTGTCGAGTGTGTGGTGGGGGCCGGCTGCGCGCCGACGACATTCAGTGCGAGGCAGTGTGGTCTCTGACTGCAGCGTAGGCTGGAGACTAAGCCTGTGTTCAGTGATGAGTGGTCAGTGAAGGGGAGTCGCAGAGGAGATACCAAAGAAAACAGTTCTGTGGGAAGCCAGGTCCAAGACCCTCACCAAGCAGGCGTGTGCCTCAACATCAGAGTGACGTGGCCAGCAATTGTGGCGATGGCGTGTGGGCAATAACCTGTTGGACCAGATGCTATTTTTTCCTTTCGCACATTCGACATCGCAAGAAGGCTTCAGCAGATTGCAGTGAGCACAGTGAGACTCTTACTATTTAAGTTATAAACTATAGATTTTTTTCTTACTTTCATGTGTGATGCTTCAGTGACAGGTGGGAATGATGTATTAGATGTAAGTTGGCTCCGAAAAAAAGAACCTGCTTACGAAGTAGCTGTGCTTGTGTGTTCTGGCATTCCTAGTGACATAGTTGTCCCAGGTCGTGTGGTAGGTGTTGGGTGAGTCGGTTTAAATGACTGAAGTGTATTACAAGTACGTGAGTAATACTGTTGGTGTTGTTGGTTTGAACCTCTTGCATTTGGACCCTGTTGATCAGTTCTTGCACTGTGAATTACCTACGGCAAGCCACGTGCATAGATTACTACCCAGCGTTGCTCGTTATAAGAATAGGTAAAGTGATCTGTTAGGAGCTGTTGAGGATGAGAGGGTATTCAAATTAAAGGTGTTGGAGAAGAGGTTGGTTGGTTCAAAATGGTTCAAATGGCGCTGAGCACTATGGGACTCAACTGCTGAGGTCATTAGTCCCCTAGAACTTAGAACTAGTTAAACCTAACTAACCTAAGGACATCACAAACATCCATGCCCGAGGCAGGATTCGAACCTGCGACCGTAGCGAAGAGGTTGGTCCGATTAGAAATTGTGGTCGGGGATCTACACTGAATCACCCAAGAAACTGGTAAAAGCATGCGTATTCAAATGCAGAGGTATGTAAACAGGCAGAAGACTGCGCTGCTGTCGGCAACGCCTACATAAGACAAGTGTCTGGTGCAGTTGTTTGTTGGGTTACTGCTGCTGCAATGTCAGGTTATTAAGATTTAAGTGAGTCTGAACGTTGTGTTATAGTCGAAGCACATGCCATGGGACACAGCATCTCCGAGGTAGTGATGGAGTAGCGATTTTCCCGTACGACCATTTCAAGAGTGTACCGCTAATATCAGGAATTCGGTGAAACATCAGATCTGCGACATCGCTGCGGTCGAATAAAGATCCTGCAAGAACGGGACCAGCGACGACTGAACAGAATCGTTCAGCGTGACAGAAGTGCAACCCTTCCGCATATTGCTGCAGATTTCAATGCTGGACCATCAACAAGTGTCAGCGTTTGAACCATTCAACAAAACATCATCGATATGGGCTTTCGGAACCGAAGGCCCACTCCTGTACACTTGATGATTGCACGACACAAAACTTTATGCCTTGCCTGGGCCCATCAATAACGACATTGGTTTGTTGATGACTGGAAACATGTTGACTGATCGGAAGAGTCTCGTTTCAAATTGTATCGAACGGATGGACGTGTGCGGGTTTGGAGACAACCTCTTGAATCCATGGACCCTGCATGTCAGCAGGGGGGGCTGGCTCTGTAATGGTGTGGGGCATGTGTAGTTGGAGTGATGTGGAGCCCCTGATACGTCAAAATACGACTCAGACAAGTGATACGCAGGTAGGCATCCATTCATGTCCATTGTGCATTCCCACGGACTCGGACAATTCCAGCAGGACAATGCGACATCCACACGTCCAGAATGGCTACCAATGTGATGCTTTTAAACTGTGGCACATAGAAATTGTACAGTTAATCTATCAGTATACTAACGGTGCTTCGGCAAGTAGGATGGGTAAGTCCGTAGCGGGAGACGTCTCCCCTCTCAAGTGTCACAGTTTAATCAACCATAGAATACAACAAAGACATTTCACCATATGAGATGGGGAATCAACTGAGATATCTTTATTACTAAACACTGCCACTATTGTGAAGAGTAGTAGCAAGCTGTGTCTGCAATCCTATAGCTGTCCCTGACGACAACAGGTCTTTAGTATCTTGCGTCATATCATCGTTCACTACCTTGTTTAAATCAGTACGACTCCCTTGCAATGATCGCATTGGTTATGCACTGAAGAGGCAAAAACGGAGACGAGATGTATTCTAGGAACAGTGGTAAGCTGAATAGGACAAAGACCAGGCTCACGGGTATCTGCCATGTGTGCGAGGGTTGTTACTCCAGTTTCTACGCTGATTTCAGTCCATCTGCTCCTAAAGAGTAAAAAGAAGTCTTCTCTCTCCTCAATTCAGCTTTGTGGTTTCTGCTGATCAGTTATGAATTTTTGTAAAGCAGTTGAAATTCCCTCCATTCTGCTAGCGAAGGAGGTGGAAAATGTTTCAGGGAAGGACTGTATCGTGTCAAAAGGCGCTGCTATGCTCCCGGTGACCTTCTTCTCGGCTATGTAGTAATGGTGCCATCAGAGTTCACCCGCTGTGAGACTTGTAACCTTGGGGAGCACCGCTGTGTCCATGCTGACAATGGGCGCGAACGGCAGTCGGAGGTCGGCGACCAGTCAGCTGGACTGAAGTAGAACGTACACATCTCGCGGAGGCAAGTGCCGAGTCTGTGGTTGCGGCTGGCGGTGGCGCAGCGTCGACAGTCAGCGCTGAGCTCGGGGAGCTGTGGCGGCGGCCTGTGCTGGAGGCTAGGCGTGCTCACAGACAGACGGTCAAGATGTTGCTGGAGAGGCGCCAAGGAAATAAGTTCTTAGAGAAGCAGAGTCCAAGACCCTCGCCAAATAGTCCTGCGCGTCGACAGCAGACGGGCATAGTCAGCAATGGCGGCGCTGGCGTGTGGACCCTTTTGAAGTGGCTGCTATTTTCTCAGGTCGCGCACAGGCACTGCAGGAAGGCCAGGAACGGCTTCAGCACACTGCATGCACAACGACCAAAGATATTTTGTTGTCCTGGTGCTCTTGTGTTCCACTTGAGTCTATGTGTCATATGCAACGGTAGATAAAGCGTAGTTGATTGTAACTCACTTCTTCCAGAAGGTGAGCATCCAGTTACGGCTTCTTGTCATTATACTTCGTGTGGGCGTTCAAAACGAATATTTTGTATTGCGTGTTGGACTTGCTGAAATCAATACTTTGTCGTAAGGCAAGCCGGTTACAAGACTACACTGGAGTTGTGGTATTATGTGAAAGGCGACAGGCGACTATGAGTTTATGCCCTAACAGCAATCACTTTAACAAGAAAGCCATTTGACTGCTTGGTCCATGTGTCTGCTGAATTGATTTTTCCCTTTTACTCTGTTGTTGATAGCCTTCAGTATGGATTACCACATTTATCAGAATCTAAATTAACTTGCATGCTGCAATAACACTAATGAAATGATTGCCCTCTCATTATCGTAGTCAATTATTGATGGGTGATTAATATGTCAGCTCACGATTGATCTTTTATAAATGTTATGATACAAGTTTATTGATTATTTTTATGGCTGCCATTACTGTTCACAAAGGACATTTACGACACTGTCGAAACGTGTTGGCTGGGCGACATGCATTTCTCTCGCGTCCCTGCCCTTGCTGTGGCTAGAAGTGAATAACAGGCAGGTCCAAGTAGACAGTTTTCCCCCTCTTTGGCCGAACGTATTGTCTTCACATCGGTGCTAGAAATTCTTGGGATCAGCATTCCGTCCCCGGTAAGTGCTTCAAGATGTTCCTTTCCCTAATAGCTGCACATGGCTTCCAAGCCCCAGACATCAACCGCAAGGTTGAAATGCACACGGAGTGAACACTGGATTTCTTCCCCTCCTTAGCCGCCATATCCCTAAGGGGCCCCATTACGCGCCTAACATTGTAGCTCCCAACTACCAATAAGGCCACCCTCTGCGATTGCCCGGACCTTGAAGGCTGAGAATGATCCTCTGAAACAGGGCAGGCAGCTGCATCTGGCTCAGCCAGAGACAGTGCCTGAAACCTGTTTGTCAGACGCACCGGGGAGGCTTTCTGATCAGCCTCCGGGGACGTCTTTCGCTGCCTGCCACGCCTTGGAACGACCTCCCAATCAACCAGCCCCACTGCGGGCAGCAACCGGGGCAACCACAGCTGCAGACCGATCTGGAGACAGACGGGACGAGGTTGCCATCCCTGTGACACCCAAGTCCGGCTCCCCACAGTGGTGCCCATTAGCAACAGCCTCAAGCTGCGCGACAGAAGTCAGTGCCGCCAGCAGCTGTGAGCGAAGGGATGCCAACTCAGCCCTCATCCGAACACAGCAATCACAGTCCCTGTCCATTCTAATCGATGTTGAACAACAGTTACTGAAACACGAGTCGGTGCCTAGATAACGCAAGGGAAACACGCAAAGAATGTATGAACTAACCTGTACAAATGCCTAACGACTGCGCTACAATCTGCCTGAATTTACGATTACAGTAACTAAAACTCGAAATACACCTCCTATACGAAACTCACACGCAATTTAAGTTAGAATCTAAGAAGAAAACACTAAAGTGTGATGCTACAACTCTCAAATACTATAATACACCTGAAATGTATGAATTAAACAATGCAAGTACCCAAAAACACGCAAATAAATTAAGAATTAAACTATGTAACAAGTAAGTAAGCTAAGAGTATACGACTTGCTGCTGGCAGCTGCTTATCCAACGGCGGCAGGGAGCACACTGATGTGGAAAGGGTCCTTCCGGATGCCATGAAGAGCCCAGGGTGCAGCCAGCTGCAGGTGGTGGCACATGTCGGCACTAATGACGTGTGTCGCTTTGGATATGAGGAAATTCTCTCTGGATTCCAGCGGCTATCTGATTTGGTGAAGGTTGCCGGTCTTGCTTACGAGATGAAGGCAGAGCTCACCATCTGCAGCATCGTTGACAGAACCGACTGCGGACCTTTGGTGCAGAGCCGGGTGGAGGGTCTGAATCAGAGGCTCAGACGGTTTTGCGACCGTGTTGGCTGCAGATTCCTTGACTTGCGCCGTAGGGTGGTGGGGTTTCGGGTTCCGCTGAATAGGTCAGGAGTTCACTACACTCAGCTGGAGGCTACACGGGTAGCGGAGGCTGTGTGGCGTGGACTGGGCGGTTTTTTAGGTTAGAAGGCCTCGGGAAAGTACAGGGTGGGCTGCAATCTCAAAGGGTGCATGGCAAATACAGGACGTGCTTGGATCAAGGAACAGTCGGAATTGTAGTTGTAAATTGTTGTAGTTGTGCTGGGAAAGTCCCTGAGCTACAATCACTAATAGAAAGCACAGAAGCTGAAATCGTTATAGGTACAGAAAGCTGGCTAAAGCCTGAAATAAGTTCTGCAGAAATTTTTACGAAGTCTCAGACGGTGTTCAGGAAAGACAGATTAACAGATTAGGCAGAATTGGTGGAGGAGTGTTTGTGTCTGTCAGTAGTGGTTTATATTGTGGTGAAGTCGAAGTAGATACTCCGTGCGAATTGGTATGGGTGGAGGTTATACTTAACAGCCGAACTAAGTTAATAATTGGCTCCTTCTACCGACCCCCAGACTCCGATGATATAGTTGCTGAACAGTTCAGAGAAAATTTGGGTCTGATAACAAATAAATACCCCACTCATACGGTTATAATTGGTGGGGACTTCAACCTTCCCTCGATATGTTGGCAAAAATACTTGTTCAAAACCGGTGGTAGGCAGAAACCATCTTCCGAGATGGTCCTAAATGCTTTCTACGAAAATTATTTCGAGCAGTTAGTCCACGAACCCACGCGAATTGTAAATGGTTGCGAAAACACACTTGAACTCTTAGCCACAAACAATCCAGAGCTAATAGACAGCATCATGACTGATACAGGGATTAGTGATCACAAGGTCGTTGTAGCTAGGCTCAATACCGTTTCTTCCAAATCCACCAGAAACAAACGCAAAATAATTTTATTTAAGAAAGCGGATAAAGTGCCACTAGAAACCTTCCTAAGAGACAATCTCCATTCCTTCCGAACTAACTATGCAAATGTAGACGAGATGTGGCTCAAATTCAAAGATATAGTAGCAACAGCAATTGAGAGATTCATACCTCATAAATTGGTAAGAGATGGAACTAATCCCCCATGGTACACAAAACAGGTCCGAACGCTGTTGCAGAGGCAACGGAAAAAGCATGCGAAGTTCAGAAGAACGCGAAATCCCGAAAATTGGCTAAAATTTACAGACGCGCGAAATTTGGCACGGACTTCAATGCGAGATGCCTTTAATAGGTTCCACAACGAAACATTGTCTCGAAATTTGGTAGAAAATCCGAAGAAATTCTGGTCGTATGTAAAGTACACAAGCGGCAAGACGCAGTCAATACCTTCGCTGCGCAGTGCCGATGGTACTGTTACCGACGACTGTGCCGCTAAAGCGGAGTTATTGAACGCAGTTTTCCGAAATTTCTTCACCAGGGAAGACGAATGGAATATTCCAGAATTTTAAACACGAGCAGCTGCTAGCATGAGTTTCTTAGTAGTAGATACCTTAGAGGTTGCGAAGCAACTCAAATCGCTTGATACGGGCAAGTCTTCAGGTCCAGATTGTATACCGATTAGGTTCCTTTCAGATTACGCTGACACAATAGCTCCCTACTTAGCAACCACATACAACCGCTCGCTCACCGATAGATCTGTACCTACAGACTGGAAAATTGCGCAGGTCGCACCAGTGTTTAAGAAGGGTGGTAGGAGTAATCCATCTAACTACAGACCTATATCATTGACGTCGGTTTGGAGTAGCGTTTTGGAGCATATACTGTATTCAAACATTATGAATCACCTCGAAGGGAACCATCTATTGATACGTAATCAGCATGGTTTCAGAAAACATCGTTCTTGTGCAACACAGCTAGCTCTTTTTTCGCACGAAGTAATGGCCGCTATCGACAGAGGATCTCAGGTTGATTCCGTATTTCTGGATTTCCGGAAAGCGTTTGACACCGTTCCTCACAAGCGACTTCTAATCAAGCTGCGGGCCTATGGGGTATCGTCTCATTTGTGCGACTGGATTCGTGATTTCCTCTCAGGAAGGTCGCAGTTCGTAGTAATAGACGGCAAATCATCGAGTAAAACTGAAGTGATATCGGGTGTTCCCCAGGGAAGCGTCCTGGGACCTCTGCTGTTCCTGATCTATATAAATGACCTGGGTGACAATCTGAGCAGTTCTCTTAGGTTGTTCACAGATGATGCTGTAATTTACCGTCTAGTAAGGTCATCCGAAGACCAGTATCAGTTGCAAAGCGATTTAGAAAAGATTGCTATATGGTGTGGCAGGTGGCAGTTGACGCTAAATAACGAAAAGTGTGAGGTGATCCATATGACCTCCAAAAGAAATCCGTTGGAATTCGATTACTCGATAAATAGTACAATTCTCAAGGCTGTCAATTCAACTAAGTACCTGGGTGTAAAAATTACGAACAACTTCAGTTGGAAAGACCACATAGATAATATTGTCGGGAAGGCAAGCCAAAGGTTGCGTTTCATTGGCAGGACGCTTAGAAGATGCAACAAGTCCACTAGAGAGACAGCTTACACTACACTCGTTCGTCCTCTGTTAGAATATTGCTGCGCAGTGTGGGATCCTTACCAGGTGGGATTGACGGAGGACATCGAAAGGATGCAAAAAAGGGCAGCTCGTTTTGTATTATCACGTAAAAGGGGAGAGAGTGTGGCAGATATGATACGCGAGTTGGAATGGAAGTCATTAAATCAAGGACGTTTTTCGTCGCGGCGAGATCTATTTACGAAATTTCAGTCACCAACTCTCTTCCGAATGCGAAAATGTTTTGTTGAGCCCAACCTACATAGGTAGGAATGATCATCAAAATAAAATAAGAGAAATCAGAGCTCGAACAGAAAGGTTTAGGTGTACGTTTTTCGCGCGAGCTGTTCGGGAGTGGAATGGTAGACACATGTGACTCATCGACGAAAGAAGTAGCTTATAAAACGCTTGTTCGTCCGATTCTTGAGTATTGCTCATCAGTATGGGACCCTTACCAGGTTGGATTAATAGAAGAGATAGACATGATCCAGCGAAAAGCAGCGCGATTCGTCATGGGGACATTTAGTCAGCGCGAGAGCGTTACGGAGATGCTGAACAAGCTCCAGTGGCGGACACTTCAAGAAAGGCGTTACGCAATACGGAGAGGTTTATTATCGAAATTACGAGAGAGCACATTCCGGGAAGAGATGGGCAACACATTACTACCGCCCACATATATCTCGCGTAATGATCACAACGAAAAGATCCGAGAAATTAGAGCAAATACGGAGACTTATAAGCAGTCGTTCTTCCCACGCACAATTCGTGAATTGAACAGGGAAGGGGGGATCAGATAGTGGTACAATAAGTACCCTCCGCCACACACCGTAAGGTGGCTCGCGGAGTATAGATGTAGATGTAGATAGTATGATTGTGGTTCGATGAACCCTCTGCCAAGCACTTAAATGTGAATTGCAGAGTAGTCATGTAGATGTAGATGTAGGTTTACAATGAAATGACCAAAAACTATGTGCTTATTGTCAGTTCCAGAAATCACTGCTCGAAGAAGAGCCATCACAAATATCCCACATGAATTAACAATGTACATGTTCCCATCAGTATCAGCTCATGTTGAAAACTTCTCGTCTCCACACAAAAATGATGTATTTGATGTAAAATCAACAACGAAAGTAGCCTTAAATATAGAGAACAGTGAGAGAGTGACTCGTCCTCTCTCACTGCCCCCCCCCCCCCCCCCCCACCTCCAAGGTTGATTTCTGCATGTGTAGTGTCTCATTTCAAGAATGTCATAGACTGATATGGAACAGAGGAAATTATCAAATAGTATTGAGTTTGACGTGAGTCTTGGGAGTAACTTCGCCAACCAAGAAAACATCCTAACTTGACCTCATTCATGTCAGGGGCCACTCACTCACACAAACCGGCACATCTGCAAGACATACACATGAACGTTGCTAACTGTAGTATGATTCATGTGGACCCAGGGTCATGGCAAACCACAGCCTTCAAATGGACAATTACTAAGTGATTTAAAAGGCTTTCAAGCAGTATTTTTACTCACTCATATAATTTCTGAGGTCGGAGGCAACTAACGTCCATAATCATGTTGCAATTCTATGGATTTTGCGCAGTTCTCTGCCTAAGTGATTTACCCCTGCACAGTTATAAACAACGTTACATTCCTCCGGAATACACAAACGGACAGTAATTATAACTTCAGAAATGTACTCGCTATTAAAATCTAAACAAGTTGGTAACATATGTCATCTGTTGTGCTTGTTTCCTATGGCAGTATAATATTGTTAATGCTACCTACATGACATTTGAAAATCACTCTCTTCAAGTGAAATTAACATATATCCGTGACTAATTATCTACAGTAGATCAGCTGTATAAAAAATTAAATTAATTTCATAAGAAAATATACAGAATTACATGAAAACCTGAGTCGTAAATCATCGTGTTGCTCCCTCCACAAGAATCGTATGTGTGTGTGTGTGTGTGTGTGTGTGAGGTTTGAGGTTTTCGGGCGCTAAACCCGAAAACCTCAAACCACACACACACACACACACACACACACACACACACGATTCTTGTGGAGGGAGCGACAGGATGATTTACGACTCAGGTTTTCATGTAATTCTGTATATTTTCAAGAATCGTTGGGGAGACTATTTACATTTACTAAGTCACTAAGTTTCAGCTAGCAACAGCCTCTGTTCAAGAATCACAAGAGGAGGAGGTATAGTTGGAAAAGGCCGGGTGATAAGAGAAGATTTCAGTTAGATTACATCATGGTCAGACAGAGATTCCAAGATCTCATGCTACATTGTAAGGTGTACCCAGGAGCAGATATAGACTCAGATCACAATATAGTAGTGATGAAGAATAGGCTGAAGTTCAAGACATTAGTCAGGAAGAACCAATACGCAAAAAAGTGGGATACGGATGTACTATGGAATGACGAGAAGCGGTTGAAATTCTCTAAGGCTATAGATACAGAAATAAGGACTAGCTCAGTAGGCAGTACAGTTTAAGAGGAATGGACATCTCTAAAAACAACCAGCACAAAAGTTGGGAAGGAAAACATTGGTACAAAGAAGGTAACTGCGAGGAAACCATCGGTAACAGAAGAAATACTTCAACTGATCGACGAAATAAGGAAGTACAAAAATGTTCAGCGAAATTCAGGAATACGGAAATACAAGTCGCTGAGGAATGAAATAAATAGTAAGTGCTGGGAAGATAAGACGAAATGGCTGCAGGAAAAATGTGAACACATCGAAAAATAAATTATTGTTGGAAGGAGAGACTCAGCATATAGGAAAGTCAAAAAAATATTCGGTGACATTAAAAGCAAGGGTGATAACATTAAGAGTACAACGGGAATTCCACTGGTAAATGCAGAGGAGAGAGCGGATATGTGGAAAAAATGCATTGAAAGCCTCTATGAGGGGGAAGATTTGTCTGATGCGAAGAAGAAACAAGAGTAGATTTAGAAGAGATAGGGATCCAGTATTAGAATCAGAATTTAAAAGACCTTTGGAGTGAACTGTAAAATTACTACTGGTTCTCCAGAGGTTATTAATCTCAATCAGTACACAGAATGTAAAAGTAGAGGTAGGTGCCAAGGAATAACTGTTGAAATTACACACGATTTTTAGTAACATTTTTTATTCAAATTTGGCGCAAGACTTTACGGCATTTTTTAAAATACCAGCAATCATTACGATATTAAAGGACCTTTAAATTATTATAAAAAATTTCACGCCAGTAAAAGGCAAGTACAGGCAACAGGCAAGTAATTTTCACGTATACAACGCGACGCTGTATAATATTTGAAGCTCAGCTAAATTACACGTGAATTTCACTCCATTCATTAAATGGTGCAGAATCTAACTGCAACGTATAAAGACAATCCTGTTTACATAAGTTCTCAAAACAGAAAAACCAAAACGCATGAGTCGTGCACACGTGGGGACACTCACAGTTAATAACATTAACATTTCCAAAATATATAAAAAACAAATTTTACAAATTTCTGCCAGTTAACTTAGGCAAACACACACACTCTCCAGGTAGGACTTGCGAACATTTACAACATTCTCCTTTCAAGACAACAATTTCTACCCGTAATGAAATGGCGAACGTTTGCATGGCAAGTAAACCAACTACTTGTATAAAACACATAAGCGCGTTGAGTAAAAGCCTTAAAAGGTATTGAATTGGAAAACCACAACCGTTTTTGCTGACTAGAAACAATATAAAAAATCCACTACGGCGTACGTTAAGAAGCTTGATTAATCATAGTCAAATATACAGGCCCATAAACACAAATATATGTAAGTTACAGCTTCCAGATGAACAGGAAGTCGTTATGCAATTGAGTAGTTCTTACCACGAGGCAAAAGGAATTTTTCTTCTCCCTTAGAGTACCTTTTACATGTGAATCTAGTAATACTAGTTACGGCAGGCGAGAGAATGGATCAGGTCTTAGTGCCTTGCATTTTAAACAGTACAGTCACTGGTGCCTTAGGCTTTCACAGACATGGCAGAGGCTAACAGTCGAATAAACCTGTAGGTAAGCTGGGAGGGGAAAGAAGCGATCCGAACCACAGATTTACTCTGACTCCCCCCCTTTTGTCATCAAAAGGGGACACACGGAGCACCCTTTCTTATATCACCACCTTCCCGCGGGTGGGCAGACGAGAATGGCGAGAAACCCCCAAAACATACGGCTGGTATAATTAACAAGAATAAGTAAATTGAATTGCATTAAACTTCATAAAATCTGTTAACGATCAATACTCAACTTCTGGTGCGTTACGACTCCCAGGACTGAACCAAGGCAGCGCCTCCAAATGCTCTGCCGGGCCGCCCGCTGCCAGCCACTTCCTCGGACGTAGGAAGGTGCGCCGATTTTCAGAACCTCCTCGCCGGTCGATAGCATATGGCCGAACTGCAGATTAGGCCCCTTGCGGATCCACGCTCAGGAAGATTCCTTTGGCGACGAGCAGTTAACGCCCCATACCACGGAGCCGCTGCTCTCGTCGCTTACGCTGATGCCGCGGTCTGCGTGCTGTCCCTCTAGCACCGGCAGAGAAGTCGCTTCTTGATGCACCGACTGCCAACTCTCCACGAGAGCCCATACAGCCACTTCTTAAACCCACGCGAACAGTCCACTTTTCCCCTTTCCCGCTAGAGGGAGACACCGAAGCCTTCAATTGCGACAAAGGCGCCACCGCCAGAAAACGGAGGGCGACTGCTTCACGCTGCGCGCTGCGGAGCTCTTTTCAAAGCTAACTTTACTACGGCTCATGGAGGACTTAAGATCAAATAAGAAAGAAGGGTAGATAACATTCCATCAGAATTTCTAAAATCACTGGGGAAGTGGCAACAAAACGACTATTCACGTTGGTGTGTAGAATGTTTGAGCCTGGCGGCATACCATCTGACTTTCGGAAAAGCATCATCCACACAATTCCAAAGAAGGCAAGAGATGACAAGTGCGAAAGTTACCGTACAATCAGCTTAACAGCTCATGCATCCAAGTTCTTTACAAGAATAATATACAGAAAAATGGAAAAGAAAATTGAGGATGCGCTAGATGATCAGTTTGGCTTTAGGAATGGTTAAGACACGAGAGAGACAATTCTGGCGTTGCGGTTAATAATGGAACCAAGACTAAAGAAAAATCGGGACACGTTCGTAGGATTTGTCGACCTAAAAAAAGCATTCGACAATGTAATGTGGTGCAATATGTTCGAAATTCCCAGAAAAGTAGGGGTAAGCTATAAGGAAAGACTGGTCATATACAATATGTGCAATAACCAAGAGGGAATAATAAAAGTGGACGACCAAGAACGAAGTGCTCGTATTAAACAGGATGTAAGACAACCTTTCGCCCCTACTGTTCAATCTGTACATCGAGGAAGCATTGATGGAAATAAAATAAAAGATCAGGAGTGGAATTAAAATTCAATATGGAAGGATATCGTGATACGATTCGCTGATGACATTGCTATTTTGAGTAAAAGTGAAGAAGAATTACATGATCTGCTGAACGGAATGAACAGTCTAATGAGCACAGAGTATGGATTGAGGCAAATCGAACAAAGACGAAGGTAATGAGAAGCAGTAGAAATGAGAACAGCCAGAAACTTAACGTAAGGATTGATAGTCATGAAGTAGATGAAGCTCAGGAATTCTGGTACCTAGGCACTAAAATAACAAATGACGGGTGGAGCAAGGAGCACGTTAAAAGCAGACTATCAATGGCAAAAAGGGCGTTCCTGGCGAAAAGAAGTCTACTAATGTCAATTATCGGCCTCAATTGAGGAATAAATTTCTGAGAATGTACTTCTGGAGTACAGGATTGTATGTATGGTAGTGAAACATGGATTGTGGGAAAACCGGAACAGAAGAGAATCGAAGCATTAGAGATGTGGTGCTACAGACGAGTGTCGAAAATTAGGTGGAGTGATAAGGTAAGGAATGAGGAGGTTCTGCCCAGAATCGGAGAGGAAAAGAACATGTGGAAAACACTGATCAGCTGAAGGAACAGGATGATGTGACATCTGTTAAGACATGAGGGAATGACTTTCATGGTTCTAGGGGGAGCTGTAGAGGCCAAAAACTGTAGAAGAAGACTGAGATTGGAATACATCCAGTAAATAATTGAGGACATAGGTTGCAATTGCTACTTTTACATGAAGACGTTAGCACGGGAGAGGAATTTGTGGCAGGCCACATTAAACCATTCAGAAAACTGATGGACAAAAAGAAAAATGTCACACAAATAGAAGATGACACTAAACACCCAAAGACACACTCAGATAGTCTTTGCACTGGCAGAAGCATCGAGATGCAGTGAGATTGCACCTTCATCTAAGGTTTGGTGTAGGTGCAGCACTGGATGGCTCTGGACACCCATCTGGTCCATGGCACCACCAGGAAGGCAGCTGGCCTGTTGGCATCATCTTGACCTGGCAGGAGTTGGCAGTCTGGCATGCTGTTGGGCGTGATGGATATGACATCTGGTGGGAAGGCAAGAGACATGGGTATGGTTGTGCAGTGCGCAACATCTCCATCTCGGGTAGTGACATCTCTGCCTGTGTGTCGTCTCTCGATCTGGTAGCTGAAAGAGAGCAGTGTACCCTTGGATTAGTTGGTGAGACAGCATTGCATTTGGTGTGCAACTCATCTCTCCCAGTGAGCCAGTGGATAACGTCTCCCCCATCGCCAGTGCCCATCTGCGTCATAGTACATGACTGCAGGAGCACATTTCCGGATCTCGGCCACCTGGTTCTGCACACCATCTCTAGAGGGGGTGTCTCCGCCCGGGGAAACCCTCTGAGACTTTCTGTGGCCCTGGCTCACCTACGGGTCCTCTGAAGGCATGGCATGATGTCTGGGACAAGACTCCAGTCCAGTGGTCCAATTCACAACCGCTCAGTGAGTGGCTGCTGGCGGCTGTCGTTTACTCCCGTCAATTACACATGTCTGCCAGGCTGTCAAGGAAGTTATGTGGTATCAATGGTGGGCCATCCTTGTCCAGCAGGTCGCCTCCTTTCACGGCCACCCAGGGCAGGCAGGTTTATGGCAGCTGTGGCACATGGTGCAGCTCCCCTCCACTTTCACTTTCACTGCGCTGCTAAGGCGCCAGCCAGAACCCCAACTGCCCCACCATTCATTCAGTACTGACAACCAGCCATCCACTTGGCAGGTCTCTGGGCCACTCACTACAGGTGTTCTCCTTCAGGCTACCTCGTGATCGATGTCACCGACCATAGGATATTGTCTCATGATGTCCCTCAGTATGCATCGATAGTGGGTTTGACAGCTCCTAAAACCTTCGCAATCCTCATAGTATGTTTCAGTGCCAAGTATTACAATGATCTACCCACATCAAAAATGTTTTGCATCACCCCATTTCTGAGAACTCCTGATGGTAGACGTTGACTGTGGACATTGTATCACAGACACACTCCCTTTGACTGTTCAGAGGTGTCACTAAACTTGCCCAAAGATGTAAACAACCAAGCATGAGCAGTGCCTGTTAGATGGAGGGGGTCCGACAGTCAGTCAGTTTCAGTCATTCCACCAGGGAGGAGGTACATGGTTCGTGTTGTCTGTTTGGTTCGACTGCGTCCACATTGTTACTTTCTGCCAGAAAGGGCACTCACAAGGGAAATTTCCAGGAGTTTCTGAGTGAACCAAAGTGATATTGTTCGGACATGGAGGAGATACAGGGAGACCGGAATTGTAGCTCAAGGGCTACTATTGCAGTGAATGGCCGCTACCTATGGATTATGACTCGGAGGAACACTGACAGCAACGCCACAATGTTGAATAATGTTTCTTGTGAAACAACACGACGTCGTATTAGGACTCAAACTGTGCGCAAGAGGCTGCATGATGCGCAACTTCACTCCCGACGTCCATGGCGAGGTCCTCCTTTGCAACCACGACCCCACGCAGCGGGGTACAGATGGGCCCAACAACATGCCGAATGGACTGCTCAGGGCTGGCACCACGTTCTCTTCACCGATGAGTGTCTCATAGGCCTTCCACCAGACAATCGTCGGAGACGAGTTTGGAGAAAACCCGGTCAGGTTGAACGCCTTAGATACACTGTCCAGCGAGTGCAGTAAGGTGTAGGTTCCCTGCTGTTTTGAGACGGCATTTTGTGGGGCCGACGTACGCCACTGGAGGTCATGGAAGGCGCAGTAACGGCTGTACGATATGTGAATGCCATCCTCCGACTGATCAACCATATCGACAGCATATTGGCGAGGCATTCGTCTTCATGGACGACAATTCGCTCCCCCAACGTGCACATCTTGTGAATGACTTCCTTCAGGATAACAACATCGCTCGACTAGAGTGGCCAGTATGTTCTCCAGACATGAATCCTGTCGGACATACTTGGGAGGGATTGAAAAGAGCTGTTTATAGACAACGTGACCCACCAGCCACCCTGAGGGAGGAAAGGGACAATCTGGACCAACAGTGCCTTGATGAACCTGTAGATAGTATGCCACGATTAATGCAGGCAAGCATCAACGCAAGAGGACGTGCTACTGGGTAGTAGTGGTACCAGTGTGTACAGCAGGCTGGACCACCACCTCTGAAGGTCTTCTGTACAGGTTCCGGAACTCTTGCAACCGAGGTGATGCAAAACTTTTTTTTATGCGTGCATTATGAAAAAAAAATGGTTCAAATGGCTCTGAGCACTATGGGACTTAACATCTGAGGTCATCAGTCCCCTATAACTTAGAACTACTTAAACCTAACTAACCTAAGGACATCACACACATCCATGCCCGAGGTAGGATTCGAACCTTCGGCCACAATGGCCGGCTGTCCCGTCTTTTAGATTCTGTGTTGGGAGACATGAAGTTCAAGTGTCACAATTATCTTGGCGATATCGTGATTTATAGCGAGAGCTTTGAACAACATTTAAGTCATTTAGGTCAGGTGTTAGGCTGGCTGCCGGATGCGGGGTTAACGGTTAAGCCGTCAAAAGTTAGCCTCGAGAGGAAGGAAATTTCCTTTTTGGATCACATAGTTTCGGGCTATGGGGTAAGAATTGGTGAAGAACGTACGAAAGCCATCCATCAGTTTCCGGTGCCTCAGAATAAGCATATTGCGGGATTCATCGGAACGACCAATTATTTTCGAAAATTTGTGCCGAATTTTGCATAGTTGGCGGCCCCTCTTAATCAATTGAGGCGGAAGGTGGAAAAATTTGTTTGGGGCGAATCTCAGCAAGCATCCTTCGACGCTCTGAAAGTCACTTTATCTAATGCGCCGGATTTGGCCGTACCTAATTTCGAGAAGGATTTATTTCTCCAAACCGATGCTTCTAATTCTGGGATTGCCGCGGTCCTCTTTCATAAAACGTGGGTGATAGACGGCCAATTGGCTATCCCTCTAGATCTTTATCCACCGCGGAAAAGAAATATTCGGTATATGAGTTAGAAACGTTGGCGATGTTATTCGGCTTGGAGCGTTTCAGGTTTCATCTAGAACATTAACCTTTCCTGTTAGAAACCGACAACCAAGCGTTGTCATGTGTTTTGGCCCGGCAACGGAAAAGAGGACGCATAGCCAGGTGGGCGGAGAGAATTTCCGCATTCCGTTTTAGCCGCTATTTCGGTCTTGTTTGGTGATCTGAGTCAGAAGTAGAATGAAACTCCTCAATTAGCTCCCATAAAGCAGAAGCTGCTGCAAAGGGTGGAGGTTCCGGGATATTACATTAAAAGAGGAATCCTGTGTTTTAGTACTCGTTATAATTGCAAACAGAAGTTGTCTCTACCCAGAGGTTTGGTGCTGGTTGCGTTTCAGTATTTCCATAAGTCCGCGAATGGGAGTCATTTGAGTGTTTATAGGACTATCATGAAGATAAAGCAAAACCTTACCTGCCCACCTTCAATGGGGACGTCCGATAGTTAGTGGGTCGATGCCAAACATTTTGTAAAGCGAAACCCGTTCAGAATACGCGTAAAGGGGAACTAACTTCGACCAGGGAGGAAAACCCTATGGACAAATTCTTTGTTGATTGCTTGGGCCCTTGCCATGCACCCAGGACAGAAACAGGTATCTCTCCGTCATGGTTGACGCCTTCTCTATATGTGAATGGTTAACGCCGAGTAAGTCAGGAACGTCGGAAACCACTATTGAACTTCTGGGTCGGGTGTTTGCTTGCTTGGTCCTCTCAAAGTATTGTTGTTGTTGTTGTGGTGGTGGTCTTCAGTCCTGAGACTGGTTTCATGCAGCTCTCCATGCTACTCTATCCTGTGCAAGCTTCTTAATCTCCCAGTACTTACTGCAGCCTACATCCTTCTGAATCTGCTTAGTGTATTCATCTCTTGGTCTCCCTCTACGATTTTTACCCTCCACGCGGCTCTCCAATGCTAAAATTGTGATCGCTTGATACCTCAGAACATGTCTTACCAACCGGCCCCTTCTTCTTGCCAAGTTGTGCCACAAACTCCTCTTCACCCCAATTCTATTCAATACCTCCTCATTATTTATGTGATCTACCCATCTAATCTTCAGCATTCTTCTGCAGCACCACATTTCGAAAGCTTCTATTCTCTTCTTGTCCAAACTATTTATCGTCAATGTTTCACTTCCACATATGGCTACACTCCATACAAATACTTTCAGAAACGACTTTCTGACACTTAAATCTATACTCGATGTTAACAAATTTATCTTTTGCAGAAAAGCTTTCCTTCCCATTGCCAGTCTACATTTTATATCCTCTCTACTTCGACCAACATCAGTTATTTTGCTCCCCAAATAGCAAAACTCCTTTACTACTTTAAGTGTATCATTTCCTAATCTAATTCCCTCAGCATCACCCGACTTAATTCGACTTCATTCCATTATCCTCGTTTTGCTTTTGTTGATGTTCATCTTATATCCTCCTTTCAAGACACTGTCCATTCCGTTCAACTGCTCTTCCAAGTCCTTTGCTGTCTCTGACAGAATTACAATGTCATCAGCGAACCTCAAAGTTTTTATTTCTTCTCCATGGATTTTAATACCTACTCCGAATTTTTCTTTTGTTTCCTTTACTGCTTGCTCAATATACAGATTGAATAACATCGGGGAGAGGGTACAACCCTGTCTTACTCCCTTCCCAACCACTGCTACCCTTTCATGTCCCTCGACCCTTATAACTGCCATCTGGTTTCTGTACAAATTGTAAATAGCCTTTCGCTCCCTGTATTTTACCCCTGCCAGCTTTAGAATTTGAAAGAGAGTATTCCAGTCAACATTGTCAAAAGCTTTCTCTAAGTCTACAAATGCTAGAAACGTAGGTTTACCTTTCCTTAATCTTTCTTCGAAGATAAGTCGTAAGGTCAAATATTCCCTCACGTGTTCCATTGTTTCTACGGAATCCAAACTGATCTTCCCCGAGGTCTGGTTCTACCAGTTTTTCCATTCGTCTGTAAAGAAGTCGCGTTAGTATTTTGCAGCTGTGGATTATTAAACTGATAGTTCGGTAGTTTTCACATCTGTCAACACCTGCTTTCTTTGGGATTGGAACTATTATATTCTTCTTGGAAGTCCGAGGGTATTTCGCCTGGTTCGTACATTTTGCTCACCAGATGGTAGAGTTTTGTCAGGACTACCTCTCCCAAGGCTGTCAGTAGTTCTAATGCTGTCTACTCCCGGAGCCTTGTTTAGACTTAGGTCTTTCAGTGCTCTATCAAACTCTTCACGCAGTATCATATCTCCCATTTCATCTTCATCTACATCCTCCTCCATTTCCATAATATTGTCCTCAAGTACATCGCCCTTGTATAGACCCTCTATATACTCCTTCCACCTTTCTGCTTTCCCTTCTTTGCTTAGAACTGGCTTTCCATCTGAGCTCTTGATATTCATACAAGTGGTTCTCTTATCTCCAAAGGTCTCTTTAATTTTCCTGTAGGCAGTATCTATCTTACCCCTAGTGAGATAAGCCTCTACATCCTTACATTTGTCCTCTAGCCATCCCTGCTTAGCCATTTTGAACTTCCTGTCGATATCATTTTTGAGACGTTTGTATTCCTTTTTGCCTGCTTCATTTACTGCATTTTTATATTTTCTCCTTTCATCAGTTAAATTCAATATTTCTTCTGTTACCCAAGGATTTTTACTAGCCCTCGTCCTTTTACCTACTTGATCCTCTGCTGCCTTCACTACTTCATCCCTCAAAGCTACCCATTCTTCTTCTACTTTATTTCTTTCCCCCATTCCTGTCAATTGTTCCCTTATGCTCTCCCTGAATCTCTGTACAACCTCTGGTTTAGTCAGTATTAGCGAACGATAATGCGCCGGCATTTGTCTCAAAAGAATTTAGAATTTCTATTTTGGTACTGGGATATCTCACGCAACCACCATTCGGTATTACTCTCAGCCATCCTTCGCCGAGAGAGTCAACGAAATTTGAAGACGGCGCTTACCGTCTTTCACTCGCATTCGCACCAAGTGAGAACAATCTATTGTGTGGCTAAAGTTTGCTTTGAATATCTCTGTGCATGATGCCCACAAGATGACTCCTGCCAAGTTGATGTTTCCTTATTCAGTCAATCCTCCAGTTTCTAACTTCTGGTGGATCAACGATTTGCTCCCGGAGGATAATGATCCCGAAACCATAAGGATTCATTGGGAGGCTGATAAGAAAAATATTCAGCTGGCGGATAGAAGGAAGGCTGTTCGCTACAATCAAGGAAGGTTTCCGGTCTTGTTAACGGTGGGTAGTTCTGTATTTTTTGGAGAATTTCTGGGCACAAAGTAAAGGTGCTCAGAAGGTCATTGCTAAAATGTGTAACTCCCAAGGATTTGGAATCCCTCTGACCGCAAGGGCACATGGAGCATTACTGTCGCCGGTAGAGGACAGGTCGGAGTAGAAGGCAGTTAAGGGCTGTGGCGACCAGGAGAAGAGGGTAAGTGTGACACGGCGACGAAGAGCGCAAGTGAGGTGGCGTGTTGTTGTGGCCAAGCGTCTGCCGTGGCCCGTTGGCAAGAGTGGTCTCTTTGCTCACTGTGGGTTTGGCGGGGCCGAGTGTTGGTCACAGTCCCTAAACATTGCTCGTTAAAGGCTGCCTCGGTAGGACGCTCAGTATTCGGCGTGTCCTCTGCTATTGAAGTTGCAAGCAGTTTGTGTCCACTGTGGTGCCGGGTTGCAGTCCAGTCTGTCCTTTGCAAGTACTGTACGCAGTGGCGTCTCCTGGATGATACCCGTGGGATTTCGGCTACGAGTAATTTTTGTTACATTCTTCTCTCTGCGCTCTCTAAGCAAGCGTTTGTCCATGGGCGCTGGATTTTACAAGAAGTCGCGGTGACCATCCTATTAGTGTGCACGTCACTTGGTGTCGTGTGGTGGTCATTTTGACTCCGTATCCTAGTTGCATGTTGTTATGTATATAGATGCATTATTTATGAAGGTTTTATCTGGTACCAGTTGAGTTCAGTTACGTCAATGTGTGTGGGCTTCTGGCTGTCGCTATTCCAAACTCATTTTAGAATCCGAGGGTACAGAATGCAGATGTAATTATTCTTATTTTCCAATTGTACTTTGTAGTCAGTGAAAATAGTTGAATCTAGCTACCTTGTTTCTGAAGCATGTCTGTAGTTACCTGTTGGTTATCACGAGCTCGAGCTGTTTACTAATTTGTTTGCTTCTACAAAAAAATCTGAAGACGAATTTGTGCATTTGTGGTGTGTTTAATTTTTACTACATACTCGTAATAAATGAGTTGTCTCTGTGTTACAGGAGAGGGGATTGTATCTCTTGTTAACTGCGATTTGGTTAAAGATGCCTGTGTACCACGACTGAAATTTTTAATGAAGGTTTCTAGTACTGTGGTAGCGGCAACCGATACTTATGTTAGTAGAGAAGGAGGAATTATTGCTACTGGCGTTGCCTCTGCCACCGCCTCTATCATCATAAATTTGAACCACATTTGTCAGCCATTTGAAGGCAATGGCATTTTGTTAATTACTGGCAATAGCCGATGGTTTATATCTGTGACACAATCATTTGATCATATGTTTTGCTGTTTGTAATGTAAATGTATTTTTCTTTACTTCATTTAATGTTCTTTACTTCATTTAATGTTCTTTACTAAAAAAGTATGCGATTTTATACTGTTGCCGTTTTGAGGTGTTTGTTATCATTTGTGTTATTGAAATTTAGTCTTTTCAGTCAATGTTATTCTTATATTTTTGCTTTTAAAAATAAATTCATTAGTGTTTTTAGAAAAGTTAATATATTCGCTATGGCTCAGTGCCTTTCCACTCAACAGCAGCTCCCTAGTGCATTTCATTTTCCCAGCACCTTAATTTTCCAAACAGCCGGCGCTTCTACCTTATTACTCCCTAGAGTTATTTGGAAATAAATAATAAATTTAAACGTCATGCATGTTGCGGAGTTTTTCGCGCATCTCAGAGTTTATGTCGTCTGTGTGTGATAATGTGGCATAATTTTGTAGGTACATTCATATGTGAATACAGTCTGCAGAATGTGGTGCGAATAGTGTTAACACCGAAGAAGTAATAAATTTAAACACCATGCACAATGCGATAGTTTTTCATGCGTGTCATTGTTTATGACGTCATAACTCTTGAGCTATGATAGGTAGGTGATCCCTATACCCACACAAAATGGTGCCTGCCTATAAGGAACATGTGTACCAAGTTAAATTGAAATCGGTCCAGTTGTTTAGGAGCAGATGTGGGATATGCAGATACACACACACACGTGTATATATACAGGGTGAGTCGCCTAACGTTACCGCTGGATATATTTCGTAAACCACATCAAATACTGACGAACCGATTCCACAGACCGAACGTGAGGAGAGGGGCTAGTGTAATTGTTTAATACAAACCATAAAAAAATACAGGGAAGTATGTTTTTTAATACAAACCTACGTTTTTTTAAATGGAACCACGTTAGTTTTGTTAGCACATCTGAACATATAAACAAATACGTAATCAGTGCCGTTTGTTGCATTGTAAAATGTTAATTACATCCGGAGATATTGTAACCTTAAGTTGACGCTTGAAACCTCCGACGTTCAGTTGCGTGTTGTAACAAACACGGGCCACGGTCGGCGAGCAGCATCTGCAGGGACATGTTTATGATGACGACCGTGCTTACGAGTGTGGCTGTAGTGCACTGTTGTGGTTTGGTCTAGCCGTCGCAGTGTCCGCATTTAGCGCTTGCTGCTATTGTTATTCTGCATTCGTCTTCGCACGCAGACTAACTGTAGTACACCGTGTTACCAGACGTCTGTGATAGTGTAGTGTTGTAGCAACTGTGACCATGGTGTACTCGAACTCTGAAAAGGCGGATATGATACTCACCTATGGCGAGTGTCGACGAAATGCAGCTGAAGCCTGCAGGGTGTATGCAGAACGGTACCCGGACAGAGAGCATCCAACGCGCCGCATAGTGCAAAACATCTACCGCCAACTGTATGCAACAGGTATGGTCGTAGCACGCAAACGGGTCCGTAACAGGCCCGTCACAGGAGAAGCGGGTGCAGTTGGTATGTTAGCTGCTGTTGCCATGAACCCACACATGAGTACACGGGACACTGCGAGAGCCGGTGGACTGAGTCAAAGTAGAGTCATGCGCATACTGCATCATCACCGCTTTCACCCGTTTCATGTGTCGCTACATCAGCAATTACATGGTGATGACTTTAATCATCGAGTGCAATTCTGTCAATGGGCATTAACAGAGAATGCGTTGCAGTTCTGCCTGTTTACCGATGAAGCGGGTTTCACAAACCACGGGGCAGTGAATATACGGAACATGCATTACTGGTCCGTGGACAATCCTCGCTGGCTCAGACAGGTAGAGCGACAGCGACCGTGGACTGTAAATGTATGGTGCGGAATCATTGGCGACCACCTCATTTGTCCTCACTTCATTGCGGGGACCCAAACATCTGCAACATACATCGCGTTTCTACAGAATGATCTGCCAACTTTGCTCGAAAATGTCCCACTGGAAACGCGTCGACGTATGTGGTATCAGCATGATGGTGCACCTGCACATTCCGCAATTAACACTAGACTGACCCTTGACAGGATGTTCGACGGGCGTTTCATAGGACGTGGAGGACGCATAAATTGGCCAGCCCGTTCTCCTGATCTTACACCTCTGGACTTCTTTCTGTGGGGTACGTTAAAGGAGAATGTGTACCGTGATGTGCCTACAACCCCAGAGGATATGAAACAACGTATTGTGGCAGCCTGCGGCGACATTACACCAGATGTACTGCGGCGTGTACGACATTCATTACGCCAGAGATTGCAATTGTGTGCAGCAAATGATGCCCACCACATTGAACATCTATTGGCCTGACACGTCGGGACACACTCTATTCCACTCCGTAATTGAAAACGGAAACCACGTGTGTACGTGTACCCCACCTCTCATGGTAATGTACATGTGCGTCAGTGAAAAAGACCAATAAAAAGGTGTTAGCATGTGGACGTAAGGTGCTGTTCCAGTCTCTTCTGTACCTAAGGTCCATCACCGTTCTCTTTGGATTCCTACGTAATTCGGTGCTCTCCGATACACACGATCGAACAGCGGAGGAGTGGTACTCAAGCGTCAACTTTAGGTTACAATATCTCCGGATGTAATTAACATTTTACAATGCAACAAACGGCACTGATTACGTATTTGTTTATATGTTGAGATGTGCTAACAAAACTAACGGGGTTCCATTTAAAAAAACGTACGTTTGTGTTAAAAAAACATACTTCCGTGCATTTTTTTTTCATCGTTTGTATTAAACAATTACACTAGCCCCTCTCCTCACGTTCGGTCTGTGGAATCGATTTTTCAGTATTTGATGTGGTTTACGAAATATATCCAGCGGTATGTAATGTTAGGTGACTCACCTTATATATATATATATAAGTATGGATTTTCCATTTTTATGTTATTTTGCTTCAGGCAGAACCATTTCCACCAAATACATTCAGGCATTCTTTTTTTCCCAGTTGATATTCAACAATGGAACAGTAGATAAATGGTTGTGTGAACCTCTGTCAATAAATTACGTGTGAATTGCAGACTAATCATGTGCATGTAGATGTAGACTATTTGCGATACCCATGTCTGACTACTTTTTTCTTCTTCGTTCTATCCGATAAATGACAGTGTTAATTCTTGATTCGTTTTTCGTGGCTCTCTGCTGTCCTATGTCTACTCTAATGCGTAATGTAGTCTATTTTAACACATACACTGCCCTACGGTACCAGTTCGTGTGATTTCCGCTTCTGTTTCCTTTCTGATATTATTCTTAGTGTGTGGTAGTAACTTACATTACGCGAAGTGCATTTCTCTTCTCGTTTTTCTCTGCTGCCACTATTATTCGCGTTGCGGTGAATACGAGCAGTAAACCCGTTCGTGAGCCATCTATGTTCCAACGTTTCTCTCGTCCTTCTCTTGAAATACTAGTCATAACCGGTAACGCAGTATTTTCCTGTTTAACGACGTTGTCTCACTCTTGGTGACGTAGTAAAACCCTTCAACTACTATACGGCCGTCTGTACGTCTCACGACCACCCAGAAAACTCCATGTTATCCCCCAAAAATGGCGTAACTAGTAAAATAGGACAGAGATTTATTTTCTAGAGCACTAAACCTAAAGGTTTTCGCCCGTGAAAAGACAAGAGAAAAAATGACTAAAATGATGTAGTTCATATTTTTACTCATTTTGATTAGAATGTCTTTTTATTCTTGTTGTTGCTATTGCTATCTTCAGTCGAAGAATGATTTGATACAGCTCTCCACTCTAGTCTATTCAGTGCAGTCCCCTTCATCCCAGCATAGCTACTGTAGCTTACACTCGTTTTACATTCCCTGTTGCACTCTAGCTTCAGCCTCTATCCTATCAGCCAACCCCCATCTTTTAGATAAGTTGTGCCTCAAATTTATTTGTACGTCTGTTCTATTCATTACCTCTTCATTAATTATCCACACTAACCACATGATCTTTAGCATTCTTGTACTACACCACATTTCAAACAATTTTTTGAACTTGTTATCGTTCTTTTCACTTCTGTACAAGGCTACACTCCATATAAATAACTTCAGCAATGACTAACATTTATACTTGAATTTGATGTTAACAAATTTTTTGAGAAATTCTTTTCTTGCTATTGCCATTCTACATTTTATATCCTCTCTATTACGGCCAGCATCAATTTTTTATACCTACGTAGACAAATTCGTTTACTACTTTTAGTGTCTCATTTTCCGACATAGCGTCCTCTGATTTAATTAGACCACAAACCTTTACCCTTGTTTAACTTTGTGTGACTTTCATCTTGTAACATCCGTTTATAACATTACAAAGCATTATTAATTCCGTTCAACTGATCGTCTAAGCCTTTTGCCACCTCTGAAAAAATTACTCTCATTGGCAAACCTCAAAGATTTTATTACATTGTTTCGTTTTCTTGATTCCTCCTGATTTATCTGGCCAGTTTACTCTACATAACTGAGCTACTGAAAACGAGTTAATATTAGTACTCCACTTAAAATTTCAGTGGAGAGGACGAATTAGCAAAGTAACAGGGCCCTCACACGCTCGTTTCCACGAATCGGATGCCCTAAGCTACACACATCATGTAATTGCAGCACCTGCTTTAGAACAGTATTACCTCTTGTACACGCCACTAATTACTCCATCAAATTGTTTTGCTCTAGGCTTCAAGTGGAGGTTTTGTCACAGCTAATGAACAATTTACCTATACATTGGTGTTAATGAAGTTACACCGTGTGCAACGTGCCTTTGTAGTCCATTTACATTGTACTGTTGCCTACGGAATTTCGCAGATCGATGGAAAATACTTTTCGCATACTGAATATTGCCTGAATCAATGACTTGTCTGCATTCAAGCTTCTCTTAAACTAAACAAGGCAAAAAATACTGAAGAAGAATCTCTTAGTAGTGTGTCATTATAAACGGAAGTATCATAACGACCATTATCCTTAGCGTAATTAGTGTGTGTTATATAGTTAATCAATCACTTAGTGCGACCAATGAGCAATTAAGTGATAAAAAGTATAAGAGGCAATGAAAAAGTTTCCATTTGAGGGCGATGCTGCAGCGTATATGCAACATCGTGCGACTCCGTTACGGGAATATAATGACATTTAGGCAAGGTATTAGTGTGTCACTCGTGTCTTTCCGACGTGCGTGCGGTAAATGCGGAAACGTGAAGTATTATGACATTATTACCAAATGTGTCCAAAATGGACCAACATATTGCTATTTTCCGTTGCTACCGAAGGAGAAACACCGGTAGACATACTCGCAGAATCAAGAATGTGTATGGTGCAGTACGTCTGTCGAAAACTACCTTTGTGGAACGAAAACTGCGACAACAGGTGTTGCTACTTCATGATGACGCACTTCCCCATATTGACCACCCACCCTGCAGTCCTTACCTCTCCCCATGTGATTACACGCCTTCGGTCCTTTAAATTAGGCCATGAAATGTCGGCGACTTCAGTGGGATGACTTTGTGCAGCAGGCGGTTACCGACTTCTTCAAGCAACAGGACACTGTGTATTGCCCAACGGGTATCTTCAAGCCAGTGCGTAGGTAGGATGATGTCCTCAATGCTCACGGGCATTTTTCCTGATTGGCACTCCGATTCTGGACTGTAGGCCATCAAACGGAAACTTTTTGATCGTCCGTGATACAACATGCACAAGAACAGTTAAGGATGTAAACAGAGAACTATGAGTTGACATTAAAAAGGGTGTAAGACTGAGATGGAGTATTCCGCCCTGCTTTCAATATATACACTCTGTTAAGTAAGAATGTAATCGGCATTACACGCAGATGGTAAAATATATCGCCTTACCAGAATGAGATTTTCGCTCTGCAGCGGAGTGTGCGCTGATATGAAACTTCCTGGCAGATTAAAACTGTGTGCCCGACCGAGACTCGAACTCGGGACCTTTGCTTTTCGTACTTGCCCGCGAAAGGCAAAGGTCCCGAGTTCGAGTCTCGGTCGGGCACACAGTTTTAATCTGCCAGGAAGTTTTATATCGCCTTTGTTCATTCACAACCCCACAGAGGGAACCTTTGTCCTTCATGCAATTTCCGTATAGCATTACCCTGAATTCGTGATTGAGATACACAAAAAGAGGCATGAGTGCAGCTTTGTCAAAGATGTTTGATGCCGATTGTCAAACGTTGGTTCATCTACAAAAATGAAGACTGGATACAGCAGGAGGACAATGGTACAAAGCACGGCAGCAAGCTTTAGAGCGACTGAAAGAATTAGAGAGGTGTGCAGATACTGGATTGGTCCTCATACTCACCTGACGCCAATCCTATTGAAAATGTATGGTCTTACATCAAAAAGAAGTTGCAAGGATAAAAGATATACACTTTGAAACAGCTGTAAACCCAGATTCGACGCATTTGAGAGTCTCTTCCAAGTGAATACGCGGAAAACTTGGTTTCAAGGCTGCCTTGGCGAATCCAAGCAATTATCGACGCTGTGAGTGACTGGACGTATTATTATTTGTAATTGCATTTTTCCTTTGTTTATATATGATGTGCGTCTACGTTTTAGTCTGTCATCATGTACATTATTCTACTGATTAACCCGACCAAGATCTTACTTAACAGACTGCACGTCGAAGAAGCAATGACGGAAAGAGAAGTTCAAGAGTGGGATTAAAATTCAGGATGAAAAGATACCACAGAACTCGCTGCTGACGTTTGTAATCTATACTTCCTTCCTTGTTGTTGCTACTGTATACTATGGTAAAGTCTTTTCAGAAGATTCGAGAGGAGTAAGATTTATAATGCACTTTTTACTTATCTTTTCTCGCACAGTTGGTCCAGTTCTACATGTCTAGGGGTCTGATTCTTGAAGCTGAAATTCTCACATTTTAGGTTCTCATGGTTCAACTGATCTAAATAATTTTAAGAACGTCGATACAGAATTTTTGTTTTTACGATAATTTACTCTCTCACATTTAACTACATCGCACTGTCTTTTGAATTTTCACACTAACAAAGCCGAAAATACATTGTTCTACGAAATTACAAAAATACATCCGGTCACATCAGAGACATGCTGACCACTACTTCACTCTGCGTTAATAACACTATTCCAGAGGGTTTACAATTTTTCTTGACAAATGAATTTCTATTAGTTTAGATTACTATTTTATAAATGAATCAGAAATAATCATAATAAACAGTATTAGATTGCGTAATCATTAATAGAAATTTTAAATGTGCCAAATGTTTAACAGATGTATGTAAAGGTTTTTTAAATTACCGCTACCAGTTACAAACTTTGTTTACTGTTGTATTACATATTTATCTAGCGACATGTTTCGAGGAATACCTCATCTTCACGCTAAATGGCATTACGAAAACAATTTTACAATAAGGTCACACTGATGTTACATAGTCTTTTCGTAAATGCTGTGGTTATCCTGTGGAAGAAGAGAAAATTTAGTAAGAGGCGATGTCACTTTGGAAGCTGGACTGATATTTGCATGAAAATGTTTTATAAAGGTCACTCACTTTGTTCTTCTGGCGTGGCACTCTCGCTGTGATGCGCTGAAGTGTTTCCATTTCCGTGGCTCTCTTGGCTTTCTTGGTCACAGTTCACAAATTTTCACTATTTGTGAACTGTGACAAAGAAATCCAAGAGAACTTTTTTGCCATTACCATTCCTAAAATTCTGGAGATTCATTGGCCTAGGGGTCTGGCGACCATTTCATTATCCCCTTTTTAGCTAATCGGTGTTTTCTTTGCATTATCAGTATTTTTGTAGTAAATGTCATGTGTTACCCTTTTTCCGACCTGTGTGTTTCGTGAGCGATTACACTATATCCCACCCATTTCAAAATTATCACCAGTATTTGGATTAAGTTGAGAACAGATTCTTCCTTCAGAAGAGACTGTTGCACACTTTCCTCCTGCTAACCAAAGTTATTTTCCTTCGGTAACGATAGCACTACTCACCGTAAAATTTCATTAGGCAAATCCGAGCACGGTCAGCTATATCCCAATGTAGTAGGCCGATTAGGAAGGGGGAGGTTGCACCCTCCCCCAAATCAACCAACCAACCTTAAGCGATTCTTACAAACTTAGTGCATATGGATAGATCTCTTTGATTATTTGTAAATTCCACCTGATTTTAACAACAAGCCATCCAGAAAAAACTGAATTTTCTTATAAGTAAGATATAAAACACTGGAAATACCGCTTTCTTGCTAATTAGATGTAGTTAGGGATGTATGAGTTTAATTACACCTACGAAAAATTACTTCATCACCAAGAACGAGTTGTTTGACATAAACGACAGCTTCTACATCTGAAACACGATGTCCATTCAAATTTCGCGACAGTCGCATAAGAGTGGCGCTAGTAGCGCCACTATGAGGATCCAAATCAGGTTTGCTTTAAATATTCTCTCTCTAACGGTCGAGAGCGTTAGCTATCTTTGAGACTGGACGTGGTGAGTTAATGTTACTCAGGAACCCCTTTAGGGCGACCAAGACGGTATTACTAACACCTCACTGAGTTTGGATTAGGTCGTGAAACAGGGCTACAAAGAAGCTGGATTTTCCTTCAGCGATATTATAGAAAGACTTAGTTACAATATAGCCACTGTACATAATTGATAACAGCGGTGGTCGTGGGAACGTACCGCCCTAAAGACCGTGCTCTGGACGGTTACGTGGCACTACTGAGAGAGAAGACCACCGCGTTCGGCGTATGGCTCTGGCGCACCGTACTGCATCCGCAGCAACAATTTGATTAGGAATTGGCTCCACAGTGATGCAGCTACCTTTCTTCAACGATAGCTTCGACCAGGCACCTTGCAGCGTGCATTCCACTGACCCGAAACCACTGCATTTGCAACTTCAGTGTTCTCAAGGGAGAGCTCATTGGAGGGCAGAGCGAAGGTCTGTTGTGTCTTCTGAGGAATGCTGGTTCAGCCTCCGTGTCAGAAATGACCGTGTATTGGTTGTAAGGCGGCTAGTTGGGGGTCTGCAACCAACCTATCTGCTTACTAGACACGCTGGACCTACACCTAGAGTTATGGTCTAGAGTGCCATTTCGTATAACAGTAGGAGCACTCACATGGTTATCCCATGCGTCCAGACTGTATGTATATCTGATTATTCGAGATGTTGTTCTACCATTCATGAACACCATTCCCGGGGGGAGGGGGCTGTTTTCCAACAGGATAACGCTTGTCTACATACCACTACTGTAACCTAATATGCTCTACACAGAGTCTTGCCTTGGCTTGCTCGATCGTCAGATCTGTCTCCAATCGAGCACATATCGGTGATCATCGAACGACAACTCCGGCGTCATCCACAGCCAGCGCTAACAGTTCCTGTATTGACGGGCCAAGTATAACAAGTGGAACATCATCACACAAACTGATATCCAGCACCTGTGCAATATAATGCATGCATATTTGCGTGCTTGCATTCAACATTCTGGCGCTTACATTATTAATGTACTAGCATTTCACATTTGCAACTATATTAACCTGAGATCTTGCAATGTTAATAATCTAAATATGTTACCTGGACAAATATATTTCCGAAATTTCACTACTCTACATTAAGTATTTTTTGATGCTGCGATTTTTTCCTCAGAGTAGTTTTAATTGTTTTTAGTTTTTGATAACATAACAACGCAAAATAGTGTCTACGCACACAGAAATATTATTTGTGATCAGACCATATGAGTTACAGAAAAACTACAAACTGCATTACAGATGTGAGACAATTCAAGCGCCAATCCAAGTATTATACGTCTGTATAACTTCAAATTTGTAGGTTTTGGTATATTTCGAAGGCGGAAGTGAGTTCTCAATCCCAGTGCCTCCGCAGCTCGTGGTGTAGTGGCTAGCTTTGCTGTTCTTGGAACACGGGATCCCGGGTTCGATTCCCGGCCGGGTTGGGAATTTTTTCTGCCCCGGGACTGGGTGTTTGGTTTGTCCTCATCATTTCATCATCATCATCATCATCATCATGATTCGTGACTGTGGCTAGATTGGACTGTGTAAAAACTGGACTGAGAAAAAACTGGGACTTTGTACGGTGCTGATGATCGCACGGTTGAGCGTCCCGTAAACCAAATATCATCATCATCATCATCGACGTCAGTGCGAAGGTTTAAATACCGGCGGCCATTTTCCCGCGGGCTGATTCTGATGGAATGTCATCGATCCCTTCTGCTTTATTTGAAGTCCTCCAATGCTCTCTTAAATTCTGACTCTAATACTTGATCCCCCATATCTTCTAAATCGACTCCTGTTTCTTCTTCAATCACACCAGACAAATCTTCCCCCTCATAGAGGCCTTGAATGTTCTCTTTCCACCTATACGCTCTCTCCTCTGTTTTTAACAATGGAGTTCCGGTTGCACTCTTAATGTCACCACCCTTACTTTTAATTTCACCGAAGGTTGTTTTGACTTTTCTATACGCCGAGTCGATCCTTCCGACTACCATTTCTTTTTCGATTTTTTCACATTTTTCATGCAGCCATTTCGTCTTAGCTTCCCTGCACTTCCTGTATATTTCAATCCTCAGCGACTTTTATTTTAGTATTCCTGAATTTCATTGAAAGTTTTTGTATTTCCTTCTTTCATCGATCAACTGAGGTATTTCTTCTGTTACCCATGGTTTCTTCCTAGTTACCTTCTTTGTACCTATGTTTTTCTTTCCAGCTCCTGCGATTGTCCTTTTTAGAGATGTCCATTCTTCTTCAGCTATACTGCCTACTGGACTGTTCTTTATTGTTGTATCTATAGCCTTAGAGAACATCAAGCGAATCTCGTCATTCCCTAGGACTTGCATGTCCCGCTTCTTTGTGCATTGATTCTTCCTGACTACTCTCTTAAACTTCAGCCTACTCTTTATCATTACTATATTGTGATCTGAGTCTATTTCTGCTCTTGCGTATGCCTTACAATCCAGAATCTGATTTCAGAATCTCTGCCTGATAATGATACAATTAACTGAAATCTTCCCCTATCACCCGGCCTTTTCCAAGAACACCTCCTCCTCTTGTGATTCTTGAACAGAGTATTCGCTATTACTAGCTGAATTTAATTACAGAACTCAATTGGTCTTTCTCCCCTGTCATTCCTAGTCACAAGCCCATATCCTTCTGTAACCTTTTCTTCTACTTTTCTCCCTACAACTGCATTCCAGTCCCCCATGACTATCAGATTTTCATCTATGTGTATTGTTTTACCCTTTCAAGATCCTTATATACCTTCTCTGTCTCTTTATCATCAGCTTGTGACGTCGGTATGTATACCTGAACTATCAATGTCGGTGTCGGTTTGCTGTCGATGTTGATAAGGATAACTCTGTCACTGAACTGTTCACAGTAACACACTTTCTTCTCTACTTTCCTTTTCATAGCGAATCCAACTCCCGTTATGCAATTTGCTGCTCTTGATATTAACCTATACTCACCTTACCAGAAATCCTTGTCTTCTTCCATTTCACTTCACTCTCCCCTACTGCATCTAGATAGAGCCTTGTATTTCCTTGCGATCTTCTAGCTTTCTTACCACATTCAAGCTTCTGACATTCCGCATCCCAACTCAAAGAACATTATCCTTTCGTTGATTATTCAATCTTTTTCCCATTGTCGTCTCCCCATTGGCAGTCCCCACCCAGAGATCCGAATGGGAGACTATTCGGAAATCTTTTGCCAATGGAGAGATCATCATGACACTTTTTCAATTACAGGACACATGTCCTGTGGATACACGTTATTTATCTTTTATGCAATGGTTTCCATCGGCTTCTGCTTCCTCATGCTGTTGATCATTGCTGATTCTTCCGCCTTTAGGGGCAGCTTCCCACCCCAAGGTAAAGAGAGTGTCCTGAACCTCTGTCCGGCCCTCCGCCCTCTTTGACAATGTCGTTGGCAGAATGAGGGTAACTTCTTACGTCAGAAATCATCGACCGTCAGTGCTGACTGTTAACCACAATTTAAGTGGCGGCGGGTTCCGAGCCTGGGACCGCTGACGTTTTGGTTAGGAATCAAAGACGCTACCCCTAGACCAAGGGTCTCATCTTAGCCAGCCTCCGCGACACATAAATGCGGTCTAACCAACTAGTGAATTGACTCGTGTGAAACGTGAATCCAAGGTCGTTGTCGCGCCGTACCTCCCAGGTATCCCGTGGGGCTAGATCACGAATAATGAGTCACAGTTCCTGGCACGATGTAAAATTCGGACATTGATCTCTCCGGCCGAGTGCGCAGTTAAAGTTCCCACCAAAGAGGAGATGTTCATATCGACCTAAAAACAGTGGCGCAATCTCCTCCACATAAAACCGTACTCTTCCACTGCGACGTCCATTATCAGAAGGCGCACAGACGTTAATGACACACTTGGAGAGAATCGTAAAAGCCATACCCCTGACGGACGGGAGATACATGATGTCGTCAATCAAGATGCCGTCGCGTACATAGACCGCAACTCCACGGCCAAAGTGATCGCCTTGAAAGGCATAGAAGCCATATTACGGTATCCAGGGTAGCGCTGATAAATGCAGCTCCTGTAATAGTCCAATGTAGTTCCAAAGCTCATATCATATTTCCAGGAGATGTATCTTGGATGGCGCGCGGACGCCGTTGACATTCATTGTCGCTAAACGGTATGGGTGGAGCAGTGCCCTATTGGGGTGGGGACCTGCAGGTCGCTGTTGTGAAGATACTGGGGCACCTAACTAACCTAAGGACATCACACACATCCATGCCCGAGGCAGGATTCGAACCTGCGACCGTAGCAGTCCCGCGGTTCCGGACTGAAGCGCCTAGAACCACACGGCCACCTCGGCCAGCCGACTTATCGCCATTGCATATGTGATGGGAAGTACCGTAGACGACGAAGGGATGTACTACAGCTCCAGCTGGTAGCTGCGTTATCCGTCGTTGCAGACAACAGATCTAATAGATCCCTCTTTTCCACAATCAGAACAAGTAAGCGGCTGTTCCTCGTACATGATTACGGACCGACATCCGCTGATGGTCAGATAAGACGGACCACGGCAGCGCAGATCAATTGTGATCTGGCGCAGCCCGTTAAGAACAGGGGATGTTAGGAAGTGGGCGCAGCGCTCCGCCTTACATTCATGAACAGCGCTATATGGCCAGGAAGTCGCTATGACGTTCTCGACAGGTACCTCAGATGGCAGTTAGAGCACGCGAATAGTTCTAACGCCTAATCCCGCCTGTTCGACCTTTACCGCGCCGATGTTACCGTCAGCGTGATGGAAACGGAGTCCCTGTTCGGTAGCGTTCAAAACTCGCACTCATGCAGCGTCGTTGGTCATTTTAACGTAAACGGTGTTGCTGAGAATCGAGAGGTGGATACCCAGAAGTTCGGCTGATGAGGTCTTGGCCCCCTCAAAGAGGAAACGTTCCACATCTAGGGCTTTCGGTAGTGCATATTCTGGGCAAAAGCTGAAACGTAATGTCGATTTCCTGAACTTATTTGCCATGATGTCAGCGAAGGAAGCCCGCGCGCAGGCTAAGTCGCAGTGCAAACAAACACGAGCTCACACGCTCCGCAGGCGGAAGTACGGCGTGGCCACTCTGGGCGGTCGCTAAAGCCAGACTGAACGTACCTAGACCACCGGTAACCTTTTTAAAGTCATTGGAGTCATCGACCCAGAACAGCCATCGGCTGCAGCTACACTTCTTCTCTCCTCATCTACGGCCGTATTCAGCCTTCGCGCTCGCCCTCATCACGTGACATTTCATTACACGACGCCGGCTCGGAGGTCTGGAGGAGTGGAATGAGGTGTCATGCAAAGACGAAGTCCAAAAAAAATTTTTCAAATGTGTGTGAAATGTTATGGGACTTAACTGCTAAGGTCAGCAGTCCCTAAGCTTACACACTACATAACCTAAATTATCCTAAGGACAAACACACACACCCATGCCCGAGGGAGGACTCTAACCTCCGCCGGGACCAGCCGCACAGTCATTGACTGTGGCACCCTAGACCGCTCGGCTAATCCCGCGCGGCAGACGAAGTCCCTTGGAAAAGTTGGTACCTCACGACGGAACCATAAGTAAGGCTCGCTGACACAGCAATGAATGAGAAACGTCGACGTAGACACGTCCTCAAAAGCCCCCATACTCCCCGGCTGCTGGAAGAGTATATATGTGAGAGCAGAGTGCCACTTAGCCCCCAGTCTGCAAATCATAGCTTACGACAACAACGTCGTCTTAGATTCAGCAGCGCGAGTTGTGTTAGAAGCCAGAACTCCCACTCACCATATAGCGGAGATGCTGAGTCGAAGAAAGGCACAACAAAAAGACTGCGTGGCTACAGTTGCCTTAGATTGCAGTAATGTGTATGTGAGTTGTGTTTGCGTGTATGTGAGTGGGGGGGGGGGGGGGTCTGCCTGTCGTCTATTTTTGACGAAGGCCTTACGGGCCGAAAGCTTAATTTGCAACAATCGGTTTGTTGTGCCTATCTACGACTCAGCATCTCCGCTATATGGTGAATGGCAACTTCCCTTTTCATAATATTGTTACATTCCATCCGGGATTTTCCATTGTTTGATTTGTATCATGTAATAAATTATAAAGTACGGCGGCAGTATCGAGTATATGTGACACTTCTGTGGACATGGATTGTTTGCAAGTTAAGTACATTGACGGAAAAAAGCCACTACACCAAAAAGTAATTAATGTTGACAAAATGAAATTTCTGGAGTACGTTTGTCTAAGTAACACATTTTAAGTGGATAACATTGCAAGATCTCAGGGTAACATAAACTTGGGATAAGCCATTACAAATGTGAGACGCTGGTACCGTAATCGTAGGTGTAACCCCCAGAATGTTGAATGCAAGCATGCAGACGTGCACGCATTGCGTAGTACAGTTGCCGGATGTCAAATTGTGGGACGGAGTTCCAGGTCTGTAGCACCAGGTCGGCGAAACCCGGGACTTATGATACTGGTTGTGGATGGCGCTGTTGTTTGTCGTCTGATGATATCCCATACGCGTTCGATTAGAGACAAAGCTGGCGAACGGGAAAGCCAGGGCAACATGTCGGCATTCATACAGTAAACTGGGTTCAACAGCGGTATGTGGACGAGCATTATCCTGTTGGAAAAACCACTAGGAATGCTGTTCATGAATGGCAACACAACAGGTCGAGGCACCAAACTGACGTACAAATTTGTAAGCAGGGTGCGCGGGATAACCACGAGAGTGCTGAGTGCTGCTGCTGTCTTACGAAATCTCACCTCCGTCCATAACCCCAGGTGTAAGTCCAGTGTTACTAGCACGCAGACAGGCTGGTGCGAAACCCTCAACTGGCCTCCTTCTAACCAACACACGTCCACTAGTGGCACCGACGCACAAGTGATTTTCAACAGGAAACACAACAAATCTCCATCCTGCCCTCCAATGAGCTCTTGCTCGGCACCGTTGTAGTAGCAAATGGCGGTGGTTGGGGACAAATACAAAGCAGGCAACAGGGTGTCTGGCTTGTAGTTTGTCCTTGAAGTAACCGATTTGTAAATGCTGACTGTGTCATAGTAGCCCTATTACACGATCTCCTTCAAACTCAGTAAGATGTTGATAACGGTGTCTTTGTCGCCTCAAAGGCATTCTTGACTAAAATCAGGTCACCACGTCCACTGTCAAAAGTAACTAACGCTTTCGACCCTTTCAGCTTGTGTTTAAAGCAACCCAGATTTGCATCCTCATAGTTGTGCTACTAGTGCAATTCTTATGTGACTATCGCGAAATTTTGCTAAACATCATCTTCCATATGCGAAAACATGCCTACCAACTTTCGTTTATGTTACGTAACTCATTCTTTGTGTTGACATTTCTGATTGTTCAAGTTATAATAAAGAGATGTAATATTTTATGTGTGTTGTAGTATCCCCTCGACCTCTTTCAAAAGTGAATCTAGCCTTGCTAGGACCCATTACAGTGTCAACGCGAATGGCTCAAGAGTTTTGTCGTCTAGCGCTACAAAGAGAGCATCTGTGGCCAAGAAATCTTGTACCAGTTATCTGCTCTGATTTAAAGAAGAAGTTTCTGTTAATGTACTTTTGGCGGACGTCAGTGTATGTTAGTTAATAGTGGGCTATGAAAACCGGAAACCTGAAAGGCAGAAAATAAGAGTATTGAAATGTCTGAAATGTCGTGTCTTAGAAAGATGTTTAAACTTAGGTGAACTGGTAAGATAAGGAAAGAGCAGGTTGTCCGCGGTATCCGCGAGGAAAGGAACATGTGCAAATCCCTGACAAGATGGAAGGGATGTAGCTCATGTGTTAAGACATCACAGAATAACTGCATATGTACCGTGTGACAACAGCTTATTACTCACAGTATTTATAAGTAACAAACAAGAAGGTGTAAATGTTTGGCGACAAGATACAGTTGTGAAGGGAGGTATTTGGTATGGAATCATTGTAAGCAATTTTATAAAATATAACTCATCAACGAACGATAAAACTTAATGACAGTCGTCTTCTGCGAGGTGTTTCATAATTCATGTTAGACACTGCTAGAGGTTGTAGAGGGTACCTAGTAGATCAAATTTTACATTAGACCCCAGGTGCGGAAATGTCATCCAATGACCCTACAGAGTGTCAAAGTTATAGGCGCGGTCGCCTGTAAGTGTGTGTGTATACATGCCGATTCCGTTTTGATGTTATCAACTTTCTAGGATGATGAAGAAGGATAAATGTATAAATTTGCGTTAAGAGTCTGTATACCGAAAACGAACGAGTCGAAAGTTATAAGCGGAAACCGTTCTGATACCTAAATACACTCCTGGAAATGGAAAAAAGAACACATTGACACCGGTGTGTCAGACCCACCATACTTGCTCCGGACACTGCGAGAGGGCTGTACAAGCAATGATCACATGCACGGCACAGCGGACACACCAGGAACCGCGGTGTTGGCCGTCGAATGGCGCTAGCTGCGCAGCATTTGTGCACCGCCGCCGTCAGTGTCAGCCACTTTGCCGTGGCATACGGAGCTCCATCGCAGTCTTTAACACTGGTAGCATGCCGCGACAGCGTGGACGTGAACCGTATGTGCAGTTGACGGACTTTGAGCGAGGGCGTATAGTGGGCATGCGGGAGGCCGGGTGGACGTACCGCCGAATTGCTCAACACGTGGGGCGTGAGGTCTCCACAGTACATCGATGTTGTCGCCAGTGGTCGGCGGAAGGTGCACGTGCCCGTCGACCTGGGACCGGACCGCAGCGACGCACGGATGCACGCCAAGACCGTAGGATCCTACGCAGTGTCGTAGGGGACCGCACCGCCACTTCCCAGCAAATTAGGGACACTGTTGCTCCTGGGGTATCGGCGAGGACCATTCGCAACCGTCTCCATGAAGCTGGGCTACGGTTCCGCACACCGTTAGGCCTTCTTACGCTCACGCCCCAACATCGTGCAGCCCGCCTCCAGTGGTGTCGCGGCAGGCGTGAATGGAGGGACGAATGGAGACGTGTAGTCTTCAGCGATGAGAGTCGCTTCTGCCTTGGTGCCAATGATGGTCGTATGCGTGTTTGGCGCCGTGCAGGTGAGCGCCACAATCAGGACTGCATACGACCGAGGCACACAGGGCCAACACCCGGCATCATGGTGTGGGGAGCGATCTCCTACACTGGCCGTACACCACTGGTGATCGTCGAGGGGACACTGAATAGTGCACGGTACATCCAAACCGTCATCGAACCCATCGTTCTACCATTCCTAGACCGGCAAGGGAACTTGCTGTTCCAACAGGACAATGCACGTCCGCATGTATCCCGTGCCACCCAACGTGCTCTAGAAGGTGTAAGTCAACTACCCTGGCCAGCAAGATCTCCGGATCTGTCCCCCATTGAGCATGTTTGGGACTGGATGAAGCGTCGTCTCACGCGGTCTGCACGTCCAGCACGAACGCTGGTCCAACTGAGGCGCCAGGTGGAAATGGCATGGCAAGCCGTTCCACAGGACTACATCCAGCATCTCTACGATCGTCTCCATGGGAGAATAGCAGCCTGCATTGCTGCGAAAGGTGGATATACACTGTACTAGTGCCGACATTGTGCATGCTCTGTTGCCTGTGTCTATGTGCCTGTGGTTCTGTCAGTGTGATCATGTGATGTATCTGACCCCAGGAATGTGTCAATAAAGTTTCCCCTTCCTGGGACAATTAATTCACGGTGTTCTTATTTCAATTTCCAGGAGTGAACATGAGCTGGCACTGCTGTTGGCACTATGGCAGGGTAGCCAGCTTTCACAGGCGATAGTATTGACCTAAAGAAGAAGAAAGTCCAGTGAAAGGGGTGTAAAATGCAAGCTTTAAGAGCTATGAGCATTTGTTCAATAGAGGAGATGTGTTTCATAGCAACGAAGATGTGCAAATGCTCTTATCTCCTCAGGTAAACATTTTGGAGCCCATGTTTACTGGGCATATTTCCTTGTTTCTTCCCTACCATCTCTGAAAGTTACCTACTCTACATTTTTAGCAACAACAGCACCATTACGTGTACACCACAGTCAGTAGTACCAGATCGGTTTTCGCTTATAACTTACGACTCGTTCGTTGCGGTACAGGGACCCTTACCTCGATTCAATACATTTATCCCTCGTCATCATCTTAGAAAGTTTTTAATATTATCACGGAATGTGTGTGTGTGTGTGTGTGTGTGTGTGTGTGTGTGTGTGTGTGTGTGTGTGTGTGTGTGTTTCTGGACATGGGTTCCTATGTAAAACTTGATCTGTTAAGTCCCCTCTACAACTTCTGGAAGCGTGAACATGAATTTGAAACACCCTGTAGCATATTTTCCGAAATGCTCACAAATTCCTGCGTCCAGAGAACTCCATAAAGTTCGAAGTTCTATGTGAGTCATCCTTATAGTAGTTTATAACAAGTGAATACTGGCCAAAACATCTAGTTGGAAGAATCAAGATTAAGATGTACTCTGGTTGTTTAAGTAATTGAAGTAATTTTCTTACAAATCTAGTTGAGAATCAATCATGAACTATCGTAGCCGTGTGGGATTAGCCGAGAGCTCTAAGGCGCTGCAGTCATGGACTGTGCGGCTGGTCCCGGCGGAGGTTCGAGTCCTCCCTCGGGCATGGGTGTGTGTGTTTGTCCTTAGGATAATTTAGGTTAAGTAGTGTGTGAGCTTAGGGACTGATGACCTTAGCAGTTAAGTCCCATAAGATTTCACACACATCTGAACATTTTTTGAACTATCGTATGTTGCTTACTCTTCAACCGTGTTGCACCTCGTTTTCCATTACTGCAAGATTAAAATTGTTTGCCCGGTTAGAACTCATACGCAGTTGTTTTCTGTTTTACAGGTAATAATCCAGCAGGCGAGCTATCCAAGGCATTCGGATTTTAGTGAATTCAATACCACGACCCTTGGTCTGGGAAAGGAAGGTTCTGCACCATACTAGGCTTCAAATGATTTACTCATTAACATAGTCTATCATGTGTCTTTCGTAAACAAGACAGTATAAAATGTCACGAATAAAAACTAGAAATCACTTAGTACCGTCGCGTCGAATCCACATTTAAGTCTAATTTAAGAGACAGGGTCGTGATGGAAGTACTACACTTGGAGCTGAAAGCACGTTTTTTTACGAGCACCACTATACAGCCACACGCGACTTCGTAGACGAAGAGTGCAAGCTATTAATACAAAGATACGATACTCCAGAATGCTAATATTTACAGATACATCGAATACTTCACAGTGTACAAACATTATGGCCATTAAATATTTCAAGAACATTCCTAAACTTGATCAATAATAAATAACATCTGGCGACCCTCAGATCGCTAGGCAGTTACTCTAACCACTAGGCCTATACCACACCACGTCCGTTGCAGCTCCTAGCAGCATTTTAAATATTCAGCTTTCAGAACGTCAGTTGTTCAGATGTACGAAACATTTTATTTGACTTGTGAGTTGTGAGCATTTAGTGTTTGACGTTAAAACGCTAGCTTTTGTTTTAATCACGTAAATTCGCTCCACTGTTTTAACAGGAGCGCGGGTGAAAAAGACAACGCCTTGTAAACGATACTTAAACGACATCATTTCGGACAGAATTGTTAAATTATTCAAACCAGAGTACTTTTTCAAATGATAAGTTTTACTGATTGCATAAACTACCTTATATTATCCTTTTCCGTACTACTGATTTATTAGCTTGAAAATCAAATACTATTAACAGCCTTTTACTCATAAAACCAGCGAATATGCACGTAAACTTACGAACGTGAAATTACCAACAAGACGTCACACACATTCATTCCCATGAACTGCCCTTCCGTACAACCGTAATACTTGCCTCTGTTTCCATTCCGAAAAGTTTCCATTTATGGGTACATATTCTAATTCTGCTGCAAATAAAAATAAAAGAAACATTTCACTTCTCGCACTACCGTGAAACTGGAACCGAAATGTAATCACGGACCGGTCAAGCGCAAAACAGCAACGAAAAATTTTACATTTTATCGTGCACGCAGGATGAATGTGCGTCTGACAGCCGGTCGATTCACTCGGATCATTCTTCCATTGGACGGAGTGGGATAGCCTATGCGGCTTCCGTGGTCTGCCTAAAGCAACATCTGCGTAAGCCGGCCAACGTCTGTTAAGACGTCCGCTATAGAGTTGGCTAGCGGAAATTGTGCAGCCGTCGGCAGCCTAATGGTACGCGAGATATACGTGCAGTAAAACAACCCCTCGGATTACGAGAGCATCCGAGAAACGCTGTTTAATCATTTTAAACGGAGATGAAATAGTGGGTGAATCTCATTTCACTTCAAGTGGCGAATCTCCCGTGCATAACGACGTCTGCCCTCCTTTCTTCTTTTTCTTTCCTTACCTTCCCTCTGTCGCGCCGCACTTCCCCTTTAACTTGGTCCGTCGTCTCACCGACCCCCAACACCGCTTCTCTCTATCCGACCCACTATTTATATCACGCTCTCTCCTTCACGACATTCATCTCCATTTCCGTCACGAACAGATACATTCAACCCTTTCACAATTTGCTCGTAAATCCCTAATTTTGTTTTATTCTGACTCATCTGCCTCCCCTCTCCTGCCCCCCCCCCCCCTCCCTGCGTCATGCCCTTTATTACAGGCCCTTTATTCCGAGTCATTAAGCGGGCTCGTGACGTAACAGCCAACACATAAAGATGTCAGCTGCAACAGCACTGCCCCTCGTTCGGGTGGCAACTTTCTGACGACTACGAGGAGCCGTTCTTTCACAGATAACGGTGTATTGGAAGAGGCTTGCCAGCAGCACTGCCAAAAAGTATTGCACGAAAAAGTATCGCGGAACGATGCAGTTCGAGCGATCAAACGAAAGCCTCAAAAACCTCTTAACAGTAGTTCCACTTAACCCGCTAAAGGAAGCTATAGCTTCACGATACGGCCAACCAGCAACGGAGAGTTAGTTGTGCTTTATGAACTATATTCACGATAACCACTGTAAACTGCAAACTTTCATCTGGACAATGATAACATACTCTCCATCTTCCTAGATTTCCGAAAGGCGTTTGTCACTGTACCAGATTATCGACTACTGACAAAATGCGATTACAAACTGTTCGTTCTCAAATATGTGAATAATTAGAGAAATATTTGACCAACAGAACAGAGTACGTTAAACCAGACGGCGAATGTTCTGAACTAAAGAAAGTGGCATCTGGTGTGCCCCGAGAAAGTGTAAAATGTCAATAAATATTTTTAGCATGTATAGGGCTGACAGTTGTTGTATTGCCGCCTCGCACATCAGGCGAGTAGGTTCTGCCTGTTCCAGCCTCTATCGTGGCTTAGCGAGAGCTTCCTTGTTTTCCCTCATGGTCGTGGGAGTCCTCGTGTGATTCGCATCCCTGTTTTTCTCTAAGTGTCTCGTGTTTGCGACCCATTTTTGACGCGGCATTGGTTTGCGCCGGGATGTCTTCTATGGCTCCCAGGAACATTCCACGTACAGATAGAGTTAGATTTAGTTTTGACGAGTCCATGCGGTATGCAACAGCCAAGTTCGTTAGAATTTCACGACTGGCTTGTAGACACGATCAAGGTAACTTCAGAAGAGATTCACACGGTTTACTTCGATTCTGATTCGTATGTGTTTTATGTTACGCTTCCAGAACCGCTTCAAGTTGACAGGCTCCTTTCTCGGCACAGACACGTCCCTGTCACTCATCGCAATGGTTATAGTAGTATGGCTATTCTGCGGAACGTTACGTGGAATATACAAATGCTAGGGTGTTTAACCTTCCGCCTGAAACTGGTGACTGTTTCCTCAAGACCGTCCTGCTTCCGTTTGGAGACATACAGAATATACGGCAGGAACGCTGGTACGTTGATGGAACATCGCTTACAAATTTATAGTCGATCCGTGGACATGGTGGTAAAACGGAATATCACCTCTCACTTGCAGGTTTGTGTATACAAGGTACATATAATCTTTACAGGAGAGGAAGGGACCTGTTTTATACGAAATAAGAGTGGACACGTCCGCATAAATTGCACGCATCGTGTCGGTCTTAAAATCCACTTGCGAACATCGTAAAAGGCTAACTTTAGTGGACCTCATTCCCTTAGTGAGAGCCAGTGTGCGTAATCAAATTCCTGAGGGGCAACTAGAGCCATTGCTTGATGGCTCTGGTGTGTTTCCTCCGCTGACTTCACGTAGGCACTTTGCCACTGTAGCTTCAGCGCCGCCGCAACCACCACTTCAGAACAAGCATAGGCGGACGCAACATTGTGAAGCGTCAGACGATTCCTCTTCCCTTCTCCGTTCTACTGAAAAGATTCCGTTGGAGGAGGCCTCTCCCCTACCCGAGTTCAGACCGGATGACATGTCAGCTGCCATTCACCTCCTCCGATGTATCTCCCGAGACCGGGACCATCTCTTCGGTATCGAATGTGGGTAGACCTGTTCCGCAGCTCCTTAGTACATCGACGGACTTTCAGGGCATCCCTGAGTCTGTAACGTACTCCCTCCCTTCTGCTTCACCCCTGGATGGACCGGCCGCGGTGGTCTAGCGGTTCTAGGCACTCAGTCTGGAACCGCGCGACTGCTACGGTCGCAGGTTCGAATACTGCCTCGGGCATGGATGTGTGTGATGTCCTTAGGTTAGTTAGGTTTAAGTAGTTCTAAGTTCTAGGGGACTGATGACCACAGATGTTAAGTCCCATAGTGCTCAGAGCCATTTGAACCCCTGGATGGGAAAGCATGCCACAGGCCGTTGCTTATTTTTGCAAGAAGTTTAATTTATCATTTACCTATACCCGGCTTTTCGATGCTTTCTTTCTTTTTTTTTCTTTTTTTTTTTAACGTGGCTAGTGAACTATCTACTGGCACTTCGTTGTTTTACAGAGAGATATACAGTTCATTTATTTCGTAAAACTTGGCAGAAACATCTGTCAGCCGGAGGTTTTCATTGTGTTTTGCCTCCTGTGGATCAGATCCCCAGTTTAAACTTCAATAACTAACTAAAGCATTTGGTGCGCTCTTCGCAAATACGCGATGCGTGAATCTGTCACTATCCGACTCTTGTTCGAATGGTTCAAATGGCTCTGATCACTGTAGGACTTAACATCTGAGTCATCAGTCCCCTATAATTTAGAACTACTTAAACATAGCTAACCTAAGGATATCACACACATCCATGCGCGAGGCAGGATTCGAACCTACGACCGTAGCGGTCGCGCGGTTCCAGATTGAAGCGCCTATAACCGCTCAGCCACACCGGCCGGCTCTTGTTAGGTATTGTAAGTATGCTGTTTAGGTTTTTTATTGGTAACGCCACCTCTGTATGAAAATCACTGGCTGTGCTGTGTGCAGTCTGTGGGTAGTGTGCATTGTTGTCTGCCATTGTAGTGTTGGGCAGAGGCAGCTGGCTGTGAACAGCGCGTAGCGTTGCGCAGTTGGAGGTGAGCCGCCAGCAGTGGTGGATGTGGGGAGAGAGATGGCGGAGGTTTGCAATTTGTCATGAACTGATATATATATTATGACTTGTGATGATATTAAGGTAAATACATTGATTGCTCTCTATTAATATCTTTCATTTGCTAACTATCCCTATCAGTAGTTAGTGCCTTTAGTAGTTTGAATCTTTTATTTAGCTGGCAGTAGTGGCGCTTGCTGTATTGCAGTAGCTTGAGCAGCGAAGATTTTTGTGAGGTAAGTGATTTGTGAAAGGTATAGTTTAATGTTAGTCAGGGCCATTCTTTTGTAGAGAATTCTGAAAGTCAGATTGCGTTGCGCTAAAAATATTGTGTGTCAGGTTAAGCACAGTCGTATATAAATTGTTCAAAGGGGATGTTTCATATGTCGACCCTTAGCCTAGGATACCTCACTGGAATCTTCTGATTTTTCTTGTAGTTTGTGTATTTAGTGTAGCTTTTGTTTATTGCTAGCGCGTAATTGTAGAGAGAATTTCCTTTGTAGTTGTAGTTTTTCATTGTTGTACAGTAAAACAGTTGTGGCATGCATGTAGATTTGCACCAAGTATTTCGCAGCTGCAATTAACTAGATATTATTTTCAGTGCTATGTTAATGTGTTCTCTTATTTTTGATCTTCAAATTGTGCTTTTCTGCGTTGTCGTGTGAAATATTGTGACAATTATGGCGTGTGAAAAACGTAATACTAGGCTCCAAAGTAAACTGAGAAATGACAGTGAAAATGAAAGCAGTGTGTTAGCGCCACCGAGTAATGAATTAACTGATGTTCAAAGTAGTAATTTGGTAATTGTGAATAGGGAAATGGAGCGGGCTGCAAACAATGGCGTGGACAGTGAAACAATTAGTGAAGAGGGACGCATTATCGATCGATCGGTCGGCAACAGCTCGCCTCAGGAATTGGGAATAACAGAACACAATATTGCAAATACTGCAGATTCAGGTTTTGGGTCATCACCGTTTTCTCAAATAAGTCAAGACACAGTTTCTGCTTGTCAAAATGTGAATGTTGTCGGTGCAAATGCACTGCCGAAAAGCGTAGAGAAACAGATTCCAGACACTAATACATTATTGTTGCAATTAATGCAACAAATGGAACAAAATCAGAGACAAACACAGCAAAAGCTTGAAAAGTTAGACTCATTGGAACAAACACTTGAACAAACACGTGAAGATTTAACTACTGAGTTACATAAAATCGAATCGAAATGTCAAAAAGTCTGTAACGACGTAAAAACACAAATTTGTGAGCATTTTCAACCTATTTTTTCGTGGCATGAAAATGCATTACAGAATCACGAAGCAGCCATAAAAGAACTGCAAATTATTGTTCATGAAAATCATGAGACCTTGCAAGCTAAATTTGACTCAGTTGCATCTACCGATTCGGTTACGCAACTTGAAAAAACTCAGGAAAACTTTAAGGACACAGTAGATACTCTGAAACTTGGTTCAGAAAAACACACTGAAGAAATAAGTACACTATCGGAGAAAGTAGCCGAACTTTCGGATCAGGTCACTAACTTATCTACAAAGGTAGATGATGATCTGAATGACACAAGACCCGTAGCCTTCACTGACACAGAAGAGTATGAACAAATAAGAAAATTCAAACAAAATCAGAACCAAATTAATACACAACACCAAAGAGAAATCCGGGAAGTACAAGATCAGCTGACACAGGTAATACAAGAATTACGTATTTCAGAGGACACTCGCGCTCCAACACGGGAAGAGGGACTTAGAAATACGGAAAAGACGCAAAATAATAACACAGGGCATTTCGGAAGTTATGAAAGAAACTGGCAATGTGCACCGAATTTCGATATGGAACCGCCGACACGACGTAACAATGACCGACATGCGACTCGCCGACATGACGATTTTGACTATAAGCTGTTCATTACTACACGTAAATTCAAAACATTTAAGAATTCTGGCAACGACATTCATCCACAAGCATGGCTCCATCAATTCTCGCATTGTTTTCCTCCCAACTGGTCGTTGGAACACAGATTAGAATTTATGTGTGGCTACTTAGAGAATGAACCAGCTGTAAGAATGCGATCGGTAATTCACGATTGCCACAGTGAAGGAGAGTTTTACCATGCCTTCCTCTCAGCATATTGGTCTCAAGCCACACAAGACCGTGTAAAACATAGCATCATAATGATGAAACGTTTCGAACAATCTGAATTTTCCAGTCTTATGAAATACTTTGAAGACATGTTGCATAAGAATCAGTATCTTTCAAACCCATACAGTCCCTCAGAACTCATCCGCATTTGCTTAATCAAACTGCCTGAACATTTACGACATATTATTTTGGCAGGACGTTGCAAAGACGACATTGAAGCTTTTCAGGGACTCCTACAAGAATTAGAAATTGACACTGACAGTCGCCGGATGCGAAAACAGGAAAACAATCACTACAGGTCACATACGTCACAATTCCGTGACGACAGAAACAATAACTGGACACGACAAGGCTATTCTTACAACGCAAATCGTGACCAAAACAGACACCACCCATATGACAACCACTGGCAGAGTAATAATAGTTACAGAGAAAGATTGCATTTCCGTAGTAATGAATATGACAGAGATAACCACAGAAACAGACAATATGGGAACCAAAACAATTATTACCAGGGGAGACAGAATAACTTCAGACGCAACAGTCCAGCGCGCAGTTTCGATTCAGGGAGAAATTCTCCACCACGTGACCGACAAGAAAGAAACTATGGCATCTACCGACATGACGACAGACGATATGATCATAACGACAGACGTCAATTGCATCAGAACTGGCGGGATTCAAACAGAGCAGGGCCCTCTCGGCAAGGCGAATTTGTAGAAGTTAGGTCTCCTAATCCCAATAACGACGCGCGCCAACAAAGAGACAGACAATGACTCGCACAGCAGGCAGCCGCGTGCGCCAGGTGGCTCAGAGTAAAATAACATAGACGCTAACCTTGAGAAAAACTCCAGTATTCTTTACCGACGTATACCGCCTGACAATTGCATTCAAGTTCAAACTCTGAGTACTATGAAGAGTAAAGGTTTACACCACATTCCACATGTAAAACCGTTTATTGAGAGATAATCTGCTTTTTACCTTTGTCTTTGCCATACAACCTTTCACTTTACGTTGCTAGTATGCTTTGTCAGACTTAGAATCTGTTAACATGTAACAATGTTTGAAGTGAAATATCCAGTCAAGAACCAAGAGAACTTATTTAAACAGAAATGACGAATGCATTGTTATAGTAAACAGACGTCACAGTGTTATTGTGTGTGTACATTCTTGCTTGTTTGTTGCACGATTACGTAACGACTATAAGGCTCACATACTTAGAACATTTACCAGTACTGCTAATGAGATTTTAATGCAACATTTTGGTTTACTTGTAAATACATTCCGGATTTAAAGTACTTTCTGAGAGATACCAGATGACACAGAGGTTAGTTTATGTGACAGCTACACGATTTTTATCACGACGCTACTAATGAGTGACAATTTACAATGTTGCTTTTGCGGTGTATCTGTTTTATATCTGCACAGTTTTCTGAATTCTTCTGGAAAGTAAAACAGGTTTTAGTAGTAACTTTTGTGGTATAGCTACAATGAGACTGCCTTTTCCGTAGCACAACAATACGTTACAGCACAGTACTTTCCTCATCACGGCAATAAGCGTAATAACTAAGACATTTATACGTAAAGCATTTCACTTTTGTGTATTATGAGGTAAGTACATTGACTTCTGCAGAACTTAGCTTTCGGAGGACGATAATTACGACACTTCCACAGAATTATCTTACAGCAAGACGCACATTTAGCGCTACAGGACACGCATTTGAGTGATTAATCTTATACTTAAAACACTTATTTTCAAAGATTTTTGAATTACAAAGAAAGTTTTCCATGATACATTTCATTCCATTGCTGTAATCTGTAACACCTGAGGGTATAATTACATTAATCCTCAGGGGGGTACACGCTTACTTTGTGTACCATGTGTTTGGCAAGCACAAGGAGCCCTAGCTAATATGGTATTTGCTTATACAACTTTACACATCGGTACCTTATTTCTCTAAAACACAGAATTACACAGCTATCTGATCATTTAACTGAGAGATAAACATTTTTTTACTACATCAGTGACACATGTTTACGCAATTACACAGTTGGATAACTTCACACTTATGAAATTGTATTTTGTCTGTACTTTGTGAACTGTTCATATTTTTTCGGAATCATTGTGATACTATGAGAGCTTTGAATGATGTATTTGGTATGAGATCATGATTTTTAAAGTACGTTTGAGGCAGCTGACACTTTTGACATGAGCAGAGAATTTTTTTAGGCTTAGAAATTATTGGAGGAAGTTACGACGATTTTGAGATTTGACTGAGGTGTTATGATGTTATTATTACGACGACGATGTGTATTATGTTGTTGAGGAATGTTTATTATGCTACGTATTTCTCATGATGAAATATTGAAGAAGTGTCGACGAATATGTATATGTATAATGAGGTAAGGAATAATGAGTAGTGTTTAGGGACTCTGATTTATGAAAAGGATGTTGGAAACCAAGAAACGTACTTTAAGAGTTATGAAATGTGTGTGTATATTCGTGAATGTATTACAATGCAGACGAAAATTTTTTTTGGACACTGTTATATCAATAGCATTCAGTTTCTACAGATTTGCAACGCTAATTCTTGACCTGTGAAATATTTTTATATGACTGCCACGGTAGCGGAAACTGCTGTCGTAAATATTTCCGTAAGAAAGTTAAGTGACCACCTGCACGTAATGCGTCGCGGGTACCCAGCTGTGTCAGACGCCTGGAGAAAAAGCCATTATTGCGAGCCCTTTTCAGCGGCACAGGTAGAACAAAAAAAAAGGGGAGGCCATTATCCTCGGAAATATTTTTACATCTGCACACCTGATTACGACAAGCGTCTTTCTACGAGAGTTGAGAGAATTTCTACTAACTTATGAAATGTCACATGACTATTGAATGATATTTTTATGCTTTGGTTTGCGTAATTGCTTATTTCATTTGATACCTGTTTTTCAGCTGTGTTGCAGCATTGCTTTTATAAAATGAAATGCATTTGCTAATGTGAACACTTTCTGTCAACAGATCTATTAAATAATTATTTTATGATCCACATTCTTTAAAAAAGGAGCACTTGGAAAGGAAAGAACAATAAGAAGGATCTAGTAACAGTAACACATAATTTTCTTTTCAAGTACATGGTAATATTTCTTTTTACAATCAGTTGTTGTGGTGCACCACTTTAATTACATAGATATTAAGATGTGAATATACATTTCCCTTATCTGCATTGTTGTTTTTACTGTAATATCTTTTTTGCTTGAGCTATGTCATGTTTTGATATAAGTTATTACATTTGCTGCTGCTAGCTTTGCCAATCTGTATTTCTTGTCATTGCTGCTTATATTAATTGTTTTATGTGCTGCTGCATTGCCTCGTCCCTTAGTTTAGCTTCTGAGCTCAGTAGATTTAAGTTAGCTTAAGAGGGGGTAGACTATGTAAGAAACTGACTATGGAGAATAGGTAAAGAAATGCATTGAGAAAACAGGTTTAGGTAGGATTTTCTTGGAAATAAATGTTGAGGTAAGAAATGTATGAACATATAAATACAGAAAGCATGCTTAGATAGAATTTTTGGGTGGAAACAAAGGATGAAATAAGAGGAAAGATATATGAAGTTTTGGGTTGGACTGCAGTACCACATGTTACACTGAAAACGAACCCTGTCCTTTCCCTTTTGTGTTATCCCACTATATGTTTGTGTACCCTTGTGTATTTGTTTTCTTCCTGTCTCTGTGTACAGTTTCATAGAATTTTTTTCTCTTTTAATATTAAGCTACATTCACTATGATGAGGAATACTGTTATCCTCGAATATAATTGGCATTAATAATGTGTTATTTACTTTGTAAAGATGTTTAGACATTATTTACTCTACTTTGTGTTAATGCTCATGTGTGAAGTTGATGTTTCGAAAGTTATTCTGATCTTTTATCTATGTACTTATGTCATAATTCCTGTAACACTGATGTATATGTCTATTTCTATTCTTTTGTAACGCCTGTTTTACTACAAATGTTATCTGTATTGTTATGTTCTTTAATGATGTATTTTGTACCTTTGTTATTGTATTCTTCTGTTATAAAATTGTAATTGTCACCAGTTCATGATATTATTAACTTGTTAGTTACATTTCACTGCACACGTTTCTGTTGGTCATAGTATGTGGACAATATGTGAGAAGTAGGGACTGTTAGTGTTTGCACGTGTGTTAATAACTCAGCAAGGGACTGGATAACAGCATTGCTGGTTCTAAGGACAGTTCCAAAAACTTTGTGAGTGCACAAGTGGTGGTTTATGGACTTGCTATATTCTCCGCAAGACTCTTCGATGGTGATTGTGCACCTGCACAGTCGCAACAGATCGCAACAGATGGCTGCTGGCCATCTCTTCAAGGACTACAGTGGGTCTACATCTTTGATGATCCACCAATACCATTATCTCTACAAGGACTACAGTGGGTCTACATCTTTGATGACCCACCAATACCGTAATCTCTACCAGGACTACAGTGGGTCTGCTCTGTGATGACCTACCTACCAATATTCATCAAAACTTCGACTGACTCTGCAGTGGGTTTGCTCTGTTGTGGCCCACTACCTGTCAGCATGTCGAGAGTCAGCACTGTCTTTCCGTTGGAAGGAGAACACTACTTCTTCAAGACAGCATGGAAATCCACTACTTCTGTGTGCATTTTCTTTTACTGCTCAGACTTTGAGAAAAACACTGCTATTTTACTGTGATGAATCAGGACTATCTTTATGGACTGTGAGAAAATTTTAGCTTTTGACCAACATTGTATCAATAAGTGTGTGCATTTGATTTCTTTGTTATTGTAATTATGAAAAAAATTTTTTCAAATCTGTATTGGCCACTGCCCAATCCAATATGTAAAAATTTTTGTGGGGAGCATGGGGGCTATGTAAGTATGCTGTTTAGGTTTTTTATTGGTAACGCCACCTCTGTATGAAAATCACTGGCTGTGCTGTGTGCAGTCTGTGGGTAGTGTGCATTGTTGTCTGCCATTGTAGTGTTGGGCAGAGGCAGCTGGCTGTGAACAGCGCGTAGCGTTGCGCAGTTGGAGGTGAGCCGCCAGCAGTGGTGGATGTGGGGAGAGAGATGGCGGAGGTTTGCAATTTGTCATGAACTGATATATATATTATGACTTGTGATGATATTAAGGTAAATATATTGATTGCTCTCTATTAATATCTTTCATTTGCTAACTATCCCTATCAGTAGTTAGTGCCTTTAGTAGTTTGAATCTTTTATTTAGCTGGCAGTAGTGGCGCTTGCTGTATTGCAGTAGCTTGAGCAGCGAAGATTTTTGTGAGGTAAGTGATTTGTGAAAGGTATAGTTTAATGTTAGTCAGGGCCATTCTTTTGTAGAGAATTCTGAAAGTCAGATTGCGTTGCGCTAAAAATATTGTGTGTCAGGTTAAGCACAGTCGTATATAAATTGTTCAAAGGGGACGTTTCAGTATACACATTTTACAGCTACTTACAGCAACAGACACGATTGTTTTTATCTTTTTGATTCTTTACCTCGACAACTGTTGGAGAAAGATGTGATACCCACTTGTTCCACTGATAGCTGTGCCGTAACTGTAACCTTAATTCATGTTCCGCAACCAGTAAAACTGTATCGCCTCCCCTTGAAGTTGAACACGTCTCTCTTACAGCATCCTTCGCTCAAGATTATCGTCACAAAGCTTTGAGCCCGTAGCTTGCGTTCTCTTGTGCTGTGGTGGTCAGGGCATGGAGAACCATTGCTCCGGAAAGAATTAGTACGTTACGGCGCTGAGAGGGCGAGAGAACTCCGTGGATCCGGGAATTTTATTATTCCGTCTTGCGACAACTTTATGTCGGTGCCAGACAGGCTGCATTGTGAATGATGGATGTCCGCCATGTTAAGGCGAAGCTTCTTCAGTTAAAGTGACAACAAATGGAAGTATTCAGGGTGTGATCAAAATCACGCTCCCTCGCTCACACAGGTGAGCGCGTACTGACGTTCGAACGTGACATTTTCAAAACGATCTACAGTTACTTTGTTCCATAAAATTTCGGGCGTGCAGTCGCATAAATTAAGCTTCTGCTAATATTTCGGCTTAATACCGTCCAGCCATCTTCATTGTGAGCCGAGGTGACTAACATAGCCGGCCGCTGTGACCGAGTGGTTCTAGGCACTTCAGTCTCGACCCGCGCTCATGCTACCGTCGCAGGTTTGAATCTTGCCTCGGGCATGGATGTCTGTGATGTCCTTAGGTTAGACAGGTTTAAGTAGTTCTAAGTCTAGGGGACTGATGACCTCAGATGTTAAGTCCCATAAGCTTAGAGCCATTTTTTGACTAACGATGCAGCAATTGCTCCTTCCTTTTAAACTCGAGGACCGAACCACTGCGTATGCGGCCAAAGATACACATGGCGCCAGAGACGTTGACAGGCGGCAAAGAGGTGTAACATTTGTATGGAAATTAAATCTATGGCTGATCAGTCAATCCACACAGTGATATCGATGTGTCACGGAGAGCTGTACCGTCGCGACGTCTTTGTGACGGTACAGCTCGAGTTTAAAAGGACGGAGCAATTGCTGCAGCTTTATTCACCTCGGCTCACTCTGAAGATGGCTGGACGATATTCAGCCGAAATATTAGAAGAAGAGATGGAATTTATGCAGCTGCACGCCAGAAATTTTATGGAAGAGTCTTCACGCCGCGAAAACATGAAGAAGCATATAATTACTTTACCGACCTATATGATGTTCGTGCTGCTGATACGATTGTTCCTGGTGCATTTACTCCTCCCCTGTACTGCGTTGTTACTCCTGCATTAAATGATGAATGATTTCTATGGGACTTTACTTGAGATGATATATAAATATATGCATTCCTTAGTAATACCATCGATAATGCGATATATTTACAGTGTCTATATACCCCTTATCGTTGGTATGCTAAGGAATTTTATGAACATTTTGGATCACTTATGGGTGATACCATTACGTCACTGGTAAATGAGGTGATACTTCGGAGGGATCTGATTCCTGACTTCTTCAAATTTGGTAAAATCGTTCTAATTCCGAAGAGAATCGGAAGCACAGGCATAAAGTCAACCTGATCACACTAGCTAATTTCAATTACAAAACTATCGTCCGGGCAGTCAATAGCCGTTTGTCGATATTGCTAGAGAAAATTCTTGCTGTTCACCAAAGCAGTGAACTTGTTTACTATCCTGACTTCTATAGTCGAATGCCAGGACGTCGTCTCTGTGGCTGCAGCGACTTCTTTCTCTGCAGCCTTAACTTTTATCGACTTTGATAAGGCGTTTGAAGGGATCAATGACAGTCTCTCGATGCAGGTGCTCAAAGTGACCTGTCTCAACCATACTGCATGTCAGATATCATCCAATCTTTTTACTAGTATTCTAAAACTATCGTAGTGAATAGACAGTTTACTCTCCAAATCACAATACGACGTGGCTTACGGCATTGAGTCCCCAATTCACGTCGCTATTTGTCTTGTCCCTATAATCTTTGCTTCGCCGTATTGCTGATCAATTATGTGGCTGGAAGATAGTGGGACAGACCTTCTCGGTACGAGCGCACATGCATGTTGTTATGATGTTGCTACGTCATATCGATGACAAAACCTTGTTCAGGGACATATTAGATTCCTTTTACTCTCTCTCTCTGGAGCCCATATTAACGAACGGAAGTGCACCCTGTTACCACTTCTAGGTTTTCATCAAATTGTCATTCCATGGGCAACGAGGAATGCTCGCCAAAAATCGTTGGGGACTACCGTGGATCGCTGCCCGATGAATATGGCTACACTCAATTGGAGGGAGGTGACGAATCGAATTCAATAGGAATTCGTGAACACGAACGCCGTTGGCTTAGCGATCTGCACAAAGTTATTGTTGTTGTTGTTGTGGTCTTCAGAGACTGGTTTGATCCACTCTCCATGCTACTCTATCCTGTGCAAGCTTCTTCATCTCCGAGTACCTACTGCAACTTACATCCTTCTGAACCTGTTTAGTGTATTCATCTCTTGGTCTCCCTCTACGATTTTTACCCTCCACGCTGCCCTCCAATACTAAATTGGTGAGCCCTTGATGCCTCAGAATATGCCCCACCAACCCATACCTTCTCCTAGTCAAGTTGTGCCACAAATTCTATTCAATACCTCCTCATTACTTATGTGATTCACCCATCTAATCTTCAGCATTCTTCTGCAGCACCACATTTCGAAAGCTTCTATTCTCTTCTTGTCCAAACTATTTATCGCCCATGTTTCACTTCCATACATGGCTACACTCCATACAAATACTTTCAGAAACGACTTCCTAACACTTAAATCTATACTCGATGTTAACAAATTTCTCTTCTTGATAAAAAGCTTTTCTTGCTATTACCAGTCTACATTTTATATCCTCTCTACTTCGCCCGTCTACAGTTGTTTTGCTCCCCAAATAGCAAAACTCATTTACTACTTTAAGCGTCTCATTTCCTAACCTAATTCCCGCAGCATCACCCGATTTAATTCGATTACATTCCATTATCCTCGTTTTGGTTTTGTTGATGTTCATCTTATATCCTCCTCTCAAGACACTGTCCATTCCGTACAGCTGCTCTTCCAAGTCCTTTGCTGTCCCTGACAGAATTACAATGTCATCGGCGAACCTCAAAGTTTTTATTTCTTCTCCATGGATTTTAATTCCTACTCCGAACTTTTCTTTTGTTTCATTTACTGCTTGCTCAACATACAGCCTTGTCTTATTAAACTGATAGTTCGGTAATTTTCACATCTGTCAACACCGGCTTTCTTTGGGTTTGGAATTATTATATTCTTCTTGAAGTCTGAGGGTATTTCGCCTGTCTCATACATCTTGCTCACCAGATGTTAGAGTTTTGTTAGGCCTGGCTCTCCCAAGGCTGTCAGTAGTTCTAACGGAATGTTGTCTACTCCCGGGACCTTCGACTTAGGTCTTTCAGTGTTCTGTCAAACTCTTCACGCAGTATCATATCTCCTATTTCATCTTCATCTACATTCTCTTCTATTTCCATAATATTGTTTTCAAGAACATGACCCTTGTATAGACCGTCTATATACTCCTTCCACGTTTCTGCTTTCCCTTCTTTGCATAGAAATGGGTTTCCATCTGAGCTCTTGACATTCATGCAAGTGTTTCTCCTTTCTCCAAAGGTCTCATTAATTTTCCTGTAGGTATTATCTATCTTACCCCTAGTGATATGCGCCTATGCATCCTTACATTTGTCCTCTAGCTGCCCCTGCTTAGCCATTTTGCACTTCCTGTCGATCTCATTTTTGAGACGTTTGTATTCCTTTTTGCCGGCTTCATATACTGCATTTTTGTATTTTCTCCTTTCATCAATTAAATTCAATATCTCTTCTGTTACCCAACGATTTCTACTAGCCCTCGTATTTTTACCTACTTGATCCTCTGCTACATTCACTATTTCATCTCTCAAAGCTGCCCAATCTTCTTCTACTGTATTTCTTTCCCCGTTCTTGTCAATCGTTCCCTAATGATCTCTCTGAAACTCTGTACAACCTCTGTGTCTTTCAGTTTATCCACGTCCCATATCCTTAAATTTCCACCTATTTGCAGTTTCTTCAGTATTAATATCCAGTCCATAACCAATAGATTGTGGTCAGAGTCCACATCTGCCCCCGGAAATCAAACCGAAAAAAAAAATACAAACACCGAAACTTGTCTAGCTTGAAGGAGGAAACCAGATGGCGCTATGGTTAGCCCGCTAGATGGTGCTGCCATAGGTCAAACGGATATCAACTGCGTTTTTTTAAAATAGGAAACCCCATTTTTATTACATATTCGTGTAGTACGTAAAGAAATATGAATGTTTTAGTTGGACCACTTTTTTAGCTTTTTGATAGATACCGTTGTAATTGTCACAAACATATGGCTCACAATTTTAGACGAACAGTTGGTAACTAGTAGGTTTTCTAAATTAAAATACAGAATGTAGGTTCGTTTGAACATTTTATTTCGGTTGTTCCAATGTGATACCTGTACCTTTGTGAGCTTGTCATTTCTGAGAACGCATGCTGTTACAGCGTGATTACCTGTAAATACAACATTAATGCCATAAATGCTCAAATTGACGTCCGTCAACCTCAGTGCATTTGTCAATACTTGTAACGACATTCCTCTCAGCAGCGAGTAGTTCGCCTTCAGTAATGTTCGCACATGCATTGACAATGCGCTGTCGCATGTTGTCAGGCATTGTCGGTGGATCATGATAGCAAATATCCTTCAACTTTACCCACAGAAAGAAATCCGGGGACGTCAGATCCGGTGAATGTGCGGGCCATGGATGGTGCTTCGACGACCAATCCACCTGTCATGAAATATGCTATTCAACATCGCTTCAACCGCACGCGAGCTATTTGCCGGACATCCATCATGTTGGAAGTACATCGCCATTCTGTCACGCAGTAAAACATCTTGTAGTAACATCGGCAGAACATTACGTAGGAAATCAGCATACATTGCACCATTTAGATTGCCATCGATAAAATGGGGGCCAATTATCCTTCCTCCCATAATGCCGCACCATATATTACCCCGCCAAAGTCGCTGATGTTCCACTTGTAACAGCCATCGTGGATTTTATGTTGCCCAATAGTGCATATTATGCCGGTTTACGTTACCGCTGTTGGTGAATGACGGTTCGTCGCTAAATAGAACGCGTTCAAAAAATCTGTCATCGTCCCGTAATTGCTTTTGTGCCCAGTGGCAGAACTGCTCACGACGTTCAAAGTCGTCGCCATGCAATTCCTGGTGCATAGAAATATAGTACAAGTGCAATCGATGTTGATGTAACATTCTCAACACCGACGATTTTTAGATTCCCGGTTCTCGCGCAATTTGTCTGCTACTGATGTGCGGATTAGCCGCGAAAGCAGCTAAAACACCTACTTGGGCATCATAATTTGTTGCAGGTCCTGGTTGATGATTCACATGTGGCTGAACACTTCCTGTTTCCTTAAATAACGCAACTATCCGGCGGACGGTCCGAACACTTGGATGATGTCGCCCAGGATACTGAGCAGCACACATGGCACACGCCCGTTGGCATTTTGATCACAATAGCCAATACATCAACACGATATCGACCTTCTCCGCATTTGGTAAACGGTCCATTTTAACACGGGTAATGTATCACGAAGCAAATACCTTCCACACCGGCGGAACGTTAGTAATACCATGTACTTATACGTTTGTGACTATTACAGCGCCATCTATCAAAAAGCTAAAAAAGTGGTCCAACTAAAACATTCATATTTTTTACGTACTACACGAATATGTAATAAAAAAATGGTGGTTCCTATTTTAAAAGAAACGCAGTTGATATCCGTTTGAACAATGGCAGCGCCATCTAGCGGGCCAACCATAGCGCCATCTGGTTTCCTCCTTCGTTCTTTGTAGTTTTTTCGTTTGATGCTTATTCGTGAGATATTTGACCCAGTCACTATCAATAGACCAACCTGTATAATCTATCTGAGACCTTCCAGTATCTCCAGGCTTCTTCCATGTATGCAACCTTCTTTCATGATTCTTGAACCAAGTGTTAGCTATGATTAAGTTATGCTCTGTGCAAAATTCTACCAGGCGGCTTCCTCTTTCATTCCTTACTCCCATCCCTTATTCACCTACTACGTTTCGTTCTCTTCCTTTTCCTACTATCGAGTTCCAGTCACCCATGACTATTAAATTTTCGTCTCCTTTCACTATCTGAATAATTTCTTTTATCTCATTATACATTTCATCAATCTCTTCATCATCTGCGGAGCTAGTTGGCATATAATGTTGTACTACTGTGATAGGCGCGGGCTTCGTATCTCTCTTGGCCACAATAATGCGTTCACTATGCTGTTTGTAGTAGCCTACACGCATTCCTATTTTCCTATTCATTATTAAATCTGCTACTCCATTACCCCTATTTAATTCTGTATTTATAACCCTGTATTCACCTGACCAGAAGTCTTGTTCCTCCTGCCACCGAACTTCACTAATTCCCATTTTATCTAACTTAAACCTATCCATTTCCCTTTTTAAATTTTCTAACCCCTGCCCGATTAAGGGATCTGTCATTCACGCGCCGATCGGTAGAATGCCAGTTTTCTTTCTCCAGATAACAACGTCCTCCTGAGTAGTCCCCGCCGGGAGATCCGAAGGGGGGACTATATTACCTCCGGAATATTTTATCGAAGAGGACGCCATCATCATTTAACCATACAGTAAAGCTGTATGCCCTCGGGAAAAATTACGGCTGTAGTTTCCCCTTGCTTTCAGCCGTTCGCAGTACCAGCACAGCAAGGCCATTTTGGTTAGTGTTACAAGGCCAGATCAGTCAATCATTCAGACTCTTGCCCCTGCAACTACTGAAAAGGCTGCTGCCCCTCTTCAGGAACCACACGTTTGTCTGGCCTCTCAACAGATACCCCTCCGCTGTGGTTGCACCTACGGTACGGCTATTTGTATCGCTGAGGCATGCAAGCCCCCCCACCAACGGCAAGGCCCTTGGTTCATTGGGGTGAGGGGTGGGGGTTGCACAAAGTACGTATGTCAAATTCCTACGTTTTCACTGAAGTGTACCGTTTTATATAAACATTACATGTACACGGTACGGTCATAGTAGTGTGAGCAACGTCTATGTTTGACATCAACGTACAATAAGCACTCACAGACGGCAGGTGGCATCACTAGCAGAGGACGGTGTAGAAAGCGTGTCGAGGAGGACGCGGTAAACAGTGCAGCCGTTGTCGTAATGGGGAAACGGAGCGATGTATCTAACCGTCCAAAAGGGCACGATCATTGGCATTCGGGCCAAGGGTGGAAACATTTTCGAAACAGCTAAGTTTGTAAAAAAGTTCGTGTGCCACCGTTGATGATGTATGCCGTGAATTATTCACAATAGGTGCCGATGCAGTTGAGGTGCACCATGGGCTATATATGACAGGGGCGAACGACGGCTGCTGGGACGTGTAGGGGTGAACAGATATGCAACTGTTCAGCAACTGACAGCGCAGATGAGAGAAGCGGCTACCAACAATGTATCCTCAGCGAACGTAGTTGTTTATGGGCCCCCGTAGCAGGCGCCTGGTTAATCAACCCGTGCTGACTGTTCTTCATCGGCGATCGGCGAGGAAGTCTGAAATTTGCCTGCCAATGTCGCAACTGTGCGTTCACTGAGTGCGGACAGATGGCCTCTTTACATGGACCACGTTTTATGCACCATCGAACAGATGGCCACTGGCGTGTACGGTCCTGCAACAATCTTCGGAATGGTCGAGGCTAGAGAAGGAAGCTTAACGGTTTGGAGAATATTTCGTGGGATACCCTGAGTGACTGCCTTTTGAAGACTCAACGGATGAACACAGTTATGCATCAGTCCTTGGGGACTACTCAACCACTACACAATGGAACGTGTCACACAGCTTGCAGTGTACGTGCGTGATTCTAAGAGCACCAGGTTGAGTTAACCGTATTCTTCTGCCACCTGACTCCCCACATCAAGAATCTGTGAGACCTCCTCTATCGAGCTGTTCACGTCATGGGTCCTCAGCCAATAAACCTAGAGCACCTGGCCACAGCGCTGGAGTTGGCATGGCTCCACGTTCCAGTCGGCATCTTCCAGTACCTCATTCAGTCTCTTACTCCAAGTCTCCAGCAGTCCGCGTTTCAAAGGAGAGGTGGTCGCATTAATATGACTGAACATTGTAGAATTCTGTGTGCAAGGAAACCATCCAGCTCCTATCTTCATCAGTATTGTTTAGAACGTTGAACGTTTTGTTCTGAGGAAATGTTTGAAAATCATCAACGACGTAAAATAAGAATTTTAGTTACTATAGGTGGTTTCATTCGCGTATTGCTATTTTCAAGTCTCCCTTACGAAATAATGTTACATACCAAGAAGATCGGTTAAGAAGGACGTTACAGAGACCGAGTACAGATTGTTTAATGAATCATTTTCTATCGTTAAAGTAAGCTTTACAGACGAAAATGGTTCAAATGGCTCTGAGCACTATGGGACTTAACATCTGAGGTCAACAGACTTAGAACTACTTAAACCTAACTAACCTAAGGACATCACACACATCCATGCCCGAGGCAGGATTCGAACCTGCGACCGTAGCAGCAGCGCGGCTCTGGACTGAAGCGTCTAGAACCGCTCGGCCACAACGGCGGGCTGCCTTACAGACAGAAAATCAGTTGTGATACTGAGAGTTCTAGATTTTCGATCACTAACTGAACATAAAGTTTTTCAGAGAAGTTTCAGGCTTGCAACCGTCATACTCAGGTGATTCATCGAAGTCTGATGAAGTCTGCAATATATAGTACTCTGTGAGAATTCCGCACATGCGTCAAAATAAAGTTAACAGACTTATGACGCTATCCGACGGCAGTGCCCTTGCAAATGGAACAGCGGAATTCTGCTGTCCTTTGGGTTGCCACGCGGTTCAGCCATCGGCATACTCTGTCGTCAGTGATGATGATGATGTTTGGTTTGTGGGCTGCTCAACTGTGTGCTGCCTGCACCTGTACAAATTCCCGATCTTTGTACTGTCCAATCTCACCACTTTCCCGAATGATGACGAGATGATGAGGACAACACAAACACCCAGTCCCCTGGCGGAGAAAATCCCCGACCCGGCCGGGATTCGAACCCGGAACCCCGTGAAACGCAGGCATCAACGCTAGCCACTAGACCACGAGCTGCAGACTCTGTCGTCGATTAGAGCAAATCGTGGAGATGACAGGGTTCCACGCACTGTTCGACTATTAGCCGCTGTCACGGTTCACCAGATTTCCCACCAGGCGTATTTCATAGGATTGTTTAACAACGGAGTCCCAAAAAGATGTTGCTATAGTGAGAATCATTGTTTATCACACTCCATTGAATTTCCAGTCGACATCCCGTGTCCGGCAATAGCGTAATTGCTTGGTTGCAGAAGGCGAGTGCAGCGTTTATGTTCAGTGTACGGTGCGTTGGTCTGACCTATGTAAGTCATATCACACAACGTATTATGTAAATTCCGGCCCTCCGCAATAACAAATTGTACTTCACAGATCCCAGAAACTCTGTAAACCTTATATGATGGGCGGAAAACCACTTTCACCTGTTATTTACGGAGGATTCTTCAAATCTTAAACAAAATGCTGCCAGCAATAGGAAGAAAAGCTAAAGATCTCGCCAACCTGGTCTCCTCTTTATCCAGTTCCGGGTCTTTTGTTTTAACGGATAGTGCCTAGTGCCCTGTTAATCTGCCAGGTAGGATGCCAGTTTTCCCTGAACACTGCCTTTAGACAAATTATCTAAATCTGAGACTTTGTGACATCTACATCTACATCCATACTTCGCAAGCCACCTGACGGTGTGTAGCGGAGGGTACCCTGAGTACCACTATCGGTTCTCCCTTCTATTCCTGTCTCGTATTGTTCGTGGAAAGAAGGATTGTCGGTATGCTCTAATCTCTCTGATTTTATCCTCATGGTCTCTTCGCGAGATATACGTAGGAGGCAGCAATATACTGCTTGACTCTTCGGTGAAGGTTTGTTCTCGAAACTTTAACAAAAGCCCGTACCGAGGTTCAAATGGTTCAAATGGCTCTGAGCACTATGGGACTTAACATCTATGGTCATCAGTCCCCTAGAACTTAGAACTACTTAAACCTAACTAACCTAAGGACAGCACACAACACCCAGCCATCACGAGGCAGAGAAAATCCCTGACCCCGCCGGGAATCGAACCCGGGAACCCGGGCGTGGGAAGCGAGAACGCTACGGCACGACCACGAGAGCCCGTACCGAGCTACTGAGCGTCTCTCCTGCAGAGTCTTCCACTGGGATTTATCTATCATCTCCGTAACGCTTTCGCGATTACTAAATGATCCTGAAACGAAGCGCGCTGCTCTCCGTTGGATCTTCTCTATCTCTTCCATCAACCCTATCTGGTACGGATCCCACACTGCTGAGCAGTATTCATGCAGTGGGCGAACAAGCGTACTGTAATCTACTTCCTTTGTTTTCGGATTGCATTTCCTTAGGATTCTTCCAATGAATCTGTCTGGCATCTGCTTTACCGACGATCAACTTTATATGATCATTCCATTTTAAGTCACTCCTAATGCGTACTCCCAGATAATTTATGGAATTAACTGCTTCCAGTTGCTGACCTGCTATTTTGTAGCTAAATGATAAGGGATCTGTTTTTCTATGTATTCGCAGCACATTACACTTGTCTACATTGAGATTCAATTGCCATTCCCTGCACCATGCGTCAATTCGCTGCGGATCCTCCTGCATTTCAGTACAATTTTCCATTGTTACAACGTCTCGATACACCATAGCATCATCTGCAAAAAGCCTCAGTGAACTTCCGATGTCATCCAGCAGGTCATTTATGTGTTTTGTGAATAGCAACGGTCCTATGACACTCCCCTGCGGCACACCTGAAAACACTCTTACTTCGGAAGACTTCTCTCCATTGAGAATGACATGCTGCGTTCTGTTATCTAGGAACTCCTCAATCCAATCACACAATTGGTCTGATAATCCATATGCTCTTACTTTGTTCATTAAACGACTCTGGGGAACTGTATCGAACGCCTTGCGGAAGTCAAGAAACACGGCATCTACCTGTGAACACGTGTCTATGGCCCTCTGAGTCTCGTGGACGATTAGCGCGAGCTGGGTTTCACACGACCGTCTTTTTCGAAACCCATGCTGATTCCTACAGAGTAGATTTCCAGTGTCCAGAAAAGTCATTATACTCCAACATAATACGTGTTCCAAAATTCTACAACTGATCGACGTTAGAGATATAGGTCTGTAGTTCTGCACATCTGTTCGACGTCCCTTCTTGAAAACGGGGATGACCTGTGTCCTTTTCCAATCCTTTGGGACGCTACGCTCTTCTAGAGATCTACGGTACACCGCTGAAAGAAGGGGGCCAAGTTCCTTCGTGTACTCTGTGTAAAATCGAACTGGTATCCCATCAGGTCCAGCGGCCTTTCCTCTTTTGAGCGATTTTAATTGTTTCTCTATCCCTCTGTCGTCTATTTCGATATCTACCATTTTGTCATCTGTGCGACAATCTAGAGTAGGAACTACAGTGCAATCTTCCTCTGTGAAACAACTTTGAAAAAAGACATTTAGTATTTCTGCCTTTAGTCTGTCATCCTCTGTTTGAGTACCATTTTGGTCACACAGTGTCTGGACATTTTGTTTTGATCCACCTAAAGCTTTGATATAAGACCAAAATTTCTTAGGATTTTCTGCCAAGTCGGTACATAGAACTTTACTTTCGAATTCATAGAACGCCTCTCGCATAGCCCTCCTCACACTACATTTCGCTTCGCGTAATTTTTGTTTGTCTGCAAGGCTTTGGCTTGTTTATGTTTGCTGCGAAGTTCCCTTTGCTTCCGCAGCAGTTTTCTAACTCTGTTATTGTATCACGGTTTCTCTTTTCCATCTCTTACGATCTTGCTTGGCACATACTCATCTAACGCATATTGTACGATGGTTTTTAACTTTGTCCACTGATCCTCAACACTATCTGTACTTGAGACAAAACTTTAGTGTTGAGCCGTCAGGTACTCTGAAATCCGCTTTTAGTCACTTTTGCTAAACAGAAAAATCTTCCTACCTTTTTCAATAATTCTATTTACGGCTGAAATCATCGATGCCGTAACCGCTTTATGATCGCTGATTCCCTGTTCTGCGTTAACTGTTTCAAATAATTTGGGTCTGTTTGTTTGTCACCAGAAGGTCTAATATGTTATCGCCACGAGTCGGTTCTCTGTATAACTGCTCAAGGTAGTTTTCAGATAAAGCACTTAAAAACATTTCACTGGACTCATTGTCCCTGCCACCCGTTATGAACGTTTGAGTCTCCCAGTCTATATCCGGCAAATTAAAATCTCCACCCAGAACTGTAACATGGTGGGGAAATCTACTCGAAATATTTTCCAAATTATCCTTCAGGAGCTCAGCCACAACAGCTGCTGAGCCAGGGGGCCTATAGAGACATCCAATTACCATGTCTGAGCCTGCTTTAACCGTGACCTTCACCCAAATCATTTCACATTTCGGATCTCCGTCAATTTCCTTCGATACTATTGCACTTCTTGTCGCTATAAACACGCCTCACCCTTCACTGTCCAGCCTGTCTCTGCGGTATGCATTCCAATCTGAGTTTAGGATTTCATTACTGTTTACGTCTGGTTTCAGCCAACTTTCTGTCCCTAGTACTATATGGGCGTTGTGACCGTTTATTAATGAGAGCAGTTCTGGGACCTTTCTAAAGACGCTCCTGCAGTTTACTATTAGCACATTAATATTGTTATTCCCTGTTGCATTTTGCCTACTCCTACCTTGCTGCGTCTCAGGAGGCGTCTTGTCGGGCCTACGGAGGGAATTCTCTAACCTAAAAACCCCCATGTGCACTCCACACGTACTCCGCTACCCTTGTAGCCGCTTCCGGCGTGTAGTGCACGCCTGACCTATTCAGGGCGACCCTACATTTCTTCATAGCGGAGGTCGAGAAATTTGCACCCCAGATCTCCGCAGAATCGTCTGAGCCTCTGGTTTAAGCCTTCCACTCTTCTCCAAACCAGAGGACCGCGATCGGTACTAGGAACGATACTACATATAGTTAGCTCTGATTCCACCCCGCGAACGAGGCTTTCCGCCTTCACCAATTCCGCCAACCGCCTGTACGAACTGAGGATGACCTCTGAACCCAGACGGCAGGAGTCATTGGTGCCGACATGAGCAACAATTTGCAGTCGGGTGCACCCAGTGCTCTCTATCGCCGCCGGTAGGGCCTCCTCCACATCTCGGATGAGACCCCCCGGCAAGCAGACAGAGTGAACACTGGCCTTCTTCCCCGACCTTTCCGCTATTTCCCTAAGGGGCTCTATCACCCGCCCAACGTTGGAGCTCCCAATAACTAATAAACCCCTTCCCCCATGTGCCTGCTCGGACCTTGCTGAAGGAGCAGCCACATGTCCACTCACAGGCAGAGCGGGCGATGCCACACGGCCAGCCTCCACATTTACCCTCCGCCTCGTGCGCCGCGAACGCCGCTGAACCCGCCATTCCCCTTGGGGAGAGGGTGGCCCAACCGCGCCCGGTACCCGCGAAGATGTCTCGACAGCAGGGACAGTGGATGAAGCATGCAACACCTGGGGTGTACCTTGCGACGCACCAGACTCCCCACTGCCGCTACACTCTGAGGCAGTAGCCTGAAGACGGCTGACCGCGGCCATCAACACGCTCAGCTGTTCGCGAACAGTGGCCAGCTCCTCCTGCGTCCGTACACAGCAGTCACACATCCTATCCATCCTAAGGAATCAATTTACTGAAGATAGTTAATCAACTTTTAACTAGACTGCTAATTCTCTAAAGGCGGCTGTTTATTGACTAAACTGTGGTTGCTAGCCGCTTCTTGCAGAAAACAATGAAAATAGCACTACCTGTCTCTGGACTGTATTGAAAACAAACACTAGCACTACTGGCACTATGGTTGACTAAAGGACTCTCTCTGACTGTATTCAAAACAAACACGAAATCTATGGAACACTATTAATAGCACTCGACAATTAAAGCTTCCTAAAAGCAAAAACACACGGAAAAAGAAGTGACAAGTAAGAAAAATACAGTTAATACTTAAATTAAGGTAGCTCGCTGTACAGCAGACGTGAAGCAGACGACGGTTAGGACGACATCTGTGTTGAAGTGCTTTAATCAGTGCTCATAGTTTGTGACGGGTGATAACTCGCCGCTTTTAAATACAAATCATTATGAGTGGGATTACGAAAAGGTGAATGCCCCAGGGAGTCATCATTCTTCCGTCTAACTAAGACATTCAAGAATTGTAGATACAATCTGTGGTGTCACCGCCAGACACCACACTTGCTAGGTGGTAGCTTAAATCGGCCGCGGTCCATTTAGTACATGTCGGACCCGCGTGTCGCCACTGTGTGATCGCAGACCTACCGCCACCACAAGGCACGTCTCGATATACGATAGAGCACTCGCCCAGTTGTACGACGACATTGCTAGCGACAATACGGACGAAGCCTTCCTCTCATTTGCCGAGAGACAGTTAGAATAGCCTTCTACTAAGTCCATGGCTACGACCTAGCAAGGCGCCATTAGCCTTACCTAGTTTGAGAGTTATCGTATAAATGTCTCAAGAAGAACGCTGTATTCATCAAAGAATAAAAGTTAAGTATAAAGCAGCTACGTACTTTCCTTGCTACCATTCAATAGTTATCCTGTTCCAGACTTGACGCCAGTCGGCGTGTGTGTACGCGTGCCTTTCTTTCGGCTTCCTTCCCAGTGTGGCGTAGCAAGCTTGTTACGCCACAACAGATTGGCGACGAAAGGGTCTTGTTCTTTCTGATTGCTTACATTTATTTGTGTCATGGCTTCGCCACAATCTCCAGATGTACTGTCCGAATTTTATCGCTTGCAGAATCAGCAGACGCAGGCGTTATTGGATGCCCTTGGACAGCTCGTCCAGGGTCAACGTGCCATTCACACCGATGCGGCAACCGCCGCTTCACCGCTACCGCCGCCACAACTCGCAGTTGCACCGCCTTTTAGGCACTATGACCCGGCGCACGAATCGTGGACGGAATGGTCCCACCAGTTTGCCTTTCATCTAGCCGCCTACAGAATTCAAGGTAATGAGCGGCAGCCGTTTTTGCTTTCTTGTGTCGGTGTGTCCACCTACCGTGTGATAGTGAAATTGTTTCCCCGACGCGACGTGGCAACTCTGTCCTACGATGAGATTTTGTCTGCTTTAGATGCCTATTTCAAAGAAACAGTTAATGTGGTTGCAAAACGGTATACGTTTTTTCGTACGAAACGTACGGCCGGTCAAACTAATAGGGAGTGGGTAGCAACATTGCAAGGACTTACTAGGGACTGTGCCTTTGACTGTGACTGTGGCCTTTCTTATTCAGATACAATGGTGCATGATGCAATTGCATAGAACGTTTCTGATGTTCGCATACGGGAGCAAATTTTGAAACTAGTAAATCCCTCCCTTCAACAAGTGATCGACATATTGGATAGACAGGACACACTTGACTGTGCTCAGGAATCTTTTGAAACTTCGCCAGCTGTGTGTAACATTAACCGGCCCGCCGGGCGCGCTCGCGCTACGCGGCCCGGTCAACTGTCCTCGCGCACGTCGACGCAGCTGCCGCCGCGCTCTAAGCCACGTGTGCCGCGCCAGCATACAAATGCAGTGAAATCATGCCCGCGGTGTGCTACTCGACATTCGCGTGAACATTGCCCGTCACGCCAAGCTATTTGCTTTTTCTGTAATACGAAAAGACATGTTCGAAGTGTTTGCCAGAAAAAGCTCCGATCAGACAATCACAATAATTCCAGGCCCGTTGCTTCGCGCCGGAATCGAACCAAGGACACTCAGGATCGTGGACCTTCGCCCATGGACATTCATGTAGTTAATTCCACTTCGTCCAGTGACACTTTCTCTAACAGTGACTGTGTTCATCCCACAAACAGTGTGCGTCGACGTCGCCGGAAATCACGTCAATTAGCAAGTGATGCTGTACTAGTGTCTGTTCAAATTGCACAAAACAGTCGCTCTTGTCGTCAGCAGGACAATAAACTTTTTGTAGATTTGGACTTTAATGGCAAGGTCATACCATTCCAGCTCGATACCGGAGCTGCAGTTTCATTGCTCAATCACGACACTTACAAACAACTGGGCGCACCTCCGTTGCGTGCCGCAAATGTTAAGTTACATAGTTATTCGGGACAGAATATACCTGTGTTACGACAGTGCAGCCTTCTTGCCACATACAAGGGACAAACAAAACTTGTGTCATTTTACTTTCTTCGTTCTTCTTCTGCAGTGAACTTGTTTGGTTTAGATTTATTTCAGTTGTTTAACATGTCTATTGTAAATCATGTCCTATCAGTGAATCAAACTGTGCCTTCAGACAGTGTTTCTCGTCTGTGTGACGAATTTGCAGACATTTTTGCACCGAGCTTAGGTTGCGCTAAGAACTATGAAGCACATTTGGAACTGAAAGTAAACACGCAACCGAAATTTTTCCGAGCGCGCAATGTTCCTCACGCATTGCGTGATGAGGTCGCACGAACTTTAAACGATTTCGCATCACAAGGTGTGAGTGACTGTGCGCAATGCCTATTCTCTTTCAGCTCCGCTTCATCGCTTATGCCGTAAGGGTGTTCCGTTCGTCTGGACGACGGAATGCGAACGCGCCTTTCACCAGTTGAAATCGGCGTTGCTTTCAAATACTTGTCTTACGCCATTCGATCTCCAGAAACCCCTTTTGTTGATGGTAGATGCATCGGATTTCGGGATCGGTGCTGTGCTTGCGCACAACGTTGGCTCGCATGATCGCCCTATTGCCTTTGCGTCCAAATTGCTCTCGTCTGCGCAAAGAAATTATTCACAGATAGAGAAAGAAGCTTTGGCTCTCGTGTTTGGTGTTACTAAGTTCAATGATTTCTTGTATGGTCGTCACTTTACCATCATCACAGACCACAACCCTTTGACGTCGCTTTTTCATCCGACCAAGCCTGTACCTCCACGTACAGCGCAGAAATTCATTCGCTGGTCTATTTTCCTCTCGCAGTACCGCTACGATATCTTGTATCGGTCCACTGCTACTCACGGAAACGCCGATGCGTTGTCCCGTTTGCCTGTTGCTGAGGATCAAGCATTCGATTCTTCCGAACTTACTTGCCTGTTCATTGATTCGGAAACCGATGCAGTGGTCGAATCGTTTCCGATTGATTTTCGTCGTGTAGCTACAGCCACCGCTGCTGACCCTGTCCTTACTACCGTTTTGCGTTTTGTTGCTACGCAATGGCCTTTGTCAAAGTCTCGGATCGAGGATCCGTTGGTTCGCCGATTTTTTGCTCACAAGGAGAGACTTTTTGTTCGACGTGGTGTTTTATTGTTGCGTTCTGATAATGATCAGTCCAGAGTCGTGGTCCCACGTTCGTTACAGTCCTCTGTTTTAAGGCTTCTTCACCAAGGACATTGGGGTATTGTGCGACCGAAACAACTTGCTCGTCAGCACTGTACTTGGTTCGGAATCGATGCTGCGATTACGAATATGTGTTCTTCTTGCATGGCGTGTGCCGAACAACAATCCGCGCCGCCGCGGAAAGTCTTTGCATGGCCAAAAGCCACTTCCCCTTGGCAACGCTTGCACATCGATTTTGCTGGTCCATTCTGGAATGCTCGATGGTTGGTTCTGGTAGATGCCTTCAGTAATTTTCCTTTTGTTGTCCGGATGTCTTCCACGACGTCCTCCGCCACCATCCAAGCGTTGTCTGCTATCTTTTGCATTGAAGATCTTCCGCAGACTATTGTTTCCGACAATGGCCCACAATTCATGTCCGCAGAATTTCAGTCATTCTGCCAGGCCAATGGTATTCAACATCTGACATCCGCGCCGTTTTCGCCTCAGCCAAATGGTGCCGCTGAACGATTGGTCCGGACTTTCAAGTCACAGATGTTGAAATTGAAAGAGTCGCATTCTCGGGAGGACGCATTGTTGCTCTTTTTGTCTTCGTATCGCTCTCAGCCCCGAGATGGTCGCTCGCCGGCTGAGTTGCTCCACGGTCGTCCTCATCGCACCTTGATATCTTTGCTGCATCCGCCGCATCAGGTTCCTGTGCAGCGGCAGACTCCTGCTTTTGCTCCAGGCGACGTTGTATTTTATCGCAACTATCGAGGTTCACGGCGTTGGCTCGCAGGGCGCATTCTTCGCTGCCTCGGCCGCGCGATGTATTTGGTTTTGGGGGCCTCTGGTGAGGTGCGTCAGCATCTCAATCAGCTGCGCCTCTGTCGTCGCACGGGTTCTGCTGCTCCCCGTCTGCTTTCAGCGACGGTGCCGTCCGGTCAGCGCCCTGGGGACCCATCTACTGGCTCGCCTCATCCCCAGGTGTTACCGACGATGCCTTCCATTTTGCCCCATGGCGACGCGCCGCCGCAGCAGCCGCCGCCGCCGCCGCCGCCGCCGCCGCCGCCGCCGCCGCCGCCTGTTCTCCCGCCGGCGTCGCCCGCATGCGACGCTTCGCTGCAGCCGCCAAGCGCCTCCCTGGGTCACGCGCGGCCGATCGCTTCCCGTGACCAGCCGTCCTCCGCCATGGACCTCTTGCCCGCTCCGGACCACATGGCGTCATCGCGCGTCAGGTACCCCGACGCAATGGAGGTCGACCCTTCGGCCCCTCCTGTCGCATTACGGGCGCATACACCGCATGTTGACGTGCACCCTGGACTAGGTTTTCAGGCGTTTCCTAGATCCCCTCGGACCGAATGGCCGGGTGCGGGTGGCACAGCCTCGCCTGTTGTTAGGCTCCCCACCTCATCGCATACGTCAACATGGGGTCCTCCCCACGGCGGGCGGAAGCCTTATCACACGACCGTTCGCCGATCTGCGGGGGAGGAATGTGGTGTCACCGCCAGACACCACACTTGCTAGGTGGTAGCTTAAATCGGCCGCGGTCCATTTAGTACATGTCGGACCTGCGTGTCGCCACTGTGTGATCGCAGACCTAGCGCCACCACAAGGCACGTCTCGATATACGATAGAGCACTCGCCCAGTTGTACGACGACATTGCTAGCGACAATACGGACGAAGCCTTCCTCTCATTTGCCGAGAGACAGTTAGAATAGCCTTCTGCTAAGTCCATGGCTACGACCTAGCAAGGCGCCATTAGCCTTACCTAGTTTGAGAGTTATCGTATAAATGTCTCAAGAAGAACGCTGTATTCATCAAAGAATAAAAGTTAAGTATAAAGCAGCTACGTACTTTTCTTGCTACCATTCAATAGTTATCCTGTTCCAGACTTGACGCCAGTCGGCGTGTGTGTACGCGTGCCTATCTTTCGGCTCCCTTCCCAGTGTGGCGTAGCAAGCTTGTTACGCCACAACACAATCTTTCTGTAATTCCATAGTGAACCGAATGTTGTTAGGAATGGAGGTGCTGTAGCAACTCCATTAATAATCTTCTTCACGAGGGCACACTATGAAAGTAACGTCCATATACCTCCAAAATACAGCTGATTCAAGCGCCCTCTCTTCAAAATCCTCCTCAAAAATTTGGACGTCGAGGGAGACAGAGGGCTACCAAAGGCAGTCTTTTCAAAATATTCTTAGTTGAACTTAAAGTAGGTTGGGGAAAGCATGTTTGATGATGATGATGTTTGGTTTGTGGAGTGCTCAACTGAGCGGTCATCAGCATCCATACAAAGTCCCAATTTTTACACTGTACAATTCTTTTACACAGCCCAATCTAGCCACTGTCACGAATGATGACGATGATGATGATGAAATGATGAGGACAACACAAACACCCAGTCCCAGGCCAGGGAAAATCCCCAACCCGGCCGGGAATTGAACCCGGGACCCTGTGATCCAGAGGCAGCACCACTAGCCACTAGACCACGAGCTGCGGACGGGAAAGGGTGTACTGAAACAAATCGCTGCCAAAGAATCTGATGAAAGGGACCTTTGTGAAAAGTGAAATCATATCACAACTGACTAAGTGATCCAAACTGCTTAGGCGGAAAGCCCACAGTCTACAGATAAAGTCATCTGCGTTATGAAAATGATGTGGGCATTGTCCCACCAAAGATCTCATCAAAGAAGCAAGAGGTTTGACTAAATCATATGTAGGAGCTCAAATGTTGTTCACTATTGGATGTTCAGGTAGACAGTCTACGAATTTCTGGAGGGCCATACAGTTTTGATGATATACAACCATGTGGTCTTTTTCTTGATGATTTCTTCAGAAAAGGAGGAGGAATTCAGAGTGCAGAAGTTTTCCGTTGCACATGCCCTGTAGGATTATAGTCGATCTTCCCATAGGCAGAATCTACTAGACCATGCAATTTTAAGATATATTCACACTTTAACGTTTTTTAATTGGTTAGTTCTTGACAGTTCGACGAAACAGCCATACCACTGAATCATCCGCATCGAGAAAGATGTCAAAAACAGCACAATTCTTGTCGAAAATTCTTTGTTGAATACCTTTATCTGATTAACAAAGCAATAATGACATAAAACTTGTTATTTCATTAACTCCTGGTGATTATTTGCCTCAGTGATAATGGATTGTCAGCACCTTTAATGTATATACATTTACATATGTATGAAGGAAGTACCAAGTGCAGATGCTAATATCGCTGCTATGTATGAGGTGAGAGTACGAAAAAAAATTGCAGGGTTTTCGTTTTGATTTGGGAGAACTAAGTATCTAACGATGCATTGTTAAAAAAAAAAAAAAAGTTCTAGGCAAAATTTAATATTAATACGGGAATATGTGTCTGTGGTACAAATGGACACCTCCTAACCACTCCTCCTGCTTGGACGTGCTCAACTTAGTATTTTCACATGGGAACCTCCCATTATTAATTCAAGTTCGGATTCTATGACAAAAATTACGTACGGTTAACACAAACCATTGTTTTCAGTCGTGGTAGATGGCGCTGTAATCGACAAATATCAAGCGTGCTTATTTTTACAATTAATAACTGGCATATTTGGTTCAACATTTCTTTTACAACGTAAATATAAACAATTGTGTTCAAACGACTGATATTTACGTTAGAAAATTAGAATTTAATTTAGTGGTGCGAATTACATTGAACAGGACAATATGGTTAGCCGTTTCAATGTGCTTAGAAACTACGTTTAGCGTGATTCAGGAACAATGACGTGGATGTAATAGTTTTCTACTCCCATCAGGAAGTTTGATATCGGCGAGTCCGTTTGCCTCTCGCCATAGAAGTGATTGATTTCGATGAGTCCCTTGCGTCTCATCACTGCGATTCTTGATTTCGGTGAGAATCAGGTGCGTCTGTCACTATCAGTTCATGCACATTTTACCTTGTTACAATGGTTGTGGTTTGTATTCCGCCAGAAGCCACGCGTGGCCTGCGCGGGAGGTATGGCAGTTGGTTGGAAACACACACCAAAACCAGTCAGCCTGATGGCGGGGTTCGAGGCTATCCACCAAATCAAGCACTCGTATGAGCACCACAGCCAACATCGTACGGAACAGAAAACTACGTTACCATGTTGTTGTTGTTGTGGTCCTCAGTCCCGAGACTGGTTTGATGCAGCTCTCCATGCTACTCTATCCTGTGCAAGCTTTTTCATCTCCCAGTACCTACTGCAACCTACATCCTTCTGAATCTGCTTAGTGTATTCATCTCGTGGTCTCCCTCTACGATTTTTACCCTCCACGCTGCCCTCCAATACTAAATTGGTGATCCCTTGATGCCTCAGAACATGCCCTACCAACCGATCCCTTCTTCTGGTCAAGTTGTGCCACAAACTTCTCTTCTCCCCAATCCTATTCAATACTTCCTCATTAGTTACATGATCTACCCATCTAATCTTCAGCATTCTTCTGTAGCACCACATTTCGAAAGCTTCTATTCTCTTCTTGTCTAAACTATTTATCGTCCATGTTTCACTTCCATACATGGCTACACTCCATACGAATACTTTCAGAAATGACTTCCTGACACTTAAATCAATACTGGATGTTAACAAATTTCTCTTCTTCAGAAACGCTTTCCTTGCCATTGCCAGTCTACATTTTATATCCTCTCTACTTCGACCATCATCAGTTATTTTGCTCCCCAAACAGCAAAACTCCTTTACTACTTTAAGTGCCTCATTTCCTAATCTAATTCCCTCAGCATCACCCGACTTAATTAGACTACATTCCATTATCCTTGTTTTGCTTTTGTTGATGTTCATCTTATATCCTCCTTTCAAGACACTGTCCATTCCATTCAACTGCTCTTCCAAGTCCTTTGCTGTCTCTGACAGAATTACAATGTCATCGGCGAACCTCAAAGTTTTTATTTCTTCTCCATGAATTTTAATACCTACTCCGAATTTTTCTTTTGTTTCCTTTACTGCTTGCTCAATATACAGATTGAACAACATCGGGGAGAGGCTACAACCCTGTCTTACTCCCTTCCCAACCACTGCTTCCCTTTCATGTCCCTCGACTCTTATAACTGCCATCTGGTTTCTGTACAAATTGTAAATAGCCTTTCGCTCCCTGTATTTTACCCCTGCCACCTTTAGAATTTGAAAGAGAGTATTCCAGTCAACATTGTCAAAAGCTTTCTCTAAGTCTACAAATGCTAGAAACGTAGGTTTGCCTTTCCTTAATCTTTCTTCTAAGATAAGTCGTAAGGTCAGTATTGCCTCACGTGTTCCAGTGTTTCTACGGAATCCAAACTGATCTTCCCCGAGGTTGGCTTCTACTAGTTTTTCCATTCGTCTGTAAAGAATTCGTGTTAGTATTTTGCAGCTGTGACTTATTAAGCTGATAGTTCGGTAATTTTCACATCTGTCAACACCTGCTTTCTTTGGGATTGGAATTATTATATTCTTCTTGAAGTCTGAGGGTATTTCGCCTGTTTCATACATCTTGCTCACCAGATGGTAGAGTTTTGTCAGGACTGGCTCTCCCACGGCCGTCAGTAGTTCCAATGGAATATTGTCTACTCCGGGGGCCTTGTTTCGACTCAGGTCTTTCAGTGCTCTGTCAAACTCTTCACGCAGTATCGTATCTCCCATTTCATCTTCATCTACATCCTCTTCCATTTCCATAATATTGTCCTCAAGTACATCGCCCTTGTATAGACCCTCTATATACTCCTTCCACCTTTCTGCTTTCCCTTCTTTGCTTAGCACTGGGTTTCCATCTGAGCTCTTGATATTCATACAAGTCGTTCTCTTATCTCCAAAGGTCTCTTTAATTTTCCTGTAGGCGGTATCTATCTTACCCCTAGTGAGATAGGCCTCTACATCCTTACATTTGCCCTCTAGCCATCCCTGCTTAGCCATTTTGCACTTCCTGTCGATATCATTTTTGAGACGTTTGTATTCCTTTTTGCCTGTTTCACTTACTGCATTTTTATATTTTCTCCTTTCATCAATTAAATTCAATATTTCTTCTGTTACCCAAGGATTTCTACTAGCCCTCGTCTTTTTACCTACTTGATCCTCTGCTGCCTTCACTACTTCATCCCTCAAAGCTACCCATTCTTCTTCTACTGTATTTATTTCCCCCATTCCTGTCAATTGCTCCCTTATGCTCTCCCTGAATCTCTGTACAACCTCTGGTTCTTTTAGTTTATCCAGGTCCCATCTCCTTAAATTCCCACCTTTTTGCAGTTTCTTCAGTTTTAATCTACAGGTCATAACCAATAGATTGTGGTCAGAGTCCACATCTGCCCCTGGAAATGTCTTACAATTTAAAACCTGGTTCCTAAATCTCTGTCTTACCATTATATAATCTATTTGATACCTTTTAGTATCTCCAGGGTTCTTCCATGTATACAACCTTCTTTCATGATTCTTAAACCAAGTGTTAGTTATGATTATGTTGTGCTCTGTGCAAAATTCTACCAGGCGGCTTCCTCTTTCATTTCTGTCCCCCAATCCATATTCACCTACTATGTTTCCTTCTCTCCCTTTTCCTACACTCGAATTCCAGTCACCCATGACTATTAAATTTTCGTCTCCCTTCACAATCTGAATAATTTCTTTTATTTCATCATACATTTGTTCAATTTCTTCGTCATCTGCAGAGCTAGTTGGCATATAAACTTGTACTACTGTAGTAGGTGTGGGCTTCGTATCTATCTTGGCCACAATAATGCGTTCACTATGCTGTTTGTAGTAGCTTACCCGCATTCCTATTTTCCTATTCATTATTAAACCTACTCCTGCATTCCCCCTATTTGATTTTGTGTTTATAACCCTGTAGTCACCTGACCAGAAGTCTTGTTCCTCCTGCCACCGAACTTCACTAATTCCCACTATATCTAACTTCAACCTATCCATTTCCCTTTTTAAATTTTCTAACCTACCTGCCCGATTAAGGGATCTGACATTCCACGCTCCGATCCGTAGAACACCAGTTTTCTTTCTCCTGATAACGACATCCTCTTGAATAGTCCCCGCCCGGAGATCCGAATGGGGGACTATTTTACCTCCGGAATATTTTACCCAAGAGGACGCCATCATCATGTAATCATACAGTAAAGCTGCATGCCCTCGGGAAAAATTACGGCTGTAGTTTCCCCTTGCTTTCAGCCGTTCGCAGTACCAGCACAGCAAGGCCGTTTTGGTTATTGTTACAAGGCCAGATCAGTCAATCATCCAGACTGTTGCCCTTGCAACTACTGAAAAGGCTGCTGCCCCTCTTCAGGAACCACACGTTTGTCTGGCCTCTCAACAGATACCCCTCCGTTGTGGTTGCACCTACGGTACGGCTATCTGTATCGCTGAGGCACGCAAGCCTCCCCACCAACGTCAAGGTCCATGGTTCATGGGGGGGTACGTTACCATACAACTAGCTTAATTGTCAGGAATGACAATGTCTACCTATACCATTTGTAGTACGCAATCACATTCGCAACATTAAAGTGACGTTTGAACACCAGTATCAACCGTTAGACCACAAACGTCTACATTTAAATTGTAAGTGAAATGCAGAATCAAATGCGTCGGTTCCTCATTGCAGAAGCAGGCACCCTTGATATTTATCGATTACCGCTGCGGCCGGCCATTGTGGCCGAGCGGTTCTAGGCGCTTCAGTCCGGAACCGGGCTGCTGCTACGGTCGCAGGTTCGAATCCTGCCTCGGGCATGGATGTGTGTGATGTCCTTAGGTTAGTTAGGTTTAAGTAGTTCTAAGTCTAGGGGACTGATGACCTCATATGTTAACTGCCATAGTGCTCAGAGCTACTTGAACCGTTACCGCTGCGTCTGTCACGAGCAGGGAACAATGGTTTGAGAAAACGGTACGTATTTTTTGGCGAAGGATCAGAATATGCAACCAAAATGGGGAACTTCCCATTTGAAGATAAAGTGCTGGCCCCGCCCAACAGGAGGGGTGGTTGGAGGTGACCGTTTGTAGCACAGACTGTTGTCCCCTTTAGTGATATTACCTCTGCATCTAGAATTTTTTTTTCCTCAAGATGGCTCGTTTTCGAGATATTTATTTGTCTCAAGTTAAAAAAAACAGTCTGTAAATACTACAACCGGAAATTACAGGGCACCGTGAAAATTTGCTAAGATGGCATACAAACGTACACTGTTAATTGATGGAGAGACTGATAAGCTTAACGCATGCATATGAATGATTTTTACGAAATAATTTTTGGAGGAGTTGTAAGAAACGTATAAAAGCAGTATATACTCTTGTAAGGTCTGACCGGCAGGGGTGGCCAAGTGGTTCTAGGCGCTACAGTCTGGAAACGCACGACCGCTACGGTCGCAGGTTCGAATCCTGCCTGCGGCATTGATGTGTGTGATGTCCTTAGGTTAGTTAGATTTAAGTAGTTCTAAGTTCTAGGGGACTGATGACTTCAGAAGTTAAGTCCCATAGTGCTCAGGGCCATTTGAACCATTTTTTGTAACGTCTGTGTCGTAAATAGTAAACACAAATTGGTCGAATTTTCTTATTTTGAGAAGATAAAGGGAACGATCTGTTTTACTTGTAAAAAAACATTCACACAAATATTTCCTTATTTAAAACAACCGGTAACTACAGATCTTGCTGCCATCTCCACGTTTCGAAAAATACTTTTGTTATGAAACGTGTTTATCCTACATTGGACCTCACATGACAACTTGGCGTGAGTACAACCTAGAATGCCGCGCGGGATTATCCGGGCGGTCTGGGGCGCTGCAGTCTTGGCCTGTGCGGCTTGTTCTGGCGGAGGTTCGAGCCCCCCCTCGGGCATGGGTGTGTGTTTGTCCTTAGGATAATTTAGGTTAAGTAGTGTGTAAGCTTAGGGACTGATGACCTTAGCAGTTCAGTCCCATAAAATTTCACACACATACAACCTAGAATGAACACGTTTCATAACAAAAGGATTTTTTAACATCTGAGGATGACGGCAAAGCCTGTCGAAACCGGTTGGTTTAAAGAAAGAAATATTTAATGCGATCTTGGCTGCTGAATGTTTTTAGTAAGTAATCATGAGATTCTAAAATCGGAACTAACGGTCTTAAGAAATTCAATTTATTTAATACAATCCTATAGAGTCGTGAGGATCCCATCAAGCAGCCAGAACGCATACTGGTCCCTCGTACCGCAGACAGAAAAGTGACAATTAGCCGAAGTGTGTACTGGCTTAGTAAAAAAATAATTTTTCCTCTGTCACCTGCTCTCTTTAAGGTGCTTCGGTTTACTCAGTTGCCGACTGCTCCCAGGACCTCCCGATTAAGTCGCACCGTTCATTATAGCAGAAATAAATCTCATTCTGCAGAGGGGCTGCGTCACTCCGTCTGAAGATGGCGTTCATTAAAGGCCAGCCTCTCCAGTCGAGCTGCGTCACAAAATCTGCCGGTAAATGCAGAAGCGATTCCGCGCTTTATTTTATCTTCATTAGCGTCGCGTCCAGAGGCAGTTAAATTCAACTTCTGACGTAATTTATCTTTTGTACCTAGTTTTCTTTCGGCACAGCAGCCAGATCCTGCTGCATTATTTTCTACATCTGCACGCCGCGCGGCGCGAAGCGAGATGACGAGATTTCCGGCGGAAGTAATCTTGGTAACTTAATATAAGAAGAAAAAGTAAAAAAAGGACATATTTTAGAGAGAGCTGAATAATTAAAATAGCTTTCACGTCATTTTGCGAGTTCGTGAACACTTCGACCTAATCTCTAAAGAAGAGCAGCCAATTTCTCCGTCGCGAAAAGCTATGAGCTGAGCAGCTCCCTAGCAGACGGAACGTGGATTAGTGGATTAAACTTCACAGCGTTACGGAAGACTAAAGTCCCAAGAAATCAGATAATCAGTTATTCTCACGACCGTGGCCGGAACGAAAGTTGGATTTTAAGGTAACAAGGCCATCTTCTTGAATTTGCGATTACACCAGTGCGTCATCGTTAATGTTAATTGTGTGAAGCGATATCGAAATGACTTCTTCGGCGTGTATTTTTTCCTACCCGTAATTTTCATCGTGTATATTTTTTCTCAGTTCGACACGCAACGTCGTTTTCAGTGTTTATTGCCAAGTATCTGCTTGTACTTTTCGCATCACTTTTATTCATACCTTATTTACTGTATTTTGTTTGAATATTCCTCTGCTGATATTTCTCTGGTAAGTTATCACTCACAGTAGAAGCTTACACATACAGGCTGATTATAATTAAAGTATACCTATTCACGGAGGTCCAGTGTGGGCTGTAATCATCGTACGGGATCAAAACTTAGTAGATATGGTAATGTGTTAATTTGGAAGAGATTTACACCGCAAAAAATTAGCTCCAATTTTTGGTCACCAGGTGCAAATCTGGTGCTTTATAGCATCTGCTTGACGTCTCCGGTGCTCATATCGAACAAACTGTGCAAGCGGTGGTTAATACTAAAATCATGTTCCGTTTCTAATTCATTACATGTGGATACATTCTTATACATCTTTCTTGCATTCACAGTCCTAGATTATCACGTGGTGGCCAAAAGTGGAACAAATTTTTCTCAACGTAAATCTGTTCTGCATTAACACTTTCGAATATGTACTGATTTTCGCTGCAGTATGACAATTACAGACGACACTGGAACTTTGTCAGTAGCTGCACTTTAACTATAACCAACCGGTACCTAATTGGTGGAAAATTCTTTCTTCTCTCCTTCCTCTTACGTTGGTTATTTTGTAAACGTCCTATAAAACTATGTTTTCACTGTGCTTTTTCAGCTAATTACAATTCCTTCTTTCCTTCTTGTCATCTTCAAATACTTACATTTTGACTGTTAATCTATGTGCTCAAATTATCTAAAATTAAGGACACACGACCTGCTCACAATTTCAGATGATATCCAACATTTTGGCAATTACTTCAGGTTACAATAAACCCATTTCTCTCAGATTACTCCATTCGAGCTGGGCTTCGCGAAATCGGACACTTACCAAACCTGACGCTACACTGTGCATGTTGCCCATTTTTCGTGTAATGGATGAAGAAGTTTGTAACTTACAGTTGACTCTTTTTTTTTAGCAACAGGTTGGAAAAACAGACTGCAACGCTCTATCATGCCCTCTTGAAGAAGCCTACCTGAGGTACCAGTACTGAAAACGATGGATACATAGTATCAGCTTACTGTTTCTGTAGAAACTAAACTCCGCACAAGAGTTCCAGCGGCAATTCAGTGACACTATTTTCTGCATAATGGTTTCATAATACCGATGCTGTTCTCGTAAATATCGCTAAGAAAAGAAACTGCAACCAATCATAGTTATAGATGAATACTTCATTTGGCCTGAGCCCATTTGTAGACGGCAGCGAGGACTTCTTGCACAAACATCACAATTTTTGGTCCCAAAATATAACAGAATTTTCGTGATTTTCTTCTTCACTAAATCTTTCACGTTATATGCAAGATCTTTGCATTTTACTTACATGGGGAAAAATTTTTCTTTACGCATTACAGCATAAGGGCCCGTACCAATTATACTGAGATAACGAACAAAATAGCGGACATGTCAGTTTATGATAAGATGCTCAGTACCAAAGAAGATTGTGCAGCAATGGCATACGTTTACAGCTGTAATGTGTATTATTCTCAGTCAACCTGTCATCCACGGGTAGGGTCTTCGACTAATAACCAAATGTCCTGGATCCCGGATTCAATCCCAACCACTGGAAATTCTGAATTAACATCATCAGTTATGGCGGCCGAATAGTTCCCCTTCTTCCAGCGACCTTTTCGAAGCGGGCAGATGAGTGGACAGAGTTTCAGGACAACCTTTTCCCTTGAGCTGGGAAACTGCCTCTAAATGGCGGAAGAATCAGCAATGATAAGGGCATAATAATGCGGATGGCAGCCTGAACGACTGTACTAAAGATCCACAGGGAGTCTGCCCTGTCATTAATCTCCATTGGCTAAAGATTCAGGATTAGTCTCCCGCTCGGATCTGTGGGAGGGGGCAGCAAACGGAAATGTGTCCGAGAGAAAAAAATTGAATAAACAACGAAAGGATCGGAGTTTGATTGTGGTGGAGAAGCTACAAAATCTGCAGAGGGAAATGGAAAGGCTCGATCTAGATACTGTAGGTCTCAACATAGTGAAATGGAAAGGATTTACAGATTCCTGATCAGACGAATATAGGAAATATCAATAGCAGCAGAGAAGGATTCGTAGTGAATGGGAAAGCAGGGCAGAGAGTGATTTACTGAGATCACTTAAATGATAGGGTTGTTTTCATAAGAAAGATTAGGAAATCACCGCCAATAATAACAGTTCAACCTTCGATGCCAACACCACAAGCAGAAGATGAAGAGATAGGGACAATATTTGTGAATGCTGAAAGGGTATTTCAGCATGTAAAGGGTGATGGTGATCTGGTAATTATGGGAAATGAGTACATGGTAGTAAACACTGTCTCCACCTATGCAATCACCATAATTACTCTACCACATAAAGAGGTATGAGACGTTACCACCGCTCAATAACCCTGGGTTCGGTGTGGGGCGGCGGTGGGCTGGGTGGACTGCTGTGGTCTGTTGTGGGACTGTGAACCACTGAGGGTTACGAGGTAACGAAGCCTCTCCGACGTTTCTAGGTCCCCAGTTTAATACACAATACACATTACGTGGTAGTAGGGAAGGGAATAGAAAACAGTTATTGGAAAGTATGGGCTCAGTACTGTAGGAGCCCCGGTGGTGCCGGTCACCTACGGTGGACTGGATGGCCGAGCGGTGACCTCTCCAGTTGTCAGGATGCTAGGAAATGGCTGTAGAAGCGGCAGAAACGCCAAAGAAACGGTATTAATTCATAACAACTTTATTCCTGCCGAGTACAATGTGGCTTGGTGATATCAACGACCTTCCCCGAGTCCTCGCTGACTCGTAGCGATGACACCAGATCCGGGCCGCGCAGTCTTGCTAGCGCAGCACCGTGCACTGTGACGAAGCGGAGGAATGTCCTTACTTCGGCCGCGCGTGGCTGGCGGCGCCCGACTGGCCGGCGGGCTCGTGGCGGACAGCAGGCTGAAGCGCTTAGAGGCTCCGGGTTGGAGTCCCCGGCGCTGTCGGCACCAGAAGCGTTCTCGTAGTGCGGAGCGTACTCTATCCCACCCCGTCTTCTTCCCCGCTCCTCCTGGTAGCTCGTTCGCGGTGGACGGGCGGAACGGGCTGTAGTCCCCCAGCGTCGTCGGCTCACCCGGTTGTGGCGGCGGATGCACAGGGCCGAGGCCCCGCACGATCTCGACGATGGCTCACTGATGTGGTCAGCATTGGCGGCGAGCGAGTCTGCCGCGATGTCTGCTAATCCTGGGTTGATGATTGACAGTGGCAACAGAGAGGACCAGAGCTGGTACTGTCCCCTCACGTCTGCTGCTGGATGGGCCGCCCTTGCTGCAACATCTCCTTAATAAAGATTAACATGTCGATCACCGAGCTGAGCGCTACGCAGCGACCCAGTATACATCTAACTGCAAGTCTAACTTCGAGTGCGAGTGCCTTGTTGCTATCAAAGCTGGCGTATTTAAAGGAAGCACGAGCGACGTCCTGACGTCATGTTCGTTTGTAATGACCGCATTTGTTCCACTTATATTGCTGATTCATCTGTCGTACTCGCCCCTTAGGTGTTCTTACGACAGAGTTACGTGTTGTTGCGGCAGACTTACGCGAAGTTGTGAAATGCAGTACAGCTGACGCTCTACCTCTACGTCTAACACAAACCCGCGTGCTAAGCAATTCTCTCTCGCCTGTTGTGTGTAACCAGGCCATCGCCCCTGCGAGACGACACATTCCGATATATGTGCAATCCTCTTAGCTCTTGCCTAACCTATGCCTCTGGCTCTCGGCATAGGCAACGAAACTTTGACAATATTCCACGTTTCCGACTCTTTACTATTCCGCGACACTACATTACCTTGAATGAGAGGTGAGCAAGACTAACTGAGGTTTCCAGTAAATTTCAGTTAGTCAAAGTGTATAAACTGTTCCTAAGACACAGCAAGATTCCAGCTAGATTCCGGAATCAGATACTGGACCAGAAGGTGAACCCAGGAGCAGACGTAGACTCGGATCACAATTTAGCAGTGATGAGGAGGAGGTTCAAGAGAATCGTCCGGAAAAATCAATGTGGAAGTAAGTGGGATACTGAAATAAACATAAATAATGTTATGCTTTTGTAGTACTCTAAGGCTGCTCATACTGCAATAAGGAATGCTACAACATAAACAATTCCGTTGGAGAGGTGTGAGCATCTCTAAAAAGAGCGATCACCCGAAGCAAGAGATATAAAAATAAGTTAAAGGAAGATAATTGCGAAGAAACTTTGGGTTATAGAAGTAACACTTCAATTGAGCGACGGAAGAAAGACGTTCAGAGAAATACAGGAATCCAGCAATATAAAATCACTTAAGAATTAAAGAAATAGGAAATGCAGGGAAGCCAAGCGAAATGATTGCGTGAAAAATGCGAAGAAGTTGAAAAAGAAAAGATCATCGGAAGGATTGATTCGGCATATAGGAAAATCCAGACAACCTTTGGTGAAATTAATAGGTATGGTGGCACCATCAAGACAGCAATGGGACTTCCGCTCTCAGACGCAAAGTAGATCTCATATGGGTGGAAGAAGTAGGTAAATGGAAGGCGTGTACGAGGGGCGGGACTTGTGTGATGACATGATAGAGAAAAAATGAAGTCGATATGTAAGACATAGGGAATGCAGTACTATAGCCGAACGGAGCTTCTGAAGACTTGCCACGAGAAGTAATACATAACATCGTATCGGAATATCTGATATAATTTGGGGAAGTGGCAATCAAGCTACTACTAAAGCTGATATGTAAGAAATATACGAGTTACGTCATACCATCAGATCTTCGGAAAAACATCATCAACACCATCCTGAAGATAGCAAGAGCAATTAAGTGCGAGAACTAGCGCACAATGTACTTCATGGACCAAGTATCCAAGTTGCTAAAGAGAATAAAGAACAGAAAAATGGAAAAGAAAACGAAAGAGCTGGTAAATGACAGTTTTGGCTTCAGAGAGGTAAATGCATCGGAGAGGCAGCGTAAGGTTCGCCATAATGGACGCAAGTCACTTCCACAGGCTTTGCGACCTGGGGAAAACTTTCAGCGTTGTAAAATGGTGCAAAATGTTCGAAAGCCTGAGAGAAATTGGAGAAAGCTGTGGAGAAAGACGGATAATGTTCATTATGTACAAGAACTGAAAAACAGTAATAAAAGTCGGAGACAAAGAACAAATTTCTCGGATTAATAAGTTGTAAGCCGGGGATGTAATCTCTCACTTCTGGTGCTCAATTTATACGTCGGAGAAGGGATTATGTGATTAACTGCCGGCCGGTGTGGCCGAGCGGTTCTAGGCGCTTCAATCTGGAACCGCGCGACCGCTACGACCGCAGGTTCGAATCCTGCCTCGGGCATGGATGTGTGTGATGTCCTTAGGTTAGTTGGGTTTAAGTAGTTCTAATTTCTAGGGGACTGATGACCTCAGATGTTAAGTTCCATAGTGCTCAGAGCCATTTGAACCGTTTGTGATTAATTAGATAAGTCAGAGAGCGTGTTTAAAATTCAGGGTAAGTAGATATAAGTGATAGTATTCGCTGATGACATCGGTATCCTCAACGAAAATGAAGAAGAAGTACAGGACACTCTGAATGGAATGAAAATCCAATGCGCGCAGAATAGAGATCGAGAGTAAATTGAATAAAGACGAAAGAAGAAGTAGAAAAGAGAGTACTGATACTCTTAATATCAAAATCGGTGACAACGATGTGAACGAAGCAAAAGAACCCGTCTACCTTGGAAGCAAAATAACACGTGGAGGAGAAGAAAGGAGGACATAAAAAGTAGACTAACACTTGCGAAGAGAACATGCCTGAGCCAAGGAATTGTGATAGTATCAAACACAGTTTGACGGCCGGTCGGCAGCATGTAGGTATACAGGCGTATGTATGCATGCGTATGTACGACGGTTGGACCTTTAATAGTAGCAACTATTTATTTACAGCTCGTACAAAATAGATACGTGTTTCAAAATTTTACTGACCTTCAAAGTAGTCACCAGCATTGTGTATTACCCGTTGTCGTAGGATCCTCTTAGCAGTGCCAGTTGTGTTGACTGTTCGAACGGCGAGGTCTATTGCCCGACGAATTTGTAGCAGTTCTGAAGCGGAACACAACCTACGGCAAGCTTAGAGACAGAAGCGATGACACTTTCTGTAGGACATGAGCATCATTTTGCGCGACAATGCTCAAGCACGTTCAGTGCAAGCTGTTACTGATTTGTATGATTGATGGGGCTTCTAAGTGCCATACCACCTACTGCACTCCCCTGACTCAAGCCCTCGTGAGTTCAACTTGATTTCTAAACTGAAGGAAACACTTCACGGCATTCGCTTCAGAACTGCTACAAATTCGTCGGGCAATAGACCGCGCCACTCGAACAGTCAACACAACTGGCACTGCTAAGAGTATCCTACGACTTCCACGTCGCTGGCAACAGGTAATACACAATGCTGGTGATTACTTTGAAGGTTAGTAAAACTTTGAAACACGTATCTATTTTGTATGAACTGTAAATAAATAGTTGCCATTATTAAAGTTCCAACCCTCGTATGAGCGTGTGTTTTCTGTGTGTATTTTATTCTAGCTCAAAAGATGGTTACTCCAGAAGCTAGTGCGTTTTCTTTCTTTTGTGTTTGTCTACCGCCGACTCAACACATCTACTTTTCGGAGAGTGATCCCCTTTAATCGTACAGTACTCACATTCCACCAGAACTTCCCTACAACAATTTCTTTTATGAGGATATTTCATTCGTTTTTTATTACTACGTTGACTATGGCAGTACACATATTCCCTGTGTACGTACAGCGTTACAGAAATTGGATGACATTTTGAAGGTATATTTCGTTTCTTGGCTCTGCCTCGTCATTGGAGATATATGTGGGGCGTTCAAGAAGTTTCAATTTGATGGCGTTGTTGCAGCGTATAAGGAACGTAGCGCAACTCCTATGCGAGTAAATAAGTACCGACGTGTAGACAAGGGATTAATGTAGCACTCGTGCCTTTCCGACGTGTGTGCAGTAAATGTGAAAAAAATGGTTCAAATGGCTCTAAGTACTATGGGACTTAACATCTGAGGTCATCGGTCCCCTAGACTTAGAACTACTTAAACCTAACTAACCTAAGGACATCACACACACCCATGCCCGAGGCAGGATTCGAACCTGCGACCGTAGCGGTTACACGGTTCCAGACTGTAGCGGCTAGAACCGCTGGGCCACTCCGGCCGGCTAAATGCGAAAATGTTAACGATGATGACGATATTACCAAATGCGTCCAAACAAGAGCAATGTGCTGTTATTTTTTTCTTGGGCGCCGAAGGACAAATACCGGTAGACAGCCATTCGAGAATGAAGAATGTGAATTGTGCAGCATGTCTGTCGAAGACTACCACTGTGGCATGGTGAATCAAGTTCCGTGCTGGTTATGGCCACCTCACCCATTACAGACAACAACAAGCGGGCGATTGACGATTCCTTATAGTACTGGTCTCCTCCCATGCGATTAACACGCCTTCGGTCCCTTACAAAAGGCCTTGAAGGGTCGACAGTTCCTGTCCGACGAGAATGTGCAGCATGCAGTTACTGACTTCTTCAGACAGCACGAAGCGGTGCTCACCAAATAGGTGTCCTCAATAGGGTGCGTCGCTGGGATGACTGCTTCATCGCTCATGGCGAGTTCGCATGATTGGCGTGCAGATTCCAGACTACACGATCTTCGAGAGGAAACTTTTTCATCACGCCTTGTACAATACAATTTGGTGAGAAGGTGGCTGTATATTTCTATTTCTTTCAACAAATTCGTCTGTTTTCCTCTCTCAGCAGTATGCAGTATTTGTAAGTTGCCCTGAATGCTATTCTCTGTATCGCTATGTTAGGCCACGTGAGAAACACCATGTGATCTCTGTATCTAACTGTGAGACTCCTTCCAGGTTAATCAATACACAGTACCTTTAGAGCTCACAGATCAGATCATCTTTTGAATGAGAGCTTTAATGTGTGGTTCATTTTTAAGAGCTATGTTATGAATTAGTTTATCTTTCATTTTTTGATTGTGGAGAAATAAATCTGTATATTTCTGCTCTTTGGTATGACATTTTACCGATCAATGGTACACAGTCATGTTCACAGAGTTGTGAAAGGTTAACTATACCTAAGTGCTGCCTGTTGAAGACACGGAGCAATTTGCGTTATTGTATATGTTTTTAATACTGCTGTAAACATTATGGGAGTGGACAGTGGCTGGGGGTTGTGTGGCTATAAACACTTAACATCTTTGAAAACATTTATTAGCAACAGAGAATAACTTTAAATACCTAGAAAATGTGATAGTGAAAAATGTAAGAATGGAGGCAAAAGTCAAGAGAAGAGCACAACAAAGCAGTGCATTTACCAGCGTGTGAGTGTCTTAGTCTGAGGAAGAAAGGTGCCCATGAAATGCGAGCCGGAGGAATTACACGACGAGAGCATATGCATCGGAGATCCAGACAGTGACAAGAAGAGTGGAGAGTCGAATCCAAGCTAGTTAAACGAAATCCTTAAGAAGTATGTTATAGAAGACAAGGAGAGACAAAATGAGAGAGGAAACTGAAATAAAGAAGTGATAGAACTGAAAGGAGTAGGTTACTATAGTGTGGACATATAAAGAGAATGGACGATGGAAGAATATCAAAATGAATTACTGAGACCAAAAGGAAGTCCCAGAGCAATATGGACTGCCTTGATCAAGAACAGCTTAACAAGAAAGAATCAGAACTGGACCAAACAGTCATTGAGTTAGAATGATGGAAAGTCATCGGGAAGTGGTGAAGTACCATAAATATTACAGCTCATTTTGATGCTAAATGAGGGGGAAACGGACACGACGACGCTTAACTTCAGATTTCTACAAATCAGAGAGCATGAATAAAAGTAAAACACAAAGAAAATGACAAGCGATCACTCCAAAGTCACACATTAATTTAATATTTAGCATAACAATCAAAATGGTAAAATTAAAGTCCTTCAAAATAATGTTAGCTTCACAATAACAAGGGTGGTAGAAAAGAGTAGACAACCTAATTACTAATTACCATAAAATCTGTAATGAATGACAAGAAAAATAAATAGAAATATTCTAGCACAGCACACAATATCCGTAATCTAACCAACTAGAGCCGATACATCAAGCCTCAAAAACAAACAGAAATTGAGTTAACCAACAAGAGATAATATGAAACAGGTACTTAAAGACCTCACGAACATGCTACACAGTGCTAGCCAAAAGACGAAAAAACTCATACAAACAATCGGAGCGAGGCCATCAAGTTACAAGACACCAGGTAAATCAGTCAAGCACCATTGATAATAAGTCACCCTTAAGATTTACTTCATACAGTGCTTCCACTGAACTTATTTCAAGTAACATTGGGCCTTGCAGTTATCCTTCCCTACGAGGGGCATTCAATAACTAATGATACACATTTTGTTCTGACAGCGGGTTGGCTTCAGTCAGGATACGAATACATCATATTATTCCCCACTCTTTTGGCTATAAAACCCTGTTTTCCAACATCGTTCGAAGCGACAGTCTTACGCCACCCTACTGGAAGGGCCTGTATGCACCCATGGTATTGTTCTATTTGCGATTGTCAGAGTCAACACCTTGCTGCATCAGTAATTTCTCCATCACCCACGTAGTGCATCCTGAAGTTCCGCCCAAATAGTCCTTTCTTGCTGTTTGTGATTTTCTGATGGGCAGCGAGGACCCCAGCAGTCACACACCTTTGAACGTCCAGTCGGTCGGCATGTGGGTGATCGGGCAGGTCTGCACAACCTTCTTAAAATGATAACAGACTCACTGTGCATTTGTTCACTGCCAGGTCTCCGTAGACATTCTGCAAGGGAATATTAATATCTGCAGTGGTCGCTGCCTGGAATACACCTCCACAATGGAAGCCATTTTCAGGCTTTGTACAGCACCGCCACCTATCAGAACTTCATGAAATTATAGGGCCTGAAGCTGCAATATTCCAAGATATCCCACAACAAATTCCTTTTTCTTTTTTTTTCATCTGAATTTGGTCAAAAAGTTTGTTGCATTAGTTACTGAACTCCCCTCGTAATAATTAAGACAGCTTCGGCTGAAACACAGCTACATATAAGAGTGTGTACTATTGAAGTTTTCTGCCTAGCAAAATTGACGCCACACTCTTCTTGGTCACCATCGTCCAAGAGCAGACACCATAGCTACCATCTACTAGCATCTTATCAGCATGACCTTCCCTGGAGCCAAGATTCGAGGCACCTATCTCACGCCCAGAATAGGAACTGATGTCTCATGTTGGTGACAAGTCACTGTTAGTTCTAGCCTATACACAACCATGCATGTCCAGAGGAACCTTCTGTCGTAATCAGAATAACACAGGCACTGCAATATCGTATGTATCTGCCGATACTGAGTAAGTGACTTTCAAGTACAACGTCTGACCCGTACGGCCGGCCAGAGTGACCCAGTGGTTCTAGGCGCTACAGTCTGGAATCGCGCGACCACCACGGTCGCAGGTTCGAATACTGCCTCAGGCATGTATGTCCTTAGGTTAGTTAGGTTTAAGTAGTTGTAAGTTCTTAGGGACTGATGACCTCAGAAGTTAAGTCCCATAGTGCTCAGAGCCATTTGAACCATTTGAACCGTACGGGAATATACATAATGGATGTACGAGTACAGGTCGTAGAAGCATAGAAGCATGGATGACGACATACGGAGGTTTGGGTCTAGCCGTGCGTCATCCATGGATAACAAAATGGGAACGAGTCCGCTCGCTATAAGCGCTAAATCCGAGTTCGAATCCCGGTACGGCAAAGATTTTTACTGTCGTCATCCTGTTCTGCAGTTGATGATAGTCCTTATTCGCAATTGCGAATACATTTGATGTGTATACTCCACCAGGGTGCATTCATAGATGATCACACAAACTTGAAGTTCTGCCTTGTCCAGCTGACTCCAATCTCAGTTGCTCGTTGTAGCTGTGCTTCCTCGTTGCCTCTCTGCACACTCTTCACCTCCATTCATGCTCCTTTAGCTTCCAGTCCCCATGATGACAGAGGCAGACCTGTCCAAATACACATGTGGCCACTGTGGACTGTGGTTCACCTGTCCTCCCAAATGATGCTGCCCAGCAGCCATTTTCCTGAACTTGCCACTCCAAGACACAAGCAAGACTGGCCAGGACACCATCCATGGGTCTGTTGCCGAATACAAAGTCTCGTCTGGTAACTTGCGCCTGCGACCACGGAGCTCACTGCAAGTTGTTGCTGCTTTGTTGTCACACAAAACACTGCTCTCCATTGTCACACACAACTGCTCCTAACCTTGCTGTGGTAATGAGTTCGGGTATTTTGTAGTTTCAAACATGCTCTCTTGTAGCTGCAGTGCATTACCAGTGGTGGTACCAACTGCCAAATGGGGTGGTACTTCAACTGTTCTATGAATTGCTAATTGGCTTTGAGCACTATGGGACTTAACTTCTGAGATCATCAGTCCCCTAGAACTTAGAACTACTTAAACCTAACTAACCTAAGTACATCACAAACATCTATGCCCGAGGCAGGATTCGAACCTGCGACCGTAGCGGTCCCGCGGTTCCAGACTGTAGCGCCTAGAACCGCTCGGCCACCTCGGCCGGCTGATTTTCTAATTCATAGCGTATGTGTACGTCATGAGATAGCCTTCAAGCCTTGGTCTACTTTGCAATTCTGTGTAGCACTTTGTTTACTGCTAGGCCATTCTCTCTTCAGTGACATAAAAACCTTGGTACCTGTCGTTCTGAGCAGATGCCCGTGCTTCTAAGTTAGAAAATCCAATACACTGCTGATGGAGTTCGCAGCTCTTGGTCTAGTGAACGCCAGAACAGTAGCTCAGTGTGTTTGGTCAGAGGGCTGGCAGCCCTCTGTAATAAAAAAAATAAGTGAAGTATTTATCAATGAATTTGAAGGGGTTGAGAGGTGGCACGCCATTCTCTGACTTTAACAACATTGTCAGTAAGATTAATATTCATAATTCAGGTCATGATCTTGGTCTTCCCCAGTACTCTATTCAGTATGTGTGGCTTATGACTTTCTTACATGAGGAAATTGTGGGCAGAATGTTCTTATAACTGCAGTGTAACCTGCAGAGAACTTGCACTTCATGGACAGAAGTGGAGGTGATGGAGAACAGAGAGAGAGAGAAGTTGGTTGGAAGGGGGGGGGGGGTGGCATAAATTCTCAGTGCAACTACCAGGCTGTGTGAGTGATCCTGGGAAGCAGCACTCAGTGGATCGTACCTACAGAGGGACTTCTGGTCGTAGCGCTCTCCTCCTTCTGGTTGGAGTTGGACAGGAGGTCACTGGTTTACAAAACATTTTACATGGGTCAGGCAGCAATCTGTCATGAAGGCAGGAAGTTGGGGAAGGTGGGTGGAGGAATCCATTTAAGAGAGACTGCTATAAACTGAGTCTTTGTGCAAACAGTAGGAAGATCATAAAACTGCATGTACTATCATGTTAGAAGCTGGAATGATACGGACAGAGCAGCTGGTGACGTGTTTAGTGGATGCAAGACTGTAACTCCCCGGACGCCAGGGAGTCGCCAGGTTCTCTTAGCGAGAGATTACCTTCCTTCTTTCAGAAACTGGAAATGGTCATCCTGGAAAGATTAGATATCTCCATAAATGAGGGACTATGGGTCTTTCTAGGTAAACGTTTTCTGCACAAACATGTCCATCCTTACTGTTACAACTTGCCTCCCTAGGCTAAAGTCTTTTTTCGGGAAAGATGGATTTGGAGTCGCTGATTGGGTCCTCTCAGGATACTACAGATGGACACTTGCTCCCACAGCATGGGAACCCCAATGCTGTATCTGCATTGGCTACCAGGCCGTCAGAAGTGTCAAGAGGGGAGATTCAATGAGATCAGGATAGTTCGATTGATTTGTGCAATATGGGAGCCGTTTCATTTTGTTAGTCCAGCTCCCATACTAAGGCTTGGTGGATTCTTTGGGGACTTAGTCTTCTGGTTCATCCCTGGTGCAGAACTTCAGGTCTTTCCCTAGTGGTGAAACTTGTGGTCTGTATCATGTGGTAGGCTAAGAGCCGGTGGCAGTTTCCAACTGTACCGACAGTGGACCTACATATTATCTGGGACATACTGTGTGTCACAAGGGTGAACTTACCCATCCTGAGTAGGCCGTCTGACGTTTGACAATTCCAGCATGCACCATCGCGCCTGTGAGTCAAATTATATATTATTTATTTTGTTCCTCATAGTGTCATCTCAGTGACTTCCGCGTCACTTCTTGTCTCATGTTTTTTTGTTGCTAACAGCATTGTGTAGACTTTTATTGAAGATATTTGAGTATGATGATGTTTACAACATTTTAGAGTAGGTTTTGTGGTAGTAAGTTCATCTACATCTACATCTACATCCACACCCATATTCCGCAAGCCACCTGACGGTGTGTGGCGGAGGGTACCTTTATCGGTTCTCCCTTCTATTCCAGTCTCGTATTATGGAAAGAAGGATTGTGTGTATGCCTCTGTGTGGGCTCTACTCTCTCTGATTTCATCCTCATGGTCTCTTCGCGAGATATACGTAGGAGGGAGTAATATACTGCTTGACTCCTCGGTGAAGGTATGTTCTCGAAACTTCAACAAAAGCCCGTACCGAGCTACTGAGCGTCTCTCTTGCAGAGTCTTCCACTGGAGTTTATCTATCATCTCCGTAACGCTTTAGCGATTACTAAATGATCCTGTAACGAAGCGCGCTGCTTTCCATTGGATCTTCTCTATCTCTTCTATCAACCCTATCTGGTACGGATCCCACACTGCTGAGCAGTATTCAAGCAGTGGGCGAATAGTCGTACTGTAACGTACTTCCTTTGTTTTCGGATTTCTTTGTCTTAGGATTCTTCCAATGAATCTCAGTCTGGCATCTGTTTTACCGACGATCAACTTTATATGATCATTACATTTTAAATCACTCCTAATGCCTACTCCCAAATAATTTATGTAATTAACTGTTTCCAGTTGCTGACCTACTATATTGTAGCTAAATGATAAAAGGTCTTTCTTTCCATGTATTCGCAGCACATTACACTTGTCTACATTGAGATTCAATTTCCATTCCCTGCACCATGCGTTAAATCATTGCAAATCCTCCTGCATTTCAGTATAATTTTCCATTGTTACAACCTCTCGATGTACCACAGCATCATCCGCAAAAAGCCTCAGTGAACTTCCGATGTTATCCACAAGGTCATTTATGTATATTGTGAATAGCAACGGCCCTACCACACTCCCCTGCGGCACACCTGAAATCACTCTTACTTCGGAAGACTGCTCTCCATTGAGAATGACATGCTGCGTTCTGTTATCTAGGAACTCTTCAATCCAATCACACCATTGGTCTGATAGTCCCCACGACTGTGGGGAACTGTATCGAACGCCTTGCGGAAGTCAAGAAACACGGCATCTACCTGGGAACCCGTTTCTATGGCCCTCTGAGTCTCGTGGACGAATAGCGCGAGCTGGGTTTCACACGATCCTATGGGACCAAACTGCAGAGGCCATCGGTCCCTAGGCTTACGCATTACTTAATCTAACTTAAACTACCTTACGTTAAGGACCACACACATACATCCAAGCCCGAGGGAGGACTCGAACCTCCGACGAGGGAAGCAGCGCGAACCGTGGCAAGGCGCCAGAGGCGACGCGGCTACCCCATGCGGCAGAGTAGGTTTTGTTTCATAGGCTTAGGGATAAACGTGTGCGTTATTTGAAAAAAAGATCAGAGTAGAGTTGTGGCGCGTGATGCTTTGGAATCGAAAACTTGCTTAAGTGGCAGTCGATTTGAATACTTAAATGAAGCAAGGCACGTTTGTATACTAAGAAAGGCTGTATGCTAATGTCGTTTAAAATGGAACACGGGCCAGCCATTGATGCAGAACAAGGTAGAACGGCGGAAGCAGTTCATTTAAATCAGTCTGCAAAGAGAACGCAAATATCAAATGCAGAATACTTCAATGATAAGGGTTCAGTTGACTTAGGAAACGAAGATGAAAAAGACCCGAGGCGGCAGGTTCTGTATACGAAAGAGGTACAGACAGAGAAAGTAACAGTCCGATTTTACAGACGAGGCGTCATAGAGCAGTTGAATTTCATGCGTCAGGTACTGGATATGTTGCTGGAAATCTGTAATTAGAATCGATCATTCAATTTATGCAAGAAGCAGAGAAGAGACGACAGAAAAGGGAAGATAAGAGATGACAAGAAGAAGACCAAATACATCCTCATTGATGAAATTGGGGAAATTCACAAACGACAAGACAAGTAGGAAAAGAGATTAAGTCATGGAAGAAATTAAGGAAAATTAAAGGAGTGCTGATGAGTTTGTCGAAAACGTAAATCAGGTCAGGAATGAAGTTAAGGGGGTAAAGGCAGAGACTGAAGACGTGCAAAACATCAGATGAGACACGAGAAAAAGCAGTAGAGCCCAAACGTGAAGCTAAGAACGCCAGATTAGTAGCGCAAGATTCACGGAAAAATGCACAGATTTCGCGAGATCAGGTAGCACTGGCAAACGTCGAAGTGAGCGCAACCAAGAAGGCTATTTCTGCTCTCAAAAAACAAGGACAGAGAGTAACCGAAAAGACCCAGGAAAGAAAATGTTAGCCGTCCGGTGTGGCCGAGCGGTTCTAGGCGCTTCAGTCTGTAACCACGCGACCACTACGGTCGTAGGTTCGAATCCTGCCTCGGACATGGATGTGTGTGATGTCCTTAGGTTAGTTAGGTTTAAGTAGTTCTAAGTTCTAGGGGACTGATGACCTCAGTTGTTAAGTCCCATCGTGCTCAGAGCCATTTGACCCCCTTTTTGAAAAAATGTAGAAATCAAAGACGAGCAAACACGTCTCACTACCCAGCAGAATGAGCTGGCGGATGAGATGAGACAAATGTGCGAACCGATCGCTCTTGTAGAAATTCAGCCTGAAGCAACAACACGTCGCCCTGAGTTCGTTGGTCATCAGGAACGTCAAAGGCAAAATTTTGCAACCCTAAGTACATGGCCGGCCCAGGACGATACACGACGGGACTGCCCGCTTAACGGGGTACGGTGTGCGGCATAACGCGCGCTTTCAGTGGTGCGTAGTATAGAAAGTACCGCCCGCGACTCAGACCTACGATAGCATTACTACATGACTCTGATGGTACGAGACGAGGATACAGGAGCATTCAGGGATCCGTCGGCGATGAAATCTTGGGCGCACGAGCGCCAAAATGTAGAGAAAGTCCATGGACGCAAAATTATGAATATTTAGACTTGAAACATTCTCTATCGATTCAAAACTTTCAGATTTATGAAGATAACCACAGTTCATTGCACCCCAAGTCATGGATTGCTCAGTAATATAGCGTGCTACCCAAGTCATGGCCACAAGTATATAAATTGGAATTTGTCCATGGATATCTCGAGGGTTCAATAGAACAGCACATGCGTAGCGATGCAGCAAACTGCCGCAGTTAGGGCGAATTCAGAGAGGCTGTTGGTCACAGGACACCCAAAAAAAGGATTAAATAGGAGATTATGTTAGGGAACGATTACGAAGCATCGGCGTGCCGCAATCCCGTAAAGTTTTTCGAGACGCTTGCCAACAAAAACCGTTACCTGGACCAACCGTATAGTGATAAGGAGGTAATGCGACACTGCTACATGAAAGTGCCGTTGAGGTTCCAGGGACTGCTTATTGGGAAATGTAATGACACAACAGAGTCATTGAAAAGCCCTCTACGAGACTTAGATCCTGTCAAGGAAGCACAAAATGCGAGGGACTGAAGGAGACATAATGAACGGAATTTGCAAGGTTCATCTGGTGAAAATAATGACGGGAAAAACACAAATGGAAACAGGACGACAAGAATCCCATATCAAGGCCAAAGGTTTAATAAAGAGCCTCAGTGGGATGATAGAAACAGACAGGGGACGTATGGCAGTAACTTTCTCGAAAACAGAAATAGGAACAGGAGGGAAATGCAAAATTCTAACTACTGCATGTAGCCGGTCTGAACTCAGGGCGAACAAGGAAAAAAGGAGGGGTTGGTAGACGAAGTCCGCAACATGTTCACCAGAAAGACCTATTGGAGATCAGACCACCTGACCCCACAAACAGAAACAGCAGCAAAAGTCCGTTTAGTAATTGCGGCCTTTTTATAGCATTAAGGTAGTGTTAAGAATCATTCGTTTCCAATTCATTTATGTAGTCGCTTAGTATATTGTTCTTTATATGTATGCACTTACACTTTTAGGATGGTTTACTATCGTAATTAGTTGTCAAGATCTTCTATGACATCTCAATGAATAGTGTTCGTAATTTTCTGTCCAGCATTTTCACTTTGATAATTTACCGCAAATTTGCGATGTACCGGTATCGTCTCATGTTTCACAGATAGAAGTTTATTTCGTAGATGGAATATGCCGACTACTCGGCGGAAATCTCTTGAGCTTATGATAAAACTTGTTGGTTTAACACTTGAGCTTTACTGTCACGCCACAGCAAAGGTATGTGTCGGAACAACATGAAAGTTGCATTTTTGGTTCAGAAATTATTGCACAAGTCTTGAAGCTACAATTCTTCTCAGAATTCATCTTCGAATGTATTAATGGTTTGTTTTCTTCCGTTGACATTGTGTGAATTGCCGGTGGGACTTATGCACGGTCTGTTCTACCATGCAGTGTAAGGAGGCGATAGTGGTGCCGCAGAAGTTGAATTGTGAACCGATAGTGGATCTTGGCGTGATTTGGATCATGCCACCTATGCTGATGGTGGTATCATGCGAGATGAAAACTGGCTGTCCACACCAGAGGCGTGTTGAATTTCCAGTAAGGTTTTTTTTTACGCTTTGGTTCTGGGTTATCGTCAGTGGAGTGATGTGTTGTCGTTGGTCGTTTTCCAGTGTTGTTACACTTATTGATTATCGCCTATGGAGCAATATTTTTCGCTGGTGGCTATCGTCTGTGGCTATCGCTTATGGATTATTGCAACTAGTGCGATGTTGTTTGCCTTGTGGTATTTCGATTGTGGATCGTCAGCGCCACAGCCGCATCAGCGGCAAAGTTTTGTATTACGTGGCGTGAGCATGTATGTGTCACAGTAGTACGTTTTTAGGTGAATGGGAACGGTATAATGAATGGAACCAGATAACAAAGGAAGATAATCACATATCCTTATGTACTACAAATTATGAAAACTGGCATTTTACATCTTTACACCAGCTGTTATTTTATGATATATGTACGTCGATTTTTGAGAGTTGTAGGTCAGTTTCAGAGAGAACACAAAGGAGTGAGGAGATGGAGGTCAGCAGTATTGTGGAAATACTTGGTCATGGGAAACAAAATTTCTGAGGCAGAGAATGCTGAATAGGCCAACGGCTTTACTGCAGTTGTAACACCATTTCCTTTCAGATCTCCGAAGGTAAGCACTGCCAGGTTGGGCTAGCTTGGATGGGTGACCACGCAGTCTCCCGACCGCTGTTGGCAAGTGGAGTGCACTCAGCCCTTGTGAGACAAACATGAGGAGCTACTTGATTAAGAAGTAGCAGCTCCGGTGTCATAAACTGACATATGGCTGGGACAGTTGTGTGCTGACTGTGTGCCCCTCCATACCCACATCCAGTGATACCTGTGGGCTGAGGATGACACGGCGGCCAGTCGGCACCGTTGGGCCTTCATGGCCTGTTTGGAAAAGTTTAGTTTAGAGAATGCTCATTGCACAACGATATTGTAGTGTGGTTATGGAAACCAATCGTCTCTCACCTCAGTTTCGGTGAATGAGATAGTTAAATGTCTGAATAACACTTATAAGTGTTCAGTCATTACATTAATGGTTGAAGGTGTATGTAAAAGACCTGAGGTCAAGACAATGTCCGGTTTTGTGGGTTTTGGTAGACAAAGCTGTCATGGTCTGCCATGATATGCAGAAAGATCCAGTTAAACTGTCATAATTTCTTCTACTCCTTGTCACAGTAAACACTTTATTGAAGTGTGACGCTCCTCATGCAGAAATTATTGGATAACTGGGAGGTAATGATAGGTGGGATGCCACACTCTCGCTTTAACATCATTACAAGTCAAATTAATATTCTTGTTTTATGCCATGATCTCGACGTTGCACAGTACTACATTTGATATGTGTGGTTTATGACTATTTAACATGAGGAAATTGCGGGCAGAATGTTCATATAACTGCGTGTGTAACCTGTAGAGAATTTTCACCTGGGGGCCACAGTGGAGGCGATGGAAAAAAGGTGAGAGAGATGGATTGGGGGCCATAAATTCTCAGTGCAGCCACCAGGCTGTGTGAGTGATTATGGGAAGCAGCACTCAGTGGATAATACGTGCAGAGGGACTTAAATGTCTGCATGACCTTTTAACTATACCACTCTCCTCATTTTGCTTAGGGTCAGATAGGAGGGTATTGCTTTGGAAAACATTTACCTTGGACAAGACAGCAGTCCATTGCAAAGGCAGCCAGTTGGCGGAAAGTAGGTGGAGGAAGCAATGTAAGAGAGATTGCTGTAAACTGAGCCTTTGTCCAAACAATGGGAAGGTAATAAAACTCCACACATCATGTTAGAAGCTGGGATGATACAGTCAGAGTGCCTGATGCACATCTTTAGTGAAGGCAAGATTGAAAACCTCCTGACGCCAGGGAGTCACCAGGTTGTCTTAGCTAGCCGACACAATTGCCTGGGAAAATTAGCAGCCTTCATTCAGAAATTGAAAATGGTCAGCCTGGAAATATAAGATCTCTCCATAAATGAGGGACTATGGGCCTGTCTAGGTAGAGGTTTTGTGCCAAAACATGGCAACGCCTTCCTAGTCTAAAATCTTCATTTTTCGGACAAGAGTCGTTCATTGGCTCCTCTCAGGAATGTTAAGTGGAGGCCTGCTCCCCCAGCATGGGAACCCCAGTGTTGTGTCTGCACTGGCTACTAGGCCAACAGAACAGACAAGAGCTGAGATTCAATAAGTACAGGATAGTTTGATTGGTTTGTGCAATGTGGGGGCGATTTTGTTTTTGCTAATTCGGCTCTCAAACCGAGACTTCTTGGAAAGTGGCTGGGATTCTTTGCCTTCTTAGCTTTCTGGTCCTCTCCTAGTGGAGAACGTCATATTTTCCCTTAGTGGGGTCTGTACTGTGTGGTGAACTAAGAGGCAGTGGCAATTTCCAACTGTACCGGCAGTGAAACTGTATATCAACTAGGACATACTGTGTGCCACAAGGGAGAACTTATTTGTCCTGAATCAACTGTCTGATGTTTGACAATTCCTGCATACACCATCATGCCTGTGAATCAAATTGGTTTGCCCAAACCAGCAAACGAGTGCAGCTCTCAATCAAATCTGGTGATATTTCACAGCTCTGATAGAGAAGTTCCCTATGTTCTGGTAACCAGAACGCCAGACCGAGTAATTTGGAAATTTTCGTGAATGTGTCAGAACATTACAGCTGCCATAGTGTATCGACCCCGCCTACAGTGCGCCATTTTCTGCCACTGGCTGAAACAAGATGAAAGTGTAATGTTTTGTTGCACCAGTGTAGCGTTGTTAAATAATATTCACAGCTGCCTGTTCTCAGGTGAACCAGGTGAAATTAATCAATGGATGGTTTTAATAAATTTGAATTATTATATTGTATAAAAATCGTTATGAAAGTTATTTAAAATTCAGGCATTGAAAAAGTACTTGGATCTGAGATTTAATTTCCAAGAAACGTTCACAAGGTAAAATACATCATCATACAATTCTGCCGTGAATAAGTATCCCAAATGTTCAAATAATTATGATAATGTTCGTTATCTAACTTTTTTCATTCTTTGGAACAAATTAAGTGAATTAGGTACACAATTAATTTTAGAAAATTATTCACAATTTGATGTCAATTTCAGAACATATTTATTTGTTTTTAGAATTTCGGAAGTCTATTCAAAGAAGATAATAATCATTATTAAAAATATTATCGAGTAACAACAGAAGTTGAGCTTAAATTCACTATCTGTGGCATGGTTGTGAACTGAATAGTGACCTGAATATAAACTATATTTCCTTTACTTCACATCTATGGCCACAAATTTCTTGTCATCTGCCTACTGGGTTGAGTCTATAATGAGCATCTTCAGATCTGTTTCATAAATAAATGTCCTCATATACTGGAGCCAAAGTGGCATTGTCAAATGTTAAATACAGAATCAGCACCAGCATTGCCACATATATATATATATAAATAACAGCATATGCAAGAGTCATCTTGTTAGCAGCACTGCTGTTCAAAATAAATCTGAAGATAACCATAATAGACCCAAACCATTAATGTGATTCAAAAAAATTGTCACCATAGACATTAAGTAAAGGAAATTTGCGTTCTTAAATTTTCATCACTTAATTGAGGAACGGCATGTAGTAATAAACTAATATTTGTTCCAATCATCATGTAAAATTTCTATATCTCTATCTAATTTCCCATCTGATTTTTTGTAAAATGACCCTAAATTTTATTTATTTTTCCATCATGATTTAGTTGGCCTTAATACAGTGTTCTATGTTATCCTTTACTTTATATTCACTGTATTTTCGAACTGCTGTTAAAATTTCTTCATGCATACAATCTTGGAAATTTTCCACAAAAGGGATATTGGAACTCATAATTAAGGAATATAAACCTGATTCATTAGTAAATTTGTATGAAGATTATTTTTCTATATGTTTTACAATATTTACCTTAAACATGAAGTTTTACAGAATTTCATAGTCAGTTATATCACAAAATATTAGCAATGTAATTATCATAAAAACAAAAATTATTTTTTAAATCAATAATCATGTAACTTGTTTGTTGTTAATTATAAGTTTGTTATTTTTAAGATCTAAAAATGTATCCATTCATAAATATATTTGGAATTTTATTAAATTTTTTCTTTATAACTAGAGACTATAAATAAAGTAATTTGTCTGGTATCTAAGGAAGAAAAAGAAATTCGTGAGGAAATAAAAGTTTCATAAAAGAATTATCCTGGAAGAATCGGTTTTATTGATAGTATAAAAAAGGTAGAAAAATAATATAGGCAAAATAAATAAGAACATTTAAAAGAACTTACAAATAACTGAAATAAAAACGTTTACTAGTGAAAACTATAAAAAGTTGTTAAAAATTCTTATACATATGTTCGTAGATGCAACCATACTCAACTAAGGACAAGAGAAAATCTTGTTATTATCAAAATAATAAAGATATGTATTATTAAAAGATTTAATGTTTTTATGGAAAATTTGTTTGTAAGAGATATGAAAACAAAAAAATTCCATCTCATAAATAAATTGAATTTTTTTTTAAATTAGATGATTCATTTTGTTTAATCTTCTATATAATTGTTTGATATATGAATGTAATCATCTTCAACATCATTGTTCATGATAATTTTATTAATTTCGCTTTGAGGACAAATGTTAAAACAACTCTTTAATTTACAGAGGGTTTCTGCATTATCATCAACACAAACATTTAATATATTTGTGTAATAATTGCAGTCATCTTCATCATCAGTATACATGACTGTTTTCTTTATTTTAAATTGATCATAACACTCAGTATTTCTTCCATCCTGTAATATAATATGTTTATCATGATCAGAATGTGAAACAACTTTATTACACTCCATAGTACATAATTTGTCTTTAAATCATCTACTAAAACTAATGTTTCTATATTGCCTTATAATGTCATCAAAATAATTTCTATAACCATCAAAAGTAAATTCATTAATTTACAAATTATTTAACTCCAATAGTTTTTTAATATTCTTGATCTTCTTCTTTTTAAGAGTATACTTATGATTGTAAACTAAGGTGTTCTGTCATATGTTTTCCACAATTTTCTTCCATCATTTTTCCTAAAACCTTCAAGCATACTTGTGGAGTTTCATAAACAATATTTCTCGAATAATCAGTTGTGCCAATTTAGTTTATCATAAATTTTATGTCTTCATAAGACTCTTCAGTTTTTGTATTATAAATAAAAGAATCTGTATCCAATAACAAAATTCAATATTTTCGTTATATTTCCATTTAATTACATTATAATGAAAATGGAATACTTTTATTTTCGAAATATCTAAACACTCATTCCAATGTAAATCTGGTTATTGAATTTTACTATTGTAATTTTATATGAAAAGCTACAAGACTTTTTGAAGCACAGTAGGATGTTCATAATTTGGTTTTGACATATTATACATACATTGTTTTGGATTTGTTTTTATTTCAATATTCTGCCTGTGTCAAATATTTTCTATCGGTTTACCAAAAACTGAACTATTTATTAAATTATATTTTTTTTAAAATTCGTTGGCCATTTTTTCTCATTTTGTATTAAAATAAATGTATTTTTTCGATCAGTACAATTGTTTAAATGACAAAATTTAATGAACTTCTGTTAATTTTAACCCAAGGCTTAAATGTTGTTTTAAGACTGCTATAAAGTAAAAAAAAAATTTTTAATATTTAATGCAGTTATTAATTTATTTACCCCTTCATTGCTAATGGTACTTCCTTGCATAAATCATGTAACTCTGTAATATTTCACATTGACGCCTAAAAGGAAACCATTTTATTATAATCTGACATTTTAATAATTTTGTTTTCAAATATTCCATCTTTTCTGATCCAACTGTTAGAAATTTTGTAATGGTAAAATTGGTACAATGTCGAACGATATCATTTATTTGGATCCAAATATGTGATGTAATTTGATCGTTTTTCTTGTTCAGAATTTTTCGTGTATTTATTAGTTGATCTGGCATATCTATTAATGCTTTGTGAAATGCCTCCTTGAATTCTTTTTTTGAATAAATAAAAGCATGTCGTATTTGTTTAATAAATCTAGTTCAATTTTGGTCATTTTTAACACAGAATCCCACAGTAATTCTGGTGCAGTAAAATACCAAGCTGGACCGAGTCCATAAGATTTAACACAAGTGTCTCAAATTTTCAAAAATATCTGCCAACAGTAAAATGTCATATTTATTTTATACTCTTGTATACTTATCTAACTTTTAATATTAACATTTTCTTCATACTAATTGTGCATGAATATACTCCTAATTTCAAATGTTTGATTTATTGGGTCTTGAAAAAACCTTCTTTAATTCAGGAATTTTCGGACTTTTAATTTCAGAATTCTGTACTGAAAATGAGGAACTTTTTAAATCATTAAATCAAATTATTCATCTCAGAAGTATTTTGTCCTTTCTGTGAATTGTTCTTTTGCAATATTTTAAGACAATTTAACAATACCTGAAGTCATAAATATAAAAGTATCCTAAATCTTCATGTTAATCCATTTTCAAAATCTTTACTCAAATATATATTTTTCTTCATTATTTGTAATAGTGTTAATATCTTGATTATCCATTTCCGATTCTTTGATAAAAATATGGACATCATAATTTAATGATAATAATGTAAATTTTAAATATAAACTGGAATAGAAGGAGGGATTTTATAATTAATGTTACAATTTTCATGAGCGCTTCCTTGGTACTTTTCTGTTAAATGACAATGATCTCTTAGAAATAATTCAAAAGCCTAGATGGTTTACATACTGTTTACTGGATAACAGGTTTCAATACACTAAAGGTGCCATTATCGGATCTGAATGCAACAATACATGTGGCAGTTAATACTTTATTCATAGATTTTTGACAGTAATTTTTTGAATCAGTTGTTGTTAAAAAAACTTCATTATTAGTTAAAAATAAAATTCTTGTATTTTGTCTTTCCATTTAAAACTACAGTAAAGTTTCATATTACCTTTAGTCACTCTAGTTTGTATTAAAATATTCTTAACTTTAATGCTTACTTCTTCTTTAATATGATTGTAAATTCTTTTAGTTCAGTGATATTACCAAAATTATTAGTTTCATAAGTTATTATTCATGATGGAAAGAAGAAGCTGTTCTCTATATTTGTTCAGCTGTTTTAAGAAATCGTCATTATCTATAAAATGATAACCAGGCAAATACTTCTGATTGCTTTTTGTTAAATTTCCTGATATTTTCTACTAAAAGCTATCGAAAAATATTGTCATTATCGATATTATTAACATCGTTCTATGCTCTTTTGACAAGGTCAATAATGGTTGTTTATTATGTTCAGAATAATATTTTTATTTTTTCATTTTCCAAAGCATTATGCTTATTATTAATTTGATCCTCTGATTCCTTAAAAGATCGATTAACTGTTGTTTATTAAGTTTAGAATATCTTTTTAAATTGTTTTGTTTTCATATTTGATGCAATTATTTTATAGTTTTATGTTTGAGCTCCTTAGCATTATTGTTAATATTAGCCTCAGGATTTACAATAAGACCAACTAACTATTATCTACATCTACATCTACATTTATACTCCGCAAGCCACCCAACGCTGTGTGGCGGAGGGCACTTTACGTGCCACTGTCATTACCTCCCTTTCCTGTTCCAGTCGCGTATGGTTCGCGGGAAGAACGACTGTCTGAAAGCCTCCGTGCGCGCTCTAATCTCTCTAATTTTACATTCGTGATCTCCTCAGGAGGTATAAGTAGGGGGAAGCAATATATTCGATACCTCATCCAGAAACGCACCCTCTCGAAACCTGGCGAGCAAGCTACACCGCGATGCAGAGCGCCTCTCTTGCAGAGTCTGCCACTTGAGTTTATTAAACATCTCCGTAACGCTATCACAGTTACCAAATAACCCTGTGACGAAACGCGCCGCTCTTCTTTGGATCTTCTCTATCTCCTCCGTCAGACCGATCTGGTACGGATCCCACACTGATGAGCAATACTCAAGTATAGGTCGAACGAGTGTTTTGTAAGCCACCTCCTTTGTTGATGGACTACATTTTCTAAGCACTCTCCCAATGAATCTCAACCTGGTACCCGCCTTACCAACAATTAATTTTATATGATCATTCCACTTCAAATCGTTCCGCACGCATACTCCCAGATATTTTACAGAAGTAACTGCTACCAGTGTTTTTTCCGCTATCATATAATCATACAATAAAGGATCCTTCTTTCTATGTATTCGCAATACATTACATTTGTCTATGTTAAGGGTCAGTTGCCACTCCCTGCACCAAGTGCCTATCTGCTGCAGATCTTCCTGCATTTCGCTACAATTTTCTAATGCTGCAACTTCTCTGTATACTACAGCATCATCCGTGAAAAGCCGCATGGAACTTCCGACACTATCTACTAGGTCATTTATATATATTGTGAAAAGCAATGTTCCCATAACACTCCCCTGTGGCACGCCAGAGGTTACTTTAACGTCTGTAGACGTCTCTCCATTGATAACAACATGCTGTGTTCTGTTTGCTAAAAACTCTTCAATCCAGCCACACAGCTGGTCTGATATTCCGTAAGCTCTTACTTTGCTTATCAGGCGACAGTGCGGAACTGTATCGAACGCCTTCCGGAAGTCAAGAAAAATATCATCTACCTGGGAGCCTGTATCTAATATTTTCTGGGTCTCATGAACAAATAAAGCGAGTTGGGTCTCACACGATCGCTGTTTCCGGAATCCATGTTGATTCCTACAGAGTAGATTCTGGGTTTCCAAAAACGACATGATACTCGAGCAAAAAACATGTTCTAAAATTCTACAACAGATCGACGTCAGAGATATAGGTCTATAGTTTTGCGCATCTGCTCGACGACCCTTCTTGAAGACTGGGACTATCTGTGCTCTTTTCCAATCATTTGGAACCCTCCATTCCTCTAGAGACTTGCGGTACACGGCTGTTAGAAGGGGGGCAAGTTCTTTCGCGTACTCTGTGTAGAATCGAATTGGTATCCCGTCAGGTCCAGTGGACTTTCCTCTATTGAGTGATTTCAGTTGCTTTTCTATTCCTTGGACACTTATTTCGATGTCAGCCATTTTTTCGTTTGTGCGAGGATTTAGAGAAGGAACTGCAGTGCGGTCTTCCTCTGTGAAACAGCTTTGGAAAAAGGTGTTTAGTATTTCAGCTTTACACGTGTCATCCTCTGTTTCAATGCCATCATCATCCCGTAGTGTCTGGATATGCTGTTTCGAGCCACTTACTGATTTAACGTAAGACCAGAACTTCCTAGGATTTTCTGTCAAGTCGGTACATAGAATTTTACTTTCGAATTCACTGAACGCTTCACGCATAGCCCTCCTTACGCTAACTTTGACATCGTTTAGCTTCTGTTTGTCTGAGAGGTTTTGGCTGCGTTTAAACTTGGAGTGGAGCTCTCTTTGCTTTCGCAGTAGTTTCCTAACTTTGTTGTTGTACCACGGTGGGTTTTTCCCGTCCCTCACAGTTTTACTCGGCACGTACCTGTGTAAAACGCATTTTACGATTGCCTTGAACTTTTTCCATAAACACTCAACATTGTCAGTGTCGGACCAGAAATTTTCGTTTTGATCTGATAGGTAGTCTGAAATCTGCCTTCTATTACTCTTGCTAAACAGATAAACCTTCCTCCCTTTTTTTATATTCCTATTAACTTCCATATTCAGGGATGCTGCAATGGCCTTATGATCACTGATTCCCTGTTCTGTACATACAGAGTCGAAAAGTTCGGGTCTGTTGGTTATCAGTAGGTCCAAGATGTTATCTCCACGAGTCGGTTGTCTGTTTAATTGCTCGAGGTAATTTTCGGATAGTGCACTCAGTATAATGTCACTCGATGCTCTGTCCATACCACCCATCCTAAACATCTGAGCGAGTTTAGAAAATTTTTTAAGTTTCTCATGTTATAAACTGCTTGAAGTTCTTTTATATTTTTATAACTTAATTCTCTCTTATTCATTTCTTTCATATTAAAGTAATCATTAAGTTCCAGGAGATCTGACCTAGTTACATTTGAATAATCTTTATTTCCAATAATTTTCTAAATTGAAATGACATTATCCACATTTTTCCCTACTATAATTTTCTAAGTTTTGAAATAGCCCAGGTTTGGAATACCTTTTATTCGGTTTTATTTATAGAAAAAAATTAAATTTTTAAAAATTAAATCGTTTATGGTTGAAATATCCCTTTGAGTTTTACAATGAAATTTTCAGTCGAGTGTATGCATAAACAGGATCTGGCAGAACTTATTTGTAAAGAAAAAATTAGATTTTTTTAATATTGTTAAATAAATGAGAATTTCGTTTGTGGGTATAGACTTATTTATAAAGAAAAAAATTATTAATCTTTTTATATCTGTAAGTAAATGAGAGTAATGTTTGTGGTTATAGAAAAACACAATCTGGCAAAACTAAATTATAAAGAATTTTTTTTTTAAATTTTTAAATAAATGAGAATTTCTTTTGTAGGTATAGATAAATTCTTAACAGGGGGTATAGTAAAATTAATATGGTAGTTTGATATCAAGGGAATTTTTAAAAAATATGTTTCTTGAGCTAGAATTGGCATACATATCTACTCACTAAATAGCCAAATAACCTAGATGGATCCTATTGGCCAATAATACCATATGATTATTTCATTATCCATGAAGTATTTATTAATAAAGTTTTTACAATCTGTGTTCCACAATAAATGCTCTTATTTGAAGCACATATTCACTTTAAGTGTATTTATTCACTAGTATGCATTTACTCATCCACATTGTGCTGATTTCACTGTAAACCATTTTCAGACATATAGACATATGTACACTGGCGTTTAAAACTTAAGATAGGAAGTAACTATCATTATATGTCACTGATGGATAATAAGACCAAATGCAACTTGGACCATACGCAGAAACAACTGTTACAGGATATCACAGAAGGCAACTGAAAGAAATTCACAATGAGGCTAGCAGAAATTCCATTTTTATTCAAAGGCAGTAATTACATTGAAGTCACCACATATGATCGTCTTCTGGATATTACAAACCCCATCATAGTTCTCAGAAGGGTGTGTATTCACCATGGGTGGGAATGCATGCTCTGCAATATGCTCATATGCTACTCACAGGGTTGGTAAGCTATTCTTGAGCTAGGACGTTCCATTCCCCCTGCAGAGAGGCCTTGCTGGATGGTCGTTGGTGTATCTGAACTTCTTGCAACACATCTCATCAGCACATCCCCTATGTTGTCAATGGGATTTAGGTCGCGGGACTGGCAGGCCAGTCCATTCACCGTATGTCCTATTTTTTGAGCTCCTCCACATGTTCCCAAGGTTGTTTCGATTACACTGCAAAAGTGTCGCTGAGAAGCCCCTACACATCCTCTATATCATCCCAATCTTTCTCCATGTGATTCCAATATTTTTGAAGCCCCGAAGAAAATTGTTCTAGGCAGTCAATTTGGTAGTGACGAAGAAGTGCAAGATCTGTATACAATCATGGTTCCAAGGCAACCACAGACACTTCATGAAGGCACTGACTGTATTGTCTCACAGAGGAATAAATCTTTTAAGACTGATGACGGTTACTTTTCAGATAATAAACAGTTTACTTAGATTTTTTCATATTTCTCGTTTTCATTTGACTTTCCTTTATACAGGGTGATTCAACTGCCCCGCTATTAAAACAACCCATAATTTCATAGCTGGCCTTCGTAAAACACACGCAAGATTTTCATATTCTGTACTCGCTCCAAGCAAACTATTAGTCCTGCATAAAAAATAAACAGGATAGTTTTGTAAAAAATTTAATGCAGTTAAAATTTTCTACTGGGATACGTTATCACTAGAGGCAGCAGTTTTCGTGTTATTCAAGAAAAACGCACAACACTAGCCTTCAAACGCACACCCACTCCCACATTCAGCTCACACAGATCAGGATTTATAGTGTGTTGTTCATGGCAGTCCCTCCTACTACTGTACAAACATTTGCGACTGCACGAACTATTTCTGACATTCGATCTCCGTTGGTCATCATCGATAGGCCTTATTACGCCTCCAGCTTATTCGGGCACTCGTAAATTGTAAAATTGATGCTTGCTTAAATATTATCCAACAATTTTACATCGTTGTGTTCGTCAGGCCTTCTGAATGCAAAATTACTGTACTTTTAAGTGTTAGGCTTGGGTCGAATTGTCAACGTAAGTAGTTTTAGCGTTAAGGTTACAAACGTTGTTTTGCTTTCGTTACCCTCTCGGCGACGGTTAAATTAATAATGTTAATAAAGAAGCTGATTATGCTGGTGGCCCAATAACCAGCCAATACCGCGCAAACAAGGGCGAATATCAGGAATAGTTCGAGTAGTTGGAAATTTTTGCACAGTGGAGGAGGGAGTGCCACGAGCAACACACCAGATATCCTGTCTAGTGAGGGGTTATTGTGAGGTGTGTTTGAAAGTCTCTTATGTACCTTTTTTCTTGAATAACTCGAAAACTACGTCCACCAGTGAAAACGTATCCCAGGACAAAATTCAACAACATTAAATTTCCACCAACAAAAAATACAGCTAGTTTTTTTTCTGTGGGACTAATAGTCATACTGAAGTGGACGAGAGAATATGAAAATATCGCATGTGGCCAGCTATAACACTGCGGGTTGCATAAAACGATAGCAGTAGGGGCAGCTGAATCATTAAGTATATTTCAATTGCTGATCATACAAATCGTATTATTATTAGTTTCGACTTAGTATCAAGAAACCATCTTTAAAAAGAAAGAAAATCGAGATAGTAAAACTAAATTGCACCTAAACTAAATTACGAATCAGTCTATCTTCCATACCCAACCATACATACGTGAATACGTTATAGAGTAATTTGGCAAGTGAAGTGGTCTTTAGAAGTGACTACAGTGTAAATATATCTGTGCTCTGGTTGTTGAAGCCGAAGGCTTAAGTATGCCAAGTCTGAATGGCAATACCATTGTTTGCGAAAATCAAGGACACGGGTTAGTCTGATGCAGAACATAATCTTCCAGGATCTAACATGGTTCATTTCTGTTCGTGATATTCTGACATAACCAGCAGGCGTTTAAGGCATGCCCTGAACACGTTAGGAGCCCGCAATAAATAAGACAGCGGCTCGTTGTGCGGACGTCGGCCGCGTCGCAGTGGTTATTTGCACGGCCGGCTGGCACTGGCAGTAATGCCGGCTCGCGCATGCGCTCTGGCCGCCTGCGGTGCCCCGCATATTTCACACGGCGCGCTTCTGCCGCCGATGGCCGCAGCCGCAAATTAAACACCGCCGACGCGGCCCAGCGTCAAATTAATTTCGCTTCGGCGTAATTTTCCGGACTCCCCGTCATAATTTCGCTCATTTCAGCGAAGATTTTAATAACTGCACTAAATGATGACATTTGTAATTGCATTTCAGCGCACTCGTTTCTGCGAGGCAACTTCCACAAGGGACGTCTTCAACTTACTTCTTTGTTCTGTTTAAACAAGTCAAGCTCCTTAGTGAATGAAATCTAAATACCGCTTTCATTTCTGGAATTTGGGGAAAAAAATCGTAAAACACAAAACTGGGCACATGTTTAATTAGCACCAACAGAAACATAATATTTTTGCTAATATAGCCATGTAGATTGGTTGATGCCTTTTTCATTTATAACGATACTTCGGATGCTGCAATTATCAGATCACAATTTACAATTATTAAAACAAAAGTCAGTGTCATTTGCAATAAATTGCATGTTTAAGCTGGGCGACAACTCTTAGTAAATTAAATTATATTACCGCTAGTCATGTACACCTTTGAAGTTGTCACAGTAAGTGTACACAAACATCCAGTGACCCTCAGTTAATCGCTGGAGAACCTGCTAAAAATTGAAATTGGACTCTGATTTAATAAATTCATTTTTTTCAGTCAATGTTAGTATTAACGCATCCAAAATTCGAGACTAAGAAAAAATATCATGGAAACTTTCAATGAATTTATTTGAAAGTGATCCGTATCGAAAGACTTTATTTGCCATTTAATTAGATGAGGATGCTGTTCATTTAATGAAATGCACATATTACACGAGTATCTTGAGGTGTTCTCAATTATTCATAAATGCATTCATTCACTTGGTCCGCACTCTCGGCATAAGTACTACAGCGTTATTGGTGGCTGGCAGGTCTGTTGTATCAGAAACAGCTGAGTTCCGATACTTCAGCAGACTGATCAGTATCACCATTATCCGAAACTGTTGCACTAGCATCAGTTTTAGAATGCTCACTTTCAAGACTGAGTTCTTCTAACAGTGCTTCTCCTGTAGTATTTATGAAATGTCGTTCCTGTGTACCACTTTCACATAAACGAACTTCACACTCATTAGCAGAACAGTTACATAATGTGTAGTTCAGGGTCACAGTTGCCCTTCAAAAATATTTGTGTCGAATCATTAAATCACAATGTCTGACAACTTCGAACGTCCATTCTCTACTAGGTCCCTCACAATGCTGAATTTACATTGGTAGCAGATGGCTGTGTATTGTCAGTGGCATAGGTACAGTGACAGACAAAAAATCTCCAGGGTGAAAGTGGTCCTGGTGTACACTTATAGGAAAAAGTCATCTACCAGATTAATTAGCAGACAAAATCATATTCATTCCATGTTCAGTTCCCCAAATTATTTCCTTTGTTAATAAGGGCCCAGACTGTTTCAAATACGCTTGATTACTCTTTAGTTTAATTTAGTCTCTCTTGATAGTTGCCACTGAATCCATCAAGCTGTTGCTACACATTTTGTAATTTAGGTGAAAATGCAATTTAATTCATTGTATAGATGTACAATTTCATACGTATTGATTTTAATTAGAAAAAAGGTCCACCTGCAAAGTACAAATGGGGCATTAATAATAAACGGAAGAAGCTGTTGAAAGCTTTTAAGAGGCAGAAACCATTTGACAATACATGAGAAGAATAGGTGTAAGTAAAAAGTACAAATGGGGCATTAATAATAAACGGAAGAAGCTGTTGAAAGCTTTTAAGAGGCAGAAACCATTTGACAATACATGAGAAGAATAGGTGTAAGTAGCTTGTTTGTATATTTGTATGTTGGCAATGCTATAGACTGTATTAATATCGCTGACAGTACTCTGCCCTCTCGCCAAGAGATTCTGTGGTTGGACAGACTAGCACTTAGCGAGTGAATGGAGAAGTGTTTGGAAGTGATGTCTTAGTGGAGACTCAGTGTTGATAGGACATGCACTGTAAAATAAAGATTGCAAATGTTTGCATAGTGGAATTAGTGACAGCTATATAATTTTTGGAACTGGATGTCAGATGAATAAAGTGAAATCTTCTAAATACATTGTTTGCTCTTGAACAAAATCTTTCTTTTGCTAACCATATGTCTCATAGTAGTTAAACTCTATTGTAGTTAGAATATATTTATTTAGCTGGCTGTAGTTGCTGCTTGCTGTAATTGATGTAGCTCGTGATATGAAGATTTTCTGTGAGGTAAGAGACTTATGAAAAAGTATGGATTATTGTTAGGATTTCTTGCAATTCATGGCCATTCTTTTGTGTTACTTATTTGAAGCCTTGTTGCCATTCCATAGCAGTCACATTGCGTTGAGCTTGTATATTGTGGGTAATAAATGAATAGGTTAAGTTTGAGTTATCTTTCTCACAGAAAATTCCGTAGGTGAGTGTTGAAATGATGTATACAAGTAAAGAGATAGTAGTTTCAGTTTCACTCATTAGTTTCACCTGTCGACCCTTAGCCAAGGATACTTCACTGGAATCTTCTAATTTTCTTGTTGTTTGAATAATTAGCACATGATTAGAAATTAGTTATTGTTTACTGCTAACACATAATTATATGTATGGGATTTCCTCTGTAGTTGTTTCTTATTGTTGTACTGTATTGTCATAAGCGAAGTAGTAGTGGCAAACATGTGGATTTGCAATAATAAGGTGAGGCCACGACGTTTGGAACGCGGATTTACTGCAAACTTCGTACACTCGCAGTAGTCCACGAGGACAACAAAATGTGTAAGCAGTAGGGCGTACTTCTCAAGCGTTGTTGAGAAAATCGCAAGATAATTTCGGTCGTCAAATATATACCTGCGTGAGGCCTCTTTTGCCATGAAGCGGCGGCAGCCGAGTGGTTAACGTTCAGAAACCGTAATCGATGGATCGAGTCCCGTTCGCCAGTTTCTTTTTTTCGTTTCAACACAGTCATTTTCTTTACTATTTATATTACAATTGATATAATGGGAAAATATTTGTAATCGGATGAACTTTTATTACATTTACAATGTTATTTGGCTGTCCACAATTTTTTATTATTACAAATGATATAATATTCATAACTATCGTCTAGTAAATGGCCAAACGCATAAAGTGATACTGAAAATTTATGCTTGTCCGTGATTTGAGAAATCCCTTATACCTGGAAGGAGCCCAAAACTACCTGTTACCTGCAAGTTTTGACCAGCATACACGGCTTTCAAAAGATGTACAATTAATTGTCGCTTTCGACATTACGAGTACAAGTTGCAGGATGGTATTTTTCATCAAAACATGGAAAACATAAAGTTATGAAAATTATATTATTTGTGATAGTAAAAATTTGTAGACTGCCAAATAAAATTGTAAATTTAATAAAAGTGCATCCGATTACACGTATTTTTCCCATTATATCAATTGTAATGTAGGTGGTGAAGAAAATGACTGTGTTGAAAATAAATTTTAAAAAACTGACGAATGGGACTCAATCCAGCAATACAGCGTTTACCGTGCTTGAACACTAACCACTTGGCTGCCGCAGCTTCATGGTAAAAATGGCCACGCGCAGATATATATCTGATGACCGAAATTATCTTGCGGTTTTCTCGGTAACGCTTGATAGGTACTCGCTACTGCTTACACATTTTGTTGTCCTCATGGAGTACTACGAGTGTACAAAGTTTGTAGTAAATACGCGTTCCAAACGTTGTGGCCTCCCCTTGTAAGTATCTCAGTCACTTTTGCGACTAATTAGATATTGATTATTTTCAGTGCTATTTTAGTGTTTCTTCCTATTGTTGCTTTTCATATTGTTTTTTGTGTGTTATTGGGCAAAATAGTGTGATAATCAAGTTTCTGTTACTAATCCAGTGTTATTGCAATTAATTAAAAAATCGATCAAACACACTAAAAGCTTCAAAAGTTATACACAATGTAGCAAAATCAGAACCAAACACAGTAACAACTTCAAAAGTTAGACATAACTAACGAAAGTAAACAAGCACATGAACAAAAGCCTGAAGATTAGCCGCTGAGATACACAAAATCGAATCAAAGAATCAAAACATTTCTGAAAACGTAAAAACACAAATTCGTGAGCTTTTTCAGCCTATTTTTCGCGACATAAAGACACATTACAGAACCATGATGCAGCAATAAAAGAACTGCAGATCATTGTACACAAAAATCATGACGCCTTGCAGGCTAAAGTTGACGCTGTTACATGTACCAATATGGTCGCGCAACCTGTAAGAAATCAGGAAGAGTTAAAGAACACAGTAGATACGATTACGACTCAAAGGTACACTAAAACTTGGCTCAGAAAAACACAATGAGGAAATCAGCAGATATAGGAAAAAGTAGCCTAACTTTTGGATCAGTTAAAACACTTATCTTGGAACAGGGTTTTTAGTAAACATAAAAATAATAGATTCAGTAATGGATTTTCAAGCAGTATCACCAAGAATTGCGACTCTAAGCTTTAAAACAATGAATAAAACCTATACAATAATAAATGCTCATGCCCCAACAAATGAAAAAAATTGTCTAACAAAAACAAAGGAAGAGGTAGATAAATTTTGGGACCTTCTAGAACAAACTGTGAACAGAGTAAATAAAAAGAATGTAAAAATCTTATTGGGAGATTTCAATGCTCAGTTGGGAAAAGAAAGGAAATATAAAGATATAATTGGAAAATGGAGTCCACATAAATTTACAAACAAAAACGGTCAAAAACCTGTAGAACTCTGCAGAGAACACAACCTTATATCGAAATCAACATACTTTAAGAGGAAGCCAAGTAATCTTAAAACATGGAAACATCCGGACTGGAGGAAGGGCGAGTGGCAGCTAGACCATGTCTGTATGGACAAAAATTTTCATAAGGAGATCCACAGTGTTAAAGTACTGAGAGGAGTAGACACAGGCTCAGACCATTATATGGTTAAAATTAAAATCAAATTCACACCGTTAAAGAAGAGGACCAGAAAAACTAATAAAATAAAAAGGAGGTTTGACCCACATCAGCTAATTAAAAATAATAAGTACCAACAAATAACACAAACCATCAAATCAACAGATGATCTAGAACAACTAGTGCCTAACCTTAAAAAAGAAGCAGTGAACCTAGCTCCCTTGAACCCATGAAGGAAACATGCATGGTGGACATCAGAATGTGACAAATTCCATGAAGATAGACACCAAGCACGGTTAAAGTTTCAAACACATAAAACTGAAGAAAATGCCATCAACCTAAAAAATGAAAGAAAAAAATTCACTCAAAATATTAGAACAAGCAAGAGAGGACTTCATAAAGATATTATAAAGTCTATAGAAGGTAATTATCATAAAACCAACTCCAGGAACTACTACAAAATCTTTGGGAACAATATGAGGCCCCTACACTAATACTGAAAGATGAAGATGGAAGAATGACACACAGTAACAAGGAAAATGCAGAAATCATGGCAAAAGCATTTTACAAACTTCTGAATTGCGAGGAACCCAAAGAACCCTTACAAATCAACATAAATACCCCAATAAAAACCAAACCTAACAAACTAGACCCTCCAACTTTCCAAGAATTAGAAGAAATTCTTAAAGAACAAAAAAATTATAGGGCATGTGGAGAAGATCAGGTTTTTGTTGAAATGTGGAAATATGCAAGTGACACAGTCAAGACCTCCTTACACATGGATCTAACAAAAATTTGGGTAACAGAACAATTTCCCGAACATTGGACCACAGCTATCATCCACCCACTACACAAAAAGGGAGATAAGAGCAACCCAGATAACTACAGAGGAATCTCTCTCCTAGATTGCACATATAAAATTCTATCCAAGATCCTATATGAAAGAATCAAGGAGCAATTAGAACAGGAGTTAGGGGAATATCAGGGAGGTTTCAGACCATGGAGAAGCTGTGCAGAGCAGATAATTAGTTTAAAATTGATTATGGCATACTACAAGAAACGGAACAAACCTCTGGCAATAACATTTGTAGATTTTAAGAAGGCATATGACTGTCTCCACAGACCTTCAGTACTAAAAGTTTTAAGAAATCTAGGACTCCATCCAAAACCAATTAAAATAATACAACTCACTCTAACCAACACCAAATCAAAAGTGAAGTTTAGAGGACAAATTTCGGAACCATTCCTCATAAAAACAGGCTTAAGACAAGGTGACTGCCTATCACCATTACTTTTCAACTGTGCACTGGAATACATAATGAGAGAATGGTACAAGGACAATCCAAAGAGGATAAAAATTGAAAGTGCAAAAGATGATATTAGCTTAAACTGCTTGGGATTCGCTGATGATCTTGCTCTCCTAGCAAACACCGTTCAAGAAGCCAGGCAACAAGTGAAATCACTACAAGAAATAGCAGAGAAAGTAGGCCTTAGAATATAATTTGAAATAACGGAGATTATGCTAACTGATCCACCACTAGCAAACAAAATTACAATAGGAGAACAGGAAATCAAAATTGTTGATAAATTTAAATATTTAGGCGAAATAATAACATACAATCTAAATGAGAAGCCATCATGGCAAAATAGAATAAAAAAACTGAACTATGCAAATTACATTACCAAAACTACATACAACAAAAAAGCCTATCTATAGATGCAAAATTAAAACACTATAAAACAGTTACACAACCAGAAATAACGTATGCAGCTGAAACTATCTTCAAAACAACTAATACAGCAGAAATTGACAGAATACTGAAAATAGAAAGAAGAATAATTAGGACATGTATAAATAAACAGTATAAAATTAATGGACATTGGAGAATAGCATCAAATGAAACAGTATATAAGAAAATAGAACCAGTCATGAGCACAATCAGGAAGAAACGCATCTAATTCTTCGGACATCTGATGAGAACTCCAGAAAACAGAATTAGTAAAAAAATAATACAAAAATTGTGGAATAGCAAGAGCGACATTAAATGGATCACAGAAATTAAGGAAGATATAAAAGAACTTCAAATTACAGTAGATGACCTAAAAAATGAGACAGAGAAAACCATAATACTGCAAGACCCGCAAACCAGCCTACAAATGAAAATCAATAAAAGGAGTACAGGAAGAGTAATCTCAGATGAAGAAAGAAAGAAAATATCTGAAAGAATGAAGAAATATTGGGTAGACAGAAGAGCAAAACACCTTTCATATAAGAATAGCCTCTAATAATTATATTACCTAAATATATTAAGTTATTGTCGAACCAAATTGTATCCATGTGTAACAACTTGTTTAGAACTTTGTATTTTTGACTACAGTGGTCCAATGAAGGCCATAAAATAAATAATAATAATCTATGAAGGTAGGTGATGGTTTGAATGATATAAGACCAGTAGCCATTACTGACACAGAGAAGTACGAGGAAATTAGGAAATTTAAACACAGTCAAAAATAAATCAAAATGCAGCACAAAAGAAATAGACATTTCAGTGGATACTCGTGCTCCGACATGGGAAGAGGGACTTAGAAATACGGAAAAGTCACAAGGTAATAATACATGGTATTTCGGAGATTGTGGAAGGAGTCAGCAGGGTGCATTGTTATTGCAATTAATTAAAAAATTGATCAAACAGACCAAAAGCTTCAAAAGTTAGACACAATGGAACAAAATCAGAACCAAACACAGTAACAACTTCAAAAGTTAGAGCCTTGAGATGGAACCACCAACACTACGTATGAATAGCCGATTTGCAACTCGGTGACACGATGACTGACTATTCTTTATCAAAATGTGTAAATTTAAAACATTCAAGAATTCTAGTAATAACATACGTCCACAAGCTTGGCTTCATCGATATTATTTTCTATCTAATTTGTCGTTAGAGCATGGATTAGAATTTATGTGTGACTATTTAGAAAATGAATGAGCTGTAAGAATGCGACCGGATATTCGCGACGCTCACAGTGAAGGAGATTTTTATCATGCCTTCCTTTCTACATGTTGGTCTCAGCCGACTCAAGATCGAGTAAAAGCATTTCGGAGAGTCTGAATTTTGCAGCTCAGAAAAATATTTTGAAGATATATTACAGAAGAATCGTTATTTGTCAAATCTGTACAGCCCTTGGATCTTATTCACATTTGCTTAATTAAATTGCCTGAACACTTAATTATTTTTGCTGGCATAATACCGAAGCTTTTCAGGAACTTTGCAAGAAATGGAAATCGATACGGACAATCACATGATGCGAAAACATGAAAACATAATTGCGGATCACATATATCACAATTTAGATGCGACAGAAATAATAACCATGCATGACAAGTCTACTGTTATAACGCAAATCGTGACCAAAACAGATACCACCCGTATGACAGCCATTGGCAGGATAACAATAATTACATGGAAAGATCACATTTCCGTGGTAATGACTATGACAGACACAACCACAGAAATAGACAATATGGGAACAGAATAATAATTATCAAGGGAGACAACGTGACTACAGGGGCAACAGTCCACCTCGTAATTAAGATTCCGAGAGAAAATCTCCGCCTCTTAATGGATAAAAAAGAAATTACAGAAATTACCTACAAGGCTACAGGCGCTATAGTCATGACAACAGGCCTGAATTTAATCAGAACTGGTGTGATTCAAATAGGGCAGGGCCCTATCGACAAGCTGAAATTGTAGAAAGTAGAACTCCAAATCCCAGTAATGACGTGCGACAACAAAGAGATAATAGACAATGATTCACATCGCAGGCAGCCATAAAACGTAATTGTGAAGCTGATGACGTAGCTGCCATGACTATATTTTATGTGAAAATGGAAGACATTAGGGACATTTTACTCCAGGAACATGACATGAAACAGAACAATACTGCATATCCTGTAATTACATCACAACAGATGACATAAAGTTTACAGCAGTACTTGACTCTTGCAGTCTTATTTCGGTAATTAGTGAAACAGTTTTCAGTAAATGCAATAAATCGAACGATTGCCTTATACTTCCTTTGCATAAGATTAAATTACAAGTTGCACTTTTTGGAAAAAGTGTAGATGTTCGCCAACAAACAAACTTAGAAGACTTTTGTCAAAGCCAAAGATTGATTACGAATTTTCTTATTGTTCCATTATTGTCGATGGAGGTTATATTAGGTGAACACTTTTTAAATGTGTATAAAGCAATTTTAAACTTTCACAACGATGGAATAAGTTTAAAGATAGAAGGTAAGTCAATAGCTTTGAACTTGGAAGATTGGCTTTAAAACCATGATGAGGAAATCAATCGGCTTTGCCTTTTGTCAGACCGCAGTTTGGAACTTTCAACAGGACTTGGCACTAATACTCACTTTGCAGGTATTGACAGGGGTTATACTGATGACGTGTTAGATACTAACATTTTGATTCATAAAAAAATTCAAACAATTGAGAACTGTAATGACACTTATAGGCAGGACCTTTTTGACATCTTGCAAGCACATTCCACAGTTTTTACTCACAAAATCAGAACAAGTAAAGGGTTTCAATACAAATTTCATGTTCGAGAGCATACTAAATTATGCGTAAGACCATACGTAATTCCGGCACATCATAGGGACCGTGTTAGAACGGAAATACAATCTATGCTTGAAGAGGGCATTATTGATCCAGCTGTTATCAAATTGAACTTCATCCAGAATATAGAAAATATACGGCCCTTTTTGTTTCAGCTTTTATTATCAATTTCGGAAACTTCTTTTGGTTCGAACATTTCTTTGGTAGCATTCATTCATGAGCTAAATTGCATATTACCTGAGTTCCTAAAAAGACACATCACGTGAGCGATATTTTAAGGCAGAAGCCTCTTGGGAATAACAAAATCGTATCCTCAACAGTTTGTTACGTATTTTTGCTTAATCTGGAATTACAGTTAACTTGGAAAAATTTGAATTCGGTAGGACAAAGGTGAACTTTTTGGGTCACATTATTACTTCTGAGGGCATTCAGCCGGATCCTGAAAAATTGGAAGCAGTCAGAGCCATTCCAGTTCCATCCACAAAAAGACAAGCTCGCAGTTTTCTAGGTCTAGTGAATTTCTCCCGTCGTTTCCTGAATATGCATATTCTAATAACTCCAAAACTTTGTTCTCTCAGTGGCAAAAACACTACTTGGAACTGGAACGAACAGGAATAGTTGGAATTAGATTATTTGAAAGAAGCACTACTTAAGGCGCCAATCTTAGCTCACCCAGATCTGTCACAGGATTTCTGTCTTATCACGGATTCTTCTAAAGTTCGTTTCAAGAAGCTATAGAAAATGACATTACTGTTCACAAAACCATCGCTTTTGCAACTTTGTGCAAACAAAATCTCAGAAAAATTATTCATTCACTGAATTGGAAGCTTTGGCTGTCGTTTAGGCATTTGACAAATTTCGTTTCTTTCTTTCTGGCAACCATGTAAGAGTTTACAGTGATCATCGAGCATTGTAACTTCTCACATCTTCAAAATGAAGTCATGACAGGTTGAAACTGAGGGCACTGTTTCTGCAAGAATTTCGCTTCACAATAATCTACATACCTGGCACGGAAAACATTGTTGCGGGCTCACTGTCACGTGTCCCGGCTTGCCTTGAAAGAAGCTAAACAGAAGGTAACGTTTAGAAAAATTTCAGTATTCCTTACATTCAAAAAGTTGCCTCTGAAAAGCTCATCACTGAAACTTTAAAGGACATTGCTCATGAGCAAGACAAGGATCCGATTTAGAAAGATATTAAAAGTAAATGGCATGAAAAAACAAACACGCAGATTCGTCATTATTATATGGTCAGAAATAACACACTCTTCAAACGTTGCACCTTTGTGACAGGCTATGGGTACTTTGTATTCTTGATGATTTTGTTAATAAGCTCATGTGGTACATTCATTTCAGCTATGCACGTTTTGGTTCACGAATATGTTATCACATTCTTTGGACGACTTGTTATTTTAACAACATGGAAAAGAGATTTAGCAGAGTCTTTTGTGTTTGTAAACTTTGTCAAAAAACTTAACCAACTATCATCTCACATCGTGCTCCATTGTTTCCTATTATTCCTACTAGATTAAAAGAATTTGCTGCTGTTAATCTTCTGGGACCCCTTGTTATAACACTGAATGGATGTTCGTACGTTCTCGTCACCGTTGAACTTACTTCAAAATTTGTTTCTTTCACACCGTTACGCAAAGCCACTGAACGTTCTGTATCCAACGTCTTTGTTAAAAATTTCTTACGTAAAGTTGGACACGTTGCTAAGGTAATTTCAGATAACGGACCACAATTCAGATCTGCTATTTGGTCACGCATGCTGCGGAATCGTAAAATTAAACCTGTTTTTATTTCATTGTACTCTCCACATTGTAACGCATCTGAATGCGTTATGAAAGAAATTAATAAGCTATACAGACTTTATTGTCACAGGAAGCGTCAGTATTGGGACAGATACTTACACTTATTTCAAAATGTACTGAATGAACTGCCTCATGACTCCACTGCTTTACCACCCATTCTTGTACTGAAGAATGAGGAACCACCGATCAGAATCAGAGAGCTTGTACCTTTTCCCAGTACATGTAAACTTCTACAAAAAGTCATAATTGATTTAGTTAATAAAAATATAAAATCTGCTGCAGGCAAAAGGAGAAAACTACACGGTAAGACAAATGCAAAGAAACTACATATTGGTCAAAAAGTTCTCATTGAAGCCCATTCCTTGTCACATAAGAAGAAACATTTGAGTGACAAATTCTTTCTGATTTACAATGGACCTTATAGGATGCGACGTACACAACATGATAATTGTGCTGAAGTTGAAACTCTGCGTGCTAAGAAAAGTAAAGGAATACACCACATTTCTCATGTAAAACCGTTTATTGAAAAATAATTTGCTTTCTGACAGCCTTTGCTATAAAAGTTTTTACTTCAAGTTACTATTACGCTTTGTCGCATCCAGCGATATTTTGAAGTGAACTATCTAGTCAAGAGTCTATGTAATACATCAAGACAGTAATTTCATGAGTTCACTTTGAGTCTTATTGCGTGCACATTTTCCCTTGTTAGTTGCACGATTACGTCGCGACTATAACGTTCACATTCCTGGAAGATATACTGCTACTGAGGTTTTACTGCAACAATCTGGTTTACTTGAAAAAAAAATTTTTTATTTAAAGTACTTTCTGAGAGGTCACAGATGAGATACTATTTGGTTTGTTAGACAGATACACTATTATAAGAGTATTACGACGCTACTAATAAGTGACACAATTTTCACTATTGCTTTTACGCTGTATCTGTTTTATGTCGGCACAATCTCACATCAATACGTTACAGTACAGTACTTCCAAGGTCACAGCAATGAACTTAATAACTACGACATTTAGACACATTGCGCTTTACTTGTATGTATGACAAGGTGACTACATTGATTATTGGAGAACTTTGCTTATGAATTACGATAGCTACTTGGCACGTTTTTACCGTTAAGTAATGACAGAAACAATCTTACAGCAAGAAGTACCGTTTACCGCTACATGACACGCATTTGAGTGATTACTTCTTGTACTTGAAACATTATTAGAAATATTTTTGAACTACAAGAATACAGAGAAGGTTTTCAGTGATGCATTTCATTCTCCAGTTTTAATCTGTAAGATCTGAGATATAATTATATTCGCCCTCATGGGGCTACGCCTACTTCGTGTACCATGCGTGCAGCAAGTTCAAGGGGCCCTGGCTAATACGATATTTGCTTATACAGTTTTATACACCTGTACCACATTTCTCTAACACCGAATTACACAGCTATCTGGTCATTTAACAGAGAGAAACTAAAAATTTTACTATGTCTCTGACATATGTCTAAGCAATTACACAATTGTATTACTTCGCATTTATGAAATTGTCCTTTGTCTGCATTTTGTGAACTGTTCACATATACTATAGGAACCATTGTGATACTGGGAGAACCTTGAGAGATGTATATTGTATGTAACCTTGATGTAATGCTCTGCTGTGCTGTGTTGGGCTGTGTGAAAGCCTCCTTGACATAAACCTATTATTGTGTTACCTGTCAACTTAACTGTTGTAGGCTCAGCCACTTTTAAGCTCAGTGCAGTTCCGCAAGTGCTCGCGTAGGTGTAGAAAAGAGAGGCCGTTGACCCCACTATTAATATTTCTTTGAGGACGACACCACAAACTCGACATACACTATTACTTGTAATCATATGATTACACTTTGAAGCCCCGTTTACACACCTGATTATGAGAAGTGTCTCTCTACGAGAGTTGAGAGAATTTCTACTGACTTATGAAAAGCCACATGGCTGTTGAATGATGTTTTCATGTTTTGCTTTGTACATATTTGCTTATTTTATTTTATACCTGTTTTTTAGCTGCGCTGCAGCATTGGTTTTATAAAATAAAATTCAATACATATGTTAACGTGAACACTTTCTGTCAACAGATCCACTAAATAAAAATTTTATGATCCACATTCTTAAAAAGAGCACTTGGAAAGGAAAGAACGACAAGAAGGAGAAGAGAATATTAACAGAAATTGCATGCAAAGTTTTTAAGGACTTGGTAACTTTTTTCTTGGTAGAATAAGTTGCTGTTGTGCATCACTTTAGTGTTAAGATGTGACATAGAATCATTGCATTTCACATGGGAGATAGTATAGATCTCGTTCCTTGTGCTGGCGCTTTGCCTAGCTTACAACTATTTGCCTTATCTGCATTGCTTACTGTAATATTTTTTTCTGCTTGTGCTTTGTCATGTTTAGGTATAAGTTATCGCATTTGCTGCTGTTATTTGTCAGGCAATGTCCTACTGAATTTTACTTTGTATTACTGTGCTAAGCCAATTTTACCACTGACTTATTTTTGTTGTTCGCTGCATATAGCCTTATATTAGTTGTAATTTTGCATTTTCTTTGCTAATTTAAATATCCTGCTGCTTACTTTGTCAATTTGCATTGTTGTCATTGTACTGATTGTTTTGTGCTGTTGCAAGTTTATGTATCTGAGCTCAGTAGATTTAAGTTAACATAATATAGGGGCATGCTATATAAGAAAATGAGTTGTGATGAGTTGTGAAGACATTCATTGAGAAGCTATGAGGAAAAGGTCTGGCCAAAAAGTATTGTGTAATGAAGAACAATTACTTTGAAAGAGTAAATCAACAGATATAAGTAAGGGAATAGTGACAACAGGTTTAGGTAGGATTTTCTTGGCAACAAATGATGAGGTAAGAAAAATATGGAAGTATAAGCACTGGTTGAAAGTGTAAATACAGATAGATAGGATTTTTTGTTGAAACAAATTTTGAAGTAAGAGAGGTCTGTGAGAATTAGATGAAGTTGGTTAGAAATGAAGTTGTTTTGGTTGCAACAGATGTATAAAATGCACACCATAAGTACTGCAGTATCAGATGTTACACTTACACTTTGACACATTTCCACTTGAAAATAGATGCTGTCCTTTCGTTTTGTGTTATTCCGCTATGTTTATGTGTACGCTCGTGTCTCTGTGTTCTTCCTATCTCTTTGAGTTTACCTGATAAGATTAATTTGGTAGAATTTTTTTCCTTCGGATACTAGACAGCTTTCACTATGATGAGGAATACTGTTATTCTCAAATCTAATCTCTGTTTTTGTGTACCATGTTCATAAGATGTTTAGACATTATTTATTCTGTTATGCTTCTACTGATACTTTCATTTATTTACTTATGTCATACTTTCTGTAATACTCATATACATGCTTATTTTTATTCTTTTTGTAAAGCCTGTATTACTACAAATGTTACTCGTATTATCATGTTCTTCACTAGGGGAAGCTTGTCGTGTGTTGACTGGGGCCCGTCCACCCAAGTGTTCACACCCAGTCAGCACACGAAAAGCTTCCCTCCTAACCTATTGAACAGGCTGTTTATAAGCCACCTTCCGAGGCTGCGGAAGAGGTTAAGAGGGAAGCTTGTCGTGTGTTGACTGGGGCCTGTCCTTTTTTTTTTTTTTTTGTCATCAGTCTACTGACTGGTTTGATGCAGCCCGCCACGAATTCCTTTCCTGTGCTAACCTCTTCGTCTCAGAGTTGCACTTGCAACCTACGTCCTCAATTATTTGCTTGACGTATTCCAATCTCTGTCTACCTCTACAGTTTTTGCCCTCTACAGCTCCCTCTAGTACCATGGAAGTCATTCCCTCATGTCTTAGCAGATGTCCTATCATCCTGTCCCTTCTCCTTATCAGTGTTTTCCACATATTCCTTTCCTCTCCGATTCTGCGTAGAACCTCCTCATTCCTTACCTTATCAGTCCACCTAATTTTCAACATTCGTCTATAGCACCACATCTCAAATGCCTCGGTTCTCTTCTGTTCCGGTTTTCCCACAGTCCATGTTTCACAACCATACAATGCTGTATTCCAGACGTACATCCTCAGAAATTTCTTCCTCAAATTAAGGCCGGTATTTGATATTAGTAAACTTCTCTTGGCCAGAAATGCCTTTTTTGCCATAGCGAGTCTGCTTTTGATGTCCTCCTTGCTCTGTCCGTCATTGGTTATTTTACTGCCTAGGTAGCAGAATTCCTTAACTTCATTGACTTCGTGACCATCAATCCTAATGTTACGTTTCTCGCTGTTCTCATTTCTACTACTTCTCATTACCCTCGTCTTTCTCCGATTTACTCTCAAACCATACTGTGTACTCATTAGACTGTTCATTCCGCTCAGCAAATCATTTAATTCTTCTTCACTTTCACTCAGGATAGCAATGTCATCAGCGAATCGTGTCACTGATATCATTTCACCTTGTATTTTAATTCCACTCGTGAACCTTTCTTTTATTTCCATCATTGCTTCCTCGATGTACAGATTGAAGAGTAGGGGCGAAAGGCTACAGCCTTGTCTTACACCCTTCTTAATACGAGCACTTCGTTCTTGATCGTCCACTCTTATTATTCCCTCTTGGTTGTTGTACATATTGTATATGACCCGTCTCTCCCTATAGCTTACCCCTACTTTTTTCAGAATCTCGAACAGCTTGCACCATTTTATATAGTCGAACGCTTTTTCCAGGTCGACAAATCCTATGAAAGTGTGTTGATTTTTCTTTAGCCTTGCTTCCATTATTAGCCGTAACGTCAGAATTGCCTCTCTCGTCCCTTTACTTTTCCTAAAGCCAAACTGATCGTCACCTAGCGCATTCTCAATTTTCTTTTCCATTCTTCTGTATATTATTATTGTAAGCAGCTTCGATGATGAGCTGTTAAGCTGATTGTGCGATAATTCTCGCACTTGTCAGCTCTTGCCGTCTTCGAAATTGTGTGAATGATGCTTTTCCGAAAGTCAGATGGTATACCGCCAGACTCATATATTCTACACACCAACGCGAATAGTCGTTTTGTTGCCACTTCCCCCAATGATTTTAGAAATTCTGATGGAATGTTATCAATCCCTTCTGCCTTATTTGACCGTAAGTCCTCCAAGGCTCTTTTAAATTCCGATTCTAATTCTGGATCACCTATCTCTTCTAAATCGACTCCTGTTTCTTCATCTATCACATCAGACAAATCTTCACCCTAACAGAGGCTTTCAATGTATTCTTTCCACCTATCTGCTCTCTCCTCTGCATTTAACAGTGGAATCCCCGTTGCACTCTTAATGTTACTACCGTTGCTTTTAATGTCACCAAAGGTTGTTTTGCTTTCCTGTATGCTGAGTCTGTCCTTCCGACAATCATATCTTTTTCGATGTCTTCACATTTTTCCTGCAGTCATTTCGTCTTAGCTTCCCTGCTCTTCCTATTTATTTCATTCCTCAGCGACTTGTATTTCTGTATTCCTGATTTTCCCGGAACATGTTTGTACTTCCTCCTTTCATCAATCAACTGAAGTATGTCTTCTGTTACCCATGGTTTCTTCGCAGCTACCTTCTTTGTACCTATGTTTTCCTTCCCAACTTCTGTGATGGGCCTTTTTAGAGATGTCCATTCCTCTTCAACTGTACTGCCTACTGCGCTATTCCTTATTGCTGTATATATAGCGTTAGAGAACTTCAAACGTATCTCGTCATTCCTTAGTACTTCCGTATCCCACTTCTTTGCATATTGATTCATCCTGACTAATGTCTTGAACTTCAGCCTACTCTTCATCACTACTATATTGTGATCTGAGTCTATATCTGCTCCTGGGTACGCCTTACAATCCAGTATCTGATTTCGGAATCTCTGTCTGACTATGATGTAATCTAATTGAAATCTTCCAGTATCTCCCGACCTTTTCCAAGTATACCTCCTCCTCTTGTGATTCTTGAACAGGGTATTCGCTATTACTAGCTGAAACTTGTTACAGAACTCAATTGGTCTTTCTCCTCTTTCATTCCTTGTCCCAAGCCCATATTCTCCTGTAACCTTTTCTTCTACTCCTTCCCCTACAACTGCATTCCAGTCGCCCATGACTATTAGATTTTGGATCCCCATTACATACTGCGTTACCCTTTCAATATACTCATACACTTTCTCTATCTGTTCATCTTCAGCTTGCGACGTCGACATGTATACCTGAACTATCGTTGTCGGTGTTGGTCTTCTGTCGATTCTGATTAGAACAACCCGGTCACTGAACTGTTCACAGTAACACACCCTCTGCCCTACCTTCCTACTCATAACGAATCCTACACCTGTTATACCATTTTCTGCTGCTGTTGATATTACCCGATACTCGCCGAGCGCGGTGGTCTCGCGGTTCTAGGCGCTGAATCCGGAACCGCGCGACTGCTACGGTCGCAGGTTCGAATCCTGCCTCGGGCATGTATGTGTGTGATGTCCTTAGGTTAGTTAGGTTTAAGTAGTTCTAAGTTCTAGGGGACTGATGACCACAGATGTTAAGTCCCATAGTGCTCAGAGCCATTACCCGATACTCATCTGACCAGAAATCCTTGTCTTCCTTCCACTTCACTTCACTGACCCCTACTATATCTAGAGTGAGCCTTTGCATTTCCCTTTTCAGATTTTCTAGTTTCCCTACCACGTTCAAGCTTTTGACATTCCACGCCCCGATTCGTAGAACGTTATCGCCGGCCGCGGTGGTCTAGCGGTTCTAGGCACACAGTCCGGAGCCGCGCGACTGCTACGGTCGCAGGTTCGAATCCTGCCTCGGGCATGGATGTGTGTGATGTCCTTAGGTTAGTTAGGTTTAAGTAGTTCTAAGTTCTAGGGGACTGATGACCATAGATGTTAAGTCCCATAGTGCTCCGAGCCATTTGAATCATTTTTGTAGAACGTTATCCTGTCTACCCAAGTGTAACATTACAGCAGCTGAGGCGGCTGCTTTACGTTCACTCAGAATGGATCCTGATATTGTTATTTTACCTGCGGACAAGGGAAATGCCACGGTTTTGTTGAACAAGTACGATTACAATCAAAAGATGCAGTGTCTACTTTCTGATTCGGAGTATCGCAGAATCGGTGCTGACTATATTAAGAGTGTTGAGAGAAAGACTAATAACCTCTTTAAGAAAAATTCTTTGTCACAGGAGACTATCAAGAGTCTTAATTCTTACTCCGTTCTACCGCCTAGATTATATGGCCTCCCTAAGGTCCATAAAGAGGCTCTCCCGTTGAGGCCTATTGTTTCTAATATTGGTGCCCCGACACGACATATCGTGTAGCTAAACATCTTGCTAGTTTGTTGAACCCGATAATAGGTAGGTGTGAACACCACATTAAGAACTCTGCAGATTTATTACGTCGATAGCAGGGATGACGTTTGAATGACTCTGATATTTTAGGCAGTTTTGATGTGGTTTCTCTTTCCACTCGCGTTCCTCTCTCTGATTCGTTGCAGCTAATTGAGGTTAAGTTTGGTGTCGAGTTAACAGATTTGTTTCGACATATGCTGACTTCTACTTACTTTTTTTTAAATGGTCAGTTCTACGAACAACCCGTTGTCACCTGTTTTGGCCAATTTGTTTATGGAGGACTTTGAGGAACGTGCATTGGAGTCAGAGACCTTGAAACCTGTGTGTTTTTTTTTTCAGTTATTAGTACAGCTATTAGTTCCCATTCGCAAATGAAACGAGGAAAAACCTACTACCTATGTGGTTCCGCACGAGTCCCGATTTCTGTTACGTTGGTGGCAGTAGAGTTATTCTGTAGTGGGTTGCAAAAGCCGGCTCTCTTAACTTCCTCAACAATGTTTCGCAAAAAGTATGTCTACTCCCCTCCAGGAATTGCCGTTTGAGTTCACGGACCAGTTTCTTGTTCGAACCTTCTGGTAACGAATCTAGCAACACGTCTGTATTGCTTCCAGGTCTTACTTTAACCCGATTGGGGGGAGGGGGCTCCCAAACGATAGAGCAGTCGTACAGGTGTCCAATATAGATGAATCAGACTTTTCTAGAATTCTCCTAGTAAGCCGAAGTAGACCACACGTCTTCCCTACAACCGAACTCACGAGCCCCGTTTCACATCAAGCCGCTTGCCTCGCTACACCGAGGTATTTAATCTACATGACTGTGTCAACCAGCACGCTACTAATACTGCATTCTAACATTATTCACTCATCTCAATTAATTTATGTTCTTTTCACATTTAGAGCAAGCTCTCACTCATCGTATTAAATAGAAATTCAGTCCAAGTCTATATCTACATATATACTCCGCTAGCCACCAAGCGGTGTGAGGCGAAGGGCACAATTCGCTCCGAAGTCATATTCCTCCCCCCCCCCCTCCCCCTTCATCTGTTCCACTCGCGGATCGCGCGAGGGAAAAACGACTGTCTTTACGCCTCAGGACGAGCTCTAATTTCCCTTATCTTTGAATGGTGATCATTGCGTGATTTAAAAGTTGGTGGTAATAATATATGCTCTACATCCTCGGCGAAGATCAGATTTCGGAATTTAGTGAGCAGCTCCTTCCATTCAGCGCGTCGTCTATCTGCAAGTGTGCTCCACTTCAAACTATGAGATCTATAACGCTCTCGCGATGGTTAAATGTACCAGTCACGAATCCTGCCGCTCTTCTTTGGAATTTCTCAACCTCCTGAATCAGACCCAACTGGTAAGGATCCCATAGAGACGAACAATACTCCAAGACTGGATGAACTAACTTATTGTAAGCTATTTTCTTTGTTGAAGGACTGCATCGTTTCAGGAGTCTACCAACAAACCGCAATCTATAGTTTCCCTTACCCGTTACTTGTGTAATCTGATCATTACATTTGAGATCATTTCGAATAGTCACCCCAAGGTACTTGACGGAAGTTACGGCTTCCAAAGACTGGGGTTTTATTTTGTGCTCGTGAATTAATGGGGATTTTCGCCTTGTTATACGCAGTTGGTTACACTTACTAATATTGAGAGATAATTGCCAGTCAGTACACCATGCATTTATTTTCTGCAAATCCGCATTGATTTGTTCACAACTTTCGTGTGGTACTACTTTCCTGTAGATTACAGCATCATCGGCAAGCAGTCCAGGGCCGCTGTCAATACCATCAACCAGATCGTTTATGTAAATCGTAAAAAGCAGAGGACCTATTACGCTGCCCTGGGGCACACCTGAAGTTACTCTTGTTTGTGTTGAAGTTACCCCGTTCAGGACGACATACTGCTCCCTGTCTCTTAGAAAACTTTCTATCCAGCCGCATATGTCACTGGATAGACCAAAAGCGCGCACTTTTTGTAGCAAGCGACAGTGCGGAACTGAGTCGAACGCCTTTCGAAAGTCGAGAAATATGTCATCAACCTGGAGGCCGGTATCTGGAGCCTGTTGTATATCATGCACAAAGAGGGCCAGCTGTGTCTCGCATGACCACTGTTTCCTAAAACCGTGCTGGTTTCTGCAGATGAGCTTCTCAGAGTCTAGAAAGGTCATTATGTCTGAACACAAAATATGTTCCATGATTCTACAACAAATCGATGTCAGTGAAATTGGCCGGTAATTATGTGCATCCGATTTTCTGTCCTTTCTATAGATTGCCATGACCTGGGCCTTCTTCCAGTCCCGTGGAACTTCCCGCTGTTCAATGATCTCTGATACATGATGGATAAGAATGGTGCTGTATTTGTAGCATAGTCAACATATAATCTTACGGGGATACCGTCTGGGCCAGATGCCTTCCTGGCGTCTAAGGATCTTAACGATTGTACAATCCCTCATACACTAAACACTATGTCAGACTTTCTTGCGTTTGTTCGATAGTTGACACGGGGAATGGTGCTGCAGTCCTCTACCGTGAACGAGTTTTTGAAAGCTAAGTTTAGAATTTCGGCCTTCTGTTTATCATCATCAGTTACATTATCCGTACTATCAGCAATAGAATGTGTGAATTATTTCTAGCGTTCATAGATTTTACGTACGAGCAAAATTTTTTGGGGTTATTGTTAGAATCTGCAAATTCGTTAAAAGAATCTCTCATTGACCTTTCGACAACTGCTTTCATTTCGTATAATTTCTGTTTGTGAGTGGGGCAGTGACTACGTTTAAAACGACAGTGCAAAATTCTCTGCTTTCTCAGCAACTTCCTAATATGCTTGTTGTACCAAGGTGGATCCTTTCCCTCCCCTGTATTTTTGCTAGGCACATACTTCTCTAGCACATGGTGGACAATACCTTTAAATTCCGACCAAAGATACTCAATATCTTTGTGTCCCACGGTGATTGCTAGGAGCTGACTACGAAGATACTTATTCATGATACTTTTATTTGCTTTCCCAAACAAGAAAACACTGCCCTGATTCTCTTGTCTTTTTTTTGCGTCTTTTGTGCTCGCCGTTAATGACATAAGACAGGCAAAAGCAGTCACATGCTTCAGATGTATGCACTGACTCAAACTTCTGATCTTTTGTGCAGTGAAATGCATATTTTGCGGAATATGGACATTTTACACAAATTTTCCAGTCTCAGCGGAGATCCATGTAGAAGTTCTAACGACCAGCAATAATTCCAGAATTTATTACATTTTTACATCAAAGCAGGCAGCCACAATCGGTTTACTGATGATCACAACAGTCCCCAACGCACCGACTGAAATGAATTTTTAAAAATGTGGGACTTTATCATTCATAGGCTAAATTTTGAAATGGCAGTCCAGCTAATTCAAGCCTTATGAAGAAGGACAAATAATCGCACTGCTCATCGGAGGCAACCGACAGGCAGTGAAATGTGCTGACAATAACTTAATGCTAATGATTCTGATACATTACAGAAATTCACGTAGCTAAAGTTTGATCAAGTATTTTCATTAATTCATAGTTTAAACGTAAAAGAGGAAACATTTTTTTAGCTGCTGAAATGGCTGTCAAACACGACAAGTCTACACATATACACGTCGTGTCCGTTCTTTTGGACATGTACGAAAGAGCAGACACCATTTTGAGTCAGCAGCCACTATGAATTAAGACGCAAAGGAACTACAGACACTGGCTGCGAGGTGACATTGATTTAAATGATAGGAGAAAGTTGAAAAATTGTGCCGGAACAGGAATCGACCCCGACTCTCGTGCTTACTAGGCAGGTACTCTGATCACATTTTTTCTGCCTTTTTTCCTGATTGTAAAGGAACCTCCACAAAAAAGTCTATTTGCCATCACCACTTTGGCTCTAAAAAGAAATAATATCTCTGCCACTTCAGGCATGGGCCCCTAACTACCCCTGTCTACATCTACATCTACATAAACAGATATTCATTGGACAAATATATTATTCTAGAACTGACATGTGATTACATTTTCACGCAATTTGGGTACATAGATCCTGAGAAATTAGTACCCAGAACAACCACTACTGGCCATAATAACGGCCATGATACGCCTGGCAGTCAAATAGAGCTTGGATGGCGTGTACAGGTACAGCCGTCCATGCAGATTCAACACGATACCACAGTTCATCAAGAGTAGTGACTGGCGTATTGTGGCGAGCCAGTTGCTCGGCCACCATTGAACAGACGATTTCAGTTGCTGAGAGATCTGGAGTAGGTGCTGCCCAGGGCAGCAGTCGAACATTTTCTGTATCCAGAAAGGCCCGTACAGGACCTGCAACATGCGGTCGTGCATTATCCTGCTGAAATGTAGGGTTTCACAGGGATCGAATGAAGGGTAGAGCCACGGGTCGTAACACATCTCAAATGTAACGTCCACTGTTCAAAGTGCCGTCAATGCGAACAAGAGGTGACCGAGACATGTAACCAGTGGCACCCCATACCATCACGGCGAGTGTTACGCCAGTACGGCGATGACGAATACACGCTTCCAATGTGCGTTCACCGCGATGTCACCAATCACGGATGCGACCATCATGATGGTATAAACAGAACCTGGATTCGTCCGAAAAAATGACGTTTTACCATTCGTGCACTCAGTTTCGTCGTTGAGTACACCATCGCAGGCGCTCCTGTCTGTGATGCAGTGTCGAGGGTAACCGCAGCCATGGTCTCCGAGCTGATAGTCCATGTTGCTGCAAACGTCGTCGAACTGTTCGTGCAGATGGTTGTTGTCTTGCAGACGTCCCCATCTGTTGACTCAGGGATCGAGACGTGGCTGCACGATCCGTTACAGCCATGCGCATGACTGTCATCTCGACTGCTAGTGATACGAGGGCGTTGGGATCCAGCACTGCGTTCCGTATTACCCTCCTGAACCCACCGATTCCATATTCTGCTAACAGTCATTGGATCTCGACCAACGCGAGCAGCAATGTCGCGATACGATAAATTGCAATCGCGATAGGCTACAATCCGACGTTTATCAATGTCGGAAACGTGATGGTACGCATTCCTCCTCCTTACACGAGGTATCACAACAACGTTTCACCAGGCAACGCCCGTCAACTGCTGTTTGTGTACTAGAAAGCGGTTGGAAACTTTCCTCGTGTCAGCACGTTGTCGGTGTCGCCACCGGCGCCAACCTTGTGTGAATGCTCTGAAAAGCTAATCATTTGCGTATCACAGCATCTTCTTCCTGTTCGCGTCTGTAGCACGTCATCTTCGTGGTGTAGCAAATTTAATGGCCAGTAGTGTATTTGTGGTCACTTTTACAGGTGAACCACACTTTCCTCAAATTCTACGAATAAAACGAAATCGACCATTCGCCTTCGCTACCACAGTTCTCACAAGCTCGTTCCATTTCGTATCGCTTTGCAACGTTACGTCCAAATATTTAAACGACTTGACTGTGTCAAGCACCGAGCGAGGTGGCGCAGTGGTTAGCACACTGGACTCGCATTCGGGAGGACGACGGTTCAACCCTGTCTCCGGCCATCCTGACTTAGGTTTTCCGTGATTTCCCTAAATCGCTTCAGGCAAATGGCGGGATGGTTCCTTTGCAAGGGCACGGCCGATTTCCTTCCCCATCCTTCCCTCACCCGAGCTTGCGCTCCGTCTCTAATGACCTCGTTGTCGACGGGACGTTAAACACTAATCTCCTCCTCCTCCTCCTGTGTCAAGCAGAACACTACTAATTCTGTATCTGAACATTACAGGTTTGTTTTTCCAACTCCTCTGCATTAATTTACATTTTTCCACATTCAGAACTAGCTGCCATTCGTCACACCAACTATAAGCTTTGTCTAAGTCATTTTGTGTTTTCCTACAGTCACCCAGCTTCGACATGTTACCGTACACCACAGCATCATCAACAAACAACAGCACATTGCTGCCCACCCTGTCGGCCAAATCATCAACGTATACAGAGAACAACAGAGGTCCTGTCACACTTCCCTGTGGCACTCTTGACTGCATCCTTGTCTCTGATGAACACTCGCCATCGAGGACAACATACTGGGTTCTAGTACTTGAGAAGTTTTCGAGCCACTCACATACGTGGGAACTTATTGCATATGCTCTTATCTTAGTTAACAGCGTGCAATGTGGCACTGCTTCAAATGCTTTCCGGGCTAAAAATACTGAATCTGCCTGCTGCCTTTCATCCATAGTTCGCAATATCTCGTGTGAGAAAAGGGCAAGTTGAGTTTCGCACGAGCGATGATTTCTAAGACCATGCCCTTCGTGTTCATAAGCTTGTTATTATATTTGAACTGAGAATACGTTCATTCATTCTGCAGCGAACCGAAGCTATGGATATTGGTCTATAATTCTATGGGTCCAGTCTTTTTACTCTTCTTACATACAGGAGTCTCCAGCGCTCTTGTCCAGTCGCTTGAAACTTCGTACTGGGTGAGAGATTCACGATAAACGCAGGCTAGGTAAGGGGGCAATACCGTAAAGTATTCTTTGTAAAACCAAAGTGGGATTCCATCCAGACCTGGAGACTTTTTTTTTTCAAATGTTTCATTTGTTTCTCTGCGCCAGGGATGCTTATTACTATGTCGTCCATACGGGAGACTGTCCAATGGTTGAATGCTGGTTTGTTTGTACGATTCTCCTGAGTGAACGATTTCTTGAACGTGAAATTTTAAATTCAGGCTTTCATTTTTCTGTCTTCAACTGCCACGTCAGACTGATCACCAAGGAATTGAATGGAAGAAAGCCTTAGACCCGCTTAGCGATTTTGCATAGGACCAGAATTTTCTCGGGTTCTCAGCCAGATCTTTATTGAGGTATGACGGAGTTAGTTGTTGTATGCTTCGCACATAGATCTTTTCACAGATGCACAAATCTCTACTAGCCTTTGCTTGTCGTTATTTGAGCACACTCTTCTGAACCGAGAGTGCAAAACACTCTGCTTCCTTAGAATCTTCTGACTAGTTATTAAACCATGGTGGGTCTTTTCCATCCTTTGTCCACTGACTAGGTACGTAACTCTCCAGACCACGATTTACAAGCTGCTTAAACTTTGCCCATAATTCCTCAACATTAAACTTGTAAGTAGGCTGTTTAGGTTTTTATATTGGCAATGCCACGTAGCGCTCTGTATGAAAATCACTGGCTGTGCTGTGTGCAGTCTCTGGCTAGTTTGCATTGTTGTCTGCCATTGTAGTGTTGGGCAACTGGCTGTTAACAGCGCGTAGCGTTGCGCAGTTGGAGGCGAGCCGCCAGCGGTGGTGGATGTGGGGAAGTGAGATGGCCGATTTTTGAGAATGGATACTCTGGAAGTGTGTCCATCAGAAACAGTGCATTTGTAAGAATGGATGTCATGAACTGCTATATATATTATGACTATTGAGGTAAATACATTGTTTGTTCTCTATCAAAATCTTTCATTTGCTAACTATGCCTATTAGTAGTTAGTGCCTTCAGTAGTTTGAATCTTTTATTTAGCTGGCAGTAGTGGCGCTCGCTGTATTGCAGTAGTTCCAGTAACGAAGATTTTTGGTGAGATAAGTGATTTGTGAAAGATATAGGTTAATGTTAGTCAGGGCCATTCTTTTGTAGGGATTTTTGAAAGTCAGATTGCGTTGCGCTAAAAATATTGTGTGTCAGTTTAAGCCCAGTCACGTATATAATTTTTATAAGGGGACGTTTCATATGTCGACCCTTACCCGAGGATACCTCACTAGAATCTTCTGATTTTTTTCTTGTAGTTTGTGTAATTAGTGTAGCCTTTGTTTATTGCTAGCGCGTAATCATAGAGAGAATTTCCTTTGTAGTTGTAGTTTTTCATTGTTGTACAGTAAAACAGTTGTGACATGCATGTACACTTGCACCAAGTATTTCGCAGCTGCGCTTGCAATTAAGTAGACATTATTTCCATTGCTATGTTATCTTACTTTGCTCTTCAAATTGTGCTTTTCTGTGTTATCGTGTGAAATATTGGGACAATTATGGCGTGTGAAAAACGTAATACTAGGCTTCAAAGTAAACTGAGAAACGACAGTGAAGACGAAAGCAGTGTGTTAGCGCCACCGTATAATGAATTAACTAGTGTTCAACATAGTAATTTGGTTATTGTGCATAGGGAAATGTAGCGGGCGGCAAACAATGGCGTAGGCAGTGAAACAATTAGTGAATAGGGAAGCATTATCGATCGATCGGTCGGCAACAGCTCGCCTCAGGAATCCGAAATGACAGGACACAATTTTGCAAACTCTGTAGATTCAGGTTTTGCATCCTCACCGTTTTCTCAAATAAGTCAAGACACATTTTCTGCTTGTCAAAATGTGAATGTTGCTGGTGAAAATGCACTGCCAAAAAGCGTAGAGGAACAGATTCCATACACTAATGCATTGTTATTACAGCTAATGCAACAAATGGAACAAAATCAGGGACAAACACAGCAAAAGTTTCAAAAGTTAGACACAATGGAACAACACCAGGACAAACACAGCAACAGTTAGACACAATGGAACAAAATCAGAGACAAACACAGCAAAAGCTTCAAAAGTTAGACACCACACTTGAACAAACACGTGAAGATTTAACTACTGAGTTACATAACACTGAATCGAAATGTCAAAAAGTCTGTAATGAAGTTGTTGTTGTTGTTGTTGTGGTCTTCAGTCCTGAGACTGGTTTGATGCAGCTCTCCATGCTACTCTATCCTGTGCAAGCTTTTTCATCTCCCAGTACCTACTGCAACGTACATCCTTCTGAATCTGCTTAGTGTATTCATCTCTTGGTCTCCCTCTACGATTTTTACCCTCCACGCTGCCCTCCAATACTAAATTGGTGATCCCTTGATGCCTCAGAACATGTCCTACCAACCGATCCCTTCTTCTGGTCAAGTTGTGCCACAAACTTCTCTTCTCCCCAATCCTATTCAGTACTTCCTCATTAGTTATGTGATCTACCCATCTAATCTTCAGCATTCTTCTGTAGCACCACATTTCGAAAGCTTCTATTCTCTTCTTGTCCAAACTATTTATCGTCCATCTTTCACTTCCGTACATGGCTACACTCCATACGAATACTTTCAGAAATGACTTCCTGACACTTAAATCAATACTGGATGTTAACATGTAATGAAGTAAAAACACAAATTTGTGAGCATTTTCAACCTATTTTTTCACAGCATTAAAATGCATTACAGATTCAAGAAGCAGCCATAAAAGAACTGTAAACCATTGTTCATGAAAATCACGACACATTGCAAGCTAAAATTGACTCAGTTGCATCTACCGATTCGGTTACGCAACTTTCAAAAACTCAGGAAAACTTTTTGTTTTTTTAATTTAGTCATTGCCGTATAACTTTTCACGTTACTAGTATGCTTGTCAGACTTAGAATCTGTTAACATGCAACAATGTTTGAAGTTAAATATCCAGTCAAGAACCAAGAGAACTTATTGAGAAAAATGGTTCAAATGGCTCTGAGCACTATGAGACTTAACTACTGAGGTCATCAGTCCCCTAGAATTTAGAACTACTTAAACCTAACTAACCTAAGGACATCACACACATCCATGCCCGAGGCAGGATTCGAACCTGCGACCGTAGCGGTCACGCGGTTCCAAACTGACGCTCTTAGAACCGCACGGCCACACTGGCCGGCATAACTTATTGAAACAGAAATTATGAATGCATTGTTATAGTGAACAGACGTCGCAGTGTTATTGTGTGTATACATTCTTGCTTGTTAGTTACACGATTACGTAACAACTATAAGGCTTACATACTTAGAACATATACTGGTACTGCTAATGAGATTTTAATGCAACATTTTGGTTTACTTGAAAATACATTCTGGATTTAAAGTACTTTCTGTGAGATACCAGACGACACAGTGGTTAATTTATGTGACAACTACATGGTTTTATCACAACGCTACTAATGAGTGACAATTTACAATGTCGCTTTTGCGGTGTTTCTGTTTTATATCTGCACAGTTTTTCTGCATTGTTCTGGAAAGTAAAACATGTTTTAGTAGTAACTTTTGTGGTATAGCAACAATGAGACAGCCTTTTTCGTGGCACAACAATACGTTACTGTACAGTACTTTCTTCATGACACCAATAAGCATAATAACTACGATATCTATACGCAAAGCATTTCACTTTTGTTTATCATGAGGTAAGTACATTGACTTCTGCAGAACTTAGCTTTAGGAAAACGATAACTACGACACTTCCACAGAGATTATCTTACAACAAGACGCACAGTTTAGCGCTACAGTACATGTATTTGAGTGATTAATTTTGTACTTAAATCATTTATTTTTAAAGATATTTGAAGTACAATGATACAAAGGTTTTCTGTGATACATTTCATTCCATTGCTGTAATCTGTAACACCTGAGGGTATAATTAGATTAATCCTCGGGGGGTACATGCTTACTTTGTGTACCATGTGTGTGACAAGCACAAGGAGCCCTGGCTAATATGGTATTTGCTTATACACCTTTACACATCGGTACCATATTTCTCCAACACAGAATTACACAGCTACCTGATTATTTAACAGGGAAACAAACATTTTTTTACTACATCAGTGACATGTTTATGCAATTACACAGTTTGGTAACTTCACACTTACGAAATTGTATTTTTTCTGTACTTTGTGAACTTTTCATATTTTTTCGGACCCATTGTGATATTATGAGAGCTTTGAATGATATATTTGGTATGGGACCACGATTTTTAAAGTACGTTTGAGGCAGATGACACTTTTAACATGAGCAGAGATTTTTTTTTAGGTTTTGAAATTATTGGAGGAAGCTACGACGATTTTGAGAGTTGACTGAGGTGTTATGACGTTATTATTACGATGACTATGTGTATTATGCTGTTGCGGTATGTTTATGATCAATAAGCTGATGCTATATGAGTTATTTGAGTATGCTACGTATATGTTATGATGAAATATTGAAGAAGTGTTGACGAATAAGGTAAGGAATAATGAGTAGTGGTTAGGGACTCTGGTTTGTGAAAAAGGTTGTTGGAAACCAAGAATCGTACTTTAAGAGTTATGAAATGTATGTAAATACGTGAATGTATTACAATGCTGACAAAAAATTTTTGGACTCTTTTATATCAATAGTATTTTGTTTCTAAAGATTTGTAACGCAAATTCTTGACCTGTGAAATATTTTTATATGAGACTGTCACTGTAGAGGAAACTGCTGTTGTAAATATTTCCATAAGAAAGTTAAGTGACCACCTGCACGTAATGCGTCGTGGGCAGCTGCGCGACAGTTGCCTGGAAAAAGCCATTAGTGTGTGCCTTTCAGAGGCACAGGTGGAAAAAAAAAGAGGCCATTATCCTCGCTATTGACATTTCTTTGTAGAAAGCATCGCAAATACGACACGCTCAAACTTGAAAACATATTATTATACTGTGGAGCTTTTAATTTATGATATTTACTAAAATGCCTAATGAAATGATGTGAAACATTTTACATCTATTGTCTTTCTAGTTGAGAGTATGCTCATTTTGTTTAATATCAAGTTTCTAGCTGCAGCAGCATTGGTTAAAATAAAATTCAATAGATGTACTAATATAAATATTTTATGCCTACAGATCCAGTAAATAATTTTATGATCTGTTAAAAAAAACGAAGGAGCATAAAAAGACATTTCCCTTCACAGGAATTGCATACGGAATTTTCTTTTCAACTACGTAGTAATTTTTTTGGTAGAATAACTTCTTGTGGTGCACCACTTTAATTACATAGACATTAAGATGTGAATATACATTTCCCTTGTCTGCATTGTTGTCTTTAGCATAATATTTTTTCTGCTTGAGCTATGTCATGTTCATATATAAGTTATTGCATTTGCTGCTGCTGTTTGCCAGGCATAGTGCTACTAAATTTCACTTTGTATTACTCTGTCAAACTAGTTTTACTACTGATTTATTTTCCTTGTTGCTGCACATTGGCTCATATTAATTGTAATGTTGCATTGCTTGGTAATTTAGATTTACTGTAGCTTGCTTTGCAATTTTCCTTTTTTTTGTCATTGCTGTTTGTGTTAATTGTTTTGTGCTGCTGCATTGCCTCGTCCCTTAGTTTAGCATCTGAGCTCTAGCTTAAGAGGGGGTAGCCTATAAGAGAATGAGTTGCGATGAATTTGAAGAAATGCACTGAGAGGCTATACGAGAAAAGTACAGAAAGCAGGTATAGATAGGACTTTTGGAAATAATGAATAAAGAACGGAGATCTCCGAGAAGTAAAGAAAGTTTTGTTTGCAAAATACTGCAGTAAAACAAACCCTGCCCTTTCCTTGTGTTATCCCACTATGTGTTTGTGTATCCTTGTGTATTTATGTTCTTCCTCTCTTTATATGTTTATCTGATAAAACTTATGTAGTAGAATTTTTGTAATAGCTACATGAACTATGATGTGGAATACTGTTATCTTCAAATATAATTTGCATTAATAATATGTTATTTACTTTGTAAAGATGTTTAGACATTATTTATTCTGTTTTGTTTTAATGCTCATGTGTGAAGTTGATGTTTCAAAAGTTATTCTGATCTTTATGCATGTGCTTATGTCATAATTCCTGTAACACTGATGTATCTGTTTATTTCGATTCTTTTGTAAAGCCTGTACTACTACAGATTTATCTGTATTGTTATGTTCTTTAATGATGTACCTTTGTAATTGTATTCTTATGTTATAAAATTGTAATTGACACCAGTTCATCATATTATTAACTTGTAAGTTCCATTTCACTGCACACATCTCTGTTGGTCATAGTATATGGACAACATGTGAGAAGTAGGGACTGTTAGTGTTTGCACATGTGTTAATAATGCAGCAAGGGACTGGATAACAGCATTGCTGGTTCTCAGGACAATTCCAAAAACTTTGTGACTGCACAAGTGGTGGTTATGGACTTGCTATATTATCCGCAAGACTCTTCAATGGTGATTGTGCACCTGCACAGTCACAACAGATGGCTGCTGGCCATCGCTACAAGGACTATAGTGGGTCTGCGTCTTTGATGACCCACCAATACCATTATTTCTACAAGGACTACAGTGGGTCTGCACCACTGGTGGCCCACCAATACTACAATCTCTACCAGGACTACAGTGGGTCTGCACCTCTGGTGGTCCACCAATACCGTAATCTCTACCACGACTACAGTGGGTCTACTCTGTGATGACCTACCTACCAATATTCTTCAAAGCTTCGACTGACTCTGCTGTGGGTTTACTCTGTTGTGGCCCATTACCTGTCTGCATGTCAAGAGTCAGCACTGTCTTTCCGTTGCAGGACAATACTACTTTTTCAAGACTGCATGGAAATCCATTACTTCTGTGTGCATTTTCTTTAAATGCTCAGACTTTGAGAAAAAAAACACTGCAGTTTTACTGTGATGAATGATCAGGACTGTCTTTATGAACTGTGAGAAAATTTTAGCTTTTGACCAACATTGTATTCATAAGTGTGTGTGTTTTATATCTTTCTTACTGTAATTATGAAAAAATTTTTTCAAATCTATATTGGCCAGTGCCCAATTGTAAAATTTTTTGTGGGGAGCATGGGGGCTATGTAAGTAGGCTGTTTAGGTTTTTATATTGGTAACGCCACGTAGCGCTCTGTATGAAAATCACTGGCTGTGCTGTGTGCAGTCTGTGGCTAGTTTGCATTGTTGTCTGCCATTGTAGTGTTGGGCAGCTGGCTGTTAACAGCGCGTAGCGTTGCGCAGTTCGAGGCGAGCCGCCAGCAGTGGTGGATGTGGGGAAGTGAGATGGCCGATTTGTGAGAATGGATAATCTGGAAGTGTGACCATCAGAAACAGTACATTTATAAGAATGGATGTCATGAACTGCTATATATATTATGACTATTGAGGTAAATACATTGTTTGTTCTCTATCAAAATCTTTCATTTGCTAACTATGCCTATTAGTAATTAGTGCCTTTAGTAGTTTGAATCTTTTATTTAGCTGGCAGTAGTGGCGCTCGCTGTATTGCAGTAGTTCGAGTAACGAAGATTTTTGGTGAGGTAAGTGATTTGTGAAAGGTATAGGTTAATGTTAGTCGGGGCCATTCTTTTGTAGGGATTTTTTAAAGTCAGATTGCGTTGCGCTAAAAATATTGTATGTCAGTTTAAGCCCAGTCATGTATATAATTTTTCTAAGGGGACGTTTCAGTCTTACTGTAGCTAAGTGGTGTCAGTTCACTGTCTAAGTGAGATGCTAACAAATACTTATCTGCTCCGTCTAGCAGAAAGACTCTCCTAGCCTTCTTGACTGATTTCATAACGTTCGTAACTATAGTTGCTATGATGACATCATGATAGCTAATCAACGTTTCTGCTCTGACATTGTCGATAAATTCCTGGCTATTTGTAGCGATAAGGTCTAAGATACTTCCATTGCGTGTGGGCTGCCGATCTAGCTGGTCAAGACAGTTTTCAGAAAATGTGTTCAAAAGCTTTTAGCGTGACTGACGGTCCTTATCCCCCCCACAATGAATCCCTAGTCATCCCAGTCTATACTCGCTAAGTAAAAATCGCATCCAACTAGTGTTCCATGATCTAGTTGTTAACGCACTACCGACTGTAGACTATTTTTGATTGGCTCTAGAACTGCCACAGCGAAATCGTGCGGCCGGTAAAAGCATCCAACAATTAACTAGGTTTCAACAACACCTGTTATACACGACCAAATAACTTCGCTGACACAATCAACTTCGACCTCAATACAGACAATATTTTTGTCAAGAGCAATGAATACAGCCCCTCGCAGTACCTCTAATCGGTCTTTCCGATATACCTTCCATGGCTAACTAAATATCTCAGAGCTTTCCTTTCCGACTTTCAGCCAGCTCGCGATCCCAAGAATAATTCGATGGCAAGAACTTTCCTAGCAGGAAAGGAAAGGGAGGCAGGGGGTATCAACTGGATGAACGCGCTGGTACCAGTAAACCATCCCGAAACATTGGTGATCACAAATTCGTGTACTAATCTAACACGTTTCCCATCAGACCCAAATTCTTAACTTCTCCACACACTACTAATGTACTGACCCTTGCCTAATATCATCATTAGTCCCGGAATTTCTGTGATTCCCTTAAGGCTTCGAAACCGGTATTCAATATACTTCAGCATAAACCAAATTACACAAAACATTGCCATGATTACTGTTACAGGATGATCGATCGTTTCGTAACAGTGTGCCATTCATCTGTGCCTACAGTGACTACAGTGAACTTGTCGTCTGCTTTGGAAGCTGACAAGTGACTCTGTGTTACTGCCCCAGCAGCACTCACTTTAACTAGTAAACTTCCACTTGACTACTTGGCTCACCCGTCTGCTAAATTTATTTTGCCCTTCAGTTGTGTTTGTTGTTGATAGCCTGCATTAGAGGTTATCACAGTTATCAGAAGCTAGATGAACTTCAATTCTGAAATAGTATCAATGAAATGGTGGCCTTGTCATTATTTTTGTCACTTGTTGATGGGTGATTAATATATCAACAGGGGATTTATCTTTTGTAAAAGTAATGACACAAGTTTATTGGTTAAAAATTGAAAAAAAAACACGTTAAGCGTGATGACAAAAAATTAAACATGACCTAATGGCAGCTCAAATATCCAACAAACAGTTAACAATCCTATGTTGTGGATGGTTGGCAAAGACTATTGTTTCTATGACTGACAATTTACATTGGCTCAAAACATGGATAATGTAATCTGAAATTATCTAACACTAAATAGACTTTCAAATAATGGAAAATCCAGGATGGAATGTAACAATATTAGACAAAGAAAGTTGCTACTCACCATATATTGGAGATGCTCAGTCGTAATAGGCACAACAAAAAGATTCACACAATTATAGCTTTCAGCCATTAAGGCCACTGTCAGCAATAGACACACATACACACACACACACACACACACACACACACACACACACACACACACACACACACACACACACACACACGTAAACCCAACTTGCACACCTGTCTGGAGTCTCAGAAACTGGAACCACACTGTGAGCAGCAGCACTAGTGCATGATGGTAGTGGCAACTGGTCGGGGGTAAGGAGGAATTTGGTGCAGGGAGGGGGAGGGTTAGTAAGGTGGGGGTGGTGGACAATGAAGTGCTGCAGTTTAGATGGGGGACAGGTGGGGAGGTGGGAGGTAAGTTGCGGAAAGGAGAGAAATAAAAAGAAATTAAAAGACTGCGTGTGGTAGTGAAATGACAACTGTGTAGTGCTGGAATTGGAACAAGGATGCAGCTGGATGGATGAGGACAGTCACTAACGAAGTTTGAGACCAGGAGGTTACAGGAACAGAGGACGTATTGCACGGAAAGTTCCCACCTGTGCAATTCAGAAAATCTGGTGTTGGTGGGAAGGATCTATCTAGCCATATGGCTGTGAAGCAGTCATTGGCTCCGTCTAAACTGCAACACTTCACTGTCTGTCGCCCCCACCATACTATCTCTCCCTCTCCTCCTTACCCCCACCCAGTCGCCACTCCCATCATATACTGGTGCTGCTGCTCACAGTGTGGTTTCAGTTGTCTGAGACTGCAGATGTATGTGCAAGTTGTGTTTGCGCGCGCGCATGTGTGTGTGTGTGTGTGTGTGTGTGTGTGTGTGTGTGTGTGTGAGTCTATTGCTGACAAAGGTCTTAATGGCCAAAGGCTAACTGTGTGAATCTTTTTGCTGTGCCTATTGCGACTCAATATCTCTGATATACGGTGAGTAGCAGCTTTCCTTCTCTAATATTGTTACTAAATAGACTTTGATAGATTTATTCTACACAGAAATTATACTATGTTGGTGCAGCAGAGAACAAGTAGCGAGATTGTGATCTTGTTTGCCCTAACAAGACAGAGCAGCAATACAGTACCCCTCTTCTTGATGTGTTGCACTGTCTCAGGTGATGGTCATCGTTCAAGTGTCTGGAGAGTAGTGATGTGAAGTGCCTGTAGTGCCCTATCGATACTACGAAATATGCAAAGTCGCTGCTACTCTTTAACGGAGCTCTGAAACCTCAGCAGATTCCAGTATGTGACACTCCTGTTCGCCGGTCATACAATGGACCAATTTGACTCACCTATACGGCAGTGCACACGAGGTGACATGACATGAATAGGATTGCATAAGGTCAAGGTTAAAGCAGGGTCAAACACGGTAATTGGATGTCTCTATAGGCCCTCTGGCTCAGCAGTTGTTGTGGCAGAACACCTGAAGGAAAATTTGGAAAATATTTTGAGTAGATTTCCTGACCATGCTATAGTTTTGGGTGGAGATTTTAATATACCAGATATAGACTTGGAGACTCAAGCGTTTATAACGGGTGGCAGGGACAAATAATCCAGTGAAATTTTTTAAGTGCATTATCTGAAAACTACCTTGAGAAGTTAAACAGAGAACTGACTCGTGACGATAACATATTAGACCTTCTGGTGACAAACAGACCCGAACTATTTGAAACAGTTAAGGCAGAACAGGGAAACAGCAATCATAAAGCGGTTACAGCATCGGTGATTTCAGCCGTAAATAGAAATATTAAAAAAGGTAGGAAGATTTTTCTGTTTAGCAAAAGTGACAAAAAGCAGATTTCAGAGTGCTTGATGGCTCAACACAAAAGTTTTATCTCAAGTACAGATAGTGTTGAGGATCAGTGGACGAAGTTCAAAACCATCGTGCAATATGCATTAGACGAGAATGTGCCAAGCAAGATCGTAAGAGATGGAAAAGAGCCACTGTGGTAAATCAACTAACAAGGGGAGGCCGCCAATTGTGAAATTCAGATTCGATTCATACTGCGCATAATAAAAGCTCATGGCCAGAGGTGTAATGTGGCAAAGCACCAAGATGCACTTCTCAGCCGTTGTCGAGAAAATCGACAGTTAAAAGAAACCGTTGTGACGAAATACTCTCTACGATTATTCATTTTGTACAGCGTCGTGGCGCAGCGATAAGCGCTCGGGTTCGTAATCCGAAGGTCGCCGGATCGAATCTCGTGCCATGCAATTTTTTTTTTATTATTAGTTTTTTGTAATTCAAACATTAATGAATTGCTTATGCACGTTGGTGAAGGCGGATCGCTCTCCAATAGTACCGCCTCCATTTTTCCGTTTGTTTAACAGGGTGTACCAAAGCTCTCCCGTCCGCACTGATTTTCGACGATGTTATAAGTTGCGTTAGGGACCGCATCTACCTTCTATTGAAGTTAGCAGACAACTACGCTGTTATGCGGCGGCTCGTTTCGGCCCATTCACCATCTGTCCTTCAAGTGTAACGAGCGAGTAACGGAGTTTACATTTCATACCTGACGCAGCAAATTTGTGATCGTGGGGTCTCTATTCTAATTCGAACGTTTGACTTACGCTATACGTATTCGTTTCGGAATATCATTTCTACGTCTTCCGTTAACTATACATGGTTAGCATTATGAAGACAATTAATAACATTTGTGAAATACAACTTTGTTTGCGGAAAACATAATGATGTTCGAAGTCGCCAGTTTTTCCACGACAAACGACTTTCAACAACTTATTATATGCATAATTGTTGCAACTGATTACCGGGAATTATATATATATAATCAGTGCGGACGTGACAGCTTTGGTACACCCTGTTAAACAAACGGAAGAATGGAAGCGGTACAATTGGAGAGCGAACCGCCTTCACCAAGATGCATAAGCAATTCATTAACAGTTATATATATATATATATATATATATATATATATATATATATATATATATAAACTAATAATAAAAAAAGCTGCATGGCGCGAGATTCGATCCGGCGACCTTCAGAATACGAACCCGAGCGCTTACCGCTGCGCCACGACGCTATAGAAAATTATTGGTCGTAGAGAATATTTCACCGCAACGGTTACTTTTACCTGTCGATTTTCTCGACAACGCCTGAGAAGTGCATCTTGGTGCTTTGCCACATTACACCTCTGGCCATGAGCTTTTATTATGCGCAGTATGAATCGAATCTGAATTTCACAATTGGCGGCCTCCCCTTGTAAGTTAGAAAACTTCTGCGGAAGCAAAGGGGACTTCACAGCAAACATAAACATAGTCAAAGCCTTGCAGATAAACAAAAATTACACGAAGCGAAATGTAGTGTGAGGAGGGCTATGCGAGAGGCGTTCAACGAATTCGAAAGTAAAGTTCTATGCACTGACTTGGCAGAAAATCCTAGGAAATTTTGGTCTTACGTCAAATCGGTAGGTAGATCAAACCAAATGTCCAGACACTCTGCGACGAAAATAGTACTGAAACAGAGGGTGACATACTAAAGGACGAAATACTAAATGCCTTTTTCAAAATCTGTTTCAAAGTGGAAGACTGCACTGTAGTACCTTCTCTAAATTGTCGCAATGATGACAAAATGGTAAATATCGAAATAGATGACTGAGGGATAGAAAAACAAAACCGCTCAAAAGAAGAAAGGCCGCTGGACCTGATGGGATACCAGTTCAATTTTACGCAGATTACGCTAAGGAACTTGCCCCTCTTTTTGCAGCGGTGTACCTTAGGTACGGTCTCTAGATGAGCGTACCGTTCCAAAAGATTGGTAAACGGCACAGGTCATTCCCGTTTTCAAGAAGGGACGTCGAACAGATGTGCAGAACTATAGACCTATATCTCTAACGTCGATCAGTTGTAGAATTTTGGAACACGTGTTATGTTCGAGTATAATGAGTTTTCTGGAGACTATAAATCAACTCCGTAGGAATCAGCATGGGTTTCGAAAGAGACGATCGTATGAAACCCAGTTCGCGCTAGTCGTCCACGAGACTCAGGGGGTCATAGACACGGGTTCCAGGATAGATGCCGTATTTCTTGACTTCCGCAAGGCGTTTGATACAGTTCCTCACAGTCGTGTAATGAACAAAGTAAGAGCATATGGACTATCAGACCAATTGCGTGATTGGATTAAAGAGTTCCTAGATGACAAAGCGCAGCATGTCATTCTCAATGGAGAGAAGTCTTGCGAGGTAAGAGTGATTTCAGATGTTGCTATTAACAATATATATAAATGACTTTGTGGATAACATCGGAAGTTCACTGAAGTTTTTTTTCGGATGATGCTGTGGGATATCGAGGGGTTGTAACAATGGAAAATAGTACCGAAATGCAGGAGGATCCGCAGCGAATTGACGCATGGTGCAGGAAGCAAGTACAGTTGGTCATGTATCAGCTGGACCATCTCCTCAGTTGGGTACAGGTTCTGCAGTGATTGTAAGGCACTAAGAGAATCGAAGCAGAGAAGAAATCGATCGCCCCGAACACGATTCATCTGCTCCAGTGCCTTCAGGATCGCGTGAAGCTCCGCTGCGAAAACGGTATATTCAGCAGGGAGGCGAATCCGGGTAACATGATCAGGGAACACCACAGAACAGCCAAGGAAATTCTCCTGTTTGGAGCCATCAGTGTAAACGACAGTAAAACCGTGATGCATATCTAAAATGTTAAAAAACAGAGATTGGAATGTAAAATCTGGTGTGCCATCTTTCTTAAAATTAGTCAAATCTAAAATAAGTTTGGGTCTCCGGAGGAGCCAAGGCGGAGATCTGCTCCAACCGCGACGTAAAACACGAAGACCAGCCATAGACATCGCACCGAGGCAATCCTCTGCGCGAATCCCATAGGGCTGCGTCGCATGTTGCCGGTTACGAAACAATCGTGCCAGAGGAGGCTGAGCAACGGTATGGTATGCAGGGGTGTATGGTGTGGACAAAGTTTTATACGCCTGGCGCACTGTAAGTAGCCGTCGCCGCATATGAAGTGGCGGTTCACCAGCCTCTGCACAGAGGCTTGGTATGGGGCTAGTTCGGAATGCCCCAGTGGCCAACCGAAGCCCTTCATGGTGCACAACGTCCAACATCCTTATGTAAGAAGGCCTCGCAGACCCATACACCGTGCACCCATAATCGAGCCGAGATCGCACAAACGCCCTGTAAAACTGGAGCAGACAAGTCCTGTCAGTCCCCATGTACTGTGGCTAAGACATTTTAAAATACTTATAGCCATTAGTGACCGCCGTTTCAGGTCTTTAAGATGAGGTAACCACGTGAGCTTTGAGTCAAAAATGAGCCCCAGAAATCTCACCGTGTCTTTAAAAGTAAGGATAGTGTCCCTCATCCTCAACTCAGGAAAGGTTAAAATCGAACGAGAACGGTTAAAAAGAACACATACAGACTTCTCGGTGAAAAACTTAAAACCACTCGCCTGCGCCCAGTCATCCAAACATCTAATAGTAAGTTACAACTGACGCGTTGTCGTTGCAAACCTTGAAGACGAGCAAAACAAAGAGAAATCATCCACAAACAAGAGACACCGGACAGGACTTTTCACTATGGACGTAATGCTATTAATAGCGATGGCAAAGAGAGTCACACTTAAACCGCTACCCTGAGCTGCTGCTCAAAGCGATCAGACAGGACGTCACCAATTCGGTATCTAAAATATCGTGGCGAGAGGAAAGACTGAATAAAAAGAGGAAGACAACCACGAAAACCCCATTCGTAAAGTTGCTCCAGGATGAGACGCCTCCAAGTGGTATCATAGGCCTTCTCGATGTCGAAAAATACACCTAGTAGGTGATGACGGCGTAGGAAAGCTTGTTGTATAGCCGCCTCCAGGAGGGCAAGGTTATCGAAGGTGGAACGAAATCTCCTGAACCCACACTGAAAGCGACTAAGGAGTTGCCGCGTTTCTAACATCCAGACAAGGCGGCGGTTGACCATCCGCTCCAAGGTCTTCCCCACGCAAGTAGTGAGGGCAACACTACGGTAGCTACTCGGGCTCGTGCAGTCTTCCCCAGGTTTTAAAAAAGGAATTAAAACTGCCTCACGCCACGTGTCAGGAAAGTGACCCGACGCCCAAATGGCATTAAAAAGTGCGAGGAGGATTTCTTTGTTGCGCATTGTGAGGTGCCATAGCATACTGTAATGGGTCCTGTCGTGACCAGGGGATGTGTCACGTGCTCCAGAAAATGCAGAATCCAGCTCCCACATAGAAAATTGGCAGTTGGAAACTTCATGAGAGGTGGACTGGAAGTCCAGTCTACATCTCTCAGCAACGGATCTATGGCGCTGGAAACCTGGATCCTGACTGGTTGTTGCAGTAACTGTGGCAAAATACTCTGCCATAGTCTGGGCAATGTCTTGCGGATCAGTGTGGAGAGTGCCGTTATTCATTACAGCAGCTATGGGGCACCTCCCTCCACTGCCAGAAATTCTCCTGATGGTCTCCCACACAAGGGAACTTTTGGTGGAACGATTAATGGTGTTCAGGAACTGTTGCCATGACCTCTTCTTGCTCTCACGAATAATGCGGCGACATCTTGCCCTCGCCACCCGAAAGGCTGCAAGATTCTCAGCAGTCGGCCGACACTTGAACCGACGCAGAGCCGCATGTCTGGTTCTGATTGCAGAGCAGCATTCGGCACTCCACCAAGGCACAGGTGGCCTCTTCCGTAGCCTATGGACTGTGGAATGGATGCTGCAGCGACGTGGTGGACCGTTTTGGTAATATGATCCACCCACACCTCAACATTCGCACAGTGCTCGAATTGGGCCAACTGGCTATAAAGTGTCCAGTCAGCTCCACTGAGTACCCATCGTGGTGGTCTCCTTTCGGGGCCCACGCCATCTGGCAGGTGAATCCAGATTGGGAAATGATCACTGCCATGCAAGTCAGCAACCACTTCCCAGTGAGCACTGGTGGCAAGAGCTGGAGAGCAAAGCGAGAGATCAATGGCAGACAACGACCCAGTCGCTGTGCAGAAAAGAGTACTCTGTCCTCCATTGAGCAAGTAGGCACAGGATGACAGGAGAAGCCTCTCAATTGCTCTACCCCTGGGGCAGGTAATTGCAGAGCCCCAAAGCACATTGTGGGTGTTAAAATCACCACAAATAATGAATGGCTGGGGGAGCTGTGTAAGAAGGTCGGTGAAGGCCACTTCATCAAGTGCATCATGTGGGGGCAAGTAAAGCGAACATACAGTCAATGGACGACGCACGTGCACGGACACAGCAACGGCCTGTAAAGTCGTCGTAAGTGAGAGAGGCGAGGAGTGGTAGTCTGTCCTGACGAAAATACCTACGCCGCCTCTAGCCCTCTCCCCACGCAGGTCGTCCTTTTTGTGGAGTGTATAGCCTCGTATCTCAGGGGAGTATGATGGATGGAAATACGTCTCCTGGAGACATAGACACAGTTGTCTACCCTGAGAGAGTAGACGAAGTTCCTCCACATGCGTCCTGAACCCTTGCAAGTTCCACTGAAGTATGGGAGCCATCTATGTTGGGGGTAGCACCTTCATCCTGTCTCTCCGACGGGGCGGGGAGACCGCAGCAGGTGAAGGGGCAAGCGTGGGACGAGATGATTGCCCCACACATACATCGAATTCCATCAACTCTGGGGAAGAGTCAGATGAAGCCTCACGTAAAACAACATCCGCATGGTCAGATGGTTTACCACGGGATTTGACCCGCTGTTGCTGCTGTACAGGAACTTTCTGTGGTTTGGTGGGCTTTAGGGGAGCTGATGTGGGAGTGGTAAGTGGCACACTGGGCTTGGGAACAGCCTCAGCTGTTGGAGGCGCCAGGGGCTGGCCCAAGTTCGCCACTGCACGTTTGTCCGCCGTTCGAGTAGGGGCTACTGGCTCTGAAACACTGGCTGCGTTGCAAGTGCACTGACAGCTGCAGGTGTTAGTGCCAACACTCACTACCTCGGTCTGCGTTGAGGCATCAACTTTCGGAGTAGGCTTCTGAACCAGGGATGCAAAAGATGTAGCAAATGTGGGAGGCTGCATCGACTTATAGATCTTCTTGGCCTCACCATAGGGGATACGCTTGGTTGTTTTTATTTCCTGGACATTGCGTTCCTCTAAAAATATTCGGCAGTCCCTACTCCAAACAGGGTGGTTCCCAAAGCAATTAATACATTTAGCCGGAGACGAGCAACCAACTCCTTCATGAGCAGCCTTACCACAGTTTCCACAAGTCGCTTCGCCTTTACATCCTAAGGTGGTATGCCCAAAACGCTGGCATTTAAAACAGCGCATTGAGGTCGGGAAATAAGGCCTCACATTAAGGCGAAGGAAGCCAGCTTTAACATGTTCAGGAAGTGTTGTGCTACTGAAGGTCAGAATAAAGGAGTCAGATTTGGCAAGATTGCCATAAACCCTCTTCATGAGGTGTTGGACATTAACGATACCTTCCAGAGCCCACTCGCGTTGCAGTTCTTCCTTGGGAATGTCAACTAGATCCCGGCATGTCACAACACCTTTGCTGTAGTTCAAGGTGCTGTGCAGTTCAGTGTCTATGGCATACTCTCCAAGGCATTTAGCAAATTGGAGGTTAGTTGCTTGGTGGGAAGTGGAAGTCTCCACTAGCAAGGTCCCATTACGTAAGTGCTTCACCGATTTTAAGGAGCCACAGATTCCCTCCAATCCCTTTTGTATATAGAAGGGCGAAACCTTCTCGAAACTACCTTCCTTCCGTTTCACAATGAGAAACACATTCGGATTACCAGAATGCATTCTGTTACCTAAGACTGGACTTGTCAAAGAAGTGCCGGAGTCAGGGGGACTGACTGCACGAGCCCTCTTAAGAGACTGGGTGTGAGAACCTTCCAGCGGCCCACCCTTTCCGCTGGGAGGAAGAAAAGAGGATTTCGAAGTATCCATCTCGGTTCCACGAGCAGCTAGGGAACTAGAAGTCCACCTAGACAGAGCCCCGCGTGCCTAGGTAAGCCTTATACAACTGAGGTGCGGCAGGCTCCCCAGAGGTTGCCCGATAACGACTATTCCGCCTCAACAGCCATGCATCTCATCAGCGCGCAGCACACCTTGAGATTGAGGGGTTGTTTATAGAGGTTTATTCCATCCTCGCGATCCGGGCGGTCAAGCCAAGATCCCCACTCTCTGAGACACACAACATTCCACCGCCGCGCCGCACAGTGGTCGTTGAAGTATGCCCAGAGCTTACAGTGACAGAGGACTGGCGGCGCTTACCAGTCCCCAGCTCAGGAACCCCGAGGTCGCCAAGCCCGTACCCAGCAAATGAATGCTGAGCCCCTGGGGGCGATTTATTTCAGTTGTGCCGCAGGGGAGTGTCGTAGGACCGTTGCTATTCACAATATATATATATATATATATATATATATATATATATATATATATATATATATATATAATGACCTTGTGGATAGCATCGGAAGTTCACTAAGGCTTTTTGTGGATGATGCTGTAGTACATCTAGAGGTTGTAACAATGAAAAATTGTACTGAAATGCAGGAGTATCTGCAACGAATTGATGCATGGTGCAGGGAATGGCAATTGAATCTCAATGTAGACAAGTGTAATGTGCTGCCAATACATAGGAAGAAAGATACTTTATCATTTAGCTACAATATAGCAGGTCAGCAACTGGAAGCAGTTAATTCCATAAATTATCTGGGAGTACGCATTAAGAGTGATTTAAAATGGAATGACCATACAAAATTAATCATCGGCAAAGCAGATGTCAGACTGATATTCATTGGAAGAATCCTAAGGAAATGAAGTACGAAAACAGAGGAAGTAGGTTACAGTATACTTGTTCGCCCACTGCTTGAATACTGCTCACCGTTGTGGGATCCGTAACAGGTACGGTTGATAGAAGAGATAGAAATGATCCAACGGAGAGCAGCGCGCTTCGTTACAGGATCATTTAGTAGTCGCGAAAGCGTTACGGAGATGATAGATAAACTCCAGTGAAGACTCTGCAAGAGAGACGCTCAGTAGCTCCGTACAGGCTTTTGTTGAAGTTTCGAGAACATACCCTCACCGAGGAGTCAAGCAGTATATTTCTCCCTCCTACGTATATCTCGCGAAGAGACCATGAGGATAAAATCAGAGAGATTAGAGCCCACAGAGAGGCATAAAGACAATCTTTCTATCCACGAACAATACGAGACTGGAATAGAAGGGAGAACCGATAGAGGTACTCAAGGTACCCTCCGCCACACACCGTCAGGTCGCTTGGGGAGTATAGATGTAGATGTAGTAGATGTAGAAATACAGTGTCTTGGGTGAAAATTCAACATTAAATTGTACTCTTGAATATGAAGAATATAGAGAGTGTGACTCTTCCTCCTTCAGTGCCCCCACCAAGGTTGATTTCCGCATGCGTAGTGTCTCACTTCAAAATGTCATAGTGTGACGTGAAACAGAGGAAATCATCAAACAGTATTAAGAATCTACAATGATGACATTAGTGTTGGGGTGAATTTGACAACCAAATCCAAACATCTAAAACGTCCTAACTTGACCTCATTCACCTCAGGGATCACTCACTCACACGAAGTGGCACGTGTGCAAGTCGTACAGGTGAACATTGCTGAGTGTAGTATGATTCCTGTGGACCCAAGGGTCGTTGCTACACCCCAGACTTCAGACAGACAATTACTAACCGATTAAAAGGCTTTGCAGCCGATTTTTTTTTTTTTTTACTCATACACATAAGTTTTGAAGGCACACGTGACTAATGTCCCTAATTATATTACAGCTCCATGTATTTTGCGCCATTTTGTACCTCAGAAACTTACCCCTAGTCAATCATGCACAAGGTTTCAGTCATCCTTGATATGTAAATGACATGGTATATGGATATCAAGGTCTTGTATCTATTTTATAACATCACTCATTGCTGTGAGGAAATCTTTGAAAAGACCCTTGTAAGGAACATGTCTGACATTGCATTATACAATGAGGAGCTGCCTATGTTTCCACACCACTGTCAGATGATGGTGATGAAGATTAGTACCACTTGTATAGAGTGTCTGCATATCATCCATGGCCTTTTCAGATGTGGTTCAAGGTAGTCTGAGTAACTCGTCTGGATCATGGCCGCCTGGTTCTGCACACCATCTGTAGAGGGTGTGTTTGCACCTGGGGAATCTCTCTGGGTCCTCTTGTAGCCCTGACGCATTTACAGGTCTTCAGAGGCGTGTAATGATGTCGGGAATGAGTCCCCAGTTTGGCAACCCCATTCACAAGCGCTCAGTGTATGGCTGCTGTCAGCTGTCACTTACTCAGCATGTAGCCAGACTGCTGAGGAAGGAACATGGCATCAATGTCGGGCCGCCCTTGTCCAGAGGACTGTATCCATTCACAGTAACCCAGGGTTGGTTGGTTTATGGCAGCGACAGTGCATGGCATAACTCCCTCTCTGCTCTCACATGCGCTTGGTTGCTAAGGCGGCATGCCAACCCCCAGCTGTCCCAGCATTCATTCGACGGTGACAACCAGCCCTCCACTCGATAGATATCTGGGCCACAGCAACTCCATGTCCTCCTTCAGGCAGCCATGAGGTCGTTGTGACTGGCCGCAGGGTATTGACTCACAGCATTCCACAGGATGCCTTAGTGGTGGATTTGACACCTCCCAAAATCTGCATAGTTCTCGTAGTAAACGTCAGTAACAAATTTTTAAAACAACGCAAAAATAAGTTATATGAATGAATACATTGAGAGCACCTACAAAATTACTTGTGTGACCCGAATAACAAAAACAAAACTGAAAAGATTTTTTTAATTTATCAAATGGCCATACGCATGCAAAGATTGCAGAACTACTACATGTCAACATTTAAGCACAGCTCTCCAGCTTAAAATAACACAAATAACAAAAGATGTATATGGATACCAAGGTCTTGTATCTATTTTATAACATCTCTCATTGCTGTGAGGAAATCCTTGAAAGGAGCCTTGTAGGGAACATGCCAGACATGTCATTACGAAATGAGGAACTGTCTGTGTTTCCACTCCAGTGTCACATGATGTTGATGAAGATTAGTCCCACTTGTAGGGAATGTCTGCATATCATCCATGGCTTTTTCAGATGTGGTTAAAGGTAGTCTGAATCGCGTGAGACTGGTCGAATTCAGTCAGATTCTTCTGGATGTAGGGCAGCTTCAGGCATTGTGAAGAACAGTTTTGTCGCTAGTAGCGTTTCCTTTCAAGGATGGTAGTGAATTCAGTTTCCATGAGAGTCCTGGCTGTGGTAAGAGTGGGATATGTTGATCTCATCATCCTTTATTGGAAGGATCTCCTGGTAATCAGGCAGTAACGCGCCTTCCATCTGATATCATAACTTGGAATGTGGCTCAAGATAGGTAGCCAGTATGTGGGAGTAGATGGTATCGATCCACCAACAATGCGCATGGCCTAGTAAAATTGTATGTCTATCTTTTTTCACAAGTGGACTATTTGGCTACACAGGCGCCCAGTACTCTGCTGTGGAACTGTCCGGATTAGCAGGATCAGTCACATGAACACAATGGAACTCGAAACACAGAAATCAAGGAAATCTCTGGATAATAACTGTATTTGTCATGTGAAACCATTTATAGAATAGGTGTTTATAGTAGTTCGTAGGTTAGAATCAGTTTCTACATGGATATTCAGAGGATTAACACATCCTAGGTGATATTGTGTAGCGTGGTTTGCTTTATTTGTGTATAGAATTTCTAAAGTTGAAATATTTGTAATTTTATTAGCTTTTGGAATTTTATTAGCTTATGGTATGACTCCTTGACAAACGTTGAACAAATGAGTAGCGTGGCTGTTACATCATCGTGTTAAAGCTTTCACTGCCTGCTTGAAAATCAAAGTCGGGGTTGTGTAGAAATTCATCATAAGTGCAGATATTCGTATTAGCTGACACCTCTCTATGGCAGGATAACTTCTGCAAATTGACTGGACTGAGACCATGGTCCAAGCGGCATTTAACTTTGTGACATATGGCCATTATTTCTTTGGACTGGGCAGCTGTAGTCCGTAATCACACTCCACGGAATATAAGAATGTTAGTCAAGGAAAGACTGCATTATGGACATCAAAGTGAGCTGCGTAGTCCTCGTCGTAGTGTCTTCCGTAAGATCACTATGGCCTATGAGAGTCTCTTCTGACGACCGCCAGTGATGTCGTTTCTGGTTTTGAGCTTAGCAGATGTTCATGTCAAGTGCTCCTAAAAGAAAGCATCCTGTCTAACGTGATCCCAACGTGTTTTGGATGCATATTATGACGAAGTTTGTGTCCTTCATAATAGACATCGAGGGCTCTCTGTGCCAATCTACTGGACAGATGGAAAACATGAAACTTCTGTTTTATTTGAGTGTGGTTGTAACCTCCATGTACGGAAATAGTGGCTTAAGACGTCTAGATCAGAAGTTACGATTTCTTTACTTTTTTCAAAAGTTTTGTGTTGGGTAGCTATTACCCAATCATCTGCATACTCAAACTTCCTGGGCTGTGTTGAAGGGGTATCAGATACATATAAATTAAACAAGGCAGGAACAAGAACAGATCCGTTTGGTAAGCCATTATTCAATACTTTTGGACAGCTAGTGTCTTTTTCTGTAGTAATAGTAAATGTCTTCCAGTTAACATGTCAATTAGTTTTGATGTCCGTTTGAATGGTATAAGTTGCAATACGTTCTAAAGCAGTTCATGCCTCCAAACTGTGTCATATGCTGCACTTAGATCAACGAAAGCAACTGATATTTTCTGTTTCATTTGGTCTCCTGCTTCAACAAATTTTGTTAAAGATAAGACTTGATCAGCCCAGCTCCATCCTCCTAGGAATGCAGCTTGCTCAATAGGTACATTTTGATAGATTACTAGACTAATCCGATTGTACAGAATTCTTTCAAGGAACTTTTAAATAGTACTCAATAGTGCGATTGGGGGATAGTTCTTAGGCTGGACTAGTGCCATGCCGGATTGCTATGTTGTTGATTGTTTCATTTTTTGTCGTACCGAACGAGATTCCATAGTGTCAGAGAAGAGACCTGCCAGTCATCTTTTTGCATAGTTCCCACTACGTAGAAGAAATTCTGAGCGTATTCTGTCACTTCCCAGTACCTTTCTGGGTTTTAAAGTTTTAACAGCAGCAGAAATTTTAGGTACAGAGAAAGCTCTTGAGTCAAATAGTTCATTTGTGTTCTTTTTGAGCAATGTAAGTTTGTGTCTGATGTTTTATCCACTGGTGCTCTTGGTATGGACAGTAAAGGTGGTGCAATCCTATTAGCTGATATATGAGTGTTGTTCTTTACTTAAAGTTTGTTTCCATCCAACTTCCTTAGTGATGACCATGCTGTTCTACTTGATGTTCGAAAACTGAGTGACTCTATAGTCTCTGTCACTTAATTTATCTGGCTGTTTGAGGTTATGAAGTAGGTTATCCGAAATTTCCACGTCCCCACTTTTTAGAAATGCAGCATATTATTTCTCAGTAATTTCATTCCAACCTGGAATATATTGCTTCCGGTAGCCCCTAGCCTTCTTCGCTACGTTTATCGTAGCTGCAATAAGCCTCTCATAGAGTTTTTTATTTTGGGGGAAATCATACCAAAACTTTTGTCCAGAGTTGTAGTAATTACGTCCCACTATGCTTTCCTGAAGTTCCATCTACAGGGTGTTACAAAAAGGTACGACCAAACTTTCAGGAAACATTCCTCACACACAAAGAAAGGAAAGATATTATGTGAACATGTGTCCGGAAACGCTTACTTTCCATGTTGGAGCTCATTTTATTACTTCTCTTCAAATCACATTAATCATGCAATGGAAACACACAGCAACAGAACGTACCAGCGCGACTTCAAATACTTTGTTATGTTTGTCCGTTAGCGAGGATACATGCATCCACCTTCCGTCGCATGGAGTCCGGGATGCGCTGATGCAGCCTTGGAGAATGAATGGCGTATTGTATCACAGCCGTCCACAATACGAGCACGAAGAGTCTCTACATTTGGTACCGGGGTTGCGTAGACAAGAGCTTTCAAATGCCCCAATAAATGAAAGTCAAGAGGGTTGAGGTCAGGAGAGCGTGGAGGCCATGTAATTGGTCCGCCTCTACCAATCCATCGGTCACCGAATCTGTTGTTGAGAAATATACAGAAATATACAGGAGCTCCGTCGTGCATGAACTACATGTTGTGTCGTACTTGTAAAGGCACATGTTCTAGCAGCACAGGTAGAGTATTCCATACGAAATCATGATAACGTGCTCCATTGAGCGTAAGTGGAAGAACATGGGGCCCAATCAAGACATCACCAACAATGCCTGCCCAGACGTTCACAGAAAATCTGTGTTGATGATGTGACTGCACAACTGCTTGTTGATTTTCGTCAGCCCACACATGTTGATTGTGAAAATTTACAATTTGATCACGCTGGAATGAAGCCTTACCCGTAAAGAGAACATTTGTACTGAAATGAGGATTGACACATTGTTGGATGAACCATTCGCAGAAGTGTACCGTGGAGGCCAATCAGCTGCTGATAGTGCCTGCACAAGCTGTACATGGTACGGAAACAACTGGTTCTCCCGTAGCACTCTCCATACAGTGACGTGGTCAACGTTACCTTGTACAGCAGCAACTTCTCTGACGCTCACATTAGGGTTATCGTCAACTGCACGAACAATTGCCTCGTCCATTGCAGGTGTCCTCGTCGTCGCGAGTCATAGGCTGGAATGTTCCGTGCTCCCTAAGACGCCGACCATTTGCTTCGAACGTCTTCCTGTCGGGACACCGTCGTTCTGGAAATCTGTCTCGATACAAACGTACCGCGCCACGGCTATTGCCCCGTGCTAATCCATACATCAAATGGGCATCTGCCAACTCCGCATTTGTAAACATTGCACTGACTGCAAAACCACGTTCGTGATGAACACTAACCTGCTGATGCTACGTACAGATGTGCTTGATGCTGGTACTGTAGAGCAATGAGTCGCATGTCAACACAAGCACCGAAGTCAACATTACCTTCCTTCAATTGGGGCAACTGGCGGTGAATCGAGGAAGTGCAGTACATACTGAAGAAACTAAAATGAGCTCTAACATGGAAATTAAGTGTTTCCGGAGACATGTCCACATAACATCTTTTCTTTATTTGTGTGTGAGGAATGTTTCCTGAAAGTTTGGCAGTACCTTTTTGTATGTCGTGGAAAGGATGAAACGAGTGGGATATTTGTCCCTACTTCAGTTAAGATTGTACGATATTGGCGGAGTGGGAAGTCTTGTAATATGAACGGCGAACTTTGGAGAGGTAATATATTTTCAGTAACAGCACAGATCGGATTTCTACTCCGGTCTCCAAGCTGCTGATATGAACTTTTTTGTATCCTTTGCATCAAACAGCAGATGTAAGCTACTGTCTTCTGCCCAACTTAAACTTTCCTAATACTTGCATTGAGTATGGTCGCTCTCCGAGGTAAATGGCGGCGTGTTGTGAGACTTGGATGACCTGCGGAGGCCAAGAGATGGCTGGGGGTTTGTATAAAATAATTACTGTTGGTTCCCTTATTATTACTGTAACTTCGTTGATGTCATTGAGATCAGATGCACAGCATAGACTGCCGATCGTAGTTACGTCGTCACGCCATAAGCACTGCGCTACCTTGTTCCCAGTAATTCAAAGCCAGTAATTTTTTCTCTCTGATTTATTTGCTCTTAATTTTCAGTATGAGTTTCCAGAACAACAACAACATCGATGTTATATTTTGATAAAATCTTCTGTTGCACTTCGCATTTTGATACTTATGCCTTCATAGTTGATTCAGTATATCTTGATGACAGATCCAAAGTTTATAGCTGGAGAGTCCTGAGAAGAACCGTGTGAGTCCATGTCTTGTGACAAATTCATTTTAGCCAGGTGATCTTTGAGATTATCTGTCTCTCTCTGCTTCTTAGCTTTAGATATTTGCCTTGAAAAGAAGAAGTATGTGTTATCGTACAGACTAAATATGACATCCTTAACATTTATACCCGTCCTAAATGTATGGTGTGAAGTGTCTCAGGTCTTTGTGTGAGAGTTGTGTTAGTATCATTTCCTGTCATGCATTACCACTATGTTAGGTTGGCACTTCATCCACTCTTCACCCGATATGCTCTTTCCACACAATACTATATATTAACTTATTCTCTTTACGCAACACCTATCAACTTTAACTCTAAGCCTTCTATACTCTTAGATTATGGCTACGCTACGTACACTTCTTCTGTTCTTGGTACTTCCTACAGCGCTGTCACCCAATGTCAAAGTGGTCTGAAACCATGCATCCATTTGTCTGCATAGATGCTCTCTCTCTTGGCACCTGCTCTCCTGCATTCGCACATCTGAAACTTACAAATGCCATTGGTTCCCGCCTACTTGTTGGTCCACATGTTACAAGAACGCCTCCAATTTCATCTTGTTGAATCGACGCTGCAATTAAATACAAAAAGGTAAATTTAGTTCTCCGATGTAGGTCGGCCCTCATCCTCACCAATAGTCTCCTAATAGCTGCTGCTCTCCTTTTCCTGAATCTGAGGTACGTCACAACATCATGACTCACACTGTACATGCTCATTCCTCATAGTGTGCTTTGCCTACGGCGCTCTCTAGAAGCCAGATAAGACCTCGAGAAAGGCTTCATCGCATGACTGGCGATGGCCCAGAATCTCAGCAGACTTAGCATCTCCAGGCACCTAATGTGTGGGCAGCAAACACCACTCATAAAACACCTGAAAAATAGACAAACATGCCCAATGGCGTGGCCGGAATCTCGTCATCGTTGAACAGCAGTACATTAGATACAGTGGAAAAGGGACAGAAAGACTCTCACAGGCCATAGTGATATTATGGAAGACACTACGACGAGGACTATACTGCTCACTTTGATGTCCACAATGCAGTCGTTCCTTGACTAACATTCCTATACTCCGTGGAGCTTGATTATGGGCAACACTGCACAGTCCAAAGACATAATGGCCATATGTCACAAAGTTAAATGCAGGTTGGACCCTGGCCTCAACCCAGTCTACATCTACATCTACATGTACATTTATACTCCGGCGGAGGGCACTTTACGTGCCACTGTCATTACCTCCCTTTCCTGTTCCAGTCGCGTATGGTTCGCGGGAAGAACGACTGTCTGAAAGCCTCCGTGCGCGCTCTAATCTCTCTAATTTTACATTCGTGATCTCCTCGGGAGGTATAAATAGGGGGAAGCAATATATTCGATACCTCATCCAGAAAGACACCCTCTCGAAACCTGGCGAGCAAGCTACACCGCGATGCAGAGCGCCTCTCTTGCAGAGTCTGGCACTTGAGTTTATTAAACATCTCCGTAACGCTATCACGGTTACCAAATAACCCTGTGACGAAACGCGCCGCTCTTCTTTGAATCTTCTCTATCTCCTCCGTCAATCCGATCTGCTACGGATCCCACACTGACGAGCAATACTCAAGTATAGGTCGAACGATTGTTTTGTAAGCCACCTCCTTTGTTGATGGACTACATTTTCTAAGCACTCTCCCAATGAATCTCAACCTGGTACCCGCCTTACCAACAATTAATTTTATATGATCATTCCACTTCAGATCGTTCCGCACGCATACTCCCAGATATTTTACAGAAGTAACTGCTACCAGTGTTTGTTCCGCTATCTTATAATCATACAATAAAGGATCCTTCTTTCTATGTATTCGCAATACATTACATTTGTCTATTGTCTATGTTAAGGGACAGTTGCCACTCCCTGCACCAAGTGCCTATCCGCTGCAGATCTTCCTGCATTTTGCTACAATTTTCTAATGCTGGAACTTCTCCGTATACTACAGCATCATCCGCGAAAAGCCGCATGGAACTTCCGACACTATCTACAACGTGCAGAAGTTATCCTGCCATAGAGAGGCGTCAGCTAATACGGAGACATGCACTTATGATGAATTTCTACACAACCCCGACTTTGATTTTCAAGCAGGCATTGAAAGCTTTAACATGATGATGTGACAGCCACGCCACTCATTTGTCCAATATTTGTCAAGGAGTCATACCAAAAGCTAATAAATGACTATTACAAATATTTCAACTTCAGAAATTCTATACACAAATAAAGCAAACCACACTACACAATATCACCTAGCATTTGTTAATCCTCTGAAGATCCATGTAGAAACTGTGATTCTAACCTACGAACTACTATAAACACCTATTCTATAAATGGTTTCACATTACAAATACAGTGATTACCCAGAGATTTCCTTGATTTCTGTGTTTCGAGTCCCATTGTGTTCATGTGACCGATCCTGCCCATCCGAACAGTTCCACTATAGACAGGATAGAATTTGTGACACAACTCTTCCTGTATGTTATAGAGACAAAAAAACTTTTAACAAACGCCTTTTGACCAATGCGGAATTCTCTTACGCGTGTCTTTCTATCCCAGATCTTTTTCCTCATCATTCCCACCTCTAGCAGCCTTCGGAATCCCAAGTCAACCATTTTCTTGTACAGCACTTGGTTTCTCAAGTGGAAGTCGACCCCATGGATTAGATCTGTGAGTTACCTGTTCTTGAGAACAGTTACTGGTGCTACCTTTGTGACTCCATGTGCCAACTCGTTCATCAAGTCCGGGTAGTTGCGTAGGGAAATGTCCCAGGTGGCGTGTCTGTCTATGTGGTATATACGGCAAAGGATTCCCTGGCTTTTCATTATCCTCTCTGCCGGGAATGATTGGGGATGCCGCGTGGATGCGTGTATTGGTTTAATCCTATGTTTCCTTAATATAGCTTTCCATTCCTCTGACGGGAACTTGTTTCCGTTGTCGGAGGTAATCCTATCTACGTGGTCTACCTGGGTGAGGAGATCTCAGCAGAAGGCTCTGCACATTGTCTGTGTTGTTACATTTTTCGTGAGGGTTAAGGTGACATGTTTAGGTGACAGCTCCACTACTACCAGGATGTAACTGTATCCTCTACCTGTGCACACAAGACGGTCCCTTAAGTCGGTTGCAGCGAGATGTTTTGGTCTGGCTGGAATTTGGGATGCAGAGGTGCCTGCATCGTCACCTTATCATGTCTGATTTCTGACAGGCTTTACACACCACCAAAACTTTCGAATTCGCCTATCTTTATTTTTAAAGTGGCACCGTGTGCGTCGTTTCAGGTAGCACTTCTTGGCTCGATAATGTGCATAGCTAGGATGAGTGTGCTAGATAACCTTGTTCACGAATTCATCTGGAGTGCAAACACTCCAGGGCGCTCCTTCTGCTTCACTGTGAAAGAACAACATTCCCTTCTGCAGAAAGTCTAACTGCCTGAGCTTAGTTTCCGTCCTGTCCTTTAACCTTTTCTTCAGATCAAGAAGAGATGGGTCCTTTTCTTGTTCTCTGCTGATGTCCTTAAGGCTCATGGTGATATAATTCTCAAACACCACATTTTTAACATAATATCGGCTATAGTGTTCGCCATGAGTAAAAACTCCCAGACTTTGTGATAGGTGAAGATTCTTGTTTTTTTCCCATACAGAAAGAATCGATGACCGCCAATGCTTTCAATTCGGTTACCTTGCAGTTACGCTCACATTTAGTGAGGTTTCAGCTTCCAAAAGCAATGGTCTAATGCACCGTGTTCCATCTTTGCTGATATCTCTGAAAGATTACTACGCCCAGACCAGTGTGCGAACTGTTCGTTGCGAAGCAAAAGTCCTCCGCCTGGTTAATGTGCAACAAAATCAGTACATTAACCAGAGCTGTTTTGAGGATCTTGGATTCATCTTCCGACACATCGTCTCACTCCCACGGCACGTTCTTCCCGGTGAGCTGGCATAATCGCGGTGTTGCTAGTTTCTTCACATGACTGAAACTGTTGTAGAAATTTGCGACACTGTGAAAGCCCTCGAGTGCTTTCTTAGTTGCTGGCATTGTAGACTTCCATGTCGCCTCGATCTTCTCTGGATCTGGCGAGATTCCTTCCGCGATGATGATATGGCGAGGAATTTTACTCGTGAGGTCCCAGTACACGAGTTAGTGTTGCTGGCGGTTGTGCTGCATTCCTTTAAGGTCTTTAGTATCTCCGTTAAGATCACACTGTGACCCTTCCAGGTTGGTTCTGCAATTAAGAGATCGTCTACGTAAGTAGTGAGTCTCTTTCACAGAATACTTTAAGATGCCATCAAATCCCCCAATGAAGGCAGCTGCCGACACATTTAACCCGAATGGCAGCCGTTTGGATTTGTAACATCTACCGAAGGCGAGGAATGTGGTGTATTTCCTGCAGAAACTGGACCGTAAGTCTAGGGACGAGAATACTGTTACGCCATAGAAGTTTTTTAGGAGATCCTCCAGCTTCTCTGGACAATATGTTTCTGGTTCTATGAGGATGTTAATTTGGCGTGAATCCAGCACCAAACGGATTGAGCCAGACATTTCTACTACCGTTGGAAGGTTGTTGTAAATACTGGAAATTTGTGGTAAGGTCTCATGGAATCAAACTGCTGAGGTCATCTTACCCTAAGCTTACGCACTACTTAATCAACTTAAACTAACTTACGCTAAGGACAACACGCACACCTATACCCGAGGGAGAACTCGAACCTCCAACGGGGAGAGCCGCCCGGACTGTAATAAGACGTCCTAGATTGAGTTTGTTCCACGTGAAAGTAGCATGTTCAATGGTGTCGTCGTCTAGCATCCTCTTGATCCTTAAGAAAACTTTGTGATGGTTAATGTGGTATGAAGAATTTTGTCTGCTAGCGCTTTTGGAACGCATATTCAAAATTACTAATAGTTCGCGTTATCGGCAAAAATACATCTGCGTTTTCAATTTCTTCCGGGCCTTCCTTGTCATTAATTGGAATGTTTCCTAGGTTCCCTAACATGTTATCAGTCGTATTGCGCACCCCCGTACCAGTTTTTTCATCTTCTTGGCCGGTGCGACAACGCTCATCACGCCACAATTGATTAGTATCTTCCTCCCGTTTTGTGGTGTAGTTTAGGTTGAGGAATTCAGTGCCGGCCGCGGTGGTCTCGCGTTCAGGCGCTCAGTCCGGAACCGCGCGACTGCTACGGTCGCAGGTTCGAATCCTGCCTCGGGCATGGATGTGTGTGATGTCCTTAGGTTAGTTAGGTTTAAGTAGTTCTAAGTTCTAGGGGACTGATGACCACAGAAGTTAAATCCCATAGTGCTCAGAGCCATTTGAACCATTTTTTGAGGAATTCAGCAGCAATTTGTGCCCTTATTGTCCGATCAGCAAAAGTAATTTTACTGGTAACATCTTTTTGCCATGTGGGCTCTCCTCAGGCCACGTCCAATAGAGACTGATGTTGGTTAAAAAAGTCCATACCGAATTTCGACTGTCAGCGAAGCGATGACCAGAAAGTTCGCTTCCAATTGTACCCGTGGCAGCTCAACATCAACCTGGTTTGTATCCACACCTCCGTGTTCTTTCCTCTCAGTGTGCTAGTGATTTTCGTTTCCTGCAGCGCGAGTGCTAGCTATGGGTGATTTGCAATGCCTCTCTTGTACGCAGAATCCGAGACCGCCATAACGTGACTTCCACTGTCCACAATTCCAATCAGATTGATGTTGCCTACGGTGACGTGAATAATAGGATGTATTTCCAGTCATGTCATGACTTCTTGTTCCTCATGCAAATGCTCATATTATAGCATGTTGATGTTGCTCGTTTCTATTTTTCCTGCGACCTTGATTTGAGCTGCGTCTGCAGCAGCAGCAGCCGAGCGACAATTTTTATTTAAACTTCTGCTTCGTTTCCTCTGTGACGAGTTGAGTGGCCTAATCTAGATATTACGATGTTGTTGGTTTTCCTGCTGCCATCGACTGTAGTTCTCCCAGTTGTTTCTTTGTTGCTGTGGGTCTCCAGTATCCCGCTGGAACTGGTTTGTACTTCGTTGATCCCTCCTGTTACCTTTCTGCAATTCGTGATTGTGATTGCCTCGTATAGCTCTGTTCTCCCACTATGGCTAGTTACTCCCTCTGTAGTTAGAGTTGTTGGTTCCCTGTGGTCAATAATTCCCCCACCCCTCCCCCATTTCGTCTGTTGCCGTTCCTTTCTGACGAGCCTTGCCAACTGCGGTCATTGTTTCTGTTGCTGTCTCTTGTGTTTTGTATCTCGTTGACATAGTTTAATTTGAGTAGCGCGCACTTGAAGGATTCAGTTGAACCGTTTCTCCGTCTGATGAGGAGTTGTTGATAGTACAGTGGTAGTTTGAGATAACAGTATCTCATAAGTTCCGTGGGACTGTACGTGTGGTCCAAAAGCGTATTCTTCTTAATTAGCAACTCAAACCAATTCACCGGACTACAGAATCCTGACGCTTCTAGATCTTTGTCCAGCATAACCTTCTGTTTCATTCATTCCTGCATGTCTTGCGACCAATACGTGTTGAGGAACGCGTCCCTGAACTCTTTAAATGAGCGACAGATCTCTACAACACTGCGCGTATGTTCCAAAACCGTTCCCTCCAAATATCTGCAGATAAATTTCAGCTTGTACTTCAGTGGCCACGATTCCGATAGCACTTTATCTTACTGGGTTATCCAACATTTTGGGTGTAATGTATTGTTATTCTCTTTATAGTCTTGAAAATTTTGAAGAGATTACAAATGTTTGTCGTTGAATGATTCGACATTTCCTGCGAACGAATTTTCTGTCGTTTCTGCAGCACGCAGCTCCATAAATCGGTGTCCAAACGATCCTTGTTCACTGTTAATGACACCTCTCGTGTCGTCAGATTCACGGAGTAATGTTTCCTTTCGCCGAAGACGTACACAGTTGTGTTTTGCCTCGGTTTCCACCATACTTGGCGTCTCCGAAGGAGAGCGCTCTGTCGTATTCTCCTGCGACGTTCGCCTTAGTGCCGGTGATGTAGTCACATATTGCGCATCGAAATGTCGTAATGCATGCTCTCCTTTCCTTCCCTAAGTATGGAAGAGTGCTGCCGTAGAAGATCGTGACTGTAATTGCGCAAACCGCTGACGTGCTTGTTGGACTCCTTTTGCTAGCTCTTTTTGCTGTGCGGTGATCCGAGCCTGCTCTTCTTTAACCTCTGACATTTCTGTCTCTTTGCTCATCATCTGCTCGATGCGCTTCACGTTGTCACTAATTATTTCTTGTGTTTCCTGCACGATACTTTTTCCGCATTTTTGAAGTCCGGCGAGAACCTTTTTTGTTTCGCACACCTCGGTTTTTGCCTGTTTTACTTGTCCTTTAGCAAACAAAGCGTCCTTGCGATCATCATGGGTTACTAACCTTGCCCACCTGGCATCGCTTTTTGCCTCGTTTGCTACCTCTTGCGCCTCTGTCGATGTTTTCTTGACTAATTCTATCTCTTCTTTATAACCTGAGGCTTCCTTCTTAACTCGGTCTACATTTCAACAAGCTGTTCACCTGCCAACCGTATCTCCTACGTCTCCTTAATGACTAATTCCTTGTGGTTAGCACACTGGACTCGCATTCGGGAGGACGACGGTTCAATCCCGTCTCCGGCCATCCTGATTTAGGTTTTCCGTGATTTCCCTAAACCGCTTCAGGCAAGTGCCGTGATGGTTCCTTTGAAAGGGCACGGCCGATTTCCTTCCCCATCCTTCCCTCACCCGAGCTTGCGCACCGTCTCTAAAGACCTCGTTGTCGACGGGACGTTAAACACTAACCACCACCACCACTAATTCCTTCATCTCATTCGTGGCTCTCTCTTCTCCCTCCTACCTCTTCTTCTCCGCTTTCTGCCTCTTCTTCTCTGCTTCCTGCACAAATCGCAAGAGGGCCTCAAACTGAGATCCTCTGCTAATACCTCCGGGACTAGATGTACACGGTTCTATCGATCTGTGACGTATTGTTCGTGAATCTGATCTGCCACTTTCACTACCGGACGTCTTATCATGCCTGCAGATTCTACCTGGCGATCTGCTGCCGTTTCACTTTCGCAGTCGTTGACTCCGTGAAGAATCTCGTTATAATTAGAAAATTCTGGGTTCGACATATCCGCAAGGTCAGCTACTACATGCGACTGAGAGTTCTCCAGAACTTTCTCCTGCTGAATACTACTGGATTGACATGTACCCATTTGAGACAAAACTCGAATATTCTCACTGCTTTGGAACAAGTGAGCATGCATTCAGGTCTCTATTCCCGCGAGATTTAAATTGCTCCTCGTCGTAGTGCCACACATTCTATCCTGAAATTTGCTCCGCCGAGCCACTGATTCTAAAAGCCTAACAACGCATATCAAATAAAACAACCCCAATCTACGACAAATGAAATAGCCACAGATAAACTACCATCCCACACGTTAACACAACACAGTTCTCCGTCAGGAACAATTAACAAGTAACACATAAATCACAACTAAAAATGCATGAAACATACAAAGCAAAACACACAGACAATTTTCAAACCGTCAAGATACTTATGGATAAGCGAAACTGATTTCCTCAATGCACCAACTGAATTTCAAAGTATGAAAACCATCCTCGCAACAGAAATGGCATCTGACGATCACGGAAGGCGCCATCAATTCAGGATCCTGGCAGCGGTCGCCAAATTGCAAGACTACACTGTACACTGGACTTGCGGTATGTTTTGAAAGGGCCGGCCGCTGTGGGCTAGCGGTTGTAGGCGCTTCAGTTCGGAACAGCGCTGCTGCTACATTCGCAGGTTCGAATCCTGCCTCGGGCATGAATGTGGGTGATGTCGTTAGGTTACTTAGGTTTAAGTAGTTATAAAAAAGTCTAGGAGACTGATGATATCAGATGTTAAGTTCCATTGTGCTTGGAGGGAATTGATTTTTGTTTTGTTTCGAAGGCGACAGGCGACCCTGAGTTACCGCCCTGACAGCACTCACTTCAGCTAGTAAACCTTCCACTTGATTGCTTGGCCCATATGCTAATCTGATTTTTTCCCCTTAAATGTGTTTGTTGTTGATAGTCTGGGATAGAGGTTATCACAGTTACCAGAATCTAAATGAACTTGAATGCTGGGATAGTATTAATGAAATGGTGGCCCTGCCACTGTTTTTGTCAGTTGTTGATGGGCGATTAACATACTAACATGAGATTCATCTCTTATAAAAGTAATGGCACAAGTATACTGATCAAAAATTGAACAAAAATGAATGTTAAACCTGATGACAAATAATTAAACATTATCTGATGGCAGTAAAAATGTGCAACAAACAGTTAGCAATCCTGTGTTGTCGGTGGTTGGCAAAGACTAATGTTTCTCTGGCTGAACAATTTACTTTCGCTCAAAACACAGATCTGAAATTATCTAGCACTGAATAGACTTCAACGAATTTATTCTGCACAGAGATTATACCACGTTGGTGCAGCTGAGAACAAGTGGCGAGACTGTGATCTTGTTTGCCTTAACAAGATATCTTTTCTTGATGTGTGTCTCAGGTGACGGTCGTGGTTCAAGAGTCTCTAGAGCAGCAATGTGCAGCGCCTGTAGTTCCCTATCGCAAGCATAAAATACGCAGAGTTGTAGCTGGCGATCTGTTAGATGGATCGCAGTTACTCTCTAAAGGGAACCTAAATCTCTGCAGATTCCGGCGTGTGACACTTCCGTTTGCTGGTCATACCATGGACCAAATTGATTCACTTATATGTCAGTGTGCACGAGGTGATTAAATGACAGAGTGGCAGACTTGTCACGAACAAGGTTGTCCTCGGTACAGCGAGTTGTCCAAGATGACAGTTAAGCTCTCACCACAGAATCCCCAGTGAAGACCAGTGCTAGGGCAGAGTCATGCTCTGGACAAGTGTCCCAAGTGCATCCCATTCATAACAAGACCAGCGACCTCTCCAGACCATAGTCAGTATCAGAAAACCCATTTCAGACAGGAATTTGAGTCAGACCACATTTTACCTCCCATCAAACCTCGGTAAACTCAATAAAAACAGTTCTGTAACCACCCCGACAAGGGTGCCGTGGCAATCATAAGACTCCAGGAGCTCCATGTCTCCCTTGTAACTGATCTGCTCTACTCATCGGCCAATTCTCATCAAAGTTAACAATATTCTTCTCCTTTCAGCAGAAACGGTCAATTCCCAGCCCGCAAATTCCCGCGCACACAGGAGGAGTCGTTGTGCTTCCAAGTTCTTCTTTCTCCATGGCCACTTTAGGCAGCATGTTATGTTCAGTTTCAGTATACCTCTAAAGTGAACAACACATCATGGAGATCATTATTTGGATGGCCTGAAAGCTACCACATATCTGACCAGGGGCCCCAGCCAAACTAAGAAAAGTGCTTTTGTGTTCCAACATAGATCATTTCAGAGCTCCCATAAATGTTGCGTTCCTTCTAAAACTGTTTTGATGGTGTGAGGCTTCCCAATAAACTTTGCACCCTGAGGGATGACACCATCTGACGGCTCTCTCGATAGTGTCTGCTGGTCAACGGTGAACATGGAAACTCGCCATTTTTTATGTCTGCCATCACTGTTCACAACGAGAGGTTTATGTCGCTGTTGGCCGGGCGACCTAGATTTCTCTTGTGGCCTCCTGCCTTTGTTGTGGCAAGAGGCGCCTAGCAGGTAAGTCCAGGTGGGCAGTTTGTCTGCCTCATCGACGAACGCATTGTCTGCACACAGTGGTAGAAATTCATGGGCCCAGCATTCGTCCCCAATAAGTGCTTCGAGATGTTCCTTTCTCTAATTGCTGAACGTGGGTTTCAAGCCCCAAACGTTCACTGCAAGATTTACTGTTAAATGACCAAACTGTCTGCTTCTTCTCAATTCCAGAAAAATGCTATTCGAAGGAGAGCCACCGTAAACACTCTGCACGCATTAACAGTGTACACGCTTCCATCAATGTCTGCTCTTACTGATAACTTCATGCCATCCCACAAATACGATGACTTGGATGAAAAATAATCGTTAAATTCAACCCTTGAATATGGAGAATAGTGAGTGAGTCATCCTCTCAGAACGTTTCATCAAAAAAATGGTTCAAATGGCTCTGAGCACTATGGGACTTAACATCTTAGGTCATCAGTCCCCTAGAACTTAGAACTACTTAAACCTAACTAACCTAAGGACATCACACAACACCCAGCCATCACGAGGCAGAGAAAATCCCTGACCCCGTCGGGAATCGAACCCGGGAACCCGGGCATGGGAAGCGAGAACGCTACCGCACGACCACGAGATGCGGGCAACGTTTCATCTACATATTATTAAATATGACACGATTTCACGCACGCTTGCCGAATGATGAATTGATAATATGTACTCTCAAACAAAAAGGCAAGTTTTGTAACTGGATAGTTCTACATGAAAATATTTAATTTGTTCCCGTGTGTTAATTTTATTAAAATTTTGATGCATTGGTACTGTAATGCTATGTTCGGATATCCGTCAGCAGCTATAATAATAACCCGAACAGTCATCTTGAACTGTAACTCCATGAACTAATAACGTCTGTAAGCATAGACTCGTCATAATTAACAAATGATAACCCGAAAAGTGGACATGTAACTAAGCATTAGTGACTTGAGCGTGATCTAAGAACTTTGCCAATGATATATGATTATGGACTTTGAACAACACAGATTCCATCGAACCTTGAAACACAAGTGGATATACAGGGTGAGTCACCTAACGTTACCGCTGGATATATTTCGTAAACCACATCAAATACTGACGAACCGATTCCACAGACCGAACGTGAGGAGAGGGGCTAGTGTAATTGTTTAATACAAACCATACAAAAATGCACGGAAGTATGTTTTTTAACACAAACCTACGTTTTTTTAAATGGAACCACGTTAGTTTTGTTAGCACATCTGAATATATACACAAATACGTAATCAGTGCCGTTTGTTGCATTGTAAAATGTTAATTACATCCGGAGATATTGTAACCTAAGGTTGACGCTTGAAACCTCCGACGTTCAGTTGCGTGTTGTAACAAACACGGGCCACGGTCGGCGAGCAGCATCTGCAGGGACATGTTTATGATGACGACCGTGCTTACGAGTGTGGCTGTAGTGCACTATTGTGGTTTGGTCTAGCCGTCGCAGTGTCTGCATGTAGCGCTTGCTGCTATTGTTATTCTGCATTCGTCTTCGCACGCAGACTAACTGTAGTACACCGTGTTACCAGACGTCTGTGATAGTGTAGTGTTGTAGCAACTGTGACCATGGTGTATTCGAACTCTGAAAAGGCGGAGATGATACTCATCTATGGCGAGTGTCGATGAAATGCAGCTGAAGCCTGCAGGGTGTATGCAGAACGGTACCCGGACAGAGAGCATCCAACGTGCCGCACATTGCAAAACATCTACCGCCAACTGTATGCAACAGGTATGGTCGTAGCACGCAAACGGGTCCGTAACAGGCCCATCACAGGAGAAGCGGGTGCAGTTGTGTTAGCTGCCGTTACCATGAACCCACACATGAGTACACGGGAAATTGCGAGAGCCGGTGGACTGAGTCAAAGTAGTGTCATGCGCATACTGCATCGTCACCGCTTTCACCCGTTTCATGTGTCGCTACATCAGCAATTACATGGTGATGACTTTAATCATCGAGTGCAATTCTGTCAATGGGCATTAACAGAGAATGCGTTGCAGTTCTACCTGTTTACCGATGAAGCGGGTTTCACAAACCACGGGGCAGTGAATCTACGGAACATGCATTAATGGTCCGTGGACAATCCTCGCTGGCTCAGACAGGTAGAGCAACAGCGACCGTGGACTGTAAATGTATGGTGCGGAATCATTGGCGACCACCTCATTGGTCCTCAATTCATTGCAGGGGCCCAAACAGCTGCAACATACATCGCGTTTCTACACAATGATCTGTCAACGTTGCTCGAAAATGTCCCACTGGAAACGCGTCGACGTATGTGGTATCAGCATGATGGTGCACCTGCACATTCCACAATTAACACTAGGCTGACCCTTGACAGGATGTTCGACTGGCGTTTCATAGGACGTGGAGGACGCATAAATTGGCCAGCCCGTTCTCCTGATCTTACACCTCTGGACTTCTTTCTGTGGGGTACGTTAAAGGAGAATGTGTACCGTGATGTGCCTACAACCCCAGAGGATGTGAAACAACGTATTGTGGCAGCCTGCGGCGACATTACACCAGATGTACTGCGGCGTATACGACATTCATTACGCCAGAGATTGCAATTGTGTGCAGCAAATGATGGCCACCACATTCAACATCTATTGGCCTGACATGTCGGGACACACTCTATTCCACTCCGTAATTGAAAACGGAAACCACGTGTGTACGTGTACCTCACCCCTCATGGTAATGTACATGTGAGTCAGTGAAAAAGACCAATAAAAAGGTGTTAGCATGTGGACGTAATGTGCTGTTCCAGTCTCTTCTGTACCTAAGGTCCACCACCGTTCCCTTTGGATCCCTACGTAATTCGGTGCTCTCCGATACACACGATCGAACAGCGGAGGAGTGGTACTCAAGAGTCAACTTTAGGTTACAATATCTCCGGATGTAATTAACATTTTACAATGCAACAAACGGCACTGATTACGTATTTGTTTATATGTTCAGATGTGCTAACAAAACTAACGGGGTACCATTTTAAAAAAACGTAGGTTTGTGTTAAAAAACATACTTCCGTGCATTTTTTTATGGTTTGTATTAACCAATTACACTAGCCCCTCTCCTCACGTTCGGTCTGTGGAATCGATTTGTCAGTATTTGATGTGTTTTACGAAAAATATCCAGCGGTAATGTTAGGTGACTCACCCTGTATATTCTCTACACATATGTCCGTACTACTGAAGATCCTTTGGTCCGTTGACAGTGCGGTGGTAGAGAGTATGAGGTAACGTGGTTATCTGTAGAGTGGAATAAATACGAAGTCAGTGGTATCGGCAAAATTGGAAAACAGTTTTTCCAACGCATTTTGTTCGGTAATTATTATTTTGTCTGTCATATGTGATTTATTTCCCACAGAAACGTATTCTCATATTTATTACCAGTACCTACATTGTAGAATATCCAGCCCACTTTTGGTAGCTCTACAGCCCAGTCACGTACTGTCAGTAGATCCAGCTCTGTGCAGGGTTGTCCCGTTTTCGGACACATAGTTGGATACTTTGTGTCCTTGAATTGCGCTTATGGATTTTCCCTTATCGAAAGCAGTTGTTATCATTCTAAAAGCGTCTTGCACTTCCTGACTCCAGTGGATGTCGTGTCAGAGTTTTCTGTGAAACAAGAAGTAGTTGTTCTTTTAGAGGGGGTGACAATATGTTAACTATCTGCTTTCCGGTATCTGAAGACTTTGAAGGTATCTGTGTTCTTTCAGATGCTTTGTCCTTGCTAAGAAACTATGGGGTGAATTAAACAGGGACCAGCTAGCTTAAGATATAACATGATGCCTTATGTCTTTCATGCTGTGCTGTAACTTCTCTCCCCGCATTCGATTCAACGAAACCGGTAAGAAACATAAATGGGAAAATAAGGATAACTTGTGACATAGCCTTTTATTGAGCACTAAGTTCATATACTTTGTATGTGATGACACTCCCCATGAGAGACAGGTAAGCTTTAGTGTCCAAGGCTGCCGTCGCAAGCACCGAGGCGTCTGACCCTGGATACTGGGAGGCACGATTAGGAGGAGGTATTTTTATATTTACCTTGCTTCTTACCTTCAGTGTCACATGAATGTCACAGCTCTATTCAAGCTTATTTCAAGATATTTCTTACATAAGTTGTGTTATAGGCCAGATCGGAATTTAGTGACCTTTTTGTCTCAATAAATTGGAGATGGAAACTTCAGACTTCCGTTAGACTTAAGAAATTTTCAGTAATTCGAGACAGTAATTAAACTTCAGTATTTGTCGGTCAAAGTTTCCAGCGCGTCTATCGGTGACACTAAAGTCTGTGCAAATAATCTGCCTCGCCCTTCCATTAACCTTATCATTCGAATAGATATTAGATAAAATTTGGACGAGAACTTTACCCTGGGCAAGTATGATCTTCTGTTATCACCACTACATTGCAGTAACTTCAATGTAGACTGCTTGAAAGAAAGTAGAACTTGATGTAAAGTTTAACATGGCACAGATATAATTTATAGATATGCAGCTTTTTGTGTGTCTCAGAAAATCCTTAAATTTGAGATGAAAACATATGTTCTCGCCAACATTTTTTTCTTTCTTACTAGTTAATCTACTGACTTCGTGCGGGCTGCCACGACTTCTTTCCCTGTGCCAACCGCTTCACCTCAGAGTAACGTTTACTTATAAGGTCCTCAGTTTTTTGTTGGATTTATTGCGATCTCTTTTTACGTCTACAGTTTTTGCCCTACACAGGTTGCACGCGGTATTCTAAATGTTGAGAATAGGGAGGGTAAAATAGACAGATGAAAAGTATACAACATCATGACAGTCAAGCGGAAGTAACAAAAGTAAATAATCAAGACAGATAAATTCATTTCAAGAACGTTGTAAATCACAGTTACAGTTTACAGCCACTTTTATTTACTTGTCGAACAAGCAATAAAGGAAATAAGATATAATTTCAGGATGAGGGAAACAGTATAACAATCATGAACTTTGCAAACTACGTAGGCCTCCTGACCAGAAATAAGCTAGAAACAAAAACCATGGAATGCAATGGCAGCTTACTTATGGCAGAGTTTGGATTAAGGATGAACAAAGCGTACATGAAAAAGACGAATAATATCAACCCAAACTGTGACTCGAGAAACATCAAAATGGGTATAGATAAATAGCAGAGAGAATGCAAGTATTCTCCTTTCTAGCACGCATGATTTCCCAAGATGTTTAAAAAAAGGATGGCGTCGAATGCAAATTTATTTATGCGATGAAAGCTTTACTGATAAAAAGAGAGAAAAACTGATAGCATCGGCATACGAGAGAGATTTCTTGGAAGTAAAACAATTACTTAGGAAAACGGAGAAGAATAAAGCGGACGTAACAGAAATGGAATATTTAAGATACGTGTCAAAAATTATATGGACACATAAATCGCGAAATGAGATGCTAGAAGAAGTAGGGGAGGAACAAAATGCTGGCGGATATCCAATAAAATATATATCTAGTTAACGATTTTGAGTTTTTTGTATTTTGGGCACAAGGCCATGGTCCAAATCAGTTTCTTTGCACAACGTTTTGTCCTCCAGTGCTGGGGATGTCATAGTATGATCTATTTAAGGTGAAAATGAATATCAACCTACGTTCCTCGACAGAGCAAAAGCTCATATTTGACTAGAAAAGAGACGTAATCGCCAGCCTCTGTCTATAAGAGTCTACTCTGTCATTCGCCCTAAGTGATTTAGAAAACCGTTGAAGACTTATCTCAGGATGTTCTGTCAATGACATGAACCTCACTCTTCCCTAATGCAATGCCAGCGTCTAATCCACTGCATGAGCTCTCTCGTTCCAGAATACTTGGTACAGGAAATAACGGTTATATCGAAAAGTGTGGGCAGATCAGTCAAACCAATCTGAAGACTGTTAATCTAAAATGTAAAAGAGGTGAATGGAGCTCCTATCGACCCAGATGAAAGCTCGTTGACAAATAATCCCTAGGGAATCGGTTTGGAAGGCAACTACACGTTGCATTTTTCGTGGGTTAGTATAAAGTAAAAGAGAAATCACCTCACCACTTGTTAGGCAACCAATTCTGGTAGGAGAGTGTTTTGATCAGTTTTGAGACAATTTGGATGCCTAGTAGAAGAATTAATTTCAGTGTAAAGTTATTTTATGTGCTTCAATTTCAGTGTCTTAGACTAATGTAGTCGTCGAGACGGAGACACACGTCAGCTGTATGTTATGGAGATACTTCAAACCACATACGCTCAATGATATCCCCAATGCCTGCAGTCTTGGGTGATTGGGGAGATTTTCTCCAAATCAGATGGTAGTACAGCACTCGAGAAAGCTAGAAGTACGTGCGGAATATTTAGTCCGAACATCTGGGCTTTGAAAATCAGAGATAGCTCTTACTCTGATCTGTATGTGTTTCTCGTGACGTTATGGATAATTTTCAGGTAATTACCAGTCAACAGCATGGAGCTGTGAGTTGTTTGCTGTAGAGCAGGCTACAGAAATGAGAATGTTCTCCTATAAGCTTGAAACCAGACTGTCATTCTACTGGCATAGGGCTGATTCCCTAAAATGCCTAAAATGTTTAATTTGGAATGCTGCCGTAGATTTCATAAACTAACAAATTCTATTGTGTGCTCTAGAGATGCGAAGAAAGAAAATGCAGCAGTACAAGGACACGAGTTTCTCTATCGAACGCTCTCGCTTCAGAGCAGGAATGCATGGTTTTCGGGTGGAAGACTTGTAGAAAACCTGATCGACAATTGTAACTTTCGAAGTCGAGAGTGCAGCAATGCAATACTTCTGCTCCACTTAAGCCACAGGTAGAACCATGGAGACTGCCAAAAACCCGACAGGTTGGGAAGAATGTTGTACATAGAGGATAGTGTACCTTGGAACACACGATGTTTTTGTGTCGGTACTTCAGACTCATCACAATCAACTTCCTCTCAAGGGTTAGACAAGTGCCCTTTTCCGAAATCACAAACTAAATTATAGGCCATATATGAGTCTGCCAGTAATTTCAGAATTGCCTGACCGTGTTACAACCGCTCACAGACTAAGTCGCTTGATTGGGCTACCGCGTCTAGGTATCGCGCCCTGCCAGATTTTCTTTCGAGCTTGCCTCCATGATGGAATATGGCCTCTAGAGTACTCTCTGTCGTATTGTGAGGTGTCAGTTGAGCACTTAGCACACACCTGAGATGTTACAGAAATTATTCCCGATGACCTACGTTGACTGATTGCTCCCCATAAGATCATGAAGATTAAAAGAAAACATAGTCGCTCAGTGGAAAACAGCTTGCCTGATTAAATTACCAGGGGTGAACCAAGCAAGAATGGAATATGTGTACCATATCTCATGTAGACGAATTGATAATAGGGTCCGCCAAGCTACAGACAGAAACTGAGAGTTACTGTAACAATTGCTTTATCACTAAAGACATCAAAAATGTTTCATACACTGAATCAAGAATATGATTAAGTCCCAAGGGAACAAGGATTTGAAAACATATATGATGGCATTATTACAGGTGCACGGATACATGAGAGATACAATATAAAACATGTGTTTCGGATTATTAACCAGTGGTTGCTGGATAAGTTAACGAGCTCAATAGAAGTCGAAATCCTTCTCTGCAGCGCTAAGGTGAAGCCTACCGTATTAAGCCATGTGAAGAAGTCTTCTCTACGATGCTCTGAGTAGTGTCCACAATGATACCCTTGGAGCAAGTGTTCTCTTACTCTCCTCTACAAAATTTTGCTGGTTCTGCCAGCACCAATATTTCGCCAGCTAATTTCAACAGACCTTGTGAGTTCCGACCAATGATAATTTAATAAACATTCCCTAATCTTACGGATTCTGCTGTGATTAACAAATGAAGTACACTTCTCTCTTGGAGTGGGACAGCAGGCAAGAAGTCCCCCTCACTATATAACAGATTTGTAGAAATGGTCAATGAGACGGCATGCACATACATACGTTCGTGTCCTCTCCCGCACCACCAAAGAAACAGCTAGGAACCAATCATGGGTCTCCCTACTAAATTTTGAACACAAATTCCAGCTGGCCTCCTTTGGGCCTAGCGACTAGATGCCACACTAGCAGCGTCGTGTTTGCTACTATCATTCAGAGTTTATCTTTGCTGAAATACATTCATTGCACTCTGCACACAACGAAAGCGCATAACAATATAGGCCACCTTCACCTGTCATCCTGGGTGCATTTGGTTGATAGAGTGCTCTTCTCAACATGTAATTGGCCGACATGGCTTTCAGCAGAAACATGACCAATATGGTTCCTTGCATGACTCCAGCCAACTAAAAGCCGCAGACTGCACTGCATTACAAGAATCTGTCACTGTACGAAAAGGAAAAGAAACAGAGCTAATTAGAACTGCAGTCACTCGCATCTGCTATTTTTGTCTTTTAGATTTCATGCAGCGTTAGTGCTCTGATTTGATTTATTAGGTGGATCTGTATACCAGTTATTAAACAGGTTGTGGAAGAGTTTTGGAGAAACTGCCACATAACATTACCATTTCCTCGTTTTAAAAATGGATGCTGATGTAGTTGTACTGAGACTAAACTGTACGTCAAACACTTTTTTGTTGGTATGTGGGTACCAGTTTTCATTTTATCTTATATGGTCGTCTATTGATGCGTTTAGTGACACATACTAGTAGCAGTGGTGCCAAGACAACAAACATTGGACTTCATAGACACACTTAACCACAAACCTCCACCCAAAGATTCATGTTCACTGCTGTGTGGGTAAATTCATCAGTGTCAAATGTAAGCAAGTGGAGCATCAGGTCAGAAGACTTCATGCACACTTACCATTTGTTCTTACAGTAGTTATGAGAGAAGGCAATGCATTCATAATCCCACACACATATGGATGGCTTGTCGCTCAAATTCACTCAATTTTAAGTCAATTGGTCAGTTACTCATTACACATTTGCACTTACCATACTACATTTGCAAATCATTCATCCTTTTAGAAAATTATCCTGATATCATGATTCATGATAAATACACTGTATATTGCGGGCTTTCAAAACGTAATATGAAATGATGTAACCCTCAACTACGTACCCTCCGACTCAGAGGCTCAATATTAAAAAGTTTGGTGATTTCGTTGTCTAGGGGCTGGGATACATGCTTCCCGCATTACAGGCCAAATACTGCTGAGTCTACAGTATATGATAAGAATATACACAAGAATCAAATTGTCGAAGGTTTCTATCACTCGGCAATTGCGAATTATGAAAGTGACATATAAATTTATAAATGAACGATTGCAGTTAAATAAAATCTGCAGGTACTGTCTTAACAACTTTAAATGATGAGTACGACAGTAGAAATACTTTTGCGGTATATTTCTGCAAAACATTTACTGGTGTCGATGGTCCAGCAATTAAATAAAGTACAGGTTGAATAACAGGGAAACAATAGATTCCTACTTCACGTAATTAGTTATGAACATAGCTCGCGAGATATTGATTTTCAAACGCGTACTACATCTTCACTGCAGATGCCACAGAAATCTCACAAGTACTCAAGTCGGCACTACGAAATATTTCTATCTCTCGCGACCATGCGCAAACTGCTCCACTCCAAGTCTTTACTGTGGCGCCCTCCAACACCTCCCGTGTCCTGTGCGACTCCCCGTCGCGCCGCACCGTTCTGAACTACCTTTTGTCCTCCCCGGAGACGATCGCTGTGATTGGCTAGAGCGCTCCCGCCCTGTCTTCAAGCCAACGACCACTCACAAACATAACGAAACATAAGAATTACTGGAGTTACATTTAAATAACTTGAAATTAAGTAAATATTCCTATGGCTGGACCATAAAGATGCTCTAACACACATTATTAGATACATAAAAAAATTAAATAAACATATATCAAAGGAATAGAACAAAACGTAGGCCGGTAGCCTAATGTCTCTGTGCTTTCTAAGACAGAGTAAATTTTTTACCAATTTCTTCATTAGTAGTATATATCGGATATAAACTAAGAAGTATATTTATAAGCATGCTGCTACCGTTTTTTCGTATAACTGTGGAGTACTTACGGCCTGACGCGATCGATATAATCGGCCGCTTTGACCTCCTATAACTCGTACTATTCAAGTTACATGCCTGTAATTTATACCAATTTAGGTTTACACTAATAGCTTTCTAAAGACATGTCGATCGACGAAATCGGATGAAGCGTGTAAATTTTGAAAATTCGTTACTGGGTGTTACCTGTATAATTTACCATCAGATAATAAACTTTAAACTAATAAAGATATTGAAAATCTGATTACACCATCAGAATCGTCGTGCAAATAATAGTACTGTACATGTTTCTTTTTTGAGGTGCCATGATTCATCTGGCTACTATTAATTTCCATACGAACTGTAAAATGTCCGCCATTAAGGTTTGATAAAGTCCGCCATCTTTGGCACTCCTGGCACAGAAATCTCCTTCATCGACACAAAGTACCGTCCTCGTCACAGTGTCAACACGGAAATCCCAGCCACGCGGCCGCTGGACCCCTCTTGCTTCGGCCAGCGTCCGTCACCAGGTGTTCGGCCTGCCGAGCGGCCCGCACCCGCCGAAAGTCCTTTGCGGCATCCCCAACTCCGAACATATAATATTTCCAGGGCGCCACAACTCGCCCATTACCTCACAATATGTAGTCACGTACAAATACACTGACATATATATCCGTACAGAACTGACAATTGAAACAATTGGAAAATAAGTCTGTACATCACTTACAACTGTATGATCCAATGGAACTTAAATTTTGTAGATTATGAAACAGGTTTATACTTGTAGCCATGACATCATTTGAATATGCATGTACACAGATAACAACATTGACACTGAAAGCATTGGAACATACTTATATAATGTCACCTGAGTCACTGTGTGAATAGATTTGCACATAGATTTGTCAATCAGTACTATAGTTTTGGCATTATACCGAACAAGTTATAACACTGACATGCTCAACAAAAGTCAAAATTACTGTCATACAAGATAACTCATGATGAGTTTTTGTAAAGCTACATACATAAACAAGTTGTAATCATGCTGGTGATGTACTTCAGAATGATTCTATTAATTAACGACTCTGAATATGTCCACAAGACAGTCACTCAAAACACATTTTGCAAGAAATACCTACACATTCACATAAAGGAATAAAATTAGTCCCTGTAAACGCACAAATAAAGCACAAAAAAGTTAAAACACTGCACTGTTTTTAGGCAAACACAATGTTCGTCACACAGATTTTCCTGACCGAAAGTTCAACACCCAAAATTACATGTTAGCAGAAGAGTTAAGATTCACAGAGCTTCTCACAGAATCACAGCGTGATTTATAAGTTCGAATTAAGAGTTCCTTCTATTAATTTGTGCCACATGTCAGTTTCAGTCAACAGGCTGGCTGAAACGTCCCCTTAGAAAAATTATACATGACTGTGCTTAAACTGACACACAGTATTTTTAGCGCAACGCAATCTGACTTTCAAAAACCCCTACAAAAGAATGGCCCTGACAAACATTAACCTATACCTTTCACAAATCACTTACTCCCCAAAAATTTTCGTTACTCGAACTACTGCAATACAACGAGCGCCACTACTGCCAGCTAAATAAAAGATTCAAACTACTGAAGGCACTAACTACTGATAGGCATAGTTAGCAAATGAAAGATTTTGATACAGAACAAACAATGTATTTACCTTAATAGTGTTCAAAAGTCATAATATATATAGCAGTTTATGACATCCAGTATTACAAATTTCAAAACTCCGCCATTTCTCTCCCCACATCCACCACTGCTGGTAGCTCACCTCCAACTGCGCAACGCTACGCGCTGTTAACAGCCAACTGCCCAACACTACAATGGCCAACACCAATGCAAACCAGACACAGACTGTACACAGCACAGCCAGTGATTTTCATACAGAGCGCTACGTGGCGTTACCAATATAAAAACCTAAACAGCCTACTTACATGCTCCCCACAAAAAAATTTACAAATTGTTTTGGGCTCTGGCCAATACATATTTGTTAAAATTTTTTCGCAATTACAATAACAAAGATATCAAATGCACACATTTATTGATACAATGTTGGTCAAAAACTAAAATTTTCTCACACTCCATAAAGACAGTCCTGATCATTCATCACAGTAAAATTGCAGTTTTTTTTTCTCAACGTCTGAGCAGTAAAAGACAATGCACACGGAAGTAGTGGATTTCAATGCAGTCTTGAGGAAGTAGTGTTGTCCTTCCAACAGAAAGATAGTGCTGAATCTTGACATGCAGACAGGTAATGGGCCACAACAGAGCCAACCCACAGAAGAGTGAGTCGAAGTTTTGAAGACTATTGGTAGGTAGGTCATCACAGAGCAGACCCACTGTAGTCCTGGTAGAGATTACGGTATTGGTGGGCCACCAGAGGTGCAGACCCACTGCAGTCCTTGTAGAAATAATGGTATTGGTGGGCCATCGAAGGTGCAGACCCACTTCAATCCTTGTAGAGTTTATGGTATTGGTGGGTCATCAAAGATACAGACCCAGTGTAGTGCTTGTAGAGATGGCCAGCAGGCATCTGCTGTGACTGTGCAGGTGCACAATCACTATCAAAGAGTCTTGCGGACAACATAGCAAGTCCATAAACCACACACTTTTGTACTCACAAATCTTTTTTTGATATATCCTTAGAACCAGCAATGCTGTTATCCAGTCCCTTGCCGAATTATTAACACACGTCCAAACACTAACAGTCCTCTTTTTTTTCACATATTGTGCATATTCTATGACCAACAGAAATATGTGCAGTGAAATGAATGCTTACAAGTTACTTAATTTGATGAACTGGTGCCAATTACAATTTTATAACATGAGAATAGAATAACAAAGATACAAAATACATCATTAAAGAACATAACAATACAGATAACGTTTGTGGTAATGCAGGCTTTACAAAAGAATAGAAATAAACATGTACACCAGTGTAACAAGAATTATGACATAAGTACATACATAAAAGATCAGAATAACTTTTGAAACATCAACTTCACACATGAGCATTAAAACAAAACAGAATAGATAATGTCTAAACATCTTTACAAAGTAAATAACATATTATCAGAAAAATTCTACAACATAACTCTTATTAGCTAAACACATAAAGACAGGAAAAACACAAATTCACGTAGTGTAATAACACAAAAATACAGGACAGGGTTTGTTTTCAGTGTGACATTTGGTACTGTAGTCCATCTTTCCTCTTATTTCAACATTTGTTTCCACCAAAAAAATTCCTATCCAAGCATGCTTTCTGTATTCTGTTCACATCCTCTTTCAAAAATAGTTTTTCTCCACTGTACACTACTTTTTTGGCCAAACCATTTTCTTATAGCTTCTCAATGCATTTCTTCCAATTCATCATAGTTAGTTTCTTATATAGTCTACCCCCTCTTAAGCTAACTTAAATCTACTGAGCTCACATATATATATATATACCAAGGGACGAGGCAATGCAGCAGCACAAAAGAATTAACACAAAAAGCAATGACAAAAAAATGGAAATTGGCAAATCAAGCAGCAGTAAATGTAGTAACTTATATCTAAACATGACAAACCCACAAGCAGAAAAAATATTACACTAAAGACAACAATGCAGATAAGGGAGATGTCTATTCACATCTTAATGTCTATGTAATTAAAGTGGTGCACCACAAAAACTTATTCTATGAAATAAATTACCAAGCACTTGAAAAGAACATTATGTATGCAGTTCCTGTGAAGGGAAATGTCTTTTTGTGCTCCCTCATTTTTTTGGAAGTATATCACAAAATCATTATTTACTGGATCTGTAGACAGAAAATATTTATATTAGTACATCTATAAAATTTTACTTTAACCAATGCTGCAGTGCAGCTAGAAACTAGATATTAAACAAAATAGGCAAAGCAAGGCGTGAAACGTCATTCACTAGCCATATGGTACTTCATAATGCAGTAAACAATCTTTCAACTAGCAAGACACTAGATGTGAAATGTTTCTCATCATTTCATTTCAGTAAATATCATAAATTAAGAACTCTACAGTGTAATCATATTTATAGTTTGAGTGTGTCATATTTGCGATGCTTTCTACGAAGAAATGTCAATAGCGAGGATAATGGCCTCTTTCTTCTCCACCTAATGGCTTTTTCTCAAGGCGGCTGGCACACCTGGCCGCTCACAACGCATTACGTCACGATCACTTACCTTTCTTAGCGAAATATTTACGACAGCAGTTTCCGCTACAGTGACAGTCTCATATAAAAATTTCACAGGTCGAAAATTTACGTTACAAATGTGTAGAAACAAAATCCTATAAATATAATAGTGTCCAAAAAATTTTCGCCTGCATTGTCATACATTCACGCATTTACACACATTTCATAACTCTTAAGTACGATTCTCAGCTTATTGATCATAAACATACCTCAACAGCATAATACACATCGTCATTGTAATAATAACATCATAACACCTCAGTCAAATCTCGAAAACGTCGTAGCTTTCTGCAATAATTTCAAAACCAAAAAAAATTCTCTGCTCATTTAAATAGTGTCATCTACCTCAAATGTACTTCAAAAATCGTGATACCATACCAAATATACCATTCAAAGCCCTCATAGTATCACAATGGTTCCAAAAAAACATAAACAGTTCACAAAGTACAGACAAAATACAATTTCATAAGTGTGAAGTTATCCATCAGTGTAATTGCGTAAACATGTGTCACTGATGTAGTAAAAAAATGTTTGTTCCTCTGTTAAATAATCAGATAGCTGTGTAATTTATCTGTTAGAGAAATATGGTACCGATATGTAAAGTTGTATAAGCAAATACCATATTAGCTAGGGCTCCTTGTGCTTGCCAAACACATGGTACACAAAGTAGGCGTGTACCCCCTGAGTATTAATGTAATTACACCCTCAGGTGTTACAGATTACAGCATTGGAATGAAATGTATCACAGAAAACCTTTACATCATTGTACCTCAAATATCTTTAAAAATAAATGTTTTAAGTACAAAATTAATCACTCAAATACATGTACTGTAGCGCTAAACTGTGCGTCTTGTAAGATAATCTCTGTGGAAGTGTCGTAGTTATCGTCCTCAGAAAGCTACGTTCTGCAGAAGTCAATGTACTTACCTCATGATAAACAAAAGTGAAATGCTTTGCATATAGATATCTTAGTTATTACGCTTATTGGTGTGATGAAGAAAGTACTGTGCTGTACCATATTGTTGTGCTACGGAAAAGGCTGTCTCATTGTAGCTATACCACAAAAGTTACTACTAAAACATGTTTTAATTTCCAGAATAATTCAGAAAAACTGTGCAGATATAAAAGAGAAACACCGCAAAAGCAACATTGTAAATTGTCACTCATTAGTAGTGTCATGATAAAATCGTGTAGCTGTCACATATAACCACTGTGTCATCTGGTATCTCACAGAAAGTACTTTAAATCCAGATTATATTTTCAAGTAAACCAAAATGTTGCATTAAAATATCTTAAGCAGTACCAGTATTTTTTCTAAGTATGTAAACCTAATAGTCGTTATGTAATCGTGCAACTAACAAGCAAGAATGTACAAATAACAACACTGTGTCGTCTGTTCACTATAACAATGCATTCGTAATTTCTGTTTAAAAATGTTCCCTAGATTCTAAACTGCATAGTTAACTTCAAAACATTGTTGCATGCTAACAGTTTCTCAGTGTGACAAATTGTACTAGTAGCGTGAAGTGAAATGTTTTATGGCAAAGACTAAGTTAAAAAACAGATTATCTTTCAATAAACGGTTTTACATGTGAAATGTGATGTAAACCTTTACTCTTCCTAGTACGCAGAGTTTCAACTTCAAAGTAATTATCATGTTGTATACGTCAGTAAGGAATGCTAAAATTTTTCTCAAGGTTAGCGTCTATGTTATTTTTCTCTGAGCCAACCGGCGCATGTGGCTGCCTGCGGTGTGAGTCATTGTCTGTCTCTTTGTTGGCGTGCGTCGTTCCTGGAATTAGGAGCTCTAACTTCTACAAATTCACCTTGACGAGAAGGCCCTGCCCTGTTTGAATCTCGCCAGTTCTGATGAAATTCAGGTCTGTCGTTATGATCATATCGTCTGTCGTCATGTCAGTAGATTCCATAGTTTGTTTCTTGTCGGTCACGTGGTGGAGAATTTCTCCCTGAATAGTAACTGTGTGCTGGACCGTTGCGTCTAAAGTTATTCTGTCTCCCGTGATAATAATAGTTCTGGTTGCCATATTGTCTGTTTCTATGATTGTCTCTGTCATATTCATTACTACGAAAATGCGATCTTTTTCTATAACTATTACTCTGCCTGTGGTTGTCATACGGATGGTGTCTGTTTTGGTCACAATTTACGTTGTAAGAATAGCCTTGTCGTGTCCATTTATTATTTCTGTCATCGCAGAATTGTGATGGATGTGACTTGTAATTGTTGTGCTCCTGCTTTCGAGTTCCGAGATTGTCAGGGTCGATTTCTAATTCTTGTAAGAGTCCCTGAAAAGCTTCAATGTCGTCTTTGCAACAACCTGCTAAAATAATATGTCGTAAATGTTCAGGCAGTTTGATTAAGCAAATGCGGATGAGTTCTGAGGGGCTGTATGTGTTTGAAAGATACTGATTCTTATGAAACGTGTCTTCAAAACATTTCATAAGACTGGAAAATTCAAATTGTTCGAAACGTTTCATCATTATGATGCTATGTTTTACTCGGTCTTGTGTAGGTTGAGACCAATACGCTGAGAGGAAGGCATGATAAAATTCTGCTTCACTGTGACAATCGTAAATGACCGATCGCATTCATACAGCTGGTTCATTCTCCAAGTAGCCAAACATAAATTCTAACCTGTGCTCTAATGACCAGTTGGGAGGAAAATAATGAGAGAATTGATGAAGCCATGCTTGTGGATGAATGTCGTCGTCAGAATTCTTAAATGTTTTGAATTTACGTGTAGTAATGAACAGCTTATAGTGAAAATCATCATGTCGGCGAGTAGCATATCGGTCATTGTTACTTCGTGTTGGCGGTTCCATCTCAAAATTCGGTGCACCTTGCCAATTTCTTTCATAATTTCCGAAATGCCCTGTGTTATTATTTTGTGGCTTTTCCGTATTTCTAAGTCCCTCTTCCCGTGTTGGGGCGCGAGTGTTCTCTGAAATATGTAATTTTTGTATTACTTGTGCCAACTGATCTTGTACTTCCTGGATTTCTCTTTTGTGTTGCGTATTAATTTGATTCTGATTTTGTTTGAATTTCTTAATTTGTTCATACTCTTCTGTGTCAGTGATGGCTACAGGTCTTGTGCCATTCAGATCATCATATACCTTTGCAGATAAGTTAGTGAACTGATCCGAAAGTTCGGCTACTTTCTCCGATAGTGTACTTATTTCCTGAACCAAGTTTCAGAGTGTCCATTTGTGTTGAAATCGTATCTACTGTGTCCTTTAAGTTTTCCTGAGTTTTTGCAAGTAGCGAATCGGTAGATGCAACTGACTCAATTTTAGCCCACAAGGTCTCATGATTTTCATGAATAATGGTTTGCAGTTCTTTTATGGCTGCTTTGTGATTCTGTAATGCATTTTCAGGCCGCGAAAAAACAGGTTGGAAATGCTCACAAATTTGTGTTTTTACGTCATTACAGACTTTTTGACATTTCGATTCAATGTTATGTAACTCAGTAGTTATATCTTCACGTGTTTGTTCAAGTGTGGTGTCTAACTTTTGAAGCTTTTGCTGTGTTTGTCTCTGATTTTGTTCCATTGTGTCCAACTGTTGCTGTGTTTGTCTCTGGTGTTGTTCCAATGTGTCTAACTTTTGAAGATTTTGTTCCATTGTGTCTAACTGTTGCTGTGTTTGTCACTGGTGTTGTTCCATTGTGTCTAACTTTTGAAGATTTTGTTCCATTGTGTCTATTTTTTCAAGCTTTTGTCCCATTTGTTGCATTAATTGTAATAAAAATGCGCTGGTGTCTGAAACATGTTCCTCAGTGCTATTCAGCAATGCATTTGAACCGGCAATATTCGCATTTTGAAAAGCAGGAAATGTGTCTTGACTTATTTGAGAAAACGGCGAGGACGCAAAAACTCAATCTACAGTATCTGCAGGATTGTGTCCTGTCATTTCGGATTCCTGAGGCAAGCTGTTGCCGACCGATCGATCGATAATGCTTCCCTGTTCACTAATTGTTTCACTGCCTACACCATTATTTGCAGCCCGCTCCATTTCCCTATGCACAGTTACCAAATTACTACTTTCAACATTAGTTAATTCATTACATGGTGGCGCTAACACACTGCTTTCGTCTTCACTGTCATTTCTCAGTTTGCTTTGGAGCCTAGTATTACGTTTTTCACACGCCATTATTGTCACAATATTTCACACGACAACACAGAAAAGCACAATTTGAAGAGCAAAATAAGAAAACACATTAACATAGCATTGAAAATAATATCTCGTTAATTGCAAGCGCAGCTGCGAAATACTTGGTGCAAATCTACATGCATGCCACAACTGTTTTACTGTACATGAATGAAAAACAACAACCACAAAGGAAATTCTCTCTATAATTACGCGCTAGCAATAATCAAAGGCTGCACTAATTTCACAAACTACAAGAAAAGAATCAGAAGCTTCCAGTGAGGTATCCTCGGCTAAGGGTCGACATATGAAACGTCCTCTTAGAAAAATTATACATGACTGTGCTTAAACTGACACACAGTATTTTTAGCGCAACGCAATCTGACTTTCAAAAATCCCTACAAAAGAATGGCCCTGACTAACTTTAACCTATACCTTTCACAAATCACTTACCTCACCAAAAATCTTCGTTACTCGAACTACTGCAATACAGCGAGCATCACTACTGCCAGCTAAATAAAAGATTCAAACTACGGAAGGCACTAACTACTGATAGGCAATAGTTAGCAAATGAAAGATTTTAATAGAGAACAAACAATGTATTTACCTTAATAGTGTTCAAAAGTCATAATATATATAGCAGTTTATGACATCCAGTATTACAAATTTCAAAACTCCGCCATTTCTCTCCCCACATCCACCACTGCTGGTAGCTCACCTCCAACTGCGCAACGCTACGCGCTGTTAACAGCCAACTGCCCAATACTACAATGGCCAACAACAATGCAAACCAGCCACAGACTGTACACAGCACAGCCAGTGATTTTCATACAGAGCGCTACGTGGCGTTACCAATATAAAAACCTAAATAGCCTACTTACATGGCTAGCATTAATATTGAAGCTCATAGTTTTTTGCACTCAACAAATAGGTCACTCTCATCTCTACTTCTCTCATTGTCTTTCACCAAAAGCTTGTGGCTCCTAGCTCAAATGAATGGAAAGTGTCCTAATAATCACAGTGAGTAACGCGAATATTTCATTTGCTTGACTCAGAAGAACATACACTGCAATGCGTGGCATGGCCATGTTTTTCCTCACACACAAGCAATGAAAGAGCTATTATCGTCTGCTAAATCAGTATGATTACATTTGTATCACTTGTTAAGTGTTTAGAGCACCTGAAGCCGATGTCTGCATGAGAAAAAAGATAATTTTGTGTTAAATGTAGGAACAGAGTTACAAGTGTTATCATTGTTTGTGTGTTGAATGCAGTGTCATGTGTATTAGATGTATTGCATCCCATATCACGCTCGAATTCCAATTCTCCCAATAGACTTTGAAATGTACTTACTTCATATATGCGTCATCTGACTAGTATGATTTCCCTCCTCATCCAGTGTGGGAGTTTCACGAAATAGAGCTGTATGATACCCTTTTCCATAAAAAGTTCATCTAACATGTTCCTCCTCCTAATCATACTTCTAAAATAAACTGCTAGGCTGTTACACTCAGAGTTTAATTACTTCAGCAGCATCATTAGTTCCCTTTCCTCATGCTTCTGTAGTACTAGCAGCATTGTTCTGGGTACCACCGTCGAAATTCGTTGTATGTGCAGCATATGTTTCCTTGATTCCCATGGTTGTCAGTTGTTCTCCGCGTAGATGTGCACACACGTATGTCATTCATTGAGCATGCAACCATGAAAATGATAATAAACTGTCCAATTGACTGATCCAAATTTTTGGATGAACGTTGTATGATTGGATCGAAAAATTACTTACCTCTTGCGTTTATAAATTCTCTATATGCAGTGTCTTGTTTGGTATCTTCTATGTTGAGATCATGTGACTCAGGCATCAGTGAAGTGCAATGACTCCGATCATTTTTTCTTATTCCTCTTGCATGCAGCTGTCCAACTCTAATTATGTACCTCTCTAAATTTTGATACCTCAGCAGCCAGGATAGCTACCTCATCATTCCACCTGTTGTGACACTCCTTTAATGACTTCATGTCTAGTTTGATGTCATCTATCACCTTCATCGAAATGTTAATTTCGTCCATTGCACTGTGCACTTCACTTTGCAGAACCACGACGACGGTGTGGTGCCCCTGCGCAGGTGTTTCTAATACTGATTCTGCCTTCTGCATCTGCTCGTCTAGTCCTGCGAATACTCTCTTTCAAACCTGGCACAATCACCCCATACTTTCCTTTTCCAGTGCAAATGCAGCCTTCAGTTTGTTTCTTGTATTGCTCCACATTTTCCTGGGTTCCCTTAAATTGTTCTCATTTTGCGCTACCAGTTCGGCACTGTTTTCCCAATGTGGCATCCTATCTTTCTAATTTCTCCCACTGCTTCTACATTGCCTTCAATAGTTCATCTTTCTTGGTATTTTGTTCTTTGCATTTCCTCTACATGGCTTAGTCATACTTCTTCACTCTTCTGGTAGATTTCTGTAATATACTCTACTACTTATGATACTTTCCGCTACGGTAGCCTGCATGAACACTTCCATTATGGATTCAGTCAGGAATTCAGTACTCATGATTTTCGACATCAATTCTCCTCTTGCTGGTGTTATTGGCATAATTTTAAGTACCTCAATTTGATAACGGTTTTGTTCCTGTGTCATCGTGATTCTGGTTCTGAACCGATTGCACTTTTGACGTCTTTTTACTTAAAACTTGTGGAGAGTGGCTTCAAATTGACAGAGATACTGGGCAAAGGGATTTCACAGTTTCCCGCGTTTGGGACTTAAGGAAACCAGTAGATTGACAGAGATTTGTGTCGCTAACCGACGGAAGAGGCAACTTTCGCATGATTTTGTAATGGGTAATGATTATCTTTGTGGTAGGCTGTGATCATGGACTTTACCATGAAAACTGCGACTAATATATTTACAGATCCGATCGCATTGAGTGCAAAGACACTAAGGGTACATATAATTTATTGACATGTAATGAGGAAAAGTAAATTTTTATGTATGGGCCCTGGGACCTGAAATCTAGCTTATTAGATGGAACAGGGATTCCAAACGAGGTCAGTTCATCGTCTGTGGCTGGTTGTGATCCCTCGAAGCACCTATCTGACGAAGGGGAATTTGACAAACATGTTACGACAACTTGTGACTTTGAGAGCGTCTTACTTGTGCCTATAGGTCCTACAGCGCTGGAGGCCATTAATGAGTATGTGACCGTGACATCCAAAGTTTCCTGTGCGAATATGGAAGTCATGCACTGAGAATAAGACAATAGTATGAGACATGAGACCGCAACCAAACTGCGATAAGATCGCCAGAATGAATGAAAACGTAAGAAGTGAAGCCCCAATGATAACTTAGGCATTCATGTGGAGCTAAGAACGCGATGGAGATCGCAGTGTGACATAGAGTCGCTTTGATGTGCGCCATGAATACGATCTACCAGCAGCAGAAGACAATGTTATTCCATTCATACAAGAAAGAATTGTCACAAGACCGCAATTTTTTGCATGTGTCGAAGTGGCAGAAGAGACCGTTGGTATCTCATTTAGATGGGGATGATTAATTGCAAGGGGACATAGAACTCGCAGTATTTCATAAATGTTGCATGTAATAGTAATTAGTACGTGTTTATTGTAGTTGAATTGTAATTTGTGTGTGTGTGTGTTGTGTGTGTGTGTGTGTGTGTTTGTGTGTGTGTGTGTGTGTGTGTGTGTGTGTGTGTGGATGTGGAGAGATGAAATGTCGAGCGCACGTGTATGTAGTCTATGAGCTGACGTGTCATGCTGCGCGAGACTGAGAGGAACCGTCTGTATTAGCGAGCCTATCTCTTCCAGTCTCACAACGTAACTCACACCCTTTACTTCATGTTATTTATTTTGTTTATGCATGTTTCTAATATGATGCGTTAACGTTTTTTTTATGTTCTTCAAGTGATTTTTAGAGTTGTACGATGCTTGTGTAGAAGGTGAGGGCAGCCCACACTCCATGATCTTGTAAGCTGTAAGTTCACAAACATCTATCAGAAGCATCAGGAAAATAGTGGAGAAGAAATTTTCTGGCAAATTAGTAGGCTACTTGGAATGTAGATTTATGCATGTTAAAATTAGCTTGCATGTGAGAAGGGAAATGTAGTTTATAACAGCTTAAGAAGATACAGTTAAGCAATACATTTTTTTTTCTGAGTCCGTTCACATAACTTGCACAGCTGATACCGACACTTAATAAAGATAGAGGAGGCTTTCAAATATGATGAATATGCACTTTTCATTTGATGATCACAAGCGATCAAGTACAACAGAAACCACTATAATTTCTTATATTAAATGTCATTGTGGGAACCAAATCTAGCAAACCCATAAAGGAAGAATGTTATACAGTATTATATAAACGATACTGTGCAACAGTCCTCCTTAATGGATTTGCTGGATTTGGTTCCCACAACGACAACAAATATAAGAAATGACAGTGATTTCCATTGTACCTGATCACTTGTGATCATCAAATGAAAGGTGCACATTCATCATATTTGACAGCATCCCGTATCTTTACTAAGTGTTGGTGCCAGCTGCGCAAGTTATGTGAACGAACTCAGAAAAAAAAGTATTACTTTACGGTATCTTCTTAAGCTGTTATAAACTACCTGTCACTTCTGACATGCAAGCTAATATATATATATATATATATATATATATATATATATATATATATATATATATATATTAGACTAAACTACATGGCCAGTTCCTTTTGCTGCCTTCCTTGCTGCCCAAACTTCCCTCATTCGCTCGCTGTGTTTCTGTTTCCGGTCCTCTGTCCATGCTTCTTGTCGGCTTTGTGTCTTCGGCTTCATCTTGATTGCCTTTTTGGTTGCCCATATTTCTTTCATCTTCTGGCTGTGATCTTGCTTGCGTTCTTTGGTCCATTTTATGCCTGTTCGTTTGTCACATTGTATCTCTTGTAGTTTACTTTTCTTAATGATGTTTCTGAATTTTATTCTGTCGTTTATTGTGTCTGCTAAAGATCTGTTTGGTCAGCCTGTGTGATGGCATTCTGTATAGGTGTCCATAGAATTGTAGTCTGCGTTTTCTAAATTTTTCTGTGATTGTCTCCGTATGTTTGTAGAGTTCCTCTGTAGGTTTCTTGATCCATATTCCATTGTTGTTAGTTGCGCCAAATATTTTCCTAAGTATTTTCCGTTCTACTTTTTCTAATTGTCTGATACGTGTATGCCCTAGGATTAGTGTGGTCTCTGCTGCATATAGTGCCTCAGGGAGCACCACCGTGTCATAATGACGTAATTTGGCTTTTTGTGAGATAGACTTCTTGTTGTAATGATTCCACACTACTTTTTATGCCTTGTTCAGTTTAGTCTTTCTTTCTTCGTTTGAGTCTCTGTTATGTCCACTCATTTGTAATGTTTCATTGAGGTATTTGAAGTTTGCCGTTTTGTAAATCGTGCCATACTTTGTGTTCATAGATGAGAGTTTCTTTGTGCTCATGAACTGTGTCTTTTCGTAAGAGATCTGTAGTCCAGTTTTGGAAGCGATTTCGTGCAGTTTTTCAATAGCCTCTTTTGTTTCCTTTATACCTTTCGTGACAATCACCAAATCGTCTGCAAAAGCCAGGCATTTAATCTGTAGGTTTCCTAAGGTTATCCCCTGTTGTGATGTTTCCCATTCTTTTATGACCTTATCTAACACCAGATTGAAAAGGAGAGGTGAGAGGCCATCGCCTTATCGGACACCTGTGCGAATTTCAAAGGGCTCTGATAGTTCCCCACAGAACTTTACTTTGGAGGTCGTGTTGGTTAAAGTTTGCTCTGTGATAGCCCGTGTTCTGTTGTCTACTTTGAATTCTGCTAGAATTTTGAAGAGAGTTTTCCGGTCGATAGAGTCGTACGCCTTTTTGAAGTCAACAAAGGTAATGATCAGGTTCTGTTTGTGTTGTAAAATCATTTTCAGATTCCAAATTTGTTCCGCACAAGACCGCCCTTTATGGAAGCCTGCTTGGTATTTAAATCTTGATTGCCAGACATTGCATTTACCAAAGTTGGCAAGTGTCATTAAGCATAATGTAGACCGTGGAATTGGTACACCATTTTTAATTTTACCAGCAGCTTGAATAGCGTCGGCTACAATATCAGGTATCATTGGAACATTGATACTATTAGCAAAAATATAACATTTTGGCAATCTATAATTGGTAAGGATATAATTCATTTTAGATACTCTATATGTTAACAGTATATCATCTTCAACAGTAGATGGCAATTCTAATTTTAAAGCATCTAATGCATTTTCCAGTTGACCACATACTGCTACTTTGGCCAAATTATATAGCGTCTCCATTATTCAGAAATGTACTTACAAATGTGGTGTTGCTTCTGCTGCTCGTAGATGTCGACGTTATCGGTTCAGAGTACATGATGTGCTGTGCTCCAAATCACCCTCCTTATATACTAAAATTCGGGTACAGCCGGTTAAAACAAATCCTGTTATCAACACGTGTCGGGCAACCTTTTGCTGGCGTGGGTGCTTGCTCAGATAATTGTCCTAAAAGTACAAATTATCTCGGCGGGGCAGTGACGCCGCCATCGCGACCTTGGGACCCCGGGGGGGGCCTACATTTTTTTATCAGTTGCTGACCCTCGAATCATGAAACGACGCAGTTATGTTTTCGATTCATGAGGGTCAGCAACTGGTCGGTCTGGTAGTCTAGTCTGTTCAGTAAAGCTTTAGAGAGGGTCTTGTATGTGACCGGTAGTAGGGATATTCTTCTGTAGTTATTCGGGTCAGTCTTGTCACCTTTCTCGTGTAGTGGGTGTATCAGGGCAGTTTTCCAGTCGTCAGGAATTTTCATGGTCTTCCAGATGTCTTCCAAGATCCTGTGGATGTCTTTGGTGAGTTCTGGGTCTTGTAACTTCCAGATTTCCGCGATGATGCCATCTTCTCCTGGTGCTCTACAATTCTTGATTGACTTGATTATTTCTTTAACTTCTTCTAGAGTTGGAGGTCCACTATCTGGATTGTATGTGCTCGTTTCTGTCATCATTTCTTCCATAGGGAGGTCCGTGTCGAGCAGTTTTTCAAAGTACTTTGCCAGAATGTCACAATTGTTTTTGGTATTGGTTTCTAGGGTTCCATCCGCTCTTCTGAAGCACAAGTTGGGTGGTTGATATCCAGTCATATTTTCTCTGAACGTTCTGTAGAAGTTTCTTGTATTGTTCTTCATGAAGTCCGATTCGATCTCTGTCAGTCGCCGTTTGTTATACTGTCGTTTTTCACTGCGAATGATTTTGCTTGATTGCTTCTGTGTTTTCAAGAAGTTCATCCAATTCTCTTGGGATTTATGGCTACTAAATTTTTTCCACGCACTGATTCGTTGGTCAGTAGCTTGGTCACATGTGTGGTTCCACCAACGGTGTTGCCGTGTGCGTGGTGCTTGTGCTAGTTTCATGGCCTCTCGGATTCTTCGTGAAAGTTGTGTCCAGTCTGTCGTTTTCTCCATTTTAATTTTGTGTAATATTTGTGTCTGGTTTAAATTAACGTATTCTGGATCTGGTTTAACAATTTTGTTCTTCTGGAGCTTTTTCTTGGGCAAAAGACAAATCCCGATCTGTAGTAGGTGGTGGACTGAGTCGAAGTAGCCTTTACGGGTGTCTATGTTCAAAATTTCTTTTTGTGAGTCTTTCTGGACTATTACGTAGTCGATTTGTAGTTCTCGCTTTCCGCTTGGGAATTTCCATGTGGTAAGTTTTCGTGTTGGTTTCTTGAATTTTGTTGACATAATGGCGAGGTCGTGGCTTTTGCAAAAGTCTATCAGATGTTTTCCGTTTTTGTTGGTGTCCTTGTGTGGAGTATGTTTTCCTGTGATATGTCTGTATATCTTTTCTTTTCCGAGTTTAGCGTTGAAGTCTCCCAGTATTATTTTGACTCTATGTGCAGGAATTTTTCTGATAGTTTCTTCCATTGTCGTCCAGAAGTCATCAATTTCGTCCGGGTTTTTCCTGTTGTAGTCATTAGTCGGTGCATGTGCGTTGATTATTGTGTAGGATTTATTGGCTGATTTCACTGTGATGGTGCTGATTCTTTCGTTTGGTGACGAAAAGTCGATTATTCTGTCCGTGATGGACCTGTGTACTTCAAATCGTGTGCCAAAAAGCTTTCGGTTTTTCAGTTGTCTCGATGGTTTTCCTTTGTATATTCTAAAATTCTCCGTGTTGAAATGGTCTTCGTCTGTGAATCGTGTTTCTTGCAGTGCACATATTTTGATTTAAAATTTTTCGAGAGTGTCTGTCAGTTGTTTCATCTTTCCTGTCTTCATCAGTGTGTTCACGTTGAGTGTGCCGATGTAGAGTTTGCGTTTGGTCTTGAGGGAGTTTGAGAAGCTCCGATTCTTCTCATGATGTCCGTGAGCCCCCGGAATCCGATGCTCACGACGATCCCAGTCTATTGACTGGGGCCGGGGTAATGAGATTTTTCTCGTTGTACCATCATGATGTTTAGTAGTTGGATGTATGGCACGATGCCGAGTACAACCTGACTTTCCAGATCAGGAGGTTGGTTGAGGCCGCCACTGACATGTGGAGCAGACGCCTTTTGTAGCCGCCCACTGTCGGAACAGACGCTTCTAGTAGTTTTGGTCCGCCCCAAGTATTTCATTTCCTCGCTACCACCTATATCTAGGAGGCATTCCCCTATCCGCCACCTGGGGAGGCGCTCGGTTGCAGGTTTACTAACCGCCCCGATATATATATATATATATATATATATATATATATATATATATATATATGTATGTGTGTGTGTGTGTGTGTGTGTGTGTGTGTGTTCGTTTAGGCATGTCTGAAAGAACAGACACCATTTTGATCCAATAGCCACTATGAATTAAGAGAAAGGAATTACAGACACTGGCTGCGAGTGGCATTGATTTAAATCAAAGGGGAAAGTTGAAAGTTTGTGCTTGACTGGGATTCGAATCCAGGTATCCTGCTTGATAGGCAGATGCTCTAACCACTAAGTCACCCATACACAGTGGTCATCGCAACTGCACAGACTACTCTAGCTCGCCTCCCATCAGACCTAAATTCTGAACTTATCCACAGTTCACTAATATAGTGTCCCTTGCTCATTATCTTCATTACTCGCGGCATTTCACCGATTCCCGTAAGAGTTCGAGCCTAGTATCCATCTGCACTGAAGAGATTAATCACCTTTCTCGCATTCATTATATCTTCAAACTGCAGTGTCGGATTCCTAACTAGAAATAGAGGGAAAAAGGTCCTATGAACATGTGTCCAGAAATGCACCGTTGCCCCGGTAGTAGGCGCTGGCTAATGACAGTTCCTCTGAGTATGTGTCATGTCTTCATTGTGCGCTGCAGGCTGTGTGATTGACGCAACGTACTGTTAGCAGCAGAATGGTCCGGTATTTACACTCCTGGAAATGGAAAAAAGAACACATTGACACCGGTGTGTCAGACCCACCATACTTGCTCCGGACACTGCGAGAGGGCTGTACAAGCAATGATCACACGCACGGCACAGCGGACACACCAGGAACTGCGGTGTTGGCCGTCGAATGGCGCTAGCTGCGCAGCATTTGTGCACCGCCGCCGTCAGTGTCAGCCAGTTTGCCGTGGCATACGGAGCTCCATCGCAGTCTTTAACACTGGTAGCATGCCGCGACAGCGTGGACGTGAACCGTATGTGCAATTGACGGACTTTGAGCGAGGGCGTATAGTAGGCATGCGGGAGGCCGGGTGGACGTACCGCCGAATTGCTCAACACGTGGGGCGTGAGGTCTCCACAGTACATCGATGTTGTCGCCAGTGGTCGGCGGAAGGTGCACGTGCCCGTCGACCTGGGACCGGACCGCAGCGACGCACGGATGCACGCCAAGACCGTAGGATCCTACGCAGTACCGTAGGGGACCGCACCGCCACTTCCCAGCAAATTAGGGACACTGTTGCTCCTGGGGTATCGGCGAGGACCATTCGCAACCGTCTCCATGAAGCTGGGCTACGGTCCCGCACACCGTTAGGCCGTCTTCCGCTCACGCCCCAACATCGTGCAGCCCGCCTCCAGTGGTGTCGCGACAGGCGTGAATGGAGGGACGAATGGAGACGTGTCGTCTTCAGCGATGAGAGTCGCTTCTGCCTTGGTGCCAATGATGGTCGTATGCGTGTTTGGCGCCGTGCAGGTGAGCGCCACAATCAGGACTGCATACGACTGAGGCACACAGGGCCAACACCCGGCATCATGGTGTGGGGAGCGATCTCCTACACTGGCCGTACACCACTGGTGATCGTCGAGGGGACACTGAATAGTGCATGGTACATCCAAACCGTCATCGAACCCATCGTTCTACCATTCCTAGACCGGCAAGGGAACTTGCTGTTCCAACAGGACAATGCACGTCCGCATGTATCCCGTGCCACCCAACGTGCTCTAGAAGGTGTAAGTCAACTACCCTGGCCAGCAAGATCTCCGGATCTGTCCCCCATTGAGCATGTTTGGGACCGGATGAAGCGTCGTCTCACGCGGTCTGCACGTCCAGCACGAACGCTGGTCCAACTGAGGCGCCAGGTGGAAATGGCATGGCAAGCCGTTCCACAGGACTACATCCAGCATCTCTACGATCGTCTCCATGGGAGAATAGCAGCCTGCTTTGCTGCGAAAGGCGGATATACACTGTACTAGTGCCGTTATTGTGCATGCTCTGTTGCCTGTGTCTATGTGCCTGTGGTTCTGTCAGTGTGATCATGTGATGTATCTGACCCCAGGAATCCAAGCAGATGGAAACTGTCGAGAGGCAGCGCAGCTATAACGAAACAAGTACGCTCACAGACACTAACCACATTACATAACATATCAAGACCTTTTTTGGCGTTTGTGTGATCATGGGTCCTTTCAGACAGACGAACGTGAAGGAAGGCAGCGGACGGTGCATACACCAAATCTGGAGGACTGGTTACTACAGGACATTGAGACAAGCTCCAGACAAGTTGGCCGGCCGAAGTGGCCGAGCGGTTCTACTCGCTACAGTCTGGAACCGCGCGACCGCTACGGTCGCGGGTTCGAATCCTGCCGCGGGCATGGATGTGTGTGATGTCCTTAGGTTAGCTAGGTTTAAGTAGTTCTAAGTTCTAGGGGACTGATGACCTCAGAAGTTAAATTCCATAGTGCTCAGAGCCATTTGAACCAGACAAGTGGCCCGCCAACATAGTATAAGCCAAAGTACGATTATGTCTGTCCTTCATAACAGTTACTATCCCTATCACATGCAACGAGTGCAAGTATTTCAGCAGCGGAAGGATTTTGCCGATGGTTTTTTACAGCAGACACGATAATGATGGGATGCTTTACAGTATGCTGCGTCAATCTCACTGCATGCAACACACAAGGGACACACGTCACGTGGTCAGAGAAAGTGTCATTAGACACCGCCATGTTCAAAGCACCTTTTTTCCTCCATTTCCAGTCAGGAACCCGTCCCTGCAGTAATCTGTTGGTTTTTTCTTTTCTTTTTTTTTTTTTGTCACCCTGAGAAAAGCAAGGGCAAACCACCTCCATTAGGACATTGTCTAGTACGGCGGTACGGGTCTCCTGCATAGTTCCCCTACGCTCTGTCAAGAAGCACGGGACTTCATTTTCATTTTCTTTGGATTTGTGGATTATGTTCGAAAGAACAGGCAGCATTTTGATACAGCAGCCACTTTGAATTAAGACAAAGGGATTTCATACATTGGCTGCGAGCGGACATTGGTTTAAACAAATAGGGAACGTTGAAAATTTGAGGCAGACTGGGCTTCTTTCCTGAGTCTACTGCTACAACGCAGATGCTCTGGCCACTAAGGCACTCGGACAAATTGATTTTCCATGGTGTATTATTTGGGGTGGCACCCACTGTATTTCTTTGACGAATATTGTTGCTTGAACCGCTGCGCGATCGACGGTTCGCGCCACGTCTCCTGGAACACCATCTTTGGCGTGAAAGGGGCGTGGCACGTTTTCCACGAGTGACGTTGGGGCCGTTTTCCGGGAGAGGGAGTGATTGAATTAGCACGAATAGTGTAGGTCTGCAGGGCTGACTCTTTGTCCAGCCACCTATGTGACAGCCAAGTATCTCTGGCTGAGCATCTTGCAGACATGATGGACATGCACCGGAACCGGGACGACAAATTATTCCTTTGGCCGACCAGATTTGGAGTCGGGCGTAGGTGGCCGTCATCCACGCATTTCCTGGAGGCTTCCAGTTTTCCCACTACTGGTCACCGCACATCAGTTTTGGATGCTCGGTAAGCTACTTTTGGTTCGTTGCTTTGGTGCCGAGACCACGCACATTCGTAAAGACTGTAACGTCACCTTAGAAAAATTAATGAATTACTGTGCTGATAAACATCTTATGTTATTTGATTTTCAAACAGCTGAGCAAAACTGAACGTACTCAGACATTCGCTAAAGTGACACACAATATTTTTAGCGCAACGCAGTCTGACTTTCAGTAATCCCTACAAAAGAATGGCCCTGACTAACAATAACCTATACCTTTCATGAATTATTACCTCACAAAAATCTTCGGTACTCGAACTACTGCAATACAGCGAGCGCCACTACTGCCAGCTAAATAAAAGATTCAAACTACTGAAGGCACTAACTACTGATAGGCATAGTTAGCAAATGAAAGATTTTGATAGAGAAAAAACAATGTATTTACCTTAATGTTGTTCAAAACTCATATTATATATAGCAGTTCATGACATCCAGTCTTACAAATTTACTGTCTCTGTCCAGATCATCCGCTCTCAAAACTACGCCATTTCTCTCCCCACAGCCACCATTGCTGGCAGCTCACCTCCAACTGCGCAACGCTACGCGCTGTTAACAGCCAACAGCGCAACACTACAATAGTAAATTCCAACAATGCCACCCAGCCACAGACTGCACACAGCACAGCCAGTACAGAGCGCTACGTGGCGGTGGCGTTACCAATATAAGAACCTAAACACCCTACTTACAAGACTTATCTTGCTCCCCACTGTGAGCTTGATAATTGTGAGTGGTTCTATTCCTGCGTGTGTTTGTGTCTTGCTGCTTCTACCGTATATGGGAGTCGGTTCAGCCTCCCATTGTTGTTCCCTGCTCCTGTGTCTGGCCAGGCGATTTGAGGAGCGCGTTGCTAGTATGGAAACGTAACAATTTCAATTCAGTATCTGTCATTGAGGTGTGATTTGATTGTATCTTTTAAGTTATTGGGGTTTCGTAATTTTTTATGTTCGATGTGTCATGATACGTGAGATTCATCTTTTTGTTGGGTTAAATATCCAAGTCAAGCCTGTGTTCGATGCAGGTGAGGTTCATCAGCCAACCATTCGCGTCTTCCTTCCACCAATGTTTCCCGTCCCTCGGTACGGTTAAATATTTACCGTTTCCGTCTCGTGGCGTGATATGAAGCTCTATCTCGGTTGGCCGCAGAACTTCTTTACAATCAGTGGCTGACTTGGGCAGTTACATTACCATCTTCTAACGACTTTTTACAATTGTTCTGTCGATGTTGTCAGCGTGTAACCTGAGGCTTCAGTTTTTACTCGTTCTACTTAAATACTACTTCTCTGTCCATCAGACTATCATTGCATGTTTGTGTCTTAGGGCGTGCTCCCACTGGTTGCTTAGAAGAAGTGTGTGGTGAGCAGTGTATCGTCGGGTCCGTTCGTCCGGACCAAAATTCCCGATATTTGGTGGTTTCTTATCAATTAGCTTTATTTGCTTTTCTGTTCTTTTAATGAGCTTCTTTAGGTAAACGTGAATTATTTGTTGTGTTTCAGTCAAAGATCTATATTGCCTGCCTGTTTTTAAGACTGTTTTACTATCATGTTATACTTGATCTAAAACACTGTTACTCAGAGCTTTCTTGAGTTCTATAATTAATCGTTCATATCTTTAACAAAGGAAAATAACTTTTGAAGAGCGTGTTTTACCGATTATCAGTAATTTCTTAAATCGTTTTACCTAATTTGATGGTTTTGTCTTAATACGTCAAGGTCCCGTTGACCTACCTGGTGAAGTTACTTTTCCTGAGGAGTGTTAATACGAATGATGGTCAATCTTTGTTTTGCTAGGGCCTTCCACTCCCAGACAGCCTTACACCAGTAGTGTGTACCACTGTTGTTTCGTGTTTTTTGGGGTTTCAACCTTCTTGACAACTCTGGAATGTCGAGGAATACTTCAATGATCTGAAACCGACACGGGACGCAGCAGCTGCCACGCAGGGGCTTTTCGACATACAATACTACAATTTTTTGGACTCTGTAAGAAAACTGGTAATGTGTGGTTACGTAGCGCCGATCGTTCATTGCTTGCAACTGCAGATTGAGCCCAACAATGCAAAGCCGATAGATCGGGAAATACAGCGCCCTAGAGGTTAGACTGGAAAAAAATGAACAAAACTGGCAAAGCAAGGGCAGCCAACGGATCTGAAAAGTGGTAATGGTTCGACCAGCGAGAGAGCAGATGGCCAGTGAGTGATCAGAAGTTCAGCGACGGATCGATCAAGAGAAGAAGATCCGTCGATGACTGAGAAGAAGTGATTTCTGTACTCTTTTTCACAGTGTTCTGCTTTGCCTTCTGGACACATATCGGTCTATTGTCGGCTGATTTTTTGGAGTCTGAGCCGGATACCTGCATTCATTACGATGTCCATCATCACTTTGTGACATTCTCATTTTCTGTTTCATGTCGAATCGACTTTCTTATGGTCCATTTCTTAAGTCTTGAACTTGTGACAGTGTACCCTGGTCTGAGCTCTGCTTTCAGATACAACGCCGACGTTGTCCCTACGAGACAATCACTGCAGACATTACGCTACGGGTGCACGACCAATAACACAGCATCAGCGGCCAAGGAGGGGATCAATACATTCCACCAACCTCGCATCAGCTACACGTGCCTGCAAGCAACACAAATTCCGTTAGATTGTGAGCTGAAGTAGCTAATCCACCTCTTACTTGCTCAGTTGCTGAGTCATTTCTACGTCCAGTCCAATCAACCTTGAAGTTATATTTGTATTGTTGATCTATGAATGATAATGGAAATTAATGCTAATGTTTTCATGCATTTATAATTTTTTAATTTAATTTACTATATTTTTGGCGTCTGACTTCATTTGCGTATTAATCCCTCAACCAATTTATTTTAGTACATTTTTGACACCAAACGCGTGACTCTTTTCACACTAATCCCTCAAACATTCTAATTTCAGTACGTCAGTTCAGTCTAATCTGTTGTTAGTATTCGCCAGCAGTTTTGTGCTATTATCGGAAAGTGGTGCTAGCAGAACAAACGGACTTCACCAGCTTGATTAAACTGAATTAATCACGTTTCCGTGGAAAGTTGATTTAGTTGTAGCCCTTGATCTTCATGGCTTTGAAATGATATCATTCGGTGATTAGACGCCAGTTTAGGTGATCCTTCAACTGTTCGCGTTGTGTCTTCTCCATACTAGTGGTAGAATTTTTTAATTATTTTGCATCCAATTTGGTAGATGCTGGAAATTTATCACTGATATAGGAGTGGTGATTACGACCAACGATGCGGCGATCTTCATGAAGAGTCTCTTACAGGCGTAGCATATGCTGAGAATCGATCTGACTACGCCGATAAACGGCTTAACTAAGAATTGCTGGAATAAAATGTTGGTCACAGACTCAAGAAGTAAGCTTTGTTAGCGGGTGCGGGACTCTCGTTTTCCATCAAGCTCCAAGGGTTCTGCCTATACCTTCCTACGATCTGTTATGACTTGAGGCATCCATACCTCTGTCGTATAGATGACTGTTGCTATATAGGTCACTCCTTTCGGATGATACAAAGCGGGCCGCCAAGCTCAACATTTCCATCCGCTAGACACATCAATACCAACAGTGTCACATGCTCTCTATCCGCGAGATACTGTGTAGGTTTTGGGGAATTAACTGTCAAAATCCGCCGATCTAGAATTGTATGCTGTGACCTCTTCTCCGGAATTTGCTCTGCTACCTGGATACGAAACAGTTGTCTCCAAGTTCCCCCGCCCCGTCCCCCACCAACAACCGCCCTCCACGTCGTCTACGAAGGCAGGTCAGTGCGTTTTAATTTTAATTACATCGTTGACTTTCGGTTGTTGAACCATGAAGTCACTGACAGATATACACTACTGGCCATTAAAATTGCTACACCACGAAGATGACGTGCTACAGACGCGAAATTTAACCGACAGGAAGAAGATGCTGTGATATGGAAATGATTAGCTTTTCAGAGCATTCACACAAGGTTGGCGCCGGTGACAACACCTACAACTTTCTGACACGAGGAAAGTTTCCAACCGATTTCTCATTCACAAACAGCAGTTGACGGGCGTTGCCTGGTGAAACGTTGTTATGATGCCTCGTGTAAGGAGGGGAAATGCGTACCATCACATTTCCGACTTTGATAAAGGTCAGATTGTAACCTATCGCGATTGCGGTTTATCGTATCGCGACATTACTGCTCCCGTTGGTGGAGATCCAATGACTGTTAGCAGAATACGGAATCGGTTGGTTCAGGAGGGTAATACGGAATGCCGTGCTGGATCCCAACAGCCTCGAATCACTAGCAGTCGAGATGACAGGCATCTTATCCGCATGGCTGTAACGGATCGTGCAGCCACGTCTCGATCCCTGAGTCAGCAGATGGGGACGTGTGCAAGACAACAACCATCTGCACGAACAGTTCGACGACGTTTGCAGCAGCATGGACTATCAGCTCGGAGACCATGGCTGTGGTTACCCTTGACGCTGCATCACAGACAGGAGCGCCTCTGATGGTGTACTCAACGACGAACCTGGGCGCACGAATGGCAAAACGTCATTTTTTCGGATGAATCCAGGTTCTGTTTACAGCATCATGATGGTCGCATCCGTGTTTGGCGACATCGCAGTGAACGGACATTGGAAGCGTGTATTCGTCATCTCCATACTGGCGTATCACCCGACGTGATGGTATGGGGTGCCATTGGTTACACGTCTCGGTCACCTCTTGTTCACATTGACGGCGCTTTGAACAGTGGACGTTACATTTCAGATGTGTTGCCACCCGTGGCTCTACTCTTCATTCGATCCCTGTGAAACCCTACATTTCAGCAGGATAATATAAGACCGCATGTTGCAGGTCCTGTACGGGCCTTTCTGGATACAGAAAATGTTCGACTGCTGCGCTGACCAGCACATTCTCCAGATCTCTCACCAATTGAAAACGTCTGGTGAATGGTAGCCGTGCAACAATACGCCAGTCACTACTCTTGTTGAACTGTGGTATGGTGTTGAAGCTGCATGGGCAGCTGTACCTGTACACACCATCCTAGCTCTGTTTGACTTAATGCCCAGGCGTATCAAGGCCGTTATTACTGCGAGAGGTGGTTGTTCTGGGTACTGATTTCTCAGGATCTATGCACCCAAATTGCGTGAAAATGTAATCACATGTTAGTTCTAGTATAATATATATGTCCATTAAATACTAGTTTTTCATCTGCATTTCTTCTTGGTGTAGCAATTTTAATGGCCAGTAGTGTAAATTCTCTCTCCTGGACGAATATTCAAAGTAACCATTATACTGTTTATTGATAAATAAATATTTTACATTTCACATAACACACAGATAGGCTACTTTAGATAAGGATATTAAAAATTGTTAAAACATTACAAGTTGTTTTGTTTCATGTGTTCCGTACCTAATAGTCTATTGCATTGTTGAATGCTGTAGATTTTTCTATAAAACTTAACTTCACAAACGGTCTCTTATGAAACTAGTCTTTCTCGTGTTATAATGAGACACCATCTCGAGTGCTAAAAGTGCTGCTGACCGTTAAGAAGCTCTCGACACACTCAGTGTATAGCTGCTTCAGGATATTGTCTCTTAGGTTCCTTTAGAAGATACCCAAAACCTATGTGATTAATTACCTCCACGTCACCGGCCGGAGTGGCCGTGCGGTTCTAGGCGCTACAGGCTGGAGCCGAGCGACCGCTACGGTCGCAGGTTCGAATCCTGCCTTGGCCATGGATGTGTGTGGTGTCCTTAGGTTAGTTAGGTTTAATTAGTTCTAAGTTCTAGGCGACTGATGACCTCAGAAGTCGTATAGTGCTCAGAACCATTTGAACCATTTAAACCTTCACGTCCCCGTATTCACAACTGGAGGTGTCTTCTGTACCAAGCCTGTGCAGTTGTTGTCCGAAGCACCCAGGTCATTACTGTAATACCAAATTTTATTGAAGCAAATGATTTCCTATCACGGATGTGAATAACACTTCATGCGACGCCACGACAATTCGGAGGACAGAGGATAAAATGTGAAGTGTGTTATGAAGCAATTTTTCGATTTGGCATTTTTCATACACAGAATGGTTTCTAATTTCAGCTCCAGGACGTTCGATTACCACTTGAGCTTAAAACCACCCACATGAATTCTCAGTAGAAAAATACGAATAACAGTAAAAAAAATTCCACCTGTAAGGGGAGATAGCTACAGAGTAGAGATTAATTTAAAAAGAACGATGAAGTTTTCCACCCATAGTATAATACATTCAAAATCGACCACGTAGCCCGAAAAATTCTGTCGGGTTAACAGCAGCTGCCGCAACTTGGCGCCCCAGTTTCACGAGGACTGTCCTGAAATAGTGGATTATCCAGTGGATCGGGCGGGCCGTAAATTTAAACATCAATCAAAACGGTGACACCAGACATTTCCCCCGAGATAATTTGTTAATGGCGGCTCGGCGTCCGCCCTCCCACCTCGCGGACAGTGACCCGAAAAACTGGCGAGTGACGCCTATCGATCACCGCGCGCACAACGCTTCCGAAGCGTCGCACACGGGAGCACGCACCGAGAGTGCGTGCGCTGCGGCGGCGACGTGGAGGTTCCACCGCCTCTGGACGCGCGGCGGCATTGTGGTCGTGGTCGTGGTCAGGCTTCAGCGGCAGGGGGAGGTTTATAGGACGGCAGGGGGCAAGCAGTGGATAGGCCCGCCCGCCCGCACAAATGTCGCCAGCTTCTCTCTGCGGATATTCACACGAATTGGTTTTCTCTCTCCGGAGCGGTCGAGCCGCCTTCTTCGACTGCCTCTGTAGCAATTTCCGGTGCCGACACGGTGCTCCCGAGGGGAACGGCCTGGCCTCGTAGGGAAGACCAGCTCCGGAGGGACAGGGAGAGGGGTGAGTCGGGGGCAGCGGGGGTGGAACGAGAGCTTGCGGACTGAGCGGGCAGCCCCTCCCCCTCCCCCCCCCCCCCTGGTCTACTTTCGCCGTCACGCATGCACGGTCCGAGAAAAGGACACATCCGTATGAGGACTGCAGTTCGTGCTTGAGCGCACTTCGACCCTGACCTCAGGAAGCCCTCTCACCGACTCAGATATGGTACTCCTGTGTTCGTTTTATTATTAGATAGATTTCCCGTCATTCTGAGGGCCATGAGTTACGCTGATTACGTCCCAGAAACAGTACAGAGTCTGACTGTAAAGTTTCGACATGTAACCCTGAAAAAATAAAGTTAGTGATTAATTTTTGTCGCGACGACGCTTTTGAATAAATTTTTCACGGAGTTCCTGTCTAATTACATTTGTCAGTCTCAAGCTTTCGACGTCTTCCTCCTTCGTCAACGACAGATAAGATTTCAGTAAGCCTGTAAGAGCTGCTACCGTATACAGCCTCGTGAACAAACATATGATTATTTTGATAAAACGAAAATACCAGTCGGTTATAATTAAAGTACAGCTACTCACAGTTTTTCGTTGTGGGCAATAATTCTCGTCTGGCAGTGAATATTGATAGACATTCTTCTGCGTTAATGTGGAATCGATTCACGTTAGAAAAAAATTAGTTCCAATTTTGTCCACCAGGTGCAAATCTGGCGCTCTACACTGTGTGGTGGTGTGACATCCGCGTTATCATTTGATGAGCCATAGCGTAAGTGAACAGTATGGCTATCGAGAAGAGAGACTGTGCATTGTCAGTGGAAGGGCTTTGCGCGAACGGCAGCAACTAAAGTGCTGCATTCAGAGAAGGTCTAAGGAGAGGCCGGATGTCATTGAATGGTTAGAGAACATGACAATGGAATTCTAAAACAAGGATAAGCGTGATGTGATAGCTGGAAGAGGAAGACGTCCTGTCCGGGTGGAAGTTACTGACGAGATTGCTATTGCGATAAACCTGACGATGCAGTAAGTGCTTGGGTAGTGCTTGCACTCGGGCACTGTCGCAACAACTGTCCATCCCGTACTCAGCGCTTCGGCAAGGTCTGCGGCCTATATTACACTGGTGACTGGACAGTATCCAGACTGTGGAGCGGCTGAAACCTCATGATCCGCTGCTAAGTTCTGAATTTGCTCTTCGGTTTGTGGCATGGATCGATGTTGGTAACATGTGACCTGGTAATGTTCTATGGAATGACGAGGCACGTTTTATACTAAAAGGTGCAGTGAATTCACAGAACTACTGAATTTAGGATACTGTTCAACCGAGTGCTCTGCGCGAAGAGCCATAGCACTCGCCATATGTGACCGCTCTCAGCCCGTTCTTCTCTGAAGAGAATACACCCGTAGACCCTGTCAGATGTACCGTGACATCTGCATCCCCTCGAGGCCTCCTCGTACAGCATGACATTCCTGCTTTGGAAGAGCGAAAGTGTGTGGGGACTGCTGTTTTCCTGAAAGATGGGCAATACCTGATATCGCTAGCATGGTGAAAGACTCCCTTAATGCAACTTCCCACGAACGTGTTATTCCAAAAGTTTTCCAGATGCATGGCCTACAAGCACGTCTGATATGAATCCATGTGATTTATTGATCTGGGGATATTTAAAAAAACGCGTTTACCAGGGACACGTTCAGCCTCTGCCCGATCTGCACTCCTGTATACAGGGACACGTTGCTCAGATTATATCGAAACTGCTGCGATCAGCTGTTCATCACGGCGTTTTACGGATGCAACACCTCGTCGACGTCTCTGGTGCTGATACTGAACAAATTGTGTAAGCGGTGGTTAATAATAAAATCAACATTATGCCTTTCTCACTTGTTTGACATTTCCTGTCCACGTCCAATTTCTAGTCCATTACATAGGATACAGTTCTAAGGGTCTTTCTTGCATTCACATCGCCGGATTTGCACCTGTGGCGCAAACTTCCGTATGTCGTTCTGTCTACGATCCCATCGCCCGCACCTTTGCTTGGATTCTCGCCACAGGGTCTCAAGTTTCGGATAGCCAGAGTGGTTACGGTGCCTGATCGCGAAAGCCGGCAAAACCGGGTTCGTGTCCAGGTCCGGCACATATTTTCCTGCGTCACTAATAGGTAATATCTTCATGCCTAATGCAGATAACGTTAGAAACATTTTGCAATTGAGAGTAAATTTCATAAATTTAGTACAACTGCTAGATCGTCACCGATGTCTGTTTCATCAGATATTGTTAAAAACAATTTTTTTGTTTTTTTGGAGGTACCTGCGCTAGTCCTGATAAGAAGTGAATATTCTACACAACAGGATCATAGGATGCCGACGTAGAATCCAAAGGGAATTTAATAAAGAAACTAGTGTAGTCCATTAAGAACTTGAAGTATTGTCAGGTAATTTGTTTTCAGCAGCAGTGCAAATGTGCCAGATGTATCAAGCCGATCCAGAGGGCGTCCTTAATCATCAGTATTGTCCTGATACATTTGAAACATTTTCGCTTTCACATTATAAATGCAGTGACAGTTTATGTCACTTTCACTGTGGTAGAATGTACGGACTTTTAACCATTTATTGAGCGTGCCAACTTACGTTACCTGTTCCTTTATTCCCTACAAAAAGTTGTATGAAAAATAAATAAGCTTAGGTTAGGGCTTAACATACCGTTGACGGCGAGGTCTTTGGAGGCGGAGTACAAGTTCGGATATGGGACGGAAATCCCAACAATCGCCTTAATTGACTTTAGAGGAAACAAAGGAAAACCGGACAGGGAACCGAACCACAGTCCTCCCGAATACGAGTCTATTGTTTTACCTCTTCACCACATCGTTCGCTTTGCATAAACAAATCTTCTGTTTATTTCATCCACAACGTTTTTAGATTGTGAAAACTCATTACGACTTGTCTTCTTAGGGACAATAACCGCAGATTTCTTGCAGGAGCACGTGAACTGGCGAAGAGTTTAGCGTCCTAGATGCACTGGTACAATTCGAAAAAGTAGGTCAAACGGTCTATAGGCACAGCGCAGCAAATAGTTTAAGGGTTCAAGCAGGCTATAAAATAAGCGTTCTTCACAACATTTAAAAAAGCTGCAACACGAACATGACGTGCTACAGACTCGAAATTTAGCCGACAGGAAGAAGATGCTGTGATATGGAAATGATTAGCTTTTCAGAGCATTCACACAAGGTTGGAGCCGGTGGTGACACCTACAACGTGCTGAAATGAGGAAAGTTTCCAACCTATTTCTCATACACAAACAGCAGTTGACGGGCGTTGCCTGGTGACACGTTGTTGTGATGCCTCGTGTAAGGAGGAGAAATGCGTACCATCACGTTTCCGACTTTGATAAAGATCGGATTGTAGCCTATCGCGATTGCGGTTTATCGTATCGCGACATTGCGGCTCGTGTTGGTCCAGATCCAATGACTGTTAGCAGAATATGGAATCGGTAGTTTCAGGATGGTAATACGGAACGCTGTGCTGGATCCCAACGGCCTCCTATCCATGAGTCAACAGATGGGGACGTTTGCAAGACAACAACCGTCTGCACGAACAGTTCGACGACGTTTGCAGCAGCATGGCCTATCAGTTCGGAGAGCAAGGCTCCAGTTGCCCTTGACGCTGCATCACAGACAGGAGCGCCTACGATGGTGTATTCAACGACGAACCTGGGTGCACGAATGGCAAAACGTCATTTTCTCAGATGAATCCAGATTCTGTTTACAGCATCATGATGGTCGCATCCGTGTTTGGCCACATCGCGGTGAACGGACACTGGAAGCGTGTATTCGTCACCACCATACTGGCGTATCACCCGGCGTGTTGGTTTGGGGTGCCATTGCTTACACGTCTCGGTCACCTCTTGTTCGCATTGACGGCACTTCGAACAGTGGACGTTACATTTCAGATGTGTTGACCCGTGGCTCTACCCTTCATTCGATCCCTGTGAAACCCTACATTTCAGCAGGATAATGCGCGACCGCATGTTGCAGGTTCTGTACGGGCCTTTCTGGATACAGAAAACCTTCGACTCCTGCCCTGGCCAGCACTTTCTCCAGATATCTCTGTGGTATCAACGCCAGACACCACACTTGCTAGGTGGTAGTTTTAAATTGGCCACGGTCCATTAGTACATGTCGGACCCGCGTGTCGCCACTGTCAGTGATCGCAGACCGAGCGCCACCACAAGGCAGGTTTCGAGATACGGACTAGCACTCGCCCCAGTTGTGCGGAGGACTTTGCTAGCGACTACACGGACGAAGACTCGCTCATTTGCAGAGCAGCTAGTTAGAATAGCCTTCAGCTAAGTCCATGGCTACGACCTAGCAAGGCGCCATTAGCATTACATTGCATTTATCTAGAGAGAGTCTCACTTGTATCATCAAGAACGCTGTATACAAATGGTGGATTAAAGTTAAAAATGATGGATTAAAGTTAAGTATTCCAGCAGCTACGTACTTTTCTTTATAGCATTCATTACGTATCCTGTTTCAGACCTCACGCCACCCTGCGTGAGTTAGCGCGTGCATCTTGGCTGCCTCTTTCTATTAGTGTACGTAGTGTTGGCAAGTCTGCCGACACTACACATATTTGGCGACGAGGATGGGATTCGAACCCACGCGTGCAGAGCACATTGGATGCCCTTGGACAGCTCGTCCAGGGTCAACGTGCAATGCAAAGCGATGCGGCAGCCGCTGCTTCACCGCTACCGCAGCCACAACATGCAGTTGCACCCCCATTTCGACCGTATGACGCGGCGATGGAAACATGGACGGAGTGGTCACGCCAATTTGGATTTCATCTCGCCGCCTACAGAATTCAACGTAACGAGCGGCAGCCTCACTTATTGTCGTGTGTAGGGGTGCAAACGTACCGTGTGATAGTGAAATTATTTCCCCGACGCGACGTAGCAACTCTGTCCTACGAAGAAATTTTGTCTGCTTTAGATGCCTATTTCAAGGAAACAGTTAATGTAGTTGCAAAAAGGTATATGTTCTTTCGTACAAAACGTACGGCCGGTCAAACTAATCGGGAGTGGGTTGCAACTTTGCAAGGCCTTGTTAAGGGATTGTGCTTTTGAGTGTGAATGTGGACTCCCTTATTCAGATACTATGGTCCGTGATGCAATTGCACAGAACGCTTCTGATGTTTGTATACGGGAGCAAATTTTGAAACTAGTCAATCCCTCCCTTCAACAAGTGATAGACATATTGGATAGGCAAGACACACTTGACTTTGCTCAGGAATCATTTGCAACTTCGCCAGCTGTGTCACATTAACCGGCACGCCGGGCGAGCTGCACGGAACTGTAAACAGCCCTCGCGCACGTCCGCGCAGCTACGTGTCCCGCGCAAGCACGCAAATGCAGTGAAATCATGCCCGCGGTGTGCTACTAGACATTCGCGTGAGAATTACCTGTCATGCCAAGCTATTTGCTTTTTCTGTAATAAAAACGGACATGTTCAGAGTGTTTGCCAGAAAAAGCTCAGATCGGACACTCACAACGATTCCAGGCCCTTTGCTTCGCGCCGGAATCGAACCAAGAATACTCAGGCTCGTGAACCTTCACCCATGGACATTCATGTAGTTAATTCCACTCCGCCCAGTGCCACTCTTTCTAACAGTGACTGTGTTCGTCCCACAAAAAGTGTGCATCGACGTCGCTGGAAATCACGTCGATTAGCAAGTGATTCTGTACCAGTGTCTGTTCACGTTGCACGAGACAGTCGCTCTTATCGTCAGCAGGACAATAAACTTTTTGTAGACTTGGACACTAATGGTAACGTGATCCCGTTCCAGCTCGATACCGGAGCTGCAGTTTCTCTGATCACTAAAGACACGTACAACCAACTGGGCACTCCTCCGTTGCATGCCGCAATTGTTCAGCTAACTACATATTCAGGTCACATGATCCCTGTGTTAGGACAGTGCAGCCTTCTTGGAAGATACAAGGGACAAACAAAACTTGTGTGTTTTTACGTCCTTCGTTCTTCTTCTGCAGTGAACTTGTTTGGTTTAGATTTATTTCAGTTGTTTAACGTGTCTATAGTGAATCAGGTCCTATCAGTGAACCAGACTGTGCCTTCAGCCAGTGTTTCTCGTCTATGTGAAGAATTTGCAGACATTTTTGCACCGGGCCTTGGTTGCGCTAAAAACTATAAAGCACATTTGGAACTGAAAGTAAACGCGCAACCTAAATTTTTCAGAGCGCGCAATGTTCCCCACGCATTGCGTGATGAGGTCGCAAGAACATTACACGATTTAGAATCACAAGGTGTGATTGAACGTGTGCAAGCTTCTCTCTGGGCATAACCCTTAGTGATTTTGCCAAAACCTTCCGGAAAACTGCGACTTTGTGTGGACTTCAAGGCCACAGTAAATCCACAACTAGTGATTGCCACTTTTCCTTTACCTCGCCCGGAAGATCTTTTTGACAAACTGTGCCCGGGTACATATTTCTCTAAGTTGGACCTAGCCGATGCGTACTTGCAAATACCGGTGGACGAAGAATCTCAGCGCGTTTTGCTGGTTAACATGCATCTTGGGTTGTATCGCTTCAAAAGACTGCCATTTGGGTGCGCATCCGCCCCTGCATTGTTTCAGCAGTATCTACAAACTGTTTGTGCGTCGGTTCCTACTGCAGCGAACTATCTGGACGATATTGTGATCTCCGGAAAGACAGCAGATGAACATTTAGCAAATCTTCGAACACTATTTCAGGTTTTGCAACAAAATGGTCTTCGCTTGCGGAAGGACAAATGTGTGTTTTTTGCTCGTGACTTGCCATATCTGGGACATGTAATCAATGCCCAAGGCATACATCCCAGTCCAGAGCACCTCCGTGCCATACAAGACTTGCCTTCGCCGCAGAATTTGAAGCAGCTACAGAGTGTGTTGGGAAAAATTAACTATTATCATAACTTTCTCCCGCATGCCTCTTCAATTTCAGCTCCGCTTCATCGCTTACGCCGTAAAGGTGTTCCGTTCGTCTGGACGGCGGAATGCGAACGCGCTTTTCGCCAGTTGAAATCGGCGTTGCTTTCAAATACTTGCCTTACGCCATTCGATTCCCAGAAACCCCTTTTGTTGATGGTAGATGCATCGGATTTCGGGATCGGTGCTGTGCTTGCGCACAAAGATGGATCGCATGATCGCCCTATTGCCTTTGCGTCAAAATTGCTCTCGTCTGCGCAAAGAAATTATTCACAAATCGAGAAAGAAGCTTTGACTCTCGTGTTTGGTGTTACTAAGTTCCATGATTTCTTGTATGGTCGTCACTTTACCATCATCACAGACCACAAACCTTTGACATCGCTTTTTCATCCGAACAAGTCTGTACCTCCACGTACAGCGCAGAAATTCATTCGCTGGTCTATTTTCCTCTCGCAGTACCGCTACGATCTCTTGTATCGGTCCACGGCTAAGCACGGAAACGCCGATGCGTTGTCCCGTTTGCTTGTTGCTGAGGATAGAGCATTCGATTCTTCCGAACTTGCTTGCATGTTCATTGATGCGGAAACCGATGACGTGGTCGAATCGTTTCCGATTGATTTTCGTCGTGTAGCTATAGCCACAGCTGCTGACCCTGTCCTTGCTACCGTTTTGCGTTTTGTTGCTACTCAATGGCCCTTGTCGAAGTCGCGGATTGAGGATCCGCTGGTTCGCCGATTTTTTGCTCACAAGGAGAGACTTTTTGTACGACGTGGTGTTTTGTTGTTGCGTTCTGATAATGATCACTCCAGAGTCGTGGTCCCACGTTCGTTACAGTCCTCTGTTTTACGGCTTCTTCACCAAGGACATTGGGGTATCGTGCGAACGAAACAACTTGCTCGTCAGCACTGTACTTGGTTCGGAATCAATGCTGCGATTACGAATATGTGCTCTTCTTGCATGGCGTGTGCCGAACAACAATCCGCACCGCCGCGGAAATTCTTTGCATGGCCAAAAGCCACTTCCCCTTGACAATGCTTGCACATCAATTTAGCTGGTCCATTCTGGAATGCTAAATGGTTGGTTGTGGTAGATGCCTTCAGTAATTTTCCTTTTGTTGTCCGGATGTCTTCCACGACGTCATCTGCCACCATCCAAGCGTTGTCTGCTATCTTTTGCATTGAAGGTCTTCCGCAGACTATTGTTTCCGACAATGGCCCACAATTCATGTCTGCAGAATTTCAGTGTTTCTGCAAGGCCAATGGTATTCAACATCTGACATCCGCGCCGTTTTCGCCTCAGTCAAACAGTGCCGCTGAACGATTGGTCCGGACTTTCAAGTCACAGATGTTGAAGTTAAAAGATTCGCATTTTCGGGAGGACACGTTGTTGCTCTTTTTGTCTTCGTATCGCTCTCAGCCCCGAGATGGTCGCTCGCCGGCTGAGTTGCTCCACGGTCGTCCTCATCGAACCTTGATGTCTTTGCTGCATCCGCCACATCAGGTTCCTGTGCAGCGGCAGACTCCTGCTTTTGTTCCAGGCGACGTTGTATTCTATCGCAACTATCGAGGTTCACGGCGTTGGCTCGCAGGGCGCACTCTTCGCTGCCTCGGCCGCGCGATGTATTTGGTTTTGGGGGCCTCTGGTGAGGTGCGTCGGCATCTCAATCAGCTGCGCCTCTGTCGTCGCCTGGGTTCTGCCGCTCCCCGTCTGCTTTCAGCGACGGTGCCGTCCGGTCAGCGCCCTGGGGACCCATCTACTGGCTCGCCTCATCCCCAGGTGTTACCGACGCTGCCTTCCATTTTGCCCCATGGCGGCGCGTCGCCGCCGCCGCCGCCGCCACTTGGTCTCCCGCCGGCGCCGCCCGCAGTGGACGCTTCGCTGCAACCGCCAAGCGCCTCCCTGGGTCACGGGCCGCCGATCGCTTCCCGTGACCAGCTGTCCTCCGCCATGGAACTCTTGCCCGCTCCGGACCACATGGCGTCTTCGTGCGTCGGGTACCCCGACGCAGTGGAGGTCGACCCTTCGGCCCGTCCTGTCTCTTTACGGGCCCATACACCTCATGTTGACGTGCAACCTGGACTAGGTTTTCAGGCGTTTCCTAGCTCCCCTCGGACCGAATGGCCAGGTGCGGGTGGCGCAGCCTCGCCTGTTGTTAGGCTCCCCACCTCATCGTATACGTCAACATGGGGTCCTCCCCACGGTGGGCGGAAGCCTTATAACACGACCGTTCGCCGATTTGCGGGGGAGGAATGTGGTGTCACCGCCAGACACCACATTTGCTAGGTGCTAGTTTTAAATCGGCCGCGGTCCATTAGTACATGTCGGACTCGCGTGTCGCCACTGTCAGTGATCGCAGACCGAGCGCCACCACAAGGCAGGTCTCGAGATACGGACTAGCACTCTCCCCAGTTGTACGGAAGACTCTGCTAGCGACTACATGGACGAAGACTCGCTCATTTGCAGAGCAGCTAGTTAGAATAGCCTTCAGCTAAGTCCATGGCTACGACCTAGCAAGGCGCCATTAGCATTACATTGCATTTATCTAGAGAGAGTCTCACTTGTATCATCAAGAACGCTGTATACAAATGATGGATTAAAGTTAAAAATGATGGATTAAAGTTAAGTATTCCAGCAGCTACGTACTTTTCTTTATAGCATTCATTACGTATCCTGTTTCAGACCTCACGCCACCCTGCGTGAGTTAGCGCGTGCATCTTGGCCGCCTCTTTCTATTAGTGTACGTAGTGTTGGCAAGTCTGCCGACACTACAATCTCACCAATTGAAAACGTCTGGTCAATGGTGGACGAGCAACCGGCTCGTCAGAATACGCCAGTTACTACTCGTGTTGAAGCTGCATAGGCAGCTGTACCTGTACACGCCATCCAGGCTCTGTTTGAGTAATGCCCAGGCGTATCAAGGCCGTTATTACGGCCAGAGGTGGTTGTTCTGGGTACTGATTTCTCAGGATTTATGCACCCAAAGTGCGTGAAAATGTAATCACATGTCAGCCCTAGTATAATATATTTGTCCAATAAATACCCGTTTATCATCTGCATTTCTTCTTGGTGTAGCAATTTTAATGGCCAGTAGTGTAATAAACCAATCAACGTAAATCATTTTCACATTATTTATTGGGCCTTTGACAACATTTTCTGATTTTTGAAGACCCCCACCGCGAAGTTAAAGTTACTCTGTCCGAAATGAAGTGTGTCCATGTGAAAGTCCTTCAGTCTGCGATAATGTGCAAAAAAATTTTCGTTGACTGCTTCATTAGTTTTTCCAAACAAAAAAAAAAACCTGAAAGTCGCATATATTATAGGAAGACTGAGGGGAAAGGACCCTCAAAGACACAAAATGTACTTACAGAGTAAGAGCGAGTGTATGTGTGCTGCATCCCGACGCGGAAAACCACACTTGCTTCTCATTGTACCTCACTAACGCGACTTTGGGGTTGTGTAGAACAGACGTTAGATTTTCGTCTGAGATTTTAAGGCTAAGGAATTAATCTTACAGATTCAGAGCAGGAAACTAAATGGCAGATTAAATCGGTATGAGATGTTCAGAAACACCATCGTCAGGATAGGCATGGTGGGCATCCTTTAGCCATCATTGAATTATAAGGCGTAGATCTCCATGAGCAAAAAGGAAGTTTGGCTGGCTCTGAGCACTATGCGACTTAACTTCTGAGGTCATCAGTCGCCTAGAACTTAGAACTACAACTAACCTAAAGACATCACACACATCCATGCCCGAGGCAGGATTCGAACCTGCGACCGGAGCGGTCGCTCGGTTCCAGACTGTAGCGCCTAGAACCGCACGGCCACTCCGGCCGGCAAAAAGGAAGTTTATTCCTGGTTTGGAATACAAATTAGTTTCCTCATGTTGCTTTGTGAAGTGTTAGCCAGTCATGGTGGTCATGATAAGACGTTAATTTCGACTTTGGAACAAAAAGAGAAAAAGGAATAGGGAAGGATTAACGTTATTGCTATATGAAAGTCGGATGCAGTCAGCGGGTGCAGCCTGTAGCCGACGCTCCTGGCGCTGGCCAACAGTCTACACCAGATTTGTTTCCCACTCTCTCTACTGGCTACCCATAGCCAGACATAGTGGACAGGAACAAACAACCATTGCTGAAGAGACGGTGCTGCTCAGCAACGTAGGTCAGAATGAATTGTACTTGAATCCAGAAAACTGGTCTGATGAGTCCCGCCACGAATTCTTCTCCTGTACCAACCTCTTCATCTCAGAGAGCTCTTGCACTTTCGCTGAATGCATTATAATATCTGTCTTCTCCTATAGCTTTTACCCTCTAGAGCTGCCTCTAGTACCAATGAAGTTATCCCCTGATGTCTTGACACATTTTCTATCGTCCTGTTCCTTCTTCTTGTCAGTGTTTTCCATACGTTGCTTTCTTCGCCGATTCTGCGGAGAACCTCTTCATTTCTCACCTAGCCAGCCCCCTAATTCTCAACGTTCTTCTATTGCACCACATCTCAAAGGCTTCGATTAGTCCATAATTCGTTACCATACAATTCTGTGCTCCAAACGTACAATCTCAGAACATTCTTCCTAGACTACTTTTGGTCAGGAACGCCCTCTTTGCCTGTTCCGGTCTGCTTTGTATGTCCTTCTTGCTTCTTCCATTCGTTGTGCTCAGTTCCGTTCCTCCTCAGTAAATCAAAAAGCAGAATGATGTAGTTACTTGGGAGATTTTGACTGATGCAGCACAGACAATGTAGCGTCGTTGGATTTCGTTGACATGTGAGAAATATTGGATTGCATTTTACTGAAAGTATAAAGCCACTTTGTCAGACAACGTTACTTGTTACAAACGTAAATAAGATCTGACATTTACTTAATTTCGCAGTCTGTGTTAAGGGGAGACTCCACACATAAATTTAATTTTTCTACTTCTTTTCCGATTTCAACAGAATTTTAAAATCATGCTCTCATGTAAAGATGTTGTATTAACCAAGTTTTGAAGTCCAGAACTTCATTGGATCTTCTGTTTTGAATTTTTAGTCCTCAGATCTCAGTTTTCTTTACTAATCGATTCATACGTGTGATGATAAAATAGGCAAACTATATATCCGCTAATATTAGGGATAGAGGTATGAAAATACCTCGAGATTACATCCTACAAAAACTTCATTAGGGTTGGTTAATTCGTAGGAAGAAAATGTTGACACTGAACTTCGAAAAACAACATTACGGAAAAATTTTATTAAAAAAATGGATGCTAGTAAAAGACAAATACCCATTAAAATTCACCACCACAATACGTTTTCCTTTCCTGCTCCTCTAAGGCTTCCTCTTCTTGTAACTTCAAGGCCTGCGTAACCTTTCCTTGAATTTTCCCTTGTCCAGGCAGCATCTTGTGGACTTCTTGGTCCGTTGTTGATCTCAAGATAAGCAGAGTGACTTCTGGGAGCGTGGTAAAAGAGTGTTGGGACTCTTACTTTCTATTGTCTTCAAATATTCTATACTGAACTGATAAACAGCTTCTACAAGACCCATTTTTTCACTTGGACCGAATGACACTGTGCAAATTGCATTATTTGTCTTGCCATTAGAGCATCCCAGTGTTGCATCAGATGCCAAGTCTTTGGTAGACATATACTATCTCGAGCACTTTGGCAGCTGTCAGTGTGTCACGACCCCTCGCACAGTAGATATTTCAAATGTTTATTAGACGTACTTGTAATTGGAATACAGCCAAATTCTTTTGAGATTGAGTAAACCCTCCGAATATGTGAAACTCCTATTATTACTTTTATTATTATTGTAAATTGAAGTTTTTGAGGTGAAGTCTAACCGTAAGTGAAGTTTTGATCACGTATGAGACTTTAAGTAGAATTTTAGTCGGTTGACTCCATTTTACATCGATACTAGAGACTTTTGAGCTTTTCCTGTCAATGAAGAATGTAATAGCATACCAAAAAATTTTTTCTAACTTGAAAAATTCTGCTATGGTTTTTATGCAAATATGCTCTCATTGCCGCTGATTGTATGGACAAACGCCCGACATTTGTCTTGAAGATATTTATTTCGTTAACACTGCCTAATGCGGTTGAAAATAGTGGTGCTCATCATGTGAGGAGCATGACTTCCGTGAATTGATTGATTTCATTAGATGTGGCAGCAACATCAAATAAAGCAACAGCAAAGAGGCACCACAAATTGCAAGACACGTCCCTGCTCGCACCTGGTACCTTAGTTTAAGTGTTGGTATATGAAGTCACGGTACCACCTATATGTAGTGCGTTCATCGGCTGAAGGTGCTGACACCCAGAATTCGGTCACATAATTTGTGAAGCGTCTGGCCTAAGGGGCGGTACAGTTTATACTGCAAATACTGGAGACTGTCATTGCTCAGCTGGTTTAAAATTGGCGTAATTACTTTTACCAAGGACTTTTCTCTATTTCGTCGTACACACAGTAAATTATTACTGTTATCAAAACGTGATAATTTACTGATTTTCGTGTGTTAGTGTCAAAATCCACATGTATTGACGTGGCGTACTTATTACTTCAACGTTAAGTTACTGGAGATAATAGATTCATTATGTCATACCAGTTTGGAAATATCTCTGAATAGCTTTAAAATACTTGTCGACAGAGATTACACACTCTGTACAAAGTACGATTGATTCGTACGGGATACATTGAAGCTACGTATACATATTTGTTTCATTTGTTCATTTTGCACAGATAAATACAAAAGCAGAGTTTTCACACCTCAAACTGATTTCATTTATTTACCTAGCTGAGTACCCTGTGTCGCATGGGTATGAACATATTCCAACATTCTATTTATCTATCTTCTCCTTCCCGCACCCTCTGTCCGGACTCCCTGTCCCTCTCTACGTCCATCTCCTCCTGCCCCTCTCTGTCCATTTGCTCCTCCCCCCACTCTCTGACCATTTCTTCCTCCTTTGTTTCCCTCCCTCTCATCCTCATTTCCTTCTCTCTCCGTCTCCTCCTTACTCATCTCTCTGTACATTTACTCCTCTTCCCTGTCTCTATCCATTCCTCCCTCCCCGTCTCCTCTTCTCCCCATCTCTCTTCCTACGTTATGACCCCACCCCAAAAGAAAGTTTCTGGGTCTTACAACCACAGTATTTCTTTGTAGACAGTAAGTAATGTGTGTACCACATTTGGCTGAAATCCATTTAAGAGTGTAGAAGGAGATTTTTCGCCTGTGACTTTCCCTGAGTACGCAAATGTCACATATATTTCAAAGATATTAAACATATTTCACTCAAAATTTCACCTGTATCAGTATTTTATCTGTATCTCTAGCGCATTTCGCCCTGCAGATTCGTTTTCACGTAGCTCAGCGTTTATAATACCTATCCTCTGAAGTTTGTGTTGTAAAATGATTAAACTTTGCAAGTATGTCCGATAGTATAAGTGGATATTGTCTGTGAAATTTGTTGCCAATAATCAGTAGTACAGAACGAATAACTGCAATTTGCATGGCCGACCGTGGTGGCCGTGCGGTTCTAGGCGCTGCAGTTTGGAACCGAGCGACCGCTACGGTTGCAGGTTCGAATCCTGCCTCGGGCATGGATGTGTGTGACGTCCTTAAGTTAGTTAGGTTTAAGTAGTTCTAAGTTCTAGGGGACTAATGACCTCAGATGTTAAGTCCCATAGTGCTCAGAGCCATTTGAACCAAGCCAATTTGCATGAAAATCCTGTGACAAGACCCGGCCATTTGTGCCCTCTTTTAATAACTCTTCTTATGTCTTGCCCACACTTTTATTTTTCAACGGCACCTTACACGTTTCTACTTTCCGTCATTTTCGTCTGCCACCCGTAGCTGAGCGGTCAGTGCGACAGAATATCAATCCTAAGGACCCGGGTTCGATTCCCGGCTGGATCGGAGATTTTTATCCGCTTAGGGACTGAGTGTTGTGTTTTCCTAATCATCATCATTTCATCCCCATCGACACGTAAGTCGCAGAAGTGGCGTCAAATCGAAAGACTTGCACCCGGTGAACAGTCTACCCAACGGGAGGCCCTAGTCGCACGACATTTATTAGTCCGCCCCCGGCAGCTGAGTGGTCAGCGCGACAGAATGTCAATCCTAAGGGCCCGGGTTCGATTCCCAGTTGGGTCGGGGATTTTCTTCGCTCAGGGATTGGGTGTTGTGTTGTCCTAATCATCATCATTTCATCCCCATCGACGCGAAAGTCACCGAAGTGGCGTCAAATCGAAAGACTTGCACCCAGCGAACGGTCTACCCGTCATTTTCAAAGGCGGTGTTATATCACTCATATAAAATTGTTCATTAGATACACTGTATCACGTCAACATTCTCAGTCGTAAGACAAAGACAAACTTGTCTCGTGATTGAGAAGGTTGACGTGATGCAGTGTAACTAATGAACAATTTTATATGACACATAACACTACACTGACATGACACTGCCTTTGAAACTGACGGAAAGTCGAAACGCGTAAGGCGTTGTTGAAAAATAAAAGCGTGGTCAAGTCATAAGAAAAGTTATTGAAAGAAATAATAAATTAAACACTCGCACATGATGTGGCAGTTTTTCATGCATCTCAATATTCTACGTCATGTCTCCTAAACTATATGTCCTGCAATGATATACTGTTGAAAGTACATTCAGTGGTATATGTGAACCCTGTCTGCGAAACTTGTTGTGAATAGAGTTAATAGCAAAGAAATAACAAATTTAAACGTCATGCATAGCGCGACAGTTTTTCATGCATCTCAGTGTTATTGACATATCTACTGAACTATGTGTTACACAATGAAGTAACTTTGATGGTACATTCAGTAGTACATGTTAATATTTTCGGGTAAAATGTCACGAATACGGTTAGTAGTAGTAAAGAAGTAACAAACTAAAGCCAAATGTTTCACGCGGAAGATTTACTGCATGAACAGCGAAAATGTACTACGCGATAAACTTTTTCCTTTCATCATTTAGTGCGCGTTGTTCTCGAGATAAAGTTTCACAGAGGTTTGAAATTATGTTCAATGTTTGTTGAAGACAGTAAGTAATCCCATTCTAAAATGCTGTATGAATCAAGTATGATTTTCAAACCCACCCCTTTCATAAAGCGATTCTTTCCAGACAATAAGTGATATGTATACCGAGATTGGTCGAAGTCGGGCCTGGGTTTGGAACATACTCGTACATACGTACATCTACTTTGATAATATGCATGGATTTGAAAAGATTAGACTGATCACGTCGTCTGATTGATTACAAGAATATTGTAAGACTATACAATTCAACATTTGAAAATTACTGTCACATAAATAGTGCAGAAAGAAATTACATTTATATCCGTCCGTGACAAATTACAGATTGGAAGATTTCAGCTATGAGCTCTAGCAGTAATGGACATCAGCGAAGAGGCGAAGGAGACAGAGAGAGATACAGGAATATATCACAACTGATGAACACCTGAGAAAAGAAGACAGAGAACTGCAAAGAGAAAGAAGCGCAACAAGGAGATGACGCGAAGATGTGCTTCACTTTTTGGCAAAGGGGAAGCTGGCCAAGTTGTGCCAAAATGATAGTAGGATAAAAGGAAGTGCTTCAGCCTCTTCTTGTCTCATTGAATTGTTCCAATGCCGACAGCAGCCACAGAACAGGTTTGTGCCAATGTTTGTGTTTCATGAATGGGCGCAATTGAATAATAGATGACTTGACAGGCATTTAATGTCTGATATGAGATACTGTGATGCTTCTTCACTCAGGAGCCGTTAACGTGCACAGAGCGTGTAGCAGTCGTGTAACCTGAGTGACTGCAACCAACCTAACTGACTGTTGACGCAGTGACATGGTCAAATAGACAGACATTGCAGGTGTAGCGCTCTCGAGCATTGATGCTTGGTTCTAATCGTCTAGAGTATTCACTGCTATTTTATTCTTGGTGGAACAATGCCCTGCATCCATTGTAGGTGGGCAGCGAAAACAGTGACGTGGTGCGAATCCCTTCCAGTGTAATGCTGTGTCGTTCGAGCACACCTCACTGACGTACTCAAACTTTCCACTTGTCACAGCGTCTTTCCATTACTACCAAAAACCATACGGAGTGTCCTTGGGTGCGTGGGGTAATGGCTGAGGCGGAGAATTAGACTTAACCAAAGCCCCGGAATTTTTATTTCAAGTGTAGAAAACATTTCATAGCTAAAGCAAATGTATTCATTTGTTCCTTTCCTCTCACAGTGCGCAAGCTGATCCTCAGAGGAAGAAGAAAAAATTTCAGAAACAACGTAATCAGTACCAATCTCATGAAATAGTTCTTCTCTTTTAATGGCTTCACGATTTTCCATAGCCATACACACTCGTCGTTGCGTGCGTTAGAATATCGGTAGACTCAAAGTGCCCTTGGATAGATGTCCTCGTTGCAGACGGTTGCTCTCCTCGACTCTGAAAGTTGGTTTGTCCCTCTCTCGTTCTCTCTGTTTAAGCTGCAATCACGTATTCACCGAAGCGATAACGTAATATTTCGCACTGAGCCGCACTCTCCTTGTAGAAACGCTCTAGCCGAGTAAATGGCGTAACGTAAGCTGTCTTCCAATTACAACGTATATTACTGCATTATGGGCTCTAAAGGGCTGTCACTGGACGTATACTGAAGAAAAATCGTTTGTGGAACCGCTGCGTAATGAATGGCTCCTCAAACGAGATCACCATGCTATTAACGATAAATTGCAAACTCAAAGCACAGCCTTACGCGTCCATACCGAGAGTCAGCGCTTTCAGCTTGCGAAATGAAAGCTTTATGAGTCCACGAGAACTTAATTCAGACTTGCTCGCCGTGCCAGGCAGGTCATTACAAGTTTCGATTACATACTGGCTGATTCACGGGTATTAATGAGTCAAGCGCTCGTTTATTGATGTTCGCATCCTTTCAGAAACGGCCTGCGCACATCACTTTCCTCCCAGTCCACTCTCTGAGTTCCAAGAACGAAGTCCCGCGAGACATTTTCTTTTTATGGTTATCACACATTCAACTGAAATGGCGTCCTCCCACAGCTGTTACCAGATTGTCCTATTCATTTCCTCACTATACGCGCTACATTCAATGTCAGTTTTCAGATTAAAATCAACAAAATTGTTCCTGATGCCCAATGGCTGCTCCACCCAGAACCAAGACAACTCTTCTCAAAACCTGTGAATATGTCCCACTAACACTAACTTCACTAGTTTGACAAGAGCTTCCACGACTGTCTTGTAATTCAACATATTTTTCGTTTTCTTCATTCTGAGTGTTCCCTATATCATCTTATTTTAATTTCTTCCATTTTGTTCTTTACTTTTCCACGATTCGCTGCCACACAATTCTGTGATCTACCAGCACAGGTTAAGGAGTTGTCCGCCATTCTACCTCCATATACACAATGGATTATTGTTAGAATTTTCGTAGCTAAACAAAGAGCGGAAAATAGACAAAGCAGATATGGAATGTATCAGAGTGAGTTCTAGTTTTTCAGGAAAATATTTTCTAATTTTTCAGGAAAATAATTAATCACCTGAAAACTTAATCAGTGATTTGAAAGAAAATTGTACACTGGATTTCTGTCCGAGTATGTTGATATAATAGCTCCGTATTAATAATCATATACAGCAGGTCGCTCGGCGAAGGATCTCTACTTAAAGACTGGAAAGTTGCACAGGTCACACCAGTGCTCAAGTAAGGAAGTAGAAGTAATCCGATGAATTATGGACCCATGTCACTGACATTGGTCCGCAGCTCGTGGTCGTGCGGTAGCGTTCTCGCTTCCCGCGCCCGGGTTCCCGGGTTCGATTCCCGGTGGGGTCAGGGATTTTCTCTGCCTCGTGATGACTGGGTGTTGTGTGATGTCCTTAGGTTAGTTAGGTTTAAGTAGTTCTAAGTTCTAGGGGACTGATGACCATAGATGTTAAGTCCCATAGTGCTCAGAGCCATTTGAACCACTGACATTGAGACGCCGTAAGATTTTGCAACATATACTGTGTTCGAACATTATGAATTACGTCGAGAATTACGTCAGCACGGATTCAGAAAACATAGTTCTTGTGAAACACAACTAGGTCTTCATTCTCACGAAGGAATGAGCGCATTCGACAGGGGTTCTCAAATTGATTCCATATTTCTAGATTACCAAAGGCTTTTGATACCGTCCTCGCAAGCTGCGTATAATTTCGTTGCCTGCCTACAAAGTATCGTTTCAGTTGTACTACTGGATTCGTGATTTCATGTCGCAAAGATCGCAGTTCATCGTAATTGACAGATAGTCACCGCGTCAAAGGGAAGTGATATATGGCGCTTCCCAGGGACTTGTTACAAACTCTCTGCTGTTCCTAACCTAGATGATTCAGAAGATAATTTGAGCATCTAAGCAGCCATCTTAAATTGTTTCCAGATGCGACTGTTGTTTACAGCGAGGTCTGTTCAAATTGTCTCTGAGCACTATGGGACTTAACATCTTAGGTCATCAGTCCCCAAGAACTTAGAACTACTTAAACCTAACTAACCTAAGGACATGACTCACATCCATGCCCGGGGCAGGATTCGAACCTGCGACCGTAGCAGTCCCGCGGTTCCGGACTGCAGCGCCTAGAACCGCAGGGCCACCGCGGCCGGCGAGGTTTGTTCAGTAAATTCCGGGACTCTCTCCACAAATTTCTTTCTAGACCTATTTTTCACTTATTGTGCATGGTTTACTTCCAAATACTCTCCTCCACAATTGGTACACTGCTGCCAACGCCTTTTCCAGTTCCGGAAGCATTCTAGGAACGCCTTTTGCCGGATCACTCGAAGCGCCGCCAGGAATTTTTTTTTTATCTCATCTAAGTCCTTTCAACATCACAAGATCATAATCGTAGAACCATGTCTCATCCCCAGCTATGATTCTCTTAAGGAACACCTCGTTCTCATTTGTCGGATCCAAAAGCTTTTGCCCCGCGGGGTAGCCGCACGGTCTTGGGCGAATTGCCACGGTTCGCGAGGCTCCCCCCCCCCCCTCCCCTCCACCAACCACCCGTCGGAGGCTCGCGTCTTTCCTCGGCCATGGGTGTGTGTGTTGTCCTTAGCGTAGGCCTAGGGACCTAATCAGTTTGGTCCCATAGGAACTTACCACAAATTTCCAATTTCCAAAAACCCTTCACGGATTGCGAGATGTAGGTCTCTCTGGTCTTGACTCTTGAGCTGTGGGACCAACTTGGCGGCAACACGATGCATTCCAAGATGCTGTCTCAGGACTTCATGACATGATACAGCTGAAATATTACATTCTTCTGCAATCTCTCGGACAGTGTCTTCGATTGGCACTCACCATTTCGTTGACGTTCTTGACATGAACGTCGTCGGTAGACCTCGTAGGACGTCAGGAACGAGGGTCGTCTTTAACTTGCGTCCGGCCATTTTGAAACCGTGTGAACCGAATACAGCTTAAGCACTCCTTCATCATTTGATGTGTCTCAGTAAAGGTTTTCTTGAGTTTCGCGCAAAATTTAATGCAGACGCGTTGGTCCTCTAACTCTGCTATTCGCAAACTGTACGATACAACGCTCTGCTCATTACATAAATGAACTATAACTAACAGACATACAACAGTTTAAACTTTTGGCAGTGGCAAATTAAATACAGGGATGTGCAGGGATGGCAACCGCATTTCGCTTCAACACATCATTGGCGCAAGAGTATGAATGTTCCGAAATATTTTGAACCAACCATCAGAAGATCAAACACAATTGCAAAAGGATTTAGACTAGATACCGGTAGGCTGCGAAAAGTGACAACTGAACCTAATGTAAGTAATGAAAAGTGTGAGGTCTTCTACATGAGCACTGAATGCAATCCGCTAAATTTCGGTTACACGATAAATCAAAGAAGTCTGAAGCCTGTCTATTCCGCTAAATACCTACGAATTACATTTAAGAAAAACTTAAAGCGGAACGGGCACTTAGACAATGTTGTGGGCAGGGCAAACCAAAGTCTGCGTCTTATTGGCAGAACACTTAGAAGATGCTACAGCTCCACTAAAGAAACTGCCTACGCTGCGTTTACCAGATCTGTTCTAGAGTATTTCTGCGAGGTGTGGGTTCCGTATGAGATAGAATTGATGGAGACCAACGAAAAAATTGAAAGAGGGGCAACTAATTTACTTTTGTCTTGAAATAGAGGAGGGTGTATGACGAGTACGATAAGGGAGTTTCGTAGCGATGATATCTTTTCACGAAATTTCAATCACCAATGTCCTCCATAGAATGCAAAAATATTTTGTTGACGCCCATCTAAATAGGGAGATATATTGTCATTGTAATAAAATAAGAGAAATCAGAGCTCGCACGGAAAGATTTAATTGTTCGTTTCTGCCGCCCGTTGTTAGAGAGTGGAACGGTAGCGAAATAGTGTGAAAGTGGTTCGATGAATCCTTTGCCACGCACTTGATTGTGAATTGCAGAGTAGTCATGTAGATGTAGTTGAATTTTTCTAGCCAAACAAAGAGTAAGAAATAGATGAATGGGGGTATCACACTGACCAACGTGTGGTCTCGTTTAGAAAAAAAGAGGCTTAATTGCTTGAAATTAACTAGGGTGGTTAAGAAAAACTTAATTAGTGATATTACGGAAAACTGGTACTAGGTGCGTAAATGAAAGGTCAAAAAATATCAGATCACAGCATAAAGTGAAACTTCTCAGCTTTCTCTCCATCTATACATGAAACGTCCCCTTAAAAAAATTATACATGACTGTGTTTAAACTGACACACAATATTTTTAGCGCAACGCAATCTGACTTTCAAAAATCCCTACAAAAGAATGGCCCTGACTAATATTAACCTATACCTTTCACAAATCACTTACCTTACCAAAAATCTTCGTTACTCGAACTACTGCAATACAGCGAGCGCCATGACTGCCAGCTAAATAAAAGATTCAAACTACTGAAGGCACTAACTACTAATAGGCATAGTTAGCAAATGAAAGATTTTGATTGAGAACAAACAATGTATTTACCTTACTAGTGTTCAAAAGTCATAATATATATAGCATTTTATGACATCCAGTCTTACAAATTTCAAAACTCTGCCATCTCTCTCCCCACATCCACCACTGCTGGCGGCTCACCTCCAACCGCTCAACGCTATGCGCTGTTCACATCCATCTGCCGAACACTACAATGGTAGACAACAATGCAAACTAGCCACAGACTGCACACAGCACAGACAGTGATTTTTCATACAGAGCGCTACGTGGCGTTACCAATAAGAAAACCTAAACAGCCTTCTTACATAGCCCCCATGCTCCCCACAAAAAATTTTACATATTGTTTTGGGCACTGGCCAATATAGATTTGAAAAAATTTTTCATAATTACAGTAAGAAAGATATCAAATGCACACACTTATTAATACAATGTTGGTTAAAAGCTAAAATTTTCTCACAGTCCATAAAGACAGTCCTGATCATTCATCACAGTAAAACTGCCGTTTCTTTTCTCAAAGTCTGAGCAGCAACAGACAATGCACACGGAAGTAGTGAATTTCCATGCAGTCTTGAAGAAGTAGTGTTGTCCTTCCAACGGAAAGACAGTGCTGACTCTTGACATGCTGACAGGTAATGGGCCACAACAGAGCAAACCCACCGCAGAGTCAGTCGAAGTTTTGAAGAATATTGGTAGATAGGTCATCACAGAACAGACCACTGTAGTCTTTTTGATGAAATAAAAAAGAATATATATTTATTATGTAAAAAAATTAATGAAAATGGATGAAAATGGGGAAGAAACGGCTTTAAATATTTTTGTTATTTACTCTTTTAGTACGAACTTTGTTGTAGAACCCCTTATTTAAGTGTGGTAATAAAAATTAGTTTAGACAGAATTAAGCACATTTAAAATTACGTGAACCTTAGCAACCCTCTCATGCTGATAAATTCATACTAACTGATTAATAACATTTATTTGAAATTTGTATGAATTAAATTTTTTACGTATTTTGGCCTTGGCACACATTTTCTAAATGCAGAGGTTTTTTTTAAATAGTTACTGAATCCTTTCCCGGCGTTAGCTATGGAACACAAGACTGTCTCTGTTAGCATAAAATGGTTAAATGTTGCCAAGCCGACCTGAACGTTTAATTATCATTGACAAAACACACTTCACTATACGTTTAAGTTATTTGCTTTAGAAATTGAAAGAACCAACAGATTAATAACTTCAACGTTAATTTTATCCACCTATGAATGCACAAATGTAAAACCAGTAATAAATTCCATCAGCCTCAGGATCGCTGTAAAAGAAAAATATTTCGTAATTCACTGCTGATTTTATCTGCTCCCGATTTACGGGTTTGGTTAATTTTTTTAGTGGAACAATTTTTTTAAATGTGCCACCGCTGCAAATCGTTCGGTAGCGGCACGGCCCAGCAACACCAACGATAGTCGCTAAAAATGCTGAAAATTCTTTAAAGGAATATTATAGATGACATGGGCAAGCTAATTTACATTCGTAATACACAATTTTGATAAATTATAATGTATTTAGACCACAACAATAATTAAACTTACATTACTTTGTAATTTCTCCTCTGATGGCGGCTAAAGATAGATATAGACAAAAGAAGTCTACTCATTCATAAAATGCTACGTCACAGGTTCCTCTCTCTCTTAGCTCTCGAGAAAGACGACAAAGAATGCACATTATGTATTCCTATTTATACTATTGCTGATTGTTAATGTCTCTTTGTAATCTTACAACATTATTTTCCTCTGTGGCTGTATGTTACATTTTTTTATCGCAGATATTAACATATTTCGCAATTACATTATGAGTATAGAAATATTACAATCATAAATACATCGAGAATATTATTACAGAAAATATTACAATAATAACAGATGTCCTTTATACCAAATTAAATAATATTTTTTGTTAAGCAATTACAGTACATACGAATTGCTTCATAGCGGCGTATATAGTACAATTAAATGTCATTTCATTTTATTAATAGTGTGTGTGCTGCCAGGGAACGTTACATTGCCCCCTGGCAGCATTTGGCAAAGAGTTTCTATCCTTTGACACAATGGTGCCAGTAACATTCTTTACAATTCTGTATTTTTTTATGGAATGGCTCTTTTAATTAGTCCCAGGTTTATATACGTTCGTGGCTCCCCCATTTGGGCGAAGGCAGACAGGAAACCTGGGCAAAACTGTGCCGGAGCCCAGCCATCCCAGTTGGTTCATGATTAATCTTGTCTCTTTAACAGTCATTCTTTTGAAATGATTTAGCAGTTTGTCATCAACGGTTACATAATATCACAGTGACATACAGTTCAACGAAAGTTTGTTGTGTGTGTTTAACAACTCGTAATTATCATTTTTGCCATATACTGCAAGGTCACTTGTCCTAGGATATATCACTTAGTTTTTTGAAATCATTTAGTACAACGTCACTTTTCATAATGTTCTCACTACCTACGTGTTACAAATCCATCTCCTACACTTGTTAGTGTTCATTTTCTCTCGTTAATTTACGGGTATACATAATAAGTGTTCAATGTTTGTCAAAAATCGTGTTCATTGACATGTTATGCAGTTTGTGTAAATATTTTGGTATATGTCAATAATGCTGTAGTTGGTGAGCGGTGCGGAATGATTGTTGAGCGGCGCTCGGCGCGGCGCGTCGGCTTCGTGTAGGTCACTGCCCCCGGTGTTGACAGCTACGGCGCGGAGAGGCGTGTGGCTGTCTGGTCTGTTACGGGCTGCTGCGGCCGCTGCATAGCTGAAGTAGTCGGATGCGCGTTGTATATCAGCTCGCCCGTGTGACATCTTCTTGCAGTGCTCCAGCAAACATGCAACGAGTTCACAAACAGTGTACTATCCTTATGGGCATTTTTCCTGCTGTGGAAAAGAACGCACACAGTTATTGGCAGTTATTATTCAGTAGGCCTTCACTAGTCTGGTTTGCACAATGTTTCGTTGTCACAGTAACACGTTTTATGGGCACACAATATTTTTCCACCATGTCATGACTTGTCATTAGTCACACGCAAGTTTTCACCTTAGAACAAAATGTATCTCTGTAGTCAATGCGCTTTCCTGGCGTCCCTTGACACACAAGAGTTATAGTTTGACACTAGCTTGGTCCACTGTCTGTTATCGGCTCACTGTTCGTGTCGTGTTAGTTCCTTGTCCACTTGCACACACGGCGATGATACAGTTTCTTATTGCTTGTTCATAACAACCTCGAGACGTATTGCTGCAGTTTTAACAGTCACTGTCTGTCTCTGTCACACAATACTGCACTTTTGTTTAAGTTTTTTTTCTTTTTTTCAGTTACAATGTCCGTTGTGCAATGTTTTGTAACAGCACATTCGCAACTTCTTTGTTTGCTCTTTACCACGGTGTGTGATAATTGCGTACATGGTAACAAATATTAAAATTTCGTATTAGTTTGCCCAAAAATCATCTATATTTATGTTCGAATAGATTTTATTTGTGCATTCCAGCCGGATTCAGGCATATTGTTCAATAACTCCTTTGAAATTATGTCTCACTTTACTTGCAAGGTCCTACGTAACTACAGTGTAGTCTCTGTAGGCTAAAATTGACTTGGACTGTATCAGGCTAGCTCTTTTTATTGATTCGATCTGCACATGCTTCAATTGAAGCTTCTTTGTGCGTAACTTTGCGTTACTTAAATTTGCAATAAGTTTGCCTCCCATGATGCCCTCGGGTCACTACTGGGTGCATTACTCTCTTTGATAATATTGGTTTGAAAATAAAGTTCTCAGGGTCTCATATTATTGATATTATTCTGGGTTCGAATCTGTCAATCTGACAGCTGGACACACACACACACACACAGACACACACACACACACACATATATATATATATATATATATATATATATATATATATATATATATAATAGAAAAGACTGTACCAAGAAATATTTCAAGTGTGGCACACATATAGAATATCATGCAGTACACAAACTAATCACTACTAAAATGTTCCTCCTGACTGATCTCTGTCACAATTTAACACTACAAATAATTTCACTAATCAGGCTACCTGTGTAGACATTTAGAGCATGTTTAAGCTAACACCAATTAAAACGAAGACATAACACAAATAATCATAAACAAAAGAGAAAGTCAATCATATTCTTATAACTAAATACTTCTACATTAGTACATTATCTCTACAGATCACACATCATTAATGTTCATTCATTTCCAAAAGAATGGTGTACCTTTTTACACATAACACATAGGACTATTAGTCATTTACTGTAGGAATATTTTCACATCCTTACGCGGATACAGTCCCTGTACTCTCCCTGATTGGGGATCTGCTAAGAGATAGCTACTATTTCCTTCTTGGACCAAGGAATGGAGTACGAGGCTCGGCAGTACGTTCTGTGAGGCTTCACCTCGATATTGTATTGATATCCCTTAACAATTCCTGGTCGTTCTGAAAATACATCTGCATAGTTAGATAATAACTGTACCAAATCCTGCCGTTGCATTGAGTTCAAATTTTCGGACTGTGATACTTTGTTCACAAGTGCGTCCACATTTGCTTTTAATTGATCACCTTGTACGTCTGGATAATAGAGATTTTGTCCTAGAGAATGATTGTCTAAATGTAGTATCCACTGACTCCTACATTTTATGTTAATAGCATTACAATTAGGCACAGGTACCTCTTCAGATCTGAGCATGGACAATTCTATCCTCCTACCCGTGTTCATCAAACTTAATTTTCCCCGAGAAAGGTCGATTACTGCGCCCCTTTCTCTCAAAAAATCTACCCCCAAAATGCAGGCTACCTTTAAACCCTTTACTACCAGGAACGAGCACGCTATGGCTTCTCCCCCTATATGCACCTCTACCTGCACTTGGAGTTTAATTATTTGTCGCTGTGCACTGATGGCTCCAGTGACTTTGCAATTGTTCACAGGAAAAGTCAGCATAGCTTTTCTTTCCCCAGTACTCTGAATAAGTCCATACTCATGACACTGACAGTAGCACATGTATCTACGATTGCTTGCACATCAATATTGTTAATTTTGATCTCTGTTATCGCTTGTACTTTGACTTTGTGCTCCTTTATGCACGTGGGTGGTTCAGTTATTAATTCATGTCCCATCTGTACCCCGTCATTATACCTGAGGATACAGATTTACGATGTTTTGTTCTGTGTCGGGCTGCTCTCACTCCAAACCTCAGCCGACGATGGAGAGCGTATCTCGGCTGAATCTAGTTTGTCGGATTATTACTGGTGGATGGGAGTGGCTACTCTGTGTCGCTGACCTCCACTACGTGTAAGTTGTGTTGCGTCGGCCGCCACGGTTGCGCAATTGGCGCATTTTGTGGTGGCGGTCGGTTATTGTCATATTTTTCACTGTTTTACCGGTCTGGACTGGGCTTCTGTTTCTGTGGCCAAGTTCGGTTTGCATCGTTATAGGTATTGGTGTTCCACGGCCCCCTGGCATTTTTCCATCTACTATTGCTTGGTGGGCCTGTTTCATATCGGTCATCGAACCTCCTTTTCCGGTCATTATTCACCGGCGGATTATTGCCTTCCGGTCTCTACCTCTATTCCCGTTTTGTACATAATCTTGCCTCCTATTGTTACCTCCACCGTTTCCATTTTTTGGTGGAGGCGTGTTATTTCGACCATTTCTGTAACCGTTTCCGTTACTTCTAGCCTGTTCAGAGGCTGCCTTAACATCCTCCTGAATCAGGTCAGTTGAGTCCAGAACAGACAAGAAATGTTCCGTGTCGTTCTCCGGTACGTGTATAAGTTTTTCCTTTACGTGTATCGGCAAGTGTGATTTCAAAGGTCCGATCAAATCCCGGGATGAAATCTGCTCGTCCCAGTAACGGGTGTTATTAATGTATTTCTCAAAATATTTTCGCAAATTGCCTAATCGTGGAGAATACGGCTCTGGATTATATACCTCTTTCCGTAATCTCTCCTGAATACATGTTGACCAATATTTGGCCAAGAATGCCTTTTCAAATTGCTCATATGTGTCGCAACTGTCAGCTGCTTCGGTTGCCCATAATGCAGCATCTCCTTGTATGTAAGACATAACGAACTGTATTTTCTGTGTATGACTCCAAACGCTAGGCAAAATGTTTCTAAATCCCTTGATAAATACTACAGGGTGAACAGATTTCTTCTCCGTTGTAAAGATCTGAAACTGTCGGTTTTTAATCTGGCTTCCTTCAATCACTATTTTGGAGTGACATTTGTTTGTTTCGCTAACATTGGTTGCCTGTTCTGTGTCGCAGTCGCAATTTTTCACTGCTGTATTTATATGTCTATCATTGTTCGACCTGGCTGGCGTGACACACGCCTGTGCGTCGCCGTGCAACAGGTCCTGCACTTCCGCACCCGAGCCGAAGTCCTTGGCCTCAATCGCGACGTGCACCTTCTCGTCTACTTTTTTTTTTTTTTTTTTGTAAATTCGTTTTCAATTTTGTTCGCCTGTTCGGACATTTTCTGCTCTATTGCTTGACTTGTGTCAATTTCCAATTTTTCCATCCTGTTAGCCAGTACACTGATTTCATCTACGATACTGGCGTTAGCCACCTGGATATTATCTACTCTCTCGCTCAGTTCTTGCACCGCTTTGGGTATGGTTTCATAGTTTTGTGTCAAACTAACAATCTCACTTTGCATAGCTTCCAAAGATTGCATTAACTGCAAATCTCTCTCATGCTGGCATCGATCACGCTCTGCTTGTTCATGCATAAACGTAGCTTAGAAATTGAGCATGCGCTCGAACATAACTCTAAATGATTGCACTTCTGACACCTCACCACTCTCTGGTCCGTGTCTAGTGCTTGTGGGTGGCACAGTATTTCTACTTTCAACTGAATCACTGGCTGGCAGTGGCAACATTTCTTGCCCTTCTGCCCCCAGATTCTCACATTGTACTTCCTGAACTACGCCACTAACATTACCCTGTGCCCCACTTTCTAACTCGGTATCACCGCATGCTAACTGTTGTTCATTATCCATGTTTATATTTTTCTAACTACGCAATCTAACCATAGTCAACAAAAGAAACAAAATCTGAACTAAATATCCTAACTCTCAGGTTTCACTGACATAACCACACAAGAAATGGTCATTTGTTGAAACACACTTATTATATACTACGATGACTAACTACTCAAATGTCCCGTTATTTAAAAAAAAAAAAAAGAACACTAACAAAAAGCACACCACTAATGATCCGAGAACACCGCACTGAGGCTACTTTACTACCCACAGGACAACCACACTGTAGCTTTACCTTTTGGTGATCTATCTTGGGTGCAGCTGCCCCCTGGTACTGTGGTAGGTAATTAATTTTTTGATATAATGAGCTCTCTTCTTCAGCTTGCCTCTAGGTGTATAGTGTTCTCATACAAAAAATCATATAGAGGTATTACCATACAATATTGGTTAGGCAATACATACAATACATGAAAAAATTATTAATTGTTCTCCAACAAAGTTCGACTACAATAATTCCCTAATTATCTCATGGGTACTTTGTGGCCACTGCTTATTCGGGCCCCACGCTATTGGGAGCCATTTTGATGAAATAAAAAAAATATATATATATATATATTTATTATGTAAAAAAATGAATGAAAATGGATGAAAATGGGGAAGAAATGGCTTTAAATATTTTTGTTATTTACTCTTTTAGTACGAACTTTGTTGTAGAACCCCTTATTTAAGTGTGGTAATAAAAATTAGTTTAGACAGAATTAAGCACATTTAAAATTACGTGAACCTTAGCAACCCTCTCATGCTGATAAATTCATATTAACTGATTAATAACATTTATTTGAAATTTGTATAAATTAAATTTTTTACGTATTTTGGCCTTGGCACACATTTTCTAAATGCAGTGGTTTTTTTTTTTAAATGGTTATTGAATCCTTTCCCGGCGTTAGCTATGGAACACAAGACTGTCTCTGTTAGCATAAAATGGTTAAATGTTGCCAAGCCGACCTGAACGTTTAATTATCATTGACAAAACACACTTCACTATACGTTTAAGTTATTTGCTTTAGAAATTGAAAGAACCAACAGATTAATAACTTCAACGTTAATTTTATCCACCTATGAATGCACAAATGTAAAACCAGTAATAAATTCCATCAGCCTCAGGATCGCTGTAAAAGAAAAATATTTCGTAATTCACTGCTAATTTTATCTGCTCTCGATTTACGGGTTTGGTTAATTTTTTTAGTGGAACAATTTTTTTTAAATGTGCCACCGCTGCAAATCGTTCGGTCGCGGCGCAGCCCAGCAACACCAACGATAATCGCTAAAAATGCTGAAAATTCTTTAAAGGAATATTATAGATGACATGGGCAAGCTAATTTACATTCGTAATACACAATTTTGATAAATTATAATGTATTTAGACCACAACAATAATTAAACTTACATTACTTTGTAATTTCTCCTCTGATGGCGGCTAAAGATAGATATAGACAAAAGAAGTCTACTCATTCATAAAATGCTACGTCACAGGTTCCTCTCTCTCTCAGCTCTCGAGGAAGACGACAAATAATGCACATTATGTATTCCTATTTATACTATTGCTGATTTTTAATGTCTCTTTGTAATCTTACAACATTATTTTCCTCTGTGGCTGTATTTTACATTTTTTTATCGCAGATATTAACATATTTCGTAATTGCATTATGAGTATAGAAATATTAAAATCATAAATACATCGAGAATATTATTACAGAAAATATTACAATAATAACGGATGTCCTTTATACAAAATTAAATAATATTTTTTGTTAAACAATTACAGTACATACGAATTGCTTCATAGCGGCGTATATAGTACAATTAAATGTCATTTCATTTTATGAATAGTGTATGTGCTCCCAGGGAACGTTACATCTCGTTACAGATTACGGTATTGGTGGGCCACCAGAGGTGCAGACCCACTGCAGTCCTTGTAGAGATGGCTAGCAGCCATCCGTTGCAACTGTGCAGGTGCACAATCACCACCGAAGAGTTTTGTGGACAATACAGCAAGTCCATGAACCACCACTTGTGCACTCACAAAAAATTTTTTTGAAATGTCCTTAGAACCAGCAATGCTGTTATCCAGTCCCTTGATGAATTATTAACACACGTGCAAACACTAACAGTCCCAACTTCTCACATATTGTGCATTACTATGACCAACAGAAACGTGTGCAGTGAAATGTAACTTAATTTGAAGAACTGGTGTCTATATTATTATAAATTTACAACATAAGAATACAATTACAAAGGTACAAAAAACATCATTAAAGAACATAATAATACAGATAACATTTGTAGTAATACAGGCTTTACAAAAGAATACAAAAAGACATATACATCAGTGTTACAGGAATTATGACATAAGTAAATAAATAAAATAATGAGAATAGTTCTTGAAACATTAATTTCACACATGATCATTAAAACAAAACAGAATAAATAATGTCTAAGCATCTTTACAAGGTAAATAACATATTATCAGAAAAATTCTACAACATAAATCTTATTAGCTTAACACATACAGACAGGAAAAACACAAATTCACATAGTGTAATAACACATAAATACATGACAGGGTTTGTTTTCAGTGTAACATTTGGTACTGCAGTCCAGCCCAAAACTTCATTCCATAGATTTTTCGTCTTATTTCAACATTTGTTTCCACCAAAAAAAATCCTATCCAAGCATGCTTTCTGTATTTATATGTTCACATATTTCTTACCTCATTATTTATTTTCCATTATCTTACCTCATCATTTATTTCCAAGAAAATCCTACCTATACCTGATTCCTGTACTTTTTTCGTATAACTTCTCAATGCATTTCTTACAATTCATCGCAACTCATTCTCTTATATAGTCTACCCCCTCTTAAGCTAACTTAAATCTACTGAGCTCAGATGCTAAACTAAGGGACGAGGCAATGCAGCAGCACAAAACAATTAACACAAACAGCAATGACAAAAAAATGGAAATTGGCAAAGCAAGCAGCAGCAAATGCAATAACTTATATCTAAACATGACAAAGCTCAAGCAGAAAAAATATTACAGTAAAAATGGCCATGTTTAATACCTATGTCACATCTTAACACTAGGGTGATGCATCAAGAGAACTTACGCTAGCAGATAAGTTACCAAATCGTAAAAAAATTATTTATGCAATTCCTGTGAATGGAAATGTCTATTTATGTGCCCTCGTTTTCTTGGAAGTAGATCATAAATTTATTATTGACTGGATCTGTAGGCATAAAATAACTATATTAGCACATCTATTAAATTTTATTTTAACCAATGCTGCAGTGCAGCTAGAAACTAGATATTAACCAAAATGAGTAAATAAATACATAAAGCAAGCCATATGGCATTTCTCTCAACTAGCAAGACAATAGCCGTGAAATGTTTCTCATCGTTTCATTAGGCATTTTAGCAAATATCATAAATTAAGAGCTCCACAGTATAATCATATGTTTTCAAGTTTGAGTGTGTCGTATTCGCGATGCTTTCTACAAAGGAATGTCAATAGCGAGGATAACGGCCTCTTTTTCTTTCTCCACCTGTGCCTCTGAAAGGCACACACTAATGCTTTTTTCCAGGCAACTGTCGCGCAGCTGGTTGCCCACGACGCATTACGTGCAGGTGGTCACTTAACTTTCTTACCGAAATATTTACGACACCAGTTTGCACTACAGCGACAGTCTCATATAAAAATTTCACACATCGAGAATTTGCGTTTCAAATCTGTAGAAACAAAATCCTGTAAATATAACAGTGTCCAAAAACTTTTCGACAGCATAGTGATACATTCATGCATATGCACACATTTCATAACTCTTAAAGTACGATTCTCGGTTTCCAACATCCTTTTTCACAAACCAGAGTCCCTAACCACTACTCATTATTCTTTGCTTTATTACACATATACATGTTTGTAGACACTTCTTCAGTATTTCATCATACTGAATTCGTAGGATAATCAAATTCCCCATATAGCATCAGCTTGTTCATCATAAACATACCGCAACAGCGTAATACACGTCATCATCAAAACATCATAAAACCTCAGCCAAATCTCAAGATCGTCATAGCTTCCTTCAATAATTTCAAAACCTAAAAAAATTCTCTGCTCATGTCAAAAGTGTCATCTACCTCAAACGTACTTTAAAAATAATGATCCCATACCAAATACATCATTCAAAGCTCTCGTAGTATCACAATGGTTCCAAAAAAAAATATGAACAGTTCACAAAGTACAGACAAAATACAGTTACATAAATGTGAAGTTATTCAACTGTGTAATTACGTAAACTTCTGTCACTGGTGTAGTAAAATAAATATTTGTCTCTTCCAGTTCAATGATTAGTTAGCTGTGTAATTTATGTGTTAAAGAAATACAGTACCGATGTGTAAAGTTGTATAAGCCAATACCATATTAGCTATGCCTCCTTGTGCTTGCCAAACACATGGTACACAAAGTAGGCGTGTACCCCCTTGAGGATTAATGTAATTACACCCTCAGGTGTTACAGGTTACAGTAATGGAATGAAATGTATCACGGAAAACCTTTGTCATTGTACTTCAAATATCTATAAAAATAAATGTTTTAAGTACAAAATTAATCACTCAAATACGTGTACTGTAGCGCTAAACTGTGCGTCTTGTTGTAAGATAATCTCTGTGGAAGTGTCGTAGTTATCGTCCTCCGAAAGCTAAGTTCTGCAGAAGTCAATGTACTTACCTCATGATAAACAAAAGTGAAATGCTTTGCGTATAGATATCTTAGTTATTACGCGTATTGCCGTGATGAAGAAAGTACTGTGCTGTACCGTATTGTTGTGGTACGGAAAAGGCTGTCTCGTTGTAGCTATACCACAAAACTTACTACTAAAACATGTTTTACTTTCCAGAAGAATTCATAAAAACTGTGCAGATATAAAACAGATACACCGCAAAAGCAAAATTGTAAATTGTCACTTATTAGTAGCGTCGTGATAAAATCGTGTAGCTGTCACATAAACTAACCACTGTGTCATCTGGTATCTCACAGAACATACTTTAAATCCAGAATGTATTTTCAAGTGAACCAAAATCTTGCATTAAAATCTCATTAGCAGTACCTGTATATGTTCTAAGTATGTAAGCCTTATAGTCGTTACGTAATCGTGCAACTAACAAGCAAGAATGTAGACACACAATAACACTGTGTTGTCTGTTCACAATAACAATGCATTCGTAATTACGGTCTAAATACGTTCCCTAGGTTCTAGACTGGATAGTTTATTTTAAAACATAGTTGCATGTTAACAGTTTCTAAGTGTGATAAAGAGTACTAGTAACGTGAAGTGAAAAGTTTTATGGCAAAGACCAAGTTAAAAAACAGATTATCTTTCAATAAACGGTTTTACATGTGAAATGTGATGCAATCTTTTACCCTTTCTAGTGCACAGAGTTTCAACTTCAAAGCAATTATAATGGTGTGTACGTCGGTAAGGAATGCTAAAATTTTTCTCAAGGTTAGCGTCTATGTTATTTTTCTCTGAGCCAGCGGGCGCACGTGGCTGCCTGCGGTGCGAGTCATTGTGTGTCTCTTTGTTGGCGCGCGTCGTTATTGGGATTTGGAGACCGAACTTCTACAAATTCACCTTGTCGAGAGGGCCCTGCTCTGTTTGAATCCCGCCAGTTCTGATGCAATTCAGGTCTGTCGTTACGATCATATCGTCTGTCGTCATGTTGGTACTTCCTGTAGTTTCAAAAAAAAAATGGTTCAAATGGCTCTGAGCACTATGGGACTTAACATCTATGGTCATCAGTCCCCTAGAACTTAGAACTACTTAAACCTAACTAACCTAAGGACAACACCCAGCCATCACGAGGCAGAGAAAATCCCTGACCCCACTGGGAATTGAACCCGGGAACCCGGGTGTGGGAAGCGAGAACGCTACCGCACGACCACGAGCTGCGGGCTGTAGTTTCTTTCTTGTCGATTAAGTGGTGGAGAATTTCTCCCTGAATTATCACTGCACGGTGGACCGTTGCGTCTGAAGTTATTCTGTCTCCCGTGATAATAATAGTTCTGGTTGCCATATTGTCTGTTTCTATGATTGTCTCTGTCATATTCATTACTATGAAAATGCGATCTTTTTCTGTAACTATTACTCTGCCAGTGGTTGTCATACGGGTGGTGTCTGTTTTGGTCACAATTTACGTTGAAAGAATAGCCTTGTCGTGTCCATTTATTATTTCTGTCATCGCAGAATTGTGACGGATGTGACCTGTAATTGTTGTGCTCCTGTTTCCGCGTTCCGAGATTGTCAGTGTCAATTTCTAATTCTTGTAAGAGTCCCTGAAAAGCTTCAACGTCGTCTTTGTAACGTCTTGCTAAAATAATATGTCGTAAATGTTCAGGCAGTTTGATTAAGCAAATGCGGATGAGTTCTGAGGGGCTGTATGGGTTTGAAAGATACTGATTCTTATGCAACATGTCTTCAAAATATTTCATAAGACTGGAAAATTCAAATTGTTCGAAACGTTTCATCATTATGATGCTATGTTTTACTCGGTCTTGTGTAGCTTGAGACCAGTACGCTGAGAGGAAGGCATGATAAAATTCTCCTTCACTGTGACAATCGTAAATGACCGATCGCATTCTTACAGCTGGTTCATTCTCCAAGTAACCACACATAAATTCTAACCTGTGCTCTAATGACCAGTTGGGAGGAAAACAATGAGAGAATTGATGAAGCCATGCTTGTGGATGAATGTCGTTGTCAGAATTCTTAAATGTTTTGAATTTACGTGGAGTAATGAACAGCTTATAGTCAAAATCATCGTGTCGGCGAGTCGCACATCGCTCATTGTTACTTCGTTTCAGCGGTTCCATCTCAAAATCCAATGCGCCTTGCCAATTTCTTTCATAATTTCCAAAGTGTCCTGTGTTATTATTTTGTGGTTGTTCCGTATTTCTATGTCCCTCTTCCTGTACTGGAGCGCGAGTGTCTTCTGAAATATATAATTCTTGTATTACTTGTGCCAACTGATCTTGTACTTCCCGGATTTCTCTTTTGTACTGTGTATTGATTTGATTTTGATTTTGTTTGAATTTTCTAATTCGTTCATACTCTTCAGTGTCCGTGAAGGCTACAGGTCTTGTGCCATTCAGATCATCATCTACCTTTGTAAATAAGTTAGTGAACTGATCCGAAAGTTCGGCTACTTTATCCGATAGTGAAATTATTTCCTCTGTGTGTTTTTCTGAACCAAGTTTCAGAGTGTCCATTTGTGTTGAAATCGTATCTACTGTGTCCTTTAAGTTATTCTGAGTCTTTGCAAGTTGCGTAACCGAATCGGTAGATGAAACTGAGTCAATTTTAGCATGCAAGGTGTCGATATTTTCGTGAACAATAGTTTTCAGTTCATTTATGGCTGCTTCGTGATTCTGTAATGCATTTTCACGACGCGAAAAAATAGGTTGGAAATGCTCACAAATTTGTGTTTTTACGTCATTACAGACTTTTTGACATTTCGATTCAATGTTACATAACTCAGTAGTTAAATTTTCACGTGTTTGTTCAAGTGTGGTGTCTAACTTCCGAAGATTTTGTTCCATTGTGTTTAATTGTTGCTGTGTTTGTCTCTGGTGTTGTTCCATTGTGTCTAACTTTTGAAAATTTTGTTCCATTGTGTCTAACTTTTGAAGATTTTGTCCCATTTGTTTCTGATTTTGTTCAAGCGTTGTGTCTAACTTTTGTAGCCTTTGTCTCATTTGTTGCATTAACTGTGATAACAGTGCGCTGGTGTCTGAAACATGTTCCTCAGTGCTATTTGGCAGTGCATTTGAACCGGCAATATTCGCATTTTGAAAAGCAGAAAATTGTCTTGATTTATTCGAGAATACGGTGAGGACGCAAAACCTGAATCTACAGTATTTGCAAGATTGTGTCCTGTCATTTCGGAATCTTGAGGCGAGCTGTTGCCGACCGATCGATCGATATTGCTTCCCTGTTCACTAATTGTTTCACTGTCTACACCATTATTTGCAGCCTGCTCCATTTCCCTATGCACAATTACCAAATTACTACTTTGAACATTAGTTAATTCATTACACGGTGGCGCTAACACACTGCTTTCGTCTTCACTGTCATTTCTCAGTTTGCTTTGGAGCCTAGTGTTACGTTTTCCACACACCATTATTGTCACAATATTTCACACGATAACACAGAAAAGCACCTTCCGAAGAGCAAAAATAATAAAATACATTAACATAGCACTGAAAATAATATCTAATTAATTGCAAGTGCAGCTGCGGAATACTTGGTGCAAATCTACATGCGTGCCACACCTGTTTTACTGTACAACAATGTAAGATTGCAACTACGAAGGAGATTCTCTCTACAATTACGCGCTAGGAATAAACAAAATCTACACTAATTACACAAACTACAAGAAAAAATCAGAAGATTCCAGTGAGGTATCCTCGGCTAAGGGTCGACATATGAAACGTCCCCTTAGAAAAATTATACATGATTGTGTTTAAACTGACACACAATATTTTTAGCCCAACGCAATCTGACTTTCAAAAATCCCTACAAAAGAATGGCCCTGACTAAAATTGGCCTATACCTTTCACAAATCACTTACCTTATCAAAAATCTTCGTTACTCGAACTACTGCAAAACAGCGAGCGCCACTACTGCCAGCTAAATAAAAGACTCAAACTACTGAAGGCACTAACTACTAATAGGCATAGTTAGCAAATGAAAGATTTTGATTGAGAACAAACAATGTATTGAGAACTGGTGTTCAAAAGTTCTAATGTATATAGCAGTTCATGACATCCAGTCTTACAAATTTCAAAACTCCACCATCTCTCTTCCCACATCCACCACTGCTGGCGGTTCACTTCCAACTGCTCAACGCTATGTGCTGTTCACATCCATCTGCCCAACACAACAATGGCAGACAACAATGCAAACTAGCCACAGACTGCACACAGCACAGCCAGTGATTTTTCATACAGAGCGCTACGTCGTGTTACCAATAAGAAAACCTAAACAGCGTACTTACATACATTCATAAGAATAGTCGTAGTAGAGGCTGTAATACTGTTCGATATTTAAGTTTCATGTTTTTGAACAATACTTGAAAATAAAAGTAATTGACAATATATGGGCAAATACACTCCTGGAAATGGAAAAAAGAACACATTGACACCGGTGTGTCAGACCCACCATACTTGCTCCGGACACTGCGAGAGGGCTGTACAAGCAATGATCACACGCACGGCACAGCGGACACACCAGGAACCGCGGTGTTGGCCGTCGAATGGCGCTAGCTGCACAGCATTTGTGCACCGCCGCCGTCAGTGTCAGCCAGTTTGCCGTGGCATACGGAGCTCCATCGCAGTCTTTAACACTGGTAGCATGCCGCGACAGCGTGGACGTGAACCGTATGTGCAGTTGACGGACTTTGAGCGAGGGCGTATAGTGGGCATGCGGGAGGCCGGGTGGACGTACCGCCGAATTGCTCAACACGTGGGGCGTGAGGTCTCCACAGTACATCGATGTTGTCGCCAGTGGTCGGCGGAAGGTGCACGTGCCCGTCGACCTGGGACCGGACCGCAGCGACGCACGGATGCACGCCAAGACCGTAGGATCCTACGCAGTGCCGTAGGGGACCGCACCGCCACTTCCCAGCAAATTAGGGACACTGTTGCTCCTGGGGTATCGGCGAGGACCATTCGCAACCGTCTCCATGAAGCTGGGCTACGGTCCCGCACACCGTTACGCCGTCTTCCGCTCACGCCCCAACATCGTGCAGCCCGCCTCCAGTGGTGTCGCAACAGGCGTGAATGGAGGGACGAATGGAGACGTGTCGTCGTCAGCGATGAGAGTCGCTTCTGCCTTGGTGCCAATGATGGTCGTATGCGTGTTTGGCGCCGTGCAGGTGAGCGCCACAATCAGGACTGCATACAACTGAGGTACACAGGGCCAACACCCGGCATCATGGTGTGGGGAGCGATCGCCTACACTGGCCGTGCACCACTGGTGATCGTCGAGGGGACACTGAATAGTGCACGGTACATCCAAACCGTCATCGAACCCATCGTTCTACCATTCCTAGACCGGCAAGGGAACTTGCTGTTCCAACAGGACAATGCACGTCCGCATGTATCCCGTGCCACCCAACGTGCTCTAGAAGGTGTAAGTCAACTACCCTGGCCAGCAAGATCTCCGGATCTGTCCCCCATGGAGCATGTTTGGGACTGGATGAAGCGTCGTCTCACGCGGTCTGCACGTCCAGCACGAACGCTGGTCCAACTGAGGCGCCAGGTGGAAATGGCATGGCAAGCCGTTCCACAGGACTACATCCAGCATCTCTACGATCGTCTCCATGGGAGAATAGCAGCCTGCATTGCTGCGAAAGGTGGATATACACTGTACTAGTGCCGACATTGTGCATGCTCTGTTGCCTGTGTCTATGTGCCTGTGGTTCTGTCAGTGTGATCATGTGATGTATCTGACCCCAGGAATGTGTCAATAAAGTTTCCCCTTCCTGGGACAATGAATTCACGGTGTTCTTATTTCAATTTCCAGGAGCGTATTTTGTGAAATGATTTACCTAACAGTAAGAAATAAAAATGTATTAGAGAAACAGTTGACGTGCCTTTGAATGATGGTCGAAATCATGCCTAGGAAATGAAGTGACGATTAACAGTCTAAAGTCCAATGTTCAACTTAGAGTCTTAAAATTTTAAAGAGCACTTGAGGACACTTCTCAGGTGGAGTTTCTCTTAGTGGTCTCTTTACGTCATTAACGTGTGAGCATCTCAGCTGTTGGACATGATTTCAAACATCAAATGTTTCTCTATTCTGTTTTATTTCTTACTTTTAGGCAAATCATTACATAAAACATTTGGCCAGGTTTCTTTTAATTTTTTATTTCTTCCTAGATCAGGATCCTTTAAGCATTTGTACTCTTTACTCCAAATTATGATAATTTAGAGGTCGCAATTGATATTTCTACCATTCTTCTTCGCATTTGTTTTGCTTATCTTATCCTGGGCCTGAATTGTGTGAAAAACAACGTATTGGTTCCATCCATTCCCGACTGTTATTTTACCTTCTACTGTCGCAGATGTCTTGTAGTTACAAATTACCATGAGCCTATCAATGCCAACTTATTATATGATTTTCATACCTTAGGCTTAATCAAGAATATATTTCTTAGGAATCTTTAGAATCCTGTAAAAGATAAAACGACATCATGACCTGCATTGTGCCATTAAATAACGTTATAATGTGCTGGTATTTTTCAGTTGAGCGAGGTTATGCACTGATTACACCGCTGTGGTCCAAACGGAATTTAGTTTTCCGTATTTTCGTAAATCGTTAAATAAAATGTCATGATGACTCACATGAAAAGGACCCAGCCGATTTCCTTTCTGATTCCTGTGGATGATTAGACGTTAAACGCTAATCCATTTCAGAATGTTACGTAGTCTTCAAAGTTTTTTACCATGTATTCCCTAAATCACTTCAGCTACATGTCATACTGGCTTCTTCAATAAATTCAACACGTATTTCCTACCACATTCTCATCCAAACAAACACATGCTCCGGTCCTAAGAGTTTCAAATTTGACAGACTATGAAACCCAACATTTGCGAAATTCCTACCTTTCTTTATGGTTGGGAAACTGAACGAGTGTTATGATATAGTTTATTAAGCAAAGACGTGCTAACAGTCACTGATTGTCGGCATATTCATCTGTGACTTGTCTTGAAGCTATTTATGAGAATTTCATTAACATTGCCTTTTGTGACTGAATATCACGTTGCTTTACAAGCATGTACGGTGATAGTCGTGGCGTTATTCACTTATTTCTAAGCATCACTATTAGTGAGCGCATAAATTAACCTAGTTACAATATACAGGTTGCTTTAAAATATACATTACCTAAAACCTAAGTATACGGAAAGGTTGGAAAGCTTTTTCAGGTTCCTCCTCTAATATACACTCCTGGAAATTGAAATAAGAACACCGTGAATTCATTGTCCCAGGAAGGGGAAACTTTCTTGACACATTCCTGGGGTCAGATACATCACATGATCACACTGACAGAACCACAGGCACATAGACACAGGCAACAGAGCATGCACAATGTCGGCACTAGTACAGTGTATATCCACCTTTCGCAGCAATGCAGGCTGCTATTCTCCCATGGAGACGATCGTAGAGATGCTGGATGTAGTCCTGTGGAACGGCTTGCCATGCCATTTCCACCTGGCGCCTCAGTTGGACCAGCGTTCGTGCTGGACGTGCAGACCGCGTGAGTCGACGCTTCATCCAGTCCCAAACATGCTCCATGGGGGACAGATCCGGAGATCTTGCTGGCCAGGGTAGTTGACTTACACCTTCTAGAGCACGTTGGGTGGCACGGGATACATGCGGACGTGCATTGTCCTGTTGGAACAGCAAGTTCCCTTGCCGGTCTAGGAATGGTAGAACGAAGGGTTCGATGACGGTTTGGATGTACCGTGCACTATTCAGTGTCCCCTTGACGATCACCAGTGGTGTACGGCCAGTGTAGGAGATCGCTCGCCACACCATGATGCCGGGTGTTGGCCCTGTGTGCCTCGGTCGTATGCAGTCCTGATTGTGGCGCTCACCTGCACGGCGCCAAACACGCATACGACCATCATTGGCACCAAGGCAGAAGCGACTCTCATCGCTGAAGACGACACGTCTCCATTCGTCCCTCCATTCACGCCTGTCGCGACACCACTGGAGGCGGGCTGCACGATGTTGGGGCGTGAGCGGAAGACGGCCTAACGGTGTGCGGGACCGTAGCCCAGCTTCATGGAGACGGTTGCGAATGGTCCTCGCCGATACCCCAGGAGCAACAGTGTCCCTAATTTGCTGGGAAGTGGCGGTGCAGTCCCCTACGGCACTGCGTAGGATCCTACGGTCTTGGAGTGCATCCGTGCGTCGCTGCGGTCCGGTCCCAGGTCGACGGGCATGTGCACCTTCCGCCGACCACTGGCGACAACATCGATGTACTGTGGAGACCTCACGCCCCACGTGTTGAGCAATTCGGCGGTACGTCCACCCGGCCTCCCGCATGCCCACTATACGCCCTCGCTCAAAGTCCGTCAACTGCACATACGGTTCACGTCCACGCTGTCGCGGCATGCTACCAGTGTTAAAGACTGCGATGGAGCTCCGTATGCCACGGCAAACTGGCTGACACTGACGGCGGCGGTGCACAAATGCTGCGCAGCTAGCGCCATTCGACGGCCAACACCGCGGTTCCTGGTGTGTCCGCTGTGCCGTGCGTGTGATCATTGCTTGTACAGCCCTCTCGCAGTGTCCGGAGCAAGTATGGTGGGTCTTACACACCGGTGTCAATGTGTTCTTTCTTCCATTTCCAGGAGTGTAATAGTGAAACGTTCTCTCAAAGACTGGAGTCTCGGTAACAAGATAAGCAACACCTACGAGTATCTATCTAAAATACGAGAGTGAGCTGAAAAGTAACGCCTCCGAATTTTTTTATGTGAAGATTCTTAAAGTTTTTTTTAAAAAAAACGTCATTAATATTCTAAATCTTTATTCTTCATGTCTATATCTTTACCTCTCAACATAGTCACCCTCACGATTAACATATATCTCCCAGCGATAGATCATGTTGTTGATTACTGTAGACATTTTTTGACACTGTTGACGAAGCCACAACTTTAGCTCTCCTTGTAGTGCTTAAACAGTATCAAAATGAAGTCCTTTACGGAGTTTTTAAAGCTTTGGACACACATGAAAATCGGATAAGACCGAGTCGAGACTGCATGGAGGATGATCGATGACAGTGAACCGAGGGCGTTGGATTGTTGCAGATGTCGTAGGGCTAGTGTATAGTCTGGCATTGTCATACTAAAAGAGAGAGAGCTCCATGTGTGGACGAAGCCTTCGAATCCCAAACTCAATACAGTACTCTTTTTCTCCCGCACCGACACAGGCACGTTACACACCACCATGTTACACGCTGCAATTCGGAGCCCTCTAGCAGCAGAGGAGTGCAAGTACGTAGACATGAAGAATTAAGATTTAGAATGTTAATAACGTTTTCTTATTTAAAAGGTTTAAGAGTTTTCACATAAAAAAGCGGAGGCATTACTTTTCATCACGCCGTCGTAGACTGGTATCATTCCATCGTTGAACATGAAAATTAAGCGTGTAATGACTGCTACGGAAAGGTGGAAGGACCTTTCTTCTAGTGGTGAGAATGGCTATATCTCTCCCACCTGTGCATTGTGAGGTCAATGGGTTGGCAGCGGCTAGCGAGTCCGTCGGAGGTGACGGTGGTTGTAGCAAGACAGATGGCGTGCATGTAAACTCTTTGTCACCCCAACAACCTGCAGCAGTTACACGCACACTCTCGACCGACTGCGAAGTCCGGCGTTGACCTACGTCATCCTTGTTCCAGGGGCGAGGTCATACGTCGATTTCACGTCCCAAAGAGGCGAGAGGCCTTGTCATGAGAAGGGCACACCTCGACAGCACTGCGTCAAGTGCGACGACGTTGTGTTATTGTTACGCTGTGGCGGTGTGGCTGTGTGCCGTGCAGCGAAGGAGAGTGATGTGTGACGGCAGGCTCCGTAACTTGGAGTGCGTAGGTTCGACCCTCTCCAAATCACGTGGCGGCCTGCATCAGGAAGAACGTCGGCGTTCTCACGGTGGGTGGCAAAAGATAGTGGACGGCGATTCGAAGCCCATCTGTGGAGAGACACATCCAGCCAAGGTAACAAGCCACAGTAAGGTAGGCGACTCCGGGAGGGTCTGAAGGCAAGTTTCGCACAGAGGCCTTGGCGCTGTGACGTCACCTGGCAGACAGCGGGAAGTGTGCCAATAGCGCGTGTACAATCAACACAGAACGCGAGGTTAAATAATTATTGTAAGAATGTAGCGAGAGAGCGAAAGAGATGAGTAAAAACACGAGTAAAATAATTCAAATGGCTTTGAGCACTATGGGACTTAACATCTGAGGTTATCAGTCCCCTAGAACTTAGAACTACTTAAACCTAACCAACCCTAGGACATCACACACATCCATGCCCGAGGCAGGATTCGAACCTGCGACCGTAACAGTCGCGCGGTTCTGGACTGAAGCGCCTATAAAAAAATACGAGTAATTGAGCAGCTCAAACAGTAACAATTATGACCGTAAAACCAGTAGTATAATACGAGCATATCAGCGATTCCCTAAAAATGCAGTACAAAGGGAGTGGGTAGCACGTTGCAAGCGATGAGATAAAATCAATGTTAACAATTGTAATATTTCTAGCTTAGTCAGCCATCATATTGGGCTCCAAGAAGCTGTTCCCAGAGCAGTGGAGAGGCAAGAAGTATATAGATGACGAATTGTGGTGTGAGGTACCTGTGACAGATGTTAGATTCGATACCATTCCCGTGAGAAAGACCGCCTGCATAATGCTACTGCTCTGTGATTGGCTGCTGTGTTGGGAGCAAGGGCGCCAAAACGTTAAAGTATAGTTATTATTATTAGTTAAACTACTCATTGGAATGACTTCACTTTTTAATATAAATATCTTTCAACAGCTATCAATCAGTCACTTTAGAATTATTAAAAACAATTTAAATCAAAAAACAAAAGACTGACGAAATTGCAGACGAAGCACTTCGGAAGCGTTCGGGTCAGGCCTTTTCTGGTACGGCGCGCGAAGTTTTTCGCGCTGTTCGTCTCTCTGTATTAGGTAGTCGAGAAGAATAGACGTGTTGCCTGTCATAAGATGTGTTTCCAGTTTTTGTTTAAGTTCCTGTTCGTCACTCTGGATTAGGCAGTCGAGATGTACAGTCATGTTGTCTATGGCAGGATGTGTTTGCCAGTATTCAGTATTAAAAGATTCACTCCGGTAGTCATGAGGCACAGACACGTGCCACAAATAGAGTAAAGATACACTTTCGTAAACATTGTGATTGATCATGTACTTTGCTGTATCAGAAGGTATTGTATTAAGATCATGTAGTCTTATCGTGTGGCTATATTAAGATACGCGAGTGGCATCCCAAAGAAGTGATATATTATTTCAGAGCAGAACCTCGCTAAAAGTCAGTTTGAGCCTCAAGATACAGAACCTACGACCGTGCTGGTTCCTGTGCTGGGGACATCAACTTGAAGACAGCAGTTTAGTGAACTATAACACAACCTTCGTATTCCACACAGTGCAGTGGAACCAACTAGGAGCCTCACGTGTACTGCATGCACAGAACAAATGTGCTCAGAGACACGTCATCTGCAGTAATGCAGAGGAGGTAAAAGGGGATGACCGTTATTAACACCAACAATCAATTCTTGCCGTACAATGTACGAATCTAATCAATTCATTTTCTTCCGGAAGATTACGAGCGTGATTTAAAAAACGAGCTCCTTGGTTTGCCAATAAAAAAAGAAGCTTGAAACGTGGTAAAAATTGCTGTTTTGAAGAGCGGGCCGCAGTGCGTAGTGTGAAGCAGTCGTCCTCCGTTTCTGGCGGTGGCGCCGCTGTGTCAATCGCAGCTTTGGTGTCTCCCTCTGGTGGGAAAGGGGAAAAGTAGCCTGTTCACGTGCATTTAAGGGGCGTTATGAGCTCGCTAGGCGGTGAGTCTAGACAGTTGGTCAGCCGGGGCAGTGTGGGGAAGTCAGTGTCTGTCTGTCGTCCGGAGTGCTAGTATGTGTTAGGCTGCCAGTCTGCTCGAGTTTGTTCAGGCAATGGTCATTGGCGGTTGGATCGACTGGGACACAAGATAACTTGTCCATCTTGAGCGTCGGCCTTCGACCATAAATATAATAGACTGGCCCTGACGTCATTTTCGAGGCTCCAACTTCTCTGGGCTAAAGTCACGTGAATGTTGGCAAAACATGGTTGTTTCGTGTTGCGCTTATGTCTGTACTCAGCGTTTTGTCGGGGGAAATGGCATTACATTTCACGTTTGTTTCTATGATAATGCAGATACGTTTATTGAAATCTGTTGAAGTGACTTTTATATGTTTTTTACACTTGAAATAGAGTATCACGTAAATTAAAGTGTTGAAAGTGATGCCTGTAAAGTCAGACTCATATTACATTTAGGAAAGTATCTGTGATAATTCGGTTACAGAAGTAAGTATAAGTGTTTCTCGTTCCTACTCATAGGTTCCCTAAGGATGAAAATCGAAGACGGCTTCGGATACAGCCCCTGAAACGGAAAAACTTTAAGCCATCTGCACATACGCGCCTTTTTGTATATACAAGTGAGATTATAGAAAGGTAAGAGCACCTATAGTCGACACATGAAGAGCATTTTTTTCTACCTTCAAATACTATTAAATAAATGTAGGTTCCAAAATTATTTTCTGAAACTTCAGAGTGTCACCTTTCATCTAAAATATCATTTTTTTTTTAAACTGATAGTTTAAACTTTAGTAAAAATAGTAGGAACTGAACCTTTGAAGTGCACCTAAAATTGATACTCTAAAATAGACCTGCTCCTAAAGTCGACAATTTTGGGACCTATAGTTGACATAATTCCCAAATCCCATTTTCTTTTATAAGTGACTAGAGCTCAAAACGCGACGAATCCAATATTTAAAGTTTTGACACGAGCCCACTCTTACTGTTTAAAAGAATTTTTACGACATTTTACTTTAACTGATAGTTTATAGTAATTTAGTCCTGCTGCCCACCAGAGGGGCCTTCGATATATTTGTTAGATTTTATAAATGGTACTGTGAACAAATCCAGGTCAAATGTAGTTCTGACATAATTTTTCACAAATAAAAAAGTAATTTTTGTTGGAAGCGTTTGGCAGTCAATTCAGAAATGTGGGTAAAATACGATACAAACACAGGATGGCAGACCGCTCATTTGAAATCCCGCCACGTTTTGCCAACAGTCACGTGGTTTATGTTGGAGCCACACCAGCCCTATAGCTTCTGCACAGCAAGGCCAGTCTACTAGTATCTATGGTCGAAGGCGTCGGTGCATGTGAGGTCGCCACGTCAGTTCAGTGGGCCGCGCCGTATAGCGAGGGGTAGTGGCTTCGCCGCCGGTATGAGAGCAACAGGAGTCAACCAACGGCATCGGTCTGGCCGGTGCGAGCTGCGACGCCGTGAGACGGGAGATCGGCGCGCCTTCCTGCGTCCGTTGAAGCGGCTGGCAGCGGACGGTTCGGGAGAGCATTGGGGGTGCTGCGCCAGGTCTTCGCCAGAAATCTCAGTTTATTGGAAGTTAAGTGATTGGAGATAATGTTGTTTCATTTACTTGTTAAATTCTACTTGTTTTCTTGGTGAGGTCACCAGCCGCTTTGTTTTGGAGTCGTCCCACCATTCTTCTTCGTTTTCCCACACGCGGGAAGGTGGTTATTTATGTATGGGGTGGTCCGTTTTTCCATTGTGGAGTAGGGGCGGGATAGAGCAACCAGCGGTTCGGGTTGTTCGGTAATCTCCTTGTCAATCTGTCATACGTTAATAGCTGCCTCTGTCATGTTTGTCGGATTCGGTGTTTTAACGAATTTATTGCTTGAAGTGTAACGTCCGAATTCCTTAAATATGTTTTTATCTTGCCTATCATCTTGAGAGGCGGTATATGTGTAATGTAGAGCATGTTTGGCCAACCTTGTATATTTTATGTAAGACTGCATTTCATGGGTTTTTATTTAAATAGTTATTTTAGTATATTAAGTTGCCACCCTTCCACTATAAGAGTTTTTTTTTTTCTTGATCAAGTTGCACTTTCGGTGGCAAGTTAGTCTTTTAATGTTAGTGTTTTGTGCCATTTCCATCCCTCCTATGGGGTGCATAGCTTCTGTGCTTGTGTGAGTCGTTAAAATTTTTAGTTTAAAGTAATCTGGTGTGTTGCAAATTTGCACCAGTGTAGTCTTTCAGAGGTTGTTGTGAGCGGTCGTGACTATGGCTGTGTCAAAAGGGAGCGGCAAGGTTTTCAGCCCGAAAGCTCATACAGTCAAAAATTGTTCTTTCTGCCTCTGAATAAATTGTAACTTGATATTTAGAGGGTTTTTTCTGATTATAATTTGAAATCTATTTAAAAAAAAAAAAAAACAGGCTTTTAGGAATAAAATTTCCATTTGTTGAAAGAAATTTGATTTGTTTTCATCAGTTACCCACTGGCAACTACTTCCACGCTCACATAGTGTGATCAAAAGTGTTAATGTTCTTGATGAATCGCTAGTAAATAAAGTAAATTCTTAAGAAAAAGTTTTGAAAGTAAATTCATGGTTGAAAGCTGAAACCAAATGCAGTTCCAACACAGCATTTACGAAACTGGCATGGAGATATACGTATCACTGAAAGCAACAGTGAAGCTGCTGACGAGGTAAGCAAGCTAAGTGTGCTGCCATTTATTGCTGACTGATTAAATTACAGTGTTCATTTCGTTAACTTAAATGTTCTCAAAGCCGGCCGGTGTGGCCGAGCGGTTCTAGGCACTTCAGTCTGGAACCGCGCCACCGCTACGGTCGCAGGTTCGAATCCTGCCTCGGGCATGGATGTGTGTGATGTCCTTAGGTTGGTTAGGTTTAAGTGGTTCTAAGTTCTAGGAGACTGGTGACATCAGATGTTAAGTCTCATAATGCTCAGAGCCATTTGAACCATTTGAAATGTTCTCAGATGGCATGTATTTTATGGATGGATACATACGTATTACTTCTCACATATCGTTAATAAAAGAGAGAACATGAAATAGACTATTAACCATATCGTTTGTTATTCCCGCAGGCTGAACGTGAGCGAGTTCTGCGCTATGAAAATAGAGATGTGCGAAAGAGAGCAGCTGAAGCCTTGGAATTTGTTTCGCCAAACAAGAAGAAAGTGGACCAAGTAACAAATAGAGTGCCGGTCTGTGAACTCAGTGATTTAAGACTTAAGGACGAATAAATCAAACGACTGAATAAAGAAATAGAAGTTTTGAAGAACAAGAGTGCAGTGCTGGAAATGACCCTAAAAGAACATGATGCAGCCCTGAAATGAGTCAAAGCTGTCAGGCGCGTGTTGTCAAAAAAGGGAAATTTAAGTGCAACTGTGAAAGAAAGTTTGATAAGGAAGAAGGTATAAAATATGTTATCGAAATGTTTCAAATGTTCAAAGGTGTGTGAAATCTTACGGTACTTAACTGCTAAGGTCAACAGTCCCTAAGCTTACACGCTACTTAACCTAAATTATCCTAAGGACAAACAGACACACCCATGCCCGAGGGAGGACCTCCGCCGGGACCAGACGCACAGTCCATGACTGCAGCGCCTCAGACCGCTCGGCTAATCCCGCGCGGCTGGTAATGTTTCACTCCGGGACAAATTCTATGTTCGTTACAAGGCAACAGACGGTTTAAATGGAGTTCTCAGGATATTGCTAATGCACTAGCTTTCAATGCCCTTTTAAGAGAATGTTATACACTCCTGGAAATGGAAAAAAGAACACATTGACACCGGTGTGTCAGACCCACCATACTTGCTCCGGACACTGCGAGAGGGCTGTACAAGCAATGATCACACGCAAGGCACAGCGGACACACCAGGAACCGCGGTGTTGGCCGTCAAATGGCGCTAGCTGCGCAGCATTTGTGCACCGCCGCCGTCAGTGTCAGCCAGTTTGCCGTGGCATACGGAGCTCCATCGCAGTCTTTAACACTGGTAGCATGCCGCGACAGCGTGGACGTGAACCGTATGTGCAGTTGACGGACTTTGAGCGAGGGCATGCGGGAGGCCGGGTGGACGTACCGCCGAATTGCTCAACACGTGGGGCGTGAGGTCTCCACAGTACATCGATGTTGTCGCCAGTGGTCGGCGGAAGGTGCACGTGCCCGTCGACCTGGGACCGGACCGCAGCGACGCACGGATGCACGCCAAGACCGTAGGATCCTACGCAGTGCCGTAGGGGACCGCACCGCCACTTCCCAGCAAATTAGGGACACTGTTGCTCCTGGGGGATCGGCGAGGACCATTCGCAACCGTCTCCATGAAGCTGGGCTACGGTCCCGCACACCGTTTGGCCGTCTTCCGCTCACGCCCCAACATCGTGCAGCCCGCCTCCAGTGGTGTCGCGACAGGCGTGAATGGAGGGACGAATGGAGACGTGTCGTCTTCAGCGATGAGAGTCGCTTCTGCCTTGGTGCCAATGATGGTCGTATGCGTGTTTGGCGCCGTGCAGGTGAGCGCCACAATCAGGACTGCATACGACCGAGGCACACAGGGCCAACACCCGGCATCATGGTGTGGGGAGCGATCTCCTACACTGGCCGTACACCACTGGTGATCGTCGAGGGGACACTGAATAGTGCACGGTACATCCAAACCGTCATCGAACCCATCGTTCTACCATTCCTAGACCGGCAAGGGAACTTGCTGTTCCAACAGGACAATGCACGTCCGCATGTATCCCGTGCCACCCAACGTGCTCTAGAAGGTGTAAGTCAACTACCCTGGCCAGCAAGATCTCCGGATCTGTCCCCCATTGAGCATGTTTGGGACTGGATGAAGCGTCGTCTCACGCGGTCTGCACGTCCAGCACGAACGCTGGTCCAACTGAGGCGCCAGGTGGAAATGGCATGGCAAGCCGTTCCACAGGACTACATCCAGCATCTCTACGATCGTCTCCATGGGAGAATAGCAGCCTGCATTGCTGCGAAAGGTGGATATACACTGTACTAGTGCCGACATTGTGCATGCTCTGTTGCCTGTGTCTATGTGCCTGTGGTTCTGTCAGTGTGATCATGTGATGTATCTGACCCCAGGAATGTGTCAATAAAGTTTCCCCTTCCTGGGACAATGAATTCACGGTGTTCTTATTTCAATTTCCAGGAGTGTATGTATTTGAGAAAGCACAACATTCCTTTGCCCTGTCGTGCAATGCTTCAGAATTTGACTAGAAATTTTAACTTCAATCCAGGGGCTCCGGAAGAATTTTGTCACTTTTGAAAGCAAATACTCTTGTATTTACTGTGTCAGAAAAGAAAACTGTGCTATGTTTTGACGATATGAACACTGTCGGCCGTATCTGCTTTGATGTGACGGAAGACGAGATTTTAGGACCTTACAGCAATGCGCTAGTTGTGATGATTCGTGGTTTATGTAAGTCTTGGAAGCAGCCAGTTTATTACGATTTTGATGTGACAATGCACAGTAATCTGCTCACAGATATAATAATGAAATTCAACGTTCGGGACTGCATGTCCCGGTCGTAATGAGTGAATGGGAGGAAAAAATTCTAGTGTGTGGAATGAGCTTTGCGTCGAGACATAAAAAATATTTTTCACAAATCCAATGTTTAAGAAAAGAAAGATCTGAGTTTTCTCCGCCGTGCGTCACTTACTGAAGCTTCTTAGAAACCACTTTTTCGATGAAGGAGTAGTTCTACGTAATGGCATTTCAGTAACGAAGAACTTAATTGAGAGCCTTTTAAACAGTCAGAAAAGGGACCTGAATATAACATACCACTTATCAGAAGCTCACATCAGTGTCACAGGTAAAGCGCCACAAAATGTTAGGACGACTGCTCGTTTATTTTTACACCGCACGGCTAAAGTTCTGTTGTATGTTCTAGGAAAGGAACATGAAAGTATTCAATTATGTGTTCGACGTTTTGAATTCTAGAGTTCCCTTTGAGCCTCTTCGTAGTAGGTTCGGTCTGAAACTTCCAAGCCAAGAGAACGCTTTAAGAAGGTTTCGAGATGTTCGCCATGATATGCGCTTTGTAAACAGAAAGGGTTTGTTGCCATTTCAAAAGGGGATTATCATCTCCATCACATCACTTCTAGGACTGTTTGAAGAAGTAAGAAAAGTTAAAATAAGGTATATCCTAACATCTCGATTAAATGAAGACTGTCTGGAAAATTATTTTTCGAGAATTCGAGGTATTGGTGCTTTCTATGACAACCCTTCAGCAGTCGAGGCCAAGCACAGAATTCGGCTCCTTGTTTTAATAGGAAATGCAAACGACGTACCGTTATCATGCAGGGCATCAGTTGCTGATGAGAGAATCAGTAGCATACAGCTGCTGTCGACATCGAAACGCACAATGACCAATTCATGAAATTCATTACCAGTGAACTCTGCATTGCCGTGACAGAGGAAAACCGAGTGAATGCTAGTGTGGAAGTAGTTGTGACATTACAAACATTACGGAAGAGGAAGAACAGCTGATGTGAACAACCCACGAGACAGAGGGGAAAAAATTCTGATGCTAAGTACGTTTTGCCTGACTCTGTACACTACATGCCAGGCTATCTTGCGTTTAAGTGTCAAGCCACTGACAAATCCTTGGAATCACGATCTGAAATGTGCTTAATTCCTGGAACAAGTCCTAAGTATAGGGGACTGATGACCTCAGGTGTTAAGTCCCATAATGCTTACAAGGGGAGGCCGCCAATTGTGAAATTCAGATTCGATTCATACTGCGCGTAATAAAAGCTCATGGCCAGAGGTGTAATGTGGCAAAGCACCGAGATGCACTTCTCAGCCGTTGTCGAGAAAATCGACAGTTAAAAGAAACCGTTGCGGTGAAATACTCTCTACGGTTAGTTGTTTTCTACAGCGTCGTGGCGCAGCGGTAAGCGCTCGGGTTCGTAATCCGAAAGTCGCCGGATCGAATCTCGCGCCATGCAATTTTTTTTATTATAAGTTTTTTTGTAATTCAAATATATATATATATATATATATATATATATATATAAACTATTAATGAATTGCTTATGCATGTTGGTGAAGGCGGATCGCTCTCCAATTGTACCGCCTCCATTTTTCCGTTTTTTTAACAGGTTGTACGAAAACTCTCCCGTCAGCACTAATATTCGACGATGTTATAAGTTGCGCTAGGGACCGCATCTACCTTCTTTGGAAGTTAGCAGGCAACTACGCTGTTATGCGGCGGCTCGTTTCGGCCCATTCAACATCTGTCCTTCAAGTGTAACGAGCGAGTAACGGAGTTTATATTTCATACCTGCCACAGCGAATTTGTGTTCGTGGGGTCTCATTTCTAATTCGAACGTTTGACTTACGTTATACGTATTCGTTTCGGAATATCGCTTCTACGTCTTCCGTTAACTATACGTGGTTAACATTATGAAGACAATTAATAACATTTGTGAAATACAACTTTGTTTGCGGAAAACATAATGATGTTCGAAGTCGCCAGTTTTTCCACGACAAACGACTTTCAACAACTTATTATATGCATAATTGTTGCAACTGATTGCCGGGAAATATATATATATACACACATCTGAATTACAAAAAACAAATACTAAAAAAAAAAAAAAAATTGAATGGCGCGAGATTCGATCCGGCGACATTCAGATTTCAAACCCGAGCGCTTACCACTGCGCCACGACGCTGTGGAAAATTATTAACCGTATAGAGTATTTCACCGCAACTCTTTCTTTTAACTGTCGATTTTCTCGACAACGGCTGAGAAGTGCATCTTGGTGCTTTGCCACATTACACATCTGGCCATGAGCTTTTATTATGCGCAGTATGAATCGAATCTGAATTTCACAATTGGCGGCCTCCCCTTGTTAGAGCCATTTGAACCATTTTCACCTGGACCAAGTTCTGATTCCTGGATATCTATTGTTTCTCGATTGCGTCTTTTAAATCCGACAACAGACTGGGTGAACACAATAAAACAATTTGAATTTATATTTTCTGGATTTCATGGACATACCATTTCTAGGTGTGACAAAGTAGTTAAAACTCTGACATGAGTTATCAAAGCAAAATTTCCTCTGTTGCACGAAGATATAATTAGTTTGTATGCAAGAACGAGAACATTTATCCGCATTGGCCACCTGAATAAAGGGCAAGCGAGGAAGAAGAACATAGCAAAGAAGAATTTGATGTGGACAGCATCTCGACCATGTAAAAACCGAAAATTCGTTTCCCTTCACTCGCAACAGGCGATTAATACACTTAAAAATTAAAGGATGCAGGTATGTCTGTATACCGAAATGAATTATTGCATCTAGTGTGGAATTACGAGGGTTGGAACTTAAATAGTGGCAACTATTTATTCACAAACGATACAAAAGAGTTACAAGTTTGCGCCTGTTACTGTCCTTCAAAGTAGTCACCAGCGTTGTGTAGAACTCGATACCAGCGATGTGGGAAGCGTAGTATACCGTTAGCACAGCCTGTTCTGTTGATGGTGCGAATGGCGCGGTCTGATGACTGTCCAATCTCTGGAACAGTTCTGAAGCGAATGCCGCGAAGTGGTTCATTCATCTTCTGAATCAAATCGAAGTCACAAGGAGTCCGTGGAGTATGGTGGATGGTACAGTCCCATCGACCGAACAGAGCAGCCACAGCTTGCGCTGTATGCGCCCGCGCATTGTCGTACAAAATGATGGGTGGGTTGCGCAGAAAGTGTAGCACGCCTCTTGAAGACCTTGATGACACTGTCGTGCTGTACGACCTCTGGCACATTCAATCTTGATCCAACTCCCTGTTTCGAAAACGTTGTGACACTGCTACGTTAGACCGCTCGCTCATAAGTGACTGTTTTTCCCTCGATTGTGCGCACGCCGGTGACGTGTGACAGGCGAGTCCATTTCCTCGGAGATAAGGTAGGTATGTCAATAACGTGTGCTATCAGCGACAATAGTAGATGCCATTGCATAGTGTCTCCACAGCAGTGTTGCTACTATTTAAGTTCCGACCTACGTATTTTTAGTTATGTATTTGTTATGGCCAATTTATTTATCTCTGTTTCTTTAACACACTTTAAATTCGTTTAAATCATTTACGGAAGACACATGCTATATAAACCTTCCAGTAACGTTGCTCTCATAGAGCGAGACGTCTGGCTCGGCCGGCGGTTGTCTCCCAAGGCCTACGAGAAAGACAGACCGCGGCGCGTACGTCACGAAGTTAGGCCTGCACTCGCTCGCTCTCTCCGTTCAGCAGACAAACTACGTTTCTACACTTGTTAACTCGTAACTAGGTGTGTAGATAAAACGAGAATTGCATCTTCTACTGGAATCTGCTATTCTGTAGTCTTACTGTTATTAGTCCTACAATGACAGAAAGTCCATAGGCCTACTTATAATTTGTTATGGATTTACTGGGGTACAATAAAATCAAAATCATGCAAAAATGATTATCAGTTGCATAACACATCGCTTCTTGTATGAAATGAGGACTGTTAAGCAGAAGAGACTAAAAGCGTTTAAATAACTTACAGAAGGCATTTCTACAATTTATATCGAATATTGATCTCTAATTAAATTTTCTTGTAGTACTGTTATCTGTAAGACTTCATAAAGCAGATTCCCGTAGAAGATGCAATTCTCGTTGGTGCGTACATCCCCACCTGCGAGTCAACAGGCTTAGAAACGCATTTTGTCTGCTGAGCTGAGGAGCGAGCGAGGTCAGGCCTACTATCGTAACGTACTCGTCGCGGCCAGTCTTTCTCGTGGGTCTCGTTGTCTGCCTGCTGACGTCACGCGACAGCGACGAATAAGTTTCTTTGTTCTTTGTCGGACTAGCACGCTGCCCCCCCCCCCCCCCCCCCTCTGATATCCAGCCTTAGTGGACAGCCAGCTTTTACACAAGGCAGACGTCTTCTTGCGGTTACGGTCACGTACGTGGTCCACCAAGCGCCGTAGAAATGTCTCGAAACGGCGGTTAACGCCACAGTGTCTGTGTTGTAATTGCGGAGATCCATCAACGACGGATGTGCTGAGCTTTAGGGTGCTGGTGAGCGTTCAGATCTCAGCATCAGGCACTGTCTCGTGCCTGCGCAGCTGCATGTGATAATGAAGCAACTTAAGTCGTTTATTTAATTATTATTTATTTATTGCTTATTTAGTCCGACCAGTTTAAAAACTTAAAGCACTTTCTAACGTCTGAGCAGGAACATCACGTGCCAAATGTGTTAAAACATTCCCAATAATAATAATAATAATAATAATAATAATAATAATAAAATGAAAATAATAATAATGACACTAATAATAATAATAATCACACTAATAATAACAATAATAATCCCCGTGGAGGCCCGGGAAAAGAATAGGCCTCCTGTATGTTCTGCCAGTCGTAAAAGGCGACGAAAAGAACAAACCACTAATAGGGCTAACCCCCCTTTTAGTGTGATTACATGGTTCAGGACAGAACTAAAGAAGCCTCGGACAAGCGCCGTCATGGTCGGGGACGACGATTGAACCATATGCCCGTCCACAATGGTAACGACACTGCTAGCCAACTGGAAAATGATTTAAATCCAAATAGAGGTGTTTTGCAGGATATGCTTCCTGCAACCACCCTAGAAGGAAAAGAAAGACAGAGGATGAGATGGTCAGATGAAGTTAACCGACACTCCATGTTCTGTTATTACCAAGCAACAAACCTAGGAACCAACACAACTGGATACAGATCACAAGTATACGAGGTGTGGCTAGAAAAAAACCGGACTAGTACTGGTGAAACAATAAAACGAATGCAATAAGGCTGAAAGTCGCGTGGCCTGTCACGTGACTCTCGCTCCGCCTACTGCTCGAGTTTCATCTGCCTCCTGCACTCAGTCTGCCCGTGGCGTCTGTTTTAAGTAGTTGACGTTTTGTCTGTGCGTCGGAAAATGTTGAGTGTACAGAAAGAACAGCGTGTTAACATCAGATTTTGTTTCAAACTAGGAAAATCTGCAAGTGAAACGTTTGTAATGTTACAACAAGTGTACGGCGATGATTGTTTATCGCGAACACAAGTGTTTGAGTGGTTTAAACGATTTAAAGATGGCCGCGAAGACACCAGTGATGACACTCGCACTGGCAGACCATTGTCAGCAAAAACTGATGCAAACATTGAAAAAATCGGTAAACTTGTTCGACAAGATTGCCGTTTAACAATCAGAGCAGTGTCTGAGTTAACAGGAGTTGACAAGGAAAGTGTTAGGCAGATTCTTCATGAAAGTTTCAACATGAACAAAGTGTGTTCAAAAATGGTTCCAAAGTGTCTCACAATTGAACAGAAGGAACGCCGAAGAATGATTTGTTCTGACATCCTGGAAAACATTGAAAGTGATCCCACATTCTTAAAAAATGTTATTACTTGCGATGAATCGTGGTTTTTTACTTACGATCCCGAAACTAAACGCCAATCGATGCATTGGAAAATTCCTGGTTCTCCACGACAAAAAAAAGCACGAATGTCAAAATCGAAATTCAAGGCAATGATGATTTTTTTTTTTGACATCAAAGGGATTGTGCACATTGATTGGGTACCAGAGGGACAAACAGTGAATGAACATTACTACATTAGCGTCCTGGCTACCCTACGTGAGCGAGTACGGAGAAAACGGTACGATTTGTGGAGGAAAAATTCATGGATCCTTCACCAAGACGATGCCCCAGCTCACAGTGCGTTGTCAGTGAAGACGTTTTTGGCAAAACACAACATTCCCATCTTAGATCATCCACCCTACTCACCTGATTTGGCCCCCTGTGACTTTTTTCTTTTCCCTAAAGTCAAGTCAGCTTTGAAAGGAACTAGATTTGAGACTGTTGAAGCAGTAAAAGAAAAAGCGACGGAAGTAATGTATGGACTTACCAAAAATGATCTGCAGCATTGCTATGAACAGTGGAAAATTCGTATGGAGCGGTGTAGAGACCGAGGAGGAGAGTACATTGAAGGAGATAACATGAAATTGTAAATAATTGTAAATAAATGTTTTTTCCAGCATCAGTCCGGTTTTTTTCTAGCCGCACCTCGTACACAACATTTATTACCAGATACCCAGAATTAAAATTTTTAACAGAACAACGACTAGCTGATCAGATCCGTGTGATAATCAAAAATAACAGGATACCCCAGTCAGAATTAGAAAACATCAAACAAGAAGTACAACAAATACTGGAACAAAATAATGTGCAATCAGAAGAAGAAGAAAATACAGTAATGGACTCAAACATCCCAGAGCAAACAAACAAAGAACAACACGCATCAATTAAACAATCAGAGGAAAACGAAATCTTAAGAAAACCATCAGAACAAGCACAAATAGAACACAAAGTGACACACATGTTAGATATAGAAGAAAAATTTCAGCTGACATATATAGAATACAAAGACACAAATACAGACATTAGACCATTCTTGCATGGACCGCCATATAATCCACAAGTCGAAACAACAATAACAACTATTAACACAATCGTACACAACAAAATAAATGAAAACACAACTATGGAAGAGTTACAACTACTGGTTTATATAGGAGCACTGACTACACTAAATATACACACTAGGCAGAGATCAGAACCAACCAACACACAGAAGAAACCCACAAAACCAGCATGGCAACACAGACTACAGATCAGAATAGAAAAACTGAGAAAAGACATCGGACAGCTAACACAATTTATAATAAATGAAATATCAGACAAAAAACGAAAAAGGTTAGGTAAAATCTCACAACAAGAAGCGATAGAGCAATTAAATGAAAAGAAGCAGAAATTACAGGCATTGGGCAAACGACTCAAAAGATACAAAAACAGTGAAAATAGAAGGAAACAAAACCAAACATTCAACACAAACCAAAAGAAATTTTACCAGACAATAGATAACACATACATTAAAATAGACAATCCACCAAACATAACAGACATGGAACACTTCTGGAGCAACATATGGTCAAACCTGATACAACATAACAGACATGCACAGTGGATACAAGCAGAAACAAACACATACAAGATGATACTATAAATGCCTGAAGTGATAATATTGGAACATGAAGTCACCCAAGCAATTAATTCTACTCACAATTGAAAAGCTCCTGGAAAAGATAAAATAGCAAATTTCTGGCTGAAGAAGTTCACCTCAACACATTCACATCTCACTAAATTATTTAACAGTTACATTGCAGACCCATACACATTCTCTCATACACTTACACATGGAATAACCTATCTGAAACCTAAAGATCAAGCAGACACAGCAAACAGAACTAAATATCGCCCCATAACATACCTACCAACAATATACAAAAAAAATTAACTTCAGTCATTACACAGAAATTAATGACACATACAACACAGAACAAAATTATAAATGAAGAACAAAAAGGCTGTTGCAAAGGAGCACGAGGATGTAAAGAGCAACTGATAATAGATGCAGAGGTGACACAAACTAAACAAAGGTCGCTACACTATGCATACATTGATTACCAAAAAGCTTTTGATAGTGTACCCCACTCATGGTTGCTACAAATATTGGAAATATACAAAGTAGATCCTAAATTGATACAGTTCCTAAACATAGTAATGAAAAATTGGAAAACCACACTTAATATCCAAACAAATTCAAATAATATCACATCACAGCCAATACAGATTAAGCGTGGAATATACCAAGGATACTCACTAAGTCCTTTCTGGTTCTGCCTTGCTCAGAACCCACTATCCAACATGCTAAATAATACAAATTATGGATATAATATTATTGGAACATACCAACACAAAATCAGACATTTGCTATACATGGATGATCTAAAACTACTGGCAGAAACAAATCAACAACTCAACCAATTACTAAAGATAACAGAAGTATTCAGCAATGATATAAATATGGCTTTTGGAACAGACAAATGTAAGAAAAATAGCATAGTCAAGGGAAAACACATTAAACAAGAAGATTACGTATTGGATAACCACAGCGACTGTATAGAAGCGATGGAAAAAACAGATGCCTATAAATATCTAGGATACAGACAAAAAATAGGAATAGATAATACAAATATTAAAGAAGAACTAAAAGAAAAATATAGACAAAGACTAACAAAAATACTGAAAACAGAATTGACAGCAAGAAACAAGACAAAAGCTATAAATACTTATGCTATACCAATACTGACCTATTCATTTGGAGTAGTGAAATGGCGTAATGCAGAACTAGAAGCACTCAATACACTTCACGATCATAATGCCACAAATATAGAACACATCATATACATTCAGCAACAGAAAGATTCACGTTAAGCAGAAAGGAAGGAGGAAGGGGATTTATAGACACAAAAAACTTACATTATGGACAGGTAGACAATTTAAGAAAATTCTTTATAGAACGAGCAGAAATTAGCAAAATACATAAAGCAATCACTCATATAAATACATCGGCTACACCATTGCAATTTCATAACCACTTCTACAACCCTTTAGATCACGTAACATCAACAGATACAAAGAAAGTAAATTGGAAAAATTAAACACTACATGGCAAACACCCGTATCATCTAACACAGCCACACATTGATCAAGTCGCATCCAACACATGGCTAAGAAAAGGCAATATATACAGTGAGATGAAAGGATTCATGATTGCAATACAGGATTAAACAATAAACACCAGATATTACAGCAAGCATATTATTAAAGATCCCAATACCATAACAGATAAATGCAGACTTTGCAAACAACAAATAGAAACAGTAGATCACATCACAAGCGGATGTACAATACTAGCAAATACAGAATACGCCAGAAGACATGACAATGTAGAAAAAATAATACATCAACAACTTACCATACAACATAAACTAATAAAACAACACATTCCCACATACAAGTATGCACCACAAAATGTACTGGAGAATGTTGAATACAAATTATACTAGAACAGAACCATTATAACAGATAAAACAATACCAAATAACAAACCTGACATCATACTCACCAATAAAAAGAATAAAATAACACTACTAATCGAAATATCCAAACCCAATACAACAAATATACAGAAGAAAACAGGAGAAAAAATTGAAAAATACATCCAACTGGCTGAGGAAGTCAAGGACATGTGGCATCAGGATAAAGTTGACATTATACCAATTATACTCTCAACTACAGGAGTCTTACCACACGATATCCACCAGTACATCAACGCAATACAGCTACATCCGAACGTATATATACAACTACAGAAATCTGTAATTATTGATACATGTTCAATTACCCGAAAGTTCCTAAATGCAATGTAACGTGTACCATACAGTTAAAAGGAAGTCACGCTTGATCAAGGTCCGCATCACTTTCCATTTTTAACCAGACATAACGTCTGAGAAAAGAAAGAAATAATAATAATAGTAAAAGGCATTTACAACGATGTAGATTAGCTTAGCACATTTGAAGTCCTGCTTAATAATATCAAAAGCGAAAGGATAAATGGACAGGAGAAGACAGAAATGAAATTGGCTTTCAGTAGAGAACATAGTATAAATAGAGAACTCTGCCGCCAAGTAATATGGAAAAGTTGTGGGGAAGGGAGACTAACGAGAGTGAGCTCCACAGAATATGGGAGAGATAGCTATCCTGATAGAAGGCGGACCATTAGCTGCCTTTTGAGGTTTGTATAGAATTCAGTTCCTCTGATTTCTTGACAAATATTGTTCCAACGCCGGGTTTCTGATACAAAAAAAGATTTAAAAAGCATGGCAGTGTTATTTGATTGTACAGAGAGAATTTTACTTTATTGAGAACGGGTATTTCTATTCAGACAGCAGTGCAAGAGTTAAACACGAAGAAGAGGGACTGTAGTGACTGAGAAGACTATAGAGGAAACAGAGGATGATAATCTCTACGCTTATAAGCGCGTAACCTTGACAACTGTTCGTAGACTGGTATGATGTGGACGAAAAGGCGTACGTCACAAATTTGTCGCACACAAGCATTCATCGCCAGTTCGAGCCTGTGTGAGCTTTCGTATGAAGTTCCTTCTTCCTTGAAGAATAGCATCATGGTGAGTATAGGGAGTGTTAGTGTCTCTACGTTGCCTACCGATGAAACACAGAACCCTTCCTAGCATAGATATTATTAACATCTATGCACACGTAAGTGCCTGGCAGAGGGTTCATCGAACCAATTCCACACTATTTTTCTGCTGTTCCACTCTCTAAGGGGCACGTGGGAAAAACGAACTCCTAAATATTTCCGTGTGAGCTCTGATTTCTCACATTTTATTACAATGTCCATTTCTCCGTACGTAGGTGGGTGTCTGCAAATAATTTTCGCATACGGAGGAGAACATTGGTGACTGAAATTTTGTGAAAAGATCTTGGCGCAACGAAAAACGCCTTAGTTTTAATGATTGACACCCAATTCACGTACATATTGTTGAAACTCTCTCACTTATTTTGCGATAATACTAAATGAGCTGTCCTTCTCTGAACTTTGTAAATGTCCTCCGTCAACCCTATCTGATGCAGATGTAGTACTCTAGAAGAGGACAGATAAGCGTAGTGTAGGCAATTTCTTTTGTAGATCTGTTGCGTCTTCCTAGCTTTTTGCCATGGTTACGCAGTCTTTGGTTTGCTTTCCCCCAAACATTATCTACGCGCTCCTTCGAATTTAAGTGGTTTGTAATTCTAATTCCTACGCATTTAGTTGAATTGAAAGGATTTAAGCTTGTCTGATTTAATAGATTCATGCTCGTACTCATGTAAATGACCTCACACTTTTCATTATTTAGGGTCAACTGCCACTTTTTGCACCATACAGCTATGCTACCTAAAAGATTTTGCAAATTTTTATCATCTTCTGATGACTTTATAACATGGTAAAGTCATGGTGGTACAAAAGGGACTAATGAGGAACGTAACGGAATCTTTGTAATTACAAACGTTTCCAGATATGCAAAAGTCAGGACTCATACACAGACTAATATCAACCTCCAGTTCTATCAGTAGTAAGAATGCAAAAAGAGAATATTTTAATTAAGAAGATGATTTAGTCGTGGTAAAGTTCTATTTACTAAAAGGTAGATGGATACGTTAAATTTAGATATACTGATAATCAGTGAAGTGCGATGGCAGGAGAAACAGAACTTTGGGTCAGGTGAATACAAGGTTATAAATACAAAAATAAATAATGGTAACGCAGGTGCAGGTTTAATAATGAATAAGAAAATAGGAATGCGGGTAAGCTACAAACATCAAAAGAAGTTTTGCTTCACCGCGGTTTCCAGAACCCCTGAAAATAGACGTTGACTGTGGATATTTTATCACAGACACAGACGCTTTGACTGTTCAGAGATATCACTAAACCCGCCATAAGATGTAAACAACCATGCATGTACAGCGCCTATTAGATGGAGGGGATCCGATAGCAGGTCAGTTCCATTCATTCCACCGGGAAGGAGGTACACGGCTCGTGTTGTCTGTAGTTCAACCATGCCTAGACGGTCAATACCGCGGTTCGATCGCGTGCGCATTGTTACTTTGTGCCAGGAAGGGCTCTCAACAAGGGAAGCATCCAGGCGTCTCGGAGTGAACCTTCAACCACCCAATCGCCGGAGACGTATTTGGAGGCAACCCGGTCAGGCTGAACGCCAACAAGTGCAGCAAGGTGGAGATTCCCTACCGTTTTGGGGTGCCATTATGTGGGGCCGACGTACGCCGCTGGTGGTCATGGAAGGCGCCGTAACGGCTGTGCGATACGTGAATGTCATCCTCCGACCGATACTGCAACCATATCGGCAGTATATTGGCGAGGCATTCGTCTTCATGGACGACAATTCGCGCCCCCATCGTGCACATCTTGTGAATGACTTCCTTCAGAATAGCGACATCGCACGACTAGAGTGGCCAGCATGTTCTTCAGACATGAACCCTACTGGACATGCCTGGGATAGATTGAAAAGGGCTGTTTATGGACGACGTGACCCACCAACGACTCTGAGGGATCTACGCCGAATCGTCGTTGAGGAATTGGACAATTTGGATCAACAGTGCCTTGATGAACTTGTGGATAGTACGCCACGATTAATACAGGCAAGCATCAATGCAAGAGGACGTGCTACTGGGTATTAGAGGTACCGGTGTGTACAACAGTCTAGGCCACCACCTCTGAAGTTCTCGCTGTATGCAAAGTGTGGTTTTCATGAGCAATAAATATGGCGGAAATGTTGTTTATGTTGTTTTCTATTCCAATTTTCTGTACATGTTCCGGAATACTCGGAACCGAGGGGATGAAAACCTTTTCAATGTGTGCAGTATTAACAGCTTTATTGTAGCCGAGATAGACACGAAGCCAACACCCAGCACAGTAGTGCAAGTTTATGTGCCAACTAGCTACACAGATGATGGTGAGTTTGAACAAATGGTGATGAGATAAAATAAATTATTCGGATAGTTAAGGGAGACGGAAAATTTATGTTGTGAGAGCTGGAATTCGAAAGTAGGAAAAGGAAGAGAAGGACAAATAGTTCTTAAATATGAGCTGGGGAAAACGAATGAAAGAGAAGTCGCCAGGTTGAATTTTGCACCGAGCTTACTTTATTCGACGTTAACACTTTGTTTAAGAACCATGGAAGAAGATGGTATACGCGGAAAAGACCCAGAGACACCAGAGTGTTTTAGACTGATTATATAATGGTTGCCTCGGGCATGGATGTGTGTGATGTCCTTAGGTTAGTTAGGTTTAAGTAGTTCTAAGTTCTAGGGGACTGATGACCTCAGAAGTTAAGTCCCATAGTGCTGAGAGCCATTTTTTATATTATGGTAAGACAGAAATTTCAATGACAGACTTTAAATCTGAAAACATTTTCAAAGGCAGATGTGGAATCTGACCACAATTTATTAGTTTTGAACTGTAGACTGAAGAAATTGCAAAAAGGAAGGAAATTAAGGAGACGGGACCTAGATAAGTTGAAAAGACCGGAGACTGTTGAGAGTGTCAGAGGGAGCAGTAGGCAACGATTGACTAAACCAGAAGAAAGAAATACAGAAGAAGACGAATGGGTGGTCATGAGAGATTAAATAGTGAAGGCAGCAGAAGATCAATTAGGCAAAAAGACCAAGTCTGGTAGTAGTCCTTGGATAACGTAGGAGATTCATCAGAAGAATCCTCAAAAAGTGTAGCCTATCACGATGGAGATAGCTTAAAAAAATCCTGGTCGTTCTATAACAGGGTGTCGATTTCAGTCTGGGGCACTTTGGTACCAGACAGAGCTGAGGAAATAGAGAAAATTCGAACTAGAGTAAAACATTTCGTCACAGGTTCATTTAGCGTTAGCGAAAACGTGTCGGAACTGTTCATCTAACTCCAGGGGCAGACGTTACAAAACAGACATCGTGCATCACAGAGACTGTAGTGTTGCCATGTGCTTCGCCACGGACCCAGTATCTGTTGCATGTGCTCCAGATTTAGAGTTGAACTGACATGTCGGTTTGTGACACGACAATTGATAGTGGTTATGAGTTGTCATACATCTGATTAAGATATCAGAGAGTACCTGAAGATGGTCTATTTATGATAAACTGATTCTATAATAAATAGACAATATAGCAGGGGGCAAGTATGATTCTTCAAAAAATTTTTAGACTCAGTAAATCATCACCTCCTCAACATAATAAAGGTAACAGTACTGTTTACGTACATCCTCAGGTACGCCTTGTTAGCAGTTTCAGTTAATTTCGGGCATTTTTGAGATGTTGATAGTTTATTTATTGCAGGTTAATTTCCTATCTTGACTCGGTAAGAAGGGTGAGATGGTTGTAGGTCAAGAAGTGGAAATCAAAACGGCAGAATAATCGAAAGGAGGGGCAGTAAATGGTGGCCTCGTTTTTCGTGGATTTGTAATTTGTAATTTACATCTATTACACCAATCCACTGTAAGATTAGATAGCATTGGAGGAGGAGTGTAACTTCCATGTATATTCGGACTTGTGAACATTACGAAGGAGGTGTAAGATGGAAGGGGAGTGAGTATTGGAGGTGTGGGGATGTCTTCAGTTTGACAGATTTAAGCGATATGGACCAGGATAGTTCCTTCAAAGCCACCATCACTATAACAAAAGATGTTAGAATATTTGTGATTGACTGTGACACTATAAGGCGATTTAAGAGAAAAATATTAGTTATTATTATTCTCTTAACCGCCTCTGTGTTATCTCGGGTGAAGTATAAAGACCCCATTTGTTCTGGGAATGCATTACACATGAGTAAATAGTTGCTTTCACTACCCTGAGTGAACTGCATAGTGTTCTAATAATTTCACCAACCTGCTTTCTTCTAAGATGTCTGCTGCCAAAACAGCAGCACTTAGGTCACAGATCCGTTGTCTAGATGCTGTAATAAACCGTTAACGAGAAACTATTGTTATTTAATTAAGTTGTTCGTTCACTACTTTTTCAGGGATGCCACTGGTATTTATTTTAACGGAGCACAAATTTATGTAATGAAGTTGTTCGTTCACTACTTTTACAAGGATGCCAATGGTATTTATTTTAACGGAACACGAAAAACTACAAGTTACAAACATTATTATAACAAGGCACACATTATCAACATACTTACAAACTTCATCATATGACGCCAGTATTGATCGCAGGTTACGTACTCTTCAACTGTTCTAAACTCATTATTGCTGCACAAAATTAATATCCGGCCGACCACACCAGACATCATGTGTGTCCACCACGACTGCCCCTTACGATCTGATTAGGCACTGTCGTTACTTCGCTTTGGAGCCCGCTGCGGAGGATTTCCGAAGACATCCGAAGAGCCTCGCCTGCCTTTTCGTTTAGCTTTTGTTTTTAGCTTAACACGTAGTTCGACCTTTCGAATCAAGTAGGCGATGTCTTGCTATTTAAAGATAAGTATTCCCGAAGAATGTAAGCATTGGCGTGCAGCCCCCAAAAATATCCGACAAAAACATTGATATACCACAATTCTCGCGGTATTTCCCACAAGAAGCATACCATCTCCTACTGAAACCTCATATCACTAATTGCGTCATACGCATAATGCTGCAACCTCTACCGCTCTGGGGAAAGAATCTGGTAGCTAGATATAATGGCTACTAATGCCAGAAATATCACAACATGCTGTGGTTGGCGATAGCGAAAAGATGTCTTAAGGTGGGCACAGTTAACTGTGAACGCGTAATTTTGTTTTTTGAAAAGCAGTCCAGAATGACTTATCCATACAATGATTTTCTTGGATATCAGAGGAGAAAAAATAGCGGTGTTAAGTTTATTTACTTGGTGAGAGATAATGTGGATAAGAAGATGGACATTACAGAACAGTTAGGACAGAACAGGAGTACATCGTTATTACCCGACCGCAAACTTGAATCCGATGAGATATCTTTGAGAACGGCCCTATAAAACTTTTCGTGTTTTAAAATATTTCGTGATTACGTGCTAAGAGACAAAAAAGAACCTTCCGCAAGTGGTGCTTCAGTTTAATGGCAAATTTTCGTTCAAAGCAACGGGCAACGGGGGGAACGCAGCCGCTTTCATCCAGAAGAGTAAAGAAGAACAGAACTGGCCGATTGTCATTACCGAGATGGGCCACTTTCTCAAACCAGCGGGCGGCGCCGAAGCGCGCCGATAGCCGATACGCGTGCCCTCTGCCGGCCGGTCACGGAACGAGGCGGCGTGCGCCAGGCAGTTGTCTGCAGCGCCGCGCCGCGCCGAGCCGCGCCGAGCCCTGCCGGCAGCACTCCGCCTAATGAATCTTGAATGACGCCCCAAACTGGAACGTCGACTGCCGCTGCAAGTCGACCGCCTGCCCTGCAGCACTACAACAGCGCTGCTGTCGGACGACAGCGCTGCCCTCGAAACATTCTACTGAGTCGCAAATTCACACACTGTCCCTGTAATTCTCTCCCCAGATTCCAACAACACCCCAGCAAACTGACCTTCACAGACGTCTTCTGATACTTCAGAACTAACCAAATAACACCCAACCGCTGAAAGCAGGAGGTACTCCAGCCCATTTTACAGTCTACATTCGCGTATTAACACACTATCATAATCTTAAGACACAATTGACAATGTGAACCACAACTCGGACTCGCGCCTCCAATTTCTGCTTTACCCAAGCAGTCGATTTATCTACATCTACATCTACATCTACATGATTACTCTGCAATTCACATTTAAGTGCTTGGCAGAGGGTTCATCGAACCACAATCATACTATCTGTCTACCATTCCACTCGCGAACAGCACGCGGGAAAAACGAACACCTAAACCTTTCTGTTCGAGCTCTGATTTCTCTTATTTTATTTTGATGATCATTCCTACCTATGTAGGTTGGGCTCAACAAAATATTTTCGCATTGGGAAGAGAAAGTTGATGACTGAAATTTCGTAAACAGAAAACGTCTTTGCTTTAATGACTTCCATCCCAACTCGCGTATCATACGCAATGAAACGCAACCTTTGGCTTGCCTTGCCTACAATATTATCTATGTGGTCTTTCCAACTGCAGTTGTTCGTAATTTTAACACCCAGGTACTTAGTTGAATTGACAGCCTTGAGAATTGTACTATTTATCGAGTAATCGAATTCCAACGGATTTCTTTTGGCACTCATGTGGATCACCTCACACTTTTCGTTATTTAGCGTCAACTGCCACCTGCCACACCATACAGCAATCTTTTCTAAATCGCTTTGCAACTTATACTGGTCTTCAGATGACATTACTGGACGGTAAATTACGGCATCATCTGCGAACAACCTAAGAGAACTGCTCAGATTGTCACCCAGGTCATTTATATAGATCAGGAACAGCAGAGGTCCCAGGACGCTTCCCTGGGGAACACCTGATATCACTTCAGTTTTACTCGATGATTTGCCGTCTATTACTACGAACTGCGACCTTCCTGACAGGAAATCACGAATCCAGTCGCGCAACTGAGACGATACCCCATAGGCCTGCAGCTTGATTAGAAGTCGCTTGTGAAGAACGGTGTCAAAAGCTTTCCGGAAATCTAGAAATACGCAATCAACTTGAGATCCCCTGTCGATAGCGGCCATTACTTCGTGCGAATAAAGATCTAGCTGCGTTGCACAAGAACGATGTTTTCTGAAACCATGCTGATTACGTATCAATAGATCGTTCGCTTCGAGGTGATTCATAATGTTTGAATACAGTATATGCTCCAAAACCCTACTGCAAACCGACGTCAATGATATAGGTCTGTAGTTCGATGGATTACTCCTACTACCCTTCTTAAACACTGGTGCGACCTGCGGAATTTTCCAATCTGTAGGTACAGATCTATTGGTGAGCGAGAGGTTGTATATTATTGCTAAGTAGGGAGCTATTGTATCAGCGTAATCTGAAAGGAACCTAATCGGTATACAATCTGGACCTGAAGACTTGCCCGTATCAAGCGATTTGAGTTGCTTCGCAACCCCTAAGGTATCTATTTCTAAGAAATTCATGCTAGCAGCTGTTCGTGTTTCAAATTCTGGAATATTCCATTCGTCTTCCCTGGTGAAGCACTGCACGAAAAATCAAGCAACTGCCCATATAATGTCCTCTGTCTTCAGTTCTACCAGTGCGATATAAATGAAATGAAATGTAGAAGACAATTCTATAACATGAAATGTTTGGCCACGTAACTAACTTAGATAAAAATAGGTTTAACAATGAATTCATTACTGAGTCACTCAAAGCACTTTGACGGAAATATAAAGTGTTACACTACGAAATACCAGTCCGATATTTAGCAGATAATGACTGACATGTTCATCACATAATATGTACTAAATGACTAAACATTCATTCCATTAGTGACCGGTGTTCATCATCAGCATCAGTATGAGCTGTGATTCCCATGGGCATGGCCTCGTGATAGTTGTGCCATAGAGGCAAACAATGTCCAAATGAATGTCATCTAATCTTTTCGCCACATCTGTAAACATACGTTGGAGCAATTCATGAAGATTGTTGATGGGAGACTGGTATGAAACCATACATAATCCCATCACAATCCATACATGCTCTATGAGTTGAAGAGCACATTTTTCCAGCAGGCTTTGTATAAAATTTTGTATTTCTCACACTGCCAATTGCAAGCCATCGCTTGCCTTAATCATAAATGTATGTCTGAGTGAAGCTAATGTTATTATATTTACATAAAGAAAAATATTATCTTGTCAATAACGTTCAAATCATGTGCTACTCACATGAATCTTCTACATGAATTAGTGAATTTATTCATGACACTATGCATGTAATCACGTTCAGAAGTAAAGTTAATAATCAACTTATTATTATTTAACCAAATTATTATTATTTAATAATACTGAACCTTAAATTGCTGGTGTAATCATGTACCACCACAATAAAATAAAAACTGTGAATAATGGATCGAGTGTGAATGAGAACAGTGGCGTATTTTACTTTACAAATGAATGACAATTTTCATTAAACCTTTAGTAACTACAAGTTTCTGGAGAACCACAAAAATGACAAACACAAATCAGTTGAAGTTTGGTGTTTGATAGGCAAAGAATAAGTTGGGGTGGAAGCTATACAAACTCTACCCTGAATTAATTCCTTTTACTATGCAATCTGGATTTGTTTACATGTGAGGACCAACTCTATTCAAATGGAATCAACTACGATAACCTATGCCCCAAATTATGGTTAGCCTGAAAACAGAGAGATGTGAATAATATTTAACATACCTACGTCGGTGTGGTAGTACTTTATCCTTTGACCTTGTTTCACACAGCAGTAGAAAAAAGCACACTGTGGGCGAGGAGCGGTCGCTGCGGCATCTGTAAGGTTCTGATGCGTTCACGAAAATATGCAGGCTACGCGGTCTGGCGTTCTGATCATCAGGACGCGGGAAACTTCCCCATCAGAGTCCAGAAATCCAGACAAGGTGCACCCGTTTGCTGGTCTGTCCAAACCAATTTGACTCATATACACAATGGTGCGTGCTGGAATTATCAAACATCAGATGGCCGACTCAGAATGAATAAATTCATCCTAGTGACTCACGATATGGCCAAGATGATATGCAGTTGGAAACTCTATTCAAATGGAATCAACTACGATCACCTGTACCACAAATTATGGTTCTCCTGAAAACAGGCTCTTAGTCCATCACAATTCACAGACCACAAGTCTCACCCACTACAAAAAGACCTGAAGTTTTCCATCAGGGGACGACCAGAAGACGAAGTCCCCAAAGAATCCCAACCACTTTCCACTAAGCCTCGGTATGGGAGGCGAATTACCAAAACAAAACAACCCCCATATTACTCAAACCAGTTGAACTATCCTCTACTCATTGAATCTCCCCTCTTGACTGTTCTGTTGGCCTGGTAGTCAATCCAGACACAGCACCAGGTTCCCACATTGCTCCCAGTGTGAGAGCAGTGTGGGAGTGCAAGCCTCTACTTTGCGTATCCTAAGAAGCCAATCAGCAACTCGAAATTTCCCATGCCTGAAAAAAGAAGATTTTAGACTAGAGATGCGTCATTTTAACGGCAAGCATGGCCATATTTGGCAAAAACAAACACACATTACAGAGTGATCCAATCTTTCTGGCCTGACCATTTTCAGTTCTTGAAAGAAAGGTGTTAAGCTTCTCAAACAGTTGTGCGCATGAAATATAAGTTTAGCCACTCATTAGAAAAACCTGACGACTTTCCATCATTAGCGGGTGCGAGAGGGGTGGGGGGGGGGGGGTGGAGGATAAGAGAGATGGTACAATCCAGTCCTACCTCTACTAGACACATATGCCAGCCACTCTGATATATTGTTCCAGCTTCTAACATGAGGATGCCCTGAGCTGACCTTGTCACCTTTTAAATGAAAGCTCACTTTTTACAGCACTCTTTCTTAAATGGCTTCCTCCACCCACTTTTAGTTATCCGGTCATCTTTTGTCACGGTAAAATGTTTTGTGAATCAGCGCCCTTCTGTCCGGCCCTAATCGGAACGAGGAGCTTCCATCATAAGTCCCTCTGCAGCTAAGAAAATCTGATCACTGTTTTCTAGAGTCACTTGATTGGCTAGGTCGCTGTGTGTGAATTCCTAAGGCACCAAACTGCTGAGGTCATCAGTCCCTGGACTTACACACTGCTTAAACTAACTTATCCTAAGAACAACACCCACCCACCCATGCCTGAGGGAGGACTCGAACCTCCGGCGTGAGGGGCCGCGCAATCTGTCACATGGTGCCTCAAACTGAGCGGCCACTCCACGCTCTCAGGTCGCAGTGCTCAGCACTTAAGGTCCCTAGTTCATCTCACTTGCTGATCTTGGTCGCCTCCACTATGTCTCCCTGGCTACAAGCTCTCTACAGGTTACTCATGCAGTTGCAAGAACATTCTGCCCACAATTTTACTCATTACACTATGTAATGTACACTATGTAATCAAAAGTATACGGACACCTGGCAGAAGTAAAGCTGTGAGTACCGGGGGTGAGTCGTGCTTCCGTAGCTCAGATGGTAGAGCACTTGCCCGCCAAAGGCGAAGGTTCCGAGTTAGAGTCTCGGTCGGGCACACAGTTTTAATCTGCCAGGAAGTTTCATATCAGCGCACACTCCGCTGCAGAGTGAAAATCTCATTCTGGGAACATGCAAGTAAACTCAGAGATAAAACATTCTAATGCAGCACTAAACACACCAAAATAAAAGCCTTAAGTGTATCAGTAAGGCATAGACGTGTCTAGTACATCACATAGAGCACATCCACTGCTGTCATATAGGTGTATCTTGACAACCGACTCCGTATTTGATGGCCATATGGTAATTTCCCATAGGTAGGGGCTTTATAATTCACGTATATGATGATCTGAAGATGGCACCCTTGCAGGAACTAGTAATAAGGATACGTATCAACTGCGCTCTGGCCAATAAAACTTAATTTTTGAAGTTTTTTACACTAATATGGATATCACACTCCTTCTTATAGTGTCACGTAATTACACTATGTGATCAAAAGTATCCGGACACCTGGCTGAAAATGACTTACAAGTTCGTGGCGCCCTCCATCGGTAATGCTGGAATTCAATATGGTGTCGGCCCACCCTTAGCCTTGATGAAAGCTTCCACTCTCGCAGGCATACGTTCAGTCAGCTGCTGGAAGGTTTCTTGCGGAATGGCAGTCCATTTATACGGAGTGCTGCACTGAGGAGTGGTATCGATGTCGGTGAGGCCTGGCACGAAGTCGGCGTTCCTAAACGTCCCAAAACTGTTCTATAGGATTCAGATCAGGACTTTGTGCAGGCCAGTCCATTGCAGAGGTGATTTTGTCGTGTAAACGCTCCGCCACAGGCCGTGCATTATGAACAGGTGCTCGATCGTGTTGAAAGATGCAGTCGCCATCCCCGAATTGCTCTTCAACAGTGGGAAGCAAGAAGGTGCTTAAAACATCAGTATAGGCCTGTGCTGTGATAGTGCCACGCAAAACAAGCCCCCTCCATGAGAAACACGACCACACCATAACACCACCGCCTCCGAATTTTACTGTTGGCACTGTTGGCAGATGAAGTTCACCGGGCATTCGCCATACCTACACCCTGCCATGGGATCGCCACATTGTGTACCGTGATTCGTTACTCCATATAACGTTTTCACATTGTTCAATCGTCCAATGTTCACGCTCCTTACACCAAGTTAGACGTCGTTTGGCATTTACCACCGTGATGTGTGGCTTATGAGCAGCCGCTCGGCCATGAAATCCAAGTTTTCTCACCTCCCTCCCTGACTGCCATAATACTTGCAGTGGATCCTGATGCAGTTTGGAATTCCTGTGTGATGGTCTGGATAGGTGTCTGCCTATTACACATTCCAACCCTCTTCAACTATCGGCGGTCTCTGTCAGTCAACAGACGAGATCGGTCTGTACGCTTTTGTGTTGTACGTATCCCTTCACGTTTCCACTTCACTATCACATCGGAAACAGTGGACATAGGGATCTTTAGGAGTGTGGAAATCTCGCACACAGACGCACGACACAAGTGACACCCAATCACCTGACCACATTCGAAGTCCGTGAGTTCCGCAGAGCGCCCCATTCTGCTCTCTCACGATGTCTAATGACTACTGAGGTCGCTGATATGGAGTACCTGGCAGTTGGTGGCAGTGAAATGCAACCGATATGAAAAATGTGTGTTTTTGAAGGTGTCCGTACACTTTTGATTACATAGTGTACGTAACGACTTCATGGCGCTACGTGCCTCAGTGATACAGATAGCCATACAGTAGGTGCAAGCAGACGGAGGCTTGTCTATTGAGAGGCCAGACAAATGTATGGTTCCTGAAGAGGATCAGCAGCCTTTTCAGTAGTTGCAGGGGCAACAGTATGGATGACTGACTGATTTGACCTTGTCACATGAACCAAAAAGGCCTTCCTCTGTTGGTACTGAGAACGGCTGAAACCGAGGGGAAAGTACAGCCGTAACTTTTCCAGATGGCATGCAGCTCTACTTTACGGTCAAATGATGATGGCGCCCTCTTATGTAAAATATTCCGAAGGTAAAACAGTCCCCCATGCGGATCTCCAGGTGGGAACTACTCAGGAAGATGTCGTCATCAAAGGAAACAAAACTTATGTACAACGGATCGAAGGGTAGAATGTTAGATCCCTTAATCAGGCAGTAAGTTCAGAAAATTAAAAAAGGGAAATGGATAGACTGAAGTTAGATATAGTGGTAAGCAGTAAAGTTCGGTGCTAGGAGGAACAGAATTTCTGGTCAAGTAAACACAGAGTTATAAATACAAAATGAAGTAGGTGTAATGCACGAGTGAGTTTAATGAAGAATAATAAAATATTAACGTGGGTAAATTACTATGAACAGCATAGGAAACGCATTATAGCAGCCAAGATAGACGCAAAGCTCACATCTACAACACTAGTACAAGTTTATATGCCAACTAAATCCGCAGACGATTAAAAGATTGAATAAATGTATGATGTGATTAAAAAAAATTATTCAGGTAGTTATGGGAGACGAAAATTTAATTGTGATTGGGTTCTAGAATTTGATATTTGGAAAAGAGAGAGAAGGAAAGATAATAAGTGAATACGAACTGGGGTAAAGAAATGAAAGAGGAAGCTGCCTGGTAGAATTTCGCACAGAGCATAAGTTAATCACCGCTAACACTTGGCAAAAGATAGTATAGGTGAAAGAGACCTGGAGACACTGGGAGGTTTCTGATTGATTGTATAATGGTAAGTCTGAGATTTCGGAATCAGATTTAAAATTCAAGACATTTCCAGAGCCAGATGCGGATTCTGACCACAATTTATTGGTTATGAACTGAAGGTTAAAACTGAAGAAATTGTGAAAAGGTAGTAAATTAAGGAGGTGGGGACCTGGATAAGTTGAAAGAACCAGCGGTTGTTGATAGGTTCACAGTGAGCTCTAAGCAACAATTGACTAGAACAGGGGAACAGAATACAGTAGAAGATGAATGGGTAATTTTGAGAGACGAGATAGTGGATTCAGCAGAAGAAAAGGCCTGGTAAAAATCCTTGGATAACGTAGGAGATATTTAATTTAACTGATGAATGGAGAAAATATAAAAATGCAGCAAATGAAACAGGCAAAAGGGAATAGAGAGGTATAAACAACGAGACTAATAGGAAGTGCAAAACTGCTAAGCAGGAATGGCTAGGGGACCAATGTTAGGGTTTAGAAGCATATTTCACTTCGGAAAATATAGATACCGCGTAAAGATAAATTAAAGAGATCTTTCGAGAAAAGAGAAGCACCTGCACGGATATCAAGGTGGAAACCGAGTCCTAAGCAAAGAAGGGTAAGCTGAAAGGTGGAAGGACTATATAGAGGGTCTGTACAGGAGAGATGGACTTGAAGGCAAGGCTATAGACATGGAAGAGGACGTAGATGAAGATAAGATGGGAGATGTGATACTATGAGTAGAATCTGACAGAGCGCTGAAAAACTTAAACTCAAACAAAGCCCCGGGTGGTAGATGACACTCCGTCTTTACTACTGATAGCCTTTGGAGAGCCTGCCATGACAGTACTCTTCCATCTTGTGTACAAGATGTATAAGACATGCGAAATACCCTCAGACTTCAAGAGGAATGTAATAAATCCAGTTCCAAAGGAAACAGATGCTTACAGGTGTGAATATTACCGAATTACCTGTTTAATATGTCATTGTTACAAAATGCTAACACAAATTCTATGCACAAGAATGTATGAACTGGTACAAGGTGACTTCGGGAAAAATGAGTTTGGATTCTAGAGAAATGTGGGAACACGACGTTTCTTAGAAGACAGGTTAAGGAAAGATCTACGTTTATAGCGTTTGTATATTCAGAGAAAGCGTCTGACAATATTGACTGGAATACTCTCTTTAAAATTCTGTAGATACCAGGGGTAAAATAAATCGAGCGAAAGGCTATGTACAACTTTTGTAGAAGTCAGATGTCAATTATAATAGTCGGGGGGCATGAAAGGGAAGCAGTGGTTCAGGAGGGGGTAAGACGGGATTGTAGCCTGTACCAGACGTTCTTCAATTTGTACATTGAGCAAGCTGTAAAGGAAACCAAAGAAAATTTAGAGTAGGAATTAAAGTTCAGCAAGAATAAATAAAAACGTTGAGGTTTGCCGAGAACATTGTCATTCTGTCAAAGACGTCAAAGAACTTGGTAGTGCAGTTAAACAGAATGGACAGCGACTTAAAAGGAGGGTATAAGGTGAACATCAGCTAAAGCAGAATAAGAACAAGGATAATGGAATGTAGTTGAATTAAATCAGGTGATGCTAAGGACATTCGATGAGGAAACGAGTGAATTAAAGTAGCAGATGGGTTTTGCTATTTGGACAGCAAAATAAATGATGATATCCAAAGTGTAGAGGATATAAAATGTAGATATGCTGTGGCAAGTAGAGTTTCTGAAGAAGAGAAGTTTTTAATATCTAAGTATAGACGTACGTGTTAGGAAGTCTTTTCTGAAGGTATTTAGCTTGAGTATAGCCATGTACGGAAGTGAAACATAGACGATAAACAGTTTATACAAGAAGAGAATGGAAGCCTCTGAAATGTGGTGCTGCAGAAGAATGCTGAAGATTATATGGGTACATCACACAACAAATGAGGAGGTATTGAAGAGAACTGGGGAGACAAGGAAAGAAAGTAGCGACAAAACTTGATTAAAAGATGGGATCGGTTGATAGAATGCATTCTGAAAGATCAACGACTCCCTCGGAGAAGGAGACACAGAGATGAATACAATAAGCGGATTCAGAAGGATGTAGGTTGCAGCAGTTATTCGGAAATTAAGAAGACAGAGTAGCGTGGAGAGTTGCATCAAACCAGTCTTCGGACAGAAGAGTGCAACAAGAACAAATATTGCGGAGAAGGCTTCAACTTCATGTAGGAACCTATGCAAACGACGGGCTTTCATATTTTGAGAGAAAAGCAAATTAGACTCACATTTTAACTCTTTCATTCTATGTATTGGACGCTGTCTTTGAATAGGAACTTTAAAGCGTTCATCTCTCAGCTCTATAAGTGCTTCGTGTCAGATGCCAAAAATTGTACTGTTCGTTTCCGGTTAGGTTACAAAATTACAATGCTTGGCATTTTCTGATGAACAACTACCAGTTGCGACGGAACATCCGACTAATGATAATAAAAGTAAATGTACGGGGAGGGACGTGTTACGTGCAGCAAAGCCTGCCCACAACGTTCTGTATGCACTCGACAGTTCATGCAGTACGTTGTGTGACGAAGGTTATTGTGAACCAATTAGTGCAACGTTCCGTGTGGTACGGCAACATGTATAGAAAGCATCATTTGAATGCTTACGATCGTGGACGAGCAGTTGGGAGACTCGAAGCCGGTCAAAGTGTCACTTCTGTAAACACAGTACTGGATGGGTAAAAAAGCGTCATCTCGCGATTAAAAAAGACCGCTGAGGGTGATGAGTGTTGGTGGTCGTAGATGCACCACCACACCGCAAGAGGATGTAGCCGTATGGCGAAAAGGAGCAGACATCTCACTCCTAGACAGAGCGTTATAGATATTACAACCGCTAACTTTATACGTGTATCTGCCAGAACCATTCCGCACCATTAAATCAGGTTTGTTTGTTCTCGGAAGCCTGTTACATGCACCCCACTTTCACCACGTCATAGTCGGGAAACGGTTGGTTGGTGTAACGAGCTTCTAGATTGGGTCAGCAACAGTGGTCTAGAGTAGTGTTCTCCGCGAGTCTTGCTTCACTGTGGCAAGTGATTCTGATCATTGTTAGTGTGGAGAGAGAGAGGGGAACACATTACACACCACATAATGTTCATGAAAGTCATCGGTGTGACTTAGGCGTATGGCGTGGGCAGCCATTATGTACAGAGGCCGAATACCACTGCATATCTTTGTGATAGGTGCCGTTATAGCACAGCGGTATTGCAGAGAGATTATTCTGGATCATGTGCGTCTGTTTATGGGTGCGGTAGGTGCTGATTTTCTGTTTATGGACGAAAATGCCTGCCTACACACGATCGCTGACGTGTCGACACACTAGAAAATTAAGATATGAACGTATGAAATGGCCAGCGTATTCCCCGGACCTAAGCCATACAGAGCATGCCTCTTGGCAGATGTGCTTCCCAATGCAGACCCCCTCCCCGAACCGTGGAACAACTAAAACCGCCTTGAGAGAGGAGTGGGACGATACCCCCAAGGACTCCTCAACCGTTCTGTACCCGCCGTGATTAATAGGTGCAAAATGTGCATTAGTCTCTGAGGAGGACATATTCCTTAAGTCTAGTTTACACGACGACACTAGGTTGCAGGCAACTGCGCTACCGGCCACTGCGCATGCGCGCCGCTCGTTTGCGCAAAATCGTTGGTGAAACTAAACACTTTCGGCGTGTTCCAACTTCGGCGACACTAGTTGCATGAGCTTTGAGATTATGTGTATTTGTAGAGTGTAGACAAACTGAAATATGAAGTGGGGAACTGAGAATAACGTTCGCTTTTTGGATATCTATTCTTTGCATAGGTGTTTGTGGCATTTCAGTGATGCTGATTACAAAAATAAGCAACATATTGCTGCCGCTGAGACCGTCATGTGCGATCATAACATAGATGGTTTGACAATATCTTAGCTGCAGGGCAAAATTTATTGAGTTAGGAGCTCATATACAACTGAATTAAGAAAAATACAAACATGTGTGTGGCAATGCTCTCGTCTACAAGACTAAAATCCCATCATTCGAGTTGGCCAACTCTTTATTAAGGGATATTGTTGACAGAAGGGAAGGCTATACAAATTCAAGAATCTCCATTCTTTATTCAACATTCATCTATTTAAAACGTCGCTGCAGTGCTCCCCATTCACATATGTTAGAATTTTGAAATATTGCCACTGTACGGATCTATCTTCAACAGAGTAGTTTGCAAACCATTCTCTTCTTAATGCGGCCTGCTTCGAGTAATTGTTGTTGCTAATGTTAATAATTATTAATGTTAATAACTATTGATGTTACTGAAACAGCGTCATCATCAATTAAAACCGTATCTTATAGCATGCCGAGTGTTCTCGATTGTAATGCAAGCTATATGATGTGTAATTTCAGTTCTGGCTACAGTGCTTCATGCATTACAGTACCTTTATTCCTTATCGCATAATTAACTCTATTTAGAAGAAACGTGAACAGTTCTGGTGACATTCTAAAGTAATTATAAGAGCTTCTTGGATCTTCCGTTATAAATTAATTCAGCAAGGATGCTGAACAACCGAGCTGACGTCTTTTCTTCATCTAGTCACGAATCGAAACATGTTTCTTATTTTTTTCTTATGCAGCGACTCCACGCAACAAGCTTTAACTCCATCACAACTCGTGCGACGTGCAGCTGCTAAAACTTTCACTTCAGTCACAACTCAGGAACCCACAAAACGACGAAAATGACGTGTATACTGGTGACGCCGTGTCTACAGTCATATAGGAAACCACTTGCGTGCAACTCATTCCACGCAACGAGTGGCGCAACCTAATGTCGTCGTGTAAACTAGGCTTTACTGAGAGTCAGATATCCACCTTTATATTGGGAGTCTGACCTGTGCGAAACATGAACTTCATTTATGTCTGTTATCCTGCTTTCCCGTGTGGTGAATCCTATACCTCTATCTCTATTACATATGTTCTGTAGTTCATATAGTCCATCATTGCCTGTGATTATTCCTGTTTAACGATGTCTCTGTTCCTTAGCAATTGTGGAGCAGTGTAGTTAAAGGAGCTCCATACACTGTCTTTATGAGCTTATCCGTACGTAGGAGATCATAAGAAAGCTAACTTTACAGTGATTATACAGTACTATGGAGGGAGTACAGAATATTTTAGTGTAATATGACAGAGATGTTTCGTAACCCCACATATAAACATTGAGCTACAGTATCTGGACCAGCTATCAGACAAGGATGTCGATAGCCGATTGGTATACTCTGAGTCAGAGTCATAGAAACAGTACGACAGAGGGCTGTACACACATGCGGAAAAGTCTCGATTCTATTTGAAACAATAGTAACTAGAGAAGTAATATGTAATCAGCTTTACTACCTTTCAGACTACAACGTTCAATAATATTCGTACTTGGAAGGCATGTAGTGTTTTCCCACTACTGTTAAGACGCTGTATAGCTTATCGTTCACCTATTCTTCTTTTCATCAGGATTAATGTTGTAACAATTCACAGGCTAAGAGAAATAGCCATTAGGTTCTCATACTTCAATATCCATAGATAATCATTCTTCCTTAATGCAACGTTCCTTGAATGGAGTCATGATTTCTCTCTCCTTAAGGCATACTTTCAGTCTGTAAGGAACAATTTTGCTGTACTAGATCTTCCGGTTCTTAGATTAAGCGTCAGTCGTGGCTGGAAAAGATGGGAGAAGCTTCCCTCCAACGTTGTGTACCTTTATTTGGCAGTTTAGAGAGATAGTGGGCCCCGCCGCTACGTATAGGTGGATGGATGTGTAGCGATAAATTGAAAGATAAAAGCCCGGAGGAAATAGCGTTCTGCGGAGGCGGTAGTTAAGCAACAGGCCCGAGTAACTGGCTGGCTCGTGGGATTTATGGACAACACCATCGCAGCTGTGGACTGGTGGGCGCCTGAAAGTTGGCAACAACCAACACAGCCCACTCTCACACCACCCTCCGACACTTGTCTCAGCTCTCATTTGTGTTGGGCAAGTTGTGAGTGTTACGAGTACTGATACTGCCTCTGACCTGTAAGTATGTTTAATTTTTGTTTATGGTTAACACTCACTGCAAAGTCCTTTTCATTCACCTGCACAGCTGCATGTCCAACAAAGATGAGTGCATGAAGGAAAAGGTATTAGCAGCTTCCTGGACTGAATATAAGCACAAGTGATGTGTCCACGTCCATTGCATCAAATTCCCAGGACCAGAACTGCCTTTAAAATGTACATGTTACATTAAATGGTAGAGCGGGAAAACATCATAAATATTTAGTTTCGCGTGTTTTTCAATATCATGCGACTATCAAGATGTTACATAATAATGTTACTCATTCTAGTTTCTGTTGGGATATCGTGTTTCTGTTATGCCACATTAGCATTAAGTCAGTGATGCGTAGATGTGTTTTTAGTACGTTTTCTAAGCTCATTGGTCGTTGATGATTATTTTTACACAGGAATAAAGATAGCTTTTAATTCGTTTCTTTTTATTTCTCTTTCAACTTAGCTCCATTTATAGTTTCCCAGTTTAAATGGTACCCATTTCAAAGGTACAAGACTGCAGTCCGCAGCTCGTGGTCGTGCGGTAGCGTTCTCGCTTCCCACGCCCGGGTTCCCGGGTTCGATTCCCAGCGGGGCCAGGGATTTTCTCTGCCTCGTGATGACTGGGTGTTGTGTGATGTCCTTAGGTTAGTTAGGTTTAAGTAGTTCTAAGTTCTAGGGGACTGATGACCATAGATGTTAAGTCCCATAGTGCTCAGAGCCATTTCTGAAGACTGCATCTTCAGGCACAAGAACATGGAAATCTATGTACATCTGGAACATATATCATACGATAAAGCGCAAGAAGAACTGCTCGTTTAGCAAAAAGTACGAATACACCTTGCTTAAGTACTGGTCTTTGATTTAATCGCATATGAATTAAGAGCATGTCCTGAATCATAACACTGCACAGATTCTATTCAGTTTTTTTTTTTCCTTAAACCAAGTACAGTCAGAATAAATTACCACGGAGCTTATGAATGAAACACAAAATAATGAGAAAGATAGCCAATCAACATTTTTCTATAACTAAAATGAATTAAAACCTGCAGTGTTGGCTATCTGAAGCTTTTGAAATGGAAAGAAGTTGTAAGGTACCATAATCGATACCCTTACTGACGATCGATTTAACAGGTAATTTTCGGTGGCTGCGATATTGCTGATGTCATAGATTGTTCTGGAAGTTAAACTTGCCCGAAGGTCAGGGGCTCCAGATAAAGCGCACATGCTTCTGAGACGCTACATTGAGTCAATCACAGCCTCTTGGCTAAGGGTGACAGTTGGGCTGCGGCTCAGGCGGGCGGATAAAAGATTTATTTCGAAGTACAATGAGTCTGAAAGTGATCAGGAGAAGTATTTGACTCGTTTCATGATACAATGATAGAAAATTCTAGGGAAATTATTTTGTGATGTAAAAGTGTGTCTGAAGATCACTGAATGATATGTGCATGGCAGCCATTAGCAGGACGTGGAAAACTAACTTCTTAGGTGAACGAGTTCATTTACATTTTCTCTAGTCATTTTGTGATCTCATGTAAGTAAATGTGTGATATAAATAAATACTGTTATTATGAATTGTAATATTACTGTCAATGAACCCGTTCATATTGTCTATGCAGTTATGGATGCTCCAGACCAGTAGGGAGAATGATATACGTGTAGAAGTTTAACGAACACAAGAAACACAATCGATGGGTGAATTAGTTCAAGGAGGGACCCAGGAGTGTAAAGAGAGGCGCTTGTGGTAAGTCGAATTATTGGTAGAAAACGCGATTGTATTTTGTTTTGTGAAGACAAGTGTTTCAGAATGTTATAGGGCGGAAGGCGAAGTTTGGTAGAAGAGAACACATAGACTGGAAGAACAACTGTTAAAGGCAGGACTCGGAAGCCTTGAGACGGGTGAGAGGTGAGCAGGGTGTGAATCGGTGAGTAGCTTCATTTAATTGTGGAGAAAAGAATAATTATGGCATTGGTGAAAGTAGGAAAAGTTTGCAGAAGGTCCGGGTCAGCAGGTCTAAGACAAAGAACTTGATTATTTGCGCAGAAATACAAGACGAACTTGGAACACTCTAGAAGGCTGCGCTATTGTTGCTGTAGTGTGCTGAAACTCTAAAGAAGAAGAATTTATCTGGAAATCGAAGCAAAAAACGAACCTTAATAGTTGAAGACATCAGGAGCAGAAAGAAGAAATTAAAAACAAGAAGATTTAGAAGAACACACCGGACAGAAGACGCCATGGGGCCACAGAACGTTCTAGAATCAACAGCAATCAGATCACGAGAGCTTTATCGCATCATAGCTCATTCAGGCAGCTGATCGAACAATTTTAAGCGACGCCGGAAGCCAAAACAGAATCACTGAATTAAAATATTCAGTGAATGGAACTGTGAATTGTTTCTAAACAATATAAATAGTATGTAACAGCCATGCTTCCGAGCAATTAACTTTGAATGAGAGTAATAAACCGACGACTTGCTATTCAAATACGCAGTTCAACAGCTACCATCGTCAGAAATGAATATATTTGTTTTTAATACATATTAAGCTGATATATCCCGTCACGCCCTTTTGGAAATTGTTTAAAGCTTTTATATTCCATGTGTTCTGCTACCAAAGCGCGCGTTGGGGCAGCAGCAAAATTTGGTTTCAGTTTTGGCACTTAAGTTTCAAAATCAACGGAACCGCCATATTCATCTTGCTCCAGCTCGGCGATATTCAAGAACATCTCTTCGCCAGAGAACAATGTTGCAATCAACACGATACGGAGGTATAATAAGGGATATTGTACTACAGACACGTTGTGGGTTGCTTTGAAGCCGGCGTCGCCATGTTAGATGTCCCAAAACATTAGCAGACTTGTTTAAGACTGTTTCTTGTTCTTAATTACTGTTGTCTGTTCGTATCAGTCGACAGAAATACAAACGTTACAGTGCTCTCATGAATAACACATTGTCAGGAAGGCATTTTCAGAAGTTTTTCTGGTCTTAAACACATATTTGATCCAGTAGTACCACGAATTTGGTCTCGTTTATGTACCTGACTTTATGTTACATTTCGAATAACCAAGAAGAGAAGTAGGTGATACGAAAAGTTTGCTTTTGTAATCCAGCATTTTCCTTAATTAATGACTGAAGAAACAGATGTTCGATCCATGTCCTCTTAGCGAAAGTGCTGCTAACAAATTTTGCTATGTTTCGTCGGTTTCCAATCTTTATTTCTCACAGCGTTCACCCAGAGACCTTTTCGCATTGGACTATGTCAAATGACAGAAATAAAATCACTACAGTAAAAGTAAACAGTGCAACGAAAATTCATGTGTATAAAAGAAAATATGACTTGGACGAGTCCACTTAAGGTTGATTGGTTGATTTGGGGGAGTGAACCAAACAGCGAGGTCATGGTTCCCATCCGATTAGGGAAGGATGGGGAAGGAAGTCGGCCGTGTCCTTTCAAAAGAACTATCTAAGTACTTACCTGAAGCGTCTTGGGGAAATCACGGAAAACCGAAATCTGGATAGCCGAACGCGGGTTTCAACCGTCGTTCTCCCGAATGCGAGTCCAGTGTGCTAACCAGTGCGCCACTTCGCTCGGTGTCCACTTACGAATGAAATTGATTCATTTACACAAACAGTCATTTTTTATCAAAACACCTCCAAAGAAACTAATGTCTGAGGCAACTAACATGGCAGACGTCATGATAACGCCCCTTATTTTACCTCTGTACATCACGAGGTAAGCCATATTCCTGATTCAGCAATCAACTATCAGTCGCCCTCTTTACAGCTGCATCGACAAAACAAACCTCTAACTGGATATCATGTTACAGTGCACTAATTGTAAAAACAGTACCGATATTCCATACGATGATAACTAACAGTGCCCTGCGGTGTAGTAATTGCGTCTGCAGTAATAAATTTATCACGCTGCAAGAATTTTTCACACATACGATACAGAGTAGTGCTATTAACATCATAGTTCATAAAACTCTTACTATAGCTTTACGTAGCAACACCATACTATCATTTACAGAAGTATTTTTGAAGGGATTCTAAACAAGACTAAAAACGATATTAATTTATTGTGATTTCGTGAGCTTAAAACAGTCCTTTGGGAAACATTGTAGTAAATAAAATTGGGACTACATAGAGTAGTGTTACTATCAAGCATTACACCAAAGTACTAGTCTGTGCTGCAAATCATTTACCTCCAGTTATGGTGCACTTCGCTATATACTTCTAGCCCATAGAGTGATTAGCATTTGGGTATTACTATCGATCTGAGTTTTGGCTACACTGATCTGTCAACACTTCAGCAAGCCTATTCTGTTCACTTACTCTGTGCCTCTGCACATAACATTTACATGGAAAATATTTGAATTTACTTAGCTACACAACTGCATGTCGTGCCTATCAGTTAACTGATAGAAACTATCACTACGGCAGCACTTGTAATATTTTGTGATTTTTATCTATTTATATATTTCATTGTATTCAAGATTTTTAAGTGCGCTTGTAGGTGTGACAGTATGTCGAAATTATCATTTCAGTCGGGTGCCAAATATCTGCTTAAATACATTAAGTTGGAAGCTTTCCACATTAGGTGTAAGTTGACAGAAGGGGCGTACCATCTCAAGTTATATTTAGACAGCAAGGTACTGTTGTAGCTACATTGTCTATGGAGTCATTATGCATTTACGACGGTATACTACACTCCTGCTATCAGAGTTTAAATACAGGCTGTATTAAACCCTCTGAGCTATGTTGACACAGATGATAGTGGCTTCACAAACAATTACATTGAGATACAGAACCAATAATCGGATATGCATATTTATAGTGTTATAGACAGACACTACGTACATTGCATAGCCACAATGTAGCTCACAGTAATTCTTCACAGCGACGTCCACTAATCTCAATACGTGTATTGCAACGGTGTACGCAGTTCTGCGACACTTTACAAAGATCCTGGGTATTTGTTGTGCAATGGAATAGGCAGCGAGAGGTAAACAGCGTATATCCATGACGACGAAACAGACATAATTTACACAACCTAGCTCATAGCACGAGTGTTACGTGACGGCCACGTGCATCGCATCAGTGTAGTGGTGTCTGTTGTCCGTTGTATCAGACAGCTTGTGATGTGTCCATGGTAAGGTGTGTTACTGTGTCCGGCGCATGATCCCAGTGTAGAGAGCATACTGATGGAATAAGTATTATACCCCAGTCATAAAGAACATTGCAAGCATTGGAATCAAAGGATTTTTGGCCCTATGTTCACTTCTGTTAATGAATTGTCCACCGCAGTGCTGTAGTGCCGAACTTTGTGCATAGATGATGCCCCATTTACCTGTGATGGTGTTTCCAACTGCCCCAACAGTCATGTCTGCAGTAATCACAACCCAAACGCAACCCAGATTGGTGGGAACCAGGAATAGTTCTCTGTTAACGTACAGCAGGCCACTGTCCAAGATCACGTGACAGCACCTTTCTTGCTGCCTCCCCATTTGACTGATCCACGTTACTTGGTGTTCCTGTCATGTGTCCTGCCACAGTTCTTGGAAACTGCACCCCTTGTTGTCAGCAATAAGACGTTTCAACATGACCGAGTACAAACCCACATCCGTGTTAATCTCTGTGAACACCTCAATAATATGTACCCTCATCGTTGGAAGGAAGGTCCTGTCATATGGCCAGTGCGATCGCCCGTTCTCACTCCTCTGGCCTTTCTCCGCTGGCATTACGTCAAGACATTGATGTGTGAAACTCCCTTAGAAACGAAAGATGACCTGCTTGGTAGAATCCAAGCTACCTGTTTCCTGGTTCAACAGATACCAGGGATCTTTGAGAGATAGCGACGGAGCTTCATGCGCCGTTGCCACGCATGCACTGAGAATGACGGTCGTCACTTTGTTGTTGTTATGTGGTGTACACTGTGTATACACAACACATTGAGGTGACGAAAGTCAAGGGATATTTCCTAATACCATGTCGGCCTTCCGTTTGCTCGGCTTAATGCAGCATCTTGAAGTGGCTGGGACTCAACAGGTCGTTGGAAGTCGCCTGCAGAAATACTGAGCCATGTTGCCTCTGTAGCTTTCCACAATTGTGAAAGTTGCCAGTGCAGGGTTTTGTGCATGAACTGATCTCTCACTCATGTTCCACGAATGTTAGATAGGATTCACGTCATGCAATCTGGGTGGCCAACCCATTCGCTCGAATAGTTCAGAAAGTTCTTGAAACAAATCACAAATAGTTGTAATCCGATGAGATGGCGCATCGTCATCCATAAAAATTCCATCTTTGTTTCGGAGCACGAAGCCAATAGACGGCTACAAATGGTCTCTAAGTAGCCGACCGTAACCATCTCCAGTCAATGACGAGTTCAGTTGGACCAGAGGACCCAGTTCATTCCATGTAAACAAAGCCCACACCATTACTGAGCCCTCTCCAGTTTGCACAGTGCCTTGTTGACAACATGGATCCATTTTTTCTTGGGGTCTGCTCCACACTCGAACCCTACCAACAGCTCTTACCCCCTGAAATCGGAATTCATCCGAACAGGTCACGGTTTTCCAGTCGCCTTGGGTCCAGCCGACATTGTCACGAGCTCAGGAGAGGCGCTGCAGGCGACGTTGTGCTGTTACCTAAGGCACTCCTGCTGTCATAGACCATTAACGCCAGACTTCGCCGCACTGCCCTGTTGTTTGTCTGTTATCACTGACAACTCCACGCAATCGCCGCTCTCGGTCGTTAATTGGAGGCCGTCGACTACTTAGTTCTCTGTGGTGAGAGGTCATGCCTGAAATCTGGTATTCTCGGCACGCTTCTGACACTGTGGGTCTCAGAATATTGAATTCCCTCACGACTTCCGAAACAGAGTGGGCCGTACATCTAGTTCCAACTACCACTCCGCGTTCAGTCTGTTAATTCCCGTCATGCAGCCATAAACACGTCTGACACCTTTTCACATGAATTACTTGAGTACAAATACCTTCTCCAACGTGCTGCCCTATTATACCTCGTGTACGCGATACTATCGCCATCTGTATATGTCGCTGCACCATTACTTTTTGTCACCTAAGTGTAAATATGCTTTCCCGACAATTCGTTCCCTATCTCAATCTAACCGGTTATGGACCCACTACAACCTGTTTCAATCCAAATCCAAAAGGTTTGAGATACCCTATATACAGCGTGGAGAGGACTTTTTTTTACTCGTATTTGTTGATTGTAACTGGATGTATTGAAGAGCACATTAAAGACTTGCAGTCTCCATGGACTTTCATAAAAATCGCCTTTTTCTACGAGGAAACAGTCGTGGTTGCCAACCAGCCACATGCCAAAAAAAGTTAAGACCGTTTCATGTGGCGAGCATGTGGATGACTGCTACTGAACGTAACATCAATCGTTAAGACCAACTCATCTTTGGAAAGAAGTACCGATGAAGCAGTAATGTTGTAAGTAACTAACAGTACACCAACAGAACTCGAGATAAACAAAATGAATCAACAACCATAACAGAATTAAAGAAACGTTGCTATGTTTAGGGCGCCACATGGAAATTTTAAATAGAATTGGTGAAGTGACCAATTTTAGTAATTTATAAATTCGATGATCTAGACGATCGTGTGCCATAATTACGGACGAGTTTGTCGACTTATCGGAGTGAATTTAATAAAATAAATGCAGCCGGTGCTTTAATGGGAGAAGAGTGTCGATATTGGCTGTACGATATACGAAATCATACGAATATTACGAAGAATTTATTCAGAAGTTCATTAAGAAGTTTTGGTCGAAGAACATTCAGGCTAATTTAGTGTGGTAATTTATGGTGAGTTGAGGGATTAGAAGAGGCAGTGTTTCAAAATATTGTCAGAGGACACTTAACAAATTACGTCAGGTGGACCCATCACTGGGTAGTGTTTTGCACTCTTAACTGGGGTAAGACTATCAAGAAGAATATCAGATTTGATAGGTGAAGGGCTGTGGGAAGATATGGACACTTTATTGCGAAAAGTGGGAGAGGCAGAAGCCGTATTTACTAACAATCGCTCACCAGAGCAATGTACTATAGTGTAGCAACTGTATACAGGCATATTAGTGGAAGCCTGAGCAGTGTACTGCAGTAGCGCTGACGGCAAGCGAGCGCAGGATGATGCAAGAAGGCCAGAGGAATGTTGCGAACCAGGTCAGCCTTCTGAAACAGCGAAGCTGCCGGTACTGCATGGGCTAGTGCAGCAAGAGGCAAAGCAGATTTCCCCATTGACAATGGCAGTAGTATTTTAAGATACGTGGCTGGTAGTGGTGTACATGCACAACAACGGCGCCGTTGCCGACTATAAGTACTGGTCATATTCGTAATAGAATTACTGTGTCTCGCTGCCCGCCCAGGACGATGGGGCTGTGCTACATGAGCATGCAACGTACATTTGTCAGCATAGGTCACCAGTTTGAGGCCACAGCAGGGCAACAGCTCTAGATACCAAGTCCCTCCACCACTCCACGCTTAGTTCTATGGCATAGGTGGCCACACCAGGTTATCTCCAGCAACACAGCCATCTCCAGCTCAGGGGCAGCGGGTTGCTTTCCATGCACACCAGCTGCCATCCGCTACTGCTAGACCGGCATCTCAGTGTAGTGGGCATCTCAGCCATGATGCCACCAAAGGGCGCCACTCGCAGTAGCGGCCACAGCATCATCAAGTTCGCAGACAGTATACACTGGCTTACGTAAGGAGGCGCCGTATATTCCGGTGTCAGCGACACAGAGAGTAGCCACTGCACTGAGAACAGTTTCTCTTCCCAACTTCGGAACATCTGCTATTAACCGCACTAAATGGTCCCTCTCTCATTTATGTATTAAGTAATAGCTCTGCCTTATATCGCGTAAATTGTTTAAATAAACAGTATTCCATGTATTGTCTAAACTGTTTAAACAATATTCCATACACTGAAATCGATTTCCCTCCAAATGACCGATCAACTGAGTGTTTTTCCTGCCAACTTCCGGAAGGGGGAGGGGAGGGGGAGGGCTGGGAGGTATCCGAAAGTATGGATTTAATTAATTGATCTATTTAATTAGTTAATCAAATTAATATCAAATGTGTGCTTGTATCGTCGAGGGGAGTTCCCTGAGGGATGGGACAGGAGGAGGTGGAGGGGGAATGTAGGCAACCCGCACTAATCAATTGCACCAATGCTACCCTTGCCCTACGAGTTGCGGGACAAGCTTCGTGTGGCCCTGCATCGTTGCCAAATCTATGCAAGATGGCGAATCCAAGATGGCAGTCATAGATGTGGCAATGTCACAGTGACGTCATGGCGGGAAGTTCAAATTTTGGCGGGAAAATAGTTGTACTACCTCTAATAACCTAACCCTCTTCCTTCCCCCTCCACCTTTCATCCATTTCCTCCCTCCCCTCCCCTCCACCACCTCTAAATTGTTGGGAAAAGGACATATTCAGTGCTGGTCTGTTGGATAGGGTGGATGTAAGTCTTTATTTTGTATGCATTGCTCCCCTCCCCCATCTGTAAATTAGTGCAAAAAGGACTCAGTCTGTGTGGGGATGCTGGACAGGATGAACGTAAGTATTCATAGTTTCTTTAAACAATTTGAGTTGTCATAGACAGTAGCTCCATCCAGTGTATTCCCATAACGTCCAGAGTCCAACTGACTTAGTTAACAACACCACTCACCAGATAGCACTGTCGTCCCTCCCCATCTCCCCTCCTGTGACGTAATCCAAGATGGCGGTCTGGGAAAAATGAAGGAAAAATGACTCAGTTTGTGTCTAGCTGCAGGCTGGGAGGATGGACATAACTGTTTACTGTGTTCAATGGATGAGATACCTGTGCTGGAGAAGGTGACGTATATTAGCTGTAGCCATGCATGTGGGGACTGTGTCGATAGCAGAAATATTTGGTGAAGATAGATCATTCGATAAAAGTGCAGTCAGCCAGTCAGTCTTCCAAAGCGCAAGAGGCAAGACATTCAGTCACTCCAGCACGTGGCCTCTTGCAATAGACAGGGAGCGTGCCGGCTGGCCACGCCAGGTCATCTCTAGCAGCAGAGAGGACAGACAGCGGATCGTTCCTGTGCACACTAGCCGCCATCCACCTCCACTGGATAGGTGCCTCAGCACAGTGGTCATACTGATTGTGTCACCACCAGATAGCGCCAGGGGCCATAGCTGCCACAGCAGTGTCGAGTTCGCAGACCACTGGTACAGGGTCCACGCAGTTGGCTGGCAGGTGGCCAGTCCAGTGTAGTATGGTTCAAATGGCTCTTAGCACTATGCGACTTAACTTCTGAGAACTTTGAACTACTTAAACCTAACTAACCTTAGGACATCACTCACATCCATACCCGAGGCAGGATTCGAACCTGCGACCGTAGCGGTCGCTCGGTTCCAGACTGTAGCGCCTAGAACCGCACGGCCACTCCGGCCGGCCCAGTGTAGTACCATGTCAGCAATGCGGGGTATGCAGGCAGCGAACACAGCAGAATTTAGTGGCCAGCTGAACACTAACTAGTTCACCAAGGAGCGCAGATGCATCAGTAAAAGAACTTTTCACATTCGCAGCTATCTACCTGGCCTCCTACATCGCCCCCACCACCTGTTTCCACCATCCTGGCTCACAACCTCCGCATAGTGCACCAGGGGGTGCTACATTACCAATGACTGGTAAAATTCATCCGGAATACAGAAGCGACTGTAAAGGAGGATATACACTGCCCAGTCGCATTAACGTGACCACCTGTCAAAAGCCCCAATAACCACCTTTTCGAAGGGTGCATAAAGAGAGTTCTGGAAGATAACAACAGGGATTGGGAAGCATGACGACTCTAGTGCCTTAGTCAGCTGAACTACGTTTAGTGGTTGAGGATCCATGACACAAACAGCTCGATCGAGGTGGTCCCACAGATTCTCAATTGGATTAAAATTCGGAGAGTTTGGTGGCCAGGGAAGTACGGTTAACTCATTCTGGTGCTCTTTGAACCACGCACGTACAATGTGAACTCTGTGACACGTTACATAGTCCCGCTGGCAGATGCCGTCGTGCCGAGAAAAAACAAACTGCAGGTAGAAGTGAACAAAACTGATGCTGCACACCGTTAGGAAACGAACAAGACTAACTTTGAAGAGAGTAGTAGCGGTCATGATGAAAGTGAAGTCACGTTCAACATACGGTTCTGTGAAATCAACAGCTCAAGCAGTGGCAGGGAGACGGGAGAGAGAGAGAGATGCCCCCTTGCAAGAGACAGCATGAAGGCACTGGCGAAAGTTACGTCACGTAAGGAGACAAAACAAGTGAAGCGAGAAGCGCAGAACACAACGGTAGCGCGAACCATCCCGACGTCTCACAACACATGCCTGAGGAAAGTCTCCTTGTACACTGGCGAGACGACGAATCAAGAAATACGACAAACTTAGAATAGCACAACGGTGAAAAAGGCAATAGAGAAGAGGACATGAAGTCAACGTCGAGGAGTGAAAAATCTGAAGTCGACATCACAACAGATGATAGGGAACGAGAAGAGAGGGAGAACGACGAAATTATAGAGTAGAGGGAAGAAGATAAGGATGCAGTTAGGGCTACGGGAAAAGAGAAGATGTTGGGCGAAACGGAAATTGGTTTGTGCACACGTTATCTTCCGAAACCGCAACGATTGTGGACAGAGATAAGAGGAAGAAAAGCTAAGAGGTGGGAAGAGGATGAAGAGTTAATAAGGTGGAAGTTGTCGAGCAGGCATAAGATAATAATGTTGCCGAAGATGAAAGAACTTAGTAATATCGATGTTGTTGTCAATTGACAGAGAGGTGGAAAGGTCACCGTGTAGAGTGTAGAGGACCCACCAGGTACGATGGTGATAGAGGATGATACGAATATACGCAAACTGGCTCAAATGTCTCTGAGCACTATGGGACTTAACTTCTGAGGTCATCAGTCCCCTAGAACTTAGAATTACTTAAACCTAACTAACCCAAGGACATCACACACATCCATGCCCGAAGCAGGATTCGAACCTGCGACCGTAGCCGTCGGGCGGTTCCAGACTGTAGTGCCTAGAACCGCTCGGCCACTCCGGCCGGCATACGCAAATTACCGCGTGAAGAACTTAGAGGAGAAGCAGGCGCTAGGCAAGCAGAAAAGGATGTCAGGGAAGAGGTAAAAGCAGTCGAAGAGAAAGGTACTGATAGTTTCAGTCACTTAAGCAGTCGGCTGATGGAACTGAATATAGCAAATGAAACAAGTACAAGCAATAATCAGCTAATAAATGAAGGGACAGTTAGTTGCGATAAACTAACATGGACGAGGAGTGAAGAGCCGAACAAACAAGAACCCACAGCCGATGCAGGTCAATGTGCATCAGAAGAACCCAGTCGCAGCAATGGAAGTTAGCGAAATCAGCCCCCCCACCTCACCCCATCCCTTCGCCCACAATGACACTCTGAGGGATGGACATACTCCGGTACTCTCTCGCAAGCTGGCAGTTCAGATACTGCGGCCATCCTCAAACAGAAATATTCAATGCACACCGCCATATACCACTACAATCGATTACTTTCTTCTTTGAAAGTATCAAGTATTTTAGGGCACAGTGTAACTGTGTAGTTTTTTCTGACACATAAAGGCAGGTAACTCTGTTCCGTGTGTTAATTGTAATCCCACAATTTATCATTCTTATTACTGCTTCCCGGCATCCCGGTCTCAGAGATATGTTCGATGGCTTATTTTCGATCCGAATTTTGTAGTCTTCTTAGCGAACGGATGGAATAAATATTATGATTCTTTAAATAACTTGAATTATATTAAGCTGAAGATTTACTTTGATCATTTCTATTATTTAATTTACTCCTTGTACTCATATAACAATTTTTAATGTTTTTCAGCACATATTCGTTGCTGGTCGTCTTTATACGATGATGTAATGGAACGGCTGCCATTGTCGCTGTATTAGATGCTCACAGCACGTTCCAGAAACGGAATCTTCATTTAGTTACGTAATAAAAAAGTTCGATGTCGATTTACAAGCATCATTTTATTGCAAAGTTAATTCTAACAAACAAAAATTATCATTGTTTTTCCCACGGTGTTTGATATGACTACAACACAGGCTTTGACGAATTTCGTCGTTGCCTCATCATTACAATCATTCTTTCTCTCCTCTTACTTTTATATTCACTACAACCAGTATTAACAGCTACAGAGATAGAGCGGTCTTCTATACACTGAAGGGCCAAAGAAACTAGTACACCTGCTTAATATCCCGTAGGGCTCACGCGAGAACGCAGAAGTGCCTCAACATGACGTGGCATGGATTCGACTAAGTCTGAAGTAGTACTGGAGGGAATTGACACCATCAAACCTGCAGAGCTGTCCATAAATCCGTAAGAGTACGATGGGGTGGAGATTTCTTCTGAACAGCACGTTGCAAGGCATCCCAGATATACTCAATAATGTTCATCTCTGGGGAGTTTGATGGTCATCGGAAGTGTTTAAACTCAGAAGAGTGTTCCTGGAACCACTCTGTTGCAATTCTGACCATGTGGGGTGTCGCGTTATCCTGCGGGAATTCCCCAAGTCCGTCGGAATGCACAACGGACATGAATGGATGCAGGTGATCAGACAAGATGATAACGTACGTTTCACACGCCAGAGTCGTATGTAGACTTATCAGTGGCGCGTATCACACCAACTGAACACACCCCACACCTTTAAAGAGCCTCCACCAGCATAAACAGTCCCCTGGTGACATGCAAGGTCCGTGGATTCAAGAGGTTGTCTCCATACCCGCCGGCCGTTGTGGCCGAGCGGTTCCAGGCGCTTCAGTCCGGAACCGCGCTGCTGCTGCGGTCGCAGGTTCGAATCCTGCCTCGGGCATGGATGTGTGTGATGTCCTTAGGTTAGTTAGGTTTCAGTAGTTCTAAGTCTAGGGCACTGATGTCCTCAAATGTTACGTCCCGTATTCAGAGCCATTTGAACCATTTCTCCATACCCGTACACGTCCATCCGTTCGATACAATTTGAAAAGAGACTCGTTTGACCACGCAAAATGTTTCCAGTCATCAACAGTCCAATGTCGATGTTGACGGGTCCAGGCGAGGCGCACAGCTTTGTGTCGTGCAGTCATCAAGTATACACAAGTGGGCCTTCAGCTCCGAAGCCCCATATCGATGACGTTTCGTTGAACGGTTTGCACGCTGACACTTGTTGATGGCCCAGCATTGAAATCTGCAGCAGTTTTCGGAAGGGTTGCACTTCTGTCACGCTGAACGATTCTCTTGACTCGTCGCTTGTCCTATCCTTGCAGGATCTTTTCACGGCCGCAGCGGCTTAGGAGATTTGTTGATTTACCGGTTTCCTGATATTCACGGTACACTCGTGAAATGGTCTTACGGGAAAATCCCCACTTCATCGCTACCTCGGAGCTGCTATGTGCCATCGCTCGTGCGCCGATTACAACACCACATTCAAACTCACTTCAGTCTTGATAACGCGCCATTCTAGCAGCAGTAACCGATCTAACAACTCCGCCAAACATTTGTTGTCTTGTATAGGCGTTGCCAAGCGCTGCGCCGTATTCTGCCTGTTTACATATCTTTTTATTTCAATATGTGTTCCTATACCAGTTTCTTTGGCGTCTCAGTATATATAAATAGATAAAGTGATCTTCTATATACAAAAAGCAATATGCTGACTGACTGACGGAGTGCCTGACGCATTGTCGCCCAGCACAAACCCCTAAGGACAGAAACTCGATTGAGAAGATTTGTATCTCATACCGTAGGCATCGTTTAAGAAACGATTTTTCGAAATTCCAACCCTAGCGAAGTGAAATAGAGACGAAAGCTTTTTATTTTATGTATTTCTTCAATAGCGCTATCACGGCAATTTTGAAGCTAGATCTACGAAAATTGGTATTTCGTTTCTCGGTCATAAATAGAGGAAAATGTGTAAATATGGACACCCTCTTTTGTTTTTGACTTAAAAGGTACCTTCTTTTGAAAAAAATTCTAGATTTTATACCTTCATTAATAATTATAACAACTTTAAGGTATGATGAGAGGCGAAACAATAATAAGTATCCATTATTTCTATTCGAAAACAAAGATTTACAAAAAGTTTGTAAAATGGAACTTAAAAGAACGGGATACAAATACGGGAATCCACAAAAAGGTGGAAGAAATCTTTTGAAATATTTTAATGAAATGGGTTAAAACAATACAAGATGGTAGACTACTATACAAAAAGCAACTTTCAAACATGTATGCATGAAATCTGACATTATTTACAGCAATCGCAAACGTATGTAGTTCCTTCAGCGCCAGTACAATCTATTCTATTGTATGTTAACCGAGGGCCTAGAAACGACGGAAAGACTCCTTCCGCGCCGCAGCCGCAGTGGTCCACAACCCCATGACGATCACCGCAGTCCACGTCACCCCTCCCCCGCCCCATACCGAACCACTCTTTCAGAGTTATAGCGCGGTTCGGGCCCCGATGGACCCCTCCCCCTCCCCCCCCCCCCCCCACGTCTCACACCAGACGAGTGTAACCCCTATGTTTGCGTGGTAGAGTAATGGTGGTGTACGCGTACGTGGAGAACTTGTTTGCTCAGCAATCGCCGACGTAGTGTAGCTGAGGCGGAATAAGGGGAACCAGCCAGCATTCGCCGAGGCAGATGGAAAACCGCCAAAAACCATCCACAAACTGGCCGGCTCACCAGCCCTCGACACAACAGTACAATCTAAGTGTGCCCACATTTGGCACGTAACATATTTTATCGACACTTCTCCTCTCCTGTCTTGAGAGAACTTTTCATCACAAAAGATGCAACTTGCATCGTTTGAGTCTGGTGTATCCCCATCGTTCACATAAGGTCGTTATCGCTGTCCACAAGGTGAGGGCTGCAGGAGCCTGAAGAGTCCAATGATGAATCACATAGGTTTGTGGAACAAATTTTCTATTTTTGAAGGCCTTTGGATTTTGTACCTCTGTCCTCAGAGCGACTTCTGACCCCAGAGAAACTCAATGACCTCTTCTTGACAGCACTTTTGCTAAGCGACTTTGTCAACTGATCTTTGTATGGTGTTACAGTGATGTGGCAGGTGGTTCCTGCGTTTCGCTCGCCCCCCCCCCCCCACCCCCCGCCCCCTTCCCCTTGTGGTTCTCTTCTTAATGTTAGGGACAGGAGATATGTCGAATGGTGAAACTGCATTTGTTGAATTCCCTGCAGAACTTTCCAGTGTTTCAATGGCTTCATCAACTGGCGTAGCTAGAGCTTGATGTGACTGTACATCAGGATAACTCGAAGAAGAAGCAGATGATGTCGATGGTCCAGAGACAGCAAGTAGAGGAGCATGTGATTCATAAGGTGTAACCCAGTTACTTTGAATCCGTTTATTACTATCTCAGCTGATTTGGTACGAAGGTAGGCTTGATCAAAAACCTCCATAACGTCGTAAAGTGTGAGACGACACCCATTGTGATGGAACCACACTATCACTGCCTCCCTGTAGTACGTTTTCAGAGGTCCCATGAACGTCTTATCTAGAGGGAGCAGTTTGTGGGTGCAATGTGGAGGAAGTAAGGTGATAGTCGCATGGTATTCTCTCGCCAAGTCAATCACATCTGAATTTCGAATGTGACAATAATGATCATCCAAGACGAGGAGAACAAGTCTTTGTTCAGTCGGACATGTTTCCTCAATTAAGTTAACGAACCATTCGAAAATAAATTGCTTTGGATCCATCCTGAAGGATGGGCTCTACCAATTGCACCAATTGGTACAAGGCGCTCCGAGTGTTTCTTGCAGCACCTTTCACAAAAGCCTTCTTTGCTTTCACAGCTGCCACGGCATCTACCGTCTGAGAATTATCCCATTCATGCCTTTGGTTATTATATTCATAGCGATTCTCAGTTGGCGACATTCGAGAAGGACGAATAAAAGCACTAGGGTCTATTATCGCAATCTGAAAATTCTATTTGTTTGTTTGTTGCAGTGTGAGTTGTGTATATGAACTTTAAACAAAATTTGATTAACCATATCCCCATAAAATTATTTAAATGTTTTACATTGTTTAAGAGAAAGGATGATGTAATTATGGGCCCTCCTCAAATAGGGGCCCATTTTTACACCAACCCAATGGGCCCATATTTACACCAACCATTCTTAAACAACATGGTCACTATCACGTTTAACCTAAAAGCGTGTGTAACGTAAAACGTGCTTCTAAAAGTAGCTTAGGATTCCGCTATTCCGGATATCACTGAGAAATTGTTTTAAACTAGTCAGAAGGATACACACACATCAGAAACAGTTTTGCATCACATCGATTCCGAGAGTTCCGGAACCTTACAGAAAATTGGAATAGAGATCAACATAAACATCATTTCAGCCCTTTTTATTGCTCATGAAAACAACACATTGCATTTGTACCACTATACAGAGGTGGTGGTCCAGATTGCTATAAACACCAGTACGTCTAATACCCACTAGCACGTTCTCTAGCATTGATGCGTGCCTGTATTCGTCGTGGTATACTGTCCACAAGATCATCAAAGCACTGTTGGTTCAGATTGTCCCACTCCTCAACAGCGATTCAGCGAAGATCCCTCAGAGTAATTGGTAGGTCACGTCGTCGATAAACAGCACTTTTCAATCTAGCCGAGGTATGTTCGATAGGGTTCACGTCCGGAGAGCGATGTCGTTATCCTGAAGGAAATCTTTCAGAAGATGTGCAAGATAAGGGCGCGAATGCCTTGACGAATGCCTTGCCAATATGCTGCCACTATGGTTGCTCTATCGGTCGGAGGATGGCATTCACGTATCATACATCCGTTACTGCGCCTTCCATGACCACCACCGGCGTACGTCGGCCCCACATAATGCCACCCCAAAACAGCAGGGGACCTCCATCTTGCTGCACTCGCTGGACAGTGTGTCTAAAGCGTACAGCCTGACAGGGTTACCTCCAAACACGTCTCCGACGATTGTCTGGTTGAAGCCATATGCGACACTCATCGGTGAAGAGTCCTGAGAGGTCCTTTCGGCATGATGTTGGGCCCATCTGTACCACGCTACATGGTGTCATGGTTGCAAAGATGGGCCTCGCCAAGATCGTCGGGACTGAAGTTGCGCATCATGTAGCCTATTGCACGCAGTTTGAGTCGTAAAACGACGTCCTGTGGCTGCACGAAAAGCATTGTTCAACATGTTGGCGTTGATATCAGAAATCCTCCGAGCCACAATCCGTAGGTAGTATTCATCCACTGCAGTAGTAGTCCTTGGGAGGCCTGAGTGAGGCATGCCATCGACAGTTCTTGTCTCTCTGTATCTCCTCCATGTCCGATCAACATCGCTTTGGTTCACTCCGAGACACGTGGACGCTTCTCTTGTTGAGAGCCATTCCTGGCACAAAGTAACAATGCGAACGCGACCGAACCGCGGTATTGACGCTATAGGCATCGTTGAACTATAGACAACATGAGGCGTGTACCTCCTTCGTGATGGAATGACTGGAAGTGATCGGCTGTCGGACCCCCTCCGTCCAATAGGCGCTACTCATGCATGGTTGTTGACATCTTTGAACAGGTTTAGTACTCCTCTGAACAGTCAAAGGGACTGTGTCTGTGATTCAATATCCACAATCAACGTCTATCTTTAGGAGTTCTGGGAACCAGAATGATGCAAAACTTTTTTTGATGTGTGTAAAAAAACGAAAAAACGATTTCACATACCTGTCAAACGTTTGCGGTCATGAACAAACACCAATTCACACAATAACCGACACTGTAACTACACTACTTGAAACAATGCTTACGACTGTTCATTGCTACCGTCTATCAACAATAGGCACCGTTTTCAGTCCTGCACCACTTCGTGAGGGGTGCCCATAATTACACATGTGCCCATCTTTATAAAAATATACGTGTTTCGGCATTTTTGGAAATTTAACGCTATGGGGATGAAATTTTGGGAAGCTTTTTTTGAAAACATATCATTATTAAAGAGCTACTAAAGTATTTTTAAAGCTACATCTATGAACGTCGGTATTTGACTTCTCGGTTACTTATTAAAAAGAAAGAAAGTAAGTGAAATAGCGAATGAGGGTTTTTATAAAAATATTTTATAATGTAAGCATTTTTAAAAATAAATCTACAAAAATTTTAATTTTGCTTCTTAGTTAGAGATAAAAAAATACTTGTTTCACTGTTTTTGGAAATTCAGCACCTATGGGGGTGAAACAGGGGCTGGAAATTCTTATGACAGTATTTCGTCGACCAAGCTTTTTTGAAACTAAATCTATGAAATTTTGTATTTGGCTTCTCTGTTAGAAATAAAACATACACATTTCACAAAATTCAACCCATAAAGGGGTGAAACGGGGTCAGACTGATTCGCTGACTCATCATCGACCAGCCCAAACCGCTAAGGACAGAAACTTGAAATTAGGAGAAGGGGTGGATCTTATAGCGTAGGCATTGTTTAGGAAAGGATTATCCGAAATTCCACTCCTAAGGGGGTGAAACAGGGGATGAAAGGCTTTTTGAAAGCATGTCGCTATTTAGGGAATTTTGAGGATAGAACGATGAAAGCTGGTATTTGGTTTCTCATTTAGGAAATAAAAAATACGTGTTTGAGCATTTTTGGAAATTCAACCACTAAGCGCGTAAAATAGAGAGTGAAAGTTCTTTTTTAATAAATAATTACTAAGGGACTACTAAAAAATTCTTAAGGCTACCTTTATGACAACTGGTATTTGACTTCTCGGTTAGAAATTTAAAAAAATTTTAAAAAACGTGTTTCAGTGTTTCTGGAAAGAGAGTGCAATAGCGAATGAAAATTTTTAAGGAAATATTTCGTTACACTCAAAAAAGTTTAGAACTAAACTTATGAAAAATCGTATTTCACTTCTCGGATAAATATAAAGAAATACTTGTTAGGGGATGAAAGTTGCTATCTCCACAAGAACACAAAAAGCATGATTAACAAAAACTTTGGACTCCAGCTACCAGAATCGCTTTCCGGTCAGAAGTAGATTCGGAAAAGACCATGGTTATATGGCCGTAATTAGCGCGAAAAGCTTAAAAGAGTTGCAATTTGTGAAAAACGTGAAAATTCGATTAAATAAAAACAAAAGATCTCTGTACGCCATACAGTCTACGCGTCCCAAGCAACGGGCGCTAAGCTAGTAGTCAGTAATATTAATGTCATATATTCCGTGTACCGCTGAGTACGAACAGTTATCGCAGAGCCCTACCTGCAGCATATAATGTGAAAAACTCGCTGTTTCCGAGCAAATGCCAAGCAACGCATATACATGGAAAACGACGAATGTGTTCCTCGGAAAAAAGGCGGAAATGTCTTTTTACTCCAAAAATTTAGACGGGAAGAGGTATACGAAATTAATTTTTTCTGGTTTAACCGCTTTGCAGAAATTTCGAGAGTATTTCCGGTAATTATTAGTGGACTGGTGGATACGCTCGCTGCTCATAGCTTTTTATAATGATACAATGCTAGTTCTCATAACTGCGTTAGCTGGCATCATATACACGCCAGCTGAGGCGCAGTTAACGAGCGACGGAACTGCGGGACGGTTATTTATACGCGAATACCATAGCGCGCTCCGCAGAGCAAAGTCAAAGGCAACTGTAGAAAAAATTAATTAAGTCTTAGGTACAGTGCGTACATTTAAATTGCGAAAAATACGTACAAAGATGTACGATTTAACTGTTGGAGGTGCTTGTGACTTTCTCGAAACCACTCAATGAGTGCAAAAGTTGCTAATTTCGTTTAATTCTAACATCCTTCAAGAAGGAAGAAAGCTCTCAATTAATTATAACGTGAAGCACAGTCTGCAGAACTATTTCGCCACACCACACTAAGTGAACTGGGTCATAAACGCAAAAGACGAAGGAATATGACGTGTCGCTATTAGGAGCAGAAACAAGATGATTCCATAATAATGTCACAAAGTTTCAAGGATGATGAAGATGGGTAAATGCATCAATTTGAGGTAACAGACCCTGGTCCGGAAACGACCAAGTCGAAAATTATAAGCGAAAAATGTTCTGTGCCTCTGTCAGAGGAATACATATGCTAAGATTGTAAGGAAGGCAACTTTCAGAGGTGTTGGTAAGGAGCAAAACAAGAAAAAAAGTCTAGTAAACATCGACCAAAGAATGCTATGAGCTATGAGCACTTGTTCAGTAGATGAGATGTGTTTCACTGTAGCGAAGATGACCAAGTGTTCATAAATCTTAGGGTATGCACTTTGGAGCCCTTATTTATGGACATTTCTTTGTTGTTTTGCTCCATACTAACACCTCTGGAAGTTGCCTTCCATATACTCTTAGTAACAACAGTGCCGGTACCTGTATTCCACTACCAGAGGTATCGGAACGATTTCCGCTTATAACTTTCGACTTCGTCGTTTCCAGATAGGATCTCTTGCCTCACATTGATGCATTTACCTTTCTCTACTACCCCTGAGAGTTGTACCATCTTCACGGAATCACTGTGAATGCAAGAAATGCTTCAGTGATGGCGATGATGACACAGGAGGGAAATTGCACGGTACATAAACTAAAGGCAGCACCTCTTTTATTTAGTGAACGGTTCAAGATATCGATACGCAATTTTGGCAAATGTTAGCAGGCTGAGGGGCACCTAATATTGTTTTATGGGTAATACTCTTAACTAGTGTCAAGTCTGACACTAACTTTGCCACATCCAAAGTAATAGGGTCGACCACGCGCTGAAGTTGGACAAAAGCACAAGAAAATGATGGTGACTCTTAACTACAGTCAAGCGAGATACTGAAACAAGTATGTTTCTTTAAAAAATTAATTAATTAATTAAATGTCCAATAAATATGCTCGGAACGCAAGACTAACCGGCCGAATTGGATTATTGCGATGTAATCATCTCCAAAAGATGCTCCGATGCTAAACTTCACCGTAATACCATGCCTTGCTACTGTTTACATGATTTCACAAAAACTGTTCACTTGAACATAAGTACGTACACCCATTCGAAATAGTTTTCCTAAATCCCCCCTAATAGGCAACGGCCTTGCCGCAGTGATTACACCGGTTCCCGTGAGATCACCGAAGTTAAGCGCTGTCGGGCGTGGTCGGCACTTGGATGGGTGACCATTCAGGCCGCCATGCACTGTTGCCATTTTTCGGGGTGCACTCAGCCTCGTGATGCCAATTGAGGAGCTACTCGACCGAATAGTAGCGGCTTCGGTCAAGAATACCGTCGTTCGACCGGGAGAGTAGTGTGCTGACCCCACCCCCCTCCTACCCGCATCCTCCTCTGAGGATGACACGGCGGTCGGATGGTCCCGGTAGGACACTCGTGGCCTGAAGACGGAGTGCTTTAAATCCCCTCTAATACGCTAGAAGTCTGCATGTAGGCCCATTTATAACAATGGGTAGCTGACACAGTATCTATGTCACATAAAGTGAGGCAAGAGAAAATACATTTTATCGTAGTAGCCCTGGCCTATCATCTTGCTGTATACATTCATACTCCTGACTGGCGGAGTTTACAGCAAACAGCCTTCCAATGTAAGTACTTTTCTTGGACAATTTTGTAAAAAGTTTCAACGTCAACATTTAAGAACGTTACTGTACTTTACTTTTCAAGAAACTTTGAAAACTTTTAAAAAAGTACATCGTTGCATTAAAAATATCATGCTTGCTTAATCATTTCGGTTGACTCAAGAGTTAGCAGTATTAACAACAGAAAAAAATTTCATGCCCTCCGCCAAGTATCTTTTGCCGAAAAACTAGTTTTGGTATCTAAGCCAGTGATAAAATGAAACGGGAGTAACTTTTAAATGATGTGTCTTGTATACGCGTGAGATGGCACCCTGGTCCGCTGTGTTTGTTCAAAAATGGCTCTGAGCACCATGCGACTTAACTTCTGAGGTCATCAGTCGCCTAGAACTTAGAACTAATTAAACCTAACGACATTACACACATCCATGCCCGAGGCAGGATTCGAACCTGCGACCGTAGCGGTCGCTCGGTTCCAGACTGTAGCGCCTGGAACCGCACGTCACTCCGGCTGGCGCTGTGTTTGTGTTTGTGGCTTAGGGCGGTCACCGGTAAAGTTATCAGCTCCCTTGCAGGTATTAGTAGGAACGCAGGAGGTTAAAATGGAATGAAACAAAGAACAGTAAGGCGTACACAAATACATAGTCTCTTCCAGCCTCACTCCCACGGTCATTCTTACAGTCACATTATGTCTTATCCCTTAAATTAGCGTAAAACCGATCAGATGAATAGAAATGGCAATTAAAACACAAATAATACAAAAGAAAGCTAAAATAAATTCTCACTGAAGTGCGACTGATTGATCACTGGGGAAAAAAAGAAACGTGGATGGCCAGTCACCCTGGTGATGCACCAAAAATTTCCCCCTAAAATTTTAGGCATCAAATCAGACATTTCACAGAACCTTAAAAGTCGTTCCACGTTCGACTATCAGTTAAAATAGAGGACCAGTCCATAGGCAGGCCGGCCGGAGTGGCCGAGCGCTTCTAGGCGCTACAGTCTGGAACCGCGCGACCGCTACGGTCGCAGGTTCGAATACTGCCTCGGGCATGGATGAGTGTGATGTCCTTGGGTTAGTAGTTCTAAGTTCTAGGGGACTGATGACCTCAGAAGTTAAGTCCCATAGTGCTCAGAGCCATTTTTTTTAGTCTATAGGCAAATGAGCAGCTGCCCTCTTGTCAGAACAGAAAACACAGTTTCCTAACATGTGGTGCTTTGCGATTTCTACGCGATCAGCGCCACACATTGGAGAGTCCTCTCGTCGGAGCAAGGGCTGTGTCATATACGAAGACGAGTGACAGGCACCTCATCCCGTCCGCGTGACTGGAAAGAGGTACCCCATGGCCGAGTTTTTGACTTAACTAGTCGCAGCTCACTGTCTATCATATCTAGCCACTGTTCCCATCGGCGCATGGTGCCTCTACCGCAACAGCGGGGTGATCACATGTAGGGGGATGGCAGATTGAACTATCTGAAGATTACGACATGCGTCCCACTTCGTTTTCCGTAATACCCTTGTACCCTGGCACCCAGCAGCAACCCAAATACTCCACACCGTTTGTAGGAGAAGGTGGACGTCCTGGAGATATTGGACTACTTTATATGGCGAATACAAGTGTTGTAGAGAGTGAAGGGCGCAAAAGGAGTCAAACAGAGGAGGAATTTAGCGATCGCAAGACATCTCATCTGTTCCAACATCCATAAGATCACGTATAACTCTACATCGAAGACAGCGAAGCAATGACGCAATCGGTACTTGAGGACACAATCAGGGAAGACGAGAGAGCAGCCAATAGAGTCCCCAGTCCCCCTGTTTAGACCATCCGTAAATACAGCAAAACAGTTGTGGTGTTCATTTAAAATGTGATGAAAATGGACAAAGAAATGGAAGCTTAATGTATTTACTGGAACATAAACAACCCATGCTTATGCAACCAGTCATCAAAAGTATTTTGGGACAATTTAAAAATGCTTGCTAATAGTAGTTGCGAATATTAACACATTACATTTCAGTCACTCGAATGATATGCATGTCGACGAAAATCTCGTAACCGGTTGGCCCTGACTAGTATTAGCACGCAATCTGAATGCATAAAATAAAAATAAAGAATGACAAGGAATTTCCATTACACAATTGATTAATTAAGTCCCTGCAACTATAAAAGCTACGAAACAACAACAAGTGTGTGGTAGTGTGACTCAACGTACATGTATCTGGCTCGGTTCTTTCTCAATACGATAAAATATTTTAAACACCATTCAATGAACTAATTGAAAAACCAGAAATACTATAACTTCACATAGAAACCAGAATTACAAGTCTAATAAATGAACACGAGCCAGATGCTTTGTTGACTGTACCTGTGAGCAAGAGGGATTGTCATTAAAGAAAACTGTAATACCTTTTTACCTCATTATATATTGACGAAAATATTCCATTACACCAGCATCATAAATCAAAAGCCCATCTCCTTTCTCAAATATATTCTGACAATTGCAACTTCTTCCATCTATACATTAACCCAACCGAACAGCGTCTACTCTCTCGCCCAACAGAACAGCAACAGCCCTCGACATCCTCTGAACTACTACTGCGCAGTGGAAGCGGTGGAATAATAATCTTTGGCGCAATCTCTGACGCTGTGACTTAGTGTAGCCACCTTTCATTAGTACTAACAGCTTGTCGACTGGGATTTCTTATCTATTTGATTGCCGTATTTTGTGTTTCTGTTCTTTCTCTTATTGACATTAGTAAATAATTCTTGTCCATTGTGGACGTATTATAACGCTCCAACCGTTGAAATTTAAGGTATTTCTATAATTAATCAGCTGCATACAGCTGCTTTTATACGAGTTTATTTTTCCATGATAACTTTTCGAAGTGCCTGGCATCGCACCTTCAGATGCTTACATTTATGTATTTTCATATCACCGCGAACATTGTTTATTTACCAACGGAATTACAGAATTCTGCAACGCAAGTTTTTAAGACACTATTCTAAAATGTCGTAAGTAAATAAACATTGTTCTGATTCGTAAATAAATGTGAAAACCTGCAGATAAGGTGAACATAAAATGAACGTACCTCATGGGTAGAATAAAATTCTCGACTACAGTAGAAATATCTGACAGCTATGCACAACGAACCTAGCTCCGCAATAGCCTTTTCAAATTAATATGCCACCCAGCACGTATGTGAAAATCCTATGGGCTTAAAAAAAGCATTGCCAATACAGTTTTACAAATCTGTTAGTAACCAATAACCGAACTATTCAGATGGTTCAAATGGCTCTGAGCACTATGGGACTTAACATCTGAGGTCATCAGTCCCCTAGAACTTAGAACTACTTAAACCTAACTAACCTAAGGACATCACACACATCCATGCCCAAGGCAGGATTCAAACCTGCGACCGTAGCGGTCGCGTAGCTTCAGACTGAAGCACCTAGAACCGCTCTGCCACCCCGGCCGGCTTGTTTTTGTTCTGCGAGCTCATTATACCCGCATGTTCTTAGTCTATCTGGTTAGTTTCTTAAGTATTTTAGAATTCCGTGTATTGGGAAATTTGCCGGCCGAAGTGGCCGTGCGGTTAAAGGCGCTGCAGTCTGGAACCGCAAGACCGCTACGGTCGCAGGTTCGAATCCTGCCTCGGGCATGGATGTTTGTGATGTCCTTAGGTTAGTTAGGTTTAACTAGTTCTAAGTTCTAGGGGACTAATGACCTCAGAAGTTGAGTCCCATAGTGCTCAGAGCCATTTGAACCATTTTTTATTGTGAAATTTAGTAACTGGGCCGCGCCTGCCCTTCACGTTATGATGTACCGCCTGTCTCTGCTGCATGATATTACGAGTATAATACAGTTATACAGACTGGGCGCTTATTGGAATTCTATTTCTTCTTTTAAATCCGTAACAAAAAAGCACTTCCAAAAAGTAATGAAGTATTATTTAAGGTGCTCAGATTGTCTGCAGTTATACTTCCTTCCGGAGTATGCACTTCGTGATTGACTTTAAAAGTGGAGCCAAATCGGCCACCACAGAAAATTACTTTGTCCTTATTTCTTCCACGGGTAACATTTGCTCATAGCGAATGAACGTATTCCGAATGTGTACGCTACCATTTCAGTATATTCTGATTGAAAAATTATACCAGATATCTGTATTAATTTAATTTACTCAAGGTAATTTCCCTTTTTTCGTCGAGAATTGGACCAGACGGCTAGTTCTGAAACCCCCCCCCCCTTTTCCCTTCCCCCTCCCTCTCTCCCCACCACAACCCCCAAATGATTTTGAAATCTTTCTTAGGCAATGAGCTTAGCGCAATCTTAAGATTATATAGGAAAACTCTGTTGTTAGAGCTGGAAGATGTGTAAAGGGGGATGATTATAAGTTTACTCCTTGAAAATTGAAATATGGCTGCACACATTTCTAATATTTGTTCTGTACAGTGTTTTTTATACAGGCTGAAACCCCTAAAACTCGCACCGCAAACATTGTGGCAATGGAAAGAGCTACTGATGCGAGGTTTTCACAGAATGAATTGGTAGTCCGCGCCTCGTATTGTTAGCCAAGAAACACATTGTAAAAATACCTATAAAGTGTATTTTTTGTGCAAACATGTAATTTTTGAATGGAACACTGCCTATTCACATTAACAAACTAAAAACAGGGTAAATTAGAATGGCAGTGGTGTTTGTTGCAGGAGTCTAGTGTGAGTCGTTTACGACATAACATATTTTGAAAGGTTTCCACACCGACACTTGTTTGGGGCATTTTATCAGAGTGAAGTCCTCAAAAGTGTTCTGTAAGTTCTGGGAACATGAAAATCGGTTGGAACCAATTCGGGACGGTATTGAGGATGATCGATGACGTTTGAGAGACGGGAGAATTGTGGAGAAAGAGGACTTCGCCTTCAGCCATCCAGCGGTACGGATTTGGAGACGGCGTCTTGGCCATAGGCTTCGAAGGGAGCGGACTTCCGCTTGGACGTCGGCGGTTTAGGACGCATCCCGCGAGAACTAAGACGCGAAGTGTTTCTCTGTGCAGAATAGTGCAGAGAGGGATTTTTTTCGTATTTGAGTTACGGATTTTGTCAAAAGAAATTTGGCATCTGATTACTAACTTGCAGGGTTTGTACTGTCCTGTGGGGTCAAAGTTTGAGAAGCAACTTTCAAGTGAGATTACCTCAGAATGGGAGTGCTGTAATTCGGAGACGGCAGAACCATTCGAACTGTCGCTATTTCACCATAGTGTCACTTTCAGTGACTGCCTTCACTGTATGTGTAGGATTGCGCTTTTTTTTTTTTTTTTTAAGATCTACACGGAGAGGTCCAGGGCGGGAGACAAGCGGTCTGTATCGTAGCATTGTACCAACGGGCGTTCCATGTACAGTTCTGAACTGAGAGCTCTTTGTGTGCTCAGAAGCGAGATTTTCACCGACACTTAGCCACTTCCAACAACTTATCTAGTATTATTTATCTTGTAGTTATACTTGCGAAGTGCCGAGTATTCATCAACGTAGCCGCTGTAATTGCAAATTAGTTAATGTGCCATTCTCAGGAGTGCGTGGGTGCTCAAAAAAATTCAAATTTTTGTTATTTTTGTCAGTTGTGGGAAATATCAAAAGTTAAATGCCAGTATCACAATCGAATTATCAAATTCATTGTAGCTAGCATTTAACCTGTCCCAGCAAGATTTACATGTACCCTAGTCACTGTACAGCTTGCCCAGATGGGAAGGAAAGAAGGTTAGCGATCTTCTATGTCAGCGACGGACAAATAAGCTTACAGTGGATCTTTCATTAAAAGTACCTTGAAATATGACATCTGCCCTACAAGATCCGAATACTCTGGTAGGCCTTGTGAATGCCTGGATAGAGCATTCGTTACCACATTGCCCTTGCCACTGATCTGGACTACATTATAATCATACTCATGTAATAGGAGTCCATCTGGATAGCAGCTTGTGCAGTTATTTACACACCAGCAGAAAGCTCAAGACCTGATCGTCACAATGCACTTTGATGTGTTTGCCATGAATATAGTAGCTGAACTTTTTATGGGAATGAATCAAGGGTAATGCCTCTAATTCTGTGGCTGAATATGATCTTTCACATTGCGCCATCACTCGGCTAGCAAAGCTAATCGCCTTAATGTCGTATTTACCCTCCACTGTATCTTCCCAAATCAGGCACACCCCCAGTCCGAAGCATGACGCATCTGTCACAATGCAGAAATCATTCTGCATGTTTGGGTGGTGCAAAGTATTCGACTTTACCAATGTCTGTTAAATTCTGTTGAGTGCATCCTGACATTTGTCGGACCATTGTCATACCACATTCTTTCTCAATAAGTTTAGCAAATCAGGATCGTTTATAGATTGTTCGGGCATGAACTTTCTGAAGAAAGAGGCGAGGATGAGGAACGCCTTTAACTGCTTCTTAGTTGAAGGAGGCGAAAAATTTTCAATGGCGTTGATCTTTTGGGTCAGGCAAAATTGATGTGCCCAAGGAATCTGATATGGTTCCTTCTGAATTTAGACTTGCGCAAGTTGGCAGTAACTCCATACGCTGTAAACTTATTGAGCACTATGTCTAACAAACATAGGTGTTCCTGCCAGGTAGATGTTGTGATTAACAAATCTCCACATATAGTCTGACCTGGTGTAACAGTTCAGGTCCTGAAACTGTATCTAGCGCTGAAATAAATACTATGGCACTGACATTCAAAGAGAAGGGAAGCACTCTAAATTGGTTCAATTTTCCAGTGAAGATAAAAGCGTTGTATTTCTGTGAATCTTCTGACAGCATCACCTGCGAGGATGAGCAGCTGAGGTATATCGATGATGGATATCGAACTCTATGGAATTTATGTAACAGCTCCTCTAAAACTTCTGGCCTTGTTCTTACTGGAACAATTACTTTGTTGGTAGATTGGGCATCAAGAACAAGGCACAGCGCTTAACCTGCCTTGCCCACAGCTAATAATGGGCTGCTGTGTGACGAAAGGGAAGGTTCTATAATATGGCCTTATCATTTTATTGACCTCATGTTTGACAGCCTCCCTTTTGAACCACACAACAGAACAGGTTGCTTGGCAGTCATGTTATGCGGTATGACTTACATCCAGTACACATAATCCTTAATCGTGCCAGACTTTAATGAAAATACCTGTACATATTTCTCCAGTAACATATGTAATTCTCTTTTTGTTCCTCTGATAAGGTTTCCGCCTCATTGGACTTTCATCACAAGAGCGAAGAATCTATTTCGTTTTGCTCACTGTTATTTAGTTCAGATGCAAGCTTCGTGTACTGTGAATAGTCTTGCACCCACAGCACTCTATTCTTAGTAATTCCTTGGCACAGTCTCCTGTGTTTAGCTTTTGTCTTTGTAATATTTAAAAAAAAAACATCTTCTAGCTTTATGAGACATTTCCCATACATAGGTCGATCTTTACATCCTCTTCCTGCATGAATTCCACGCCTAAGAGGCAGGACGCCATTAAATTTTTCACGACGACAAACGTGCATTGAGCATCTCCATTCTCGAATTCTACACCTACCGTGCCTGTAACGTAACAGTCTGGCCTCTGGCACCAGTAGCACCAGATACCATGCAGTTTTGGACTGGAAAAGTCGGAATTTTTGCAGACTGTGCTGTTTTATTAAGGAAATTAGCTTCTATCACGTTCAGGCTTGCAGCACCTGCATCTAAAATCAGTGTTGTGGGATTACCTCCCAGAACTGCTTGAACAGTACCTTGTACGTACTCTGAGGAAGTTTCAATATTATTGTCTACCTCGTTAAATAACCCTTGACGGATGTCCGTCTCATCGTTATATCGGAGCACGTTTATCTGCTCATTTAAACTATTGCCCCCATTCCGTCCCACGACTGCCATCAGGGAGCTCTATACAGTCGCGTTTAGTTTGACGCCACGGACGTTGTTGGTGGTGGCTCTCCAACCACCTCGACTATCCGGACGTCTTTATTAAAATTATTCCTGTTTTGGTTTACAGGCGTACCTTGCCCTTGACTACTTTGCGACCACTGATTATTGTGGCCTTGATTTCATTGATGTTTTCTAGGTTCCCATTTCGATTATTTCGCTAACCGGGATGGTACCGATTATTATTTCATCTCTGCCTTTGAAAGAGTGTCTGTCCGCTTTGTGGACCACCATTGTTGTCGTTCTGATTTGCGTGTCCGGTTTGCGACGTGCTGCCATTACTCCGCGATCCGCCGTTACGACTGTCATTGTGTCTATGTCCGTTCTTATTCGCGGTCTGCGAACCATTGTTGCCATTACTGCTTTTCACATCTTCTGGTATTTGATCTACGGTATGGAGCACTGACAAAACGTGTTCAAGATTAAAATCAGGGACTTATTAACTTTTCCGTTATGCGCATAGCCAATTTTGCCTTGAAGGTGCATAACGCATCTTTGTGCGTGACCCGCTCGTCCCAGTATCTCGTTAAATTAATGTATTTTCCAAATTTTTCCTAAGTCTACCTTGCTTTGGATTATAAATTTCTGGGCTGAAGACCTGTTTTCTATGGCGTTGTTGTATGCCCAGTACTTAGTAGAAAAAGTCTTTTCTAATTTTTCATAATGTATACAGTTCTCTGCGGCTTCGGTAGCCTATAAGGCACCGTCTCCTTGACTTTGTGAGGCAGCGAATTATTTTCTCTGCCTGCCAATCCATGACCTGGGCAATAAGTTGCTGAATGAACGTATAAAAACTAAGGGATGGACTTGTCTTTGGTCTGGGATAAAGACCTGAAATAGTCGGTGATTTAACAGACTTTCTTCCTGAAAGATCTCCGTTAAGTTTGCACCCGCTCCCATCACATCACGCGATTGTTGTACTGCGGAGTTTACAGGCTGACACGTTTCAAAGTATGGCCCTGGGCTTTGTGGACCTGTATTGTATGCATCCTCCATCTGCGTATCGACAGTCGGTGCTTCGTGAGACGGATGTGGTATTCTTTACACCGCACGGCGCACTTACTTCGTCTCGCCACTATGGAAAATCGTAATGAATCATGTGCTTTATGTGGTCTCTTTACGAGCGGAGCGTTTGTTTTGCAGTGCCGATTTCGCCTTCGCTTCGCTCCCAGCGCGTCATATTGCGCCTTTCCACTCTGAATTTTATCTTTCTGCTCAAGCCACTTAGTGAATACGGTATTTAATTTCTCACCTTGTTCATCGTGCCGCGTTTTCAACACTTCTTTTTCTAGTTCTAAGGACAGGCTGTCGACACGTTGCGTTAATTCACGCATCGTATCTTCCATCACCTTCTGTGCTGATTTTATTGCTCCGATATATTTTGATTATTTGTTAACGGCTTCTGGTAAATCCTTATATGCCTCCTTTAGGCTGGGAATTTCAGATGCTATTGTTCCCAAACTAGTGTATAATATTTTTGCTAATTCCTCATTTACCTGCGTGGAAATTTGAGTCACCAGCTGTTTGTCCCGTCCAGCCAAGGTATTATTTATTTGAGATGTCATCGCTACATCTCTCTCAGCAATAGCAGTATTTATGCGTGAAGCAGGCGTTTCATCGCGTGCGTTAGTTGTCGTTACCAGTTCTTTATCGCGGGCGTTAATCATCTCAGCAATTTTATTGAATAGTACAGAAAAGGGATCTACGACGGGAAGAGGTATTTGCTCGGCACTTTCAATTGCTTGTGCCTGCGTATTAGCTTCTGCCTCCACATTCTGAGTATCGGATTCTGCCAGCGTCGGATCGGTACTATTGCTACCGCCTCGACGCTATTTTGCGAACCACAATCATTTGCAAATTCTATGTTTTCAAATTAATCTATCTTTGTCGTAACACAAATTGAAAATACACTTAGAAATAAAATCTCTTGACAACACACTGAATAATTAGCATAAATTCACCAGAAACTAACTACTGTATCACTGAAAAGGGCAATATGGATGCTTCAAGCTAAAACAATCCACTATGACTCGTTTCCAATTAGCATGAGCGCAGCGCAAAAGTAGCCATCTTAATATAGCGCTTAGCAACAATGCCTAGTGCAATTACTAACTTCAAAACTACTCAAAATGCAGAAAACCGAAATTGACCATGAATTAAATGCGCTACGCGTTGCAGAATACAAAAGCAAAACGCCGAGCGGTTCGCAGGTTCGAATCCTGCCTCGGGCATGGATATGTGTGATGTCTTTAGGTTAGTTAGGTTTAAGTAGTTCTAAGTTCTAGGGGACTGATGACCTCAGCAGTTAAGTCCCATAGTGCTCAGAGCCATTTGAACCATATGAATAAAAGCAAAAGCAACTGGTAACTTGTTGATAACCGTATCTTTTTTTCCGTGTTGGTCATTGGAGTCCGCTTTAATTCCTGTTACATCAGTTAATTTCATCAACGTTTCGTGTAGCCGTCCTCAACTTTCTCTTGACACCAACAGTACAGTTGATTCATGAAAAATAGAACAAACAGGCATCAATTAACATTACACAATTTTTTTGTCCGAGCAACACATTGGCCGCGCCAATATAATACTACTTGCGTTTAAAAAAATGGTATTATAAAACTTTTTAATCTCTTATGCTGGTGGCAAAGCTTCTGAAATGGTAAAATGGAGCACTGAAAATTTTTACTTGCTTAATAATGAACCTGCATTCTGACATCCAGCATTAGATTCCCATCAGACCGACGATAACGTTGAACGATGGCATTGTTTAGAGGTCAGTGACTGATCTCAAAATTACGCCGTTTGCGTAACTACACTGCCTGAATACTAATACAACACATCGGTAAAAGAGATCTTAGGGACGTTGAAATAAAAGTTTGATAAAGTAAACGCCGATTGAACACTGGTAGCTGCGGCTGTGGCCACCAAACAATTCGTCAGCAAGTGTCCTTCGCTGCAGCCTGAAAAAGTTTTAAAATGCAACATAATAAACTGAGATGTGACATTACTGGAAGAGGGAGGTAGGTTTCTTGATTCAAACACGGCTGTTATCGTAAAATTAACGTAGTTGTTTAACCAAAAGTTACAAATAGGAGAGCGACACTTACATTTTAAGAGACAGCAATCAAAAACAAACGAGAGAGAGCGAGAAGGACCAGAGCTCCTGCTTTTATAACGTCACACAAATTACGGCGTCTACCTTCAACTTGCTTTACAGAGCGTTTCTTATCAGGTTTCGATACATAAACATTTCTCTGAACATTCGTTATGTGTTGTTGTGATCTTCAGTCCAGAGACTGGTATGATGCAGCTCTCCATGCTACTCTATCCTATGCAAGCTTCTTCACCTCCCAGTACCTACAGCAAACTACATCCTACTGAATCTGCTTAGTGTATTCATCTCTTGGTCTCCCTCTACGATTTTTACCCTCCACGCTGCCCTCCAGTACTAAATTGGTGATCCCTTGATGCGTCAGAACATGTCCTACCAACCGGTCCCTTCTTCTTGTCAAGTTGTGCCACAAACTCCTCTTCTCCCCAATTCTATTCAATACCTCCTCATTAGTTATGTGATCTACCCATCTAATCTTCAGCATTCTTCTGTAACACCACATTTCGAAAGCTTCTATTGTCTTCTTGTCTACACTATTTATCGTCCACGTTTCACTTCCATACATGGCTACGCTCCAAACAAATAGTTTCAGAAACGACTTCTGACACTTAAATCTATACTCGATGTTAACAAATTTCTCTTCTTCAGAAACGCTTTCCTTGCCATTGCCAGTCTACATTTTATATCCTCTCTACTTCGACCATCGTGAGTTATTTTGCTCCTCAAATAGCAAAACTCATTTACTACTTTAAGCGTCTCATTTCCTAAGCTAATTCCCGCAGCATCACCCGATTTAATTCGACTACAGTCCATTATCCTCGTTTTGCTTTCGTTGCTGTTCATCTTATATCCTTCTTTCAAGACACTGTCCATTCCGTTCAGCTACTCTTCCAGGTCCTTTCCTGTGACTGACAGAATTACAATGTCATCGGCGAACCTCAACGTTTTTATTTCTTCTCCATGGATTTTAATTCCTACTCCGAATTTTTCTTTTGTTTCCTTCACTGCTTGCTCAATATACAGACTGAATAACATCGGGGATAGGCTACAACCCTGTCTCACTCCCTTCCCGACCACTGCTTCCCTTTCATTCCTCTAGACTCTTACAACTGCCACCTGGTTTCTGTACAAATTGTAAATAGCCTTGCGCTCCCTGTATTTTACCCCTGCACCTTCAGAATATGAAAGAGAGTATTCCAATCAACATTGTCAAAAGCCTTCTCTAAGTCTACAAATGCTAGAAACGTAGGCTTGCCTTTACTTAATATATTCTATAAGATAAGTCGTGGGGTCAGTACTGCCTCACGTGTTCCAACATTTCTACGGAATCCAAACTGATCTACCTCGAGGTCTGCTTCTACCGCTTTTTCCATTCGTCTGTAAAGAATTCGTGTTAGTATTTTGCAGCGGTGGCTTTTTAAACTGATAGTTCGGTAATTTTCACATCTGTCAACACCTGCTTTCTTTGGGATTGGAATTATTATATTCTTCTTGAAGTCTGAGGATATTTCGCCTGTCTCATGCATCTTGCTCACCAGATGGTAGAGTTTTGTCAGGGCTCGCTCTCTCAAGACTATCAGTAGTACTAATGGAATGTTGTCTACTCCTGGGGCCTTGTTTCGGCTTAGGTCTTTCAGTGCTCTGTCAAACTCTTCACGCAGTATCATATCTCCCATTTCAGCTTCTTCTACCTCCTCTTCCATTTCCGTAATATTGTCCTCAACAACATCACCCTTGTATAGACCCTCTATATACTCCTTCCACCTTTCTGCTTTCCCTTCTTTGCTTAGAACTGGGTTTCCATCTGAGCTCTTGATATTCATGCAAGTGGTTCTTTTTTCTCCAAAGGTCTCTTTAATTTTCCTGTAGGCAGTATCTATCTCACCCCTAGTGATACATGCTTCTACATCCTTACATTTGTCCTCTAGCCAACCCTGCTTAGCCATTTTGCACTACCTGTCGATAACATTTTTGAGACATTTGTATTCCATTTTGCCTGCTTCATTTACTGCATTTTTGTATTTTCTCCTTTCATCAGTTAAATTCAATATACCTTCTGTTACCCAAGGGTTTCTATTAGGCCTCGTCTTTTTACCAACTTGATGCTCTGCTGCTTTCACTATTTCATCTCTCAAAGCTACCCATTCTTATTCTACTGTATTTCTTTCCCCCATTCTTGTCAATCGTTCCCTAATGCTCTCCCTGAAACACTCTACATCCTCTGGTTCTTTCAATTTATCCAGGTCCCATCTCCTTAAATTCCCACCTTTTTGCAGTTTCTCCAGTTTTAATGTATATTTCATAACCAATAGATTGTGGTCAGAGTCCACATCTGCCCCTGGAAATGTCTTACAATTAAAAACATGGTTCCTAAATCTCTGCCTTACCATTATATAATCTATCTGACACCTTTCAGTATCTCCAGCCTTCTTCCGTGTATACAACCTTCTTTTATGATTCTTGAACCAAGTGTTAGCTTTGATTAAGTTGTGCTCTGTGCAAAATTCTACTAGGCGGCTTCCTCTTTCGTTCCTCAACCCCATTCTATATTCACCTGCTATGTTTACTTCTCTTCCTTTTCCTACTATCGAATTCCAGTCACCCATGAATATTCAATTTTCGTCTCCCTTCACTATCTGAGTAATTTCTTTTATCTCATCATACATTTCATCAATCTCTTCGTTATATGAAGAGTAAAAAATACATTTCTTAATATTAAACTTTATAGATTTATTTACACTGAGAACATTTACTCTTTATGTCTTTTAGCATTTTATTCATAAAGCAACATTTCACACTTCTTAATAAGTATCGACCAGCCACAGAGCATCCGTCTCCCCTCTCTGTCTACTTTTGATGTTAACACCGGCGTACGTTACATTCTGAATTTCCTGTCTCAGCCAGACGTGTCTCTATGGGAAGCTAGTATTTCTCTCTCCTAAATGTTAGTTTCAGTTATTAGTGTTACTATGATTGTCTCCATTCTGTGATTTTCTGAGACAGCATTTGGCGCACAGCCTCTGCGAGCCATCCCCTGGGACAGCCTTAGCTGTTGAAGGTGTCGAAAAGGAAAAGCCACCTGCACCAGTGTTCTGGTCTTCATGGCGACCACTTCCGACAATCCAGGGTGTCTTTGATCTGAAAGCGGCGCCACTAACCGGCACTCGTAGCATCTGCCCTGCGCAGCATGGAAAACGCAGTCCTTAGATCGTCTAAGTGCTTAACTTCTTTAAAGTAGTTTATTAGGTTGATGTGAGGATCGTATCGCTACAGCATCCACATCGTGAAGAAACATTTTCTTGCCATGGAGCGAACGAGCCTTCTCCCTAAGCATGTATCTTTGCTAACCGCTCGGTCGTAGCAACATCACCGCGCATCGCTGTAAGAGAGATATGACAGTTTGATTCATGAGTTATGCTACACGTTGATATCTACAACCACGCATAACTTTTCGTCTCTATTGACAAGTTATCACTATGGCAAATGGAAGAAGTATTTCCATGTGGGAGGACGTTCCGATGGAGCGAAAGGGAGTGCTTCATTTATCTGCCTTCGTCTGTCATCTGTGCTGCTCGATGATATGCATATACGTTGCTGCTAATACAAATTGTAACATACACCGGTAGTATTTTAATGCACCACTGTATTGGAGCTGAATAGCTCGCTTCATAAAAGTCATACAGCCGGTGACAACTGGTTTTATTGCCCAAATTGATGAGTTGACACGTTTCGGACCTTTTTTTCCATCATCAGATATCCAAGTGCATAGCGGGTCACAGGATACGAAGGTTACCAGATGTAAATGTAACATAAACTAGCAGACTACTCAACTATACATACATACCTGAATGTTATTGTGCTCTGCTTCACCCCTGTGCCATATTCATCAATCATACTGGCTAGTGAGTGGTGACGTTCCAGTTTTCCGGTATCCCATCGTCAAACGTTTTCAGTGGGAGAGATCTCTGAAGAACGTCCTGGTCGGAACATCAGTCAACCATCCTCCGGATAAAAGTTGGTCAGAGTATCCATTGCAACACGCGATCTGGAGTTAATTTGTTGGAAGATAGCGTCATGGTGATCTACAAGAGAGTGCATGGCCTTAACATGTAAAAATGTAACGGTTGCTGTCTAAATTACCGACTATGCGAACCAGGAATGATCGATTGTGCACCGAAAGGCACTTCTTACCATCAAACCAGGTAGGGTACATGTGTAACGATGACAAATCCAATCTGGAAGCGTTCGTTCTCCTCAGAGCCTACACACACGGATAATATAACGATGACGATGTACACAAAACCAGTATTTGGCTCAATAGACGATATGGTGGCACTAATGCATCCAGTGTTGCCGCTCGGTGCACTACCATCGTGTCGAAGGAAGCCACAATAATGCTGCTCCGTACGTCGTTACAGTATCCACGTGAATACTTGTCTTGCTATAAACAAGCCCTTTCCCCTGACTCAAGGCATGTGACGATTCTGTACGATCCTGTAGGACCAAGCGAACAATATAGATATCCTCTCTGGCGCTAGTGGCGTGGAACTTTTGAGACATAGTCTGAGATCGAGTATGGTTCTCGTGTAAAGTTCGATTTTATATTTACATGATAGTCATGGAATCCCTACCAACGCTAGCAGCGATGTGGTGGAACGTTAAATTGTAGTTAGACCACGATCCTGCCATTGTCGAATTCCGATACTTGCTAATGGACGTTTGTCCTTCTTACACGGGGCATAAACGATCGTCTGAGAAATAGCTGATATTCAAATATGATTTCTAAATGACAGACCAGCTTTCTAATCTATGAAACTCCCTGGCAGATTAAAACTGTGTGTCGGACCGAGACTCGAACTCGGGACCTTTGCCTTTCGCGGGCAAGTGCTCTATCAACTGAGCTATCCAAGCACGACTCACGCCCCGCCCTCACAGCTTTACTTCTGCCAGTACCTCGTCTCCTACCTTCCAAACTTTACAGACGATATCCTGCGAACCTTGCAGAACTAGCACTCCTGAAAGATAGGATATTGCGGAGACATGGTTCAGCCACAGCCTGGGGGATTTTTCGAGAGTGAAATTTTCACTCTACAGCGGAGTGTGCGCTGATATGAAACTTCCTGGCAGATTAAAACTGTGTGCCGGACCGAGACTCGAACTCGGGACCTTTGCCTTTCGCGGGCAAGTGCTCTACCAACTGAGCTACCCAAGCACGAATCACGCCCCGTCCTCACAGCTTTACTTCTGCCAGTACCTCGTCTCCTACGGGGCGTGAGTCATGCTTGGATAGCTCAGTTGGTAAAGCACTTGCCCGCCAAGGAAAAGGTCCTGAGTTCGAGTCTCGGTCCGGCACAGAGTTTTAATCTGCCAGGAAGTTTCATATCAGCGCACACTCCGCTGTAGAGTGAAAATTTCATTCTAGAAACTGTCTAATCTATCTTCACGTACAGGATGGTCTGAAACAGTCTGAAAAGCTTTCTTGCGTGTTGCAGTGTACGTTGCATCGTTTCCGAGTTAATTAGAATAGAAGTTAGCGAATCAGGCCGTTTCAGGCACAAATAAAAGTGGCCCGCCAGATATGGTGTCCCCAAACGTGTTCTTCATTTGATCTCCTGAAACTGAAAACGACAAAGATACAAAAATTGGACGTGGAGAGGTAGTAAGGATCGAACGAGAGCCAAAGGCTGAGCAGTTTCATGCACTATCATCTACGCTACGAGAACAACTGACACTAATTGTATCTGGCGAGCCGCTTGAATTTGGGCAATCAAATTGCCTGATTGATTAACGTCAATATTAATTAAGTCAGAAACGATGCATCGTATCGAATTTTTTTATTGACAATTATTGCTCAGCAGAAGCGACACTGCAACACCCTCACAAGCTTTCCAGACTGTTTCTTACCATCCTGCATAGGATAAAGATGGCGTTACTCCTTCTTCGTACTGTTCCGCTTAATTGCTAATCATTTTTTGTAGGTTCTGGCGAACACTGATTGTAGCGAATGTCCAAAAGCGATATAAATTTTCGTCGTGTCTGCTCAACAATTAATATTGATAGTCTTCATTTGATTCACCCTTGTCGGAGCGAGAAAGACCTGCCAAGCTCCACATCGCGGATGCTCCTTGCGCCACTGCCGGAAAGGAAGTTTGCCGTGGTATCGGCGAGACGACCGCAGGCTCGGCATTAACCGCGTTATCTGCGCCGCACAGCGTAGTAATCAGAGCCGCATTGACGACGCCTAACAGCATTACGCGCGGACGTCTTGCCTCCCCTCTCTGGCGGAACAGCCAGCTGTCTGCCGAAACCGCAGTCTTCCGGACCCAGGCCCGATCCGCACTCAATTCCGTCGTCTGGGTCACGCGATCCGCTACTAGAGGAGACACGGGCTAGTTGGCATAAGCGTCTATTTGTTAGCTGACATACTGCCTCTTTCTACCACTGCTATAAACGCTGAGTATCGCCACAGTCAAACGTTCTAAAGACGTCTATTCTGGTTTCAACATGATGACAGCTGCCGCACACAATAGACTGCAAATACTCCGGCTTCCACCTACGCATTTTCTTTAGCATACGGTGGTCCCGCATTTCAACACAACTTTTAAAAAACTTTTAGGAAGACAAATTTTAATAAATTTGGATCAAACGGACAGTTCTAAGCTCATGGAATAGGAGACGTGCTGGGGCAAGAAATGTTTGTCCACTATTTTAAAAGGACTTATTTACTGTACTAAACAGTAAAGACCATGAATTTCAGCGTTATAGCTTCCCACAGGAAATGCCTTTTTAGGCAATGCATTCGTTCACTTTTACAAGAAAACCATGACAGCTTAACGAAACTTTTTAAATTTAAGTAAAACCTTGCAATGAATCAAAACATCGTAAGCATTCGTAACTTTCAGATTCTTTAAGTACAATTCTGTAATAAATTTGGAAAAAAAGAAACACAAAGATATTTCAAGATTCAAAAGAATAAAATCGTCTGAAAAATAAGAAATCGAATCGCAAAACTAGGGCAAACCACTTTGACAGTAGGTGCGAAATAAGGTGTCTCGCATCGAAAATGAAGCCGTTTGCATGCCAGCAATAAGGTTAGATTGAGCCCACTCTCATATTACTTATTATGATCTGCCTTTTGCATTTCTTGCGTTTATGTTTTCGTTTTCTTCAAAGGCAGAGAGAAAATGTGAGGCGGTAGCACAGCGTAGAGCCTCCTCCTACAGTCACGTATTTTTGATTTTCAAATGTTAAAAAAACAGAAGACTTTTTTTCTGTTCCTTGGTAAGGGGAAAGACTCGCTCTCTTTTAATGAACGTAGGTAGACGCACGTTATTTTAGAGCGTAATCGGCGGTAGCCATATTGGTGTGAGAATAACTAAAAAGTCTGTATTTTGATGTGCATCAAAGGAAGACTATAGTATTAGTTTACCAGCGAAAAGCTGTATGAGTCATTATTCCAAGTAGCACTGTAATATATAGAAAACCAACAAACCTACCTGTGTACTTCAGAGTTATCACGAAGGTCCGATTACAACAATATAAAGGACACAGTCAAGATTTTGTAGGTGGATACGGCGGCAATTGGACGTAGTATTATTAATTGTTAAGCATAAATCTACAGCAAGAGAAAGACTGTTCCGTTTATGTGGAACTAATATGAAAAGATATTTTACCCATTTACAGGCATAGCTCAGCTTATTGTACTTCATGAGACAGTAATTTCCTGAGACAGTAATCAAAACTGCAATTTCAGATCACCTCTTTATTATTTTATTATCTACCATTAATTAATTTCATTATTTCCATATTTCTAAATTATATTTTTTATTACATTATAAAGTGGCGACAAGTGACAGGCACAATACATAGTGGGAAAAACAGTAAGTACTAGTGTTGTTAAGACAATGAATATACATGTATGCAATAATTTCTTAATGTTTCTTGTACTCTAATGACATAATGGAGACAATAATGTATTACTGGAAAAATACTAACTGAGAAAAAAAGAATAGTAAATAAATTAGAAGGAAGATGACAACAATACCAAGAGTGGACAACTAAAAGTACAATAGAGGGAAGTACCATTTACAAGACAACAATAACGTAGGACTGCGCAATGCTTGTAGAGAATACGTTCCTAGTCGACCTATTAGGAAATCTAAGCACCTATTTCCTAAAATCCAGAGCATAAAGCTTCAGAGGCTAATGTAATTGCAATCAAGTAGAGAGAGTGATATTTCTTTATCAGTATGAAAAGCATATTGAGTGAATAACAATTGAGATTACAATTACATATAGCTGTACATGCATTCTGAGGAGTGACAAATAGCGCGGAAATAAAATTAAAGCAGAGAAAATATCAATTTCAGTAACTCCAGAGACGTAAAGATTTTCATGATGGGTGAATAAAACGACAGTGAAATGTCATTTCAAAATCAAAATACCAATGTAGTAAGTTTACATTTGCAAAACGCAACAGTGAGTGGTTTGGAACCGTCAAGCGGTGATTATTTGGATGCTGAGCGCGACATGCCATTGTTGCATTCGACGCCCATGAATACGAAACATTTCATTACAAGCAATACGTTGATTACAGTAGACGAAATTAATGACACCTCGAGGCAAAGGAATATTTTAAATGAAAGTAGTATGTGTAGTTCTGACTAAGATGCTAACAGGCGTAGGCCAGAAGTGACTAGGGAAGATATGCAAGCCTATTTCAAGCCTTAACAGAAACAATACAAACAGACATGAACACAGTGAAAACAGACATGAATTCGAAAATGCCGAGTTCTGAGACCAATTTGAACACAGTAAATTCAACAATGTTGAGTTTAAAAACAATACAAGCAGACATGAACACAATAAATTCAAAGATGTCGAGTTTAGACACAATACAAACAGACATGACTAATATGAAAGCAGACATGACCACAGAAAAGTCTGAAATCTGGAAGGTAAATACAAACATTACACACATGTCAGGTGAAGAAAAAAAATCTGCGCACAGAACTCAGTAATCTGGATACAAAGTTCAAACAGCATATTTCGCAAATCTCCGCGGAGGTGGATAGGAAAATTAACGAACAAGTACAAACTTCCATTCACGATATCAATGATAAATTAAATAGCACAGTAGCAGAAAAATTTGAAACACTCACATGCAGGTTTGGACAGGAGCTATCTGGAATCAGAGAAACTCAGGATAATTTACAGGTAATGCAAAAGAATACGCAGGTTAATGTAGATAATGTACAATCAGAAGTAACGAAGAGGCATTCGTTCTGGTGACGACCTACCAGAAAATATAAAGAAAATCACAGTGGAGATAGGATTACTTCAATTAGAACATAAAAGAATCAACTCAGATATTGTGTAACTTTACGAAACAGTAAAGGATAATACAAAAGATGAAAACACAACGTTCATGGAAAAATGCGTAAGCGATCAGCGTAGTTATGTGGAAGTGGTAAAGAAAGTAATGGGGACCGAGGAAGGAAAAATTTTAAAACGCGAAGAGCATGATATCAAAAAGGTAGAAGAAACATTGATGGACGAAATAGTTAGGAAACAAAGTACGATAATATCATCCCCTGGGGCAGTAAGAGGAGCTATAAACAGCCGGGCTCCGGTGAGAGAAATAGGTGGCATCGACAACAATGCCCAACCCACGCCGCCCGAGCGTATTCTGACACGCAAAGCTAACAACAGGCAAAACTTTTATGAGACAGATACGTCATCACCGCATGGAAATGCTGTTCCATCCTGCTGGTCAGCATTGTTAATGGATGAGAGTTTAATAAAACACTGACAGTTTCTTGTATTTTCAAACGAGACAAAACAAACGCACACGGTTGTGTTTGTCGGAACTTTTAGGATTGTGCCACCAAGGACTTGGGGCTAAGAAACTATTTTGAAAAATAACTAAACAAGAGCTGCTACTGGAATAATCCGATATCTCATGCCGATGTACTGAAATTCTTAAAGATCAAATTGCCTTCAAATGTTAGGGAAAAATTAGTAACAATTCCCAAATGTAATCGCGAGTATTTTCTCTCAATGCTCAACTGAATAGATCTAATTCATGAGGATCGGTAAGCCATGCCTAGTTTTTGTAACAGTAATGAACACTATCCAAATGGGAGGAACAACTACGGTAATGGTGCAACTTTCTTTATATATTTGTGTTTGTTACAAGTATAACGTTCTTTCTTTTTGATATATTTGTGTTTGTTAATGGATATACAATGTGTAATGTTTGTCTTAAGGAAATCAACTGTGTAATGTGTTGTTGAGCAAATGGTGTGTTTAATCAGTTTTACTGTAATCCAAAATTAAACAACTTAATCTGGAAAACCTTTATGTAAAGCCTGTAATGAAATCAGTCCCTCTGGAATTTACTCAGTCTCAACAGCACCGAGTTCTATGGCCCTGTGCAACAAACTGATCAAATTCCCTATGCAGATAAACAATGAAATACATTTTCCTTAGGTCCTGAGTCGCAACTAATGTAATCTTGGTATTCTGTTTTCTCCACAGTAGGCATACAAAATATTCAAACTTGCTCAATGAAGTGCAATGCAAGCCGTAAAATAGCTTCATACAAAGAATGTTAGACAACATGGTAGAGGATGAGGTACTAATAACAGGATACGCTAAGACCGCATTCTTCAATTGAAAAGTAAGTTTCTCCTTCACAAAATCTGCTACGAAACATTTTATGTTAACTTCAAAATCAGTGAACTTCTCAATTGTTCTACAATTCTCACGTACTGACGTAATTGACAATACTTGGACGGTTACATGACAAAAGGTCTGACATCGTTTGACAAAATAGATTCCAAATTTTAACTTCCTTGTATTAGGTTTACAAAATACACAAAATATTACAAATCTGGTATATCTAATCAACCTACACATTAAATCAGATGGGAGATACTTGGTTCCCACATTGAAGAGTCGGTACTGTTAGAATTAGCAAAATCCACATTGCGTTGCTGCATACTTAAAACTAAATATACAAAATTTCATTACCTTACAAAACAGTAATATGCTGCGTCCGTAGGCCAACAGCTAAATTCTCACAGCTAGCCACTAACTTAAAGTCTTACATTCTACCTTCAACAGAGTGCAATGGCAACTGCCTCTGCGCTTTGGGAGCACCTACTTACTATCGATTCTGCCCCTCAGGCAACATCTTTGGTTCAGTGGCGTCAAAAACACAATCTTTTCTACATGTGATAACCATTTCATGTCATTTTTCATGAAATATGCTACAAAATCGGGCTCCACGTTCGAGTGGACCCCTCACAACGGCATTGGCTTTGGAAACTATAATGGTCTTCTGCGTATGAATGAATGGCATCCTTATGCATCGCCGCGCTACAACAGAAAACAGTACAATCGGTTTACCTATCAGCCACAGGGTGACCGTTGGTAATAAATATCAGCCTCATCGGTACGGCAATGGCAGAGGTAGGAGAAATTCGAAAGAAAACTTTGATACTCGGCGATGCAAATTACCAGGATCAGAATGTGGAACACAGGGATTAAAGAGAGAACTGGTAGCCCATACAGCCAAACCGAAACAACTGGGACACACACTGACGAGCATGCAAACATATGGTGACCATAGTAGAAGTGACAGCAGAAAATGAAACAATACCTTTACCACCCCCAGGAAATAACAATAATCGGTCATGACTAAGCCATAATTTAAAAGAAGAAGGAGGCAATGATCTAACATTATCCGCAGTAATAATATTAGCGACATAAAAGCTAACATGAAGAGAAATGGGAAAGAGGAAGTAGGTACTAATACAACCTTACACGTACAGCAAATTTGTAATCTACTTTTAAGGTATGATAAGGAAGCAGAAATGAAAGAAGATTTGTTCACTGAAGAGGAAGAAACAACATGCAAGGTAAGTGAAATTATTCAAGCAACAATAAAGGTAAAGGTGGGAAAGACAGGTATACCAGCTGTTTTGGATACTGGTGCATCAACAAGTCTGATGTCAACCAGCTTGTTTAAAGAGGGCGGGAAGTAAATGTACCTATGCTACCTAAAGAGAACTGTAAGATCATGTCAGCGATGGGAAGTTAATCTAAAATTATAAAACTACAGGCCAGCATACCCATTAAAATATGTGGTTTAATTTTGCAGTGTACTTTCTAGTTGGTAGACAAACTTCAAGTTAACCTTATACTTGGTATGGAGGTGTTCAGAAGACAGTGGGGAATGTCAATTTCACATAGGAGAACGCACACTGACAATACATTTAATAATAACTGCAACGACAAATCAGACTAGCCAGACACCTCACATTAGTGTTAAAATTATCTACCCTCAAACCTTAATGGTAAATTAAATAGAACATGATGATGTTGACAGAGAGATCCTCAGTGATCAGTCCACAGCTTGTGGTCTCGCAGTTGCATTCTCGCTTCCCGAGCACGGGGTCCCGGGTTCGATTCGCAGTGGGGTCAGGGACATTCACCTACCTGGAGACGACTGGGTGTTTGTGTTGTCCTCATCGTTTCATCATCATTCATGAAAGTGGCGAGATTGTGCTGAACGAAGCTTGGAAATTTGTACAGGCGCTGATAACCACGCAGTTGAGCACCCCACAAGCTAAACATCATCATCATCATCATCCCAATGATCAAACAGTAGACAGTAAAATATATAAATCCACTGTTCTTAACAATGAACAGTAAAGTGAATAGACAAATTTATTCTTTAAGTATGATAGCATTTTTCGTAAGTAACCCAGTGTTATTCAGGGATATGAATATAAGATGGAAATGTACCCACATGAAACTTATTGTACAATGTCATATGGCATTCCTGGAGCAAAGAAAGAGGCACTAACACGATTAATATAGTGTATGATTAGGTGGAAGGTTACTGAAACATTGTACTCACCTTATTGTAGTCTGATTCTAGCAGTTGGTATAACTGACAGAATGGTGGAGTTGGTTTAGACACAAGGGAAATAAACAAAATCATCATTACTATAAGAACAAGGCCAGAGAATTTAGAAGAGCAGTTATTAAAGTTTCATGGCGTTAGGTACTTCACATCCCTAGATTTAAAGCATCATATTGGCAAATTTTATTACATGAAGGGAGTAGAAAGTATACAGCTTTCATAAATGCCAGAAGGACCTACGAGTTGAGGTTGCTACCTTTCGGATTAAATGTGAGATCTGGTGTATTTATCGAAGCATTAGACAGAGTACTTGGATCGGTATTGCATAGCCAGATTACAGTTTATGTTGATGACCTGTTAATTATAACCTAAACATGGAATGAACATATAAGTGATTTGTAAAGGGTTTTTCAAAAGTTTGATGAATATGATGTCACAATTAACTTTAAAAAGTCTGAATTTGGAAGAGACAAAACAAATTTCTTAGGGCATATCATTTCTCCAGTAGGGACTGTACCTGACTCCAGTAAACTAGATACGATACGCAGTTTCCCAACATCCTAAAAAAAAAGTTAAAAGGTTTTCTGGGACTGGCATAGTTTTTTCAGGAAATTTCTGCCACAGCAATTGTTGAACTAGTTCACTATTAAACGTACTGCATAAAAACCACGCTTGGTTGTGGAGTAAATAATGTGAAAATTATTTTCAGCAGATTAAGCAGGTGCTGATTAACGCACCTATCCTTAAACACCCAGATGTGGAGTTGGATTTCTGTTTAAGCACTGATGTTTATTATCAGGGGCTCAGTGCGTGTCTCTTTCAAATAATAACAAAGGATAGGAAAGAAGAAGTCAATTTAATCAGTTTTGCAAGGAGAACGCTCACAGGACATGAAAGATCTTATTCTGTAACTGAGTTTACAAGCGTTAGCGGTAGTTTGGGCGTTTCGCAAATTTTAATATTACCTTTAGGGAAACATAGTAAGTTTGCTGTGATGATCGAGCTTTGTCCTTTCTTCTTGCATGTATGTTGTTACATAAGATAATAGCAAGGTGGTGTATGTATGTTCAAGAGTTTGATTTTGAAACAGTGTACATAGATGGGAAACAGAATGTTTTGGCAGATGCAGTACCATGGTTACCCCAAGGCCTCACTGATTTCCATGAGTTAGAAGAACAAACATCAGATTTCAGGAAACTTTTAATAAATGATGGAACTTTTAAACCATGTTATACTAAAATGTGCAAAAACATGCAATGCTTGGATGCAGGAGACCTGATACGGTGCGAGGTAACTAAAAGTTTAGAATTTAGAACACACAATCATTTAGAGCAGTATTGCATTAAACATAATGGCGTACTTTTTCATAGAAGAGATCGACGAATGGGTAAGTAGTGTGTGTGCATACCTCAGGAATATATGGACAACTTAATTCAACACACGCACCACACAGGGGGAGACTAGGGTGTGCTAAAAATGCTGCCAAAATTTCTAGCTATTGTTATTTCCCCAGTATGAGTTATCAGACACTGTGTGTTTTGTCAAAAGGTAATGTCTTAACGTATTACACCCAATAATACAAAAGCAACCAATGGATCTTGTATCTATTGACGCCATGGGACCTTATCCTCAAACCCACAGTGGAGTCGAATCCATCTTAGCCCAGTACGATATTTTTAGTAAGCATCTCCAACTATATGCAGTCAGAACAGGTAGGTATGGACTTATTATAAGGCAGATTCTAGAAGACTACATGCAACATGTTGGGAAACCTCATGCAGCACTAACTGACAACATATCAAATTTTACAAGTGACCAATGGAAATCTTTTTTAAAATCACAAAACATATCACATTATGGTGTCCAAATTCCATCTGGAAGCAAGTCCCATTGCACGATGCTTTCATGAATTTCATACATTTATCTGGACATAGAAATCACAGTATCAAAAGAAATAGTTAGAATACCTGAATCCATTTCAGCATACAGCAAATCACCTAGCACACACATCAACAGGATAAACACCAGCCGAACTTTTCTTTGAGATAGTGGAACTAGATGAATGGGCAAAACTGATACCTACATTAGGGCACAAAGACGTAGCCTTAGACGAGAAAGAATGATGAGTGCTAGTAACATTGGAAGAGCAAGCTCAAATAAGGAAACGAATTCACGATAGGAAATAGAAAAAGTAACAGAATTCCAGATTGGACAGGATATGCTACTAAGTACTCATCCAAAATCATCGAAGTTAAAAGCATTGAATAAAAAATGGCAATTGTTATATGTTGGTCCATATATCATTGTTGACAAACCACATCCTGGGTGCCACTTGATAGGAAATATAAAAAATGGTACAATGAAAGGTATTTATCAACATAAATATTTCCAGAAATTTGTTAAATGAAAATTCAAGTCACATCCATTCCCTATCTGTTGGGTTAATAAAACACATGAAGGTAGGAGGTTTGTTGCACTTTGACGAATAAACACACTGGCGCTCAGTTCCTCTCCAGCTAGGGGGTACAATACTTATATTTCCGATATGTGCTCCCTCTGCTAACACCCTGTTTAGCCAATAAGGAATGTTCAATTTTCTTCTGCTATATAACTTGCAAAGAATGACATGCAGCCTAGTGAATAGAAAGTTTCCATATATTTTGGTATTGTACTTTCTTAAGACTTCGATATCTATAGAAGCAAAGGAAACCTTCTGATATTCCTTAAGGAAACACAGAATATACAACAAGAACGAAAACAACTATACATAATACTGAATGAGTGGAAACCATTAGATGACGTAGTTATACTACATCATGTGCAAAAACGTGAATAAGAGTGATGGAATAGTAAGGAATTCGCAGTGCATGAGATTTAAGCAAGAGCAATGAGCAGTGAAATGTATTTAGACGTTCAGCCAATCTTAAATCTGAGCATACAGTAACAATTACATGAGAAGTGGTTAACAGCTGATCACAGGGGTAGAGTAGGCAGAATGCAAGGTCAAGATCAGTGTCACCTTTAAGCTCAGTCAGCTACAGCCAAGTTTGAAAGAGAAGTAATAACATGTACACTTAAAAGAAAACGATTAGCACAGAACTTAAGAACTGAGCGACTTACATGCAGCACGCAATTAATCAATGATGAGAAAGGTAAAATTACATATATGCATGGAAAAATGCATGCAACCGTAGTGTAAACTATAAAATAACATATCATACAGGATTTATGAGAGGAGCAGTTGTGCAGTTACAGAACTACATTTCTTTACAGGCAACATTAGAAGTAGAGAGCTTAATGTACAAGGAGAATACATACCCACAAATTTGCTCTTACAGAATTCACTTATGCTACTTATTATTAATTACATAGTACCTTATAAGAAAAGCACAGGCAGCAAAATAAAACTTGTAAGTAGGCTGTTTAGGTTTTTTTATTGGTAACGCCACCTCTGTATGAAAATCACTGGCTGTGCTGTGTGCAGTCTGTGGCTGCTTTGCATTGTTGTAATACTCGCCATTGTAGTGTTAGGCAGCTGGATGTGAACAGCGCCTAGCATTGCGCAGTTGGAGGTGAGCCGCCAGCAGTGGTGGATGTGGGGAGAGAGATGGCGGAGTTTTGAAATTTGTCATGAACTGCTATATTTATATATGATGATATCAAGGTAAATACATTGTTTCTTCTCTATTAATATCTTTCATTTGCTAACTATCCCTATCAGTAGTTGCTGCCTTCCATAGTTTGAATCTTTTATTTAGCTGGCAGTAGTGGCGCTCGCTGTATTGCAGTAGCTTGAGCAGCGAAGATTTTTGTGAGGTAAGTGATTTGTGAAAGGTATAGTTTAATGTTAGTCAGGGCCATTCTTTTGTAGGGAATTTTGAAAGTCAGATTGCGTTGCGCTAACAAAATATTGTGTGTCAGTTTAAGCACAGTCATGTATAATTTTTCAAAGGGGACGTTTCATATGTCGACCCTTAGCCGAGGATACCTCACTGGAATCTTCTGATTTTTTCTTGTAGTTTGTGTAATTAGTGTAGCTATTGTTTATTGCTAGCGCGTAATTGTAGAGAAAATCTCCTTTGTAGTTGCAGTCTTTCATTGTTGTACAGTAAAACAGTTGTGGCATGCATGTAGATTTGCACCAAGTATTTCGCAGCTGCAATTAACTAGATATTATTTTCAGTGCTATGTTAATGTGTTCTCTTATTTTTGATCTTCAAATTGTGTTTTTCTGTGTTGTCGTGTGAAATACTGTGACAATAATGGCGTGTGAAAAACGTAATACTAGGCTCCAAAGTAAACTGAGAAATGACAGTGAAAATGAAAGCAGTGTGTTAGCGCCACCGAGTAATGAATTAACTAATGTTCAAAGTAGTAATTTGGTAATTGTGCATAGGGAAATGGAGCGGGCTGCAAACAATGGTGTAGACAGTGAAACAGGTAGTGAACAGGGAAGCATTATCGATCAATCGGTCGGCAACAGCTCGCCTCAGGAATTCGAAATGAGAGGACACAATTTCGCAAATACTGTAGATTCAGGTTTTGCGTCATCACCGTTTTCTCAAATAAGTCAAGACACATTTTCTGCTTGTCAAAATGTGAATGTTGCCGGTGCAAATGCACTGCCGAAAAGTGTAGAGAAACAGATTCCAGACACTAATACATTATTATTGCAATTAATGCAACAAATGGAACAAAATCAGAGACAAATGGGACAAAATCTTAAAAAGTTAGACAGAGTGGAACAAAATCTTAAAAAGTTAGACACAATGGAACAACACCAGAGACAAACACAGCAACAGTTAGACACAATGGAACAAAATCTTCAAAAGTTAGACACCACACTTGAACATACACGCGAAGATTTAACTACTGAGTTACATAACATTGAATCGAAATGTCAAAAAGTCTGTAATGACGTAAAAACACAAATTTGTGAGCATTTTCAACCTATTTTTTCGCGGCATGAAAATGCATTACAGAATCACGAAGCAGCCATAAAAGAACTGCAAACCATTGTTCATGAAAATCATGAGACCTTGTGGGCTAAAATTGACTCAGTTGCATCTACCGATTCGGTTAAGCAACTTGCAAAAACTCAGGAAAACTTAAAGGACACAGTAGATTCGATTTCAACACAAATGGACACTCTGAAACTTGGTTCAGAAAAACACACTGAGGAAATGTGTTCACTATCGGAGAAAGTAGCCGAACTTTCGGATCAGGTCACTAACTTATCTACAAAGGTAGATGGTGATCTGAATGACACAAGGCCTGTAGCCTTCACTGACACAGAAGAGTATGAACAAATTAGAAAATTCAAACAGAATCAAAATCAAATCAATACACAGTACACAAGAGAAATCCGGGAAGTACAAGATCAGCTGACACAGGTAATACAAGAATTACGTATTTCAGAGGATACTCGCGCCCCAATACGGGAAGAGGAACACAGAAATACGGAACAGCCACAAAATAATAACACAGGGCATTTCGGAAGTTATGAAAGAAATTGGCAATGTGCACCGAATTTTGAGATGGAACGGCCGACACGACCTAACAATGACCGATATGCGACTCGCCGACATGATGATTTTGACTATAAGCTGTTCATTACTACACGTAAATTCAAAACATTTAAGAATTCTGGCAACGACATTCATCCACAAGCATGGCTCCATCAATTCTCGCATTGTTTTCCTCCCAACTGGTCGTTAGAACACAGATTAGAATTTATGTGTGGCTACTTGGAGAATGAACCAGCTGTAAGAATGCGATCGGTAATTCACGATTGCCACAGTGAAGGAGAGTTTTACCATGCCTTCCTCTCAGCATATTGGTCTCAAGCCACACAAGATCGAGTAAAACATAGCATCATAATGATGAAACGTTTCGAACAATCTGAATTTTCCAGTCTTATGAAATATTTTGAAGACATGTTGCACAAGAATCAGTATCTTTCAAACCTATACAGCCCCTCAGAACTCATCCGCATTTGCTTAATCAAACTGCCTGAACATTTACGACATATTATTTTGGCAGGACTTTGCAAAGACGACATTGAAGCATTTCAGGGACTCTTACAAGAATTAGAAACTGACACTGACAATCGCGGAATGCGAAACCAGGAACACAACAATTACAGGTCACATCCGTCGCAATTCCGCGATGAAAGAAGTAATAACTTGACACGACAAGGCTATTCTCACAACACAAATCGTGACCAAAACAGACACCACCCGTATGACAACCGTTGGCAGAGTAGTAATAATTACAGGGAAAGATCACCTCTCCGCGGTAGTGACTATCACAGAGACAATCAGAGAAACAGACAATATGGGAACCAAAATAATTATTATTACGGGAGACAGAATAACTTCAGACGCAACAGATCAGCGCGGAGTTACGATTCAGGGAGAAATTCTCCACCACGTGACCGACAAGGAAGAAACTACGGAATCTACCGACATGACGACAGACGATATAATCATAACGACAGACGTCAATTTCATCAGAACTGGCGGGATTCTAACACGGCTGGGCCCTCTCGGCAAGGCGAATTTGTAGAAGTTAGGTCTCCTAATCCCAATAACGACGCGCGCCAACAAAGAGACAGACAATGACTCGCACAGCAGGCAGCCGCGTGCGCCAGGTGGCTCAGAGAAAAATAACATAGACGCTAACCTTGAGAAAAATTCCAGTATTCTTTACCGACGTATACCGCCTGACAATTGCATTCAAGTTCAAACTCTGAGTACTATGAAGAGTAAAGGATTGCACCACACTTCACATGTAAAACCGCTCATTGAGAGATAATCTGCTTTTTAACTTTGTCTTTGCCATAAAACTCTTAACTTCACATTTCTAGTATGCATTGTCAGACTTAGAAACTGTTACCATGCAACAATGTTTGAAGTTAAATATCCAATCAAGAACCTAGGGAACATTTTTAAACAGAAATTACGAATGCATTGTTATTGTGAAGAGGCGACCCAGTGTTATTGTGTGTGTGCATTCTATAAGGCTTACATACTTAGAACATTTACCAGTACTACTAATGAGATTTTAATGCAACATTTTGGTTTACTTGAAAATATATTCTGGATTTAAAGTGCTTTCTGTGAGATACCAGATGACACAGAGGTTAGTTTATGTGACAGCTACACGATTTTATCACGACGCTACTAATGAGTGACAATTTACAATGTTGCTTTTGCGGTGTATCTGTTTTATATCTGCACAGTTTTCTGAATTCTTCTGGAAAGTAAAACATGATTTAGTAGTAACTTTTGTGTTATAGCTACAATGAGACTGCCTTTTCCGTAGCACAACAATACGTTACAGCATGGTACTTTCCTCATCACGGCAATAAGCGTAATAACTAAGACATTTATATGCAAAGCATTTCACTTTTGTGTATTATGAGATAAGTACATTGACTTCTGCAGAACTTAGCTTTCGGAGGACGATAACTACGACACTTCCACACAGATTATGTTGCAACAAGACGCACATTTAGCGCTACAGTACACGTATTTGAGGGATTAATTTTGTACTTAAAACATTTACTTTTAAAGATATTTGAATTACAAAGAAAGTTTTCTGTGATACATTTCATTCCATTGCTGTAATCTGTAACACCTGAGGGTATAATTACATTAATCCTCAGGGGGGTACACGCTTACTTTGTGTACCATGTGTTTGGCAAGCACAAGGAGCCCTAGCTAATATGGTATTTGCTTATACAACTTTACACATCGGTACCATATTTCTCTAACACAGAATTACACAGCTGTCTGATTATTTGACAGACAAACAAACATTCTTTTTACTACATCAGTGATAAATGTTTACGCAATACACAGTTGGGTAACTTCACACTTATGAAACTGTATTTTGTCTGTACTTTGTAAACTGTTCATATTTTTTCGGAACCATTGTGATACTATGAGAGCTTTGAATGATGTATTTGGTAAAGGAGCATGATTTTAAAGTACGTTTGAGGTAGATGACACTATTGAAATGAGCAGAGAATTTTTTTTAGGTTTTGAAATTATTGCAGGAAGCTACGACGTTTTTGAGATTTGACTGAGGTGTTATGATGTTATTATTACGATGACAATGTGTACTATGCTGTTGAGATATGTTTATGATCAATAAGATGATGCTACCGTATATGAGGAATAAGAAGTATGTTGGAAACCAAGAATCATACTTTAAGAGTTATGAAATGTGCGTAAATGCGTGACTGCATCACAATGCTGACGAATATTTTATTTGGACACTTATATTTATAGGATTTTCTTTCTACAGATTTGCAATGCTAATTCTTGACCTGTGAAATATTTTTATGTGAGACTGTCACTGTAGCGGAAACTGCTGTCGTAAATATTTCCGTAAGAAAGTTAAGTGACCACCTGCACGTAATGCGTCACGGGCACCCACCTGGGCGACAGCCGCCCGAAAAAAAGCAATTAGGTGGTAGAAAAAAAAAGGGCGGCCATTATCCTCGCTATTGACGTTCCTTTGTAGAAAGCATCGGAAAAACGATACGGTCGAACTTGATAACATATGATTACACTGTGGAGCTCTTAATTTATGATTTACTGAAATGCCTAATGAAATGACGAGAAATATTTTTATGTCTATACACCTGATTATGACTACTGTCTCTCTATTTGAGAGATTTTTCTGCTAACTTATGAAATGCCTAATGACTGCTGAATGATGTTCTTACGCCTAGCTGAACTGCAGCATTGGTTAAAATAAAATTTTATAGATGTACTAATATAAATATTTTCTGTCTACAGATCGAGTAAATAATAATTTTTTTCAAAAAAATAAGGGAGCACAAAATGACATTTACCTTCACTGGAACTGCATTCATAATTTTCTTTTCAAGTACTTGGTAATTTCTTTTGTAGAATAATTTGTGGTGCACCACTTTAATTACATAGACATTAAGATGTGATTATACATTACCTTTGTCTGCATTGTTATCTTTAGTGTACTTTTTTTTCTGCTTGAGCTTTGTCATGCTTAGGTATACATTATAGCATTTACTGCTGCTGTTTGCCAGGGATAGCGCTACTGAATTTTAATTTGTGTTACTCTGCTAAGCCAGTTTTACTACACATTTATTTTTCTTGTTTGCTGCTCATTGCCTTATATTAGTTGTAATTTATGCTGCTTGCTTTGCCTTTTGGATTTTTTATCATTGCTGTTTGTGTTAATTGTTTTGTGCTGCTGCATTGCCTCGTCCCTTAGTTTAGCATCTGAGCTCAGTAGATTTAAGTTTGCTTAAGAGGGGTAGACTATATAAGAAACTGACTATGGAGAATAGGTAAAGAATGCGTTGCGAAGTTATATGAAAAATATTTGGGCCAAAATGAGTATTGTACACTGAGAAATAATTATTTTGAAAGAAATATGATTAGAATACAGAAAAGAGGTATAGATAGGACTTTTTGGGAATAATGATGAATAAAGGGAGATCTCCAAGAAGTAAAGAAAGTTTTGTTTGCAAAATACTGCAGTACAACAAACCCTGTCCTTTCCTTTTGTATTATCCCACTATATGTTTGTGTACCCTTGTGTATTTGTTTTCTTCCTGTCTCTGTGTAGTTTCATAGAATTTTTTTTCTTCTAATACTAAGCTACATTCACTATGATGAGGAATACTGTTATCCTCGAATATAATTGGCATTAATAATATGTTATTTACTTTGTAAAGATGTTAGACATTATTAATTCTGTTCTGTTTAATGCTCATGTGTGAAGTTGATGTTTCAAAAGTTATTGTGATCTTTTATGTATGTACTTATGTCATAATTCCACTGATGTATATGTTAGTTCGATTCTTTTGTAAAGCCAGTACTACAAATGTTATCTGTATTGTTATGTTTTTAATGATGTATTTTGTACCTTTGTTATTGTATTCTTATGTTATAAAATTGTAATTGTCACCAGTTCATGATATTATTAACTTGTTAGTTACATTTCACTGCACACGTTTCTGTTGGTCATAGTATATGGACAATATGTGAGAAGTTGGGACTGTTATTGTTTGCACGTGTGTTACTAATTCAGCAAGAGACTGGATAACAGCATTGCTGGTTCTAAGGACATTCCAAAAAGTTTTGTGAGTACACAAGTGGTGGTTTATGGACTTGCTATATTGTCCGCAAGACTCTTCTATGGTGATTGTGCACCTGCACATTTGCAACAGATGGCTGCTGGCCGTCTCTACAAGGACTACAGTGGGTCTGCGTCTTTGCTGACTCACCAATACCATTATTTCTACAAGGACTACAGTGGGTCTACACCTTTGCTGACTCACCAGTACCATTATTTTTACAAGGACTGCAGTGGGTCTGCACCTGTGGTGGCCCACCAATACCACAATCTCTACAAGGACTGCAGTGGGTCTGCACCTCTGGTGGCCCACCAATACCACAATCTCTACAAGGACTGCAGTGGGTCAGCACCTCTGGTGGCCCACCAATACCGTAATCTCTACCAGGACTGCAGTGGGTCTGCTCTGTGATGACCTACCAAACGATATTCTTCAAAACTTCGATTGACTCCGCTGTGGGTTTGCTCTGTTGTGGCCCATTACCTGCCTGCATGTCAAGAGTCAGCACTGTCTTTTCGTTGGAAGGACAACACTACTTCTTCAAGACTGCATGGAAATCCAGTACTTCTGTGTGCATTTTCTTTTACTGCTCAGACTGAGAAAAACTCTGCATTTTTACTGTGATGAACAATCTGGACTGTCTTTATGGACTGTGAGAAATTTTTAGCTTTTGACCAACATTGTATCAATAAGTGTGTGCATTTGATTTCTTTGTTATAGTAATTATGAAAAATTTTTTCAAATCTGTATTGGCCACTGCCCAAACCAATTTGTAAAATTTTTTGTGGGGAGCATGGGGGCTATGTAAGTAGGCTGTTTAGGTTTTTTTATTGGTAACGCCACCTCTGTATGAAAATCACTGGCTGTGCTGTGTGCAGTCTGTGGCTGCTTTGCATTGTTGTAATACTCGCCATTGTAGTGTTAGGCAGCTGGATGTGAACAGCGCAAAGCATTGCGCAGTTGGAGGTGAGCCGCCAGCAGTGGTGGATGTGGGGAGAGAGATGGCGGAGTTTTGAAATTTGTCATGAACTGCTATATTTATATATGATGATATCAAGGTAAATACATTGTTTCTTCTCTATTAATATCTTTCATTTGCTAACTATCCCTATCAGTAGTTAGTGCCTTCCATAGTTTGAATCTTTTATTTAGCTGGCAGTAGTGGCGCTCGCTGTATTGCAGTAGCTTGAGCAGTGAAGATTTTTGTGAGGTAAGTGATTTGTGAAAGGTATAGTTTAATGTTAGTCAGGGCCATTCTTTTGTAGGGAATTTTGAAAGTCAGATTGCGTTGCGCTAACAAAATATTGTGTGTCAGTTTAAGCACAGTCATGTATAATTGTTCAAAGGGGACGTTTCAAACTGTAAACACTAATCTTACAACACTTGGGAAGTACGCTAAGTAAATACGAAAACAAACCAATACACACAGCGTAATTACATGAACTTTAACAAAGTAATTGAGGTAAATATTGTATGTTTAAAAAGGAATATTGGGAAATACATTAAATTTCATTGCTAGCTAATACTTGGAAGTAGGGAAAGTGTGAAAGATTTTAGATGCAACTGGAGGTATTAATTAGTTAATCTACATTTGTGATGACATATCATATATGGAGTGAAGCTAAGGAGAGAATGAAATTGTATTGTAGTATTATGTGTTTATATATATTTCTGGGAAGAACTAGAGTTGTGGTGTGAGGACTCCACAGGTAATATATGGATATAAATGTAGATTTATGTAGAAGATTGTTGATGAATAATTATGCAGGTATACAGTGATGAATATGAAGATGAATATTACAGTGGTACCTAGAAAAGGGCCACGAAAGCAACGTAAGAAAGAATAGATTATATAGTTTTAAGTCTTAGAATGAATGCCTGTAAGAGTGTGAAAATTGAAATATGATGATACATGTACAGTAAATAATTGTGAAAACGAACATCTTGAAGAAGCAGTGAAGAGTAAAGAAGAGGCAGTGAAGTCAATAGTACAAAAGTACAAGGTACATTTAATGTATACCACAACATAGTAATTTGCTACACATACATCAGAATGAAAAACAACTGAGTATTAAAATTATTTCCTTAGCAACTAGCTGTTACAGCTCGAGCAACCATAAATGAAAATATGATATACAATTAGTACGAGGGATGAACACAAACTGCAGTGAAGCAATATTTTCCATTCTCATTTCTTGATACACACAGAAGCAAAAGCAGTCCTTTAGCATAGACACCTTCTTCTTTAGTGGGAATGAACTATGAGTGAAATACCACTCTGCATTTATGACATCTTCATTCATGAAGATGCATACTGTTCAAAACACCTATAGTCATAATTGTTTTTATAATCCAGAATAGTCAATAACTTGGTTTCTTTAGTTCCAGGCACTATTTTATTTCTGAGACCTAATGGTGCAACTTTATGTGAATTACTGATGCTCTCTAGTACATTCTAGATGTACCCGAAATACATATCCAATTCAGGAAGTGTCTGATGTCTCACTTGTTTTTAATCGAAAGATTCTGGATTGTTGTTGTGGTCTTCAGTCCTGAGACTGGTTTGATGCAGCTCTCCATGCTACTCTATCCTGTGCAAGCTTTTTCATCTCCCAGTACCTACTGCAACCTACATCCTTCTGAATCTGCTTAGTGTATTCTTCTCTTGGTCTCCCTCTACGATTTTTACCCTCCACGCTGCCCTCCAATACTAAATTGGTGATCCCTTGATGCCTCAGAACATGTCCTACCAACCGATCCCTTCTTCTGGTCAAGTTGTGCCACAAACTTCTCTTCTCCCCAATCCTATTCAATACTTCCTCATTAGTTATGTGATCTACCCATCTAATCTTCAGCATTCTTCTGTAGCACCACATTTCGAAAGCTTCTATTCTCTTCTTGTCCAAACTATTTATCGTCCATGTTTCACTTCCATACATGGCTACACTCCATACGAATACTTTCAGAAATGACTTCCTGACATTTAAATCTATACTCGATGTTAACAAATTTCTCTTCTTCAGAAACGCTTTCCTTGCCATTGCCAGCCTACATTTTATATCCTCTCTACTTCGACCATCATCAGTTATTTTGCTCCCCAAATAGCAAAACTCCTTTACTACTTTAAGTGCCTCATTTCCTAATCTAATTCCCTCAGCATCACCCGACTTAATTAGACTACATTCCATTATCCTTGTTTTGCTTTTGTTGATGTTCATCTTATATCCTCCTTTCAAGACACTGTCCATTCCATTCAACTGCTCTTCCAAGTCCTTTGCTGTCTCTGACAGAATTACAATGTCATCGGCGAACCTCAAAGTTTTTATTTCTTCTCCATGAATTTTAATACCTACTCCGAATTTTTCTTTTGTTTCCTTTACTGCTTGCTCAATATACAGATTGAACAACATCGGGGAGAGGCTACAACCCTGTCTTACTCCCTTCCCAACCACTGCTTCCCTTTCATGTCCCTCGACTCTTATAACTGCCATCTGGTTTCTGTACAAATTGTAAATAGCCTTTCGCTCCCTGTATTTTACCCCTGACACCTTTAGAATTTGAAAGAGAGTATTCCAGTCAACATTGTCAAAAGCTTTCTCTAAGTCTACAAATGCTAGAAACGTAGGTTTGCCTTTCCTTAATCTTTCTTCTAAGATAAGTCGTAAGGTCAGTATTGCCTCACGTGTTCCAGTGTTTCTACGGAATCCAAACTGATCTTCCCCGAGGTTGGCTTCTACTAGTTTTTCCATTCGTCTGTAAAGAATTCGTGTTAGTATTTTGCAGCTGTGACTTATTAAGCTGATAGTTCGGTAATTTTCACATCTGTCAACACCTGCTTTCTTTGGGATTGGAATTATTATATTCTTCTTGAAGTCTGAGGGTATTTCGCCTGTTTCATACATCTTGCTCACCAGATGGTAGAGTTTTGTCAGGACTGGCTCTCCCACGGCCGTCAGTAGTTCCAATGGAATATTGTCTACTCCGGGGGCCTTGTTTCGACTCAGGTCTTTCAGTGCTCTGTCAAACTCTTCACGCAGTATCGTATCTCCCATTTCATCTTCATCTACATCCTCTTCCATTTCCATAATATTGTCCTCAAGTACATCGCCCTTGTATAGACCCTCTATATACTCCTTCCGTCTTTCTGCTTTCCCTTCTTTGCTTAGAACTGGGTTTCCATCTGAGCTCTTGATATTCATACAAGTCGTTCTCTTATCTCCAAAGGTCTCTTTAATTTTCCTGTAGGCGGTATCTATCTTACCCCTAGTGAGATAGGCCTCTACATCCTTACATTTGTCCTCTAGCCATCCCTGCTTAGCCATTTTGCACTTCCTGTCGATCTCATTTTTGAGACGTTTGTATTCCTTTTTGCCAGTTTCACTTACTGCATTTTTATATTTTCTCCTTTCATCAATTAAATTCAATATTTCTTCTGTTACCCAAGGATTTCTACTAGCCCTTGTCTTTTTACCTACTTGATCCTCTGCTGCCTTCACTACTTCATCCCTCAAAGCTACCCATTCTTCTTCTACTGTATTTATTTCCCCCATTCCTGTCAATTGCTCCCTTATGCTCTCCCTGAATCTCTGTACAACCTCTGGTTCTTTTAGTTTATCCAGGTCCCATCTCCTTAAATTCCCACCTTTTTGCAGTTTCTTCAGTTTTAATCTACAGGTCATAACCAATAGATTGTGGTCAGAGTCCACATCTGCCCCTGGAAATGTCTTACAATTTAAAACCTGGTTCCTAAATCTCTGTCTTACCATTATATAATCTATCTGATACCTTTTAGTATCGCCAGGGTTCTTCCATGTATACAACCTTCTTTCATGATTCTTAAACCAAGTGTTAGTTATGATTATGTTGTGCTCTGTGCAAAATTCGACCAGGCGGCTTCCTCTTTCATTTCTGTCCCCCAATCCATATTCACCTACTATGTTTCCTTCTCTCCCTTTTCCTACACTCGAATTCCAGTCACCCATGACTATTAAATTCTCATCTCCCTTCACAATCTGAATAATTTCTTTTATTTCATCATACATTTCTTCAATTTCTTCGTCATCTGCAGAGCTAGTTGGCATATAAACTTGTACTACTGTAGTAGGCGTGGGCTTCGTATCTATCTTGGCCACAATAATGCGTTCACTATGCTGTTTGTAGTAGCTTACCCGCATTCCTATTTTCCTATTCATTATTAAACCTACTCCTGTATTACCCCTATTTGATTTTGTGTTTATAACCCTGTAGTCACCTGACCAGAAGTCTTGTTCCTCCTGCCACCGAACTTCACTAATTCCCACTATATCTAACTTCAACCTATCCATTTCCCTTTTTAAATTTTCTAACCTACCTGCCCGATTAAGGGATCTGACATTCCACGCTCCGATCCGTAGAATGCCAGTTTTCTTTCTCCTGATAACGACATCCTCTTGAGTAGTCCCTGCCCGGAGATCCGAATGGGGGACTATTTTACCTCCGGAATATTTTACCCAAGAGGACGCCATCATCATGTAATCATACAGTAAAGCTGCATGCCCTCGGGAAAAATTACGGCTGTAGTTTCCCCTTGCTTTCAGCCGTTCGCAGTACCAGCACAGCAAGGCCGTTTTGGTTATTGTTACAAGGCCAGATCAGTCAATCATCCAGACTGTTGCCCTTGCAACTACTGAAAAGGCTGCTGCCCCTCTTCAGGAACCACACGTTTGTCTGGCCTCTCAACAGATACCCCTCCGTTGTGGTTGCACCTACGGTACGGCTATCTGTATCGCTGAGGCACACAAGCCTCCCCACCAACGGCAAGGTCCATGGTTCATGGGGGGGGGGATTCTGGATTATCCCATTTAAATCCAGCATATGGTACATATTGAGTCATAGTGTCACCAAACAGAATGTTTGCCTCTAAGTATGTCAAATAATTTCATATTATTGTACACCAAATTCATAAATATTTATTATTTACCTTCACATATGTTTTTAAAATTGGATATATCACCTCTTATTCCTTTTTGTGCAATTGGAATCATATTGGAATCATGTAATAATTCAAGTGGTTGTCCAGTCCTTTTCCACTTTCTGTTCCAAAATAAACCAGTTGCAGTAAAGTACCAAGATGGTTCCAAATTGTGTGCTTTTATGCATGTTTTCCTAAAATTTTCAAAAACATTTAACAATAGCAAATTCTTAGTTTTTACGTATACACCATGATATTGACCAGCACTTTTTTATATTAAATTTTTCCCAAACTAATTTTGCCCATTTGTAACTTTCATCCCTTATTTCAGTCATTCCGATCATGGTAAAATACTTGTCTTAATGGAAGCTCTGTTTCCTCAAATTTTTTCCAACTACCTATATAATTACAGGGATAGACACCTTCTTTAATTAACAGGTTGACTAGGTTTTCTGGAAAAAATATTTAATGTTGGTCATTTGATTGCTTTTCAAATACAATGACAATTTGTCAAGGCACAAAAACCAGGAATCTATATGTATCAATAAACTTCATTTTTATATTTTTTCTGCATTCTGGCCATAATGTAGATAGTTTCATTCATTGTTGGGTATCTAATCTATTGATTTATCATCACAGGTGAGTTCTTCTAGGAACAAATGAGAATCATATCTTGAGACATACTGTAAAAAGACTGGAACAATATCAGGTGCTTATAATGAAGTATACATTCATAGTGAAGATGTATATTTTCCAGTTAAATGATCATAGTGACCAATGCCTTTATTATTGTTTGTATAATGATGCCACATAGCAAGCATATTTTAGATCTCATGTCCTGATTATTCTTCACACATTAGTGGCCTCATTTATCCAGTTGCAGAATAAATTCATCTAGTTTCTTCAACCCCTTATTTCCTAATGAACTTTTTATAAATGTTTCATGCTTGATATATGATAGGGTCTTTATAGTTAGTTTTGATGTACTTGATGTACTAACAAAATCCACTTGGTTCACATTTTCGATACTTCATAGTGCAAGATTCGTCATTGACTTTTAATTCTATTACATGTACCTTTTTATTTCCAAGTTTATAGCTATCTTTTAATATTTTCTTGTATAAAATATTATCAAAAGCATTCTCTGTTCATACTGGATATTCTTGAATTAGTTTAAATATTTTTATTGTATTTTAATTTGGCTGACAGTTATCCATTTATGTTAGTAAACGTTCAAAACCGCCATAAGTAATGAATGGAACTTTCTAAGTATGTGGCTAATTTTTAAAACTTACTTCAAAACATCTCTCTGGTAATTCCACATTAATGGTTTGGTAACTAAGCAGTTTAACATATGACTATTTAATTTTTCCTTCTTGAAGTGAAGTAAACACATATCGCAAATAAAATGTAACCCTACATCTTTTGTAAGCCTAGTTAAATTTTGTATGTGACAATCGCATGAATTTTCAAACTTTTTTAAATAAAGCAAATTTATATGTTTCTCTTTCTTACATTTTGTTATTTTTAATGGACACATTTCATATTTTTCCTAAGATGAATAAACAATAATAGATACATAAATTTTAGTCTCAATTTTAGGAATATAATCAGTCTCTACAAGAAACTCACAATTGTTAAAGTTTCAGCCAATATGACAACCAACATTTTTATATTTTGTGACTATATCCACATTTTTTAACTACAGGAACCTAATCAGTTTTTATAGTCCTTAGAAAATGATGTGATCATTATTATTCCAATTAATTCAAACTTTCTTATATTTTGTTATTTCTGGCATATCAATATGAGACAAAGCTCTTAACAGGAATTACCTAGTAATCCCTAATTGCAAGCAAATAATTCTATTTAATGATCAACCTGATCCCTGTACTTGAAAATAAGACATTTAGGACAAAATATTTTGTTTCCTTTCGAAATTTTTTTAAGTAACTCTGTCTCTAGTGAGCCTATAGTTTTGTGTTTCAAACATACGTTTCATAACATTTACACTGGTCTGCATTCTGTACTCAACAAACATTTAAAATCTTCATTTCAGTCCATGGTGATTTTTAGACAATATTTCACTATTTTGTAATTTTTGGCTTTGAGGCATTGAAAAAACAATTAGGCTTAACTAAGTTCGGATTATTTTCGTAATTGATAGTGAGTAGTCTGTCAGCAAATGGTTTATCGACTAGATAGTCAATAAGTGTTCTACTGGCTCCTGATTTCTCAAACATTTTAGTAAAATAAAGAAATACTATTTTCAGTGGTTTAGTTTCATTAGTTTGAAAAATTTCACCATCATTTCTGATTTCAGAATAACCCAGAATGTCTGCCAATAACTACTTTATCAATTATATAATCTGTAATTGTTCTTCTTCCTCTTCATTTCACAAATACATTAGTAGAAAAAGGAACTATTTCTTTCAATGGATTTAGCTTCATTACTTTGAAAAATTTTATTATCATTTCCAAATTTACAATAAGATAACTGTTTTCAAGAATTTTTTTGACAAATATTAGTAGATCAGCTTTATTTAATTCACTATATTCAGTCAAATTATATCTTCTACGATATTCATGAAGTTGAAATTCATGAAATTGAACAATCATAAATTGCTGAATTTTAGCATGTTATTTAACAGAAATAAAAGTTTAATAGGTTAAATTAAAACTAATTGGAAGCATTATGATCCTGATTTTTAATGTCTCTAAGTTTATTTCACATATGTTCTTGTATATTAGTTATTACATGATAGGTTTGAATAAAAACAATGTAAATCTTTAATTTCTTGACAACTGATACATTTCTCCTTGTGGTGTTATATTTGGTTCGTTGTTCATCTTTTTTCATTAACAACAATATCTCATAACTGGTTTCAAGTTGTGAGTATAATAATATACAGAAATGTCGTTTTCCACATACACAAGGACTGTGTATGATATTATATAGTTCTGAATGATATTACTTGTACATAGTCTATAGACTGTACTACAACTATCTATTGTGTATTTCTATGAAGGTAAATTATTAATTGAGTTCTCAGTTTTGCAATATATATATATATATATATATATATATATATATATATTGGATTTTATACAGCTTGATGTTTCAATTGAAGCAGAGAAAAATTTAATAGAAAAGTATAAAATTTATATACTACTAAAATTTTCTACTTTTGGCACTGAATCTTTGAGCATATTTATTACTCAGGAACCAGTGCTGTTTATTTATTGAAATCATAGAGAAATAAAGATAAATCAGTTGCCCCTGCTCTAGCTACCTTCTTTTGAATTCATTACACTCACAGGATACATTACCTTTGAAAAAAACCATTAATGTACATCAGAAAGGAATTTATTTCTGCAGGAAATCCTGAAATTTCTCTCTTAATAATTCTTCATATATTATATTTAGAAATTCATTCATCCATCTCTCTATATAAAAATCATTAAAAATATATATGTTCTACCTAAATATGTAATTACTATACTATTTATTACAAAATCTTACCATAATCCTGCATGAAATAGTGACTTTGGATATTCTTGGATTAATTGTTAAGCAATGTGACGCCAGTATCTGAAAATTATTCAAAAAATTATGAGAAATATTTGGTTAATCTAAACAATATTTATAAGTAAAAAATTTCTTTAAATGCATGCATTTCCAAACGTCATTGAGAACAAACTTGCATACAGTGGTAAGTATGCTCACGTGATAATTGATGATAAGAATAATTCTTGGTTTAAGGCTAAACATATTGGTGAAATTTCAAAATACAAAAAACCTCTAAACAAAACACAGAACATGTAGATCATGAGGTTAAGACATCTTAAAAGGTCTCCTGATTCATGGACCTGTCAAAATTTAGAACTTCACAGAGTACGCGAAAGAACTTGCCCCCCTTCTAACAGCCATGTACCGCAAGTCTCTAGAGGAACGGAGGGTTCCAAATGATTGGAAAAGAGCACAGATAGTCCCAGTCTTCAAGAAGGGTCGTCGAGCAGATGCGCAAAACTATAGACCTATATCTCTTACGTCGATCTCTTGTAGAATTTTAGAACATGTTTTCTGCTCGCGTATCATGTCATTTCTGGAAACCCAGAATCTACTATGTAGGAATCAACATGGATTCCGGAAACAGCGATCGTGTGAGACCCAACTCGCCTTATTTGTTCATGAGACCCAGAAAATATTAGATACAGGCTCCCAGGTAGATGCTATTTTTCTTGACTTCCGGAAGGCGTTCGATACAGTTCCGCACTGTCGCCTGATAAACAAAGTAAGAGCCTACGGAATATCAGACCAGCTGTGTGGCTGGATTGAAGAGTTTTTAGCAAACAGAACACAGCATGCTGTTATCAATGGAGAGACGTCTACAGACGTTAAAGTAACCTCTGGCGTGCCACAGGGGAGTGTTATGGGACCATTGCTTTTCACAATATATATAAATGACTTAGTAGATAGTGTCGGAAGTTCCATGCGGCTTTTCACGGATGATGCTGTAGTATACAGAGAAGTTGCAGCATTAGAAAATTGTAGCGAAATGCAGGAAGATCTGCAGCGGATAGGCACTTGGTGCAGGGAGTGGCAACTGACCCTTAACATAGACAAATGTAATGTATTGCGAATACATAGAAAGAAGGATCCTTTATTGTATGATTATGTGATAGCGGAACAAACACTGGTAGCAGCTACTTCTGTAAAATATCTGGGAGTATGCGTGCGGAACGATTTGAAGTGGAATGATCATATAAAATTAATTGTTGGTAAGGCGGGTACCAGGTTGAGATTCATTGGGAGAGTGCTTAGAAAATGTAGTCCATCAACAAAGGAGGTGGCTTACAAAACACTCGTTCGACCTATACTTGAGTATTGCTCATCAGTGTGGGATCCGTACCAGGTCGGGTTGACGGAAGAGATTGAGAAGATCCAAAGAAGAGCGGCGCGTTTCGTTACCGGGTTATTTGGTAACCGTGATAGCGTTACGGAGATGTTTAATAAACTCAAGTGGCAGACTCTGCAAGAGAGGCGCTCTGCATCGCGGTGTAACTTGCTAGCCAGGTTTCGAGAGGGTGCGTTTCTGGATGAGGTATCGAATATATTGCTTCCCCCTACTTATACCTCCCAAGGAGATCACGAATGTAAAATTAGAGAGATTAGAGCGCGCACGGAGGCTTTCAGACAGTCGTTCTTCCCGCGAACCATACGCGACTGGAACAGGAAAGGGAGGTAATGACAGTGGCACGTAAAGTGCCCTCCGCCACACACGGTTGGGTGGCTTGCGGAGTATCAATGTAGATGTAGATATTCATCAATAATTCTGCTCTATGTCCTTCAATTATTAAATCACAAAAGGAGGAAGCTGATTATAGAAAAAATGGATTGCTAGTGGAGTTTTACAATCTATTAGAAAACATATAGAATATAAAATGAAGTGAAAGAAATGTCTGAAGCTGAAATAACTCACTTGGAAAATTTAAACAAAATTCAGGAACATCACATGCAAAATTTAAACATAATAGTTGATAATACTTTCAGAATAATACAAGAAGGAAACAAAGAAATAAGCAGATTATTACGACATGTGGTACAAGACAGTGAAGAGTCTAATTTGAGATTAACTTTCGTTCTTTTCACAATATTTTATGAAAACTGTGAATATAATTATTATTTCGTTAGACTACAAAGAAAAAATTTATGAATGCACTTATATAGAACTACAGATAGACATCCAAATTGTGAAGAAATGCTAAGACCTGGTTATAATACAAATTCAATAATTTTTTTACTGAAGAATAAAATAAAATCTGAACATCATTTATTCTCATAACCATTTTAATATTTTGGATGATTGCACACAAAACAGGTGTTTAATTACATAATTAGTGTTAATTAATTGAGTTAGTATAAAAAAGTGTTTTAAGCATTCTATTCTGTTAATAACATTTATACACATTGGATAAGAAGAATGATCCGCTAAACATTTATGAAGGCATTCTTTATGTAACGTATGATTAAATTTCCTTTTCACAAACTGATGATTTTCATCTATTAAACATATAAAACTGTTGCTGTTCAGGCTGCTACATGATTTCACAAGCCGTTATTAATTTTTGAGTGAATGATTGTGATAAATTTTGATATGGACTATATCTTTTAAGTCTATTATAAAATCTTTAGACAGTACTTGAACACCTGACATAACCTCCCAGTTTAATATTTCTTGTAACTCTCTCATAAAATCTTCACATAAATTTGTGTCTCTGATAATGCAATTTATTCTACTTTGTAATTCTCTCATAAAATCTTCTGATAATTGTTGTTAAGTTAAAACATCATACCAATCTAATTTGTCCTGAAGTTCTATAATAATATTTTAAGATAATTTTTAATCATATGATATAAATGTCCAGTCTACTTTATCCTGATATTTTGTTAACAAAAGCTTTAGATAAGTTTGATTCGGTGAGGTACATAGGGTGGTCCATTGATAGTGACTGGGCCAAATACTCACAAAATAAGAATCAAACGAAAAAACTACAAACAATGAAACTCGTCTAGCTTCAAGGGGAAAACTAGATGGCGCTATGGTTGGCCCTCAAGATGGCGCTGCCATACATCAAATGGATATCAACTGCGTTTTTTTAAATCTGGCCCCCATTTTTTATTACATATTCGTGTAGTATGTAAAGAAATATGAATATTTTAGGACCACTTTTTTCGTTTTGTGATAGATGGCATTGTAATAGTCACAAATGTATAACTAAGTGGTATCATGTAACATTCAGCTAGTGCGAATGGCATTTGCATCGCGATGCATTACACATGCTAAAATGGACCGTTTACCATGTGCGGAAAAGTTCGATATTGTGTTGATATGTGGCTATTGCGATCAAACTGCCCAACGGTCGTGTGCTATGTATGCTGCTTGGTATCGTGGACATCATCCAAGTGTCCAGACCGTTCGCCGGATAGTTACGTTATTTAAGGAAACAGTTAGTGTTGAGCCACATGTGAAACGTCAACCATGACCTGCAACAAATTATGATGCCCAGATAGGTGTTTTAGCTGCTGTCGCGGCTAATCCGCACATCAGTAGCAGACAAATCGCGAGAGAATCGGGAATCTCAAAAACGGTGTTGAGAATGCTACATCAACATTGACTACACCAATACCGTGTTTCTATGCACCAGGGATTGCATGGCGACCACTTTGAACATTGTGTACAGTTCTCCCACAGGGCACAAGAGAAATTATGGGAAGATGACAGATTTTCTGCACATGTTCTATTTAGCGACAAAACGGCATTCACCAACAGCGGTAACGTAACCCGGCTTAATATGCACTATTGGGCAACGGAAAATCATCGATGGCTGTGACAAGTGGAGCATCAGCAGCCTTGGCTGTGGCATTATGAGAGGAAGGATAATTGGCCCCTATTTTGTCGATGGCGATCTAAATGGTGCAGTGCATGCTGATTTCTTACATAATGTTTTATCAATGTTACTACAAGATGTTTCACTGCATGACAGAATGGCGATGTACTTCCAACATGATAGATGTTCGGCCCATAGCTCGCGTGCGGTTGAAGCGGTATTGAATAGCATATTTCATGACAGGTGGATTGGTCGTCGAAGCAGGCACCATAACATGGCCTGCACATTCACCGGATCTGACGTCCCCGGATTTCTTTCTATGGAGAAAGTTGAAGGATATTTGCTATCGTGATCCACCGACAACACCTGACAACATGCTTCAGCACATTGTCAATGCATGTCCGAACATTTTGGAAGGCAAACTATTGCTGTTGAGAGGAATGTTTTACACGTATTACCAAATGCACTGAGGTTGATGGGCATCATTTTGAGCATTTATTCTATTAATGTGGTATTTACAGGTAATCTCACTGTAACAGCATGCATTCTCAGAAATGATTAGTTCACAAAGGTACAAGTATCACATTGGAACGACCGAAATAAAATGTTCTTATGTACCTACATTCTGTATTTTAATTTAAAAACCTACCTGTTACCAATTGTTCATCTAAAATTGTGAGCCATATGTTTGTGACTATTACAGCGACATCTATCACAAAGCGAAAAAAGTGGTCCAACTGAAAATTCATATTTCTTTACGTACTACACGAATATGTAATAAAAAATGGGGGTTCCTACTTAAAAAAACGCAGTTCTTATCCGTTTGACCTATGGCAGCGCCATTTAGCAGGCCACCCATAGCGCCATCTGGTTTCCCCCTTCAAGCTACACAAGTTTTGTTCTTCGTAGTTTTTTCGTTTGACTCTTATTTCGTGAGATATTTGGCCCAGTCACTATCAATGGAGAATCCTGTATAATCAATTTAATTTTCCTTGGAATTATCTTATGAACATTTTCGTTAGGTTTCGTTGTTATACTGCATTTCAGTTTATTCTGTCTTGAAATTCTCTTATAAAATTTACACATATATTTGGTTTACTTGGTTAATATAAGAATTACTTTTTCTTTACGTTCTCTTGTGAAATTTCCAGTTTAGTTGTGATATAGTATCCCAATTTATTTATCTTTAAATTCTCTTATAAAATCTTCAGACAGTTTAAGATGTTCTGATATAAACGTCCATCTAGCTTTGTTAAATGAATCATGCATTTTAATAAATCAACAGCTTAATATCTTCATGTTTCATTCTTTTAGTATAATTTATATAATTATTCAAAACATATCTTAAAACTCATAAACAGTCCATGCATTAAGTTGTTCCTTTTTTTAGTCTAGAATATCTTTCCATTGCTAGTTCTTTTGCTATAGCTTGTTGATCTTTTATAGTACAATTCGTATGTTCATTGTTATTGTTGTTGTTGTTGTTGGTGGTGGTGATGATGATGATGATGATGATGATGATGATGATGTCCATAAGATGAATAACTTTTTGTTTTCTCATTTTAGAATATCCTCTATATCCTAAATATTTTCATCTATGTTTTAATTCACTGAGTTTAGGGTATATGGGTCACACGTTTATAAGATTATTTTTAATAAGAAAATGAAAACAGACTTAAGATATTTTATCCTTTACTTATTGAGATTTCTAAGGGCGTAAATATTTGACCCCTTACAATGATACAGAGTTCCATAGTCATAAAAGACATTATAAGACTTTTCTACAGAAAAATGTATTGATTAGTAACAAGACTTTATATTTTCTCCATTATGGTATTTCAGAAATGTGAAGCTAGTGACCAAAAATTGTTCAAAAATTAACACAAAAGTATGTGAAATTCCTCCCACAGTAGAATATTCCATTAACCGTGATAAAGTATACGGCTACATTAAATCTTTTCCATTAAAAATTTTTCTTAATAAATGGTGTGTATCCAAGCTACAAATAATCCAAATCAACAGCATTATTAAATGTATTTCATTTTAAGAGGGTTAGGAATATGGATCAAAGATGTTTGGGATCCATTATGTGAACAGAAAAATGTATTGATTACAAATGGGTATGGTTATTCAGGCAGTGTGAGGCCAGTGCACGAAAATTATTCAAAAGTTAAAAGAAATTAAGTTCAGTTTTTAAATAGTTATAATCTTGATTACAGTGAAATAAAATATGATGACTCATTTCTTTTAGTCTATGAATATGTACTAGATGAAATAAAAATGCTTATACCAAGTATTTAGAGCAAAAAATGTGGACATCACTATCGTTTAGAAATATTAAAATACTAGTAATGAATCTAATAACGAAATTTGCTGATGAAATTTAAGACTATTATATAACAATTGAGGATGAATTCGTCGATTATTTGAAGTGTATGAGAAGTATACAACAAAAGAAGCACAACTAGTAACAGAATTTGGAAAGAAATTAAATTGGAAGAAGAACAAACCAGCAGCTTGCCATACAACTAAAAGAAGACGAAACAAAGAGTAAAAAAAATTAAGACAGATACACTAAAAAACATCTAAAACAGAACTGAATGATATCATCTATGTCATCACATCTGATAAGATACAAAAATATCGTTTCTTGAAGTTGGTGGAACAACAAACCTCTTAATCAAATCTAGAATATCTACATACAACACAGGGGAGCATCTAGATAGTAAATTTCATTATGTGTTCAGCAAAGAGTGTATCAACTACAAAGTAATTGAAGAAAAGTTTAAATCTGCACTTATGTGCCTCAGGATGAAGAAGACAAAGAACTATGAAATATGAAATTTGATGATATAAAATATAACCTAGATAGCGTCGCTGATGATGAAAATAATTCTATACTCAAAAAATTATATCTAAACAATGATGACATTAAAAATAATTTGTGAGAATATTTTAACATTACCAGAATGTATTCAGCCTATTTTCATCACACAACAACTTACAGTTAAAGGAAACAACAAAATAAGTAACAAAATTATGTTAGATGCTCTGCCTAGAGAGAAAACAGTTGCAGTTACTCCCGAAATCTACAAGGAATATCCAATTAAGCTTGTTATGGTAAGAAAAACATTACAACAACTTCTTGAAACAAAAGAATATACAATTATTGGATAGAAGAAAGAAATGGTATGGAATGATACATATGACATTTTAAGAGCAGTTAACTCAAACATAAACTTTACATACCAGTGTTCTCTTTTTTAAAGTACTCATAAAGAATACAACGACAGCTGAAGGAGTCTTATGGCCTGCGCCCATATTTCTTCTGCATTTAGATCGAATTCATATTTCCATCAGTTAATTGATAGGTGGATTAAAATACATCTTCTCATCAGTGTGTCTGCCTGTGGTACCTGAGTGGTCAGCGTGACAGACTGTCAATCCTAAGAGGTCAGGTTCCATTTCCGGCTGGTTTGGAGATTTTCTCCGCTCAGGGATTGGGTCTTGTGTTGTCCTAATCATCATCAATTTATCTCCATCGACGCGAAAGTCGCTGAAGTGACGTCAAATCGAAAGACTTAAACCCGGCGAACGGTCTAGCCGATGGGAGGACTTAGTCACACGACATTTACATTTGTCATCAGTATAAAATACAATTAGAAAATGCGAAAGTGTTAGTTTTCTCATTCATAGTGTACACATATATAAAAAATGAAATTTTTTTATAAAATAAACTTTTATTTAACCAACAATTATGCGAATTATCAATTGCCAACCATTTAACATATACTTTATCTCCTTTCAATCTCAAAACTTTCTCAGCAAGTTATACATTAGGATAAATTGTTTGTTCTACTTCTTATTCAGAACGATTTCCTTTTACTACTTCTGCATCTAAAGCTTTTAACTTGTGTGAAGGATAACACTCAATTGCGAAAATCTCTGTTGTACAATTGGCTGTGTATTTGCCTTCAAAATCTTCTTTAAAGTTGTTGATTCGAAGTTCAACCCCATTTAAAATGTTGTTTTGTCTTTAGACTGAGTTGAACCTGGCTTGTGACTTTTTGTCACTGTTATTGTTCAGTGGTTTGCACTACTGTAATCACCAACTAGTTTTATAGGTAAGTCAAGTCACTTGTAATTACCTAGATGAGCAAATCTCTTGGTATTTTTTTTAGTGAAGTATTAAATCTTTCAACAACAAATGCTTTTATTTCAGTGAAAGTTGAATAATGACTAATATTCTGTTTTTTTATGAATTCTTGAATTTCTTTATTGTAGAATTCTTTATCCTTATTTGTTCATAGACTTCTTGCAGTTCTCTCTCTCTCTAGTAATGTTTTTTAAAAGTAACACATACATTTTTATTTGATTTATCCTTGACTGGAATAGCCAAATCAAATTCTGAAAAATATCAATAACAGTTAAGAAACATTTATATCATTTATTTATTTTTGAAATTCCTTTTAAGATCCAGAAATTCATTGCTACTAGACCAGCTTGCCATAAACCCTGTATACCACATGTGACATGATTTCTTTTAAATTTTTTCTCATCGATTTATGTAATTCACGAATAGTTTCTTCTTGAATATCATTAGGCTGTACCCCATCACCTACAAAATTTATTTTTAACAAATTGACTCTCTTTAGCTTTACATACTGTGCAAAGACCTTCAGTCTTATGACCTCCATTTTTAGTATTTAGTCTTTGAAGATGATCCATTTCAGTAAATTTTCTACATTTCACACACCAGATGTGATCGAACTAAAAGGCTGAGTGTGAAGCACGACCATTTATATAGATTAAGATTTAATAAATCTAATTTATTTCACCAAATGCAATTAATTTTACGTCTAAAGGCACAGTTTTCACTGTATCTTTTAATCTCAAAGTTATAAAATTTGACTTATACACTATTTTTATTGCTAGATTGGTAGGAATTAGTTGGTAAAGATTATCAGAGACACTGATCGAAAAATCCAAGTCATTGAACAGTAAGTCTATCTCTCCATTTATATCAAGCATCATCTTTTTAATGATAAAAGCATAATCAGAACGACGTATTTTTTTCTTCCTTTCCAGTCATCAGGGTAAATTCGAAGGCTTGTTTATCATAAGCCTTCATCTGTAGTAAATTAATCCTATGTAGTGATTGACTGATGGTGGTGAATGTATTAGATATTTTTTATGGTAACCCCCATGGCATCATCAAAGACAGCATATATTTTCTTCAAAGCCGAAAGAATCTTGATCTATTTATCATTCATAGTAAGATTTTTAATTCCTTTTTACTAGTGTAGGTATTAGTTAGTTGTTAAAATACTTGTATATTCAGCATTGGCAAAAAGATTATTTAATTTATTTGGTAAATATCTTTCATCCAATACAACAATAAAATATAATAGAACAATATAATATAATGTCTTTTGTCCAATACAATAAAATAATGTTAGTTAATTTAAAAATGCAAAGCAATTCTTTAGAAAAGAAAATTGAATTTGAAGATTTTATTCTTTATTAACGTCCAAAATTTTGGACTGTATTTTTTTCTAATTCTTCTAATTTTATTTTTGCACTGCACTTCTCGTTTATCTTCCAGGTGTTGAAGCAGCCTTTAGGCTGCACATTATTTCTAAATATGTTAATTTACTATATTCAGAGATTCATAAGGCTTGTAACTGTATCTCTGGTCATTATAGAACAACCCCCTTGAGTGAAGATATTGAACCAATTCTTCTGGAATATTTCCTCCAAATGAATCAGACACACATTTCTTATTATTTTCATCATAGTGTATTCAATTTCTGCCAGCATCATCAGCAATAAAAAAATTTAGCTATTCCAGATTCGTACACTTTTGTTTTGTTGGGTAATTTACAAACCATGCAGACACTAACAAAGTGTTTAAATTTCAGTTGTTTAGCTAATTTTTCTAGATCAAAATGTGATAAAGGTTCATATTTTTTAATATTTGTTGGAAATTTTCTTTTACTCCAGTACCATGTTGAGTTACTTTCTTCTCTAATGCTTAATTATGTGTTTTTGCTCTTCCAATTCTTTATCAGCTTTTTTCTTGTTTGTTACTGAACTTTCTACAGCAGCTGCTTTACCAGCTAATGAACCTGTAGTGGCTAAATATTGTAATGCTGCCAAAATACTGCTAGAAAACTACCTTCACACTTTTGTTAGTCCAAACACTTCTTTCCTTTTTGTTACATATTCAATAATTTTTTGCACAAGATGTATGGCGAATGATCAGAGTAAATTCCCAGCAGTTTTATTAGCTCTCTTTCTCTTTTTATCATCAGTTAAAAATTATCAGTACTCTATAATTAATGAATATTCTGTTTGATTTCAATTGCTTTACCTTAGTTTTTCCACTAAGTAGCAAACTCTAATCAATGATTAGACTAAAAAATTTTTAAGATGAATATTTTTAGACAGCACTGAAGTTATGCTACCGAAATTTTTGTAATTCTATTTTACAAAGCTCCACAAAAGCTTCATTGAAAAGCTTTTCCTTACTCATTCTCAATTTCCTTTTTTCTTTTCTTTTCATTCCACACCATTCTCAATCTTGCATATTTTCTTAAAATGATAATAATCACTTCTAACTTCGCGTTTTTTGGATTGGTGTCTTATGTTTTCACAGTTGTAGGAGTATGCTAAAAGGATATTCAATAAAATTTACTTATGTATTTCAGTCTGGGTTCTTCCTTGATGAAACTACAACAGATCTTTCAGCTTCAGTTCCAATATGTTCAATCCCTAATTTTCTCATATAGGATGAAATGGGTTTTTGATTTTCTTTTCTGGCATGCCATTCTTAAATCTAACTTTGTTGCTGTACTTCCAATATGTTTTATTGCCAATGCTATGTGTGATCTTGTATATTGTCGCTTGTATTACATCCTTTTAAAAAGAACATTTTTTAAAATATAATAATAATTTTACAATCCTCATCCATTTTCATCAACATCTAAACCTATGACTAATTTTCTCTTTCCATATATATTTCCCACAACTCTTGCCACAGACAGTTTTTCACCAAGTGCTGCAGCTTTAGCATAGACTCTCTCTTTTGCAGCTAACTGAAGTTCTTTGTCAGCTTGATATTTAGATTCTAAATCTTTGTCATCTCTATGGCCAATGTCATGATTTTTGCATGCTTCATCCAGTGGATTTATACCCTTACCACCATGTGCTAGTCTTTCATCTAGTTTAGTGAATGATATGCAGTATGAAAATCCCAGTAGATGCATCTCTGGAATTGGTAAATTAACTAAACCCTATTTACTAAACTTCTATGTATTTTTCACTCTCCCAAAAATCTGATGCTAGCAACTACTGCCCATTCTCACTTCTGCTAGCTTTATCCAAAATTCTTGAAAAAGTAATGTATTCAAGTATAGCATCACACATTCATAAAAATGAAGTACTAACAAAATATCAATTTTGGTTTGAGAAAGGCTTTTCAACAGAAATTACTATATACGCTTTCACTGATCAAATATAAAATGCACTGAATTACCGAACATTACCTATTGGAATATTTTCTGATCTCTCAAAGACTTTTGATTGTGTGAATCATGAAATTCTTCTAGATATTGTGGTATGAGTGGGACAGGATTTAAATGGTTTAATTCATATGTAATTTGAAGAATACAGAAGGTTCAAATTAACAGTACAGATAGCCCACAAAAAACAACAGAGTCCTCTACCTGGGCAGTATCAAGAATGGTGTCCCACAGGGTTCAGCCTTGGGTTCTTAATATATACTAATGACTTGCCACTCTGTATTCATGAAATTGCAAAGCTATTTCTTTTTCCCGATGATACAAGTATAGTAATCACACCCAACAAACACGAATCAGCTGAGGAATCTGTAAATAATGTCCTTCAGAAAATTATGAAGTTGTTCTTTGCAAATGGATTCTCACTAAATTTTGAGAAAACACAGTTTATACAATTCTGACAGTAAGTGGCGTAACACCATTGATAAATATAGAGTATGAATGGCAGTCTGTTGCAGAGGCAGAATATTCAAAATTTCTGGGTGTGTCCATTGATAAGAAATTGAATTAGAAGAAGCACATCACTGATCTGCCAAATTCTGTTAGGTTTAATTACTAATGCTGTTAGTGTTATTGCAAATTTTGGTGATTAACATATCAGTAAATTAGCCTACTATGCCTATTTTGATTCACTGTTTTCATATGTCATCATATATAGGGCAATTCATCTTTAAGAATATTCTTTGCACAAAAGCATGTGATCAGAATAATAGCTAGAGCTCACCCAAGATCACTTCGCAGATATTTGTTTAAGAAACTCAGGAAATATAAACTTCGCAGTTTATATATTCACTTATGAAATTTGTTGTTAATAACCCATTCCAGTTCAAAAATAACAGCACAGTGCGTAGCAACAACACTAGAAGAAAGGATGATCTTCACTATTCTGGATTAAATCTCACTTTGGCACAGAAAGGGGAGAATTATGGTGCCACAAAGATCTTTGGTCATTTGCCCCATGGCATTAAAAGTCTGACAGATAGCCGACCAACATTAAAAGTAAATTAAAAGAATTTCTGAATTACAAGTCTTTCTACTCAGTAGATGAATTTTTAGATATGAAGTAGTAACTGCAAAAAAAATTATTAATTACAATTTTGAACAAGGCCAATAATTATTAATTAATTATTTTGTGCCAAGAAAACTTATGTTAAAGAGACACATCCCACATCATTACGAAATTTTGTAATCAAGATCTATGCAGCAAGTATGTATGAATGTATGTATGTGAGATAGTTTGTTGAGAATCTGAGATATTGGATCCTTTTGGGATTGTAGAAAATGAAATCATTAAATTTATTCGTTACCTTCTGTGTTACTCCTGTTATTCGACTATGATAATTTTATTTTCAGTCATTTCTTCTCCTTGAACTACTGCTGTACTATTGATTACTTTATGAGCATGTTCATGTGATTACATTAAACTGGTTTTACATTTTTGTTTTATTAAGACTTGCACTGTGATCTCATCACAACTCTTTTATAAATTTGCATTTAATCTTGGGAAATAGTCACTAGCAATGTCTTTTCTACATCCTCATCTAAATGGACACTCTGGAAATCACACTTAAGTGCCTGGCAGAGGGTTTGTCAGATCATCTTCACAAGCTCTGATTTCCTTTATCTTATGATGGTACTCGTCTCTCCCTATGTAGGTGGGCGTCAACAAAATATATTTTAGCATTTGGAAGCGAAACTAGGTGATTGGAATTTTGTGGGAAGATCCCACCACAACGAGAAACGCCTTATTTTAAAATAATGTCTACATCAAGCCCTGTAGCATGTCAGTGACACTCTTTCCCCTGTTTCGCGATAGTGCGAAAGTGCTGAACTTCTTTGAACTTTCTCAATGTATTGCATTAATACTACCTGGTAAGGATCCCAGACCACGCAGCAGTACTCCAGCAGTGCACATGTAGTGTAGGCAGTCTCTTTAGTAGATCTGTTACATTTTCTAAGTGTTCTTCCAATAAAATGCATTCTTTGGTTTGCCTTCCCCACAACATTTTCTATGTGTTCTTTCCAATTTAAGTTCTTCATAGTTGTAATTCCTAAGTTTCAGTTGCGATTTTGGCATTTACATTTGACTGGTTTATCATGTAGCCGAAAAGCCAAAGATTCCTTTTGGCACTCATGTGGATGATCTCATACTTTTCATTATTTAGCGTCAAGTGTCATTTTTCGCACCATACAGAGACTTTTCTAAATCGTCTTGCAATTTCTTTTGATCTTCTGATGACATTACTAGACGATAAGCGACAGCATAATCTGCAACTATCCTGAAGTCGATGTTCAGATTTTCTCCTAAATCGTTTATACAGATAAGGAAAAGAAGTGAGCCTATGACTGTACCTTTGGGAACGCCAGAAATCACTTCTGTTTTTCTCAATGACTTACCATCAGTTACTAAGAACTGTGAATTCTTTGACAGGAAATCGCGAATCTAGTCACATAACTGAGACGATATCCCACAGGCATGCAATTTCACTACAAGCCGCTTGTGCAGTACAGTGTAAAAAGACTTCTGGAAATCTAGAAGAACAGAATCTATTTGATATCCTTGCTCACTAACACTCGACACTTCATGAGAGTAAAGAACTAGTTGTGTTTCACAAGAATGATATTTTCTAAATCCGTGTCGACTGACTTCAATAGACCATTCTCTTCGAGGTAATTCATAGTGTCTGAGCACAATATTTGATCCAATATCCTGCTGCATATTTAGTTAATGATATGAGCCTGTAATTTATTGGATTACTCTTACTACCTTTCTTGAATATTGGTGTGACCTCTGCAACTTTCCTGTCTTTAGGCACGGAACTTCGTCGAGTGAGTGATTATGTATGATTGTTAAGTATGGAGCTACAGCATCTGCGTAATCTGAATGAAACCTAATTAGTATACAGTGTGGATTGGAAGACTTGCTTTCATTAAGTGATTGAAGTTCCTTCACTACTCCGTGGTTATCTACTTCTACGTTAGTCATGTTGGCAGCTTTATATTCTTATAAAATCTCTTTGATTTTCTGCCAGGTTTCGAGACAAAGTTTCGTTGTGAAACTATTACAAGCTCTCGCATTGAAGTCCGCGCTAAATTTCAGCTTGTGTAAAAGATCGTCAGTCTTGGACATTTTGCTTTCGTTTAAATTTAGCATGCTGTGTTTCATTGCTTCTGCATTCTGCAACAGTGCTCTGGCCCCTTTCGTGTACCAAGGGGGAACACCGCCGTCGTCTGTTAATTTATTTGGTATAAATCTTTCAACTGCTGTCGCTGTTATTTCTTTGTATTCAAACCACATCTGGTCTACACTTATATTATTAATTCGGAAGGAGTGGAGATTGTATCAGAAAGGCGTCAAGTGAATTTTTATCAGATTTTTCGGGTAGGTACATTTTTCGTTTGTTTTCGGAGGCTTATGGTCTTACAATATTCCATCTCGCTACGGCAGCCCTGTGTTCATTAATCCCTGTATCCATTTTGATGATCGTTATCAGCTTTGGATTATTTGTTGCTAAGAGGTACCTGTGTTTTCACAACTGTTTACTATTGGCCCGGGCTCATGAACTAACTGCTCGGAATAATTTGGAGGCTGAGTTGCCACTGTTCTTACGATAGTCCGAGTTTGTGAGTTTGTGAAACGGCTTCTGGTGCAGTACACCACTAAGACAAGTTTTCCTTGTCGCCGTTACACAGCTATGCCCAAGGGTCAGGTAACAGGTTAGGAGAACGAATGTTCTACAACACTGCAACAAATCAGTAACAAAGTCACGCAAATGAGTTAAAAGGTTTACCTATCTTTGTGACTTGTCGAATAGTAAAGTCTGCAACACTGCATGTAATCTAACACGAGAAAGGCCCTCAGTGGCTAAGTGCAAGTAATCGTAGGTAAACTTCACAGTACATAGCAAACGCAATTTACAACAACTGTCTGTTCAATTCTAAGAGTTCACTAAACGACGTTTCCTGTCTACGTCTGCCCTGGACGATGATCTGTAACCAAGTGGGCGAGAGCTGCTCTTCCATCTTACGAGTAGGCTTCCGTCCGTTGTCGACCGGTCATTGCAGGATTGTACTCGGCAGGCAATTGGCCGAAGAGAAGCCGATATCTTCATCCTCAGCACCGCCCGTGCCTCTCGGACGAACAGCAATTTCCTCAACAATTAACATCCTCAGCAATTTGTAGCGCAATTGGCCGTCTTCCTGTTCCAAATCTCCATTTAATTTGGACTTTGGATTCATCTTCCTCAACCCCAGTGCGGAAAGAGGATATCTTCGTGTTCCTTTAATGCTTCGATATTCGCGAAGGGCAGCAGTACTATTGTTGTAGTTTTGACAAAACTGCTTTACGGGTAAAGCCCTGCTAACCTGGTCCAGACCCATGTTGATTGTCTCCAACTGCAATGCACAGTTTGGTACCCATACGGTAGTTTTCCATCTACACTTGCTAGAGTAACGAAACTTTAATTGTAATCACCCTGCATATGCTCTGTTGTCCCTTAAAACTGAAACGTCAGGAAGGGTACCAAATGACGAAATTTTATTCTACGCACAGGGTATGAATCGTACATGAATACGTTTGTAGATGACTGGAAAAAAGTGCAGGTCATTCCCGTTTTTAACAAAAGGTCGTAAGACAGATCCACACAACTACGGAGCTATATCATTGACGTCAATCTATTGTAGAATTATGGAACATGTTTAATGCTCAAGAATTACGACGTTCTTGGAAAATGGACAGCTCCTCTATAAAAATCAACGTGGATTCCGCAAACAGAGATCCTACGAAATTCAGCTCACTCTGTTCCTCCATGAGATCCACAGCGCAGTCGACAATGGCACTCGGGCTGATGCCGTGTTCCTTGATTTCAGTAAGGCATTTGACACCGTCCCGCACTGCCAAAAATTGTTCAAATGGATCTGAGCACTATGGGAGTTAACAGCTATGGTCATCAGCCCCTAGAACTTAGAACTACTTAAACCTAACTAACCTAAGGACATCACACAACACCCAGTCATCACGAGGCAGAGAAAATCCCTGACCCCGCCGGGAATCAAACCCGGGACCCGCATTGCCGTTTAATGAAAAACATGCGAGCTTACGGAGTATCTGAGCAGACCTGCGATTGGATTCAAGACTTTCTTGCAGATAAAACTCAGCACGTCGCTCTTAACTGAACTGCATCGACAGATGTACAGGTAACATCCGCAGTATCACAGGGAAGTGTGATAGGACTGTTGATGTTCACAATACATATAAATGGTCTAGTAACAAGCGTCGGATGCTCTTTAAGGCTATTCGCAGATGATGCAGTTGTTTATACCGAAGTAGCAACGCCAAAAGATAGTAAGAATTTGCAGAACGACCTACAGAGAATTGATGAATGGTGGAGACTCTGGCAGTTGTAACATCTGGCAAATGTAACATACTGCGCATTCATAGGAAAAGAAATCCACTACTGTACAGCTGCACTATTGATGACAAACAGCTGGAGACACCGTCTGCCGTAAAATATCTAGGCGTAACTACTCAGAGCCACCTTAAATGGAGAGAAACAGATAGTGGGAAAAGCAGACACAAGATTCAGATTCGTTGGAAGAATCTTAAGGACATTATGTCATCTACGAAAGATATGGCTTATAAGGCGCTTGTTCACCCGATTCTTGAGAATTTTTTATCTATCTGCGATCCCTATCAGGTAGGACGGATAGAGGCGATAGAGAAGATCCAACGAAGAGCGGCGAGTTTCGTCACCTGATCGTTTAGCTGGCGAGGGAGCGTTACGGAGATGCTAAAGAAACTCCACTGGCAAACGTTACAAGAGACACGTTGTGCATCACGGAGAGATTTACTACTGAAATTTCGGGACAGCACTTTTCAGGATGGGTCAGACAACATATTACTCCGCCCTCCTCCCCCCCCCCCCCCCCCCCCACATATATCTCCTCGCGTATGGACCACCGGGAGAAAATTCGAGAAATTAGCGCCAATACAGAAGCTTACCGACAATCATTCTCCCCACGCACTATTCGCGAGTGGAACAGGGTTGGAGGGATCAGATAGTAGTACCAAAAGTAACCTCCGCCACACACCATTAAGTGACCTGCGGAGTGTGATGTAGATGTAGATGATTCGAGTGTGGGCAGGGCGTGAAGTTCAGTACACTGAGCTGCCACCTCTTGCGGGAACAGAGGCTCTAATCCGGCTGAGTACAGAATCGAACTAAACTTGCGTGACAGATACGGTTACAACACTCCGTAGTGTTTAATTCTATCCTACGCAATGTTGTGTCAGACGAACGGTGGCTTGTCAGTCTGTAGCCAGCTTCCGTACTTGGCTGTTGGCACTACTCATAATGCCAGATAATGTTCTCCAGACATACGGCAAACCAAAACCCCTCCATAGGATTTCCATCGGGTTTTTCACTACAAATCGATCGTTTCCAATCAGTCACTGTTCACTGGCGTCGCTCCTTTCATCACCTCAAGCGTCGCTAGCATTCCCGCGTAGAGTGGCCGCGTGGTTCAAGGCGCCATGTCACGGATTGCTCGGCCACTCCCGCCGGAGATTCGAGTCCTCCCTCGGGCATGGGTGTGTGTGTGTTGTTCTTAGAATAAGTTAGTTTGAATAGTGTGTAAGTCTAGGGACCGATGACCTCAGCAGTTTGGTCCCTTAGAAATTCACACACATTTGAACATTTGAACACTGACCAAGGAAATACGTGGTACATGACGAGTTGCTTGGCCACTGTACCTCATTCCTTTTAACTTCCTGCGCGCAGTTATCGTACCAGCCGGGCTGCTACTAGGACTTTGGAACTCACTAGCGATTCCTTCCGCTGATTTCATGCGACTTCTTACAACAATCCTCCTCAGTGCTCGACAATCCCATTCAGGTGTGGATACACGTATAAGATCCGTAACAGATTCCTCGTGCTACATGCAAATAAATGCAAATAAAAAATATAGATGCTCCATTTGCATATGATGTTCGGATAATTCAACCATTGAAACTTCCTGGCAGATTAAAACTGTGTGCCCGACCGAGACTCGAACTCGGGACCTTTGCCTTTCGCGGGCAACTGCTCTACCATCTGAGCTACCGAAGAACGACTCACGCCCCGTCCTCACAGCTTTACTTCAGCCAGTACCTCGTCTCCTACCTTCCAAACTTAACAGAAGCTCTCCTGCGAGGTTCGTCGTCCAGGGCACTCATCAGCTTCAACATTTTCACGATCTTCTTCAACACGCTTAAAACACTCGTAAACCTCTGTTTTTCCCATAGCAGACTCATCAAAAACCATATCTAACCTGACTATAATTTTGTTGAAATTTATTCTCTCCGTACAGCAATATTTAATGCAAATTCTTTTGTCCATTTTTAAAAAAAATAAATTATCGTCGATACTACCAAAGCACCTGTAACCTTCTTGACAGCTGACAATAGTCTACTCGTAAATATTGAATATGACTAACATTGTACACATATTTTTCAAATACGCTTACAGACACAATGACGAAATAGTCACTCTAGTCGGACTAACACAATACACGAAATTACAATTTCACTTTCAGTTACTGAACACTCCAGGTGTAGCAAGAACTGTTGCGTTTCTGGGAGTCCGTCACAGAAAACTTCTACTTCTTAGCTGAAACTCAACGTAAGAGTAAGCCTTAAATTGTACAGATTAGATGCACTATATTACGTTCAAATTGGTATCGGAATACATCCATCGTTTTGGGAGGAGATAGCAGATACCCATTTATTCATATGCACAGGCGTTTGGTTCTAGATTTGTAGTAGTTCCTATATGAATCAGGATTTATGACTTCAGTTTCTAAGCAAAGTAATTTACTCTACAATGTTATGTTTCGGAAGAAGTCAGTTGTATTCTGTGATCCATACGGAGTTAATTCACTTATTTAAAAGTAAACTCTGCCTATACGTATCTGCACACAGCATCCCCGATGATTGAAAGCGCATAAAGTGGAAGGACCGATCCAACACTGTGCAACAACCTTTAGAAGCATCGAGGCCTACGAGGAAGATAGACCGTGGCGCGTACGACACAGCACATGACACCGCTGGTCTTAGGAGTACGAGTACCAACAGACGTCTACAGAGGGGGGCGAGTAACTATTTCAGACGAGTTTCACAACACTAGCCTACAACATTTTACTTTTTTTTGCAAACTGGCACGAAAACAGCGAATCTTTGTTTTTTTCGAGTACACTGATAACAAAAATGTTAATGATAATCCAAGATTAGCTCTCGTTTTAAATTTATGACAACTTTACGTTATTGCCTATATAACTTAATGCATGCGTTTACCTTGGCATTACCCTTGGAGGAAGGTAACGGGAGGTGCAGCTGCTTTTCCTGGCGTTTGTAGTTTTCTGCAGGTCCCCCCTTATATTTTCGTCTCACTAAGACGTAGCAATTTCTCGCGCAAATAGAGAAATGCTTTCCCAGTTACGCCCACGGCCTAAACGCAGTAATATGAAGAGCAGGGAGAATTATGTGCTTGGATTCGACAAGTGCTTCGTGCATAACATTGTGGGGTCCTGGTTCAAGTGGCTGACGCTGACCTGATTAGTGTCCAGCAATAATCAGCCACCATTAATACACTCTACTTTCCATGTCGGAAATTTGCTAGTAGAAGCGTTCTCCGTGTTCGTCGGTTACAGCACCATAGTTGTCAGTAAAGAAGTCCAAGTGGGAATCTAGGAAATGTAACTTCAAGAACACGTTGCACTCGAGTGTACTGTAGCAGTGCAGAAGATTTTCCAGAAGATCCTTATAGTTTTCTATCCTTTTATTTTCCAGAAAGTTTGTTGACACTTGAACAAAGGCATCGCAAGCTGACTTTTCACCACGTGTCAGGACGGTGTTGAAATGCTCTTTTTTTTTTTTTTTTTACAGTTTGCATATCTGGGGACCCACGAAAATCCTCCCTTATACACTCCTGGAAATTGAAATAAGAACACCGTGAATTCATTGTCCCAGGAAGGGGAAACTTTATTGACACATTCCTGGGGTCAGATACATCACATGATCACACTGACAGAACCATAGGCACATAGACACAGGCAACAGAGCATGCACAATGTCGGCACTAGTACAGTGTATATCCACCTTTCGCAGCAATGCAGGCTGCTATTCTCCCATGGAGACGATCGTAGAGATGCTGGATGTAGTCCTGTGGAACGGCTTGCCATGCCATTTCCACCTGGCGCCTCAGTTGGACCAGCGTTCGTGCTGGACGTGCAGACCGCGTGAGACGACGCTTCATCCAGTCCCAAACATGCTCAATGGGGGACAGATCCGGAGATCTTGCTTCTAGAGCACGTTGGGTGGCACGGAATACATGCGGACGTGCATTGTCCTGTTGGAACAGCAAGTTCCCTTGCCGGTCTAGGAATGGTAGAACGATGGGTTCGATGACGGTTTGGATGTACCGTGCACTATTCAGTGTCCCCTCGACGATCACCAGTGGTGTACGGCCAGTGTAGGAGATCGCTCCCCACACCATGATGCCGGGTGTTGGCCCTGTGTGCCTCGGTCGTATGCAGTCCTGATTGTGGCGCTCACCTGCACGGCGCCAAACACGCATACAACCATCATTGGCACCAAGGCAGAAGCGACTCTCATCGCTGAAGACGACACGTCTCCATTCGTCCCTCCATTCACGCCTGTCGCGACACCACTGGAGGCGGGCTGCACGATGTTGGGGCGTGAGCGGAAGACGGCCTAACGGTGTGCGGGACCGTAGCCCAGCTTCAATGAGACGGTTGCGAATGGTCCTCGCCTATACCCCAGGAGCAACAGTGTCCCTAATTTGCTGGGAAGTGGCGGTGCGGTCCCCTACGGCACTGCGTAGGATCCTACGGTCTTGGCGTGCATCCGTGCGTCGCTGCGGTCCGGTCCCAGGTCGACGGGCACGTGCACCTTCCGCCGACCACTGGCGACAACATCGATGTACTGTGGAGACCTCACGCCCCACGTGTTGAGCAATTCGGCGGTACGTCCACCCGGCCTCCCGCATGCCCACTATACGCCCTCGCTCAAAGTCCGTCAACTGCACATACGGATCACGTCCACGCTGTCGCGGCATGCTACCAGTGTTAAAGACTGCGATGGAGCTCCGTATGCCACGGCAAACTGGCTGACACTGACGGCGGCGGTGTACAAATGCTGCGCAGCTAGCGCCATTCGACGGCCAACACCGCGGTTCCTGGTGTGTCCGCTGTGCCGTGCGTGTGATCATTGCTTGTACAGCCCTCTCGCAGTGTCCGGAGCAAGTATGGTGGGTCTGACACACCGGTGTCAATGTGTTCTTTTTTCCATTTCCAGGAGTGTATTTTCGCCTCACTAAGACGTAGCAATTTCTCGCGCAAATAGAGAAATGCTTTCCCAGTTACGCCCACGGCCTAAACGAAGTAACATGAAGAGCAGGGAGAATTATGTGCTTGGATTCGACAAGTGCTTCGTGCATAACATTGTGAGGTCCTGGTTCAAGTGGCTGACGCTTAGGCCAATCTTACTTGTTATAATGAAGTGCTTTGGCGTGGCTATCCCGGAGGCACAGGAAGCAATAGAATTTAGTATAGATCTGGTGTAGCCCAAGTAATATGCCTATGACTTTCAGATCCCCGGAAATCCCCCGTTTAATTTATCATAGTTCAACAGCAACAACAACTATTGTTTCATGTTACCATGTGTTTGTTTCATGTAACGTGCATACCCAATCGGAATTGGTGGTAACACGTTGCCATTATGCAGTAGCACACACTTGAGACTTACTTTGCAGGAGTCCATGAACAACCTCCACTGATCACTTTTATAATCAGTGCCAATAGCTATCATTAATCCCTGTACTTCGATGCAAAATGCGAAATTCTTTTAGCTTTCAAAAAATGAAGGGAATGGCATATGCCTGTTACGGAAAGGAGTCATATTTACCGTCTTATCAAGATAATAGCGCTATTGTTGTCTTGATGCCAACAGTTTAGCTTTACTTTTAGGCAATTTCAGATCTCTCACTAGATTGTTAAGTTCACATTGTTATTTGGTGAATCTCTGTACACTCATCGTTACAGACACAATCAGGATCTTTCGAAGAACTGGATTTCGAAGACGATGGAGCACCACTACCGTCCTCATCACTCTCGCAATCAGGTGGGACAGAAACAGGCAGTCCGTCTCAGTGAGGGACTGACCGCACGGCCGACGGTGTGTTAGGATATGTCAAAAAAAGACTTTTCTTCTTGGAAGTACCATGTGTTAATGGAGTTGTCATACAAAAATTACACATGGTTTGATGGTTCTCGCCAGATCATGGATATTTGCAGAGCCCGCGTAAAATCTTTTACGATTCAACCGCGAATGAAGACTCGAGACACAACGTATGCAACATACATGAGGAACCCAGGGCTTGTCCTGGTCCTCGATTTCACAGCCAAAGCACAGTCTGTACTCTTTCCTAATATATGGTGCTATTGGCCTCCTTTACGATTTCAATGCAGCCTGTCAGCAAATGTAGCAAAAATTGTCAGCATTGTCTACACATTTGCGAGGCATGTTGAATCACAGGAATCACGATGAGCACATGTGCTAACTACACCTCAGTAACACCTTCTTCCAGCTCCCGAATAGAAGACAACTTATAACGGACTGATATTTAGAGATGAAAGTCGTTTAATACTGTTGCGATTCAAGATTTCTTTCCACTTCTGTATCGTAAATGTACTAATTTTGGCTCATCATCCTTCTGACTGGTTTGATGCGGCCCGCCACAAATTCCTCTCCTGTGAAAACCATTTCATCTAAGAGCAGCACATGCAACCTACGTCCTCAATTATTTGCTGGATCTATTCCAGTTTTTTCGTTCCGCTACAGTTTTTCGCTCCACAGCTGTCTCTAGTACCATTAGCTATTCCCTGAGTTTAGCACATATTCTACCATCCTGTCCCTTCTTGTTGTCAGTGTCTCCCACACATTCCTTTCCTCGACGATTCTGAGGAGAACTTCTTCACTGCATAACTTATCAGTCTATCTAATTTTCAACATTCTTCTGTAACACCGCATCACAAATGCTTCGATTTTCCCACAGTCCACTTTTACTACCATACAATTCTGTGCCCCAAAAGTACTTTCTCAGAACTTTCTTCCTCAGATTAAGGCTCTGTTTGATATTAGTAGACTTCTCTCGGTCAGGAATGTCCTTTTTGGCAGTGCTATTCTGTTTTTTATGGCCTTCTTGCTCCGTCCGTCATGGGTCATTTAGCTGCCTAGGAAGCAGAATTCTTGACCTTCAGCTGCTTCGTATCAACCAGTCCTGATGTTAAGTTTCTCGATGTTCTCATTTCTGCTATTTTTCATTACTTTCTCCTTTCTTTGGTTTACTCTCAATCCATATTCTGTGCTCATTAGACTTCATTCCTTTCACCAGATCCTGTAATTCTTCCTCACTTTCGCTGAGGATAGCAATGTCATCAACGAATCTTGTAATTGATATCATTTCACCTTGAATTTTAATTCCACTCTTGAACCTCTCTTTTATTTCCGTCATTGGTACTTTGATGTATCGGATTAACAGTAGGGGCGAAAGACTACATCCCTGTCTTACATCCTTTTTAATCCGAGCACTTCCTTCTTGGTCTTCCACTCTTATTTTTCCCCTTAGGTTATTGTATATATTGCATAGTACCCGTCTTTCCCTACAGCTTAAAGCTATTTTTCTCGGAATTTCGAACAACTTGCGCCATTTGACATTGTCGAACGCTTTTTCCAGGTCGACAAATCCTACGAATGTGTCTTGATTTTTCTTTATTCTTGCTTCCATTACCAACCGCAACGTCAGAATTGCCTCCCTGCTGCTTTTATCTTTCCTAACGCCAAACTGATCGTCATCTAACACATCCTCAATTTTATTTTCCATTCTCCTGTACATTATTCTTGTCAGCAACATGGGTGCATGAGCTGTTAAGCTTATTGTGCGATAATTCTCGCACTCGTCGGCTATTACAATCTTTTGAATTGTGTGGATGAAGTTTTCCCGAAAGTCAGATGCTATATCGCTAGACTTGTGCATTCAACACACGAACGTGAATAGTCGTTTTGTTGCCACTTTCCCCAAACATTTTAGAAACTCTGATGGAATGTTATCTATTCCTCCTGCGATATTTGATTTTAAGTCTTCCAAAGCTCTTTTAAATTATGATTCTAATAATTGATATGCTATCTCTTCTCTATTGACTCCTGTTTCGTCTTCTATGGCATCATCAGACATATACTTCCCCTCATAAAGACCTTCAGTGTTCCATTTACACCTAACCACTCTCCTTCTCTGAACTTAAAAATGAAATTCCCATTGCACTCATAATGTAGCTGCCCCCGATTTTAGTTTCTCCGAAGGCTTATTTCACTTTTATATATGTTGAGTCAATCCATCGACGATAATTTCCTTTTCGATTTCTTCACATTTTTCATGCAGCTATTTCGCCTTAGCTTCCACGCACTTCCTAATTAGTTTATTCCTAAGCAACTTGTATTTCTATGTTCCTGAATTTCCCTGAAGATTTTTGTTCTTCCTCCTGTCATCGACGAATTTAAGTATTTTTTCTGTTAACCGTAGCTTCTTCGCAGTTGCCCTACCTACAGTTTTCTTTCCAACTTCTGTGAATGCTCTTTTTAGAAATGCCCTTTCCTCTTCAACTGAACTGCCTACTGAGCTATTCCCTATCGCACTTACTATTGCCTAATAGAAATACAAGAGTATCTCTTCAGTCCTTAGTTCTTCCGTATCCCCTGCAGGCCGGGTGACCAAGTGGTTCTAGGCGCTTCAGTCTGGAACCGCGCGATCGCTACGGTCGCTGGTTCAAATCCTGCCTCGGGCATGGATGTATGTGATGTCTTTAGGTTAGTTAGGTTCCAGTAGTTCTGAGTTCTAGGGGACTGATGACCTCACATGTTAAGTCCCATAGTGCTCAGAGCCATTTGAGCCATCTTCTGTGACCCACTTATTTGTGCATTGATTTTTTTTCTTGACTAGTTTTTTTAAACTTTAGCCTACCCTCTATCACTACTAAATTGTGACCTGAGTCATCTGCTCATGGGTATGCATTACAACCCAGTATCTGATTTCGGAATCTCTGCCTCACCGTAATAAAATGCAACTGAAATTTTCTCGTATCTCTCGTATTTTCATAGTGTACCTCCTCCTCTTGTGATTCTTGAACAGAGTGTCCGCTATTACTAGCTGAAATTTATTGCAGAAGTTAAATAACCTTTCTCCTCTTTCATTCCTAACGCCAGTCCCGTATTCTCCCATAACCTTTTCTTCTACTCCTTCCTCTACAACCGCATTCCATTCCCCCATCACTATTAGATTTTCGTCCCCCTTTACGCAAGTGCAACATCCTCATATACTTTCTCTATCTCCTCCTCTTCATCTTGTGACGTCGGCATGTATACCTGAACTATTGTTGTTGGTGCTGGTTTGTGCCGATTTTGATAACAACCCTATCACTGAACAGTTCACAGTAACTCACTCTCTGCCCTACCATCCTATTCATAACGAATCCTGTTCCCTTTATATCATTATTGTTGCTGTTGATGTTACCCTCTACCCATCGGATCAGGAATCCCTGTCTTCTTTCCATTTCGCTTCACTGACCCAAAATATATCTAGACTAAGCCTTAGCATTTCCATTTTCAGATTTGCTAAGTTTTCTACCACGGACAAATTTCTGACATATTATGCGTCGACTCGAAGAAGAATATCTTTTCGTTGATTTTCAGTCTTTTTCTCATGGTCATCTCCACCTTGTCAGCCCCCTCCCGGAGATCTGAAAAGTGGTAGTCCGTAATCTTTCGCCAATGGAGAGATCATCATGACACAGTTTCAGTTACAGGCCACGTCGCCTGTGGAAACACATTACGTGCCGATAATGCAGTGGTGTCCATTGCCTTCTGCATTCTCACGCCGTTGAGCATTGATGATTCTTTGCCTTTGGGGGCAGATTCCTTCCCGAAGGGCAAGAGAGTGCATTGAACTTCTGTCCGCTCCTCTGCCTCTTCGACAATGCCTTTGGCTGAATGTGGTGTGACCCCTTATGCTGGGAGTCTTAGGCTCCCACTGTTGATGATTTTTATTTGAAATTTAGACTGTAGTGGCGTTCGTACCCGGGACCGAGAACATTTTGGTTACTAATCGAAAACGGTACCCCTAAAGAACGAATTCTTCCCTCTACGTTTCCTAAAGCCAAACTGACTGCCATACAACACATTCTCAGTTGTTTTTTTTTTTTCAATTCTTCTACACATTATTCTTGTCAGCAGCTTGGATGCACGAGCTGTTAAGCTGATTAAGCGATAATTCTCGCACTTGTAAGCTCTTGCAATCTTCGGAACTGTGTAGATGATGTTTTTCCGAAAGCCAGATGTTATATCGCTAGACTCAAACAGTCTACACACCAACGTGAATAGGCGGTTTGCTGCCACTACCCCATTGATTTCAGAATTTCTGATGGAACGTAATGTATCCCTTCTGCCTTGTTTGCTGATAAGTCTTCCAAAAATCTTTTAAGTTCTGATTCTAATATGGATCCCCTACCTCTTCTATTTTGACTCGTGTTTCTCCTTCTGTCACTCATCAGTCAAGTCTCCCCCTCATAGACGCCCTAAGTGTACTCTTTTCGCTTATCTACTCTCTCGCCTGATTTAACAGTGGAATTTCCATTGCTTTCTCAATGTTACCACCCTTGCATTTAATTTCTTCTGAGGCTGTTTTGACTTTTCCCTATGCTGAGTCAGTCATTCCGAGAATCATTTCTTCTTCGTTTTCTTCCCTTTTTCATGTACCAATTTCGCCTTTGTGTCCCTACACTTCGTGTTTCTGTCAGTCCTAAGTGAACTGCACTTCTGTATACCTGAATTTCCCTGAACATTTTTGTGCTTTCTTCTTTTATCGATCAACTGAAGTATTTCTTCTGTTACCCATAGTTTCGTACCAATTACCTTCGTTGTACCTATGTTTCTCATTCCATCTTTTGCGATTGCTCTTTTTAGATATGTCCATTTCTCTTCAACTGAACTGCTTACCAAGTAATTCCTTATCGCAATATATATAGCCACGTAGAACTTCAAATGTATATCTTCATTCCTTAATAATTTCATATCCCACTTCTTTGTACACTGACTCTTCTTGACTAGTTTTTCAAACTTCAGCCAATAATGTATCACTATTTAATTGTGATATGAGTCCATATCTACTCATGGGTACGCCTTACAATCCAATATCTGATTTGGTATCTCTGCCTCACTATTATATAATCCAGCCGAAATTTTCCCGTATCTGCCGGCCTTCTCTTAGTATACCTCCTCCTCTCGTGATTCTTGAACAGAGTGTTCGCTATTATTAGCTGAAATTTATTGCATAACCCAACTAATCTCTCTCCTCTTTCATTCCTAGCGCCAATCCATTATTCTCCCATAATCCTTTCTCCTACTCGTTCCCAGTATTACATTTTTGTCCCCCTTTACGTAGTGAATTACAAGTGCAATATCCTCATATACTTTCTGTATCTCTTCACCTTCAGCTTGAGACGCAGTCATGTACCCCTGAACTACTGTTACCGATGTTGGGTTGTTATCGATTCTGATGAGAACAACCCTACACTGAAATGTTCACAGTAACTCACTCTCTGCCCTGCTTTCCTGTTCCTAACAAACCCTACTCCCGTTAGACCATTTCCTGATGCTGCTGATATCACCCTCTACTCACCTGACCAGAAATCCTTGTCTTCTATCCATTTTTCTTTACTGACCCCTCCTGTATCTAGATAGAGCCTATGAATTTTTTCCCTTTCCAGGTTTTCTAGCTTTTCTACTACGTTAAAACTTCTGACATTCAGTGCTCCGACTCGTGAAACGTTCGCCCTTCATTGGTTATTGCAATTTTTTTCACGGTGTCCTCCTCTTGGCAGTCCTCTCCTGGAGATTCGAATGATTGTCTAGTCCGTTATCTTAAGTCAATCATGACATTTTTCCAGTTACAAGCAACATCTCTTGTGGATACACATTATGTGTCTTTAATGCAGTAGTTTCCGTTGCCTTTATCATCCACGTGCCGTTGATCACTGCTGATTGTTCTGCCGTAATAGCAAGAGAGTACCCGAAACAATGTCCGCTCTTCCGCCTTCTTCGATAAGGCCGTTTGCTGAATGAAGGTGACTCCTTATGCCGGAAATCTTCGGCCGCCATTGCTGATGATTTTTATTAAAAATATAAGCACTGGCGTGGCTTGAATGCAGGACCAAGGACGTTTTAATTACTGATGAACGACGCTACCATTTTTTGTGGCCCTGGACCTATCTCCTTATCTAACTAAGTGTAATATCCAAAAAGAAAAGCAATGAAAATCAAATCTAACCTACTTGGCACTGCCACATTAACGCTGTCATAAAAGAAGGAAAGAACTATCCCTCTTCAGGCATGGCCCCTAACTGTTTCCAAAAATACTCTCAAGGCGATAGGTTCCACGGATCTACGTTTTACTTATTTCTTTATTTTTAATTACATGATTATAAGTAGCTAATGTGTGCCAAAGAAAACGCTACAAAACAGAATGTTAGAATAAAAATATGATTCAAAATATCAACTAACTTGCAATTTAGGCTATTCTGCCTTTGACGTGATGCTCTATGATCCATCACACTGAGTTTGGCACTCCCCAACTACTGAGGGCGTGGGGGGGGGGGGGGGTATATGGTACCTCGGTATGAGCATTTTGCAGATATCGCCAGTAATCAAGCTCCACTTTCTCCCCTTCGCCGAAGATGTAGTCGATTGTCACTCCCTTGAATCATGTAAGAGCATTATATTCGACAAGGGGATATTAATAGTCATCCGCACGCTGAAGGGACTCAAGGTCAATCACGTCAGGTAATACACAGAGGTAACAAGCTAAGATCTTCTGTGTCAGTCGCCAAACGCTGGGCGACGACACGCACGTAAAGTGATGTTTATTGGTGTCCAGGAGGCAACAGTCGGGACAAAGTGGGGAGTCCATTAATCCGATTGCGCGGAGCCGATGTCTTGTCGCATATTTTTTGTTGGTGACTTGATACCACATTGTGCGCGTGGTGGTTGGCAGAAAGTGGTGGTGTATCGTTTTCTACAACTGCCATTGGCAGTCGGTACTTACTTTATGCCATGTTATGCAGGGCTACCTGCAGAAAGGTGGTGTAAAAATCTTTTGCTTCAGAGGATGCGTTGCAGGGAGATCCGAGGCCACATAGCTGTATTCCAGAATGAATGTCGATACATTGGAGAGCTGCGTTGCGACTTGCAGCACCGACACCGGCGGGACGTGAGAGACCGGCATTTGGACCTCTATAGACTTGAGAGAGACAAAATGGTTCAAATGGCTCTGAGCACTATGGGACTTAACAACCGAGGTCATCAGTCCCCTAGAACCTAGAACTACTTAAACCTAACAAACCTAAGGACATCACACATAATCATGCCCGAGGCAGGATTCTAACCTGCGACCGTAGCGCTCGCGAGGTTCCAGACTGAAGCGCCTAGAACCGCTCGGCTACACCGGCCGGCTGAGAGAGACACATTGACTTGACTATCGTTTCCACATATTGCTCACACAAAGGGCAGCCGCCGTTAACCAGTTCCAGCCCTCCATCACGTAGGGGCAGGAGGAGGGTGTCATAATGTACTTTAAATACATGTCCTGTTGATAGGAAATAACCGAAGGCTGCCTGAAGTGTGCGACCTATCGCAGCTGGTAGGGGGAGGACACGTGCCACGTGATTGAGTTTTGATGCCATGTTGAGTTTCAGGTATTCCACACGATGCAGCTGGTTCAAGTTCTGGAGCAGGTTCTGGGACATCATCGAGCGTACAATCTGTAGTAACCGTCAATAGTTTGCAGCGGCCGATCCGTGTACACCCTTTATAAACATGACTCCCAAATATCTGATTTCAGTTACTGTCTGGAGTGGGGCGACAGCACCCGACCTGAGATCACGCGCAATATCCAGTACTCCAGACTTGTTGATCTGCATCGCTGTTTAGTACACTGCATACTTCATCAGCGGAAAGAATCAGCAGTAGCAGGTCGTCGGTGTACACCATATAGCAGAAGGTGCTGTCCTGCAGGGTGATGCCAGACAGCCTGTGGTTGAGACCCCATGGAGTGGCTCGAGTGTGATTGCATAAAGGTATGTGCAAAGATAGCAATCTTGGCGTAGAAACCTCTTGATGGGTGTTGGGCCCATCATCCATCTGTTGACATGGATCTGAGAGCAGGCTGCTGGCAGAAGGCGCTGCAGATTGTCGTTGAGCCTGGGAGGAAATCTCATATTCTCCATCACCTGTAGGAAGAAGTTATGGTGCACTCTATCAAAGGCAGAATTGAAATCGATGGAGACGATCGTCGTTCGCAGGTGGCATGGCGAGGCATTCGCTATTAAGTCCCTCAAGCCACGGGTGTCCATTTGTATGTTGATGTCTCGCCCCTTGACGTCTATTCTGGGGCAAGAATCATGGGCAAAGTCGTCTTAACGTGGGCTGCCAAAAGCCTGGCGAAGATCCTGTAATCATAATTCAACATTATAACTGGCCAATAGTCACTAACTGATTGCCCTCCTGCTGGCATGTGTACTGGTATGAGAAGTCCTTCGATGAACGATGGTGGTATCGTGTTTAGTCCAGGGACATTAGTTCTCAGAACACTATAATGCAGTGGGGCATCATGATGTCACAGAAGGTCCAGTAAAACTCAACTTGTAATCCATCAGGCCCTGGAGACTTACTGATGGCACCTTTGGCAAAGGAGTTCTCCATCTTCACAACGAGATTTCCTCGATTAATGTTATTGCAGTTGACCGGTCGCGAGTGTGTGACACCTACTGTAACACTTCCACAGTGGCCTTGTCGTCTACGGCACTTCCCTGGTAAAGATGACGATAATTATCCTTCGTGGTTTTCACTATGGTTGCTTGGATCGTACAGGAGCGACCTTCTTGCTTTGTAAGGCACGTGGTTAACTGTTGGTGGTAGCAGTACACGTCCACCAAAATGTAGTGCACCATGGGGACCTCTGCATCTGTTTGGTCGTATCGTCATGAGCAGACTATGGCGCCTTCTAAGTGGCTCTTCGTCAACGATAATACGTGAGCCTTGAGTTCGTGTCATTCTCATTGTCTGGCTAGCGATGAGAGTAGAGCATAGGGGTCCCTGAGCACCACATAGTAAAAGTCTAGGGTCTGCCGGTGCCACGTACATTTGTCCTTGCCCAACAGTATAAGTGTCTTGCGGATTGCTGGTTTGGTGTAGAGAGCCACCACGCCAAATTCGAGTGGTATCGGACTTGCCAACGGCAGTCTGGGTAATGGAGGTATGTTGCATTAACCTTCCAAAGGCTGTTACTATGCCAGGCTTGTTGAGGGTGGAGATGCAAATTTAGATGTAGCCAGGGGGTTAGAAAATGTCAGATGCCATCGTTCGCCCGCCAGCAATCCCTGTGTAAGAGTAAGACCTTGTGACCTCACCGAATGACTTGTAAGATGCGTTTGTCTAGAGCTTTTGCCGGGTATCTTTCCTCAAACGTTACACAAGTGAAGATCGTGAACCATCATACCCAGTCCCGGAAAAGGCGTGTAGTGCGGAATTTGGTCCTTGGGAAGAAAAACGCCACTTAAATCGCCGGCGAAGACGCTGTGTTCATATCACCCTAGAAAGAGGGGGACAGTGTCAGCGGAGTAGAACCTGGCCCAGTCACAATGTTTGGTGGTTCCCGACGGTACATAAACATTAATGATCGAATGTCAAGTAACGTGATCACTAATCCTCGTGGGAGGAGAAAGATGTGATGTCTGTGGCTTCGACACCATCAAGCACTAAAATCGCCACCCTGGTGTCTACGGGACCACCTGGTGTCACGTGTATTGCATAACCATAAAAGTTCGGGAGTGCGGTCTTTCGCACTTCCTGCAGGAACGCGAATTCGATTCCTGTGGATCGCATAGTTCCTCTCAGAAGTTGGATCTTGGCAGGAGAGTTAATCATGTTGATATTCATCGTGGCCGGGCCGTAAGCCAGGCGGTGTGGTGGTTGGGCAGCATTGTCCATGATGATGGTGAAGAGAAACAGGCGTCGCGAGTGACATCACACCCCACCGAACGCAAACCTCCCGGTGTTGTTCAGAGCTCAGCGGGTCCCAGATCGGGGTCCTGTCAGTCTTGACGTGAGCGCAGAAGTTCGTTCATGTTTCATAAGGTCGAGGTGGTTGCTAGAAACGGACGGAGCAGCTTCCCTGTCAGCTTTGGAACATTCGTGTTGATCACTGGTAAATAGATTACACCTGCCCAGCCGTGTGTTCTGTTGGGGTATAGCCAGTGACAACGGCGTCAGCCTAATGGGCTGCGTTCTGCAGGATCACTTCTTCTTCTTCCTGCGAGTAGGAACTTCCGTGTTTTGACGTGGTCCTATAGTATTGTTTGCGGAGTTTTGGAGAAAGCTATTTTCGTGTCAGACAATGGCATACTAATGCCTCAATGGCACAAAGGTTTCCACTGGGAGATAAGTGCATCGATTTCCACCCCACTGGCGGCGGTGTCTGCAGTGTCCTGTGGTACTGATAGCGTTGAATGGAGTTCTGTCACTGGCCAGTCTTTTAGCCCAGTGTCAGTCAGTGGATGGTGGTTCTGGTACTGCAACGTTTGTCTCTTGCCTCTGGATAGACAGAGAGGTCGTGAGCGCCACCGCGTAAGTTACGGGGAGGATTGTCGGCGTTGGTGGTGGTGCAACGTCCTGCGGTGGGAGTTGTGTGATCAGACGTTGAAGACACTCAGAACACAAGTGACCTCCTTTGCCGCATCCGGAGTATGTTTGAAGCTGGCCATCATAAATAGCTGTGGCATGGCATCCTCATATTTGAAGGTATGAGGATAAGTGCCGTCAGAGTTCAGTGCGCACCTGGCGTACCTAGTTGAGGACCGGATATGTCTTCAGTTGGGTCCACTTTTCTGTCACGTGTTTGTGTACTGTAGCTTAGGGAAGGAGCGCCGCCAAGACGTCGGCCGCCAGAAGTTCGAAGGGTAGTTTGAATATGTTTGTAGTCCACAGTTCCAGTCAGACGTGAGCAACCTCGTCATTGCCAACGTTGCCATCTGCATATCAGAAACATAGTTCTTGTTTCATGTCTCGTAGAATCCTGTTGCATGTAACACTGTTAATAAGTTTCACATGAATCATGTTACTTAATATGAAAAAGTGGATGTTGGCAATGTCAGAAGTCGGGATCTTGGCCTCTTCCTTTAAAAAGGGCTCGACATCGAGTGCTTTTGGTCTAGCAAAGTCGTGACTTTCGGTATTGATTCACCATGATCTTGTCGGCTACAGAGTCACGTTTGTGCGGGCCGAAGAAAGTAAACACGGCGAACGTGCCTGTGGTGCAAGCAGAAACCCACAGCACGTCCACTTCCCTCATCCGCTAAAGCCATACTGCCCCTAGACCACAGGTTGTTTGAACTACTGTTATCGGAAGAATAGCTACAGGATTGGGAAACAGAGTGGTGTGCTCATCACATAGGTACATACAATGGCCTCGCTCAAAGCGGTATGGGTACCATACAGCTGTACATACTTAGTAAAAACTTCATAAAGTATGAATACATACTTCACACCTATTCTGCTGTGAGGCAACGGGCCCCAGGAGTCAATGGCCAAGACCTACAAAGGCCTAGTCGATAGACTAGGGTGCAATTCATCTTTCTTCTAAACATCTTAAGGTTCTGCATTTTGACCAATAAGACAAGTTTTTTAAAGTATCTGTACCTTCTTTTGTACGTTGTTGAAATAACGATACTCAACTATCTTCTGAGCACACTTTATCACCCTAAAATGGCCCCAGGCATTTTTGTGTACCATACGAGCCTATTTTTAGCCTCAGATGGTGTGCAAACACACCAAGCATCTGAATCTGTGTGCCTCCTGTAAAATAGAACACTGTTATGGATTTTGAAATGGCAACTGAACTTCAGAAGTGGTTGTCTTGTGATAATTGTGTAACTTTTATCCAGTCAGGGTCAAAATTTTGCATACTGACCATGTTTCAATATAGGTGCATTAAATAATGCCTGTTAGTTTCACCTTTCATGAATTACACCTTAACCCTTGCAATATCAAGAAGAAGAGATATTTTGAGCACGCCTGTCAAAAATGTTGAAATCTAGTCAGTTACTTTAGATTTTAAAATTTTGTAATACATATTTACTGTCTTTAACTATGGTACATGATAGAAGAATTCATTATTTTAAATTTCTCAGTCTGACTTAAACCAAAAATTTATGTTTTAGTAGTGTATGTCACTTTCCCGGTGAATATCATATTCAATATTTTTAGTTTCAGAATATTATTTATAAGTTAGAATCTCTTTGAATAGAAAATCTTGTGGGGAAGGCTAACTAAAGACTGCGTTTTATTGGCAGGACACTTAGAAAATGTAACAGATCTACTAAGGAGACTGCCAACACTACGCTTGTCCGTCCTCTTGGAATACTGCTGTGTGGCGTTTGATCCTTACCAGATAGGACTGACGGAGTACATCGAAAAAGTTCAAAGAAGGACAGCACGTTTTGTATTATCGCGAAATATGGGAGAGAGTGTCACTGAAATGATACAAGATTTGAGTTGGACTTCCTTTACAGAAAGGTGTTTTTCGTTGCGACGGAATCTTCTCACGAAATTCCAATCACCAACTTTCTCCGCCGAATGCGAAAATATTTTGTTGACACCGACCTACATAGGGAGAAACGATCACCACGATAAATTAAGGGAAATCAGAGCTCGTACGGAAAGATATACACTAGGTGTTCATTCTCTCCGCGAGCTATACGAGTTTGGAATAATACAGAATTGCGAACCCTCTGCCAGGCACTTAAAAGTGATCTGCAGAATATCCATGTAGATGTAGATTTTTGTGAGTAAAAGTCAACAACAATTATTGAAATCTGGATTTTTATATATATATTTTTAGAGTGAGCACAGCACGTCCACTACACTCAGCCGCTAAAGCCGCACTGTCCCTAGACTACAGGTTCTTTGTATTACCGTTATCGGAAGAATAGCTTCAGGGTTGCGAAACAGAGGGGTGTGCTCATCACATAGCTGCATATAGCTATGGTAGTAGATAATAGTAGATATTATAAAAAGTACTTTGACATTGCTTCGAGTGTGCCAAAAGATATTTTCATGCTCAGGACACTACTAACACATCTGTACATATTTGAAAAGTATATTGGTAACATAGGTTAACAACAGTTAACGAATTTTACATTTTTCATTTTTTTTAAATGGGCATAAAGTACCCCCCTCCCCCAAACTCAGTAATGCACACTGTGGAAGATGCTTTGGTATTGCTTCAGATAATGCCATCACATGGACGTATGTTATTCAGCCCTTCTGGAAAAACAAGGGACTGCATTGCCCAACACATTGTCCAGTCCCAGGACATGAGTAATTTCAAAAGTATACTCATCTAATGCAAGTGACTATCATGTAAGTATAGTGTGTAATAGCATGTATATGAGCAAAAAACTTAGTGCTTTGTGGTCACAACATCCTTCATATGCTAAATAGTAGTGAAATCTTTTAAAGGTCCACACTACCTGTAGCACTTCCAGCTCCACAGTCAAGTATGGCTTTTCGTAGCATATGGGGATTCTACTTCCAAAATAAATTTTTGAACTACATGGTTTACCATCTATTTACCATTTACCCCGTGTATCTGATGGAGAAATGCAACTAACCCAACATTTGAATCACCAGTGGCTAGACAAAAGTCTTGGCTCATGACAGGGTGATTTAGCAACTTAACCTTGCAAAGCGCTTGTTTAATGATTTCGAATTTACTCTTATACTCACCCAACCAATACCATTCATTGACCTACTTTATTGCTTCCTTTAGACTTGCTGTATCTATATCACGCAACGTATTTTTAATATTGTTTGAAGTTTTTATGTTTTGATTCAGTACGAAGTTATTTCTCAGAATAATAACACAAATAGTAGTTTCAATATCTAGCGTTAAAAGGTTTTGCTTTTCACATTTAACCAAATATAACATTTATGATGATAATTTATGGCAATGATTGCGTACTCACGACAGTTCTCCTTGGCCGTTTTATTTGGTACGACTTAGAAAGAGAGAAAAATTAATGAATGATCGCCGATGCGTCGGTTCTCGATTGTGTTCAGGAGACGTACAGATTGATTGCGCGAAAATAGTTTCTCAAATGACCTCTTAACCCGGATTGCTTTCACGCAATCAGACTCTTCAATGAAATTACCTAAGGTACCTATTTGAATAATAAAAAAATTGGAAATGAATGCAAAACAGTGAAATTTTGTAAAAAAAAGTTGTCAGATGGGAAATTGAACACATTAATGGTCTCCCAAATACAATCGAGACACCGCGATAAAGAGCGAACCTGTAACAAAGTTCATTTAAAGATAAACATTATTTGTGGTTAATTTAAAGAAAAGAATAAGCATAGATTTTCTGTACAGTGAAGCATCAATATATTCTCAAGGAACAAAGGCGTTAAACTATAAACATCAACAAATTTACAATGAATACAAAACTTACATTTTTATGTTTTTCTCATACATGGAGCAGTCCAACAATCGCTGCTTTTGTATGTGCGATATTTTGCAAAAATTAAATGTCCTGGCGCGCGCGTAAGTATTTTTTTTATGGTCAAAAGGGAGGTAGCGTTGCTCACGTCCGTAGGTTTAACTTTAAAATACCCTACACGTGCCTCCTGGGTGGTGCTAATTGAGCAACAGTGATTACAGGCAGCCAGACTATCCATAGGATCTCCTGGCAATGACATATCAACTAAATAGCAGAAACAGATCTTTTCAGAGCTCATTAACAAGAAACATTGGACCAACTATCAGACTCCTTCAACTGAATATCGAAAGCATTAGCAGGGCAAAGTGTGACTACCCGTCAAAATTTTTGCTGGACAACAATATCGATGTCGTCGCCATTCAAGAAACTCGTGTTTCCAGCGAAGAAATATTCCGAAGCCGAGGTCGAATTCCTGGATATTCTGCACTTGGTGTAACTAACCACGAGGTGTATAGAACTGCTACGTATGTCCGTAACAACATAAACGAAGCTTCGCTAATTTCTGTAAGTGTGGAGGCAGATATACATACAGTTGTCATACAATTGCACGGCATTACTATTACAAATGTTTACAAACCACCCAAAACAACATGGCCCGATTTTGTCCTACACACAGCAGAACATCCTGCAATTTACATAGGAGACTTCAATAGTCACCATGAACTATGGAAGTACTCTCAAAATGATGAAAATGGGAGCATGCTTGCAGAATGGATCGAAGAGAATAATCTCCATCTAGTGTTTGATGCCAAAGATCAAGGCACTTTCAGGTCAGCTGCTTGGGACAAGGATTCAAATCCTGACTTATGCTTTGTTAGCTGCAACGAAACTGGCTTTCCCATCAACACCACAAGGAAAGCGATAGATGCCTTTCCTCACAGCCAACACAGACCTGTAATAATACAAATTGGCTGCACTGTTCCTGTCATACGATCAACTCCGCATGCTCGATGGAATTTCCAGAAAGCCGACTGGATGAAGTTTTCAACGGAACTGGATAAGACCATTCGAAGGATACCTCCATCACATAATAACTATCAACGCTTCATTGGTGCAGTAACAGCAACAGCTAAAAAGTGTATGCCAAGAGGATACCGAAAAGAATATGTTCCAGGATGGAATGAGGAAAGTGAAACACTGTACCAATACTTCCAGCAGAGTGGTGACCCAGAGATAGCTACGGAACTATTGTCCAGCGTGGACATGTCTCGGAGGCAGATATGGGCAGAAACAGTCAAAACTATGGACTTTACCCACTCGAGCAGGAAAGCATGGAGTCTTCTGAGAAAACTGGGAGGAAGTGCACCAGCATGCAGAAAAAATTCCGAAGTAACACCAGACCAAATTGCTTCCCACATCATTACCACCTCAAGAGTATCTCCTGACAAGAAACATACAAGACATATCAAACGACAGCTTCGTGTCCTTAAAAAGAAGGCATCTCCCTCATCTGAGTATACCCATCCCTTCACAGTTTCAGACATTGACTCTGGACTGAAGGACCTCAAAGCTCATAAGGCACCTGGATTCGATGGTATCCACCCAGAATTCCTGATCCATATGGGAGGAAAAGCTAAGAAATGGCTGGCAGAATTCTTCACTGACATCCTGCTGACTGGTCAGCTTCCATCTGAGTTTAAAAAGGTGAAGATAATATCTGTTCTGAAACCTGGCAAACCCAGCAACAGGGTAGAAAACTATCGCCCCATTTCCCTACTCAGCTGCTGCTACAAGCTTTTTGAAAGGCTAATATATAACAGAATAAGTAGCGCTATCTTAGGAAACGTTCCAGTTGATCAGGCAGGCTTCAGACCAGGGCGTAGCTGCTGCGACCAAGTATTGTCTCTCACATCCTTCATAGAGTCAGGATACCAAATGAAGCAGAAAACATCTGTGGCATTTGTTGATCTAACTGCCGCCTTTGACACTGTGTGGAGGGAAGGCCTTATCTACAAATTTCTCCGCATCATACCCTGCAGAACAATGGCTCGACTGATTAACAGCATGCTAAGTGATCGGAAGTTCCAGGTAATCACTGGCAGCAACACAAGTAAGGAGAGGAAGCTGAACAACGGATTGCCTCAAGGATCAGTTCTCTCACCCTTACTGTTCAACCTATATCTATCTGATCTACCTGACACTTCGTCCAGAAAATACTGCTATGCCGATGACCTGGCTCTAGCCGTCAAACACCAGGAAATGAAGACAACAGAAGAGATTTTAGCCAATGACCTGTCTGCATTAGACAATTACTTCAAAATCTGGAGACTCCAACCCAGTGTGAGTAAAACAGAAGTGTGTTGCTTCCATATAAATAACCAGTTGGCGAACGTAAAACTGGAGGTAAGTTTCAGAGGCAGAATTCTTCGTCACAACTGGAACCCAAAATATCTTGGTGTCATCCTGGATCGTACACTATGCTTCAAACAACACCTTCTTAACTTAGCTCAAAAGCTGAGGACTCGAAACAACATCCTCCATAAGCTATGCGGAACTACCTGGGGATCTTCAGCAACCACACTGTGAACTTCAGCTCTGGGCTTGGTATACTCAAGTGCTGAGTATTGTGCACCTGTTTGGATGAATAGTCATCATACAAGGCTTGTTGATACCCAGCTGAATACGACAATGCGCATAATATCTGGTACAATCAGATCTACTCCAGTTTATTGGCTTCCACTGTTAACCGGTATAATGCCTCCTGATCTACGCAGATGTACTGCCCTTATGAGAGAATTCCACAAGATCTCCAGGAATTCTAACCTACCCGTGCATAGCAACCTGCCACTTTTAAATCGCAAGAGACTGAAATCACGTCATCCAACTCTGTGCGATGCTGCTGACATGGTTGCTAACAATTTCAAACCTCTTGAAGAATGGAAAGGTCGGTGGGAAGCAGTGACAGATGTGCACCTGCATAACATCTTCTCAGGTGCTAAACTTCCAAGTGGATTCGACTTACCACGCAAGACGTGGTCTACTCTCAACAGAATCCGTACCAGCCATGGGCGATGCAGGGATGCTCTCTTTAAGTGGAAGAAGATGCCTGATCCAGCTTGTGACTGCGGGGCTCCATACCAGACTGTTCACCACATTGTCAGTGAATGCAGGATTCGAGCCTATCACGGCGCGAAAGAGGACTTCCTACTAGCAACTCCAGATGCAGTGCGCTGGATTGAAGGACTGAATATTCAGTTGTAAAGACAAACTTAAGTTTCTTGTGTGTCAATATGTACATATGTATATGTAATTTCATGATATGTCTGTATTAGCCATACGCTAAATAAAATAAATAATAAATAAATAAATAAATATGGTCAAAAGGTTTACAAAAGCGTTTTTTTTTTCTTGGTGATAACGTGGTTTTTCACACTAAATGAAATATAACTTGTAGCGGTTCTACACAACACGTCTTAACAAGTCGGCGACCAAACATCGAAGGTAATGAAGTACATGTTAACATACGGCGACCAGAAGTACAACTAACTATAAAGACTCTAGAATTTTCCTAACAAATGAAAAATTGTTCTTTCTTCTGTTTCGCAGCTTCTTGCTATCAAGCACTGCGGCAATGATTTTAAATATCTGCGCCCAGCGAGTCATAGTATTTAAAAGTACCTTGTAAACGCTGGCCGCGCGTCTTGGTATAGGCGCACGTTATAAACAGATTTCGTTTCTTTACTCTCGCGTTGTTATGCTTAGTATTATTACAAACTACAGCTCGATCGCTGTCCTTTTCTCATATGCAAAATGTCTGAAATCCAATAATATCACAAATAGTAATAATAAAGATGATGATGATGATGATGACAATGACGATAATGGTCAGTGCTTGATTTGTGATGGTACACTGTACTAGTACATCTGATGAAAAACAAATCAGAACTGCAGATTCTGAGTTGTGGTAGAACAGAACTTTATTTTTTACCAGGACAGATGCTGTATTCACACTCTTAAAATGCTCAGAAGAGTATTAACTAACGTTTTAAGAACTCTACATTTCAACAATACCTCCTGGGAGGTCACAGTAATTGAACCACTTTTTTACAAATCAAGCACTGAGAATGATAAAGTGATAATAATAATAATTAAGTAATAGTTAAAAATGGAGTTATATATATTTGTAAATGTATTACGTCCCAGCAGCGATGTTACTTGAGAGACTACATTCATTTGTATTGGCTAAAGAAAAGTTTAGTAAGAAGAATTAACGCTGGCTAGCCGATATTCAACAGTAAGAGGCATTTCAAACTGATTTCTAAAGGAGAGGGCTATGGGCACTGAAAGCTACCCTGATTTGGGACTGAAGTCGTACTGCAGGTTCTGCCATGGGCGTCATTGTGATCCTGGTCACACATTCACATTCTGTAACACACGACTCGCATTCACATCTTCCGCAACAGGAGACACACTCGCTAGCACTTCGTTATTCACATTGACACTGCTGTGGCATTTCTGTTAAGAATGACCAATAGTTATGAGCATATTTTTTTCAGTAGCCGAGTCAATGGTTCACTACTGAGTAACTGACACAGGCACGAAATGGCGATAAAATGGAACTAGACCAAGACATTATTTTAATTGTTTCCCATTTCTAGGTGTAGCGAAGTTCTTGACAGCACTCAGCTTCAAAGAGTCAGTGGAGTAATGGTTTGATCTGGGAAGTTAATACTGTTCCTTCCAAAATTAAATTTCTGCAGACTGGCTGTAGCACCAGCATCTGCGAAATTTTGTAGTACTTTTTGAAGTGTGTGCATGTGTTCAAACCAGAAGAGAGTGGCTGTTAATAAATCAACGAACATATAACTCACTCAAGGAGCTCAGCTCCTAACACTGTATCAAAAGTGCAGATAAATACTCCGGAACTCGCATTGGTAATGAAAGCATGTACCCAAAACTGGTTAACTCCATCCAGAAAATAAAAATGCTTTACATTTACAGGATTCCTCAGCTACTGGTCCCTGCCAGTACAAGGGTTTGCGCTCTATACTGGACAACTATCTGATTGTGAAACACTTGGATTTTTTCATCAACAATTCTTATTGGAAACAGTGTTCGATTTATAGCTCATGCATCGAGCACAAGACATATGAGAGCATACTGAAAAAATAGTGCCTCCATTTTTTAAAAATGAAAAATCTCTTAAGGATTTTTAAATAAATAAAGGTTACTAACATCCTACCTCCTTGCTCTTTATGTCTACATATGTTCAGCTCTCTGTCGCTAGAGCTCTGAACCATATTGTGTAACATGGTGGTGTGTAACACAACTATGTCAGCATGTGAGAAACAGTGCGCTGTAGTCAAGTTTCGAATTCGAAGAGTCATTCACACATCTCTTTCACCGTTACAAATATAATCTCACACATGAATACTGTTATATCTGCAACAACGTCTTGCGTTCGCTATCACCGATCATCCTCAGTACAGTCCTGACTTCGCCCCATCTGATTTCCATCTATTTCCAAAACTTGAAGAACACCTTCAAGGACTTCAGCCTGATACTGATGAAGTACTGAAAGCAGCAGTGAGGTTGTGACTCCGTCAACAAAGTGAAACATTCTAAAGTGACGGTATCGACAAACTGGTATCTTGTTGGGATAAATGTGTTCATTGCCAGGGGGACTATGTTGAGAAATTAATATATAGACATGAATAATAAAAGTGGAGAAAGTTAATAACGTTTGTTTTATTTCACAAGCTTTGAAAGTTTTATCATAAAAAATGTGCAGGCTTCACTTTCCAATATGCTGTTGTACATTCTCTCCATGGTCCACTATTGCCACAAAAGGAGTACTGTAGGGATTCCTGCATAGTTCAATGATCCATTTAGTTTGTTGATTTGTTATAATCTAGACTGGTGTGTACCTCTACCGTGGTCACTCGACGATTGCAGTTTCTTGATCTGTGTTCGTGCCTTTCGTTCTGGCTGTCTTCCGAGCACCGATTTTATTGGCGATTGTCGTGGTAGTGACCTCATTTATTTCCTACATCACGACTGTCTGCCCATACCGCCTTTCATGGTGGTGACTGTGTCTATGTGAACGTGAACATTTATTCGACCTATGCCACTGGCAGCATTTTTGTGTGTTGTCCGAGCGCTCGGAATGTCGATTGTAACTGTCTCAGGACTGAGTGTGACGGGCATGTGGAATTCGCTGCCCTTGCAGCCTCATGTATTAGATCTATGACATCTAAAAACATCTAAAAGCGATAAAAATGAGTCAAGGTCATCTTCAGGTACATTGATTGACTACTCAGTTATATCCATGGGCAACTTCGCCTTCAGTATTCTGAGAACATCGCAGTTGGAGACTGCCGAATATTTGGTGTTATTCAAGTACTTCTCCAAGCAGTTGTGTCAGCTGCCTTGTCTTTCGTTATGTGCCTTGGGGTTGAACGTCTCTTTGCGCTCATGCCCAGGACTTAGACAAGAAAGAGTTTTCAGATTCCTCATATGAGGGACAGATGCGAACAGCTTCTGTAGCGCAGAGAGTCATATAACATTGTACGAAAAACACTCACGAATTTTATTTTCTGAAATTCGTAACGCGAGCGTGGTAATATGCCCTGGAAGGCACGAATAAACACGATCGGGTGAATTGTCTGCGTGTTCGGATTAAATATATTTAACTGATGATGTTTAATCAAGTTTTTCTCCATTACCGCATTCGCCTTTAAAGGAATAGTGGATAAACTGTAGATTGCTTCACTTCCGCCTACAACAGCTGACAGCTGCTGCGATTTTTTCGCTGAGATTCACGAAGCTACAAGACGATTCACATTAAATGAGTCATCATCAGACGCTTCTGATAAAGTGTCTAATTCTATGATCTGACGTATAAGGTTTAACTCCTGCTTAAATGTGGTTACAGTCTTTTTCCCACTCACTAAAACTGGATTTGATTGAAACTTTAATCTCTACTATTTGCTTACTTATAGATTTTACTTGAGCATCTTGCTCTGTTTTAATAGTCTTGACTTGGTTGGTAACAGTTTCACCAACACATTTGTCCGTTTCTACTCTTTGCGAACGCAACTCATGTTCGACAGTTTGCTTTACCTGTTTGTCTCTGTCGCCTAACCGTCAACCTGCATCAGTTTTAAAACATTGCTGGTGCAGCTTAGATTGATCGGCAATAATTTACTTCTGATCAGGAGACATGTTTTCTGTTTTATCCGCAAGGTCTAATTGCGCCTTACGCTATCAACAGACGGCTTCTCTACTTTTTTTTTGTTTTTTTTGTTTTTTGCATCCATTCAGTTTGTCCTGCGCCGAATTAATTCTCTTCTGGTTTCGTCCAGAGCAGAAAGAACAGTTTACATGGCTGCAATAAGCGTAGTCACTTTCTTTAACATCTCACTAATCTGACTAACTGGATCTACGGAGGGATTTTCCTCGTTATCAGACTCCGTTTTGAATAAATATAGCCGCGCGGAATGGCTGCGCGGTTTAAGGCGCCATGCCACGGGTTGCACTCCCCTCCCACCGGAGGTTCGAGTCCTCCCTCGGGCATGGGTGTGTGTATGTTGTTCTTAGCATGGTTAGGTTAAGTTAGTTTAAGAAGTGTGTAAGTCTAGGGACCGCGGACCTCAGCAGTTTGGTCCCTTAGGAATTCACACACATTTGAATATTTTTGAATAAACACGAAAATTTAACTTCCCACGCTGAGTGATAATAGCCCAAAATGATGTTCTATCTATTTAAAAGGCACTATCTAGATCTAATACCTACTACCACATAATGACTGCCAAGATTTGAAGAGAGAAACTACGAGCGCTTCGCACTCACAAGACTGTACGTTGACAAATGACTGCCATCTCACAAATCACTAAGCTTTGTATTATGTGAACTGTAAACTTCCTGCACACTAAAATTTATAGTTAATACTACCATATGCAGGGAACTAGCTATTGAAGAAAGGGAAAGCATACACTTTTTCTTTTTTTATCCACTGGCTCTGTCATGTGTGACCTGGATCTTCTTCACGTCCTAGTATATTCTGTGCCTCTTATTGAGGTGGTTTTCATGAAACAAAGGAAAACAGTAAAATTAAGTCTTTTAATCGGTCGCCATCATGGCCTCTCAATGACGGTAAAAATATCGTTACGACTTCGGTTGGGCTCATGCTTAAAGGTGATGTGATACAACAGAGATAAAAATCTTATCTCTGCAAACATGCAGATATTTCGTGAAAGTAAAAATCTTAGTACTTCAGGACAGCTAACCGCTTGTCGCTGCAAATATTATTATATCAAATAAATGACCGTGATCAGTTATATTGAGGTAGAAATTGCACGTAATACTTGCAACAACGCGGATGATGCTGTAGTATACAGAGAAGTTGCTGCATTAGAAAATTGTAGCGAAATACAGGAAGATCTGCAGCGGATAGGCACTTGGTGCAGGGAGTGGCAACTGACCCTTAACATAGACAAATGTAATGTATTGCGAATACATAGAAAGAAGGATCCTTTATTGTATGATTATATGATAGCGGAACAAACACTGGTAGCAGTTACTTCTGTAAAATATCTGGGAGTATGCGTACGGAACGATTTGAAGTGGAATGATCATATAAAACTAATTGTTGGTAAGGCGGGTACCAGGTTGAGATTCATTGGGAGAGTGCTTAGAAGATGTAGTCCATCAACAAAGGAGGTGGCTTACAAAACACTCGTTCGACCTATACTTGAGTATTGCTCATCAGTGTGGGATCCGTACCAGGTCGGGTTGACGGAGGAGATAGAGAAGATCCAAAGAAGAGCGGCGCGTTTCGTCACTGGGTTATTTGGTAACCGTGATAGCGTTACGGAGATGTTTAATAAACTCAAGTGGCAGACTCTGCAAGAGAGGCGCTCTGCATCGCGGTGTAGCTTGCTCGCCAGGTTTCGAGAGGGTGTGTTTCTGGATGAGGTATCGAATATATTGCTTCCCCCTACTTATACTTCCCGAGGAGATCACGAATGTAAAATTAGAGAGATTAGAGCGCGCACGGAGGCTTTCAGACAGTCGTTCTTCCCGCGAACCATACGCGACTGGAACAGGAAAGGGAGGTAATGACAGTGGCACGTAAAGTGCCCTCCGCCACACACCGTTGGGTGGCTTGCGGAGTATCAATGTAGATGTAGATGTACAGAGAAGTAACCGTACCTTTGCCTGTACTTACAAGTAGGAGCTAATTAAATCGCAGCACACAGGAAATGACGCCACAACCCTGCTTGTTAAGCATGGGTGCAATGATTAATAATGATATACGTCATGTTAGCTACGACTGAATAGTTCTTAAATAAGTTTTTACATTTTTTGTAACTTCTTTAATTCAGCACAATACACTGTTAGTAGTCTACTACGGCTTCCTAACGCCTCCCCCAGCTTATATTCGCTTTAGCAGTGTAAACTGTTACAAGTTCCAAACAGAAATCATTCGGAGCTGCGTGATCCACGTCTAACTCCTAATAGAGACGCCAGAACAAGAAGATCGAAAATGGCGTGGGAGGTCCCATGTTCTAGAATAACAGAGACCAATGAGAACACGTCTCTGATTATAGCTCATTAGGCTAATTGATTTTCATTGAGTATTTTTACGGGTAGTATAACATTATCAATGTTGTGCACCTAAAATAGCGTTGATATACTTTTGTCTTACAGTCTTATACATCTGTTCTTTTTGCTTTAATCCAAAAGCAGATACCTGTTTCGTAGTAAGTCGGACGTTCATTTCTTAGAAAAATACCTTTTAACTCAGCACTGATAAACTCAACTTACTTTTGACCTTTTTCTGTCGGGGTTTAATAATTCAGCTCTATATTTCGGAATACTTTCGAGAGGTAAGGTTTCCATTCTAACAAAAAAATGCGAAAACAATACTTTACTTCGAAACGAAGTACAGTGTGATACAGTACATGAGCTCAGTACCCCGTGGTCTATTTACTTACACTTATGTAAAAGAATAATGAATAAAGCCTTCCAAACACTTTGCCATCACTTCCATGTCCACCCAAAATAAGCCAGTGTTTAACTATCTTATTTCTACTCTGCCACTGTTAATCATCAACAAAATACACTCCTGGAAATGGAAAAAAGAACACATTGACACCGGTGTGTCAGACCCACCATACTTGCTCCGGACACTGCGAGAGGGCTGTACAAGCAATGATCACACGCACGGCACAGCGGACACACCAGGAACCGCGGTGTTGGCCGTCGAATGGCGCTAGCTGCGCAGCATTTGTACACCGCCGCCGTCAGTGTCAGCCAGTTTGCCGTGGCATACGGAGCTCCATCGCAGTCTTTAACGCTGGTAGCATGCCGCGACAGCGTGGACGTGAACCGTATGTGCAGTTACCGGACTTTGAGCGAGGGCGTATAGTGGGCATGCGGAAGGCCGGGTGGACGTACCGCCGAATTGCTCAACACGTGGGGCGTGAGGTCTCCACAGTACATCGATGTTGTCGCCAGTGGTCGGCGGAAGGTGCACGTGCCCGTCGACCTGGGACCGGACCGCAGCGACGCACGGATGCACGCCAAGACCGTAGGATCCTACGCAGTGCCGTAGGGGACCGCACCGCCACTTCCCAGCAAATTAGGGACACTGTTGCTCCTGGGGTATCGGCGAGGACCATTCGCAACCGTCTCCATGAAGCTGGGCTACGGTCCCGCACACCGTTAGGCCGTCTTCCGCTCACGCCCCAACATCGTGCAGCCCGCCTCCAGTGGTGTCGCGACAGGCGTGAATGGAGGGACGAATGGAGACGTGTCGTCTTCAGCGATGAGAGTCGCTTCTGCTTTGGTGTCAATGATGGTCGTATGCGTGTTTGGCGCCGTGCAGGTGAGCGCCACAATCAGGACTGCATACGACCGAGGCACACAGGGCCAACACCCGGCATCATGGTGTGGGGAGCGATCTCCTACATTGGCCGTACACCACTGGTGATCGTCGAGGGGACACTGAATAGTGCACGGTACATCCAAACCGTCATCGAACCCATCGTTCTACCATTCCTAGACCGGCAAGGGAACTTGCTGTTCCAACAGGACAATGCACGTCCGCATGTATCCCGTGCCACCCAACGTGCTCTAGAAGGTGTAAGTCAACTACCCTGGCCAGCAAGATCTCCGGATCTGTCCCCCATTGAGCATGTTTGGGACTGGATGAAGCGTCGTCTCACGCGGTCTGCACGTCCAGCACGAACGCTGGTCCAACTGAGGCGCCAGGTGGAAATGGCATGGCAAGCCGTTCCACAGGACTACATCCAGCATCTCTACGATCGTCTCCATGGGAGAATAGCAGCCTGCATTGCTGGGAAAGGTGGATATACACTGTACTAGTGCCGACATTGTGCATGCTCTGTTGCCTGTGTCTATGTGCCTGTGGTTCTGTCAGTGTGATCATGTGATGTATCTGACCCCAGGAATGTGTCAGTAAAGTTTCCCCTTCCTGGGACAATGAATTCACGGTGTTCTTATTTCAATTTCCAGGAGTGTATATTATTCAGCTACAGTTTACTCCAGCGATCCAGAAAAAATCACTTTAATCGTACATACACATTATCAAATTATATTTCACCTCCATTATGTATTAACCACCTAACAATGCTTCAGGTCATTACAGCAGCCTAACAAAACGAAGGGCCACCTATTCTTTCAATTATAACAACATTCAAATTATTACAAATACTGAAGTATTTTTTAAAGAATGGGCTGACGAAATTCCGTTAATATCTTTTTTTCTCCTAAATACGCCGGTTTATCTATGATGGTGAAAGCTGCCGGCCCCTGCTAGTCATCAGAACATTTGCTAGAGCCCGGTCTCTCATTTCCTCCACGCACTCCGCATCGGAGATGAACGACCACATTTAAATTAACTGAAAAACACGTATTGTCAAGTAAACATGGATCTCGGAGTATTGGAAGAAATATGAGAAGGAACTTTTAATCACAGATCTTCCCAATACTTTTCACTAAAGGCACACGTTTCCGAGTAGGCTTCTTTGGAAAAGTATGACTTCACATACCCTCCACTTAATGTATATTTTCTCTTCAAATGATATTTATTAAACTGTAATAGATGAAGATCTTAGATACTAGTTAACTATATGCTTCCTGGACAACTGATTCTCACGATGGTTACTGTAACTCATCGTCTTGTATCTAAGCAGAATGTCTGTTCATTAATATTTGTTGCACCTCTCATGTGGTAGGTAGAGGAAAGAGAAGGGAACGCCCTGTTGACATCTGTACAGCTGATACGAAGAAGTTAAAAGCTGCTTTGAAAGCTACGAGGAGCAGCAACATCTTTCTTGCGTAGAGAAAGTCATCAGTGCTGTTTTAAATCCTATGTAAATCCTATGAAACTGTACGCTCTATACATTATTTAATTTATTTGCAAGAGAATAAAGTAGAATTTCGAATATAAGTATGGTGGTGTCTCCCTTCAGGATGTAGATTACACTCTACTATTACCGCAAAGAAATAAAAAAACATCAAGCTCAATTTTGACAATATACTTCCATGCATACAGTGGGCGAAATAAATGCATGACTGAAGCAGTAGTTATTAACGATTATCAGAAGGGTAGCATGTAACTTGAACATAAACAGTATTTTAACATTTCGTGAGCCACAGTCGAAGTTCTCTCTCTTTATTGATGTGTACTGAACCGAAAATTGTTAACTTGTAAACCAAAGCATAGTATTCGGTTAATAACAAGCCACACTAAGCAATGAAACAAGATTTCTATTAAGGCCGTAGAATGTAATTTGGAACCAGAGAAGCAATTTTCTCCCATTTAATTCGAAGATCTCAATAAATGTTCCATGTATCGAAAATTTCGCACATCTGCGTATCAGCGGAAGAGAAGTACGACTCCGAAATCAGGCCGTACTTACAAAATACGAAGTTTCTCAGTTCTATTCTACGTACATTCGGAGATCTCCAACAGCCCCGAGCCGTAAGAAACTTCTCGGAACATTCCTTTCCAGAAGAAACTTTCAGTCACTAATACCAGAATTTCCCTATAAAACCGTGTTCCTAATTTTTTTATCTTTCGCTTTGCAAACTGTAGAAGGGAATTTTTCGAGAAAAGAAAAACTCCGCAGCTATAAAAGAATAAGGGCTGCATCTAAACGTTCTGACAAGAAATATTTAACTGCTCTTGTAGAACCCTGAATGATTTAAGAAGGATAAAAGACAATCAATCGTGGAATGGCAATTTTAGTTATAATTAAAAGGGCATTTGACGGAGTAAACCAAAATAATAAGTACATATTCGTGACAAAGATAAACGTACTGATCATAGAAAATGGCGATGAGGCCTTAATCAGGTTACTGTGTGGAGACATACAGATTGCTGCCTAATCTTTCGAGGTAATAAACAGAAATTTGTTTCACTTAGACACTATGCAAGATTTTAAAGTTTTCTTTTAAAGTTTTTATAGTTCTAGAGATGAATCACAAATACAGATAGTTCTTAACGAAAATAGTTGTAAATTTACAGAAGTGTCTTTCAAGAAGAAATTTCGTATGAAGTGTATGAAGTCAGTAAAGCTATGGAGAAAAAAAAAGTAGAAAATTTAAATTGGAATAAATTAAATTCTTAAAAACAATATAAAAGTAAGTTGCAAAATTATATACATTCTATCTATGTAGGCAGTATAGTCTCCAACGTTAAAACCATGCTCAAATTTTTTTCTTGACACAAAAGAAAGTAGACAGCAAAATATGCAGCCCAGCCATATTTATGTGACCACCGCCTATGTTAAACGTCAGTATGCAATAACCATTCACATATAGCAGGTGGAGGTATACATAAACCATGTCGGAAGGACGCCGATAACAATGCAGTCATTGTTGCAATGCGGAAGTGAAGCGATCTGTTGACGTCCGAAAGAGAATCATCATAGGCTTTCGAGCGAAGGGTGCAAGCATTTCCAAAACGGCTAAGCTTGTAAACTGTTCGCCGTAGTTAACGTATACTATGTACAGCAAAATAGCGCTATCCAAACCCTGCGCCGGGGCAACTGTGATGCCTCAAGATCTGTAGATAACAGCTGCGGACATGTGTACGGTCGTAGAAACGAGCAAATGTTGAGCAACAATTGTTATTCAATTGTCTGTGAAATCTTATGGGACTTTAGTGCTAAGTTCATCAGTCCCTAAGCTTACACAATACTTAACCTAAATTGGCCTAAGGACAAACACACACACCCATGCCCGGGGGAGCACTCAAACCCCCGCCGGAATCAGCCGCAGTCCATGACTGCAGTGCCTTAGACCGCGCGGCTAATCCCGCGCGGCTGTTGAGCAACAGGCCGTCCATGTGAACCATGGGACCACCGTCAGTGTCTGCTTAACGATCGTTCAGTGGAAGATGCTGCGCATGGGTCTCAGCAAGAGGTACCTATTTCATGCATCCCTGCTGACTGTTGTTCATCTGTGACGAAGGCTGTAATTTGCACGCCATTACCGCAACTGGACGTCATATGTGTGGTGACAGATGACCTTTTCAGATGATCACTTTTTATGCTCCATCGGATTCATCGGATTGAAAGCAAACATCCTGCAACTATCCTCGGACGAGTCTAAGCCGAAGGGGTGAGGGGAGGGCATTATGACCTGTGGAATATTTTCGTGAAATTCCTGAGTGATCTCGTCATTCTGGAAGACACAGTGGCTGAACCCAAGTACCAATCCATCCTATCCATCCTTGGGGAGCCTGTCCATCCTTACATGCAGTTTGTTTTTCCTCGGCACTACGGCACCTAGCAGCAGGACAATGGAACGCGTCCCACAGCTCGTAGTGTACGTGCATGGTTCGAAGAGCACCAGGATGAGTTTACAATACTACTGTGGACACGAAGAATCCCGGATTTAAACCTAATCGAGACTCCGTGGGACCACCTCGACTGGGCTGTTCGCGCCATGGATCTTCAGTTGTGAAACCTAGCTCGCTGGGGTGGCATGGCTCTACATGCCTGCCGATACCTTCCTGAACCTCACTGACTCTCTCCCTGCACATCCCGCAGCGGAGGCAGTTCAAGCTTTTCACAGTTGATGATATTAAATGACTGGGTAGTAGCCTGCGTTGCCACTTCTTTTAGTAGCAGAACTTCTTTGGTTGTCATCTGCAGCACCCTTACAGCACAGCGGTACGTCAAAGATATTCTACGTTCCGTTTTGCTGCACTTCATGGCAACCAATCCTGGGCTTAGATTTTGACAAGAAAATGCCCACCCACACACATCAAGAGTTGTTGCTGCTTGACTTGGTGCATGCTAAGTCCTACCTTGACGCACTAGGTCGCCGGATCTCTCCCCAATCGAGGACGTTTGGAACATTATGAGCTGACTCCTCCAAGTAGCTCGGGATTTTGACGATCTAAGGCACCAACGGGGCATAATTTGGCAAATATCTCTCACGAGGACATCGAACAACCTAGTCAATAAATGCCAAGCCATATAACTGCCTGCATAAGGGCAGAGGTGGACCAACGTGTTATTTACTTGCTCAACTTGTGAAGCTCTTTCTCTTTGATAGTGCATGCCATTTTTCTGAAATGGTAATCATTTGTTTATCTGTAACGTTCCTCTTATCTACCGATGTCAGTCCCATTCTGATGATATCTTCGCTGCACATCGCTTCCTTGTCTAGGGGGTTATCAAAGCGCTTGCTGGGCTCTGTGTTTTCCTGCTAATTTATTCTGCTACTTTCACTATTTATCTCTTAAGGCGGCCAGTTGGTCTATTGTTGTATTGTTTTGCCCCCATTTCAGTTCACCGCTACCTAATTCTCCCTTTGAAACTATTAACAACTCTTACGTTGTTTTTATTTATCTAGATCCCATCTCCTTAGTCTCCCAACATTTCGCAGTTTTTTCAGCTTTCATCTGTAGTTAATAACTAATAAAACATTGTCAGACTCCACATCTGCCTCTGGAAATATTTTGCAGCACGAAACCTGGTTTTGAAATAAATGATATGTTCTATGTGAAACCTTCCAGTGTCTCCCGGTCTCTTGCATGTATATAGTATTCTTTCACGATTCATAAATTAAATGTCTGCAATTGTCAAATTGTGCTATTTGTAGAAGTCTGCCATGCTGTTTCCCCTATCAGTCATTTGCCTTAGGTCCGTATTCTCCCACTGGTTTTCCTTCTCTTCTCGCTCCACTTTCGAATTCGTGTCCACTGTCACGATTAAATGTTCATTTCTCGTAGCATACCAAGTCATTTTATTTTATTTCGTCACATATTTTTTAGTCTCTTCAGCATATCCTGAGCTGTAATAAAAGAACATTCGTGCTGTTGTGGCTGGCCCTGGTTTTACGTCTATGGCTCAAATGGCTCTGAGCACTATGGGACTTAACTTCTATGGTCATCAGTCTTTTACGTCTATCTTGGTTATGATAATCCGTTGATTATGTTGTTATAATAGTTCAACCAAATACATGTTTGCCATTCCTAGTTCTCTAGCCTACCATAACAATTAACGATTCTAATACTACATGCAAAAAAACCATAGAATGTCATTAGGTCCTTTTTTCTTCGGACAACATGTTAAATTAATTTTCTATTTAGCAAATGACGTACGTTGTAATAGAAGATAATGTTTAGAACGTTTCTCATTTACTTTATAAACGCGTTTATGGAATTATTTGGGCTTCTCTTGAATATATTGCTACGGCATATTTTTTTACCATTAGTCACAGGAAGGATAAGTTTTCACTATCTGTACCTCTCTCTTTTTAACACTGTCGTGCTACGCTTATCACCAGTGGCAAGTGAAATATCGCATGCTATTCACAAAGCCTCGAACGATTAGGAACGGCAACGAGTCTGCCGATTTCTACTTCCTTTTCTATAAATGAAAAAGTCATTCTCGCATCTGCTTTGCTCGCATTTTTCCTTTTGTTATCTGCAGCTGCTTCCAGTACTGGCCCCTCTTCTCGCGATATTCCCCTGTACTGTTTCCATGTGCCGCTGCCTTTGTTTGCGTTCTCTTTAACTTTCTCCCATCCCACTGCATTGGGAGGGCAGGCGTCAGCTCAACGGAACAGAGGGAACGAGCGGCCGTGTTTTTACGGCACACATCGGTTTAATTTAGTCATTCGCCTAAAAAACACCATTTGATTTGTATTTTCTCTCTGTGTGTGGGCGCTGGGTAGGGCACCCATTCTCATTCACGTGTATGCGTGTGAAAGAGACAGTGGGGCCATTAGCAAAGAGAGAATTTGAGAGATAGAAGGGGAGAGGGAGAGAGGGCGGGAGGGAGGGAGGAAGGGGAGGGGGCGGGAGAGAGAGAGGGAGTGAGAGACAGAGAGTGGGAGAGAAAAAGAGAGAATATATGCGTTTGATCGTGCCAGTGGGTGTACGTTTGTTTAAGTATGTGAATAAGAGACTGCTGCACTCGCAAACACGCCGACACGCACACCACACCTACACGCACGCTTGTATGCCCACCCACGATGAATTTTTTGGACGGGCTTAGTACGAGGGAGGGGGAAAGCGCGCCTAGCCGCACACTGGGGAGCGGTAGTGAACCCGAGACAAAAGCGCAGAGGCGGGCGCAACGGAAGTGCGCATCCAGCGCATCCACACCCCCTCCTCCTCCTACCCCACCACCCACCGTCACACACACATACACGACGTGCACTGGGACACGCGGGCGGCAAATCCGCAGCCCTGGATGGCCTCTTTTCACACACGGGGGGTCTCCTGTTGAGCGGCCTCTGAATAAATCGACTCTCACGTCGACACGGCAAAAGCAGAACGCCAGAGGTGAAGCCGCCGAGTTGTGCCCCTGAACTTTGTAGGCGACTTTCATCCGCGCAGACTACACCACCACCACGCATCATCAAGTTTGGCGTCTAAACTTCATAATGCTATCGTAGTGCAAGGGTGCAATGTTTCACTGCACTTTATCAGTGTGAACCGAAGAAGTCGGAAGGTGGGCGATGTGTAGTCGTAACACGCAGTGTATCACGTGACACACCAGCCCATTGCGTCCGACAGTAGCAAGCGTTTCAGAGTGGTCGTAGAACATTTAGTGTTGATTTTCATGTTAGTCTAGGCATGGTGAAGGTGCTCTAACAAAGGAGTGTTAATTCTGGGCGCTATAGAACAAACACGACAATTATTACGTTAAGAAGGGACCACGATAGTTTTCCGCTCATGGAAGTCTTAGGGAGAGCCAGCTGGAGACTGGGGTGTGTTCCAGAGAGAGTACACTGCCAACCCCGCAGTGTATGCTCCGGCCCTCTCTGCACAAAATGCTTCTTGCACCAACCTCCTTACCTGCACATCGCTATAGTACCAACACATTTGGAAAAAAGAAATACACATTAGTTTTGCAAATGAACGCCAGCCACCCTAAGCTCTGCTTGTCTCAGTTTTAATTATGCCATAATAATGGCTTATCATTGTAAAAATCCTCATTAATTCCTCCCAGTTTTCCTCTTTTATCGAACATTTCTACCTTCTCAGGAGAAGTATTTTGATGCCTCGCCATTTGTATTTTCAAAAACAAATTTCATTATTCTGTCTGAGATTCCTTCCATATCTACAGCATCGTTTATGAAGCAATGAAGAATAGTAAAATGTAACAATATTGTTGCTTTGCCGGCAAGAGAGGTTAAAAAGTTTACAGGTTTGTTTGTACAGTGTCAACTATTAAAATAAGAAGATTAAAAACCGATGAAAACTATTCCTTTATATAGTTTACCATGAAAATGCAGATGACGATGGTATGGCCGGTGATAAGATGTTACGAGCAGTATCTTTCAGGTCACCTCCCAGTGTGGCCCATATGTCACACAAGGTGTCTGACACCAGTCTACAATTTGTCATTAGATGCCAAAGTGACCAGTGGCAGTGGTGTAACTCGGTCTGTTGGTCCAATACTACAGATTCTTCTTCTAACCCTGTAACACCCTGGGGCAGCCTGTCGATACAGACAACCTCGCCCATCACATCAGTGCTTGTCCACTGACGATGTGCATCAGAATTGTCAGCTGCTTCCACAGCAGTGGCCCCCACACTGGACTCCACCTGATGTCAATTGCCGCTGACTCTAGCCGTGCCACGAACGATGACTCACGCCGTGCCAGGAAAGCTAGGAGTGACGCTATGACTGTACTTGAGCTGCTGCATGCGACTCTCTGTTTGGAATCGAATCTCAGATTTGCACATCTGCGACCTGGGCCGGCGGAAAGAGAAGCTTGCAGTGAAATTCAATTCCTCGTCACACTCTTGCCGCCCTCCTCCTCCTCTCAAACCTACTCCCACTAAACTGGAGGAAGTGACAGCCGTAAAACAGTCAAAACAAGTATTAGATACACAACAAGAATAACGACCAGTGCCCGCTGCTGAGGCATAAGTTAAAACTAACCACTTACTCAGAGAGAAAAGAGTCCTGCATTTCTTGTTGCCCATGGCAGTGACCGAACAACACCTCGTGCCACGCCCACGCTGGAAAAAAGTCCCACAAGTACACAGAAGGAAACAACTCATTAACACTGGGGTCTTTACTTCGCCCACCCCAAAAACATAACCCCTACTATAACACTCAAATCCATCTTGCTGTCCTGCAAGGATGACGCTGACCATAAATCGCTTACAACAACATATACTTGTACAGCCCTTCCTTGCCAATCATTTAATGTGTCCCTGCCTTTACTCTTTTTCACATCTGGCGTGGTATGTAAATGTTCCTAGACTGCAGCAATAATATCTCCCCATTGGGCACGCTCCCGTAAGGATTGGCCAAAGACAGTCACTGTTAAGTACGTGCACGTATAATTAATATTTTCTACTACGTATTTGAAAAAATCTTACTGTTGTTCTTAGGTCAGGTTGTAGATGGTTTTAGCTAGCACTATGGGTGCAATATCAGTCGTCAGGAAGAGTGGCAGTCCTGTCTCAACTGCGGTACACAAACAGGTACTGTGAGGAGAAAGCCTCATTCTGGAGGTACGTATGCGGGGTAAAAGAAACGTGTGTGCTGCTCAGCACTGGCCACAAGGAGCAGTGTATGAAGTGGGTAGCCAAAATTTACAAACGACTGCAAATCAATGGAGGGCCGTTTTCGTGATGGATCAGACTCAGTTTAGCTATGAAACTGACAAAAGACATTTTTAAAGGATTTGTTCCGAAGCCGCGACTTGTTTGCGCTGAACAACCCAGTATGATCGCAAAAAAAGAAAAAATAGAGTCGCACTCTTGAGAGTTCCACGCAGACTTGTTTATGTACGAAGATAGTTCATCCATCCCGGGAATCGAGACACTCGACGATTTTTGCCTGTTGTCGATATAATAAATATGCCGTGTGACTGGGGCCTCCCCTCGAGTGGACCGTTCGCCGCGTGCAAGTCTTTCAATCTGACGCCTCTTCGTTGACTTGCGCCACGATAGGGATGAAATGATGATGATTAGGACAACAAAACATCAAGTCCCCGAGCGAATAAAATATCCGACCCAGCCGGGAATCGAACCCGGGCCCTTAGGATTGACACTCTGTCGCGCTGACCACTTTTTTTTTTTTTTTTTTGAAGTTTCATTTTGTTCGTTTTCTTTCGATGCATCTGCTCGGGGCGGACGTCACAAGACATCCGTCCAAATTGATCGTTGGTTCCTTGACTCAGTTTTTTTTTTTTTTTTTTTTATTATTGCAGAGAGCACGCAGCCCTCTGACCGAACACGCTGAGCTACCGTGCCGGCAGACGACTCAGCTACCGTACTTGTTGATATCAATGTCTGACGCAGCACTTTTAAAAGTTCCGAGGATTGTAAGTTTTAGGCTTAAATTTTCTGACAATTTCGCATTTGCTATTGCAGTTCCTATCAAAAAGCGATCTTAAGAGATGGACAGACAGTTGGATAACAAATGACAATTTTTTTCCTTATGATCTAATTACATATTAACAAATTTAGGATTTTTTCCTTTACTTGTACTGCGAACCTGCTGCTTGCCAAGTTTCATGATTCTAGATCAACGGGAGGTGCCGTGTAAGTTTTGATGAGTGAGTTCGCGAGTGTCTAAATACGTGACAAACATGGCCGTATCTTTCGATCTCTGACTTACAAGCTTAAAGTTTTTGTGCAACTAGGGAACTATAGAGCTTAGTATGTGATATGGCCGTATCTTTCGATTTCTGTGACTTAGAAGCTTCAAGTTTTTATGCAACTAGGGAACTGTAGAGCTTGGTATGTGGCTGCGTAATGAAGTTGGACTTGATACGTCTAGCTGTTCGTGAGAAAAAGGATTCTAACAATTGGACAGACAGATGGATACTTAGGTAATTCTGTAAGGATTCCGTTTTTGTCCAATGAGGTACTGCATAATGGAAAAGGAAGATTAGTATTTAACGTACCGTCGACAACGAGGTCACTAGAGACAGAGCCCAAGCTATAATGTCTTCATTAACGATTGGGAAGGAAATTGGCCTCGCTCTTTCAAAGGAACCATTCTGGCATTTGTCTGGACAATTTATTGAAATCATAGGAAACCTAAGTCCGCCCTGATAGCTGAGTGGTCAGCGTGACGGATTGCCGTCCTGCGGGCCCGGGTTCGATTCCCGGCTGGGTCGGAGGTTTTCTCCGCTCACTGACTAGGTGTTGTGTTGTCTTCATCATCATTTCATTCTCATCCGGCGCGCAGGCCACCCAATGTGGCGTCGAATGTAATAAGACCCGCACCAAGGCGGCCGGACCTGCCCCGCAAGGGGCCTCCCTGCCAATGACGCCAAACGCTCATTTCCATAGGAAACCTAAATCTGGATGGCTGGACATGGATTTTAAACACTGTACTCCCGAATGCCGGTCCAGTGCGTCAACCACTGCCTCACCTTGCTCGGTCAGTGTAGGCATGCGCGTGTTTTTGTACGAATTTAGTTGTGTACTCAGACCTCCAGGTACTTCGAAGTGAATTTCTGAATACTATGGTCTACGAAGATATTATCCATGATTCTTATGTATGTGGACTAGCTTCTAATTTCTAATTACAAGATAAAAATATGGAATACATGCGTCCTGTCCCATGAACATTTATCTACAGCAGCAAATAATACAGCGATCAGAACAGCAGCCTCCCCCTCCTGATTGATCTGAATTTCACGAGTTGTGTTTTTTATTCTCTTTATTCGCTCGCTGTTCCACCCATGTCTCCTCTCCACACTCTTACCGTCCTGAGAGCAGTGCTGCCAGAAAAATTACAATTACTCCCTATAAACCACAAAAGCACCATCATTTGGAAGCACCAACACCGTTGCACGGTATAGTTCTATGTTGTTCGAGATAACAATATTCCCAGTATTGAGGATAGGCGTACTACATGTCAGACTCACAAACACGTTTTAATAAAATGGTCTCGTGATTCCAGCTACGTCAAGCTATAGAAATGACGTACTCTAAGCTTTATGAAAATAAGTACATTGCCGAAAACTGTGTATTGATATTCCATTAACGCTACGTCTTATTTACTTTCACTAAGTTTCATCACTGGTATTTCGGTTGCTTACCTCAGCTAGACGAAGTGGGTTAATGTAGAATAAATACTGGAATTTTCTATTTAAACTCATTCTCCATAAAGCCTGGATCCTTCACGGTGTAATTTTCACATCTATGGTGACTTGAAGCAAGACATGCGTGGGCGTCGGGTTCAGTCGGACGAGGAAGTTCAAGAGTGGGTGAGGGTATGGATCCGACAGTGGTCGACAGCGTTCTGCGAAACAGGAATCGATTGTGACTCGTCTCCCAGTGCGATAAACGTCTTTAACACTTGTGGTGATTACTTTTGAATGGAACCATTCAATGGTCTCGTTGTGGTGGCTGTTCGGTTTCCATTTGATTGCCCCTTATACAAGCTTATTCAGTATTCAGATAATTTGGAATTCTTGTGCGGTTATTTTTCATCATTCAGTTCTATACGCTAATCCTCACATGTACTCTTTTAAGAACTTCCTTTATGGATGTACTGCGTTCGGTTTCATTATATTGAAAGACAAAAGACAATAAACCGCCTTCAGCAGAGGTGATCATATTTTTAAATGTAATTTTTAGCCAGCGTGGTAACTGCGAGTTGCAATAGAGTTTCAAGACACAGATATTTAACTCCAATACCAGCCCATTTCAATTTATTAACCGTTGTAGGATACAATGTACAAGTCCTGCACATTGCACAAATCACAGCTTTAAGCTGTGCTTCATTAACAAGTAATACAGACAGTGCGTCGCCACATTCTATCTGTTGAATGGATTAAGGTCTCAATTTATCTTAATTTATAGCATATGTTCAATTCAACTTCCATTACTCCGTTGCGTTATGAGAAAGTTCCTGGAAACTGAAGCATGAAATATAGTCAGATAGCGTTTTTGTTCACAATTTCATGTAATAAAAACACTGAGGTCACAGTAGAACTCACAGGGTAGTGACAGTTCTTTAGCATAAAAGTAGGACTTAATCTGAGGAAGAAAGTTCTGAAAACATATGTTTGGAAAACACTATTGTATAGTAGTGAATCACAGACAGTAGGAAAACCAGAAAAGAAGACAACAGAAAAGTTTTAGTTGTGGTATCATAAAAGAATATTAAAAATTAGGTGGATTCATAAGATAAAGAACGATGAGGGTTTCCACAGAACTGGCGAAGAAACGAACATACAGAAAACACTCACAAGAATAAAAGGACAAGATAACTGAGCATACGTTCAGGTATCAGGAAATAACTTCCATCGTAGTAGCGGGAATTGTAACGGATAAAAACTGTAGATGAAAACAAAGATTCAAATACATCCATCGAATAACTGAGAACGTAGGGTGCATTGGTACTCGGAGATGAAGGGTTCATAAAAAAGGATTTCGTGGTGGTACGCATCAAGCCAGTCAGGAGGTTGATAACACAAGGAAAGAAAAACCAAACTGAAACAAATTCATAGATGATATTTTTCAGTATGTTCTCTCCTCAAACTCTCACTGTAAGATCCGTCCATAACATATCTTATTGTTCCAGTTTCATTCGTTTTACGTTGTACTCGGATCTGTAAAACGTAAGGACGAAGGTAACTTTCGTATGATGTGTCACTGCCAAGTAACATAGCACCACGAAAGTTGGGCCCTACATAGAAAGAACTGCTACAGTATAATACAGTACACTGAATGACATACACAATGAGATGAAAAGAAACGACAATTTTATTCAAAGGCAACAATTATATTAAAGTCAACACGATTTGTAATGGTCCTATGGGCATTACAGACGACGGGACTGGGTCATACTAGGATGTGTGAACATCACGGAGAGCAAATCATGCAGGCCACACCGCTGGGAAGGAGTTCTTGTCTTAGGACGAACCATTCCTCCACCAGCGTGGTTGACACTGCTCGATGGTTGCTGATCCGTGTGGATGTGCTGTAATGCATCCCACAACTTCTCGATGGAGTTTAAGTCAGAGGAACGGGCAGACCGGTCCACTCGCCGAAATTCCTCTCGTAGTCCTACACCGGCGCAATTGGATGCGGTCAAGCATTTTCATCTATAAAAATGAAGTCAGAGCCGAATGCAGCCGTGAAAAGACTCATTTGGAGAAGGAGTACTATAACATTGACCCCTGAGTGTACAGGGAGTTCAGTATGCGCGTGCAACATCAAGTCTTCCCTTACCGTAGAACCTGCACCATAGAAATTATCACATTACATACCCTTATATGGTGAGTGGTGGGAACGCTCGACGCAGCTAAAAGACTACAACATGGCATTTGAATCTTCACAGCTCTGGACGGCTGTTCATTACTGCGTGCCACCTAAGAACAGGTTACCTCTCACGATGGCGTGAAGAGTTGGTATGAATGTATCAGCTGTGGAATGGATCATGTATGTAATGTGGTCGATGTGGTCCTGAATGCTATGTCAGTGCTCAACTTTGCTTTTCTGAGTGTCCACTAGGAGCTTTTTTCTGGTCTTTGTACAAGGTGTCAGATATGGGAAAGTGGTCGCAGGAGTGGAGACCATCTACCACTGTTCACTGAGCACATTATGCGAGATCAGGACGGAGAAAGACCCTGTTGCTATGAAAGATGAGTCATTTTTCCCTATATTCAGGATGTATATCTTTCCTGATCTTCATATTTCCAACCAATCGACCCCAGCTTGAATGTAAATATTTGTTTGCTTTAGCATTTTTTTACTCGAAACTAGATGTTTTTTGGACCAGTTAACACACACTAGGGGAGATTTGCATCATTTTCACAGCTCACGAGCTTCATAGCCTTAATTTCCAGAAGTAGTATAACCCTCACAATCAAATGGCAAAGTCTATGACACTTAAAAAATTGAAACGGAAACCAAATTAGTTTGTACAGATGACAATTTAAGCTTTAGAAATCGACCTTAATGTTACTGCGTAAGAATGGCGGATTGAAAAGTAAAGGACAGTAGTTGTTTTCTCAAGGCTTGGATTCACTCTTTTCATTATGGTCTGTAAACCAGCAAAACCTTCCTTTACCCATTCTTTTCGTAGTACCATAAGGTTTTCGTTTATTAATTCGTCACATGACACCACATCAAGGCTGTAATTTTGTGTTTTATACCGTTTAGCTATAGGGTGACAATTATTGAACTTTATAAAAAAAACTAAATTTGTTCCAAACTACGGCGTGCACACACTTTATTCAACATGTAAACGTCACTACAGACATTCGGATTTAGGTTATGACATGTTCGATATACCTGCCATCAGTGCCGATGGTGTGACGCAGACGAATAACGAAATTCTGCGTGACCCGCTGATGTGTCAGAACATCGATGCTGTCGGATGAACGCCTGAAAGGCTATTTTCAGCTCAGGAATGGTTTTGGGGTTATTACTGTACACCTTGTCTTTAATATAGCCTACAAAAAGGAGTCGCATGTGTTCAGGTCCGGAGAATATGGCGGCCAATCGACGCCCATGCCAGTGCCCCTGGGTACCCTAGAGCCAGAATGGGGTCCCCAAAGTGCTCCTCCAGGACGTAAAACACTCCTGGTTCGATGGGGTCGAGTTCGGTCTTGCATGAACCACATCTTGTCGAACTTTCGATAACGGGAATGGAATCACCTTCCAAAACCTTCACGTACCGTTCGATAGCCACCGTGCCATCGAGGATATCGCCCCGATTGTTCCGTGACTAGGCACTGCACACCCCACAGCCACCCGCTGAGGATGAAGAGACATCTCGATCGCGAAATGCGGATTCTCAGTACCCCAAATGCTCCAGTTTTGCTTATTGAGGAACCCGTCCAAATGAAAGTTGATTTCGTCGCTAAATCAAACCATAATGCGCATACTAATTCCCATCATGCACCGCGGCCAACCGTCCAGGTTGAACGTTCTAATGCAAACCGTTCAGAAGTTATGACAATTTTATTTCATGTAGTTCAATAATTGTCACCCTGTCCATTGGGGTACTCGCTAAGTTCATACACTACTGGCCATTAAAATTGCTACACGAAGAAGAAATGCAGATGATAAACGGGTATTCATTGGACAAATATATTATACTAGAATTGACACGTGATTACATTTCCACGAGATTTGGGTGCATACATCCTGAGAAATCAGAACCCAGAACAACAACCTGTGGCCGTAATAACGGCCATGATCCTCCTGGGCATTGAGTCAAACAGAGCTCGGAGGCGTGTACAGGTACAGCTGCCCATGCAGCTTCAACACGATACCACAGTTCATCAAGAGTAGTGACTGGCGTATTGTGACAAGCCAGTTGCTCGGCCACCATTGGCCAGACGCTATCAATTGGTGAGAGATCTGGAGAATGTGCTGGCCAGGGCAGCAGTCGAACATTTTCTGTATCCAGAAAGGCCCGTACAGGACCTGCAACATGCGGTCGTGAATTATCCTGCTGAAATGTAGGGTTTCACAGGGATCGAATGAAGGGTAGAGCCACGGGTCGTAACACATCTGAAATGTTACGTCCACTGTTCAAAGTGCCGTCAATGCGAACAAGAGGTGACCGAGACGTATAACCAATGGCACCCCATACCATCACGCGGGGTGATACGCCAGTATGGCGATGACGAATACACGCTTACAATGTGCGTTCACCGCGATGTCGCCAAACACGGATGCGACCATCATGATGCTGTAAACAGAACCTGGATTCATCCGAAAAAATGACGTTTTGCCGTTCGTGGACCCAGGTTCGTCGTTGAGTACACCATCGTAGGCGCTCCTGTCTGTGATGCAGCGTCAAGGGTAACCGCAGCCATGGTCTCCGAGCTGATAGTCCATGCTGCTGCAAACGTCGTCGAACTGTTCGTGCAGATGGTTGTTGTCTTACAAACGTCCATCTGTTGACTCAGGGATCGAGGCGTGGCTGCACGATCCGCTACAGCCATACGGATAAGATGCCTGGCATCTCGACTGCTAGTGATACGAGGCCGTTGGGATCCAGCACGGCGTTCCGTATTACCCTCCTGAACCCACCGATTCCATATTCTGCTAACAGTCATTGGATCTCGACCAACGCGAGCAGCAATGTCGCGATACGATAAACCGCAATCACGATAAGCTACAATCCGACCTTTATCAAAGTCAGAAACGTGATGGTACGCATTTCTCCTCCTTACACGAGGCATCACAACTACGTTTCACCAGGCAACGCCGGTCAACTGCTGTTTGTGTATGAGAAATCGGTTGGAAACTTTCCTCATGTCAGTACGTTGTAGGTGTCGCCACCGGCGCCAACCTTGTGTGAATGCTCTGAAAAGCTAATAACTTGCATATCACAGCATCTTCTTCCTGTCGGTTAAATTTCGCGTCTGTAGCACGTCATCTTCGTGGTGTAGCAATTTTAATAGCCAGTAGTACAGATTTAATTTTGTTACCTGACAGTTTAGATCACCAATATACCATTTCAGAGTCTTTTCATTGATTACAGGCCACTGATAACGGCAACCAAAACCTTTTTCCGTGTAAAATGGGGACATATTGGCGAAAATACCATGCTCCCTGTTAACAGTCGCGAAAATATTTTGATACGACTGTACCCTGTTACTACCACTGCTTCCGTTTTTTTTACTTGGCATTTATGGGTGGCCATATGTATTAGCGTGCGGAAATTTTCCCTAAATTTACTAGTGACATGTATAGGTGAGTATGCTAATCGATGTGAGACCACAGTTATGTCTCTACCTTTCGTTGATACTGAGTCTTGCAGAAATGAGGTCAGATTTTCTATCTCGGTGATTCTGAGTTTCTTGTCTATTATGACCCACATTTCTCATTAGTCTGCCCTCTTAAATCCATCCCAAAAGTCTCACTTCTATCAATTTCCGTTTTTAGTCATTTTTATGTAGCGAGTAGCAGGTGAGATCGATTCCTTTTCAGGAATTCTTCAAAGTCTGGCGTATCGTCGAAAATGTTTCGACCGATGATCACTAAGATTTTAATAGTCACGTCTGAGTAGATGTTTGTCTGGGGTTTACACTGGTACCTCCTCCTGATCTACTACAGCTATCATTATCTTGACTGGGGGGAGAGTAGCCAACTCTAAAAAACATTTGCGTGAAATCGGCACATAGTGAGCCTGCATCTACAGTGCACTCATGAACCGTTATGAGGATCTCCCAAATCTCACCCTAAAGGCCAAGTCCAAAAAGTCGTACCCTAGCTTGTCAAACTGGAAACTCTCTGCTTCAAGCCTTCTACTCCAAAAGGGGGCACTATTAGTTCTGGGGAGAATGCTGCAGAACGTGAGCTTTACTGATGTTGTAACGTATAAATGAGTCACAGCGCATTAGAGAGTGTGAATGCATACCCATCCATCTGTGCTCGAGGCAATGTCTTCGGGTGTGTATGTGTGTGTGTGTGTGTGTGTGTGTGTGTGTGTGTGTGTGTGGGCGTGCGCTCGGGTGCTTGCATGTGCGACGGCCAGGTGTGCGAAGGACCGGGTGTGCGAATGACAGAATGAGCTTATTCACATCTCGTAGTACAACAGAACAATGAGAATTTCTTTGATCTACCCACCACTGGGTAGCAGTGCGCATCATGATTCACAAGAAGTGGTATTAACCACTTCCAAAGATGTGCACACAATACTTAATTCTATTAAAAATGTAAAGTCGTATGGGATGAATGGTGGCGAGACCCGAAGGGCAAGTTAAGCCGCGTATTTGGAAAAGTTTGCCGAAGTTAAGCCGCGTATTTGGAAAAGTTTGCCCTATCCTTCACGCCTGTAGGCAACTTTCCTTCTAGAAGAATGACGGCTGTGTACGGAAGTCTATGTTGAAGTGACTGTGATGGGTGTGTGTGTGTGTGTGTGTGTGTGTGTGTGTGTGTGTGCGTTGGAGATGAGGAGAGATAGTAGAGGGTGAAACCTAGTCCTCTCAAAGAGCAACAAGGAGGCCTCAGAGTTTAACATCCCAATCGAAGGACGGATTCCCATAAACAATGTCACATGTCCTCACACATGAGACACAGCGGAGAGTTTTGGAACGGAGTCCAGGACATTTGGAGGAAACTGGTGGTCAGGGTCTTCGCACAACCACCCCTCCTATTCTCTCTACCGTATTCTCTTACTGTAAAGACAAAAGGCGTACCTGGACGGTCATCCATCCAAGTTCTCAACTTCTCTGAACTGCCGGGAAACAGTGTATACATCTCAGCATGGCCGTTGACTGCAATTGTTTTAATTGTATGTAATGTGTTTTGTAAATTTCTGATGCAGTGTATTTGTCAAAATCTCGCTAATTATCATTTGCATTGTTTATTTTTAACATGAGAGAATAAGCTTTCGTGAAATGTTTAATTTGTGTGAATTTACTAGTGATTTGCTCGTAGGTACAGCTGGCGAGACATAGCGCATAACTGGATAAATAAAGACTTTGAAGCATTTATGGTACGATGTATTACAGTTCTGAGTGTGAAGACAATGCGGCATAAGATGATAGTGCAACGTGTTTTTAATGCGAAGTTCTATTCCTTGGCGGCAAAACAGCGTGAAGTGGGACTGCAATATACATTTTAATGCGATACGGATGTACCTATAGAGTAATGTGAGCGTTGTAACCTCCCCGTGAATATATAAAGTCAATGTTAGGTGAAATGTTGTCTTTCCACAAAACTGAATAATAAAAATGAGCTAAGTGTAACCTCCCCGCAAAATTTTAAAAGACAATAATTGAATAAAAATGCAAATAGTGCCAAATGTTAGCTTCCCACAGTAATAAAACTCAATGATAATAAAAATGTGCAAAAAATAATAATTCCCCACAAAATTAACGTTAAGATGAACCTGATAAATTTTATAAGGGCAGCTGCGCTGACCTTCAGCCCTGTGAAATAATTGAACCTGAATAGAGAAACCAAAATTCTGACCTCAGTAAAACTGCATCTACATCTGCTCTTATTTTTCGGCACAGCTCCGTGCAATGCTGGCCCGTATTTAATTTTGATTCTTGGAGGGAATGCATGGGAAATATTATTTAACTTGAAATGAATCTTTTTGTTTAAAACAGTTACTTTAAAAGAAAATTTTTATTGGGGCAATTCTTGAACAAATTAATTACAATTAACATATGTTATTAGCTGAGCACAATGCTGCTTCATTACCTTCGATAACAATATACCTCGTCCAGAACCGTGACCAGAGACCCATGTCGACGCCCGCTCAGTACAACCGTCCATTCGCTACAGCTACTGCCGACTCCTCACACACAACTACTGTTCCTGCCGACTCACTACACGCAACTTCCCACTGAGTCCAACTCACAACTGAACACTCGCGCGGTCAAGCGCAGACTAGCAACGATAAATAACTCTCTGGTCAGAGATTCTGTCATGCCTCGCCATCGCTGTTAATGAATACACTGAATACATACGTGTTTCAGCGTATGAACATGAGTTTTCGTCGAACTAAGTTGTCAGAAGTTCCTTGAAGAAACTTCAGGGCACATATTAAGATAATACCCATTAAAGCTCACAGGAAGGGAGTACTTAGCCAGCTCTGGAAAGAGACGTATAAGTGGTGTGCTAGACTTCACTGTAAGTGAAATACGCTCCAGTTATGCCTTATCTGAGAAATTCTGAGGTATTTAAAGATAATAGCTCTCCTCCCTCAATACCTAAGTCTAAAACTGTCCACGAAAATTGAATTTCAATCATTTTGGTGGACAAGGACTAAAGAACTGTTTCAGCCTGCCTGTACGATAAAAGAGAGCAATATTATTGTTAGTCATAAAATAAACTGCTTTCTTTTTTTAAGAGGAAATCATCAGTATAAGGTTATACACTTTGCACCAGATGTGTCAGTATCAGTATTTGTAAGAGCTGTGGACCAGGTAGTGAGGGCAAGAGTTAGTCCATAATTAACCATGCATGTGGACAATCTACTAATCGTTATATTTCGATTAAAATTACTTAGTGATTGATATATTGTACTGGAAGGTCCCAGTGTTTCCGGATTGCAGCCAGCCACTCTTCACAAGGCACTGGCACATATCTATAAACAGCAAGCACGTAACACTGAGGAAAGAACTACAACTAATCGGTGGCTGGACCCTACCTCTAGACTCACTGAAATGTCAATCACAAAGTGATTTTAACTGGACTATACTAAATACTGAGGACAATAATGCAAGATTTTAGATGAAGCTCTTCAAGCTTTATGCAAGTTACGTATTATTTTTAGACTGAATATGTCAGGATTTGTAAATATTGTATTGCCAATTTTGAGGTATATAATTTCTACAGGTGCGTTTACAAAGGCCCATAAAAAATTTAAAGCCATTCAAAAGTGCTCACTTCCCAGTAATAAGAGACAGTTAAATTGATGTTTAAGAATTTGTGGAGTTCATACAAAAGTTGTAAAAGTACAATGTTTCAACCACCTACATTTAACAATTATTTTACAGTCAAGAGTTGATCAAAAAATCTTTCGAGGATTTAAAAGAAAAATTGTCGAGACATCAGGTTTTGAACCATCTTGATCTAAACTAACAACTTTGTTTGGGAACAAACAGCAGTATGTATGGGATTGGAATACAATTATTTCAAAACTCTGGAACTGATGAAAAGAAAGATTTTTGGGCGATTGTTTTCACCGGTAGAGTTTTCGGTATTTGGGAAGAAATACAGTATCTCAAAAACGAAGGCTCTTGAAGAAACCTGGGGATTTCAAAAGTTCAAAAATTACCTGTGGGAGCACAAAGAAAATGTCTATATTGACCATAGATCAGCAACTTTCCCAACAATCCGTAGGTCGCATGGGCTTTTGGTTCTGATATTTTGCATCCGCTAATCCCAAATGTCACAGATGACCTACAGCAAAGGGGGACGCCCCATATGATGACGCAAATTAACAGTTTGCACACCGTAAGTCCTTACGTAATACGTTCTCGAAAACACAGTTCTTTCGACGGAACTCGTATGCCTTACCTAGCTTCGTTTCCCACGCTTTTTGATACCACAAAACGTACGCTGTACATCTCTTCATTCAGACTGCATGCGTAGTTTATGTGCTTTCCAGCACAATTTTGATGGTTCTTTCGGATATGGATACTTACTACGAACTTCAGATGTATTTTGTGGAAGTTTCAACAGTTTAGGTAACAAATACAGGCTTACATTATTGAAAAATATCGTTCAAATAACGTGAATGTAACTATAAAATCAAATACCGCATCAAAATATTTTGTACTGTTCTTTCAGCTGTTTAAATGTGTATTTATTTATTCAATGACAGATAAAAATGAGACTGCTAGTACTGTTGCTTCTCCTGATACATCACAAAACGTGATTACTAACGTGAGCAGATGCTCCAGTGTTGACAACCGGTCTAACTGACCAGTGTCCAATTGCCCTAGCGGTGCAATATTGCAACTGGATGGAAACTGTACTGAATTTGAATGTTTCTCAGCATAATTCAACAATGAGATGCTAAAATCAATAGAAGTTGAAAGAAACAGGTATGCAGGACTAAAAATTCATGATATGAAAAATAAGTCTATGAAGAAGAATTCCATGTGGCATCGATGGTCAGTTTTAAAATACATGGAATATAATGGTTTTTCTCAGTATTTTGCAAATGAATGTAGTGAAGTTGCCAAAAATACTTCATGGACAAGCAGGCTAAATGAGTAGAGACATATTTACTTCCATTTAGTTTATGAAAACACGAAATTCATGAATATGCCCTTCAGATGTATAATAGGATTTCGAATTTATATGAAAAACAAATCAAATCTATGCACCATCAAACTTTATTTAATGTGAATCAATAACAGGTTATTTTTTTAATTACGGAATATACATAGGTATAGCAAACAAAGCAGATAACTCTGTCTTGTCCACAACTGTGAGGCTGTGCGGAGATTATTTTGGCAAAGCACACTGCTTTTACATGGACAGGTTCTACACAAACCCTGCTGTGTTGGATTGTCTGTGGCAGAATTAAACCTTGGTTGTAGGCACTTTAATGCAAAACAGGAAGGGTGTGCCTGATGAAATGAAGATTGTAAAGCTTAGAAAGAGGGAAATGATGGTTTGAAGGAAGAAACATTTACTTGTCGTAAAACTGAAGTCAGCCAGTGATGTGTACAGTCTTTCAACCAGACATCGAGCAGATTCAAGTGTAACTACCACCAGAAGCAAAGAAGGACAAGCAGACAGACGTAAACCAGATGCTGCACTAGACTACAACAAGGAAAACCTGGAGTAGACAGAGTTAAACAGCTATCAAGTTATTATCCTTTCTGTCGGAAGACAATGAAGTGGTGCAAGATGGTTTTCTTTCATTTGTTTCTTTTAGCAGTAGTGAATAGCTGGGTTGTGTAGAAACAAACAACAAAAAAGACATCAAGGCCTTAGGTAAACAGCTAGCCAGTCATGATGGTGTGGAGTTTCAGGATTCAACAGGTGGACCATCACCAAGTATAGACAGGGTGTTTGGTCGACACCTCGCAGGAAAGATTCCTGCTACTACATGTAAGCAGATAGAGGGAGAAAAGTAACTTGAAAAGAGTAAGAAAATAAACACTATGGTTGTGTAAGCAGTGTGATGTGGGGCTCTGCATACAAGACTGTTTCAAAGAGTACCATACCCGCGTAAATTGTGCTTGATATAACAAAACCTGAACTTCTACACTGAAATTTTCTTGTTCGCATATGTTTCTTCCAATAAAATACGTTCTTTTGTACATGCTTATTTCTTGCAAACATTCAAAAGTTTGAGTTTTAGAAACTACCATCTGTTTTTTGTTTTGCGGAAGAAAATTCAATTTTCAAAATTGTAGAAAAAATACTAGTTTCATTCAGGAAATAAATGTATAACAGCATTAGAAAGAGGAAGTTTCTAACTTCAGTGGTAATAGGTTAGCAGCTTTATATTTTCTTCGTGATTCTTAAAAAAAAAAAAAAAAAAAAAAAAAAAAACTTAAAATCGACATAAAAGAATCAGTCCTCAGGGACAGAACCTGTGTAAATGGCTCAGCGTGGAAAGTGTCAATTAAATAAAATAATAATTTTGCATGACAGAAACGTCTCACTGAATGACAATAATGACAATTAATAGGTGTGGCCCAGTCAAGCAAGTCAATACGCATATAGACATATTAATGAGAGAAGGGATCATCTAATCTATAACAGAAACGAGTGGTCATTATAACATATATTATTGAAAAGTGAGATAAGTAATCGAACATTAAATATGTGGATAATAGATTCTAACGACGCACTTTAGCTTTGGCGCAGATCGATGGATGATAAAGGCAAAGTTATGTGAATAATACGACCAATGACTGTAAGCATCGTTAGTAAATTACAGAAAGGACGCCGGCCGGGGTGGCCGAGCGGTTCTAGGCGCTACAGTCTGGAACCGCGCGAGCGCTACGGTCGCAGGTTCGAATCCTGCCTCGGGCATGGGTGTGTGTGATGTCCTTAGGTTAGTTAGGTTTAAGTAGTTCTAAGTTCTAGGGGACTGATGACCTCAGAAGTTAAGTCCCGTAGTGCTCAGAGCCATTTGAACCAACAGAAAGAACACGGAAAAATTCATTGCGGAAGAGAATTGAAGGCTTACTTTTTCAAAACCCCGTAACTGTTTCCATTCCGACGCACAAGCTTGAAATTTGACCCAAAGACGAATGCACACTTCCTGCAACGTCGCCCTCGGGCTCGACGACACTTCAAACACCAAAAAAAGAAAAGGTCACTAATCAGGAACGCCACCATGAACGTCTTTCTAGTGGGTGGCTGAGGAAAATCCTACCGTTCGGAATCGACATGAAAACGCCTTTGGAAGTGGCATGAAGCGCGTTGATTTCCATACATTCCGTGGTAAAAAACTACAGTTCGCAGTGCGACGATCAGCAGGACGACGTTCTTGACAAAGCTTGACACTGATACCAACCACTGGGTATTCCAACCATACTTTAAGGACGTCATGGAGCTGCAATCGCGTACAATGTGATCCTAACACTTTGGAGTGTAGCCTTCGAGTGGTGTGATAGCAGGGACTTGCAACATTAACTTGTGGATGAATGAAACGCCAAAGTGTTTCTCTAAGACCTCCCAAGTTCAGCAACAACCTCGGTGCTACCCACACACCATCGTAGAGCACATAACGAATTTACATGTGAGAAACGTCGACACATATTCAGCCTCGTGTCTGCTCTAGCACCTGAAGACAGGCAGTCCCGACTTAAAGAGTGTTGAAGTGGTCGACTAACCCTCAGGTGCCAGAGCTACAGAGAGACTGAACGTGTGTCCAAGCTTCTTACAGGTACGTTTGTAACGTGTTCAACTAAGGTGTGTGCGTGGTACCGAGGGTGTTGCCGAAATGGCTCACGGCCAGACCAAAACTTCCATATGTCATCTACCATGCGTCTATAAACGGTACTCGTAAATTCATTATGTATATTCCCGTATAGGTGAGACATTTTATTTGAAAGTCGCTTGCCCGGTGTCGGGCACACATTTCCAAAGGAACAGGCACTGCGGATACTACAGCCGTTATGAAATGCATTAAACGTATTCGCAATTGCGAATATGCACATTAGCTGTAGAATGGAATGAAGACAATGAAAATTTGTGCCGGACTGGGACTCGAACCCGCACTTCCCGCTTATCGCGAGCGGTGGCCTTACCATTTGGTTATCCGTGCACGACTCACGTCCACACCCAAACGTCAACCATGCGTATACAAGCCGTAATCGTACATCCACTATGTATATTCCCGTACTGCTGAGACATTTTACTTAATTTACTTTAAAGCCGCTTGCCCGGTTTCAGCAGATAAATACGATAGTGCAGTGCCTGTGTTATTCCGAACTGCAACGTAAAGATCCTTCCGACATGCATGCATAATGGATGTACTAGCACAGGATGTACACACATGGTTGCCGCGCGGTGTAGCCGAGCGGTCTCAGGCGCCTTACCACGGTTGGCGCGGCTCCCCCCGTCGGAAGTTCGAGTCCTCCTTCGGGCATGGCTGTGTGTGTTGTTCTTAGCATAAGTTAGTTTAAGTAGTGTGTAAGTCTAGGGACCAATGACCTCAGCAGTTTGGTCCCTTAGGAATTCACACACATTTGAACATATTGAAAGGTGGCTACACTGAGCCACAGCGCCAGAGATTGCGCCAAAGAGTATTATTCAGCCGCCTCCACTGGCAGTTCTTATCGAGAAGTCGTGGTGGAGAGTGCTTGTTGAGATGTGGTAGTGGAGAGTGCTTGTTGAGAAGTAGCAGTAGGCAGTGCTTGTTGAGATGTTGCAGTAGCGAGTCGTAGTTGAGAAGTTGCGGTAGTGAGTGGTTGTTCAGAACTTGTAGTATTGTTTTGATGGGCTAGACACCAGATGTTGTTGGATTGAGGATGCTGTAATGATCAGAGTGTGCTTTTCGTCAACATATATGAAGGTAAAAAATTCCTTTTTTTTTCATTATTTCAATGTCTTAAACAATAATGCCTCTTGGTCACAGGTTCAGTCAACAAAGCATCTGGCTCGTGTTCTTGTATTAGACTGTATTTCTGGTTTCTATGTGCAATTATAGTATTTCTGTTTATTTTTGTAATTACTTCAGTATAAATGGTATTTGAAATAGCTTGTCGTATTGACGAAGAACCGTGCCAGATGTGTACGTTGAATCACACTTCCACACACAGAACAGCGACACTTGTGTTTTGTTGTTTCCTAGGTTTTATAGTTGCTGGGGACTTAATTAATTAATTGTGTTAACGGAAATTTCGTTTCATTCTTTGTTGTTGATCTATGCAGTCAGATTGCGTACAAATACTAATCAGGGCGAACCGGTTACGAGACTGCGTAACCGGACAGACAGCGACTGAAAATTCAAAGTATTTGCATTATATAAAATAAATAAGCCCCCATGCACGTGGCGACCGCTGCTTCCGATCGTCCCTTGGAATTCTTCTGATAGTAAAAGTAGCAGACAGTAGTATTGTTGTAGTAATTTTTAGTTTAGTAATTGTAGTCTATATTGCATGTGTAGATTTGGTAATTGTCATTCTTCTAATGCTATTTTTTGCAGAATTTAATTTTTGTTGTTTTGTATATGGGTTTGACAATTTTGTGCAATTATGAAGATTTCAATTGTTCGTTAATCGTGTTTGAGGGAAACATTTCGTGTGAATGGTATTGTTGGAGATAAAGTCTCATTGTGTGCAATTTTCGTATAGTGACGAGTTTGGCATGTTTTGTAAATGATTACGCGATCGATGAAAAAGACAAAGATGATGGATAGTCAGAATAACGAAATTGTTGACATGGCGAACTCGCCAACACAGGAGAACGGGATGATCAGTAAGGAAGTGGAAAACAATTTAATAACTCGGGAAAATAGTCCGGAAACAGTTCAAAATTTTTGCAATCAAAAAATTTTCAGAATACGAGATTAACGACAGAAGATTTTGGAATAGTATCGAACAAAGACAGCTTTACTGCTATGACGAAGGAAGTTAATTTTGCGGGAAATGTTAGGGGCGAAAAAAATTTCGAACCAGTTAATATGGAACAGTTGATGAGTGCAATATTAAATTTGGGATCACGGTTAGAAACCAAGATGAAAGCAATGGCAACACGGTTAGACTCACAAATAGGAACAATTAAAACCGAGATGGAAACAATGGAAACACAGTTAGGCTCACGAATAGGGACATGTTTCAAAAACATGAAAGATGAATCAAACAAGGAAATTAGAGAAGAAGTGCAACCGATTTTGAATGCTCACAATAATAGTTTAATTTCAATAGATATTAGACAAGAGGAACAGGACAGAGAACACGAAGAAAGAGATCGCGCGATAGTACAAAAATTTTCAGAGTTAAATTTACAACGTGCACACGATAAGGAAGAAATACTTGAAAGAATCGAGGAATCTGTACCAAAATGACAAAATAAATAACCTAACACAACAGTATGAACAGTTAACTACTAAATGTGTTAATACTGAAACCCGAGTCGCGACACTTACGGAAGACGTAAATAAACAGAAAGAACAAATAGGTGACTTATCGGAAAGAGTTGAGGAGATTGCAGATAAATTGACAAGTCTTAGTTTAAATGGGGACAGAGATTCAGATGATACAGCTCCATTGCCATTTGCAGAAACAGAAGAGTACCAGAACATAAATAAGCATGTTGAAAATCAGGGAAAATTTAATGAACGCGCTAAAAGGGAATTTGAGGTATTACGAAAGCAAGTCAAACAAATCGAAGGCGAAATCGTAGGAAAAGACTGCAGAAGAAATTTAGAATCACAGATAGCAGAAGGGTTTGAAGAAAATAATTTGTTTCATTTACGAGATGCAACAAGAGGGCGCCAGGCGCGCGAACTTGACAATAATCGACATTCGGACTGGGACAGACGCGGTAGGTCTTTGTCGCCACGAGGCGAAAACTTTGACTATAAACACTTTTTAACTGTTCGGAAATTTAAGATCTTTCGCAATTCTAAGAATGACATACATCCATGTTCATGGTTAGATCAATTTATGTACGCACTTTCACCAAATTGGCCACTAAGTCACAAACTGGAGTTTATGAGCGGCTATTTACGTCCTCAGGGGATTCGCTACACTAAGTGAATATGTGCCGTAGCGTGCACAGGGCCCCGAGCTGTATTAGTGCTATTTCCCTTTTAGTTTTCTGCACTGCTGCCTACTCTTTTACTGTTCTTTGTATCTACAAAACAACTCTTCAACTATCAATCTATCTAGAGAGTCGGTAAAGAATAACCGGTTATGACTATTTTACCCGAAAGTGATTTCGAAAATTACCGTCTGGACTTACTGTATCTTCAGCAGCATTCATTCTTAGTTTAAACGAAATTTTACCTGTTTATCTTCGTGACAATATTACTTCATATGTTGACGATATTCTTATTGCTAAACATTCTTAGAGTGAGCATAACAAAATTTTGGATTCATTATTACGTATTTTTGCAAGAGTTGGCATTACAGTGAACTTGGAAAAATCTGAATTTGGTCGTTCTCAGGTGAAATTTCTTGGTCATATTATTTCTACAGAAGGTATTCTTCCTGATCCAGAGAAACTAGACGTTATTCGTAATTATGCTGTTCCTACTACAAAACGTGATGTTCGTAGTTTCCTTGGTGTCTGTAATTTTCTTAGACGCTTTGTTAGATTGGACAATTTGGGCACACCTCGTTTATGTGAACTATCTGGAAAGAATTGTAATTGGTGTTGAGATCAGGAAGCTCAATCAGAATTTGAACAACTTCGTGATGCTTTAGTTACTGCTCCACTTCTTTCACATCCGGATTTATCTAAAGATTTTTGTTTGGCGACGGACTCATCATACAAAGGCCTAGGTGCACATTTATTTCAAGAGAGAGAAGAAAACGGCGTTGTAGTACAGATAACTATTGCATTTAGAAGTCGTGTTCTCTCTAAATCAGAAAAGAATTATTCGATTACGGAACTTGAGGCCTTGGCTGTTGTATGGGCTTTCTCAAAATTTCGGACATTTTTGCATGGCAGACATACTAAGGTTTACACTGATCATCGAGCTCTGGAATTTCTTATGTCAATAAAATTAACACATGGAAGATTGTCACGATGGGCGCTGTACTACAGGAATTTGATTTTAGTATTGTTTACATACAGCGTTCTTCAAATATTATTGCTGATGCTTTATCGCGTGCACCTATGGGTTTGAAACAAAGTGCTGAAGAGGACTGCAAAGAAAACAATTATTGTTTGATGTATATTCAAGGTGTTGCATTTGAAAATTTTATTTCCTCTTCGCTCCAGGACATCGCTAAGGAGCAAAATAAGGATCCAATCTGGAAGGACATTAAGGAGAAGTGGAGGAGACAGGAAAGCGTAGCGAGTAGACAGTATTATTTAGTTCGCAATGATATTCTTTTTAAACGAAAATCGGTCGACAACTCTGTTTGGTTAGTTTGTATTCCTGATGAGTGGGTCAATAAATTGATTTGGTACACACATTTCAGTTATGCACACTTTCGTCCCAGAAAATGCTTTCATAAATTACGAGAAAATTGCTACTTCAGTAATATGGAAAAACGTATTCGATCTGTTCTTGCCAAATGCAAATTATGTCAAAAGGCTAAGCCGCCATCTATTTCTCACAGAGCACCGTTGTTTCCTATCATTCCAGCGAAATTAAAGGAGATGGCTGCAGTCGATTTGTTCGGTCCAGTGGTTCGTTCTACTAATGGTTTTGCGTACATTTTGGTAGCAGTGGAATTGACATCAAAATATGTGTGTTTTACACCTTTACGCAAAGCAACAGCTCGTTCAGTATCTAATGCTTTCATCAAACATTTTCTTAAAGAAGTGGGTCATGTTGATAAGGTTATATCAGATAATGGATCACAGTTTCGCTCTAAAATTTGGCTTCGTACTCTACTGCATCGTAAGATTAAACCAATTTTCATTTCACTTTTTCACCCTCAATCTAATGCTTCAGAGAGATGGATGAAGGAAATCAATAAATTGTGTCGACTTTATTGTCATCAGAATCACAGAACGTGCGATCAGTATCTTCATATTTTTCAAAACATTCTGAATGAACTCCCTAATGATTCAACTTCTTTACCGCCTATATTGATATTAAAAAATAAAGCACCGACAAATCGCATTTCTGAAATCGTTCCTTTTCCGCCTACACGGAAACTGCGGCATTCTGAAGTTGTCAACCTGGCTCTACAAAATATTGCGTCTGCGGCTGCTAGAAGAGAGAAATCAGCTAAGCGCCCTGGTCGTTTAAAAAACCTTGTCAGTTGGTCAAAAGGTGTTAATTCTCACCGTTTGTCTCACAAAGGAAAAGGCTTGTGTCGCAGATTTTTTCTGCTTTATAACGGTCCATATAGAGTTCGCAAAATTATTCATGATAACACTGTCGAAGTAGAAACTCTTAAATCTCGGCGCTCTAAGGGAATACATCATATATCGAACGTTAAAATTTTTGTGGAATGACATACTTTTGAGACATCAACAGATATACGTAAACACACGGAGAGCACAAGGATACGGCGCCATACTCAAAGCAACAGTAAAGTCTGCGCGGCGCACAAGGCAGTCGTTGACCGCAAACAATTACTTTCTACGTCACGCGAACCTACAGCTGATGAGCGCTCAGTGCGAATGCACTGACAGCCGTAAACAAATACACAATCTTATTTCTCCGATTAAATTCAGTATAAAGCTATAGTGACTTGATAAATTATGTTATTAACGTTCAGTATTTTTCAGGATACGGTTGTATAAAATATTTAAGACCTTCAGGTAAATTCTGTGTGTGTGTGTGTCCCACGTTAAGAAGACTTGCTATGGAGAAAATTTCAGGAAGAAGTAATTTCGAAGAAAAAAGTAATAAACCAAAAAGGTAACTGTTAATTGAGTTTATTTTTCAGGTAACATATTTCCACTTAGGTACGTACTTTAGACGTAATTTGCTGCTCGCGATTACGTGATTTATACTTTGTGCTAAATTTTATGTTCTATGAATTTACTTGTGAAGCGACGTGCTTGCGTACATTAACTGATTTTGACAATGATTGATTAATGAACAGGGTTGTTACTTATGTATATTATGCATCGCTTGGCTGCTATGCTTTTTCACTGATGTCATATTTTTTATGTGCCTGCTGTGCTTATTTATTTAAATTATAATTGTCACCTGATTAATTGTACTGATATGGTTATTTATGTAAGTCATACTTTGTGATTTATCTGCTTGCGCCTTCATGTTTACTTATTAGATTACATATGAACATTTATTTGCTTATGCTGATATGATGCTAATGACCTGTTTATTATGTAAGATACATAATTGCTGCTTGCGTATGGATTGCATATTTATACATTTCTGTTTGTTGTCATAACTACTCTTTAATTTCGTATATAGAAATGCTGATATACTGTGTACGAACATGGAGTTTAGGTCACACTATGGTATTAATTATAGATTGATCGCTTGGCAGAGCCTCGTTGTAGGAATTGTGCTGCATCCACTTGTTGACATTCTGTTCTCCACTGGTATATTTACTCGCTATTGCAGGTTTTGCTTACGCTCAGTGCCTTATATTTTTAAGATAAGAAAATGAACTGCTGTTATTCTACGAACGACATTGGTACAAGGAACTTCGTTGAAGTCACAGGAGCTGGAGGTTTTATGGAAGCTGTATAAATTTATGCTAATAGGAAGGAAGCTAACGACAAGACATACCAACAGTAGGTTTAGACCATTGACAGTTATTACACTGCATTCTTCGTGAGCAATTGAAATAGCAAGTGACACTTGACACAAGAAATACTCCACATGTTTGCTTCTGTTTTGCCATGATTCTTGAAGTGGTGTACACACTGTGAATTATTACTATCATTAATACTCCGTACTCATACTTACTTACTGAAACTTATTCAAACTAAAGGCTGTTACACGTCATGTATGCATTTCTTTTATTTTATGATGGACAAGGTAACCAAAATGTATTTTATAATTCATAATGAGTAGAAGATTTGGGTCAGATGGATTACACAGAGGTTGTGTGTGGACACTGTGTCTTCGGATTGCATGGAATGATGAATTGAAGTTTGCACTAGGATTTTATCTGTACTTGTTCGAGGAGACTGACTAGAGGAAAGAGTTGTTATGGAAGTGAAATGATATTGGCGATAAGGTTTATATGTATCGACATATTGAAGAGGTATTATTGAGGTATTGAGATTATGTGATGCTGATGACTATTAGTGGACGAGAGGTAAGGTAAATGATATTGATGATAAGGTTTATATGTATCGACGTAAGAGGTATTATTGAAGTATTAAGATTATGTGATGCTGATGATTATTGGCGTATTGGTGGATAAGAGGTAAAGTAAGTGAGGAGCATTTTTTTTTTGTTGGTCTATGTGGAACAAGGGGGATGAAGATAGCAGACTAGAACACTCAAGTGGAAAGAAGATTGTCTACACACACACTTTGTTAAATCACTAAGCAGTATAGACTTTTTTTTTGGACAGAGGAAGTATTTGCATATCTTGGCACACTGACAGTTGTTCAGAAACCGTACATTTTGATTTGGCTTGGCAAACATTGGTCTTGACATGATGACTACGACGTTGACTAACTATTATTGACTGTTATACATTGCTGCCACTACTACTTGATACACAAGTTGAACATAAAATTTTGGACAGAATTGCATTTACACAGTTAACACTATTCAATTACACAGTAGTACTTAATGTGGATGAAAGATGAGTGAGTGTGTTTTGTGTGTTTTCCTTTCCTAATCCCAAATAATCGGTACCGACCTACCTCCTAAATATTATTTTACTTGTTTGTTGTGGCTTGCACTGACACCCAGAAATATTATAGGTTTACTGATATTTGTGTGTTTCTAATAGTTAATATGACAATTATCTGATATCATTTGTGTGTTTATTATAATTTGTATGTTTAGTGTAAGACCATTGATAATAATTTTGTAAAAGCAATTGTGTGTGCCTTCAAACTGTTGTTCGTACTTGCACCTGTTCCACAATGCTGGGTGCCACTAATGGAACTGCTTCTACTGAGAAGATGTCACTTTTGGGTGTCTGCACCTGTTCAACATTGCTGGGTGTCACTAATGGAACTGCTTCCACTGAAATGATGTCACTTGTTGCTGTCTGCACCTGTTCAACATTGCTGGGTGCCACTGATGGACTGCTTCTACCGAAATGATGTCACTTGTTGGTGTCTGCAACTGCTCAACATTACTGGGTGCCACTGATGGAACTGCTTCTACTGAAATAATGTTACTTGTTACTGTCTGCACCTGTTCAACATTACTGGGTGCCACTGATGGAACTGCTTCTACTGAAATGATGTCATTTGTTGGTGTCTGCACCTGCTCAACATTACTGTGTGCCACTGAGGGACTGCTTCTACTGAAATGTTGTCACTTGTTGGTGTCTGCACCTGCTCAACATTACTGGGTGCTATTGATTGACTAATACTTATGTTAACTATTATGTAAAATCATATGTATGCAAGCATTTGTATTCCTTACTGTATTTTATATATTAGGTTATGGAATAGTCAGTGCAAAGCCAAAATTTATTTAGTGAAGTGATATTTACTTATTAATATTATCTTCTATTTTTGTCTGTATTTTTTTGGACGAATTTGGTGGTATTTTCACCACCAATTCTGGCAAAAATACCATCAAATTCTGGCCCGTGGAGGAGGGGCATATGAAAGGTGGCTACACTGAGCCACAGCGCCAGAGATTGCGCCAAAGAGTATTATTCATCCGCCTCCACTAGCAGTTCTTATCGAGAAGTCGTGGTGGAGAGTGCTTGTTGAGATGTTATAGTGGAGAGTGCTTGTTGAGAAGTAGCAGTAGGCAGTGCTTGTTGAGATGTTCCAGTAGCGAGTCGTAGTTGAGAAGTTGCGGTAGTGAGTGCTTGTTCAGAACTTGTAGTATTATTTTGATGGGCTAGACACCAGATGTTGTTGGATTGGGGATGCTGTAATGATCAGAGTGTGCTTTTCGTCAATATATATGAAGGTAAAAAATTCCTTTTTTTTCATTATTTCAATGTCTTAAACAATAATGCCTCTTGGTCACAAGTTCAGTCAACAAAGCATCTGGCTCGTGTTCTTGTATTAGACTGTATTTCTGGTTTCTATGTGCAATTATAGTATTTCTGTTTATTTTTGTAATTACTTCAGTATAAATGGTATTTAAAATATCTTGTCGTATTGACGAAGAACCGTGCCAGATGTGTACGTTGAATCACACTTCCACACACAGAACAGCGACACTTGTGTTTTGTTGTTTCCTAGGTTTTATAGTTGCTGGGGACTTAATTAATTAATTGTGTTAACGGAAATTTCGTTTCATTCTTTGTTGTTGTTCTATGCAGTCAGATTGCGTACAAATACTAATCAGGGCCAACCGGTTACGAGACTGCGTAACCGGACAGACAGCGACTGAAAATTCAAAGTATTTGCATTATATAAAATAAATAAGCCCCCATGCAATATTTTTTAGACGCATGATTGACGATGTATGGAAATTTGGGTCTGACCGTGAGCTGTGCTCAGTTAGCCTGATGGTGAGGCGACCGCTCGTGATAAGCGGTTCTCCGTCCGACAGACGTTTTCACTGTCGTCATTCCATTTTACAGCAACGCCTATATTCGCCTCAATGCCTGTCGCTTTGAACATATAAAGGCACTTTGCGCCGTATTCAGAATATCACAGGCATGGCAGTACGATATTTATCTGCCGATACTGGGCGAGAGACTTCGAGCAAAATGTCTCACACGTACGGGATATACACAATGGACGTACGAGTACAGGCTGTAGAGGCGTGGTTGAAACATATGGAATTTTGGGTCTGGCCGTGAAACGTGCACGGGCAACCAAATGGTAAGGCGACCGCTTCGGATAAGCGGGAAATCTGGGTTCGAGTCCCGCTTCAGCACGTTTAATGTATTTAATAACGGCTACACTCGCCGCAGTGCCTGTTTCTTTGGATATGCATGCATGTCCAAAGATATCTAGCATCGTATTCAGAATAACACAGGCATTGCACTGTCGCATGTCCAATGTGACTGCAGCCCCATGATGTCCTTAGGATAGGGCTGAAACGCCCAGAAATTGATAGAAGTGTCTAACGTCGTCAAGAACGTCGTCCTGCTGTTCATAGCACTCCCATTTGTCGTTTTCAACAGTGAAATGTGTGGCAATCAACGTCCCAAAGGAAGGGATCGTTTAATTGACGCACTTTATGCCACACCGAAAGGCCTTTTTCATGTCGATTCTGAACGCCAGTCTGCCTGAAATGTGTTCCTCAGCAGCCGGCCGCTGTAGTCGAACGGTTCTAGCCGCTTCAGTCCGGAACCGCGCTGCTGCTACGGTCGCAGGTTCGATTCCTGCCTCGGGCATGGATGTGTGAGATGTCCTTAGGTTAGTTAGGTTTAAATAGTTCTAAGTTCCAGTGGACTGATGACCTCAGATGTTAAGTCCCATAGTGCTCAGAGCCATTTGAACCATTTGTATTCCTCAGCCATCCATTATAAAAGGCTTGATTGCAACGCTGCGTGTCGCAGTTCTGACCTCCAAAGCAGAAGCATCAAACGAATGGCTAAAATGTGGGTAAGGGGATGTGTGACGACCTTTCCATTGTGTGACACGTCCATGGTGGCGTTGGGAAGAATTGTGGTAAAATTTGGTGCGAATGTGACACCATTAACTCACCTTACCGCTCACATGAACTTCTGAGATGTCACCTCCTTTTTGCATGTGTCGACATCTTGGTGTTTGAATCATCGCAGACCTCGTCAGTGACGTTGCAGGGCTCCGCGGTTTTACACAGGTACGCGGAAGGCTGTAAGCATCTTTGATATGAATTTCGAACTTATGCCTCTAAGGGGAAGACAATTACGGAGTTTCGAATAAGTGACCCTTTAATTTTGTTGCGCAGTCTAGGATCGAGCAGCAGCGGGATCGCCAAAGCCCATACTGAAAACAAACTGGCTGGCTGCGAAATATTAAAACGGAATAGTTTTCTCCTGGTAGGAGTGAACTAATACTGCGTCCCCACAGAGACGGCGATCGCAACGATGGCCCATATTACCAACTGATATCGTAATGCGGAAAGCAGTGGCAATAGCGGCTGTACTCAGTACTCGTGTGAAAACATGTTCCTCTGTGATCAGAAGGCACGCTCTGTCATTGCTCTCCATAGCTTGGCGTGAAGTCATCGCTCTTCAAGCTCCTAGTCTTAAGCATTCTCTACAATCACCTGACGTGAAGTGTTCTCTTTCTGGACACTTTCTGACTTCGCTGTTTCTATTAGAGGAGGGATCTCGACGGCCAACTGTGGTAGACATTCTGAGCCCAGTTCAGTAAAACTTTAAGATATTAAACAATCTTCTAATCTTTCGGATTTTTGCTATTTCCACCCGATAGTGCTGCAGAGTAGGGAGGTATGCAGAAAATCGTCCACATTTGAAGATAAAATTTCGAAACACACTTATAAGACGCCCGACACGTGCTCTACAGAAAATAACAGTAAGAACCAACTTGAAAGCTGGATTCTGAAAATTTAAACCGAACGTTTTTTTGTGATATCGCTCCTGAGACAAGGAAGTTTCACACGATAGCCTCTGGGAAGTGACACTTGGATAGAGATCAAAAATTGTTGAAATGACTCGAAACACAATGGGACTTAACATCTGAGGTCATCAGTCCCTAGACTTAGAAACTACTTAAAGCTAACTAACCTAAGGATATCACACACATCCTTGCCCGTGGCAGGATTCGAACCTGCGACCGTAGCAGGCGCGCGGTTCCTGACTGAAGAGCCTAGAACCGCTCGGCCACAGCGGCCGGCCGGATAGAGATCCTCATCTTTTAAAAGTGCTTCTACGAGCATAGCTGTATTTTCTCGTCAGAAAAAAGTCCCGCCTGGAAAATGTGAGCGAGGGAACTGAGTGTTGGTCTGTCTACATGAGGTTTCAGTTTTGCCATGCATTCTGAATATTTTTATGGTAGCCATCTCCTATAAAAAGAACTCTTATCGCTTGTTAGCCAGCTCTTAGGCTTCTAACTGTGAAGTCCCTTCACCATGCTAAAAAGGGATGTGAAAAGAAAGCAATAAAACTGATAGTCATTTTAGGTACTAAATCTCAATGGCAATTAATAAATGAAAAGCACTAGTTTGGTTTTGTTCTACAGTAATACTTTCATCGTGTTAACTGGTTTAAGGCCATCTTCTGTTATGTAAATGTAATACTGTAGACCAAAGAAAACTAGTGCTTTTCATTTATTATAATGTTGTTTTACCAAGAAACGACGGAAGATTCAGATAACACTCGATTGCAATTATTATGCAGCACCAGTGACAGACGCCTTGAGCAAGGGTAATGAGCATAAAGATATTCTGAAATATGTTGGGTGACAGTTTCAGAGGAAATGGGCACCTAACAGTTGCTATATAGCAGATTAAGAAGGTGAGCATTCTTCCTCCAGCAATTCCAATCTGATATTAATTATGTAAAAGGGGTTGATAATACTGATTTTTTATCCAAGTTATCAACTGGAGAGGAGATGGTATGGCAACAGATAATGAAAAAGAACATTTAAAATATTTTATATAAAGAGAATTGGACTGCAAAGATAAGTGAGGGCTTGTCTTGAGGCACAGATTTTTTTCCGTCGTTCTATTTGAAAGTGAAACAGGAAAGGAAATGACTAGTAGTGGTACAGTGTACTCACCGCCGCACACTGTATGGTAGTTTGCAGAGCATGTACGAAGATGTAGATGTAGATGTAGAACTTGCAAAAATATACAGATATAACAGACTAATGAAGAAATCTAGAAACTGGTATAGATAAGGTTAGGGGAAGAGAGATAGAATAACCAGCTTGAAATTTATAAAATTCATGAAGTGATATTGCTTAGAAGGACAAATTAACATCCAGATGACGTGGGTATGTTGATTCAAAAAACATATATACAAAGCAATTGACTACATACGCCCTAGTTATGCTCATGTAAGTTCCAAGAAAGGTTTTGAAAAATTAAAAGAGCATATCTATTTTGATATTATGTTCAGGAGGTTCCAAAAAAGGACCAAAACATGTGACAGGAGTCAATCAGTTATGGTTAGTAATAAGACCAGTGGACTACCAACATTAAATGTAAAATGTAATGATATTATAGAATTGGTAGCTGTACACTTACATGACCCACCGACAAAAACAAAAGAGGTCTTAGTTACAGATTTTTTGTTCTCGGAGTAGAGTCAAATTGGTGGGCCTATACGTTGTATGACAACCTACATACAAAGCTTTGTTTAAGTAGATGAAGAAACACTATTTTGTTAAAAATGGGAGACCAAGAACTATTCTTTTAGACAATGGTTCTCCGTTCACTTCGGAAACCTGGAACAAGAGTTCGAATTACATGGGGTTACTGTTGTTTGCATTTCATGATAGCATCCAGCTAGCAGCCTTTCGGAGAAACGTATGAGGGAAAATTTGCTGGTTTCGGAGGACCTATTGCATATAAGCCATACTGCCTGGATAACATCAGAACAAGACATTTCGGCTAAAATTTGTAGAATGCGAAACTGTTGCTCAAAACTGTTGATTTACTGGGAAATATGTTAAAAACGAAATTCGTAAGCCTCTGAATATTTAACTCCTTGTTCTCTGTGACCCCTTCAGGGGCAGATTTGTGGTTTTATGTCAAAACCCGGGACCGATTGTTGAAGGCCTACCACCTTGTCTAATAAACATTGTGCTATCAAGGAAACTCCCACCACGTGGTGACCTAACATCCTCTGCCGTCTTTGTATCCGCCATACTAAGCTCAGCCATGGTGTTGTTAGTATGCTATGAACTGCCCTCTCCCCTTTGTTGTTGGTGGGCCCCCCTCACAGTGATCCATATCTTGCTGGTCTCCACCCACATTTTGGCCCTTCACATTATATATGTTTGCCTAACACGCGTTGTTACACCTGTCCTCAATCTTCTTTACAAACGTTTATTGTCATTCCACGTTTAAGTACCTCTACTTCTCTCTGAAACTGGAGTCCCTCGATTAGCATTGATTTTAGTTCTGGAGGCCTTTCGCCCTACCTCCACATTGTTCAGGTTCTCCCCCCTTTTCCCTACGTTTTGTCTGGTCTTTTTTGCCGTTTTGTTTCCCCTTTTCTTATATCTCCTTTCCCTGCTGTTGTCCCAGTTGTGTCTTCATCATGGTATGGCGTAGGAATCGGGAAGGGTCCGCGGCGGTGTTGATGCCCAATGTATGTGGCTTCTCTGGGGTGCCCTGTTCTTGCCATCCCCCCACCCCCCCCCCTCTTGTTCCTTACTCTCCCTGCCGCCCCGACTTCCCTTTGTTTGTCCGTTTGTCCGCCCCTTGACCGGACTGCGCCGTTGGTGTTGTTCTTCCTTTAATTTGTGCAACCTTAGATCATGGGTCCAATAACCTCACTGTATGGTCCTCTCCCTCAACCAACCAACCACTCAATCAACCTCCGAATATTTTCAGCAGTATACTTTTAATTACATAGATATACACAAAATTATCGGAACATCGGTACTACTCCCAAAATTTGTAGGAAACACCAGTACAGTTTACAGTTGACGATATATTGCGAAACACGTTTTCAGAGTAATCGTAAGCGATTGAAAATTCTCAGTCACCTCTGTACATACTATGAGCGGAAGGGAAACGCCTCACTAACAAATTTGGTTTGTGTATAAAATGTTAGAACCTAGAATTTCAAAGCTAATTTGTCTGACACACAGAACTCTCTCACACACAAAGAAGAAACCAGAAGTTAGCTTATACACGCAGACGTGCGGGATGGATAGATTTTGCGCTGAACAAATTCAGTGACGCCTTCTGCATCAGCAAACTAAAGATAAACAATGTAGCATAGGTTTATTCCACTGCAGACAACGAGAAACATGGCGCACTGACATAGAACACTTTCCATTTGATGTGGATCAAGATCAAGTCGAAATAAATTCAACCTCACGAGTACTGTATTAAGCGCGAACATAAGGATCCTAACGTTGAGGTTCTGTGTGTCGAAGTGCCAGCATCCACAGAGTAGTTTCGAGAAAGATGGTTTCTCCGCGAAGGGCGATAAGTGAGAAATGCCAACTACCCAGCGGGAAGGTATTCATGGCTATAAACCAGACTAGTCAGTAGTAGCAGGTATCACTTTCCTCGGGTGCTCTAACAGCAAAGCGTGTACCCTCCAGGAGATTCAGATCGGAGGAGAGACGAGCGTCTGGCTCTAGCCTTCAAACCACACTGAGGTGCGCGGTCATGTGGCCGGTTTAGGAGCCCCAGTAGGCAGCTACAAATGTAGTACATAGGCGCTAACGTAGCTGCAGTTGAGACTGGTAAACAGCCGATAGTTTACATAGCAACTTGATAAGAAACCTTGGGCACAACATTTATGTCTTGGCTAAGACACAACATAAGGTGAAAATTAGTAAAGGAAAATAAAAATTTGATAATTAACAGCCAGAACTAGCGTCATGTTTCGTACTGAAAAATGTAACTTTTACCGTTGAAACTGCTTAAAGTTTGTGCTTGTCGATTGCATGGTGTACAACTATTGTATTGCAACAATTCGAAGGTAAAACTGACATTGCATATAAAAAAAACCTTACATATCGTCACAATGTGACATGGCCCCCAATAAGGGACAAATAAGACCAGTGTTTCATCAAGAAGAAGTGATAAATTATTAGCACGTCAATGTGAGTTGGAGACACGTGCTTTGACCTGTTTCATGTGATTATGTCAACACACATTTGAAGGTCACTTACTGTATCAACTTCCTTGTTGAGATATACCTCAAGCAGATGTGAACACTACTCACGTCGAAAACTGATTTTGACGCACATGTACTTAAATTTAGACGTAGCACACGGAAATGCATCTAACATCAGTCATGCTGTGTAGATAAATTCTAATCGCTAATAAAACGTTCAAAATCCTGCCGAAACGATTGTTTCAGACTTTAACAATTTTTTTGCGGCTATAGATACTGTCGAAAAGTCTACTTTGCGTAAGTACTGGTATCCATAAGTAAGAAAAATTTTAATCTACTCATGGTATCACAGTCAAATGTAGTAAAAATTTCTGTCTCTAATATATGAGTTTCAGTATACTATCAAAAGAGCACATGCAATTACTTACAACAAATAAACATACTTTCGTTTTTTGAAGATTTCTTAAACAAAGTCTTCGGTAGCTTTAACTGCTGTTATTTTTGCTAATCCTTAATAAAGGATTGTGATGCAGTAGTAACAAGTTAGTAGATGTACAGGAAGAATATTCAAAGTCAGTCGAAGCATTTCTTTTTTTTCACGTATTATTCGGTCGGCTTTCCGCTCAGCGGTGAAAACGCCTGATAAGCTCACCAGATAATTCCCGAAACGTAAAAACCGATACACAAATCGGAAAAAAAGACTTCGAGCCAGCAAGAAACCGATTTACCACTAGACTATAGTCGATGCCATATCTCCACGTACGAGCATTTTTCAGCAACGGTCTTTTTTTCGACAGTGAATTTTTTAATCCATTTGTTACGTTATCAGCAGAAGTGAACCCTCTCTTCTTCCATTTCTCTGTTTCCCTCTCTCTCTCTCTCTCTCTCTCTCTCTCTCTCTTTCTCTCTCTCTCTTTTTCCCTCACTCTCGAACCTCTCTCCACACCACACCACACCACACACACACACACACACACACACACACACACACACACACACATACTCACACATGTCTGTATACAAACCCACGCATTCGCACGCAAGTACTGGCACTAAGGGAGAGTTGGTAGGACTTCTATGTTTGCTGTGGGCAGCGGTGGTCCCAGAAGCCCCGATATTTTATCGTACCCACAGCGAGAGATAAGGGCAATAACTGACGTAGTTTTTACGACTTGCCGACTCATAAACAATGGCAACGCGCCGGTCGGGGCACGGATTTTCATAATGCGGACACACATTGCTCATAAACAATAAACTGGTTGTAGTGCGTGTGGGCTTGTGGCCTGCCTCGTGTGGGACGGGAAAAAGTAAAAAAAAGAGAAAGGGATGAGAAAAATGCTCGGCAAAACGCGTCAGACTCGCATACGAAGGACACTAGAGGCGTCGGCGGCAGCGGCGGTTGGAGCGTAATTGCAGCACACTCGTCTCTCTCCCGACTGGAGGCCATTCTGCCCACCCGCACTGCGCAATGATCCACAATTTTTCACTTGTAGTAGTACGAATGTAAAGCAGCACTGTCCCTGTTCTGCGGCAGCAGACAGCAGCGGAGAACCAGCCTCTTGGGTCTTTGACCTGTCACTCGTTGGCATCACTTAAGAAAAACAATAAAGGTAAATAAAGAAAGGTTAGCTGCACAAACTTGCCTAACACAAAATTATTTCGATTTCAGTGGCAGTATATACAAACAGTTCGATGGTCTAGCTATGGGATACCTCCTCACTCCAGCCCTTGCTGGAATCTTCATGGACAATTTTGAAGAACGGTTTTTGGAAAGTAGCCCGTTCTCTTCCAAGGTTTTATATTGGTCTGGGTATTTTGAAGACGTGTTGTGGTTACGGGCAAAAACCACCAGACAACTTAAAAAATTCCTCAAGCAGCTAAATTCTCAACACAGCAGTATAAAATTCGCAACTGGGTTTGGGGGTAACTGCACAAATTACTCAATCCAACGATAGACATCAATCATCATATTCATACTTTCAAGATTTATGGGAAAGTTACCACCACAAATATTGCAATACTTGCCAGTTCTCAACACTCGGTGCTCCTAAACATACTGCCTTCCATTCAATGATACATCCCCTAATATCCAACCCATGAGTGAAGACAGATTCCAAATGGAATCGAATGTAGTCAAACAAGCAGTGTCAAAAAAAGGTTACCCTCCTACCTTGGTGGTCTCCATAGCGTACAAAAAGCAGAAACAATAAGTATACTCTCTTCTTTACACTGTTCTCGACCCACCACCTCAAAGAATGCAATACATTGTGCACAATCTTATATTTCAGAAAAGTCTAACTGAATGTAGTCAGGATGCTTAAATCTAGGAACTTTAAAAGATAATTTTGTTGCACGACACTGTTGGACACTCTTTTCCCAATGGTAGACAGCACTCCAGCTTTGGAAAAAAATTAAATATGCAAAAATCACTTGCAATTGTGGCAAATTCTATAAAGGTCAGTCTGGCAGAGCAATATGCACCAGTCTGAAGGAACGCCATAAAAGGTGGAAACTTAGAAAAGGAGACTATTTTTGCAGACCAACTGCTTAAAGAAGGTCATAGTTACAACATGAAATGTTACAAGATATCCATAAAGGAGGGTGGATGAACTACCTTGAAATAATTGAAATTAGTAAACGTATGTGCATCTGCCCAAGCTTAATACCGAATGACTAGACACGGTTCTCTTGCTCACTACTTCTAATTGCAGATAATACTCATAATCCCACCCAGACCATGTCGTAAATTATCCCTCTTACTGACATGCCCCATTTTTCCTTTATTTACATTATTATAATTCTTCTTGTCCTGTTACAAAAAATTACTTTTTAAAATCACAGCTGCTCCACTTACGTGCTTCATCTCACTAGTATATCCTATTTGTTGGTAATTTATGACCTGTTAAAGAGGAGATTATTTTGTTAAGCTACATCATTGGAATCTGTCACGAAAGTTCATTGTACAATTTATTTTCTTCTAAGAACAATTGTTGTAATTTGTTGTACAGTTCATTAGTTGATATGCCACATATTTTATCTTACATCGCATTTTGAAGAACATAATTCCTCTTCTTTATTCCTAACACTAACATATTTCATCTCTGGAAACAGAGGTACTCTGTAGATGTACTAGATTAAAACCTTTGATCACACAAAAATTTCACTTTGTACGTGACGATGGCGTAACAGCCGAATATTACACCAATTTCGCACTTGTTTTCATTCATAACGGTAAATAAATACTTCTAATGTAATACGACGTGTTATAATTTGCACGAGATATTTTCAGCTATCACGGGTAATTTCTTAATAGTTTATTTAACAATACTGACAAGTATTGAGTCAATAAGTAGTGAAAACAACTTTAGATATTGCTCTCATTTCTCGCTGCGGATAGGACAAAATATCGGGGTTTCTGGGACAACCGTTGGCCACAGCAAAACTGACAAAACTGTCCTCAAATCGAAGGTTGCTGGGAACATCATAGTACTTGAGTAATCATGAATGTGCTGGTCGTAGTGTGCCCCTGCTTTCACCCAATTTCTGTATCGATTAACACAGTTATAGATAGACCTGCAGTGTGACACGTAATCCCAACTGCAATTTGCGATTTTTGACATTTTAAATCACTGCCAAAGGTGAAAGACCAGATAGGTAAAGGAAATGACTCCTAAGACGGACACGACTAAACCATGGAACTTACTATGCCACCGAGTTACACAATATTTATTTTCGTAGCCGTAACGTCCTAATCTGACAGGGCCTATAAAAATGTCAAATCAAAACACCTTCAACCGTCTAAATTTCCAGTTTTATTTTATTTTGCTACCAGTTTCAGCGTTACACAACGCCATCCACAGGCCTCCAGGCCGACTTGTAAAGAAGACTCCCACCTCTCGTATAATCAAAAGAGGGGCCAGCATTCATTACTTGGTATATGTAGACTTCTTTTTAACAAAGCTATCCCTTCGATCATTACCTGCAGACAAACAATCAGTGACGTTCTTACAGCACGTCGGTCAGGGGCCAAAAGATGACGCAGTGTAAAGCTCAAATTGGTAGTTAAAAAATGAAACAAAACTGGAAATTTCGATGGCTGAAAGTGTTTTGATTTTACGAGGGTCGTTCAATAAGTAATGCCCCACATTTTTCTCGGAACATATTTATTGTTAAGAGTCAGATTTTGGTGACAATATACATGTCTCATCCATGTCCTATTTTTCTACATAGTCTCCATGACGTTCAATGGCTGTACGCAAACGTTGTGGAAGAGGATGTGTTCATTCCCTGCAGATAAAAGCTCTTGTCCTGTAGGTGTAGCCATGTTTTCACTGCGTGACTGACACTCTCGTCATCTCCAAAGTGTGTTCTACATAGAGAATCTTTAAGCGGCCCAAAGAGATGGAAATTCGAGGGTGCCAGGTCTGGACAGCAGGATTGATGAGGCTATGATGTACAACCCAATTTGGCAATGTCTTCCCGGGTTCTCAGACTTGTGTGTGGCGTGCATTATCGTGTCGGAGCAAGATTTCTGCCGGATTCTTATCCGATCGAACACGTCGGAAAGGGCCTCTAGTTTATTCAGAGTCTTCACGTATGCCTCTGAATTGATGGTTGCTCCTATCGCCACCACATGATGCCATCACAGTCCCAGAAGACTGTCACCATGACTTTTCTGGCAGAGGCGGTTATCTCGAATTTCTTTTTTTGTGGTGAATGAGGATGATGCCACTCCATGGGCTACTTTTTTGTTTCCGGCGCAAAGTGATGCACCCAGCTTTCGTCCCCCGTAACGATCCGTGACGGAAAGACTTCTCCGTCGGTCTCAAAACACTCCGACAATGCAGATGAAATGGCCTTTCTATGAATCTTATGGTCAGCTGTGAGCATTCGTGGAACCAATCGTGAGCACCTCTTTGAATATCCAAGAGTCTCGATCATTGCAGACGCACTTCCAATGCTGACCTACATCTGCAGAGCCAATTATCGAGTCGCGATGCGCCCGTTGGCACGAATAGTGGCATCCGCACGATTCAGCATGTCTGGAGCAGTGGCTGTGACAGGACGTCCCAAGCGTGGCTGATCATGGAGCTCTGTTTCTGCATTTCCTGAGGCTGTAACTTTCTTTACCCATCGCCCAACTGTACTCGTATCAACTGCTGCATCGCCGCACACTGCTCACAAACGTTTATGGATGTTCACCACGATTACTTTTTATGCACACAGGAATTCAATAACAGCACGCTGCTTGTAACATGAGTCGTATGTAGACGCCATTTGACGCTGTACTATGGCTCTGCATCTGCCAGAACGGATCGAAACTTCACCGGCGCACAGAACAGACATCAAATGTGAAGCACCAGTAAGAACGTTTGTCTATGTATATCAATGGCTTTTTAAAAACATGTGGGGCATTACTTATTGAACGACCGTCGTACATTTTATATTGAACAGCGGAGGTCCTTCAGCCATCCAGTATAGACATGGACTTAGAGGGACTATAAAAAGTCGAAAGTTGTCACCAAATTTGTAATATAAATGCACTGTAATCCTCTTCTTTAAAACCGTCTATTCTTTGAAAACGTGCTGTCGATCGATGTTTGTATGGATCTAAGACATTTTAGATGCAAGAAATGAACAGTCAACAACCTAGGATCCGATTGCAATTTCTCGGACTTGCGAGCTGTTTGCGTACAAAATTCGCGTCTTAAGTAACGATACTGCTTTTTTTTTTTCAGCGTAATACGCATTTTTGATATCAGAATAAGAATGCTAATCAGAATCTAATAAGTTCTGGAGGTTTTGATACCACTCCCTACATTATACCTTTTCTAGCCATTGTTAACTTCAACACTTTATCTCACCTGTTAGGTTATTATGAACATTATAAACTTACATTGAAGGTCTTTGAACGACTTTGGAGGTTTCTGCATCTTTAGGTTAAGTTTCCAAGCTATGGCGATATCCTGTTTCTCCAATATTTTCCTATCGAGCGAGGTGGCTCGGTGGTTAGCACACTGGACTCGCATTGGGGAGGACGACGGTTCAACCCCACCTCCGGCCATCGTGATTTCCCTAAATCGCTTCAGGAAAATGGTACCTTTGGAAAGGTACGGCTGACTTCCTTCCCCATCCTTCCCTGATTCGATTGGGCCTACGACTTCGCTGTTTGGTCCCTTTCCCCAAATCAACCAACCAATATCTTTCCTACGCGGTCAGGAAAGTCTCTAATGAACCGTGGGAAAAACCTTGGATTTCGCCAACGGCGGCGGTCTCAACAGTCTTTTTATTCCAGTCGAGGAATATTCATTCATCAGAAAGGCCATTGAGAGATATTCCAATTCCGAGTCGAACAGTCCTGGTTCATAGAAGTTCCTAAACTGTTGAAAAAAGTAGAAATTCACAGGATACCAAGTATCTGTGTGTACCAGGATGCTACAAAAGGAATTGCGACTAAACATGAGCCACTCAGGTCTTGGTTGCCATAAGTGAATACCATGATACGCTATACAAAGAGGGGATACAGATTATTAACAACGACACTAATTTAAATCGAAAGGAGAAGGCCGAGACCAGCCGCTGTGGACGAGAATTTCTAGCCGCTTCAGTCTGGAACCGCGCGACCGCTACGGTCGCGGTTTCGAATCCTGCCTCGGGCATGGATGTATGTAACGTCCTTAGGTTAGTTAGGTTTAAGTAGTTATAAGTTCTAGGAGACTGATGACCTCAGATGTTAAGTCCCATAGGGCTCTTAGCCATTTTTGAACCAAGGAGAAGGCCGACTAGTCTTCCATCGTGAGACGATTGCAATAGTGGGTGACAGCAACCTACAACTGCCAACTATGTACGAGGTTTGAAAACGCGTCCCATCACGAGTCTGCATACGAGGACGCGGAAATGAAATTTTGCTTCAGTCAGTAACGAGCAAGGTTGTGAACCAGACCTGCATGGAAGCTATAAACCCGTTTGAAAATATTCCCAGTGAATCGGGACGAAACTTAAGAGTTTCTCTAAGAAATTCGTTCCACCGCGGCTAATAGGCAAGAATAGTTTAACAAACGTGCTATTTACGGTTATGAAAATGTAAATTTATAATTCAGTTTTATTTCCATGGCGCACAGTTTCGTCTTTGGCAACCATAATTAAATAGGTCGCTGCAAAAGCGTGAAATAAAGATTGCCGTCATCCCTCTACAAGTAAGAGACACATGTTCCGACGGAAGGATCGATAGTTCGGTGCTGTTTGGCACAGAAATCATACAAACGATCTCCGCCAAATATCATGGCGTTCTAATGGGCAGCTAGGTGACCTAACAAAGCCAAACAGCGGAAATCAGACAGAAAGTCAATCAAACATTAGGGGCACTTAACCCTAACAGTAACAAAAATACAGAAGTCTCGATTAGGGAGAGACTACCTACCTACAGAACCTTTGTCAGGTCCGTTCAGTCTGCGACAGCTCAGCTTGGGACAGTGCACCGCCGACGCATCTGCAACGTCTGCAGGCTCTGAAGAGTAAGGCAATTGAAAGGATCTTCCGTGTACCAGCAAACTTCTAGGTGAAATGCCTCCACAAAGCAGCAGAGGACCAAGTCCTGTAGAGATTCAAAAAGGCAACGAGGAAGCTATACCAAAATCTAAAGCATCAGATGCAAAGAAAATAATTAAAATGTGATTCCTTCACGATGACCGAGAGCGCTATAACCATCCGACACCGGGATTGGATAAAATTATAGCAACACATAAAACATAACAGATTACCATTCCTAATATAGTGTGTGGAACCCGGTGGGATTCAAAATACCTTCAGCTCGTCTTTAAACGGATAAATACAGGTCCTGTATGGTTTTTGGTTTTCAACGAAGTCTCGTACCAGTTTTCCAGCAAAATAGTAGCAAGTTCAGATAACGATGATGGAGGTGGATAGCGATCACGGACCCTTCTCTCCAAAGTAGACCACAAAGGCTCAATAAGGCGCAGCTCTGGTGGTCAGAGGAGGTGCAACAACTAATCCTCGTGCTCTGAAACCAGTCCTGGACGATGCGAGATGTGTGATGAGGAGTCCCATCGTGTCGGAATTTGGCATCACCATTGGGGATAAACATTGTAGCACAGGATCAAGGTGATCAGTCAAAATAGTTACTTGTCTCACAACAGTAGACATATATTGACAAAATTTGTAAGAATCAAATCCTATTAACATTCTGCACTGTTTTATCTCAGCCAATTTAAATGAATGAATAATTTACTGAAAGGGAGAGAGGAAACATCAAATATGGCCAATATATTAACCTGCCCACAAAGAATATTTTGGTGTGTGAAAATGGCGATGAGAGTCAGGAGGATGGGGGAGGTACCTAACCTACTTTTTTTTTTTTTAAGAAAAATTTCGTTGATTGAACTGTGTGCCAGTGTATTCGTTGATTGAACTTTGTGCCAGTGTTATAGCCGTTAAATATGTTTGTGCGCACATATGCATCTCAAGATGTTAATACCTTTCGCCATATACGTATAACGGTTGACCTGGAACAATTTGTGAACAACAAAATGCTTCAAATAGCTCTAAGCACCATCGGACTTAACGTCTGAGGTCATCAGACCCCTAGACTTAGAACTACTTTAACCTAACTAACCTAAGGACATCACACACATCCATGCCCGAGGCAGGATTAGAACCTGCGACCGTAGCAGCATCACGGTTCCGGATTGAAGTGCCTAGAACCGTTCGGCCACAGTGGCTGGCTTTGAACGACCTTTTTCTGTCGTGTTGTATAACTTCCGAGATGAACACATTTTACTTGAGGAGAAGATAACTTTCACTTGCTTACTGTCCATCGTGGACAATTTAAAATGTATTTTTTTTTAATAGAGGTGTTAACGGTACCGAGTTAACTCACAATATGCATTTTAATACGTGTGATTACTTCAGATACTATAAATGTCATTCGTACAAGTAAACAGGGACACAGCAATCATCAAGTGGTACGCTCACAAAGAAGCTGTTGAATGAAGAATGCAAATCGAAAAAGTTCTATGAAGAATGGAAATCGGAAAAGTTCTAAGTGCCACATCTGACATTTGCCAGGAGACTGAAAATAAATGTATCTTTGTTTGTACATTACTGATTTGTATCCAGAAAACTGAGAAGGTATTCTGGTGCCACAGAAGCATTTTGCTTACAGCAACTTCACAAAAATATAATGAGACAAATTAGCACTTAAATACGTTATTAAGAACACTCTAAGGGCTATATGTGGAAACTGACTGGTTCTAATGCTAATAAGACCGTTTTCAAAAGATGACTTTAACAACCACCAAACAGCCACAGTTAATAACGCTATTTTTTTTCACAAGCAGTGCCGTTACCGGTTTGGAACCGATAGGTCCATTTTCAGACGGCTGATCACGTATATAATACATTTGTTATTGTTTGCATTAGTTGTTGGCTGTTCTTGTCCAATAGCTAATGTAAACAACAACAAATGTAATATAAATGGCAACAGCCGTGTGAATATAAAGCTGTCGGTTAGAAACCTCTAACGGCGCTATTTCCGTAAAGAAAGAACATTATTAATGGTTGCTGTTTTCTTCTTTGCAAGAATCATAATGTAAATTGTTCATAGCCTCGGACTCATAAAGGACACTTTTCAATAAAATAGCACGAGGAAAGCATTTGTTCAGAGTGCAATTGGTACTGAGGCACTACGTATTATTTATGAAAGCACAAATAGAGAAATACAGCATTAAGTTTTTAACTAGTACCATTTCTCGTACCTTTTAAATTTTGGACCTCCAGCAGGAAGCATAGCTTGGTAATAAGACCACGCGCCATCTACTAAGCGCATGTTTGAAAGACTTCTTCCACAGTTTGGTACCTGGATCAAGTGTATAGCTGAGTCGGCGTAAGTTGATTCCTGGCATTTACACTGTGCTGGGCGGGCAAGCTTCGCGCTCCTGCCACAGTCAGTAATGTAATGCAGTTTTGTAAGCGCCTCCACGGTAACGCCCCAGTGTTGTGTATACATGAGTATTGTTTTCGCCTGCAGCCGTTTGCGTTTCGCATTTGGAAGTGGCAACAGCGCTTTGAGATGTGAGGGATCTTCTTATGCCATCACGAATATAGGAACAGGCAGCAGACTATCGGGAATAAACAACACAGAAAATGCGTTTTGTGAAAAAGTGGCACTTAGACCGTTTTCCATTTCCATTCTTCCTAATGACCTTTTTTGGCAGTAGAAGCAGTTTGAGTGGTGAAATTTAATAATGGATGATAATGACTGAAATATGATAGACTGGTATCCAAAATACTAATTTTCTGCTTTAAGCCTGTATTGGCAAATACTCAGCCAGCAGAAAGATTCTCCTATCGGAGCACAAGAAAGGTGAATACGTTCCTTTTGATCAAAAGACTCTGACCGAAAAGTGGGGTGCCAGCTGCCTCATTCTACCCTTCTCAGCAGCTTTAAAAACTTTTGCAAAGATACTGACATGTGAGCGCATCGTGCTCTATTTAAGATGCAGCTCACCCTCAATCCTACAAGCTATCCTAACTGTAACTCGCTCACACTCATTAGTCCATCGCTGTCTCTCACGCTCATTCACTCCCAATTGCCCATTCTCACTCACTCAATCGCTCCAACACATTATCATTATCTCTCTGTGTCTCTCCAACTGTCACTGCCCCCTGTCTCACAGCCGCAATCGCCTTCGTTCGATATGTCGTTCTCTTCCTCCTTGTCATTTACATAGATTCTGTTTATCATTATCACTGGCTCTTACCCACTTTCACTTCTTCCTTCCCTTTACTCCCTCTCCCACTAGCACTGTCTCCTTCACTCTTTTTGTAGCACTCTTCTCTCATTATCTACTATGTTCCACTGCCACTGTTTCCCTCTCTTGCTCTATGACTGCCTTGTCTTCTCTACTCTTTCTTTACCGCAGCCACTGTCTACTTTCTTCCAGTGTTTATTACATCCATCCACATCCATATTCCGCAAGCCACCTTGCGGTGTGTGACGGAGGATACTTTGTGTACCACTTTCCTGTTCCAGTCACGAATAGTTTGTGGGAGGAAACATTCGTGTGGGCTCTGATCTCTCTAATTTTGTCTTCATGGTGTTTTTGCGATATGTACGTAGGAGGAAGCAATATATTGTCCCAGTCTTTTAGGAATGTACGCTCTGGGAATTTTAACAACAAACCGGGCCGTGATGCAGAACGCCTCTCTTGCAGCGCCTGCCACTGGATCATCTATCCAACACTTTCGTGTTTACTAAAAGAAACCTCTAACGAAAACGTCCCGCTCTTCTTTCGATCTTCTCTATTTCCTTCATCAGTCAAATCTGGTACGCAATCCACACTGACGAGCAATATTCCAGTGTTGTTCGAATGAGTGTTTTCTAAACTACTTTCTTTGTTGACGGACTACATTTCCTAAGAATTCTTCCACTGAATCTCTGTCTGTCACCTGCCTAAATTGCGAATAACTTTATGTGATCGTTCAACTACAAATCGCGCCGTAGGCATATTCCTAGATATTTTATTGAAGTAACTGCTTCCCGTGACTGTTCAGCAATTGTGTAATCGTACAGTAGAGGGTCTTTCTGGGCATGTATTCGTAATAGGTTACATTTGGTTATGTAGAGGGTCAGTTGTCTCTCCATACAGCAAGCGTCGATCCTCCATATATTTCAGCATTTCGTTACCGTTTCCTAGCGTCGCGATTTCTCTGTATACAATAGCATCATCTACAAAAAGCCTCAAGGAACTTCAGATGTTGTGTGTTAGGTCATTTACATATATTGCGAAACGTAATGGTCGTATAAGATCCTGTCCCCCGCCCCCTCACTCCGGGGCCCGCCCGAAGTCACTTCTACTTCTGAAGACCTCTTCTCCGTTCGGAATTACCTTTCCATCTCTTACTCTTAGCACTGCCTCCTTCTCTCTCAGCATAAAAAAGTGCGAATACGTTCGCATTCCATTAGTTTTTCGAAATTTTGTAAAGGTAGAATAAGTTAGCTGATGCACCATTGTTGTGCTCAGATAGGAGCATTTTTTCGCTGTGTAACGTTATGCATAGTGGGCGAGCTAATGCACCACCTAGAATTGCTATGAGGAAGGTGTATTTGATGTACAGCTGAACGATAGGGAGCGCAGGGCTCAGGGAAGGCCTCAGCAGACGCTCCGGACGAGCCAGGTGCAAGGGCGCCAGAAAGGGCCGGATTAGGGTTAATCCCAGTACTGCGAATTCTGGCGACAGACCGCCGCCTAGGAGGACAGACTATACTACGGAGGAAATGGCGGCGTGTAAGACAGTCTTACAGATGGCTACGTTTCAGCCCTCTGGACTTCGACAATAAGTAAGCGAGCATTGAAGCGAATCTGAATACATCTGCGATCTCAGAAAAACGAGGTGCATCCAATGACACAACAACGTTTCTATAGCTCTAAAACTACAGAAGTTAATATTTCACAGTGAATAAATATTTTCACACTCAACCTTGAAATAAGCAATTTTTAATTGCTTCATGCAGTTTCAAAAAACGATATCTCAGTTGATGGCATTGCACTGTAGCTGTCTTCTCTGGAAGCTCATATCTGCATCTATTTTACTTGATTTATTATGTCTTTTATATCTTTTTCATTTTGATATGTTTGTAAGAGCATTCAACACATTTGCACAGCATGAATACCTCGTATTTGGTCATACTTGTATTTTTATTTACTGAACGGTTTACTATTTTGTCAGTAACTTCATTTAAATGTTGACTGCAAGTGCTATTAAAAAACTGTGGTAATTTGAAGTGGTCAGTCCTATGTGTTAGCGGACATTACAATTCAACAGAGAATCAAGAGAAGCTTCCGTCAATCATACCTAAATAATTGTTTAAGCAATATGTAGGGACAATCTGTTGTCATTTATATTGAGCGCTCTTGTACATGAATACTGGCTTACTTATTTGCGGACAGGCATTTATTTATAATTATCGTAAATTACTTGAGTTTGACAGAATTTTTTGTAACATTTCTTTATTTAAATGTTGTTTTAATATTAACTTGGAGTGGGAAAGTGTTCAAGACGGGTGAAATCATGGCTGTACAGTTTAAGGGTGATGTATCTTTGGTCAGGATGCCTTGAGCCACCGGAGAAGCAGGCAGCAGCGGAACACTACGGGAGTGGAGACTGGGATTTTTGGAGTGACAAGTTCAAGGGAGATATTCTGAACACCTTGTGTCGACTGCTGGAAGAAGACAGACCTGCCTGTGGTAAAGTGCGTGATTTGGATTTATTCGTGATAGATTCTGATCAGTGATCAGCCACTATCGTAATTATAAAGGGACTTTTATATTTTGAGAGGTCTACATGCGCCACAGAGTAGAACTCTAACTTCTTCCACTTCTATCATCGAACTGAGAATACAGAGATTATGAGTTACTATTCTTTGAACCACGTGCGTTAACCAATGAATCAAGTTGGATTTTGAACTGTTTTGAGCTGATGAACGTAGTGATCATAAAATAGACATTTTTCACGTATTCTTGGTGATTGTTTAATTTGGGTATTTTGCTACAATTCTAGTAACGCTCTCAATGAAAATTTACTGCATTTGATAAGGGTATTTTCTGTCTCTATTGTAACTGAATATCGTAGGGTCACTTCCCGTTTATTTGACATGTTTTTTCTTGAATAAACGTTATTCAACATAATTCTCTGTCAACATAATTCAGACTCTATAGTAGAACACTTTGTATTAAATTATTCATCTTTAATTTTATATTTCTGTGTATTTTATTAATTCAAAATTCTAACCAATGCATAGACTGACTGCAGGCTCACAGCTACCGGTTATTATTTGCAGCGAATTATCTGTGGGGCATGAAAACAGACGTGCAGGCTCAACCCTACGACTATAGAGCTGTTCCTTTAAACAGAGCCGTACAAAGCCCAAGTGCCTAGAGTACCAGTAACCACAGTTAAAGACGCACACACACTCTGCAGTAACCGTTAGGTACCGTCGCAGCTGGTTCCTTTCCTTTCCCTGTCACAGGGCGGCATGTCGCTCATATGAGAAGAACTTAATGTGTCATTAAAATTTTTATTTTATCTATGTGAAATTGAAATAAGGCAAAACTAATTTTACGCCTCGCACAGCATTTTACCTGGAGAAAAGTTCTGTATGTGCTTCAGTGCTTCAGTATGGAGTTCCCAGAACACTTCTGGTGATAAAGGAAACACTTTACGTTCATTTCCCCGTGCCACGTCACTTTATAAACTACGTTTTCGCCTCACAATCTATTTCACACAGTTATTTTACATGGGTATATGATAACTTCGAACCTATATATTTCGGAAACGGATAAAGATATTTAGAAAATTTTCAAGGCTGTTCGAGACCGAAATCATATGAATATATTGTAAAAATTACAACCATCTGGTGTGGAAAGGTGTCTTGGAATCCGCGACTGGCGTTTGGTCAGCCACTGACTGCGAAAAAATGGTAGAAAACATACTTTTTTCTCAAGGGAGGGAGGGGGGGTGGGAGGGTTCTCAGGAACTGCCCATGAGTTGACACAGTTGCATCATTCATTCACTCATTCATAAGTAACCCGGCAATTTAATTAAGTCAAGGGTTTATCATAGGTATACCCGTTATCAACAATTTACTTAATTTTTCCGTGCATGATTTGCGTGTACGAGTATGGTAACTTTGAGCCTCTGTATCTGGGAAAGGGATACATAATTTTGGAAGTTGTTAGAGATCGTGATCTTAACACATATCGTAAAAAGTTACGTCGTTTGTGGTGCATAGCCATCTTGGAATCCGTGGCTGGAATGTGGCACCAAAGAAATCATGTTTTCAACAATTGTTTAAGCCTACAGGTAATACAATTTTGACGAAATGTACCCGTAACATATACGCCATTGCGTCAGTCATTCATTCATCCATTCATTCATGACGGGTATATCAGTCAATTTAAATCAGAGGTATCACGAATATATCCGCCGTCGTCAATCAGTTTACTGAATAATTTTTACGTGCGTATTTTACTTATACAAGTAGTGTAACTTCGAACTTCTGTGTCTTGGAAACGGGTAAATATACCACGAAAATGTTCAAGAAAGTTCGAGATCGGAATCTTAGGTATATATTGTAAAATTACCAGCCATTTTCTGTGCATAGCCGTCTTGGAATCCACGGCTTGCGTTTGTTCCGCTGCAAATGGCGAAACATAGTAAAAAAAAAAGTTTTTAAGGTTTTCCGTAAACTACGCCAAGGCTACCGTTTACCACATCAAATGCAAATAGAACCAACTGATTTGCTACATTTGTCTAAGCTGGAGGTAATGTGTAATAGGCCGGAGTGGCCGAGCGGTTAAAGGCGTTACAGTCTGGAACCGCACGACCGCTACGGTCGCGGGTTCGAATCCTGCCTCGGGCATGGATGTGTGTGATGTCCTTAGGTTAGTTAGGTTTACGTAGTTCTAAGTTCTAGGGGACTTATGACCACAGCAGTTGAGTCCCATAGTGCTCAGAGCCATTTGAACCAATGTGTAATAATCATACTTTGACCGTGAACTCCAGGACAGTGACACTAAGACGATCCTTCCGCTGGGTAAATAAATTATCCCTACCCCAAGACCTATTCAAAACCCTAGATCCTACCTTTTTGTCACCAACAGAACCCGAGGTATTAGCAACGGGAAATCCCCTTTTCATACACAGCGTTTTGGAAGAAACTGGTAAGCACGCTATCGCATGATACCAATAACTTCTTGTAGTATAGGTTCTCACAAGGGAACCACCCCATCGCACCCCCCTCAGATTTAGTTATAAGTTGGCACAGTGGATAGGCCTTGAAAAACTGAACACAGATCAATTGAGAAAACAGGAAGAAGTTGTGTGGAACTGTGAAAAAATAAGCAAAATATACAAAGTGAGTAGTCCATGGGCCACATGGGCAACATCATGCACAATGTAAGCTCAGGAGCGCCGTGGTCCCGTGGTAGCGTGAGCATCTGCAGAACGAGTGGTCATTGGTTCAAGTCTTCCCTGGAGTGAAAATTCTACTTTATTTATTTTTGCATAGTTATTATCTGTCCGTTCGTTCATTGGCGTCTCTGTTCACTGTAATAAGTTTAGTGTCTGTGTTTTGCGACCGCATCGCAAAACCGTGCGATTAGTAGACGAAAGGACGTGCCTCTCCAATGGGAACCGAAAAAATTTGATCGCAAGGTCATAGGTCAACCGATTCCTCCACAGGAAAACACATCTGATATATTCTATACGACACTGGTGACGGCATGTGCACCACATGACAGGAATATGTTGTCGACCCACCCAACTTATACACTTGGCGATTCTTCTACCTTGCCCGATTTAAATTTTCTTGTGGATGTGATAATCACTCGCAAAAAAGTGATGAAAACATAAGAGTTTGTCACATAAACTGAAAATAAAAAATAAAAATTTTCACTCAATGGAAGATTTGAACCAAGCAGCTGCTCACGTTACCACGAGACCATGGCGCTCCTGCGATCCTATTGTCCTTGATGTTGCATATGTTCGCATGAACTACTCAGTTTGAATATTTTGCTTATTTTTTCACAGTTCCACACAACTTCTTCCTGTTTTCTCAATTGATCTGTGTTCAGTTTTTCAAGGCCTATCCACTGTGCCAACTTATAACTAAATCTGAGGGGGGTGCGATGGGGAGGTTCCCTTGTCAGCATCAATATTTTTAAATGACGTCGTTTATAACTGTTTTATTCCGCTATTGTAATTTCGGTTTTCCTTTCATTTTCAAGCATCTACAAAGATATTGTACAACGTATAAAGAAAAACATAATATGAGAACAACTGGACAATAAATTTGCAATCCTTTAACATTCACCTACTAACAAGATTTGATGTTATGTACAAGCAGGTTGAAGTCAGCCATCCGTGGGCCAGAGATAATAACGTAGCCTGTATTTACGTCAAAGAGTAAAAGTACGTTATGGAGCTTGATATTCGGTTTTATGTAGTGTAATATTGAATGGACCGGGTACGCCAAACGGGTGTTTCCATAGCTCAAAATGTGTACTTATAGTACATTAGAGTAAATGCCTAAAACATTCTAACAAAATAATCTCTTACTCTTGACGCCCTTTTGTTCACTGCATATATGTTTCGGTTGCCATTTGAAGGCGCTACAAATATCAGTTTCCTCCAGAGCGTCTAGTAGTCTATCATTGTCTACCTCATGCAGTACCTTCAAAGAATCCTGAGTGCTGCTTGCGTTATGATTGTAATTACACAGTAATCTATCATTGTCTACCTCATGCAGTACCTTTAAAGAATCCTGAGTGCTGCTTGCGTTATGATTGTAATTACACAGATATACAATAAAGAAGCGTTAAAAATTCTTGTTCGTGTTTTAGTGCCTTCTCAGTTAGCTCCACATTGAAAGTTTTAATGCTCGCGTCATCTTATTCTAAAATTCGTGATGCATTACTTTCTTTCATGGGTGGTGCGTCTCGTTGTTTGTTGTCCCTGCAGAACTTGATTCGCACGTAAGTTTTACGAAAATTGGAGGCTACTCTATCTGATGCAGCACAATAATAAGGGAAATCATCGCATCCCTTTTTCCCATTTTTTTCTGGGCCCTTTCCTCGGACCTATATGGTTTCCTTATTAGTTAAGCCGTTCTTATTCTGTAATTCTGTATTATACATTTTCCCTATAGTATCAGCATTTTAGCCGTTATTATATGCTATTTGTCGTAGTGCACACAACTCTACGGTAATTTGGCGTTTGGAAAGCGTAGTTAATTTTTCTTCCATTATGGAGTGAAAAACGGCTTTCTTATCTACTCGTATCTGTGGGTGGCACGATCTGTTACGGATTAGGCAGTCAGTGGAGACTGGTTGCCGGAAAATCTAAAAAAATTAATGGAATTGAGTTTCTCTGGTTACACAGCATAAGCAACACTCGGATGTGCGCTGTTAAATTTTAATAGCGTACTCTCGATTTCAACAAAAATGGTTCAAATGGCTCTGAGCACTATGGGACTTAACCTCTGAGGTCATCAATCCCCTAGAACTTAGAACTACTTAAACTTAACTAACCCAAGGACATCACACACATCCATACCCGAGGCAGGATTCGAACCTGCGACCGTAGCGGTCGCGCGTTTCCAGACTGTAGCGCCTAGAACCGCTCGGTCACTCCGGGGGCTCGATTTCAACAGCTGTACCATTAAAAAGAAAAAGATTGTCGTCACAATATGTCTTGTAATAAAAAATCTCGGCGGGCCGTAATAACAATTTTTTTAAAAGACCCGTTTCTCATTATGGCATTGCTATTTCAGGCAAGAAATGAGAAGTTTCTCCGCAGAATCAGGGAGCAAAGCAGTATTTGGGAAAGAGTGACTAAAAGGAGGTCCCAAATGATAGAATATTTATTAAGATATCAGAAAATACGCTGTCCAGGCACATCAACGTGACCACGGCTCAAAAGCCTGAATAACCAGGTTTTGCAGCGCACACCGCTGGGGGACGGGCAGGAAGAGCGTCAGTGATGTTCTGGAAAGTACGGAAACGGAAGTGCAGCCATACTGACTCCAGTGCCGTTTATCGGTTGAGGATCCATGGCGCGAACAGCCCGGTCGAGGAGGTCCCACAGATTCTCGATACGGTCCTGGTTTACAGGGGGGTACGACAAACTCAGTCTGGTGCTCGTAGTACAGTGTGACCGTGTGGCACGTTGCATTGTCCTGCTGGTAGATGCCATCGTGCCAAAGAAAAACGAACTGCATGTAGGAGTGGAGGAGGTCTCCAAGGATAGGTGCATATTTGTTTTGATCCATTTTGCTTTCCAGAATGACGAGATCGCCCAGAGAATGTCATGAAAACATCCCCTCCTCTGGCCTGAGCCCTTCCGACGATTGTTGCAGGGTGTTTGCTTTCAGATGTTTCGAGCCGTACAGGTCAATGGCCATCTGTGCGATGGAGCATAAAACGTGATTCATCTGAGAAGGCTATTCGTCACCAATCAGTGGATGTCTAGTCGCGGTACTGGAGTGCAAATTCCAGCTTTCGTCGCAGATGTGCCGCAGTGAGCATGGGTGCGTAAACAGGCGCCTGCTGCGATGGCACATATACAGCGAGGTTCGCTGAAAGATCGTCGGGGAGACACTGTTGGTAGCTCCTTGGTTCATCTAAGAGGTCAGTTGGTCTACAATTGCATATCTATTCTCCCGTACACATATCTGCATCGCCGTTCAGCCGTGTCATGTATGGCCCGTGCTGCACCACAGTTGCACCAGTGCCGGTTTTGAATTGCGCCAATTTTCCATGTACTGTATACTAAAGTAGGCGAACAGTTAACAAACTTAGCCGTTTCGGAAATGCTTCAACCCTTGGGCCGAAGGCCAACGATCAAGCCGTCTTGGACGTAAGATAAACAGCTCCGTTTCCGAATTTCGACAATGATTGTACTGTTTACCGTTTCTCTCCATCCTCTCCCCGACACGCTTTATGTACCCACTATAGAGAGCCTGTATAGGGAGAGAGTGGCCATCCGGACGATACGGCGGCCATTTTTCTGCCAAACTGCGGGCGGGATTTTTGAATGGCCAGAAGTAGAGTTGTGGAGTACACACTCACCGAATCAAAAGCACAATACTATACGGCGAAATAATTCGTTAAATGCCTTTCTTTACAACTATAATATACTCATAGTAGCCTACTACGTACAGCACAGGAAAATTTTATACAGTGGCTGTAAAAATTATTCGTTACTTGCATTTATCTCCTTTACAGTTCGTTTATTAGACATATTGCAATAAAAGTAACGCAAATAAAAAAAATATAGTGTATGGCATTTGTTTTCTATCGGAAGTGCATAAGATTTAACGTACCTGCATTACGTCAGATGAATGGAAGTCGTAAGCAGTTGTTTAGTTGTGACATGCAAAAAGTGTGAGACGTATTAGTACTTCTTGTCACGTCTTCAAACTTTTTGCATGTCACAAATAAACAACTGCTTACGACTTTCTTTCATATATATACTGAATACTGTTGTGCTGGCTGAAGAGCCAACACCGTGTTACTAGACGAGGCCGAAATGCACGCGTTCTAGCTCACGCAGGCTGGCGTGAGGAGGGAAGAACTATACTGACGTGAGGTCTGGAACATGACAAGGAATTAGAATTCAGAAAGCGGACGTAATTAGTTTGATACTTAACTATAATCCATTAATGATGAACGTCGCTCTTGACGGTACATGAGTCACAATATTATCTGTTCAGAACACATAGTAACTGAATATGGCGCCTTGCTAGGTCGTAGCAAATGACGTAGCTGAAGGCTATGCAAAACTGTCGTCTCTGCAAATGAGAGCGTATGTAGTCAGTGAACCATCGCTAGATATGTCGGCTGTACCACTGGGGCGAGTGCTAGGGAGTCTCTCTAGACTAGACCTGCCGTGTGGCGGCGCTCAGTCTGCACTCACTGATAGTGGCGACACGCGGGTCCGACGTATACTAACGGACCGCGGCCGATTTAAAGGCTACCACCTAGCAAGTGTGGTGTCTGGCGGTGACACCACAAATACCTCTCGTAGATAACAAACGAAAAAGATTACAAAAATCAGGTAATGTTAAATGTAGGCTACTGTAATAACGACCAAAAATAACAAGAAAACTACCGTATCCCTTCTACCCCACAGTAAGTAGGCCTATTAAAAACTGTCTCCAAGAGTACCTACAATTATTTATTACGAATAATGTTTCAGCAACCACGACAACTGCGGAAAACGTGCTTACAACTTGCCTGCGTCAACAGTCAGGCGATAATACTGAAACCAAAACAATGCCTCTATAGGAACAACCAAATGCAGCACAACGTGGCATCGTTTACGAACGTCTCCAGAACGAATTACAGATGTCAAAAACAATACTGTACAATTACTAACATGTTTACTTCAAACATGAAGGCGTACCGATTTCATCACAAAACGCTTCATTATTTCAACTAGTATTTAAGATCGCAAACACCAATTACGTACTAAAAACGATATACAACTAGAATGAGATTTTCACTCTGCAACGGAGTGTGCGCTGATATTAAACTTCCTGGCAGATTAAAACTGTGTGCCGGACCGAGACTCGAACTCGGAACCTTTGCCTTTCGCGGGCAAGTGCTCTACCGTCTGAGCTACCAAAGCACGACTCACGGACCGCTCCTCACAGCTTTACATCTGCCAGTATCTCGTCTCCTACCTTCCAAACTTTAGAGAAGCTCTCCTGCGAACCTGCAGAACTAGCACTCCTGAAAGAAAGAATACTGCGGAGACATGGCTTAGCCACAGCCTGGGGGATGTTTCCTGAATGAGAATTTCACTCTGCAGCGGAGTGTGCGCTGATATGAAACTTCCTGGCAGATTAAAACTGTGTGCCCGACCGAGACTCGAACTCGGAACCTTTGCCTTTCGCGGGCAAGTGCTCTACCATCTGAGCTACCGAAGCACAACTAAATCGAACATGCATGCACAGCACATAACAAGTCTCTCAATAATTCAAATACCTTTTAATCATCTCCAAAAGTCCTCTGATCTTCAATTCAACTCAAAAGCACGGCGAACATAGGAAGCACGAGAGACGTTTGGCAGAAAAATGGCGCCAAAGCTAATCAAGCAGTCAGGGGCAACTTCACCTACGGCCACTCTCTCTGTATACAGCCTCTCTAACCCACTACTGGTAGTGTTGCCACCTGCCGTCTGTCAGTGGTTACTGCACGTTGACGTCGAGCATAGGTGGTTGTCACATTAAACTGACTAGACGTTGCAGCTTACATGTCACTACAGGAAGCCTTAGTATGGAAAAATCTGCAGTGCAGCAGTTCGACGTGGTATGGTCTCAGCAAATAGTTGGAAGTTCCATGTAGAAATACTGAACCATGCGGCCTTGCGACCTGTATATACGTCCGTAACTGCAGAAGTATTGCCGGTGCAGGATTTTGTGTACGAACTGACCTCTCGATTACGTCGCGTAAATGTCCGATGGGATTCATGTCGGGCGATCTGGGTAGCCAAATCATTCGCTCGAATTTTCCAGAATATTCTCAAATCAATGGTGAACATTGTGGCTCGGTGATGTAGTGTAGTGTCATCAATAAAAATTTCATCTTTGTGTGGGAACATAAGACCATAAAGGCTGCAAATGTCTCCAAGTAACCGAAAATCACCATTTCGAGTCAGTAATCGGTTCAGTTGGACCAGTCTCTTCAGTTGTACCTGTCCATTCCGTCTAAACATAGCTCACGCCATTATGGAGGACCAACCAGCTTGCACAATGCCTTGTTGACAACTTGGGTCAGTTGCTTCGTGGGGTCGGCGCCTTACTCGAACCCTACCAACAGCTCTTACCAAATGAAATTGTGACTCATTTAACGAGGCCATGATTTTACACTCGGCTAGGGTCCAACCGAACCCAGGAGAAGCGCTGCTGGCGATGTCGTGCTACTAGCGAAGGTACTCATGTCGATTATCTGGCGTTATTGCCCATTAACACTACACTGTCCTAACGGGTACGTTCGCCGTACGTCTCACAATGATTTCTGCGCTTATTTCACGCAGTGTTGCTTGTCTGTTAGCACTGACGCCGCTGCTCTCGGTCGCTAAGTGAAAGCTGTCGGCCACTGCATTGCCCGTGGTGAGAGGTAATACCTGAAATTTCGTATTCTGGGAACACTCTTGACACGGTGGATATCAGAATATTGAATTCCCTAACGATTTCCGAAACTGAATGTCCCGTGCATCTAGTTCCAAATGTCATGCCGCGTTCGAAGCCTGTTAATCCCTGACGTGATTACAGAATCACTTAGTAATCGCGAAAGCGTTACGGAGATGACAGATAAATTCCAGTGGAAGACTTTGCAGGAGAGACGCTCAGTAGCTCGGTAAGGGCTTTTGTTGAAGTTTCGAGAACATACCTTCACTAAGGAGTCAAGCAGTATATTGCTCCCTCCTACGTATATCTCGCGAAGAGACCATGAGGATAAAATCAGAGATATTAGAGCCCACACAGAGGCATACCGACAATCTTTCTTTCCACGAACTATACGAGACTGGAATAGAAGGGAGAACCGATATAGGTACTCAAAGTACCCTCCGCTACACACCGTCAGGTGGCTTGCAGAGTATGGATGTAGATGTAGATGTAGACGTGCTGGCATAATCAAATAGGAAACCTCTTCACATGAATCACCGCAGTACAAATGACGGTTCGGCAAATGCACTGCCATTTTATACCTTGTGTACGCGATACTACCTTTATCTGTATATTCACACACAGCGATCCGATGACATTTACCATCTCGTTGTGCTTTAACCACGGCCGCACGTGAATAGTTTGTAAACCTAGCGGTTATGGAAGTGCGTCCATCCTTAGTCCGAAAGCCAATGGTCATGCTCTTCTCATCGTCAGACACATCACTCTCTTTCCGCATTACGGCAACGACTGCACCGTTTTCCGTGTCTCCCCCGCATGCTTCATACACCCTCCACTCCTAGTGCTGCTACCTGCCATCTGTGAGTGGTTATTGCACGTTGACGTCGAACATAGGCGGTGGTTCCATTAATATGACTGGACGGTGCAGCGTAGGTGCTCAGTAGATCAAAAGATGCAGCGGAAGGCAGAGATTTGGGTACCGTATATTCCACAAATAATTGTGAACGTTGTACGTAAACGCTACTCTGATTTGAACAGGTTAACCCAAGAGAACTCATTATGGTAAGTAGCACCAGACGAGTCTAACAGAAAAATAATGAATCCTCTTTCGTGACCAGACATGAAATACGCCACTTGCAGGTCATGCCAAGTCGCTAGCTGTTGTATTCTCAGCCACTGACTGACCGCAGCTCGCATTTCAATACTTTTCGTATTGAGACCACGGGAATGTAAAATGGCGCATGGTTTTCCAGGATGTGTTGGACTCTACAAATGTAGTTGTAACTTTAACCTGCGCTACATTATCCCTGTACAGATATTCCCCTGTCTCCTCGCTTAAAAATAAATTTCATCGATATGGCACTTACTTCCCCTCCAGTTTCGCTCTTTAAATACTCCGATCTAAGAACTGCAGTTACGGTAAATCCATGAATGAAAATTTCAGCCAATAATAATGCTCGGGGCTGACAAATAAGCAATTTTTTTTGTTTGTAGCGCTAAGAAAGCCCACTACACATTTTATTACACATTCGCGCAATCTAACGCAGTGAAATTAAAAACTTGGAGGGACGGCGACGCGTGACAGGTGGAGGCTGCGCGGCACATGTGACAAACAGCGCCGGCGACGGCTGGCTGCGCGCCCGCATTAATATTCCAGCCGCGCCAGCGCGAAACCCACTGCAAAGATTTATTCTCCGTATGTTGCCGCCCCCTGGTCACTTGCTCGCTACAATCCGTCAACCAGAATTGCGCTAGCCGACGTGTTCACATTTCGAATCGGACTGCGATTACGTCACATGCGGGTTGATAGATGCCTGTAGGTGGAGAACCTCAATATTACCAAACATGCGTGCTATGATATTTTTACCTTGCTTGCTTCTTGGACATCTCGTTTCAACAGTATATAAAGAGCTTGCTATAGTCGTGAATCAGATAGTACGTAGATATAATTTCGCTGCCTGAGCCGTGGCGAGCTGGCGCCAGTGATATTTTGTTCATATATCGTTGAGATCGATTGTGGTTGAGCTAAGTTATCTTTGCTTTTCGCATATCTTATCTTCCGGGTTGGCGGGCGAAGCGAGTGGGTTGTGAGACAAGTAACTCTCGAGATCTGGTGACATTCGCGGGGAGACGAGTGTCAACGGCTGCCGAACGAGCGTGATGACCGTCACAGTTGTGGTGTGAAATTAGTTGGGCGTTTTGCCGACATGGGCAGCTTGGAGATACAAGTTCTGTGACGTCGCTGGGAACAAAATTTGAAGGGAAACGGTGAAGCTGTGGAACCCGCTCCATCGTATTGTGTACCTGATATAGTGTAAGTCGTCGTAATTGTTGTTGTTCACCGACGCACTCAGAGAATTCAAACTGTATCATCATGGTGAGACTTTCATAGTCGAACCTTAAGACGGTGTGAAAGAGTTCAGTTGGCCTAGTTAAATGGTGGCCGTTATTGAAAATTTTCTCAGAAGTTTTACTAGTGCTTCGTGTCTTTTACAAATCAAATGATTGTATGTTGCCATTTTTAAAGCCTGATCCGAGGTCTAGGCCTGGCAGTGTTTAGGAACCTGGGCACAACCAGAGTTGTTCACATATCGCCTTCCAAAGTTTAATATTTATCTTCCTTCCGTCAAGGATTGGATTGTTTGGAGGAGGAGACCAGACAGCGTTGTCATCGGTCTCATCGGATTAGGGAAGGATGGGGAAGGAAATCGGCCGTGCCCTTTCAAAGGAACCATCCCGGCATTTGCCTGGAGCAATTTAGGGAAATCACGAAAAACCTAAATCAGGATGGTCGGACGCGGTATTAAACCGTCGTCCTCCCGAATGCGAGTCCAGTGTGCTAGCCTTCCGTCCAGGCGGGTTAAACTGGTAGATATATATATATATATTGTATGTAACCTTGCTTTCTTAAGTATTAGGGACTGGTAACTGGCTAAGCCTTAAACTGCATAGCATCTGCTGAGTTCCTTGTGCAGCCTTTTCTAGTAATTTTTTATTAACACGTCTCAGCATATGAACATTTATTTTACTGTTGTAGTTTTTTTTATTTAGGTGGTTCTATCATGTTACGTAATGGCATCTTAGCTTGGCACTAGTGTTCAGGTGTTATTAAGTCACCCATTACCTGTAATTGTTTTCATTATATCTATTTTGAGAGAAGTCCTATATGGGAGTTTGAAATTCTCAAGTTTGTCAGTAACCCTATTTTCTTAATTAGGAATTGTTTGTTAGAGTACTGAGTACGTTGGGTTCTAACTGTATTTGCAAAGTTTTATCTAGTGGCTTGTCCACAAATTGTAATTGTCACTTTTTTAAAGGGGTAATGTCAATAAACTGTCTTAATTATAAATTGTGACTACCAACCATGATTCCATCGCGCTTCCTCTTTTATGGTATTTAAGGTATGGTGTGTAAGTGTGGTACGATTAAGGAATTACGTATCACTGCCCTTCCTCAAACAGGTTTCGACGGGGTTCATTTGTAAGAGTTCTAGGGAACTGTAGTCCAGCGCACATTAATATATTTATAAAAATCATTGACTGTATGTATTTATGTTCCACACGTCTTCCTAACCCACCGCATCTGTTCTGTTTCAACCAAGTCTGGCGCACGTACTACTTACTATCAGAAAAAAAAGCGCTGTGGAAATAAATACCATCAACCTCCTATAGGGGCGGGAGCTCAGGAGCATCTGAAGCTATTTCATCCAAATTTTATTTACAGGGTCTTCGGATATTACCCCTACAACCTTCTAGGACTTCTAGAGGGTAGTGAGTACATAATATTTTGAATAGTAAAAAAAAATGGTTCAAATGGCCCTGAGCACTATGGGACTCAACTGCTGAGGTCATTAGTCCCCTAGAACTTAGAACTAGTTAAGCCTAACTAACCTAAGGACATCACAAACATCCATGCCCGAGGCAGGATTAGAACCTGCGACCGTAGCGGTCTTGCGGTTCCAGACTGCAGCGCCTTTAACCGCACGGTTTTGAATAATAACCCATGTCCGTAAACATACCGTTTCCGCTCTAAGACGGTTTCAATTCAGATGTTTGACTAATCCACTTCTGCTTGAGGAACCGAATCAGACGTGAAGCGGTACAACTATTACGTAACAATTCGAAACGAAACATACCGGAATCCCACTTATCAGTTAAGCGCATTTGTATTAACACTTAAACGCTACGTGTTTACATTATTCCAAAACAAAAAAGAACCCAGCATACTGTACGTATGGAACAACACTGAATCATTACATCAGGTGAACGGCTAACATAGAATTTATCTTCGCGTCTACCCTACTGCATACCAGGACAAGCACCTTTGAGAGTTATCTCTTTGCCTCAGCACACGTGGACGCGTTACACATCTGCATTAAAACCATGGTAGAAAAGAAACGAACGTTTCACCCGGACCAGGTTCCTATTCAAAATATTAGGTATTCAGTCCCCTCTGCAAGTCCTAGAAGTTTATTAAGGGGAATTTTCGAACACCCTTTCCACAGACTCATTATCTGTATGCAAAGAAATACTGTGGACGTTAACACCTACAACCACCACTTATATGGGTAGGTGTGGGTGTGGGAGTGAGAAGTCCTTACGTATAAAAACACGATAGCGAGCGGTATAAGTATCGAATCCATAGTTTCATGGTTAGGTGGAGGGAAGAGGGGAGCAAAGACAGTCATACCAGCCATCTGTGAAACACCTAAAGCAATTTCTACCAAACTTGGCGCATGTGTCAATTGTTATCTGGAAAATAGGAAAGAAAAGACCTATCGTGGTTTAACAACGAAATTCGGAAAAGGTAAACAGGGTCTGTTGCACTCTAGATTCAAAAGAGAACCCACAAATGACGACTGCAAAAGTTAGGAGAAATTCTTGATGCTGTAAAAAGATCGATGTGCGAAGCATACAACTACCACCGTCATAACCTAGCAAAAGATCTTGCTGAGAACCCGAGAAAATTCTGTTCCTATATAAAATCACTGACCATGTCGATGGCTTCTGTCCATTAACTTGTCGACCAGCCTGTTGTACCAAAAGGAGATATCAAAACGAGAGCTCAGGTTTTAATTCTCCCAAATCATTCACGTAGCAGGAAGCTACAAACAAACCGTCGATTGACCGTCGCACAGACTTGCCTATGGGGTACATAGTAATACGCATCCTTTGCGTAGAAAGCAACTGAAAGCGCTGAAAACATACAAGTTGGCAGGAATACCATTTCGGCTTAACAAAAAATGGTTCAAATGGCTTTGAGCATTACGGGACTTAACTTCTGACGTCATCAGTCCCCTAGAACTTAGAACTACTTAAACCTAACTAACCTAAGGACATCATACACATCCATGCCCGTGGCAAGATTCGAACCTGCGACCGTAGCAGCCGCGCGGTTCCAGACTGTAGCGCCTAGAACCACTCGGCCACTCAGCCCGGCTCGGCTTAAAAAATAGTACACTGCGTCAATGCCTCTTACCTACAGAGGGGACTGAGTACGTAATATTTTGAATAGGAATCCAGTCCGGGTGAAACGTTCCGTTTCTTTTCTACCATGGTTTCAATTCAGATGTGTAACGCGTCCACGTGTGCTGAGGCAAAGAGATAAGTCTCAAAGGAGCTTGTCCTGGTATGCAGTAGGGTAGATGGGAAGATAAGTTCTATGTTAGCCGGTCACCTGATGTAATGATGCAGTACTGTTCCATACGTACAGAATGCTGGGTTCTTTTTTGTTTTGGCATAATGTACTCATGTAATGCTGAAGTGTTAATACAAATGTGCATGACTGATAAGTGGATATTCCGGTATGTTCCGCTTCGAATTGTTACGTAATAGTTGTACTGCTTCACATCTGATTCAGTTCCTCAAGCAGAAGTGGATTAGTCAAACATCTAAGTGAAATCGTCTTAGAACGGAAACGATATATTTACGTACATGGGTTCCTATTCAAAATATTATGTACTCACTACCCTCTACAAGTACTAGAAGTACTATAGTAGGTTGATAGTAATTATCCCCACAGCGTTTTATTTTTTTTTATTTTTTTTTTCAGATAGTAAGTAGTACGTGAACCAGACTTGGTTGAAACAGATACTGTGGCTTAGGAGGACGAGTGGAACATGCCAAGTCCCAAGCGACTGGATAAAAGAGCAGGTGACTCCAGTATATAAGCAGGGCAAAACCCTAAGCAGTGCCCCAGGGAAGTGTGGTAGGACAGCTGGTGTTTTCTATGAACATCGGTTTGCTACAAAATTCTTGAACATATTCTTAGTTCGAATGTAACAAATTTGCTTCAGACGGAAAACCTACTGTCCACGAATCAGCACGGTTTTAGAAAGTATCGCTCGTACGAAACTCTGCTTACCCTATGGTCACTCGATACCTTGCGAACAGTGAATGAAGGACAACAGGTCGATTCCATCGTCCTAGATTTACGAAAAGTATCTGACAAGGCATTAACGAAGGCACGAAACTATGTAACAGATTCCCAGATATTTGAGTGGCTCGAAGACTTTTTAAGTAACAGAACCCAATACGTTGTCCTCGACGGCGAGTGTTCATCACAGATAAGGGTATCGTCAGAAGCGCCCCAGGAAAGTGTGATAGGACCGCTGTTGCTTTCTGTATTCATAAATGATCTGGTGGACGAGATGAGCAACGATATACAGCTGTTTGATGCTGCTGCTGAGGTATACGGGAAGATGTCGTCACTGAGTGACTGTAGGACGACGCAGGACAAATTAGACAAAATTTGTAGTTGGTGTGGTGCGATATGTGCGATATGTTCTGACGCCTGTTAAATAACAACTGCAGAACGGTCAGAGAGGAAAATTATTTTGCTGAGAACCTTATCTTCAACATTCTCTTTCGGATGTCACGGCATTATTGCTATCAGCCATGGCGGAAAGTTTTGTGTTCGCCAGTTTCATTTATTCTGAGTGATAACACATACTGATAATGGTCTCGTAGCACGATAACGGTTGAATATTGTGTTTCCTCTTTATCAACAGCTTCGCTTTGAAATTCTTTTAGTAAAATTGTTGTTTGTTGTTCCTATCGGGAGTGTCAAAGCAGAATATTCAGGTTGGTTATAATTAAACTTTCGCTACTTGAGAGGGCCCCCGTGAAAAACGAGTGACCGTTGGACAACGAAATTTTGTGGCAACATTTATAAGGACACGCGGAAGTGAATTAATCAATGAGCCATCGGAATAACCACATTTTAATTTCCACATGAGAGGGCAACATTTGTTAATTGCATAGTATGCTTACGTTCCAGGTTACAAACGTTGCTCACTATGACGACTGTCTGCATTTACGACAACCTGGAATTGCGCTATAGATTGCTCTACTGCTGATCGAAATATCTCAAGTGGGAAAACGCGTTCCTCTCTATGCTTATCTTCACCCTCCAGTGCGTATTAGTATTCCACTGACTAACCCTGTCCTTCAGGTAACCCCTCAGCCACAAATCACACGGGTACAAATCTGGCGATCTTTGTGGCCACGCTGTTTGGAACGATCGGCCAATGATAGGGTTTTCTCCAAATGAATTACGGAGTAACCTAGTCATCTCCCGAGCAATGCGAGGTGGAGCTCCCTCGTGCATCCAACACTTGCATCCAAAACACCTCTCTCCCGTGGTGCAGGGATCACATATTGGTGATGTAGATCACACTAACAGCGTGCTGCTCATGTCCTTGGGTCCCGGGCCCGAGTTTCTCAAAGAAAAATGGTCCAGTAACGGCTCCCAGAGGCACGTCCTGATACTAACACTATTAAAAACGCAAATACTGCAGCGCACAGTGTGAACATAATTTCTATTAAGTTGGGTAGCCATATGCTAAATAGTTTCCCGTCTAAAGTGACTCGAGAACATAGTTAATTCGATAAAGTCCGTGTAAAAAAATGGTAAGTACCCTAGCACTGTATTGAAGAAAAGTATGCCTTTCCAAATGAGAAATAATTTATTTATCAAAAGAAGTTGTAATAAAAGCGTTTACAATGGAGTAATGTTCATCATTGCCTGCGTAAAATTAACACGTAAAATTAGAACATCTCTCGAGTCATCTCCGTGATGGCTCGCTAGCTCCCGGCATGAACCTTTACGGAAGGAGGGTAGTTAAACGATCGTAAACAAAGTTATTGATGGCCGTATTTGCTTTCCCAGCTCCGCAGGAAGGAAGGCTCTCAGATTTATTAAATCTGTCTGGAAAGTTTGCGCTAGTCCAGGGGCAGCATGTCTCTGAAAGCTAAGTCCCACTTCCCCAACGAGTTTCTGGCGAATGATCGATTCGGCTGTTCTCTGGGGTTCCATGGGGCATGTGGAAATATTGGTGAGGTTCCTGGTGGCAAGTTATGTGCGCAAGGGCTTTTGTACTAGGCTTTATGCACATGTGTCTGGGCGCGGGCTAGTATAAACAACAAGAAAATATCAAGTGTTTCTATCAACTGTACTGTAATAAACAATATACAAAAACTTTTGTTTGAAGAAAATTACTTCAACTTTCTAAGGTGAAGTACACAATTATGCAGAGCACGCTTTAAAATCTTAATTCAGAGGGTTTTAACCTCCCCGCTATACTCGTTTCTGTGTTAAATTTAGCCCAAATTTACCTCCTACTCTATAAAAGTCTACATATTACCAAAACTATGTACCGACAAACTATTATCCAACTTAGACTCGTATGCTAACCTCTGACTAAAACGGAACCTGATCTGATTGCAGCTTGTCTTCATACGAGGCGTGTTTTTTTAAGTAAGTACCGTTTTGAAATTAAAAAAAGACATGCTAAGATATCTCAATAATTTTTTTTTTTTACATGAAAGCCTGTACCTTAATCTACGCACTGACGCCATTACAGTCGGATTCTTCCTTGTTTACGTTGTCTACTGAGTGTTTAAAAAATGGTTCAAATGGTTCTGAGCACTATGGGACTTAACATCTTAGGTCATCAGTCCCCTAGAACTTAGAACTAATTAAACCTAACTAACCTAAGGACATCACACACATCCATGCCCGAGGCAGGACTCGAACCTGCGACCGTAGCAGTCGCGCAGTTCCGGACTGAGCGCCTAGAACCGCGAGACCACCGACTGAGTGTTTAAGATGCCTCCGATAATCGTGAGTCCCGCCGACTGTGAAGTAAGGGCTGTTATAAGATTTCTTAGTGCTAAAGGCCTAAAAGCGATCGATATTCGTCGTGAGATCTGTGCAGTTTACGGAGAAAACATTATGAGTGATGGAATGGTAAGAAAGTGGGTGAGAGCATTTAAAGATGGCCGCACAAATGTGCATGATGAACAACGGAGTGGGCGTCCTTCGGTCGTTAATGGAAGTTTGGTGCAGGAAGTGGACAATAAGGTGAGAGAAAATAGACGCCTTACGATTTCCTCCTTGCGGGAGGCAAGGACTGTGCCATGACAAGACCAAAGATTGTTTAACAGTAACGTAACTTCCTATCCTTCTCTGATGTGCACATCAATGACGTACAAAAACCAAGTGACGTGACCACATTACAGAGTTACTTGCAGTACTGAAATAACTTTTTTTCTCGTAGTGTTTTGCATGGCACTGTGACCGAGCACTTGAATTACCGAAAATTATGCGCACGTTGGGTACCAAAAATGTTGACGGATGTGCACAAAACCAAACGTTTAGACTGTGCATTGACTTTTCTTGAGCGGTACCACTACGACGGTGATGATTTCTTAAGCCAAATTGTTACGGGCGTTGAAACATGAATGGCCTACGTCAGACCAGAATCAAAGCAACAATCCATGGAAGTTGAGCAAGGGCATCGTTTTGCTGCAAGACAATTCCCGTCCGCAAGTGGCGAATCAGACCAAAGATCTCATCACATCTTTTCGATGGGAAACTCTATATCATTCTCATTACAGCCCAGGTCTTGCGCCTAGTGACTATCATCTATTCCTGCACTTGAAGAAACACCTGGGCGGTCAGCGTCTTCAAGACGATGACGACGTCAAAACAGTGTTGATGCAGTGGTTAACAAGTCAGGCGGCAGACTTCTATGAGGACGGCACTCAAAAACTGGTACAACGTTACGACAAGTGCCTCAATATTAACGGAAATTATGTAGAAAAGTAGATTAAGGTACAAGCTTTCATGTAAAAATAAAATTATTGAGATATCTTGGCACGTCTTTTTTTTAATTTCAAAACGGTACTTACTTAAAAACCTCGCCTCGTATTAAATGCGCAACTGAAATAAAACAATTATCTGGCCCTAGTCAAAATTTCTACTTATCTGGCGCCTTGACAACATTGTTGCAGATTTCTCTAAAGCACAACAGCAAACAGCAACCAGGCAGCGGCTACGCTAGTTTTCTGTTTCTAAATACGTATTCGAACTGTTCCATGTGGTAATGCGTAATGACTAACAGTGGGTTCCAAAATGGTTCAAATGGCTTTGAGCACTATGGGACTTAACTTCTGAGGTCCTAAATAACCTAAGGACATCACACGCATCCATGCCCGAGGCAGTATTCGAACCTGCGACCGTAGCGGTCGTTCGGTTCCAGATTGCAGCGCCTAGAACCGCTCGGCCACTCCGGCCGGCACTAACAATGGGATGTGGAAAGTAACTATCCCTATGAAATGATATGCCAAGACAATGATTTTAGAATTAAGTACGTATTCAAAAGGACACAGTAAAACTTTGCGGGATCTTCACACATTACATTGGTCTTAACAAAGTGTACAATGATTTTAAAAGGATACACTGTTAACAAAGAACTTCTATAAAAAAAAACGGGCAGCTTAATCAGTTAATATGTTAATGCATGACTCAGGGAAGTGGGGTGCTGGCAATCATTCCTAGCTCCGCAGTGCTGCTGTCTTACCGCAAACTTCTATTCAGAAATAATAATATTATTCAAAATATATATTCTCTTTGCTTCCTAATGTATTCATCCAACTCATCCTTGCTATCCTTTCTTAGTCTAACAGATACCATCACAAGGCAACACAGGACTACTGAATACGTCCATCACCTACCACACTTCAGCTAAGAATGTGTCAGACTGCGCAGAGGCAGGGACTGTGCCATGACAAGACCAAAGATTGTTTAACAGTAACGTAACTTCCTATCCTTCTCTGATGTGCACGTCAATGACGTACAAAAACCAAGTGACGTGACCACATTACAGAGTTACTTGCAGTACTGAAATAACCTTTTTTCCTTCTTTTTTTTTTAACAGAATTCTCACATAATACGTGGGAAATTATTTATGAAAGCTTCAAGGAAAAGTAATTTAAAAACAAGGTTGTAAATAATATTTAGACGTTAAAACTTTATAAACAGGTACTGAAATGTTTTTCTTGTTGGTTTCTGGTTTTATGTAGCTGCTGGCTCCTTCCTTGTGGCCGAAGCTGACGCAGAACACTTCATGCGATCTGCCACCCGACGTAACCTCTGTGTATTTACCTTTTTCTTTTCATTTTGTCGCCATAGTTGATTCTCTTCAAACAGAAATCCTGCTAATCAGTGCTCCTGAAACCCCGTGCGTAACCGAGGAAAGGCTTGATATCTTCACGTTCTGCAGCTGTTATAGGACCAAAAGAAGATAACTTCTACTCATATCACGAATATCACGAAAAAGCACGCCCACTACTTCCCTTATACAAACATACGTTGCCTTGAATGGGTGTAGAGATCACTATGTGTCTCGTGAATTTGAGTAGAACACAACTTTACATACGAGATATGCCTCGAATGCTAAACATGACAATCAAGATTACAATATATTTCATTTGTCACAAAACCATCTTGTGTTTTGTTTTCATTCTTCGAGAGGGTGGTTTTTGATTGATGGTCAATCCACCGCCAAGCCGCTACGCCAATACGTAAAAAGTCCCTCCCACTGCAGGTGAAGCCATTTATCTGTCGTCACACCTTTCCTTTTTCTCGTATTCTACACCTCCAGTTTAATGTTTGCGCATAAGAAAACAAACACCCTCACACAGTATATGTTCCTCGACTTACTCCCTACTTAATATTATTCTGTCGCAATCATCTTTCCTGGTGCTATACATGGACTGTGAAATGTCGTTTACCTAAACGGCATGTAACACTTCAAAAATCAAAATAGTAGAAGACAACTTATTTTTCTTAAATTTCTTGTTTACACATAGCTGATAAGTATTTGACTATCAAAACAGATTGAAATTAATTATTGATAATGCAATAGCCCTCAGCTCCAAATTCAGTTTCAAATTACCATTTTTATTATGGATATGGCTATTTGCATTAAATGATTAATTCGTTTAATTTTATACATTCGGGTACATCACATGACCATTATTCCGACAGATGTAAATAAATTGCAAAATGCTTCTTCATCACTCATAGTATTGCTTAGCAATTTGAGCAAGTGAAAGACAACTATTTTTTACTAACGGTACTGTTGAACTATGTCCACACGTTTATTAACTATACCGTTTAAATTTTTATTATTGAATACTCTAATAATTCCAGTCAGAAAATTTGACTCTGCGGCAAAGGCTGCTTTTCTTTATTAAATTTCCTGCCATTTTCCGCAGAAGCTGTTTGATTCGTAAATTTACAATATAGCTTAAATTGATGCCTTGTTTCTCAAGTGTTACAACTGACTCAGAAGTCATCTGAGTCGATGAATCCCAGACAAACTGCTAATTCATACTCATTGCACCTTTCTGTAATCAGTTGCACGGTTTCAGATGGTCCATTGTGCTATACTCACTTTCATAACCCGCTTACTATTTCCCCGGACTGAAGACCAGAGTTTTTTCTCTGTTATGAGATTTGTAATGATTTTGGTGGATACATTATACGAGAAGTAGTCATAAAGTTTTAGTTATCATCCCAACAAAATATAGATACGTTCCGTATTAATATTTTGTTTCTTTTCACACACATATCTGCGGGCATGGAACACATTTAAATCCTGCCACCGCAGTACCCTGTCACACCAATACGGGAGTCAAAACGTAATAGCGCAGGCACTGATAAAGTGAAGTATCATGCTGTAATTCGTTTACTGCATTTCAAGTGGAACACCGCTGCAACAATCGATGCTGAGTCGATAAATGTGTACGGCAACAGTTAATCATATGACGTGTGTGTGAAATGTAATGAGACTGACAACTCTGCGAGCGATCTGGCGAAGCTGTGTTGTTCTTCTTGTGCAGTATGGTGTGTTCATCCTTTCTAGGTGCTCAGTCCTGAGAATCAGCCATCACGTGATTTCTGAGAGCGCCATCGGTGATGCTGTGTTGTTGTGTGTGTTACGAAAATAGAACAGCAGAATTTAGAGCAACGTTCTGACATCAATTTTTGTGCTAAACTTGCGGAATACGCGCCTGTGACATTTGAAAAGCTGAAACAGACCTATGGAGAACATTCCTTATCAATAACACAAGTTTTTAGCTTGCAGAAATCTTTTTCGAAGGAAAATCTCAAATGAATAAATCAAAGATCAAAACAATGCTGATTTGCTTTTTTTGACAGTAGGGATGTTGTGCACCCAGAATTTTTTCTTCCAGGGCAAATTGTCACCCAAGTGTTTCACAAAGATGTCCTTAAAAGGCGCAGAGAAAAGTAAATCGAGTGAGACAGGACATTGCAGAGAAATGGATGCTGCATCATGACAACGCCCCATGCCACACACCCACTTCCATCACGGAATTTTGGACCTTGAAAGGCATTCCTGTGGTTCCACAGGCCTCCCCCCCACCCCCACCCCCGTTCTGTTTTCGTTCACCTAAATTAAAAATTTTTGGACTCTGGAGAACATCCAAAAAACTTGACCGTCGTGACAAAGGCCCTACCTTTCAGGACAGCTACCAAGACTGGTAGCAGCGACTCCGTCGGTGTATAGCTGTCGAAGAGAGAACTACTTTGAACGGGACGGTATTGTTGTTTGACAAAAATAAAAACTTTGGTAGATAAGAAATCAGTCTCATAACCTTTCTCACACACCTCGTATGACACAGCGGATAAGTGGCCGAAACATCCTGTGAAGTCAAAAAGTCTAAACCCTGTGAAACGAAGTGAAGAATCGGAAATCGCTAGACAAGTGGAGGACGTGGTACTCGAAGACAGACGAATCGCGGTTGAGACGATAGTGGAAAAGGTGCAAATCTCTAGTGGATGTTTTCAGTATTTGCACAACATTTTCTATCTGACAGACATCGTCACCCTCTCAGTTCAACGACTGCTCACACTCTTTCAAGAAGCTCAACGAACCGAGACAACAGCGGTTACCAGGCTAGTCAAAACGCTTTTCTTAGCTTCCTAATCACTATGGCTGAGTGGCGGCTGTATATGACTCCTACACAAAGACGAAAGCAGCAACGGAGGTATGTGGATGTACCACCTCCGAAAAAGCCAACGATCCAAACACCACCGGGCACGGTTTGGCTGAATGCTTTCTGGGACTGCCACGGTGCGGTGCAAGCAAGTGTTCCTAAGGGGCAAACTGCTGTCAAAGGGCACAGTTTTGCTCCGTGGCAACGCTGCAGTTTATTCTTCACCGGACGCCATCACATATGCTACGTCTTTTGACTGTCGAATTTTGTAGCATCCTCCATATTCCCCTGACCCAGCACCAAGTGAACTCTCCCTCCTCATCCAAATGATGAAACCACCGCACGTCAGGCATGGCCGGAGTTCAAAAATGGCTCTGAGCACTATGGGACTTAACGTCTCAGGTCATCAGTCCCCTAGAACTTAGAACTACTTAAACCTAACCAACCTAAGGACATCACACACATCCATGCCCGAGGCAGGATTCGAACCTGCGACCGTAGCGGTCGCGCGGTTCCAGATTGAAGCGCCTAGAACCGTTCGGCCACAAGCGGCCGGCTATGGCCGGAGTGACTTCGTAGGGATCTTCGAAGTGAATTTCAGCTGATGCAAAAATGTTGTCATTGTTTTCTCGCCTGAAGCTGGACAGGATGCTACGCGAACTACTGTCGTTACTCGTGCCACTGCTGCTACAAGGTGCTGCTGAATCTGGGTATTCCGACCACCTTGAGCAACAATATCACAGAACGATATACTGCAGTCTTGAAGTAGTTTTTGTTCTTACGCGAGGCATAATACGATATTTTCACATACAAACAACATTCAAATCTGATTTCTGATTGAGAAACGCTCTTCGTGATCTTTCTTTATATATACTCGTACAATGTAAAGGACGACACTCCTACCTACTTTATGCGGCCGCTCTGAGACGCTTATAATTTGTAACACTAAACATGTAGTGCACTTAATGTGTTTTATTTAATCCTAACGTCCCCATTCTGATCAGCAGCCTCTGCTTCATGAGCACTCCCTGTCTTGTATTAAATCCATTTTATTAGTTTGGCTGTGAGCTAAGTCGAATTTTCCACTTTCTGAGCTTAGAAACGGGGGCTGAAGGGTTCGAATGCGCAGGACAATAGCGGAGGGAGGAGGGGGGAAGAGAGATCGAAGAACAAGGAGACAAATGGTGGAAGACGACCCAGATTTCTCTGCCTTGGAGTGTGTAACTTGAGCACGTAGGTGGAACGATGTTTCCTGCCGGATTATTTGTGCGAGTTTTTCCATTGGTTGAAGCTCGTAGCAGAAGCTTCGAGATCTGTCTAGATAATATTCCAGTTAAAACGGGCGAACAAGGTATCCGCAGCGAGTGCTTTTGACGCGAGCCGACTGGAGCGTTGCGTTGGGCAGGCGGAAGCTGCTCCTGTGAATGGCCAGAATGTGCGCCAAAAAGTGCATCCTCTTTGGGGTGTTGAAGAGCGAACGTTGGGCAGTTGAAGACAAGACAAGCTGCAGTATGGACGCGTTTGAGATGCTGTTAGCCCATTGAGACACGTTATGCAGCTGTACCGCTATGCAATGATGGTGACACGCCATGCAAGTGTTTGCTGGAGTACTGTTAGATCTCGATCAGGGCTTGTAAGCACTCACAACTCAGTGTACCAAATTCTTCCCGAATTGTTACGCGTGTCGCAAGCTGCATTATTTACACCACCCTCTTTAAGGTGACGAGTATGTTCGTTCTCCTTCTTTAACAACTGTAACTAACATCAATTTCTCTCTCTCTCTCTCTCTCTCTCTCTCTCTCTCTCTGCTCTTGGTTTGTGCAAATCGGTTAACGATATCGTTAGCTGATCAGCACCGCGAATCTCTGTGAATGAGTAATAACAACTTTTTCTCTTGGTCTTTGCCCTCGGCAACACTTATCGCTGATGCACCATGTTGGATCACGCCTGCGCTTATAAAACCCATTCCGTTCCCATACTGGCACTCCCACACCCCCACCATGCTGATCACTTTGTCTGCTAAGTTAGCTTCAAGCCTTCATTTCGTAAGGGGCAGTAGCATTGAAGGGTATTGTTTGATACGAAATTCAAACTTCCTTCATGCAAAAGTAACTTAATAAATCTAAAGGCTTGAATCCAGTCTTTTACTTCAGGCTTCTCATCTTCAGATGCATTAGGAAATACCCTAAGAATATGAAGTACCGCTAAATATTTTCTCCATAAGGCCATACTGTCTTGCTTGGATCCGTTGCGTTATATTAAAGAAATTGTTACTGAAGTATCCTGAGCTCTGAACACTTCTACAAGAAACACCCTAGCGTGTAGTTCATCCTCTATTCTTAAGAACACAATGAATTCACTCAAATGGTCTTCGTTGACCGTCAGAAGAAGCAAGTAACCAACTTAGTAGCTCTTTCCTAACAGGGAAATAAGTTCACAACTTAACGCAAGTACGTGGAACAACAAAAGGAAGGCTTTCACAGTCAGAGTCCGTTCTCGACTAGTTGACTATCAGATGCTTAAATCCTCGCTCTCCTTGAGCGGAGTACATTGGAACAGACTAACTCTTAAGCTACAGTTTCTGTGGGTTCACAGTTCCTACAATGTTTTCAACTGGCTCTGACAGAATACTAACAGGTCTGCGAGCCGTTTCCGAGGTCCCTTGGCGGTGACGAAGGTATGAGGTCGGCGGTGCTGAATCCGGAGCAGACTTCCTCTCTTGGCTGGCTGCGTCATAACTACCGTGATCGTCGCCGACGCGAGCCTAAATACCCGCACGTTGGAGGTACTCTTCTTCCTGATTGGCTGCCTCTAACATTGGCGAATGCAGCAAAAGGTCTGTGGTATGAGCGACCTCTCTTGCTGATCTACTCGTCCTCTGTAATGTAGCACTGGTAGCCCAGCACAAGGCCGCACGTACGGAGACAAAGCTCTCGTGAAAGATAAGTAATTTAGGTTGTAATTAATTGTAGCTGAACACTTTTAACTAATTAAATACGTTCTTTACTGTACTCTTCAAGCTCACCATTTAAAGTTTTCCTTTTATTTGCGAAGTGTTCCAGTAATCGCGAAAAGTTCGTTTGTTTACTTACTGCTGCTTAGGCCTAATTCTTCGAGTGTGCATATTTAGCGCTATACCACAATTTTAAGTGCATTTGCTATAGTTTAACAGACTAAATACGTTCATTAGTGTGCTCTTCAAGCTTGCCATTAAAGTTTTTTCTTTTATTTGCGTATTCTTCCAGTAATCGCAAAAAGTTCGTTTTGGTTTCATTCGGCTGTTTAGGCCTAATTTTTGAACGTGCATATTTAGCGTTATGCCCCAAATTTAAGTGCATTTGCTAATAGTTTACTTACATATTAGTTTCCAAAACATATTTAGTGTCCTTTTAGATCTGTATTTAATATATTACCATTATCACTTAATAACTCTCTTAACTAATTTCCAAACTACCGTGGATACTACGTGTGAGAGCTGCAGTAGGGAAGTTAGTTCAGGAGTTTTGTTCAGCTGTTGTGACAGGTGGGTTCACTGGGGAAATTGTAACGGCGTGGGAATTGGGGAAACAAACGAGATTCTTCTATTCTTTTGCAGGTTTTGCTCAAGAGATAGGTGATGGTGGTGGTGGTTAGTGTTTAACGTCCCGTCGACAACGAGGTCATTAGAGACGGAGCTCATGCTCGGGTTAGGGAAGGATTGGGAAGGAAATCGGCCGTGCCCTTTCAAGGGAACCATCCCGGCATTTGCCTGAAGCGATTTAGGGAAATCACGGACAACCTAAATCAGGATGGCTGGAGACGGGATTGAACCGTCGTCCTTCAAGAGATAGGATTATAGCGGAACAGGAGGAGAAAATTAGAGCCCTTCAGGCTGCTTTGGACAGAGCGAGGGAGGAACTGAAGAGGTTAAGGGGGAGGAGGGTAAACAGTGGTGGGAAGTGGTAGCTGGAAACAGGGGCCACAGAAAGAAAACAGTGTCTGACAGTTTCCCAATTGGCACAACCAACAGATTTGCCTTGCTACCACAGTTAAGTAAGAAGAGGTTCCAGTAGAAGTATATGTAGTTAAGATGCAACAGAATCTCACTAGGAAACCAACTGTTTCAAAAAAAGTAGAAAGAAAGAGGAAAGTTCTGTTGCTAGGTAGCAGCCATGGAAGAGGTGTCGGCCAGATTTTGCAGCAAAATTTAGGTGACAGGTACCAGGTCACAAACTCTTTCAAGCCAATTGCATGTCTTAGCCAGGTGGTAGAGGATATAGGTTCCTTGTGCAAGGGTTTCTCAAAGCAGGATCATGTGATGATAGTGGGTGGAGTGGGAAACAGTATTGATAGGGATCAGGGCTACAGTATTGAGTGTGACCTGGTGAAAATAGCTTCGGCAGCTACCTCTACAAATGTTGGGCTGGTGCCTGCTTTCGTGCGGCATGATCAGCCCCAGTTGAACTGCTCTGTCAGGAGGGTAAAATGGAGTTGGGTCAGTTGCGTATGGCGGCCACTCTGTCAGACATTGGATTGGTTCCAGTTGAGGATATTGATGGGGGGGATTTCACAAGGCATGTCCTACACCTCAATAGGAAAGGGAAGGGTAAACTGGCAGCGTTGTGAACGAAATCCATAAGGGGGGACACTTGTACTCATGGATGTTCCTCTTTTTTAGACTAATATCAGTGTCCAATGAGAAGTTCAGGCAGGCAGGTGCTAAAGAGGTCCAAACCTCACAAGATTCTCACAACAGTAAATCAAATAATAATGTTACCATATTTAACCAAAATATTGATGGATTAAAGAAAAAATTAGATTTTCACAAAAGTAAAAAATAATGTTACTATTTTTCACCAAAATATTCTGGGATTGAAGAATAAAGTAGATGAGCTCCTGTTTTGTTTAGATGACATTGAATCTGATGATGTAATATAATTACTATGACTGTCTGAGCATCAGATTGTGTTTGATATGGAAAAGGTAAATATCAGTGGTTATAAACTAGCTGCACTTATAACTAGAGAGAATAAGGCGAGAGGAGGAGTTGCCATTTACAGGGTGTTACAAAAAGATACGGCCAAACTTTCAGGAAACATTCCTCACACACAAATAAAGAAAATATGTTATGCGGACATGTGTCCGGAAACGCTTAATTTCCATGTTAGAACTCATTTTAGTTTCTTCCACCTACGCTCAATGGAGCACGTTACCGTAATTTCATACGGGATACAATAACTGTGCTGCTAGAACATGTGCCTTTACAAGTACGACACAACATGTGGTTCATGCACGATGGAGCTCCTGCACATTTCAGTCGAAGTGTTCGTACGCTTCTCAACAACAGATTCGGTGACCGATGGATTGGTAGAGGCGGACCAATTCCATGGCCTCCACGCTCTCCTGGCCTCAACCCTCAAGACTTTCATTTATGGGGGCATTTGAAAGCTCTTGTCTACGCAACCCCGGTACCAAATGTAGAGACTCTTCGTGCTCGTATTGTGGACGGCTGTGATACAATACGCCATTTTCCAGGGCTGCATCAGCGCATCAGGGTGGATGCATGTGTCCTCGCTAACGGAGGACATTTTGAACGTTTCCTGTAACAAATTGTTTGAAGTCACGCTGGTACGTTCTGTTTCTGTGTGTTTCCATTCCATGATTAATGTGATTTGAAGAGAAGTAATAAAATGAGCTCTAACATGGAAAGTAAGCGTTTCCGGACACATGCCCACATAACATATTTTCTTTCTTCGTGTGTGAGGAATGTTTCGTGAAAGTTTGGCCGTACCTTTTTGTAACACCCTGTATGTCAAAAGTTATCACTGTGTAAAAAAGCTCATATACAAAAATAGTTTTGTCTAGAGCAACATATAGAAACATGTGCCTGTCAGCTTAAACTGAAGGAGGGCTCTTTTATAATTGTAACAGGATATAGGTCCCCTTCAGGAAATTTTCATTTATTCCTGGAAAACTTGGATGCCTTGTTGTGCTATATGTCAGATAGGGGAAAGCAAATTATTATTTGTGGGGACTTCAGTGTTGATTCACTGAAAGAGTGTAATAGGAAGAATGACCTGGAAGACTTGCTCGGTTCTTTCAAATTGACATCTGTCATTGATTTTCCTACTCAGGTAGTAAAGGACAGCAGCACATTGATAGATGACACTTTTATAGACCAAGATAAGTTTAAAAACATAAATTCTTGTTCTGTTGAGAATGGCCTTTCTGATCATGGTGCTCAGCTAGTTACAGTATATGACATAGCTCCATTCAGTAATTCAAAACTACCCACCAAAGTTGTGCATTCAATTAATGACTCAACAATTAGACATTTCAGGGAAATTCTTCAGCAGTTCGACTGGGATGAGGTGTACAAGGAACCCAATGCTAATTTAAGATATAACTTATTTCATGATACACTTGTAAGATAATTTGAAAACTGTTTCCCCAACAAAGTAGGTAAGTCTAATCATAAGAAACCATGAAAAACACCTTGGCTTACTAAAGGAATCAAAATGTCTTGTAAACACAAAAGGGAACTGTATCCAACAACAAGAAAGAGTAATGACCCAGAAACAGCCAAATATTGTAAAAACTACTGTGCTACATTAAAAAAGGTTATTAAAAAGTCCAGAAGCATGTGCATCGTGTCTAAGATTAATACCTCCGATAATAAAATCAAAACAATTTGGAATAATATTACAAGGGATACAGGGCAACCAACCGTACAGGATGATGGCATTATCATGAAAGTGAATGGAAACTTGACAAGCAACAAGCCGGAAGTCGAAAACATTTTGAATAATCATTTTTTAAATGTTGAAGAGAAAATAGGATTAAAATGTTCATTAGAAGAAGCAAGGCAGTTAATGGAAGAGGCCTTACCAACAAAATTTCATACAATTGAAATTCCACCCACCTCTACTTCTGAAATTAGGAAGATAATAAATTCTCTCAAGAATAAAAGCTCACATATAATTGATGGCTTTTCCAGCTTGTTCCCAAGAGATAAGTGGGATTCTCAGTCGCATATGTAATAGCTCTCTAAAGCAGGGTATTTTCCCAGATAGACTCAAGTATGCCATTGTTAAACGACTGCATAAAAAAGGGGATACGTCTGATGTCAACAACTACCCCCCAATCTCTCTTCTGACTGCCTTATCCAAAATTCTTGTAAAGGTAATGTATTGTACAGTAGCTTCACACCTTTGTAAAAAATAAAGTTTTAACAAAATGTCAGTTTGGTTTCCAGAAAGGTTTTTCAACGGAAAATGCTATATATACTTTCACTAATGAAATATTAAATGCTCTGAGTAACCGGAAGTCACCCATTGGGATTTTTTGTGATCTCTCAAAGGCTTTTGATTGTGTAAATCATGGAATACTTCTAGATAAGCTCAAGTACTGTGGTATTAATGGGACAACGCTCAAATGGTTTAAATCATACCGAATTGGAAGAGTGCAAAAAGTTGAAATGAGCAGTTCACATAATATGTAAAAAACTGGTGATTTCTGAAACTGGGGAAAAAATCAAGAATGGGGTGCCGCAAGGCTCGGTCTTGGGTCCTCTGCTGTTCTTAATATATATTAATGACTTGCCATTCTATATTCACGAAGATGCAAATCCAGTGCTTTTTGCCGATTATACAAGTATAGCTATCACACCCAACAGACAAGAATTAACTGATGAAATTGTAAATGATGTTTTTCAGGAAATCGTTAAGTTGTTCTCTGTAAATGGGCTCTCATTAAACTTTGACAAAACACGGTATATACAGTTCCACACAGTAAATGGAATGACACCATTAATAAATGTAGACTTCGACCAGAAATTGGTAGCTAAGGTAGAATATTCAAAATTTTTAGGTGTATGCATTGGTGAGGAGTTGAACTGGAAAAAAACACGCTGAGGATCTGCTGAAACGTTTGAGTTCATTTACTTATGCTATTAGGGTCATTGCAAATTTTGGCGAAATACATCTCAGTAAATTAGCTTACCACGCCTATTTTCATTCTCTGCTTTCGTATGGTATCATATTCTGGTGTAACTCATCACTGAGTAAAAGAGTGTTCATTGCACAAAAGCGTGTAATCGGAATAATTGCTGGAGGTCATCCAAGATCATCCTGCAGACACATATTTAAAGAGTTAGGGATCTTCACTGTAGCCTCACAATATATACATTCACTTATAAAATTTGTTATTAACAATCCGAACGAATTCAAAAGTAATAGCAGTGTACATGGCTACAGCACTAGGAGAAAGGATGATATTCACTACCCAAGGTTAAATCTAACTTTGGCTCAGAAGGGGGTAAATTATGCTGCCACAAAAGTCTTTGGTCACTTACCTAACAGCGTCAAAAGTCTGACAGATAGCCATACAGCATTTAAAAGGAAATTAAAAGTATTTCGGAATGGCAGCTCCTTCTACTCATTAGATGAATTTTTGGATATAGTAAGTGGGTAATTCCCCCCCCCCCCCCCCCCAAAAAAAAAAAATATTAAGTGTCCTGTAATATATCGTGTAATGTAATATCTTGTATAGACACCTTTTATTAACCTGACACCTTCCACATCATTACGAAGTGTCGTATTCATGATCTATGGAACAACTACTTATCTAATCTAATCTAATCTAATCTAATCTGTGGTCCCGTGTACCTGAAGACCCTCTGCTGGTCGCGCTGCAAATGACGGAGTCGGGGCGCCGTGCACTCGCAGAGGTTGAGCTGGCAACCAACCCGACGGCGGTGTGTTGCCGTGTGGCGTCAGAGCCAGTTACACATGTTTTCAGTGCAGAAATTCATCCTGCTTTAATTAACCACAATTTGGGCATTGCACTTATGGTGTACACTTCAGTGGGTGTGTTTGAAATACAACATGAATTAGTGATTAACTGTCTTACCGATACCTCAGAACTACATTTGGAATAGCCTTAAGGGAAAAACATGGAAGGTGGGACCATATACTTTTTCATTTGTTGTTTCGTGTAATGGACTATTACTTAATGACAACATTAAAATTACAATTTAAAAACATATTAAAGGAATCAGAACTCTGACCATAACTTCAACAGGGTAAAATCGTTTAAAAAACAATTGTACCATTAATGACACTACATGAAAATCGGAAGTATAGAATTCTCAAAAAAATAAATAAATAAATAAATAAAAAACAAGAAGGTTCACATCAACTAGGTGTGGCTACAAGCAGATTCCATAAACAATTTTATCAACCAATTGAATTGCAATAACAGCAGTTAAATGTACTAATAACTGCTCAATTCCTTAAAAAAACTTTAACAGCTATACCATTAAGAGCAGGATGGACGGATGGATGAATGGATATGTCGGTGTGGGCGCATGACAGCAAGGTCTTCAGCGGCCGTGCGAAAACAGATTGAGACGAGTGTCGGTAAAATACACAAAACAGGAAGGTAAAACAGCACATAAAACAAAGGTAGCAAAAGTTCGAAGTTCGAAATTTATGTGTGTAAAACATTAACTACACAGTAATAAAGTGGTATAACGAGCTAAAGCAATATAGCAGATAGATGTGGCTGGCTAAGAGCAAAAACAAAAAAGGAGGAGCCAGCCAGTCTGCAACACACTGAAACCTCCAGCCTAAAAGTTTAGGCCAGAGTCCAGACACATCACAAAACTTTGACCCACCAATATTTGCTTCTGCCCTTACACCATAGTATGAAATGCACTATGTTAAAATATTGAATAGAAATGTGCACGCCACAAGCTTCACAAAAACGGGTGATCCTCTCACCGTAGAAAAAAGCGATGCGAGAGAGGACAGTTCCGAATTCTAAGACTTGTGGGTGTCACTTCATCTCGCCTGAGCAACTGACAGGAGCAACGCCACAGCCGGGCAGTTGACTTCACCAACCGCATCTTATTGTCCGTCACCAGCAGCCATTCCTCATCCCACGACTGCGTGCACTTCTTGTGTAGTGCTAAAACGACAGCCTGAAAGGGAACAGGACACTGTGCCACATCCTGTCCTCTTCAGGCCTCCTTGGTAGCCCGATCGGCTTGTTCATTTCCCCATATCCCTACATGACCTCGCACCCAGCGGAATGACACTGGTTACTCCGCCGCTGAAGCAGGTATATAGTTGGTCATATATCAGCTGGGCCAACTTTTCAGCTGGGTACATGTTCTGTAACGATTTTAAGGCACTAAGGGAATCAGAGCAGATGAGAAACCGTTTGCCCCGAATAGGACGCATCTGCCCCAGTGCCTACAGGATCGCGTGGATCTCCGCTGCGTGAACGATATGCTCCTTAGGGAGGCGAATACTGGTGACATGATCAGGGAACACTACAGGGCAGCCAGGAAAATTCCCTTGTTTGTAGACATCAGTGTAAACTACTATAAAACCGTGATGCATATCTAAAGTGTTAAAAACAGAGATTGAAATGTAAAATGTGGTATACTTTCTTAAAATTAGTGAAGTCTAAGATAAGTCTGGATCTCTGGAGGAGTCAAGGTGGAAATCTGTTCCAACCTCGATGTAAAACATTAAGACCGGCCACACCCATCGCTAAAAGGCAATCCCGAGCGTGAATCCCATGGAGCCTCGTTGCTCATTCCCGGTTACAAAAGAGTCGTGCCAGTTGAGGCCGAGCAACGGTATGGTATGCAGGTGTGTATGTCGTGGACAGTGATTCATACGCCTGGCGCACCGTAAGTAGCCGTCGTCTCATGTGAAATGGTAGATCACTAGCCTCCGCACATAGGCTGGGTATGGGGCTTATCCTGAATGGCCCAGTGGCCAACAAAATCTCTTTATGACGCACCACATCCAACATCTTTAAATAAGAGAGTCTTGCAGACCCATACCCCGTGTATCCACAATCGAGGCGAGATAGCGTAAATGCCCAGTAAAACCAGAGCAGACAAGCCCTGTCTACTCCCCGTGTACTGAGGCTAAGACATTTTAAAATACTTTAGGCTTTAAGAGAACGGTTTTTCAGTTCTTTAAGATGTGGTAAATATGAGGCCCAGAAATCTCACTCTGTCTGTAAAATTAAGAACAGTGTGCATCATTCTGAGCTCAGGGAAGTTTAAAATGGAACGAAAACGGTTAAAAAGAGCATACATAAACTCGTCGGTTGAAAACTTAAAACTAGTCTTCTGCGCCCATGCATCCAAACATCGAAGAGTTAGTTGCAATTGGCTTGTTGTCGTTGCGAGGCTTGAAGAAGAGCAAAGCACAGAGAAGTCATCCACAAACAAAAGAAGAGTGGACAGGACTTTTCACTATGCATGTAATGCTGTTAATAGCTATGGCAAAGACAGACACACTTAAAACGCTACCTTGAGGGACACCGTTCTCCTGCTCAAAACAGTCAGACAGGACGTCACCAACTCGGTATCGAAAATACTGTTGCGACAGGGAGGACTGAATAAAAATGGGAAGATAACCACGAAGACCCTATTCATGAAGCTGCTCGAGGATAAGATGCCTCCAAGTAGTATCGTAGGCCTTCGCGATATCAAAAAAGATACCCAGAAGGCGATGCCGGCGCAAGAAAGCCTGTTACATAGCCGCCTCCAGTACGGACAGGTTATCAAAGGTGGAGCGATACCTCCTGAACCCACGCTGAAAGCAACTAAAGAGTTGCTTTGACTCTAAAATCCATACAAGGGGGCGGTTGGCCATCCGCTCCAAGGTCTTTCCCGAGCAGCTAGTAAGGGCAACACTACGGTAACTACTCAGTCATGCACGGTCTTTCCCAGGTTTTGAAAGATGAATTAAAATTGCCCCACGCTAGGTGTCAGGAAAGAGAGCCAACGCCCAAATGGCATTAAAAAGTGCGAGGATGATATTTTTATTTGCCTTGTGAGGTGCCGCTGCTTACTGTAGTTAGTCACCGGAGTACTGAAAAGCCTAAAGAGAAATAGGAATAATGGAAGCCGAAATGGGTCATTGGCCTAAAATTCCAAGACAGGGACGAAAAAGAAGAATGTTTAAGATATTTATAAATATTTAAGAACTTACAATCAGTAATAAAACGCTCAACTTTGTCTCTGAATTGGTTTAGCTCACATACCACACATTTCAGAAGTTATATTCCGTCCGTAAGTGGGGTTAGGGGAAAAATTTAAATTACTCACAGTCATTCATAATAGAGATCTCACCACTGTCAATATTGTGGAACCAGATGCCAAAATATAACAAAATATTGTTAGCACTGACTTATGTCGACAATGCATTCATGGAAATAATCTCAATAGTACTTGAAGATGGAAGAGACCTTCCGAATAAATCAAGTCAGTGGCCAAGGTGAAAGATTTTATTACTGCTTATCCAGGTTGCCACGTTCGTTATCAATTCAGCTATTCGTATGGATAAGTGTATTTTGTTCAGCGATATCACGAACTGCTAATCAGTGCGGTAAAAAAATTTTGCATGGTGCTATACCCTCATTTCTACAGTTTACCTCTGAGGCCAAAAGAAACAAAAAGCCATAGTGAGTCTGTACTCAAAACCTGATTTCAATGCTATCGCAAATTCTTAATCAACTTTGTGTGCGTGATATTAATGAGCTGATGAGAATTAAGCACGAGATGGGAAGCACTCACTATAATTGAGTACTCCTTACTTCTTCCACTTCACTGCCGTATTCGTCTTTCCTTCGGCATCTTCCCTTCCGTACTAACAAGATATGCGGGCTCTAATTTCAGTTTGAGAGCCACTTCTGCTTCGGCAGATGTTAATCGGATCTTCCCTTCCAGAACGAGAGGTTAGCGGGCCAGTATTTCTGCCAAACATCCAAGAGGAAAGTTCGTTGTCTGGGGGTATCGAAAAGGCGACCGTCTCTGTAAAGGATTAAATCATATTCGAGATAATTTGGCAATCCTTCACACAGAATTTGATGCAATTTTTCCTTGTCACATTCTCTGCAAATATATTTAATAATCTGGAGAAAATCATATGTCTGTCATGCGATAGTGTAGAGTTAAGTGTTTTAAATATAACACAAAATCCCTTCAATTACTTTGAAAATCATAATAGAAGGCTCAGATACCTCACTGGAAAGGTATTATTTATTTGTCCATGTCGTCAACTTCTCTCCACGCAACATAACCGTGGTATATGTAAAATGTATATACTTGTTGTGACAATGACAATAGTGCTATGGTTGTGTTCGTGCTGCTGATTGTAATGAGACAGTAAATGCTGGGTGAAAATACGCTTTTAAAACATAGACACATTCCATACAGTGGTATGGAACAAATTTTTCTTCCTTTCCCCTACGGTGACAAAGACACTCTTTATCTTACAAATTTCCAGTAGCAATTACAGTAGTATGTGGCAAGACAGCAATGTGTGCTTGGAATGTTGTGATATGAAAACGTGATATCTAGAAGAAATTGCGGTAGGAAGAAGACATTTATTGACCTGTATGATGATATGTGAATGGGTCACAGACACGAAATTAAAATACGGACATCCACGTCAGCAATGCGTCGTACCAGCTAACTTTATCAAGAAATTTGTTGTAATGTGCAGTTTCTCAGTGATTACTTCCATACTTCTTTCAACATAAATTCGTTAAAAGACAGTGCAGTGAACTCGCTTTCTTTTATTTTATAGCCTATAACCATAAAACAGTACCAAGTGTGGCACTTACAGTCGTGTGAAGTCGCTTCACGAAAATCTTTTAGCTGCTGCAATAACACAGTAAATTTCATTTAGCTGCACAGCGCCTTTTACTGTAGTAGCAGCGTTGCCAATGCATGATTAGTTATACAGACTGAACGCATGTGTGCATGAATGGATTATTACTATTATTATTATTACTATTTGCCATGTGATTAAATTTTACCATATTGTTATGTTTTGTGGAAAGGAAAACGTATTAAAAGAATTGCCTTTGTCGACCATAAGTTTATCACGTCAGTAAGTATCTATTTTACTCAGTTTTAAAACTCCGACTTCAGACATCTACATGCAGCCAAAAGTGAGATTCATAATTGTGTGTGCTTGCAGCAGTTTCGTTGTAACGTGGCGTTGGGTAGTCCGGTGCACTCACAGTCACATTTCTTAATTAAATAGGATAATTAAACGTAAGATCCCGAAGGCCGCGGTACATGATGACGTAGTATGTAGACGTTTTATCCAACACAATCTTGAGCGTTTCCTTTATTTCCGTCATTGCTTATTCGATATACAGATTGAACAGTACGGGTGAAAGACTACATACTTGTCTTTCACCCTTTTTAATCCGAGCATTTTGTTCTTGGTCTTCCACTCTTATTGATCCCTCTTGGCTCCTGTAAATATTGTATATTACCCGTCTTTTCTTATAGTTTATCCCTCTTTTTCTCAGAATTTCGAACATATTGCACCATTTTACGTTGTCGAACGCTTTTTCTCGGTCGACAAATCCTGTGAACGTGTCTTGATCTTTCCTTAGTCTTGCCTCCATCATCAAAGGCAACGTCAGACTGTCGTCTCTGGTGCCTTTACCTTTCCTAAAGTCAAACTGATCGTCATCTAACACATCCTCAACTTTCTTTTCCATTATTCTGTATGTTATTCTTGTCAACAACTTGGATGTATGAGCTTCAAGCGGATTGTGCGATAATCTCGCACCTGTCAGCTCTTGCTGTCTTCGGCATTGTGTGAAAGACATTTTTCCGAAAGTCAGATGGTATGTCGCCAGACTCTTACATTCTACACACCAACGTGAATAGTCGTTTTGTTGTCACTTACCCAATGATTTTATAAATTCTGGTGGAATGTTATCAATCGCTTCCGCCTTATTTGATCTTAAATCCTCCAAAGCTCTTTTAAATTCTGATTCTAATACTAAATCGACTCCTGATTCTTCTTCTATCACATCAGACAAATCTTCCCCGTCATAGAGGCCTCAACGTACCCTTTCCACCCACCCACTCTCTTAATGTTACCACCCTTGCTTTCAATTTCACCGAAGGTTGTTTTTATTTTTCTGTCTGCTGAGTCAGTCCTTCCAAAAATGATTTCTTTTTCGATTTCTCCACTTTTTCATGCAGCCACTTCGTCTTAGCTTCCCTACAGGTCCTATGTATTTCATTCCTCAGCGACTTGTATTTTTGCATTCCTGAATTTCACTGAACATTTTTGCGCTTCCATCTTTCATTGATCAACTGAAGTATTTCTGCTGTCAGCCATGGTTTCTTCGCAGTTACCTCCTTTGTACCTATGCTTTTATTTCCTAATTCTGTGATTGTCCTTTTTAAAGATGTACATTCCTCTTCAACGGTAATATTTACTGGGCTATTCTTTATTGCTATATCTACAGCCTTAGATAACTCAAGAGTATCTCGTCATTCTTTAGTGCTTCAGTATCCCACTTCTTTACGTATTGCTTTTTCGTGACTAATCTCTTAAACTTCAGCCTACTCACATCAGATCACATGTGTTAGCATCGTGTTTTTGTCGTAATAGGGTACATAGCACACGATACGGGAAGTGTTGACTTACACTTGAGATGTTGTTGTCTCCTAAGATTATCAGACTGACAGAAGGTCAGAGACAGTTTCGTTCATTTTCTAACCAGCAAGTAACCGAAAAATCTCCTAAGATTATCAGACTGACAGAAGGTCAGAGACAGTTTCGTTCAGTTTCTAACCAGCAAGTAACCGAAAAATCTTGCGGGAACATGTTTATAAAAGGGCTCGTGGGTGTCTGTCATGGTAAGACCAATTTCAATGCCATCAGCCAGCGGCCGCTTCATGCTGATCGGGCTTAGAGCCTATGATCTCCAGCGGACTTTTCTGCGCTCCAATTAGCAAGTATAACATTATATAACGTTGCGTATGATCTAATGGCATGTTTCAGCTTGTTCCGTGGTGATTTTGAGTGTTATGTTGCTATAAGCGAATTTAAATGTGGTCTTATTTGGAATAAGTTTTTTGCGTTATGAGGAACGTCCTTTGTGCATTAGAAAACGGAGTCTTAAAAGGAGTAAAGTCTAACATTTGTAACATTGTGGTCTGTTTGTGTTAAACAAAAGGGTGAAAGCAGTGGAAGCAATCCAAAACACTTGCGCCTTGTATAGAGCGAGCTGACGTCAAGTTGTGTTGTTTCAAGTACGATCGTTTGGAGATAAATTAATCAACACGTACAGGAAGACAAACAGGTGCTGATGAAGGTCGTTCCTGCGATTCACTACAATGGTCAATGACAGCATATCCGATAATTGACAAGTGTGACTACCAATTAACTTTTGTACGACATTTCCCTTCAATAGTCACATTGAGATTTAAAAAAGTAAGGAGTGTTACGGTACAAATACTCTTCGAAAAAGAGAGAAGGGTGGGGGAAGAAAGTCGTCTGCGCCCTTTGAAACGATTGATCCTGGCATTTGCCATAATATATATAACACACGCAACCTGACGGCGATTTGAAGTCCGTGTTCTAACTTCATAAGGAGAAAAAAGTGGGTGAGCCACAACAAACATTATCTCAAACTATAGTCTGTATTCGTGCACAAAATGTATTGTTATTGATGTACATCTGGTGGCAAAAAGAAGAACTGTTTCACAGGGATGTGTCTTTCGCAGTTGACAATTGTTGCAACGAAAGAGATGGCTTGTAGTCGCAGAGTAACAGCTGTGACCTGGAAGACAGCATAAAGTAGCCTGGCTGACAAATACACCTCTCCCACGTCTTCTCTTCTGGCACCCACTTACGTGTGTGGGATCGAAAACCTACCTGCACATCATCAGGCGGTCTTCAGTAACAAGGTGGAATATATTGCTGACAATTCCTCTGACATTTGTGTCTATTTTGTTCAATAACTTAATAAGAAACGCTGTTAATATTAACTATATTAATACAACTGGTATCTTATCATAATACCATACAACAAATGGCTGTCTTTATGAAACATGAAGTATTCTGTCGTACTCAATTAACTTTACCAGCCTGCAACGTAAATACGACGATGTGGCTATGAGAGTAAGTACCGAATGAAACACAGTTAACAGAGTATTCAATGATTGGATTTCATTAACAGTATTATATGTTTCTTACGTCTAGATCTACTGGTTACTGAACTTAGCGAGACGTCTTATGACGACAAAATTTCTAAAGATGTCGTTTTAAGTTCGATATAGCTGTTTGTAGCTCTGTCACAGAGGAGGTGCGATGTTACTCTCGCACCAGTTTGGAACTGAGTCCTACTGTCACTTATTCTTTAGAGTGCGTCAGCATTTTCATGGAGCAAGCGCCCAACTTCAGCGTTCGTCGCCTCCTCATTGCCCTTGTGATGGCTGATGCAGGTAATTCGCAATGTAGACAACGAAATTGGTTATAGTTGCTGAGTGAAAGTAATCTCCTCTGGTTGTAAGCATACATTTGACAAGCCGATGGCGTACGAAAGTGGAATTCATTCTGAACCTTTGATTGGTATACCACGAATACATCGAGCGAATCTTGCAAGATAATACTCCATTATTCCAGGAAGTAACTACACTATCACAGCGCTACCAGACGTGTTCCACTATGTTTCATGACACTATGATAGTCGTAGCAGAACGATTATGTTTTTTCAGACAAAGCTATCCTGAGTGGGCTAACAATTTAGCATTTCATCTTGTGCATCAAGGATGCAAAAGCTTAATTACGTTTACACGACGTCATGAGGAGTATTCTGGTATTTATGGTGAGGGAGAAAAATGGAAAGTTGCGCAGACCACCGCAATACATTCGAAAGAAAATAAACGTAATCAGTATTATCAACATTGACAAGTAGCAGGAAGTGTGAACAAATACTTTGTTCTGGCGTCATGAAGTACCCCAAAACATATTACCTAATGATATCAAACCAGCATGGATTTGGAAACCATCAGTCTTGTGAGACACAGCTGACACTATTCACACGACGTACTGCGTGCACACGTTCTCAAACTGATTCCGTATTTATACAGTTCCAAAAAGGCTTTTGACATCATTCCTTACAAGCGTCTTCGAACAACATTGCTTTCCTATGGACTATCGTCTCAGTTGTGCGAGTGGATTCGTGACTTCCGGTGTGAGAGTTCAAAGTTCGCAGTAACTGACGGGACGTCACCTAGTGAAACGGAAGTGATGAGTGTGACTCCACAAGTAAAGTGATGTAACCCTCCTGCTATTTCTAACGTATATAAACAATTCAGTAGACACTCAGAATATTTCTCTTATATTTGTGGCAGATAGTGCAGTCGTCTAGGTAACTCCTCACAAGAGCAAAGCGAATTGCAAAACCATGTTGAAAATACATCTTCATGGTGCAAAACTTGACAGTTGACCCTAAACTATAAAATATTTGAGATTCTCCACATCATTACTAAGAATTTTCAGTCAAGTTGCGAAAAATCGATAAGTAAAACGAACTTGAGGGTTATAGATCTAACGAAAGTCCTAGGGCTACATATATAAACAACGTAACTCGGAAACATCACATGCTTTGGCAAAGGTGAAACAAATGTTGGGTTAGTGACACAAAGCTTAGACGACCCAAGTAGTTTACTAAGGGGACTGCCAGAACTACAGTTGTTCAACCTCCTCTAGAACACTGCTGAGCACTGTTCTACCATTACCTGACGAAACTGACGGAGCAGATCGAAAAAGTTGAAAGATTGCATCTGATTTTTTAGTATAGCGAATTAGGAGAGTGTAGCAGATGTTTTTCTGTTTCTTCTTTGAGGTTGGAGGGGGGAGGTGACGTGTTAAAATAGACCTTTTATTAAGTCTGGAATGTAATACTTAGACCCGTGTGGAACTGCTAGTCTCTCATCAGGTGCCTCCCCAGGTGGCGGATAGCGGCATGCTGACCAGAATTGGTGGGTATCGGGGAAATAAAATACCCTGGGTGGACCAAAACTAGCGACTGCTGCCTTGTAGCACGAGGTTGGCTTATCAAAGGCTAAAGGTAGAATACCTTGAGAACAAATTACCTGGTCCTCCAGGTTTGGGGGTTATGCAATGGGCCAGCTCCTCACTCACGTGAAAAAATAAAAATGTTAAAAAACCTACTAATATGCCTCTGAAAAACTGGGATCATGGACGACGAACTGGCAAAAAGGAAAATGTCGTTTGGACGCTGTTAATGTATAAGGTGTCTCCACAAAACCGATTACCAAGAGAACTTGACACTTTCAAAATCGATGTTGTCGTGCTCTCTGAAACCAAGAGGAGGCAAAGGAGAAAAATAACTCGGCAATTATGCACATATCTGGAGTGGGGTGTCCAAAGCGGTAAGAAGCAAAGCTGGAGTCTCCATTATGATAAGAAAAGCATGGAAAAAGATAATCACAAATTGGAAATTTGTTGCAACTTCCTAGCAGATTTAAAGTGTGTGCCGGACTGAGACACGAACTCGGGAACCCCCAGGCTGTAGCTAAGCCATGTCTGCACAAAATCCTTTCTTCCGGGAACACTGCTAGGTTCGCAGAAGAGCTTCTATGAAGTTTGGAAGGTAGGAGACGAGGTACTGGTAGAGCTGTAGCTGTGAGGATGAGTCATGAGTCGTGCTTGAGTACCTCAGTTGGTAGAGCACTTGCCCGCAAAAGGCAAAGTTCCCGAGTTTGTGTCTTGGTCCAGCACACTGTTTTAATCTGTCAGGAAGGTTCATAACAGTGTATATTCCGCTGCGGAGTGAAAATATCATTCTGGAAATTTATTAATGAACGTATTACCGTGGTAGACATGACTCTATTTGCCAGGGAAGTTGTAATTTTTGTGTTTATGCACCCATGAATGATGCAAGAGGCCAGAAAAACGATACTTTAATGACAGTCCGTAGGGAGATTATAGAGAAAATCCCAAGGAGGAAGGAACTTATTATCATGGAGGATATGAACGCAAGAGTAGGAATTAGATAATCATGTCCGATAGTGGGAATACATGGAGAGACAGAATATAATGACAATGGAGAACGATTGATTGAAATTTGTGAACAGTTTGATCTGAAAATTACCTACACATATTTTAAACCAAGGATATTGCTAAATATACCTGACAACAGAATACTAGAGAACTTCGTTCAATAATACATTGTATTATCATTAGACAGACAAGCAGTTTTCTATTCAGCAGATGTTATAGAGGGGCCCAGTGTGGATCAGACGATTATTTAGTAAAAATGTTTGGTCATGGAAGAATGCAAAGAATGATTCTAACAATATTAAAACGAGTTGTGCTGAGAAAACTCAAAATCTACACTTCAATATTGACAGCCTACAACATGAAAATATAGGAAAATCCTTTGCAGCCAGGATGAGAAAAAAAAATTGGAAACATAATTTTAAAGAAGTATAGAGGAAATAAATAGTATATTAAATCCAGTGTTATAAGTATAGCAACGAAGATGCAGGACAATGGGGAAACAACCACAGCCATACAGCAGAATGGTGGTCGGAGGAAATAGAGGTGGCAGTTAAAGAAAAGAGGAACGTATTCAACCCGTGTTTGAGTGATAATCGAAAGTAACAGGAACAATCCACAAAGAAAAGAAGAATGAAGAGATAAAAAAGAAATAAGCATAGAAAAAATGAAGCATGGGAAAGGACGTGTGCTAATGTCAATAGCAAACTAGGATTTGGGAGAGCGGAAGAAGCGTTGTCAGTACTAAAAGGACTTCGCCAAGATAGGAAAGCCAAAAACAGTCTTCAACTAATAACACCAAAAGAATGGGAAGAATATTTCCGGGAATTATTAAATGAGGTTAGAGAAAAGTATCTGGAAGAAGGAACAGTGGAAGGAAAGGAACAGGAAGCGGAGGAGATCCATATTTTAGAAAGCGAGGTGAATAAGGTATTAAGAACAGAGAAGAATGGTAAATCACCTGAACCAGGCAGTATAAAACTAGAGCTCTTAAAATATGGGGGCGACACAATTGTGAAACTAATAACACGGTTAGTCAATAAAACGTTACATGGAGATTCAAGGAAATGAAGCTGGCCTCTATTAATATTATATTCAAGAAAGGGCATCGCAAAAGCTGCTCGAACTGTCGAGGAAGTTTTGGAAAAATAATTAAAAATAAGCTGGAAGTAAATTTTAAAACCCAGGAACAACAATCTGGCTTCACACCTGGTAGATCATGCGTAGACCATATTTCACATCACAACAGATCTCGGAGAAATATACGCAAAGTCAAAAAACATAGGATTAATTTTCATAGAGTTAGAAAAAGCGTATGATACTGTCCCGAGAAAACTACTTTGGAGAGGAAGAGCATTATATATGTCAGACATAAAGGATCCTTCATTTAAAATAATACAAGAAATATACACTCCTGGAAATGGAAAAAAGAACACATTGACACCGGTGTGTCAGACCCACCATACTTGCTCCGGACACTGCGAGAGGGCTGTACAAGCAATGATCACACGCACGGCACAGCGGACACACCAGGAACCGCGGTGTTGGCCGTCGAATGGCGCTAGCTGCGCAGCATTTGTGCACCGCCGCCGTCAGTGTCAGCCAGTTTGCCGTGGCATACGGAGCTCCATCGCAGTCTTTAACACTGGTAGCATGCCGCGACAGCGTCGACGTGAACCGTATGTGCAGTTGACGGACTCTGAGCGAGGGCGTATAGTGGGCATGCGGGAGGCCGGGTGGACGTACCGCCGAATTGCTCAACACGTGGGGCGTGAGGTCTCCACAGTACATGGATGTTGTCGCCAGTGGTCGGCGGAAGGTGCACGTGCCCGTCGACCTGGGACCGGACCGCAGCGACGCACGGATGCACGCCAAGACCGTAGGATCCTACGCAGTGCCGTAGGGGACCGCACCGCCACTTCCCAGCAAATTAGGGACACTGTTGCTCCTGGGGTATCGGCGAGGACCATTCGCAACCATCTCCATGAAGCTGGGCTACGGTCCCGCACACCGTTAGGCCGTCTTCCGCTCACGCCCCAACATCGTGCAGCCCGCCTCCAGTGGTGTCGCGACAGGCGTGAATGGAGGGACGAATGGAGACGTGTCGTCTTCAGCGATGAGAGTCGCTTCTGCCTTGGTGCCAATGATGGTCGTATGCGTGTTTGGCGCCGTGCAGGTGAGCGCCACAATCAGGACTGCATACGACCGAGGCACACAGGGCCAACACCCGGCATCATGGTGTGGGGAGCGATCTCCTACACTGGCCGTACACCACTGGTGATCGTCGAGGGGACACTGAATAGTGCACGGTACATCCAAACCGTCATCGAACCCATCGTTCTACCATTCCTAGACCGGCAAGGGAACTTGCTGTTCCAACAGGACAATGCACGTCCGCATGTATCCCGTGCCACCCAACGTGCTCTAGAAGGTGTAAGTCAACTACCCTGGCCAGCAAGATCTCCGGATCTGTCCCCCATTGAGCATGTTTGGGACTGGATGAAGCGTCGTCTCACGCGGTCTGCACGTCCAGCACGAACGCTGGTCCAACTGAGGCGCCAGGTGGAAATGGCATGGCAAGCCGTTCCACAGGACTACATCCAGCATCTCTACGATCGTCTCCATGGGAGAATAGCAGCCTGCATTGCTGGGAAAGGTGGATATACACTGTACTAGTGCCGACATTGTGCATGCTCTGTTGCCTGTGTCTATGTGCCTGTGGTTCTGTCAGTGTGATCATGTGATGTATCTGACCCCAGGAATGTGTCAATAAAGTTTCCCCTTCCTGGGACAATGAATTCACGGTGTTCTTATTTCAATTTCCAGGAGTGTATAAAGATAAATGCCAAGTGAAAATTCGTGGCACACTTTCACAAAAATTTAGAAGAAGCAAGGGTCTTTTACAAGGCTGCCCCATGTCACCAAAAATATTTAAAATCTATATAGTCATCAGTCTTAAGACATGGTCTCGTAAATGCAGTGGGATGGAGCTAGAAATGAAAGATGGAGTTTATATACATCATCTACTACGTATTTGCTGAGGATCAAGTAGTTATAGTACAAGAAGGGGAGGATGCAAATTATATATGTAACCGATTAGCAATGGAATACAGAAACTGGGGATTGAAGATTAATTACCAGAAAATAGAATACATCACTAATGATACAGATGACTTATACATAGAGGGTAAGAAAATTAAGAATTCAATACTTTGTGTTATTTGCGATCCATTTTAGAGGCAGAAATGAACAAAAGAATTAGCAGTGGAAGGAAAGTCATTGTGATGCTAAACTCAATCATATGGAGCAGAAATGTAGTAAATCGATCCAAAAAAATCATATATAAACCGACACTGGAGATCATAGTTATGTATGGATAGGAGTTGGACTGCTAATATGAAACATATAAAAAAACTGTAAGCAGTGGAAATGGACTTCTGGAGACGATCAGCAACAATTTCTACAAAAGAGAAAGTATAAATCGACGAAATAATAAAGAGAATGGAAGTAAGAGAAAGAATATATAACGTGATGGATAGAAGGAAGTTACAATGATATGGGCATGTAATCAGAATGGAGGGAGCCAGAATTCCGAAAATGATCCTGGAATGGGAGAAGGAGGGAGTGAAGAGAAGAGGACGCCCTGTGACCACATGGCTCCAAAACGTACGACTAACAATGAGAAGACTTGTGCGCACAGGAAGAAGATATACAACATCGGAACACCTGGAGGGACGTCCTGAGGAGATAAATTAAGATCTTATGACACAGGTGTAATGATTTACGGGTATTTGTTATGTGGTGAAAAACCTATATGTAGAGGAAAATCACAATAAATAAAAAAACCTAACACTTAGCAACAATAATGAAGGAAATAATAGATTTAGTAATGTCTATAGCAGAATAAATCAATGTTTGCATTTTTTTGTCAAGAGTAAAATACTAGAACTAATTTGCAGGCTGGTTACAGACTGCGACCTGTGGAAGTAACGGACATGGAGGAAGAAAAGGCTTACGGGAACAAAGTGGAATGTAGGAGGGTGGTGTGACATGAGAAGTGAACTGCTATACAAGTAATAGATGTTATTTACTGAGAAACGAAAAAAGAAAGAAGAGTAACTGAAAGAAGAAATGAGTATATATTTCACCATTTAACAGAGAGAAATCAACACATGCGTTAAGACTTTTGGGTAAAGTTATAAAGACGAAATAAGGAAGAGCTTCAGCTCTTTTTAATGTAACAGGGGATCGAATCGTGCGTAGAGTGCAGGCTAACTATTTCCTGAAGCGGACGGCAAAAATCAAAACGGAGTTTTAAAATATGTTTCTTTTCTGGATGGGTCCATCTGGAAAGTGATAAAAGATTTTGTGTTGCGATTCAGACAAAATAGCAGGGCAGGGACTTAGCCAGTGGTGCGAGATACTGAGCTAAAGATCTTTCTGAAATTATGTAAGTCTACAGACTTGGGTGACAATCACTGAAAATCAAAAGCACCTCATTCGCTGATCAGAAACCAGAAGGCTCCCAAAATACATGACTGCGAAGAGAGCGGAAGTTTGGAGGAGTATGATACGACCTAAACTAATTTTTTCATGGAAGAAAATCTACATAGTAATTAGATTGACCTATTCGTGAGTAGTTGTCGACGTGGCTGTTGATGGTATTCCATAGAATACAGTGTGCTCGGTTATTGGAAGAGGTCGATCATAAGGAAAATTATTGTTCATGACGCTGCTTGGGCATATATTCTACTACTATAATATCGCAAAAATCAATCCAATAGAACCTCATGCAGCCAGTTATAATAGTATTTTAATATGGTGTCAGCATGACAGTACAGATAATGACTTTTCATAGAGCAACGCTAAATGTGATGCTGGAGGCAAACTAATACGCCAAACAAGCATACCGCTTACGTTATAAACAACGCTACAACCTTTAAATTTCTAATTTTCATTAATATCCTTCGGATTTTCCTGCTCCAGGTCACTTGCTCAATTATCAGCTTAGTTCTAGCCGTAACTCTACATTATGTCGATACGAAAGTTTTCCATGTGTCGAGCACTAAATTTATACCAAACACTCGGCACATTAATAGCGCTGCTATCACAGAACCGAGCAGCGAGACTACTCTCGATCGCTACAAGCACTCTGAGGTACGGCGAGGAAGTTTCCCTCCGCTCTACCGTCACTTCTCCGTTCGGGAGCAACAGCCATCTCTGACAGCAATTGGAGCAACTACTTGGGAAGTACGCAGACGTCGAATTAGAGCCGCGTTCGATAACAGGAAATTTCCGCGTGCTCAATGGCTCTTCGCATAAATCACGAACAGGAAACGAAGCTAATCAGGCCCTGGGGCGTCCGCGAAACAAGGCGCGCGTGTCCGCTGGGCGCTCGCTTCTCCCTTCCCCTCTGCGCCCCTCCCCCCACCACAACTCCCCCCAACCATCCCACTCCGTCTCCCTGGGGATTCCCCCTCAGAGATTTATGAAGTCGGACGGCGACAGAGACAAATGAACAGCGCGCTGGCCGGCGCGGGGCCGCGTAAATTCCGCAGATTTCGTTCACCGATACCTCGGGGACGATGCGCTTTCGCAATTAAGTTAGAATTAATTGACTGATAAATTAACCAGCATCGCCGATCTGAAGAAATCGAAGCAGCGCGTTAATTACTTGCTAACAGCTTTACAATAAGTCCCTTACTCTTGCTTGCCCGTTTACACGTATGTGCGCTCCACTCACCCAATCGTGCTTCATTACATTCGTAGCTACAACGAAGCACGCACCGTTATTGCAGTATTCAAGATATCTGCTATGCTAGCAACAATTATCACACTGCTCCGCAGTAGATATTTTGCAGAAACCAGAGAAGGCAGTTTTTTATATATTTCGATGCACTGAACACTTACATCATGACTAAAACTGTTTCCCAGCTCAGGTTTACAAGTAAGGTTGGACTTCACTTCTCACATTTATTACAACCATCCACATTAGGATGTATACATTAATTGAGTTTATCCAGTTTATTCGCGCCTTTCTTTGCCTTCTTTTTGTTGATGGTATCTGGGGCATCTCTGTGCAACATCCACCACAAATTAGCCAACATAGCAGTGGTCCGCCGTCTTGTTTACCGCAGTTCCATTAGAGAATCGCCCTGATGGAACCGCACTCCGTGCCCATCTCTGGATGGACCACATTTCTCTAGGAACACGTCGAGGTGGGAATAATAGAAGCGCGTCTTCAGGGTCATGTTGCATCCAATGACATTATAAGCATGAATGAGTTCGTTCACAAGGTCCCTTTAATTTTCGGCTCTCCTGTTAACCAACAACAATGTTGTCAAGTTGTGAAAACGATGCTACCAATGTACCTGATCAGGGGTTAGTGCGGACACGAAGTCTATCTGTGGAAGAATGAATATCGACTTTGTGATTCTCTCTGTTCTGAGTAGAGGGAACTAGTTAAAAAATGGTACAAATGGCTCTGACCACTATGGGACTTAACATCTGAGGTCATCAGTCCCAACTTAGAACTACTTAAACCTAACTAGTCTACGGACATCACACACATCCATGCGCGAAGCAGGATTCGAACCTGCGACCGTAGTGGTCGCGCGGTTCCAGTATGAAGCGCCTAGAACCGCTCGGCCACAGCGGTTTGCTGGGAACTTGTTACAAAAAGGCTGAAATACTGCTTCAAAAAAATGGTTCAAATGGCTCTGAGCACTATGGGACTCAACTGCTGAGGTCACTAGTCCTCTAGAACTTAGAACTAGTTAAACCTAACTAACCTAAGGACATCACAAACATCCATGCCCGAGGCAGGATTCGAACCTGCGACCGTAGCGGTCCTGCGGTTCCAGACTGCAGCGCCTTTAACCGCACGGCCACTTCGGCGGCGAAATACTGCTTCGTTCCTGTGCATAGCCTTAACAAATGCTGTCATGAGGCCCAACTTAATGTGCAGTGGTGAGAGAACAATTTTTCCTGGCATCAGTTGAGATTCTTCGGCAAGATGTTTTGACCCAGGCACCAGAGCTTTTCGTGGAATCCAGCGGCTATGAGTGTACTGTTTTTCTCTTGCGCGACTGTCCCGCTCATACAGGTAGCACCAGTGCTTAGTGTAATGATTTTGCAAACCCAACAGCATCGCAATGACTTTGAGATCTTCAGATATCAACCATTCGTGCTTACTGTAGTTAACACCGTGTACAATGGATTTCAACTTGACATAACTTTCTTTTGCTAAGGGAGCATATGCGACAGGGATGGATAGTCTTTCATTCCTGTTGTGTAAGGGTACTGCCTTCAGGCTTGCTTTTGAGCCATCTCTAAAGAGTCTCCACTCGTCTGGTTTGTATGAAATGTTCAGGTCTTCCAGTAAACCGTCAATGTCCCTGCAGAATGTAATGTCGCCTTCAATATTGAAATGGCACTTAAGTTTTCTCTGGCGCTCCCGAAACAAAGACAGATGTACTGTGTCAGCGAGAATATTTCACTGCTGCAATCGTGAGGCCTAGATTTCGGCTTTACGCTTTGGAATATATAAATCCCTAACCAGATCGTTTAGTTCACGCTGTATGATTTTCTGTGGTTCTCCTGATGACAATGTTGGTATAAATGAAGGGTCAGTTCACTGGCGGATGATCGCACTTTTGCGCCTGTGTGTGTCGGTCCAGTATTGTCATTATCACTGTTTGACGGTGGTCCATGTGGGGGAACAGTAACTGGCAGTCCTTCGCCATGAGCCTAAGGGTACTGAATATTCCGCTTCCGCTTAGTATTGACTCCTTTCCTCAAGGGAGGTACTATACAAACACCAACTTCTTGTAGACGTTTTTACCACACCGGTATAGACGAACACGAGGTGCAATGCACGTATGGAGCCCACGATTTATCCTGATCCCCAACTCGGCACCCGAAATACAAGGCGTACGCTTGTAGCACTGATTTAGCCAACGGTCGCCTTTTTTAACAACATGTAACGTCTGCACAAATGTAACAAAATTTGTCAGGTTTGTTAGTGCAGGTGACGGGCATTTTTGTGAAAGTATACACGCATACAATAACACAGATTTTGACAATTCATTTCACATACATCGACTGCCAATTGCAACGACACTCGTTCCAGTAACAAGTGAACTAACACAGCACAAGAGCACGCAGCAATGACAAATGACAAAATCGCTCCTGGTTTCTACATTCGCCGGCGTTCATTTGACTGGATGGTGCGCATAAGTGTCATGGTGTAAAGCAGTGTTGGTAAATTGTACTGGAAGCGTCCACCACACTCATTTATGGCAGAGGAACACTTGTCACAATACATCCTGCATGTAGCTCTTATGTCCCATAAGTGGGACTGTGAAACGTAAATACCTCATCTGTTTGTAACCCTGAGATAGGAGACAATTTTAACCTTGATATTGTGTTCAGCGGCTCCAAATCTACATAGTACGGGTGATTTCATCTCTGCAAAAGTAAAAAGCAAAAATTTGTGGACCAGTTTTATTTAGTTTAATGGCTCACGACTTCGAATTAGCCTTTCATATGGCATCTTTTTGGCACCTAATTTACATTGACGGTTTACGAGAAATTTTCATCTCTGGAAACGCATTTAAACAGCCGTATATAGCTACACAGAAACATGATGCACTCTTAAAAGATCAACACGCAATGAGGGCTGGCTCTGATATCCGAGACTACAAATACTTTTGACATTCATGAAACACATTTCCTCTGTTCAGTTAACATAATCAGCACCTACCTCGTGCAATAATTTCCAATAGATCCCTTTATCGCCGGTAAAAAAGGCAAAGATTAAGTTGGATATCTGGCAATGCTATCAAGTGAGCCCATAATTTTCCTCTCTTTTCGCCCCCCCCCCCTTTTCCCTCCAAAAAAAATGAAAGCGAATACAAGAAGCAAGTAAAACAAAGCAAAAAGGACCACAAATGCACAGTGACTCTCACCTCGAGGCTGGAGAATTCCTTTGCACTGCAGCTAAGACCGTATTCTCAGTCCGCTCACCTGTCAGAAACATGCAGAGAAACAATTAAACTTGCTTCAGGAAGAGCGCCTGTAAACTCATCCCGCAGGCCTGTTGTAATTACACCGCCTGTGTCTCCGCCTTTTCCTTTAGCTCGCAATTTTCCTCTCTTGCTGCATTCAAGGGGAACGCAAGAGAGATCCCCAGAAGAAACGTTAAGAAACGGGCCCTTGGCTTCAAGGGGTGAAAGGGAAAAGAAATTCAATTACGTTTTACAGTAGCCGCGCCCATGTGTAGCGTTGTATGTCAAAGAACTATCGAGAAGACACTATTCGGTTAATTGTCTCATCTAACATTAGAGTGTTCAAAGCTGCTCTGCTTCTGTTATTGTCCCTTTTAAAACTATTTATACATTTGCTATTATTTTTAATATAAATTTATACCAGCTGATGTCCCACTGTCCTCCATTTCAACCATGGATCTACGAAGATTTCCTATTATGTTTCTCTAGTCGACAGATTGCATTCTTAACATGCATCCTGTAATACTTGTTTCCAAGCAATCGAAAAATGACGCACTGTTACATTTGAATCTTACAACCAGACCGTTTTTTTTCGATTAATTACTTTATAAAAAACATTATATGCTTACAAATTATTCTTACAAACATCTAAGAAGCGCTTAAAGAGTAATTCGTTGAACAATGTCCTTGTTACACTGTATCCACACTGATCAACGAAGTAGGAAACTCTTTTTATGAAATATTCCAGTAGCTACCGATTGTTTCAGTAAATTGTTAATGCTCATTTCTAATTGTCAGGCGAAAATAAAATAATGCTCTATAACTTTCACTTGGGTGTTTAACGTATATAATATTGCTTGTCTTCGTTTTCTGTCTTCTTCTTCTTCAAAATCAGTAGGTGGAAGAACTATTCTCGCACATCGTATGTTGGATCATTCCAAGCCTCGTCGTTCTGTCAGTATGTAGTGGAATACTCGCAGTAGTAGTTTCGCAGAGGCATTCTCATTTGGAGGTAGGCCATTTCTGTAAGGGCTGTTTCGTAGCTTCACTAGGCTAAACATCAAACGATTTCCGATTTTAACAACTGTAATTTGGTCAACTTAACTTACGAGTGATAGAGATCTTAGATTCCTCAATTCAGCTGCTTCTCTTATTCTTTCACCACTTTCTCCCACAATTTATGTTACACCAGCACGTAGTAACTCAGGTTTTAACGCCACATGAATCTTATTGTCAGCATTTTTGTCACATTTCCAACTCCCAATCACATTTTTTCTTGTCACTAATCAATTTATCCTATGGTATTTTTCATGTTTTCCTCTGAACGAAGGTTTTAAAGTAACTTCGTGTTTCACACATCAGATATGTCAATATGTTCTTTTATTTAATTATCTACAACAATTTTAACGTTTTTGATTATTTTCTCATCACTGAAATGGTTTCTGCTTATACAGCAGCTTTATTAATTTTGTTACATTTTCTTGCAGGTAATGTTCTGGATCAGCTAACAGTACTTGATCTTAAACAGTAAGATATTTTTTGTTGTTGCATAGATTTATAATTTGTGGTTGCGCTATTTCTATTCCTGTTCGATTTCATTCACATAAATCCTCAAAGGATAGCAGAACCCGATTAATTTTTAGGTTCTTATTGTTAATGACTGTCATTGTATTATGAAAAAGTAATTTAATTACATTTATTAAATTTCTTGAAGTATCACGTTGCTCCATTATTTACCAGTAATTTTACTCTGTTGGCCCCATCATAGCTCTTCTCGTTAGCCAAAATAACATGAGAAGAAGATGACTGCATTCTCTCTTTTCTCCATGAATTGTCCAACAAGAAAGGTTACATCACTGTAGTACCTTCCTGAATTCTCAGTCCTCGTTCTCTGCTGTCTTTCTTCCTTTCGATTTAATTGTGAAAGTATCTACATAACATAACATTGTGAAAAGCCGCCGGCCGAAGTGGCCGTGCGGTTAAAGGCGCTGCAGTCTGGAACCGCAAGACCGCTACGGTCGCAGGTTCGAATCCTGCCTCGGGCATGGATGTTTGTGATGTCCTTAGGTTAGTTAGGTTTAACTAGTTCTAAGTTCTAGGGGACTAATGACCTCAGCAGTTGAGTCCCATAGTGCTCAGAGCCATTTGAACCATTTTTTGAAAAGCCAAAGGCTGAACGAGGTTTAAAAAAACAAATATCAGAAATTTCAACGGTAGCATGCGCCATATTGTAATTACAGGGCAGGAACCAAGACAGGCAAAAGACAGCTGTAATTACCAATTTATTTGCCTTCATAAAATAGTAAGTGCACCACTTTCGCCGGCCGCGGTGGCCGTGCGGTTCTAGGCACTTCAGTCCGGAATCGCGTGACTGCTACGGTCGCAGGTTCGAATCCTGCCTCGGGCATGGATGTGTGTGATGTCCTTAGGTTAGTTAGGTTTAAGTAGTTATAAGTTCTAGGGGTCTGATGACCTCAGATGTTGAGTCCCATAGTGCTCAGAGGCATTCGAACCACTTTCAGTTTACGATTAATGTATGTAGAAGAACAAAAGGCTGCACTACATCCCCCACCAAAAATGCTTTTCGTATAAAAGGCGAAATGTGTCTGAGACAATAGAAACCAATATTTGCACCCAAAAAAATTCATTATGTTAGTACAAGGTTGTTTGCATATCTTCTGTGAAAAATGACCACTCTAACAAACTTGGTATATTTACTTGTGGACTATGAACTGTCAACTCAAGATATTCATCACAAGGCTGTGAGTAAGCTAAACTCCAGGTGAAACTGTATAAAATGTAATATGATATTTTACAACATGTTATCTAAATACCCGTGCGTGATTAGGGTGAAAGTTTGGCGATGCCTGTGTTCAGTACAATATACGTTTCTCAACCATTCATATACTTCTGCAGAAGAGCTGTCTAGTGTGTTTGGTTTTCATCCGTCTGGTACATAGTTAGAATTTCGTGGAAAGAAGAAGTTTTTATTGCTAATATTCTGCTGAGAAAGAGAGATAGTGTTGTACGGTTCCTGATCGCCAGACTGTACCTCAGTATTATGAATTACATCTCAAACTTCTCCGCTTTGTATCATACAGTGACCGTCTGTGACACGACTGACGGTGATTTTAGTGAGGGATGCCTGGCTGCCCTCTCGACGCAGTTGCAGTGGATTAAGCTATGTGGTGGCATGCTGTTTCATCCTCCACATTTTCTGTCATCGACATCAACATCATTATGTTTTCAGTGGTAAAACACTGCAGCAGTTACGTATTTTTCCATACAGGCACGACGCGTTGCGAGAATTAATTCTCATTATCAACTGCAAGTGCTCGAAGCACGTCGTGCTATACATGAAAATTACGTAACTGCTGAGTGTTTAATTATTTAAGTAATGAAAGAAACAGACGCAAGCTTCCCTTGACATTCCCATGTAGTCTAACAACAGGGTACTTTCACATCAGAATGCACCACAAGTCTTGTCCAACGATTCGACCAAACAGAGATCCACTATAAGGCCCCTTTCAAACTCTTTAAGGTGCTGATAAAGCTGAATCACACAAGTACGTAGCCTCTCTGTGTCCTCCACAGCAATCACTCAACGTCTGAGGCTGTTCACGCCCCTCGTATACCCTATCGGGCCTAGTAACACACTAAACACGAAAACACTAATGCACTGTTGTAGCCGTTCCACTTGTGACACATACTTGCAACTCTAATCATTTACATAGCCACTAACGATGTGTACGTGTACGAGGTTCCTCTGACATCAGATAATGTCGTCTGGAAGTGATTCACCTTTTTTGTCAGACATTGTACGATGAGAAGCTTTCTACATACCCTGGAGAAGGTTATACGTGAAAACCTAGCATCTAGACAATCAAGGAAGTGGAGTGTCCCAGCGCCATGCAGTCACGATCTAAAAAAAATGGTTCAAATGGCTCTGAGCACTATGGGACTCAACTGCTGAGGTCATTAGTCCCCTAGAACTTAGAACTAGTTAAACCTAACTAACCTAAGAACATCACACACATCCATGCCCGAGACAGGATTCGAACCTGCGACCGTAGCGGTCTTGCGGTTCCAGACTGCAGCGCCAGAACCGCGCGGCCACTTCGGCCGGTACAGTCACGATCTAGTTATCATCAAAACCGCTGCGCATCTTTCTGATCTCATGCCTGTCTGTAACGACGATGACCAGTTCAAGGTGTGATGGAATCTTAGTTGCCTTGATATCTTGAACCTTTCATGAAATACAATTTGGCGGTGTCTGTATTTTACAGTGTCTGCATAATTCGATGCAATGTTCCTCACTATATACGTGCATGTCCGAAGAAACGTACACTGCGTTTTATTGGCAGGACACTTAGAAAATGTAACAGACCTACTTAGGAGACTGCCTACACTACGTTTGTCCGTCCTCTTTTAGAATACTGCTGCGCGGTGTGGGATCCTCACCAGATAGGACCTGACGGAGTACATCGAAAAAGTTCAAAGAAAGGCAGCACGTTTTGTATTATCGCGAAATATGGGAGAGAAATGATACAGGATTTGGGCTGGACATCATCAAAAGAAAGGCGTTTTTCGTTGCGACGGAATCTTCTCACGAAATTCCAATCACCAACTTTCTCCTCCGGATGCGAAAATATTTTGTTGACACCGACTTACATAGGGAGGAACGATCACCAAGATAAAGTAAGGGAAATCAGAGCTCGTACGGAAAGATATAGGTGTTCATTCTTTCCGCGCGCTGTACGAGATAGGAATAATAGAGAATTGTGAAGGTGGTTCGAAGAACCCTCTGCCAGACACTTAAATGTGCAGAGCATCCATGTAGATGTAGATGTAGACTGCTAACCATTGACAGGAGTATTAAATCATTGAATGCGTTCGTAAATTGTGAATACGATTGTTCAACAACTATGCGGATTCCTAGTGACAAATGAAAATTTGTGCCGCACTGGGATTCGAACCCAGATTTCCCACTTTACATGAACTTTCGCCTTAACCGCCTCGGCCATCAAGGCACATTTGCGGGACCAACACAGACTTTCATATGGCCTAGAACCTGCGTCCCATTAGGCCACATGCAAATGGTAGGATTCCCACACATGGAGAGACATTGTTTTGCTCGTCAGACTGTCTTGCTTTGGCATCGATTACAGTAGGACAGTGTCGGCATTTTACAGTGTCTGAATAGTTCGATGCCATATTCCTTCGCACATTCACGTATGCCCGTAGGAACGTTGCATCGAAGGAATATTATAGACACTGCAAAATCAGACTCTGCCCTAGTGTATTTAACGCCAAAGTAAGGCACTGCAACGACAAAACAATGCCTCTCCCTGTGTGGGGGTAACACGATTTTTTTGCGAGCACTAGGGAACGTAGTCACTAGGACATATGTAAGTCTGTGACGATCCTGCAAGTGTGCCTTAATGTTCGAAGCGGTTAAGGTGAAAGCACGCGTAAGTCGGGAAATTCGAGTCTGAATCCCGGCCGAACAGAAATTTTCATATGACACTAGTAAATCGTCTAGGTGTTTTAGAATCGTATTCCAAATGCAATTCAAGAGCTTTTATGAAATTATGATTGTGTCCACGATAGATATGATACATCTCCTCGTGTGCATAGTGCATCTAAGGGTACGAGTAGGCATCATGTGAGTAATATTTCCAAACTATAAATGTAAGACTTTATTGCTGCAGAAACAAACATTTGAAACAGTGACTTTCAAGTTTATATGCCTACTCAAAGAACGCTGTGATGATTTGATATAACAGGCCAGAAAGTTCCTTCCTATATGAAAAATCAAATGCACAGTACTGATATGTTACCGTGACGCCTACATTAGTACCTTGTTTGTAGGTTTTCACGTTATCGAATGCCGAAACAGTTTGTGAATCAAGACTTCGTAATAGACAAAGCCCGCTCCGTCGGTTTCTAACGGGAAAATCTGACGATGGTCTCAGAAGAAGCTTCAGATGTATCTCAGGGGAATGTTATGGAGTCTCTACCGTTCACAATCTGTAGGGTCAGGCAGCTAACACAGGCCATCCCAAAACACTGCATGGCAAAAAACGTGAGGCACGCAGGAGACCTGGTCGGATTTCAATGTAATTCGTACACGTACGCACCATCGGTGGGTGTGTAAATGATTCGAGTTGCAAATTTATGTGTCACAGGTGGAGTGTCGTTCGTGTTTAGTGTTGTTACCAGGCCTGTTAGTTTATATACGGAGCGTGAAGAGCGTCAGATGTGGAATAATCTCTGTGAAGGACTCGGAGATGCCGCGTAATGGTACTAGAAAGCGTTATCAGCACAAGGAAAAGTTTCAAAGTACCGGTACTTCAAAAAATGTTCCAATGTGTGTGAATTCCTAAGGGACCAAAGTGCTTAGGTCATCGGTCCCTAGACTAACACACTACTTAAACTAACTTATGTTAAGAACAACACACACACACACACACACACACACACACACACACACACACACACACACGCCCGAGGGAGGACTCGAACCTCCGGCGGGAGGGGCCGCGCAGTCTGTGACATTACGCCTCAAACGGCGCGGCCACTCCGCGCGGCTCAAAGTACTTCATTGTAGGTCTTTTGGCCAGTTGGTCGAGTAATACAGCATCCAGGTTTGTGCGGCGTTTGTGTGTGACACTGGCCTGATTTTGATTTGGTTAAGAACGTGAGATCAGGCATCCTCTTCGTCAAGGCATCACAAGGGGAGACCGCCTTGTTGTGCGCCAAGTGCATTGTAAACCCTTCACATGTGGCCCTGCCATGTGAGAACAAATAATGCACATCCTGTAACATTCCGTATCATACTAAACCAGCGCTCAGAGACTAGCAGCAGCCAGATAACGGAACTACTGTCCTACACGTAGGCTACCATTAACAATACAACACAAAAGGCAGCGTTCGGAGTATGCATTGAGCGGGAGCATTGACTGCTAATGAGCTGATGAATGACATTGCATTGTGTTCCCCACCACCCCAGTATGACAATCATCCGCGAGTATGGCGGCGACCTGCGATTAGGTCCCATACTTCCAATGTTCTGTAGATGAACAGCGGTATTATTCCTGGCGTGAACTTGTGGTCAGCCATCAGGTATGACTTCAGGTCACAGCTGGTACTGACTGAAGGAATTCTGACAGCATAACGGTAAGTCACGGACATCCTCCGTCCTCATGTGTCCCTTCTCATGCGACAGTATCTTTGCGTCTTTTTTTCAACTGGACAATGCTCATCTACATACGTCCCGCGTCTCTATGAATTGTGTGTGTGAAGTTGAGGTACTCCTGCGGTCAACAAGATTCCCAGATCTGTCCCCGACAGCACATGTATGGGACCAGTTCGGATGTTAATCCCGTCCCCAGTGCCAGTATCCAAGATACCTAGTGCCAGACGAAGAAAGCACCTGAAGCATTCGCGTCGATACTGCAGTGTGTCCTAGCAAGCTCAGATTTACTTCTGGAGGAGGTCGAGTGGACACTACGACACACTCAAAGTATTAGATCACTTTATTAAAACTTGAACAATCTGAAATACGTAACTTGGAAACACTCCATGTCCGCAGGATTGTCACTTATGTATTTGTTACTGTCGCTGTGTTCTATAACTTATCACTTGTCACGAGACAGAAAGGCAGTATGTGCAACTAACGATAAACCTCGATACAGTTCTGGCTTGCGTGGCTGGATCTGATGTAAGAAGATACTTTGATGTAAATACTCTTCCAGCAATGGCGTTATATGGAACCTCTTGAGGACGTGTCTATGCCAACGTCTCTCTTCGTTGCTGCATCAGGCAGTGACTGTCTTTAATTGAGGTTCCTTCGTGAAGTACCAACTTTGACATGGGATCTCGTACTTTGGACGACACCACATCTACAATAGAATCAGTTACAACTGTGGTGGATCAGCTTATATCAGGAGAGGATAAAACAGCTTTGTGACACACTTCCCAACCGAACCAACGCATGCATCCAGTCCACAGGGAGTGCACAGTCATATTGAAAACTGGTCTCATATTACCAAGTTCTTTGTAAATTTGGCTCGACTTTTAATCACTGTAATAACATCACACAGCCTCTTAACTCCTGAACTTTCAGTTTCCTTCTCTCCTTTTGCGTCTTTCACATTTTTGTCAGGTAGTCCATATGAGCAACGAAACAATAATCGAGGTGTAATTATTGCTATGTTCTAACGGACAAGAAGCCGAATTTTCTGAGATGCACGAGTCATTTTTCTTTTTACACCTGCCGAATTACTATGACACTGACATCATTTTCTTTTTCTTCTTTCTGTTGCGCTAGACAGAGCTTTCGTGGAACTAGTTCAAATAATACCAAGAAAGCACTTTTATACATGCCTGCCGCTTTGAGTAAAAAGCTGGATGGAATTGGGTGCTGTCACTTTTCATTTTACAGCTTACGTTCCTTTTTAAAGAAATTTGACTTGTCACAACTCTTGATTGATCTACTCTGAATATCAGCATTAAGTGTTCCAACTAGTTATAATTGGAGACTAAGTGTAACCGATACTGTTAAAAAAATATTTTTTAAAAAATTTATACATTTGCGATACCTCTCATGATGATATGTCATCCATAACGAAAGAAGATGAGGAAAGAAATATTCCGTACTTTCAGGAAAACAAAAAATGTGGTGGTGGGTTGGACTTCAGTGCTGTTAAAAGGTAGAGGAGGCAACGCAGGAGGAAAGTATAAACTTCAGGAAAACAATAAAAGTGAATGCCACTTAGTACAAGCTTGAAAAGGGCACGATTTAATCTTTGCAAAGTATGACAGACTGCTATACATGTCGATGAGGCCTGAAGGAACTGGAAGGTTTCAGACAGTTTTCATGATCGTAGTACAAACATTTAGAAACCGGTTTTTAAATTTCAAAAGATTTACGCGAGCGGATGTGTACTGCGATAATGTATTCGCCACAAAATGCAAATTAAAGCCAAAGAAACTGTACCAAGTTAGGACAATAAGAAGATAGGACATGGATAAGTTGAAATTAAAGATAGTTGGTGACATTTTCTTAGTGAGAATTAGAGACTGAGGCAGACGTAAAAAACACAATACAAAATAATTAACACAGAGAGATGAAATAGCGAAGGCTCACGAAAATACCTGCGTGATTTCCGCTAGAATAGTGGAAAGAACGTAGTAGGAATTTAGTAGTAGTCTGCATGCAAGGCTGAGATTTAATTTTCAGTTTACCGTCGTATGATAGTTGAATAATTAGTTACAATTAATTAGTCCTGTTGTGAACCTCAAAAGTAGACGTGGTTATGGTGAGTAGGTACTCAGCTTCTTTTCGGCAGTAGGCTGGAGATCTTATGTCAGCCACGCGAGTCCGCTGCCTGAGCGGCAAGCTGGCGGTTGGATTACAAAGTAAGCGGCTTCCGACTCGGAAGCCAAAAGCATAACAAAGAGTTCATTATGCCGGTCGGGGCCCTACAGCAACGGCATTAGCATTATCTGGCACCACGAACACACCACACGGTTGCTCCAAAATCGATACTGGCAGTGCGTTTGATACTTGCGGCATACTTCGTGAAAATTGTAACACCAAAATGATAAACGTGAATGAAACGGACTTTAATCTATACGGGGCGTTCAGAGCAGTGGGAAATCAAGTCACAATAAGCAAGTTTTGAGAAAAATAGGCAACGTTTTTGCTAAATAATTAACTACAGGAAAAAGTTTAAAATACACTCCTGGAAATTGAAATAAGAACACCGTGAATTCATTGTCCCAGGAAGGGGAAACTTTATTGACACATTTCTGGGGTCAGATACACCACATGATCACACTGACAGAACCACAGGCACATAGACACAGGCAACAGAGCATGCACAATGTCGGCACTAGTACAGTGTATATCCACCTTTCCCAGCAATGCAGGCTGCTATTCTCCCATGGAGACGATCGTAGAGATGCTGGATGTAGTCCTGTGGAACGGCTTGCCATGCCATTTCCACCTGGCGCCTCAGTTGGACCAGCGTTCGTGCTGGACGTGCAGACCGCGTGAGACGACGCTTCATCCAGTCCCAAACATGCTCAATGGGGGACAGATCCGGAGATCTTGCTGGCCAGGGTAGTTGACTTACACCTTCTAGAGCACGTTGGGTGGCACGGGATACATGCGGACGTGCATTGTCCTGTTGGAACAGCAAGTTCCCTTGCCGGTCTAGGAATGGTAGAACGATGGGTTCGATGACGGTTTGGATGTACCGTGCACTATTCAGTGTCCCCTCGACGATCACCAGTGGTGTACGGCCAGTGTAGGAGATCGCTCCCCACACCATGATGCCGGGTGTTGGCCCTGTGTGCCTCGGTCGTATGCAGTCCTGATTGTGGCGCTCACCTGCACGGCGCCAAACACGCATACGACCATCATTGGCACCAAGGCAGAAGCGACTCTCATCGCTGAAGATGACACGTCTCCATTCGGCCCTCCATTCACGCCTGTCGCGACACCACTGGAGGCGGGCTGCACGATGTTGGGGCGTGAGCGGAAGACGGCCTAACGGTGTGCGGGACCGTAGCCCAGCTTCATGGAGACGGTTGCGAATGGTCCTCGCCGATACCCCAGGAGCAACAGTGTCCCTAATTTGCTGGGAAGTGGCGGTGCGGTCCCCTACGGCACTGCGTAGGATCCTACGGTCTTGGCGTGCATCCGTGCGTCGCTGCGGTCCGGTCCCAGGTCGACGGGCACGTGCACCTTCCGCCGACCACTGGCGACAACATCGATGTACTGTGGAGACCTCACGCCCCACGTGTTGAGCAGTTCGGCGGTACGTCCACCCGGCCTCCCGCATGCCCACTATACGCCCTCGCTCAAAGTCCGTCAACTGCACATACGGTTCACGTCCACGCTGTCGCGGCATGCTACCAGTGTTAAAGACTGCGATGGAGCTCCGTATGCCACGGCAAACTGGCTGACACTGACGGCGGCGGTGCACAAATGCTGCGCAGCTAGCGCCATTCGACGGCCAACACCGCGGTTCCTGGTGTGTCCGCTGTGCCGTGCGTGTGATCATTGCTTGTACAGCCCTCTCGCAGTGTCCGGAGCAAGTATGGTGGGTCTGACACACCGGTGTCAATGTGTTCTTTTTTCCATTTCCACGAGTGTATTTGAATAATGAAAGATATTTTGTATAATGTACTCTCACACTGAAAAGGGGTAAATTAAAGTGCTTTTATACGTTACCTTGAATATAAAAGTAAAATTTTAGAGCTGATTCTTCTATGCTCTGAATTTATTGTGCCCTTTATCTTCCTCTTGATGGAAGTATTCGTTTTATTAAAGAAACAATAAATAAATATATAATTATATATGTGTTTGATGTGTTTGCTTATAACAAATTTTCCAAACAGGAAATTATGCAGTTGAGATACAAAGAAAAACGTATTCCCTTTTGTGTGCTTGCTCTTGCAAAGCCGCCAAAGTTCCTGTGTCAGTGTCGCACTGTAGGTTCTTCAAAAACCGGTGGTACACAGGTGCAGTATACAGCAGTAAATCTTCTACGCCCTTTTTGTTTGCTTTTGTTACTGGTATAAAAAGGGACGTGCTCTGAAAGCGGCATGATAAATAGCACTTAGAAGGAGAAAACTTACTTGATTCCCTCGTGCTCTGAATGCCCGTTATCTACACCCATGTTCTGCAAACCATTGTAAAATGCGTGGCAGGGAGTATTTCACTCTCTGCCACGTATTGGGATTTATCCCCATTCATTTCGTGTATGAAGGGGGAATGTGGATGATTAAGTGACTCTGCAGACGACATTCCTAGATTCTGCACTCAGTAATGGTTTTTGAAATTTTGTAAGCAGCCTTTCGCAGGACATTTTGGCGTCGACCTTCAAGCATCGATCAGTTCAGATGTTTCAGAATTTCGTGACTGTGTCTGATAAATCTAACGAGCGTATCATCACTCTCTAGATGCATTTAATGTCCACTCTTCGATCGTATTCGGCCTGAGCCACTTGAACAATATTCTAGGATGGGACGCATGAGTGTTTGCAAGCATTTGTACGTCATTAGCGGACTAACCGAATTTTCCCAGTACCCTACCATTCAACCGAAGTCTGCGATCTGATTCACTAACGAAGGAGTCTATGTGATCGTTCCATTTTAAATCCACTCAAATTGTTACATCTCGACGTATTTTTAAGTTGTCTGATTTCACATGTAGCTCGGTGATTTAGTGGAGTGCACAATTTTAAATTTCTGAACAAAAGCAAGATGCAAATTTTTGCACGATTTTGAAATCTATTCAAAATGTGGTTCTGAACAAAAGCAAGATGCAGATTTTTGCACCACTTTAAAAACCTACTCATGATATGATTGGATACTGGTTCAGAAAGTACTTCACTGTGATTAACCTTATAAACTACCAAAATTATAAGATTGCTATTAGTGTCATCTGCCAGGTAATTAACATACAACATTAACAGAAAGGTCTCAACACACTTCTCCGGGGCACACCTGAGCAACCTCCGGATTACTTCCACATCTGTCGGTGGTTCTCCTTTCACAATAACTCGCTGTGCTCGCAAAAATTCTCCAAGAATATATCCTGGTTTCTGCCCTGGAGCACTCCCCCAGATGCTGTACGTGACCCATTAACAACACAATCTGATTACGAGTATTGCGTTCAGGAGAGGGCAAATCTTTCACAAAGTGCAAAGAAAAAATGGGGGTTCACTCGGAACTAATAACTGAGATCTGAATTAGAACACTGACTGCAAGCACCATCCTATACAGCCTCAAAGTGTTATAAGTTGGGCCTTATAGCCTCAATTAATGCAGTTCAAATGTGTTTGTCATTTGTGACCTACAATGCATAATAACCGGAAAACACTAAATATTCAAAAAAAATATATATATATATATATATATATATATATATATATATATATATATATATATATAAATCTTGCGGGTGTAATTATTCACTTGAATTTAAGGATGATTAACTAAAAAATGGGTACCTATCACCATGTGTTCTGATGAGATCAAAAGCATAACATTTTCCACTACAAGTTCGAATGCAGAACGTATTATGCAAAGGTCACGATTCTACCTAACCGCAAGATACTCACTTGTGATTACCAGTCACACGGATGCGATCCGTATTCTCGCCTCTTGCAGCAATAATACTGCTATAGTGCTGAAAGCTGCTGTTCGAATACGCCCATATCAAATGCACAAGACAAACGTCTAAATTACGTCTGCTCGATGTCCTGCCCTGGAAGAGATAGCTTTGTGCTTAAAATGCATGAGGCGTCCAAGTGTGAAATACGCATCCAGCGCTCTGATTGTCCAGCACCTGTCAATGTTTTCACGTCTCCCTAAGAGATACCTGCCAATTCCCGTTGCAAAGATTTGCTCATCCAAGAGTTAGTGGCGGATCGCCTCTGAGTTGACAAGTGATTTAGGCACGACGCACGAGCGTGCGGTTGCTCGTGCTACAAGTGGCTATTTCCACAGTTACTAATTTCGTCGGCCTCCTCATACGATTGTGCTTTCGTTAACAGGCATTGGTACGGTACTAAGCAAAATGCCTTTTGATAGTCAAGAAATGCTGCACCTTCTGAGAGTACATCCCTATAAGAATGACGTCAAGCTGAGAAAGTAGATGCAGCAAAAGCAGGCGTCTGGGCGAGCGCACTTGTTTTGACAGTTACAGGGTGAAAATTATTGAACTATATGAAATAAAATCGTCATAACATCTGAACGGTTTGCGTTAGAACGTTCAAACTGCACGGTTGGCCACGGGTCATGATGGGAACTAGTATGCGCATGCGTGATTTTGTTTAGCAACGAAGCCCATTTTCATTTGGATGGGTTCGTCAACAAGCAAAATTGGCGTATCTGGGGGTCTGAGAATCCGCATTTCGTGATCGAGAAGTCTCTTCACCCTCAACGGGAGACTGGTGTGCAATGTCCAGTCACGAAAAAATCGATGCGATATTCCTTGATGGCAAGGTGACTTCCGAACGGTACGTGAATGATTTGGAAGATGATTTCATTCCCATTATCCAAAGCGACCCTGATTTCGACAAGATGTGGTTCATGTAAGACGGAGCTCGACCTCGTCGAAACAGGAGAGTGTTTGATGACCTGGAGGAACACTTTGGAGACCGCATTTTGGCTCTGGGGTACCCAGAGACGACTGGCATGGGCCTCAATTGGCCGCCATCTTCTCCGAATCTGAACACATGTGACACCTCTTCCTGGGGCTATATTAAAGGCAAGTTGTACAGCAATAACCCCAAAGCCACTGCTGAGCTGAAAACAGCCATTCAGGAAGCCATCGACCTCATCGATGTTCCGACACTTCACCAGGTCATGTAGAATTTTGCTATTCGTGTGCGACACATCATTACTAATGGTGCCAGGCATTTCGAACATCTCATAACCTAAATCCGAATATTTGTATGATGTTTACTTGTTGAATAAAGTGTGTGCACACCGTAGTTTGTAACTAATACACGTTTTTTTCATCAAGTTCAATATTGTTGATACACTTGACTGTTTTTCCATATAATCACCATCCCTGGTGCCGAAATTCAACCAATATTATGCCTTTCCGGTGCCAAATACTGAGGTCATGATTTTTTATTTTTTTTTTTGGCGGAAATTCTGGTTTTGAAGTTTTTGGCAGATGGGGAATTGGTGACTGTCTTTTGTTTCAGGAGTGTAATGAGCCACCAACGTTACGCCTCCAATCACAACAGAGCTCAGAAAATCCTCACCTGACAGTTCAAGTCGCACAAGTAGTTCGCGGGCGTTACTGAGCCTATTTCTCTTGTGCTACTCTGTCAGCTGTTGTGGGACCCATATTTCGCATTCCATAAGAGCAAACCAAAGCGGCTTTACTTGATGTTGCTCGTACCTTAGTTAATTAGGCTATGCACGGCTCTGTTTAGAAATAATGGCCCGATAATATCGTATGGTCGAGGCACACGTCTGCTTTCATACCCAGCAGCTAACTTGCTGTAAGTATTAACTTGTAGCTGTGATCCTGCCGTCAAATAGTATATTCACTGTATAGAATTGCGAATTAATAAAATAAACAGAAATATTAAGAAAAACAAAAATGAACAATTAATAAAAAGTGTTCTACTCTAACATAAGTAAATGATGTAGAAAATATCAGACAAAAACCTTATTAAATGCGGGAAAGTTGCGTTGAGATCGTTACAAGACTGGTAGCAGAATCACCAAACTAAATGGTCGTCAAAGACAGATGAAAAACTAAGTCCTTTTCGTGGTCACAATAAACGAAACATTCGCCAGCTCAAAATAATTCAGAGTTCAGCATTACAATTTAGATCTTAACACATGAAAGGCAATGAGTAGAAACTCATACTCTGTCTACTCTCAATCCCGAATGCAATCGGAAGAGGTTTAATTCTGCACTGGAGGACTTTCAAACCTTGTGAAAGCTAGAAACTCTTCAAAAAGGGCTGTACACCACCTGTAATCTATCACTAACACTACTGAATAACACATGTTACCATAGGCAGGTATGCCCTCTTCCAGCTCAAACGTAAAGTCCAGAATCACTCCCTTGAGTGCACCCCTAAAAGAGTCTGTCTGCACTTGACTCCAGACATGTTCCGTCACTGTCTACTTCTCCATTGGCTGAAGGCCGTCCCCACAAAAAATATGTCGTTCTTACGTTCTACAGACATGTTTTTGCGTCATCTATAGCAATTCCTGACTAACCTAATCTAGTACAACAATATTTAAATAAACCTATGTTATAAGCATGCGGTCACACTTACACAATTTACAATAAAAATAAATATTCCTTTTTCATACATAAATAAGTTAGTATTCTTGCACAGGTGCACTCATATTAAACGACAACATTCTGTCGTTAAATATTGTTTAAACAATTATTTATGGCTGTGCGGCAGAAGCATCTATCGGCACTCTTTTCGGTGGTGGTTTCAGCTAACACATACGGCTTTTTAAATTACCATGGTTTGTATTATCGACTGATTTTATATTTAAATAAGACATTGCCAAAATAGTAACTTGTTCCTTAGATAACCACACATTATAATAAAATATGAGATAGTTATGCTGCATTCAGTTGCTGTGCTATTGTGGATATGATGTTGTGAAAAACATTTGCTTAATCAAAAGAATATAATAACTTAATAAATTAATAAGTAAGACAGACACAGACACGTAACTTTCAGGGATGATAGTTATAGGGCAATGCTATCACTTGAGATATCATATGGTTAAATAGTATGAAGTGTTTAAAAGTTGTTCATTCTAAGGTTCATTGTGCAATATTTAGTCACTGTAAATTATTAACTTCTGTAGTTCTTAAGATACTGAACATATTATTATGTCATTGGATGCGTCTCATTCTTTCTGAAAAGGCAGATGTATTCAGATTTCCTCTGTTATATAACGGTGATTTATTTTAGAATTTCTGGCTGTTGTAATTAGCCATATTTTAGTTTGGCTGACACTGCCATTCCTGGTGCATCGTCTGTTCTTCAGCTAAGCGAGTAACTGCCCTCCAAATTCCCTGTACTGGGGCTTTTCCCATTTCTGCCCATGCTGACCGCCTTCGTACCTGGGCAGTGTGGTACTGGTCACTTTGCTGGTCCAGCCGCAGCGCGCTCTAGGCCCTGGGGTCGCCATCAAGCATTCAGCTGCACAAACAAATTTATCTCACCTAGTACCAATTCTAGGCCGCCGAATTTCTCGCCTAAATATGTGCAACATTACACCAGGAACGTCAATATTTTAATTAATAACATAGGCCAACGATGTTAAAACTTTTTTGCTGAAAATATTCTTATGTTTTTATGGTGGGAAATCCAAATTCGATACTTAAAAAACTGTATCGCCCACCATTTCTTCACATTTTACAGTTAAATTTATTGAATTAAGCGATTTTTTAAAGAATTTAACAGCTTTTATAAAGTAATTTTAAAAGGAGATGCAACGAATGTAGATGACTTTGGTAGCACTGCTGAAAAACAAAGGTCAATTCTATTTTTGTGTTAACAGACGGTGTTTTGTTCACTGTCAACGTAACCTCACTTTCCCGTTTCCTGTACATGTGCTCAGTACAATATCTAATCGTGGTTGTAAAAACTTTGCTGACAGTTTTTGTTATATTTGTGGTGAATTTGTAATTAAAATACACCAAAGAAACATTATACACTTTGTCAAAAACGTTTATCTATCATACTTTGGCTCTAAACTTGCTGATCAAGATAAATCTTGGGCACTACATAAGGTATGTTATGTGTGTGTTGAAGATCTGAGAAAACTGTCCAAAATGGAGAAAAAAATCCTTTATATTTGCTGTTACTGTCATATGGAGGGAGCCAATAAATCAATCCGATGATTGTTACTTTTGCAGTGTTAATATTACTGGTCATAATTTGATAAAAAAGAAGGTAATAAGCTACCCTAACCTTCCGTCCGCCATCCAACCAGTAGGCCATTGTGTAGATTTGCCGGTTCCTGAACCACCAGATGATTCAAATTCTTTTCCAACAGAAGTATTTTCTGATGTACAATGTGATTTAGATGAACCAGATGATGATGAATTGCATTGTAATACAGATAGTCTAGAGCCCAAACTGTTTACTCAGACTGAGCTTAATGATTTGGTTAGGGATCTGGGCTTAACGAAAGAAAAAAACTGAACTGCTTGGCTCTAGGTTAAAAGAAAAGAACTTATTGGCAGTTGGAAGCAGCATATACATGTACAGAAAGAGAGAGCAGCAATTTTCCAAGTTTTTTCAACGAGAAGGTGATTTGGTGTACTGCTCAGACATTCCCAGTCTGAAGAATGAGTTTGGTACTGAATAAAAAAAGGAAGACTGGAGGTTGTTTATTGATTCATCCAAAACTAATTTAAAGGTTGTTTTATTGCACAATGGCAACATGTTCGCATTTATACCTGTTGGACATTCTGTACATATGAAAGAAAACTATGAAAACCTGGAAATAGTGATAAATAAAATAGGCTATGTGGCGATCTAAAAGTAATATGCATGCTCCTTTGTCAGCAAGGTGGCTTTACCAAATTTCCATGTTTCTTGTGTGAACGGGTCAATAGGGCTAGGGGTCAACACTGGTGCAGTAAGAACTGGCCTGTGAGGGAGTCTTTAAAACCTGGTGAGAAGAACATTCTACGCAAAAACCTTGTAGATCGAAGAAACGTGTTCCTACCACCTCTACATATGAAGTTAGGCCTAATGAGTTTGTAAAGGCTTTGCCTGAAGATGGACCATGTTTTAAGTATCTCTGCCAAAAGTTTGCACACCTTTCAGAAGCTAAACTAAAAGAAGGAATCTTTGTCGGAACTGACATTAGAAAATTGATGTTTGATGTTAACTTTGAATCCACAATGACCTTAAATGAGAAAGGAGTTTGAGTATCATTCATGCAAGTCGTTACAAAGTTCTTAGGACATGAAAAAGACCCAGAATATGTTTCTAATATATCTACAATGTTAAAAAAGTTTAAAACTTTAGGATGTTTAATGAGCCTGAAAGTTCACTTTTTGTACAGTTACCTTGGTTACTTCCCGGACAATATGGGAGGAGTAAGGAGAGCGTTTTCACCAGGACATTAAAGCGATGGAAAAACGCTAGCAAGGCCGCTGGAACATCAATATGATGGGGGACTACTGTCGGTCACTTCACCGAGAAGTTGAGCAAGTGATTCATCGTAGAAAATGTTACACAACAAGCTTCAAAGAAAAAATATAAAATACAAACCAATTCCAGCTGACAAGTGAAACCTGGATTAACACATATCATTGTTTTAAGCAGCTTACTGTAAGTACAAACCATGCTTATGTTGTAACAAAGCGTTTCATTATTTTCCCCATTTACCGTATAGCATAGGATTTTTATACTACATAGTAAAAAGCATATTGCTCGAAAACTATGGGTGATACAAAAAACTGCGGCTAGATTTGGATTCAGCTCGTAAAAATCTGTAAAGACCAGATATCAAAGTAAAAAAAAAAGTTTTTCAAAACAAATTTTTCGTTGGCCTGTGTAATTCGTGCAGTCACTTGTGGGGTCTCAAGAGCTAAAACAGAACAGATTTGTAGAACTTATCCTATATTTAATGACAATCGTCCCTCAATCTACCTGACTGCCTTGATCCTTGCTTGCAGGATGTCATCTGACGAAAGTATGAGTTGTTTTTTGCGTGATCGCATTTGCATTGTCCAAGTTAAGTGTACATGAAGATATGCATGGGGATACGACAACAGAGCTGTTCATTGTCTAAGGTTCTGAGGAACTGCTATGGTGAGAAACATGCATGTTCCACAATTACAGCTTTCAAACATCGTGGCGTGCCATTCTTACTAATGGCAAATAATCAACAGTGGTTGTGGATCGTCACAGAGACTTTAATTAACAACCAAATCTCAGAGATGATCGCTTGGTGACATGGCACTCAAACGTGGAGGACGGAGGTAAGTAAGTTCCATCCTATTTCCAGACCTTATCCTGTTGAAATTCCCCACAAGCATTTGCCTCAATGAGGAACATTAACTAGGGCTCTAAAACAACCAGCATTTATCAGTTGTTGTGCAGATTGTCTCCAATATATAGAAGAGGAGACTGCATATTTTAGCCAACGATGGGACAGTTGAGAAGCCCACTGGCACGTGATTAGCACACAAACCAGGTTCTGAGATTCATAGCCACTTGCAAGGAACCCCTTGAACGCGAGGTGTCAAAATGTCAATGGTGTTTACGGCGTATTGTCTACAACGCAACCACAATATTGGCTGCTAATGGCAACAGGGGGTGGGACTGGAGTTACCCAATGGTGAGCGCAGCATGAGGCTACGGAGTGTAGTTGAACTGTTTGGACGACAAGAAACTCGCAACAGGCTAAAGTGCTAGTGGTGTTGATACAAAGCAGAGCAATGGCGACGATAAACAAAACAGACATTTCATTATATTTACAACTGTTGCTGAAGTTGACATTTCATCAGAAAGGGACCCAAGGATAGTGCAGAGTGAGAAATAAGTGGCATCTCAAAGATTAGTAGGTGGAATGTGTGGTAGCCTATACACTCGACTGTGAGGACAACAAACACAAAGAGTTCAATGATGACGAAACGTGCTAAACAAGTTAAAGCTATATTGAAACAGATGTCGACCCTTGTAGTTCATCAGCCCTATCAGACATTGAGCCACAAATCTCATCTCCAATGAAATACAATAAAGGACAATCGTTTTCGAAGAAACGTGTAGTAAATATAACTACGTACATGGAAGACTGTCAGCAGCATAGCAAAAAAACGATTATCAATTTTGAACAGATTTCGAGTAAGTCCGCAGCAATATGACCGTGTAATGCATAAGAAAAACTACGAATATTCAAGGGATAACAAGGCCTTCTTGTTACAAAAACTGGTGTTTTCGCGTTTCAAGGATGGTCGATACAATTTACAGCATGTGCATGATAGTGTCCTACTACATTATGCACATCAAGTTGTGCGTGGCAGATTACAAGTTTCAAGGGAAGCAGTGGATGGTTGGATAACTTCAACCAGTGCTACAGAATTGGAAGACGTAGAATAACGAAATTTCAAATAAAGCGCCAACTTGATGGTACACAGCGAACTGCGGAATCGGCCCAAAAATTTTGTAGATGAGGTAAACAAACTTACCCCACCGTTCAACAAGTACACTCACGTTCAGAAAAAAAACAGAATACCTGGAGTGACTAGAGATAAACCTAAGATATTCACAAGACACCAAAATTAATATGTTCTGCAGAAATATTAGCATTTTAATCACCTCGGTTCAGCAAGTGTCCTGTTGCCTAGCAGGCACACGGTCCGACAACGGCCCTGATACCTTGTTCCATGCGTAATGGCATCGACTCGTGTAAGGTGCGAATGGCGTGTCCTGTGGTGCATGATTCTTGATGCATTCATCTGGTTCCAAAGTTCATCGGTCGTGGTTGGCACTGCGTCACAGAGCTGCACCCGTCGCTTCAACATATCCCACACCCCTTCGATTGGCGACAAGTCTGGTGGACAGTGCGAGGTGGCGCAGTGGTTAGCACATTGGACTCGTATTCGGGAGGACGACGGTTCCTGATTCAGGTTTTCCGTGATTTTCCTAAATCGCTTCAGGCAACAGCCGGTATGGTTCCTTTGAAAGGGCGCTGCCGACTTCTTGCCTTCCCCATCGTTCCTAATTCGATGGGAGCGATGATCTCGCCGTTTGGTCCCCTCCCCCAAATCAACCAACCAACGAAGTTTGGTGATCTGGCGGGCCAGGGCAAAAGGCTAACGTCCTGTGACACCAAGAAGGCACGTGCTTGTGCAGCAACATGTAGTCGTGCTTTGCCTTGCTGAAAAATGTGGTCTCGGGTGCTTTGCAGAGAGGATGTGGCTACGAGGTGCAGGATGTCACTCTCGTAGGTCACACTGCCTTGGAGACTCACCAGCTGTGATTTGTTGTTGTACCCAATAGCACCCCATACAATAAGGTCTTCAGTTGGTGCTCTATGTCTGGTAGGAATGCTTCACTGTGATGCCGATCCCACTGTCTGTGGCGAACCAAAGTCCGGCCATCATTTTCAAATTCGTCCGAAAACGCTATGTGATGCCACTCTGTCCCTGGCGACGTCTTTTCATACATCATTGCCGTCTAGCACGTTTCTGCATAACCAAAGGTAGGTGGAGAAGAATACGACGCGTACGTGACCCATGCCCTAATAAACAGAGAAAGAATGTCACCCCTGATAGTGTAAGATGTGTTACACAGTTCCATTGTTGCACCAGAGCAGGGGAGGACGTAGGTCTGTCCTGAAATGTCATTCGGATTGGGTGTCGGTCTTCTCAGGAAGTGGTCTGGGTGGTGCTGCCTGACCCGTCTCGTCGTGTTCTATGGGCTTCCGTGAACCATTCTGAACACATCCGTTGCGCTGCCGAAACACTTCGTGCCACACTAGCAGCAATTTCTCATGCAAATAATGCACCCTCTTTCAAACTCACTGATTTAACGGTACGGTTCGCGTATACCGTCTGCCAGGCATCCTGCACGTCTGCTCAAGCCGTACTGGTCCATAACCTTCGTTTTATGGCGACAACGAGAGCCGCAGACACATTTTACAGGTAGGTGGTGTTGCGTCGCGATATCGATGTTAACCTTGAACCCAAAGACCAACATCCTTCAAATGCTGATCACTTCTGTAGAACATACTAATGTACATCCCCTGTGAATATGAACGTCCTATCTCTAGTTCTACAAGGTGTTCTGTGTTTTCTGAACATGAGTGTTATTTGAAACTTCCTGGCAGATTAAAACTGTGTGCCGGACCGAGACTCGAACTCGGGACCTTTGCTTTTCGCGGGCAAGTGTTCTACCATGAGTGTTATTTGTTTTCAACTCCGACCAGTCGGGGTTTGAGGAGGAAATGCATATGAAAGGAACCCTGGAAATGAGAGACACCAAGAGAGTTGTATCAAGATCAAATAACATCAATGCTTTAACTCATTCGTATGTAATTTTGCCGACTGTTAATCTGGATGACGGGATACTTATCTATTGTGCTGCCAGAAGTTGGAGGTGCTCTGCCCCCTTCGATTCTTTGTCGTCTGCGTGATCTCGCAAGGACATAGGAAACATTTATGTGACAGCAAGCAAAAGTGGGAAAACGGGAGTAAGGGAACTATAACTTTGGTATAAGCGCTGCTTTTGGCCATAAGCTGGTCAAAATGACTTGCTTTTGCTTGATTCCTCGTCTGCATTTAAAAATCTTACTCCTGTAGAGCAAACTTCCCCCCTGAAAAGTGTGAGACATTGCCATTCATATCACCTGTAACCACCGAACAAATTCAGCCTCTGGATGTTTGTTTCTTTTCCTCCTATGAAACCTATTATCGCACTATGTGCAGCTACGCCTTATAGTATAGCCATCTAGTACTGTTTGAGGCTTTCCCGGCGCTGCATCTGCTTGATAGGTTCCCGGGAATTACGCGGTATAATATTGTAATAACCGCACAATATTCCAGCGAGACAACTGTCCACCATCTTCAGGTGCTACTGTCGCGACGCGTCGCATATAATGGCGATCTTCTCAGCGACGCGACATTAGCACCTGAAGATGGCGGGCAGTTGTCTCGCTGTAATATTGTGCGGTTATTACAATATTATTCGGCGTAATTCCCGCGAACCTATCAAGCTATAGCCATCTTCACGATAATCTCCACGACAGAGTGTTTCGCTTTCGTTTGGATGCCATCGCATCAGTTCTCATCATCTCGTTATGCCAATATGATTCTATTAGCATTCTTTAAGAGCTGATACCCAGCTGAACGTCCTGCATGGTTTGTAGCTCCCTAGCTGTTCGCCTTCGATCTTGGTGACGTGAATCTTTGTGACGACTGTGGAGCGCCATTTTTCATTTGGTGTTCATGGTGCAAGTTAATGGTTTGTTCTCAACATTTCTTGAATGTCGACGGCGTCCATTTCGTGAAGAGCAACAAACACATTCCATAGAAAGTTGATCTTTGCAGCTCCTAGACACACATTTTTTGTCGCCATCCTGTTGCACCTTGTGAGTCAGTAGCTGCTAGTATTTTTCCTGTGATAATTGTTAGCACAACACGTTCAAATGAGCCTTACTAAAGACTGAACTTGCAACCCCGCAATCTAGGGTGACTCGTCAGTTGGATGCAAACGTGTGAAGCAAGTAGGCAACCATGTCACAGAGATGCACTCGTGCTTCCTACAACCAACTGAGCGAGTTTGGAAAAGGTCACATCTTGGCGGGATGATCCTTCCAGAGAATTACGGTACATGTTTGACGTGTCGGGTTGGTTTTGTAACGATGCTGATGCCTGTGGTCATAACCGCAGACGAGGTTTTGGATATCCACTCAGTACAGACGCCCGCCATGAACGTCGTACTGTAAGGGCAGCAGCCGCAAATCGTACAGCTACAAAAATACATGTAAGAGGGCTTCTGAACCCAACGTGTCAACACAAACTGTAGCTAATCTGTTAATAGTAGTACGACTACGGGGAGAAACACCCGTTTTCCATTCACGCCACAGCATGGACCTGCACGGCTCTGCTAGTGCCATCAGAAGACCGTTTGGAAGACGGAATGGCGCTTTGTGGTCTTAACCATTCAAAGATCCCGCCTGCACGAAAGTGATGGCCGTTTGCGCGTAGCGTACAACGTAGACCTGGTGACCGCTGTCTCGTAGAGTGCATTCGTTCACGACAGACTGGCCCCAATCCAGGCCTTACGGTCTGGGGTGCGATATGTTGCAGCTCCCGTTCAACGTTGGTGTTTCTGGAGGGGACGCTACACAGCGTCCAGCACTGTAGAATGTCGTTAGACCCGTTCTTTTGCCGTTCTTATAAGAAAAAGCTGATGTGTTGTTCCAACAGGATAATGCTCGCCCATATATTGCCCCTGAAACTCAAAAAGGGTATTTTTGGCTCAAAAAGGGGCTGTTCGAGCTATATGTGGTGTAAGTTCGAGAACCTCTTGTCGACCCCTATTCGATAGTCTGGGAATTCTGACATTGCCCTCACAGTATATATTTTCTTTAATGTCGTTTGTTGTTAGCAATATTAGCTTATTCCCAAAAGATAGCAGCTTTCACTCAGTTAATACTAGGCAGAAATCAAATCTGCATGTGGAATGCACTTCCTTGACTCTTGTGCAGAAAGGAGTGCAGTATTCTGCTGCATCCATTTTCAATAAGCTACCGCAAGAACTCAAAAATCTTAGCAGTAGCCCAAACACTTTTAAGTATAAACTGAAGAGTTTACTCATGGCTCACTCCTTCTATTCTGTCGAGGAGCTCCTGGAAGAGCTGAAAAATTAAGTAAATTCCAGTGTTACATTGTTGATTTTCTTTATTTAAACTTACGAGTTGTCGCCCGAATATGTTTCTTATATTTCATTTTATCTGTTTCTACTATCGTGTTATAATTTCATGTATTGACTCGTTCCATGACCATGGAGACTTCTCCTTAATTTGGTCCCACGGAACCATAAATAAATAAAAAAAAAGTGCTCTACAAGACGTGCAGCAACTTCCCTGCCCAGCGCGCTCTCTAGATTTGTCCCCAATCGAGCACGTGTGGAGTATGATGGGACGAGAAATGACTCGTGCGATTTGTAAACCAGCAGCTGTTACAGAACTACGAGAACAGGTCGAGCAGGGGTGGCATAACGTATCCCAGGACAATATTCACCATTTGTACGATCGAGTGGATGCTAGAGTCAGCGCCTGCATTGCCGCCGGTGGAGACTACACCACGTACTAATATGGGTGTGTACCTTGTGCTATTGATCTGTAGATGTAATTATGTCATGTACTCCATATGCGCTGTTGCAACAATAAACCTCGAGTGAACTGGAAACCTCTTCAAGGGTGTCCTGAAACGTCCTGTCTTAGCACAGCTTGTGGAATTTACACTCCTGGCCGTTAAAATTGCTACACCAAGAAGAAATGCAAGAGATAAACGTGTATTCATTGGACAAATATATTATACTGGAACTGACATGTGATTACATTTTCATGGAATTTGGCTGCATAGATCCTGAGAAATCAGTACCCAGAACAACCACCTCTGGCCGCAATAACAGCCTTGATACGCCTGGGCATTGATTTAAACAGAGCTTGGATAGCGTGTACAGGTACAGCTGCCCATGTAGCTTCAACACGATACCACAGTTCGTCAAGAGTAGTGACTAGCGTATTGTGACGAGCCAGTTGCTCGGCCACCAAAGACCAGACGTTTTCAATTGGTGAGAGATCTGAAGAATGTGCTGGTCAGGGCAGCAGTCCAACATTTTCTGTATCGAGAAAGGCCCGTACAGGAGCTGCAACATGCGGTCGTGCATTATCCTGCTGAAATGTAGGGTTTCGCAGGGATCGAATGAAGGGTAGAGCCACGGGTCGTAACACATCTGAAATGTAACGTGCACTGTTCAAAGCGCCGTTAATGCGAACAAGAGGTGACCGAGACGTGTAACCAATGGCACCCCATACCATCACGCCGGGTGATACGCCAGTATGGCGATGACGAATACACGCTTCCAATGTGCGTTCAACGCGATGTCCTCAAACACGGATGTGACCACCATGATGCTCTAAACACAACCTGGATTCATCCGAAAAAATGACGTTTTGCCATTCGTGCACCCAGGTTCGTCGTTGAGTACACCATCGCAGGCGCTCCTGTCTGTGATGCAGCGTCAAGGATAACCGCAGCCATGGTCTCCGAGCTGATAGTCCATGCTGCTGCAAACGTCTTTGAACTGTTCGTGCATATGGTTGTTGTCTTGCAAACGTCCCCATCTGTTGACTCAGGGATCGAGACGTGGCTGTACGATCCGTTACAGCCATGCGGATAAGATGCCTGTGATCTCGACTACTAGTGATATGAGGACGTTGGAATCCAGCACAGCGTTCCGTATTACCCTCCTGAACCCACGGATTCCATATTCTGCTAACAGTCATTGGATCTCGACCAACGCGAGCAGCAATGTCGCGATACGATAAACCGCAATCGCGATAGGCTACAATCCGACCTTCGTCAAAATCGGAAACGTGATGGTACGCATTTCCCCTCCTTACACGAGGCATCACAACAACATTTCACCAGGCAACGCCGGTCAACTGCTGTTTGTGTATGAGAAATCGGTTGGAAACTTTCCTCATGTCAGCACGTTGTAGGTGTCGCCACCGGCGCCAACCTTGTGCGAATGCTTTGAAAATTTGCATACCACAGCATCTTCTTCTTGTCGGTTAAATTTCGCGTCTGTAGCACCTCATCTTCGTGGTGTAGCAATTTTAATGGCCACTAGTGTAGTTTAACGAACACAGCAAGCATAAAACTGTTTGAAGGCCAGCAGATATGATCATACTGTTACATGCGTACGATTTAGGACAGCACGAATGTTAAAGAATGAGGGTTAATACACTTAGAATCGTCCCAGACAGCGTCTGAGTCAGCCTTAATATTTGAGGGCGGACCTGAATCAGCGGGGTAGGGGTGGGGCGAACACGGAATAAGTCCCCGCAAGGCAATTGTCAGCCGACCGCAGCCCCCACCAGGAGAATCGAGCGCGGGCGGGGGACGGGGGGGGAGGCAGATGAGGAGGCGAGCCACGGCGCTACGGCCGCGCTACACGCCCCCTACTCCTAACGACCTGTTTTATTCATCACGCAGGGCCGCCAGAATTCCGCGATTGACGGTCGGTCACACATTTAAATTTCATTGCCACTTGACTAGTAATGGAGTTGGACGACTTGAAAGTTCTCCGGCGTTGTGTCTGCCGCATATAGATTAATTAGCACTTTCGGAAAAGGCATCAAAGAAAAGGCCTAAGAGATCGTTCTCCCAGAATTCCGGTGGGAGGACCAGTCATTGCTTTTAAACTGAAATGCAAATTTTCTTCTCTCTTCTCCGCGGCCCCTTCAAATTAAACACAACACTAGCTCGAACACGAGCGACACGCGCTCTGCCAACTTCCTACTTAAACTTTCGCGGAGAGCTTCGGTAAATATAATTGGAAAGTTGTATGTATAGAAGAGAAACACGAAAAGTCATTCCGTTTCTGTGGCACTACTTCCTCGTTGGAAAATAAATTAATCTTACGAAACAAATGTGACTAACATTAGGAATGCAACGTATAAAGCTATTGGATTAAGTTCTTTTATGTAACAACACTGGGGTGGCAACAGTCGTAGGATACTTACTAAATCTTGTCGGCCTCCTTCTACCGGCATGCGCAGCTACTAGACATGGCATTGACTCAACAAATTGGTGGAAGTCCCCGGCAGAAAAATCCAGTCATGCTGCCTCTGCAGCCGTCCATAATTGCGAAAGTGTTGCCGGTGATGAATGTTATGCACGAGCTGACTTCTCGATTATCTCCCTTGAATGTTCCATGGGATTCATATCTGGCGATCTGTGTGGCCAAATCACTCTCTCGAACTGACCAGATTGTTCTTCAAACTAATGGAGAAGAATTGTGGCCCGGTGACATGGCGCATTGTCATCCATAAAAATTCTATCGTTGTCTGGGAACAAGTAGGAGGATATAAGATGAACATCAACAAAAGCAAAACGAGGATAATGGAATGTATTCAAATTAAGTCTGGTGATGCTGAGGGAATTAGATTAGGAAATGAGACACTTAAAGTAGTAAAGGAGTTTTGCTATTTGGGGAGCAAAATAACTGATGATGGTCGAAGTAGAGAGGATATAAAATGTATACTGGCAATGGCAAGGAAAGCGTGTCTCAAGTAGAGAAATTTGTTAACATCGATTATAGATTTAAGTGTCAGGAAGTCGTTTCTGAAAGTATCTGAGTGTAGCCATGTATTGAAGTGAAACATGGACGATAAATAGTTTGGACAAGAAGAGAATAGAAGCTTTCGAAATGTGGTGCTACAGAAGAATGCTGAAGATTAGATGGGTAGATCACATAAATAATGAAGAGATATTAAATAGAATTGGGGAGAAGAGGAGTTTGTGGCACAACTTGACAAGAAGAAGGGAACGGTTGGCAGGACATGTTCTGAGGCATCAAGGGATCACAAATTTAGCATTGGAGGGCAGCGTGGAGGGTAAAAATTTTAGAGGGAGACCAAGAGATGAATACACTAAGCAGATTCAGAAGGATGTAGGTTGCAGTAATTACTGGGAGATGAAGAAGCTTGCACAGGATAGAGTAGCAGGAGTGAAGACCACCACAACAACAACAACAACAAAAACAGCGCTGCAAACGGTATCGTCTTACTACTCTGTTCTGACTTCTTCCGCAGCATAGTTCTCACTGGATGACAACGCTGAAGAACATTGACAGCGATGATTTCAAATTTTCAGATACTGTTACTCACTCAATGAACAGTTTTTTGGCCGCGCGGAGTGGCCACGCGGTTTGAGGAGCCATGTTAGGGATTGCGCGTTCCCTCCCGCCGGGGGTTCGAGTTCTCCTTCGGGCATGGACGTGTGTTCTTCTTAGCATAATTTAGTTTAAATAGCGTGTAAGTCTAGGAACCGATACCTCAGCAATATGGTCCCTTAGGAACACCCACACATTTGAACATTTTGAACAATTTTGTGGTTGTGGTAGGATTTCACTTTAACATCAGCACCCCACCAATCTTCATCGATTGATACAAACTCTCAGCACCCCACCAATCTTCATCGATTGATACAAACTCTTTTCTATAACTGGTACAGATTTGTTTGCAAGCTTGATGTATTTTTCGACAAGGAATATTCTCGAGTATACATTTAACACGTCCGACGCGGCAGAATTATTTTCTAAAGTTGGGAATGTTCTGTACATTATTGTAAAATACGATTGAATACAAAATACAGGTTGATTGTCGCAGAGAAGGAAACAGCAACCAGCGAACTTCTTAGAATGATATTTGTTCACATAAATAGCACTGTTACTGGTTTCGGACCGTTTGGTTCTCCGACAGACGACTTGTTCACGTTAAGAGACATTTTTGGTTTTAGTTAACATTAGTTTCCACGTTTTATTCGCCACGGGGTGAAAAATGAAACTAGAACAGAAATATTAACTAAACGGAACGTATCTTAACGTGAACAAGCCGTCTGATGATGAACTTGTAGGTTCGAAATCGGTAACGGCGCTATTATTGTGAATAAATAGCACTATCAAAAGTCGCTGGCTGCTGTTTCCTTTTCTGCTAGAATCAACCTGTATTTTGTACACATCCACGGTTTCAAAATGCAAGCTCTCGACAAAATAGCACTACTGAATACATTCTCTTCATACGTGTGTTCATTTAGTAGATGAATGTCTAATTACATTTATGAGCAACTACGTTCCCGAAATGTTCCTCAAACAACTCTGACACAACTAGAGTGCTGCAGAATGGTATGGGGGAAAAACTTATGTACATTACCGGACAGTAGGCCCTGGATTGTCTCTCATTGAAAGACAGTGGTAGACGCATCACTGCCCCATTTCATCCCGTGTTAACTACCGCAGACGAGAATACCTCCACCACCTGTACAAGTTCCCTAGGAGCAAGAGGGACATCCAGCATGTGGCCGCTCTCTTTCGTCAGCCACTCCTGTTTCCAGCACAACATCCGTGCACTCCAGGTTGCTCGCCCTTGGTCTGCAGGGGCGCCCCACTTCGGAGATCATCCATTGTACGCGCCTCGCTAGTACGCGGGGGCGTGCAATCCATAACGCAGCACATTTTTTTTCTCGGCCCATTTGCGTCGACGAAACACATAATCTATTGTGGAACAGGGTCGAGTATTGCCGCATCGGCTTGTGTGATTTCGTGAAGATCCGGTTGGTAGCGGCTCTTTAAGTAGCCTTCAAAACGAGATTTGTAACAGAGGTGCGTTCCAAGCAGGGACCTGTGATCGAATTTTTTTGTAGGAAACCAAAGCATGGAAGATATTCATGGGCGTTGCAGAATGTCTATGGAGTCTTTGCAGCGAACAAAAGCATGGCGAGTCGTTGGGCGAGACATCTGTCATCAACTAAATGCCCGCCGGCCACATGTGACTGTACCTCCTACACTGTTTGAACGTGCAGACACTCTCATTCGAGGTGATTGGTGGATCACAATCGAACCACGTCGCTGCTCAACCGGACGTCTTTGTTGGTAGTGATGACACACTCGTCCACCAGTTGGGATCAAAGGTGTGTGCCCGCTGGGTTCCTCGCTGCCTAACGGAAGACCATTAAGAGCGACGATGGACCATCTATGAGAAATTATGTTACTAGACAGATAACGACTGTTTTGTCGAACATCGTCACAGGCTTCGATGCCGACTAGTAGCGTGGTACCACGCTGACACACAGGCTGCCCCAGCAAGATAGCTTAAAGACTTCGCATCGAATGGAGATTATCTTGACAACATAGGGGAATAGAGTGGGGAATAATATGATGTATTGGGATCTCGAATGAAACCAACCTGCTTTCAGAAAAAAAGAGTTGTATTAGTTGTTGTACGCCCCTCGTATTTAACTCGTTTGGATCCTGTTCTGCCTGTTCTGTTAACAGGCTAAATGCTGGCAGGCGCAACGAGGGACCACTATCATTTTTCATAGGCAGCGAGCTCAGCAGCAATGGCACCACTACTAGGGAACTAATTTGCATCTGTTTATCACATGGCCATCACGAGCCCGTGGTCATCCCTCCAGTGCTGTGTCTCTAAGTCGTGGATCAACCTCCAGCAAATAGTCAAAGTCGCATCTCAGCTCCAGACCAATCGCGTCAGACGCCTTCGAACCCATCTGTTGGGGCATTCATACCGAGGCTACAACGCACCACATCGCGACGTCACCCGGTAGTGATCAGCAACCTTCCCGAGGCTCAATGCTTCTGTGAACATTGGCTAGTGTGATTACTGCAATGGCGTTTCTACTGACTTTGATTTGTATTCATCTGTGATCAAGGACAATCATTTCTGTTGTTGCTGTCTTATGCGAAACTTAACTACTCTGCGTGGTGATGCTGAATAAAACTATATTGTTCGACTGCCTAGAGAATCTTCAGTCATAAGCATGCAGCTAAAATGAAAGGATACAAAAGGCTGTATCACCTTACATGGGTTTCAAAGGACTCGTACCTAGAAACGGGCGTGTATCAAGGTGCACTGCTACCCATCAGGCAACGAGGCCTTCTTCCATGGTTAGATAGTCAACGGCGGTGTTATTGCTCCAATGTTAATCTTTGCGCCTGTAACATACACAGGGAAACTCTCACTAGGGGCAGTGGCTTCTAAACCCATAGCAAACGCGTGGTTTTGGATAGTACATCTACTCGCTTAATGTCATTCTTTTTGTCATCACTTGCAACCTACGACTTCAGTTATTTGCTATATGTATTCCAATCTCTGCCTTCCTCTACAATTTTTATCCTCTATAGCTCCCTCTAATACCATGAAAGTTATTTCCTGATGTCTTAACAGATATCCTCCCATGCTGTCCCTCCTTCTTGTCAGTGTCCTCTATATACTCCGTTCCTCGCCGATTCTCCGGAGAATCTCCTCATTCCTTACCTTATCAGCCCACCTAATTATCAACATTCTTCTGTAGCACCACATCTCACTGCTTCGATTCATTTCTTTTCCGGTTTTCCCACAGTCCATGTTATACTACTATACAATGCTGTGCTCCAAACACATTCTCAGAAATTTCTTCCTCAAAATTAGGCCTGCTTTTTTGCCAGTGCTAGTCTGCCCTTTATGTCCACTTTGCTCCGTCAGTCATGGCTCATTTTGCTTACTAGGTAGCAGAATTCCTTAACTTCATCTACTCCCTGATCACCAATCCAGATGTTAAGTTTGTCGCTGTTCTCATTTCTGCTACATCTCATTTCTTTCGTCCGTCTTCGACTTACTTTCGATCCATATTCTGTACTCATTACACTTCATTCCATTCAGCAGGTTCTGTAATTCTACTTCTCTTTCACTGTGAATAGCTACCTTATTATTGATATCCTGCACCTTGAATTTTTATTCCACTCTTGAACCTTTATTTCTATCGATGGCTCTTCGATGTGTAGACTACGTCCCTCTCTCACATCCTTTTTATCCTAGCTCTTCGTTCTTCGTCTTCCACTCTGACTGTTCTCTCTCGGCTCTTGTACATATTGTATATTACCCTTTTCTCCCTATAGGTTACCCCTATTTTCCTCAGAATTTTGAACATCTTGCACCATTTGAGACTGTCGACCCGTTTTTCCAGGTCCACAAATCCTATGAAAGTGTCGTGATTTTTCTTCGATCTTGCGTCCATTTACGATAGCAACGTCAGAACTGCCTCTCTGCTGCCTTTACATTGCCTAAAGCCAAACTCATCATCATCTAATAGATTCTCAATTTTCTTTTCCATTCTTCTGTATATTAATCCTGTCAGTGACTTGGATGCATGAGCCGTTAAGGTGATCGTGCAATGATTCTCGAACTTGTCGGCTCTTTCAATCTTCGGAATTGTGTGAATGATGTTTTTTCTAAGGTCAGGTGATATACTGTAAGACTCATACATTCTACAGACCAACGTGAATACTCTTTTGATTCTCACTTCCCCCATGATTTTTGAAAATCTGATGGAATGTTGTCTTTCACTTCTGCCTTATTCGATCTTAAGTCTTCCAAAGTTATTTTAAATTCAGGTTCTAATTCTGGATCCACTACCTCTTCCCTACTGACATCTGTCTTTCTTCTATCACGTCATAAAAAAATGTTTCAAATGGCTCTGAGCACTATGGGACTTAATATCTGTGGTCATCAGTCCCCTAGAACTTAGAACTACTTAAACCTAACTAACCTAAGGACGTCACACACATCCATGCCCGAGGCAGGATTCGAACCTGCGACCGTAGCAGTCGCGCGGTTCCGGACTGAGGGCCTGAACCGCTAGACCACCGCGGCCGGCATCACGTCATAAGGTAAGCCATCCCTCTCATGGCGGGCATCAATGTACTCTTTCCATCCATCCGCTCTCTCTTCCGCATTTAACAGTGAATCTGCTTTGCGCTCTTAATCATATCGTCCTCGCTTTTAATTTCACAGAAAGTTGGTTTGACTTTTCTATGTGGTTTATCAGTCCTTCCGACAATAATTTATTTTTCTGTTTCTTCACATTTTTCTTGCAGCCTTTTCGCCTAAAGTTCCCTGCACTTCCTGTTTATTTCATTCCTACGTGACTTATATTTCCGTATTCCTGAATGCCAGAACGTTTTTGTACTGCCTTCATTAATCGATCGACTGAGGTATTTCTTCTGCTACTGATGGTTTCTTCGCAGTTACCATCTCTGTACCAATGCTTTTCTTTCCAACTTCTGTGATTGCCCTTTTGAAAGTTTTCCATTCCTCTCCAACTGAACTGCCTATTCCTTATCGCAATATCTTTAACCTCAGAGAACTTCAAGCGTACTTCTTCATTCCTTAATACTTCCGTATCATATTTCCTTGAACACTGATTCTTCCCGACTAGTTTCTTAAACTTCAGCCTGCTCTTCATAATTACTAAATTGTGATCTAAGTCTGTTTCTACTCCTGGGTACATCTTATAATCCAGGATCTGATTTCGGAACTTTTTCCTGTCCAGGATGTAAATTATCTTAAGTTTTCCCATAACTCCCGACCTTTTCCAAGCATACCGCCTCCTCTTGCGATTCTTGAACAGAATATTCGCTATTTTTAGCTGAAATTTATTGCAGAACTCAATTAGTCCTTCTCCTCTCTTTCCCAGTATGAAGTCCATATTCTCCCATAACTCTTTCTCCTACTCGTTCCCCTACAACCGCATTCCAATCCACCGTGACCATTAGATTTTCATCTTCCTTTAAGTAGTGAATTACTCATATACTTTCTCTACCTCTTTGTCTCTTCGTTTTCGGCTTGCGACGTCGGCATGTATACCTAAGCTACCCTTATAGGTGCTGGTTTACTGTCGCTTCTGATGAGACCAACCCTCTCACTGAATTGTTCACAGTATTTCATTTTCTGCGATACGTTCCTGTTCATAACTAACCCTGCACCAGTTGTACCATTTTCTGCTGCTGTTGATATTACCTACACTACTGGCCATTAAAATTGCTACACCACGAAGCTGACGTGCTACAGACGAGAAATTTAACCGACAGGAAGAAGATGTTGTGATATGCAAATGATTATCTTTCAGAGCATTCACACAAGGTTGGCGCCTGTGGCGACACCTACAACGTGCAGACATTAGGAAAATTTCCAGCCGATTTCTCATACACAAACAGCAGTTGACCGGCGTTGCCTGGTGAAACGTTGTTGTGATGCCTCGTGTAAGGAGGAGAAAAGCGTACCATCACGTTTCCGGCTTTGATAAAGGTCGGATTGTAGCCTATAGCAATTGCGATTTATCGTATCGCGACATTGCTGCTCGCGTTGGTCGAGATCCAATGACTGTTAGTATAATATGGAATCGATGGGTTCAGGAGGGTAATACGGAACGGCCTCGTATCACTATCAGTCGAGATGACAGGCATCTTATCCGCATGGCTGTAACGGATCGTACAGCCACGTCTCGATCCCTGAGTCAACAGATGGGGACATTTGCAAGACAACAACCATCTGCACGAACAGTTCAACGACGTTTGCAGCAGCATGGCCTATCAGCTCGGAGACCATGGCTGCGGTTACACTTGACGCTTCATCACAGATAGGAGCGCCTGTGACGGTGTGCCCAACGACGAACCTGGGTGCACGAATGGCAAAACGTCATTTTTCGGATGAATCCAGGTTCTGTTTACAGCATCATGATGGTCGCATCCGTGTTTGGCGACATCGCGGTGAACGCACATTGGAAGCGTGTATTCGTCATCGCCATACTGGCGTATCACCCGGCGTGATAGTATGGGGTGTCATTGGTTACACGTCTCGGTCACCTCTTGTTCGCTTTGACGGCACTTTAAACAGTGGACGTTACATTTCAGATGTGTTACGACCCGTGGCTCTACCCTTCATTCGATCCCTGCGAAACCCTACATTTCAGCAGGATAATCCACGGCCGCATGTTGCAGGCCCTGTACGGGCCTTTCTGGATACAGAAAATGTTCGACTGCTGACCTAGCCAGCACATTCTCCGGATCTCTTACCAATTGAAAACGTCTGGTCAATGGTGGCCGAGCGACTGGCTCGTCACAATACGCCAGTCACTACTCTTGATGATTTACTGTGGTATCGTGTTGAAGCTGCATGGGCAGCTGTACATGTACACGCCATTTTCTCTGTTTTACCCAATGCCCAGGCGTATCAAGGCTGTTATTACGGCCAGCGGTGGTTCTTCCGGGTACTGATTTCTCAGGATATTTGCACCCACATTGCGTAAAAATGTAATCACATGTCAGCTCTCGTATAATATATTTGTCCAATGGACACCCGTTTATCATCTGCATTTCTTCTTGGTGTAGCAATTTTAATGGCCAGTAGTGTAATACTCCTCTGACCAGACATCTTTGTCTTCTTTCCATTTCACTTCATTGATGCCCACAATATCTATATTAAACCTTAGCATCTCACTTTTTAAGTTTTCTAGCTTCCCTACCACATTCAAACTCCTGACATTCCACGCCCCGTGTCGTAGAACGTCACCTTTTCGTTGGTTATTCAATCTTTTTCTCATGGTCACATCCCCCTTGGCAGTCCCCTCCCGGAGATTCGAATGGGGGACTATTACAAAATCTTTTGCTAATGGATAGATCATCCATTTTTTTTTTTCAATTAGAAGCCACATATCTTGTGGATGTACATTATGTGCTTTTAATACAGTGGTTTCCATTGCCTTCTGCATCCTCATGTCGTTGATCATTGCTGATTCTTCCGCCTTTAGGGGCAATTTCCCACCCCTAGGACAAGAGAGTGCCCCGAACCTCAGTCCGCTCCAGGCCATTGACGTCTTATGCCGGAAGCCTTCAGCCGCCAGAGTTTTATTCAAATTTTATGGAGGGGGGCGTGGGGGGGGGGGGGGGGGGAGCTCGAACCTAGGACGGAGAACGTTTCGATTAGTGGTCAAAGACGCTACCCCTAGACCACGTTGTTTTTATCCAGGATTTAATATATTATCGACAGCACTGTGATCCGTTTATTGGCCTGAGCCGACGGAAGTTGACTGTGGTAGTGGAGGCGGTTTTGCCTTAAAATGAGGTACTGACATTGCACACCTGCTGTAGCATCTCTGTTACTTGTTTTTTGTCGTCTCTTGAGTCCGAGGGATATATTCCTAACATTGCGCGGAATCTGTTCTCATATTATAAGGAGTCCGTCCATTAATGTTTCTTCCATTTTGCTGGAAAGAATCAGCCGATATACTGTTGATTCGTGCAATAACTACTTACACGTGTAGCTGCAAGTACATTAACCGAAAATATAATGTTGGCAGTGAAGTAGAAGCTACATAAGTATACGTGTATGTATTGTACATTTCGTATTCTACTACCCAAAATAATCAGTGTTCGACTTGCCCTTTTGGATTACGTTGCCTGTTATGCTGAAGCTGTACATGATAGCATCCCACGATAATGCCTGATGATGAAACCATCATAGCTTCGAAATCGATCTAATAAACATCATCAAATACAGCTGTCAAGAACTAATTTCAGCCGGCCGGAGTGGCCGAGCGGTTCTAGGCGCTACATCTGGAACCGCGCGACCGCTACAGTCACAGGTTCGAATCCTGCCTCGGGCATGGATGTGTGTGATGTCCTTAGGTTAGTTAGGTTTAAGTAGTTCTACGTTCTAGGGGACTTATGACCTCACCAGTTGAGTCCCATAGTGCTCAGAGCCAACTAATTTCAAAACGAAGAGGATGATTAGTTATTCTACGTAAAAATGTGGCCATTAGCCTAATAATCAGAAATAAAGGAGCGAAATGATGGTTACGACCCAAAAAAGTGACGGAGATAATAGAGCAGAGATTAATTCTGTGTGAATACTTTCGCAGTGTGAGGGAAACACTTCAAATTAAGTACGTTCTACCTCCGAGAAGTAAGATTCATTTTCTCATAGGACATGGATATCGCCGCGCGTGTCTCAATAGCATAGGACGCCGACTTGACGATAACGGAGACTGTGGAGAAACTGGAACGCAAAATCGTGCTGTTCGCTACTGTCTTCATTTCAGAGAAATCATAGATTACCAAAGAGCTGAAACAGAGTATGTGAAAGTACACGACATCAAATGCGACGAAACTAAGTGGTATCAGTTAAACAATATCGCGGAAAAGCCATCCAGGAGAGAAATGGAGATTTATCTTCAAAGACTGTTTGAATTGATGCTAATTAATTATATAAATAAACGTAAGTCAAAATCGTGGAGTGGGCATGTGCTGAGCCGAAGATTGTCTGCCAGGAGTTACAGCTTCTGCCATCCTCACGGCTGTCGATCGCGACATGTTGCCGTATAGCTAACAAAGAATACAGAAAGACTGGACAATCGCCGTTATTGCAGCGTATATCCTTACAGGAGTTCATGGAGGCAAATACACAGTCGGAGAACGTACGGCGCTGATGACAGTACAAAGTGCTACCGACAAACTACTGCCGATCAGATGTTACTGGATTTGAAATGTTAAGAATATTTACCGTCTTCCAGATTTCTGAAGCACTATGCTCGTCCCAGAGACCATAAACCAGGTGACAGTAAAGTTAAGTTAATAATTAATAGAAATCTTAATTGCTAATTAGTAAGTAATTTTCAGGGAATTCATTAGCACTGTTATGGCACCACTTACTAACTAAATTTATACAATTGATATGTAGTTCCACCTTAGTATTACTGAATTGGGTGAAAATTATTGTCTCTTTGTGAATAACTGTTGTTGTTGTTGTGGTCTTCAGTCCTGAGACTGGTTTATGCAGCTCTCCATGCTATTCTATCCTGTGCAAGCTTCTTCATCTCCCAGTACCTACTGCAGCCTAGATCCTTCTGAATCTGCTTAGTGTATTCATCTCTTGGTCTCCCTCTACGATTTTTACCCTCCACGCTGCCCTTCAATACTAAATTCGTGATCTCTCGATGTCTCAAACATGCCCTATCAACGGATCCCTTCTTCTAGTCAAGTTGTGCCACAAAGGTCTCTCCTCCCCAATCCTATTCAATACCTCCTCATTAGTTATGTGATCTATCCATCTAATCTTCAGCATGCTTCTATAGCACCACATTTCGAAAGCTTCTATTCTCTTCTTGTCCAAACTATTTATCGTCCATGTTTCACTTCCATACATGGCTACACTCCATACAAATACTTTCAGAAACGACTTCCTGGCACTTAAATCTATACTCGATGTTAACAAATTTCTCTTCTTCAGAAACGATTTCCTTGCCATTGAAAGTCTACATTTTAAATCCTCTCTACTTCGACCATCATCAGTTATTTTGCTCCCCAAATAGCAAAACTCCTTTACTAATTTAAGTGTCTCATCTAATTCCCTCATCATCACCCGATTTAATTCGACTACATTCCATTATCCTCCTTTTGCTTTTGTTGATGTTCATCTTATATCCTCCTTTCAAGACACTGTCCATTCCATTCAACTGCTCTTCCAAGTCCTTTGCTGTCTCTGACAGAATTACAATGTCATCGACGAACCTCAGAATTTTTATTTCTTCTCCATAGATTTTAATACCTACTCCAAACTTTTCTTTTGTTTCCTTTACTGCTTGCTCAATATACAGATTGAGTAACATCGGGGAGAGGCTACAACCCTGTCTCACTCCCTTCCCAACCACTGCTTCCCTTTCATGTCCCTCGATTCTTTTAACTGCCATCTGGTTTCTGTACAAATTGTAAATAGCCTTTCGCTCCCTGTATTTTACCCCTGCCACCTTCAGAATTTGAAAGAGGGTATTCCAGTCAACATTGTCAAAAGCTTTCTCTAAGTCTACAAATGCTATAAACGTAGGTTTGCCTTTCCTTAATCTAGAGTCTAAAATAAGTCGTAGGGTCAGTATTGCCTCACGTGTTCCGATATTTCTACGGAATCCAAACTGATCCTCCCCGAGGTCGGCTTCTTCTAATTTTTCCATTCGGCTGGAAAGGATTCGCGTTAGTATTTTGCAGCCGTGACTTATTAAACTGATAGTTCGTAATTTTAACATCTGTCAGCACCTGCTGTCTTTGGGATTGGAATTATTATATTCTTCTTGAAGTGAACAACTATCAAACGAAATTGTAGTGTAATGGTCATTACACACACTAAAAAGTTACAGCCTGCTTTAGTTTTTAGGTATCAAATTTATTTATGAACCATCTATAAAAAATTAAATAAACACCCTGGTACGATGGCACGAGAAAAACCCAGTGTCTGCAGGATATCGGGGATGTAACATCCTATGCGCCGGGCACTCAGAATCTAGCCTCGGTCAAATTCGCTGACGTCTCCCGTTTTGATTACACCTTGCTCAACTTGTAACAACGAAAATGCATATAAAATACCTTCTGCAACATCCAAAATTTTCGCCGTTTAATAAACGTTTATAACTTGCAAGGTACTTTTGATTCTGAAGTTGTAAGCTGTATTACAAATCCTATATTTAATACGTAATCGATGTACTAGTGTATTTATTTTCTCCTGTATATAATTGATTGTAATTATAATGAAAATGTTGCAGATTTCTGGGTGATAGCCAAGGGGACATTATTGAAATATATCGATAGCAATGACGAAATGGTAGCAGCTGTGCCGTTGTTTATCTTTGCGTATGGAGAGTTTCTGTTGCGTTGCGAGCAGAGAGGAGGCAGAGCAACTTGAGTCATGAAAGAGTGCGCAAGTGGTTTGTTGGGCGCTCCCACCGTCACGGTGTGCAGCTATGCTCGCGCCAATGTAGACACCCGGGAGTATTGAGAGCACAGTAGAAGTGTAAAGGCGGAAGAAGCTGCAATTCCAGATATTGCCTGCCCCATAATTATCCGTGGCTCTGGAGTCGACTCGGGGTTCTCATCGAACAGCAGCAGCAACAACGGGAGCTCAGCATTGTCGTCGGCTACATTCTTCGGCGTCCGCACAACTACACCACCATAAGACTGTTAACTTACAGATACAGAAATATAGGGGCTCTACCCATTTGATTTTCTTTCGCAAAGAGTGAATAACTCGCATAACAGCTTGCAATAATTAAATCTTGTAGGGCACCTGTGTTGTCATTGTCCTCAGACATTATTATCAAGCAAGCCCCTTTCATTTCCATGCAATCACCGAGTGTCGTAAGAACATGGAAAGTGATTAACTATCTACTGCCAGTTTATGTGTTTGCTAAAGACCAGTTTCAGTCTACATTTTCTGCCACAGTAACTGTTCATTCTCGTATTGCATACCAGAGACTGCTTAAAGTAAAGTAAAATTTCCCTGGAAAAACTAATAACTAAAGATACAGCACAAATTAAGAGTGCGCAATTTCATTTATTCTGTATTTAACTTAGCGAGTGACTTCTGACGTCTTGGTACGTATTTTATTGTTGTTATTTTAAAATTAAAATCAAATTCTCATTTGTTTAGAGTAAATTCAATTCAGTGTTTCAATAGTCAAAAGTAAATTGCTTGCCGTTTTCTGAATTTTACATTACGTTGTACTGAGGTTACTGAAAGTAATTTTTTTTTTACGTAACAAATATTAAGCTAAGCCAGTCACTCATTTAACCAGTAACTCCATTTAATTTTACTTTCAAAATTTAGTATTTCAGAATAAGTAACTGCAAACTCAATGCTTTCTGATTCATTTATTTTCTTGTGAACTGTTGTGCTACGCCAGTGATTATTTGCTTAAATTTCTCTACCATTACCTTTCTTAAGATTCTGGAGACTCATTACCCTATCGGGCTGGCAAATGTAGACTGGCAATGGCAAGGAAAGCGTTTCTGAAGAAAAGAAATTTGTTAACATCGAGTATTGATTTAAGTGTCAGGAAGTCGTTTCTGAAAGTATTTGTATGGAGTGTAGCCATGTATGGAAGTGAAACATGGACGATAAATAGTTTAGACAAGAAGAGAATAGAATCTTTCGAAATGTGGTGCTACAGAAGAATGCTGAAGATTAGATGGGTAGATCACATCAGGAGGTATTGAATAGAACTGGGGAGAAGAGGAGTTTGTGGCACAACTTGACTAGAAGAAGGGATCGGTTGGTAGGACATGTTCTGAGGCATCAAGGGATCACCAATTTAGTACTGGAGGGCAGCATGGAGGGTAAAAATCGTAGAGGGAGGCCAAGAGATGAATACACTAAGCAGATTCAGAAGGATGTAGGCTGCAGTAGGTACTGGGAAATGAAGAGGCTTGCACAGGATAGAGTAGCATGGAGAGCTGCATCAAACCAGTCTCAGGACCGAAGACCACAACAACAACAACAACAACAACAACATCGAGCTGGCGACCGTTTAATTATCCCTTTTTCTAGCTAATCACCATTTTATTTGTGTTATCAGTGCTTTTCGTAGTAAATATTACGTGGTATCCTTTTTCCTTCCTGTGCGGTTCGTGAAAGAGTGCACTATATTCCACCAACTTCAAAATTATCATTAGTATTTAGCTTAAGTTTAGAATAGATTTTTCCTTGAGAAGAGTCTGCTATACACTTTCCTCCAACTAACCGGCGTTATTTTCCTTCGGTAACGGTGCTTTACTCACTGTAAAATTTCATTTGGCATATGCGATCACGATCAGTTATATCGCAGTCCAGTAGGCCGATTAGGAAAGGGGAGGTTACAAACTACAATGCCGAGATCCCAGACACGTGATACGCCCAACTACGCCATTCGCTCTGGTGGCGGGACCTTTCCTCTCCAACACAGCAGCTATCTTCCATTGCTATGGATGTATTAGACAACTGTGATTTACGCTACATTAAACTCTAAACAATCTTAAACTAATTTTAGGCCCATTCTTCGCAAAACTGTAGACATGAAGATAACGGTGTTTCTGTTTCTTTAACTACGTTTCGTGTGAGACGACCGAGTTATATTAAAAAGATTCACGTCCTGTGTTCGAGATGATGCAGCTAACAATGTTTCTCTCTATTTCTTTAACAGTGTTTCGTGTGAGACGACCGAGTGAAATAAAAAAGATTCCCTTTCTGTCTTTTTTAAAAACCAGAATAGTAACATTTGGCTAATTCCGTTGGCAGACCAAAATGACATGATTACGATCAAACGCCCGACATGCCGTGTATCGTACTGCCTCTGCTCGATCGTTGCTGTCGCTCTAACATTCCAGTGCTGCACCGAACATTTCCATTCGAATGGGGGATAAAACTGTACCCCTCCATAATATACAAGATACACAGTGCTCTTGATGTCACACATTTTCTAGTTGTTTGTTTTTACGTGAACAGAAGAGCTATTTACGCTTATGATAATTTAATTTAAATGATAGATAATAGCTCCAAAGCTACTCAAATATTCATAATCAGCGTCTAGCGATCAAATTTCCATCTCACCTAGTGACTTCATAACCCCTCTTCAGCCATTTCGAAATCCACGATACTAGACATTCACAATGAAATAAGTTTTTAAGTTTTTAATTATTACAGCACCTTGCTTTATGAGAACTACAGCGTTTTTCGCCACAATAAGCTTTCGGAAGGTGTCAAGTTTATATTACGAAAGTTTATAAAAGTGTAATATTCAGCCGGCCGCGGTGGTCTCGCGGTTCTAGGCGCGCAGTCCGGAACCGCGCGACTGCTACGGTCGCAGGTTCGAATCCTGCCTCGGGCATGGACGTGTGTGATGTTCTTAAGTTAGTTAGGTTTAAGTAGTTCTAAGTTCTAGGGGACTGATGACCACAGCTGTTAAGTCCCATAGTGCTCAGAGCCATTTGAACCATTTTTGTAATATTCAGGACGCTTCGTTTCTAAATGTCACGTCGTCAAAGAAAAGTTAGCTCTAAACTTCCGTCCCTTTTCTTCTTTCTGAGCTCTCAGTCAATATAGTTATAATTGTTACTTTTGTCAAAGTTGTACAACTACTTTTAATAACAGGACAAACTATCGAATGACATATTACAGTACCTGTAGTTATGATTTTCTACGTTTTATCATTTCCATTATACACCTAGTTTAAATGTAACGGATTCTGTGATTTCCGTAATTAGTGCCGAAGTCAACAAATTCACGTGTCTGTGGATAAGGAGAGGGGGGGAGGGGGGAGGGATTGCGTTTTACAGACCCCGACGCTAATTATACCTCTTCCTACCATCTTTGTGCACAATTTCGTGTTAATACGTTTCATCCACAATGAACATGTGGTATGCTTTGATTTTCGTAGTGCAACAAAATTGTTGCCAGCTGAATGAAACGTCAGCGGAGCTTTCCGAGTGCTACCAATCGAATTAAATCCGCGTTTGTTGTGGCCTGGTAGCGCGGGCAGCTTTGCGTGTTACTCTTCTTTGTGCTTTGGCTGCATAGCTCAGAGTCTGTGGCCTCCCTGTTCATATAATTCATGTAGGCGCAGAGCATAAGAATAAACCTCAGACAATTTTCAGCACGAAATAATTACAGAAAACTCGTTTGAAAACGTTGTTAAGTAGGCTACCGTAATTTCTCTGCAGTGTGGTGTTGGGATCGAGTTTTCCTAACACAGTCACAAATTGTAGGTAATGTTGTTGCAGTCTTCATTCGAAAGATTGGTTTGATGCAAATCTTCAAGCTAGTCTATCATGCGCAACTGTCTTCAACTCTGAGTGAGTGCTGGTATGAGACACACGTTTGTTTTGATACTAAACTGATTACTTAACGTGGCGGCGGCGTTTTATATTACGTACGTTATACTCACCTTTATCTGCACCTACATCTGCTTGATTACTCTGCTATTCACAATTAAGTACCTACCAGAGGATTCAGTGAACCACCTTTAAGCTGTCTCTCTACCGTTCCACCCTCAAACGGTACGCGGGAAAAACGAGATTTTAAATTTTTCTGTACGAGCCCTGATTTCTCTTATTTTATCGTGATGATCATTTCTTCCTATGTAGGCGGGTGTCAACAGAATGTTTCCGCAATCTGAGGAGAAAACTGGTGATTGAAATTTCATCAGAAGATCCCGTCGCAATGAAAAACGCCTTTAGTCCGTTTTGCAACCTGTACCACGCAAGTAACGAGCAGCCCTTAGTTGCTCGCCGTCACAGTTTTCTTTATCTAAAATGTCTTTGTGACTAATGCCATTTTGGCATATTTATTATTTTATAAATGACATATAAGTACTGCCAGTCCTTCATGATAATTCCGTACTTATACTCTATCATACATTTTTAGTCATAATTCTGTGACCATGTTATAGAATATAGACCATTCTTTGATTTAAATTCTGAGGAAGACACTCCTAGCAGTGTTGAAACCCGGTTAATTCTTTAAAAATAGTGACCGAGGGCTGTTTTTAATTATTGCCACTCCAATTCACGTACCATGTCTGTGGCCTTTTCTCCCCTATTTCGCGATAATACAAAACGAGCTGCCCTTCTTTGAACTTTATCGACGTTATCCGTCAGTTTCGCCTAATGCACATCCCATACCGCACAGCAGCACTCCAGAATAGGGCGGACAAGCGTGGTGCATGCAGTCTCTTTAGTAGACCTGTTGCACCTTCTAAGTGTTCTGCCAATAAATCACAGTCTTTGGTTTGCTCTACCCGCAAAATTATCTAAGTGATCTTTCCAATTCAGGTTATTTGTTACTTTAATCCCTAAGTATTTAGTTGAATTTACAGCCTTCAGATTTGTGTGACTTATCGCGTAATCGAAATTTAGCGGATTTCATTCATGTGAATAACTTTACTCTTTTCTTTATTCAGGGTCAATTGTCACTTTTCACACCATACAGATACTTTATCTAAATCATTTGCAATTCGTTTTGATGATCTGACGACTTCACAAGACGGTAAATGTCAGCATCATCTGCAAACGATCTAAGAGGGCTACAGATTGTCTGCTACGTCGTTAATATAGATCAGGAATAACAAAGGGCTTATAACACTTCCTTGCGGAACATCGGATATTACTTCTGTTTTACTCGATGACTTTCAGTCTGTTACTACGAACTGTGACCATTCTGACAGGAGATCACGAATCCGGTTTCACAAATGAGGCGATATTCCATAGGCACGCAGTTTAGTTAGAAGACACTTGTGAGAAGCGGTGTAGAAAGCTTTTTGAAAAACTAAAAATATGGAATCAATTTGATATCCCCTTTAGGCAGCAGTCATTACTTCATCAATATAAAGAGCTAGTTTTGTTTTACAACAACGATGTTTTCTGAATCCGTGCTGACTATGTGTCAATAAATCGTTTTCTTCGAGGTAATTCATAATGTTCGAACACAGTATATGTTCCAAAACCCTAATACAAATCAATGTTAGTGATATAGGCCTGTAATTCAGCGGATTACTCCTACTTCCCTTTTTGGGTATTTGTGTGATTCAGCAATTTTCCAGTCTTCACGTATGGCTCTTTCTGTGAGCGAGTGGTTGTATGTAGTTGCTAAATATAGAGCTACTGTATCAGGATACTCTGAAAGGAACCTGACTGGTATACAATCTGGACCGGAGGCCTTGCCTTTATTAAGTGACTTAAGCTGCTTTGCTAGACCGAGGATATCTACTTCTGTGTTACTCCTCTTGGCAGTTGTTCTCGACTGGAATTCAGGAATATTTAGTTCGTCTTCTTTGGTGAAGGAGTTTCGGAAACCCGTCTTTAATAACTAAGCTTTAGTGGCACTGTCATCAATGACTTCACCGTTGTTATCGCGCATTGATGGTATTGATTGCGTCTTGCCACTTGCCAATTTATAATGCTTTTACCCCACCTATTTTAAAGATGGTATCTGATAAGCGGAAAAAATGCTCTTTTCGGAGTACAAAAGAACTCTAACATAAAAGTGGAGAACCAGCTGTCTCAATCCTCATTCCTCCTTCCTCACCAAAAGTTTTGGCATGCGAACACATTTGCGCTGTTATAACACAGAGCATACTAAATCCTTTTATCCAGTCTTTCTTTGTGGTTAAGTCTTCAAACACAGCATCTCCTTCTCACTGTCACTGTCTGTATATGTGCCTCTTTTACTGTCTCCTGTTTCACCCATTGATTTACAGATTATCCTATTGCCACACTCTCCTCTCTCTCCACTATATCCCGGCAGGTCAAAAATTCTGGAGGGAGGGGGTGATCCAATTTATGTTTTCCCCTGTACCCACGCGTTTAAAATTTCGATAAATCTTTAGCTTTCTTTTATAGCACTGAGAAAAGAAGCTGTTCTCTTCTTTTCTGGACTGTTTATCGTCTACGTTTCACTTCCGCAAAAGGCGACACTCCAGACAGCTTTAAAAAAGACTTCCTGACACTTGGATTAATATTCGATTTAAATATATTGGTCTTTTTCAGAGAACCTTTCCTTTCTGTTACCAGTCTGCTTCTTACATCATCTTTACGTCTATGTTCGTCAATAATTTTATTACCAAAATTCCTCTATTAATTTTAGTGCGTCATTTCCTAATCTAATTCGCTCAAATTAATTTTACAACAATCTATTGTCCTTCTTTTACTTTTGTTAAAGTTCACCTTACATCCTTTACTCAAGACACTGAAACGCAACACATCGTGTTACGAACCCTGCCGAGAACGCCACATGCATTGACGAGCACGTGGGCTGCCACACAAGGCCGGAAAGAAACGATGAGTTGAGAGTAATTAATGAATATGAAATCAGGTGACAGATTTTGGACGAGGAACAAACCGGTCCTGTATCCATAATTTGCCATATTCACCAGCGAATTAAAGCACCTAAATAATGTAAGTACAGAAACGAAAGAAACCTTGTAGTAATGATTCCCTACGTACAGAGAAATCGAAATCTGTAAACAGATTTCGACTGCTGTCATTTTGAGAGGAATTAATAAATTGTTCAAAATGACCGCGGTAGTGGAAAAGATCGAAGTTTAAACGGAGCGTCTTCTTCGTGGCTGCGCTAGGTTAGCAAGCTTCTCGATCAGAAAGAAAGCTGTCTATGGCCCAACAGGCAACAGCTAGCCTCGTTTGACCACTCAGCAAGTTAGCACCGGAACTACTTTTTTCAGCCGTAGGTGCCGACCAGCTGACAAAAGCCCTGAGCATCGCCGCTGCAGCCCCAGTTCTGGAACGTTTTCTTGATAGGTACACTAACTGCCGTCTCACTTGTGAGTGCCTATTGTCCTTACGTACGCTCCGGCATGCGATGGTAAAGCTTAACGGTTCGTGACTTCAGGCACAGTCCAATAATGATCTCGGATTCTATCGCTGTTTCGGTCTTTCCGCGTTAGCGAAAATTTAGCGATACTACAGGAGAATTGCAGCCCCAGCCAGCATACCTTTTTTTTCTGTTGTGATTTCTACCATCTTCCACCAGTATTTATTCAGATCAATGTCTCCCTGGAAGTAGATCGTAGTCCATGCCTTTCCACTGTTTAATACTGAGTAGAATAACAACATGAGATCCCGACGGTTTATCAATATTTATTTCGCCCACTAACTGGGGCAAGCTCTTTTCATGCATTAAACTTCCTGGCAGATTAAAACTGTGTGCCGGAGCGAGACTCGAACTCGGGACCTTTGCCTTTCGTGGGCAAGTGCTCTACCATCTGAGCTACCCTAGCAAAACTCACGCCCCGTCCTCACAGCTTTACTTCCTCCAGTACCTCGTCTCCTACTTTCCAAACTCCACAGAAGCTCTGCTGAATGCATGCTGCCTGGGATAAGGAAACTGTGGCAGTCAGTTTAGGTGTGGTAGCCCAATACTATCCATTCCGTTCAGCTGATATCTTTTGCTATCTCTCACACAGATACATGTCATCAGCAGACCTTATGTTCATATTTTTCCTCTGTGAAATTTATACATTAAAATTAGTTGTAGCTGAGAACGCTATGCAGCGAAGATTCATAAAAATACTTTCTTTCAGATATCGGACGTCAAATAAGTGGGTTCGATGGGTTTTGGAGTCTCGATTTAGTAGGATGTTTGTTAGCTACACTTCCGTAGCTTCCTTGACTAAATATAGAACGTATCTGTGTTCAAAGTGTTAATTTTTGTGTAATCTGTGAATGATTTGGCCCCCCAGTTCGATCGACATGAATCCCAACGAACATTTATAGGACATAATCACAAGGTCAGTTCGTGCACAGTATCCTGCACCGGCAAAACTTCCGCAGCTATGGATGGCTGTAGGGGCAGCATATTTCAGTATTTCTTCAGGGGCCTTGTTGAGTCCTTGCACGCCAAGCTGCAGCACTACACCGGGCAAAAAGAGGTCCTATACGATATTAGGAGGTATCGTATGACTTTTGTCACCTCAATGTATATGAAACGGGGCTGGAATAGGCCCCTTTCAGACAGAACCTGACATAAATTAAAAGGTGCTCTATTGTGGGTTTTCATGTGGTTGGCTAGTTGAATCATGCCGTATTCATTTTGCGCTTTCAGATATGGCAGGCTGCTTGGGAAAGTGAGGACAAGGTTCTGGTCGACCACGTCTGCACTGGTGATGGATGGCGTCGCACTGTCTTTAATGAGTAATCGCAGTTCTGAACTGCTCTGGATGACGATCGTTTGCGATTATGGTGGCAACCTGGGAAGAGGTTCCACTTTTCCACTGTTCATGCCTGGTGTCATAGTGTGGGGGAACATTGGGTATTACTTCAGGCCATGGTTGGTAGCGGCTGTAGGAACTCTGGTTACTCAACGGTATTCATCACGGACATCTTGCGTCCTCATGTGTTCTTCTTATGCGACAGTCTCATGGCGCCATTTTTCAATAGGACAACGCTAGTCCATGTACACTAAGTGTGTCTACGAGGTACTCCCATGATTGGCAGGATCACCAGCCCTGTCCCCGATAGAACAAATGTGGGACCAGCTCGGATACCATCACTGTGCCAGTGCCACAATCCAGGAATTTCAAGGACCAGGTACAACGGTTGATCGGAAGAAGCAAGCTCAGTGCATCCATCCAGGTCAGTGAGAGTGCAAGGTAACACTGATAAATGGGCTACTACATTGCTCTTCGTAAATTTGACTCAATATTGTGAAGCGGCACCACCGTTTAGGATAGGGAAAGTTAGTTTTGTGTGATATTCTGAGCACAAGTTACAGCCAGGTGAGTAACACATACCCGCAGTTGCGAAAGCAAATAGAGGGCACAGGGGTGTAGAACTGCCAGAGAGGGTACACACATCAGTTTCCATGGCGCAAGTGACAGGCAGAAAGGGGCCACTGGCCAACCTAAGTGTTATGCATATGTGACGCAATGCAGCGCATAGGTGCACAGCCAAGTATAAATAGGTGCCATTTTCTAACGAGATTCATTCAAGCGTGGCAGCTCTCCTGGACGGTGAGGTGTGTTACACCACCGGCTACATGCAGCAACAGATGGGGCGGAAGCATCCCAGTCCACAGTGGGTCGTCGGTTCGACCCTCTGAGGCCAACGTGGGGTCCACAGCCAGCCAGTGGCGGGCCACTCTTCGGCACACTACTGCGGGCAGTCGTCTCAGCTCCCAACCCATGCTGGAGACATCCAGAGGCGAGGGCCGCAGATTCGGACGCCGGATCATGGGCACTTGCCTTCGTGATCTCAGCTACGCCAGAGAGGAAAAAGCAGCAGCAGGAATGGCCTATGGCTCTCAGCAGAGCAACGTGGAGGCAACGAGGATGGTGGCCGCTGAGTCGGCTGCTGGCGTAGCCATCCTGACATCATCGGAACTTCGCAGGCCGGCCAAGGCTGGCACGACACAGCATTGCGTTGCACAGGCCGCTGGGGTGCTTCCTCAGCATTGCGGGGCCCAGTGAGGCAGACTGAGGTGAACGAGGACACTGTAGTTCGAGACAATAAATCATTTGGAAAGTTCTCGCCGAGTTTTAATACGGCACCTCCTGGCTCCACCATTTGGTGTCTTCTCACTATATTTGATCATCCTAATACATTCGGTGGCAGAAGTCGCCACTACAATTATAATCACTAAATTAATTTCATAGACACTGTCAAACGGTGAAATTTCATTCGTTTCCTCCTTGCCTTCTGGCCCCTTCACTTTTTTTTGTCAAAGACTGATCGAAAAACTTATGAGTTGTGCAACATAAACTAAAGCTGGTAACCTTGTTTATGTATATGAAAGGTGGTGTCTATTCAAATTTTGCACCAGTCGCATAAGAATGGCGCTAGTAGCGACTCTGTGAGGATGCAAATTAGGATTTGTTTAAATAGGCCTACATGCTGTAACCACCATGAGCGTTAGTTACCTTTGAGTTTCGAAGTGGTGAGACGTTGTTATTCAAGAATGCCTTTAAGAAGATAAGACGCCGTTATCAATGTCTCACTGAGTTTGAAGGAGCTGTTGTAATGGGGCTACGAGAAGAATGTTGCAGAAATACATGGCACAAATGGAGCCACTGTACTCTGCTGCTGGCAGTGGTGGTCACAAGAATACACAGCGCAAGAAGACCGGCCCCCGGACAACCACGTGGCACTACCTAGAGGGAAGACCTTCATGTTCAGTGAATGCCCCTGGTTCATTGTACTGCATCCGAAACAGCAATCTGAGCAGCAGTTGGCACCACAGCGGCACAACGAATTGTTACAAATCGGTTACTTCAAGGACAGCTCCGAGACAGACGCCCTGTAGCGTGCATTCCACTAACCGCAAACCACCGCCATTTGCAACTTCAGTGGTGTCAAACGAGAGCTCATTCGAGGGGAGGGTGAAATTCTATTGTGTATTCTGATGAAAACTGGTTCTTCCTCGGTGCCAGTCATGGCTGTGTGTTGGTTAGAAGGAGGCCAGATGAGGGCCTGCAACCAACCTGTCTGCCTGCTGGACATACTGGACGTACACCTGGAGTGGAATTTCGTATAACATCGGGAGCACACTCATGATTATTCCACGCGCCCTGACTGCCAATTTGTGCGTCAGTCTGGTGATTCGACCTGTTGTGCAGTCTTTCATTAACAGCATTCCAGGGCGTGTTTTCCAACTGGATAACGTTCGCCTCCATAACGCTGTTGTAACCCAACCTTCGCTACAGAGTGTCGACATGTTACCTTGGACTGCTCGATCTCCCATCGAAAACATGTGGTATATTTTTAACATTTTTATGCAGCGACAGCAACTGATATTGTTTATATAAGAATATACAGCCTACAGTTGCAGGTTAACTTTATCGTTTACCTAGGTTTCAACGTTAGTAATAACGTCTTCTTCAGAACCTGCAACAAGTTAATATTATAATGCGCTAGTAAATTATATTAGATATGGTCATCCTGCAGGATGCAACGTGTAGAACTTACATAAAATATTATTTAAATGTTTGCCTAAAACAGACCATGTCCTAGGTCAACTTTATACAACTTGATGCATAACCATAAGGTTTTGTCACTTCTGTTAAACAAGCTGTAGCAAATTCACTTAAAGCCCGTTGTATGGGCCTCGTCGTGTGACTAGAGACTGCGGACCGCGAGGGCTTCGCGGTCTGCCTCAGAGAGGGCGGCGCGCATGAGCGAGACGTATAGAATCAAACTCTTATTACGCATGCGTCAGATAACCTTTTTGCTATGAATTAATTTTATATTTTACTATTGTAAGTTACAACAGTATCCAGCATGACTACGTTTTACATTCTACTACAGAGCCTTATAAACTGACCAACAAATCTCGTATGGACATCTGTAGGAAAGGTTCTATTATTACAGAAACTGTAATGGTCATATGCATTATGAATTACTGTAAACCTAATATAGGCTGGAAGCCTTCGAAGTATGCCCTATTTTTTGGATACAGTTGATCGTTCAGTAAATTGCCTCTATCTGTAATTAGGTGTGCATAAATTTGTAGCTCCTCAAGCGTGTCGAGTCTATATTCCTTAACTTAATGATTTAGTAACTCTGTGTCACGTAAAGGTTTAGGTGTATGAGCCATTTGCAGCAGATGTTCCACAAAGGCTGATCCCCGTGTTCCTACGCCCTTTATTGGAAGATGTTCTTTAAACCTTACTGCTATAGCTCTGCCTGTTTAACCTACGTAATAACATGTGCAAACATCACACATAATCTTATATAGGCCTGATTCGCTGACTTGTCACCGTCTTTCCCAAGGGAATGAACCAAATTTTGCTTTAAACTATTACTCGTCGAGTAGGAAATTTTAAGACCTGAATTTTTCAACAGGCGGCCTATCTTGTAGGAGGCATTACCTATATAAGGAACCGAGAACCATTTCATGGTCTTATCTTGAGTTTGAGTATTTGTGTTTACTAAAGTCGTTGTCCTTTTCCGCATTTTCTTATGATATAACTGCCTCACTAACTTTGGATCATAGCCATTATTCTTTGCAATATTCCTGAGAATTTGTAATTATTTTTCGAGGTTGACATCTGAAAACGGAATAGAAATCGCCCGATGAATACTACAATAGAAAAACCCCATTTTATGCGCATGGGGGTGGGTTGAATCGGCCGGGATGATGTCTGAATAAGTTGCCTTCCGGAATATGTAGAACTCTATTTTAGCATCTTTAATAGTCAACGTTAAATCAAGATAATTTAGTGATCTATCAGCTGATTCCAATTCTTGTGTGAATTTTATATTTTCATGTAGACTGTTAAACATTGCGAAAATTTGCTCTGTTCCTTCTGGAGAATTATTAACCAGTAGAAGAATGTCATCCACGTATCTCGCATGAAAGATGATGTTGTTCACTAATTCCGGGTAATTTTGGAAAAAAAAACAACTCCAGAGAATTTATAAAAATTTCAGACATGATACATGCAAGTGCACTCCCCATAGCTAGGCCACATGGGTGTGAATATAATTTTTTATTGAATGAAAAATAATTGTATTTAAGAGTCGTTCTAAGAAGTAACATTAGCTCATCAATTTCTATGGTGGATAAATTTTTTTTGTGGTACCTTAAGTTTTGTTCTATAATGTTCAAGGTTTGATCCTCTGGTACGTTTGTGTACAAGCTAATGATGTTAAATGACACCAATTTGGTTTTTTCGGAAAATGTTACGGTTTTTAAGTCTGTTGGCTAGGTCCACTGAATTTTTAATCGAAAAATTATTTTGAAACACGAAATATTCTTTAATTTTATAATGTAAATGTCTCGCTAATTTATGATAAGCACTATTTGTGCTATCTACAATAGGGCGGATCGGATGGGAAATCTTGTGGAGTTTAAATTGACTCCTTAGCGTCGGGGGCTTGGGTTTCATGTTTATCAATGCCTTTTTTCTTAATTCTCCGATCAACTTCTTAGTATTGCTAAGACTCGCTCTAATATTCCTCTGTATGGCGGGCGTTGGGTCTACCTCTAGTGGTACGATGCCATTCTCCTCAAAGAACATTTCCGTTTCCTTAATATATTCTTTTTTTGTAGAAACGATAATCGTGTTCCCTTTATCGGCCTTAGTTATTAAGGCTTCATTATTTCTTAGCTTTTCGTTAATGTTTTTAACATTGGACATATCTTTCGTGAACGTATTACTACCTAGACACTCTTTTTGTATTATATTACAAGCATCGTAAGCAAGCCTCGTTTGGATACTTTTATCTACTTTACCGCTATCAAGGCCAACCTTAAGATACACTACAAACTTCCGAAGATTTTGAGAGGTCAAACAAGGTTCTATATTATATTTGAAGCCTTTACTTAACAATTTATTTTCGTCTTCTGTGAAAATGATATCTGCTTTATTTACAACGTGTTGATGAAACACAGACTGGGCAGCCTCCTTTTTGCGCGCATTTTGGGATACACCGGAATTAACTCGACTAACTAAAATCTTTAACTTTTCGTCATGTCGTTGAGCAATTTCCATTTTACAATTATCTAACCATAAGTTGACATGTAACCAGAACCCATCGATCTGAAAACTGTAGTTATCTCTAAAGGTTTTAGACAAAAATAATTGGAGGTCATATGCTTCAGCGTTGAGGTTATCTTCTTTCGTGTAAAGTTCCGCCGTTCTTTCAACTTTACATTGTTCTTTCAAATTTTCACTGTTTAATAAAAGTGATGGCCATACCGGTTTTGCAGATCTTATGCATAACATCTACATGCTTATTAGCTGCTTTCTGGGCTTCAGCTGGCACGAATTTCATAATTTTTAACATTTTTATGCAGCGACAGCAACTGATAGTGTTTATATAAGAATATACAGCCTACAATTGCAGGTTAACTTTATCGTTTACCTAGGTTTCAACGTTAGTAATAACGTCTTCTTCAGAACCTGCAACAAGTTAATATTAGAATGCGCTAGTAAATTATATTAGATATGGTCATCCTACAGGATGCAACGTGTAGTACTTACATAAAATATTATTCAAATGTTTGCCTAAAACAGGCCATGTCCTAAGTCAACTTTATAAAACTTGATTCATAACCATAAGGTTTTGTCACTTCTATTAAACAAGCTGTAGCAAATTCACTTTAAGCCCATTGTATGGGCCTTGTCGTGTGACTAGAGACTGCAGACCGCGAGGGCTTCGCGGTCTGCCTTACAGAGGGCGGCGCTTGGTGCAACCAGTGGTTGCTAAAGGTCATTCCCTCCAAAATGCAGGCGATAATTGTAGGCAAAACCACCCCTTCCTTCCGCCTCCTCGATTTCTATCTAACCACCTATGGCCGTCCTATCACCCTCATCCTCACCCTTAAGTACCTTGGCGTCACCCTGGACCGTCGCCTCTCCTGGACCCCCTATCTCCAGACAATCCAAGCCAAGGCACGCTCCCGACTCCGTCTCCTCAAGCTCCTTTCCGGCCGTACGTGGGGTCTGGACCCCTCTACCATACTGCACACCTATAAATCCCTCATCCGCCCTATCCTCTGTTACGCCCATCCGGCCTGGATCTCCGCCCCCCTACCTTTTATAAATCCCTTCACATCCTTGAACGTCATGCTCTCCGCCTCGCATATCACATCCGTCTCCCCTCCTACACACGGATCCTGTACCACATAATTCCGTTCCCCCACCTCCTCCCTTTCCTCGAATGGATACGGATCCTCTACACCTCCCGTAAACTCGATCCTCCTCACCCGCTTGTCTCACCCATCCTCTCCCACCCCCGCCTGCTGCCGCACCTGTATTCCCACGTCTCACCCAGTCTCCATCTCTCCACCCTCCTTACCCTCTCCCAAGGTGACTTCTACCAGCTCCCCCTCCCTGATGATGCCCTCCTCCCCTCCATGTACCCCTCCTACCAACTTTGATCCCCTCCTCCCACTTCCTGTGTTTTTTCCTTTGGGCACCCTCCCTCCCTTCTCTCTCCTTTTCCCCCATCCCCCCTTCCTCCAGCCCTCTTCCCCCGGGCTTCCCCTCCCCCTTCCTCCCTTCTTCCTCCCCCCTATCTCTCCTGCCCTTGGCATCTCTGCTCTCCCCTCTCCCTCTCCCACCCCACCTCCTCCTCTCTTGGCAGGTCCCCAGACTCATACACGCTCAGTGGACATTTGCGCGATGGAGATCATCGCCATCAGTGTCTCGTGTGTGTGCCTTCGTGTCTGTGTTTAGTGTTCTTTCGCCGTCACGCCACCACCGTTCACCTGTGCCGTAGCAGTCGTCCGTGTTTTGTGCGCAGTGTCAACAGGTTTTAGTGTTTTTTCTTTTCCAGCGTGAACGGCTTCGTGTATATTGTTTTCTGTGTCTACAATTTTTGCCCGCCATTTTTATGGTATTATCTGTATCTCCTTTATGTCATATATTGTACCACTCGCGGCTGAAGAGCAGCATACTATGCTGCTGACAGCCCACCTTTGTACAAGGTGCTTAAAAAAACAATAAAGAAAAAAAGAAAAAACAGGTTCTGAAGAAGACGTTATTACTAACGTTGAAACTTAGGTAAACGATAAAGTTAAACTGCAACTGTAGGGTGTATATTCTTATATATGTGGTATATCGTTGGAAGACAGCTCCAGCGTCATCCACCAATAGTACTAACCATTCCTGTATCGAGCGACCAAGTGCTATAGACATAGAATTCTATCCCATAAACTGAAATCCGGCACTGTACTACACAGTGCATGCACATTTTCATGCTTGTATTGAACATTCTAGCGGTTACACCGGTTATTAATGTACCAGCATTTCACATTTGCAACATCTCTCGCGCTTACATTAACCTGTAATATTAATCACTTACGTGTGTTACCTAGACAAATGTGTTGCCAAAATGTCATTACTCTGCATTAAATGTTTTTTGGTATGGTACCTTCTTTTTCCGTCAGAGTACATAAAATGCAATGATACTCTTTTTTCACAGCAGGCGCCTGCGAGGAATTAGATATCGGCTGTACCGTCCGTTACAGGCACTAAATATGATATTCTCTTGCGCTGGCGGTGCCGTACTCGCTGTCTCTTTGTGGAAAAACTGAACGCTCGCCTGGCCGCACGAAACATGAGAGCGTCGTCCTGCCGCGCTCCCTCCGACTGGCTACATAAGGGTAGGCGCACGGCCTCGTCACAGCCGGGTACCCGGCCGGTGGCCTATCGGTGTAACGGCCGCGCTCGTATTTTACGGGCGGCAACAGCAACACATGCGCCGCGGGCGCAGATAACGCAAAATTACTGTGTTCCCAGAGAGCGTAAACATTAATGGACACGTCCCTCCTCCCCTAGCTCCTCTTTTATGGCTGCTTTATTCGCCGAACAGAACGGACGCCGCATACGTGGTGCGGACGAGCTGCACAGAGAAGCTGCCATGTCTCTCATTTAGGACGGCCGAAATTGTTTCACGTACGTTTCTCCATTCTAGAAGGTACAATTAGTCCCAATTTTTCCTCGTTCTGGACATAATGAATGATAAAAATCCTATAGGTTAACTGTAAGCAAGAAATGTTACATAAATTAGCAGATAACTCGATCTGAATTATTGATTGCAAGTGGCCCGAGAGAGCAATAGCAGTACTTAGTACATTGGTAATAATATTACGAGGTAACGATTTTCAAAGAGAGCTAGTTTGAATGTAATTGTGTTCCACTGGTTTGTCTTCCCATTTGCGATTTATTACGCCTGAATGTGTTTTGTGTCTGAAAAAAGTGGTCCTATATTTCATGAAGGAAACCACTATCCCGTAATGTTGCACAACTATCTTTTTCAGAAACAGCAGTAGGAATCTCACAAATTTTTCGAAATTCTTGAAAAAAGAAAAAAACGAGTGAGATAATTCAAGCGCAATTCCAAAGAGAGTGTTGCAATGCTTCACTGGATGTGATTAACAACTGAGCTACGTACTATATACACTGCGTACATCTGAAGCGTTTTACTGCGCTTAAAATGCCTCTAATACAAGTCACCAGTTCTCTGATACATGTTCGATTCTGTTTGCTTTACTAGAACAGAGCACACAAACAATTTCGTTCATCGTAATCGATGTTTCTCGAAAGCCTGCAGTTGCATCAAACATGATTTAAATAATTAAAAACTGCAGTCAGTTGCTCCTAACGAAGATGGTGAAGGTAATCGTCGAAAGCTCGAGGTTTTACCCTGAACTTACACGGCAAGAAATCCGATAATGTTTTATAAATTTTTTGTGATGATTTCATGTGTGAATTTCTGCATATCTTGCCCTGTCGTCTTATTTGAGGTTAAACTGTAATAGGCTAAATGAATCTTGAAATGTTTTTTACATGTTTTTCTATTTACGAGTACTGTGCCTCCTCCGTTACTCAGTATGTCTCAGTCACACTGTTTACTTTTGTACTCAAAACATGTTACACAGATATTATGACACTATGAGAGCTTGAATACAGTGAATTCATGAGATGCTTGAAGTTGTCAAGTGAAGTGTACTTCCCCATTATTGACTACTGAGTAATCGATTATGTTTCCATTTTTTTGAAATGTTGGGTAGAGTCAATGGGGTAGTGTACATATTTATGGAAATTACTACAATTATCAAATGCAGAAGAAGCATTTGGAAAAAGTTAACTGATCGACTATCTAGTTTCTCGTGGAGAATTTATTTCCTTGCATTTTGTAGTGTACAAAAATTTTCAGCTTCTCCATTCGCTCCATTGCATCTCATTTCTGCAAGGGGTAGAGATCTTATGTTTTTCTTCTATGTTTTTGAATGGGTATCAATTGTTTTTCATGTATGTTGCTACTGCTGATTTTCTAAATTGGTTGTGTCTAATAGTTTGAAGTTGTCAGTTTGTCCTAGTAGCAGCTTGAGAAACTTTCACGTGTGATTTTTGCATATTCTTGAGTCTAAGAATTCTTTTTTTATCGATTAAGGTGTAGACTAATTTCTGTTGCAGTTTATTTTGTTGAAGAAGCTACTTTCGCTTTAAGTGACCTAAGCACGTTTGCCTTATATATTACACAAACTTAATTTCGTTTATCATACTCGATATTCTTGGAAAACCTGTAGTTGTATCGTTCGTGATTTAAACAATGAAAAACTGCACCAGTTACTTTTTTTCCATGCCTAGCAAAACGCGTATGTTGGCCATGCGTTTGATTGTATTATTGATTCTTTATAAAGGGACAAGAGTTTATTTCTTTTTGAATGTTTGTTTCTGCATTTTATCTGTAATTGAGCTGTGGAAGTCATTAGCCACAGCAAGTTGCTAAATTATATCTAATTATTTCTGCCTGTACCCTTTGTTCAATGTTATTTAGTTTCTGTACCACTGTTTTGTATGCAGCTTTCTTTTGTAAGATTTGGTCACATGGTGTGGCAGGAATTGTGTTGCTGTAAGTTGTCTTTTTTTCTTTGTATTTTGAAATTGTGCCTATTGTTTTGATTTTCCATAACCAGTTCTAGAAAATTAACTTTTTAAGTTGCGAAATTTTTTTTGTGTACATTATTAAACGAATTTATGATGTTACTGGTCTCACTGTTGTCACAAAAACACTATCTGTAACATTAACGTGTAAAAACATTCCTAGTGCCGTTTGTCCGATTTTCCGGTTGCAGTATAATCTCAACGTTTAGGTATAGTTGTGTTGATAAGCCGCTGTAAACAAATTACGGGAAAAGAACTGCATTCAAGATGGCTACTGCGCTGCTGAGGAATAAGGATTGTTCAAAGAAAGAGCGTTAGCAACGTAAGTCTTCCTCGGCAGTATGAGAGTGCAATAGAAACAAAGAATCACACATGCAAACATCACAAAAAGTATTTATGTAAACAAGAGCATTTGAAAATGAGAATAAATACTGGAAACGTGTTGTGCTGAGCAAGAAAAAAATAAGTAACTGGTGAGTTTTTCATAGTTTAAATCAAGAGTGCACTAAATGTGGAAATTCTAAAATCTCTGAAGTTCTCGATTCCGCTAATTACTAATCGTGGTACAGGGATATGAGCATACTGACATCGCACGTCGGCTTTGGCCGTGTTGTAATGATAATGTGCCATGTGGTGAACAATGACGGAACATACTATTGCCTTCGTTTTGCTTCCATATTATTTTTGTAATGCAAGTTGTGGTAACAGAGAGTTGGTGAAAACTATGAAAATTATGTTATGAGAGAAATTATAATTCCAATTGTGGCACATAATTTACACCTACTGGCTTTAGGTAATTGGTTTCTATCTGCTACTTGAATGACGTTGTAGGTCAAACGAGACGACTTCTATCGGCAGATTCCATATTTGCATTTGTATTTGCAAGTGTTCTAAAACGTCCATCTCTTTTGGATACCGCACACTTCAACCATCCGCGAGTGCAGAACGCGGTAATGAGTACTTGGGCAGAAGCATTCATTGATAGCAAGGCTGGGTGATATAGCGCCGCCGGCACGTTAGCTCAGCGTGTTCGATCACAGGACTGACTCCCGCTGTAATAAAAAAAAGGAAAAAAAACTAAGTGAAGACTTCAATGGTCAACTGATAGAGGTATCATATGACGTCTGCCCAGATCAAATGACAACAACTGCTAACAAAGTATTAAAAAAGCGGGCCACAAAAATTTTCGCTCTGCCTCTAATCTGGCATTCATCCCTAAACGATGCGAGGAGTCGCCAGGAACGACACGTGGCAGGGATTCCATGTTGAACTGTACGTCCTCTTTCCCTGGTTGTACAACTGGAGTAGATTAGGGACAAACAAGTCGCCGAAGTGGAGTCAAACAGAAAGATTTGCATAAGGAAATAGACGCACACGAAATTATTACTGTTCTTATCGTTATTACTATTATTCTCACTATTATTATTATTTACTGATGGAGGTTTGCTTTTAAGCGGCAGTTAAATACCCGTTAGGCAATACATTCTATACATTGAAGGACTGCCTAGATTATACAGAGTAGGGGTTTGGGAAAAAAGTAACAGAAATAAATAATAATAACGATTATAAAACACCTGTCATTCCACATAACACTTTCACACATTGTTTTCCTTCTTATTTTTCATTTTCTAGAAAAACTTACTACGGAAGTTACGTAATGTATAGTATTAACACTGAGTTCAATATCTCGCTTGTTACAGAGGGATGCTGACTCCGTTTCTCGGGCTAGCTGTCACAAAGTGGTCCTGACATCAGATGCTAGTGTGTGTAATGTTATAAAATAATATGTGCACAATCTGTACGGTAACTGGAATTGAAGAATGAATGAATAGTGTAGCACTAGCCTAGTAATACTGCAAAGTCAGAGTAACGTCTCTGGGAAGTGTCACCGCGGTGAACTATGGGGGTCCGAATGCGGTGAACCTAATGTTTTGGGCTAGTTAAGATGGCGGACATCGACTTCAAGTTTTCTACTTCCATAGTCCCACTTAGCACCATCCGATTTTCACCTGTTTCCAAAACTTTAAGAACACCTTCGAGGGCGTCATTCTGATAGCGATGAGGCGGTGCAAGCAGAAGTGAGGTTGTGGCTCGTCAACAAAATCATTCTATGGCTACAGTATCAACAAACTGGTCTCTCATTGCCAGAAATGTGTTCTTCGTCAGAGCGAATACGTTGGAAAACAAAAATGTAGACATCAAGAATAAAGATGCAGAATGTTAATAATGGTTTTTTTTAGAAAGGTTTAAGGGCTTCCAGCACGTCATAGTAGGTAAGTTTATTTAAATCACTGCAATCTGGACACAAAAATGCAGAGTCGAAGCGGATTTGTTTCCACCTCAGCCATGCTAGTTATATCGACAGTTAACTTATTAACTGGATCTACAATGATAACACGATGGATTCCCAAGTATACATTGAAACTAACACATGGCACGTATTGTGACGAAGTTGTCACTCATTGAAATTACGACGTGCATAGGTGTAAAGAAAGTTTGTGCTAGTAACGATATATGATTGAGTGAGTGTAGGGATGAGCCGACCAGTTATGTAACTATCATGTCCGACGACAGGAAGCAGTCAGTCGATGCGTTATGCTCTTTGGGCTTCGCACTTCCATAAGTCTCTCTTGTTATTCGAAACAACGTGAAAAATATATCGTCGTATATGGTCGAACTGTACATTCTTCTAGCCATCGTTGGTCTATGTGGTGTCCTCCCGGCGCCACTTACTAGGAACTATTTCGTTACTAATGAAGATGAGAAGTATGCTGAATGTTGTTGATGAGATGACTCTATTTTATCTTCTTGGTCACTATTCTCTTCAATTCCTGGGCGATCTTGATGAAAGCATACTGATTTCCGCCTGCTGCTGAGACTGCCTTGGGAGTATCATGGATGTCGTCATCATAGGGAAAACTGGTGTTGTAGTTCTTCGATATAAAAAGGGCAGTGAAATGAAAAGAAGACAGACTGAAAAAAGTAAGTAAACAGTTTATTACTTCAGAAATAATCGCCACAACTGCTAACACATTTAACTCACTGTGGGACAAGTGAGTCGATGCCTGCATCGAAAAATGTCTGCAGATGGCACGCGTGGACAAATTGTGAAAATTAATGGGCGCCGTCAAGTCCAAAGGCCAAGGAATGGTGAATGACAGCATCATTCTGTTACAGGATTATGCCCGTCCACATGGTTATTTCGACTACAATGAGAAAATTCGCTGCGAAGACTTTACATAACCTCCATGCAGTCCTCTCCATGTGATTTCCATGTGCCTAGATACAATCACTGTTCTGTTGGTAACTGAAAACATTTTTTCAGTGAAGGCATTGACTTTATTGGCTCACAATGAGATAAATGTACTGACAGTTATAATGATTATGTTTGACGTAAGAGACAGTTTACATAGTTTTTTTCATTTTTATTGTTTTCATTTGACTGCTCTTAATACCTACTCAAAATACAAATGAATCAAAGAATTGTCGTTTCTGAATTCGGAAGAGAGCTCCAAATTTGTCCAACCTGTATTTGACCATCTGTCTGTATGGATACTTTAACATCTCAAGCAGACAGTTGCTGAATTGATTCGATCTTCCTGTAACAATGGACATTCGCATTGCACAGAAAAATCAACGTTTGCAGTTCAGGAAGATGCTGTTATTAGGAACACATGTGTTTCCCTTCCTTTTACTGTCTTCGCTAGTTTAATTGTATCCTTAACTGACTGTGTTTCTATTCAATCCATGTTTTTACCTTATATCCTTTTGTACTAAAGATTCTTCACTTTCTCTTTCTGTTGTTTTTAACATGAGTCTGCGTCTAATTCCAAGCTACATCTCCCTTCAGAAAAATCAATCGTACACATTTCCTGAATCGTTTCCCTCAACTATTAGAAACGTATAACGTCTTGTTGTGAATATCTGTGAAATTTGGCTCCATCTGGCTTTTGTGACTCTTTTTCTAGAGTAAAACTCATATTCTAATGAATTCAGTCCAGCTAAACGACCTTCGTAACACGAAGCTCCAATCAGTACAGAAAAAATTAAAACTATCCAAAAGTGACAGAGTACACTAAAAATCTGTCCTTTCGACCAGCTGTGTAGACCAACATACTTAAAAAATTCTCTATTTCCTGCCAGCTGCACCGGAGATTCCGCAAGATAGAAAACAAAATTTTTAACCGACTCTTAAGAATATTATCCAGTAATAATCTCTCTCTCTCTCTCTCTCTCTCTCTCTCTCTCTCTCTCTCTCTCTCTCCCTCTCTCTCGCTCTCTCCCCCTCTCTTCCTCCTTTCCTCCCTCCCTCCCACCTTTTCCTTCTCAAAACTCGCAGATTATACTTCAAAGGAAGCAAATCAAGAGCGGAGAGCTATTTAGTCTTTTGTATCACTTAATTAAATCTTACAAGGTTCGTTTAAAAATAATAACCACTGAAGTTATTCACTGTGATCCTCTCGCTGTATCTTAATTCTTTCTTCTCTATATCTCTATGAACTCTTCTCCAACAGAGAAACTAATTTCTTAACCTACTTAAATATCCATAATTATTTTCTTTAGATTGTTTGTTTGTTCTCGCATAAGCTTTTCACACAAACATATGTTCCTCCTAGAACTCTCGTACAGTTGCTAAAGAGAACTATATATGTTCTTGTTTCGAGTGGCATAGTGCTTTTAGTAGATTTCGTCGCAATCGTGAAGACATTCATTCAATTATCCAGCGAAACTTGCCTTGTGCAAGTGAAAGGAAAATTATTTGTGGAGGAGGAGTGATGTTAATTGGCAGATCCTCAGGATAGCCCTCGATAAGTTTTCAGAGTTGCAGTAACTCACTCACTATCTAGACCAGCAGAGCTCACTAGACGGATACAACAAGAGTACAACTGATCTACGGCGTACTCCGCAAGCCACCTAATGATGTGTGGATGAGGGTACTTCTGGTACAGCTAACTGATCGCGAATGGCGCATGGAAGAATGATTGTCGGTAACGTATTATGACATTGCTACTTTCCTAAAGGCAACCGCATCAGATTACCTTTGTATCTATCGATTTTGTTTCGTTAAGAATGAAGTGTTGAGTTCTATCTGCAAAGAAGTTCCTTTTTTATGTTTTTATTATTTTATTTATTTAATTTTTTTTATTAAATCGCAGTGCGGGAAGGTGTCAACTGCCTTCCTCAAGTCAAGGAACGCGGCATCGACCTGATCACCGTTGTCTGCAGCGTTGCGGATCTCATTGAGGAACAGAGCGAGCTGAATTTACGGAGTCAGTGTCGATTTTTATAGAAGAGATTTTCGTTCTCCAAAAACGTCATAATTCCTGAGCATAAAACATGTTCCATAATTCTCAAACAGATCGACGTCAACGATATAGCTCTATAATTGTGTGCATCGATCCTAAGGACCTTCTTGAAAACAGAAATGACCTGCGATTTTTTCCAGTCGGTAGGTACCTTTCTTTGGTTCAGCGATCTACGATAAATTACTGCTAGAAGGGGAGCAAGTTCTTTCGCACAATCTTTGTCGAATCTTACAGGTATCTCATGTACCCCTGATGCCTTTCCACTACTAAGCGATTGTAGTTGCATGTTATTTCGCGGTCTGTTATCTAAATACCGGCCATTTCGACGTTCGCACAATCACTAAAAGGGGGGATCGTGTTACGATCTTCCACGGTGAAACAATTTCGGAGGACTGAATTCAGTACTATGGCCATCTCCCTATTACATTCCGTTTCGGTGCCAGTATGATTACTGAGTGAATGAAAAGATGACTTTGAACCGCTTACTGATTTCCAATAAGACTAAATCCTCTTAGGGTTTTTACTCAGATCGATTGACAAGATTTTACTTTCAAAGTCACTGAACGCTCCTCTGCGCTCTCCTTACGCTTGTTTTCGATTCGTTCAGCTTTTGATTGTTAGCAAGATTTTAACTTCTCTTGAATCTGAGATGAAGCTCTCTTTGATTACGTAGCAGTTTTCTAACAGGGCTATTAAACCACGGTGGATCTTTTCCATCCCATAAGTACTTTTCTAAGGTATATTGAGCGATTCTTTTCAATTTTTTTTTTCCATTTGTGCTCCACATCGTCTTTCTCATCACTGAATATTTGATGCTAACTACTCAGATGCTCTGCAATTTGTGTCCTGTCATTCTTGCTAAGCTAAAATATCTTCCTACCTTTCTTGACATTTCTTGTAAATCCCGTAGTCACAGTTGTTATCACAGCCTTATGATCACTGATACCCTCCAGTATGTTACCTGATTCAGTTACTTCACGTCTGTTTGTTTGTAGGAGGTCTAAGCCGTTATCTTCACAATTTGGTTCTCATACTAATCCCTGTTTCTGGCACCAGTTTTGATAGTTTGACTCTCCCAATCTATATCTGGCAAGTTGAAGCCACTTCATCCCTTCCCCCTCCCTCCACCCCCCTCACCCCCTCCCCTATTCACCATCCCACTAACCCCTTACCCCATTAATACAGGAAGATCAGGAAAATTACTAACGATATTCTGAAAGTTCTCTCTGAAGCGTTGCTCGGAGATTCACATTGGTGACAAACTTGTGGGACAAGGTGTAAGAACACCAGAATCCACCAATGCCGTCGACCTTGCCTGTAACCTCCATACTGATATCGATGACGACGTCTCTAGAATAGGACTATTACAAGCAGTTTCGTGACTCAATATTTCGTAGTAGAACTACTAGCCTAGCCTAGCAGTACAGCCTTACCTGGCGAAAGCTTTTTTCTCTTAGAGAGTTATCTCATTCAGAAAGTTTCCGAACGAGGTTCGAGAGCTTTACCTTAACTTAGGTCTAGCAGGTGCATCCCTAAATTACGGAGGTTTCATAAAGTAAAAAAGTAAAGCAGTCATAAGTCCGTAGTTTGTTTTGAACACCCCAGTGGATTACTAGGCATGGCCCTGTTGGAGGTGGTACACCGATGCCTTCCTCCTTCTTTTGAACTGACTTATCCAGGCACAGTTAAGGGTGCAGTCTGAAACCACAATGCAACTCGGCATTTTTAATCGTAATAAACACTGCCAGTGGTGAAAGAAGTGATAAGTGACAGATAAAGTTCCTAGTACTGTCAGGGGATCGAACCCAAGACTTCTGGATTTGTGGTCCCGTACTTTGCTGCTGATCCACCGAACATCACAGCGGTTTCATAAAAGAAGGCAAACAGTGTGAGGTATGTATATGAAATTTAAAAAAAAAATACTGTAATATCTTGTAAATTAAATGCCTACGCAAACTGTAATATCTTGTAAACTAACTAGCTACAAAACGTGTTGTGATCTTTGGTCCACATACTTAAATAAATGCGTCGGATCGCTGTATTTTTCTATTTTGGTACTTTGTGCGTGTTTTTCAAGCTGTTGTAAGAACTGACTGATGAGTATCCGTTGAAAATACAAGTTTTTTATTTCTTTGGAAATCCTCATCAAAACAGTCGTTTGCTTGATCGCCTTTGTCGTCGGTGTCATTAATGCCCTACACTATGCTAACACAACCCGCTATAATGTCGTCATTCGTGCTTTCTCAGCATATGGTCGCCAACCCATAGAAATTCTTCTGACGTGGGCGTGGACATATTTGTTTCGTATTACTCGTTGACTCAAAATCTTTGTTACCAGCGACGAAATAATGCCTGATAATAATGTCCCTTAGTCCAACTATGATCTCCTTGCAAAATTTCATACGAAGAGGCACGTGTACGCTACCGCCATTGTGCACGTCAAGGCCAATCAGAATGCTTCCAGTGACTACCTTGCAAAAGTAACATTTAAAAATGTGTGTGGCGTCCTGACACAAGATTTGTAGATAGTTGGTGGTTTTGGAATCCAGGTACATTACCTTCACTGCCGGAAAGTTTCCCCCGCAGAGGTTCGGACATGAAAAACGAAATTCGCTTGTAATACGTCTTGGTCTCCTCAGAATATAGCAGTTTAAGGCAGTGAACATGGAGTTACCTGGTGATTGAATCAACAGAATTTTCTTGCACCCAGTTCTCACTTACCCATATTTGACTGCAGTGCCTGTAAAACCGTAACTAATGCAATATTTGTTGGAAAAGTCTAGCAGCAGAATTTCAACACTGGTGTTGTGGTGCACATCTTTCTACCAGCCAGCCCCTTCTCTCAGCTTTTCAGCCTGGCTGGCCCGTAGCTCGTGAGCTGCGGCTCGTACAGGCCCAGGCTGCAAAGCCACGCTCACCCCTTGAGGGAGCAAACGTTTCATCTACCCTACCCTAGTTTGTAGAAAAAAACTAACGCAGCTACTGCTATTTTGCTACAACAAGAGCAAGCACATCTACTTTTGACGTTTCATTCAGATTTTTAACGATAAGTAAATTAAAGAATACACTCATGATAAACGTAGCTACCAGAAAATATTTCAACTAGCTACCAGTTGCACGATGCAGGAAGCTGTTCTTTCTTGTAAATGCTTTGCGTTAGATCTCGCCTTAAGACAATATGTATTCCGCCAAGATAACTAAGCGGATTGTAAAAGTAAACAGTTTTGGTGGTAACATTGCCATATAATTGTGTATACGTGGTATGTCATTCATATTTTGAGCATTTATAAAGTGCACTCAATGTATCTGAAACAATAAGTGCTGCACGACGGAAATTACGTTCTATTGAGTATTGTAGTGCAAAATTGTTAAGGCTTTCGTGGCCAGTTGTTGACAAACTGCCAATTTGATTCTGTCTCGGGTTCTTCGGCCGACGTTCGTCTGATGATTTTACTGACGTGTCGCCAGCACGAGGGCTGGCATTATCAAAACTTCACCTTCCATTGCCGGTGGTGAACTGGAGCCGAGTTCGCGGCCGCAGACTATATGTACCTGGCGCGCCAACGTCCGAAGACTTATCCGCGGTCATTTCCGTTGCAGTTCTCCTCTTGCTACTTGCGACGGTCGTTCGCTGCAGTACGGGAAGATAGGATTCGTTTACCTTAAGGCTTTCCTCTTTCTTGTTGAAGCTGTTCCCGTGTTGGTGTATTTCTACAGTTTCTCTAAACAAGCGGGTGTGATAGTGCTTCTCTACAGCCGGAACTTTTACATCTACATCTACATACATACTCTGCAATCCACCATACGGTGCATGGCGGAGGGTACCTCGTACCCCAACTAGCATCTTCTCTCCCTGTTCCACTCCCAAACAGAACGAGGGAAAAATGACTGCCTATATGCCTCTGTACGACCCCTAATCTCTCTTATCTTACCTTTGTTGTCTTTCCGCGAAATGTAAGTTGGCGGCAGTAAAATAGTACTACAGTCAACCTCAAATGCTGGTTCTCTACATTTCCTCAGTAGCGATTCACGAAAAGAAAGCCTCCTTTCGTCTAGAGACTCCCACCCGAGTTCCTGAAGCATTTCCGTAACACTCGCGTGATGATCAAACCTGCCAGTAACAAATCTAGCAGCCCGCCTCTGAATTGCTATGTCCTCCCTCAATCCGACCTGATAGGAATCCCAAACACTCGAGCAGTATTCAAGAATAGGTCGTATTAGAGTTTTATAAGCGGTCTCCTTTACAGATGAAGCACATCTTCCCAAAATTCTACCAATGAACCGAAGACGACTATCCGCCTTCCCCACAACTGCCACAACATACTTGTCCAAATTCATATCGCTCTGCAATGTTACGCCCAAATATTTAATCGACGTGACTGTGTCAAGCGCTACACTACTAGCGGAGTATTCAAACATTACAGGACTCTTTTTCCTATTCATCTGCACTAATTTACATTTATCCATATTTAGAGTTAGCTGCCATTCTTTACACCAATCACAAACCCTGTCCAAGTCATTTTGTATCCTCCTACAGTCACTCAACGACGACACCTTCCCGTACACCACAGCATCATCAGCAAACAGCCGCACATTGCTATCCACCCTATCCAAAAGATCATTTACGTAGATTGAAAACAACAGCGGACCTACCACACTTCCCTGGGGCACTCCAGATGATACCCTCACCTCCGATGAACACTCACCATCGAGGACAACGTACTGGATTCTATTACTTACGGAGTCTTCGAGCCACTCACATACTTGGGAACCAATCCCATATGCTCGTACCTTAGTTAGGAGTCTGCAGTGCGGCACCGAATCAAAAGCTTTCCGGAAGTCAAGGAATATGGCATCCGTCTGATACCCTTCATCCATGGTTCGCAAGATATCATGTGAAAAAAGGGCGAGTTGCGTTTCGCAGGAGCGATGCTTTCTAAAGCCGTGCTGATGCATGGACAGCAACTTCTCTGTCACAAGGAAATTCATTATATTCGAACTGGGGATATGTTCGAGAATCCTGCAACAAACTGAGGTTAAGGATATTGGTCTCTAAGTTTGAGGATCCGTCCTTCTATCCTTCTTATATACAGGCATCACCTGCGCTTTTTTTCAGTCGCTCGGGACTTTACGTTGGGCTAGAGATTCGCGATAAATGCAAGCTAAGTAAGGAGCCAATGCAGTAGAGTACTCTCTGTAAAATCGAATTGGAATCCCATCAGGACCTGGCGATTTATTTATTTTCAACCCATTCAGCTGCTTCACAACCCCAGGGATGTCTATCACTATGTCTTCCATACGGGAATCTGTACGACACTCCGTGTCGGAGAATTTTATTACATGGTCGGTCTCACTCAGTGCGTGCTCTGCCACGCCCGATTTCTCCACCTGCCCCAACCTGCAATGTCGCTTATGTTCTTTGATCCTGGTGTTGATTGATCGTCCAGTCATTCCGACGTAAACTTCTCCACATGTGCATGGTAAGCAGTATATTCCCGACATTGCAAGTGGGTCCCTTTTATCCTTTCCCGATCCAGGACATTCTTTGATCTTACTTGTCGGTTTCAAAATTGTCTTTACGCTATGTTTGTGGAATATACGGCCGATTCTGTCCGTCACTCTGGGAATGCATGGATGAAAGGCCGTACCCGAGGACTGCCCATGGCGCCGGCCGGAGTGGCCGAGCGGTTCTAGGCGCTTCAGTCTGGAACCGCGCTACCGCTACGATCGCAGGTTCGAATCCTGCATCGGGCATGGATGTGTATGATGCCCTTAGGTTAGTTAGGTTTAAGTAGTTCTAAGTTCTAGGGGACTGATGACCTTAGAAGTTAAGTCCCATAGTGCTCAGAGCCACTTGAACCGTTTTTTTTTTTTTTTTTTTTTCACTGCGCATGGCAACGCCTTCCAGCTGTTCGTAGAAATTGCCATTCCAGTTTCTACGAAGAGCTGGAAGGCGTTGCCATGGGCAGTCCTCTTAGTCTAGTGGTGGCCAACTTCTTCAAGTAACATTTCGAAGCACAGGCACTGGACTCGACGACTTGTAAACCTAAGGTGTGGTACAGATACGTCGATGTTACTTTCGTTGTGTGGAACCATGGTGAAGAACAGCTCGGTGACTTCCTAAGACACTTGAACAGCCTCCACACCAACATAAAATTTACCATGGAAGTAGAAAAGGACAAAAAACTGCCATTTCTAGACGTGCTGGTCACAAGGGATGGCGAAAACCTGGGACATAGCGTGTACCGAAATCCGACACACACGGACCGATACCTGCACAAACTATCAAACTACCACCCGAGCCAGAAAAGAGGCTTGATTCATACGCTCGTAATGCGAGGAGGACGAATATGTGAGCCGCAGCACCTCAAACGCGAAATGCAACATCTGGAAAGTGTTCTGAGGAGCAATGGGTACTCCACAAATTATATTAGAAGTGTAACAGAGCCAAACAATCGGCGAAGTAAGAAATCAGGAAAAGAAATGTCGGGTACGGCCTTTCTTCCATACATTCCCAGAGTGACGGGCAGAATCGGCCGTATATTGCACAAACATGGCGTAAAGACAATTTTCAAACTGGCAAAGAAGATCAAAGAATGTCTTAGATCGGCAAAGGATAAAAGGGACCCACTTGCAATGTCAGGAATATACAGCTTACCATGCACATGTGGAGAAGTTTACGTCGGAATGACTGGACGATCAATCAACACTAGGATCAAAGAACATAAGCGACATTGCAGGTTGGGGCAGGTGGAAAAATCGGCCGTGGCAGAGTACGCGCTGAGTGAGACCGACCCTGTAATAAAATTCTCCGACACAGAAGTTCTGGCTGTAGAGAAGCACTGTCACACCTGCTTCTTTAGAGAAGCTGTAGAAATACACAAACACGGGAATAGCTTCAACAAGAAAGAGGAAAGCCTTAAGGTAAACGGATCCTGGCTTCCCATACTGCAGTGTAAGTGTTGTGATTGACAATTCGCAATTTTTCACAACCCAACTTTTATTGACGTAAGTTCACAAGGTTAATGACTGAACATACAAAAGAAAGGTAACAATAACGAAAAAAACGTCTCCGAATTGAGGCTCACAAAAGTTCATTTCTTATTTTCCACAAAGGTTCGTGGTAACACACTCACACACTAGTACCAGTCCAATTCCGAGACGAAGACGTAATCTTCGACGGTTGCAGTACACGAGGTGGGCATCCGGCGTGAACTGAACTTGGGGCTGGTTCTAGCCCCTAAACAGCTGTCTCCAGCCAATCAGATTTGCGCGTAGTGATACTTCCCGCAGGCCGTGTCTCGAGCTCCCCCTGCAGGAGGTAGTACTCGGAATGTCTGTTTCCATTATCTTGTGTGTAAATAGCCGGAGTTTACCATGGTGCTTTTGGGTACGCCTTTGGGCATAGACAACCTCGTCCTCTGTGGTATTATATGGGTTGCCGGCCCTCAGGGGCTACCTTGGTTGCGGTATAACAGTAATGATACACGATTATTCTGTAATTCACAGTTGTAAAGGGTTCACGGACTCACTACAATTTCTCGAACATTCTACTCACGTAAGAAGCTCGAGAAAAACGAACACCAGAATCTTTATGTGCGGATTCTAATTTCTCTTGTGTTATTGCAGTCGTAATATCATCCTTTGCACGACGGTGGCAACAAAAACTGTTTGCAGTTGGAGGAGATAGATAGTGGTTAAAATATCGCGGGTATAACGTGCCACAGTGAAAAAGCGTTTGCTTTAACATTGCGTCACCAACTCATCCCCCCTGCCCCCTCCTACTTCCACCCTCAAGGGAAAAAAAGAAAAACATCCTTGACACTCTCTCCCCTTAATCGCTGTACTACAAAATCAGCTGCTTTCTTTCAACTTTTTCGATGTCCTCCATCAGTCCCGTCACGCAATGATAGCATAGTGCTTAGAAATGTTTCAGAAGAGGCCGAGCAACCGTAGTGCTCGCTGTCTCCTTAATAGATTTCTTTGGTCTTCTGATGGCTGTGTCAGTGACCCAACATTTCTTTCCCCTTCGCCGCAACATGTGATGTTTCCCAGTTACGTTGTTTATATATACATAACCCTAAGATTCCATTAGAACTACTAATAGCCTTGCGAGAGCCAGTCCTGACAGAACTCTACCATCTGGTTAGCAAGATGTATGACACAGGCGAAATGCCTCAGACTTCAAGAAGAATGTAATAATTCCAATCCCAAAGAAAGCACGCGTTGAAAGATGTGAAAATCACTGAACTATCAGTTTAATAAGTCACAGCTGCAAAATACTAAAACGAATTCTTCACAGACGAACGGAAAAACTGGTAGAAGTCGAACTCGGGGAAGATCAGTTTGGATTCCGTAGAAACGTTGGAACACGTGACACAATACTGACCCTACGACTTATCTTAGAAGATAGATTAAGGGAAGGCAAACCTACGTTTCTAGCATTTGTAGACTTAGAGAAAGCTTTTGACAATGTTGACTGGAATACTCTCTTTGAAATTCTAAAGGTGACAGGGGTAAAATACAGGAAACGAAAGGCTATTTACAATTTGTACAGAAACCATATGGCCGGCCGATGAGGCCGAGCGGTTCTAGGAGCTTCAATCCGGAACCGAGCTGCTGCAACGGTCGCAGGTTAGAATCCTGCCTCGGGCATGGATGTGTGTGATGTCCTTAGGTTAGTTAGGTTTAATTAGTTCTAAGTCTAAGGGACTGATGGCCTCAGATGTTAAGTCCCATAGTGCTTCGAGCCATTTGAACCATTTGAAGCAGAAACCAGATGGCAGTTATAAGAGTCGAGGGGCATGAAAGGGAAACAGTGGTTGGGAAAGGAGTGAGACAGGGTTGTATCCTATACCCGATGTTATTCAATCTGTATACTGAGCAAGCAGTAAAGGAGACAAAAGAAATATTCGGAGTAAGAATTAAAATCCATGGAGAAGAAATAAAAACTTTGCGGTTTGCCAATGACATTGTAATTCTGTCAGAGACAGCAAAGGACCTGGAAGAGTAGTTGAACGGAATGGACAGTGTCTTTAAAGGAAGATATAAGATGAACATCAATAAAAGCAAAACCAGGATAACGAAATGTAGTCAAATTAAATAGGATGATGCTGGGGGAATTAGATCGGGAAATGAGACACTTAAAGTAGTAAATGAGTTTTGCTGTTTGGAGAGCAAAATAACTAATGATGGTCGAAGTAGAGAGGATATAAAATGTAGACTGAAAATGGCAAGGAATGCGTTTCTGAAGAAGAGAAATTTGTTAACATCGAGTATAGATTTAAGTGTCAGGAAGTCGTTTCTGAAAGTATTTGTATGGAGTGTGGCCATGCATGGAAGTGAAACATGGATGATAAACAGTTTAGACAAGAAGAGAATTGAAGCTTTTGAAATGTTGTGATACAGAAGAATGATGAAGATAAGATGGCTAGACCACGCAACTAATGGAGATGTACTGAATAGAACTGGGGAGCAAAGAAATTTGTTGCACAACCTCACTAGAAGAAGAGATCAGCGGGTAGGACACGTTCTGAGACATCAAAAGATCACCAATTTAGTACTGAAGGGTAGCGTGGAGTTTAAAAACCTTAGAAGGAGACCAATAGATGAATACACTAATCAGATTCAGAAGGATGTAGGTTGCATTAGGTACTGGAAGATGAAGAAGCTTGCACAGGATAGAGTAGCATGGAGAGCTGCATCAAACCAGTCTCTAGACTGAAGACCACGACAACTACAACAACAGGATTTTCGTTAGATGTATAACCCTCAAATTTGTTTTACTTATCAGTTTCTCGAAGCTTGACATAACCTACTTAGGAATCACGTGGAGAACGTCACATGTTTTATTGTCTAGGGTCAATTGTCACTTTTACACCGTGAAGATATATTTTCAACATCACTCAGCAATTCACTTTGCTCTTCTGAGGAGTTTATTGGACGGCAGTATTGCCTGCAACAAATCTAAGATAAATGTTCTGATTGTCTGCTAAATAGTTTATATATATACAGGGTGTCTCACCTAACTTTGCCACCTCAAATATCTCTCAAACAATAACAGATATTCAAAAACGGTTTTCACCAGCATGAACGTATGGCAGGGGTTTAGGAAACCAAATACTATGCGAAATTTTAAAACGTAAACAAATACTATTTTCAACTTGTATATTTTTAAGTGGACACCCCCTATTATTTCGTATGTAATCAATAGCAAGAAAAATCACAAAAATAATGGCGTTGGTTGCATCGCAGTACGTCAGTTACATACCAAGAAATTTCGAAGTGAACTTGACACTTTAAATAAATGAAGCGAACAGCTAGCTCACGCCCTGAGACTCAAGCGTGCACCTCACGCTGCCGGTAATCGTGACGTGATTGACGTACTACGTCAGTGGAGTGTTAATGTATGGTGTGGCATTGTATGACAACACATCATCGTTATATATATACATATGTGTGGCAGAAGGTATCTATCATTTTACCTGCAAAATCACACTCATCAGTTCCGTTTCACTAGGTAACGTCCCCGTCAGTTACTACGAACTGTGGCCTTTCAGATAGGAAGGCTAGAAACCAGTTGCACAACTGAGATGATAGTCCATAGAAAAGCAGTGTGTCTGGAAGCTGCTTATCAAGTATGATATCAAAAGCCTTTTTCGAACTCTACAAATACAGAATCAATTTGGGAGTCCCTGTACACAGTACTTCATGCGGATAAAGTGCCAGCTGTATCTCACATGAGTGATGCTTTCCAAACCCACGCTGGTTTGATGTCAACAGCTAAATATATTTCGGGGTATTTCATAACGTTGGAACAAAGTATTTGTTCACAGGTCCTGCTACATTTTGATATCAATGAAATGGATCTGTAGCTCAGTGGATTGTGTTTAATTTCTTTGGTGTGTACTGCAGTGCTCTGTGCGACTTTTCATTCTTCTCCCTCGCCATAAATACTAGAATACTCCTCATTACGTCGTAGGAAAAGTCATTAAGTCGCTGAGTTTTTAATGCACAAGATGCACTCCTAAACTGTTAGCCCACTCAAGAAAGACACTACCTGTAGATACGTAATCGTCCTGCTACAACGCTGATAGGGTCATAACAACAAAGTATCATGGTGACGCTGTGATAGTTTTGTTACTTCCTGTAATGGCTTGGAATTATCACTTGATATATTCGTGGTATACCGATCAAGGATTCTGAATGAATTCCTCTTGGTGTGTCATCGACATATCAAATATATGTTTACAGAGAGGAGAGATTACTTTCACGCAGCAACTACAACTAATCTCGTTGTCTACATGGCGAATTATCTATATCAGCTATCACAAGAGCAATGAGAAGGCGATGAATGCTGCATTTGGTTGTTAGCTCCATGGAAACGTCGACGTTTTGTAAAGATTAAGAGGCAGCAGCACTCATCTCCAAACTGGCGCAAGAGTGACATTTTACCTCCTCTGTGACAGAGCTACAAACACCGATATCGAGCTCAGAACGACATCTTTAGAAATTTTGTCATCATAAGACGTCCCTAGTTCACTAACTAGTAGACAGTTGTATGGTATTATGAAGAGACATCAGTTGTATTAGTGTACTGTGTGTTAATAGCGTTTCCCATTAGATTATTGATCTCAATAGACACAAATATTAGAAAAATTGTCACAATCGGCGCAGGGTAGGAGTCCCAAGCAGCACAGAACTATTCATTGAATTACCTCTAGTCGAATATGTGCACATCTCACTGCTGGTGAAGAAACAATAAATATTTCATGTCTGTTCAAAGTTACACTGAAGCGCCAAAGAAACTGGCATAGGCATGCGCATCCAAATACAGAGATATGTAAACGGACAGAATAGGGCGCTGCGGTCGGCAACACGTGTCTGGCGCAGTTGTTAGCTCGGTTAATCGATTACTGACGCTACAATGGCAGGTTATCTACATTTAAGTGAGTTTGAACGTGCTGTTATAGTCGGCACACGAGCGATGGAACACAGCATCTCCGAGTTAGCGATGAAGTGGGAATTTTCCAGTACGACCATTTCACGAGTGTACCATGGATATCAGGACTCCGGGAAAATAACAAATCTCCGACATCGCTGCGGACGGAGAAAGATCCTGCAAGAACGGGATCAACGACGACTGAAGAGAATCGTTCAACGTGGCAGAAGTGCAACTCTTCTGCAAATTGCTGCAGATTTCCATGCTGGACCATCAACAAGTGTCAGCCTGCGAATCATTCAACGAGCTGAAGGCCCACTCGTGTACCCTTGATGACTGCGCGACAAAAAGCTTCATGAGTCGCCTGGGCCCGTCAACACCAGCGTTGGACGGCTGATGATTGGTCGGACGAGTCTCGTTTCAAATTGTATCGAGCGGATGGTCGTGTATGGGTATGAATCCATGAGTCCAGTCAGCAGGGGACTGTTCAAGCTGGTTGCGTCTCTGTAATGGTGTGGGGCGTGTGCAGTTGGAGTGATATGGGACCTTTGACGCGTCCAGCTACGACTCTGTGTGGTGACACGTACGTAAGCATCCTACCTGATCACCTACATCCATTCATGTCCATTGTGCATTGCAATGGATTTGGTCAACTGCAGCAAGACAATGCGACGCCCGACACGTCTAGAATTGCCACAGAGTGGATCCTGGATGAACATTATTGAGCATATCTGGGATGCCTTGAAATGTGCTAGTCAGAAGAGATCGCCACCCCTTCGTACTCTTGCGGATTTATGGACACCCTGCAGGATTCATGGTGTCAATTCCCTCCAGCACCACTTCAGACATTAGTCGAGTCCATGCCACATTGTGTTGTGGCACTTCTGCCTGCTCTGGGCGCCCTTCACGATATTAGGTATGTGTACCAGTTTCTTTGGCTCCTCAGTGTATAAGACATTAGTGAAAGGTGCTGGGTTCGAGTCCCTGCCAGGCAAAAATAACTTGTATCGTCGTTTCAGATTCCAGTATCACGCTACTGGTGAACATATTAAATATCTGACACCTGACTGCATAGTTAACAATTCTACTCCCTGCCTCTCACCATAACTATACTTCATGGTTTTTCACACTTGTACTCCTGCATTTTTTCCATACCTTTCGTGGTTACTTCTCAGGGGCAATACAAGCTTCGTGGGGTTACTGGTGCAGTGCTAAGTACATCGTCATTTATTTGTTCAGACATTCAACCTTGTAAACTGATACTCGTGAACTCTTCAATATTTTACGTCTCCTTATGCCTAGTCTAATCTCGATCAGACACCCAAGCTCTGTTTGGTTACGAGTGGGTTCAAATTCAGATCACCAGCAACAACTCGTCATGTTATTTAATAGGTGTGATAAGACTCTGCAGTGCACCTATTGTAATGTAGTTTAATTTATAAACGTTAGGGATTGTGGCATCTCTAATAAAATGTTTTCTAATATTTCTTGTATGATGGTATTGGTTTACATCTGCACTGACTGCTATAATGAGCTGTGTTCTCTACTAGTCTCTTATGGTACCCATTTTGTATACTGAAACAACTCTGTTGCAGAGGGTTTAGAGGACATTCGACACAGCTATGCTATGTTTGTTGATAGAGTCAAGTGCGGCCTATACATTAAAATTCAGGGCTGGCCCATTTTTTGGGCTGTCAAGTGTACATACGTAGTTTAGTCACTAAGAAATGAAATGCTAAGCAGGAATTTGTCATTTAATTTTTTGACCTATTCTTCGTGTACAGCACACTGAACCCTCAAATTATATATCTGCACATCTGAATTGGTCTACAGAACTTATGTTGCTTGTAAAATATCACAATGCCTAAACTATCTGCAAAACTTGCAAACTTCATCAGTAGCAGAACATTTAAATCAATGTTACCACCAAATCTAAAATATCCATCAAAACGGATGCTTAAAATATAAATCTGGACACTCAAATTAAGTGTCTCAGTGCTATTTCCTTGTCTAAATTGTTGTAAAACACATTTGGCGAAAGGGAAATTTTTCATTTTTAGGCCTAAGGGAAGCTATGCACAACAGTACCACACACCAAGCCTATAACTGCAAAACACACATGTCAGCTGAAATATTAACAGAAGGAGGCAAGCAGTGATAGATAACACAAACAAACAAGCAGTCTGATTTACTGTCAGCCAATGGGAGAGTGAAATTAATGTATAACATATATGTGACACCTAAAACATGACTGAACATTCAAATGAATTGCCATATTGCTAATTCTACATCTAAATTGTTCTAAAGCTGTACAAACACATAGGCCTAAATGAGAGTATGACTAAAAACAAACATGAACAAGCCTCATTTAATGTCAGGTATCACACTATTTTTTTCACAATTAAAATGTCCATCAAAATACGTAGAAGCTATAACTTACAGTATTTCCAAATCTGAAATGTATTTCAAAAAATACATCAGCAGTACAGGCAATTTTTATGTTAAATTTGCAATGGTAGCTTCACACTGAAGTATCTTCAAAATACATAAAGATATTGGCATTTCAATGTGCTTTTGCACTTGCATTTTTTTGGTGATACAAAGAATAAATTTTCATCACCTATCATTTTTCGAAATATTAGCAAGCACACTTTTAGGAGGGGAAAAAGACAGTACATAATGTTCTACACTCTAAAAATACAATTAGCTTTATTGCCTGACTAAAATACTTTCTTTAATGCTTAACATATCTACAGCTATGTTCAACTGGCGTTCCATGCACCGACATTAAATTGTCTGATGCTTAATCTCAAAAAATGGTAAAAAAATTATCTGTTTTGATGAGATCACTAATGAATTGTATCACTTAAACTACCTATTTTCATAATACACAGCTATAACTTCGTAATGCACTAAATATTAAGTGTTTACACAACACAACCTTGCCAACATGGTAAATAAGTCCATAGAAAACAATAGACAAGCTTCCACAAACAGAGAGGGAAGTTCGATATCTCGAAAATATGACCTTCACACTAAATAAAGTTATTTATCAAGTAAGTAAAGATTTAGAATACAAAATAAGTGCAGGTTGCTTATTGTAATACACAAGCATAATTACAGGTTTCTGATAATGACTGAAAAATCGATTTTTGTATGAAAAGAAAATTATTTATCAAAATATGAAAACAACTTAGAGTACAAAACATGTATGGCGCTACTGTCGTAATTTAATTAATCTAAAAGATTTTAAGGAAGTTCTCATAGCTTCCACAGTAGTACTACTGATAAAACTTTCATGTTAAGTAGCACCTGATGACAACTAAAATCCTCAAATTAGGTATTTCCGTATCTAAATGGCATGTCATACTTTTCAAAATAAATGTGTCTCACATGATATAACTCGCAGGATAAATTGAAATTGTTGACAAGAATTGTTTGATCATTGTAGCAAAGTAAACATCTAAATTTATCAAAAGTTTTATTTTAACTAAATAAACCGTACTGAAATCATCCAAACATTATAATCTTCCCCACGCTAGGATATTAACTTTATCATGCAGTACAAAACATTTATCATCTTTAGCTGATAATGCTAATTTATGCTGTCACAAATTAGAGACTACTTGACACTGTAATAGAATACCATACAGAATGATAGTAATACAAACTCATATAGGGAAGAAAAAAGGGTGCTGTGATTTCAACTATCCACTTTCAAAGTCACCTAAACATTGTTGTGACTCCATGCTCGAGTGTTGAGTGTATCCTGCAGAACAAAACGTTTGTCATCTTATGATGATAGTGCTGGCTTCAACCCCCCCCCCCCCCCCTCCCCATTACATCGTCATCTTGCAGAAAATTATAGAAAATTGCCCCATGCTACAGTAAAATTGTAACAAACTGCTCAATACACCACCATGTTATTGCAAAAATTGTAGCAAAGATTCCCATATTATAGAAAAATTGTACAAAGCGCTCTAGTTACACCAAACTTGTAACTAATTTCCCCATAAATCATCATGTTACAGCAAAACTGTAACAAATCAAAACTGTAACAAATTGTCCCATGTTGAGCAAAATTGTAATAAACTGTTTCATGTTACAGCAGAATTATAACAAACTGCTCTAACACAAAACCTTTGTCAACTTCTGCTGATTATGCTAACTTATGCTATTGCACTACAATGTTAAGCAGATAAGGCAGTGATAGTTGACAGAAACTTATAGGCTTACGGGACTGAAATAATATTCTAACACACAAACAAATAGGAATCCAGAACGGAAAAGTATTATAGCACTAGAAGCTGACAGTTTATGTGCCATAACTTGACGCTGGGTTTCAGCTACTAGAGCTTAAAACAATACCGTAACAGCAGAAGCTGACAGGGTATGTGCCGCAGTTTAACAGATCATATCAGCTACTAGCTCTTAAAACTGTATTGTAGACACAAAAGTTGACAGTGTATATGCCATAACTTGATAGTGAGTGGTGGCATTTTGTTACAGTTTTCATGTAACATGGCTCTGTTGAGTGGGGCAGAAAAGTGTCATGTAGTCTCCACTAGGTGTTAGCATAAATTATCATTGTAGCTCCATGGATCACAGCCACAGCCCAGTGTCATAATTAGGACATTATCTGACATCTCCAGAACCTGTGGTCAGCACACCAATGCAGCAACCGTCTGTTGCTGTATGCCTGCTTCCATACTGACCTCATTCTGCATGACAGCAGCCAGGAACCAGAACACTAGCCCCTTTTTGGGACTTTTCCATGTGACATAGAAACGTCATGAGTTCTGCATGGTCAGCCCCCGACAGTTGTCTTTACGCCCCCTGAATCCAGCCTGTGATCGTTAAATAGCTGGGCTAAACCATGACTTCAAGTCTATGCTAGACAACGTGTCATCACCACCATGGCCAGGCCTTGAACCTTTGACCACCATCTCACCACTTGATGCTTGGGCAGCTCACTGCTCTGCCGACTTCACACGACTGCAGGGGCCCAGCAATTGCCACATCTATTGAGGTTCAAGCTGAGGACTCCTTTGCCCTGTGCCGCTGGAGCGAGACACAGTATGCCGTATTCTCAGTGATAACAGTTTATGCCTGACTGTCCATCTACGGGCTGGTAATATTAGACATCTCTTGACACAGCAGCTGCAGTGACAGAACGTGGTCTGCACTACCACTGATGAGGCCAGGCTGGAGGTTAACACATGTCGGTGTATTCGTATTTGCCAAGCTTGTTAGGGAACAGTACTAGCAGCATCAAAGACTGACAAATGTAAATAAACACCAATGAAGGTTTTCTTGTACCCAATAAATGCCTTCATCTACTGCAGCCACATCCATCTCCAGTGTAGAATCACCACCCCTTTCAAACCATCTCAGATATTTTACTATAGCATTATCAGCAGAAGATGACAAAAGTTTTATAATGTAAGATAAAGTTGAAGCCCTAGTGTGGGGGTCATTATCATGTTTAGCTCACTTTAATATTGGTTTTGGCTAGAATAAGACTTTTTATAAATTTAGACAAGATAGTAACATCATTTACTTTGTTATAGTGATCAAACTATACTCATTGACAATTTCAGTTTACGTTGTAAGTTATGTCAGAATGCCAGTAAGTGAGCTCTGTGTATTTTGATAAGTAATACAATTTAGATATGGAAATATTTAATTTGGGGGACCGTTGTGCCTTGTGGAGTGTGGTACAGATATTCAACTTTATTTGTCAACGAGTGTTGCTTAACATGCAAGTTTTTTTTTTCAGAAATACTATTATGCAAGCTATGTGTACTTCTTTAAAACCTTATAGATCTATTAAATTGCGACAGTAGCACCACATATGCCTTTGTTTTTCTTCAGTCTTGCATCCAAATGCAACGTCAGGACTGCCTCTAGCGCCCTTACCTTTCCTCAAGCCAAGCTGATCGTCATTTAACAGTCCTTCATGCTCTTTTCCATTCTCCTTAATATTATTCATGTCAGTGACTTGGATGCATGAGTTGTTAAGCTGATTATGCGATAATTCTCACACTTATCTGCCTTACTATCTTCAGAACTGAATAGATGACATTTTTCCGGCGCGCGGGATTAGCCGAGCGGCCTAGGGCGCTGCAGTCATGGACTGTGCGGCTGGTCCCGGCGGAGGTTCGAGTCCTCCCTCGGGCATGGGTGTGCGTGTTCGTTCAAAAATGGTTTAAATGGCTCAGGCACTATGGGACTTAACTACTGAGGTCATCAGTCCCCTGGAACTTGGAACTACTTAAACCTAACTAACCTAAGGACATCACACAATCCATGCCCGAGGCAGGATTCGAACCTGCGACAGTAGCGGTCGCGCTGTTCCAGACTGTAGCGCCTAGAACCGCTCGGTCACTCCGGCCGGCGTGTGTATTTGTCCTTAGGATAATTTAGGTTAAGTAATGTGTAAGCTTAGGGACTGATGACCTTAGCAGTTAAATCCCATAAGATTTCACACACATTTGAACATTTTTTGTGACATTTTTCCGTTAGGTGTGATGGTATGTCGCTAGCCTCATAGACCCTAAACATCAACTTGAATAGTCGTTTGATTCAACTTACCCAAAAATTTCAGAAATTCCGAAGGAATTTTCTGTACACCTTCTGCCTTATTTGATCGCAAGTCTTCCATAGCACTATTAAACTCTGAGTCTAATTCAAGATCCCCTATGTCTTCCATATACTCACATTTGTTTCTCTACCACATTCACAGACAAGTCCTCCCCCTCACAGATGCCTTCAGTGTACTCTTTCCACCCATCCGCTCTCTTCTCTGTGTTTAGCAGTGGAATTCCCACTGCGTAGCCCTTTCTTTCCTAAATATTTTTGTACTTCCATCTTTCATCAGTCAAATGAAGTATTTTATCTCTTACCCAATTTTTCTTTGCAGTTAACTTCCTGTTAATTATCTTGTCTTTCCAACCTCTGTGATTGTTCTTTTTAGAGATGTTCACTCTGCTTCAAATAAACTATCCATTATGGTATTTCTTATCACAGTTCGCACATCTTTAGCGAACTTCAAATGTGTCTCATCATTCCTCAGTACCTTAGTATCCCACGCTCCTCCACATTGATGCTTCCGTATGATTTCTTAAATTTCATTCTGTTCTTCAACATAACTAAATTGTTATATGAGTTTATATCTACTCCTGCTTACGCCTTATAAATCAGCATCTGATTTTGGAACCTCTGCCTGACCCTGATATAATCCAGTCGGAATCTTCCCATGTCTGTACGCCTTCTCCTAGAATATGACCTCCTCTTGTGGTTTTTGAACAGAGTATTTGCTATTAGTAACTGAAATTTATTGCAGAACTAAATTTGTCTTTCTCCTCTATTATTCCGACTACCAAGCACTTATTCTCACGTAATTCTTTCTTGTATTCCTTCACCTACAACAGCATTACAATCCCCAGAGGTTATTAGTATTTCATCTCCCTTTACACACTGAATTTTCATCTTCTGCTCGCAATGTCAGCTTGTGTACCTGAACTACTGTAGTCGCTGTCGCTGCTGGTTTTTGTCAAATCTGATTCGTGTTCATGAGGAATCATACACCTGTTACACCATTTTCTGCTTCTCTTGATGTTACTCTACATTCATCTGACCAGAAATTTTTATCTTCTTTCCATTTCAGCTGACTGACCCCCACTATATCTAGACTGCACCTATGCATTTGCCTTTTCAGATTTTGCAGCTTCCCTACCACATTGAAACTTCCGACGTTCCATTCTGGGACTCACAAATATTACCATTTCATTGTTTATTCCATCTTTTTATCATCGTCCTTTCGTTGTTTATTTCATATTATTCTCATTAACTCCTCCTTGGTAGTACCCTACAGGGGATCTTAATGGAGGACTAATTCGGAACTTTTTGCCAATAGACTAATCATCAGGATTCTTTTTCAATTACAAGCAACATTTCCTGTGGATAAACACAGCGTTTTCAATGCAGTGATTTCTATTTCCATCTGCATTCAAATGTCGTTGATCATAGCTGACTCTTCCGCCTTTTAGGAACAGTTTCTTGCCCTGAGGAGAAGCGAATGCTCTGCACCTCTTTCCTGTCCTCTCCCCTATTTTACACGGCTGTTGGCTGAATTAGGGTGGCTTCTCATATCATACATCTTCGGCTACCATTCCTGGTAATTTTTATTCAAAATTTCAGCATTAGCTGGAATCGAACCTTTGACTCAGGGCGTTTCAGTTACTATTTAAACATGCTACCTTAGACCACAGGCTCTGGTTCTCATTTTAATAGATGTTTTGTTTTAGTGCACTGTAAAATACCATGCTGTGATTGGCTGTTTCATTTTTAATGGATGCTAAATTGTTTTAATTTCCTGCCAATGCCATCTTGCATATTTCTAAAAATATTCACTGCACAGCCATCTCGAAGCTTTTAAATTTCCCCACATTGCCATCTTGGATTTTTGAAGTTCCCATCAAGGCCATCTTGGCTAATGAGATCATCACTTTGCCCTGGCACATAGCCAACCTGCACTAGGAGTTGTGTTCGTCAAGGTCACAAAAAAAAACGCGTTAAACTTCGGTTACACGATAAATCAGTCTAATCGAAAAGCCGTAAATTCGACTAAATACCTAGGAATTACAATTACGAACAATTTAAATTGGAAGGAACACATAGAAAATGTTGGGGGGAAGGCTAACCAAAGACTGCGTTTCATTGGCAGGACACTTAGAAAATGTAACAGACCTACTAAGGAGACTGCCTACACTACGCTTGTCCGTCCTCTTTTAGAATACTGTTGCGCTGTGTGGGATCCTTACCAGATAGGACTGACTGAGTACATCGAAAAAGTTCAAAAAAAGGCAGCACGTTTTGTATTATCGCGAAATATGGGAGTGTCACAGAAATGATACAGGATTTGGGATGGACATCATTGAAAGAAAGGCGTTTTTCGTTGCGACGGAATCTTCTCACGAAATTCGAGTCACCAACTTTCTCCTCCGAATGCGAAAATATTTTGTTGGCACCTACTTACATGGGAGGAACGATCACTAAGATAAAATAAGGGAAATCAGAGCTCGTACGGAAAGATATAGGTGTTCATTCTTCCCGTGCGCTATACGAGATAGGAATAATAGAGAATTGTGAAGGTGGTTCGATGAACCCTCTGCCAGGCACTTAAATGAGATTTGCAGAGTTTCCACGTAGACGTAGATTTAAGTGCAAAGTGGGTCGGAACATACATTGGTATACTACTTATGTGCGTCTCCTATCTATCAGATTCATAACTAGCGATAGTCATGTCATAAAAAATATTTGAGAGTAAAAATGAGTAGAGGTATGAAGTGAAACGACCGTATAGGCTCAGTTGTAGGTAAGGAGATAAATCATTGGTAAAGGTCTATCCTACAGACTGTCTACAACACAAATTTCATATAAAACACACACACAACCCATACAGTAATATTGAGCAAATGTATGAAGCTGCATCAGGTCGCAGTAACAGGAAGTATCGAGCATTTGCAAAGAAAGGTGACGTATGGTCAGAGTCTTGTTCGAATGGCGCGAGAGTTTAACAGAAACGTTACCTACGTGTCCCGAAGAAATCGCAAAATTTAAATTAGGGAACTAACCGCTGACACAGAGGTGTACAATGGAATGAGAGGAAACTGTAAACGTGGTACAAGGTAAAGTTCCTCCTGCTACGCATTTTAAAGGGGTTCGTAGAGGACAGGTGTAGACGTGCAGACGAGAAGTTGAATGTGGGGAGCGCGGTGAACTGAGCTATCGAGAGCGGTGGACCGCGGCAAGTAGAAATACTTATCGCTGCTTCACACTTCCATTCGGAAGAGCCGTTGTCCCTGGCATCGGCGAGAAGAGCGGCCGTCGCCACGTGCCCTCCGGCGCCAGGCTTGCCGTCAGCATCAATCTTCATCAGCGCCCGGCGACAAGAAACACTGAAAATTTCATCTCCCTACGACGTAATTACGTCTGCCGCCTCTACGCCGGGGGCCAAAAGTGTCCCGGCAATTTGTCAGAGAATTCTTAAACCTAGGGATAAGCGCGGCTAGATTTTCTTCCTTCGCCGCGCTGCCAACAGGACCGTAGTGTAATTATGTTCGAGCCTTCTGCATGAAGGGTAATTATTAGTTGGGAAACGATGGGAGCAATGTCGAAGTGACGTCGTCATCTCTACCGCAAGATACTGCATTACGAAACACCGACCCGCAAAGGAGAGCAGCTCATTAATCGTAACATACTGCGGGATTTAATTCCCCAATGCTATCTAGACCTCTCTCGCGAAAAAGAGTGGACGATAACAAGTTGGTTAGCGCAGCCATTTTCAGCACGAAGAGTATAAATATTTGTTTTATTAATTCATGCGTCTTTTTCTTGCTGCAGCGCAATGCTTAATTTCGAAATATGTTTTGCCTTTTATATTCAAGGCATCTTCAAAGGATGTTTTTCACCAGAAGAGCACAGTTTTGCTATTACGTATAATAATTATGGACTCGTCTCTTAAGTTGTGCTTTTCTCAATATATGACCACACGAGAGGAAACGCGGATTTTGACGAGACAGGCAAGTAACTGAAAGTCACAATTTATTTATGTAAGATTTATGGCATGAGCCGTTTCAAACCTATAGATATCACTTGTAAGAACGAAACTATTATCTCGGAGAGAAAATCCGATCAAGATATATTTAACAGGTGGATCGCGTCTGGAAATTATGTTGCAGAAAGATAAGGCGTTTGAATTTATAAAACTAAGTGTGAAATACGTTCATTTCGAATACAGTGCTGCAGCTTCAAACTTATACCATATGACTTATTTCATTCTTTCGAAATCAAAATCTCTAGAACACCCACATCTCTCAGCATCAAGAACACCGTCACACCCTCCTCCCCAACGTCCCCTCCCCCCGCACGGCCCCTCTTTCCCTTTCACACAATCGAACACAAAAGTACATATGGATATAAGCAACAACAGAGTATCTCTTAGACACAATCACAATGAAACCACAAGCAAAATATTCGAATGGACAGATTCCACTTGATTTTGACACAGATACACTACTGGGAATCCATAATACAACACCAAGAAGGACCGATGATACCACAGCCAAACTGATTTGGAGATAAAACGTTGTACAAAGATCACATAGTTGAATATACAGCGCCGCGTGGAGTGGCTGCATGGTTTGAGGCTCCATGTCACGGATTGCGCGATCCCTCCCGCCGGAGGTTCGAGTTCTCCCTTTGGGCATGGGTGTGTATGTTGTTATCATAAGTTAGTTTAAATATTGTGTAAGTCTAGGGACCGATGACCTCAGCAGTTTGGTTCCTTAGGAATTCACACACATTTGAACATTTTTGAACATACAGGCCTAAGTAATGCAGGAAGATGATGAAATCAGTACTGAGTGTTGCCGCCATTGCAGGCTATAATCCCTGGTACATGCCTCGGCATTGAATCAAAGAGACCCTGGATGTGTTGTTGGGATACACCAATCCATGCTGCTTCCACATATTGCCAAAGCTGATACGGCGTAGCAGCGGGTGGTGTATCCCGAGCCAGTCGTTTCACAGTCATCGACCAAACGCTTTCGACAGGCGAGAGATCGGGAGAACAAGGCGGCCAAAGCAGCAATACAATCCGAAGGGCGACAAAGAAGTCGTGAACATTTCGTGCCAAGTGTGGTTGTTCATTAACCTGTTGCTATATAGCCGTATGAAAGCTCCGAATGTATGGGAGGACAACGGGCTCAAATACTTCAGAAATGTAACGCTGGCTGTTTAGTGTGCCGGCAACGCATACTAGGGAGGAGCGGGAGCAGAATCTGATCCCACCCCAAATCTTAATAGTGGGTTCAGTAGAAGTACAGTGTTGCGTAAGGCGACAGTTCAACGGTCTCTCGCCACGATGTCTCCAGACTCTAATCCGACCATGGTGGTGAAGCAGGCAAAATCGGAAGTCGTCGGTAAAAACTATGTGGTACCATTCGGTTGTCCATGACCGTCGTTCATCGCACCACTACCGTCGCAAACGCCTGTGGGTTGACAGCGGTAAAAGCAGCACTGCACGCCTTACGGACATCCCACTCTGCTGAAATGGACGTTAATTAGTAGGCGCGGACTTTACTTGTTGCGCAATAGACTGAATTTATTGTGGCATGGTTCGTGATGTGGCAGAACGAACCCATCACTGCCATGCGAATAATACGCTTGTCATCAGCTGCAGTGGTGCAACGAGGTAGGTGCAATCGGTCCCGTCGGTCCGTCGTTTCTGCATCCGGCGACTACAGACCCGTATCACAGATTCTTGGTTCCGTCTGACATGATCAGCGATTTCTCTGAAGGATAATCCTCATTCCCTATTGGCAAACATTCTTCCTCGGCCGAACTCCCAAATATGCTCGAAAGATGCTCACTGTCGTGCACGAGGCATACTGAAGCAGCTTACGCTAAACAAGTGCACGAAAGAACAAATCCAGTACGGCCACGTGGCCGTTGGTTCTCCTTTTAAATATATATAGCACTTGCAAGTGGTGCTACTGGTGCCAGTGATGTGCGCCTGCGCTAATATGCCAATTATGCTCATCTTTCGTCGCCGCAGATGCATGCTATAAATTTTATCTGATCTGGAGGCTTCGTGCTGGTTGTTGCATTTTTGGGTTGCCAGCAGTGTACGTTTCGAATAGTATAAGAGCCGATCAATTAGTCTCCGTTTGATGCCGTTGCTGCAGGATGTATGCAATGTAGCACGACTTCGATGCTGCTATATAAGCACCGACATAAAGGGTTTAGGGGGGAGTTCCTGTCTTTCCCGACCTGCGTGCGGTAAATGCGAAAACGTGAACTGAGGCGACATTATTACCAAATGCGTCCAAACAGGATCAATGTGATGTTATTCTTTTCTTTGCTGCCAAAGGACAAACACCGGTACACATTCATCACAGAATGAAGAATGTGTGCGAGGCGGCATGACGGTCGAAAACTGCCGCTGTGGAATGGTCCGCGACAAGGGGTGCTGCTGCTCCATGATAACGCACGTCCCCATATCGCAAATGTCGTAAGCAGAAGTTACGCCAACACAACTGGGAGACATTTGAGCACCCGTCCTATAGTCCTGATTCCTCCCCATAAGATGATCATGCCTTCGGTCCCTTAAAAAATGCCCTGAAGGATCGACGATTTCTGTCAGGCGAGGACGTGCAGTACGGAGTTTCGGATGTCATCACGCAGCAGGACACGGTGTTTTACCAAACGGCTATTTTCAACCTGGTGCGTCGGTTGAATGATTGCCTCAATGCTCACTTTTTGATCGCTCCTGACATTTATTTCTCATAATGCTACTTGTCACTTTATTTAACCACTAATAAAAGCGATATCAATTCTTTCTTTATGAATTAACAGCGGATTCTAATGGAACCTGATAAGTACAGTTGTTACATTTTCCGGCTAAGTCATAGCCTTAGTTACACTCTGGCTTTCTATAGGTTTCCCTGAGCTTTCTGTGCCGTCTCTGATTCCTACTCGAGCAGCTATGTTTGTTTTTTTTTTTTTTTTTTTGCGCGTTTTCTCTAAATTATTTCACTTAAATTTCAGCATGGTTGCTACTAACTTGTCCCATTTTTGTCGAACTAGACCCTGTAAGCATATAAATGGTGTGAATGGGATACGTTTTTTGCGCAAAGATGGACGACTTGGCGGAAACTTTGGTTATAGAACTATACCACTCGTTGTTCACTAAACTTTCCACCTCGAAAATTATCTCGTAGTAATTTCGGAAATGTCTCCGACACAATGGTTACTTCATCTAAAGAAAGGGAAACAAGTTACTGGATCGATATGAAAGTTTCTTAGCTTAGCTGCGATTCCGTAGAAGGTGGTATAGCTGACGTAAAGTATAACTGGTCACGGATCCCCATCCGAGAATCCGAAAGTTAAGTTGACCCTTTCGTGGATTATCTTAATGAATCTGCACGTATTACTTCCTCCTGTTAGTTTTTTGTGAATCTCTCGTAGATTTTGCCCCTCGAAGCAGTTCTTGTAGCGTATTTAATTCTTTAGAAGAAGCAAGCAAAGTAACTGTGATTATACTTGTAACTGCACGTGAGGATATCTAATTTACCTGAAATAACTCCTGGGGTGCCATTACGATGCGTTTATTAGCAAACGCCGTAAAACAGTAAAAGTTTAATAGTCTGAAATGATTCATCTCAAAAAATTAATAAACTTTGAGAGCATAGTAAAGTCAACTATCACATGAGAATAGGCTCCAAGTACTACTATCGCCAAATGGAGAGTTTGTTGCTCGCCCGAAATCCCTTACTTACATCGTAAAACTTCGTAGCTCCTTGTACACTTTTGGTAGTTTAATAATATCTGTATGTCTACTTAACTTGTTTGATGCGTAGCGATATCACGGTATTAAAACCCTGAGGGCCCTAGGCTGCTCCTAGTATCTGCTGTGTCAAAAGTGAACTTTAATAACTAATATTTAATAAAAGAAATTCTGAGTTTCACACCACAACATTTGTGGTTCCCCTTCATACTGACTGCCAAGCGAAATTCGCTCTCAGAGCTCACATACTTCTCCCCATTCACATGGTTCACCTCCGCCCCATATGGTCAATTGTCACCACTGCGTTCGTGCGAAAAAGCATCCAGCTCGCTGCCATCATATTCTGCCGACCTGTCCAAGGTAGCGAACTACTTCTGCTATCTGCCGAGTTTCAGAGATCATAAAATATAGACAATAAACCGGCTTGCAAAAATGGAGGAACCTCACGCGCTTGTGTTGACAGCCTCCCGTAAGCTCGACAGCACGAATGGTTCAAATGGCTCTGAGCACTATGGGACTTAACATCTGGGGTCCACGTGTTGCCAAAGTTGCTTTAACTTAGCTGCAGAAGTTTTGCTGGGAAGACTTTACACTCTCTCCACAATGTGGGTGGGATCACACATTGCCTAGATTGCTTCGACGACGCTGTACAAGTTTCGCTAGGAAGCCCTTACAGATCCTCCGCACAGTTTCAATCTGTCACCACGTGATATCCATGTTTTGAAAGGTCTGAAGAAAGACACTCGCGGCAGCTGATTTACTTCGGACGAAGAGGCGTACGTCTGTGTACAGTCATGATAGACAACCGCAAATACTTTTCCTTGAAGGCATAAACCGGTGATGCCAAGGCTGCAGTCCTCGTACGTCAGCCTGCTAGTTCTTACATTCCCTCCGATGACGTCTGTTACCGTCTGTGAGCAGGTGGTGCCGCTTTGGCATCACCACTGGTCCGTCTGAGTTATCGGCCGTTTTAGTGAACGACACGCTAGCTGTCGACAGCGTTTTTACTTTTTATCCGTCGTAGCAATATGGCTGAGGCCATTTAATTCTGGACCTCCGTTTCTCTATGCCATATCCCTAGACTTAGAACACAGACCGCAGCTAGTGGTCGTGCGGTAGCGTTCTCGCTTCCCACGCCCGGGTTCCCGGGTTCGATTCCCGGCGGGGTCAGGGATTGCCTCGTGATGACTGGGTGTTGTGTGATGTCCTTAGGTTAGTTAGGTTTAAGTAGTTCTAAGTTCTATGGGACTGATGACCATAGATGTTAAGTCCCATAGTGCCCAGAGCCATTTTGACATCACACACATCCATGCTCGAGGCAGGATTCGAACCAGCGACCGTAGAAGCAGCGCGATTCCGGACTGAAGCGCGTAGAACCGCTCGGTCACAACGGCCGGCGTCGTCAGCACATTAAGGTAGTACGCTTATGTGACGATTTGTCCCGAATGGGCGTAATCCGTTAGCACCACACCATGAAAGTCCCAAAAACACTCAACATCACCTTACCCATTCTAGCTGGTAGTGATACCCCATGTTTCTACTGCTTGCTTTGCTCCTTTGTGTTGGGATCAAGGTAATACACTTAGTACTTCTCGATGGTGAGTAATCAGTGAAAGACGTCATGTGGACTGGCTTCACAGAGCTGCAACATTTCCGCTGTTGTCTCGGTTCAGCAGGCTTTTGATAGGTATGCGCAATCGTGGGGCGCAGTGCGTCTTTTGTCACATTGGAAATGCCATGCAAAGTGTCGAAAACTGATCCATGACTGATTTTCGCTTTTTCCACTATGGCCTCAATGTGATACGCAGTTCTTCGAGCAACAGAGCTTCCGCTTCTCTTGCACTTCCCGGTTCTTCACAGAGAGATGGTCTGACGATCCATTTTTTGCCACTCAGATTTGTGTGACTATACTGGAAGCGACATGTCCGAAAGAGCAGACACCGTGCATTCACACAACCGATTCGCCTAGCTGGGCAATGAATCCACCTTCTTCAGTGAGGATGCAAAAGTACATCCGATTTATGGACAGGGACTGCGGGCAGGTGGCGCTCGGTGGGAATATAGGTAAGTCGTGAGGAGTGCCGAGATAGTCTGTGCAGTTATAGTGCACACTGTGTTCCAAGTGGCACAGTGGTAAAGCACCTGACTAGTAACAAGGAGACCCTGTGTTCGAATCCCGGTCCGGCATGCATTTTTCACTCGTCGCTGCTGATTCCGCATAATGTCCCAATGCAGCTGACATCAGTAATCCCCCTCCCTTTCCTTCCTCTTCTCCCCCCTCCACCTTCGACTTACATTTATTTTATTTTTTTTATTTTTATTTTTTTTTTTTTGTCATCAGTCTACTGACTGGTTTGATGTGGCCCGCCACGAATTCCTTTCCTGTGCTAACCTCTTCATCTCAGAGTAGCACTTGCAACCTACGTCCTCAATTATTTGCTTGACGTATTCCAATCTCTGTCTTCCTCTACAGTTTTTGCCCTCTACAGCTCCCTCTAGTACCATGGAAGTCATTCCCTCATGTCTTAGCATATGTCCTATCATCCTGTCCCTTCTCCTTACCAGTGTTTTCCACATATTCCTTTCCTCTCCGATTCTGCGTAGAACGTCCTCATTCCTTACCTTATCAGCCCACCTAATTTTCAACATTCGTCTATAGCACCACATCTCAAATGCTTCGATTCTCTTCTGTTCCGGTTTTCCCACAGTCCATGTTTCACTACCATACAATGCTGTACTCCAGACGTACATCCTCAGAAATTTCTTCCTCAAATTAAGGCCGGTATTTGATATTAGTAGACTTCTCTTGGCCAGAAATGCCTTTTTTTGCCATAGCGAATCTGCTTTTGATGTCCTCCTTGCTCCGTCCGTCATTGGTTATTTTACTGCCTAGGTAGCAGAATTCCTTAACTTCATCGACTTCGTGACCATAAATCCTGATGTTAAGTTTCTCGCTGTTCTCATTTCTACTACTTCTCATTACCTTCGTCTTTCTCCGATTTAGTCTCAAACCATACTGTGTACTCATTAGACTGTTCATTCCGTTCAGCAGATCATTTAATTCTTCTTCACTTTCACTCAGGATAGCAATGTCATCAGCGAATCGTATCATTGATATCCTTTCACCTCGTATTTTAATTCCACTCCTGAACCTTTCTTTTATTTCCATCATTGCTTTCTCGATGTACAGATTGAAGAGTAGGGGCGAAAGGCTACAGCCTTGTCTTACACCCTTCTTACATTTGATGAGAATATTATCACCACCGACGTTAAAAGTCCTTAATCTACTCTTCTGCCAACCAGTATTCACTCTTGCACAGTTTAATTCCGATCTCCGGTCTCGGTGCCTTCAGTTGGCTGCCCCAAGTACACAGGGCGTCACCTGTGTTAAGCCCCTGCACCACCTGACGCCTCCCCCGACGCAGCACCTCCGTCAGGTAGACTGCAGGGGAGGCGTGCGCTCGCGTGTATCGTGTGCACTACCAGCAGCGGTAGAACAGTTAATATTGTGGCTAACCGTGAGGAATGAGCTTAATGAAAATAATTGATGGCAGGCAGTTCCGCTAGACAACGGCATTATCCGTTATGAAGACAATGGTGTGGGGACAAACACACACACACACACACACACACACACACACACAGAGAGAGAGAGAGAGAGAGAGAGAGAGAGTCACCCATACCCTCGGCTTTGCAAGGCGATCTGTAACGGCCGCCATTGTACACCGCAGCGCCCGTTACCTCACAAGAGACATCAATTGATTACCGTGTAATGCCACCCCCGGCGCTCGTTCGCGACGTTACCCCTTCCACTCTCCTCTCCCCTCCCCATCCCCCCCTCCTACTACTAAGTAGATGATAGACGCTAATTGTAGTCTCCAGCACGACAAGGGGTGGGACCCTCCAGACAGCGAGGCCCTTGGTTACGCTTTACGGGCGTAAATGGGGCGGCATCTTACAATTTTCATGCAGCACTGCTTCTGCTGCTGAAGACTCCATATCACGCACAGCAGTTACCTTCAAGATAAATTTTATTGAATTCCGTGATTTCCTCTCTTAGGGGAAAGTAATATTTACTCTCTTAAACATCTTACCTACGTGCTTTTTGAAGGACTTCTGTGCTTGAGCCAAAATTGGACGTTCTTGAACTACTACATTACGTATATCTTCGTCATCGGTTGACATAACTGTTGTTGCTCTTCACTGGGAATCACTATAATTGTATATACAACATAAGAAAATGTGCGAATCTTTTCTCAATGTTTTGCAGTGACTGTGGAGGATTTGAGATACCAGCCAAATCGTTTTGCTTGTTTCCGCTTCTTTAAAAATGTGTGAAATACGTTGTTTCCATGATATCTCCTGATTAACTTCTGCTTTTCCCGTTCCTAAATTTTTATGCATTCTTCTTGCTTCGATTTGTTAACTCAGAGCAATGGACGCTGTGTGTCAAAAATGTGCCAGTGTCTTTCATGTCTAAACAAAGAAAACAGGTACTAAAGATTTATGACGAAAATGCTCCATTTTTAGTTATAATTAAAAGGATATTGTGCAGTGGGTTATTATCTGTTTACACTCGTCATCTCATCTATCACAAAGTTAAACATACATTTTTCTTGATTTTTGAACACTCATACACTGATCGTGGACTGCTGTCCTCTTTTCGATACCCTCAAGTGGTCTTGAATAATAGTGCGACATGATAAATGTTCTCTGCATTTCGAATTAATCTTGCATGACTAATTTTGTCAGATATTCACACTGATATAAATACAGAGAATCGAGATCGGGCAAACCTACAGATCAAGGAACTAGAACTTCTCCTTTTATGCACCTGTCATAGCAGCTATCGCCCAGTGAGTCTCAGAATAAATTTTGTGTACCCCTCTCATGAACATATCACATAATTCTTCGCATTTCCGGACATGCATTCTGCAAATTGTTGCAAGACCGTTCTCAATAAAGTCGCTATAGAAACAGTTTGTCATATGTGTTTGGAGAATACAGCGAAATAACATACAGACAGTTATAATTGCTGTCGATAGATCTGAAGTCTTACCTACACCGTATCGCGAGGATTTGTGTGAACCCCACCAAGTATGTAGTAAAAATTTAAGAAACATTTTCTGATTTGCGGATGAAACTAAGGAACCAAACAATCAAAATGTCCAGCAAACAATGGACAACAATTAATTAATGGCCGATAAACAAGTGAAAAACTCCGAACATGCTATATATGAAAAAGATTCAGAAGCTCTTCCTTATCTATGAGAAGTTCTGTCTGTGTGGTAAATCAAATGGTTCAAATGGCTCTGGGCACTATGGGACTTAACGTCTGAGGTCATCAGTCCCCTAACTAACCTAAGGACATAACACACATCCATGCCCGAGGCAGGATTCGACCCTGCGACCGATGCGGTCGCGCGGTTCCAGACTGTAGCGCCTAGAACCGTTCGGCCACACCGGCCGGCTGTCTGTGTGGTATTATGAGATGTCCACATCTATTAAGATTTAATGTTGATAAATGGATCTTCTTTGATTGCCTGTAGATACGCAGAGGATGAAATTGTGTGGGGGAAATAAACAGAAAATTCAGTATGTGAAAGGAAATGGTAATCTACGAATCATAGGAGACTGTAATGCGGCAGTAGCGGAAAGAATAGAAAACATACTTATTAGAGTAGGGACTTGGTTGTAGGAATGAGAGAGGAGAAACACGAATTGAGTTATGCAGTAAATTTCAACAGAGGAGGAAGCGCACTTGAAATAATCCTAGAGATATGGGAAAATTCCAGTTGGACTACATCACGGCCAGACGGAGATTCCAAAATCAGAAACTGGATTTAAGTCCTACACAGAAGCAGATACAGACTTAGATTACAATCTAGTAGTGATGAATAGTACGCTGAAGTTTAAACAGTGGGCAGGAAGAATCAGGACACAAAGAAGTGAGATAAAGAAGAATGAATGAAAGACCAGATACGGTTGAAGTTATCTAAGGCTACAGATACAGCAATAAGGAATAGTTCGGTAGGCAGTTCAATTGAAGAGAAGTGGACCCGTCTAAAAAGGCAACAATAGACGTTGGAAAGGCACATATACAGGTCCAAGGGACGCAACTGCCAAGAAATCTTTGGTAACAGAAGAAATACTTCAGTTCATGGACGAAAGTAAGAAACATATAAATGTTCAATTAAATTCGGGAATACAGAAATATAAGTTAGTTAGGTATGCAATAAACAGGGAGTGCAGGGAAGACAAGGCGAAATGGCTGCAGGAAAGATGTGAAGCAACTGCAGAAGAAATAGTCGTCGGAAGAACTGATTCAGAATAAAGAAAAGTCAAAACACCCTTTGGTGAAATTAAAAGAAAGGGCGTCAACATTAAGAGTGCAATGAGACTTCCACTATTCAGCCCAAGGGAGAGAGGGGATAGGTGGAATGAATACACTTAAGGCTCCTACGGCGGAAAGGACTTATCTGTTGACGTGATAGACGAACAAATGGGAGTCGATATGGAAGACATAGGGGATCCAGTATTAGAGTCAGAGTATAATAGGGCTTTGGAAGACATGCATCCAAATACGACAGAAGACGTATATAACATTCCTTCGAAATTCCTGACATCATTGGATGTGGCAACCAAACAACTATTCAAGTTGAGACCGATAAGTGCGAAACTATCGCACAATCTACCGGGTGATCAAAAAGTCAGTATAAACTTGAAAACTGAATAAATCACGGAATAATGTAGATAGAGAGGTACAAACTGACACACATGCTTGGAATGACATGGGGTTTTATTAGAACCAAAAAAATACAAAAGTTCAAAAAATTTCCGAGATGGCGCTTCATCTGATCAGAATAGCAATAATTAGCGTAACAGAATCACCGGTTTAGTTATCCCTGATCCGGTTAGGCGTTTATATTTTCGTACAAACCTACTTCCAGAATAGAACTTAAGCGGCTGCTAGACTGCAACTGTACAACTGGCCTTCACTAGTGTAGCGATCTGGCCAAAAATTTTCTGACAAAATTTCATTTTCTTGGATGCACCAAGAAGATAGTACGTAATCTTTCTTACCTGTTATTCCTGTTAGTCGTTTATTTCCACTCTGGTAGTCTGACTCTATGGATTTCGCTAGTAATTATAACAACGCTTATCATTCGCAGACCCAATCAACAACATAATCAGACAGCAATTGGCGTTCACTCGTTCGGCTTTACTCCGCTGAGCTCGTATAGCCTGGTCCCCTTTTGCCTACAGGAAAGTTTAGTTCTAGATGCGACGAGGATTCCCCTGGCAGACATCACGTACACTATGCACGCATTAAAAAATAAACTTACGATTCATTCAGAAATCAACGTACAGAGTGTGTTCAGAAACCAACAGGAATGCGTTTCAAAATCATATGAGTAATCGGGCTGGATGCTAGGCTTTGTGAAACAAGGTTTTTTACAGTCAACAGCCACATTTCTGTAGCCAGAAGGGGGAGAAGGTACAACTGTACATACGCCACTCAACTGCGCATGCGCATAAGGCCGCTCTCAACTGCTAAAACGTATCTAATGTAAACAGTTGTGACGTCACGCCCATCGGAAGCAATTTGTTGCTATGTAACATTGCATAGTCTTCCTAAAGCCTTTGACACATTTTGCTGTTGGCAAACACCTTGTACGAGCACTGTGTTTTGTTGTTGTATATGGCACATTTCCTTTGCAATTTATGTTTTATTTTCATATTTTTTTCTCGTTCTCGTTTTATTGTTGCAGTATTATTCTGCAGTAGCAGGATAGAGTAATATCCTTTGTTAGAGTATCGATTCTTACCAGTCAAAATTACAAAAATTTAACTCAAAACTAAAACAACGTAAATTCCCGGAATTCTAAAAAGTTCCCGGGTTTTCCCCGGCTTTCTCCCGGATGAATAAATTCCCGTATTTTTCCCGCATCGCCTTGTTGTCCAGGGTCGTATACACCCTGTGTGACACTTGACAAAGAACACAGAAGTGGAAAAGAATTAATTTTAGCGTAGTTGTGTCTTACACTGTATTACATTACTAGAAATTTGTACATTCACGAGTGCAGCCACCTGGTGACGACAACAAACAGCAGTTGACTTTTTCGCTTTTTTCATGTTCTGTGGAATATTATTGAAAATAAAGTTCGTCCTCAGGAACTACATATCACTAATTCGTTTATGACGTTTCATAAGCAAAAATTGTTTTTTAACTATTTATAGGGAGTATGTTGAATACGCGTTTCCATATCCCATAGCGAATGCTAAATAGCTTGCAATGAAATTTACAGGTACAGCTGGTATGGGTGACACAGTCCATAAACAGTTGGTTGAAGTAAGGAATGAAAACATAGTTGACAATATTTTTTAACCTGACTTCATTTTACGCATCTCCATTGGGTGTTAGGCATATTGTGCATGTGTGTGGGTGGGTGGGGGGGGGGCGGGGTCTTCGTATGTTTGTGTGTGCTTGTATGTGTGTGTGTGTGTGTGTGTGTGTGTGTGTGTGTGTGTGTGTGTGTGTGTGTGTGCGTGCGCGCGTTTTGAAGACGTTTATTACATGCAAATGTGTTTTTCTTATGTTGTTGTTGTTGTTGTTGTCTTCAGTCCTGAGACTGGTTTGATGCAGCTCTCCATGCTACTCTATCCTATGTAAGCTTCTTCATCTCCCAGTACTTACTGCAACCTACATCCTTCTGAATCTGGTTAGTGTATTCATCTCTTGGTCTCCCTCTGCGATTTTTACCCTCCACGCTGCCCTCCAATGCTAAATTTTTGGTCCCTTGATGCCTCAGAACATGTCCTAACAACCGATCCCTTCTTCTTGTCAAGTTGTGCCACAAACTCCTCTTCTCCCCAATTCTATTCAATACCTCCTCATTAGTTATGTGATCTACCCATCTAATCTTCAGCATTCTTCTGGAGCACCACATTTCGAAAGCTTCTATTCTCTTCTTGTCCAAACTATTTAACGTCCATGTTTCACTTCCATACATGGCTACACTCCATACAAATACCTTCAGAAACGACTTCCTGACACTTAAATCTATACTCGATGTTAACAAATTTCTCTTCTTCAGAAACGCTTTCCTTGCCATTGCCAGTCTACATTTTACTTCCTCTCTACTTCGACCATCATCAGTTACTTTGCTCCCCAAATAGCAAAACTCCTTTACTACTTTAAGTGTATCATTTCCTAATCTAATTCCCTCAGCATCACCTGACTTAATTCGACTGCATTCCATTATCCTCGTTTTGCTTTTGTTGATGTTCATCTTATATCCTACTTCCAAGACACTGTCCATTCCGTTCAACTGCTCTTCCAAGTCCTTTGCTGTCTCTGACAGAATTACAATGTCATCGGCGAACCTCAACGTTTTTATTTCTTCTCCATGGACTTTAATACCTACTCCGAATTTTTTTTGTTTCTGATGTGTTGGCAAATGTGCCAACACCTTGTAGATAGAGGAGGCCGAAATGCACGCTATCTAACGCAGACGGGCGTGAATTCTCGAACAGGATAAGTAGTGAATGGTAGCAAGAAAAGTACGTAGCTGCTATACTTAACTTTTATATCCTTGTTGTGAATACAGCATTCTTGATGAGACATTTCATACGATAACTATCAAACTAGGTAAGGCTAATAGTGCCTTGCTAGGTCGTAGCCATTGAGTCAGCTGAAGGCTATTCTAACTGTCTCTCGGCAAATGAGAGAAAGGCTTCGTCAGTGTAGTCGCTAGCAATGTCGTCCGTACAACTGGGACGAGTTCTATCCCGTATCTCGAGACCTGCCTTGTGGTGGCGCTCGGTCTGCGATCACACAGTGGCGACACGCGGGTCCGACATGTACTAAATGGACCGCGGCCGATTTAAGCTACCACCTAGCAAGTGTGGTGTCTGGCGGTGACACCACATTCCTCCGCCGCAAATCGGCGAACGGTCGTGTTATAAGGCTTCCGCCCGCCGTGGGGAGGACTCCATGTTGACGTAGGCGATGAGGTGGGGAGCCTAACAACAGGCGAGGCTGTGCCACCCGCACCCGGCCATTCGGTCCGAGGGGAGCTAGGAAACGCCTGAAAACCTAGTCCAGAGTGCACGTCAACATGCGGTGTATGCGCCCGTAAAGAGACAGGAGGGGCCGAAGGGTCGACCTCCATTGCGTCGGGGTATCCGACGCACGAAGACGTCATGTGGTCCGGAGCGGGTAAGAGTTCCATGGTGGAGGACAGCTGGTCACGGGAAGCGATCGGCGGCGCGTGACCCAGGGAGGCGCTTGGCGGCTGCAGCGAAGCGTCGAATGCGGGCGGCGCCGGCGGGAGAACAGGCGGCGGCGGCGGCGGCTGCGGCGGCGCGTCGCCATGGGGCAAAATGGAAGGCATCGTCGGTAACACCTGGGGATGAGGCGAGCCAGTAGATGGGTCCCCAGGGCGCTGACCGGACGGCACCGTCGCTGAAAGCAGACGGGGAGCGGCAGAACCCGTGCGACGACAGAGGCGCAGCTGATTGAGATGCCGACGCACCTCACCAGAGGCCCCCAAAACCAAATACATCGCGCGGCCGAGGCAGCGAAGAATGCGCCCTGCGAGCCAACGCCGTGAACCTCGATAGTTGCGATAGAATACAACGTCGCCTGGAGCAAGAGCAGGAGTCTGCCGCTGCACAGGAACCTGATGCGGCGGGTGCAGCAAAGACATCAAGGTGCGATGAGGACGACCGTGGAGCAACTCAGCCGGCGAGCGACCATCTCGGGGCTGAGAGCGATACGATGACAAAAAGAGCAACAACGCGTCCTCCCGAGAATGCGACTCTTTCAACTTCAACATCTGTGACTTGAAAGTCCGGACCAATCTTTCAGCGGCACCGTTTGACTGAGGCGAAAACGGCGCGGATGTCAGATGTTGAATACCATTGGCCTGGCAGAATGACTGAAATTCTGTGGACATGAATTGTGGGCCATTGTTGGAAACAATAGTCTGCGGAAGACCTCCAATACAAAAGATAGCAGACAACGCTTGGATGGTGGCAGAGGACGTCGTGGAAGACATCCGGACAACAAAAGGAAAATTACTGAAGGCATCTACCAGAACCAACCATCGAGCATTCCAGAATGGACCAGCAAAATCGATGTGCAAGCGTTGCCAAGGGGAAGTGGCTTTCGGCCATGCAAAGACTTTCCGCGGCGGTGCGGATTGTTGTTCGGCACACTCCATGCAAGAAGAACACATATTCGTAATCGCAGCATCGATTCCGAACCAAGTACAGTGCTGACGAGCAAGTTGTTTCGTTCGCACTATACCCCAATGTCCTTGGTGAAGAAGCCGTAAAACAAAGGACTGTAACGAACGTGGGACCACGACTCTGGACTGATCATTATCAGAACGCATCAACAAAACACCACGTCGAACAAAAAGTCTCTCCTTGTGAGCAAAAAATCGGCGAACCAACGGATCCTCGATCCGAGACTTTGACAAAGGCCATTGCGTAGCAACAAAACGTAAAACGGTTGCAAGGACCGGGTCAGCAGCTGTGGCCGTAGCTCCACGACGAAAATCAATCGGAAACGATTCGACCACTTCATCGGTTTCCGAATCAATGAACATGCAAGCAAGTTCGGAAGAATCGAATGCTTTATCCTCCGCAACAGGCAAACGGGACAACGCATCAGCGTTTCCGTGCTTAGCAGTGGACCGATACAAGATATCGTAGCGGTACTGCGAGAGGAAAATAGACCAGCGAACGAATTTCTGCGCTGTACGCAGAGGTACAGGCTTGTTCGGATGAAAACGACGTCAAAGGTTTGTGGTCTGTGATGATGGTAAAGTGACGACCATACAAGAAATCATGGAACTTAATAACACCAAACACGAGAGCCAAAGCTTCTTTCTCTATCTGTGAGTAATTTCTTTGCGCAGACGAGAGCAATTTTTGACGCAAAGGCAATAGGGCGATCATGCGATCCAACTTTGTGCGCAAGCACAGCACCGATCCCGAAATCCGATGCATCGACCATCAACAAAAGGGGTTTCTGGGAATCGAATAGCGTAAGGCAAGTAATTGAAAGCAACGCCGATTTCAACTGGCGAACAGCGCGTTCGCATTCCGTCGTCCAGAGAAACGGAACACCTGTACGGCGTAAGCGATGAAGCGGAGCTGAAAAGGAAGAGGCATTGCGCACATTCACTCACACCTTGTGATTCTAAATCGTGTAATGTTCTTGCGACCTCATCACGCAATGCGTGGGGAACATTGCGCGCTCTGAAAAATTTCGGTTGCGCGTTTACTTTCAGTTCCAAATGTGCTTCATAGTTTTTAGCGCAACCTAAGCCCGGTGCAAAAATGTCTGCAAATTCTTCACATAGACTAGAAACACTGTCTGTAGGCACAGTCTGATTCACTGATAGGACCTGATTTACGATAGACATGTTAAACAATTGAAATAAATCTAAACCAAACAAGTGCACTGCAGTAGAAGAACGAAGAACGTAAAATGACACAAGTTTTGTTTGTCCCTTGTATGTTGCAAGAAGGCTGCACTGTCCTAACACAGGAATTTTCTGTTCTGAATATGTAGTGAGCTTAACAGTTGCGGCACGCGACGGAGGTTTGCCCAATTGTTTGTACGTGTCGTGATTGAGCAATGAAACTGCAGCTCCGGTATCGAGCTGGAATGGTATGACCTTGCCATTAAAGTCCAAATCTACAAAAAGTTTATTGTCCTGCTGACGACAAGAGCGACTGCCTCGTGCAATTTGAACTGATACAGGTACAGCATCACTTGCCAATTGACGTGATTTCCGGCGACGTCGACGCACAGTATTTGTGGGACGAACACAGTCACTGTTAGAGAAAGTGGCACTGGACGAAGCGGAATTAACTACATGAATGTCCATGGGCGAAGGTTCACGAGTCTGAGTGTCCTTGGTTCGATTCCGGCGCGAAGCAAAAGGCCTGGAATGGTTGTAATTGTCTGATCTGAGCTTTTTCTGGCATACACTTTGAACATGTCCTTTCTTATGACAGAAAAAGCAAATAGCTTGGCGTGATGGGCAATTTTCACGCGAATGTCTAGTAGCACACCGCAGGCATGATTTCAGCACTGCATTTGCTCGCTTTCGCGGGACACGTGTTTGTGCGGACGTGCGCGAAGGCTGTTTACAGTTCCTTGCAGCGCGCCCGGCGGGCCGGTTAATGCGACACACAGCTGGCGAAGTTTCAAAAGATTCCTGAGCACAGTCAAGTGTGTCTTGTCTATCCAATATGTCTATCACTTGTTGAAGGGAGGGATTGACTAGTTTCAATATCTGTTCCCGTATGCGAACATCAGAAACGTTCTGTGCAATTGCATCACACACCATAGTATCTGAATAAGGAAGGCCACAGTCACATTTAAACGCACAATCCCTAGTAAGGCCTTGCAAAGTTGCACCCCACTCTCTATTAGTTTGACCGGCCGTACGTTTTGTACGAAAGAAAGTATACCGTTTTGCAACTACATTAACTGTGTCTTTGAAATAGGCGTCCAATGCCGACAAAATTTCTTCGTAGGACAGAGTTGCTATGTCGCGTCGGGGAAACAATTTCACTATCACACGGTACGTTTGCACGCCGACACAAGACAATAAGTGAGGCTGCCGCTCGTTACCTTGAATTCTGTAGGCGGCGAGATGAAATCCAAACTGGCGTGACCACTCAGTCCAGGTCTCGTGCTGTGCATCAAAATTATATAATCTATCTGATATCTTCTAGTATCTCCAGGATTCTTCCATGTATACAACCTTCTTTTATGATTCTTGAACCAAGTGTTAGCTATGATTAAGTTATGCTCTGTGCACAATTCTACCAGACGGCTTCCTCTTTCATTTCTCTCCCCCAATCCATATTCACCCACTACGTTTCGTTCTCTCCCTTTTCCTACTCTCGAATTCCAGTCACCCATGACTATTAAATTTTCGTCTCCCTTCACTAGCTGCATAATTTTTTTTTCTCATCACACATTTCATCAATTTCTTCATCATCTGCAGAGCTAGTAGGCATATAAACTTGTACTACTGTAGTAGGCATGGGCTTCGTGTCTATCTTGGCCACAATAATGCGTTCACTATGCTGTTGGTAGTAGCTTACCCGCACTCCTATTTTTTTTTATTCATTATTAAACCTACTCCTGCATTACCCCTATTTGATTTTGTATTTATAGCCATGTATTCACCTGATCAAAAGTCTTGTTCCTCCTGCCTCCGAACTTCACTAATGCCCACTATATCTAACTTCAACCTATCCATTTCCCGTTTTAAATTTTCTAACCTACCTGCCCGATTAAGGGATCTGACATGCCACGCTCCGATCTGTAGAACGCCAGTTTTCTTTCTCCTGATAACGACGTCCTCTTGAGCAGTCCCCACCCGGAGATCCGAATGGGGGACTATTTTACCTCCGGAATATTTTACCCAAGAGGACGCCATCATCATTTAACCATACAGTAAAGCTGCATGCCCTCGGGAAAAATTACGACTGTAGTTTCTCCTTGCTTTCAGCCGTTCGCAGTACCAGCGCAGCAAGGCCGTTTTGGTTAGTGTTGCAAGGCCAGATCAGTCAATCATCCAGACTGTTGCCCCTGCAACTACTGAAAAGGCTGCTGCCCCTCTTCAGGAACGACACATTTGTCTGGCCTCTCAACAGATACCCCTCCGTTGTGGTAGCACCTACGGTACGGCCATCTGTATCGTTGAGGCACGTAAGCCTCCCCACCAACGGCAAGGTCCATGGTTCATGGGAGCAGGTTTCTCTTATAAATGCTCAGAATATTTTTAGCACAGCCAAGATGGAGCTACAGTGTATTTGGCTATATCATTTTAATGCCGGCCAAAATGCTATCCTCTGATTTGAGGAGAGGCAAGGTGTTTCAAAAACCAACTAGGCTAGTTCTGACATCTTGGATTTTGGGTTGGGGCTTCTTTTTGATATTACAAAATTGGGCTAGTTCCGCGGCCTTGTATTTTTATTGCCTGTAATGCTCAAAATAATCATTAGGTCTGTTAAGATATCTTACATCATGTAGAGAAGAAATTTAATTCCCTCTGTCGAATCATAAATTTATGCTTTCAGAAAATAACACAAAATACTGATGAAAATGTCTTGTAATTTAAGTTTACAATGAGGTGAAAAAAGACATGGGACACCTCCGAATATTGTGTTGGATCTCTTTTCGTCCACTGTATTGTAGCAGCTCGATGTGGCATGGATTCAACAAAGCATTGGAAGTGGCCTGCACAAACACTGGGCCATGCTGGCTCTATAGCCATCCATAATTGCGGAAGTTTGCCAGTGCAAGATTTTGTTCACAAACTGACCTCTCTATTATTTACCATTAATGTTCGATGGTATTCTTGTCAGGCGATTTGGATGGCCAAATCGTTCGCTTGAAAAATTCCTTTGTTGTTTGGGAACATGAAAGTCAATGAATAGCTGCAAATGGTCTCTGAATAGCCATTTCCAGTCAGTGATTGGTTCAATTCGACCCACACTATTATGGATCCATCACCAGCTTGCACAGTGCTTTGTTGACAGCTAGGGTCCATGGCTTCGTGAGGTCTGCGCCATATTCGAATCCTACAGTCAGCTCTTACGAACAGAAATTGGAATTGGTTTTACCAGGCCACGGTTTAACAGTCATCTAGGTTCCAACCGATTTGATCACGAGTCTAGGAGAGGTTTGCAGGCGATGTTGTGCTGTTAGCAAAGGCCCTCACATTGGTCGTCCGTTGCCATTGCCCGTTAATGCCACATTTCGCCGCACTATCCTAAAAGATACGTTCGCCGTACGTCCCACATTGATTTCTGCAGTTATTTGACGCAGTATTGTCTGTTAGCACTCACGCAAACGCCAATGTTCTCGGTCGTTAAGTGAAGACGTCGGCCACTGCAATGCCCCTGGTGGGAAGTAACGCCTGAAATTTGATTTTCTTGGCATGCTCTTTACATTGTGGATCTCGAAATATTGAATTCCATAACGATTTCCAAAATGGGATGTCAACTAAGTTCCACTTAGAAAGATGCTAATTTCCATTATGCAGCTATAGTGATGTTGGAAACAGTTTCACATGGATAATCTGAGTACATATGACAGCTCCACCAATGTGCTACCCTTTTATAACTTAAGTATACGATACTACTGCCATATCGCTATCCCATGACTTTTGTCACCTCAGTGTATATCAAACAAGACAAAAAAGCACTGTTTCAGCACCTGTTGCATCAAATGGAAACAGGCCAAGGATATTTCAGTACTATGTGCAGTCATTGTGAATGGTGAAATAACGACATATCGCGAGTTTATGAGATTATTGATGAGTTACTGAGAAAAACATTATGCAAATCTTTAGAGGTGCTACCTTTAATGGAGCATGTTCACTATTTACATCATTCTTAAGGAAAATTCAAGTTTATTGTTCATGAAGCACAAGCTTGAACTGAACAAAGATATGGAATGTTTATCCAATTCAGGATAACTTTACGAATTTGGGAAACCAAAAGTGGCCTAAATCTTGATGGTTGATGGAGGAAATTGGAAATTTGTAGTAAATTCTGTGGGACCAAACTGCTGAGGTCATCAGTCCCTAATCTTACATACTACTTAATAAACTAACTTATGCTAAGGACAACACACACACCCATGCCCAAGGAAGGACTCGAACCTCAGATGGGGGAGGAGGGGGGGGGGGGGGAGGGCGGGAGCTGCACAATGGGCAAACTGTGAACTGTGACAAGGTGCCTCACACCATGCAGCTACACAGTGCAGCAGTTGATCGAGAATTTGAACCCTGCAGCAGGAGGTGGACAGACAGACAGAGGTGAAGGAGGAGATAGAGATAGGGGTAGGGGAAGGTTGACAGAGTGAGGAGGGGGAGTTAGACTGAGAGACTGGGGCATAGGAGATTGGCAGATAGAGTGGGAAAGAGGAGCTGATCAGAGACATGGAGAGAAAGTGATACTCAGAGAAAGAGCAGAGGAATGGACAGAGTGGGGAGGAGGAGAAGGCGGACAGGTAGGGAGGGGTTACAAGAAGATGGACAAAGAAGGTGACAGGTGAAGATGGGGAGGAACGGATGGACAGAGAGAGGGGGCAGGAGGAGGAGATGGAGTGGGGTAGGACGAGAATGATAGAGATAGGAAAGAAGAGAAGATGGACACATGGAAGGCTGGGGAGGAGGTGGACAGAGAGAAGAGGGAGAAGATGGACAGAGACAAGGAGGAGGAGGAGGAGGAGGAGGAGGAGGAGGAGGAGGAGCAGGAGCAGGAAGAGGAGATAGATGGAGGTGGAGGAGGAGGTTGACAGGGATAGAAGGTGGAGGAGACACAGGGAGGAGATGCAAATGAGGAGGTGGATAAGGAGAGGAGAGTAGGACATGGATAGAGACTGGGAGGAAGAGAAAAAGATGAAAAGAGATAGAGGGAGGAGAAAGTTGATGGAGAGAGAAGGAGGAAGAGATAGAGGGAGGAGGAGGAGATGGAAAGTTGGTGGATAAGCAAGGGAGAGTATGGACAGAGACCAGGAGGAGAAAGAGATGAACAGAGGGAGGAGGAGGTCAATGGACAGATGGTGGAGGAGGAGGAGGAGATAGAAAGAGAGTATCACAACGAGACAGTCATAGAGCATATCAGGATAAGACAGTCATAGAGAGGAAGAGATGTGAAAGTCATAGACAAAGGAAGGATGAGAGATAGAGATAGAAGTGGACACAGGGGGTAAGGCAGAAGGTATAAACAGAGAGAGATGATTTAGGGGGAGTGGAGGAGAAGGATCGACCTGTAGTACACGTATTAAAATGGGCCATAGATACATATACTGTAGCGACAAAACACCGAAATAATATATACTGCATCAATTACGTTCTTGCATGTGGAATGGTTCTGGATAGCTTTCAGTTGTGAAAAGCTACTAATAACTGGAGAAGATGGTGTATCTGCTGACTTATCTGGGAGTACTCAATTGCTACCCAATTTTTGCACTTCGGTGTCTTGCATTGCAGAGCTCATAGAAGTAGTCTACCCACATATTTAGAAGAATTTTCACACTATTCACTGGCTGCCTGTGAAGACCATTCTTGTGCCCAGCGATAGTGATGTCAACGAAATAAACAGTAAATTACTAGCCATGTTACTAAATGCAGTAACTGAGCACAAGTCTATTGATACTGTAGTTGATGCCGATGAGGCTGTGCAGTTCCCAGTGGAGTTCTTAATTTGCTTGATCCTCACAGTATGCTCCGGAATTGCATTTCAATCAAAATGTGGGTACTAATTACTTTACTTTGAAACCTTGATGCATCGAAACTTTGCAACTGTACAAAGCTGTCTGTTATGAAGATATTGAGCAATATGATGGAGGCTGCCATCTTAACAGAAGACGGAGACAGTGAAACAGTGTACATCCCAAAATACCACTTACTCCAACAATCTTCTCCTTCAGCCTCCAGAAACTGCAATTTCCGGTGCAACTTTCATATAGTATTGACAACACCTTGCAAGGGCATGGGCACAGCTGAGCAGAAAGATGAGGAGAAGGAACTGGATAGTAAGAGATGGTGGGGAATTAAGTGGTCAGAAAAAGGACAGCAGGAGAAAACAGAGAAAAGGGGGGGGGGGGGGGGGACAAAAGCACTCTATTATATACTGTGCAATGGATTTGTCATCTCCAAGTTTCTCTGTGGGCATCTATGCATCGTTTGCTTTAAAGTGGACTCACCTAAGTGTCTAGTAGTAAAATAAAAAGAATTTGTGCAACTAATTCCTGAGTTAAATAAATATTAGAGTCAAGTATGTATATTACATAATTCGTTTCTTAATGTGGATGATGTACCTATGGATGTGGTAATCCAGTTGCACAATTGTCTGTGTAAATAATTCATAATTTATATGCTGCAGCCCCAATTATGAGGGGGTGATATGTTATCAATGTGGCACTGCAAAAATTTTTCTTGTTATTTCGCTTATAATTACAGATTGGAATAAATAAACTACATACCTCCTACACAGTGAGATGGGGAAGTAGGAGGTACACAGAGAAAGGAAAGAGGAGATATGCACTATATATGGTTTGAGGAAGTACATAGACAAAGCTGTGGGGAGAAACTAGCGAATATATCAAACAGGAAGCCTGTATGTATGCAAGTGGGTATGTTCGGCATCTCCTCCGAATCCAGTGGATCGATTTCAACCAACTTTGCATCACATACTGCTTGTAAGAGAATCAGCACAGTTGGGGTGATAACCTCCTAGTTCCAATGGGAGTGGAGATACTGGCGACAAAGTGTTTTTCAGTACCTGACAAGTAAATTGCCCTGCATGACAGAATTGTTGTGCGATATAGTATTGACAACACCTTGCAAGGGCTTGGGCACAGCTGAGCAGAAAGATGAGGAGAAGGAACTGGATAGTAAGAGATGGTGGGGAATTAAGTGGTCAGAAAAAGGACAGCAGGAGAAAACAGAGAAAAGGGGGGGGGGGGGACGGAGGCGATATGCAGGTAGACAGATAAAGAGGGGGTGTGAGGAGACAGACAGACAATGAGGGCACAGGAGAGCTCAGACAGAGAAGGGGGTGGAGGAGACACGTAGCAGGACAGGAATAGAGATGAACGGAGATGTGGTGCACATACTAAGTGGACCATGGATACATATATCATGAGAACACTATACATTAACAGTCAACACAGAGTACACAAACTCCTCAAAGTAGGGAACGTTAAGGACAGCTTTCAGTTAAGAACAGTTATTGACTACAAATTCAAAACAATATCCACCGACAAGGCACCAACAATACTGAAACATTTCCATTTGGAGATAAATACAGCACAAGCAACACTGATGTGTTTCTGTAGTGATGTTGACAGCTTTGTCACACCCAACATCATGAGCCAGGTTGTGATGATAACAGATTACTGGTATCACAAAATCTAGCAGTAAGATCCGAAACAGTATCTCCTCGAACGTCAACTGAGCTAGAACTGACCATGTTTAAGTACTCGGACTGGTAAACCCTGATCCTTCTCCCCTAAATTTTCCGCGCCTGGCAATTTTAAGATAGCAGAAACCTGGAACACACTGTAGTTTTCCTCAATTTGGCTGAATATTACACTTTCACAGGCAACTAACTGCACAAAAACTATAACATTATGGGTGATCAGACTTTTGCGCAAATCAAACAGATTACCACTGATAAAATATTCTCCTAAACAAACTGAACAACTCGTGGCAGGCTTCTGCCTACTGCCGGCCACAGTGGCTGAGCTTTTCTAGGCGCTTCACTGTGGAACCGCGAGACCAATACTGTCGTAGGTTCGAATCCTGTCTCGGGCACGGATGTGTGTGATGTCCTTAGGTTAGTTAGGTTTAAGTAGTTCTAAGTTCTAGGGGACTGGTGACCTCAGGAGTCAAGTCCCATAGTGCTCAGAGCCATTTGAACCATCTGAACCAAGCTTCTGCCTACTAATGGCAAATAATGCACAGTGCGCAAACTTCCTCAGCACAGCACAATAATTTACACGAGATTAAATGCAAAAATATAAAATATACAAATGCAAGTAAACATTTACAAACTGTATAAATAAACATTGGCAACTAAAAGCAAAATGAAAGAAACAAAATTGTTTAACTCTTTATCTCATTATTATTGGTATCTATTGTTTACAAATATGACTGTGTCGGAAATTAATGGGTTTGACGTCCACGTAGTAATCCTTGAGATTTCAATCCAGTAACTGCTGTTGTCCTGATGATCCCCTTGATCACGAGAGCCTATTGTGTGTTTAACGGTACGCTCGGTGTTGGCAGAATCAATTACAATCCGCGTATCTCCATGCAACGACGAACATAAAATACGCTTTTTTCCATTAACGCGTGAATCACCTGACTTTATTATATTTGTTACACATTTTAGTCACAGGTCAAATTTATGCTTTACGAACTCGTTGCTGCACTTTTCACAACATATCCGCCCATACTACCAAAGTAAATCGAGTTAATTGTACTGTAAATCATTATTGCACGGTTTAAACCGAATAATGCGTGCCGCGCACGATTGGCCTCCATAAAATCATGCGGCAGTCAACACATCACCATTCATAGCTGACAAGAAAAAGCGTTACCATATTTACAGTCCGTGTTTACGCGCTAATCTGTTTGTGCTATCTTCAATCGAAAACCGTATCTTTATGGCCTCCACACAGCTTATCGGACTGCACATCAAAGTTGTATGCTTAACAAGTCTAAACACAGTTACGACAACTGGGCAGTGTAATACGTAAAGTAGCTAGTTCTTTAATCACGGTACATATCGAGAACATACATGTATCACAGTTCAAAGACTGCTATTTTTCACCGGCCACGAACCCAATGTGTAGTAGTACACGCACAGCACGACAATCACCTCCAGTCTGTTCAACTCACTCCACATTCATTGTTGATGCTTTCTCTGTCGACCTATCGATACGACTCTACACTGCTCATACATCTCGCTTCACCTAACACTTTCAAAGATTCTGATTACACCGATTTACCGTTTTATGTAGAACCACGATGCCACGTTACTCTTTCCATAGAAAATGAATTCAAATAACATGTTCACAAATAAGAAAGCATACAACATCAGCATAACTGAAAATGGCATCACATTCACAAAAACTACATTATGTAAACAGAAACATAATTTTACCAAGAATGAAGTTTCCAGAACTTATTCTGAAATAATCTTTTCAATGTATGATGAAAATAAAGCAGGAAATAAGTAAAATACAATACACAAAAATAGAAACAATATTTAACGGTCTGCAATGTTATCTTCATAAGTTGCGTAATGCAATGGCGCCCTACAGACTGCTTCAGTCCTTACTCATCTGATGGCACCATGACAATAGGTTCATGTATTGTTGTTGTTGTTGTTGTGGTCTTCAGTCCTGAGACTGGCTTGATGCAGCTCGCCATGCTACTCTGTCCTGTGCAAGCTTCTTCATCTCCCAGTACCTACTGCAGCCGACATCCTTCTGAATCTGCTTAATGTATTCATCTCTTGGCCTCCCTCTACGATTTTTACCCTCCACGCTGCCCTCCAATACTATATTGGTGATCCGTCGATGTCTCAGAACATGTCCTACCAACCGAACCTTTCTTCTAGTCAAGTTGTGCCACAAATTCCTCTTCTCCCCAATTCTATTCAATACCTCCTCATTAGTTATATGATCTACCCATCTAATCTTCAGCATTCTTCTGTAGCACCACATTTCGAAAGCTTCTATTCTCTTCTTGTCTAAACTATTTATCGTCACGTTTCACTTCCATACGTGGCTACACTCCATACAAATACTTTCAGAAACGACTTCCTGACACTTAAATCCATACTCGATGTTAGCAAATTTTTCTTCTTCAGAAACGCTTTCCTTGCCATTGCCAGTCTACATTTTATATCCTCTCTACTTCAACCATCATCAGTTATTTTGCTCCCCAAATAGCAAAACTCCTTTACTACTTTAAGTGTCTCATTTCTTAATCTAATTCCCTCAGCATCACCGGACTTAATTCGACTACATTCCAATAATCCTCGTTTTGCTTTTGTTGATGTCCATCTTATGCCCTCCTTTCAAGACACTATCCATTCCGTTCAAGTACTCTTCCAAGTCCTTTGCTGTTTCTGACAGAATTACAATGTCATCGGCGAACCTCAACGTTTTTATTTCCTCTCCATGGATTTTAATACCTACTCCGAACTTTTCTTTTGTTTCCGTTACTGCTTGCTCAATATACAGATTGAATAACATCGGGGACAGGCTACAACCTTGTCTCACTCCCTTCCCAACCACTGCTTCCCTTTCATGTCCCTCGACTCTTATAACTGCCATCTGGTTTTGAAAGAGAGTATTCCAGTCAGCATTGTCAAAAGCTTTCTCTAAGTCTACAAATGCTACAAATGTAGGTTTGCCTTTCCTTGATCTTTCTTCTAAGATAAGTCGTAAGGTCAGTATTGCTTCACGTGTTCCAACATTTCCACGGAATCCAAACTGATCCTCCCCGAGGTCGGCTTCTATCAGTTTTTCCATTCGTCTGTAAAGAATTCGCGTTAGTATTTTGCAGCTGTGACTTATTAAACTGATTGTTCGTTAATTTTCACATCTGTCAACACCGGCTTTCTTTGGGATTGGAATTATTATATTCTTCTTGAAGCCTGAGGGTATTTCGCCTGTCTCATACATCTTGCTCACCAGATGGTAGAGTTTTGTCAGGACTGGCTCTCCAAAGGCTGTCAGTAGTTCTAATGGAATGTTGTCTCCTCCGGGGGCCTTGTTTCGACTTAGATCTTTCAGTGCTCTGTCAAACTCTTCACGCAGTATCATATCTCCCATTTCATCTTCATCTACATCCTCTTCCATTTCCATAATATTCTCCTCAAGTACATCGCCCTTGTATACGCCCTCTATATACTCCTTCCACCTTTCTGCTTTCCCTTCTTTGCTTAGAACTGGGATTCCATATGAGCTCTTCATATTCATACAAGTGGTTCTCCTTTCTCCAATGGTCTCTTTAATTTTCCTGTAGGCAGTATCTATCTTACCCCTAGTGAGATAAGCCTCTACATCCTTACATTTGTCCTCTAGCCTTCCCTGCTTAGCCATTTTGCACTTCCTGTCGATCTCATTTTTGAGACGTTTGTATTCCTTTTTGCCTGCTTCATTTACTGCGTTTTTATATTTTCTTCTTTCATCAATTAAATTCAATATTTCTTCTGTTACCCAAGGATTTCTACTAGCCCTCGTCTTTTTACCTACTTGATCCTCTGCTGCCTTCACTACTTCATCCCTCAGGGCTACCCATTCTTCTTCTACTGTATTTCTTTCCCCCATTCCTGTCAATTGTTCCCTTATGCTCCCCCTTAAATCCTGTACAACCTCTGGTTCTTTCACTTTATCCAGGTCCCATCTCCTTAAATTCTACCTTTTTGCAGTTTCTTCAGTTTTAATCTACTGTTCATAACCAATAGACTGTGGTCAGAGTCCACATCCGCCCCTGGAAATGTCTTACAATTTAAAACCTGGTTCCTAAATCTCTGTCTTACCATTATATAATCTATCTGATGTCTTATAGTATCTCCAGGGTTCTTCCATGTATACATGTATACATGTATTAGGAAATAATAAATAGATAACTTCCGCTTCTGTGTTCCAGCATAGCATTTATTGAACCAATAGAAATGTCGTGCGTTCTTGGCCGCTGTGCACGTTGTTCACATCTCTGTGCAGCTCGTGCAAGATACGGTGGCTGATGCGCAGTGACCAGTTCTCATCCAAAGCACTGGGTGAGTTCATTCGCTCGTTCGGAAGGGGAGGCCGTTAAGCGTTTTTCCACTTCTCGGCCGGGCAGCGATGACAGAACCGTGGCACGCACCCCATAACCTTTCTCAAACGACTTAACAGAAACTATTCTAAAAAAAATTATTTTTGCTGTAATTATAGCTTTATATGTCAGATTCATGATGAAGTGCCCATCATTTCGATACTGACCGTAGTTATTGTGATGTTTACATGAAAAGTACTGCGCGAAATTCCGAAAGGTGTGCAATGAAAAACAGATGTTACTATGATTTTGCGTTTAGTGCATATTATGCAATATGTTGTTGCGAACAAAATTTAGCTAACATGTAAAATTTTTCTTTAGACTTGGGTGGACATATCTGTCACGAATCTCTTCAAAATTAATTTGATGTAGCACACTCATTTGCGGTCTCGCCGCGCCAGCGATAAAGACAGAGTGAAATATCCACAACATTCCTCATATTTCATAAACGGTTTCAGATATCGAAATGAGATACATGCGAGGAGGAGAGAATTTTGCCATGTCGTTATTATGTAAAACCTCATTATCTACTGTCCTATTCCAATAACTACAGACTTTTTAGGTGAAAGAGCGTAATTTTTAAAGGCCATCGATAGCTGGTGAAACGAGAAATGCTACGGTTTTTGGAACAACGTATGTGAAGACACTACACGTTTTTGCTTTTTCATAAGCTACTGGGTTTACTTTTCCTCAGTTCCTCAATAAACTTAATAAACCACTGTCTCAGAATTCTCTCACAACTGTGTCTGCACAACATGTTAATGAGGTGAGACAGTGTAAACTCCACTGTTTTTTTTTTTAGTAAAAGAAGCAAATTTTGATGTAGCAGCCAGGGAAATGTGTAGGTTTTACTCAAAATTCGCCACTCATGATGCTTCTCTGAAAGTTACAATTGGTTAACAAGCCAGGCGAAAATAAATCGCTGCATTTTCGGACGAATTCCTTTTAGATACTAATGAAAACAGAGGTGACAGTAGATCTTTTTGAATAATCACCACGCAAGTGTGGGCGTCGAGGGGCCCCACTTAATATTTACAAAAAATGTAAGCATAGACTTCAGTTTAGAATGGCACCTCCCCTCCACTGCGTGGCGATTTTCCTGCAATGCTCTGAGTGACCAGCCCCTCTCCCCCACTGCCGTTCTTCCTAGCCGACTGCGCATCTAGCGGCCACAGCATTTTGTGAGCACTATACTGCCACACACAAGTCACAACATATACAAAGCACTGGCCATCACTACATTACCATGCACAAGCGACAGCATACACAAAACATTGGCCATTGACATAGCTTTAACTACACCAAGGTGTCGACATTGAGAGGTGCACCCCTACGCATCAAATAACTGGAGGAGCTGGGCATGAGCAGAAGTGGTGCCACACCCACTACACCTCTCTGACATTACAGCTCGCCATCATAATTACAGGTATAAGTACACGGTAACAACACATAGTTGCCTTCTGCTTACTTTTGTAACTACCCATGTCTTGCGTCTTTACAGACACTCCTGCCATCAAAATGTATAAAAGGAAACGTAAGCCAATCAGCTACATGTGTACATGATCCAACAAACGTAAACAAGAACGCAAACAAGAGAGCACCCCTGTAATGAACATAAGACTTGCAGCTCGGCGCGCCACAGCTTCCATATGTAAAACCTCAGAGATAGGCCAACAGCTCGGCACCTGCTTACAATGTAAAAGACAGTACACTGCTGCACCCAAACCCATAGTGCAACAGTATAAGGCAAGATTACAAGACATGAAACAGAGAGCATCAACCTCAAGAGACTCAGAGACATCACAACAGCGTGGTGTTGCGACACAGCAAGCATCAACATGTGGAGACTCAGATACACTGCAGCAGCATGCAGCATAACTATATGCAATGAGATAGTGAGCAAAAAGAGAGAGAGGGAGATGACAAGATTGACAGAGAGAGCAGAAAGGTGAAGATGAACGCAGAGGTGGTGAAGGAGAGATGCTAAGAGTTAGGGGGAAGTGGAGTTCAACAGAGAGAGACAGGGGAGGAGGGGGAGATGAAGGAGGCAGAGTAGTAGGCGATGGAAAACGAAGAGGGAAAGGAGGATGTGGATGGACAAAGGGACAGAGAGGAAAATATTATCAGAGAGAGTGTGCAGAGGAGATGGACAAAGAGAGGGATATGGTGGAGATGAAGTGACAGAAAGAGTGTGGAGGAGATTGACGGATGAAGGTTGGAGGATGTGGTGGACAAACAGATAGAGGAAGGAAAATGCAGCTACAGGGGAGGAGGAGGTGGAAGTATGTGCGATTTATGTGTCAGATGCATACACTAGCACAGTTATGGGGGAAGAAGCTGATCTATGTAGATATAAAGCAGTCTGTAAGTATGTAAATATGTATATCCAGGATCACAACCCAAAGCTCTGGGTCGATTTCAACCAAATTTGGCACACAAATGGCAAATTTCATATGAGAATTATTCTTGTGAATCAATCACACATTCTAAAACTGCTGCACCGCAGGGACATGAACACTGTCCAATGAAACAACCACTTCACAAATGAAAATAAACAAAAAGATAAATTTCCTAGACAGCCGAGTGAGATGACGCTGTGGGTAGCGCACTGGACTCATATTATGGAGGACGACGGTTCAAATCCATGTCCGGCGATCCAAATTTAGGTTTTTCGTGATTTCCCGAAATCGCCCCCTTGATGGTTACTTTGAAAGAGCACGGCTGATTTCGTTCCCCATCCTTGATACGATCCGAGCTTGTGCTCCATCTCTAATGACTTCGATGTCAACAGGACGTTAAACCCAATCTTCGTTCCCTTCTTTCTTCCTAGTCGTCTCAGTATAAGACAAAACTCACAAAGTCTTGATGCACAGAAAGTTCATAGCAACCTGCACAAATCATCCACAATAGATTCAACCGCTCCACAATTCAGAAATTGACAGGTTTCAGAGTCGCATTGTATAAAGACAGATACTAGCAACAGTTGATAATATTCAAACAAATTGCTGGTTTAAGTCTCTAAGAACCAAAGACAGTAGACAAACTGTAACATAAAATAAAACTACAGCTGAACTATTCACATACTGTGCGCATACAGTAGAAGAAGAATGGGTAGCTCTGAGGGATGAAGTGATGAAGGCAGCAGAGGATCAAGTGGGTAAAAAGGAGAGGGCTAGTAGAAATCCTTGGGTAAGAGAAGAAATATTGAATTTAATTGATGAAAGAAGAAAATATAAAAAACTCAGTACATGAAGCAGGCAAAAAGGAATACAAACGTCTCAAAAATGAGATCCACAGGAAGTGCAAAATGGCTAAGCAGGGATGGCTAGAGGACAAATGTAACGATGTAGAGGCTTATCTCACTAGGGGTAAGATACAGTAGATACTGCCTACAGGAAAATTAAAGAGACCTTTGGAGAATAGAGAGCCACTTGTATGAATATCAAGAGCTCAGATGGAAACCCAGTTCGAAGCAAAGAAGGGAAAGCAGAAAGGTGGAAGGAGTATATAGAGCGATGTACTTCAGGACAATATTATGGAAATGGAAGAGGACCTAGATGAAGATGAAATGGGAGATACAATACTGCGTGAAGAGTTTGACAGAGCACAGAAAGACCTGAGTCGAAACAAGGCCCCGAGAGTAGACAACATTCCATTGGAACTACTGACGGCCTTGAGAGAGCCAGTCCTGACAAAACTCTACCATCCGGTGAGCAAGATGTATGAGACAGGCGAAATACCCTCAGACTTCAAGAAGAATACAATAATTCCAATCCCAAAGAAAGCAGGTGGTGACAGATGTGAAAATTACCGAACAATCAGTTTAATAAGTCACAGCTGCAAAATACTAACGCGAATTCTTTACAGACGAATGGAAAAATTGGTAGAAGCCGACCTCGGGGAAGATCGGTTTGGATTCCGTAAAAATGTTGGAACACATGAGGCAATACTGACCCAACGACTTATCGTGGAAAATAGATTAAGGAAAGGCAAACCAACATTTCTAGCATTAGTGGACTTAGAGAAAGCTTTTGACAATGTTGACCGAAATACTCTCTTTCAAATTCTAAAGGTGGCAGGGATAAAATACAGGGAGCGAAAGGCTATTTACAATTTGTACAGAAACCAGATGGCAGTTATAAGAGTCGAGGGGCATGAAAGGGAAGCAGTGGTTGGGAAGGGAGTGAGACAGGGTTGTAGCCTGTCCCCGATGTTATTCAATCTGCATATTGAGCAAGCAGTGAAGGAAACAAAAGAAAAATTCGGAGTAGGTATTAAAGTCCATGGAGAAGAAATAAAAACGTTGAGGTTCGCCGATGACATTGTAATTCTGTCAGAGACAGCAAAGGACTTGGCAGAGTACTTGAACGGAATGGATGGTGTCTTGAAAGGAGGGTATAAGCTGAACATCAACAAAAGCAAGACGAGGATAATGGAATGTAGTCGAATTAAGTCTGGTGATGCTGAGGGAATTAGATTAGGAAATGAGACACTTAAAGTAGTAAAGGAGTTTTGCTATTTGGGGAGCAAAATAACTGATGATGGTCGAAGTACAGAGGATATAAAATGTAGACTGGCAATGGCAAGGAATGCGTTTCTGAAGAAGAGAAATTTGTTAACATCGAGTATAGATTTAAGTGTCAGGAAGTCGTTTCTGAAAGTATTTGTATGGAGTGTAGCCATGTATGGAAGTGAAACATGGACGTTAAATAGTTTAGACAAGAAGAGAATAGAAGCTTTCGAAATGTGGTGCTACAGAAGAATGCTGAAGATTAGATGGGTAGATCACATAACTAATGAGGAGGTATTGAATAGAATTGGGGAGAAGAGGAGCTTGTGGCATAACTTGACAAGAAGGAGGGACCGGTTGGTAGGACATGTTCTGAGGCATCAAGGGACCACAAATTTAGCATTGGAGGGCAGCGTGGAGGGTAAGAATCGTAGAGGGAGACCAAGAGATGAATACACTAAGCAGATTCAGAAGGATGTAGGTTGCAGTAAGTACTGGGAGATGAAGAAGCTTGCACAGGATAAAGTAGCATGGAGAGCTGCATCAAACCAGTCTCAGGACTGAAGACAACAACAACAACAACAGCGCATACACAAACAAGGATACGAAAACACCACATAACGGTAACAATCACATAACAGAAAACAACAGTGTGATAGAAGATGACACCTAAAATGCTGGAAAACATGGTACACACTGACATTCAATAAAAAAGTAACAGACAGAGTGGAAAAATTGTGAAAAATCAAGGAAAGTAAGAATCTATCAGTTAACAATCAAGACCGGTATACAAATCGGTGTATATGGGAGACACGTACTGACAAGTGGAGTAGTATGTTACAAGAAGTTGTAAACGGATGATCACAAAAGGTTAATCATTTGGCAAGTAGACGGAATGCGGTGATTTGAGCCACCGCGCAGAGGGAAATATATTACGACCTAACTACTCAAGAAAGAGAACAACATAACGCTTGCTGAATTACCTAAAACTCTGTAGGATCTATACAATCTGTATCCAAGAGAAGTATGGAAATCGAGTGTAACGACTTGGAACTTGAGGTCAGCAGTTTTTAATTTGAGCCGCTGTATGACGCACATATTCTGTTTTCACAGTGTTTCGAAATTTCTGTACACTGGGCACTTTACAATGCTCTGAATTCTCGTTACTATTTTAAGTCATCTGCGGGCGGACATGACAAATTCGTGGCAGAAGCACAAAACAACGCGTATCCGTAACTGCTGAGGCGTTAATGGAAGATAGGTAAGGAATGCTCAGAAGACAGGACTCTTCTGAAGGCTGCTGTATCATTGTATAACACATGAGTTTGCTTAGTGATGGCAATGATGAAATTGAGGCATCGACAAAAGTAACTTTTAATGTCGGATCTAATATACTTTTCATTTTCATTTTAGCTACATTTTCTAATTACGGTTCACTTCCCCATCTACATCTACATGGATACTCTGCTAATCACATTTAAGTGCCTGGCAGAGGGTTCATCGAACCACCTTCACAATTCTCTATTATTCCAATCTCGTATAGCGCGCGGAAAGAATGAACACCTATATCTTTCTATACGAGCTCTGATTTCCCTTATTTTATCGTGGTGATCGTTCCGCCCTATGTAGGTCGGTGTCAACAAAATATTTTCGCATTCGGAGGAGAAAGTTGGTGATTGGAATTTCGTGAGAAGATTCCATCGCAACGAAAAACGCCTTTCTTTTAATGATTTCCAGCCCAAATCCTGCATCATTTCTGTGACACTCTCTCCCATATTTCGTGATAATACAAAATGTGCTGCCTTTCTTTGAACTTTTTCGATGACCGTCAGTCCTACCTGGTAAGGATCCCACAACGCGCAGCAGTATTCTAAAAGAGAACGGACAAGCGTAGTGTAGGCAGTCTCCTTAGTAGGTCTGTTACATTTTCTAAGTGTCCTGCCAATAAAACGCAGCCTCTGGTTAGCCTTCCCCACAACATTTGCTATGTGTTATTTCCAATTTAAGTTGTTCGTAATGGTAGTACCTAGGTATTTTGTTGAATTTACGGCTTTCAGATTAGACTGATTTATCGTGTAACCGAAGTATAACGAGTTCCTCTTAGCAATCTTGTGGATGACCTCACACTTTTCGTTATTTAGGGTCAACTGCCACTTTTCGCACCATTCAGATATTTTTTCTAAATCGTTTTGCAGTTTGTTTTGATCTTCTGATGACTTTCTTAGTCGATAAACTACAGCGTCATCTGCAAACAACCGAATACGGCTGCTCAGATTGTCTCCCAAATCGTTTATATAGATAAGGAACAGCGAAGGGCCTATAACACTACCTTGGGGAACGCCAGAAATCACTTCTGTTTTACTCGATGACTATCCGTCAATTACTACGAATTGTGACCTCTCTGAGAGGAAATCGCAAATCCAGTCACATAACTGAGACGATATTCCATAAGCACGCAATTTTACTACGAGCCGCTTGTGTGTTACAGTGTCAAAAGCATTCCGGAAATCCAGGAATACGGAATCGATCTGAAATCCCTTATCAATAGCACTCAGCACTTGATGTGAATAAAGACCTAGTTGTATTTCACAGGAACGATATTATCTGAACCCATGTTAACTGGGTGCCAAGAGAACGTTTCCTTCGAGGTAATTCATAATGTTCGAACACAATATATGTTCTAAAATCTTGCTGCATATCGACGTTAACGATATGGGCCTGTAATTTAGTGGATTACTCCTACTATCTTTCTTGAATATTGGTGTGACCTGTGCAACTTTCCAGTCTTTGGGTAAGGATCTTTCGTCTAGCGAACGGTTGTATATGATTGTTAAGTATGGAGCTAATGCATCAGCATACGCCGAAAGGAACCTAATTGGTATACAGTCTGGATCAGAAGACTTGCTTTTATTAAGTGATTTGAGTTGCTTCACTACTCCGAGGATATTTACTTCTACGTTACCCATGTTGGCAGCTGTCCTCGATTCGAATTTTGGAATATTTACTTCGTCTTCTTTTGTGAAGGCGTTTCGGAAGGCTGTGTTTAGTAAATCTGCTTTGGCAGCACTGTCTTCGATAGCATCTCCATTTTTATCGCGCAGAGAAGGCATTGATTGTTTCTTGCCACTAACATACTTCACGTACAACCAGAATCTCTTTGGATTTTCTGCCAGGTTTCGAGACAAAGTTTCGTTGTGGAAACTGTTATAGGCGTCTCGCGTTCAACTCCGCGCTAAATGTCGAGCTTCAGTAAAGGATCGCCAATCTTGGGGATTTGCGTCTGTTTAAATTTGGCAAGGGACCAAACAGATGAGGTCATCGCTCCCTAGACTTACTCCCTGTTAAACTATCTTAAACTAACTTGTGCTAGGAACAACACACCCACACCCATGCCCGAGGCAGGACCGGAACCTCCGGCGGAAGGGGCAGCGCAGTCCGTGACATGGCACCTCTAAACACCCGGCCACTGCTCGCGGTTTCTAACATGCAGGGGACAATAATAAATCGCGGTGGCTTCAGTAGAAGTATTGTCTTTAAACAAAAGTATCGTTTTTGTTCGACTCACTGCGTATTTGTTTCAGTACTATACTGTACTATACTGTACTATACTGTACTATACTGTACTATAATGTAGCAGTTCTTTCTACGTGCGGACCAGGATTCATCGACATTGTTACCTGGCAGTGTCACATCATGCAAAAGCTACTTTAGTCCTTAAGTTTTGCACACCAGCGTAGCTTCAATTTATATATAACTTTTTTAGTCCGTATTGTGTCGTGGTACCTACTATGTAGAACCGTTTTTACGATGCTCAGTTCAGCTTTTCCCGGCAAACAGATAAAGTTCTTCTTGTGCAAACATTTTCGATTTACTACTGAAAAGGACATATATTGTAAACTGTGTGTTGCAGCCTCCACTTGAGCTATATAGTGCAAGGGTGCTCGTCGATAGCAGCGTTGGTTTCTTTACGATACGTTTTTAGCTTGTATCGTGTATCGAGGCCGCCATTACAGCTCTAGAACTGTTTTTACAATAGTTCATTCGTTCTCTTTCCGATAAGAGTCCTTCTTGTGATAATAATCTCGATTTACTAATGACAAGCACTTATATTTGGAACTGTCTATAAGAGTATTCACTTCGCTTATATAGCTATTGTATATTTTCCTACATAATTTACGATTCATGTGGGACACATTTTAACTCATACTCTGTGTCGTAATGTCCATTACAACTGCAGAACTTGTTTTACGATACTTTATTTGTTTTCTTTCCAAAAACGTTTTTCTTACCTACGTGTGATTCTACATAACAGTTATAATTCGAACTATTTTTTCTGTTGTAGTGAATTCCCGTTATAGAAATTATCTGTGTTGTTTACGTTCCAAATCATCGCCAGTCATATGACCCTATGGTCGCCATGCTGTTTACGTCGTTTGGAACACGTTCACTACATTACGGGTCAAAGCTGACATCTTACTGCAATTTCCTCTTTATCCCTACAACCATATTAGACAGTATCACTTCTCAAATAAAACATTAAAAAAAGGAACTTAACGAAGAAGCACTGTTAACAATGTTGTTGCTGTTGTTGTGGTCTTCAGCCCGCCTGAAGATTGGTTTGATGCAGATCTCTATGCTACTCTATCTTATGTAAGCCTCTTCATCTCTGAGTAACTGCTACAGCACATATTCTTCTGAATCTGCTTGCTGTATTCATCTCTTGGTCTCAATCTACTATTTTTACCCCCTACTCTTTCCTCCAGTACTAAATTGGTGATCTCTTGATGTCTCAGGAAGTGTCCTATCAACTGATCTCTTCTTCTAGTTAGATTGTACAAAAAATTTCTTTGCTCCACAATTCCATTCAGTTCCTCCCCATTAGTTACGTGGTCTACCCATCTTATCTTCAGCATTCCTCTGTAGCATTTCAAAAGCTTCGGTTCTCTTCTTGTCTAAACTGTTTATCGTCTACGTTTCACTTCCATACATGGCTACACTCCACACATACGCTCTCAGAAAAGATTTCGTGATACTTAAATCTATTCTCAATATTAACAAATATCTCTTCTTCAACAATGCTTTTATTGCCATTGCCAGTCTACATTTTATATCCACTCTACTTCGGTCACCATCATATATTTTGCTGCTCAAATATCAAAACTCATCTACTACTTTAAATGCCTCATTTCTTAATCTAATTCCCACAGCATCACCTGCTTTAATTCGACTACATTCCATTACCCTCGCTTTGCTTTGATTGATGTTCATTTGACAATCTCCTTCCAAGACGCTATCCATTCCGCGCAGCTGCTCTTCCAAGTCCTTTGCTATCCTACAATGTCATTTGCAAACCTCAAAGTTTTTATTTCTTTTCTTTAGTTTCCCTTACTGCTTACAGTGTAGAGATTGAATGATATCGGGGACAGGTTACAACCCTGTCTCCCTCTCTTATCAAATACTGCTTCCCTTTCAGGCCCCTCGACTCTTATGAGTGTCATCTTGTTTCTGTACAAGCTGTAAATAGCCTTTCATTCGCTGTATTTTACCCGTACTACCCTATGAACTTCAAAGAGTCCAGTCAACGTTATCGAGAGCATTCTCTCAGTCTACAAATGCTATAATAGTAGGTTTGTCTTTCCTTAACCTATGAGAAGTCGTAGTATTGCCTTGCATGTTTCTACATTTTTCTGAAACCCAAACTGATCTTCCCATAGTCAGTTTCTACCAGTTTTTCCATTCTTCTGTAGAGAGTTCATGTTAGTATTTTGCAACCATCACTTATTAAACGGATAATTAGGTAATGTTCACACCTGTCAGTACCTGTTTTCTATAGAATTGGAATTATTATATCCTTCTTGAAGTCTGAGGGCACTTCTCCTGTCTCATACATCCTGCTCACCAGATGCAAGAGTTTTGTCTTCGCTGGCTCTCCCATGGCAATCAGTAGTTCTAACGGAATTCTGTCTACTCTCAGCGCCTTGTTTCGACTTAGGACTATCAGTGCTCTATCAAATTCTTCACACAGTGTCATGTCTCCCATTTCATCTCTATCTACGTCCTCTTCCACTTCTATAACATTGACCTCAAGTACATCTCCCATATACAGAACGCCTATGTACACCTTCCACCTTTCAGCATTCCCTTCTTTGCTTAGGAGTTTTCCATCTCAGCTCCTGATATTCATGCAGATGGTTCTATTTTCTCCAAAGGTCTCTTTAATTTACCTTAAACAGTGTCTACTTTCCCCTAGTGAAATATGCTTATAAATTCTTACATTTGTCCTCTAGGCATCTCTTCTTAGCCGTTCTGTACGTCTTGTTAATCTCATTTTTTAGACTTTTGTATTCCGTTTCGTCTGCTTCATTTACTGCATTTCTACATTTTCTCCTTTCATCTCTTGTGTTACCCAAGGATTTCTACTCGCTTTCATATTCTTACCTACTTGATCCTCTGCTGCCTTCAATATTTCATCTCTCAAAGCTATCCATTCTACTTCTGCTGTATTCCTTTCCCTGGTTTTGTCAAATGGCTCTGAGCACTATGGGACTTAACTTCTGACGTCATCAGTCCCCTAGAACTTAGAACTACTTAAACCTAACTAACCTAATGACATCACACACATCCATGCCCGAGGCAGGATTGGAACCTGCGACCGTGGCGGTCGCGCGGTTCCAGACTGTAGCGTCTAGAATCGCTCGGCCACTACGGCCGGCTCCTGGTCTTGTCAATCGTTCCCTAATGCTCTCTATGAAACTCCTTAAATACCCACATTTTTGCAATTTATTCAGTTTTAATCTACAGTTTATAACTAATAAATTGTGGTCAGAGTAAACACTTGTACCTGGAAATGTCTTACAATTTAAAATATGGTTCTGAAATCTTTGTCTTGCTATTATATAATCAGTCGGAAACCTTCCATTGTCGCCAGGTCTCTTCCACGTATACAGCCTTCCTTCATGATTCTTAAGCCAAGTGTTAGCAATGATTATATTATGGTCTGTGCAAAAGTCACCAGGCGGCTTTCTCTTTCATTCCTTTCCACCAGCCCATATTCACCTACTAATTTTACTTCTCTTCCTTTTCCTATTATCGAATTCCAATCCCCCCATGACAATTAAATTTTCGTCTCCCTTAAGGGGACACCCCATGAACAGGCTCCGTTTTTAGCATTATCTTCACCCTCGTAGTGCAGTTGATCTATAAATGAGAGATAGCTCAAAATTCTTACACACAATTAGGGTCATTAGTCAAAGCATTTTTCAAAAAATCATTGAGATATTTATTATATTTTGCTACTGACAGCAATATTTATAATAGTATAAAAAATGGAACACTATTTCACTGTGATACCATTTTCTTTCGAACCACTGACTGTACAGTTTGGAAAAAGAGTCAGAGTACAGAAACATTCACATAAGTGTTTTACGTCTCCAGTTTCCTTCCCTGATGCTGATCCGTCAAAAAGTCAGTTAATTTATTTTACTACAACAAAAATATTTTAAAATGTATCTCAAATATCACCGACATCATCATCATGTTATAATTTTTTCAGGAAATAGTAGGCGAGGGATGTAGAGGAGGTCATTCTAAACATCTGTACCAATTTTTGTGAGTTTAACTTCAGTCGTTTAGGAGAAAAGTGTACCTGAATGAAGCAAATTAAAGTTTTCGGTAAATCGCAAAAGAAGATTTACAGATTTATTAACTTACCACTATGCTCGTTTAGAACATTCCAACAGCATACTCCAGTTGTCCTCCTGTTTCCTTATCCTCCCGCTACGGTCGCAGGTTCGAATCCTGCCTCGGGCATGGATGTGGGTGATGTCCTTAGGTTAGTTAGGTTTAATTAGTTCTACGTTCTAGGCGACTGATGACCTCAGAAGTTAAGTCGCGTAATGCTCACAGCCAACCTTATCCTTCATACTCTTTATCTTCATTCTTTTCTTTATCCTTCACTCCTTGGTAGCAGCTTCTGCAGCTGTCTCTGCCTCGGTTACCTGCTGCCTATCAATAAGCAGTTAGAGCTGACGCCATATTCCTTCCTATCTGGATGTTCAATTTCTTCATAACATTGATCCTTGAAATTGCACCATCATTGAATGTTACCAATGCATCCATTACACTAATGTACAGCACTATCAGCCCAACAAACACAACTTTGGGTATTCTCTCCCATATACAGCTGCTGAAGCTTTCATTTGCATTCTGAGAGAGAGACCATGCATACATGTAGATTTTTATTTGGCAGATCCCTATATATAGGCCTAATTGCCTCCATTACAGCAAGTAGTAAGGATTGCTTGTGGGTATATTGTATGCCTGAAGAATTGCTCAATCAGTACTTGCACCACGAATCTTCCCCTTTTGGACACAAACCATGCTGTGAGGTTTCATCTGTTGACACTCTGTGAAACCATGTTGCCCAAACAGATCGTCTCATGTTCTGTAAATCTCCTACATTTCTACTTATTGCTAGTCCATAATAGTGAGTCAAAGAATCAATTTCACTTTTTGTAAGACGACACCTGTATATTTTCCATATGATAGTTTTTTTCCACTGAAGTCTTTACATAATTTTCTCGGCGGAGCTCCCATTCGTTTTTGTACATGACCAACACATTCAAGCTTTTCTATCAGTGTGTGCTCATATGGTCTGTCATTAACAACAGTAACGTGTCCTTTACACTCTCCATTCCCAAGGTAGCCTACATACTTCACACCACGACTGGCCTCTGATCTTCTAAAAATATTTAGGATCTCCTTTCGTTTCCATGTTTCCACTTGGGCCATCAAAGTTCTTTACACGAAATTGAGTGCCAATAAATTTACTTGAACAACCATGGCAGTGCTCTGTTAGACATTCATAACCTAGTATCTCACCAGTTTCAATAAATGTGACAATTACAGCCCCATTCAGAGAAGCATGACCTCTCTTCTGCCAAGATCCATCAAATGCAGCTACAATGTCTGTATTCTCAGACAAGGCTACTGCTTATTCTGCTGCTCCATTCATTGAATGTTCACTTACACCACATAAAGCATTGTGTATTAATTTATTGTATCTGTCAAACCTCTGAGGAGGTGGAGGCAAATCCATCACTGCACAAAAAGTCTGGGCAGTTCTCCTTCCCCTTCCAATACATTGCATTGCATAAGCAAGTTGAATATTTACACTGTAATGTCGACTATCAGTTACAGGCGATGTCATAGCATCACTGTGCATCTTACACGAGTTACAGGCAATCATTAACCTACTTGAAAGACCCTTCCTTTCTGAAATGTCCTCAGGAACTTCAATACTATCTTCACAATTGCAGTACTTACATTTCACAGCACTCTTCAAAAGTCTTGACAGCATATTTAGGTTCACAGTAACATTTCCGTCGTTATTGCTGCTCACAATACTACTAGGCTTGTTCCTATTACATTCAGAAAGCGAAACATTACGTCTAGAAGCACTGCCTGTAGACACAGTTTGAGCAGGCGACTTTTGAAGCAGCTGATGTGTATTGTGTTTGGGACTGGTTTGGGGCTAAATTTCTTTACTCTCAGCATTTGCAGCATAGGAAACACACACACACACACAGAAACAAAACAACACAGAATAACTACAAAACCACACACGTATGAAATTCCGAAATCATATATTCTCAAATCTTAGTTTACATTCGAACCATAGCCTTCTAGATATGCCTGTACTTTGGTTCTGGGAGTCAGTGCCTTCTAGAAGACACCTGTGTTAACGGTCCGTAGCTAACAACAGAGAAAATGGAAGAACAAAATAACGCATCATGTACACTCCTGGAAATGGAAAAAAGAACACATTGACACCGGTGTGTCAGACCCACCATACTTGCTCCGGACACTGCGAGAGGGCTGTACAAGCAATGATCACAAGCACGGCACAGCGGACACACCAGGAACCGCGGTGTTGGCCGTCGAATGGCGCTAGCTGCGCAGCATTTGTGCACCGCCGCCGTCAGTGTCAGCCAGTTTGCCGTGGCATACGGAGCTCCATCGCAGTCTTTAACACTGGTAGCATGCCGCGACAGCGTGGACGTGAACCGTATGTGCAGTTGACGGACTTTGAGCAAGGGCGTATAGTGGGCATGCGGGAGGCCGGGAGGACGTACCGCCGAATTGCTCAACACGTGGGGCGTGAGGTCTCCACAGTACATCGATGTTGTCGCCAGTGGTCGGCGGAAGGTGCACGTGCCCGTCGACCTGGGACCGGACCGCAGCGACGCACTGATGCACGCCAAGACCGTAGGATCCTACGCAGTGCCGTAGGGGACCGCACCGCCACTTCCCAGCAAATTAGGGACACTATTGCTCCTGGGGTATCGGCGAGGACCATTCGCAACCGTCTCCATGAAGCTGGGCTATGGTCCCGCACACCGTTAGGCCGTCTTCCGCTCACGCCCCAACATCGTGCAGCCCGCCTCCAGTGGTGTCGCGACAGGCGTGAATGGAGGGACGAATGGAGACGTGTCGTCTTCAGCGATGAGAGTCGCTTCTGCCTTGGTGCCAATGATGGTCGTATGTGTGTTTGGCGCCGTGCAGGTGAGCGCCACAATCAGGACTGCATACGACCGAGGCACACAGGGCCAACACCCGGCATCATGGTGTGGGGAGTGATCTCCTACACTGGCCGTACACCACTGGTGATCGTCGAGGGGACACTGAATAGTGCACGGTACATCCAAATCGTCATCGAACCCATCGTTCTACCATTCCTAGACCGACAAGGGAACTTGCTGTTCCAACAGGACAATGCACGTCCGCATGTATCCCGTGCCACCCAACGTGCTCTAGAAACTACCCTGGCCAGCAAGATCTCCGGATCTGTCCCCCATTGAGCATGTTTGGGACTGGATGAAGCGTCGTCTCACGCGGTCTGCACGTCCAGCACGAACGCTGGTCCAACTGAGGCGCCAGGTGGAAATGGCATGGCAAGCCGTTCCACAGGACTACATCCAGCATCTCTACGATCGTCTCCATGGGAGAATAGCAGCCTGCATTGCTGCGAAAGGTGGATATACACTGTACTAGTGCCGACATTGTGCATGCTCTGTTGCCTGTGTCTATGTGCCTGTGGTTCTGTCAGTGTGATCATGTGATGTATCTGACCCCAGGAATGTGTCAATAAAGTTTCCCCTTCCTGGGACAATGAATTCACGGTGTTCTTATTTCAATTTCCAGGAGTGTATATTCTGACCCACTTCAAACTGACAGATGGGCTTGGCCCCTGTGCAACATTACGTTCAACCTCAATTTTAGAATGAACAGAAAATGATAATGCCCATAAACTATACATTTCTTAAATCAGCATGAAATGCTCTTTCCTATAGACCATAAAAATGTTTTTCAAATTTTTGGTCATTTTCACAAGCATGTCCCCTTAAAAATTTGAATAATTTCTTCTATCTCATCATACATTTCTTCTATCTCTTCGTTATTTCTGGAGCTAGTTGGGATACAAATTTATACTAAAGTGTACGTCATTTATGACGGCGCCCGAGTTTAGGTTCGTTCTGCGCATCTGACGTCACAAAACACAGTCAGCCAATGAACAGTTGCCAGAGCTCAACTGCAGTGCAGAGCACGGACGAGTGTCTTCAGTTTTAGAAACGTTCAGTCATAAATGAAGTAATTGAACAAAAGCAATGTCTTGATAGCAGACTTTCTTTTATGGAAAGTTTGGAAAAAGCATTCTTCATACCACTTGCTTCATATTCTATTAGTTAATTAAACCAATCAAGCAATAAGCCTCCTAATTCAGGCGATAGCAACGAAAGGTGTTTGTTTCATCCTCACTAACTGCTTTTTCGCATTAAAGAACAGCGGTAATTGTTTATTTTCTATTGTACTTCGACGAAACGTGAGTAATTCATAATCATACCAACAATGTTTGTCGGTATTTTGCGTGATATGTTAGTTAAAGTCCTCTGGGACACATACTGAACAATGAGCTGCATTAGCGTAATGGTTAAAGTGTATGCCTGCTAAACAAGAGGTTCTGAGTTCGAACCTTGATTGGTGCTTAATATTTTCTTTATTTAAAAACAATATCGAAGTGTCTTACTTCATGAATTTTATTCGTTAGAATGTAATTTTTTGAAAAATCTAGTGGCAACTAAAATCGACCATACGGGAATTATATTTTTACCTCTGCAAACTCTTCAAAATTTCATGCAATGGTTTACTACATCTAATGCTGCACAATAACTGCGTTGAAAATCGAAAACAACTTAAGTCGTTTATAGGGGGAAGGAATCAGTAAAGAAGATGTTTAAAAATCAAATTTTTGGCCAATTAGTTTTTGTGAAATCGAATGATACAGTATGTCAAAGCAGTCAAAACACTATGTGTCTGCACAGGCGAGCAGTGCAATAATGACAAAATCGTGCACATCCCGGAATGCGGGGAACACATCTCTGTAGCAGCGAAAGGGTTAATGCGGCCGTGGTGACATTACTTCATAAACTGCGCGCTCCCCCCTATACTATACTATGGCGCTGCTTCTCTTGGCGCTACAACTGGCAACGCAGCAATCTCCCACGTCTGGGCGGGCATGCGCGAACCGCCAAGATAAAAGAATTGAACTATAGTATGGTGGGCATGGGCTTCATGTCTAAATACAATAATGCATTCACTGTGCTGTTCATAGTAGCTTCAAGTAGTTCAAATGGCTCTAAGTACTATGGGACTTAACATCTGAAGTCATCAGTCCCCGAGACTTAGAACTACTTGAACCTAACTAACCTTTGGACATCACACACAACCATGCCCGATGCAGGATTCGATCCTGCGACGGTAGCAGCAGCGCGGTTCTGGATTGAAGCGCCTAGAACCACTAGGCCACAACAGCCAGCTCATAGTAGCTTATTCGTGTTCCTATTTTCTTATTCATTTTTAAGCCTACTCCTGCATTATCCTTATTTTATTTTGTATTTATAACCCTACATTCACCTAACCAGAAGTCCTGTTTCTCCTGCCACCGAATCCCATTATATCTAACTTTTACACATCTATTTCCCTTTTTGAATTTTCTGACCTGCCTGATTAAGGGATCTGTCATTCCACACTCCAATCCATAAAATGACACTTTTGATTCTCCTGATAACGAAATCCTCCTGTGTACTCCCTATCCAGAGATCTGAATGGGGGACTATTTTACTTTCACAACATTTTACCCAAGAGGATGGGTTAGGTTGGGTTAGGTTAGGTTAGGTTAGGTTAGGATCGACTATTGGCTTTTCTCAAGGTTCGATGAGACAAAATGAATAATGCTCTCCGCAATGCGATGTCATAATAAATAGCATGTATGAAGTAGGGCCTACGCCGTTTTCATTTATTTATAAACATTGTCATACACAGTGCTTCCTGTCAAAGGCATTACTGTTTCTTTACCTGATGGTAAATAGTCAGGCAGTCTGCAGTCAGGAATATTCCAAAAATATTACATTTACTCATTGCTTCTTAATAACAGTGAATTAGAAGTCCTAATGACAATTTAGATTTTAAATTTTAATGTGATGTTTATGTCACGTAAAATATGGTGGATCAAGCCTGTGCGATACAAAAGAATCTGAAAAATATCATCTGCAATGAGGAAACATTTCTTATGATATGTCAGCCAAGAGAGCGTGCTGTTGTATCATATGGTACATAATTAAGACATTGTAATGTGGGATAGGGAATTTTGGCTTCTAAGAACCAAGTGGCTTTATACTTTTACGTTATGAAGAGTCCTTACTGAAACTACCTAAACTATCTTCAGTAGCAGAATGTAAGTAAACCCGATGTCTCACGCATATGCTGTAAAACATAGAAAACGATTTCCACATGAATATTTACGTAAGTCGTTAATATTTTACGAATTTTGAAGATTTTCTGTATCTTGACATCGATAAAAGACGCTGCCACAAACTGTGACTAGATATGCAGTGTGGTATGTCTTCTACCGACATGCGTTTACTCGTTGTTAACCCACAAGAACTCGCACCTTTAAAAGTTACGCGATTGCTCATGTGTCAAGCATTTTACTCACACACAACAAGCAGTCTGAAATGTACCTAAAATGTGTAAATTAGTATGTTTTTGTTATGTTTATAATAAAACACTCGTATTTTAGTACTTAATACATTTATTTGTGCTACACAAAAATGAGTTTATCTACATTGTTGGTAATAATCTTAGAACAATTACAATTGCCAGTCTTCTGAGGCACTTGTAAAAAAATTGAAAAACCAAAGGAAACAAGTATTTCTTATTATTTAAATTTCGTGACTTAATCTTCGTCATTTATCTGAGCTTTGCACGTGTCACATAATATTGCAGCATGTTCATTACACAAAAATTTTTGACAATGGATACAAGCCTTTTTTGTCTTTCGATTTTTACGTCTTGGACAGGCTTGACATATAGCTCTGGGTTTTTCTGTTTCATTGGTAAATTGTTTTATAGCTTGCTGTAGAGGATGAGATAGGTTTTGCATTGTACTTCTACGCACAATTTGTGGCCGTGTTAGCTCTAGAGCCAGCGTATTGAAATACTATCTCCTAGTAATAATCACATTTGTATTCTCTTTATATATTAAATGACTGTTTATGCTAGTAGTATTTAAAATCGAAAAAAAACAATTTCAGTGGCCACCTACATGCTAATCGAGCCACAGAATATTCTTCTTTCAGTTGATCCACATCGACACCTCCTTTTGTCCGGCTATAATAGGTAATGATTTTGGGTTTTGCGTGCTCCCCAGTTGTTGGATAAATCTGATCATTGTCATGAGCCGTACTTATCATAAGCACAGCTTTTTTCTTTCTTTTTCTTTGGTATATAGGTAACCAGAACCTTGTTCTCATGAAGATCAAAGATATTGCTTGGTCTTGGTCTTATTTTGGTGTCTAGGAACAAAGGAGGGATTTCTCTTTTATTCTTCCTGAGAGTACCAACTAAAGTTCTTCGTTTGCTCATCAATTCGTCAGCCAGTGGAATCGAGGTGAAATAATTATAAGTCATTATATTTCTGCCAGTATATAATATATCTTGTGATAAATTATCAACGGCAGCAGATGCAGTGTTATCGAATTTGTATGGGCCATTTGGTTGCTCGCCTGGGTAAATTTCTACATTACTTGTGTAAAAATAATTTGAGTCACATAAAGCATACACCTTGATTCCATACTTGGCCAGTTTATTTGCTATGTACGTTTGGAATTCACAGCGGCCCTGAAATGCTTCTAACATTTCATCAATTGTTACATTTTCTCCTGCATGATAATTCGATCGTCACTTTGCGAAAAACGAATTAAATATTTCACGAATTGGGGGGACATTGTCATACTTATAGCTCTCTGAGCAGATTTGAACATCGTCAAACCTTACAGTTGTGATAAGAAAAGGAAATCTAGTACTGCTCATAACGGCTCAAAAAATATCAGGAGCTGGTCGTCTTTGTCCCATATTTCCTGCACATTCCAATGACGCATTTTTTTTAATACCAGCCATGTATAAAAGTCAATAAACGCTTTCAGTTCTATAATATCAGCCTCTTTACAATTCCTCCCTCTTCAAAATCCAGACTTGATCTTTCTAATATGATTATTCGTATACGTTAGTATGTCAGTCACCTCATCTTCAATTGATGACAGTTCCGTTTCGGTACAGTGGTCACTGTGAGTGGTTTATGTCACTTTCGTTTTATCGGCTGTAACAGATGCTACTGCAACATCTTCCAGTTCGTCTTCTTCCAGCGACACCAAAATTCTTTCTTCTAGTCAATCCATCTATAAAAATACAAAATAATATTAGTTTACTCATTACATGGCTACTTAGCTATCGCGAATAATGAAAAGCACAATAAGTCGAGAACAATGCACATAAAATGACATTTTAAGAAATATGAATAACAAAATATATACTTATATCGACACTCTCTCAATGAGGAAAATGCCGCACAGCGATGATCGGCCCAACCAAATGATATCTACGAGCGACACCTGTGTACTGGTGCAATGACAACAGTTTGCGCGGGTGGGGGATGTACAAAGCCCAGCAACCGAGCGAATACGAACGCTGAAGGCATTGTTGACAAAATGCCGGTTGTTATAAAAATTTTGTGAGCAAAATGCTCATAGCACGAGTGCTCATCGGTTTTACCTGTTGTTTGATGTTGATATTCTCGAAGTTTACGAGTAATGCCACTGACGATTTTCACACAAAAAAGCAGGCAATAAAGCTGTGATGTAATATATACGGAAGCAGATAACCTGAAAAGTGCAACATTTCTCAAGCAATACGAGTCTCTTTTTCTTTTATGGCCTTGTTGAACATCAATTCTGTACTAATATATTATATTTTGAAGTGATCGATATGAATACGCCCATCATTTTAACCACTACTGACTTCGCTAAGACGAATCGTGGGCTGACTATTACAAACACTCTGACGTCACAGTATTTCAAAAGATTCCGCCCTAAATGATAGAATAATTGCTCACATTCTGTGAACGTTTTGCCTGTCTTGTATTGAGCGAGGCCTGTCTAAAAGTACCCAACCTCTGGCCAGAAAAAATATTTCAAATACTTGTTGGGGTTGGGACACAGATCCCCTTCAAGTAGGCCCCTTGTGGTTGCATGCACTTAGCCCACCGATCCTTCCACTGCCGGAAACATCTCTGGAAGTCTTCTTTTGGAATGGTGTTCAGCTCCGTCGTCGTGTTCCGCATTATCTCTTCTCTACTCTCAAAATAGGATCCTTTCAGTGGCGTCTTCAATTTTGGAAATAACCTAGGTTGGCGAACGGCTGTAATTCCATGTTTGGCCAAGAAAGTGGGATGAATGCGTAGGGGTGTTGTCGTGATGCAGTTGCCAGTTTTTCGCCGTCCACATGTCTGGTCTTTTGCGCCGAACTGCGTCACAGAGTCGCCAGAGAACATCTTGATAGTTCTCCTTTGTCACTGTTTGTCCTTCTGGTGCGTATTCGTGATGCACAATTCTATGGACATCAAAGAAGACAGTCAGCATCACCTTGATTTTGCTTTGCACCTGCCGCACTTTCTTCGGCCTTGAAGACTTGGGGTGCTTCCATTGCGACGACTGTCTTTTTGTTTCTGGGTCGTACCTGTACACCCATGACGTCATGTGCAAAGGTAAAATGGAGGTCTTTTTGTTCCAGCGACAACTTGGGCACGAATTTCGCTGCCACCTGGTGCATGTTCAAATCATCACGCAAAATTGCATGTGCAGAATCTTTACTGACTCCAACCTCTTGGGCAATCTCCCACACAGTCAAACGACGATTTTGCACCCTCTCAACAACAGCTGCACTCCAAGCAGTTAGCGGCCTGCCAGAATGCTGGTCAATCTCCGCTGATGTGCGGCCATTTTTGAATCGGTTGAACCACTCCTAAATTTTTGTTGCACCCATCACATGTTCTCCAAACACATGCTGGATATTACGAATTGTTTCACTTTGAGAACCACCAAGCTTTTGACAGTCGTCTTGAGGGAATCGATAATCCGACGAACACATTGTGTAGCATCTCACTCAGCGACTGACAGGCAGCGACTGACGCTCTGGAAGGCGGGGACAAAATTCACGCATCCGCATAAAGGTCTCTTCCTTTACTGTGTACAGTGGCGCCGCGCTATCGTCTCTATTTTGCGCGGGAAAATTAAAGGTCGGATACTTTGTAGACAGACCTCGTATTTCGCAGAGCCATGCACATCGAGCATATCGTCAAAATACATATATACCTACACCCATGCATACCTTAACACAATAAGAAACAATACCCGACAGTTAAATAAATACTACCAGTACAGGTCTGAAGCCAACCCCCAAAGGGTGAACATATAACTTCATTGTTAACAGCGAGTGCCGCATACGAATGGGCCGTTTTCCTTGTAAGGCAACATACACTGAGATGACAAAAGTCATGTGACATCTCCTAATACTGTGTCAAACTTCCTTTTGCCCAGAGTAGTACAGCAATTCGACATGCCATGGATTCAGCAAGTCGTCGGAAATGTTGAGCCATGCAGACTCTATAACCATTCACAACTGCAAAGGTGTTGGCGGTGCAGGATTTGGTTCACGAACTGACCTCTCGATTATGTCCCATATGTTGTGTCTGGGAATTCAGCATACTCGGTTTCCTAGGCAAACAACTCATATTAATGATTTTTTTTCCAACAAGACAAGTACAAATACTTAACTTTGATCTGAGAATTCTTGTAGTCCTTTATACATGCTCATCCACAAGTGCAATTACGCAGATGTGCTGCAAGCAAAGGGCGATATGCAAAATAAATTGTCTTCTTCCGAATAGACAAACACAATTAACACTTCTGGTCCTAGCGACCGCTGCTAACAAAAGTCTGTTAACCAAACTGCAGTGACTGCTGATCTCTGACTATGCTACGTAGAGATTGCTAATGCAGAGGCTATGATGCGTCAGCTAACGAAGTGGCAAGTGTTGAAGCTGCTATCCAAGTGGGCTGCCACCAGTCGGGAGCGGTGCTTATGTCGTCTTCACCTAGCGCCCGCTGCTATGGCGTTGTCCTCGAGGGAGGTTGGTCAGTGTGTGATTGACTGACCTCTTCTCACAACCCTTTCTTCTCTGTTGTTCCCGACTGGCGTGCCTGCGCTGACTTTATGCCATAACATTGCCCCCTCCTCCCCCCCCCCCAAAAAAAAAGACGGACCGTCTTCATATATGGAGAATAACAGCATTGGGGGGAGGGGGAGAGGCAGGAGCGTGGACGCTCTGGTGGACGGGAAGCTGTGGCCATTGGGACGTCAGACTTCCGGTCGTTCCACGCCATCTGGCCTTCGCTGTGGTGGAATCGTCTCCTGGAAAACACCCAGAAGCCTACATGTCCACTTCCGAAGGTTCATACCAACATGTAGATGGCATCGCCCGCTGCGGCGTGGGAGGGGGCCAGCTCCATTGATAGGACGAGAGGAGGCGAAGGCTCCGTCTCCATGGGATCGTCCTGCAGTGTCGTGATGACGACCTCTGATGGCTGCTGTGGCCGCGCTGTCCTTGGGATCCGTGAATCTGACGGAAGAGATACAGAAAGATCACTGTGCACAAGGCAGTGGCGAATTTGATTGCGATGTCGGCGCTGCAATCCGCCTGGGCCTGAAAAGTGATGCATACTGGGGTGATCAAAAAGTCAGCATAAATTTGAAAACTGAATAAGTCACGGAATAATGTAGATAGAGAGGTACAAATTGACACACATGTTTGGAATGACATGGGGTTTCATTAGAACCAAAAAATCACAAACGTTCAAAAAATGTCCGACAGATGGCGCTTCATCTGATCAGAATATCAATAATTAGCATAACAAAGCAAGACAAAGCAAAGATGATGTTCTTTACAGGAAATGCACAATATGTCCACCATCATTCCTCAACAATAGCTGTAGTCGAGGAATAAGCATTTCCGGAGTTATGGTGAGGCACTGGCGTCGGATGTTGTCTTTCGACATCCCTAGAGATGTCGGTCGATCACGATACACTTGTGACTTCAGGTAACCCCAAAGCCAATAATCGCACGGACTGAGGTCTGGGGACCTGGGAGGCCAAGCATGACGAAAGTGGCGGCTGAGCACACGATCATCACCAAACGACCCGCGCAAGAGATCTTTCACGCGTCTAGCAACACTTCGTTTTTTGTTTTTGCTTTTTTTTTTTTTTTTTTTTGTTCTAATAATGCCCAATGTCATTCCAAGCATGTGTGTCAATTTTTACCTCTCTATCTACATCATTCCGTGGTTTATTCAGTTTTCAAATTTATACTGACTTTTTGATCACCCGGTATTGCGCCAAGTTGACGAAGCATCTAGCCGCGACCCCACCATCTGCTGGCGCTAAAAACCCTGAAAAACACAATATCATGCGGCGCGAAGCAATAATTGCGACCTTCCTTCAGCGCCGGATGCTGAGGAGGGTGGAGCAGTGCCCGATGGCGGCGGTCGTGAAGCAATTCCGCCGGTGATGGTCCATCTCGTGGATGCGAACGACAGGAGGCGTGAAACACTTGCAATGCTTGATCCCTGGTGTGTGCGGTGCGAAGTTTAGCCGTCTGCTGCTTTATGATTCTGACAAAACGTTCCGCTTCGCCGTTTGACTGTGGATGGAACGGTGCGCTAGTTAGATGCTGTATGCCATTGTGTTCACAGAATGTTTCAAATTCATTTGACGTGAACTGAGTGCCGCTGTCCGGCACTATGACTTCAGGCAAACCTTCGAGGCAAGAAATAGAGAAGAACGCCTGACCAATGCTACGTGATGTTGTCGACTTCATTTGGCACAGGAAAAGGAAACTCACCGTAAAAGTCTACCACAATCAACCAACGAGTGTTTCAGAAAGGTTCCGCAAAGTATATGTGCACACGTTGCCATAGAGACCATGACTTAGGCCAAGCAGAGAATTTTTGTGGCGGAGCTGACTGATTTTCCATAAATGCGTCGCACTGTAACGCCATCTGTTTTATTTGGGTGACAATACCCTGCCAAGTGCGGTGTCGACGCGCTGATTGTTTCGTACGAACAATTACCCAGTGTCCTTGGTGAAGTAAACGCAACACTTATTTTTGGAAAGCTTTGGGGATCAAATTACTTGACTGTCCACTGTCATTCTGATCAAGAATCACACCTTGCTGTATAGCGAGGCTAAGCCGATGTGCATAGTATTGGCACACCACAGATTTCTTTATGCTATGCAACGAGCAAGGCCAAGATGTGCGCAAGCATTTTAGCAAAATGTTCAAATCTGAATCAGCTTCTGTGGCCTGTGCAACTTTCCTATATTCCAAAGGAAAGGGTTGAAGTAATTCAAAATCGTGAACATCAAAGTGACAACTAGATGCGGCATAAGCGTAAAGGTCTGTATCAGGCAATCGGAAAAAGTGAAAGTACCCCCGCATCGCCATGTCGAGCTGTCGTACGATACACAATCTCGTACTGGTACTGAGACAACAACAAAGCCCATCTTTGCAATTTTTGTGCAGCTCATACAGGAACCGGTGTCATCGAATGAAACAAGGACTGAAATGGCTTGTGATCCGTTACTAAGTAGAATTTTCTGCCATACAAATATTGGTGGACTTTGGTGAAACCATACACTATAGCCATTGCCTCTTTCTTTATTTGTGAATAGTTACACTGAGTTTTGGACAACAGTTCTGATGCGAAAGCAATAGGCCTGTCTTTATCACCAAATCTGTGGGAAAGCACTGCACCGATTCCGTAAGAGGAAGTGTTAACTTGCAACACAACTGGTTTTTCAGGATCAAAGTTAACCAAGCATCGATCACTGAGCAATGCATCTTTAAGTTTTTGGAAGGCTTCTTGCCTTGCACCTGTCCAAACAAAAGGGACGTTCGTGCGACACAAGCTATGTAATGGAGCTGCGATTTGTGCATTCGGTACGAACCGAACATAATAGTTCATTTTTCCTAATACTGACTGCAATTCTGTGAATTTGCGAGGAACTGGCAGATGACGTATGGCTAACAAATGTGACTGAAGAGGATGTACACCTTGACTGTTTATGACATGACCATGATACTGCAACACAGGTTTAAAATTATCACACTTGTCCAGTTTACACTTTAGTCCTGCATCAGATTACACACAAGACAAAGCATGCAAATTTGCAATGTGTTCTTCAGGTGTACGACCTGCTACGACAATATCGTCCAAATAGTTTGACGATTTTAGTACTTGAACAGTCAGCTATTTCAAATACCGTTGGAAAATGGCGGGTGCGGAAGCACTGCCAAAAGGCAAACGCAAATATTTAAACAACTCCAAATGAGTATTCACAGCACACAAGGTTTGAGATTCTTCATCTAGTGGTATTTGAAGATATGTGTCGCGCAAATCAATGTTTGAAAAGCACCGACCAACGCCTAATCTGTCCATGAGATCCTCTGGGCGTGGCAATGTATAAGTATCGATCACAGTTTGTGGATTGACGGTAGACTTAAAGTCAACACAGAGGCGAATGCGACCTGAAAGTTTGGGGAGCAAAACCAGTAGACTTGCCCGTTGACTAGCTTTTACTGGCGCAATAGCTCCGCTATCTTGTAAGTCTCGAAGTTCAGCAGCCACATTGTCCCATAATGGAATGGGAACAGTTCTGGCCCACCAAAATTTCAGCTTTCGTAGTAATATGTGCAACAAAATTGTTAGCCTAGCCTAAACCTCCAGAAAAGAGTTCAAGGAATTTTTTCAGCAGTATTTGGCAGTGAATGTAGTCACTGACAATACATTGTCCTGAATTTGAAAGACAAACAAATCAAACGAATCAAGGGCAAATATGTTCTCACAGTCGCGTCGTTGTAGCACAGTCAACGTCACAGTTCGCGTATGCGAGTGATGCATGCCTGGCAAATTACGTTTTCCGAGAACAAGAATGTCTTGTCCATTATAAGCCATCAGGTGTGTGTTAGTTTTAGCACGCCTAACACTTCCTACGTGTTACAATTCAGCAATGTACTATAGGCACCCGTGTTCAGCTGAAATTTCACACGTTTTCCACTAAGATGCAAATGAACCAAAAGGGTTGTTGGACTGGCGTAGCACTGAAGAAAACGTTTGCGTGTTATTTTTGCTAATGCCTGCAGCAGGCTTTGAATACACTGCATTGATTACATGAGCCTTGTGACTAGATTGTTGTGAGTGGGCAGAATTCTTATGTTTGTTCCGTTGCAAACATACGGATTGTACTGTTCTTGACACAAGCATAACACTGTGCTTGTCTGGACGGGGAGTCTTGGCGTTTGTGCCGTGAATAGCACCGAGGGCATGACTTAATTCTATTCACTGTTGTAGCCGCCTGTTTAGAGAACTGTTTACACAGCTTGACACGCGCATGCTTTTTCTGCCTACTGGGCCTGTCGTGAGCAAAGAACGACTCAACCCGACAAACTGGTGGCTGCTCACATTTATCGGCATCTACAGCACCTGGATCATACTGATCTAGAATTTTCATTACGTGATGAAACGATGGATTTGACTGTTTTAAAATCTGTTTCCTAAGTTTGACATTAGTTACACTGTACAAGATTGCATCACGCAACATAACATCTGCATATAAAGCACCAAAAGCATATCTGAAATTGCATTTCCTCGTCATACCCAGCAAATCTGTTACCCACTCACGATATGTTTGTCCTGACCTTTCCTTGCAAGTAAAGAATTGGTACCTAGCTGCCACCACATTCACTTGTTGGTCATAATAGTTAGAGAACCTACAACCTGATCATAGGTAATTTCATTCGGAATGGCGTTAGGAAACAATTTCTGAAGGACTGCACTTTCTACCACTGGCAAAAAGTAATGGAGTTTCCCAGTGGCCGATATTTTGTGAGCAGTGATGTGGGCTTCGTACTGTTGCAACCACTCGATCCATTCCTCTTCTTTTTCGTTAAACTGTCGAGAAGGCAGTATGGCACTTGGAGCCCCAGTTGTTGCATGTTGAGCGGGTGGTCACACTGCGTTTGTTGCTTGGTTAAGCAGTAACTGTTGTACCGTGTTTAGAAGAGTTGCAATTTGCTGCGTCTGAAACTGAAACATCTGTGTTAGCTGCGTCGCATCTACCACTCACAACTTAGGTGCCTGACCAGGGGTTGGAGGAGGTGGGCTGCTCATTTTGGAATAGGCAAATGCAATAAACAGACATGCAAGCAATGTAAATAAGCACGCAAGCAAAGAAACTTTCTGCAACGCCCACCTGAAAACGCCAAATAAAAAAAAAACACACCATAAGAAACACAGTTAAAACATGTAAACACACCCCTGCAACGGAAATACAAGGTAGAATTAAAGCGCCAGCAAAACACCAAAGTCCATGACAAAACAAAACAGACACAATCTGCAGCAGCTGGTGACTCTGCATTAACAGGTTGCTACCATGTTATTGCTCCTATACCATCGGCACCATGTTATTCGTACATCTCGTTGCCATGTTGTTGTGTCTAGGAATCCTGCATACTCGGTTTGCTAAACAGACAATCAAACCACTCATATTAATAAGTTTATTACAACTAGTCAAGTACAAATACTTAACTTCGATCTGAGAATTCTTGTAGTCCTTTACACGTGATCATTCACAAGTGCAATTACACAGATGTGTCGCGTGCAAAGGGCGACACACAAAATAATCAGTCTTCTTCAGAACAGACAAACACAACTAACACTTACGGTTCTAGCGACCGCTACTAACAAACGTTTATCAACTAAACTGCAGTGACTGCTAATTTATAACTGTGATACGTAGAGATTGCTAATGCAGGGCTACAATGCGTCAGCTAACGATGTGGCCAACGTTGAAGCTGCTATGGAAGTGGGCTGCCACCAGTCATGGGCCGCTGCTGTCGTGTTGTCGTCCTGGAGGGAGGTCAGTCAGCGTGCGATTGACTGACCTCTTCTCACAACCTTCTCTTCTCTATACAATTATAAATTATAGAGCACAGCAATCAGTCGTCCTTTTTTGCAGGTTTTATTTTGCAAATCCAGATTTCGGCTAGTGCCTATCCATCATCACTGCACTATTTTATAGTCTCAATGCAAGTCAGTTCCCGGTTTCTCGGGCGTTTTTTGGATACTACTGTATAATGAAGGTAGGCTGTGTGGAGAACACATAGTGCACTATAATTTATAAATCAGATAACAGTCGCTGGTTGCACCCACGTTCCTAAAGGAAGGTGACCTGTTCTCTTTTAGGAGAGCTTTACAGTTCTCAACCATTTGGTGCAAGTCCAGGAAGTCACAGACTAGTTTTTCACAGAATTTAATTCAGAAACAGGGGATGACAATCAGTTCTGGGGATGATGTGAAAGTTTTGAGCTTCATTGAAACTCTGTGGACAAGGCTGGTCTTCTCAACTTTCTCTATCTGTTGCTGGAATGATCCAAATATATTCTTACAACCAGATGACAAGCATTGTTTCTTCCATTGGGTGCCACACTTTGCAGTTGGTTATACCCTGTTCCCTCAGTGGCTACCAGAGTAGCCTCTTCAACATGTTGAGTGATAAAACAACCATAGACACTGAGTGCACCTGATGTTCCTTCCCATCCCTTGATGCCATTTCCATAAGAGGTAGGGGAAGGTGGGGGAATTACACGCATGTGGGTAATCCCACGCATGCTGATTTACGCAGTTTGAATGGCGCAAGCTGTTCCCAGTTGCTGCTACACCCTGCCGGCAGGAGTAACAAATAGTATGCAGCTTACGCCAGCCATTTTCCAGTGGCATTGTTGGAGCAGTGAAGTATTGTTTATTTTCGGCGTGTCTCATTTAATTTTGGTCAGCTGTATTTTGCAAGGTAAGTGCTACTATAAGTTGCTTTAATGTAATTCTTGCACATCAACTACTAACCCTAGATGAAACCTTTAATTTAATTGTAGATTTGTCCCGCTATTTGAATTAGGTGCCGAGTTATGCTTAGGTTAGTCATCGAACTTACAGTGGGGTAATGCCACGCAGCTGTTGTTATGCGTGGTATTCCCCCTTGCAGGTTATATTTTCGATAATAACGAGTTCTTTTTAAATTTCAGATGGGTAGATATTATAAAAGAAAAACCCAGAAAGCAAAATGGACGCAAGAGGAACTTTGTAAGGCTCTTGATGCCATCAATTCTGGAAGAAAAATAAGATAAGTATCAAGAGCTTTCGGGATTAATGAAGCTACTCTGCGAACGAGAATGAACGTTAAAAATACCGAGGGTCCAAAACTTGGAAGACGCCCAACATTTTCGACAGAACAGGAAAATGAGATTAGGGATCATGTTATTACAATGTCCAAGCTGTTCTAAACATTACATGCATCCAGCTGCGAAAGATTTCATTTAAATATGCAGAGGCTAACAACATTGCAAACAATTTTGAGAAGTCATGTAGGTTAGCTGCAAAGGATTGGCTAGCTCTATTTTTAAAAAGAAACCCAAGTATTAGCATGAGAAAACCTGAAGCAATTAGCATTAACAGAATACAGGCATTTAATGAAGAAGAGGTTGATGCATATTTTAAAAACTTAGAACATGTCTTTGAAAAATATAAATTTAAAGAGGGGCGAGTGTTCAACGTCGATGAAAGGGGCATAAATACTGTACAAAAGTCCGAAAGAATTTTGGCTCCTAAGGGCGTTAAACAAATAGGTGGGGCCACGTCCTGGGAAAGGGGGAAAAACTGACTGTGTTATGTTGTTTCAGTGTTGCTGGTACCTACATCCCCCTATGTTTATCTTCCCCAGGAAGAGGATGTCAAATCTCTTAAGTAAAGGTGGACCATTTGGAGTATGGTTGTTCTGTCAGTGGCTGGTCCAATGAGTCATTATTTTTCAAATGGATCCAACATTTTCAGAACAATGTAAAATCAACTATTGATGACCCTGTGTTGCTGATTTTAGATAATCACAGCAGTCACATTTCACTTGAAATTTTTGAATTTTGTAAAAAAACATTCTATTGTCATGGTAACCATACCTCCACACACTTCTCACAAGCTTCAACCAATAGATGTTACATTCTTTTCTTCTTTGAAATCAGCCTTCAATCGTGAATGTGACATGTATATGAAGTCACATGTGTATCAAAATATTACACCATATGAGTTAGGAGAACTTTTTAATAAGGCATATATTAAGGTCGCTATCATGGATAAAGGGCAGTCAGGGTTTAAGGCAGGTGGGATTTGCTCTTTCAATCCAAACAAATTTCAGCATGACGACTTACAACAATGTGATCTTCAGAGATGTTGTCCCTGAAGATGAAGAGGTTCCGAATGGAACAAATGGAAATGAAGTAGTTGCGTCTACAAACGAGCCACATATCCCAAAAAGGAGTCAAGAACAGATTCATGGATCTCCAGCAGAAGATGTTCCACTTCTAGTAGGCCTAGAAGAGGTCACAACATCAACTAAGAGGGCATGTGTTAAGCACGTTAGTGTATTTGACATATCTCCTGTTCCTAAACAAAAACAACTTCTTCCTAAGGCGAAACAAGCCAAGGGAAAGCCTAAGGGAAAGTCAGTGATCCTTACAGCAAATCCAGAGAAGAATAAACTGCAAACAGAGTTATCAATAAAGAAACAAAAAGAAGCCATGAAAAAGGAAGCTGAAGGAAACAAGAAAAGAAATATTAAGGATAAAGCAGATAAGAGCAGAAATCTGCAACTTAAAAAAGTCTCGAAGAAGAACCAGACATTATATAAGAAGAAACACCACCAAGAAAGTGAAAGTAGCAGCGAGGATGACCTAAATCTGGACTTGCAGAACATTTGCGATGACGATGTAATGGACAATATTGATCCATTGGCGATTTCAGAAGATGTCTGTTTAGTTTGTGGAGAGTTTGGGAACGATGTTGAACTACGGTATCGATGTATTTCTTGTAGCAGATGGAGTCATGAAGAATGTAGTGGCTGGAACACTCCAAAAGGTTACAAGTGCGATCTTTGCTGTATGAGAAAATGAACTCTTTTCACATCAATAAAAATGTAAAAAACGAAAATTATAAGAGATGTTTGTAGAATTACATTATATCGTTCTTAAATATACTGTTTACTATTTGTAGTAACTAATAAGAAAATAAAAATTCCAAGTATTGTACATTTTTATGGTTTGTTTGTTTTGCGTGTTATTACCCAGTACTTTGCGTGCCATTACCCTCAGGGGTGGGGAATACCACGCATTTGTACTTTTTTTTAATTTTAATGTTCAAAATTAAGGTACTGTTTATAACTATTTACAGACGATTGGAATATGTGGAGAAATGTCCATTGTATGGTATGTACTTATTTTCGTAGGTTTTAATGACGTAACGAATGGTTCACATCGATTTTTCCTTACGTGCGTGTATTTCCCCCGCTCTCCCCTACCATTATTCTCCTCACATCTGAGCTGCCGCCTATTAATAGACCCCTACCCCTTTGCTTTTGTCTCCTCTTGAAACTGGACACAGTAGGTTTCCCAACATGTGAAGTGAGTCACTGACTCAATTCATGTTTCAGCAGAAGTCAGCATCTCGATCTTAATGGTTAGAGGGATGGATTTAAGAACCTGAGTAGTCGCTTGTTCCTGCCTCCCTCGTATAGGACACAGGGCACCTAGCCCTACCACAGACACTCCACTTGTAGTCAAGTAGACAAGTAATGATAGATTCTATGCTTCCTGAGGAAGAGACAGAGTCTATATAACAATATAGCACTTGAGGTGCCTTCAGTATTTCTGATACATGACTCTCAGGAGCCCTCAGAATAAACACACTGGCTACAGCTTACAATATTTTGACAAGACACAGGGTGATTTTCAGCTGCTTACAAATGTCAACTAACTCATCCTGTGTTCAAGAACAGCATTCACAGTGGTGTTGCATCGCGTTGCATAGCCTCTCAAGCTGAGTTCAAGAACAGCATTCACAGTGGCGCTGCATTGTTGCTGGTGCAATGTTTCACAAAACAGTAAATAAATAGTTTTAAAGTAAGCATTCTTATTTTCTTTCGATTTCTGGAACTGATAAGGTAGACGTATTACTAATTCCCTTTAAGAACTAAAGCAACATTTACACAAAATTAGATCTATAAAAGGGCAAAAACACAGGATAAGAGTTACTGAGACAAGTTACATATAAAACAAATGATTATAATTTAAGAAAAATTGGATAATTTATTCAAGAGAGAGAATTTCACAAATTGGGCAAGTCAGTAACACGTTGATCCACCTCTAGCTCTTATGCAAGCAGTTATTTGGCTTGGCATTTCTTGATAGAGTTGTTGGCTGTCCTCCTGATGGATATCATGCCAAATTCTGCCCAGTTGTCACATTAGATCATCAGAATTTCGAGCAGATTGGAGGGCCTTGCCCATAATGTTCCAAACGTTCAATTGTTGAGAGATACAGCAACCTTGCTGGCCAAGGTGTGGTTTGGCAAGCACAAAAATAAGTAGTAGAAATTCATGCTGTGCGTGGGTGGCCATTATCTTGCTGATATGTAAGCCAAGGATAGCTTGCCGTGAAGGGCAAAAAAAAAAAAAAAAAAAAAAAAAAAACAGGGCACGAATATCATCAAAGTACTGGTGTTCTGTAAGGATGCTGCAGATGCCAACCAAAGGTATCCTGCTATGAAATGAAATGTCATCCCAGACCATCACTCCTGGTTCGGGGTGTATGGTAAGTAATTGTCACGTTGGTAGACCACTGCTGTCTGGGTCGTCTTCAGATGCAACTTCCGTGGTCATCAGGGCTTGGTTCAAGCATGACTCATCACTGAAGGTAATTCTACTCCAGTGAATGAGAGTCCATGCTAAATGTGCCCAACACCACCACAAACAGTTTTGTCTGTGTACAGAGGTTAAGGATAGTCGGCATAAGGAGTGATGGGAGCTTAGTCCCCATTCTTTGAGCCACATATTAATGGTCCTTGTGGTCAATGAAGCACCAGTTGCATGCTGTATTGATAAAATGATGAATCCAAGGCTGTGATGGGCTCTCTGATGATTGCTCTGTCCTCACATTCTGTCGTCCCTCCAGGTTGCCCGCTTCCTTCTTGACACTGTGTTTGGCCATGGTTCACCCACACCTAACAACATCGTTGAACAGTGGCATTGCTCCTATTTCCATGTCAAGCAATTTGCTGACCACTCAAACTGAATACTTTGAGCACAATTGATGTCATATCTCAAATACTGGCATCTATGTATATTGTTCACATGCCTGCCTGCCAGGTACAGCTGCTGTCCAACTGAGTACATGCAATGAAAAAAGTTCCCGAAGACTTTATGCCCTGGTATCGACATGTCCACTGTTTACTACCCTTGTCAGCTGTGCAGTAAAGTTGCACATTCATCCATCAGCTGCCAATGTTTACAATTTTGCATTTTCTGTCAAAGCCTGTGTGAGTATAATTATCTGACCAGTTTGCATAAGTCCTTTGTGGTTCCATTTTTTTTTTTAGTATATGTTATGCAGAACATTCATAACCTCTTAAAATTTTCAAAAATATACGGTTATTCACGTTGATGTACAATGAAATTCAGGGTAAATGATTAGCAAAACTGTTCTTTTCAGGGATTGGACTTTTAATTTACTTCAATCTGTTTTGAAAGATCATAGACAGAGGATTAATAATTGTCAGTTACAGTTCTTCGAGCTTTAAAATTTTTGAATAGATCCATATTTCATATTCAGTAAAAATTTAGAATATCATAACAAACTTCTGAATATATTTATCAAGTTGGTAAATTATAAACATGAATCTCGTTCTTGTCACTCTCACACAATTTTATTGAATGCAAAATATAATATAAAAACTACAATATAACTGAAATTAGTTTCTGCCTCCTGAAATTAATTACTGTTTTCTTTTAAAATCAACTTGACAATATATGAGTCTAAGAAGACTAATCAGTGTTATGATTTATAAGCACAATTTGATCAGTTTTACTTGGCTGAGTCAGTTCCTTTTCTTGGTGCATATATGTCTTTCTTTTGAAAAGCTACACTCAGAGGGCACAGACCAACTTGTGAACAGTGAAAGTGAAGAACTGTAAAACACAACTGTCCACCTGTTGGCTACATCTTTTAAATTAGTCACTGTTGAACTTCATCCCTTATTTATCAGCCAGTATCACAACACAATACGTCGACACTGAGGACAACCAACAAAGAAATAAAGCAGGTGAATGTCACAAACACATTCTGAAGTTCTTCTTCACATTCAATGAGGACAGCAATGTTGTCAGTGAATCTTATCACTGATATCCTTTCAGCATGAATTTGAATCCCACTCTTCAACCATTCTTTTATTTCCACCATTGCTTCTTCAGGTTGAACAGTAGGGGAAAAGACTACATCCCTGTCTTACACTCTTTTTAATCTGAGCACTTCATTCTTGGTCTTCCAGTCTTACTGTTCCATCTTGGTTCTTGACAATATGAATATTAAATATTACTTATCTTTCCCTATAGCTTACCCCTAGTTTTCTCAGAATTTTGAACATCTTGTATCATTTGGCATTGTTTTTCAGGTTGACAAATCCTATGAATATGTCCTGATTTTTCTTCAGTCTTGCTTCCATTACCAACCACAAAGTCAAAACTGTGTCTCTGGTGCCTTTACCTTTCCTAAAGTCAGACTGATCATCATCTAACAGATCTTCAATTTTTTTTCCATTCTTCTGTATATTGTTCTTGTCATCAACTTGGATTCATGAGCTGTTTAGGTGATTGTGTGATAATTCTCACACTTGTCAGCTCTTGCTATCTCCTGAATTGTGTGGGTGATGTTTTTCTGAAATTCTGATGGCATATCTCCAGTCTCATACATTCTACACACCAACATGTATAGTTATTTTGACACCTATTCCCCCACTGGATTTAGACATTCTGATGGAATGTTATCTGTCCCTTCTGCATTATTTGCTCTTAAGTTACCAAAAACTCTTTTAAATTCTGATTCCAATACTGAGTCCCCTCTCTCTTCTCTATCGACTCCTGTTTCATCTTCTATCACGTCATCAGACAAGTCCTCCCACTCATACAGGCCTTCAATGTACTCTTTCCACCTATCTGCATTTAACAGTGGAATTTCCATTGCATTCTTAATGTTACAGCCTTTGCTTTTAATTGCACCAAAGGCTGTTTTGACTTTTCTATATGCTGAGTCACTCCTTCCAATAATTACATCTTTTTTCAATTTCTTCACATTTTTCATGCATTCATTTGTAGCTTATAATTTGAGCAAAGCATATTCATAATTTTTCAAATGTTGTATATATAATGCCACATTTTTATTTAATATGATTGGCTTTATAACATCAGCAAATTTATTTAAGCAATCGGTTAGAGGTAAGGGCAAAAAAATCAGGGTCTGGTCAGGAAACAAATGACAGTGACAGGATGGATACAGGCTGAGACTCACTTTGACTTCCTCGAAGGAAAACTTCATCTGAAATGGACGCAGGCATTGGTGAGAATAATTCACAACAGTTTCTCAAAGGGCTGCAGAGTAACCATCAGTTGATTGTTACCTTGACTGGCTACCTGACCCACACTATTCTAGAGGTACCGTTAGATGCTTGGATTTTAGTTATCTGTTCAGGTTTGATAAGGAGCTAAACGAATAGGTTGTCATCTCCTGGCAGTAGTGGCTTCTTACATTTTTCCTTATCCAGTTCGGTAAAATGAGACTGTATATCACTTGAAGGTCTTCTGGGTGAAAGCACTGTGATTAACTTATATCCTCAAGCACTAAAAAATAAGTTGTATGGGAAAATTAAAATACTTACTGCTATGATTCACTTTTTAGATAGTAAAATCTCAAAATGAGAACAAATGTATGCACAGTGTATTCTGTACATCTACATCTGCTTATATACTCTGCAAGCTACTATATGGTGCATGACAGAGGGCACCTTGCACCACTACCAGTCACTTCTTTTCACATTTCACTCGTAAGTAGAGTGAGAGGAAAACTACCACACTTATGCCTTGGCACAAGCCCTAGTTTTTCTTAATGTCGTGGTTCTTGCACAAAATGTATGATGGTGGCAATAGAACAGATCGACAGTCAGCTTCAAATGACAGTTCTCTAAATTTTATCAATAATGGTCTGTGAAAAGAAGTCTTTCCTCCTGGAACACCCACTTGAGTTCACAAAGGATTTGCATAATACTTGCGTGTTGATTAGACCTACAAGTAACAAATCTATTTTATTCTATGAAGAAGGTGAAGTATAGCCAGATGTCAATACAGCGAAAAAGCTTGTTAAATGTGGAAGGCATCTTGTACTCAGCCACAATAAGGAAATTTTCACTGTTCTAGCACTCCTACTAAATGAAAACTGGTGATTCCCAATTTGGAGTTTAGACATAAGAATACCTGTTTGCCAGCGTTTTAAGAAAACAGGAATTGCTGAGAAGTGATTCAGAGATAACACACCAGGTTTGTAAGAGTTCGAATCTTGTATGAAATGCCATCTCGAACTTAATGTGAAATTTACAGAGAATATTCAGAGGTCAAGAGCAACAATGTTATGGGAAACATTACAATAATGGGCTCAAGCAAAACTACAAGAGTAATGGTGACAGCAGCAGCTGATGATCATGAACTTCCCCCTTTGTTGTTACAAAGCCAAACATACGTATTGTGGATGGTCTGAGGCTGCAGGTAGTACCTGGCGCCTGGTGCAGCATACAACAGGATTTCGATTGGATGGTTTGATGCGTCTCTGTTTCATGTCTCGTTTTGTATCATCATTATGCCTTACTTCAGGGATAATGGAGGTTCTGAAATGCTAAGGGGGCAATTTGTCAAGTCATATTACATTGGATGTCATTCCAGTGTGTGAGAAGAATGACATACATCTTCCTCCAAACCTCAACACATTTCTGTCAGCCCCTTGATGATGCCTATTTCATATTACCGAAAAGAGCATGAAGACTCACTGGAAAGCTAAAATCAAGGTACTCTTCCAAAAACAGGGTTTCAATGACTGTTGAGGATGCATTTTAGCATATAAACTCTACTACTTCACAAAATGTCAATTCTGGTTTTGCATATTGTGGAACTGCTTCTTTCACCCCTCCACAAGTTCTACGTACATTGTGTGTGTAGTTTGTGTAACACAGAAGATATCTTTAAAGGGACATTTGTAGGACTGGCGTGGAAATACAGCAGAAACGTGGATATAAGTTCAGAATATAAATAAAGAATTACATAAGATATTAATTAGTAAAAGTGATTGTAACGATTGTGGCGTGCAACCGATGAAACTTTAGAATAGTTACGCAGTTCAGTTGTCTTGCCGAGAAGACGGCACCTTTTCTGTTCTGAAAGCCGTCCTGATCGGACGCATATCTGCCATCGATGCAGATAATTATTTGGCACACCGCCGTTATTATATATACGCACTAGGCGTACTTAGTTGCACACAGCAACAGAATTAGTGTAAGAGTCTGTGTTATTCCATTTAGTGTAATATTTTGTGAATACAGTGATATTACTCAATCTTGTGTTTCATTTATTTTGGAAGCTATTGTTCCAACTAAACGGCGTCTTGGCTAGGATAAAGGTTCCATGTTACAAATTATATCAAGTTCCAGTACGAACCAAAGCTTTTCAATTATTTAATGTACGAAGTCTGATAAAGAATCACACACGGTCAAACTTATAATGAATGTACCTTACACAAACAGCCATTGTCAAGCGCGTAAAGTTTGTATAAACTGATCACATAATATTATTAATAATTATTATTATTTATCTGTTGTCTGATATTCACAAACCAGACGGGAAAAGCCACAGCCAGAAAAATCAAACTGACGACTTCGTGTTTGGACCTTTTATTGTATTTGCTACATTGTTTTTCTTTGTTGCAAGGATAATGGGATCATATCTGACGAGCCATTGCCACTGAATATTTGTAAAGACCAAACAAAAAGATGAACCATTGAAATTTATGGTGAAACCTGGAGTCTACACTGCATACTTGGATCCAAGGTAAGACAATACATTTTTACATTAGCATGCTAGTCCAAACGCTTTCAGTAATTGTAGCTTGCTTCCCAACTTTGTGAAAATTTTCCGTAACTGTAGCAGTCATTTTTGCGCAAGATCGCGTATTAAGCCGGCCGTAGTGGCCGTGCGGTTAAAGGCGCTGCAGTCTGGAACCGCAAACCCGCTACGGTCGCAGGTTCGAATCCTGCCTCGGGCATGGATGTTTGTGATGTCCTTAGGTTAGTTAGGTTTAACTAGTTCTAAGTTCTAGGGGACTAATGACCTCAGCAGTTGAGTCCCATAGTGCTCAGAGCCATTTTTTTTTTTTTTTTTTTTGATCGCGCATTCCAAATTATTTTTATCATACAATTTCTTAACAAGAATTCAGTCATACCATTCCACAAAACGGCCGAATTGTGTAGATTAGATTAGATTAGATTAGATTAGATTAATACTAGTTCCATGGATCATGAATACGATATTTCGTAATGATGTGGAACGAGTCAAATTTTCCAATACATGACATAATTAGGTTAATTTAACAACATACTTAAGTTAATATAACAACTTTATTTTTTTTCATTTTTTTATTTTTTTAAATATTTTTTTCTTTTTTTTCCTTAATTTATATCTAAAAATTCCTCTATGGAGTAGAAGGAGTTGTCATTCAGAAATTCTTTTAATTTCTTCTTAAATACTTGTTGGTTATCTGTCAGACTTTTGATACTATTTGGTAAGTGACCAAAGACTTTAGTGCCAGTATAATTCACCCCTTTCTGTGCCAAAGTTAGATTTAATCTTGAATAGTGAAGATCATCCTTTCTCCTAGTATTGTAGTTATGCACACTGCTATTACTTTTGAATTGGGTTTGGTTGTTAATAACAAATTTCATAAGAGAATATATATACTGAGAAGCTACTGTGAATATCCCCAGATCCTTAAATAAATGTCTGCAGGATGATCTTGGGTGGACTCCAGCTATTATTCTGATTACACGCTTTTGTGCAATAAATACTTTATTCCCCAGTGATGAATTACCCCAAAATATGATGCCATATGAAAGCAATGAGTGAAAATAGGCGTAGTAAGCTAATTTACTAAGATATTTATCACCAAAATTTGCAATGACCCTTATTGCATAAGTAGCTGAACTCAAACGTTTCAGCAGATCATCAATGTGTTTCTTCCAATTTAATCTCTCATCAATGGACACACCTAAAAATTTGGAATATTCTACCTTAGCTATATGCTTCTGATTAAGGTCTATATTTATTAATGGCATCATACCATTCACTGTACGGAACTGTATGTACTGTGTCTTATCAAAATTCAGTGAGAGTCCGTTTACAAGGAACCACTTAGTAATTTTCTGAAAGACAGTATTGACAATTTCATCAGTTAATTCTTGTTTGTCAGGCGTGATTACTATACTTGTATCATCAGCAAAGAGAACTAACTTTGCCTCTTCATGAATATAGAATGGCAAGTCATTAATATATAATAGGAACAACAAAGGACCCAAGACTGACCCTTGTGGAACCCCATTCTTGATAGTTCCCCAGTTTGAGGAATGTGCTGATCTTTGCATGTTACGAGAACTATTTATTTCAACTTTCTGCACTCTTCCAGTTAGGTACGAATTAAACCATTTGTGCACTGTCCCACTCATGCCACAATACTTGAGCTAGTCTAGCAGAATTTCATGATTTACACAATCAAAAGCCTTTGAGAGATCACAAAAAATCCCAATGGGTGGTGTTCGGTTATTCAGATCATTCAAAATTTGACTGGTGAAAGCATATATGGCATTTTCTGTTGAAAAACCTTTCTGGAAACCAAACTGACATTTTGTTAGTACTTCATTTTTACAGATATGTGAAGCTACTCTTGAATACATTACTTTCTCAAAAATTTTGGATAAAGCTGTTAGAAGGGAGATTGGACGGTAATTGTTGACATCAGATCTATCCCCCTTTTTATGCAAAGGTATAACAATAGCATATTTCAGTCTATCAGGGAAAATGCCCTGTTCCAGAGAGCTATTACACAGGTGGCTGAGAATCTTACTTATCTGTTGAGAACAAGCTTTTAGTATTTTGCTGGAAATGCCATCAATTCCATGTGAGTTTTTGCTTTTAAGCAAGTTTATTATTTTCCTAATTTCAGAGGGAGAAGTGGGTGAGATTTCAATTGTATCAAATTGCATAGGTATGGCCTCTTCCATTAACAGCCTAGCATCTTCTAATGAACACCTGGATCCTACTATATCCACAACATTTAGAAAATGATTATTAAAAATATTTTCAACTTCTGACTTTTTGTTCGTAAAGTTTTCATTCAATTTGATGGTAATACTGTCTTCCTCTGCTCTTGGTTGACCTGTTTCTCTTTTAATAATATTCCAAATTGTTTTAATTTTATTATCAGAGTTGCTGATTTCAGACATGATACACATACTCCTGGATTTTTTAATAACTTTTCTTAATATAACACAGTAGTTTTTATAATTTTTGATAGTTTCCGGGTCACTACTCTTTCTTGCTGTCAGATACATTTCCCTTTTCCGGTTACAAGATATTTTTATACCCTTAGTAAGCCATGGTTTGTTACAAGGTTTCTTACGAGTATATTTAACTATTTTCTTGGGGAAGCAGTTTTCAAATGCATTTACAAAAATGTCATGAAATAAATTATATTTTAAATTGGCATCAGGTTCATGGTACACCTCTTCCCAGTCTATCTGCTGTAGGCTTTCCCTGAAATTTGCAATTGTTAAATTGTTGACTGAACGTACTACTTTGGAGGACTGTTTAGTATTGATGAATGGAGCTATGTCATATATTGTAACTAGCTGTGCACCATGATCAGAAAGACCATTCTCAACAGGCTGAGCATTTATCTGGTTAAACTTATCTTGGTCTATAAAGAAGTTATCTATCAGTGAGCTGCTGTCCTTTACCACCCGAGTAGGAAAATCAATAACGGGTGTCAAATTGAAAGAACCGAGTAATACTTCAAGGTCATTTTTCCTATTACCCTCTTTCAGAGAATCTACATTGCAGTCCCCACAAATAATAATTTGCTTCCCCCTGTCTGACAGATAGCACAACAAGGAGTCCAAATTTTTCAGAAATAGATGAAAATTTCCTGATGGGGACCTATATACAGTTACAATTATAAATGTGCCTTTATTTAATTTAAGCTCACAGGCACATGCTTCTATATGTTTCTCTACACAAAACTTTTTTGTTTCTATACTTTCTGCACAATGATAACTTTTGACATATATGGCAACTCCTCCTTTCTCCATATTTTCTCTCATTACATGTGCAGAGAGCTTATATCCACTTACATTTACCTTATCCATATCAGTAACAATATGATGCTCAGACAGGCATAGTACATCTATTTCATTCTCAGCTTCTAAATCTTCTAAACAAACCAGAAGCTCATCTACTTTATTCTTTAAACTCCCAATATTTTGATGAAATATACTTACATTATTTTTAATTATACTTTTCTGAGAACCTTTCCTTATTCTAACATTTGCAGTACTCTCCTGTCTGAGTTTCTCATTGTGCTTAGGCCTAGTTCCTATACCAGTGGTCATACGGTGTTCAGAGAGGCAGATTATGTCAACTGGGTTGGGTGACTTTAATTCATCAATGCAGTTACCTAGGACTGAGATACAACTTGGTGGAGATAAAATTTCTGGTGATTGGTGAAAATTTATAATTGATAGCTGTGATTGGTGATCCAATGTGCTAGAATTGTGCTGTTTAATTTCTTTCCTAAACTGAAGATTTGTTTCAATCCTGACCTCTCGTAGAACTTGACATCTTTCTGTCTTACCTATCCTAAAAAAGGTGCTGCTCCAACACCTGTAACCACTGGTATTTTACCATTCATGGCAGTGCCTCCCCCCCTTAAATTTCCTGCTATTACCCCAGCCAGTTTCCCCTTCCCTTTCCTGTTGAGATGTAGGCCGTGCCTGGTATAGTCCCACCTACTGAGATCATCAACAGGAACCACACCAATATGAGCCCCCGCACCTGACCCAAGCAGCCGTTCCAACTCCAAATTAACTCTCCCAACAGAAGAGTTCAAATGAGGCTGGTCATGGCGTCTCAGGACAGATACAAATTCAACATTGGTGTGTCTCGATGCCGACGCAATCTTTACCAGGTCACACTCTATACTGTACCCAGGATCTCTGTCGATGCTGTTCCCTGGCCCTCCCACAATAACCACGGTGTCTTCCCTGGTAAATCCTTTACAGAGTGAACCTAAATCCTCTGTCACCTGATCCAGACTAGCACTTGGTTTGAAAAAATTTGTGACCTGGTATTCTGGTCCTAATTCCTCCTGCAGAAGTTGGCCTACACCTCTGGCATGAGAACTGCCTAACAACAAAACTTTCTTCCTTTTCAATGACTTTCCTACATTGGTTTTCAATTTCCTATTGAAAGTTTGTTGTGTCCTGTCTACACCTACCTCTGCTTGAGGCTCATCAGTTTCTAACTGAAGCAACAGGTCAAACTTATTTTTGACATTCACCACAAAACTGTCAGACTTGGTTCTAGGCCTGTTCCTTCTGCTACCTGTTGCCACTTCCCACCTCTCTTTGCCCTTCTCCCTCCTTAACCTGTCCAGATCTTTCCTAGCCTGATCTAGCTCAGCCTGAAGGGCAGCAATTTTCCCCTCCTGTTCCACTATCTTCCTATCTCTGCTGCAAATCCTACATAACCACTGATGAGCCTGATCCACTTTCCCAACACCCACGCCACTGCAGTCCCCCCAGTGAAAAAAACTACTGCATCCATCACACCAAACCCCGGAACTAACAATTCTACGGCATGTCAGGCACTTCTCACTCATGGCAAAAATAATACTGTAGCTAGAATAAATCAGTTAAATTACCGAAAATCAAAAAAGACGTTACAAGAATTAAGCCTATTCACGAATGTATATAAGCAAGTTTCTGATTTAAAATTCCGCTGTTTTTCTGAGATCTGTATTAAAACAATGAAGGTATACGCTATTTATTATATATTTCACTCGATGGAATGAAAAAAAGGATAATTAAACGAGATACTTTAACTTTGATTCTCCAAAAACGTTACGAGAATTAGGCCTATAAAACAAATGTATATAGGCAAGTTTCTGATATAAAGTTACGCTGTTTTTCTGAAATCTGTATAAAAACAATGAAGTTATACGCTATTTACGGTAGTTTACTTATTTGTTACCGAGAAACTAGTTAAATTACCGTGAAACAAGAAACAAACACGTTTACAAAATTTAAGCCTAAGCGCGACTTCGCGAAGTTACGATCTTTTCGTGTTTTCTAAAAATATACGCAAAGAAAAGTCAAACCTTTAATGGCAAGACTAAACGATACACTAATGCACGTATTTAATTTGTTGTCGGCGTTAAACTAAATTATATTCCTGTCTAAATCACTTAACTTTCTGGAAATGGTTTCTGGCGTCACTTACTCGGCGGCCATCTTGGACTTGAAGCGCAACGCAAAATGGCAAGCAGCCATGAATGTTAATTTTTCACAATTAATGGTAATTCTTGCTCAGTATGCCAACATTGTTGCTATACGAAATTAATTTCATGAATTCATTCTCAAACGTGGTTAACGATTTTTCTTGGAATATACATTACGTGTAGCATGGTGGTAGCGTGTAAACAATTAGCAAAAATGAAACACGACAGACAACAGATGCAAATCGAATCCAACTTGGGCATTGGACAGAACACTGACAATGACTCCAGAGTTGAGTACAGTATTAATGATCAATCAGCAGTTAACATGCCTAGTGAAGGAAATTTCATAAATAGACCGACCACTAGTCAAATAGCTAAATGCAGCTCAAAGCCCATTCTTGTCCGTGACGTCATGTCAAACGACGTGGCGGGGGCAGAGCAATTTCAGTTGACAAATATTGCCAGCATGTTTGACACTGTTATCAAGTAAATGACTGAAAACAAAAATCATATGACATCAATACATAATCAAATTACTAAAAACAAGCAAGACACCGAAGCGCGTATGTTGTCAATATATAATAGGGTAAGTGAAAACAAAAAAGACATTGACGAACACATGACAGTTCATTTAAACGCTACATGCGAAGCTGTTACCACTCAAGTGAAATCTTATCCATCAGTTCATGACTCAATAAAAAACGCATTACTGTAATTGAAGGCAAAGTTAACACTATGGATAAAAAACTTGCAGACAAACTGCAATTACACACTGACAACCATTTTGCCAGCATAAATAAAGAATTTCATGACTGGGTTGATCAGAAAAATAAATATTTCGACCAGTGTATAGAGGAAAAATTACCGACGGTTGTGCACGACACCGTAGACGAATTTGTTAAAAATAACAAACATGTCATAGCTGAAGCAGCTCAATCCAACGCAGCACGACAGAATCAACTAACCGATGACGTACGACCGGAGTGTAGTAATACTAATAATCAAACTGCTCACTTTGGTACTGAAAACAAATATAGACAAGACGTATTCTCCGTACACAACACACACCTCGCAGCAACTGTACACACCTGTACACATGACACCTAACTACAATATGCATTATTGAGCTACCTATCAGACAAAACGAAGCAGTTAGTGGTTTGTGGTGATTTTAATGTAGATTTCTTAAAAGATGCAGGTAGAAAAAATGAGTTGGAAACTTTGTTTGGTTGTTTCAATGTAGCAGCTGTTGTAAATTTGCCAACTTGTGTGCAGCAGGATAGTAAGTCACTTATCAATTACATTTTCATAGACAGTGCTCATGCAGAAACAATTGATGTGTACCCAGTTGTCAATGGGCTATCTGATCATGATGCACATTTAATGGAAATAGCACCTTACAGGCTTCAGGCAGGTTCATACAAGGCAGGGATGCTTATTTATGCGAACAGGGTGCAGAGTTTTAAGAGCTGTCTAGAAAAGGTAGAATGGGGTGAAGTATACACAGAAAATGATGCCGATGCCAAATTCAATTTGTTCCACCGTAAATTTGTCTCAATATTTGAGAGTTACTTTCCTGAAACGTTATCAAAAAAATCCATTACAAAGTCACGTAAGCCATGGATTACTAAGGGAATTAAGATATCCTGTAATAGGAAGAGGGAAATATATGGACAGGCCAGAATAAGTCAGGATCTGACGTTACTTGCTTACCACAAAAGACACTGTAATATTTTAAGGAAAGTCATTAGGAAGTCGAGAAACTTATGTGTTCTGACCGAAATTAATAATTCGGATAATAAGATTAAAAATATACAGAATATTGCCAATGGGAGACAGGGCAGCATACCATAGCAATATAGCTAAATGATGACGTCCTGAGTGATAATTCGCAAGTTGCAAGTAATTTTAACAATCAATTTTTTGAATGTAACAGCAAAAATAGGGTTAAAGGGTTCAGTTGAAGAAGCAACAAAATATGTTGAAAATACCATTCCCCAGGACTTTAGGCCTTTAGAAATAGCACCAACATCCTCCACTGAAATTAAGGGAATTATAAATATATTGAAAAACAAGAGCTCATACGGTGTTGATGAAGTCTCTAACAGAATTTTTAACTCTTGTTATAATTTAATAAGTGGAGTCCTTAGTGATATATGGAATGCTTTGCGGGCACAGGGAATTTTTCCAGACAGATTGAAATACACAATTGTCAAATCTCTTCATAAGAAAGGGGACAAGTGTGTCTTAAATTATTATAGACCAATCTCATTGCTGACTTCATTTTCTAAAATATTCGAAAAAGTTATGTATTCAAGAGTAGTCTCGCATTTAAGTGAAAATAATTTACTCAGCATGTCACAGTTCGGATTCCAGAAGAGTTACTCGACTGAGAGTGTTACATATTTACCCATCAAATAGTACAAGCCCTAAATAACAAATTATCGCCAACTGGTGTTTTTTTGTGATCTTTCCAAGGCATTTGACTGTAAGGAACATGTCACGCTCTTAGAAAAGCTCAGGTTTTATGGAATTGAAAGCTGTACACACAGCTGGTTTCAATCATACTTAACTAACAGAAAGCAAAAAGTTATGCTGAATAACACAAATAATGAAACTTCCTGGCAGATTAAAACTGTGTGCCGGACCGAGACTCGAACTCGGGACCTTTGCCTTTAGCGGGCAAGTGCTCTACCAACTGAGATACTCAAGCACGACTCACGCTCCGTCCTCACAGCTTTACTTCTCCCAGTACCTCGTCTCCTACCTTCCAAACTTTACAAAAGCTCTCTTGCCAAGCTTGCAGAACTAGCACTCCTGAAAGAAAGGATATTGTGGAAACATGGCTTAGCCACAGCCTTGGGGATGTTTCCAGAATGAGATTTTCACTCTGCAGCAGAGTGTGCGCTGATATGAAACTTCCTGGCAGATTAACTGAGCTACCCAAGCACGACTCACGCTCCGTCCTCACAGCTTTACTTCTCCCACTACCTCGTCTCCTACCTTCCAAACTTTACAGAAGCTCTCCTGCCATCCTTGCAGAACTATCACTCCTGAAAGAAAGGGTATTCTGGAGACATGGCTTAGCCACACCCTTGGGGATGTTTCCAGAATGATGTTTCATTCTGAACACAAATAATGTTGGGAGGGTGGTACATTCTAGTGAATGGGGAGTCATCACAAAGCAAGTCTCACAGGGTTCAATTTTGGATCCTCTGCTGTTCTTATTCATGTGAATGACCTCTCACTTAACGTTCAGCAAGCAGAACTAGTACTTTTTGCAGATGATCCGAGTGTTATAATAAATCCCATTCCAGAAAAAGCAGCTGAAGATTTTGTTAAGGATGTCTTTCAAAGAATTATTAAGTGGTTCTCAGAAAATGGACTCTCCCTTAATTTTGAAAAAAAAACTCACTATATCCAGTTCTGTACACCAAATAGAATCATACCGACAGTTGATGTAGCATATGAACAGGGCTCAGTTAACAGAGTAGATTTCTCCAAATTTTTGGGTGTTCACATTGATGACAACTTGAACTGGAAGGAGCACATTACTGAGCTCACAAACAATTTAGTTTAGCTTCTTTCGCTCTTCATATAGTCGCTAGTCTTGGTAATAAATAGATCAGCCTCCTAACGTACTTTGCGTATTTCCACTCAATAATGTCTTATGGAATGGTTCTCAGGGGTAACTCACCACTTGGACATAAAGTACTGATTTTACAAAAGAGAGCAGTGAGAATAATTAGTGGTGTTCACCCAAGGATGTTATGTAGGCACCTATTTAAGGAGTTAGCTATTTTAACTGTCCCATCAGAGTACATATATTCACTAATGAAATTCGTTATAAATAATCCATCTCAATTCGCGAAGAACAGTGAGGTTCATATGTACAATACTAGAGGGGAAAATGACCTTTCCTATCCGTTATTGAAGCTGTCACTTGCTCAAAAAGGAGTAGGGGCCTACATTATTCAACAACAAAAATCTTTGATCATTTGCCCAACAACATAAAGTGTCTGGCAGGTAGCAGATCAAGTTTTAAATCTAGCCTAAAATCATTTCTTTTGGACAACTCATTCTATTCCATGGACGACTTTCTGTTTCGGAACCAGTAAAAAAAAAAAAGTACCTCTAAATGTAGTTGCATGTGCAGAACTAAAAATTTCAGTAATATTAATATTAACACTATTCATGTGTGTTTATGTATCTTGTAATCTGACTTGTTCCCCATCATATCATAGTGAAAATGATCTACGGAACATGACATAACTAAACGAAACTAGACTAAATCGCGACATTTATGGGCAGTACATTCCCTTCCATTCACCAGTCAATCACTACAATAATTAAAGTGAAAGCAATCGGCATTACAATGCCAAATAAGAAGAAAGTCTGATTAAAGATCGGCAATTTCAATCATTCGTCCCAGAAAAAAGGACTGTACAGTCTGTAATTTTTCTGAAAGCATTTAGAAATGCATTCCCAAGAACATGGAGTGACAGAAAGAGAATTTCTTACGTTGTGGGATACATCCAAGGTGACGCAGCTGTCTGGGCATATAATGAAGCCGACAGATGTGTGGCATATGAGGAATTTGAAAGGGCTTTCTTGGCGAAATTTTGGTCGCAGTCGGTACAAGAACGTCTAAGGAAACAGATTATGGAACCAGAGCCTTTCAATGCTAAACATGGCAATTTGCGCCGGTTTTTTGAGAAATATTTAAATATGGGCCACTTTCTTTATGAACCTGTAGCTACGCGCGTTATACTCCGCGCACCACGAGCGAGATTGCCTTTTAACCTTAAAGAGAAGTTACTGCACATTCCAGACAATGATTCAGAATATTTTTTTCTTTCTGTGCATTATTCTGTTGATATGTTACCCGAGGATCAACGTTCCGCGCGGCAAAACAGCTCCCACAATGTGTACGTCAGTAGCAATCAAAATGCGCAGGTTAGCCAACTTAATCCTGGCGCGCCGACCGCTGTCGGTTAGGTTACGTCCGCAAACCAATACAAGTACATCAGCAGACTCACACCATTATGAACAATAATCATAACGTATCATACACAACGAGCGACAACCCACACAAGAGGCGCCGCAACAATAGTAATGGAAATAACAGAAACGGAAACAACAACTGGAACACAAACAAACAATTATCAACCTGCAAACAGCCTGCAGATTATTTGACAGATCGCCATTATTATATATATTGAGACGCAATCTCAATAGGAGTACTCATAGTTGCACACAGCAACAAAATTAATGAAAGTGTCTGTGTTATTCAATTGAGTATAATATTTTATGAACGTAGTGATATTATTCAGTTTTGTGTTTCATTTATGTTGCAAGCTATTGTTCCAACTAAACGGCGTCTTGGCAAGGCTAAATGTTCTATTTCACAAATTATATCAAGGTCCAGTACAAACCAATGCTTTGGAATTATTCAGTGTACGAAGTCCAATAAAGAATCACGCATAGTCAAACTTACAATGAACGGACCTTACACAAAAAGCCATTGTCAAGAGCGCAAAGTTTGTATAAACTTATCACTTATTATTATTATTAATAATTATTATTATTTATGTGTTGTCTGATATTCACAAACCAGACAGGAAAAGCCACTACGAGAAAAATCAAATATCCAATACAATAATTGTAAGTATTTTTCACATTGGAGTGCTCTTTAGTTTCCATTCAAAAATTCTGCTTGTTAAATCCAGTTTTTAGCTCTAATCATGATTTTCAATTTTACTAACTTTTACAGCGATCTAGTTTGCCTCAGCAGTGGGGTGAAATGATCAGAGAATTATATAAATTACAGCTGATCTCGTTTGGCCAAAACTAAGTGATAAAGGAGGTCACTATTTCCGAATTATTTGTGGTTAGAATTTTGACGCCATAATTTTAATTTTAGATTCTAGATCGTGCATGTAGAACACTAAGCCTTTCCAATTGTTTTTCTCTATGGTGTATTATTAAAAGTTGAAAAAAGTTAAATGGCGATGCACTTTTCCTCATTTTATGGTACGGTACTGAACCAATATCAACATAAGTTTCACCCCATCCATATCAGCGACTACATGATGATAATTTCCTGCAGTCAGTAATGTTTTGTAGATTTATAGTGATGTTTGTGAGAAATGAATATCTTGCTTAATGTAACTTCACCACCTGAGTGCAGAAACAAAATCAAATGAGGACAGAAAGGATCGAACTCAGTGACTTAGAATCACTGAAGTTACCACAGGAAGGCAAGTAGCACTCACAGTTCTGATAAATAAGGACAAATGCACTCATACATCCAGAGCCACATCATAAATATAGGCTCAACCCATTAAGTAAAAAGGCTTCCAGTGGTCAAACAAATTCTCTCATGTTGCCATTCTATCCACATCAACAGAACCAGAGAGAATGATGGTCTATTGCGTTTTCGGTGAAACCATGCATGCTGATTGATGATGGCCATCCTGGAAATTGCCTGCTGATGACAGCACCACGAAGTAGCCTATCTGATGCATACCACAGCTGCCTACTGGGTCATCGTGGATGAGAAAATTGGTGAGCAGCCAGCTCTCTTTCACTACTGGGTCATTGCGGAGGATCTTAAGCTACCCTCTCTGCATGATCTTGTGACATGCATCCTTGCAGCCTCCTCGCTGACTCCTGAGTATATGCTGCAGTCTTGGTCAGCAGTCTCCACCTGAGCACATGACGAACTGTCTTCAAGGACACAGAGGTGGTAGCTGTACTAGGTCATCTCATGCAGGCAATGCCTTCCTCACCCCACCACCACTGATGCCAGCACAACTCGTGGCCATGGCACTGACCTGCAGCAGCGACATCATGACTCGCTGACAAACTGTCGGCACTTCACGACACAAGTGCTCATGCAGCCAGCTGCAGACTGGCTCTGAAGACAGTTATACATTTGTAAATTGTGCTTGACAACTAAATTTTATTACAGACATTGCTGTACCACTGACACCACCGGGCATGCACTGGACCATTCACCCTCGCTCTACACTCAACATCCTGATCATAATGTGGCCTCAGCACTCGGACACTGCACATTGTTGCCAAGGAGTGACGGGTTCACCGACAATTCTTGAAGATGAACACGTAAATGTTTATCAAAGTAAGTAATTCTCGCATGATGATTATCTTGCAGGTTTTGCTTCAACACCAAGGCAGACTATGAAAGACACCAGGGCCATGGGCAGGAAGTGGTGATGAGGTTTGACTGCATGGACACTCTCCTCCTATAATGAGAATAGACTTGTTGTCAATGAAGAATTCTGAAAATGGTTCTAGACAGCACCAATATGACACCAAATAACTTAAAGACACCCACTGTGGAAATATATACCTTCATGAACAGTCAGACAGAAATGCCCCACTGTTCCGATTCCCTGCCTTCAGCTGTGTATCAGTGTCAGTGAAAATCACGCTGAGCATACAATGTGACCGTAAATTGCTTATGTTATTTTAAATATGTGTTTACTTAGCATTTTTCTATTGCTGTCTCTTGTGCTACCAGAGCCCTGAAATGAGTCCACAAATAATATACCATACAAGGTATTTTGCTGGAATAATACCTATTTGGAAAGTTTCAAGTCAGTGCGATTACTTAACAGATTAATAAACTGTCGGTGATTATTGTGTGTGTGTGCACACAACAGTGAGGTTATTAGTGCCCTTTCTAAAAGTCTTAGATGAATAAGAGCAAGGCATGTAAAACTAGAAATACATAATAATGGTTATCCTTTAAAATCATATCACTTTCATTCACATTCACCTATCCAGTCATACGCAACCATGTCATATTTATCATGCTAACTGATTCTTCCTTCGCTTCTTGGTAGAACAACATAATAATAAATGAAAAGTACTATATTGTGTATGTTCTACAGAATTGATTTACTCAACTTACAAGGGTCATCATCAGACTTTAACTGACTATTGTGTTCAAAGAAGCTACAATGTTTGTAAATAATATTGGAAAAGATGTTTCACATCTAGACTGATGTACAAACACCCAGTAGGTGTTATCTTCAGTAGTGTGGAGGTAATGCAAAATAAAAGGTAAAAAGTTGAACAAAAAATAAATATAAATGGAGTAAACCAAGGAAAACATTAACAACAAAAAAAATGGCTCTGAGCACTCTGGGACTCAACATCTTAAGTCATAAGTCCCCTAGAACTTAGAACTACTTAAACCTAACTAACCTAAGGACATCACACACACCCATGCCCGAGGCAGGAGTCGAACCTGCGACCGTAGCAGTCCCGTGGTTCCAGACTGCAGCGCCAGAACCGCACGGCCACCGCGGCCGGCAAAAACATTAACACTAAACTCCTAAATCAGTGCCTATGTAACAGTTTACTTTAAATTAGCAATCCCAATGAAACAAAGTTAGTACTTGACAAGACTATTTAAGAACTATTACATATGGAAAGTGATACGGAAACCAATTAAAAGAACGAGTTAAGAAGTCTGATGACATAAGAGAGGAAATCACAATAAAATAAAAATAAATCAGTAAATACAGTAAAATGGTAGAATAGGAAGGAACAGACTATGTGGGAGCTAATGGAAAACTTGGAGGATCACATGAATTGGGAAGTATTAATCTGTGTTTGGTCATTTGAAATTTATTCATGACTATGTACTAGATGTTTGTTGATTTCCAAAGCTTCCAATAGGTTGAGTTTTTGGCCTTTGTTTGCTAAGTGAAGGACTGGCTATTGGCTCTGGCTCTGGCTCTTACTCCGTACATGCTCAGCAAATGTGAAATCATAAAATCTATAAAAAGGGTAGAAAACCGGATGCACAAAATTACTGGCCAATTACACTGACATTGATCTGTTGTAGAATCATGGAACATATTTTGTGTTCAGACACAATGACATTTCTAGACTCTGAGAAGCTCATTTGCAGAAACCAGCATGGTTTTAGGAAATAGCGGTCATGCCAGACACAGCTGGCCCCCTTTGTGCATGATATACAATGGGCTCTAGATACCGGCTCCCAGGTTGATGCCATATTTTTCGACTTTCGAAAGGCGTTCGACTCAATTCTGCACTGTCATTTGCTCCAAAAAGGATGTGCTTACGTTCTATCTGATGACATATGCAGTTGGATAGAAAGTTTTTTAACAGACAGGGAGCAGTATGTTGTCCTGAAAGGGGTGACTTCAACAGCAGCAAGCGTAACTTCAGGTGTGCCCCAGGGCAGCATAATAGATCTGCTGCTTTTCACGATTTACATAAACAATCTGATTGATGGTATTGACAGCATATTAAAGTTGTGAACAAATCAATGAGGATTTGCAGAAAATTAATGTGTGGTGTAATGACTGGCAGTTATCTCTCAATATTAGGAAGTGTAACCACTGCGTATAAAAAGGCGAAAACCCCCATTAATGTACAAGTACAAAATAAATGCCCAGTCTTTGGAAGCGGTAACATCCGTCAAGTATCTGGGTGTGACTATTCAAAATGATCTCATATGGAATGATCAGATTACACAAGTAACGGGTAAGGCAAACACTAGATTGCGGTTTATTGATAGAACCCTGAAGTGATGCAGTCCTTCAAGAAAGGAAATAGCTTATAATACATTAGTTCGTCCAGTCTTAGAGCATTGTTCGTCTGTATGGGACCCTTACCAGTTGGGTCTGATTCAAGAGATTGAGAAGGTCCAAAGAAGAGTGGCAAGATTTGTGACTGGTACATTTAGCCATCATGAGAGTGTTACAGATCTCATAGAAAGATTGAAGTGGAACACACTTGCAGATAGACAGCGTGCTAAACGGAAGGGGCTGGTCACTAAATTTTGAAATCCGATCGTCACCGAGGATGTGGAGCATATATTCTTACCACCAACTTTCAAATCGCGCAATGATCACCATTCAAAGGTAAGGGAAATTAGAGCTTGTACTGAGGCGATCAGACAGTCGTTTTTCCCTCGTGCGATCCGCGAGTGGACCAGGGGGGGGGGGGGGGGGGAAATATGACTTTGGCGTGAATTGTGCCCTCCTCCACACACCGCTTGGTGGCTAGCGGAGTATATATGTAGATGTAAATGTAAAACATCTATGTTCGTGTTCAGCCAGCCTAGTTGCTATGTCTCTGCCTGACTGGTCAGCATAAAACTTATCACAATCGCGACACACAATTTTGTACATCCCGCTGTTGGCTAGAATTGGGTCTTACCTTTGTAATTGAAAATATACTGTGCTGCGGTGGCTTTCACATAGTAGGAAACCCTTTAGTTATAGGATTTTAGTGTTTTTTTCAACACTGTGTGGTATCTGTTCTTGGTATAGTATCGTACACCACATCCTCCAACAGCAGAAGGAGCAGTATTGGGAGCGAGGGGGAGGGGGGGGGGGTATAATTTTCAATTGTTTCCTGTGCATGATTGGTCAATCAGAACACATTGTAGCCATTGGTTGAGGCAGGAAATCTTCTTGTGTCTAATTCTGCTTTATACTATGTCTTTAGTTTTAGTTTTTCTATAAAATTTGAAACAATGTATATGTGTACTTATGTCAGTGGTTATATCTATGTAGCTTATGGATTTGTTGCCAATATCCATTGTGAACTGAATATTTTTATGTTGACCATTAAGTTATGGAAAAAGTGTTGATCTGTTGCCTAGTACCAGTCCACATGTAGAGCACACTATCTACGTACCTGGACTAGTATTTAATATTTGCACTCAAAGGTTCCTTATTCAAAAACATGTTGTTCACAATAGCCCTTGGATATTTCAGCCAAAAGGGGGACCCTATAGCAAGTGGCCAGTCTCAAGTCATTCAAATCCACAGCATTGACATTAGAACATACATCAACTCTGTCAGAAAATCAACACATTCCCATACTGATATGTTGGAAAACAAACTGCGGATGTCAGGGGATACTAATTTAGCGTTGTGTGAGACAGATAGATCTTTTATCTTATTTATAAGGTCCACTGATTTTGAAATACTATGCATTGATTTGAATTTAGTTTTGTTTTAATTAAAGTTTCCAATTTACTAGCCAATTCGTACGATGGGGGAGTGAATAATGGTACAACTGGATGTATGTGTACGCCTTGCTCATGTAATTTAGGAAGCCCATACATCTGTAACATTTCCTCATGGCCTGCTCTCTGAAGGAGAACACCATACTCCTCTTGGGTGGCTAAAAATAAAATAAGTAGTAACATCAAGGTCCCAACAGGAGAAGTGATGTATACAATCCCTATGTAACATTGTACATTAGCAGGGTAGTCAGCCACCACACTTTCTCCACCTGTAACCTAATTGATTTTACCTGCAGTGCAGCAACCTGTGTGTTTTTCATCAGTGTGTGAATTCTATACCTCTACAATATAAGAAGGATAATGTGGGGAAGTGAAGGTTTGTCACTATTAAACAAAATAACAAAGTTCTGGGAAAAATTACATGTATTCTTGAAGTGGGTTGACCTCTGTAAAACCTTCTTACAACGTTTTTAAAAGCCCCATCACTTCCATACTATGTGACTCAGGATCCACTATGGTGGTGACCATGCAGTTATGCCCTTCTATGTGATGCTTATGCCAGTGATGCAACCATCCATACAGTTGAGCAATATGCTCTTACCACCATGCATGTCTTCCATTATCACATCACAGGTTAGGCTAGACTTCAATTTTTGCTGGTGACTGCAGGTGTTTTCCATGTATAGGCTTGCAGAGAAGTTTTTCCTACACCAGAACCGGAAAATCTTTCTTTCGATGGCTTACTGGTGGCCCTTAACAAATACCGCACACAGTGTAAACAACAGCAAAGCAGTGCTCAAATGAGGCAAAGCTGTCCATGCTGCACTATAGCTCTCATGTGTAGCTCTTGTTCTTCATGTTAGGCTACTATTTATCATTGTAAGAAGCAAGGACACATGCAATTGGTCTCCTTACAGCGTGAAAAAGACCATCACTCTGCCTTGGAATTGTGATCGCAAACTTCCCAGTGTGTACACAGTGTGTCACACAAACTACTAGTGCATGCGACGTGTGACTCGGGACACTTTGCTTCTGTACAGTGCCGGGACAATAAATTGTTTGAGCATGTGAATATTGCTGGGCACAATGTACGATTGCAATTAGATACTGGTTCTTCATTTTCGTTGTTAAATTGTAGCACATACGACTTGCTAGACAGACCATATTTGCAAAAGTTGATTGATACGCTCACAGCATACAATGGTTATGGCATTCCAGTGCTTGGTGTTTGCAGTCTTCCTGCTTCTTATTAGGGACACACCCAAGACAGTGACATTTACCATTCCCCATTCACATGATAGTGCAAACATTTGCAGACTTGATTATTTTGATTTGTTTGGACTTTGGATTCGGAACAATGTACTTTCTGTTAGTTATTTTGCACCTAATGATAGTGTGAACTAACTCTGTGTAGGCTTCCAATCATTGTTTTCTTACAGACTAGAAAAATTTAACAACTTTGTCACACACATTATAATGAAAGACGATGTGTGCCCACCCTTTTGCAATGCTCACCCTGTTCCGCAAGCACTTCACAAATAAGTTGCACAAGAACTTCAAGCATTGCAAGACAATTGCAATGGTTGCTGCCAGCCAATGGGCATCACCGACTCTAATTTTAAAGAAACCTTCTGGCTGACACTGTTTGTGTGCTGATATCAGAAGAACTGATGGACAAGCTGGAGTTGGATGCTTCTTTTCAAAGAATGTCTTGTGCGATGCTTATTTGCAGTTCCCACTTGATCAGCAGTCGCAGCAAGTACTTGTTATCAGCACTCATCTTGACTTGTTTAAGTTTTTGCGTTTGCCGTTTGGCAACAGTGCCCTCTTTTCTATCCATCTTGACAATATTGTCACGTCTGGTTGCATGCTGATGAACATTTGCAAACCTTCAGAGCCCTCATCCAGGGCGCAGGGCTCAAGTGTAATATGGACAAATGTATATTCTTTCAGTCTGAACTAAAGTACCTTAGTCGTGTCATCAATTCACAGGAAGTTCATCCCCTCCAACAATCACACTTGCAGGTCATTCAAGAGCTTCCTCTCCCCCCCCCCCCCCCCCCCCCTGCACAATGTACATAGTTTGCAATCTGAATGCTATTCAAATCATGGCCCCTTGCATTAGCTCCATCAAAAGAACATTCCTTTTGTTTGGTGGAAGGATTGTCAGGACGCCTTTCAAATGTTGAAAGATGTTTTGTTTCACGATCATTGTATTACACATTCTGACGTGATAAAGCATGTTGTTTCAGCTGTTGATGCCTCTTTCCCATCCCTTCACTGTCTACCACATCCTCCCTACACCCCATCATCATTATGGTACTCGAAGGCCCTATGTAGGTTTGGGGAGGGGGGGGGGGAGCGAAGAATGTAGTGTCATCATAAGACACCACTCGCGCGCTGGCTGCCAAAAGCCCGCTACTGTGAATGTCAGTTACCTACAGACCATGACGGCTAGTGCCAGCACGTGCAATATACGTGAATCAGGTACCATACTTCCTCTCTCTGGGAAGACTACACAACACCAGTGTCCTCTCCAGTGCTGGCATAAAGGATGCCGATGACAATGTTCGAGGACCAGTTTGTAAGCGCAGATCGTCATCCCAGGTTGTCAGCTCACCTCCAAGGGACAACAGCTGCCAACATCATACACTGAAGCATCAAAGAAACTGGTAAAGGCATGCTTATTCACATAAAGAGAGATGTAAACAGGGAGAATACGCCGCTGTGGTCGGCAATGCCTGTATAAGACAACAAGTGTCTGGTGCAGTTGTTAGATTGGTTACTGCTGCTACAATGGCAGGTTATCAAAATTTAAGTGAATCTGAACCTGGTTTTTAGTCGGCGCATGAGCGATGTGACGCAGAATATCTGAGGTAGCGATGAAGCGGAAATTTTCTCATACAACCATTTCAAGAATGTACCGTAAGTGTCAGGAATCCGGTAAAACATCGAATCTCCGACATTGCTGTGGTCGGAAAAAGATTCTGCAAGAATGGAGCCAACAACGACCAAAGAGAATCGTTCGACGTGACAGAAGTACAACCCTTCCGCAAATTGCTGCAGATTTCAATACTGGGCCATCAACAAGTGTCAGCGTGCGAACCATTCAATGAAGCGTCATCGATACAGGCTTTCAGAGCCAAAGGCCCACTCATGTACCCTTGATGACTGCACGACACAAAGCTTTACGCCTCGCCTGGGCCCATCAACACCAACATTGGACTGTTGATGACTGGAAACATGTTGCCTGGTCAGACAAGTCTTGATCCAAATTGTATTGAGTGGGTGGACGTACAAGGCTATGGAGACAACCTCATGAATCCATGGACCCTGCATGTCAGAAGGGGCTGTTCAAGCTGGTGGAGGCTCTGAAATGAAGTGGGGCGTGTGCAGTTGGTGTCTAGATACGACTCTGACAGGTGACATGTACTTAAGCATCCTGTCTGATCACCTGCCTCCATTCATGTCCATTGTGCATTTCAACAGACTTGGGCACTTCCAGCAGGACAATGTGACACCTCACAAATCTAGAATTGCTAGGGTGGTTCCAGGAACACTCTTCTGAGTTCAAACACTTCCACTGGTCACAAAACTCCCCAGACATGAACATTATTGAGCATATCTGGGATGCCTTGCAACATGTTATTCAGAAGAGATCTCCACCCCCTCCTCATACTCTTAGGGATTTGTGGACAGCCCTGCAGGAGTCATGGTGTCAGTTCCCTCCAGCACTACTTCAGACATTAGTCGAGTCCATGCACATTGTGTTGTGGCACTTCAGTGTGCTCGTGGGGACCCCACATGATATTAGGCAGGTGTAACAGTTTTTTGGCTCTTCAGTGTAGTGAGTTTGGTCTGTGAGAACCTGCACAGCTGGAAAGATAGTTTACTACTGAGTTGGCAAAAGACTTAATTGAGAAGTTGGAAATGCTTGTTACGTTCTACTGACTCCTTCTCAGAGATTGAAGTGGCCGTGCGGTTAAAGGCGCTGCAGTCTGGAACCGCAAGACTGCTACGGTCGCAGGTTCGAATCCTGCCTCGGGCATGGATGTTTGTGATGTCCTTAGGTTAGTTAAGTTTAACTAGTTCTAAGTTCTAGGGGACTAATGACCTCAGCAGTTGAGTCCCATAGTGCTCAGAGCCATTTGAACCATTTTTTTTCTCAAAGATTATTCAGTTGTAGCACTATCTATTGACATTCTGCAGTGTGCTACCCTGGTGTTTCTCCACTTCCTAGTCTATGAGTTCCTGTTGTGATAACATGAGATACAACACAAATTTTCTTCAAAAGGTACAATAGATGTTTTGTTGTTACACAACATACGACAATAACAACAACTGTTTCATCACTAAAAATAGACAGTTCATCATCTTAAATATAATTTTCTTTCAATTTGTAACATGTAGTTGAGTTTGCCATGAGAAATGACTCTCCATCAAGAATATAAACTTGAAAATATCTTCCAAATGTTGTTTGAGATACAGTTCACACTATTGTCAAAGGGATACACATTTCTTTGTATATACACACAGGCTGTGGAGCTGTCTACACAACTGTTCACATATAATGACTGAATGATGCAATGTTTCCCTTCTTCTGCAGTGCTGATTAACTACATAAAACTCATATAGCACATAAAAAATACTGCAGAAATATTCTTTGCTTATCAAACAACTTCTTGGAGGCATTTTCACATCACTGCTTATAGAACTGAGAGAAAATCGTGCTAACTTTTTTAAATTATTTCCACACAAATTCGCTTTATCAATTCGCAGTACGCTGTGTTCTTCTTGCTCCAGAGTTTGAAGTGATTTTCCTTCCCTTAAATTATTTTTGATTATCCATACCCTGGTGAAGGAATTCCAACAAATTCTGAATTTTTGGTGAACATCCTTCAAAACTCTACATATATTACTGTTCATTTCACATTACTGCAAACACCTAAAATTCAGACTGTAGTGCCTCGAGAATTTCGGGGTAAATTCTAGAGACCCTCGTATTTCCACCATCTCAAACAGGTGTTATTTTAGAGATGAGTGTGGTAAAGTAGAACTGTGTCTACTGCACCACAATTATGTGTGTGCAGGATGGATGTGGATCGGACAGATGATCGGTGCGGGCAGGTAGTCGCCGAGCCAAGTTACATGTCCAGCACAAGGAGTACCGAGACGGTGCGACGTCGTACATTATTGTGTGAACATTTGAATGTTGTTAAAAAAAGAGAATTATTCATTCATTCTCTTACTTTTGAAAGGTACGGACAGTTGTCTTGTTAAACTGGAGATAATTTTGAAAGTGTATTTATTGAAAAAGCAATTGTTTCCGACGTTAAGAAGATGTACGGGAACTTACTAAATGTCAATATTCATTTGTCAAAGGATCGAGAGAATCTCAGTGTGTATAGTTGCTTTGCCCACTTGAAGTGTACAATAGCTGTTGCGTAATTGATCGATTAACTGCTAAAGTAAATCGTCACGTTAAAACCGCCAGAATGTGGTGAGCAAAGTGAGCAGGACACGAAAAGGAGGAATTTTTTGAAGAAGATTGAGATGAGAGTTGCCATAGCAACATATAATAACAAGACGAAAAGATTGGTCTGCAAGATTCACTTAAGATGATTTGGTTGTGTGGAGGAAGCAATTCTCCCAAACACAGTAACCTGCCGACACCGACGCAGTAACCAGCTGATGCAGTCGCAGTAACCCGCCATCGTTACTGATTGCTGACTTCATGCCTGCCGACGCTGTGACCAACATTTGACGCTGCTGGCGCCCGTGTGGTTCACCAGTGCCGTTTCTACACCTCACCGATGCAGCCTACAAACCTATGCCGGGTGAGCTCAAGATAATAACTATGTGAATGTAAACTGGGGTGGTCATTATTCACAGAGGTGATTTTTTTTAACGATCACAAGATCCAAAAAAATAGGACTATGGAGAAGGAACAACCACCTCCAGAAACTGTAGAAGTAGCCATGGCGATGACAGTGGCTAAGGTCATGCCAGACTGGACTGAAGTAGTTAATTTAATTAAAGGACTAAGTCTTTAGTTAAATACCGAATTACATGCTCAGAATGCTTTGTTAAGTGAAAAAATAGACGGGCAAAGTGTAGCCGCCACTGCTCAAATTGACTTTTTGAGAAATGAAATAAGTACTACTTTAAGTGAAAAGTTAGAAGCACAGGGTGTAACTTCAATTGCTCAAATTTCTACTTTAAGGAACGAATTAAGTGATCCTTTAAATCAAAAACTAGAAGCACAGAGTGAAGCTTTTGAAAAACTAGAAGCACAGGGAGAGGCTTTAAATTCTAAATTTGAAGTGTTAAATGATAAAGTGTAAAATTTATTAATACATTTAAAAAATGAATTAAGTAATTCTTTCACTGTACAAATGAAGCAAATGTTTACGGACTGTAACAAAAAGCAGGGTGATCAATTTCAGAAGCTGACCCAGAAATTAGAATTTGATATTGAGGACAAGTGTACCAATATAGAGTCTGAATTTAATGAGAAGTTAGGGTAATTTCAAAGTGTGTGTAATGTCACAATCGATGCAGTGAAACAGAGATTACATACCTTAAAAGATACTATTGAAAGACAAGACACACTGATCCCTATTGTCCAATCGCAAATTGCAGAGGTCAACACTTGTGTAGATGCTGTAGAGAGAAATTTTAATGTAAAGCTGGCAACCTCAGGCACCATAAATATAAGCGGTCTGGAGGAACAGGTAGAGGAATTAATCAATCAGAAAGTTGCAGAAAGGGTAAACACAGACAACGCTCCACCACATTTAGCGTTGGAACTTGATGATATTAAAGAAGGCATAGGCGATTTGTGGAAGCAATTTAAACTTATTCAGATAGAGAAGGTGGTAGCTTCACAGAATGTAGTGTTGACTAGTAAACTGGTAATTGTTTTGTTGAGGGGAGACTTTCAAACAAAATGTAATGAGAAGTGTTGGTCTGCACTTGCTCAAGTGAGGTTAAGAGCAGATCCATGGGATTCGGGTGGAGTCACATTATTTCTCAGGGACGTTAACATTCTGTGTTAACGGGTGGAGTGACGACCGTCAGATCCAGAGTTGGGTTCAGTGTTACTTCCGTATTCATTTTCCTACTTCGAATTCTCTTCAAGTCTTATACTATCCTGTATTCTGTTTTCTTCCTCTTATACTGTCATATAGTTTAGTACTTGGGCATACTCATCTAGATGTTGCGGACGAGCAGGGTTGATATCAAGGTCATACTGCTTTGTGTGGAGGTAGTAGTAAGTGATCTTGTCAATATACACAGTCTTACTTGTTTTACGGGCGCTGTGATTCCCCGTTGTATATTCCATGATGAATTGGGTTGTTATATCGTAATATATCATAATATGTGAACTGACAGCATGCTCTGCTCTAGTCTTGATGTAAAGGTGAGCTGACAGCATGCTCCGCTCTAGTCCTGATGTAAAAGTGAGTTGACAGCGTGCTCCGCTCTAGTCATCAAGGATCTTGAGTCCGATCATAGTTAGGTTTTATTTTTGCCTAAAGTAGTCTTTGAACGTAATCTCTTCACCAGTTTTCCACATGAACCTGTGTGCAGAGGTATTCATGGATGGCAACGGAAAAAAAAAAATTATACCCGCTGGAACGTCCTCCTCGTTTATTCCAGGACCGCCATTGCTTGTCTTCGTGACTGGTCCTGGAGTCTCGTTTGTAGTGTTGACAGCAGCCGACGCAGTCTCCACGGATTGTTAGGTCATGTTTTTGCCTAACCGGCCCATCTCTCCCACCATTCATGTGTAGTTAGTTCACATTTTTGCCTAGCCAACCAACATATAGTTAGGTCTGATTCAGACCTAAAGTATTGGAGGATATGATATAATATGAATGTTTCTATATTTGCAATGATATGCTACCTAGTTTTTTTACTTACTACTGAATATTTTATATCCTTTGTGAAAAATGATGTGAATGATACGATACAGGGTAAGAGGAATAGTGAGATATTTGTGATAGTATGATACATAGTTTCTGCTTGTCCACAGCTCGTGGTGTCGCGGTAGCGTTCTTGCGTCCCGAGCACGGGGTCCCGGGTTCAATTCCCGGCGGGGTCAGGAATTTTCACCTGCCTCGAGATGACTGGGTGTTGTTGTGTCGTCTTCATCATCATCGTTCATCCCCATTACAGTCGGAGGAAGGCAATGGCAAACCACCTCCACTACGGCCTTGCCTAGTACGGCGGTGCGGGTTTCCCGCATCGTTCCCCAATGCTCTGTTACGGAGTATGGGACTTGATCATCATCATAATCAGTTTCTGCTTAGGATGATATGATACAAGATTTCTACTTATGATGAATGATACATAGTTTTCTACTTATTATGGAATGATTTATACCTTTTGTGAAATGTGAGGAAGGGTTTATTGCCGTTCCATAGGAGCTGATAAGATCTTTCTTCAGGGACTTCAGAGGTGAAAGTGAGAATGTCTGTTCTGCAGGAGATGTTTAACATCACACCTTCGCCAGCTTCTGACTCAAGTACCGGCAAAGTGGGGATCCTGGGGAATGGGAGTGGGAAGGGTTTTCTGTCTTTGGGGCTACCTTCTTTCTCTTCTTAAATCTTAGCAACCATTTCTACTTTTTCATTTCTTACTTCTCTTTTGAGTACCATTCTATCTTTTCCTCTGTCCACATGCACACACTTCTATCGCTGAAGTCCTTCTCAATTCCCGTGGCTTTCTATAACGTTCAACTTATTTTCCATAAGCTGGCCAAAGAATCAGGCTACAAGCCTACCCACATGCATACACACAATGAAACACAAAGACACAAACAGGAAGAGTACAGTTTAAGATAATGTGGAAACTGTCGTGTTGGAGGGAGAAAAGTGTGCACATAGTGGTAAGTAAGCACACCTGGTTATGTGATGTGACTGTTCCACATCACGTAAAGATATGAGGGATAGAGTATTTATGGTTGTTTTGTTGTTGTTGTGGTCTTCAGTCCTGAGACTGGTTTGATGCAGCTCTCCATGCTACTCTGTCCTGTGCAAGCTTCTTCATCTCCCAGTACCTACTGCAGCCTTCATCCTTCTGAATATGCTTAGTGTATTCATCTATTAGTCTCCCTCTACGATTTTTACCCTCCACGCTGCCCTCCAGTACCAAATTGGTGATCCCTTGATGCCTCAGAACATGTACTACCAACCGATCCCTCCTTCTAGTCAAGTTGTGCCACAAACTCCTCTTCTCCCCAATTCTATTCAATACCTCCTCATTAGTTATGTTATCTACCCATCTAATCATCAGCATTCTTCTGTAGCACCACATTTCGAAAGCTTCTATTCTCTTCTTGTCTAAACTATTTATCGTCCATGTTTCACTTCCGTACATGGCTACACTCCATACAAATACTTTCAGAAATGACTTCCTGACACTTAAATCAATATTCGACGTTAGCCAATTTCTCTTCTTCAGAAACGCTTTCCTTGCCATTGCCAGTCTACATTTTATATCCTCTCTACTTCGACCATCATCAGTTATTTTGCTCCCCAAATAGCAAAGTGTCTCATTTCCTAATCTAATTCCCTCAGCATCGCCCGATTTAATTCGACTTATTTATGGTTACGATCACGGTATTACACTAGTACATGTATATGAGAGGAGAAGGAACATATTGTGGGTCGTTATGCTACATCGTATACTTAAGTGGACAGAATTGGTTTCAGTCTACCGACTATTCTGACAAATTGTAGGATAATGGGACATCTACATCTACGTGATTATTCTGCTATTCACAATAAAGTGCCTGGAAGAGGGTTCAATGATCCACCTTCAAGCTGTCTCTCTACCATTCCACTCTTGTACGGCATGCGGGAAAAACGAGCATTTAAATTTTTCTGTGCTTGCCCTGATTTCTCTAATTCTATCCTGATGATCATTTCTCCCTATGTAGGTGGGTGCCAACAGAATGTTTTCGCAATCGGAGGAGAAAACTGGTGATTGAAATTTCATGAGAAGATCCCATCGCAACGAAAAACGCCTTTGTTTTAATGATTGCCACTCCAATGTGACACTATCTCCCCTACTTGGCGATAATACAAAACGAGCTGCCCTTCTTTGTACTTTTTCGATGTCATCTGTCAGTCCCACCTGAAGCGGATCCCACACCGCACAGCAGTACTCCAGAATAGGGCGGACAAGCGGGGTGTAGGCAGTCTCTTTAGTAGACCTGTTGCACCTTCTAAGTGTTCTGCCAATGAAACGCAGTCTTTGGTTTGCTCTATCCATAATATTATCTATGTGATCGTTGAAATTTAGGTTATTTGTAATTGTAATCCCTAAGTATTTAATTGAATTTACCGCCTTCAGATTTGTGTGACTTATCGCGTGATAGAAATTTATCTGAGTTCTTTTAGTACTCATGTGAATAACTTTTCCTTATTCAGGGTCAATTGCCACATTTTGCAAGTCGTTTTGATCATCTGATGACTTTACAAGACGGTAAATGACAGCATCATCTGCAAACAATCTAAGACGGCTACTCAGATTATCTCCTATGTCATTAATATAGATCAGGAACAATAGAGCGTCTATAATACTTCCTTGGGGAACGCCGGATATTAGTTCTGACTTTCCATCTATTACTATGAACTGTGACCTTTCTGATAGGAAATCACGAATCCAGTCGCACAACTGAGGCGATACTCTGTAGGCACACAGTTTGGTTAGAAGACGCTTGTGAGGAACGGTGTCGAAAGCCTTCTGGAAATTTAAAAATATGGAATCAATTTGACATCCCCTGTCGATAGCACTTATTACTTCATGAGTATAAAGAGCTAGTTGTGTTTCACAAGAACAATATTTTCTGAAACCGTGCTGACTATGTGTCAATAAATCGTTTTCTTCGAGGTACTTCATAATGTTCGAATACAGTATATGTTCCAAAAGCCTACAGCAAATTGACGTTAGTGATGTAGGCCTGTAATTCAGCGGATTACTCCTACTTCCCTTTTTGGGTATCGGTGTGACTTGAGCAATTTTCCAGTCTTTAGGACTCTGCTATAGTGGCACTGTCATCAGTAACTTCACCATTATTACCACACAGTGAACGTATTGATTGCGTCTTGCCACTGGTGTGCTTTATGTATGACCAGAATCTCTTTGGGTTTTCTGACAGATTTCGATACAGAATTTCATTGTGGAAATTATTAAAAGCATCTCCCATTGAAGTACTCGCCACATTTCGAACTTCTGTAAAACTTTGCCAATCTTTGGGATTTTGCGTTCTTTTAAATTTGGCATGTTTTTTTCGTGGCTTCTTCAACAAAAATCTGACCCGTTTTGTGTACCATGGGGGATCAGTACCATCACTTATTAATTTATGTGGTATATATCTCTCAATTTCTGTTGATACTATCTCTTTGAAAACATTCCACAACTTTTCTACACTTACATGATCAGATTGGAAGGAGTGAAGACTATCTCCTAAAAAGGCATTAAGAGAAATTTTATCAGTTTTTTTATATAGATATACTTTGCGTTTCTTTTTGTTGGTTGTAGGTTTACGGTATTCAGCCTAGCAGCAACTGCCTTGTGGCCACTAATCCCCGTATTCGTCACAATACTCACTGTTTGTTCACGATAATTTGTTGCTAAAAGATCAAGTATGCTTTCGTAACCATTTACGCTTTTAGTGGGCTCATGAACTAATTGTTCAAAATAATTTTCTGAGAAAGCATTCAGTACAATTTCGGATGAAGTTTTATGCCTGCCGCCAGCTTTAAACATATAATTTTTTCAGCATATCAAGGGTAGATTAAAGTCACCACCGACTATAATTGCATGAGTGGGGTACGTATTTGAAATGAGACTCAAGTTTTCTTTGAACTGTTCAGCAATTATCTCTTCTGAGTCGGAGGGTCGGTAAAACGATCAAATTAATAGTTTAGTCCGATTGTCAGGTATAACCTCTGCCCATACTATTTCACACGAGCTATCTACTTCAATTTCACTACAAGGCAAACTACCTCTGATAGCAATAAATACTCCACCACCAAGTGTATTTAATCTATCCTTTCTGAACTCTGTTAGACCGTTAGAAAAAATTTCAGCTGAACTTATTTCTGGCTTTAGCCAGCTCTCTGTACCTACAACTATTTGAGCTTCAGTGCTTTCTATTAGGGCTTGGAGCTTAGGTTCTTTCCCAACACAGCTAAGGCAATTTACAACTACAATACTAATTGTTTCTACAACTACCTTATTGTGTTTTACTTGCCCACTTTTAGACGGACGTCCCTTCTGTAGTTCCCCCAAGACCCTCTAACCTAAAAAACCACACAGCCCTCGCTACCCGTGTAGCCACTTCCTGTGTGTAGTGGACTCGTGACCTATTAAGCGGAACCTGGAAACCCACCACCCGATGGCGCAGGTCAAGGAATCTGCAGCCTCCACAGTCACAGAACCGTCTGAGCCTCTGATTCAAACCATCCACTCGGCTCTGCACCAAAGGACCACAGTTGGTTCCATCAACGATGCTGCAGAAGGTGAGCTCCGCCTTAATCTCGGAAGCAAGACCGGCCATCTTTACCATTTCCACTAGCCGCCCGAAACCAGACAGAGTCTGCTCTGATCCAAAGCGACACACGCCATTGGTACCGACATGAGCCACCACCTGCAGTTGGCTGCACCCTGTACTCTTCATGGCATCTGGAAGCAGCATTTCCACATCCGAGGGTATAAGTAGGAGAGAGAAAGAAAGAAAGAAAGAAAGAAAGAAAGAAAGAGAGAGAGAGAGAGAGAGAGAGAGAGAGAGAGAGAGAGAGAGAGAGTGTGTGTGTGTGTGTGTGTGTGTGTGTGTGTATGTGTGTGTGTGTGTGTGTTTCCAAGTGTGGTGTCTATTGGGAACATAGGACTGGAAGAGTAATGGAGGACTCTAAAGGGTTAAAGAAAGTATTGGGAAGCGAGTGCAAGGAGTGAAGTAGGATGTTAATTTCTCTGAGAGGTATTCGAATTCTAGGGTACATAAAGATGTATGCTAGGATAATGGACTAGGAAAGAGAAGGAGGGTGCACCCAGCATTGATTGGATGGAAAAGGGCTGGTAGGCACACTCAAGAAAGGCTGACCTATACCGAGCAGGCAGGGGCACCAAGAAGGGGATTGACCTGTACCATAGTATATTAGGAATTTGTTTAAAGAAGTGTACCTACCAAAACCGGAAGGAGGAAGTGCTTTCATAGTACCAACCCATATGTGAGGTATAGGTACTGCGTCTAAAGGAAAAGGGCAGTATTGTAACAAAAGTCTCACCTTTTGTAGAGATTATTCTGGTAAGTTTGAATTCTCGTTTCCACTAACATTGTTATGTTTGTATGAAGTTACACATGTTGAAAATAACGTTATTTTCCCAGAGTTCCTCCAGATTGTAAAAGGTATTGAATAAATCCATACTTAGAGAAAGAAGTATGCGAAGTAAGGGCAAATAACAGCATACACTTAGGTAATGCACACTTGGAATTTACGATTGGAAAGGGAACAGAAAGATTCTTGTCCTTACGAAGTTTACATTGATCAAAAGATCCATGATTACAATGGTATTAACATGGGAAAGGAAAGAGACCTATATATGAAGTAACGTAACCAATGGCTAGAAAGATGTTAAATAAATAGATGGAAATGTAAAGTAATATTATATGGATACAGTATTGATGTACATAATGAACATGTATAAAATATCGTGTATTCGACCTAAGGGGAGGGAATGTAGTGCCTCAAGAATTTTGGGATAAATTCTAGAGACCCTCGTATTTCCACCGTCTCAAACACACATTATTTTAGAGATGAGGGTGGTAAAGTGGAACTGTGTCTACTACACCACAATTATGTGTGTGCAGCACATACGTGTATCAGACGGATGATCAGCGCGGGTAGGTAGTCGCCAAGGCCGCCTAAAAAGTTACACGTCCAGCACAAGGAGTAACCGAGACGGTGAGATGTCATACATTATTGTGTGAACATTTGAATGTTGTTAAAAGAAGAGAAGAGACAATTACTTATTCATTCATTCTCTTACTTTTGTAAGGTCCGGACAGTTGTCTTGTTTAACTAGGAGAGATTTGTAGACTGTATTAATGGAAAAATGAATGTGGTAGTTTCTGACAATCCGGAAGGCGTCGAGCTTACGAAAAATGTTTTAGTTGTATAAAACCTGTTATGTGTGATGAAAATACAGTGAGATTAAGTTCAAAGTATTCTCGAGTGTATGGAGTTATTTTAAAAGTATAAAAAATTCCTTCAAAGTAGCATCTTATCTTCCAAGAAGAAGTTGTGCAGGACATCACAGCCGGCTATCCTGAAAAGAAGACCAGTGAAGCAACTCCAAGTAAGTTCGATAGCCAAGGGGGAGTGTGAGTCTTGCATACCGGTACCACACTGCCACCCTTAATCTCCGGAAACCGCCAGAAGACAATTCAAAATTAATTCACTAACTTTGAATTCCTTGACCTCATTTAATTATATTTTTAAGTTTCTGTCTTTGCAATCTGTGCTTCAGTGTCCTTATTACAACAATTATTACTGAACACTCCCATTACAAATATCATTAACTACTCAACATTCAGTTCTTGCAACATTCACTCTGGACTGACAAATACAGTAAAAGGAAATATAAGGAAGCACAATATTTGTGAGAATATGAGAACAGTGAACATTTTATAATAATACTGGTTGCAAACTGTGAAGCCAAAGGATGGAATAGCAGGGTGTATACGCGGACAAGGAGAAAAAATTCCTGGATTTTTCCCAGATAAAAATACATTTTCTCCCCGGTGAAAATAATCTTTTGCCATGTTAAGTGACAGTATACTTTCCCTCGGAACTGTAAAACTTATCCTTTGATAGGATATGGTTTTATACAGCAGCGTAAAATTTCCCGGCACTTTAGAAAACGATACTCAGGGGGGGAAAAACACGTTTTGGAAAGATCTTTGATGTGTAGCAACATGTACGCTGCATATTTTCGTTTTATGAAAGTATAAATTCGAATTCCACCAACAGGATAAGTTAATGGTTTGAATTAATATACATAGAGTTGCTACAAGAAAAGCAAAGCTTTTGCATATAATATTTGTCTCGAATATTAATAAGCTGCAAGAGAAGCTAAGCTTCCACTTATAATGTTGATCTGATTAGCGCATGTTACACTTTAAGATACATCACACAAATATGCCAGCAAAATTTTTAATACCAACATAAATCTCTGATCTTCTGCGCTCGAAATTCTTCTAAATGGCTCGTCATCAAAGAGTTGATTTTTGAAAGAGACCAAACACTCTGTGATTTTCTTGCGTAAAAGGAAATTTACTTTGAAAATAACGCTTTCTGAACAACAATTCGCAATATTTTCCCGTGATCTGTTAGAAATAGATTCATTTCAGCAGTCGTCAGAGAGCGCCAGATAAGAGGCGTCACCGCGCTTGCGCATCTACGGTGATGTAGGAAGCCCGCGTGTTCATAAGTGTAAAACATTAAAAGATCTTACATTATGTCATAAAAGAAACAAGACATTAGAGGATACTCCAAGAGCGTCAGAATTTCGTGAACCATACTAAAATGCATAGTTTGCCTTACAGTGCACATTCGTATGTCCAGATTCTCAATGACATATGCCTCGACCAGATATGAAGCTTTTCAGTGTGGTTTTCGGGACGTAAATTTTCTTGGAGTACCAGTACTGTATTATCTCATGTCTGGTTCTTTATTATGGCATAATGCCACACGTGCTAGAAGATGAAAACGTGCACTTGAAATGCAGCGAACAGTTGAAACTAGTCAATAGTGTGGAATAAATTGACTGCCTCAGCAGTTGTGACGTCACGCTCATCAAAGGCAGTTTGTTGTTATGAAGCATTGCATAGTCTTCCGAAAGCCTTTGACACATTTTGCTGTTGGCAGATGCTTGTACGAGCACTGTGTTATTTTATATGGCACATTTCCTTTGCAATTTAAGTTTTATTTTCGCTTTTTTCTCTCATTCATGTTTTAGTGCTGCAGTATTATTCTGCAGTAGCGGGATACAGTAATATCCTTTGTTAGAGTATCGGTTCTTACCAGTCAAAATTACAAAAATTTAACGGAAAACTAAAACAACGAAAAATTCCCGGAATTCTAAAAAATTTCCGGATTTTTCCCGGTTTTCTCCCGGATGAAAAAATTCCTGGGTTTTTCCCAGATCTCCCGGTTGTCCCGCGTCGTATACACCCAGGAATAGTCAAAGACTACATCAAAACATTGTGGGCTGTTTCTGGCTAAAATTACTGTGGTAAAATTTGTTACCACAGTAATTGTAGCCATAAACAGCCCATAACATTTTACTATTACTGGCTCTAGTGCTACAGTTGAATTTTCTTTTTTCATAAATGAACACATTCTGTTTCATATAAAATTTCTTTACTACTGATTGAATAAATATTTTTTTGTGTACAGCAAAAATATTGTTTTATAGTCCATCATTTCATTCCAGCAACAAATGCATTTGTGTCTTGTGAACTATTAACATGAACAAAAACTGGGCACCTTTGAGTCATGGAATCAAAGTAAGTATCTCTTTGTATCAATCACACTCTTAAATGAATTACAAATCTAATGTTTGGCTCACAATGCTCCAATTAGGAAAGGCCTAGCTTTTTTCACTATATCAGTAGTTGGATCTAGTGATCTTCCAAGTCCTTCTAAAACCATAATTGCAAGGATAACTGATGAAAAACTCCCATCTAGTTTAACTTTATGATTAATCATTGTAGTAAACAAGGCCGTCATAAGTGAAGACACCTGAATCTGTAACATACAGAACCAGAATATCGTATCAGACAAATTAATTATGCGTCAATGAAAAAGAACTAACTCACTTAATAATCAACTACATAATAAAATTTCAAGAAATGCAGCAGTGTGGCCATGCTATTGTTATTCTGAATTATATTTCTCTCATTTCCGCCGAAACATACGTTACATCAAAGTTTTCAAGGGTTTTTTTTCTAATTATAATTACAAAAGCTTACGACATAATTCTGACAATTATAATGACAAATGCATTGATGACAGGAAACAGCAATAATGGCACTTTTTAACAAAGCATATTTCGCACTGAACTTATATGAGAAAACATCATTGCCTTTGCTGAGGAACTGTCATGATTTGTCCCAGTCCATTTCACAAAATGCATGTGACTGTGCATCACATCTACATATTCCTACAAACTAATTCAAGATTCTATAACACATCCAAATGGCAACCATTTTAAAACAACTGAGATCATGAAAAAGTTGGTTACACTGACCAACAAAAGCTCTATTTCTAGCTTTACAATCTTCTTTCAATTAACTCACTGCTAATTTCACAATTTTGGTATCACTGCATTGACTGACTGACTATAACTTTATGATGTTTTATGACTTTCCACAACTGCTGCAGCTTCCAAAATATTCAGAACCTCTACAACACAAACATTAAGCAAAACCCAAAATTGGGCCAAGTCTAGCCAATCCCATTTGCACAAAAAAAGATCTGCAGAAGCACAAAGGCCTACAATAATGAAGGTTTAATCATACTAACTCTATTGTCATTATGAAAAGTCGTAAATGAACATTGTAGATCTGTGAAGTCAATGCAGTCACAAAAATAGATCTTTTTCAGAGTGTCCTCCCCCCCCCCCCCCCAAATGGGTGCTGGGGGGGGGGGTTCTTTACACATCAAGAGACTACATCTACATCTACATCTATACTCCGCGAGCCACCTTACGGTGTGTGGCGGAGGGTACTTATTGTACCACTATCTGATCCCCCCTTCCCTGTTCCATTCACGAATTGTGCGTGGAAAGAACGACTGCTTGTAAGTCTCCGTATTTGCTCTAATTTCTCGGATCTTTTCGTTGTGATCATTACGCGAGATATATGTGGGCGGTAGTAATATGTTGCCCATCTCTTCCCGGAATGTGCTCTCTCGTAATTTCGATAATAAACCTCTCCGTATTGCGTAACGCCTTTCTTGAAGTGTCCGCCACTGGAGCTTGTTCAGCATCTCCGTAACGCTCTCGCGCTGACTAAATGTCCCCATGACGAATCGCGCTGCTTTTCGCTGGATCATGTCTATCTCTTCTATTAATCCAACCTGGTAAGGGTCCCATACTGATGAGCAATACTCAAGAATCGGACGAACAAGCGTTTTGTAAGCTACTTCTTTCGTCGATGAGTCACATTTTCTTAGAATTCTTCCTATGAATCTCAACCTGGCGCCTGCTTTTCCCACTATTTGTTTTATGTGATCATTCCACTTCAGATCGCTCCGGATAGTAACTCCTAAGTATTTTACGGTCGTTACCGCTTCCAATGATTTACCACCTATGGCATAATCGTACTGGAATGGATTTATGCCCCTATGTATGCGCATTATATTACATTTATCTACGTTTAGGGAAAGCTGCCAGCTGTCGCACCATGCATTAATCCTCTGCAGGTCCTCCTGGAGTATGTACGAGTCTTCTGATGTTGCTACTTTCTTGTAGACAACCGTGTCATCTGCAAATAGCCTCACGGAGCTACCGATGTTGTCAACTAAGTCATTTATGTATATTGTAAACAATAAAGGTCCTATCACGCTTCCCTGCGGTACTCCCGAAATTACCTCTACATCTGCAGATTTTGAACCGTTAAGAATGACATGTTGTGTTCTTTCTTCTAGGAAATCCTGAATCCAATCACAAACCTGGTCCGATATTCCGTAAGCTCATATTTTTTTCACTAAACGTAAGTGCGGAACCGTATCAAATGCCTTCCTGAAGTCCAGGAATACGGCATCAATCTGCTCGCCAGTGTCTACGGCACTGTGAATTTCTTGAGCAAATAGGGCGAGCTGAGTTTCACATGATCTCTGTTTGCGGAATCCATGTTGGTTATGATGAAGGAGATTTGTATTATCTAAGAACGTCATAATACGAGAACACAAAACATGTTCCATTATTCTACAACAGATTGACGTAAGCGAAATAGGCCTATAATTATTCGCATCTGATTTATGACCCTTCTTGAAAATGGGAACGACCTGCGCTTTCTTCCAGTCGCTAGGTACTTTACGTTCTTCCAGCGATCTACGATAAATTGCTGATAGAAAGGGGGCAAGTTCTTTAGCATAATCACTGTAGAATCTTAAGGGTATCTCGTCTGGTCCGGATGCTTTTCCGCTACTAAGTGATAGCAGTTGTTTTTCAATTCCGATATCGTTTATTTCAATATTTTCCATTTTGGCGTCCGTGCGACGGCTGAAGTCAGGGACCGTGTTACGATTTTCCGCAGTGAAACAGTTTCGGAACACTGAATTCAGTATTTCTGCCTTTCTTCGGTCGTCCTCTGTTTCGGTTCCATCGTGGTCAACGAGTGACTGAATAGGGGATTTAGATCCGCTTACCGATTTTACATATGACCAAAACTTTTTAGGGTTCTTGTTTAGATTGTTTGCCAATGTTTTATGTTCGAATTCGTTGAATGCTTCTCTCATTGCTCTCTTTACGCTCTTTTTCGCTTCGTTCAGCTTTTCCTTATCAGCTATGATTCGACTACTCTTAAACCTATGATGAAGCTTTCTTTGTTTCCGTAGTACCTTTCGTACATGATTGTTATACCACGGTGGATCTTTCCCCTCGCTTTGGACCTTAGTCGGTACGAACTTATCTAAGGCGTACTGGACGATGTTTCTGAATTTTTTCCATTTTTGTTCCACATCCTCTTCCTCAGAAATGAACGTTTGATGGTGGTCACTCAGATATTCTGCGATTTGTGCCCTATCACTCTTGTTAAGCAAATATATTTTCCTTCCTTTCTTGGCATTTCTTATTACACTTGTAGTCATTGATGCAACCACTGACTTATGATCACTGATACCCTCTTCTACATTCACGGAGTCGAAAAGTTCCGGTCTATTTGTTGCTATGAGGTCTAAAACGTTAGCTTCACGAGTTGGTTCTCTAACTATCTGCTCGAAGTAATTCTCGGACAAGGCAGTCAGGATAATGTCACAAGAGTCTCTGTCCCTGGCTCCAGTTCTGATTGTGTGACTATCCCATTCTATACCTGGTAGATTGAAGTCTCCCCCTATTACAATAGTATGATCACGAAACTTCTTCACGACGTTCTGCAGGTTCTCTCTGAGGCACTCAACTACTACGGTTGCTGATGCAGGTGGTCTATAGAAGCATCCGACTATCATATCTGACCCACCTTTGATACTTAACTTAACCCAGATTATTTCACATTCGCATTCGCTAATAACTTCACTGGATATTATTGAATTCTTTACTGCTATAAATACTCCTCCACCATTGGCGTTTATCCTATCCTTGCGGTATATATTCCATTCTGTGTCTAGGATTTCGTTACTGTTCACTTCCGGTTTTAACCAACTTTCCGTTCCTAATACTATATGCGCACTATTTCCTTCAATAAGAGATACTAATTCAGGAACCTTGCCCTGGATACTCCTGCAGTTTACCAATATTACGTTAACTTTTCCTGTTTTTGGTCTCTGAGGACGGACATTCTTTATCAACGATGATAATGTCCTCTCTGGTAAGCCGTGAGGTATTTTATCGTTTCGCCCAAGGGGGGGTCCCTCTAACCTAAAAAACCCCCGTGTGCACGCCACACGTACTCTGCTACCCTAGTAGCTGCTTCCGGTGTGTAGTGCACGCCTGACCTGTCTAGGGGGGCCCTACAGTTCTCCACCCAATAACGGAGGTCGATGAATTTGCAACCATTATAGTCGCAGAGTCGTCTGAGCCTCTGGTTTAGACCCTCCACACGGCTCCAAACCAGAGGACCGCGATCGACTCTGGGCACTATGCTGCAGATATTAAGCTCAGCTTGCACTCCGCGTGCGATGCTGGTTGTCTTCACCAAATCAGCCAGCCGCCGGAAGGAACCAAGGATGGCCTCAGAACCCAAGCGGCAGGCGTCATTCGTTCCGACATGTGCTACTATCTGCAGCCGGTCACACCCAGTGCGTTCAATAGCTGCCGGAAGGGCCTCCTCCACATTACGGACGAGACCCCCCGGCAAGCACACCGAGTGCACACTGGCATTCTTCCCCGACCTACCCGCTATTTTCCTGAGGGGCTCCATAACCCGCCTAACGTTGGAGCTCCCTATAACTAATAGGCCCGCCCTCTGTGACTGTCGGGACCTTGCCGGAGAATCGGCCACTGGCCCAACAGGCGAGGCACCCTGTGGTGGCTCGGAAACGATGTCATCACCACTAGGAAGCACCCCGTACCTGTTGGAAAGGGGTAAGGCAGCTGCCACGCGGCCAGATCCCACCTTCGCCTTTCGGCCAGGCACGCGCGAGCCCACCACTGTCCGCCATTCACCCTGGAGTGATGGCTGACCGGTAAGATGCTCACTGCCGGAAGACGCAGCGACATCAGGGGTTCCATGTGATTCCAAGGCCACCGAAGTAGGCATAGGTCTCACCACAGTTGCCCCAACGCCACTATGAGCCAACGCCTGCGCCTCGAGCTCGATGAGCCTAACAGACAAAGCCTCCACCTGCCCCCGAAGAGTGGCCAATTCTCCTTGCGTCCGCTCACAACAACCACAGCCCCTACACATGACTATGTTTACCCTACTCTATACGGTGACAAATTCCCAAGATAATCTTCTGATGAGCTACTCTGATAATCAAGAAACACTCACTGAAATACGAGACGCGAAAACTACGCTAGGTTTTCCCAGAAAAACTATTTAAAAGCTAAGCGCAGCAAATAAGTACAAAAACGCTTTATACAAACAGTACTCGCTGCTGCTGGTGCTGTCGCTCTGGCTGTCACAAGACAACTGCTGATTCAAGTGACTAGTGGCTAACGGCCGCGAAACAAACAAAAGACGGTTTTAGGGCGCTTTCTGTTCTAAACGATCAAGAAAACACTAAGAAATCTAACACGAAAACTACGTAAAGTTTTATCAAGAACTGTTAGTTACTATGCAGAGCAGATAAACACAAATAGAACCCCTTCCTTAGTGGAAGGTCGTAAACAAAATGCAAAATAAACGCTTTATACAAACACTACTCGCTGCTGCTGGTGCTGTCGCTCTGGCTGTCACAAGACTACTATCCAGATGGTTGACTTGTGTGCAGAGTGAAAATGAGAATTTTTTAGCTTAGGTGCATTGTCATCCAATACAGGTAATGATACATGTAGCAGACCCCAATATATTTGTGTAAGCCTCAAAGAAATGGCCCCAACAGATGAAATGATTCTAAGCCAAGCAGTAACTGCTGCAGCACATGCAACACAATCTCTGTTGAAGCAGTTTGTTAAACTGTGGAGCTCATTTAATCTGCCACAGACCACTGCCTATGCCACTTTACAGAAAGGTCAAGCTTCCAACCTCCACATTCCCTGATGATGCGTGGACGTACAACACCTCTCCACCTACTCATCATCATGTCACCATCCTTCATTGATGCTCACAGCAGTAGCTTGTAAACAGTCAACTAGCTTTGCAATTTCTGAGATGCTTGTTCCCTGACACTGGGCCGTTCCTGTCTGCCCTTTGTCAAAGAAACTTTTGGCAGTGGCTTACCTCACTGCTACAAACAAATATCCCCCACTCATCTCAATGTTCCATTTATAATATCACATGTCCGTAATGCCATCAGATAACATTCAATCTCATGATGTGCCATGCTCATAATGTTTTGGCTCATCAGTGTATAACAACAATGGATAGACCTGACATCTCTGAAGATTCCCATAATGAAACTGGTATCAGTGTAAAAGACAAAACGAAGGGCTACACACTGGTACATGTTGAATGAAATTATTTGGCTGTCAAGACAATAATGCTTGAAGTCTTCACTGACTGCAGTAGTATCATCTTATCAAAATACCCTCACAAAACTCAAAGAAATTTGTCATGGATTAAGAGTGTCAGCAGCTGTTTTTGTGCCCAGACACTTGTGAATAGCACAGTAACTGAAAATAGGTGTAGCAAACACAAAACAGAAATTCTGAAGTCAGTTTTCAAATACTCCTTTATTAGGGAAGATACAGAAGTCCCAAGTGGCACTGATAAACATTAAAAATACTATAATTAAAACAAGCAGAAGATTTGCTGAACAAATGCTCAGAGATACAGCATCAAGGATTAAATTTCAAGGCAAAATATCTGAACCGTTCAAAATCAAAGCAGGACTTCAAGAAGGAGACAGACTGTCCCTAATTCTCTTTAATTTGGTTTTAGATAAAATAGTAAAAACATGGGAAAATGCACTAGAAAACATACACATAAATGGTATAAATATGGACCAAGGAAAGAACAAATTATAAGTGGATGATACAGCACTGATAACTGAAAACCGAACAGATGCAACTGTTATGCTTGATATACTACATGAGACTACCAAAAAGACTGGGCATGGAAAAACAAGTATATAAAACACAAACAAAAAAGAGTTGATAAATTTAAATACCTCGACAAATGATAGAAGCCAACGGACTGGATAACACACAAATAAAGAAAGCATAAAGAAGATATGTTGTGCATTCGCATTAACCCAAAACTACTACAATAAGAAATCAATATCCTTCCCAGTAAAGATTAGACATTATATTTCAGCGATAGGACACAAGCAACATATGGATCAGAGTGCTTAATACTGAATAAGAAAGGCGAACTAAGAGGGCTGGAAAAAAGAGAGAGAAAAATTATAGGTCCGGAGAAAAACAATGAAAATATATGGATTAAAAGGAGAAACACTTTACTGTCTGCCACTCCCACAATACTATCCCTCCCCCTCCCCGCCTCCTCCTTACCCCCACCCAGTCACCACTCCCATCATGCACTGGTGCTGCTGTGATTTCAGTTCTCTGAGACTGCAGACGTTTGTGTCTATGTGTGTGTCCTGCTGACAAAGGCCTTAATGGCCGAAAGCTATAATTGTGTGCATCTTTTTGTCGTATCTATCGCGACTCAGCAGCTCCGCTATATGGTGAGTGGCAACTTTCCTTCTCTGGTATTATTATAAGTATGTATTTCTGTGTATATTTCTTTAGTTAGTTTGTTGAGTATTGATTCCTTTATTTATTTGAACATGAAAATGCTTCATTCTCCATATTGTGTATTATGGTGAGCTAAGAGAGTGTTTCAATTGAAGATGAGCTGTCTGTTGGAGTCTATTAAAGAACTGTGTTTTTTTTAGTTTTTTTTATTTAACACCAACACCACTTTCATTAAGCAATGTGATTTTTTTGTACTGCAAAAAATGTATTGAATCCATTATTACTCTTTAATTCTCCGAAATATTGAGATAAATTTGTACATGTCACACCTGTGACATAACTATGTCACACCCATGACAATAGAAATTATGTTATTACCCTGAAAATAATGTAAGTTTCTTACTGATATTTTCTTGGCTAATGCAGTAAGTTTTCAATATTATACAGTTACTAATTTGTTAACATATAATCATTCAATTCACAGATTTTTCCCTGTAATTGTCAATGTACTACTTTGCACTTCTGAATTTTGTCACAGCCGTGACACATGATTTTTGGTTAATATGGATTTCCATCAATTACAAACAGAAAATCATATTCAGACTTAGTAATGTAATCAATTTCCCTGCAAATAATATATACTGAAGGGAGGAATCTTTAATATGGGACATTTTAAAATTATTATACACAGGGTGTATACGGGGACAAGGAAAAAAAAATCCCGGATTTCTCCCGGATATCCCGTTTAAAAAAAATGTGCTTTTTCCCGGGCGAAAATACACTTTTTCCGTGCTAAGTGACAATACGTTTCCCGTAGATTTTCCCTTGGAACTGTAAAACTTATCAATCCTTTGAATGGTTAACGTTTTATACAATCGCGTAGAACTTCCCGGGGGGGAAAAAAAAGAAAAGACGGGGCAGAGAAGTTTTGGAAAGACCTTTGATTTGCAGCAACATATACGCTGCATATTTTCGTATTACGAAAGTATAAATTCGAATTGCACCAAACACAACGCGCTAGTTTCCGGAGCGTTGAAACCGAGGTTGATATGTCCTTTTGTAAGCGAGTCATATCTCAAGCCACGAGATCTCGCTAGCCGATGACAGCAGCTATTCAGAGCATGGGACACGTGTTTTAGTCAGCCAATAGCAACATCACTTGTTACATAGCGCGAACACACAAGAGGAAAAGTTAACGATTTACATTAATGTACACAATACCGTACATCTACAAGAAAAGCTAAGCTTTCACATATAATATTGGTCTCTAAGATTAACACGCTACAACAAAAGCTAAGCTTTCACATGTAATATTGATCTTTTTTTTGCGTGTGTTATACTTTAAGATACATCACACAAATGTGCCAGAAAATTTAAAATGACATAAATGTCTCGCGGCTCGAAATTTTTGTAAGTGGCTGGTCCTCAAACTGTTCAGTTTTGAACGCTCTGTGATTTAGATATCCATCCCACTTTCATACACGTAACATAATTCATCTTGGGTAAAAAGAAATGTACTTTGAAAGTAATGCTTTTCTAACCACCGTTCGCAATACTATCCGGAGACTGTTAGAAATAGGTTCGATTTAACAGTTGCCAGAGAGCGCCAGAAAACACATTATTGTGCGTGTGCAACTGCAGTGGTGTAGGAAGCCCGCATGTTCGTGTGTATAAAGCACTAAGAGAGCTTAGATTACACCATAAAAGAAACAGGGCATCAGAGGATACTCCAAAGAGCATCGGAATTTCGTAACCCATACTAAAATGCAAAATTCAGCTTGAAGTGCAAATTGGCTTTTTCCAGATTCACAATGAAGCAGTCCCATCTGATATTAAGCTTTTCAGTGTGGTTTTTGGGATGTAAATTTTCTTGGAGTATCAGTACTATACGATCTCATTTTTTGTTCTTTATTATGGCATAACGCCATACATAGCAAAAGATGATAACGTGCACTTGAAATTCAGCGAACAGTTGGAACTAGCCAATACTGTAGAATAAAACACTTCGTTTCAAATAAAATGATCGCCTCAGCGGAAAGATTAATCAAGCCAAAATTCTTTAGCAAACTTGCAAAAATAACTTGATTGTTCTGCAAGGCGATTAATGCTACTAACTTGGAAATAAAATAAAATCAGAAAACTGAAATTAATAATATACGAGGGCCATTCAGAAAGTAACCTCCGGTTGATTTAAAAAAATACACCAAGTTAAATAAAAATATTTTAATATATACATCTTACAACTACATCTTTGCACAATTTTTCTACATAGTCTCCATAGCGATTGAGGCACTTATCGTATCTCTTCACAAGCTTTGAAATTCCTTCTGCATAAAAATCACCCGCTTGTGCCTGGAGCCAGCCAGCCTGTGACCGCATCTTTGAGCTCTTCGTCGTCATCAAACCGCTGTGACCCGAGCCATTTCTTCAAATGCATGAAGAGGTGATAATCACTTGGCGCCAGGTCTGGGCTGTAAGGTGGATGGTTGATAACGTCCCACTTGAAGGACTCAAGAAGGGCCGTTGTTCTGCGAGCAGAGTGAGGACGGGCGTTATCGTGCAAAAAAACGATACCGGAAGTCAGCATACCACGGCGTTTGTTCTGTATAGCCCGTCGTAACTTTTTTATTGTTTCACAGTACACGTCTTGATTAATGGTCGTACCACGTTCCATGAATTCAACCAACAACACCCCTTTGGCATCCCAAAACACCGTTGCCATCAATTTCTGGCAGAAAAATCTTGCGAGGCTTTTCTTGGTTTGGTAGGCGAATTTGAATGTGCCCACATCTTTGATTGTTCTTTTGTCTCAGGGTTCACGTACTTAATCCAGGTTTCGTCACCGGTCACGATTCTGTTTAACAATGGTTCTCCTTCGTCCTCATAACGTGACAGAAAGTCTAATGCAGAGGCCATTCTTTGAGTTTTGTGGTGGTCGGTAAGAATTTTGGGCACCCATCGTGCACAGAACTTACGGTAACCCAATCTTGCTGTCACTATCTCGTACAAGAGAGTCTTAGAAATCTGTGGAAAACCAGTAGACAACTCTGACATTGAGAAACGTCGATTTTCACGAACTTTTGCATCAACTGTCTGAACGAGTTCGTCAGTCACCAATGATGATCTACCACTCCTCTCTTCATCATGAACGTTTTCTCGTCCACTTTTAAATAAACGTACCCATTCACGGACAACTCCTTCACTCATAACTCTTGGTCCGTACACGGCACAAAGCTCACTATGAATAGCTGCTGCAGAATATCCTTTGGCTGTAAAAAACCTTATGACAGCACGCACTTCACATTTGGCGGGGTTTTCTATTGCAGCACACATTTCAAACTGCCACAAAAACTAAACTAGCGCAGGTACGACGTTCACTCGACCACGGCTTGATGCCGACTGACCTGTTGAGTGCGTGAACGCACAGATGGCGTCGCTACTCCCCCCACAACCCGCACTGTGACCAATCGGAGGTTACTTTCTGAACCGCCCTCGTATTTTTGCCCTCCGTAATTATGTGAATGTATTTTAATTCACTTGAAAGCTCATGGCCACAAAAATCCGTTTTGTTTTCATTTGACGTGGGAGCTGTAATAGAAGAGAAGCAGCGAAATCACTTAACGTAAACACGGGTCACGTGCAGGTTAACCCCCTCCCCACTACAACTCTGTGCAAGCGCGAATCTGGCAGCTAGGGCGCGCGAGAAAAATTTTTCTCGTTTGCATCTGGCTGCTTGCAGCTACTACCGATACAGCTAACAGCCAAACTACAAGTAGCGTCATAGCGGGAAGTCAAGCTTATACGCGAGTCAAATGCGCATGCGCAACAGACCGCTGGCAATTGGTCAAACGAACCTCATGTGAACAGTTGTGACGTCATGCTCATAGCAAGCAGTTCATTGTTACGAAGAATTGTCTGCGCCCTACGGCCTTTGACATATTTTTGCTATTTGCAAACGCTTGTGCGTGCACGGTGTTTTGTTGTAAATTGCACATTTCCTTTGCCACTAAAGTTTTATTTTTTCCCCTCTCGTTTATATTTTATTGCTGCAGTATCATTCTCCAGTAGCAGGATACAATAACGTTCTTTGCTAGAAAATCAATTCTGCAATCAAAATTATAAAAATTTAACCGAAAGCTAAAACAATGAAAAATTCCCGGAATTCCGAAAAATTCCCGGGTTTTTCCCGGTTTCCTCCCGGATGAAAAAATTCCCGGGTTTTTCCCGGTTTCCTCCCGGATGAAAAAATTCCTGGGTTTTTCCCGGGTCGTATACACCCTGTATACAGTTCATAGGAATCTGAGTCTGGGCTTGGCACCCAGAGACTGTGGTCATATGTGTGTGAGTTGTGTTTGCATGGTGTGTGTGTGTGTGTGTGTATTCTGACAAAGGCCTGTTTGACCAAAATCTTTGTCTGACAGTTCTTTTTGTTGCGTCTGTCTATGACTCGGCATCTCCACTACATGGTGAGTAGCAATTATCTTGTTTTTCATAATACTGTCATTATCCATTCCTAGATTTTCTTTATTTGTATAATGCTTGTGGATTTGTGTACTTACACTGCTATAATTTATATGCACATGTTTATGTCAGTTGCACAAACTGACAGTTTTATTTCACACACAATACATCCAACTTCTTGCTCTTCAAGAGCAGTTTACTACGTAACAATAATACAAAACATATTTTTGGCATACTGAATATTTGTTGTTAATACGGATACACTTCAGAAAAAGTGTGGTGTTTACTTTACACCAAAGTGCTGGGTGAGTTCATGCTTTTGTTCGGAAGGGGAGGCCGATAAGTGTCTCCCACCTTTCGGCCGACCAGCAATGACAGAATCGAGGTGCGAACCCTCAGTCTTCCTTAGCCGATTTTACAGAAACTATTTAGTAAAAAAATTTCATTTTTTCTGTATTTATAGCATTATCTGTCAGCTTCATGATGATGTGCACATCATTTCACCAATGGTCATAGTTATTGTGATACTTACGTGAAAGTATGCCACTGCATAAAACTCGGAGAAGTGTGCAATGAAAAACAGAGGTCGCTATGATTTTGCATTAGGTGCATATTCAGGGTGTATATTGCAGACGAGGAAAAAATATTCCAGATTTTTCCCAGATTTCTCGGTTAAAAATACACTTTCTCCTGGGTGAAAATACATTTTTCGTGTTAAGTGACAGTATACTTTCCCTCAGGACTGTAAAACTTATCAATCCTTTTGAATGGTTATGGTTTTATACACCAGCGTAGAATTTCCCAGTCTTTAGAAAACGAAACTAGGGGAAAAAACACGTTTTGGAAAGATCTTGAAAAAATATAAATTCGAATTCCACCGAAAACCGCAGGTTACTTTCCGAAGCATTGAAATCGAGAGTGCGATGTGCTTTTGTAAGCAAGTCATAGCTCATGTCACGTGATCTTGCCAGCCGATGACAGCAGACATTCAGATCATAGGACAAGTGATGTAGTCAGCCAACAACAAAATCACTGATAAGTAGCGGAACACACAAATAGGAAAAGTTAATGGTTTAAATTAATATACATAGTGCTGCTACAAGAAAAGCAAAGCTTTCCTGTATATATTGGTCTCAAAGATGAATAAGCTGCAAGAGAAGCTAAGCTTCCACATATAATGTTGATCTTTTCTGCACGTGTTATGCTTTAAGATACATCAAACAAATGTGTCAGTAAAATTTTTAATAACGACATAAATGTTTGAACTTCAGGGCTCGAAATTCTTCTAACTGGTTTGTCCTCAAAGTGTTGATTTTTTAATGAGAGTCAAAAGCTTGGTGATTTAAGAAATTCATCATATATTATCGCACATAGTTCATCTTGTGCAACAGGATATCTGCTTTGTAAGTAAGGCTTTTCAGACTACCATTCGCAATATTTTCTTGTGACCTGTTAGAAATAGGTTCGTTTCAGCAGTTGCCAGAGAGCGCCGATAACAGGCGTCACGTGTTTGCGCAGCTGCAATGATGTAGGATGCCCATATGTTTGTGCATGTAAAACATTAAAAAAGACATCAGAGGATACTTCAAGAGCATCGAAATTTCGCGAACCATACTAAACTGCATAATTCAGCGTAAAGAGCACATTTGTATGTCCAGATTCCCAATGAAGTAGGCCTTGACCTGATATTAAGCTTTCCAGTATGGTTTTCAGGATGTAAATTTTCTTGTTGTACGGTATTATCTCATGTTTGGTTCTTTATTATGGCATAGTGCCATATGTGCTAGATGATGAAAATGGGCAGTTGAAAAGCAGAAAACATTTGAAACTAGCGAATGGTGTGGAATTGTTTCAAATAAACTGACTGCCTCAGCGGAAAAAATTAAAAAAGCCAAATTTCCAAAATAACATCATTTTTCCCCAAGGCGATTAATGCTTGGCTGTCAGAAAGTTGGAAATAAAATAAAATCGGAAACTAATAACATATTTTAGCCTTCTGTAATTATTTGAATACATTTTAACTCACTTGATGGCTCCTGGCCAAGAAATCCATTTTGTTTTCATTTGATGTGAGAGCAGTAAATTAAGAGGAAACAGAAAAATCACTAAATGTAAATGCGGGTCACATGGAGACTACCCTCCTCCACACTGCAACTCAAGACTGCTCTGCGCATCAGCCCAAGATCTACGATATTTCCAAATCGGGGCAGTACACACACCCCCCCCCCCCCTCTCTCTCTCTTAAGTGTTTCTAATAGAACTAGAACATCAAAAATTTTCAAAAAATCGACTTTCCACAAATGTTCATTTTGTAGGGCACATCTTTCTGAAGAATCTGGTAAATAAAAAATATGTATTTGAGGAAATGTAAGACATGTTATTTAGTCTTAATGTGCCATGCCTCTTCATGCAGCTTCTTCTATCGCACATCACTGTATTTTGCTCTGTGGAATACAAACGTGTACATTTTGTAATGGATGCCATCAAACTATATTCAGGGCAGTGGAAGTTAAAATGCCTGTGGCACCTCTCCTGCTCCGTCAGCCGGTTTTACATCCTGCCCCTCTTTTTTTTTTTTTTTAAAAAAAAAAAATCCTGCAATTAATACATTCTTTATTTCCTATTTGCTAATAACTTGCTGTTTTGTGTGATATAAAATTAAATATAGGATACATAAAACCAGTGAAGACAAGAGACAAGCAAGACAGTACACATTTCTACAATCCTTACGTCCTAGCATTTTTTTCTCTCTAATCTTGCTGCAGATTTACATGGCATGCTTTCCTTTCTGTCTAAGAATTCATTACCCCATTAAAGATCGTCAAAAATTTTTCTACATGAAAAATTGAAATGTTGTTGCCTAATACTGAAAAAGCTGTTAATACAAATAGTACCCAAGACTGGTGTGGTTTCTCGATCTGATTATATCTATTTTCTCACTGTCTGTTAGACAAAATGAAAGAGGCCTTTCTAATATTGCAGGTATAACACTCATCAAATACATGAGTCTGTTTGGGCACAAAATGTCAGTTTTATAACATGACAGAATACAATTCATGAAGTACCAATATCAAATGCCTATTAGGCCCACTACAAGCAAAAAGCTTTATGTCAGGGAACGGTTTCACATTTCATTCACATGCTCCAGTTTCTCATGCATGAGGTCGAAAAGTAGAAGTATGAAATTTTTATATAAATTTGGTATCGTCATTTTCTTCCATAATTTGTGTGATGTCCTCATTTTTTTCTCCTTTCTCATTCTAACAAACAATCTTCTCACCACTAATTCTGTAACTATTCATGCTAGTGTCAAAACTTATTTTCCAGTTAACATCACTAACCCTGTCACAATCACCAGTTTAGTTATCCCGTGTTTATTCTCTACATAAGCGTTATTATGTGTTCGTACAATGTGTTTTCCATGCTACTCCCAGAACAGAACTTAAGTGGCTGCCAGCCGGGGACTGTACAACTAGCCCTTACTAGTGTAGTGAACTGGCCAAAAATTTTTTTAAAATTTCATTTCCTTGGATACACCGAGAAGATAATACATTATCTTTCTTACCTGTTATTCCTGTTAGTCATTTATTTCCACTCTTATAGTCTCAATCGATGGATTTTGCTAGTAATTATAGAAACGCTAATCATTCACTAACCCAGTCAACCACATAAAGAAATAGCAATTGGCATTCATCCGTTCAGTTTCATTCCGCTCAGCTTGTTTACCCCGCCCCCTTTTGCTGCAGTAAAGTTTATTTATAGATGCTATGGGGGTTGCCGTGGAAGACCTCATGTACACAACACACGCATTCAAAACTCCACTTACTATGTATCTAGAGATCAACTTAGAATGTGTTCAAAAAACAACAGGAATGAGTTTCAAAATCATATGAATAATTGACAGACCAACGTGCGCTGAAAAAAAAAATGACACTTTGTGAAACAAGGTTTTCTTCCTCAAGAATATGAATTTCGTGCCCCTCTAAAATTGCTGCCCGGGGCAGGTACCCCAGTTTGCCACCCCCCCCCCTCCCTTCCAGATATGGGCCTGTTGCACATGCACGAACCAGGCAGCTCGAGCGAGATAAGGTACTACTCATACATGACTCAACTGCGCATGTGCACAAGCCTGCTTGCAACTGCTCAAACGAATGTTAACAGTTGTGACGTCACACTCATCAGAGGCAATTTTTTGTTATGAAGCATTGTATTGTCTTCCTAAAGCCTTGGACATATTTTGCTGTTGGGAGACACTTATATGAGCACTTTTGTATATGGCACATTTCCTTTGCAACTTAAGTTTTATTTTAGTTTTTTTTTCTCTCCTTCATGTTTTATTGCTGCAGTATTATTACGCAGTAGTGGGATTCAGTAACATCCTTTGTTAAAGTATCGGTTCTTACCAGTCAAAATTACAAAAATTTAACTGAAAATTGAAACAATGAAAACTTCCCGGTATACTAAAAAATTCCTGGGTTTTTCCTGATTTTCTAATGGATGAAAAAGTTCCCAAGTTTCTCCCGGGTCGTATACACCCTGAGGTTACATAATACGTTGTTGCATATGAAATTTAGCTAACATACTTAATTTTGCTGGAGGTCTGTAGCTGTCACCAGTCTCGAGAAAATTGATCTGACATAGCACACTCATTTGCGACCGCACCATGCCAGCGATAAAGCCAGAGTGAAACATCCATAATATTCCTCATAAACAGTTTCCGATACCGAAATGTTTTGGCAAATGATAGCACGCCAAGAGGAAAGTATTTTCTCATACTGTTGTTATGTAAAAATTACATACCATGTTATTCCAATAACTAAAAACTTTTCTGGTGAAAGAATGTAATTTCTAAGGGCCACTGATAGTTGGTGAAATGAGAAATACTACTGATTTTGAAACAACATATGTGATGACATTACACTTTTTTTATACTGAGGATGTGCTTTTTCATAACAACAGACTTTACTTTTCCTCAGTTTCTCACTTAATAAACCGCTGTGAGAAAGATAAATATAACAACATAATAGGCCCTAAGGGTGAGGAGATAAAGTAATAATTGACCCACAGCACCTATCAAACTTTGTGAATGAGGATTTTTCAAGTATTGCAGAGCAAATGCAACAAAAATTCCCAAAAACAAATGTAGCACCTGTAAATAATTACAATGATATATAAAAGTTGCTACTCACCATATAGCACAGATGCTGACACACACACACACACACACACACACACACACACACACACACACACACACACACACACAGATGGTATCTGTCCCCGTTGACTTATATCAATGCCTGTATGCAGCTAAGGGTATTCATTTCATTGTAATTTCATTACAATGATGTTACTATCAACGAAAGAGAAAGTTATTAGTAAAAAAAAGTGTGTTGCATAAGTGCGTACAGAACATAACAAGCTCCCTTACTAAACACAATAAATGAGTCGTTCACATTAGAGAACTTCAAAGAGTATTTCAAACATGGAAGAGCTGAGCCTCTGCTAACAAAAGATAATGTAGAAGCATAGAAAACTACAGGCCCATTTCCCTACATTCATCATTCTCAAAAAGAATGGAATCAATTATAAAAGAAAGATTAATGAATTACTCGACTAAAGACAATCTTTTAAGTGAATTACAGTTTGGTTCTGAAGTGGCAGAAGTGCAGAATCCGAGCAGGTGATTTCATTTCATATATGTAGATATATAAGATTTAATAAAATAATTTTTATTTACTTACTAAAAAATGCCTACAGCTTACATTTTATGTTTGCATGTTCATGTATTTTGTTTTTGACAGATAATGAATGCAAAGTACTGTATATTCTATACTATTAATACTCTCAATGTTGACTTTAAACTCTCGGACTTAATATACCTACAAACATTATTAAAATTAAAACTAGTTTCATCAAAAGCCATTACCTCCGCCAAAGTAACTGTTTTACTTAGTGCCTCCTTTACTATGTTATCCATTGACTGCTTAAAACCTTCCGTGTCAGTGCACCCATGCTTCGAATGGTTAAGGAAGAGTTCCGCTACTTTTCTCCCCTTTGAATTAAAACAATTTCATCACAAATAGAACAAAAATATACAAAATATAAACAAGCTCCCGCATAACAAAATATATCGCAAGAAAAAGATTATATACAAGACATAAACAATACAAAAAGGAAGAACAATAATAGGAGTACTCAAATTCTCATTAACTATATTTGCAGAAAACCTTTTCAGCAATGTGAAACAAGTTAGTGATCTTCTTTCTTTTTATTTTAGGCACTTCTTAGTCTCTCCAATATGTTTTCTAGGATTTTATTTTTATTATCCTCCATTTTTACTTACGAATTATGAATCAGGCCTAACTCTGTGGCCCCAAATATTGCACTTTCTTGTACCACAATGTGTACTGGAAATATTTTTGCTACAAATTATAAACAAATGCCAAATTGTGTTCTTGCAACATGCTTATTAAATGTTGCTGTAACCTTAATTAAAACTCAAGTGTAAAATTAATATCAACACAATCTCAGCGTCAGCCAACAAGACACAAACAAATGGAGCATGTTTGATAAATAAATAAAATTATTAAAACAATGGATATGAAAATTCAGCATATTATATAAATTAAGTATACAAATTAAAGTAGAAAGTGGTATTAATACCACTGATATTCCATAAACAAACAATTTACAGTGAGAGAGATAAATAAAACCATAGTTTAGAAAATAATATACCTAGAATTTCAACAGCTAATAGATACAGAAATTCTGAGATTGTAAAAATCAACTGAAAAAATTTGTTAACACCATACTTACATCACCATTCACTACAGCTGTAAAGACATCTCTCAGAGCTTTTTTACCCAGTTCATCTAATGAAGCAACAATTCCACAGTCTAAAATCACAAGTCTAAAAGAAGTATAAGGGGTTCTCTTGACTAATGAAACAACAGAGTTAGTTTCCTTGGATGATGCCACACTCTGAACCAACATATTTCCAGGATGCAGATCACCATGTGCAAAATTATCATCAAATACCTGGATGAGAAAGAAAGACTTATGATTTGATGTATAATATTTTTCAGATATCAAGCATAACAACTTTCTTTAGATAACTCAAATTTCATAGATTTCTTAGATTCTATCTTGATACTCAACTAATCTCAAGATGAAACTGAAAAAAGAACTAAACCAAAACAGATATTTATGCCAATGATGCTAAGAACACAGCCCAGTTGCATACTTTTCATGGTCAATAAGTCTACATACATTTTCATGTTCCTGTAACTTTACAGATACTTGGCAATTTGAAAAGAAAATGATATCTAAATTGAACAAGTGAATCATAATCAGGCTGAATATGGTAGCTGGCATAGCCAATAATATATATGGTAAATTAGAAGTGAAAGAAACAAATGAAGTTTTTAATAACTGTGTATTACAAACAACTGAATGAATGCAAAAGAAGAGGCACAGTGAAGCCTACAAATGTTTTGTGAAAATCATGAAACAAAATAAAACTATGTTCAATGTAAAGAGAATATTATCAGTCAGTCTCTCTCTCTCTCTCTCTCTCTCTCTCTCTCTCTCTCTCTCTCGCTTCTTTTCCACTCTTCCAAAAACTTGATAATGTAAGATTTTTCCATCATATTCTGATACTGACCAAAAAGGAAGAAAGTTTTACGCTTTGTGACACATAACAATATGAGCTGAATAAGAGATTGTTTCCAAAATAGAGTAAAAGAAAGAGGTATGTGGTTGTAACAGAACAAAGTATCTGTTTACAATGAGATAATAGGTAGGTGTTAAATGGTTGCATAAGTCACTGAAACATCTCTGGTCTAAATACAGCCAGAAATGCCAATTCTGCATAAGTTCTTCCAGGCCATTTACCAGGTAAAAGTAAAGACACCACTAGTGGATGAAAGATCCTGAAGGGCAGAGTCAGCTACCATATTGGTCCTTCACACACAATGACACTTTTTGCTAGTGAAGTGTGATAGTTGTGTGTTTAAATGTAGGTGCTACAATAAGTGTGTGTAGTGTGCTGTCATGTTTTTGTAGTGATGATGATGATGATGATGATGATGATGATGATGATGATGATATGAGAAAGGAGAGGGTGGAACCTAGTGCTGGAAAATAGCCTACTTCGCTCAAATAGCATCACTGGGGCCATCAAGCTTAACATCCCCACCCAACAGATAGATCACCATCAAGTGTCTCAGGGCCTCACCTCATGAGGCACAGCGGAGAGGTTTGGAATTTAATCCAGGGCATTGTTTAAACAGATAGACACCATTCACACAAGTAGACAAGAGTTTGGTGTTAATAAACATTATGATATGGACCAAGTAATGTTGGAACATCTGTTTTAAAACTGTGTGAGCAAAATGCAATTTGTGTGTGCACAAAATTTGGAAATTTGCTTTAACAAAATGTAAGTAGGGTCAAAATGGTGAAATTTGTAGATACAGTGCAGCAGAGGAGGCAGTCATATTTCATGGGACTGCAGCACCAATAGTGACAAGATGCAACTAAACTAGGGCACATTCAATGTTGCAGATGACAAATTCGCACCAATGGCTCTCAACTTCAGCCACCACATGTATAAGGATGACCAAATGTAATGGGAAGAGGTATAAAAAAACAGTATTAAGACTCCGAGCTTTCCAGGTGATTTGTTGTTTCCAACTACAGTGCCCCCATTCCTCTCTATCTGCGTCACCGGGTCCCGCAATGCTGAGGGCACCACTTTGCTGTCTGTGAAACGGCTTGGCGCAGAATGGCTCCCTCAGTGACCCATGCACGCACTGCTGTGTGTCAGCCTTGTATGCCAGCGGAGTTGCATTGTCATCGGGATGCCGGCAGTCGACTCAGCGGTCTGCGTCCCTGCAAACTCAGCACCACTTGGTGTGAGCCGCAGGCGGCCAGCTGGGTGCTTCTTGCCAGCGTGGCTGAGATCGCAACGACAACAAGTGCCTGTGATCCGGCATCCGAATCTGTGGCCTTCACCTCGGAACGCCTCTGGCATGTGTTGGAAGCCAGGACGACTGCCTGCGGTAGTGAGCCGTGGTGTGGCCTGCCACTGGCTGGCTATGGATCCTGCATCAGCCTCAGAGGGTCGAACGAGTGACCCACCATGGACTGGAATGCTGGCGCCCCACCGGCTGCTGCATCTAGCTGGTGATGTGACATGCTCCGCCAGCCAGGAGAGCTGCCACACTTGAATGAATCTCGTTAGAAACCCACACCTACTTATATGCAGCTGTGCACCTCTGTTTTGCCATACGCGCCATTTCGCATCACATACTCATAACACGCTACGTTGACCAGTGGGCCCCTTCTGTCTGTGATTTGTGACATACAAAACCGCCACATATACTCTTTCAGCAATTTGACGGCTCTGTGGCCTCTATTCTACTTCGCAACTGTTGGTATGCATAACTCACTGCAATCCGGCCCGCACCTGGCTGTAACTTGTGATATTGCACAAACCTAACTTTCCCTATCCTAAATGGTGGTGCCGCTACAGCTCTAACAGCATTGTCTGTATCACTTTGAATCCAATAGCAATGCTAAAACACCACTGCAACAAACGCCAAAGCAAAGGAAATTAATGGAAGTGCAAACAATAACTATATTCTAGAATGAATTTTCACTTTGCAGCAGATTAAAAGTTCTGGACTGGGACTGAATATAGGAGAGAGGTATTGGTGACAGTAAGGTTCTGACAGCAGGTTGTAAGTTGTGAGTGGATAGCTCAGTTGGTAGAGTGAAAGGTAAAGGTCCATGTTCAACTTCTGGTCTGGCACACAGTTTTAATCTGCCAGAAAGTACCTTGTTTATTTTTGAAAACCAGAGCAGGTCACAGGAAAATAGAACGAGAGTGAAGGTGCTTAGTACAGAGACAGCATAAACATAACAAACAATATGGTGTTAAAATAGTGGAAGTTTATCGTAGGCAGCATCCAAGCACAAATAAGGCTATACAATATGGTGTTAAAACAATGGAAGTTTATCGTAGGCAGCATCCAAGCACAAATAAGGCTATAATACTATCAGGTAGTGGCTTTCTTTGAAGAGGTCTGGATGCTATGTGAATCTATGCACAATTAAATATAAAGAATCTGGGCAGTTTGAGAGGCAGGAAGACACTCATTTCCACCCTACGAGAACTGGACCTAGAAGATAATATCACCAGACTAGTCCAGCTCACTCCTCAAACGTGGCTTCCAAAGTCAAATTTCGAAGTAAACTCTGAGTTTCATCATTCAAACAGGAGTTAGACAATGTGATGGCCTGTTGTGAATGCTCTTCAATTGTGTACTGGAGAAGATTATCAGGGAATGGAATTGCACACTACCATCAGGCACTGGAATGAAGATTGGATATCTCACTGTACACTGCCTAGCCTTTGCAGATGACGTTGTCTTATTAGCCAACAATATAGATGACCTCACCAACTGCAGAGCCTGTACAGCATAGCAGCCAAGACCTGTTTGAAGGTCAGTATGCAAAAAACTGAGTTCACGATAATCATAAAGGGAGTCCCATCTCCAGTTCCATTAAAAGCCACCAACATTCATGACATCCCTACAGTCAAATATATAGAAGAGTTGATTTCAGCAATTGACAGGGAGATCTTGGCAGTACGCACTAGATGTGCCAAGTTGGACAGAGTCTACCACTCTTGCAAGAGCATTTACATCTCTAAGTACCTTCCCAAGAACCCTAGGCTCGAACATTAAAACTCATATTATATGCCTCCATATTATATGCCTCTGACTGCCTCTTAATGAACAGGAAGTACCCACTCAGGAAACTAGAGCTCAAGGAATGCAAAACCCTAAGAAGCATGCTAGGACCAATAAGAGAAGAGGATGACACCTGAAAAACCAGACAACCAACAGTGAGCTGTACCATCTCCAAGAAGTCAGTTACATCTGTGGGGAAAAGGTGACGCCTTCTACGGACATTTGACCCACAGAATCACTGCAGACTTACGAACAGCATCTTCACCACAAGAGGTAGAGGGAAAGCCTCCAAGAACAAATGGATCACCACAGTGAAATCAGACCTTGAAATTTCACTAAAAACCATACAGGACCAGTCCAAATTCAAGGGGTATTCCCAATGTTCCTTAACCGCAAAAAGAGCACCCGGACCAGCAGAGCAAAATGGACAGAGGAGAAAAAGCTTGCTCACAGCCAGAAAATTAAAGCTTTCTGGGCTAAGAAGGAAAAGAAGACCCACGTGAAAAGTCAAAAGGAGCACCATGGTCCTAAGTAGGTCCAAAGAAGAAGAAGAAGAAGAAGAAATAGTTCAGGCAATGAACAGCAATCACAAGTCACAATTATGTAATTTGTGAATCAATGGGAGTTTTGGAATTAAGCATTTAATTAACTGATGTGGCAAAATACACATCGTCCCCCCCGACCTCCAACTAAGATTATCCAATACCACAGGGACTTCACACATGCTGATCAGCTTGCAATGCACAGAAAGAAGAATTGCCTGTTATTAAGAGCATTGTGTTTTGTGGTGTAAAAGAGCTACAAATGGTAATTAGGGACCCAGAATTTCAGTCTCTATTTCTGCTGAAATTAGCATCTTTTTGGTAAAATTAGTATCTATTTTTAGTGAAATTTGCATATAATTCTCTGTTTGCACAAATTAGAACTATAAATTTACAAAGTTGTCATGCAGCTTGCCTAGAGACAAAGCCTTAGTGTGTTAAAATTGACTGTTAAAAAAAAAAGTGGTGTTGGAGAGCTTCTTGACTGGAAAGTTTGCTTTTGCAGAACTTCAACAGATTTTTAATGGTCTCTTCTTGTTTTCCTTTTCGGCTCTACTTAAACTGCCGACAATTAAGTGTTTATGTTGAGAGTCAGCAGCATTTTTCTACACAAGAATAGACTGCTTCTCTGATTTAAGTTGTTTTTCTATATTATTTTTCTTTTCCCACCCAAATTTATAATTACAAAATTGGCAGCCATTGATTTTGACCTTTTGTGGTCATTCACAATTATGCAAACCATACTTGACAATGCTACAGGCAGAACCGACAAAGTACTTGGCGCAGAAGCAGAACTGAAAATAACTCGATTTGCACATTAGGGGAGACTTTACACATTATCAAAATATGTTGACAGATTTTGTTTTCTGGGTGCTACAATACTGAGTGAGGACACTACAAAACTGGTGGTTGGTCACAAGCATAAACAAACTAGAACAGTGATAACCAGAGGAGATGGTCATGTGGATCACCAATCACTTTTGATTGCAAGCATCATAATCCAACTCCATGGTGGACCAGAATTAATCTTTTCACTCATTTAAAAGTAAGAAAGGAAAACAATTAGCATCACAACAGAAAACACTCGGTAATGGATGATTGTGAGCTCAACAAACCAGCTATGGGAGCCAAATATGATATAATGAGATAAGTTATGCTGGAATGGGCATTCTTGAAAATATTTTAGACATGTCTCAGCAGTAATGGCTACAGCACAGATCTTGCACAGGTTGGCAGTGTCATGAATGGTGAAGTTCAGGACCAGCCTCTACCGGTATCTGATGACACCTAAAACTGCCACATTGAAGTGTCCAACTTTTGAACTTTAGCTAGCAAAGAAACACATGTCTTTATTTTTTTCTAGGAAGCTACGGTCCATGGCTGAGTCCTACAATGCATTATACAGTGTGTACAGAAACCATTCAATCACCCACAGTTGATGTGGCACCCAGAGTATTGAGTGCACTGATACATCTCTGCATTCAGGCACTTTCTGTTTTCCAAACACATTCTTATGCATATTATCTTTCCAAATTGGGCTTCCCAAGATGATATGCGATACCAGTAACCAAAAATTAATTTAGTTTTCAATATTTGTATGCAGAAAATAAAACTATTTCAAATATCTCTTATGAAGTAGTTCGTCTGAATACAGTTCACTATGAAATAGCATTTATTATGTACTTTTTTGTTTTCATATGTTGAGGCAGAATTTACATCTATGTTCACATTTACAGCAAAATGTGAACTTTTCAGGTTCCCCCTGATAACATAACAGAGATGTTGACGAACTTGTAACTTGAAGTGAAACTCAATCAACAGTGAGGATCATGGCTAAAGTAACTGACAGGCAGAAATAGCCAGTGAACTGAAGACCTGTGAAAAGGCCAGAAACACTGTGGAAGTGACAAACATGGATTCTTGAAAGACAGCGAAATTAATGTAATAGTTGTCTGTGTGCCCAAAAGACCATCTATAATTGCCAAATGAAGTACGAAAAAATAAGTTAGGTTGAAATGATTGTTCTAATGGTCCTCTTGAAAATATTTTAGAGGTATGGCTCGGTGTCTCAGTGGTAAAGTGCCAGGCTATGGAACTAAAGATCTCAGGTTTGATTCCCACTTAGTCCTAAAATTTTAATCTTTTACTTTATCTCTCACCTATGGCAATGTTAGTTAATGTGAAAAACACTGAGTTTTACCAAGGTTCAGGGTCCGCAATCAATTGAAGATCCCCTTGTAACTGTCTGGGTAACTCAGTTCAAAGTACTGACAAAAGCAACAGCATACACAACCTCCAATAAGTTAATGCCTAGTAAAGTACTACGGTGTTCAGACCCAACTTTGGGTTGAAAACAGTTTAACTTTACTACATTAACAAAACAGGAAGAGGCACAGAAACAGTGATGTACTTATAGGAACAGAATGAAAAAATCAGAGGAGCTGAAAAAGGATATCCCTCAGGAACTAGAATAATCATCGCACAATAGCGAAGTTCAGCTTTTCTTGTGACCACAGTAAAGTAACCTCTGAAACAATGGAGAAGCATAATCATTATCATTATCACCACTTAACAGCCTCAGTTTTCTGGGTGCTGTGTAAAAGCCTGCTCCCTATCTTGATATGCTCTTCTGAACATTGTTTGCTACATCTTTCATGGCTAGATCATCTCAAAAACTTCCAAGGTAGGCAAATTTTGCCACATTTTCCATCTTGATGTGGAAGAAAGTATTAACAATAAATAGAAGGTAAGCATAGCAAAATTTTGTGGATAAAGTTCCTGAATTTTTTGACCAGACCTTATATACAGTGCTGTGTTAGGAAACATATTGGATTTAGCAGCTGTTGATGTGTTCGAATTTCTACCATGGACAAAAGGGATGATATCTTAGTTTGTTAAGTTTTACCCACTAAGAGCACAGGAAAGATTGTTGCAGGTACAGCACATAAAGCCTATATTAAGCAGCCAGGAACATCCTAAAAAGTATTGTTTACTAACGGACTGCAATGTGTGTCTTTGCCAGGAAAAAGAATGCTTAAGGAAAAAGTGTAACTTAATCACAGCTAACACTTGGTTCAAGAATCATAAAAGAAGATTGTATACATGGAAGAATCCTGGAGATACTAGAAGGTATCAGATAGATTATATAATGGTAAGACAAAGATTTAGGGACCAGATTTTAAATTGCAAGACATTTTCATGGGCAGATGTGGACTCTGACCACAATCTATTCGTTATGAACTGTAGATTAAAATTGAAGAAACTGCAAAAAGGTGGGAATTTAAGGAGATGGGACCTGAATATACTGACTAAACCAGAGGTTGTACAGAGTTTCAGGGAGAGCATAAGGGAACAATTGACAGGAATGGGGGAAAGAAATACAGTAGAAGAAGAATAGTTAGCTCTGAGGGATGAAGTAGTGAATGCAGCAGAGGATCAAGTAGGTAAAAAGACGAGGGCTAGTAGAAATCCTTGGGTAACAGAAGAAATATTAAATTTAATTGATGAAAGGAGAAAATATAAAAATGCAGTAAATGAAGCAGGCAAAAAGGAATACAAACGTCTCAAAAATGAGATCAACAGGAAGTGCAAAATGGCTAAGCAGTGATGGCTGGAGGACAAATATAAGGATGTAGAAGTGCGTATCACTAGGGGTAAGATAGATACTGCCTACATGAAAATTAAAGAGACCTTTGGAGAAAAGAGAGCCACTTGTATGAATATCAAGTTCTAAGCAAAGAAGGGAAAGCAGAAAGGTGGAAGGAGTATGTAGAGGGTCTATACAAGGGCGATGTACTTGAGGCCAATATTATGGAAATGGAAGAGGATGTAGATGAAGATGAAATGGGAGATAAGATAATGTATGAAGAGTTTGGTAGAGCATTGAAAGACCTGAGTTGAAACAAGGCCCCGGGAGTAGACAACATTCCATGAGAACTACTGATGGCCTTGGGAGAGCCAGTCCTGACAAAACTCTACCATCTGGTGAGCAAGATGTATGAAACAGGCGAAATACCCTCAGACTTCAAGAAGAATATAATAATTCCAATCCCAAAGAAAGCAGGTGTTGACAGATGTGAAAATTACAGAACTATCAGTTTCATAAGTCACAGCTGCAAAATACTAATGCAAATTCTTTACAGATGAATGGAAAAACTGGTAGAAGCCAACCTCGGGGAAGATCAGTTTGGATTCCGCAGAAATGTTGGAACACATGAGGCAATACTGACCTTACGACTTATCTTAGAAGAAAGATTAAGGAAAGGCAAACCTATGTTTCTAGCATTTGTAGACTTAGAGAAAGCTTTTGACAATGTTGACTGGAATACTCTCTTTCAAATTCTAAAGGTGGCAGGGGTAAAATACAGGGAGCAAAAGGCTATTTACGATTTGTACAGAAACGAGATGGCAGTTATAAGAGTCGAGGGCATGAAAGGGAAGCAGTGGTTGGGAAGGGAGTGAGACAGGGTTGTAGCCTCTGCCCGATGCTATTCAATCTGTATATTGAGCAAGCAGTAAAGGAAACAAAAGAAAAATTTGGAGTAGGTATTAAAATCCATGGAGAAGAAATAAAAACTTTTGAGGTTCGCCGATGACATTGTAATTCTGTCAGACACAGAAAAGGACTTGGAAGAGCAGTTGAACGGAATGGACAGTGTCTTGAAAGGAGGATATAAGATTAACATCAACAAAAGCAAAACGAGGATAATGGACTGTAGTCGAATTAAGTCGGGTGATGCTGAGGGAATTAGATTAGGAAATGACACACTTAAAGTAGAAAAGGAGTTGTGCTATTTGGGGAGCAAAATAACTAATGATGGTCGAAGTAGAGAGGATATAAAATGTAGACTGGCAATGGCAAGGAAAGCGTTTCTGAAGAAGAGAAATTTGCTAACATCGAGTATAGATTTACGTGTCAGGAAGTCGTTTCTGAAAGTCTACGTATGGAGTGTAGCCATGTATGGAAGTGAAACATGAACGGTAAATAGTTTGGACAAGAAGAGAATAGAAGCTTTCGAAATGTGGTGCTACAGAAGAATGCTGAAGATTACATGGGTAGATCACATAACTTGAATAGAATTGGGGAGAAGAGGAGTTGTGGCACAACTTGACAAGAAGAAGGGACCGGTTGTTAGGACATGTTCTATGGCATCAAGGGATCACAAATTTAGCATTTGAGGGCAGCGTGTAGGGTAAAAATCATAGAGGGAGACCAAGAGATGAATACACTAAGCAGATTAAGAAGGATGTAGGTTGCATTAAGTACTGGGAGATGAAGTAGCTTGTACAGGATAGAGTAGCATGGAGAGCTGTATCAAACCAGTCTCAGGACTGAAGATCACAACAACAACAAGGAAATAGGGATTTGAGTTACCCATGTACTAAAGCACCATCATGCTGATAATCCATTAAATTGAGTAATGCATCTCTGCAGACCACTAACATTATGAAAATATCTTCACCTGAAATGATGCATACTAGAAAATCAAGAAGCTTAACATCAAAATTGTTGATTTCCTTCCACACCAGGGAACATTTAAGAAGCTCAAGAACTTGTGCTGAAATGTATGAAATGAAAAGAAGAGAAGATAATGAAAAGCACAGCCTAAAAGCTAATGCATTGCAGTTTTAAACATATTACCTTGTATTAGCAAAATGTCACAATCAGTCCCAAAATTGAACACAGAGATAAGATTTATTAAATTATGTATCACCATACAGAATGATGTGGATAGTTCACCTGAGGACCCTGGAAACTGCTGGTACAAAACCATGCACAAGCAAACACTAAAGGACTGAACAATACTAATGCCCAATAATTGCTGAAAAATCCTTACAACCCCACAGTATATCAAAAAAATGTACCTAAGAAAGATTTATCAGCATAGTGACAGTGTTTCTAGTTTAAATAATAGCTCCAGCAGAACACTGTTAAACATCCATAAGAAATTATTAGTGATCAATAGGCATCATATACACAAGTTTCTTACAGAACTAAAACTAAACAAGTCAGTTGACGTATGCGAAAACTGTTAGTGGCAGAAGACATACAGTGTGCAAGGAAATGGTTCCCAGAGGCAGAAAGCATGAAGATCAGCTGTGTACATACAGAGCATTACTAATCTGTTTGTCTGCAGGGAAACGTTGGCAACCACAAATGAATGACATTTTATGATGTAAAAAACAAGATAAAGAAAAGATAGATTGCTACTCACCGTAAAGATGATATGTTGAGTTGCGGACAGGGACAAGAAAAAGACAGTTACACATAGCTTTTGGCCACAGCCTTCTTCTGTAAAAGAAACACACACACACACACACACACACACACACACGCACACACGCACACATTCATACAAGCAAGCACACCTCACATACACATAGCCACCATCTCCAGCAGCTCATACCAGAATGCGTGCATTCACACGTTTTTGATAAACAGAAGACACCAAATTAGAAGTCTGCCACTCATGGTCTAGTGGACAGCATCACTGCGTCTAGATCATAGGGTTGTGGGTTTGATTCCTGGATGGGTCAGAAATTTTCTTCACTCATGGACTGGGTGTCTGTGTTGTCCTAGTTACTTCATCTCATCTTCTTCACAAAAATGCGCAAGTCACTGAAGTGGCAAGACTTGCACCAGGCCGCCAAACGACCTCACATGGGGTCTCCCAGTCAATAATGTGACCACTTCATTTACCACATTAGAAACAAAGTGTTTTGGAATTGCCATTGCTGTGTGTCGGCCCCACCAGATGAGCCTGTGCCTGAATGATATTAACCAATTGTTAAGATCAAATAGGGGCATTCAAAATTGACAATGTTCCCTCTGCAAATGACATCTGTCAAGCTGATTATATTTGCGCCACTGACCCATGGCCCCAAATTCTTTAAAGAACTTAACTTCCACATATAAAACAGCTTCAAACATCTCATTACTTTACAAATGAGTTAATGTGTTAAATATTTGACATTAAACATGTAAAACCTTGATAACTGAAGATTCAAATCCTTAATAACATGGCTTTAATTAATTTCAGATTATTCATCCATAGACTAATGAAAAGGTCAAAATCAAATATGGTAAATCGAAAAAGTGATAACCCCCATACACAGGCTGGTCTACAACAATGTGAAAAGCTTATAAGGGTGTTGCACAGGAGGTTTTGGTGAGAAATAATCATTAAGAAAAAATTCAATATGTTATATTGTTTCAAGTTATGCAGCATTGAGTTTAGCTTGTCAGGTCGTCGTGCATGCAAATTCAAACACTTGTGCATGCTAAAATGCAGTAGACATCTGTGAGTTACTACTTACACAAATGCTCATTACCAGTTAAAATATGCCATTTTCAGAACTGATAAATTTAAGCTATGTGAGCAACAGGTATGTTTGTTCGGTTTGAAGAAATCAAATGAAGGACAAGTTTGGCAACACTGTCTCTGACAGGCTGCTTGAATTTAGGCATACAATGACCTGATTGGCTAATCTCAATGCAAAATAACTCTGAAATGGCACAAAATATAAAATTGTTTCCTTAGCAATTATTTCTCAGTGTAAACCACTCTGCAACACCCTTACAAGCTTTTCAGACTGTTTCTGACCACTCTGTATAGCAAATATAATTAGTAGTAACAAAGTAACAAATTAAAACATCATGATGGATGCTGATGTTTTACCACACACACAATGGATATTTGGTACTTCAGCAAAAAAAAGTTTAGGAAAGGTTTGCAATTAAGTTTGAAGTTGGTTGGAAGTTGGTCTCAGTATCAAATACTGGATGAATATAGTCTGTGTTATTTGTGAGGCATGAGTTATGCTGCCTCATGAGATTACACAGTTTCTAGCCTTAATACATGAAATTAGAGTTATATTAATACCGTCAGCTGCTCACGTGCGTTAATATATATATATGAATGGGGACAGGTGAAAATGTGTGTCAATGGGGACAGGTGAAAATGTGTGCTCCAACCGGGGCTTGGAAAGAATGTCTTCCACGAGTAATGTGTGTTTTGGGGCAGGACACTACGAACGTAGTGTGTGGATATACAAGGTGAGAATGTGAGTCTCGTACGAGGCGTGCACGAGATAGTCCCTACAGTCACACTATCGTCTGTGCCCACGGTGGCTCAGATAGATAGAGCGTCTGCCATGTAAGCATGTCCGAAAAGAACAGATACCATATCCATATAAATATTTAATACATGACTTTCTATGTTAAACCTTTTGCAATAAGATATAACTTCCTGTGAGTTGTGGATACACAACATGCAACTGGAACTGGATAACTGTTGTAGCTGCTTAAGAATACATATGGCAGACTGGCATTCATGGTGAGTTCTGCACTTCCAGAATTAATTCTGACATGCTGAGCACTCAAAGTGCTCTTTACTACAGCAATCACTGGTTCAGCTCTTCAACTGAAGCTTTCTTTTTGTGAATTTTCTTTCACACCCAAAACTAGATTATCATGTTTTTAGTTTTGTCCTCCCACAAATGATAATATTTTTGTCCTACCAATTGTGTGTTTGTCTACAGATAAGTGTGTAACACATTTTGAGCCAGTAAAATATTCTGATAGTACCATCATAACAGTTTCTACAGAGCTCCACCAGCAATGCATTCAATCCATAGCAATCCCCTTCCTTCCTCTCCTAAATTCAATGACAAAGCTTCCTCTTATGGGCAGCAGCATTGTGAAACTATAAACCAGAGAGTCTTGGGAAATTGTAGGCTTAGTTATTTGAATAGGCATGGCGCTCTGTCAGTCTTGATTGTGAAATCTGTGGTTTCTCTAATTAGTTGTATCAGGTGGAGCTTATGGAAGACAGGTATTCCATACCAATGCATTAATATGTTTGAATAAATGCAATCAGTAATAATGGATGAGCTCTTGTGCTGAACACTTGGGCTGTATTGCTGGAGTACTTATTATTCTTTAGAAATTGTTGGGATTAAACACTGGCACAAAGTGAAACATGCATGAAAGAAATACAAGTTGACGACAATACAAAAACTGACCCACAAAAAGTACTCTGCAGATTCATGGTAACAGGCAATTCTGCCCAAAATGCATACCTTGTTAACCAATCACATACACTACCTGATCAAAAGTACCCAGACTCCCCTACATAATGCAACGGCAGAATGGATTGATCAGGGAATCTCAGTGACTTTGAAATTGGACTAGTCGTCACCTGAGTAACAAATACATCTGGGACATTGCAACCCTTCTAAAGTTGCTGTTGGTGATATGACAATGAATGGAAATGATAAGGTACAACACCAGCTAAACCAAGACTATGCAGAGTTTGTGCCAGTACCTAATGGTTACTGCTAGTGTGGATGCTCTTCCTAAACAGCATCTCATTCGAGCAAATCAGTTGCATCTTTACTTGTGGTTACTTGTACTTTAGGTACCTGGGCTAAGCATGGGTCTGTTTAAAAAGAACGGCTCGATGTAGTCATAGGGTTGTGAACTGTGAATGTCTGCGCTTTCATGAATTGCAGCTAACTAGCTGCAATTAATAACCTATGTCTGTGTGATCCTGCAGTCAAATACTCTATGCATTGGCTAGGACTGAGAGTTGGATAATTGAATAACAAGGGTTATATTCTAATGTCTATAATTGTTGTAGATGACAGAGAATTATGCTGAATAGTGTTTATTAAAGAAAGAACATCTCAGATAATTCAGTTAAGATACAGACAGTAAATATTCTTATCAAATGCAGTAAAGTTATGTTAAGAGCGTTAAGAGAATGGTAGCAAAACCCCTTAACTATACAGTCATCAAAGACTCGCAAAAACTAAGTCCAGGCAAGTCTGCCTTCTTCCAGCACTCGACACAGTGTCCAGAAAATTTCCCTTGAGAGCTTCACTTCGAAAATCCCAGTTCCCCCCTGACTCCAGCAGTGTTCTGCCACTGTCCAACTCTCATTGGCTGAAGGCTATTCCCACCAAAAAATACATCGTCCTTAAGCTCAACAGAAATGATCTAATTTAAGTTGACCACTCTCCCACTCTAAACTAATATATTACAACAACATTCAAATAAAAGAAGTGTTACAAATATTCTGTTACACTCAGATAATTTACAATAAATGTGAGTAATAGTCTGCACATAAATAAATAGGTCAGTATTCTTCCAAAAGTGTGCTCACGTTAAATGACAAAGAATTGCCCTTATATTTTGTGAAAGTGATTGGCAAAATAGTAAACTGTTCATTAAATAACTACACAAGTATAGCAATATGTCAGGTACTGATATTGAGTTCATTTGCTGTGTAATTATGGAGAATGTGATGTTCTGACTCATTTACATAATGAAACAGATATAAAAGATGGTCAATAAATAAAATAGATATAGATACATAGCTTTCAGGGATGATAGCTATAGTACAATACTATAACCTGAGATGTCATTTGTTGTAATTGCATGAAGTGAAGTGATTAAAAGTTGTTAATTCAGATGTTTACTGATTGAAAATATTAACTTCTGTAGTTTTAAAGATATTGAAATACTGTTGTGTTATTGGATGCTCCTCATTTTTCTGAGATAGCAAATTTATTCAAATTTTCATTAATATTTGATGTGAGTTATTGTCAAATCTCAAAGGACTGTAACATAGCCATCTTTAAGACTCTCTGACACACTGCCATTTCTTGGAGCATCTCCTGCATAAAGCCTTATGAGTTCCTGCATAAAGCCCATATGAGTAACAGCCATTCAAATTCCCAGCTTCAGGATTTTCCCCATTTGTGGCAACTCTGCTGGTCTTTGTAGCTGGATATGCTCGTACCAGTCACCTAGCCGTAACATCCACGGAATGCCCCGAGACCTGAGCTTGCTAGTGTTCAGCTTTATCTTAGCTTGTACCAGTTCTAGGCAGGCGATTAGCTCACCTAAATATGAGTAATGTTACAAGTACATGTACTTACAGACAGGAACCTTTGTGCATTGTAGAGGGTGGCTGTAAAAATATCATGCCGAGTCAGTGTAAGGAATCACTCACAATTTCTACAGTCCTACCAGCAGTCCATGTAGCATAATAATTGTCTGTAGGGAGTCAAAAAGAATGGGGTACAATGATCGAGCAGCTACTCATAAGCCATGCATTTCTGTAGTCAATACAAAGCGATGTTTGAGCTGTTGTAAAGAGTGATGCCACCGGAGAATGGATGACTTTAAACAAGTGATTTGGAGTGATGAACAACCTATAACTTGTTGCAATCCAACAAATGGATTTATGTTTGGCAAATGCCTGGAGGAAGTTACCTGCCATAATGAGTAGTTTCAACAGTGAAGTATGCAACAGGTGGTGTTACGGTATGGAGCTTTTTCTGTGGTTAGCATATGGGCTTATAATTGTGCTTAAAAACACACTAAATACAAAAGGATATGAACACATTTTACAGTGTTGAGTGCTATGTACAGTAGAGGAACAGTCTGGAGACAATTAACAGTATCAGCAAGATGATGCACCCTGTCATAAAGCAGCATCTGTGAGGCAATGGTTTCTAGATATTAATATTCCTGAAATGGGTGGCTTGTTCACAGTCCTGATCTGAATCCAATGGAACACGTTCAAGATGTCTTAGAATGTTGGTGGTGGTCCAAACCTATTGGTGTAAAATGCCTGGGCATTTATAAGTTGGAGCAAATACCCGAAATTCAAAAATGCCCCAGCATTTATGCATTTTAAAGTTAAATTGATAAGCAGAGCTTACAATAAAATTTTAAGCTGATATTTTCTATTGGAAAAGCTGTTCTTCAACACAGCTTCTTCAGGGATTGGGTGATCAAGTTGAAAAAACTGCTCGATTTTTAGGGGAGAGTTATTAGTGGAATAAATTGGACTGTAAACATAACTTTTTACATCTTTAATTAGATCAACTGTTTGGGTAGTACACAATAAAAAAAAAAGAAAATGACAATCAAGTTTAAAAGTAATTTTTGAAATAAAGTATAGTTTATATTAAGCAGCTAGCCTTTAGGTAGTATTTTTACTTGTACTATACGACTGAAAAAAAAAAAAAAAAAAAAAAAAAAAAAAAAAAAAAAAAAAAAATTTGCTGTTCCCAATTACTTTACCTAATTCAAGCACTTTTTCCAAATTCTGAGTGAACTTGAAAGACTTTTTGATATGCTTTTCCGTTTTGTTGGAATGTGACTATTTGTATTCCTTAAAACAATATTTACAAGATACTCCTTTCCCTTTTAAATTTGAAAAGTTCAAAACAGGTCCTTTTTCTTAACCATCTTGCAGCTGTTCAGTAGCCTACTGTCCATAATATTTACTTAGAATAACTGGAATTAGAGTAAAGACAGTTATCCATAATGATCTTAGTGATATGTCACATAATGATTCCGATTCCACAACTCCAAGAATCGTGTATTCTCTAGGAATCGACTAGTATCAGAATTGAATGATTCCAGTGTCTTGGGCATCAATTCTTTGTTATTAAATCTTTCTTATGTTAGTGTTCTCATTTTACCTTCACAGTCATGTGAAAGTACATCAAGAAAGTAGCACAATAGAAAACTATAGTGTCTCAAATGATGCTACATCTAACAATAAACTTTTTTTTTCCCACTGGAAACCGTATAACATTTAAGAATACATTTATCATCAAGAAATACACTCCAGCTGTTTGATACATTCAGTAATAATTTTACTATCAATAATCATTCTTCATTAATATTCAGAGATTTGACAGGGATTATAAAGTGTGTTACATTACAAAGTGACGACCTAAGGACAATGTTTTTTATACCACCTTACCACTAAACAGCTTTTCAACACCGTGTGTGTGTGTGTGTGTGTGTGTGTGTGCGCGCGCGTGCGCGCGCGCGCACGCGTGCGCGTGCTTGCACTTGCGAATACAACAGAGAGAGACTGAGAGTGAAGAGCAGAACTGGTAAAAATAAAAGGGACATTATAAATGATAATCAGCTGTCAGAGCAACACCCACCTTTCCTTCATACAGCATGCTTTTTTTTTTTTTTTTTAGCTTCTTTCCTTTCGTTCTCAGTAATAGATGCACATAAAGAAAGACACTTCTCTCTTCTTTCCTTTTGTTCTTACTGATAGATACAATTGTAAACATGTACTAACTTTTAATATCAAGAGTATCTTCCCATTCCCCTATTTTAATTGGTACATTATACATTATAGCAGTAAAAACTTTAAAAAAGTACTTTCTTCATAAATGCCCAGATTTTGGGCATTTAAAACTACTTTCAAATTCCTGGGCAGATGCTCATTCACAAATGTCCTGCCCATTGGGAATTTGCCTAGCCCACATCACTATCTGGACTCCAGCATCCAACATCACTATTTCTCTGCTTTCAGCTCCTGATGAGTAACTGTTTGCCATTCCTCCACAGATATTCAGAAACCTCACTGAAACTGTCTCAAGTAGAGTTCAAGCCATTATGAAGATAAAAACTGGACACACCCTATATTAATATCCACTAATAGATGGAGCTGACCCAAGAAGAGAGAATGAAACTCAACATGAGAGTCAATCTGCGGTGTGGGGAAGGAGGGAGGCAAGGGGAGGGGGGGGAGGGGGGGGGGGGAGAGACTTCAAATGCTGTGTAGGGGTGAGCAGAGAGATTAAACAAATGTGTCTAGCGTGAATGACTGACACTAGAACACAAAAACAGAGCATGGCATGAGGCGAAGGCCAGAAATGAGGAAACTGAAATCAACGAACTGATGCGCCAGGACTGTCGCCACTGACAGGTAAACACCTGAGCCAATGGCTCTGTCATATGATAATTTGCGAGCACCCTCTGTGACTTGTGTTGTGTACTTTTCCACTGCGATAGTCTCATCAGTTCATCTGCATCCAACTTTATGACCATTGGTGGGGATACTAAATTACTCCCCCAAGGAAAGGCCGTTTGGGGCTGAAAAATGCCTGGCCGCGGCCACGACCAGATGCAAAACCCGAGAGTGCACGAGATTCCTCAGCAGAAGATCAACCACCACAAGAGACAATATTGATGCAGATACCTCTGCCAGAGGGGCAGAAGATTATGAAGGATGGGGTTATGGTTGTCTGCAGGTACCGGTGGGGGCAAAGACTCAACCACTGGCGAGCAGGAAGAGGAAGGAAGCGAGCCAAATTTCAGGGCTGCACATTGGCTATCTCAGTTGGCACCCCAGCTTGCAATGAGAGGTAGGACAGTGGAAGGCATGCGGTGGGAGAGGCGCTCAGCCAAAGTGGTGCATACTGCCACAATTGCCCCCCATCGGACCAACACCGTCGCAAACATCCCCATTGCCTGGTCAGCTTGGAGTGGAGGCAACAGGGGTCCACAGGTCAGGCAACAGGAGTCCCACAGGTCACAGGTGCAGCTCATTAGAATGACAAGTCAACTCCTCCCAATCAACTTCCATCACAAACATATGCAAATCTTTTGTGGCCAATCACTACATCCGGCAGCCAGCCTTGCTGTCAGCTGGAAGACCAGGCTCACATGGCAGCCCAGTAAGGAAATCAAGGTGGGCTGCAACAGTCTAGGACATGTGACTTAAGGTGCAACAAATCCAAAAGACTCCACAGCAGGCACCCATGCAAATGAACACTTTGCTAGACTGCACACATTAACCAATGTCAGCCAGTGCATGGCAACAAAACTAGATAGTGCATCATCACAGGACAAGGCAGAGACATACTTCTTCACATGAAAACATGAGGACTGCAGCAGTCAACATCGTGGAGAACAATTTGGCAAAATACAGAAAATGTGACAAAGCAACCACCAACAACTACATGCTAATCAAAAAGGTCCCCCCAAAGTTAATGTGCGCCCTGTCCCTAGTGTGCTCAGGAACTAGTCATGGGGAAAACTGACACATCAGAGCAGTCTGATTCTGCGCACAGATCCATAGGCCTGGACAAGGTGTTCACTATCGTGGTTGATTGTCAGCCAGCAGACAAGACGTCACACAAAAGCCTTCATACTAGATGTACCCCTCAGTCCAATGAGTGTGACAACTGGAATGTGCAAGGATACAATGCTGGAGGGATAATCACTCAACAGCCTGGCTCCTCCGTGGCAAGCACGAGGACTCCCTGGACAACTTTGAGTTGATCCCACAGAAAAAAAAAGTGTACTCAGGCCATTCCGTTTGGACTGCTCACAGGATTTTCCAGAATAGTATGTCAGCGACCATGACCTCCCCTGTGCCATCAAAGGAAAAACCTGTGATGTCTGCTGCAAGGCATTGTCCAAAGAAAAAACTAGAGCCTCAGCCTCCTATTGATTGAAATTTGGGTAGATACTGGCCGGTAACCCCAACAGCACATCTGCATTTGCATGATGGGTGCTGGACCGGTAATGAATGTCATAACTATAATTACTGAGAAAAAGAGCATACCTCTGCAACCAGTGCACAGTCCAATATGGTAGCTTAGAGCAAGTACCAAATAAGGAAACCAGGAACTTGACATCAGTGATAAGTGCTCTATAGGGTGATTTTTCCCAACCGTGTGCAAGCTCTAGGAATAAATCAATGATTGGATATAGAACAATAAAGGTCTAATGAACTTATGTCTAGGAAAGCATGTTTTCCTTGCTAGAGACCATTTATTGAATCATATTTTGTTACAGAGACTGCAGTCTAATACGCACTGTACAGTGTTGCCACAGTTACAGTATGCATGGTTTCCTCCTAGAAGGTCGTACTGTTCCTCATAGGTCATGCTCTAGCGCCCTCTCCTGCCATAGTTATTTGTAATGTTGTGTCCGATTCACTTCCCTTGCCAACTCACCTTTTAGTGGATGTGACACAGCATTGTACACAACGGTTCTGTGTTCAAATCAAGAGCTTGCTGACATGGTGTTTACTTACAGAAAAGCCAATGGCAACAGGTGGCCGACTGTAAAGTTTTATCAGGAGACCTATCCCTGCTGACAACAACCACAGCACTCAATGTCTGCAACAGAGTTTCAACATTATTCTGAGACAGGGTTGTTTCAGGAAGAAGGAAATCATGAAGGACATACCCAAAATATTTAGACACCAGACTTGAAGGAAAATGTAATTAACACTGTGGAAGGTGACCACCGTGTCAGTACCAGGCAGTTGGCCCACCAGTACAGGGTAACCCAGACGGCCGTGTGGAACATTCTCCATGACAATTGTCACTAGTCTTATCATATACAGCGTGTGCAGGGCTTACTAGTGACAGACTTTCCACGTCAGAAGCAGTTTTGTCACTGGTTTTTTCACCAGGCAACCACGATTCTGGGATTTGTCATCCATCCTATTTACAGATGAGGCCACCTTTACACAGAGTGGTATCTTCAACTTTCATAACAGCCGTGACAGCAAATCATCAGCATTGCAACCAGAATGTGTGGGCCAGGATAATTGGCAACTATACTTTGGGACCAGTCTTCTTTCCACATCACTTAACAGGCTGGAACCATGGGCATTTCTTGCAGGTGACTTTGGCTCCCCTGCTGGAAGAAGTGCCATTGATGATTCAAAGGTTTACGTGGCTGCTACATGATGGTGCTCCAGCACACTTTGACTTTAACATTCAGACACATCTCAGTCATGTCTTCCCTGGTTGATGGATCAGACGAGGGGGTCCAGTTGCGTGGCCTGCTTGTTCACTGGATCTCAATCCATGCAGTTTCTGGTTATGGGGACATCTCAAAAGTATAATGTATGCAAAGCCCATTCCAGATGTGGAGACACTGGTGCAGTGTATTGATGTTGTCTTTGACACTGTTCAGATGCAGCCCATCCGATATGAACATGTGACAGAAAATGCTGCGGCGCGTAAGTGTATGCGTTAAGGCACATGGCAACTATTTTCAACACTTACTGTAACTGTGGCTACATGGTAAAATGTGTATTAGACCACAGCCTCTTACAATGTATGATTGAATAAATGGTCTCTAGTATGGAAACCATGCATTTCCAGACATCAATTCGTTAGACCTTTTTTGTTTCATATCCTCTCATTGATCAATATCTAGACTCCTTTCCCACCTGCGAGTAGTCATGTTGAGCCTTGGAAAGCACGTTGAAACCTAACTGCTTTGTGCCTTCTGCATACCAATGGGATAGAACTGCACCAATATCATATGGAGTGCATTGGCAAACAGGGAGCAGACAACAAACACTGCCGACAACATGTGCCTCATGGCTTTTTGATGAAGCCATTTAAGAAGGTGACAAATGTGCACAGCCTGGGGAATAAACTTAGCATAATAGGAAATCTTGCCCACAAAGGACTGGAGCTGCTTCAGGTTCTTGGGTGCTGCCAGGTTGACTATGGCTTTAACATGAGTCAGGGATAAGACCATCTTTGCTAAGCAAGTCCCAAAAAATACACCTTAAAGGAGAGAAAACTGCATTTTTCCAGTTTGCAACAAAAGTCATTCTCCATCCTGCAGATATCAAAAATGTCCCTCTCATGTAGAACCTGCTACCCAGATGTCACAGCGTTAGTTAACGCAAAGAGCAAAACACTGAATCGAATGCTCCAAATACTGTTAATAGATTAAACCGGTAAAGCTCGAATGTGACATTGAGCACCAATAAATTCTAAGAAGCTGCATCCAGTGACAAGTGCAGGCATGCACTGCGCAAGTCGATGCAGGATAAATACTGGCCCCTGGACAATTTTTCCAACACTTCTGCCCATGGAATCGGATACAAATCCACTACATGTCTGTTTAAACCAGTGTGCAGCTGCACAGTGCTGCCTAGTTTCTGAGCTACCACTAAAAGTTTGTGGTGGGGTGGGGGGTGTTGACTTGGTGAAATAGGAGAAATGACACTGGGGTCCTGCCAGTGCTACAATCTGGCCTTGCCCTTATCACATGCACAGTGAAGGGAATGAGGCAGGGGATGACAAAATTTGTCAACGGCACAAGGGAGGTACATGCCTCAGAATTTTCTGCCCGATCCAAAGAATTTTCAAACAGCTGGTTGAACAAGATAGTAAGAAGTCCAAACATGAAAGAGGACTGATTGAGACACTAAATGTACTTTGTTAACTACCTGGAAGCCAAATAACAAAAACGCATCCAACCAAAACTATTTTCACCAGTGGTGAATTTACCACTAACAACATAAGTTACTACTCCACAATATTATAATGTGCAGAGATTGAGAATTGTCCCCTCAAAGGACACAATCTGACATAGTGGCTTTCGCCATGCAGTGCAGCCCAAGAACCTAAGATAATTACGCTGGCTATCACTCCCGTGTCTACCTCAAACTTAATTGCTTGGATCCTCTACCAACGTAAGCAGAATACAATGGGACATGCTTAGGGGTGTCAGAGACAACTTCCAAGGACAGGAAGTACATTGGTCCTTCGATGACTGTCCCACAGTTTACCAGCTGTCACAAACCACAGCCAAATGGCCTATTTTTCAGCATAGTCCACACGTGGTCTTCTTGTGTTCGCTGTCCCATCAAACATGCACAGAATGACATTCACGTCCCAAGCGGGAATTATGATGCTTCGACTGATAAGTAATGGTCAACCACAACGCGGGCTGAACTCGAACTGTCAATAGTGTCAACACACAGGGTCTCATTGGAAAGCGAGGCCACCTGGATCATTCCACAGGGTACCAGGGGCCATTTACCATGCACATCTAACTTTGCAACCTGCCACTCACTGGCATGTATGTCCCTTCCTGCTCCAGTAAGTTCATGTGATTCCACATAGTAACTTCAGCTAAAGACGAGTTGGACACAGTCAATGCTATAGTTTGGACCTTCAGGTCAGGTGTTAACCAGGCTGTTTCTCTTCCTGCAGCTGTGAGTTCATATGAGTCCACAATCTGAGCAACTTCAGCAAAAAAGGACTGGACAAGATCAGTGCTGTAGTTTGGACCTCCAGGTCAGGTGTTAGCCAGATTGTAACCCTAATTAGCAAGTCTAAATATGATAAAGCAAATTGTATACACTAAAAGCAATACTTTCACAAAGACCTTGCAGGTTGACAATCCATGCTCCATATGACTGCCCAGGGTGCTTGTGCTGTTGGTTAAACTGTAACCGTGCTGCCACCAGTTGATTTTGATGACCAAAATACTGAGTGAACAAGTAAAAAAAAGCATCAAAGGTAGGTTTCTCAGAGTAAGTAGAGGGCATGAAATTCTGCACAATCCTGCACTGCTGCACAATAACAACCAGATCAACAATATGCCTTACCTGGCAGTGCAGAAAGAAATGGTGTAGGTAAATCTCCCTCTTTTACACAAGCTTGTCACAGCTAGTGAATCGTGCTAGAGGTGAGAAAGCTTCTCTGCCAGTGCCTGGCCTGCTATCAGGGTAGCACGAGTAGGGAGCAATTCCACATTCCATGTGAGTAGTTCTTGCAACTGCTCGTGCAGTAACTTTTGATGCTGCTCCTGGAGGTGCAACATATGCATAAGAGCATTCTCTGATGCCACTTTATATCTTCACATGGCATTGCCACATTACAAACCATCACTGTCAGCACAAATGTACCTATGTAAGTTGATAGTGGCTTGACAACAACGCCCAGGTGCTGAACCCACAAGAGAGAATGAAACTTGACATGTGGGTCAATCTATATGGTAGCAGAATGTCCAAACACTATGTACAGATGAGCAGAAAGATAAACACAAATGCAACCACAATGAACAACTGACGATAGCACACAAAAACAGTGCACAGCAAGATGCCCAAGTGCGAAGGAGCTGAAATCAACCACGATCTGCCAGGCCGGGCCCATCACCACTGACAGGTGAACACCTGAATCAGTGGCTCTGCCCATGCCATGCTTTACATGCACCCTATGTGACAGCATTCTATACTATTTGATGCAATATCCACACCAGCTCATCTGCTTCCACACTCAGTGTCTATCGGCAAGGATACTAAAGTGTATACGTATTTGGAGGAGGGGGTTGTAGGATTCTAGTAGGAGTCAAGAAATGTAAATTTTAGATGTAATAAATTGTAGAATTCATAGAATTCATTTGCTTTCCTAATATTTCACAGAGTCAGCCTGTCATTTGTGTGTACCTACAATATAAAAGTAACATACTGGAAACAGAAGCAGCCATAGAAATGTTAGCAGTGTGGAGCAGCTTTGTACAATGTGAGCAAAGTGAAGGACGTGCTACAGAAAGGAGTGTAGTGGAAGTGGTAGAATTTCCATTTTGAAACACAAATAATATTAATGTTGGCACTTTATGGCCAACATTTTGTAAGATACAGTATTCTTTCACACAGTTCATGAAAAACATTTACTGACACTGAATTAAAAATAATCAGTTTCTTACCATTTTCAGAATTGTGTTTATCCCAATCTCAGCCAGCAAAGTTTTTATTCCATTTGTATTATCACCTGTAACATAATTCAGTAATGGCTCTCCTTGTTCAAATGTCTCAACTAGAATGTCAGACTGAGTAAGATTCCATATGGGCACAGGAAATTTCACTGTTGGCGTAGTTGCAAAATTTTTTGCAAATCTTTCCAAATTGTGGGCCTCAACAGTCATATCAACCTAGAAATAACAAGACAAATTTATACTTACACAGTGATTAATAAAACCTCAATTGAAGAAGAAAGAAGATGAGGAGGAGAAGAAGAAGAGAAACTCTATGATATCTACAACAGCAACATAGTATACACAAAATATTAAATGAAACATAGAAAATACATTATAGCAATAAATTGCTCTGAATAACTTAACTTTCTTTCAAACAAATTTTGTTGGATAAAGTGCTATATGTAAAACTTTTGCCAATGTACATTATGTGTCACAAATTCAGAAACAGAAGAAAAAAATTATGCTGAGTTGAAAGTGTACACCTCAGCAGTCATATGATACCTGCTGCTGGATAAAGGAATCCTCCAGATATATCTATGCAGTACAGGGTGAACCAGAACTCCATCAACAAACTGTCAGTGGTTGTTCAGGGATACCTTCTAAGTATTTTGGTATGATGGACCCAAGGTCTCCAGCAGCTCATTAGAGAGCAATAATGTAATGATTTTTTCAGTTTGTTTGCCCAGTTACATTCATTTTTGAGAAAATGCCTTCATACCACTTAAAAAGCCTGTAATATGCAATCACCAAAACATACAATACAAAAAACAGGATTTGGTTTCTCACTCACTATGTACAGCTGATGTGGTTGGCGTCATTGCGAAGACAGCTCAAGTTTATTTCTTTGTGACACACTTCCCATTGCATCCAATGAAACCATACACAAGATGTGTGTTTGCCAACTCTTCAGCTGTAGCTGGTGTAGTACTGTGTGTGCACGGCAGACCAGGTGATCATGATCAGTGACCAAGCTGTCCCTGGCAGCCACCTTAGGTACTTGGGGGGAGCACCATGTGGATGTTGGCATGCACTACACTTGCTGTAGTGGCCTGACTTACATCTGCTGTAGATGGTAAATGTAGTAACCAGTGGATTACTACACTCCTCTTTCCTTGCAAACGAAAAGACCAGGCATCACCATCCAAAATGCTGTGACTGAAGAGCTGTCCATAGTGTCTGTGGCAGCGCCATTAGCTGTAGCCAAATGTGATAGAAGTTCCCGATTCACCCAGACTGGCGCATACAGGCAAAGGTGAGAAGGACAAGGGCACTCGTACAGCCCAGAGAGCAAACTCAAATAGCGGGAAGGAACAGTGACAGACGGGCAGGAGTCATCACAGTGTCAGAGTCCGTAACAAGGAGCACAACACAGGCAGCAACAATGGGGGAGAGGAGAGGAGAGGAGAGGAGAGGAGAGGAGAGGAGAGGAGAGGAGAGGAGAGGAGAGGAGAGGAGAGGAGAGGAGAGGAGAGGAGAGGCGAGGGGAGGAGAGGCGAGGGGAGGAGAGGCGAGGTGGGGTGAGGGGGGGGTGGGGTGAGGTGGGGTGAGGTGAGGTGGGGTGAGGTGAGGTGGGGTGAGGTGAGAGATGAGAGGTGAGAGGTGGGAGGTGGGAGGTGGGACGGGAGGTGAGGTGAGGTGAGGTGAGGGGAGGTGAGGGGAGGGGAGGGGAGGGGAGGGGAGGGGAGGGGAGAAGAGAGGAGGGGAGGGGAGGGGAGGGGAGAAGAGAGGAGGGGAAGGGAGGAGAGGAGGGGAGGGGAGAAGAGAGGAGGGGAGGAGGGGAGGGGAGGGGAGGGGAGAGGAGAGGAGAGACTCTGATGACAGACTGTGGCACAGGGACCTGGCTTCTGTCCCCCTGATGGCGGTGCCTGCTTGGCACAGTGACAAATACCGGGACTTACCACAGGAAGCAAATCTGTCATCAGTGCAAACAAAGCCCCTACTGCCAGGATAGGTGGGCACTACCTGACTAGTGCAACAGCTGGAGTGGACAGGGCCAACAAAGAACTAGGCGTTGTGTCCACAGACCAAGGAGGGGGTCCTGCACCCATCCTGAGCACAACTGGTTCTGGTGGAGGTGCCACAAGTTGATGTTTGGTGTGGACCACCAAGACACAATGATAGCACTGGCTTTGGGTGACAGTGGGAATCTAGTGAGGGTACCATCCCAATGCCCCAGCCCATACTAGTATAATGGGCATGGCCACTGACAAAACCTGTGCAGCTAGGTGACACCTACCCAGCAGCAAGAGCTTAAGCATTGTCTGTGTCTGAGGGCCGTGCATGAGCTTAGTAGGACTCTTGGTCCCAATTGGCATCATTCTGTTAGAGCTTGAAAAAATGTGAGAGCCTTCTTGGCTGAGATTTCTTCTTCACACTTGCACATCAGTTTCTTAAATGTTCAGACAAGACTTTTCACTTCGCTGTTCGACTGAAGATGGAAGGTAGACCATTGCGCATACAAAAATCCTTGAAGGATTGTGTTACAAACTGAGGACAACTGTCCGAAAACAGGGTGCAAGGCAAATCTTCTGTGGCACATATATTTGGTAGGACCACACCCACTAATTTGTTGTCACAGACAGACAACAAACAACATTAGGAAAACAAGAAAAAGCATCAATTACCAATAACCAGAAAGAGTCTAAAAATGGACCAGTGAAATAAATGTGGACTTTCTCCCAAGGTAGCATAAGGGCCAGCAAGCCAAAGTGAAAAAACAGTGCGTAATGCTGCCTGCTAAATCAAACACTTTCAGCAGGTTGCAACTAGGTGTTCCACATTCCAATATATGCCTGCCAAAGCACATGGCGGCAAGCCAGCAGTTTTGTGAGAGTTTTCCCAACGACCCTGATGTACTAAGTGGAGGACCTACCATCGCATATCCACTGGAACCATGGTGAGAGGCGATGGTACAACAATAAAAATTCAAAGTGGGTCTGATGTCTGGCCCGATGGACAGTTGATCCATCCATGTCGTATCATGAATACAACCTGCTGGAACACCAGATCCACCACTCCAGCACCACAGGAACTGGTGATGGTGACCACTACGTGGCTCACCTCCATATCCCATTGAAAACAAAGCAGTGAGATGAGGGGCCAGAGTCCATAGGGAGCCAGGCCAGAACATCTGCATTTGCATGTTGTGACGTGGGGCAAAAATGGGTTTCGTAATTGTATCGCGACAAGAACAGAGCCGAAAGCTTGAAACAATGAGCAGCTTTGTCTTTTAAGAATGCAGAGAGGCTCAACAAGAAAACCAAGAGAGTATGGTCCATAATTATATGAAAATTTTCACCAGACAAGAACACATTAAAATTTTAAGGCTTATTTTTCCACCTGAGAATAATGATGCTGACAAGGGAACCTCCCCACCGCACCCCCCTCAGATTTAGTTATAAGTTGGCACAGTGGATAGGCCTTGAAAAACTGAACACAGCTCAATCGAGAAAACAGGAAGAAGTTGTGAGGAACTATGAAAAAAATAAGCAAAATATACAAACTGAGTAGTCCATGCGAAGGATAGGCAACATCAAGGATGCTGTGAGTTCAGGCGCGCCGTGGTCCCGTGGTTAGCGTGAGCACCTGCGGAACGAGAGGTCCTTGGTTCAAGTCTACCCTCGAGTGAAAAGTTCAATTTTTTGTTTTCAGACAATTATCAAAGTTCAGGTACTCACACATAATCAACTTCGCTCTCCAAAATCCCAGGACATGTTCAGATTTGCTTGGACATATGCAGGATTTGACGGTCTACACAATGAAAATTTTGAAAACGTTAAAAACATATGTTTTGACAGAGCACAGGGAAAATTGTGCGACTGTGAAACTGTTGCATTCATTTGTTGCAGTTTATGTGACAAACTATTATGTTTTAATCACTTTTTTGGGAGTGATTATCACATCCACAAGAAAACCTAAATCGGGCAAGGTAGAAGAATCTTTTTACCCATTCGCCAAGTGTACAAGTTAGGTGGGTCGACAACATATTCCTGTCATGTGAAGCACATGCCATCACCAGTGTTGTACAGAATATATCAGACGTGTTTTCCTGTGGAGGAATCGGTTGACCTATGACCTTGCGATCAAATGTTTTCGGTTCTCATTGGAGAGGCACGTCCTTTCGTCTACTAATCGCACGGTTTTGCGGTGCGGTCGCAAAACACAGACACTAAACTTATTACAGTGAACAGGGACGTCAATGAACGAACGGACAGATCATAAATTTGCGAAAATAAAGAAATTAAAATTTTCACTCGAGGGAAGACTTGAACCAAGATCCTCTAGTTCCACAGGTGCTCACTCTAACCACGGGACCACGGCGCTCCTGAGATCGCATTAACCTTGATGTTGCCTATGTTGCGAATGGACTACTCAGTTTGTATATTTTGCTTATTTTTTTCATAGTTCCACACAACTTCTTCCTGTTTTCTCGATTGATCTGTGCTCAGTTTTTCAAGGCCTATCCACTGTGCCAACTTATAACTAAATCTGTGGGGGGTGCGATGGGGAGGTTCCCTTGTGAGTAGAGCTGGGCAAAGTCGTTCATCCTTGGGAACTAGTTCACTGGTGATCACTCTTTTTTTGGGAATCATTCAGTTTTACTCGTTCACCATTCATTGTGCTTGGTATATGGTTCTAATGAAAAATTGAAAATTAGTAATAGGTGACTGAAGATGGAAGGCGCCATGGGGGGCACTTGCCTCACCTCTGGAGTACAGAGTTTTTATTCATAACATAATTCTCACACACTAATAAAACCAGCCCAAGTACAGACTGCCTGCCAATTACGCAGGATTTGTTGACTGCTATGAGCAGAATAGATAAACATGTAATAATTAGGCAGTGAAGAAATAACAAATAAGCTAATGCAAACAACTTCTAAACAATAGACGATGATTGGTAAGCGACAAAGAGCAGTCTAGTACTTGGGGCCAATTTTTCATGTGCCACCCTGTACCACTGAAATAGTACTGTAGGGGTTATCATATTCTCTTTACAAAATGTGACACCATACACGTGATTATGAAGCATGGGCTTCATTCGGTTGTAAGTCGGTCTGCCTTCCATAACAATGAACGTGCTCTTTTACCTTGGATCAAAAAAAGACGGAAAATGGCCACTCGTGTGTGCCATACAGATGTCCTTTGCATGTGTAATAACAAAAAACTTGTCTTTTTACAAATATTTCTGTTTATTGATATAGTGAAGTAAGCTGATACTCCATTTTGTTACCTGAAAAGATGTATGTATAATTTACATAATTATAAAATACATTTTAATTACCAGTTGTGGACACTGAATAGAATACAAAAAGAACCAGAAGTTCAGAGTTCAAAAAAGTTTGAAACAGATTTAGAATGGGCGTGCAAAGCAAACGAAATGATGAACAACAACAACAACTCAATACTGAACTAACTACGAGCAGTTGGCAGTGGAAATGCGGTAAGTGGCCACGCGAAGAAGGACGAGTCCGGTCGAGTGAGACAGACGGGAATGGGACCGAGGCTGGAACAAGACTGGCCGACGTGCCAATCGGGAACTATAAGTAGAAGACAGAGACCGAGACAGATGGGAACGGGACTGAGGTTGGAACTAGACCGGCCAATGTGCCGTTGCGGGAATGAGACCAACCATTTCCTGTTCCAGGGAACTATCAGTAGAAATCCACGACGGAAATGAGCTATGAAAGACCGTTCCTTGGAATTCATTCCTCGCTTGTTCCATTCATCTTGGTGAACTGTTCCTTTGGACCTGTTAGTTCACGAACGACCCATCTCTACTGCTGAGCTGAGATTTTTTTATACAAAGGCAATAGACTGTTTGGAGCCATCTGAATGGCATTGGGACAGGACCTCCCTCGCCCCAAACATGGGCACAGCTGTGGTTGGGAACAGATGCTTGTGGGTTGAAATGTTGCAAGATACAGACAGCGTGGAATGAAGACTATCCTTAAGCTGCATAAAAGCTTGCTCCCAAGATCCACACCACACAAAAGGAGTATATTTTCAGTGCAACAGATATTTGGGGTGGGCAATAGTAGCCACTCTGTGAATTAACTAGTGACAGTATGCCACATTGCCAAGGAAAACCTGAAGTTCTCATAGATTTCACAGACAGGAAAAGCTATAACAGCAACAACATTGTTTTCCATGGGGTGCATACCCCACTGAGAAATTTCAGGACTCAAATATACAATGTAGGGCTGGAAAAAGTAAGACTTAGTGAGCTGATATTTGAGGCCCAAGGCTTGTAGAACAGTAAACACAGAACAGAGGTTATGTGGTAGCAACTGTTATGATATCGTGAAGATACTTACTGTAATGAGGGAGAACTATCATCACCTTTTATAAAAAATGTTGACAGGCAGGGACATTAGTGACTCCACACATTAGCACTGACATTGACAGAGACCGAAAGGCGGATTAACCACAGGCAGCTGTTTAGATGCTTTGTCCAATGGAATCTGAAAGAAGGCTTCAACCACGTCAATTTTCAAAAGTGATCCACAGCCTACTTTGTGAGCAACTCCTCTGGATGAGGCAGGGGATAAATGCCTAACCGACTGTGCATTCATAGTCACCTTGAAGTCACCACATGGCTGAAGCTGACCAGGCAGCATCTTTATGATCATTAAGGGCAGGGCCATTCACTGGAAGAAATCTGTCCGATCACACTAATGACGTAAGCGATCCAGTCACACCCTAACCTGGTTATGTAAACAGCTAGTGGTACTAGCCGCATCTGAAAAAAAAAGGCAAGTGTGGGCGGAGGGTTTAGAGATGATATGTACCATGAAACTGTGTGCCCAAACAAACGTCAGGACAAATACATCCAAACACTGAGAACATAAAAACTCCAATTCATGATAAGACACTTCATCTGACACCATATGCACTGCATTCATAATATTAAAACCAAAAGTGGCAAAGGCATCAATCTCAAACAAATTTTCAGTGCTTGCATCATTAACCACCAAGCACATAATGAAACTGACAACTAACTGTCTTGTAAGCTGTGTCAGCAGTGAGTTGGCTGAGAATAAATATCTACTAATTGTTATAGCTTAGCAATCAATGCTAGACTCACACTAACAGTGGGGACTTGAGTATGGACATGGCAGCCCCCATGTCGACTTGTAGGAAAATGGATGGTCATTACCTGCACTTAATCTAAGAGTTTGTTGAAGCCTGCAGACATCCCCATGACTTCCTTTTAAAAAAAGGCACAAAAGGAAGTGGTGTTCACTGTCCCTGCTACCAATAATGTGTTTGTCTACTTCATCCCGTTCGCCTGGTACCCCCGCCCCCCCTAAAAACTTCCTGTAAGACTGATGAGAAATTGGCAGAGAAAGGAAAATTCAGTCAAGAAAACTAATCGATTATGAGAAACAATTGCTTGCCTTCAGGAGGCGAGACATGTATTACTGCCAATACAAACAAATAAAGGTAACAATCGTACACTTACAAGCTTATTCTATAATATTGAGATCTGATGACTGTGGTGGCCAGGGGAGAAGCGACAATTCCTCCTCGTGCTCACAAACCCTGTCCTGGAGTATGCGAGCTGTGTAAAACAGAAGCCCTGTTATCTTTTAAAACAGCATCACCATTGGGGAACAAACATTGTACCATGGTATGCCCTGATCACCCAAAATGGTCATATAATCCTTCGCAGTAACGCAGCCTTGCAATATGGCTGCGCAAATCATCATTGAACTTCCGCTTGTTTCACTCATGAGACCTAAACTCAACCAGAAGATGGAAGCAGCATGAAACAAGGCTCATCCAGCATAACAACTTTCTTTCATTGCTCCACAGCCCAGGTTTTATGGCTTCAGGTTATCTGAAATCTGTACCCATCCCACTCCCATAACACACCTGGCTTGTCACTACTGATGCCACCTCCGTCTATACTAAGATCCTCATGCTGCTGCTGAATATTACCTCAACCAGCATCCACCTGATTCCAAACCTATGATGTCCTCCTTGCTCTTCTTAACCAACTTCATACTTATCAACAACTACTTTACCTTTGAGAGGTAGACATACAAACAGACCAGAGGCAGAGGCATGGGAACCAGGATGGTTCCTTTCTATGCCAACCTTTTCATGGGTCACTTGGAGGGAGCTATCCTGGAATCCACAAGTCTTCAGCCCCTGGACTGGTTTAGATACACTGATGACACCTTTGCCATATAGACTCATTGATGAGGCTGACTTGTTAAAGTTTTTGTAATTTCTAAATACATTCTACCATTTAAATTCCACATCTGAGGGTCAGCTACACTCTTCTGTTCACAAAAAACCTACTAACAGCTGTACTTAACATTTTGACAATTACCATCCTTTCCATGTCAAATGTTTCCTCCAAAATAGCCTTGGTCTTCAAGGTGAATGTGTTTGTTCAGTTGCTGACTCTATAGCACGACATAATCATTCTCACCTCAGCATTCACTGAACTTAATTACCCCAACAGCTTTTTCAAAAGTAGATTTCCCGAACCATCACATCCAAGCCTGGTACTAGTGATCCCTCCAAAAAACAGCATAGAGTACCCCTCTTATTACTCAGTATTATCCTTGTCTTGCCATTTTGCCCACCACACCTAGAACAGCTTATCATTGCCCATCCATTCTCCAAAATATCCTGGTCAGATCCTATGCTTCTTCTGCACCCATTTCCCTACCCTACAGCTCGTACCCCTCTGATCATCCCTGCTGTAAGACTTACCCTATGCAACCTCCTACCACTGCCTATACCAGCCCTGTAACTGGCAAAACATATACTATCAAAGGGAGAGCCACCTGTGAAACAACAAGTCATGTACCAGCTGTTATGTAAACACTATTCAGCCGTTTACATCAGTATGACTGCCATCAAGTTATCAGTTAGGATAAATGGACAAAGAAAGAGGGTGCATATTGGCAACACACAGTATACTGTTTTACAGCATGCTCTAACCATGGCTGTCACGAATCTCCTCCACAAGGACTTGAAGATAACATTAGGCAATTTATGGCTATCACAGAGGTGTACAAGCAGACATTCTTCCCATTCTTCATCATGAACAGAACAGAACAGAAAGAAATCTTAATACACAGTAAAAATAAAAAGTATGCAATTGTAGATGCAGACATATTTATTACCAGAGATGAATGTACGAAGTGTGTTCAAAAAGTATGGTGACTTTATATTTTTAGGAAAAAATATTTATTTATTCACCAATATTCATGTTGACCCCTACAAAGTAATCCCCCTCAGATACAATACACTTGTGTCAACGTTTCTTCCAATCCTTGAAGCACTTCTCATAAGCACTTTTTGGTACAGCCTTGAGTATTTCCAGCCATGCAGTTTTTATTTCCTCAATCATTGAAAATATTCATCCTCTCATAGGTCTCTTCAGTTTTGGGAACAGGAAAATGTTACAGGGGGCCAAATCCAGTGAATAAGGTAGCTGTAGCACAATTGTCATGTTGTTTTTGGCCAAAAAATCTCTCACAAGCAACAATGAATGAGCAAGGTCCACGAATTGTTTTTCCACAATTCTGGACCTTTTTGCTTATTGCTTCTCGCAACAGCACATAATGTCGCAAACAGCGCATAACGTCAAGGTAATACTCCTTATGACCTTGCGACCTTGAGGCAAAAATTCATGATGCACTATGCCAGAGTAATTGAGAAAAACAGTGAACAAAACTTTGACATTTTATTGAACTTGGTGTGCTTTTTATGGTCTTGGCTCTCCAGAATGCTTCCATTGGGACGATTGGGCTTTTGTTTCCATGTCATAACTGTAAACCCATGTTTTATCAACAGTTATGTCCCTTTTGAGCAAATCAGGATCATCATTGATGCCATTTAAGAGCTCCTGAGAGATGCTCATGCAACGGTTCTTTTGATCAAAACTGAGAAGTTGTGGAACAAACTTCGCTGACACACATCTCATACCCAAAACATCCAAAAAAATTGCATGACACGAGCTGACCGATATGCCAACATCCTCAGCAACTTCTCTTATGGTAATTCAACAATTTTCTTCATAGCTTTGACATTATCATCTGTTGTTGGTTTGCTGGGGTGTCCAGAGTGAGGTTCATCACTGGCATCTTCGCAGACTCACCATATGCCACTGTCAACATTTCAAATGTTTTAGAGCATATGATTCCATTTTTCACACAAAATTTGATGCAAATTCTTTGCTCCATTTTTTATAATAATCGGAAATCACCGAGCATACTAAAACACGTCTAACCTTTCTATCTATCAAAAGCAAAGTATGCTGTACACTTGAAACTGTGAACATATGTTTGGGACATGTGGACCAACATAAAAAAAAATCAATAATCAAATGTACGTTTCCTGCGCAATTTGAAAAGTCACTTTACTTTTTGAACAGCCCTCATATGTTGTTGGCTTCTGAGGTAACCTGCAATCTGCTACCTGCCACAATTGATAATAAAAGATACTTTTCTAACTTTCTTAACACTTCTTTTAAAATCTGTAGTCTTTGATGCTTTTGACAGCTTTATGGTAAGCTACTGCCTCCTCAATGTCAACTGAATCAAACAGTCAGTGTATGTTATCCAACAGCTGAAGATTATTCTAAAAAAAAAATTTAGAATAATTTCAAATAAATCTCTATCCTTGGCACCTGTACTGAGTCTCATGAAATCCCTCCTCTCCCTTCCAATTAGCATAGCACAATCTGTGTGCTGTTCAATGCAGAGTTAGTGTCCATTATCTGATCCACAAAAATTCCCTTGTCCTATAATTGCAAGACATTATATGAGTATTACGGCTGAAAAAACACATATAGTGGTAGCCCATCTATCCTATAGACCACGTCGAAACAGTCTGCACCAGTTAAAAGCACAGTGGGTTGCTGATTTAAAATGTCTCCATAGAAACTGTCACTTTATATGTAGAAAAGGACATCTAAAGTAATTCAATGTTATTCTTTGATTTGTAATTCTGTGATAAAGTTTGTACTAGGTACAAAGAAAATCCATGTACAGATTCGTTACTTGTCTGGTCTGTCATGGGAGGACATCTTCAGTCTGCTTCCACAAAAGGGTGTTAGTTCCAAGTTATTTGGGAAGTTTTCAATTGAATCCTGTTCACAAATTTCATTGTAGTGCTCACTGTATCAATTTCTGCACTTGCCATGGTAATAGATTGTTGCTTTTTTTTTTTCACTAAATCGTAAGCAATAATACTAAGGGAAAAGTCAATAAAAATTTTAAGAGGCCTCTTCAAGAAACTTTGGCATATTACACTCTGATTTTTGTTGTCAGCTATAAATCATATTAATAAGTACTTGCTGAAATCTGTTTTAGCTTAGCTGTGATCTTCATAGGCGTAAGAATAAATATAAATTGCACATAAACTTTCCCAATAAACAGAATGGTCAAATGGGGATATAATCATATTTTGATGAGTATGTTTCATTTATGTGTTTGCTAATCTAGTGTGACACATTCAGAAATCATTTATGAGTGAAATTTGTGACAATCTTTATCAACAGCACATTATAAAAGGAATCTTGAAGTATAGATGAAAATGTGCATTACTTCTACCATTCTTAGATTTTCTTCTTACATTTTCTTCAGAAGAAAATGGACTCTGATTTATTGTGTCCATTGGGTCTTTATGTTTATAGTGTTAGTTAGTTTGTTAATTTCATGTTCCATGGATCATTTTCCATGATAAATCATCATGATGTGGAATGAGTCAGTTTACATTCATATTGCAAATTAATTTGTACATCTATTTGTACTCTAAACATCAACATATTATTATTATTATTATTATTATTATTATTATTATTTCCCTGAAATGAAAACAAGATATACAGATTGAGTTAGCAATTCCTACCCATCACCTTTTACACATTACAAACATACGAACATAGAATTTCTTCTAAGGAACAGGAGGAGTTGTCAAGGAAAAATTTTTTCAATTTATTTTCAAAATTGAATGTGCTGTCTGTTAGACATTTTACATCACGGGGTAAGTGGTCAAAAATTTTTGTTGTAGCATTGTGCACCCCTTTCTGTGCTAAAGACAACATTAATGTTGAGTAATGAATGTCATTTTTTCTTCTAATATTGTAATTAAGTACCTCATTGTTCTATTGAACTGTAGTGAATTATTTACAACAGATTTTCATGAGGGGAAAAAATAAAATGTGAAGCAGTAGTCAGAATGTCCAACCCCTTAAACAGATGTCTACAAGATGATTGTGGGTGAGCACCACATATTATTCTTACAGCACATTTTTGGGCAATGAAGACCTTCTTTCTTAAAGATGAGTTACCCCACAACATTATTCCATATGACATTACTGAATGAAAATAAGCAAAATATGTCAACTTACTGATTTCTCTCTCCCCAAAATTTGTTATGATTTGAAGTGCAAATGTGGTCAAACTAAGTTGTTCTAGGAGTTCTAAAATGTGTTGTTTTTTTCCAATTTAAATTCTCATCAATCTGGACCCATAAGTATTTTGAAGTTTCCACCCTATGTATTATTTCATCACCATGCATTACCCCTAGAGGTGCAGAACTGAATGTGATGTATCTTTGTGAAATTCAGGGTGAGACCATTCGCAGAAAACAAGCCAATGGTACTTTTGAGAAAATAGTTCACCTTCCTTCCATTTCTGTATGTATACTGGGAGTGATTACAACACTCGTGTCACCTGCAAAAAGAACTAATTCTGCTTGTTTTACATTAGACAGTGGATCATTTACATATATGAGGAACAATGGTGGACATACGATTGAGCCTTGGGGAACACCATATGTGATTTCTTCCCAGTCAGAATTATGTCCCTGGATTCTGTTGGTTGAATTAATACTAAGAACAACTTTCTGCATTCTTTTGGTCAGATATGGCATGATCCAATGGTTGGCTATACCATCAATCCCATAAAACTTCGATTTATCTACAAGTATATTATGATTCACAAAATTAAATGCCTTGGATAGGTCACAGAAAATACATACCGGTGCTATTTTGTTATTTAATGCTTGTAATATCTGGTGTGTGAACATGTTAATGGCATTATCAGTAAAGCAACCCTTCTGAAACCTAAACTGTGATTTGCTGAGGATATTATTATTGCCAAATTGAGATACTATTCTAGAATACATCAGCTTCTCAAAAATTTTGGAAAACAATGTCAGCAGTGAAAAAGGTAGGTAGTTACTGACGTCAACAACAGAGTTAAGGCAATATGGAATATAGTGAAGCAAGAGGCAGGACACACAAAGAAGAGATACTGCAAGCTGTGATGAATAATCAGAATTTTGTGAGAAATAAGTTCTGCTTGAATCCCAACACTCAGAAAAGGTTTTATACAGAGAGGTTTCTGCTATAAAAGCAATAAAATCTCCCTATTTTATCCTGTAAAAAAGCATTAACAAACTGCACACCTCTTATGAATTCTTAACATGGATTATACTTTAGAATATGGAAAATTTCATCAGTATCACATCTTAATACAGTATATTCACAACATCTGGACACACAATCTCATAAGGGTGGCAAACTCTAATGCACTCATTACCATGCTGTTTACCAACAAATAAGTGTTGGATAAGTTGTTTCAGGTTATAATAAGAACAACACAAAAATAAATAAGCAGAAAAATCATGTGGGAAGAAGTGTCATGACAGTTCCACTTGGTCAGCTGTGGTGAGTGCATGGCAGCTGTTGAGTGCTGTTGGCACCGGCTGAGAAAATCAGATGTCCAACAGAGTGCATGCCTAGCAAAGTTGTCAAGTTGCTGTTTTAACAGTGATAAGCAAAATTGTCATGTCACCACAACAGGCAAGGGCAGATGTGGTGGAAAATCAGGGATGGCTAAATCGGCATGGACCCCTCTGAGGTCCTGCCCATAGAATGAACCAAGCAACCAACTGACAGGCGAACAACCCAAAAATACTTGGCAGAAGAACTGGGCATCTCCTTTGAGGAAGACTTCTATGACTTGTCTTATTCCTGCTACACCCACACAGAAGATAAATGGCAGCAGACAAATGAACCTCTGGTCATTGTGCAAAACAAGTGAGACTTTTTCAGACTTGTTGCCCTCAACGAAGATGCCCAGTTCTTCTGCTAAGTATCATTGGGTTGCTCATCTATTGTAGCATCAGTCGGCCACTTGGTTCATTCTGTGGGCAGCACCTCAGACAGGTCATGTCAATTTAGCCATCTCCAGTCTACACTGGACACAACAGTAAAGATTCAATGGAGTCTACAAGCAAGCGTAATGGTATTGCAACACAGGAGTTCAACATTTCGTGTCTGGACTGCAGCACTTTGATGGATGTGTGAATGGCAAGCTTGTATGTCTGGAAGACTCTCAAGACCCACCTCGACAACTACAGTGCACCAAAGAAGCTAGGAAAGAAGACACAAGAGAAGAAGATACAACAATCAAGGCTCTCCTTAGGGACTGAACTGAGTGAGTGATAAAGAAAAGGGCTGTTCCTCGCAAGGTTTGGAGATGTAGCTGTGAAGCAACTCAACCAGGCCAATAAGAAGAGATCGCTGCTGTTCATCTTAGCTGTAAATAACTGAGAACCAGCATCAGGACAAAGAAGTTGATGCAATCTTTGGCTAAATAAGCTCCTGAGCTTCCATGTACAGATGGAGTCTCTTCCTTCAGAACTTGACATGAAGCTAAAGTTCCTGAAGTGTCAACAAGAGAGACAAATGGCAAAATATTGCCACAAGCAGGTAGTACGTGTAGTGTGTGCTGTCAATGAAGTTAGTTGCACCTGCACTCTGAACAAAGAAGACCAATCACAATGTGACCACTATGGCAGACAGCATGTCACAAGTTGGCACAGCTGCAAGGCCTTCTCAGACTGTGGCAATGCTAGTGAAACAAATCAACAGAAGAAGACTGTCCAGGTGAACTCAGAAAACGTTGATAAAGCCGTGAACTAACGAAAGAGGAGAAAGGGATGCAGCAAGGCCATTGCCTCGCATTCAGAGCAGGTCAGAGTCAAGCCACAGGCCAGAGTCAAGCCAATAGCAGCCTCACCTCCTGCGTTACTAGCAGGCCTCCTCCCCACCAGTGAGAGTGGTACGGGCGAAGGCCACCTGTGTGGTGCCGAGTGGACACAGTTTGCACTGGCGTGCCTCGAGGAGAAAGACACCATAGTGCCAAAAAACAGAGCAACAGCCGGTCACGTGACACATGACTGGTGCACCTCCGTCATCATCCTGCAGTAAACTGAGAGGCTATACAGGGTGATGCTCCATGCCGAGATGAAGGCTGCCTGCCTCAAGCTGAGAGAGGCCTACCATTAGCAGCCACAACTGGAGTCTTGAGCAGTGCAAACACTGCGCACGTGAACGTCATGACAGCCACCAACGATGAGGACCCCCCCCCCCCAAAAAAAAAAATCACCAGGGAATGCAGACGAACAAAGTGGATGACCAAAATGCATGCCTAGAGACGTCTGGCAGAAGACTGAGCCATAAATCAGTGCATCACAAGATACAACAAAGAGCGAGCAAGAAGTAGACACAAAAAACATAAAGAAAAACCCAGCTTTGTCCAGGTTTTTAGGAGCTCTCTCGGTGCTTAAGGTGAATGCCAGAACTGTCCCCAACAGCCTCCATTTTCTCAGCTAGGAGAAAGAAATCCACCTCAAATCCTAGTACATATAAACGATTGACAGACATGTAAATTGAAAACAAATTAAATAAAGACACAAAATGTATAAGAAATTAGCTGAAAACTGCAGAATTGCACTGGAACAGACGACCTTCCTCCATACAAGGAAGGAGAGGAAAAAGCTAAATATAATCTCTGAAGATCATGCTTTGATGAGTATATTTAATTTACATGTCTGCAAAGTCTAATGCAGCACAAATAGAATTAATTTGTAAGTTCAGTTCCAAATAACATTATTTCAAAGATAGTCATAAGTGTCATACCTGTGCACTCATAAGATGTGTGAAATCATTCATACACTCTTCGAGACTGAGCCACTTTAAGCTCGGAAATAGCCATGTAATAGAAATGGCTGCAGCTCTTAAAATAGTTAAATCTCTCCTGAAACAAATGCATGCAAAGGATGCAAGTAGCATTATTTCAAAGTAAAATGTGAAATGAACTGAAATGAAACTTTCAGTCTGCTGTGTCTGTTCCTGCCATTCTTGTTCTACATGCTTTACAGCTGTCCTTCATGATGGAATTCACACAATCTGTGAAAGAATTGGTTTGTTTCATAATCAACAGCTACCTGATTAAGAATAATTGTTCTTCTTCCACAAAGACAAGCTGATAGTGTGTCTTATTTTTGGGACATTTCCTTAAATAGTGATTTGGACACTTACACAGCTAAGGGTAAGTCTAAAAATTTATAATAATGTCTGTTAATAGTACAGAACATTAAACATGGAGTGTTGTAGTTCTACTAAGTCTGGCAGACACAGCAACTGTAGAAGCGTCATTTGTCAGTTCTGTTTTATTAAAAAGTATCAATTGTTCCTTGACCCTGTCTTGCAACGAGCAGAACCATTATATTCAAATCTTTGTAGACATTCACTGTATTGACCAATATTACAAAGTACATTATGGCGATGACAGGATTATGTATTTTTATATTGATATTTTTAGCACTTGATTGGAAATCCTCATAGATGAGTGTGATGATTAGAATTGGTACCTTCCAGACTCACAGTTTCTTTTTTCTTTTCTTTTCTGAAGTGAATAAAAACAAGAGGAGCAAATGTGGGGTGGTAAGAGCAGCAACAGATACACACTAAGAAGATATCTGCTTCAACATTGATGTAGTAGAAACAAAGCACAAACCTGGATATAAAAAGATGGGGAAGGGAATCATAGCCCTTTTAAAGGAACTGTGAAGGTATTCTGTGTAAGTGACTAAATGAAATCATGGTAAACCTGAATCTGGATGGCAAGAGGGGGATTTGAACCACACTACTACTGAATGCAAATCTGAATGTTAATCACTGTGCCACCTAACTCAGTGATCGGTATGTGACCTTAAAGTCATGCCATGAGTGATCCACAAATAACAGAACAAGACACATACTGTAAATTGAGATAGTAGGGCAGTAATACTCAAATGACCACACATAAGTAATACTGATCTTGCATGTATCATGCACAGTCAACAAATTGCACAGAAGGGGCTGAAGTGGGTGCCCAGCAGTTAACTATTATTCAGGCAGCAAAATCACTAACATGATACTATAATATAAACATTAAACAGATATGAGGACAGACAACCACTCACCAACAGCTGATTGATGGACAGAACAGAGAAACACATAGCAGCATTTACACCACTCCTTTTCCAGCTACTGCTCTTTTTCTCCTTTAACGGCCCCCCCCCCCCCCCCCCCCACACACACACACACAAAACAAAACAATTATTAGAATACTGCAGTGTCCATTTATCATCAATAATTATAATCATGTAATTGCTATGTCATATTTTACAAATCCCACTGATAGACTAATAATCATCTGTAAGGTGAGAGAAATATCAGACACTACATTATAACTGCTGTTATCAGCACACAATTTTGAGGCACCAGTACTGCATTCTGGAAACTATTTTAAAGCATTCTCCAGGACTGCTCTTCCAAAAGGAAATAGTTGTCAATTGATTTTATTGTGATTCTGCCCCTGTACAACAGGTCTCCACTAACAAGCACATTTTTCGCAGGAAAGAGGATGAGATCTTTCATCATCTTCACTTCAAGTATAAGGTCTTTTTTTCTCCTGTTACTGTAGCCACTGCTTCCTCATTCTTCCTTGATTACTTCTCCCAAGAGAAGTTAATTCTTTACATCTGGAGAGGTAATCTTTCTACACTCATTCTTTCAAGATGTTCATTCTAGTTTCTCCTATTTTCTTGTACTTTACTGAAGACATTAAATATATTCAGTTCTTCCCTAAGTTACAAAATTTGAAATATGTCAGTCACTTCTTGTGCATGCTGTTACTGTATTTGGAAATCTCACTTCTGCTGCTTGTGTGCAACTTACTTTATTTATAAGCCATGTTTCACTTCTGCAAACACTCACTGGGACTGACACTGTCTTACAAAATTTCAGTGTTGTTTCTTTTGTTTTATTTTTAACACATTTGTTTATTGTTCCACATATTTTCCATACTTTGCTGTGCTTTCTAAAAGCAAGATAACTGAAGAGTCGAACAAGGGTAAGACTACACAACAGGCCATAACTTACTAATAAAGTTCCACTATATTCTTATGACAAAATCTTAGTTCCTTTACTAAGATTATCGCTATTAACCTGACTCAATTTGAAAACTACAATAGCATTCATAATGTAACACCAGGGACAAAAATGATCACTCTTCATGACCAATCACCATAAATTTTGCAGCTATAAGAATATTTGAGAACCTCTGCAGTATGCTAAAATTGCTGAAAGATAACAAAAATAATTTTAAGGCTAATGAAACTATGAAATGGACTGCTGATCTCATTACTCAGGGGATATGTGCTCAAAAGCCCTGTGATGTAATAAAGCCTAACACAAGTTATGAACTTTCTGATACCATGGGGTATTGCTTTTTTTCATTTGTGAGTAAAGAAGCTCATATAAAACTATGTTTTCCAAAATTCCGTATGTCACATATTGCCATTGATATTTTGTGTGATTAGGATAATTTTGAATCTTTAACAAGAAAACATTTAAATTTTTCTTCACTAAATTTCGCTGAATATGTGAATGTAAGATGCAAATAATTAAGCTCTTTGCATATATATGTAACTTTTATCCTCTCTCAACTTGGTGGGAAAAGGTGTAAGAAGGCAGTTAGGTTTTCGTTATTGTAAGAAACAGATGAGTTCTGTTGTAGATATCATAATGAGTAGTCAAGTTTTGTATACAATTAAAATCTGGAAGTTGACGGATGTAAATTACCTCAATCAATCAAGTGAGATGTTTCAGAATATAGGAGTTAAAACTATGAAAACTTTCTCATTTCATAGTTAGTGACCCAACAAATATTTACAATCCTGGAAAATTTTGATTTCTTTATACAGAAAATATCTGAGGCTATCGTAACCGTGAAAGGAAGACAATGAGGTGAGCAACAGAATCAGCTAAATAAAAAAGTATTAAATTCATTAATTTGGGCAAACCTACCAATATTAGTAACAAATAATGAACATTCAGCAAGTGGATACACCATGAGACAGTTATTCTTTATTGAAACGGCATGTTCCAACATGTACACAACTTGTGTTCTATCCAAGACAGATTTCTCCTATCCCATCTGATGGACTGACACATTAAAGCACAAGGCCACTTCAGCATGTGTCCATGGCCACAGTTCTTGATTTCCGAAATGTCACAATATTTGTACATGCCAGAGTAAATTTATGTATGAATCTCACTTGCCACAAAAGAGGCAGTTAACTAATACAATGGGCTTCACAGTTGTCCAGAAACCACATGAAACATTACGATGCCCCCTGCTATTGATAGGGTGAAGTAGGTTTAGATTAGATAAGGAAAGAGGCAGATGTCACGAGAAATGCAAACTCTATTATGCTACATATAAAATTTAGCTTTTTTGTCATTATCAAAAGATAAGAAATAACAAAAAATATATATTAAGTGTTTGCAATATGTGTTTGGTACTACACAGTTCTGTGTTGCACGTTTCTTTTCTTCTGATCCACATTATTTCAAGGTAATAGAAAACGAATATGAATGACCACATTAATTTTGAATATACATATGTTTTTCTTTGTGATGACAATATTACAGTGAGAATCATACAGAAACGCATAAAATGGATAAGACACAAACATCCAATGTTTGTGTTTGTTGACCAGCAAGCTATTTCCTCTGTTAAAAATATGGTTCAGATTGTTGTTATTCTGTGTGATTACAAAATTCAAATAGCATTTTCGGTCAATATTCTCACAAAATATCTGTTATTTTCAAGTAATTAAAGCTTAAAAATCATTAAACTTCAGAATTTGGCCACATAAACAAAAATGCTCAGTTATTGGCTGAAGATCTGATGAACATCACATGCTAGGCATAATGCGAAGTTATATGTGCAATATAGGAGCTTTAGTCAAATGTACTAGCCTTTTCTGTACGATTTCTGCAAACAGTTTTGCTATTTAGTGATGTAAAATGCATTTAAAACTTTTAAGTAACAACAGAAAGTAATTTTGTGAACACCGATAGTGGAACCCTTCAGACAGCTGATGCATTTATGCTCCAGCCAATAAGAGTGGCATCACATGTAAGGACAGACATTCTTTTCCCTGATCTCTGCAACAACATCGAACTTGCTCAAAACTAAGGAACTGTAGATCGTTTTGTAAATGGGTCCATATCTTGTATGCAGATTGTCGACTATCAGTTATGAATTATGATCCAAAGCACAACAAAATACTTGGCAAATCTTATTGCTGATTTTCTTGTGTACAAGACAACCCAGCAGAGATAAGGGTGTTATGATCTATGGTGCAATGGATAACACATCTGACTACAAAGCAGAAAATTTTAGGTACAAATCCTGGCAGGGTTGTAAATTTAAAAAAAATGTAAAACAAAAGACAAAAATAGCACTGATAAGAAATCAGTGAGGCAGTTGTTTTGATGGTAGAATGTATTATACATAGCTTTACATTAAATTTAGTCAGACAAATGGACAAATGAGCACGTAGGAATGTAATTTGCGTACACACATTTCACTTCTTTGGAAAGCATTGTTAGTGGCAAATGTACCATTGTTAGTGGCAAATGTATTATCTCATGCCTACAGTACAAGGTGTAGGATGATGAGGTATTGTTTGCAGAGAGATATAAATCTCTTACACCCTGCATATAACACAAATGTAAGGACTATGATGTTTGTGAGCAGAAACTAATGTCAGAGTCTGCAGCAGGCTTAATTCACCTTTGTGTAAGATGACGAAAATTTAAACAATAAGAGTCCTAGTTGGCCATTATAAAGATAGAAAAGGATTTTTTCCAATAAAGTAAAAAGTGTGTGCTCACATTAACTAGAAATCCTCTTGAAAGGTGACATTTGAATGGCGACTGCAAATGTAAGTGCATGTACATGGCAAGGAAAACTCAACAATACCTGGTTTCTGATCAGTGTGGTGAAATTTTGTAATTACAATCATTACCACTGCGAGAGGACTGTTGAGCCATTTACAAATGAGTTAAAATATTCCTTTGGGCCCGATTTGAGCCACCATTCTATGGATAGCTACTTATAAACCATTACAGACAACTGACCAACGAAGCCACGAAAGGATTAATGTAAATTTGGTTATAACGACATCCAATTCTTCTAATTTTCACTGTGAGTTTAATTTTGTTGAATGACACTGTCCTTCCTTGCAACAGTGGGAAAGTATGTCTCAGAGGTAAATTAATGTTAAGTTCAAAGTGCAAGACATTTTTAAATAACTTGTGCACTGATGTGGTGGCATTTTGCCAGTACAGTGCAACTACATTTTACCCATATTTTCGTTTTTTGGAACACTAAAAAACAACTTCTCACGTGTTTTTGTAGATGTTTTTGTGCAATTTAGTACTACACACTGTTTGTTACCTATTTTCCAAAATGGAAATTCCAAAACAAGGTATCACTGTGAATGCGATTTACAACAGTAGGAGCAGCAAGCTAGCCAGTAATGTCACAAGCATCATCAAATGACTCAAACGGAGCATTTAGTGGGTTTTCAATTTATTTTCATTTCACTTCCATTTTCTCTAAAAATACTGAGATTCAATAGGATAGAAAGTATGTTATGAGCATAAAATAACACTATTAAGCATTTAAGACAATTTCCACAAAACAGTCAAATGCCCTACTGTATCTAAACTGGCTTGACTTTAAACGTAAATTATATTTTTAACAAAAATCTGTGGTCTAAGTTTTCATTTTCTACAATCGTATGTGTTAGTGTTAAGCTCCAGTATACTATCATCAGATTCTCATTAGCAGTATTAACAAAATACAACTTTTAGATCAATTAGATACAGCTGTGAAAGTTGACAGTCAATTCTCAACATTTGTAGTTATGGTGGTAACGTAACAAGAGAGGGCTTTAGCTTGTCACTCATTTCAATTTCTTTATTATACATGGACACTAGACTCAGTGTTAATAAAACTAATAACCACTGTGTCCAACGACTGAACGATATATATATCTGTTTTGGCACAATCAGTTATGTACCTATAAAGGATTCAGTCATGAATTACATCATAGCTAGCTTATATTTGTCTTATATTTACATTAATATTTTAGTTCCTACATCAACCACAGAAGTTAAAACTGGTAGACACAACAAGTAGAATGGAACCCTCACTCTTGGGAAAACCCTCAGCTATGTGCCATGCCTAACAGTTTTCGCTGGCCTGGCACCTAACGAAACTGGTGCCAGTCCAAAATTGTGAGGCTCTTGCGATTCATAGCAGAAGGTGTAAAGGAGAAGCTCTCCTGTCTGTTTTGCTAACGAATAAGTGGTATTTGTACAGATGCCAGGAACTGTGCCAGTACGAATGTATTAATTACCTGGCTCTTTCATGGCAAGTGGGATCAACACATACATTCACTCTAGTGGAAGGCATGTATTGAGACATTTCAGTAATTGAGAACTTCAGCCATGCACTCTTGCTGGAGTGGCCACTTGCTTTGATGTGCCACTACCTGTTAAACTGGGTAGGAGAAATCTGCCTTGAATAGAATCCAAGTCATTCGATTTGATTATACCAGCCAGCCCAAGTGTGGGTTTTATGTGTGTCCACATCTTCATTCACACCAACTTTGGGCTGGTTAGTGACTTTTGTTTTAGTTAAATGTTTAATGATTATGAACAACAGAAAAAACTTATCTGGATCTTAGTACAACTATGATAATGACTGTTAAACATGACATGGTTCGAATAAAGACATAGAATTTGGTTAATAACAGTAAAGGATTGTGATCACTGGCTTTGTCTGATCCTCCTCTGAATATATCATTACTGGTAGCTTAGCAACCCATTACAATTTCACACCTGAATGGAATGACAACCTCCATGCCAACCAGCATGTTGTTGTTCTGGTCTTCAGTCCTGAGACTGGTTTGATGCAGCTCTCCATGCTACTCTATCCTGTGCAAGCTTCTTCATCTCCCAGTACTTACTGCAACCTACGTCCTTCTGAATCTGCTTAGTGTATTCATCTCTTGGTCTCCCTCTACGATTTTTACCCTCCACGCTGCCCTCCAATGCTAAATTTGTGATCCCTTGATACCTCAGAACATGTCCTACCAACCGATCCCTTCTTCTAGTCAAGTTGTGCCACAAACTCCTCTTCTCCCCAATTCTATTCAATACCTCCTCATTAGTTATGTGATTTACCCATCCAATCTTCAGCATTCTTCTGTAGCACCACATTTCAAAAGCTTCTATTCTCTTCTTGTCTAAACTATTTATCGTCCATGTTTCCCTTCCATACATGGCCACACTCCATACATATACTTTCAGAAACGACTTCCTGACACTTAAATCAATACTCGATGTTAACAAATTTCTCTTCTTCAGAAACGCTTTCCTTGCCATTGCCAGCCTACATTTTATATCCTCTCTACTTCGGTCATCATCAGTGATTTTAATCTAATTCCTTCAGCATCACCCGATTTAATTGAATGACATTCGATTATCCTCGTCTTGCTTTTGTTGGTGTTTATCTTATATCCTCCTTTCAAGACACTGTCCATTCCGTTCAACTGCTCTTCCAAGTCCTTTACTGTCTCTGACAGAATTACAATGTGATCGGCGAACCTCAAAGTTTTCATGTCTTCTCCATGGATTTTAATACCTACTCCGAACTTTTCTTTTGTTTCCTTTACTGCTTGCTCAATATACAGATTGAATAGCATCGTGGAGAGGCTAGAACCCTGTCTCACTCCCTTCCCAACCACTGCTTCCCTTTCATGTCCCTCGACTCTTATAACTGCTATCTGCTTTCTGTACAAATTGTAAATAGCCTTTCGCTCCCTGTATTTTACCCCTGCCACCTTCAGAATTTGAAAGAGAGTATTCCAGTCAACATTGTCAAAAGCTTTCTCTAAGTCTACAAATGCTATAAACGTAGGTTTGCCTTTCCTTAATCTTTCTTCTAAGATAAGTCGTAGGGTCAGTATTGCCTTCAAACATTTCAACAGAATCCAAACTGATCTTCCCCGAGGTCGGCTTCTACCAGTTTTTTCCATTCGTCTGTAAAGAATTGGCGTTAGTATTTTGCAGATTCCAAAACACTTATCATCTGAAACTCAACTCACACTTTTCTCACATAACATACTAAAAGCTTTGGGTCAAGGCAGTTGGTAGATGCAGTATTTCTTGATACCCAAACAGCATATGACTCAGTACCACACCTATGCCTATTGTCAAAAGTTCAATTACATAGGGGTATCGTGAAATTTGTACTAGATTGAGGACTTGGGAAACGAAGGCTTTTGACACTAGTCACAGCTATCAAGGAGGGAAGGAACAGGATATGTAAAGAAACACTATAGGTAACCTGCACACCACCTTTAGAAACAAAACTCTGTTTTTAACCTAAAACAACCAAAAATGTACGAACGCATCCATTTTTAAGAATAACCATAGAAGATGCTTCATAAATAAAAGCAAAACGCATCTGGTGTAATGCTTTTTAATTAAACAGCAGTCAGCTCAAGACAGATAACTTATAGTAACAGATTTTAACAGCTGCTGCGGAAAATGACCACGCAAACAAACATAGTTGGATGTCCATTTATGAAATCCACATAGTGTTATTAAAAAAGCATGTATCACAAAGAAAGCTGTTGTTACTGGCTTTGATACTTGCTGGTGACTATTTTCCTGACAAGTGTTATGGTAGAAGTAAGACCTTTCCGTTAAACTGCTTTTCCTTAAAATCTGATTTTATTTGAATCTCAGCGTTAGTCCAGCTGGCATGCCACTATCTGATTTTTGTAAAGTAAACATGGGGCACATTTGAGTTAACAATATGTTGATAGCAATGTGGCTCCTTGTTTGTTGTGTTGTGTAACAAGCAGTAAAGCATTGCAGTTCAGTATAAACTAAATGGCAAGATGTCCCACGAATCCTGCACCCAACTGAACAAGCACTAGTTAATATTTTTAAAGTCAAGTTTGCATACACTGAGGTGACAAGTCATGGGATACCTCCTAATATTGTGTCGGACCTCCTTGGAGATCAGTGTTAAATGCCCTAGTGACAATGAGGTCATTAGAGATGGAACACAAGTTCAGATTGTGTCAAGGATGGGGTACGAAATTGGTCCTGTCCTTTCAAAGGAACCATCCTGGCATTTGCCTTAAGCGATTTTGAGGTAAATCATGGAATACCTAAATCAGGATGGCCGGACTTGGGTTTGAACTGTCATCCTCCCAAATGCAAGTCCAGTGTGCTAACCACTGCGCCACCTCACTCAGTTGGACCTCCTATTGTCCAGCAGAATGCAGCAACTCGGTGTGGCATGGACTCAACAATTTGTTGCACTGTACGTCTCCTGAAGAAATATTGATCCATGCTGCCACTGAAGCCATCCATATCTGGAAAAGTTTTGCATGTGAATGATTTCGTACATGAACTGACCTTTCAAATATGTCCCATAAATGTTCAGGGGGATTCATGTCAGGCCATGTGGGTGGTCATATCATTTGCTCGAACTGTCCAGAATGTTCTTCAAACCATTTATGAACAACTGTGGACTGGTGACAAGGCACATTGTCACCCATAAAAATTCCATCATTGTTTGAGAACATGAAGTACATGAACGGCTGCAAATGGTCTCCAAGTAGCAGAACATAATCATTTCCAGTCCATGATCAGTTCAGTTGGACCAGAGAACCCTATCCACTTCACGTGAAGCCACCACTGGCTTGCACAGTGCCCTGTTGACAACTTGAGTCTGTGGTTTCGTGGAGTCTCCACAACACTGAAACCCAACCATCAGCTCTCATCCATGGTTTCGTGGGGTCTGCACAACATTCAAACCCTACCATCAGCTCTTTAACAACTGAAATCAGGACTCATTTGACCAGGTCATAATTTTCCAGTTATCTAGGGTCCTACGAATATGCTCATGAGTCCGGGAGAGCCACTCTCATGATGTCATGTTGTTAGCAAAGGCACTTGCATTGGCTGTCTGCTGCCATAGCCTGTTAACACCAAATTTTGCCACACTGTCCTACTGGATATGTTCGTATGTCCCACATTGATTAATGTGGCTGTTTCATGCAGTGTTGCTTGTCTGTTAGCACTGACAACTCTATGCAAATGCCAATGTTGTCGGCCATTAAATGAAGGCCGTCAGCAGCTGTGTCACCCTGTTGAGAGGCAGTGACTGAAATTTGGTATTCTCGGGCACAATCTTGACACTTGGAACACTGAACTCCCTAATGATTCCCGAAATGGAATGTCCCATGCTAGCTCCAACTAATTCACCTCATGGATCCATAATCACATCAGAAACCTTTTCACCTGAATCACCTGAGTACCAATGGCAGCACTGCCAATGCACTGACCTTTTATACCTTGTGTATGCAATACTACTGCCATCAGTATAGGTGCATATTGGTTTCCTATGACTTTAGTCACCTCATGTAAAAAGATGAAGAGAAGTAATGATTCACCTGATCTCAATGGTTACGAAGCTCTGGATCCCGTTTCTGCTATTCCATCATAATAGAAACCCTCACACAAACCAAGACCCAGGTGGTCACTTTGATCATAACATCATTGACTGTTGATGAATACATAGTTTTAGAGTGTCGCAGATGGAGGGGGAGGGTCTACAGATTGAGAAACAAGGTAGGGGTAGCAAAGTTCTCGAAGGAAAAAAAGTCTAGAGACCAGGGTCTCAATAACATTGGTAAAACTTTTAATAATATTGGAAACAAATGACACAATACTGAGACAGAAGAGAATTGGAATGGGAAATGAAAACAAAGGATAATTTATGCACTGGGAAGTGGACATATGAGGATGAATGTGATTTCAGTCTTTCTCGGTGTATTCCACTGATGAATTCTTCTCAGGTTATCAGCTGAGTGGTGGCATCGCCTTGTTGCAACATTTCAATGAGTTTGGTACCCATCATCTTCTGGTGAGGATGAAGACTTGTGGAAGAATGACTGAGGGGTTTACTGAATGAAAGGCATCCTGAGGCACAACTTCCCAGAGTTATATTTCTGAGGAGGAGGAGGAATGTGTGGTGGTGGTGATGGTGGTGGTGGTGGTGGGGAGTGAGTGAACTCAAATGGCAATAATATTGTAGCAGCTTCTGCACTCATAACTATTGCAGTGCGCAGCAAGGTAGGCAGTTGGACACTTTGCAATTAGGCATAGTTTGACGATATCCATTCATGTACATATACAACTGGTTATTTACCATACAAAGATAGTGTTGAACAGTGCTTGTATCAAGACTTGTACATGACTGGAGTGCTTTCACACGTGGCCCTGTCTTCAATCACATAAGAAGCATGTGTGAGCAGTAGGATGTACTGGGTGAATATACAGAAAAAGTCTTGTACCTGAGTCATCCACAGGGCAAACCCAAGCACTGTTGGATTAGGAGATGAAATGGCATGGAAAGGGATGGGATAATGCACAAGTTGAGTGAGAGATGGAATATAACTTTGGGAAGGAGGCTTGGGGTCAGCCCAGGACTTTGAGCACAGTATTATAAATTTCATATCACTAGGAGAGGTAACCAAAAACATGATGAAGATTACAGTAGGATTTCTAAAGATCTGAGTATAAGTGACGATTTAGAAGTGTCATTTGGGCTACAAGAAAAAATTGATGCTGAGATTTGTTTATGGCTAATCAGGGAGAATGTTTTCTGGCTGTAAAGACATTTGTAAAGTTATCAGCATGTTGAGATAGCCTGGGAGGGAGGGATGTTTTGATATGGAGAAGATAACTGTTGTCAAAATGGAGATAATGTTGGTCGTTAATGTGTGTGTGTGTGTGTGTGGGGGGGGGGGGGGGGGGGGGGGGGGGGGATGGTGCACGTGCTTCTGAGTGGAAAAGGGGAGTGTTTGTGAGTGTTGCTCCTAAAGCCATGAAAAGAGGGAAAGCTCAAAATCCAATGAAATTACCTGTTCCTCACACATGCCTATGCATCACCCATCATTAACCTGCTGGTGACCAGTTTCTTGTCATAATTTTTTGGGCTTTTTTTTTGTTCAAGTGTTTTGATTATTGCAAATACAGAGTCTGCCAGAAAAATGTATACACATCTTAAGGAACGAAAAGTATTACATATGCGTTTATTTTACATTTAATAATTGATCACACATGTTGTGCAGCCTTCAGTTTAGCACATGATTACTTTTATTTGTTCAACATTGCCATACACATAACAGAACAATGAGCGTTCATTGCAACTACGTCAATGTTACAGTGGAGATCGCTGCACGTCACTGTAATCTCCTGTCGAAGTTCCTCCAACATGTGTGGCTTACATTGATAGATGTTATCTTTCACAGTTCCGCACAAGTAAAAGTCCATAAGTGTTCGATCTGGTGACCATGGAGGGAACTCAATGGGCCCTCTTCGTCCAATCCAATGCCCCAAAAAATTGTCAGCCAGGAAAGCTCATACGGCTAGGTGGTAATATAGTCGCACTCCATTCTGTTGGCAGAAGACCTCTTCTTCAGCTCCATAAAGCACATGTATACCTGGAAAAATTGATGTGCGTATCATTTCCAGGTACACTTCTCCAGTGACAGTAGCATCAAAGAAAGAGGGTCCTATTAAGCCCTTAGATGATACTCCACACCACACATGAACCGCTGGGAGATTGACCGCTTTAACCACATAAACATGCGGATTTTTCGGTGTCCAGTACACACTGTTATGCCGATTCACGGGTCCATTAAGTTTAAATTGTGCCTCGTCACTCCACAATACCAAATTGTTCGTCATCAGTTACCATTTGCTGATACCATTCACAAAATTGCATTCGCCGATCAGGATCGTCGTCATTAATCGCATGCAGTAATAATGGAATGTAAATTTTCCACTTTGCAGCTTTCAGAATTCTTTGTACACTTGTACTACTAACCCCCACTTCACGTGCACATTGTGGAGCAGACTTCTTTGGAGAATTAACAAACGTTTCCAATACAAGAGCCAATGACGCAGGACTTTTAGCTGTACGCTGTTTTCCTGATCTTCCTTTGTGAATATCACAAATCATTCCATGCAATTCAAACTTGTCAATAATGTGTTTAATTGTTAGGCAGGTTGATGATTCTGTTTCACTCTCCCGTCTCCACTGATGCTGCATTTCAACGGCATTATCAAACTTGAAAAACCACTTCACAATTCATTTTCTTTGCTTGAATGTCAAGCGTGCTCCAGCCATATTATTTTCTCAATACTGAGATGAAAGTACTAACATCTGTTGAGCCAAAGACCTTACTACAATACACTCATAATTCAAATCGAATGACACTATCGATATCTCGATAGAGCCTGACAAAGACTGTATACATTTTTCTGGCAAACTCTGTAGTGTAATGTGCCATCTGCAGCTAAACAAATTGTACGTAGTTTCTGGAATAATTTCATAATTCTGGAACCCCCCCCCCCCTACCCCTTTTAGTTGGTTTTTACCTGGCACTACTGTTTCTTTTCATATGTTGAAGATTGTCATGTATACTGCTTCAGACACCATTCAAAACAAAGACCAATCAAGATTGACCAAACAGAACTCATTTCCTCCCTTGGCTCTCAAAACTTCACTAAATTTTATATTAGTAATTAAAAAATGTACCATAACACAAAACTCAATAACAAGGGCAAAGACACCTCCACCTTCTTGTACATTACAAGATCAAAATGAAATTTTTATAGGAGATAAAGTTAGCACAGTGACAATACATAATTTCAACCATCTGTTGTACCTTAAGAGCTCATTCATGTTCGGATGGACAACCTTCACAGCAACGGGTAGAAGATCATCATCAGGCATACCTAACAAATACAGTAAAATCTACACAAGTAAGTGGTGTGACTAACGTCAGTTTAAAGATTTATATATACTTATGATTTAAGATACATAATTCAATATGTGAAAACTCCTTACTTCAATGAATTAAGGATCAAGTTTGTACAACATGTAAATAGAGAGCAAATATATAGCTTCAAGTTCAAAAGATGGCAATGATTAACTATGTAATCAGATAACACTCTAAGCTACACGCAATATCAGTTTATTTTCAACTGTGGTATTACAGCTACTAATATTATTTAATAACATCCCTGCATGAAGAACAGTTTAGTTATTGCTCATCAGTAGTCTTCCTAATATTTTAAAATTGGGTTATTGTCATTCAAATGATATTCTTTTTCTTTGGCATTCATCCTCCTACTGAGAGGTGGTCACAGAAAACATTCACAACAACAATTACTGAAGAAAATTGCAGAACTGCTGTTACCTAATTTAATAATTATTGATATCATCCCAATAAAATCACAGGAGCAAGTTCTCATACCCCAAAAAAATTCAATAAAAATATAATTTTACTATTAAACTGTGGAAAACAAGACAACATGTATGACATACAATTTCACTGTATCTTACTAACACAATTTAATAAAATCTTCTTGGCTGAAGCAGAGAGATGTGAACAGAATGCCTTACATGAGAATGGATGAAGTAAATTGAACTCGTGACTGTAACATGAATGTGTAAAGACAGTGTCATCAACCACACTGCAGAAAGTAGTTACCAATTTAGAAACACTATGAAGTAATTAGTCAGTGAAGTTTGAACTAATTGGTGTGGCACGGAGACCGAGAAGATTTTATTGGTCACCTTAATCATCCTATGTGAAAAGAAAATCTGAGTATATTTGATAATAAAACTTTTTCTAATTAAACTAATCACTTCCTTTCAGGACTAATACTTAATGTCCACCATTAAAACACCATGCCTTCATAACTGCTGATCATAACACTGCTTTTCTCTAGATGAATCATTCCTCTCATTTCATTCTATGTTCAACATTGGTGTGTAACAGTAATTAATTTATAAGCAGTGCTCATACACAATCAAATACTTCATTTTTTCTCTCAAAGGTAAATATGAAAAGTGTGTCTCATCAGACACAACAATAATCACTCAAACAATACGGTCTTATACAAAACTTTAAACTATTATTACACACCAATAACTTCAAGGTAAACCTGAAATACTCCAGACAAAGAAATCATTCAAACATATTCAACGTTAAACTGAAAAAAAAGTGTATGAGGTCATAAACAATGACTGAAAACTGATAAATGCAAGACAGCTACCAACGATAATTAAGTGCTTTGATATGAAAGTAGGTATAGTGAACAGTGGAGATTTGATAGAAATTTCTCTTAGCACCAATAAATAAATGGAACAAGCTCATTTCCATAATGAATTGAAATGTTTTAGGAATAAAAAGCAGCATGAAAATCTGATTTCGATTATATGAACTAGAGTACTGCAAAGGGAATTGTGTAGAAATTGGAAATTACATGGGTGAATGCTCCATAGCAGCTTTAAGCCCGGTGGGCATCAAGAGCAATAGTGTAAAAGTGGAGAGCCTGTAGCTCGCTTTTTTTCTTTTTTTTTTTACCGACAAATGCTCATCAGAAGTCTTGCAAACATACTAACACATTTTTAAATATGTGGATCAGTTTTTGGTGAGGAGAAACTTTCACTTGTGTTAAAGTTGTAAAAAATGCCTTTGAGGTACATAGTGTAGAATATAAATAAAAATCTGCAGAAATTGAATTACTTCACCCGTATTTTATCAGGATTCTCAGGAATGTCTCATGATAAAATATTGCTACAAAGTATCATTGTTGAATGCTTTGTGATAAAATGATAGGATGCAGAAAGGAATAAGACCCTCCTGCAGGAGTGTAAAACTTCATAACTCAGCAAATGGCACTGTAGGCTGAGCTGTGCTATCTGTTATCAGAGAAAAATTACACACTAAAAACCTCTTCTTACATGTAGCATAAATACATCACCAAATCACAAGGCAACCAAAAATGCATATATGCATCTCAGAGTTAGAAGAAATCAAAGAATGGAAAATCCAGGATGGAATAACGACAACATCATGAAAAGCACAGACTGGTACTCACCATATAGAGGAGACACTGAGTCACAGTCATACACAACAAAAGACTGCAATACCTTTGCCTCCTCCTGAAGTACAAATACACACATTCACATAAGTGCAACCCACACACACATGACCACTGACTGACTCTGATCCCTGAGGCCGGAGCAGGCACTTAAATCCAGGATTGGCGGGGGGGGGGGGGGGGGGGGGGGGCATTTGCATGCATGTGGGCACGTGCTTTCTACTTTAGGAGGAGGCCTTTTGTCAAAAAGCTGAAATGTGTAGCAGTCTTTTAGTTGTCCTCTTTGCAACTCAAACATGTCCTCTATATGGTAAGGTAACGTCAACAATGAAAATACATCCCCCACAACCACATAAAGAAGTTAAAAATTCTGAGTCTACTATCGCATTTTTTTATTATGGAAGCTCGAATTTGGGCTTTAACTACAAACAAACCTATACACCAATCGCAAAATGACTTAAGCTAATATTTTTCTTGTTTTATTCTGCATTAGGTCATATGGAGCAATTTAATTTTAAAGTTCAACATATGAATTTCATTTTGGATCATAGTACAGATTGTCCAGTCTTGGGCGTCTTTTTTCAATCACTCAAGAAAAAAGGTTTTTACAGTTTTTCTAGAGTAATGTTTTCTCAGTACAGGATAAACATAACAGAGGGCGTGGATTTCTTTTGAAAGTCTCTTTCGTAGTTGTCAGAAGCCGCAACCACTGTGACCATAAAATGGGATATGGATTTTATAAAAGTACCTTATTGACACCAGCATGGTAGCTACATCACATCAAGATGCCTCCGAGACCACCATTGTCAGTGGGTGAACTTGTAATAGTTTTAAGTGCTATTTATTTATTTCCAAGTGAGCGAGAAAAGTAGGTTTCCTGTGTACCAGAAAGTGACACACTGTCTTGAAATATCATTGTCAGTGAGGAGCGTAGCAGCTGCTTCAAAGGATAAGGATGAAAATATGTTACCCAGGTCAAGGAAAAACATTGTGTTTGTCCAGGGCAAGAACAAATCACTTTTTTTTATTTTTATTTTTTTTTACGTGTACACGGTATTTGTCACAATTAAAATACCTCCACCTCAAACAGGTAGAAAATATGGTAGATTTTCCTGATATTTCTGTTCTGGCATAATCACAAGTGCCCGAACGAAGACAAAGAATGAAAGACAAGAGAATGCGGTGAAACATTAGCCAATGGTGTGCAGAATAGGACCGCACCATGACAGGACCGCCCTCAAGCTGAAGTGAATACAGGCGCCGCTCCTGCCAGCCTCGGCCACTCAGATCGGCTTAGTATACGGACATTAGTAGACAGGATTCGCGGAGCAGAGAGTGCTATGATATCAGACTGTAGTGATCCATATCCATTGACTGTTTGAACATTGTGTACAGCAAGGAATCAGATTTATGTTGCATGTCATCCATCTGCTTTATTGAAATAAAACTACTAATGTTATTTGCTTGAATTATTGTATAGCATTCCGAGAATGCAGCATCCTTTAGGCATCCTATACGCGATGAGTGGGCGGGACCCAACATCTGGCGATGAGAATCCTCCGAACCCAGAGCCCGACGGCCATGAACTTTTCGTTTATATTGTGCTGGTGCCTTAGTTCTCTCTTGTCTTTACTTTGCAGGGGTACTTAATTGCTTAACAGTTTCTTGTCGTTTTTGATACTCAGTGTTGTCAGGTAGGCATTGCAGAAAATGTTTGTGCATATTTTTGCCTTTTTGTTGCATTTGCGATTTGCAACATGACACCTCCCCCCCCCCCCCCCCCCCCCCCACCTGCCCCACCCACTGCTCAGGCACCACAACGGCAAGTGTTAGATGCCACACAGCTAATGTAGATGTTTCGGTTTCAGACGCAGCCAATATCTACACTGCTCAACACAGTGCAGCAGCTACTGGCCAATACTGCGCACCTGACAGAACAAGCACCATCACTACATCTGCTATATCACCTTTTTGACAGTTTTGTGACCAAGAAGAGGAATGGCTCAAGTGGTTATCACAGTTCGAAGCACATTTACTAGCCCACAATCTTGCAGTTACTGTGAAACTTCCCTATCTATTATCCATGGTAGAAAGTTCAGAGTCCAGATTAATTCAAAAACTCTTTCCTCACACCACTCTGAGTGAACTAGCATATGACAGTGTTATCTCTTCACTGACTGACCATTATGACCAACAAGTGAATGTGGTAGCAGCTATGTATCAATTCTTTCATTGCAAAAAAACAGTCAGAACAAACTTATCGCATGAGAGGATAACAGATTTGCAAGTTATGACAAGGAAACGTAAATTAAATGTGCTTGTGGTGCTTTATATTCAGATATGTTGTATCATGTCAAATTGAGAGAACATATTTTGAAACTGTCTGATCCATCATTTCAGCAGGTAGTGCAAATGCTAGATCAGTATGATTCCGGTACCTTGTCAGCTCATGTATTTGAGCAGCCAGCTATTTTCCGGGTTGCGACCCTTGCTTGCGATCGCCCCATTCCGCACCGGCAGCTTGCGCTAACCAAGCCGAGTAAACAACGTTCCATGCCGCATAAGCAGTTTGCTAAACAGGCAGCTACACAGGCTAACAGAATTAAGTCTTGTCGTAGGTGTTATTCACAGCATAAATGCCGGACTGCCCCTCCCGACAAGCTCATTGTTATGCTTGTGGTAGGAAAGGACATGTGCAATCCGTATGTTTGCAACAGAACAAACATAAGAATTCAGCCCACTCACAAAACTCTCATCACAATGCCCATGTCATTAATGCAGTATATTTCAACTCGACTGCAACTTGCAAGCATCCGTCAGTCAAACAAACTTTTTGTTCATTTACTTATTTGTGGGAAATGTGGGAAATTTCAGTTGGGCACAGGTGCCTCTGTCACATTGCTCAATCGTCACACATATGAACTGTTAGGCTCACAATGCCTGTCTAAAACTAGCTCACAACTGAAGCTTATAATGGACAAGACACTACCATTCTCAGAACATGTACTTTGCCTGCCACGTATCGCTCGCATACAATGACTTTTACAGTACTACAATTACGCGTGTGTGAGAACATATTTGATCTTGATTCTTCTGATTTGTTTGGCTTTAACATTCAGGACAATGTGTTGTCAGTGTCTGCATTCAATGCAAAAGGCAGTGTAACTAGCTTGCTAAAAGAATTCCTGAAACTCTTTTCTGAAGGTTTAGGCAAAGCTAACAATTTTGTTGCACATATTATGCTGAAAGACAATGCTCAGCCAAAATTTTGCTGGGCCAGAACTGTTCCCATTGCATTACAGGACAAAGTCGCGGCTGAACTTAAGGAATGGCAAGATAACAGAGTTATTGTGCCCATATCAGCTAGTCAATGGACAAGTCCACTGGTTTTGCTCCACAAACCTTCAGGTCACATTCACCTATGTGTTGACTTTAAGTCTACAGTCAACCCACAAACTGTCATTCATACTTATCCATTGCTGTGCCCAGAGGATCTCATGGGCAAATTAGGCACTGGACACTACTTTTCAAAAACTGATTTGTGCGAAGCATATCTTCAAACACTGCTCGATGACGAATCTCAAAAAGTGTGTATAGTAAATACTCATTTGGGCTTGTTTAAATATCTGCATTTGCCTTTTGGCAGTGCTTCCACACCAGCCATTTTTCAACGATCTGCCGCAAAAATTCTCTGCTTGGCCTTAGTCACAATAACCACGGCAACATGTGCACAAAGACTTTGTGGGCCCTTTTTGCAATACTCATTGGTTGATTATGGTTGACTCGTACAGCAAGTTTCCTTTTGCTGTGCCAATGAACTCGACATCACGCAGCACAATTTAGGTGTTGTCATCAATCATCTGCCTAGAAGGTTTAACTGAAGTAAAAGTGTCAGACAACAGCCCTCAGTTCATGTTGAACGAATTTGAAACATTCTGTGAACGCAATGGCATATAAGATTTAACTAGTGCACTGTTCAATCCACAGTCAAACGACGAAGCAGAACTTTTTGTCAGAACCTTGAAGCAGCAGATGGCCAAACATCGCTTCACACACACTAGGGATCAAGTACTGCAACTGTTTCTCGCCTCATATCATTCGCACCCATGAGATGGACCATCGCCGGCGCAATTGCTTCACGGTCATTGCCGTCAGACATTGCTCCACCTGCTCCAACCTCCTCACCATCCGGCACCGAAGGAAGTCTGCAAGTATCACTTCGCACCACATGATATTGTCTTTTACTCGATTTTTAGTGACAGGAGACGGTAGGCACAAGGCGAGATCGTCCATAGACTTGGCGCTTGTATGTATCTTCTTTCAGGTCCCCATGGCTTGCACCTACAGCATCCAGCAGAGTATGTCATTGCGACACCGTGGGACGACCCCATGGAAACGTAGGTGGAACTTCCTGCATCTCCTCTCATCCTACCGATGGGAGCTGGACCCACCCACACCTCAGCAGTCACCACCTTCATCTGGTTCATGGCAGGCAGCAGGAGGTGGACGTGTACCCTTCTGGTCATTTTCCGGGGGACATTTCCGCCAAAGCGCAGGCCATATGGTGTGGTATGGCCGTAAGTTTGATGTCTCCTGCAGCCGCAGCTTCCAGCCCAACAATGTGCCCACACTCCTGCCCCCATCTCCTTCCTACCACCCCCCCCCCCCCCCCCCCCCGCCCCCACCATGGTTGCACTCCCTACACAACAATGGTCCGATGCTTTGGGGGGAGGAATGTTCTGGCATAACCATAAGTGCCGGAACAAAAATGAAGAATGCAAGACTTGAGAAGGCAGTGAAACGATGTTGGCCAACAGTGCGCGGAATAGCACCTCAACATGACAGGACCAACCTCAAGCCAACGTGAATATAAACGCCGCTCCTGCCAGCCTCGCCCGCTCAGATCAGCTCAGTACATGGACATTAGTGGACAGATTCACAGAGTATTAGCACGGCCTAGCAGAGAGCGCTACGATATCACATTGTAGTGATCCATATGCATTGATTGTTTGAACATTGAGTGCAGCAAGGACTCGGATTTAAGCAGCATGTCGCCCACTGCTTGTGACACCTTTGTACATTAAAGTTAAGTATTATCAATCCGCTTTATTGAAATAAAACTACTAATGTTTTTTCTTGAACTGTTGTATAGCATTCCAGGAACACAGCTTTTTTTAGGCACCCTATACATGATGAGTGGGCAGGACCAAACAATTTCATTCTCTACTCTTTTGAAAGCAGTTAAAACCTTAAGACTCTGTTTCCAAATACTTAACAGAAAACCAATGCTAATGGAGTCTGTGACAGATGCTGTATCCCAAAATACCTCCTTTAGGAAAATGAGAGAGCTACAAACAAAGGGCTACAAGATCTTTTTTGCAGACGAGACCTGGTGTGGGCAGAATTGGACAATGGAGTATGCATGGCAAGAAAACATGGTTGATTCTTCAGAAAATAGCTTTGAAAACTATAATCAATACTGAGCATACATTCAACAAATTTACGAATGCTGTGGAGAGTTACAGACACCTTGGGAGCTGGAAAATAGATCATAATTTTCCACATCACATCAGAAATGAAGAGGATTTCTCGATGGCACAGAACTTTGTTTTTATTTGGAAGAAAGGAACCAGAGATTACCACAACAAAATGAAATTGGCCAATTATGACGAACGGTTCAAGAAAGTCCTCAGTTTATTGCCTTAAAGGTCAGCTGTTGTTATAGATCAAGCACCATATCATATGATGGTCGATTCTTCAACTAAAAACTCAAGCATGCCGAGGCTGAGAGGTGAAATCATACCTTGGGTAGCATCAAATGATATTTCACTACCACCTGAAGTTGATGATTTTAGTAAATTGACTAAGGCGGGGCTGATACTCCCAGATTGGCCTTATTTTCAAACACCAATAAAGAAATTGGAACAAGAAACAACTTCAACAAGAAGTAAATATTGTTTGATAGCCAGTGGCTCATACTGAGCTTAATCCAATGGAGATCATATGGCCTTATGAAAGGGATAAGTAGCAAGAACAAATACAGCTAACACTTTAGAAAATTGTAGAAGTAAGGATGCACTTAAAATTTCATGATGAGAAGCCATACATGCTATAACTCCAGAACTCTGGAGAAAGTGTATTAAACATGCCAGGAAAATTGAAGACAGCTACTGGGAGAAATATGAACTGTCTGAAAATGTCGTTCAGGTTGAGCCAGTCGTAAATGTCCTTCAGGTTGAGCCAGTCATAATCAACATGAATAAGAGTAGCTGGTTCAGGCGAAACTGTGATTTTGCAGAAGTAGAATACTGGTAGATACAATTACTTTAAAAATGAGCAAATAATGTAAATAGCTCTTGTAAAAATTGTACAGTATGACATTTCTAAATTGGTACAAACCATTTTTAATGTGCCATTGGAGGTCTAAAGCCCTCATAAGAAAAGGTGATGGGAAATGGATTTTTTATACACTTCAAGTGTATATATACACTTTTTTATACATTTCAAGTTACATAGTTTTAAAGTGAACAGTTCCTAGAGAAGATGCCTGAAACTGGACAATCCTTGCCACAATCTAAAGTACAATTCATATATAGAACTTTAAAATCAAAGTGCTCCATACAGCCTAATGCAGAATAAAACAAGAAAAATATTGGTATAACTCAATTTATGTCCAATTGGTTCACTTGTAATTAAAGCATAAATTTGAGTCTCCATAATAAAAAGTCCAATAGTAAAACTAAAAAGTACCACTCTATTTTACATAAAACCAAAAACAATATTTTCATCACCCAGGATCTTTATAACACTGAAGATGAATTCAACACACTTAGTTCAGGTTGGTGATTATGACAGTGAAGAAGCTATATTAGTAGAGTTTGAATATATCAATTTGTCACTTATTCATGATAAAAAGTTATTACCTTCTTTCAGAATTGAGTGATGTCATTGGAACCACAATAAATATTTGCTTCCAAAAGCAATACATTCATGCCTCAGTTCATTAAATCCTTAGCAGTACTTCAAAAGGTCAGCTACTCAGAGCTGAAACACAACGGAAGGCCGCATGATGCGCAAGTTCAAAATCAAAAAGGCCAGAAGCACAAAGTGTGCTGAATATCTGGATTCCTATTACACAAATATGATAAATCCATGAAGCCACAAACAAATTTTAGCTTCTCTCACATTACAGAAGCTGGTCCCCACTGTGCCATGCATAACTATTATCCTACAGGAATATCTGAGGCTGTCTACAGAATCCCACTTTGAAGGTTTACAGGTAGGTTAAAAATTCAGTTGGAAACTGTGAGGAAAGCTAGAACATTTCTGATAGTGAAATAAATGAAGACAACAAATAGAAATGCTAGTACATGTTGAATAACCAACTCTGAAGATAAGAAAAGATTAAGGAAGTGAGGATGATAAGGGGAGATAAGAAAAATATATGGTGTCAGATTTCAAGAACCAGGGAAATTTCAGTGACCTACCAACTGGTACAACTGAAGTGATAATTCAAAAGATGCAGACCAGTAGAACACTGTATTACTGGGAGAGCATAGCAGAGCATTTACCAAATATGATGAAATGTAACTTTGGGAAAATTAAACCCAATGACCACACATTCATTTGACATTATCTCCGCCCACTTAAGAGGCTAGTATTCCACTACTCTGCCATCTCAGTTTGTTCAACGTGATAATGAATTAAATAACATAATAAGCTTATCCAGAATAAAAAAAAAAACAATGTTATAAAAAGGATAGATTGCTACTTAATGTGAAGAATAGATGCAGGTATGAAATGACACCAAGACAGTAAACCTTCTTTCCCTTATCAGACTACAACTAACATATTACAAAATTTAACCTATTACCTCCATCCTGCATCTGGCTGCTGTGAATGAGATTTTGCCTTATGTAAGCTTTGTACACCTGAAATCAAAATACAGGAACAGTTATCAAAATCAATGATAATTATCAAAATAAAAATGGTGGTTTATATTCCACTTAAATATCTGCTAAGTACCCCCTTCCCCAAACACACACACACACACACACACACACACACACACACACACACACACACACACACACACACACACACACCTGGGTGACAATCTGAGCAGTTCTCTTAGGTTGTTCGCAGATGATGCTGTAATTTACCGTCTAGTAAGGTCATCTGAAGACCAGTATCAGTTGCAAAGTGATTTAGAAAAGATTGCTGTATGGTGTGGCAGGTGGCAGTTGACGCTAAATAATGAAAAGTGTGAGGTGATCCACATGAGTTCCAAAAGAAATCCGCTGGAATTTGATTACTCGATAAATAGTACAATTCTCAAGGCTGTCAATTCAACTAAGTACCTGGGTGTAAAAATTACGAACAACTTCAGTTGGAAAGACCACATAGATAATACTGTGGGGAAGGTGAGCCAAAGGTTGCGTTTCATTGGCAGGACACTTAGAAGACGCAACAAGTCCACTAAAGAGACAGCTTACGCTACACTCGTTCGTCGTCTGTTAGAATATTGCTGCGCGGTGTGGGATCCTTACAGGTGGGATTGACGGAGGACATTGAAAGGGTGCAAAGAAGGGCAGCTCGTTTTGTATTATCACGTAATAGGGGAGAGAGTGTGACAGATATGATACGAGAGTTGGGATGGAAGTCAATAAAGCAAAGACTTTTTCGTCGCAGCGAGATCTATTTACGAAATTTCAGTCGCCAACTTTCTCTTCCGAATGCGAAAATATTTTGTTGAGCCCAACCTACATAGGTAGGAATGATCATCAAAATAAAATAAGAGAAATCAGAACTCGAACAGAAAGGTTTAGGTGTTCGTTTTTCCCGCGCACTGTTCGGGAGTGGAATGGTAGGGAGATAGTATGATTGTGGTTCGATGAACCCTCTGCCAAGCACTTAAATGTGAATTGCAGAGTAATCATGTAGAAGTAGATGTAGAATTATGCGAGGCACATTCAGAATTTTTAATTTTTATTCTTTTTTAGAAAAGTTGTATTTGAACAAAATACAGAATATTTTTCAATACATTTGTTGACTATTTTTCCACATAATTGCCATGCATGCAGTTCAATGCATGTGATGAACCATGGCACGAGCTTCTTTATGCCCTCCTCACAGAACTACCCCACCAGCTCCTTTCCCCACTTCAGAAACTCTTTCTACACCTGGTCGTTGGTTGAAAATTTAATTCCACTCATGTATGCCTTCAGGAAGGAGAAAAGATTACAATATGAAGACGTCAAGTCAGAGGAATGTGGGGGTAGTTCAAAACATCCCAACCAAATGAGTCCAAGAGTTCCTAAGGCTGTGTGAGGACGAGCTACAAGCACACTCCTCTTATCAACATCACCCTTCTTTTGTTTCTGAAAGCTTGTTTTGAGTTTTTTAGTGTCTCACAATAGTGTTGAGGGTGCTACTGACCCAGTTTTTCTTGTGCTACTCTGTCAGTAGTTTTGGAACCCATCTTGCTCACAGTTTCCAGTATCCCAGCATTCTTGTGAGTGTCTTGTATACGAGAGTCCAGAAGTGTGAAAACATTGCAGAAATTTCATCCACTGTTGACTATCAGTCTTCATGAACAGCTTCCTCAATTTTTTGCACCATCTCATAGTCAAAATGGAAGGTCTTCCACTGCTCTATTCATTATCAACATTTGTTCTGTCTCCCGACACGACCTAAACACATCCATGTTGTTCATAACACCTTTGCTGTTAATCGTTTTCATTCATGAAAAAATTTCAGTCAATGTTATTCCTTCCATGAGTAGGAAGCAGATCACAGCACGTGACTTGCACCTAGGATTTCTTACTGACATCTTCCACGCAACTGGACACTACAACATGAGTTTTCTCACTGACATGTTCCTGCGATGCTCACTCAATCAAGTGATCCCCCTCTACCAATCTGTGTTGTCAACTGTCAAAGAACAAAAAACCACAGTCCGTTATGGTCACAATACACTTACTTTATGAACATGCCTCATAAATGACCATGACCTTATCTGAATAGTCTCTATCAGAACTGCTATTCTTCGTTTCTTTCTTTTTTTCCATCCTTCCTTATCTCCCTGCTTATACCATAAAATGATCTTAATGGTCATACATTAAATGTTCTTTGGGTGCCACCAGATAACAAACTGAAATGAAGTCAGCATACAGATAAATAATCAAGATCATCACTGAGTTCAGCATGCAAGCATGCATATTTCAACTCTCCCACTGATATTCTGCCCATGTATCTTGCAGCCACCCTTGGAGTGAGCCAAGAAGTTAACAAAAAAGTGTCAAAAGTGACTTTATATGCTACATTGTGGTGGTACTGCACATGCAAATTGGCAACACAGATACTGCTCAGCAGCAAAGACGTATATTTTGCAGATGCGGCCCCCACCATTGGCAGGTGCAGAAAGACCCAATGGTTATTTCCAACATGATGCTGTGGAGGCAATAGACATACGAAAATTTAGATTAGATGACCATGATGATGAGCCATATTAAACTACAAAATTGACCACCAAAATTAACATGGATGCTGGGAGCATCCATGATGAGAAAACATATAGGGGTGATTTCTGAAGGCTTCATCAGATCATGTCCAGGTGAGGTGTTTGATGTCACTATCACTGTCCAACAGGCATGATGGCTGACCATGCACTTCATTCTAGCAGTACCACATTGTCCTGCATGCAGGAGGGCCAGGACCTTATGGTACAACACTTGCAGCATGGAGAGGGCACCTGTGACAGTATGAAGTTTGATCAACTTGTAGATGGTCCAATAATTATGCGCTGACAATAATAATATGGCCACCTCTGCAGATATAGTGCCATCCCAACCAGCTACGATGATCAGGGACTTAACAAGTCTGGCAATGGTTTATGGTCCATCACCAGGTGAAATTGCACTTCATAGAGGCACATGAGAAGCTTTCTCACCAGAAAGACTATAGAGAATAGTTTCTGCCTTGATCTGTGAGTAGTTCTGCTGGATGGAATTTACAGTTTTCAAGATAAGGGCTATGGGGTGTTCAGTCCTGCCTTCCTCTTCGTGTGGAAATACTGCCCCCAACTCCATACTGGGACCCAACGGAACTAGTATGAATTTTTTACGAAGAGTATGGAACCAAACAAGAGGCTGCTAAGAATGATTTTTTAAATTGATGAAAAGCTTGCTTACAACCTGAACATTAGAAATTTTGCTCCCTTTTTTCTTGGTGTGTTTAAGAGGGTGGAAGACCTGGGCATCATTACCAATAAACTGACAAAAGTAATTTACCTTCCTCCTGAAGGACTGCAGCCCTTTTAAAATTTTCAGTGGCAGCATTTGGTCAATTGTTTGCACATATTTGTATACTGGAAGGTTACCACATTTATTGTTAATAAAGCTGATTTCTATAAGAACTGGCATTTATGCAAATTGAATTTTAAGCCAGTTTTCTGGAGAAATCAAAATAGCAATAACTGATTTTGAAGGTCCTTTTGTAAGTTGGAACCTGTAATAATTATGTTGTCTAAGTAATGTCACTTCTTGAGGTTTACTGAATCAGCAGCTGCTGAAAGTAGTGTTGGAAGATGGCAGATGCACTTGAAATGCCAAAACGTGACTGTTGGTACTTGTACAATTATTTGGGCAGACTCTTGCAAATATTGGCACAGGAGAAGGTGACATGAGAATTATAAGCCTGTATCTTATTTGCGTATCTTAATCCCATTGTGAACATGAAAAAATTTTCATAAACTTCCATTTTCTCTGCAACCTATTTATATTCAATGTCCATGTTAATTTTTCCACTTATAAGGACAAATTAAGCCACTAAAAGCTGTTATATGATTATTGTACAGGTAATAGGCTGGTGAACTAAGAACCAAACAAATTTTCCTCCAATAAATGAGAGATCTGATGTGACCGTATCTACTTACAAAGTTAGTTTTCACTAAACTCTGCAAACCTACCAGTAATTTCTGAGATTTACCGATCTTAGGATTCCATAGCAACAATACTGCATGCTCTGAGTCATTTCTAAAATTTTGCTTTTACTGTGTTTCAGGCATGAAGAGCACAAAGACTGAGATTGATCACTTTTATAACAAAAGAGACAAACCAAATCTTTATAAATGTAACAATATTTTTCATGTTTCACAAAACAATCTGCACAGGGCAGTAGAATTGCTTAGAGTTCGAGAGGATGCTACGTCTGATTTTTTTTACTCCACTAACAACATTGTACATGATGGAGGTGAGCCTTGTAGGTTGATCTTTGTTCCTATTATTGTCTGACATTGGCACAATGTCATAAGAAGTGGATCAATAATTCTTCATTTCACAGGAAAATTCAAAACTTCGCACAATGTGTAAGATGTCGTTTAACTATGGATCTGAAAGATGCAATACCTTTGAGGCTACTTCCTTGGTGAAAGTACAATATGTGACAAAGGCCCCCTATAATACAATGAGCACTGGAACATCTGCACTGATCATTCAAACATGCAAAATGACACTGCCCACTTAACCCTTTTATCTTGGTGAGCCATTCACGATCAGATTCGATTTCCTGTTTCATGTACCTGTAAAATTCAAGGTTAGAGAGAAGAACTCAAGTTTTACTGTCCTAACATGACACCACTTACTACACTTGGTTAGAAGATAATTTATCAGGATCCTCTAGCACACACAACTAATTGAGTAGACCAAATCCATTCTGTAGGCAATAGCATAAAAGTACAGATTTTCATGAATATCTAGATTTAATACAATAAATTCTGTAAGGTGGTGATGGAGGTAACACTAACATAGTTTCTGTCTGTCTTTCATTTCAGAAAAGGATTGAAACACAAGAATAGTCATGTAGATGATGTTGCATTCTCTGATGTTATTAGTTGCTGTAGAATGTATACTTGCTGTTGTTCTTGCTGTAATCAATGCTGGTTCTACCCAGACATGTGTTTGGAACTTCTCTTTGTCATTGTTACATTGCTGGTGCAAGTTTTACTTCAATGGTCTGCACTGTTTTCGTATCAACCCCATTGCATTGTGGATACAACACAATTTATTTGCGCAACACCCGCAAACATAAGATACTAAGTTACCAGTGTGAAATAATAACCAACTGAATGGTAATGTGGAAGATGTAATTCAGTCAACCATGTTCTACATAACCAGAGTTTTTGCTGCTGGTGGAACTAGACCTAGTACTCACTACTTCGGTTTTCTTCATATGTATTATCAACTCACCTATCTTGGGACATAGTGTAAGGTTATAGTCTACTTAGTCGATATCAAAGGCTACCTTTCACTATTTTCATTTTTTTCATGCATGCATGTTTGTTTTTCTCCTGTTTCTTATTGACCTTTTAACTATGTTCCTCAGTTGTGATGAACATGCACATCAAAGATTTACTTTTGCTAATAGAATAAGAACCCTTAAATGTACAAGATGAGTTGCAGCAGCATATACTGACACGGTAATATTTTTCTCTTTTCCATGTAGTAAGAGTATCCGTGCAGCACTGCAAAGAACCAACCAGTACAATGTCCTGACACCAGATCTTATGCATGTAACACAGGCGGGCAACAGCTGTGATGTTTAAAAGGGGTGTCACCAAAAATTTCATCAACAGGGTGGCTTCTTCAAAACAGTAAAAAAGATGAGTCTCTGAGAATTCCAGGTACGATGAGGACGATGGTATTATTAGAAAACTCCTGATAAATTAATGGTTAGAAGGAGGGGGTGGGAGGAGGGGTGGCACATGGCAATAATGTCTTTTCTTTTCTCTCAATTGAGATATATGCACTAGCCGTAAGCAGTAGTTTAAGTACAGTTTATAAACATCGATATGTTATATGGAATAATATTCATATAATTAACACACTAAGGGATATTTAGTATTTCAAACTTTGTGACTTATAAAACTCAATAAAACCAAGTTTCAATTCTCTGAGATTTTATGATTTTCCTATAGATTTCCCTGATTTTTCCAGGTAAAATATAATGCCCTGAGAATTCCAGGTTTTCCGGAAGAATCATCACTCTGATCAATATCTGTAATTGACAACTAATTAAGCTTTTTCCAAAACCATCTGTGTAATTTTGTTTAACATTAGACATTCCACTCCCTTTTGTCTGTAAGCTTCTGTTAGGGTAAGACACATCTGTTAAGACTATATTAATTTAAACTATATTGTGGGGTCCTGCCCACTCATCGCTTATAGGGTGCCTAAGGGATGCTGTGTTCTCAGGATGCTATACAACAATTGAAGCAAACAACATTAATAGTTTTATTTCAATAAAGCAGATTGACAATGGTGTCACAAGCAATGGGCAACATGAAAACAACCAGTGCCCTTTGCTGTATACAAGGTCCATGAAAAATTGATACGGATCACATGTCTCTGCTATCATAGTGTTCTCCTAGTACAGTGTGAATACTGTCCAGCTGAGGCTGGCAGGAGCAGCACTTATATTCTCTTCGACTAGAGGCCGCTCTTGCCATGCTGTGGTCCTTATCAGCAAGCTACTGGCTGACGTCGTCTCACCGCCTTCTTTGCTCTTGCGATCTTCGTCTTTGTGCTGGCGCTTGTCGATACACCGGAACAATATTTTTAACTGAGCTTAAGCTATATAAGACTGTATAAAATGGTACTGTAAGAGAAAAAAGTGTCATGAATTATTTGAAAACTATTTTTTTTATAATGAGAAATTTCATTACAGTTAACAGATTGCAATTCAAAAAAATATTTTAGTTCTTACTTGGGGTGGAAATTAATTCATTCTTTGAAATCATTAACCCTGTTTCAATTAGTCTCTGGTGAATTAACTCATCTTGAAGTGACAACTTTACATTGTAGTTTCAACTGAGATACTGACAGACAAAAGGGATGGTTCAAAGATTCTTCCACGCAAAACATACTGTACCCAAGGCTGGTCAGTTGGAGTGTTTTATTTAATTTGTTTAGGTAATTCTAAAAACAAAAACTGAGATGGCCAAACATAGCCTCGAGACAAGAAGCAAGCTCAGACTTTTTTAACAAGCTACAAATGTCTGCCCAAGAAACAATGAAATGTTTTAAGCATATCAGATGCTTTGTCTGCATGGTTATCTAGAGATTTGCTATTTGTTTTTCTTTTTTCCAAATTAACTTTGTCACACAATGTTGGCACATTAGCAAGTTGTTTGCCATGGCAACGAAAGTTAATGAAGATATCTCTGTTAGTCACCTCATACTATTAGGCACATTACCTTTATTAGATACTCAACCTTAGGACAGCAATTCATTAAATGAATTAATTATATTAAAAACTGAATAATAATTTTATAACATGCCAAAGATTCTGGCACCTGCAATAGGAAATATGTATATTCAGGCATATTAGCTGTGAATTCTACAATCTAGTGGAGACTTAGTCGTAATTTTGAAAATACCACAATATAATGTAATTCCCCAGTATAGAGTTCAGACATTCACCTGAAGCATATACAAAAATACACGGTAAGATTTTTGTTGGAACGAGTACCGCTGTGTGTATACATTCTACAGGATACAGTGCATCTGAAAATATGTGGACAACAATGTGATAACACCAAGCAAGCGCTGAACAGTGTTTACAAGCAATGGAAAAGACTGGCGCCCTATTTGGAATGACAGGATGACTGCGGCTGTAAAATAAGAGGTGTTGTACTGTAGCTATATTATTTTATGAGGGGAAGTCAAATGAAAGCCAAACACCAGCCACAACAAGACTACAAAATGGTTCCATTCAAAAGTAATTGCCATACACGTTGATACATTTGCCCCAATGGAAGATGACACGATCAATTCCTGTTTCGTAGAATGCACCCCCTCTTGCACTTCCTTATCTGACTGACACATGTCTTTTTCTGAGTTGCCAATGATATGAAAGACGCATGGTGAAAGATCAAGGCTCTATAAATGATGTTGCATAATTCCCCAACCCAATCGCTGACACGTAGCCTTCATTTGACTGGCAGTGTGGGGTTAGGCATTATCGTGCAACAGGATGATTCCATCCAACAGCATTCTAACAGGCTGAGAGCAAACAGTGAAGCCAACAGTGAAAACATCCAATATTTCACCCATCAAAGAAATCGAAAGCTCTACACACAAGTTCTGGTAAGGTAATGATGATCTCCTCCTCTGACTGCAGGGGCCCTCTGCACATCGAGTTATTCCAGTGTGGAACCAGTCAACGCACAGCATTATGAAGACACTTTGCAGAAACTGCGACACACCATAAAGTCAAAATACCCAGGAATGTTGTCGGATGGAATAATCCTATTGCACAATAATGCCTACCCCCACACTGCCAATCGGATGAAGGTTTCTCTTTGGTGATTTGACTGGAAAATGCTGCAATATCATTCGTACATATGGCTCTTTCACCGTGCGATTTTTAGGAGGCCTGAAGAAAGACATGCATGGATGCCAGTTTCAGTCGGGGAAGAAAAGGCAAGAATGGGTGCAGTTTTGATCCACAAGCAGACAATCGCATTCTACACATCAAAAATGCATCATCTTGTCTCCTAGTGGGATAAATGATCTAGATCTTAACATGTGTGGTGATTCCTTTTGAATGGAACCATTCCACAGTCTCATTGTGGTGGGTGTTCGGATTTCTATTTGACTGCCTATATTAACCACTGAAAAGTCCAGAATGGAATAACAACAATACTGTGGGGAAAAAAAAAAAAAAAAAAAAAAACCACCATATAGGGTCACAGACAGGCACAATGAAAAGATGAAAAGACAATGGTTGGAAACAAGTCATCATGCGCATAGAGAGAGAGAGAGAGAGAGAGAGAGAGAGAGAGAGAGAGAGAGAGAGTGTGTGAGTGTGAGGGTGTGTGTGTGTGTGTGTGTGTGTGTGTGTGTGTGTGTGTGAGGGCGCGCGCGCGTGCGCTGCCTTTGACTTAATGTCTCCTCTATATGGTCAGAAGCAGTCCATCCTTTTCATAATATATTGTAGCCAGTATTAACTGGATTTTACAAAATCAGAGGAAGTTAAAAAGACAGTTAAATCCAATTTTAAGGTAAATAAGAGACCAGGATCAGAGGGAACAGTAAGCAGTGAATCTAAGAGAAAAGGAAAAGAGAGAACAAAAAAAAAGGAGAGAGGATTTGGAGTACTGGAAGCAGCAGTTATCTGTTTTTTAAAGAAGATGTTGGAGAGAATATTACATAAAAAATTAATGGCAATACAGGAGAGCCTCAGAAAACTTAGAAGGCAGAGTTAAAAACTCTGTTGTGTCCAAATCGGTATGTGAAAGTGAGGCAATTAAAATGGAAAATCTTCTGGTAAAGAAAGAACTAGAATCTTTAGATAAGAAACTGGAAAAAGAAATAGCAGATGTTCAAACACTGTTTTTGAGGAAATTGCATGTATGTGAACTGGCTGTAGAAAATGTGTCATATTTTAGGTGTAAAATTTAATGTAAAGAAAAAATGCACAGCATACAATTGTGCATCAGAAGACACCACCACCCTTTAAGGAGCATGATAAGGAGAGCAGAACAACAGGACATGTAAAGAATTCCATGGGACATTAGTCAATATGTGGCGTGACCAGAAATGAGTTCGTTTCACTGTATCACTTAGAGGGAAATGCACTCCAGTGGGTATTACTTAATGCAGATTCGTTTTTGACAACAGCTAATCTGAGAGAGACTTAAAATGAAGATACTGCACAAGTGGGGTACAGCAAAGGCTAAGGTTATGGCTTTTTAGGACTAGGACTGTATAATGATTCACAGAGAGGACTATATAATTTTTTAGAATGGCTCCTTGACCAATGCAAGTATTTAGATCAACCAACTAGTGAAGTGAATTTGGTGGAAGTACTTATCAGTAGATTGCCTCCAGCAGTAAAGGAAAAACTAATTTTCCACATGTGGAAGAGCTGTCAACAACCGTTGGATTGCTAGAGCAATTTGATTATTTAAATAAATATTGGAAATACGGTTACGTTAGATGGGAGCAGAGTTATGGAACTCAACAGAGATCAAAATCAGAACAGAATTAGGGTAACCATTGTATAGAGTAAATTGTGGTCGAGTGGTTGGAAACTGTCACAGAGATTCTAATTTTTTATGGCAAGTATTGCCGAAATAGGGCTTATGAAAATCAAAATCTTTGGAGAAAAAAGCTAAACAGCTGGCACTCTTAAATAGAAAAAGTAAGCATTTCAACCACAGAGAAAAAAAAATTGCATTCTACCGCTAGTACACTACCTGAGCACAACATCCTGAACCAATCGGCTCAGTATTTATCTTCAGGATCACTTGGTTCCAAGCTGGTCCATATGCTTTCTGAAGAGTTTTTTCTGTATGATGCCAAGAGTGTGGTCTTGTCCTCCTTTGTAATTTTGACATGTGGAAACAAAATTCTTCAGAAAAAAGATCTCGCCTCGTTGATGCCCATTGCCCTAATTTCACCATAACTGGTCCAGAAATTTCAATACCTAAATCAGAAAAAAATTAAGTCACTCTAAAATAAAATGCTTAGTATTCCCTGAGAACAGCATATTCCAGAATGAAATTTTCACTTTGAAGGAGAATGTTGACTATTTTGTAAACTCCCTGGCACATTAAAATTATGTGCTGGATTGAAACTGAACCCAGAACCTTACCTTTCACTGGCAATGCTCTTACCACATGAGCTATCCATACGACTTATCACCCCAGTTCCATTTCTGCCAGAACCTCTCTTGTACATTCCAAATTTCATAGCTAAGTTCTCCTGCAAAACTAACAGGAACAGTGCTCCTGAAAGAATGGATAGTGCAGAGAAATAGAGTAGCCACAACTTGGAAATTGCGTCTAGAAAGACAGCAAGGTTCCAATATCAAGTCCCAGTTGGGTACAGTTTTCAACTGCAAGGAAGTTTCAACTACTGTGCACGCCTGCGCGCGCGCGCGCACACACACACACACACACACACACACACACACACACACACACACACTATAGCGGATTCAGAAATTCGCTCTGGTAACAATTCCCTATGCTATGGCTAAGCCATTTCTCTGTAGTGTCCCTTCTTCCAGAAGTGCTAGTCCAATAAGGTACGCAGGAGAACTTCCACGGAGTTTGGAAGTTAAAATTTATATACCTGTATACTGGTGGAAGTAGAGTGGGGAGAGCAGGTAATGATTGGAGCCTGGAAAGCTGTCAGAAAGAACATTGCCTGTGAAAGGCAAGGTTCCAGGTTAAGGTCCCAATCCAGCACACAATATTAATCATCCAGGAAGGTTCAACAGCATATTAATGACAATAGTTTATTATACACATAATCAATGAAACACATGAGTAGTGAAACAATTTACACTCAACACCCATATGCACTTGTGTGTGCCTGCACTGAAGAAATGTTAAGTTCACTCAAATAATTTATCAAAATAAATTGAAATTGATGAAGGAAGCAAGATTATGGTTTAACATCCCATCAGTGTCATCATAGGTGGAGCGCACGCTCAGAATGTCTCAGGGATGGGGAAGGAAATCAGCCGTGCCTTTTCAATGGAACTACCCCAGCATTTGCCTGGAGTGATTTAGGCATAATGGAAAACTTGAATCTGAATAGATTTGAAACATCTACCTCCCATACACTCCAGAGTGCTAAACACTGCATCAGAAATGGTTGACATGAGAGAATACCATGTTGAGGCATACTCTGACACTGACGGATTTGAGGCAATGCAGGAACACCCTTTCTTTGAAAGAGTGAAGCAGCTACTGACCAATGGGAATGTTTTATAGAAATTATTGGAACATAAAACAACTGTAGGGCTGCATACACTGATTTCAAGTTGCTTCTGTATGAGACACTGCAGTGATTACAGTCATTATGAAATACATGAAATGTATTCACAGTTGTGAATATGAACAACCGTCAGCTGCATAATGGAATGACAACAATGAAAACATGTGCCAGACTGGGATTGTAACCCGGATTTCTCTCTTGTCGCAAGCAGTCTCATACCATTAGGCTATCCGAGCATGACTCACGTCCAGACCAAAACTTGCATATGTCATCAACCATTTGTTTACAGCCTGTACTCGTACATCCATTATGTATATTCCCGTACAGGCAAGACTTTTTACATGAAAGTCACTTGCTGAGTTTTGGCAGATAAATACGATATTGCAGTGCCTGTGTTATTCTGAATTATAATGCAGTGTCCCCACTCACCTTACCACTAGGCTACATGAGCATGACTCACAGCCAGACCTAAACTTCCATATGTCATCAACCATTTGTCTACAGCCTGTACTCATACATCGGTTACACATATTCTGTACAGGCAAGTCATTTTACATGAAAGTCGTTTGCACAGTGTCAGCAGATAAATATGATATTGCAGTGCCTGTGTTATTCCGAATTATAACGCAATGCTCCTTCAGACATCATGCATGTCTGGAGGATCAGGCACTCTAGCAGCTGCAGCCATTATGAAATACATGAAATTTATTCACAGCTGTGAATATGAACAGCCATCAGCTGTATAATGGAACTACTACAACGAAAATTTGTGCCAGATCGGGACTCAAATCAGATTTCCCCCTCGTTGCAGTTGACAACATATGGAAGTTTGGGTCTGGCCATAAGTTGTCCTTGGATAGCCTAAGAGTAAAGTGACTGCTCGCAACAAGCAGAAAATCTAGGTTAGAGGCCCAGTCTGGAATAAATTTTCATTTCTGTCAGCTGATATTTGTTCATATCCATAATGGCGAATACATTTCATGTATACAAGGACACTTGGTTGCTTTTATTTGCAGAACTACACAAACATGTGCAATTCTCTCAGCAGAAATGCAATCTGTTTCTTGTTGTAGCATCATTTATAGATCTCGGATCAACTGAAACTAAAGATACAGCACAAAGGCTTTCACTTCTCATAGAATGATGTTGTGATGTGACATATATACATGGAAAGAGTCAGTACAGAACACTGACAATATTTGTTTTGCAACTATATTACATTTTGGGAAATAGGTTGTGGTAACAGGCTGATCTGTATCATAGCTAGAGCTCTGGGCTAACAAGTCACTTATGTCAGTAGTATCAAAGGCCTCAATCCGACCAAAATCCTCTGTATACAGAATAAGTATGAATAACATTTTACCACTAAATGGATAAAGAGGCATATTCGGAAATACAGAAGCGTCCGATCCCGCCCGTCTGCTTTGACCCATGACGTCACATACATGGCAGAAATGACCATAAACCACGATTCCAATATGGAGCATATAAAGTCGTTACGTACACATTATGAGGACGAAAATACAGCGAAAAACAAACACACACAAGTTCCACAAAAAGCCTAATTACACTAATGGGACAAATGCGGGAAATAAGGGGTTTTTGGGTGGGGACAAACTAAATATAAAAAAATTTAGACACCCACCCCTATACAAAACCACGCAAAATGACGAAAAAAACCGACATCACAAAACTCCGCAAATACCACTAAACACAGTATTATCTGGAATCAGACACTTCCCTTGACCTATATAGTTCAACGTCAGCTCCTGATCCCATAATTTGGGATCGAACACTTCCCTTGACCTATACAGCTGAACATCAGCTCCCGATCCCAAAAATTAGGACCTAACACTTCCCTTGACCTACATCGCTCAAAAACATCTCCTGATACCAATACCAACATCCACAGCCACACATTTGGATCGAACACTTCCCTTGACCTGTTATCCTTATGACATCTCCACATACAGCCGTCCCTGGTCCGAGACGCCAGAACTTTAAGCAAACCTCATTTCTTCACGACATACTGAACACCTCATGACTTCATCCAAAAATCTGAATAAATGATGAAATTTTATTAGAGACAACGCACTGTCCCCCATCATAGCCGGCAACCGAAAACTGTTGACCCTGTCAGTCATATCCATACCTACCACACACATAAAAAAAGCAATTCACCAAAATTCACACACCAAGCAACACTCGCAAACTAAACCAAAAACATCACCTAACACACCACCAGAGAGCACCACCGATCGCATCAAAACGACAGCTACAAACAGTACACTCTCATAAACTAAATTCTGCGCCGTCATGACGTCACACACCACAACAGCCTTACGTCGGGGATCAAATCCGACATGTGGGATCGGACGCTTCGGTTGACCCGCACATTCTATACTAGCTGTCAGCTTTGAGCAGTGACAGAGGAAACATGTGACAAACATAATCATCATAGTAATTATAACGTCAAATCACTGGCAATTTTTTTCATGTGGGCTCTACTACAGATCAGTATGTCACTCATACCAGGTTTTTTTGCTGTCCATTCGTAGGCTTCACCAACTAACAAACGCACTGCCATCTTCCAACCTAACCCAAACCTCGGGCTATACTACAGATCAATCAGTCACCACAACCAAAACTTTTGCTTTCACATTGGTTGGCTTCACCAACAACAACCAGACTGTGGCAATGCGCACCAAACTGTAATAGCATAGCAGCTATTAACTTTACATCAAAGATAAAAGCCAATGACAAGTGTTGAATACTCTTCTGTACCCAAACGAAATTAGCTAGAATCATGAGGAATAAGGTGTGTATCTAAAAACAACCCCCCATGAACCATGGACCTTGCCGTTGGTGGGGAGGCTTGCGTGCCTCAGCGATACATATAACCGTACCATAGGTGCAACCACAATTGCAGGGGCGGGGGGTGGGGGGCAGACCAATGTGTGGTTCCTGAAGAGGGGCCGCAGCCTTTTCAGTAATTGCAGGGGCAACAGTCTGGATGATTGACTGATCTGGCCTTACAACACTAACCAAAACGGCCTTGCGTGCTGGTACTGCGAACGGCTGAAAGCAAGGGGAAACCACAGCGGTAATTTTTCCTGAGTGAATGCAGCTTTACTGTATGGTTAAATGATTGATGATGGTGTCCTCTTGGGTAAAATATTCCGGAGGTAAAATAGTCCCCCATTTGGATCTCCAGGCAGGGACTACTCAGGGCGACGCCATTATCAGGAGAAAGAAAACTGGCATTCTATGGATAAGAGCATGGAACGTCAGATCCCTTAATCGGGCAGGCAGGTTAGAAAATTTAAAAAGCGAAATGGATATATTAAAGTTAGATATAGTGGGAATTAGTGGAGTTCAGTGGCAAGAGGAACAAGACTTCTCGTCGGGTGAATACAGGGTTGTTGTTGTTGTTGTTGTGGTCTTCAGTCCTGAGACTGGTTTGATGCAGCTCTCCATGCTACTCTATCCTGTGCAAGCTTCTTCATCTCCCAGTACCTACTGCAACCTACATCCTTCTGAATCTGCTTAGTGTATTCATCTCTTGGTCTCCCTCTACGATTTTTACCCTCCACGCTGCCCTCCAATACTAAATTGGTAATCCCTTGATGCCTCAGAACACGTCCTACCAACTGATCCCTTCTTCTGGTCAAGTTGTGCCACAAACTTCTATTCTCCCCAATCCTATTCAATACTTCCTCATTAGTTATGTGATCTACCCATCTAATCTTCAGCATTCTTCTGTAGCACCACATTTCGAAAGTTTCTATTCTCTTCTTGTCCAAACTATTTATCGTCCATGTTTCACATCCATACATGGCTCACTCCATACAAATACTTTCAGAAATGACTTCCTGACACTTAAATCTATACACGATGTTAACAAATTTCTCTTCTTCAGAAACGCTTTCCTTGCCATTGCCAGTCTACATTTTATATCCTCTCTACTTTGACCATCATCAGTTATTTTGCTCCCCAAATAGCACAACTCCTTTACTACTTTAAGTGTCTCATTTCCTAATCTAATTCCCTCAGCATCACTCGACTTAATTCGACTACATTCCATTATCCTCGTTTTGCTTTTGTTGATGTTCATCTTATATCCTCCTTTCAAGACACTGTCCATTCCATTCAACTGCTCTTCCAAGTCCTTTGCTGTCTCTTGACAGAATTACAATGTCATCGGCGAACCTCAAAGTTTTTATTTCTTCTCCATGGATTTTAATACCTACTCCAAATTTTTCTTTTGTTTCCTTTACTGCTTGCTCAATATACAGATTGAATAACATCGGGGAGAGGCTACAACCCTGTCTTACTCCCTTCCCAACCACTGCTTCCCTTTCATGTTCCTCGATTCTTATAACTGCCATCTGGTTTCTGCACAAATTGTTAATAGCCTTTCGCTCCCTGTATTTTACCCCTGCCACCTTTAGAATTTGAAAGAGAGTATTCCAGTCAACATTGTCAAAAGCTTTCTCTATGTCTACAAATGCTAGAAATGTAGGTTTGCCTTTCCTTAATCTTTCTTCTAAGATAAATCGTAAGGTAAGTATTGCCTCACGTGTTCCACTGTTTCTACGGAATCCAAACTGATCTTCCCTGAGGTTGGCTTCTACTAGTTTTTCCATTCGTCTGTAAAGAATTCATGTTAGTATTTTGCAGCTGTGACTTATTAAACTGATAGTTCGGTAATTTTCACATCTGTCAACACCTGTTTTCTTTGGGATTGGAATTATTATATTCTTCTTGAAGTCTGAGGGTATTTCGCCTGTTTCATACATCTTGCTCACCAGATGGTAGAGTTTTATTTAAATGTCAGGAAGTTGTTTCTGAAAGTATTTGTGTGGAGTGTAGCCATGTATGGAAGTGAAACGTGGACAATAAATAGTTTAGACAAAAAGAGAATAGAAGCTTTCAAAATGTGGTGCTACAGACGAATGCTGAAGATTAGATGGGTAGATCACATAACTAATGAGTATATATTGAATAGGACTGGGGAGAAGAGAAATTTGTGGCACAACTTGACTAGAAGATGGGATACGTAGGTATGAAATGTTCTGAGGCATCAAGGGATCACCAATTTAGTACTGAAGGGCAGCGTGGAGGGTAAAAATTGGGAAATACGGAAGCGTCCGATCCCACCCGTCTGCTTTGACCCATGACGTCACAAGTATGGCAGAAACGACCATAAACCACGATTCCAATATGGCGCATATAAAGTCGTTATGTACACATTGTGAGGACGAAAATACATCGAAAAACAAACACACACACTTTGCACAAGAAGCCTAATGACACTAACGGGACAAGCGCGGGAAATGGGGTGTTTTGGGTGGGGGGCAAACTAAATATAAACAAATTTAGACGCCCACCCCCATACAAAACCACACAAAAAGAAGAAAAAACCGACAGCACAAAACTCCCCAAATACCACTAAACAATATCATCTGGAATCGGACACTTCCCTTGACCTATATAGCTCAACAGCAGCTCCCGATCCCATAAATTACGATCGAACACTTCCCTTGGTCTATATAGTTCAAAAACATCTCCTGATACCAACATACACAGCCAGACATCGGGATCGAACACTTCCCTTGACCTGCGCACTTAATTTTATCTGTCATATCCATTCCTGAACAAAAACAACCGATTAATTTTACTAAAATTACCACACGACGTACAGCGAACACTAAATTAACCTTCACACATAATCGTTAACTCACTGAAACGAATTCCACTACAAACACAGCTGACACACTAACAATTCTGGATAATGCAAACGGAGCCCATTACACCACACAAACGAAAACTCTGAACATACCACCAGAGAGCACAACAAACCACAACACGACGACATCTACAAACACGCCACCCTCAAACCAAACTCCGCGCCGTCATGACGTCACACAGAACACCCTTACGTCACGGGTCAAAGCCGACGCGTGGGATCGGACGCTTCTGTCGACCCAAAAATTGTAGAGGGAGACCAAGATGTGAATACACTAAGCAGAGTCAGAAGGATGTAGGTTGAGCAGATACTGGGAGATGAAGCTTGCACAGGATAGAGTAGCATGGACAGCTGCATCAAACCAGTCTCTGGACTCAATACGACAATAACTACAACATCTAAGAACTGCTTCCAATCACACCTAACGTAGAGTTCACAAAGAAGAGAGAACATACAGATAGCAGACTTGTAGCTCTACTATGTACAGTACCTCTATACACTGTGTAAATAATACAAAATTTCTATGCGTGAATAATACCACCAGCAAGTTACGCTCTCAAGAGTTCGTCGTCAGTGTCTCACAGTCGGTAGTTTTTACTTACAAACTAAATGTATGTACACACTGTTCTGAGCTATGGAATTCTTTTCTGAAGAACAAATCATAAAACAAGAAAACTGTTTCGCAACTAAAGAAAAGCATTGTAAGAGTTAAGTAGAGCAGATGTAATTTTAACTTACGAGTAACATTAATTTACTCAAAGCCACAGTTTATGCCATACTTACCATTAACAAATAATTTGAACCAACATTCTCTACATCTTTCTCCCATGTATAGCAAAGGTGTTAGAAAGACGAATGGTGTGAAAATAACAAACAAATGAAACACCCTAAAAATAAGTCTAACGAAAATCCATGTTCTCGATAAGGCGGTTTCTGAACTGTCGATGACAGCACCAGGCAATTGCTTGAACATCTGATTTTCCATCATTGTGGATTTCGCTAATACAACTGGAAAGGCAACTGTTGCACAAAACCTTCCAAAAGTGCAAAGTGCCCTGCTATTCTGATAAATATTCGGCTTTCTTCGATACCCAATTATACACCCGTTTCTAGACCTAACATTTTTCGAATCATTCAGGAAAATCCAACGAAAGCGCGACCCTACATCTAGCCATAGCTTTCCTGTTGTACGGTGACGCGGAAGAATTACACAGACAGTCTGTACTAAGTTAAACATAGTAACTTTTCCAACATAACCTTTACACATGTAAACAACAACAGTCGGCCTGGGCCTATTGACGCTCAAGTGCTTCAGAGATTTTCGTTGAACTCGTCTATGGAGGAGACACTGACGGGCCTCCAGAAGCATTAAAAACTTGTACATGCTAACTGGCGCAATAGTCATTCGCCTTCTCCGAAAAAAAATTTATTCCATTAGATGCACAGTCACAAAAGCGTCAATAACAGCCACTCGGTGAAACTGCTCTCATTATGCTTTCGTATGTTCCCCAACATGGCTCTTCAATCGTTTCTTTCTATTTATAGCAATGGAATTTTAAGCTCTGTTATCCTATTGCCAGAAAATAATAATTAATTAAAGAGAATCCACCTTCATGTAAAAATAGTTTTTTTTGGTTTGTTTAATCCCGAAACTTGCTTCACCACAGTTTCATCATCTTTGTTAGGTTTTTCCTTTTACTATTACGGGATATGGGGATCAGCTCACAATTGGTTCACCTCTTCCTTTACCAAAGGACAGCAAAAGGTCACTATCGACAGTGTTGAGAATGGCTGTGATGTGGGTTCTGAGTGAAGTATGGTCAATTTGGGCGGGGGTGGGGATGGGGGGGGGGGGGGGTGCCCCAGGGATCACTCCTGTTCCTTATTTATATAAATTATATGTCCTCTAGTATTATGGGTAATTGTAAAATATTTCAGTTTGCTGATGACACTAGCTAGGTAGTAAAGGATGTTGCGTGCAACATTGACTCGGTTTCAAATAGTGGAGTTCGTAACATAAGTTCATGGTTCATAGAAAATAAGGTAGCGCTAAAACCTAGTAAGAATCAGTTTTTACAGTTTCTAACACACAATTCAACAAAACATGACGTTTTAATTTCACAGAATGGGAATATGATTAGTGAAACTGAAAAGCTCAAACTTCTAGGTTTTCAGATAGATAGTAAACTGTCATGGAAAGCCCCCGTTCAGGATCTTGTTCAATCAAAGACTTACTGTTGCCATTTTTATAATTCGAACGGTATCTGAAGTAAGTGATCGTTCATCACGAAAATTACTCTACTTTGCTATTTTCATAGGTTACGTATCTACTTTATATTTTTTGCGTTATGTATGCTGAGAGGATGCAATCAGAAATCAGCTCCAAGTCTAAATTAATGCAGTATGTCATCTGCAGTACAGGGATGTCAGGGAACGTCTGAATTCAATTTTTGTTTGACTTACTGTAACCATAGAACTACATATTTCTGGAAAATAGTGTCACACACCTATTTCTTGACGCTTACCATTGATATAGCTCATTTATCATCATGCTGTGAAATAAATTTCACACAATAGTGTTCTTGTTGACACAATTACTGAATGATAACTTGGTTCTTCACAATTACAAATAAAAAAAATTGTTACAACACGGTAAGTCTCCCCCCCCCCCCCCCCCCCCCATGAACCATGGACCTTGCCGTTGGTGGGGAGGCTTGCGTGCCTCAGCGATACAGATAGCCGTACCGTAGGTACAACCACAACGGAGGGGTATCTGTTGAGAGGCCAGACAAACGTGTGGTTCCTGAAGAGGGGCAGCAGCCTTTTCAGTAGTTGCAAGGGCAACAGTCTGGATGATTGACTGATCTGGCCTTGTAACAATAACCAAAACGGCCTTGCTGTGCTGGTACTGCGAACAGCTGAAAGCAAGGGGAAACTACGGCCGTAATTTTTCCCGAGGGCATGCAGCTCTACTGTATGATTAAATGATGATGGCGTCCTCTTGGGTAAAATATTCCGGAGGTAAAATAGTCCCCCATTCGGATCTCCAGGCGGGGACTACTCAAGAGGATGTCGTTATCAGGAGAAAGAAAACTGGCGTTCTACGGATCGGGGTGTGGAATGTCAGATCCCTTAATTGGGCAGGTAGGTTAGAAAATTTAAAAAGGGAAATGGATAGGTTAAACTTAGATATTGTGGGAATTAGTGAAGTTCGGTGGCAGGAGGAACAAGACTTCTGGTCAGGTGACTACAGGGTTATAAACACAAAATCAAATAGGGGTAATGCAGGAGTAGGTTTAATAATGAATAGGAAAATAGGAATGCGGGTAAGCTACTACAAACAGCATAGTGAACGCATTATTGTGGCCAAGATAGATACGAAGCCCACACTTACTACAGTAGTACAAGTTTATATGCCAACTAGCTCTGCAGATGTCGAAGAAATTGAAGAAATGTATGATGAAATAAAAGAAATTATTCAGATAGTGAAGGGAGACGAAAATTTAATAGTCATGGGTAACTGGAATTCGAGTGTAGGAAAAGGGAGAGAAGGAAACGTAGTAGGTGAATATGGATTGGGGCTAAGAAATGAAAGAGGAAGCCGCCTGATAGAATTTTACACAGAGCACAATTTAATCATAGCTAACACTTGGTTTAAGAATCATGATAGAAGGTTGTATACATGGAAGAACCCTGGAGATACTAAAAGGTATCAGATAGATTATATAATGGTAAGACAGAGATTTAGGAACCAGGTTTTAAATTGTAAGACATTTCCAGGGGCAGATGTGGACTCTGACCACAATCTATTGGTTATGACCTGTAGATTAAAACTGAAGAAACTGCAAAAAGGTGGGAATTTAAGGAGATGGGACCTGGATAAACTGAAAGAACCAGAGGTTGTACAGAGTTTCAGGGAGAGCATAAGGGAACAACTGAAAGGAATGGGGGAAAGAAATACAGTAGAAGAAGAATGGATAGCTCTGAGGGATGAAGTAGTGAAGGCAGCAGACGATCAAGTAGGTAAAAAGAAGAGGGTTAGTAGCAATCCTTGGGTAACAGAAGAAATATTGAATTTAATTGATGAAAGGAGAAAATACAAAAATGCAGTAAATGAAGCAGGCAAAAAGGAATACAAACGTCTCAAAAATGAGATCGACAGGAAGTGCAAAATGGCTAAGCAGGGATGGCTAGAGGACAAATGTAAGTATGTAGAGGCTTATCTCACTAGGGGTAAGATAGATACTGCCTACAGGAAAATTAAAGAGACCTTTGGAGATAAGAGAACCACATGTATGAACATCAAGAGCTCAGATGGAAACCCAGTTCTAAGCAAAGAAGGGAAAGCAGAAAGGTGGAAGGAGTATATAGAGGGTCTATACAAGGGCGATGGACTTGAGGACAATATTATGGAAATGGAAGAGGATGTAGATGAAGATGAAATGGGAGATACGATACTGCGTGAGGAGTTTGACAGAGCACTGAAGGACCTGAGTCGAAACAAGGCCCCCGGAGTAGACAACATTCCATTGGAACTACTGACGGCCTTGGGAGAGCCAGTCCTGACAAAACTCTACCATCTGGTGAGCAAGATGTATGAAACAGGCGAAATACCCTCAGGCTTCAAGAAGAATATAATAATTCCATTACCAAAGAAAGCAGGTGTTGACAGATGTGAAAATTACCGAACTATCAGTTTAATAAGTCACAGCTGCAAAATACTAACACGAATTCTTTACAGACGAATGGAAAAACTAGTAGAAGCCAACCTCAGGGAAGATCAGTTTGGATTCCGTAAAAATACTGGAACACGTGAGGCAATACTGACCTACGACTTATCTTAGAAGAAAGATTAAGGAAAGGCAAACCTACGTTTCTAGCATTTGTAGACTTAGAGAAAGTTTTTGACAATGTTGACTGGAATACTCTCTTTCAAATTCTAAAGGTGGCAGGGGTAAAATACAGGGAGCGAAAGGCTATTTACAACTTGTACAGAAACCAGATGGCAGTTATAAGAGTTGAGGGACATGAAAGGGAAGCACTCGTTGGGAAGGGAGTAAGACAGGGTTGTAGCCTCTCCCCGATGTTATTCAATCTCTATATTGAGCAAGCAGTAAAGGAAACAAAAGAAAAATTTGGAGTAGGTATTAAAATCCTTGGAGAAGAAATAAAAACTTTGAGGTTCGCCGATGACATTGTAATTCTGTCAGAGACAGCAAAGGACTTGGAAGAGCAGTTGAACGGAATGGATGGTGTCTTGAAGGGAGGCTATAAGATGAACATCAACAAAAGCAAAACGAGGATAATGGAAAGTAGTCGAATTAAGTCGGGTGATGCTGAGGGTATTAGATTAGGAAATGAGACACTTAAAGTAGGAAAGGAGTTTTGCTATTTGGGGAGCAAAATAACTGATGATGGACGAAGTAGAGAGGATATAAAATGTAGACTGGCAATGGCAAGGAAAGCGTTTCTGAAGAAGAGAAATTTGTTAACATCGAGTATAGATTTAAGTGTCAGGAAGTTATTTCTGAAAGTATTTGTATGGAGTGTAGCCATGTATGGAAGTGAAACATGGATGGTAAATAGTTTGGACAAGAAGAGAATAGAAGCTTTTGAAATGTGGTGCTACAGAAGAATGCTGAAGATTAGATGGGTAGATCACATAACTAATGAGGAAGTATTGAATAGGATTGGGGAGAAGAGGAGTTTGTGGCACAACTTGACGAGAAGAAGGGATCGGTTGGTAGGACATGTTCTGAGGCATCAAGGGATCACCAATTTAGTATTGGAGGGTAGCGTGGAGGGTAAAAATCATAGGGGGAGACCAAGAGATGAATACACTAAGCAGATTCAGAAGGATGTAGGTTGCAGTAGGTACTGGGAGATGAAGAAGCTTGCACAGGATAGAGTAGCATGGAGAGCTGCATCAAACCAGTCTCAGGACTGAAGACCACAACAACAACAACATGGTAAGTCTAGGAAAAGTTACATTTATTACCTCTGTGACCTCTCAGACCCCTGACTAAGGCCCATATTATACTGTCGAATTTCTTCGAAAAACCTTTTATAAAATCTAGGACCACACACTGTTTTACAAAAAATACGATAAAAGAACCCCACTCGCCATCAAAATCTTTTATAAAATATATTTGACAAATAACCTTTAAGCTATCTTTCCACAGGCGAGGATTGCTTACATGTGCATCCCCTAGCACTAACACTATATGCAAGTTAGCATTACCACATGCTTAATTTGGAATCTTTACTTATGTGACACTCAAGATGGCGAAAGCAAAGTGTGCCGTGAGGCTAGTGTTACTGAAGTATAACATGAAGCTTCAGGTGAAAACACTTCTTCCTTATTTGTATGGAAGTTGTAATGGTTGTGCAGGCTTTAGCTGATGAGCCTGTTCCAGCAAGGACAAAGAAATAACAGACCCAAGATATTGAGCACAGGAATGAGTATCTCGTAGAAATTGTTTTCAGGCATTCAATACACTACTAAGAGAGTTATTTTCCACGAAAAAAATCATTTTCGAAAGAGTGAATTCATATTTGAATTCCTTTTCAGCCAGATTCTCTATACTAAAATCTATTACATATATGTGAAATGCACTGCAAGTTCACACTAAATTATAAATAACTTTGGGATACCTGGGAACTGGAGGCACTGCCATCACTGCAACACAGGTTTCAAATTCCATAGAGCACCATTTCTAAATTTATACGTTAATTTCTTGGATACTATCTTCTGCACATCGAGGGTACATTGGAAAACACGGTTTTTGTCTCAACGGTTCTCCTATGTAATTATTTTTATAGTTAGTCAAGAGTCTGACAGAGCAAAGGTGACTGTAAATATAACGTTTCCTTTACAGTTACAGTACTAAATTTTGTAACTAAACTTTGTACTATTGTGCAGAACAGTTATTACTTAGTGATTACTCGAATATAAACACTGTTGTATTTACATAGGACTTTAATCAGGGCCAAGAGTAGCTTTAAATCTCTAAAGGCACCAATAAACATTGTAATTCCACTTCACTGTAATATTTACACTTAATGACTAAAGTAACAAGTTATCATCATAATCCTGAAATACAAAAGATCTTCACAATATAGATAGTTCTGCAGTAATATGAACCTCTGCACGTCCAGATTCTCAGTTACAAGTTTTTTATAATCCATAAGTTACTTCAAATGATTGTTTGTAACTTTATCACAAATTAGTGATTACACTTAATTGCTGAATGCTAGAATGAGATTCCTATCTCACAGCTTAAAAAAAACATTTTCACACTTTACAAATTATTTATTTACTTAGCTAAAGACAAAACCCATTATTCTTGCATGATGTTAACTTCTCATGTACATAAGCAAACTATTCAAGATCTGAGTTGTCAAATGAACCATAGTAAAATGAGAAAATATCCACTTAGTGGCAGTTGCTGTAGCTCATAAGCAAATGGTGAGGTAGAAGCATCATGCAAGAAAATTAAACACCTTTTAAATCCCGTAACTTGTTCTCTGGTTTGCAAGTATCAACATAGGAGGAGCAGAAAGGAAGATTAAGATCATTGATGAAAATTGTAGTTGAGGTACCATTCACATCAACCATAAATGTCTGCTTATGTCGACTAAGGACTGTGTATGGTCCATCATATGTGATTGCAGACGCTTGGACAGAGCATTACATCTGACAAAAACTTGATTACATTTCCAGAGCTCAGCAAAAATTATAGGGCACTGTGTATGCTGCTTTCTGAGTGCATATTTGGTGAATGTGCAAATGTAAGTTTTGAACAAAGTCTGATGCCTCAATGAGGTTATTAGGCATTTTGCAAAGGAATTCACTGGGCAATCGAATTGATTGACTATAAATTAGTTCTGCTGCTGGGGTAGAACTTCTATCCAACATTGTGATCCATGGCATCGTAAGGATACTTCTATTGGTAGGGCAAACGCTCATCTGAGCCATTTGCTGCTGGATGATACGTAACGGTTCGATTGTGCTTCAGCCTCAATAGACCAGCCAGTGACTTGAATAAACATGATTGAAATTGCCTGCCTTGGTCAGTGGTGATATGGAATGGCGCACTCGAACAAGCAATTCATCCATGGAAAAACGTGGTTGCAACTGTTTCAGGCAACAGATGAAGAGGTCAATGACATTAGGCAGTAGGTGCATCCTACAGATTGCAGTAATGGTCCTATATCTGTGTGCATATCTTCAGAGCTTTGGTTGGATGGAATGAAGGTGTCAGTGGGTGCACTGTTATGACGGGTGATCTTATAACGTTGACAGGTCATACACAAAAGCTCTGTCCAGGCCACACACTGGTGCACAAAAGCTTTGCAGTCTCTGTTCATGTTCGGCCACATAAAAACTCCATTAACCAGCACTGTTGTGCTCTGGACCCCAGGGTGGGACAAATCACGCAGTGTTGAGATTGCTTGATGTCAATAGTTCATTGTCACAAACAGGCATGATTTGATGTAGAAACATCACAACAGAGCATTACTTTTGCAAGAGAAATCTGGATACGAAGCCGTAAACCAGATGGACGGACAAGCAAGGCTTGCAGCTCACTATCATATTGCTCTGCCAAGGCAAGTGTTTCATAGTGGACTTCACTTATAATTTGTCTAAATGGGAGAGGAAAACTGTGGTGTACTGAATTGCCATTGACATGGACAATCTGTGTCGTGAACTGCGCTATGCATTCCAAATGTTGTAGGTGACACAGTTCTGCTTTTCCTGATCTCTGACGAAATGCATAAATTACCATGTTGTTATCACTGATATCACTGATCAGCTTAAACTGTCGGTCTTCTTGTATATGTCGGAATTTTTTAAAGAAAACATATGCTACATATAACTCACGGTCCTACATTGATCAACTCTGCTATGATGGAGATAATTTCTGGCTGAAGAATGCCAAAGGCTGGCAATGTTGGTCTCTTTGCTGATGAAGCAGTTGTAGATGTGTCAACCATCAAAAAGAGAGACACTTGTGGAACAGGGTGTGCTAAGAGCACAGCCTCAGCAACTGCAGGCTTGACCTTGTTAGAAACCAAGATTTGCAGCGTCGGAAATCAGCAACTGAAAGGCATGTGACTTCCCAGCACCATCACTTTTCGCCAACATGCAGTGATTGTAACTCTTGCACTGACTGGTCCAACCGCTTGTTATGTATTACCAAATACTATAATTTGACACATCTCAAGATGGGATTTTAAAATCTCTAAACAGGTCATGACTTGAATGAATATTAACGGAACTGAAGTGGTTCTCTCTAAATTAATTATCATTGTTAAAGACAGTCTCTGCTTGCTAGGCCACTGTAATTTGTCAGTTAGTTTAGATGAACCTAATAAAAAGTCCTTCAGTTGAATGGCCACAAATGTGTGGTTGCGTACACAACGCCAATAAAGTTTAGCAAGACTGCTTTTTCTGGTCTCTGACGAAATGCATAAATTAGCGATTTGATATCACCGACCAGTGTGAACTATCAGCATTTAAGCATATGTCGGAATTTCCTTATGGAAACACGTGTATAGCTCATGGTTGTACATTGTCCAGCTCTGCTGTGACAGAGAGAGTTTCTGGCTGAAGCTGGGCTCTTTGTTGTTATAGGCAGCCCCTACTGTAGTTGCAGACACATCAACCATCAAACTTAGAGGCACGTGTGGAACAGGGTGTATTAAGAGTCAGCCTCACTGATAGCAGGTTGCACATTGTTAAAGACAGTTTCTGCTGGGTAGTCCGCTGCACTTTATCAATTGGTTTAGGCAAATGTCAAAAGAAATCATTCAGTGGAAAGGCCACAGTGTGTGGTTCTGCACGAAACAGGGATAAAAGTTAGAAAGACCAGGAAATCTTCGCATCTCATGGACTGTCAAAGGCTGTGGGAAGGTGTTTATGACTTTCTGTGGCTCATGTGGCGGCCGAGAATTCCTTGGGCGTTACTGTATGACCTAAGAATTGAACTTCAGATGATACAAACAGGCATTCAGATGGATTGATGAATAAACGATGTGAACAGAGTAGAGTGAAGATTTGCTATAAATTTTCCAGATGTTCCTATTCGGAGTTGGACATCAGCAAACCATAGTCACCATTAGACATAGTATATTTCGAGATCATGAATGACTTCGTCCATAAAACGCTGGAAGGTTTGCACAGCGTTGCGTAATCCAAAATGCATCCTGGTGAACTCGAATAGGCCGAATGGTGTACAGGCAGCAGCATTAGATACGTCTTCTAGAGCAAAGGATATTTGGTAGAAAGAATGTACAAAGTCTATTGTTGAGAAGACGTGTTTACCCTGGATATTGAATGAGAAGTCTTCGACATTCAGAACACGATACTGATAGGGAATTTTTCTGGTGTTCCACATCTACATCTACATTTATACTCCGCAAGCCACCCAACGGTGTGTGGCTGAGGGGACTTTACGTGCCACTGTCATTACCTCCCTTTTCTGTTCCAGTCGCGTATGGTTCGCGGGAAGAACAACTGTCTGATAACCTCTGTGCGCGCTCGAATCTCTCTAATTTTACATTCGTGATCTCCTCGGGAGGTACTCGCATAAGTAGGGGGAAGCAATATATTCGATACCTCATCCAGAAACGCACCCTCTCGAAACCTGGACAGCAAGCTACACCGCGATGCAGAGCGCCTCTCTTGCAGAGTCTGCCACTTGAGTTTGCTAAACATCTCCGTAACGCTATCACGGTTACCAAATAACCCTGTGACGAAACGCGCCGCTCTTCTTTGGATCTTCTCTATCTCCTCCGTCAACCTGATCAGGTAAGGATCCCACATTGATGAGCAATACTCAAGTATAGGTCGAACGAGTGTTTTGTAAGCCACCTCCTTTGTTGATGGACTGCATTTTCTAAGGACTCTCCCAATGAATCTGAACCTGGTACCCACCTTACCAACAATTAATTTTATATGATGATTCCACTTCAAATCCTTCTGCACGCATACTCCCAGATATTTTACAGAAGTAACTGCTACCAGTGTTTGTTCCACTATCATATAATCATACAATAAAGGATGCTTCTTTCTATGTATTCGCAATATATTACATTTGTCTATGTTAAGGATCAGTCGCCACTCCCTGCACCAAGTGTCTATCCACTGCAGATCTTCTTGCATTTCGCTACAATTTTCTAATGCTGCAACTCCTCTGTATGCTACAGCATCATCTGCGAAAAGCCGCATGGAACTTCCGACACTATCTACTAGGTCATTTATATATATTGTGAAAAGCAAGGGTCCCATAACACTCCCCTGTGGAACGCCAGAGGTTATTTTAACATCTGTAGACGTCTCTCCATTGATAACAACATGCTGTGTTCTGTTTGCTAAAAACTCTTCAATCCAGCCACACAGCTGGTCTGATATTCTGTAGGCTCTTACTTTGTTTATCAGGTGACAGTGCGGAACTGTATCGAATGCCTTCCGGAAGTCGAAGAAAATAGCACCTACCTGGGAGCCTGTATCTAGTATTTTCTGGGTTTCATGAACAAATAAATCGAGTTGGGTCTCACACCATTGCTGTTTCCGGAATCCATGTTGATTCCTACAGAGTAGATTCTGGGTTTCCAAAAGCGATATGATACGCGAGCAAAAAACATGTTCTAAAATTCTACGACAGATCGACGTCAGAGATATAGGTCTATAGTTTTGCGCATCTGCTCGACGACCCTCCTTGAAGACTGGGACTACCTGTGCTCTTTGCCAATCATCTGAAACCTTCCGTTCCTCTAGAGACTTGCGGTACACGGCTGTTAGAAGGGAGGCAAGTTCTTTCGCGTACTCTGTGTAGAATTGAATTGGTATCCCGTCAGGTCCAATGGACTTTCCTCTGTTGAGTGATTCCAGTTGCTTTTCTATTCCTTGGACACTTATTTCGATGTCAGCCATTTTTTCGTTCCTGCGAGGATTTAGAGAAGGAACTGCAGTGCGGTCTTCCTCTGTGAAACAACTTTGGAAAAAGGTGTTTAGTATTTCAGCTTTATGCGTGTCATCCTCTGTTTCAATGCATCATCATCCCGGAGTGTCTGGATATGCTGTTTCGAACCACTTACTGATTTAGCATAAGACCAGAACTTCCTAGGATTTTCTGTCAAGTCGGTACATAGAATTTTACTTTCGAATTCACTGAACGCTTCACGCATAGCCCTCCTTACGCTAAATTTGACATCGTTTAGCTTCTGTTTGTCTGAGAAGTTTTGGCTGTGTTTAAACTTGGAGTGAAGCTCTCTTTGCTTTCGCAGTAGTTTCCTAACTTTGTTGTTGAACCACTGAAAGTTTTATTCGGCACGTACCTGTCTAAAACGATTTTACGATTGCCTTGGACTTTTTCCATAACTCTTTTTAATATAATCCATTATGGAGTCTAGGTAGCAGTTGTCGTTATACTGGTTATGACTGTTAGCATTCAACCGCGATTCTTATACATATAAACACTCAAAATTGTCAGTGTCGGAACAGAAATTTTCGTTTTGATCTGTTAGGTAGTCTGAAATCTGCCTTCTATTACTCTTGCTAAACAGATAAACCTTCCTCCCTTTTTTTATATTCCCATTAACTTCCATATTCAGGGATGCTGCAACGGCCTTATGATCACTGATTCCCTGTTCTGCACTTACAGAGTCGTAAAGTTCAGGTCTGTTTGTTATCAGTAGGTCCAAGATGTTATCTCCACAGTCGGTTCTCTGTTTAATTGCTCAAGGTAATTTTCGGATAGTGCACTCAGTATAACGTCACTCGATTCTCTGTCCCTACCACCCGTACTAAACATCTGAGTGTCCCAGTCTATATCTGGTATATTGAAATCTCCTCCTAAGACTATAACATGCTGAGAAAATTTATGTGAAATGTATTCCAAATTTTCCCTCAGTTGTTCTGCCACTAATGCTGTTGAGTGGGGAGGTCGGTAAAAGGAGCCGATTATTAACCTAGCTCGGTTGTTGCGTATAACCTCCACCCATAATAATTCACAGGAACTATCCACTTCTACTTCACTTCAGGATAAACTACTATTAACAGCGACAAGCACGCCACCACCAGTTGCGTGCAATCTATCTTTTCTAAACACCGTCTGTGCCTTTGTAAAAATTTCGGCAGAATTTATCTCTGGCTTCAGTCAGCTTTCTGTACCTATAACGATTTCAGCTTCGGCGCTTTCTATCAGCGCTTGAAGTTTAGGTACTTTACCAATGCAGCTTCGACAGTTTACAATTACAATACCGATTGCTGCTTGGTCCCCGCATGTCCTGACTTTGCCCCACACCCTTTGAGGCTGTTGCCCTTTCTGTACTTGCCCGAGGCCATCTAACCTAAAAAAAAACCTCCCAGTCCACGCCACACGACCCCTGCTACCCGTGTAGCCACTTGTTGCGTGTAGTGGACTCCTGACCTATCCAGCGGAACCCGAAACCCCACCACCCTATGGCGCAAGTCGAGGAATCTGCAGCCCACATGGTCACAGAACCGTCTCAGCCTCTGATTCAGACCCTCCACTCAGCTCTGTAACAAAGGTCCGCAGTCAGTCCTGTCGACGATGCTACAGATGGTGAGCTCTGCTTTCATCCCACTAGCGAGACTGGCAGTCTTCACCAAATCAGATAGCCGCCGGAAGCCAGAGAGGATTTCCTCCGATCCATAGCGACACACATCATTGGTGCCGACATGAGTGACCACCTGCAGATGGGTGCACCCTGTACCCTTCTTGGCATCCAGAAGGACCCTTTCCACATCTGCAATGACTCCCCCCAGTATGCACACGGAGTGCACATTGGTTTTCTTCCCCTCTCTTGCTGCCATATCCCTAAGGGGCCCCATTATGCGCCTGACGTTGGAGCTCCCAACTACCAGTAAGCCCACCCTCTGCGACCACTCGGATCTTGCAGACTGAGGGGCAACCTCTGGAACAGAACAAGCAGCCACGTCCAGCCGAAGATCAGTAGCAGCCTGAGACAGAGCCTGAAACCGGTTCGTCAGACAAACTAGAGAGGCCTTCCTTTCGGCCGTCCGGAATGTCTTTCGCCCCCTGCCACACCTCGAGACGACCTCCCACCCTACCACAGGTGAGTGGTCAGCCTCAATGTGGGCAATATCCTGGGCAGCCACAGTCGTAGTCCGATCGGGGGATGCGTAGGACGAGCTGGCCCTCCCTGACAAACCCCCATCCGGACCCCCCCAATAATGCCCATTGGCAACAGCCTCAAGCTGTGTGACCGAAGCCAACACTGCCTGAAGCTGGGAGCGAAGGGATGCCAACTCAGCCTGCATCCGAACACAGGAGTTGCAGTCCCTATCCATGCTAAAACTGTTGTGCAAAGAACGTTTGAACTAATCTACAGAGATCACAAACAAATCGACACAAAATTTAAACGGTTATTAAAATACAAGATTGCCTAGTAAATGCAGTAATGCTACTACTTGCGCACTGCTGACACACTGCTCGGCGGCGGAAGGAGACTACGCGATTTTACACTATTCAGGTACTAAAACGCGATGTTACAACTCTCAAATACTATAATACGCCAGAAATTTATGAATTAAACAATGCAAGTACCAAAAACACACAAAGAAATTCAGAATTAAACTATGTAACAAATGAGTGAGCTAGGAGTATACGACTTTCTGCTGGCAGCTGCTTATCCAACGGCGGCAGGGAGCACACTGGCTGTGACCAACCGACACTGGCCGTTCAAAGCAAAAACAGAAGACAGGCGACTACGCGAATTTACACTATTCGGGTACTAAAACGCGATGCTACAACTCTCAAATACTATAATACGCCCGAAATTTATGAATTAAACAATGCAAGTACCAAAAACACGCAAATAAATTAAGAATTAAACTATGTAACAAATAAGTGAGCTAGGAGTATACGAGTTTCTGCTGGCAGCTGCTTATCCAACGGCGGCAGTTGCCAGTAATCACCACATGCTCGCCATCCGTTGGTTTTCCTTGGAAGGATGTGGAGGGCGACGCCCCCCTTTTGTCTGACAGGTGACAGATCCCTTGGAACTGCGTAAAATAAAATTCTTTCTTCACCACATTCAGTTTCTTGGGTGGTATCGATGTGGTTGATTTGAATCGGTGGTCCTAGCATGGCTCGTATATAATGTGCTGTTGAGCACAGTACAGACACTGGTTTAGGTAGCTACTGAGTGGACTCTGGGAGCTGCTTTTTGGAGTTCTAAGAATAGAGAATCACCAGCGATTATGTGTATGGCAATGCTGTCCACATAGTGTAAATGACCGAGTAAATGTCGAAGTGGCAGTGATGTAGATCCAGTAACAGGCCATACACTAATAAAGGGCCCTCTCCAAGGATGGGGTATACTATGTCTACCACAATAAATCGCCACACTAACTCAAAACGAAGGCTTAGTGTCACATACACATATATCTTAACTGTGGAACCACTGACAGCCAAGAGACGACAGATATCACTGTTGCAGCGAGGTGTTTGAGAAGACAGGTACGTTGATACATCAACACTTATGTCCAGTTAAAACTGCAGTTTTTTTCAATGTTTTACAATAAATTACAGTGGAATAGAGAAGCAGAAACTGCATTTAACAAAGTGAAAACTGCTGTCATGTAATGATTTAATCATATCTTTAGCACACTATATATTTCATGACAAGTTTCCCTCAACTAGTCATCACATTGCAGTATGATTCATATCATTTATGTAATGTATACAATCACATGAAAGTTTTTAGAAACCTACACAAAAGCATTTAAGAGGAGATTATGTACTGCAACTGATTCACAGCAGCCTTTTTTAGCACACACTTATTTTTCCATGTAGGCATACATATCACAATAAATCATAATGTATATGGTTTTAAAAAATAGCAGCGTAATCTGAAAACATATAAATTGCACAGGTCACACATATAATTATCATTGGACGCAAATATAGGAACAAAAAGGTTGAAAACTTTGGAAGACCTATTTCTTGCTATATTACGATATTTACTCCCTGTGTTAGCATAAAACGTGGTCACTTAAGTAAAAGCACCCAGTACAGGGACGCCAGATACCAGTCTAACTTCAAATTCCAAAAATTTCACAACACAGTGAAACATTACAATTATTTAAGTAACAACTTGTGAAACTTATATTCTGCATTTATGAGTGAAATGAGAAAATACATGGCAACGTCGTTCAATCTACGTGAACTTTGTAAAAATGATCTGAATGTACTCTGCAATATTCCAGTGGTTTTCAGCCTTTTCATCGCAATGCCTTGACCCACAAGCTTCTTATTGCATTATCTTTCGGGATCCTAGAAGCAAGTCATTTAGTTGAAATAGTCAGTCCCTGTTGAAACCATGTTGTTGTTGTTGTGGTTTTCAGTCCAGAGACTGGTTTGATGCAGCTCTCCATGCTGCTCTATCCTATGCAAGTTTCTTCAACTCCCAATACCTATTGCAACCTACATCCTTCTGAATCTGCTTAGTGTATTCACCTCTTGGTTTCCCTCTACGATTTTTACCCTCCACACTGACCTCCAATACTTAATTGGTGATCTCTTGATGAGTCAGAACATGCCCTACCAACCGATCCCTCCTTCTAGTCAAGTTGTGCCACAAACTCCTCTTTTCCCCAATTCTAATCAATACCTCCTCATTAGTTATGTGATCTGCCCACCTAATCTACAACATTCTTCAGTAGCACCACATTTCGAAACATTCTATTCTCTGCTTGTATAAAGTATTTATCATCCATGTTTCACTTCCATACGTGGCTACACTCCATACAAACACTTTCAGAAACGACTTCCTGACAGTTAAATCTACATTAGAGGTTCACAGATTTCTCTTCTTCAGAAACGCTTTCCATTTCCAGTCTATATTTTATTTACTCTCTACTTCGACCATAATCAGTTTTTTTGCTCCCAAAATAGCAAAACTCATTTACTACTGTAAGTGTCTCATTTCCAAATCTAATTCCCTCAGCACCCATTATCCTATTTTGCTTTTGTTGGTATTCATCTTATATCCTCCTTTCCTCCATGAAACCATGAGTATTAATTGAGCTAAAGTAGTTACCTGTGAAAAGTAGCGTCTGACTACCCAGTTTTATTGCTATAGCCGTAGGCAACACAATGAACCAGTCTTTAAAAAAAATATGTATCGCTCTCGGAGATCAGCACTGCAATACGAACACTTCAGGGTCGTGTGAAACAAACACGACCCTCTCTGTTATCCATTTCATAATGATTGACCTTTGACTTTGAGCTCATATTCCGATTATATCGCATGACGAACATCGATGTGTTGTACCTCTCTTGAAACGTGGAAATATCTATTTTTATTTAGTGTATGAATATTACTTTCTAGTTAACGTGGGAGCGACATACACTGCAATAGTTCTTTTTCGCTTACTTATTATCTGTCATCTGTGACTCTTCAAATCACACACTCTGCAAAACATGCTCGGAAAAGCACAATATCTCTTAAATATGACAACGTATGTCGGCCCCATTTCAGCTAAAATTTAAAACTCAAACTCCAAATGAAAGTAAACATTTCCACGATACCAGCAAGGTACAACACATCAATGTTTGTTATGCAATGTAACGAAAATATGAGCTCAAAATCAGGGGTCAGTCATTGTGAAATGGACAGTAGAGAGATGGTGAGAGCAGTTCCACCTATACTGGCAGTTGCCCTTGGGTGGTCTTCTGTGTGGGAAACTACCCGATGGTATCTTCCAACTGTCGAGCAATGTTCTGTCCATGGAGTAGAGGTGGCAGAAAATAACGTAACTGATAGAAATAACCGGTTACTGAGAAGTAACGGTTACTGCGATAACCGTTCCTCTGATTCTGACAGTTATTTCAATAACTGTTTAGTGTCAAGTGCCTCGCGCCATCTGTTGACCGAAGATCGTACTGCGCATTTGGAAGGCGTTCTATAGACCATGGGAATAACTGTGAGACTGCGCGCCATCTGTTGATAAGAACTGTGTACTATTTCGTGGGCCTTCATTACTTTTAGCATAAACAATTAAATAAAGTTAACGTCCAAGCCGTGGCTGATAGGAGCTGCAGTACAGGCATTAACAAGTACGGTCGTTCCCTTAAGCCACCGCCTTACGTGTTACTTTAGCTTGGACGGGTAGTACAAGGAAAGTTACTTAGGAATTCGAGCGACTATGGAAATAACTGTCAGAGACCTGTATTCTCCTCTGGCAGTTATCGTTATTGGCTCGTAGTTCTAGTTCTCTGGTAGTTATCGGGCTACCACCACAGATAACCTGGAAGCTGGTAACGGAATAACTGTGTGTGTAGACGTTCCTGACTCGGTGACTCCAGTTAAAGGTCGTGGTTCCAGGTGATATTTCCAGAGAGGATAGTAACTGGAGCGAACAAATATTTTCGTACTGCTACGGAAATAGCCGCTGGCCATCGCGAATGACAAATAACATGTCAGAAAGTATAACATAATACAGTGGAATATAATAATTATTATCCTCATCATTTGTCAGGAGATTGTCAAAATATGTGAATATATCACAGTAACTGCTAATATTTACAGAATTGGTACACTGACAGAATAAAACACAGTTACGTACTTTTAATAAATTTATCGTACACAGAATACCCGATCTTGACTGTTGCAACCAAGTGCTGTCAAAACTGAAATATAGCAGAATTTTTACCTAAGCTGGTCTATCAGTCTCTGTTACGATATTCATCTACAGAGTAGGAGGGGTCAATGGAAGCGTCTGATTCCACCCGTCTGCTTCGACGTAAAGGTGTTGTGGTGTGTGAATGTCATTACGGCACGGTGTTTATGAGTTGGTTTTTGTGTGTGTCTGTGTGTGTGTGTGGGGGGGGGGGGGGCTGTCGATCTAGGTTGCAGTGCCCGAATTTGCTGGTGGTAATTAATATATATTTTTTTTCTAGCTGTGATGTTTTGTGTATTTATGAAGTATTGAATGTGATTTAATTTATGTAGGGATGATTGATTTGTGGACTTTTGGGATTGTGGTTTTATTTTTCGCAGTTGTAGGTGTTGGTTTTTTGGCATCAGTAGCTGTGGTGGACCTATATAGGTCACCGGAAATGACCGATTCCCATTTTGTGTGTGTTGATGTTTTAGTATCGTCATCTGAGGGTGACCTATGTAGGTCAAGGGAAATGTCTGATTCCAATTTTCGTACTTCTAGTTGTGGGTATTGGTGTTTTGGTATGGTCACCTATAGTTGACCTATATTGTTCAAGGGAAGTGTCCGATTCCTGCAGATTTTTGTTGGTGTAGCAGAATGCTGTATTTTTTTATTTTTGTTCTTCATTTTGTGTTTTGGGATCATGGTGTGTTTTTTTTACTAGCTTGTCCTCACCCTAAAACCCCCATTGGTTTGATTGTATTTTTGGTGGGAAATGTTATTGTATTATTTATATGCATCTTCGTGTTTCTTGCCATGTGTATGTAGTGACGTCATAGACACACTCAAAAGAGCCATTTCCGGCATATTGATGACGGGTGGAATCAGACACTTCTGTATCAAATAGTCTTTCAAACACACTGTAAACCGTGCCTTATCTGAAACCAAGTTTTTAATGGTTGCTGACTTGCTGGCAGTTTATTGAAAATGCATGTTCCTCAATATTGGACCCCTTTTGGACCAAGGTAACTAATTTTAGGTCTTTATGTAGATTGCTGTTCCCATTTCTAGTACTGATATTATGTATTAAGCTATTGGTTGGAAATACTTGAAACAAATTTCATAAAGGAATAGATATACTAGGAAGCAGTGGTTAGAATACAAAGTTCCTTGAACAGGTTCCTACATGATGTTCTTGAATTGATACCACAAACGATTTTTATTACACGCTTTTACACGCGAAAAACTTTTGCTACGTTTGATAAGTTACCACAGAATATGCTCCCTTATGAAATAATAGAATGAAAAAATGTGTTATGCCCTTCCCAACTGAATTTATTATCGAATTGTAGTCCCAGAAATGTAACACTGTCAACCTTTTCGATCTGCATGTCTTCATATGTTATAAACATGCTGTCGCTGGAGAAATCGAGCAGTTTGCAAATCTGACATAAAACTTGGATTAGCGTACTCACACTTTCCCCAATAGGACTAGCTTTTACAGCACAGGAGTAAACGAATCTGTCACATTACGTATATTTTTTGTTGTATTATAAGGCTGTACACTTTATTCTATTATGTGAGCAGCACAAGAAATTAAGCTTCGAATTTAACCTACAGTACTCAGTTTACATATTACTTCATACTTAAAAACGCACGTTGTTAACATTTTACTTAAACAGTGCTTTGACGAAGTTCCGCGTACTTTCTGTCGCAGCTGCGAAGATAATATTTCTAATAGCGACTGATAAACTACAAGCATATAATATGAAACACTAATAATCATTCTAACATCAACTAAAATGTACCCGGAGTTAATAAGCTAAGGTTATGACACGATTCATACGACATTCCTGCTATTTCACACTACTCGCAGTTATACTGATAACTAAACTGATGGATTCCAACTATGTCGTTATTTAACTGTCGGAGTTATCGGTATTCGCTAGCGAAAAATAACTTGGCAATTATTAATAACCGTTAACGATAACGGTTATCAAAGAATAACTGGAACTGTGATAACGGTTACTCCAGAATAACCGTTTGGCCCACCTTTACCATGGAGGTAGGTTCTGTCTGGTACAAGTTTCCAGTAAGTTGGCAACGCGACTGTTTTGAAACCTTCGACCATAGATACTGATATCTATGGTCGAAGTCCATGGAGGTATAAGGAGGGGAGATGGCACTATGACCGTCTGCTGTACGTCTGTTTGAAGCCGGTGGACCGCCATGTTTGATTGGTCAAAACAGTGACAGAGCTCTTGTTAGAATTGCGTGTTCTTCATATTTAACGTTATGTCTGCGAAATAATTTCAGATGATGAGTGTTACAATGTTTACATGCATAACACAACGTCAGAATAGCTTTTTCAGGTGTTTTCGTTTTGTTTTTAATGCGTTTGTGCCCCAGCAATACAACTGATTTGGTCTCGTTAACTTAAGTGTTTCTTTTGGATACGAACTTCGAATGATGAAAAATAACAGTGTACAAAGCTCTTTTCAAACTCAAATCACCTTTTACTGTATTTGTGTCGATGTAAACTGAAAGCAGAACCCAAAAGCTATGCTAGTTTATATACCGGATGATATTTCTTACTCGTTTACACACTTATACAAAATTTCATTTGTAAATACAAACATTGTTTGTGCTTTATCAAGAAAAATAAGCATATGAACCCACAGAGCCCTACGAGCTTCATTGATCGGAAATCTGAAATAAAATAAGAAGAAAACAGTTTCACAAAACATAAACAAGGCCGCACATCTCACGAATATAAACGACAATATTTTACGAACGGGGCCACTTACGCATGGAACATGATTCCTTTTAACTTGGTAGCACTATTCCAACGATTAGTACACCCGTAAACAACGCAAACCGGCATTTTAAAATGAAAAAAACCTTCAGCAGCTCTACACAGTAGCACAATCGGAAACGAGTCTTCTGACCAAACTGCAATGGCGGAGCTCGGTTTCTGTCGGCTTCAAGTTTGTGACGTCATGGCATCTCCCCTCTCTGAAACGCTAAATTAAATCTCTGACGGAAGCCGATACTGGTGTTTGTAAACAGTGGACAGTTGATCAGACGTGTTGTTGGAAATAATTTTCGAGAGTGTAAATGAACGTTACCATTATTTACTAATGCAGCAGCGAGCAACTGCCAAATGTCTGTTTGACAGGCAAAATTAACACGCAATTTTAGTAATTAAATTTTTTTAATTGCTCAAAAAATCTGAGTGAATTTTCTTGAAATGGAGCATACTGGTTTTACAGAAAAAACCGTAAGGAAATTTTCATTACTCTTACTTTAAGTATGTTATATGCCGTCTAACTGTTACAATACAACGAATTCAACAAATTAACAAGAACTGTGACATTTGCTGTCAACGTAATTCTTAAGTGCTATGTGTGTGTTGTACACGCTCTTCTTTCCGGTTGAACTTAAGAGTGCAATTTTCTGCCGTGCTGATGAAACAAGACCGAAGGAAAACCCTTATATATAAGTAAACCTGTGAGTTTTCCGCTCGTTATTATACACTAACTTCTTTAATAACCGTGTTTTAGACAATTCATATGCCATATGATGTCGTTCTGCAGGTAACATTTTATTCATAACAAGAGTAACCATCCAGTCATGTTGTTCAGTTTTTGATCTCACAATTTGTATTCAGTAATCTGCTGACTGTGATGGTGCATGCAGGCTACGTGCTTACATTATGTGTGTTATGTGTACCATGACCCTGCTAGCTAGGTTTGGTTTCCAGTTGAATATTCCAGGTTTGTATGTATTTACCTAAGTGGATGGCATACGGAATGTTTTTGCTTGAAGTTTTGCTTGTGGATTTAAATTTGAATTTGCTTGAATTGATTTATTTGGAAATACTGTTTCATAGGTATTGCTTATTGTGTACTCAACACATATTAATTGTATTACATGGATTACAGAGACCACAAAGTGGATTGTATCTACATGTTACAATTCTGTTTTGTCACAATCACATTTCTTCTTTGTTGTATGTTGGAGCATGTTGTTTACAAGACATATAAAGTTTTAGTGGAGATGGTGATTCATTCAGACTGATGATCTTGACTGTATTTTTTTTATGAGTTTTTAGTGACTGACCAATAGCATAGCATGATGTCTAATTTAGGTTATAAGGTGAAACTGATTTGGCGAAAGTGACTAATGTGTCAATCTTCCACTTTTCATACACCTTGCGTTAAATAGGAACGTTTTCATCCTTGATGAAAAGCCTTATTTACACTCTGTGGTCATTGTAATAACAATATTCCCTGGCTTCATTCCCATTTAAAAAAATTAGCATTTTTTGTGGTAATGTTTTTATGTTGTTAATGATTTCAACTATTGGCCATTTCTTAAAGCTCACATCCTCCTGTGGTGATGATATCATCACTATATTGGCAGGAGTATCATGTGGTTCAGTAATCCAAAGACTTGGTTGTGAATTGATGAAGCTGTGTCAAAGACACGAAATAACCCTGCATTGAAATGTGAATGTTGTATGCCTCTAGTGGATATGATACCATATGTACATTGTGTATGATGATAGGTGGAATACTTCATTTATTAAATGTGACACGTCTCTGTATCCAACCTTCACAAAAAAACATCTTCGTTATCAAACAGTGTGTATCGTGTAATTTTTACATTTGATTTATTTACCAATGCAGTCTTTCCAATAAGATCCAGAAGCAGTATCTTTGTGTAATTGTTGTATATACCCAGAAACATACAGGAAGTATATCTGAGTCTCCTGTGTAGGCATAAATATCCAGTTTCTTGCCAACAGAGGAATCATATCAACAGACATTTTGACAGGCCACCAGGCACAATTTGGGGAGCTGTTCTGTCAGTTGTTGACAGTGTCACTAATCTCGGAAGTTTAATATATTGTGCAGTTAAATATCCCCCTAATTTGTTAAAATTGTTGAGCAGCAGCAGTAATATTACACTTCCTCTCCACACCAAAAACATTTGTACAATGTCTGTGGATGATTCTTCATCAAGGGTAATGTGTTGTGTCCTACCTGTCAGGAAGTTTACAATACAGGTGCAAATCTTTTTATGTATTGCATCAGAAAATAGTTTCTTCAGAAGTCATCAGTGTAGTACTCAATTCAGAACTTTGGGGAAGTCTAGAAACACCAGATTAGATTGATTTTCTCTATCTGTAACACTGAGGATTTAGGGCCTATGAGGAAAAACATGAATTACTTTCGCATGATTGACATTTTTGTAACCCATACTGATTTCAGTGGAGAAAGTTATTCTGTTTTATTTATTTATTTTTTATTTTTGTTTATTTATTTTTGTCAAGATATACAGGGTGCAAATGGTAACTGTTTGAAATCTACCACAGTGGTGTAGGGGAAGTTGAACCATTTTATTCAGAACACTTGTGATCCAGCAAGCCAGGAAACAACCTCAAATAAGCCTACAAAAGTCACCTAAGCTACAGAGAATGTAAGCTGTATGACATTTTGAATATACTCTTGCCCTTGTACATGACTGGCTTAGCCTGTCAGACTTTTGTTTTTTCTTTTTTTTTATTTCACTAACATTAGTAATATAAACTTTCCTGAGGGGGTAATGAAGGAAAAACACTTTCTGAATGTTATACAAAGCTTAATGACCCTTACAATTGGATCCAAATTTACCCCTTACAAGCAAATATAACACTGAAAAGAAAAAAAAAAACACAGGATCAGTGTTAAAAACAAGAACTATCTCATTTTCTTTTAAAGAAGTCTCTGACTCCTACTTATTTGCATTATAAGGTAGACCTCTATTAAAAATGCCAGTTTCTAAGATTTCTCTTATTCACCGACCTGTGTTATGCTGGGGGAGAGAGGAAAGTATACAAGGCAGGAAGTTTGAGACTGAAGAATGGGTAATAAAATGTGGGATTTAAAATTCAGCCATTTCGTAAAAGTTGGGAGTAATAGTAGAGGATGCAAGTAAATGGGTGGGAGGGGAGAGAGAGAGAGATTAAAAGAAAAAGTATAATTTAAATGAAGACTGATTGTTTTTTATTATTTTTATGAGTATGGAGTAAAAGTGCAAGGGAGGGAAACTTGCAAGAGAGGAAACATTAAAATTGGGTTCTTTCTGTTAAAAATCACTTTCTGAAAATTAATTTTAAAGGTTGGATACTTTTACTGACATTAGATGCTGTATCTTTCACTATTTTCTGAAGAAGAAAAATATTCAAATTACAGTACAACTCATATGTACTAGGGCCATCTGGTTGTTATTCTCAGACTCAATTGCATATGTAGGTAAACATTCCCCTAGGTTTTGCAGTCATTTTCTTTAAGTTAATTCATTCATTGAAAAGATAAAAAAAGTGCATTTTCAGATTGCCACCCACTCTTCAAGTCATTATGCAACATGAAAATTGACATCAGACAATGTTCTCCGTGATCACAAAGTCCATGCACTTGTTGCAGTTAATTTTTTGGCTTTAATCTACATACCAAAATGTACAAAGATTCTTCAAAATTTTATAGCTTCTGTGCCTCATTTATGGTGGTATCCAGTTGGTGTCAGCACTTTTTGATAATTTAGTCAGGTTCACAATCTGTTTCATAGCCAGCAGGGACCCTGGAGTGCCCTCTTCCTGCCAGGTAAGGAAGCAATCATTACACACGGGAAATAGGCAGTTGCAGAGTAAGTGTGGGAAATGTCACATTTCCTGAATTGATCCTCATTCTGAGGCTGAGTCAGTTTTTCTACTGCTATTGTCAAATGTTCCAAATTTCGTGCTGTTTTGTCTAGATTGGCCCAACTTTTTTAAAATTGCTATACAGCTGAATTATTTCTTTATAGCATAAATATGTATGCAGCTGTAAGATAAATGAGTTGTACTTGATGAAAGAACATTTACATCTCTAACAGTTTTTGTATAGATCCACCAAGTGATCTAGTAGATGTTCTCAATAGTTAAAATGATCTAAGCCTGCTCATGTCATAAAAGTAGGAAATAAAAGGTTTTTCTGGATACTAAGTCATAAAGGAATTCATGGAAATAAGCAAATTGATTAACTAATCAAGAAGTGGGCACACTGTGGTTCAATTTCTCTTTCCATGCATGCTGTCATTCAGTTGTTGAAGGGGAGGGTTGCGTAACACAAAGTTAATGTCACACTGTAGGTCTTTTTACTAAAGCAACACACATATCATGAATCTGCTCCAATTACAGAAATAAGTGCCCCTGTTTTGGTGCCATATGTAAAATTGGTCTGAGTCACATGACAGAGAGAACTCACCAGTATGTGATCTGAAGAAGAAAAATATTCAAATTACAGTACAACTCATATGTACTAGGGCCATCTGGTTGTTATTCTCAGACTCAATTGCATATGTAGGTAAACATTCCCCTAGGTTTTGCAGTCATTTTCTTTAAGTTAATTCATTCATTGAAAAGATAAAAAAAGTGCATTTTCAGATTGCCACCCACTCTTCAAGTCATTATGCAACATGAAAATTGACATCAGACAATGTTCTCCGTGATCACAAAGTCCATGCACTTGTTGCAGTTAATTTTTTGGCTTTAATCTACATACCAAAATGTACAAAGATTCTTCAAAATTTTATAGCTTCTGTGCCTCATTTATGGTGGTATCCAGTTGGTGTCAGCACTTTTTGATAATTTAGTCAGGTTCACAATCTGTTTCATAGCCAGCAGGGACCCTGGAGTGCCCTCTTCCTGCCAGGTAAGGAAGCAATCATTACACACGGGAAATAGGCAGTTGCAGAGTAAGTGTGGGAAATGTCACATTTCCTGAATTGATCCTCATTCTGAGGCTGAGTCAGTTTTTCTACTGCTATTGTCAAATGTTCCAAATTTCGTGCTGTTTTGTCTAGATTGGCCCAACTTTTTTAAAATTGCTATACAGCTGAATTATTTCTTTATAGCATAAATATGTATGCAGCTGTAAGATAAATGAGTTGTACTTGATGAAAGAACATTTACATCTCTAACAGTTTTTGTATAGATCCACCAAGTGATCTAGTAGATGTTCTCAGTAGTTAAAATGATCTAAGCCTGCTCATGTCATAAAAGTAGGAAATAAAAGGTTTTTCTGGATACTAAGTCATAAAGGAATTCATGGAAATAAGCAAATTGATTAACTAATCAAGAAGTGGGCACACTGTGGTTCAATTTCTCTTTCCATGCATGCTGTCATTCAGTTGTTGAAGGGGAGGGTTGCGTAACACAAAGTTAATGTCACACTGTAGGTCTTTTTACTAAAGCAACACACATATCATGAATCTGCTCCAATTACAGAAATAAGTGCCCCTGTTTTGGTGCCATATGTAAAATTGGTCTGAGTCACATGACAGAGAGAACTCACCAGTATGTGATATTTATGGCATATGTATTTCTGTATCTCCTAATAAGAGGATAGCATTAAATCTAAAAATGAACTTCCATGGTGTAGTGGCTAATGCTGTGACAGAAACTCAATGTCAGTGCCTTTACCTGTTCCTCTCCTCAGTTAAGTAGTGTTTATCTATTTTGTCAAGAATAAACCCTGTACCAAAGCATGCAGGTGTTACCTTTGGTATTGTCTGTATATTTATGGTACACATTCTGAAAATCTTAATTTGTGACGTGACTGAAAAATGACTCATTCAACATCTTTATGATTTATTGTGCAAAATGTTTCATGGAATTTGAAATTAACTAACTAACTAGCTCTTCCCTCACACAGCTTATGGGATTGTGGATGTTCTCCACAATCCAATAGTTTGCTTGTGTTGGCCTCAGTAAATGGAGGTAATCCATATTACCCCAAGCTCTGGTGCATGCAGTGTGGTGTAGTGGTTAAAGTCACTGGCTGTCATACTGCAGGTCAGCTGTTGAAATTTGACTATCACAAGTTTTTGTTGTTTCATATTTATTATTTCTGGAAGGTTTTTGAAATATCTTATGTTCGTAATGTTTGCATATTCTGGAATATTCAATGTTTTTATAAATAGCTGCACTTTCCATCCTGGAAGTTATTTTCTTCCTGGCTATGTGTTGGTGTTCATGATAAACATGCTTCCAGTGCTAAGTTTTCCATTTCATTGATGACTCTGCTTTCAGATTTGAACTTGAGTGTGGTTATAATGTAACATTGTTTGTTGGAGACAATGAGTAATCGAAAACATTGACACCACCGTCTCTCCAATTAAGCAAAGTACTCTGGATGATTTTGCTCCCCAATATGCCACAGCCATTATCTGTCACCGTACAGAGGTACCAGCCATTTGCCTAGTGGCCAATTTCAGGAAAATTAAGTGAGACAACCATCTTGGATATGAGGTTGCCACAGATACAAATCCTCCATGGACAGCAGTCACGAAGATCTCCAGAAATTTGATTGCTACCATCAATGGCCAAGCTGTCTGGGCACTAACCAACTCAAGGGCTTTATTTTCTTTGATGTCAGGTGCTTATCATTGTCAGCTAAAGAAGACTATTTTCTGTGATACAAAAGCGATTGTGCAGAAAGTCACAAATGGGAAATATGCCCAGCCAACAGGAACATGTATTGCAAGAAAAGCTATCAATGACATTACACTTCCCTTTGAATTTATCATTTGATAGAATTTAAGTCATAATGTTATTATTGGATGGGATTCCTTGCAGGCGTCATAAATATATTGTGGAAGATCAGACCTCCAGGTTGAGGAAGCTATTCCAACAAGCACATGACAAAGATTACTCTGAGCAGTAGTTTGCCATTGAAGACATTGTTACCTCATCATCATCATCGTTATCATCAACAAGACAAGTTCCAGTTGTCAGTTGAGATGCTCAGTTAAACAGTGAAGCTTTTGTCATTTGTAAAAAGTTACTCAGGCTCACAGAAGAACTCTACATGCCAGCGATGATCATTAGCATTGTCACTGGTCAAGGAAAACATTGCATCACTAATCATTTTGAGTATCCACAACTCATCCCTAAAGATATGTGTTATTGACAGCCAAGCCAATCCAGGAAGAGCAGTGTAGTGTCATCGGCAAGAAATTGTGTGCCACTGCCAGTGCAGAGAGTAGGAGAGGAAGCTACATTGAACTGCCAGCAGTGTCTGACCTGACCGAGGAACAACATCAAAAGGTGATAGACATTCCATGTCAGTCTTCAAATGCTTCGAAACTGGACTGGAGAATGGACAAACCAAGTGGCCAGCAATAAAACTCCTTATCAACACTGGGTGGTTCATGGTGTGGGTTCCTGTAGTCATGTCCTAGTTAATGAACCACGGGCAACGTATGAGTGGCCAAGTAAGTGGTCCTGACAGTCGGGATACTAGTTATTTTGGAATAAGGCTGGGCATCTCGGACATATTCAGAGTCATGGTCACCTTTGTGCTCATACGGCAAAGACTACCAAATCCACCGGTTAGTCCCTCAGCCGTTAGGGGTAAAACCCAATGGGACTCGGGGCAAGTAAGGCAAGCCACCTGCTTCCCTGGTACTTTAAATATGATGCTGGCAACAATCAGAGCAAAATGCCTCGGACCTTTGGAGGTGACGGAGTCCCACCTCTAACTGACAAACCAGCGACTCCTAAGATACAACTTGGCAAACAAATGGTAATGAGATGTGGAGCTATTAATATCAATGGGGGCTACTCTGGGAAGAAGGTAGAGCTGGCAGAGGCTGCAAGTAAGATGGGGCTGGACGTTTTAGCTGTTAGTGACATTCGGGTAAGGGGTGAGAAAGAAGAGGAAGTGGGAGAATACAAGGTCTACCTGTCAGGAGTCAAAGCAGGAATAGCACAATGGGGTGTAGGGCTTTACATCAGGAAAGAAATGGAACCCAGCGTAGTTGCAATAAGGTATGTAAACGAACGACTGATGTGGATAGATTTGACAGTGTGTAGCAAGAAAATTAGGATTGTGTCAGTATATTCGCATTGTGAAGGGACAGATTAAGATAAGATGGATAGTTTTTATGAGGCACTCAGTGATGTAGTTGTTAGAGTAAAGGACAAGGACAGTGTTCTGCTCATGGGTGATTTTAATGCCAGAATTGGAAATCGAACAGCAGGGTATGAAAAGGTTATTGGTAAATTTGGAGAGGATACGGAGGCCAACAGGAACGGGAAACAACTATTGGATTTCTGTGCCAGTATGGGCTTAGTAATCACAAACTCCTTTTTTAAACATAAGAACATTCACCGGTATACTTGGGAAGGCAGGGGAACCAGATCTCAGATCAGGAATTCAGGAAGGCTGTGAGGGACACACGTGTATTCAGGGGATTCTTTGATGACACTGATCATTATTTAATCTGCAGTGAAACTGGGATTGTGAGGCCGAAAGTGCAGGAGGTCAGGTCCATATGTAGGAGGATAAGAGTGGAGAAACTTCAGGATAAGGAAACCAGGCACAAGTACATAACAGTGATCTCAGAAAGGTACCAGTTAGTTGCATGTAGTCAATTACAGTCATTGGAAAAGGAATGGACAAGGTACAGGGACACAGTACTAGAAGTGGCTAAAGAATGCCTTGGAACAGTAGTGTGTAAAAGTAGGATGAAGCAAACAGCTTGGTGGAATGACACAGTCAAGGCAGCCTATAAAAGGAAAAAGAAGGCGTATCAAAAATGGCTACATACTAGAACTCAGCTAGACAGAGAAAGTTATGTTGAAGAAAGAAACAAAGCCAAACAGATAATTGCAGCATCCAAGAAGAAATCTTGGGAAGACTTTGGAAACAGGTTGGAGACTATGGGTCAAGCTGCTGGAAAACCACTCTGGAGTGTAATTAGCAGTCTTCGAAAGGGAGGTAAGAAGGAAATGACAAGTATTTTGGACAGGTCAGGAAAACTGCTGGTCAATCCTGTGGATGCCTTGGGCAGATGGAGGGAATATTTTGATGAGTTGCTCAATGTAGGTGAAAATACGATCAGTAATGTTTCAGATTTCGAGGTAGAATGGTATAGGAATGATGATGGAAATAGGATCATATTTGAGGAAGTGGAGAAAATGGTCAATAGATTGCAGTGCAATAAAGCAGCTGGGGTGGATGAAATTAAGTCGGAACTCATCAAATACAGTGGAATGTCAGGTCTTAAATGGCTACACAGGATAATTGAACTGGCCTGGGAGTCGGGACAGGTTCCATCAGACTGGACAAAAGCAGTAATCACACCAATCTTTAAACATGGAAACAGAAAAGATTGTAACAACTACAGAGGTATCTCTTTAATCAGCGTTGTGGGTAAAATCTTCTCAGGTATTGTTGAAAGGAAAGTGCGAGTATTAGTTGAGGACCAATTGGATGAAAATCAGTGTGGGTTTAGGCCTCTTAGAGGTTGTCAGGACCAGATCTTTAGCTTACGGCAAATAATGGAGAAGTGTTATGAGTGGAACAGGGAATTGTATCTATGCTTTATAGATCTAGAAAAGGCATATGACCGGGTTCCTAGAAGGAAGTTATTGTCTGTTCTACGAGATTATGGAATAGGAGGCAAACTTTTGCAAGCAATTAAAGGTCTTTACATGGATAGTCAGGCAGCAGTTAGAGTTGACGGTAAATTGAGTTCATGGTTCAGAGTAGTTTCAGGGGTAAGACAAGGCTGCAACCTGTCTCCACTGTTGTTCATTTTATTTATGGATCATATGTTGAAAACAATAGACTGGCTGGGTGAGATTAAGATATGTGAACACAAAATAAGCAGTCTTGCATATGCAGATGACTTAGTTGTGATGGCAGATTCGATTGAAAGTTTGCAAAGTAATATTTCAGAGCTAGATCAGAAATGTAAGGACTATGGTATGAAGATTAGCATCTCCAAAAACGAAAGTAATGTCAGTGGGAAAGAAATATAAATGGATTGAGTGCCAAATAGGAGGAACAAAGTTAGAAAAGGTGGACGGTTTCAAGTACTTAGGATGCATATTCTCACAGGATGCCAACATAGTGAAAGAACTGGAAGCGAGGTGTAGCAAAGCTAATGCAGTGAGCGCTCAGCATCATAAATATATTGTGGATGATCAGAGCTCCAGGTTGAGGAAGCTATTCCAACAAGCACATGACAAAGATTACTCTGAGCAGTAGTTTGCCATTGAAGACATTGTTACCTCATCATCATCATCATTATCATCAACAAGACAAGTTCCAGTTGTCAGTCGAGATGCTCAGTTAAACAGTGAAGCTTTTGTCATTTGTAAAAAGTTACTCAGGCTCGCAGAAGAACTCTACATGCCAGCGATGATCATTAGCATTGTCGTTGGTCAAGGAACACATTGCATCACTAATCATTTTGAGTATCCACAACTCATTCCTAAAGATATGTGTTATTGACAGCCAAGCCAATCCAGGAAGAGCAGTGTAGTGTCATCGGCAAGGAATTGTGTGCCACTGCCAGTGCAGAGAGTAGGAGAGGAAGCTACATTGAACTGCCAGCAGTGTCTGACCTGACCGAGGAACAACATCAAAAGGTGATAGACATTCCATGTCAGTCTTCAAATGCTTCGAAACTGGACTGGAGAAAGGACAAACCAAGTGGCCAGCAATAAAACGCCTTATCAACACTGGGTGGTTCATGGTGTGGGTTCCTGTAGTCATGTCCTAGTTCATGAACCACGGGCGACGTATGAGTGGCCAAGTAAGTGGTCCCGACAGTCGGGATACCAGTTACTTTGGAATAAGGCTGGGCTTCTCGGACACATTCAGAGTCATGGTCACCTTTGTGCTCATACGGCAAAGACTACCAAATCCACCGGTTAGTCCCTCAGCCGCTAGGGTTAAAAACCAATGGGACTCGGGGCAAGTAAGGCTAACAACCTGCTTCCCTGGTACTTTAAATATGATGCTGGCAACAATCAGAGCAAAATGCCTCGGACCTTAGGAGGTGACGGAGTCCCACCTCTAACTGACAAACCAGGGACTCCTAAGGTACAACTTGGCAAACAAATGGTAATGAGATGGGGAGCTATTAATATCAATGGGGGCTACTCTGGGAAGAAGGTAGAGCTGGCAGAGGCTGCAAGTAAGATGGGGCTGGACGTTTTAGCTGTTAGTGACATTCGGGTAAGGGGTGAGAAAGAAGAGGAAGTGGGAGAATACAAGGTCTACCTGTCAGGAGTCAAAGCAGGAATAGCACAATGGGGTGTAGGGCTTTACATCAGGAAAGAAATGGAACCCAGCGTAGTTGCAATAAGGTATGTAAATGAACGACTGATGTGGATAGATTTGACAGTGTGTAGCAAGAAAATTAGGATTGTGTCAGTATATTCGCATTGTGAAGGGACAGATCAAGATAAGATGGATAGTTTTTATGAGGCACTCAATGATGTAGTTGTTAGAGTGAAGGACAAGGACAGTGTTCTGCTCATGGGTGATTTTAATGCCAGGATTGGAAATCAAACAGCAGGGTATGAAAAGGTTATGGGTAAATTTGGAGAGGATATGGAGGCCAACAGGAACGGGAAACAACTCTTGGATTTTTGTGCCAGTATGGGCTTAGTAATCACAAACTCCTTTTTTAAACATAAGAACATTCACCGGTATACTTGGGAAGGCAGGGGAACCAGATCTGTCATTGACTATGTAATAACAGATCAGGAATTCAGGAAGGCTGTGAGGGACACACGTGTATTCAGGGGATTCTTTGATGACACTGATCATTATTTAATCTGCAGTGAAACTGGTATTGTGAGGCCGAAAGTGCAGGAGGTCAGGTCCATATGTAGGAGGATAAGAGTGGAGAAACTTCAGGATAAGGAAACCAGGCACAAGTACATAACAGTGATCTCAGAAAGGTACCAGTTAGTTGAATGTAGTCAATTACAGTCATTGGAAAAGGAATGGACAAGGTACAGGGACGCAGTACTAGAAGTGGCTAAAGAATGTCTTGGAACAGAATGGCTGCTGTAGTTTCTTTCATTGGGGCGAATGTAGTGGCATGGGAAATGGGGACGTAAATGAGGCTCACCAGTGGTATTGTAGGATCTGCAGTAGAGACAGGAAAATACTGGAACAGGAAGGAAAAATTACAGCTCTTCAAGCTGACTTAGACAAGGCAAGGGAGGAACTGGACAGGTTAAAGAGGGAGATGGGTGAACAGAGGTGGGAAGTGGCAACAGCTAATAGGGGGAACAGGCAAAGGAGAGCATCAGACAGCTTTGTTATAAATCTTGAAAATAGATTTGACCTGTTGCCTCAGTCAGAATCGGATGAGCCTCATGTAGCTGAAGCTGTAGAAAGGGCACAACAAGCTTTCAAGGACTTGAAAAAGGTAGGGAAATATGTAAAGAAAGAGAAAGTTCTGTTGTTAGGAAGCTCCCATGGTAGAGGTGTTGGCCAACTACTGCAGGAAAATCTAGGTCCAGAGTACCAGGTCACAAACGTTTTCAAGCCTAGTGCAGATCTGGGTCAGGTAACAGAGGATGTAGGTTCTTTATGCAAAGATTTCACGAAGGAGGATGCCGTGGTTATAGTGGGTGGTCCGGGAAATAACATTGACAGAGACTCTGATTATTCCATAGAGAGTGACCTGGTGAAGATAGCATCAGCAACGAAGCATACGAGTGTGGGATTTGTGTCTGTGTTGAGACGCCATGATCGGCCTCATTTGAACTCTTCCGTCAGGAGGGTGAACTTGGAGTTGGAGTGGCTGCTTAGGACGGATATAGGGTCCCATATTAGTTTGATTCCTGTGGATGCTATCTGTAGTGTTGGCAGAAGAGCCAACACTGTGTTGCTAGAGGAGGCCGAAATGCACGCGTTTAATTACACGCTAACTGGCGTGAGGTCTGGAACAGATAAGGGAATTAATAGTAGCAAATAAAGTACATAGTTGATATAATACTTAACTTTAATCCACAATTGGAGAACATTGGTCTGACGGTACAGGCATCACAATATATATAGCAAAGGATTATGGCGCCTTGCTAGGTCGTAGCAAATGACGTAGCTGAAGGCTATGCTAACTATCGTCTCGGCTAATGAGAGCGTATTTGTCAGTGAACCTTTCCTAGCAAAGTCGGCTGTACAACTGGGGCGAGTGCCAGGACATCTCTCTAGACCTGCCGTGTGGTGGTGCTCGGTCTGCAATCACTGACAGTGGCGACAAGCGGGTCCGACGTATACTAATGGACCGCGGCCGATTTAAAGGCTACCACCTAGCAAGTGTGGTGTCTGGCGGTGACACCACACTATAGATAGGTGGGACTACACTAGGCATGGCCTTCACCTCAATAGGAAAGGGAAGGGAAAACTGTCTGGGTTGATTGCAGAAAACGTAAGGGGGGGGCACTGTCACAAGTGGTAAAATACCAGTGGTCACAGGTGTCAGAGGAATGCCTGTTTTAGGATAGGGAAGGGGGAAAGAAAATGAGTTTTAAGAGAGATTGGCAGACACACTCAGTTTGAGAAAACAGATGAACAGGAGTCAGATTTTAGCATACAGATTCCATTTAAACAATGTTTAACAGAAAGTAATCAGAAACTGCCAGTTCATCTTAGCCAAAGCAGTTATAATCCCATTAGTATGCAGTATCAGTTATCTTTATTACACCAGAACATTCCGGGACTCAGAAATAAAATTGATCAACTACTCATTTGTATTGATGAAATGAATTCCTCTAACCAAATTGACATAATCTGCCTCTCTGAACATCAAGTGACCACTGGCATAGATATGTTAGACATTCCAGGATTTAAGCTAGCTTCCTACTTCTGCAGAGTAGATATGGATGGAGGAGGAGTTGCCACATTTATTAAAAACTGCCATAAATTCAAGAACATTGACTTTAATAAATTCTGTTTAGACCAGCATCTAGAAGCATGTGCATCAGAAGTAGAGTTCCATAACAGATCCTATATAATAGTAACTATTTACCGAGCACCTGCAGGAAATTATAATCTATTCATAAATCATCTAGAAGCTCTTTTGGGTTATTTAACAGGAAGAAACAAAGAAATTTTGATTGCTGGTGACTTTAATACAGATTTTCTAAAGCAATCTTCCAGTAAACATTTACTGCAGTTAGTAATGTTGTCTTTCAATCTAACTCACACTGTAAACTTTCCAACTAGGATCACTAAATCCTCAAGGTCAGCCATTGATAACATTTTTATACACAGATCAAAGGAACAAAATCATATCATAAGACCTGTAATAAATGGACTATCAGATCATGACATGCAGCTCCTTGTTTTAGATGTAAATTCTGAGCAGATTATCAAGACTGCTAAGTCTGAATAAAGGAGAGTAGTCAGTCAACCAAAAATTGAGTGTTTTAGGAAACTGCTCAAAGATATGAACTGGAAAGATGTTTATAGTGCCCATGACACGAATGAAAAATATAATACATTCATGAACAATGTCAGTACCATGTTTGAAAACTGTTTTCCTCTAAAAGTTACTCAAATTAAACAGAAGTCTATAATAAAACCATGGATTACACAAGGAATAAAGATTTCCTGTAAGACAAAAAGGAAAACGTATCTGTCAACCAAGAATAGCTCCAATATTGATGATTTAGCTAAATACAAGGAATACTGTAAAATATTAAAAAAAATAATTCAGACATCTAAACAAATGCACTACGAGAAGAAGATAGCAATGTCAGGGAACAAAATAAAAACAATATGGGATATAGTGAAAGAGGAGACTGGTAGAACCAGAAAGGAACTGGAGCAAATAGCATTAAGGGTAGATGACACATTAGTAACCGATGGGCATAGTGTGGCAAATCTATTTAACAAGTACTTTATATCCATTACTGATAGAATGGGATTGTCAGGATCAGTAAATAATGCCTTTGAATATCTGAAACTAGCCTTTACAAATAGCTTCAGCTACATGAATATGTCACTCACTTCACCAAAAGAAATAACTTCTATAAAAATCTTTGAAAACAAAGCATTCTAGTGGTTACGATGAAATATCAACAAAGTTAATTAAGGCATATTCTTGTGAGTTTAGTACAATTCTAAGTTACTTTTGTAACCAATCAATTATAACTGGGACATTTCCTGACTGGCTAAAATATGCAGATGTTATGCCTCTATTCAAGAAAGGGGATAAAGAGATACCATCGAACTACAGACCGATTTCACGTTTGCCAGCATTCTCAAAAATTTTAGAAAAAGTAATGTACAGGCAGCTTCTCAACCATCTGACCACAAATAACATATTATCAAGAACACAGTTTGGATTTCCGAAGGGTTCTGATATCGAGAAGGCTATTTACACCTACAGTGAAAATGTGCTTAATTCATTAAATAACAAATTACAAGCAGCAGATATTTTCTGTGATTTGTCAAAGGCATTTGATTGTGTGGACCACAACATCCTTGTAAATAAATTAGAATTCTATGGTGTCACGGGCTGTGCTGCAAAATGGTTCAAGTCATACCTAGCAAACAGGAAACAAAGGGTGTCAATACAAGGGACTAGTGAATTAAGTCATCAGTCATCATCAGAATGGGAAGAAATTACATGTGGTGCCCCACAACAATCCATCTTAGGGCCATTGCTTTTTCTTGTGTACATTAATGATCAGTTACATTGCCAGAAGCAGAGTTCGTTTTGTTTGCAGGTGACACAAGTATTGCAATAAATAGTATGTCGAGTGTAAGATCTGCTAATGATATTTTCATGGATATTAATAAATGGTTTGAAGCCAACTCATTGACATTAAACTTTGAAAAGACTCACTACATGCAATTCAGAACATGTAAGAGGTTTCCACCCAGCATATGCATAAAGTATGAAGAAGAGCAGATAGAAGAGGTTGACAGTCTTAAATTCCTGGGATTACAACTTGATAATAAATTCAGTTGGGAGGAGCTCACCAAAGAACTGCAGAAATACCTTAACAAATCTGTATTTGCAATTCGAGTGTTAGCAGACATAGGTGACATAAAAATGAAAAAGCTTGCATACTTTGCCTACTTTCATTCCATAATGTCATATGGTATAATATTTTGGGGTAACTCTTCAAGTCAAACAAAAGTTTTCAGAGTCCAAAAGCGTGTAAGATATGTTATTTGTGGAGTAGATTCACGGACGTCATGTAAAAACCTCTTCAAAGAACTGGGTATACTAACCACTACCTCTCAGTATATTTACTCCTTAATGAAATTTGTCCTAAATAATATATCTCTTTTTCCAACAAACAGCTCAGTCCATACATACAATACCAGGAACAAAAATGATCTGCACAAAGACTTAAAAGCACTTACTTTAGTTCAAAAAAGGGTCCACTACTCAGGAACACTCATCTTTAATAATTTGCCAGCAAACATAAAAAATTTAATTACAGATAAAGATCAATTTAAAAGGAGCCTGAAAGACTTACTAGTGGCCAACTCCTTCTACTCCATTGACGAATTTTTTAATAGAAACAAATGATGTTCATACTATTAGTATTGTTACTTCAGCTAAAAAAAAAAAAAAAGTTGACATGTTCCACATCCACAAGGATCTCTTCAGCATCGATCTATGGAGCGAAAAACTAATCTAATCTAATCTAACGTACATGCCAGTTCTCTGCATTGAATATCAACGACTGTACAGAATCATGAGGAAAAATGCCTTTCCATTGCCACACATTGGCAACACCTTAGGCTTCTTGAAAGTAGCAAAGTATTTATTGACTGTGGTTATGCAGACAGTCTGCTGGCAAACTGATGTAGATGAGGGTGACCAGGAAAAGACTGCCTTAATAACTCCGGGCAACGTCTGTGAGTTTAAAATTATACCGTTTGGACTGTGTAACATACCAAACACCTTCGAACTTATGATGGACGACCTGTGCTGTCAACTTAATGAATAACGTGTCTTTGCTATCTGGATATCATTGTCATTTTTTCACAAACATTGAAGAACATACAAGTTGTCTGAAAATGGTGTTGAAGTGTGTTCAGACTGCAGGTCTCTGCATGAATCCAGAAAAGTGCCTCTTCACTGCCCATGAAGTAAAAAGCTAGGGACACCAAGTAAATGGTGATGGAGTTTGTCCTCATCCAGATTACGGATGGCAATTATCACTGAAACAACTGGTTTTTAGTTATATCAGTCTCCACTCCAGGTTTACTTGATTCTTAAACTGCTCAACATAACAATTTTATGAGATCTGATGGTTAAACCACTCAACTGTTTTGTGAAATAACTGACTTTCAATTTTTTTTCTTCCTATTGTTTCGTATAATAAATGTACAAATCAAACATAGATTGAAAAATGTTGACTCTCTCAGTTTCAAGATGCATGGAATCAAAATATTAAATTATATAGCCAAAAACAACAAAATTAGTAAGTCCACCATTTACTGCTTTTCCCGAAAAAGTGATAAGTGGCTGAATACTATAAAAAATCACCAGTCTTCTCCTACCGATTCTATTTTTTTTTTTTTTTTTTTTTTTTTTTTTTTTTTTTTTTTTTTTTTTTTTGAAACTCTGCTCAAAAATCATGTTATCAGGGGTCAAACCACTATTTGGACAGTAGCAATAGTCAGGGCTAAAGGGTGGAAACTGAAGTAGGAAAAACTCTGTTTCTTGTGTTTCTTTGTCTGGAAAGGCTACACGCAGATAAACGCATATTATGTAGATATAGGCAGCAGATCAGCTACTGTCTATTTTTATTGTATACTATGAATGAATTGTTAAGTTTTGAATTTTTTACGGTTGCCATAATTGCCATATTTTTGTAATTATAGAAATGACAGACAGCTGCAATGCAGTAGATGTCCGGTGATGATGTCGAAAATCTACTGTATAGAACGGGGGGGAGGAGGGGGGGCGGATCTTGCAACTGCACGTATGTGTACCTTAATTCACAACACATGGCAACAGGGACATTATTATCTCAGCATTGCTGTACCAAATCTTATGCACATGGCTGTTGCCAGTTTCTGTTGACATTGTAATTAAAATAGCACTGATTGCTTTTCCAATTTTCTGTAATAACACAATATTTCAAATCAGTGCAAACTGTACGAATAAAAAGTACTCCCTTTTCAAAAAAGGTTTCTTTAAAACTGAAAAATTTTAGAACTGCTGCTGTGGATAACTTATATTTCAATTTTTACTTGGCTATTAGTGAAGAAATATGACCAAGACCAAACAAATACTGAAAAATACTGCTTATTTAGAATTAAAATACAGGTATCGGTTTTAACCGGTTGGTTTTTCCCATCCCTAATCCAGATAAAATAAGAGCAGTCTCAGATTTTCTGACTTCTCAGTACATATGTGATGTAAAAAGTTTCGTTGGAATGTAGTCACACTACCAGCAATCCATAAAGAATTTGTGTACCAAGGCAAGTCCCTTTCAAGAATTACAGCAAGGAGGTGTCAAATTTTCCTGGAATGAGCTGCAAGAAAGAGATTTCCTTTTCCTTAAGAAGGTAATAACATCTCTAGTCCTAGCATTGTATGACTAAAAGCCTACATAGAACTTCGTGCTGACACTAGCAATTGTGGGATAGGTGCAGTTTTAGTACAAATTTAAGAAAGTGCTGAGAAGGTGTAGCTTATGACTACAGAGTAGTCTTCAAGACTGACATGAACTACTTTAAACTGGAAAAGGCCCCTTGCAGCTGTTTGGTCTATGAACATATTCTGACCATACTTTTTGGCAAACCATTCACCATTGTGATAGACCACTGTTCTCTACTCTGGCTGTCTAGTCTGAAGGATCCATCAGGTCGACTGGCGAGATGGGTACTGAGGTTTCAGTAATACAATGTCACAGTGGTATAGAAAAGCAGACATAAAACACAAGGATGCCCACTGGCTTTCAAGGAATCTCTTGGTGCAGCAGAGCAGTGTGGATGCAGTCTCAGTCATCAGTGCATTAAATGACAATGCTGCTGAACTGAGGTAATATCCAGAACTGTTGAAAACAATAGAAGCCTTGAAGGAGAAGAAACCACCCAAAGGAGAATTCTATAAGAGGAGCTGTGATCCAATGGGGCAGAAATAGCTGCTCGCCATCCCAGCTCGTCTACAGCTAACTTATCCTGAAGTTTTTCCATAATGCTCCACCATATGCTCATGCATGATTCTTGAAGACTCTAGACAAAATCAGACACAAGTATCACTGGTCAGGTCTCTACAGATCCATTAGACCCTATGTTAGCCATTGTAAGGTCTGCCAATGACAGAAGCAGGTGCCACAATTACTTTTGGTGCATCTTGTACCAATCCCATGTGCAGCAGCACCAGGTCACCTAATTGGAAACTACCACTTGGGTAGGGTTCCCTAAGTTGACAAATAGCAATTGGCGGATAATAGTCTCCACTGAATACCTCATGTGCTATGCTGCCACCAAAGCTGTTCTGACTGCTGCAGCTCCAGAACTTGCTGAGTTTATTTTGAAGGACAGAGCCCCCTTTATGATTATCTTTGATCGTAGAAAAGTTTTACAGTCAAGACTAGTACCAGAGGTACTCTCACATTCCAACATCACCCACAGGATGACAATTGCCTGCCATCCACAGACAAATGGGCTCACAGAATGCTGTAATAACACATTGACAGATATGAGTTAGATGTATGTTGATATTGAAGAGAGAGAGAGAGAGAGAGAGAGAGAGAGAGAGAGACGGGAATTTAGTACTGCCCTATGTAACTTTCGCATATGGCAAAGTGAAGCAAGACACTACAGACTTTACACTACTCTTTTGCTTCACAGTTGTGAGGCCGAAACAACAGTGGATACACTGTTCCCATTTCAACCAGATGCTAGTTGGGATGATTACGTGATACATCATCACCAGGACCGAAGAAGCAAGGCAGCTGGCTCACATACAGACCCTAAATACCCAGGAGAAAGACCAAGAGTACTGTAATGCCAAGCATTGGCCACTGAGGGACAGCTATGGAGACAGTATAGATTTTTACATCCATGCAGAAAATGGGACTCTTGAAAAAGTTACTAACCCTTCACTAAGAAGACAAAACCGCAGAGACAGTGTCCATGTCCTCAGTATGGAGCCCTACTACAGTCCAGAGGGCTAGATTGATGATGGGAGATTCAAGGAAACTGATGACCCACTCCACAATCCTCAAGCTTCATAGTGAGTGGCTAGCTTTGATGCTCATCATGATGAAGAGGATGTAACAAAATGGGTAGAGTGTGAGGATGTGCCAGTGATGCCATACAGAGAAATGTTGACAAGATCTAGATCAATTTGCTGCAGTCGCTTCCAATGAAAAGTTCTAAAACAGTGGCTCACTCTTTCTCCCGAAGGGGGAGCAATGCCACAAGCTATGATTCATGCAGTGTGGCATAATTGTTAGCTGTGCTGGCAGTCAAGCTTCGGGTTGCCTGTTCATACTTGACTACTAGCAGTTATTTGTTATTCCGTAATTATCTTTCCTGGGAGGTTCTTGAAATATCTTATGTTTGTAACGTTGTATATTGTAGAATATTCAACATTTGTATAAATACCAGTATTTTGTAGTATTGAGTATTTATGTAAATACATGCACTCTCTACCTCGGAAATTAGTTCTGTGCAACTATGCATTGCTGTTCATAGTAAACATGCTTCCAGTGCAAAGTGTTTTATTTAAGTGGTGAGCCTGCTTTCATATTTGGTCTTGAGTATGGTTACAGTGTAACTATATCCTGTAAAATCATCCTTTCCATGTTTTTCAGAAATAATTTTGCTAGGATAACTCAAGCCCGTCCAGCTATGCAACGAAGTTGTTAGCCCCAAGAGTTGAATTTACACCACCTGTGACATACAGAAAAATGGCCTTTGGCAGATACTTCTAACTGGGAATATAAATCTTATCTGATATATTTGAGCCACTCTTCCTCCCTTTCTGCCTTTTGGAAATCAAATTCCTGTTCAGCTATCGAGCTCATTTGCTGGGTTTCATCCGTACCCAGTGACGGCATTGCCCATTACGTACTACTATCCAGAGCCAGATTGACTCAGGTGTTTTAATGTTGTTGTCGCACCTGATCCCCCCTCCCTACTACCCCATCTATTGTAAACCGAGGTCCCGGGACCAGCAGTTGTAGTATCTGTTTCTTTTAATTCAGTGTTTGAAGTAATTGTAGTTATAGCGTCTAACATTCTGTAAGAAGTACTGAAATATGTATATGGATTGGAGTCTTTGAACCATATGTTGATATTTTCAGGTATTTCATTCTATTGAATAAATAATAAGATCCACCCTTTTTGATAGAAAACTCACTTTGAAAGTGATGCAGAACTGATTATTAGAAAATCTTATTGAGGAATTCGTAAATGACATAAATCATTGTGCTCAGTGTTCTGAGATAAACACAGAACACAAACACCTTAAAAAGAAACGATGCACAGTACCATTGTAGTAAGCCTGTCATTACATTATTGAACTTCTTTCCGTTTCTGGTTTAGCCATCAGTTTCCAGCTAGCATTAAAACTTCTTGTTGATTCATATTTTGATACTGAGGAAAAGAGTCTGTTTAGATTTTAACATTAACTGAATTGTTTCTCAGAATATTCCTCTTCATCACAGAAAGCAGGCTTTCTTGTCTGGTATTTATGATGTTGCTGATATTTATGTGCATAAGGCCCTGGTCCAAGGCATAATTGTCTGCCTAATGTTTCATCTTCCAGTGCAGGAGACATTCATCAGAAGCTCTAATGACCCAGAAAGCAGTTACAGACTCAAACAAGCTCAGCAACCTGAACTGTTTAGCTTTTAACCGTTTGGCTTGCTGAACCTTCTTGAGTCAGTAACTGATTTCTCATGTTTCCAGCACAGGAAGATGAAATGTTAGGTAGACAGTTATGTCTTGAACCATGGCCTTATGCCCATAAAACAAATATTCATCTTGTCTGAGATGGAAGTCTTGTCACTCCATAAATGAATTATACAGTCATGAAATACATTAGAGGAAGGTAAGTGGGGAACTTCAACGGTGATTTATATTCATATGTGTGCCTGATAACACAGTGATGAGTGTATGATTTGCCTGTGTCTGTCAGCTAAGTCTGACTGCCAGTTAAAGTGACAGCCTGGAAGACTCCAATCAGCCAAATATAAAATTTTTATTCTGCCAACAAAAATTCTATCTAGATAAAATAATTCTCATACTTTCTATTTTGTCTGCCCTCAGAAACAGCTGATTCTCTAATAGGACATCAAAGGAAGCATAATTGATGACCATAGTCTCTGGCTGCTGAGGCAAGACTCAGTAATAATTTCTTAAAGTAATATATAGGTTGAAATCAAACAACGCAGCACAAAAAAGCCAAAACAGAGAAAGAACTTTGGTTATCTCATTGTTGACAAGTAAAAGACTGAAAGGAAAATTTAGTTTCTATACTTGGGAATTATTCTTTTGCAGCATTATAATAAGTTATTACTCATTTTTTGCTATATAGCCTTTCATTACTTTTCACAGGTGAAAATGGACATTGAAGAAACTTGTAAGAAACTGGATTTGCTTTGCATAGAGGAACTGGAAATAATGGAAGAATATATTCGTTGCAAGGTTGAATTGGAAAAGCTAATGAAAGCTGGTTTCCTGAATATCGCCAAAGCTCGTTATATAATGGGAAAAACTTCTGTTTCATCATTGCAACTGCCTTCAGAAGATGCTTCAGATGTCACTGCACTAAGTAAGGTCGTTTTAGAAGAGAAAAGTTCAGCTGAAGATAGAGAGTTTCAGCTCATATTAGATTTCAAAGAACAAGGCAAACAAGTGGATGATGTGACTCCTGCTCCCCGGAAGAGAAACATCACTGATGAGAACAAACTAATGGAGGAGAAACCTGATTCCAAATTTAAGACTCAAGATTCTGATCCTCTTAGGTGGTTTGGTGTTTTAGTGCCACAGAATTTACGGCAAGCACAAACTAACTTTCAGTCTTCCCTACCATTGGTTATTGAATGTGCTAACCTTCAGCTGAAGTTGTTAGATTCCTATGACAAACACAAAAAAGCTCTAAGGAGGAAAAAGGATATTTCTACAACATGATAATGAATTTTTTGGCACTATAGTGAATTATGTACATCTTATGAACTGAGCTGCCAACTTATGTATGCATTCCATATAATCTTTGTGTTACTAATAAATAAGTGCATGAAGCATTATTGAACAAATTATATGTGGAGTTGGTGGTGGTGGTGGTGGTGGTAAAGGTGTAAACAACGAGCTGTGTCTTTCTACCTTGATAATTTTGTTGTTGTAATTGTTTCATTTTTATATTGCTTTAAAGTCAAAAAATGCAAACATTGTAAGTAAATATACATAAATATGTTGGAGCGAACTTGCAATGCCAGAGTCAAATTTGAATACAAAACTATGGCTAAGAATAAGAACAACATCCATCTGTCAGTTATTGAAACTGAAATGAATAGACCAGGGCTGTTTCAAAGATCTTGAACATTGAGCTGTTTGAGCAAGGTTTTTGTCTTGATGAGCTATCAGAGAGGAGCACCATTCACATTGGCAGAACCAAAATGGGACAAGATGTGCGATGTAAGTTGAAAGCAATAGACATGTTATTCAGCCTAATTACAATTTGACATATAAAATGGTGTGGTCTTTTGCAATTTCCAGTCTGGGTTATACATGAAATTAATGACATTTAAAATAATGTTACTTTATCCACTATAATGAGCTATATACATTATATCATTGTATTTACCAAAATTTTATCTGCAATGAGAGTGAAGAATCAGTTCATTAGGATTTTGCTTTGAAAAATGCTGAGCTTATATTGACCAGGAACAGGTTTAAAATCCATATCTGTGTATCCTGATAAGGTTTACATGTTTTCCTTAAAACAAAAGAGCTGAAAGTTGGATAATTTCTTAATGAAGCCATCCCCACCCCATCCTCCTCTAACTGAGCTAATGTTCTATGTCAGAATGACCTAATGTTGCATTTTGTGTCTTATAACCACCAGTGCCCATGTGTTACATTACTTATGTGATGTACATTTGTATGTATGTTCTTACTGCTGTACAAACTGTTTCTTCAATATGTAAAAATTCCGAATAATTTTGGAGAATTTTACAGATGAAAACCAATCTTCTATATTTTCTATGGTTACCATTAGTGATGTGAATAAATATATCATGTACTGAATGAGAAATTTTGGGTGTACCATAGTCGCAAATATCTTGATAAACAGGTTCATTGTTTAGCAAGTTAATGTTAAGAATACGATGCTTAAGCTAAAAGCACCTACCAGGTGTGCAAGAAATATAATTTTGTTATTTACATCATAGTGAGTGTTGCATAAAAAATTTAATTTCTTTGTAGCCTACATAAAAACATCAGTCTTAACAATGTGCTGTGCTCTTTAACATGTTACTTAGAAAAATAAGACATTGTATTTATGAGGAGTTACAGTTTCTGTTTGTTTTTTGTTTTTGAAACAGTGTCAAAAATGGTTCAAATGGATCTGAGCACTATGTGACTTAACATCTGAGGTCATCAGTCCCCTAGAACTTAGAACTACTTAAACCTAACTAACCTAATGACATCACACACATCCATGCCCAAGGCAGGATTCGAACCTGCGACTGTAGCGGTTGCGCAGCTCCAGACTGAAGCCCCTAGAACAGCTCGGCTCCGGCAACAATATCATGTCACGTTTTTTGTTTCTCTGACTGTGAATTCTATGCCCACTGTGAATCATGTGACTATAGATAGACTGATGGTGACTTCTATCACAAAGTATACACCAATTTTGACACTGCATTTTGTTTCCAATATTTGTGTAACAATATTAGCAACTTGAGAAAACACCCAATAAAATATTTTTACCATTACTAGCTTATGTTCACAGTTACACAGTATTGATCACTACCTAACAAATGTTGTAACATGGTTAAAACTGAACAAAACAATTGCTGCAGAGAATATGATTTTATGTGTATAAGAGCACAAAAAGTGAAACCAGTAACTATTGTTATATGATCAAGTACTTATTTATATTTCAGGAATTTAATTAGATTTTTGTTTATTCAGTGAACCATAATTGTGGTCTCTCTGATATGTGACATTTGCCAGTTTACAAATACAATATAACCAACTTTCCCAGTTAAACAGCATGACAACTTACTAAGTGTTCAAAGGCTACCTCAGTTTCTCAGCATGTGGATTGGATGTAATGATTACAGAAGAAAAAAGAAAAAGTAATGCAAAAAAACCATAATTGTAGATGTTGTCATGAAGTCCGTATTATGAAAAGAGTGTAACATATGTAGATCATGCACAAAAATTCAGATATAAGGCATGGCCCATAATGGTTGTTTCTAAATGAACAAAAACTATTTCACTCTATTATAGCACACACACTTAACTTTTTAAAAGTAGTGGCTTTTTAGGTACCACTGATGAATTGAAATGTTTATCTTTTTAATTATCATTATGTTAATGTTAGCATGTGACAGAATTTGTCTATATCACTTTCCAACCAGTTAATAGAATTATTTTTGTTTTCAGTGTAAGTGTAATTCTTTTCATTCCTGTCATTCACAACAGTATTTTGGTGGTTTGCATATAGTTTAAGATATTCTGTAGGAAGTATTCACAATCTAATTGTGTCAACAATACTTAAAATTACGCATTGTCAGAAAATAAAGCTTTGGTGAAATTCTCATGTAATGTGATTTAAGTGTCCTCTTGCTGGAACCAGAATTTTTCTTGTTGTTTGTTTGCTTGGAACCAAAATATAGGATTTGAAGAGATGATTGAGAATTCAAATGATAGGTACATGCTTGCATGCAGTTTAGATGTTTCTGTGTATCCTGTCTTGTTTTAATAAGAAAGGGCCATTTACTTCGACTTCAGCATGTTCTGGTTGATGCTCTTCATGGAGATCTTCTTTATATCAGTACTAAATGTTTTATGTATAAATTTGACCACTAAGATGAAAGTGAGACTCATCACCTATCCACAGGAAATATAAAAAAAGTTTTTTTTTTTTTTTTTCAAATTCTACATATATATTCAGTTCCTGTTCATAGTCAGTTTGTTTTCTTCTTCATAAACAATATTTTATAAGAAGTGTAACCTGAAATCATATTTTAAGGTTCTGTCCATATGAAAGAATCAAATTACGCCAGTTGTTGGAGACAGTTATCTAATAGAATCCAGAAGGTCAACATGGATCCAATTTTTTTTGTGCATGGCTGCTTCAAGAGAGACACTAACAATGCGGTAAGGATTTAGTAATTATGTTCCTGGACACTGAGCAGACTTATTATAGTGTGAAAAGAAGTAGATGGGATTGAAATTTAAGGCAAAGAAGTGTGAAATGGTGGTGACAGCCAGGAATAAGGTGTCTGTGTGTGTGTGTGTGTGTGTGTGTGTGTGTGTGTGTGTGTGTATCTGGTTTTGAGTTCAAAAAAATGGCTCTGAGCACTATGGGACTCAACTGCTGAGGTCATTAGTCCCCTAGAACTTAGAACTAGTTAAACCTAACTAACCTAAGGACATCACAAACATCCATGCCCGAGGCAGGATTCGAACCTGCGACCGTAGCGGTCTTGCGGTTCCAGACTGCAGCGCCTTTAACCGCACGGCCACTTCGGCCGGCCTTGGTTTTGAGTGAGGGGGCTTGTAACATCATAACATCGAAAGGCAAACAAGGAATTACAATAGTGCAAAACACATATCCTACCCACCTGATAATGGTTATGTTAGTTCTCATACTACAGGTACGGGATTTCGATGAAGCGGTTAAAACGAAGTGGAAGAGAACAATGTGCACACCTGACTGAAGCCACAGTTTTACATTCAAAATCACTTTCACATTCAGACAGTTTAATATCAGAAATCACACTATTTACATTTGTAAATGATGATACGGGTATGTCAATGTCATAACCTGACTTTCCCCAAGCATATTGCAACATAGGTGTATACTTTGGTGCAAAAAATTACTTGTAAATCGTAGAATGAAGTTTGATTATGAAATAATGCTCTAGAAGAGTGCGCTCAGTGATAGCCTCTTTCTACTTGTTACGTATTTACCAAGGACTCAAACTGGAAAATGTTTCATGTGTTCTTAGTCATTTTTCCACTTTTGCCTGGCTCCACATGTATGTTTTGTGGGCTGAAGTATTTGGGCAGAAACTGCCATGTGCCTCTTGAAAACAGAGTTACAACTTGTTTACTGATCTGCTTGTCATTGATAAAGCCACATCAATTGTATATCTGTGGGTAGAGAGGTATGGACAGACTGGGTAACATACTAGCTGTAGTTTCCTATCCTCTGTGAGACAATGTTTATGATGAAGACATTTCATACTGGAACTGACTTCAGTCACTGTTCCAAACATTTCCTTTCTCCAAATCCTGTTCTTTCATAAACATGTTCACATCCTCCACAATCTGTTGTACCATCTGACATATACTATTATTGTCTTCTTTGTCCTTATGTGTCACAAATGTAGTAATATGCCTGGATGTAATGCCATATTCAGCCTTATGATTGTTCCTAAAAGAAATTAAAGCTCTGAAATTGTCCAAGCCAGCTGTTTTAGATGCTTCTTGTGCCCACATTTGCAGATGCCAGTAATGAACTGCAGATCTATAAGACCTTGCTCTACTGAATTGCAATATTACATGTTCTTCTATAGTTTATAATTGTGGCAGTCTGTTCCCTTTGAAACAAGCTCCTACTTCCTTTTGCTAAACACATAATTTAGAATTAACCTGCAATTTGATTTACTTTTAATATGCTTCATCAGTCTGCTATAGGAATGATGCCACAATTGTAATAGTCTTCATAAATTTTCTCTAGTATGGTGTCATCAGTATCTTCTAATACACTGGGCTTTGACTGATTGGGTGGAGATAGTTCATACTCATACTTTGACTGGACTGTTGCTATTGCTGTGGAGATTAATGTCACCTACTACTTGAGCAACCAACTTCTTCATGTCCTTCAAAATCAGTATATCTGTCCAGCATAATGTTATGTATTTTTGTGTCATACCTATTATATTTTTGAATTATCACATTATGTAGTATATCTGTGAGCTCCCTATCCTTGACCCCAAATTTCATTTCCATATTCAGCATGCTGCAATTTCGTTCCTAATATTTGGACTACATTTGTAGGATTGATTCTCTTCATATCACTATACACAGCAACACTCCAAAAAACACAATACAGTACAATACAACTCGAGTGCTTGTTATTACAGCTACAACAAGTCACCGTCTGATGGCACTAGCAGACAAGCGCGGAGTTTTGCATGGAAATCACAGAGACAACAGTTGATTTTATGGCTGAGTGTTAGTCTAAGTAACGTTTCATGTGGTTCTGAGTGTTTGAGGCCGAAGGTGTCCCTTGTGAACGGTATCAGTTTTTTGAGTCTTAGTTGGCAAAAAATGACACCTTTGAAAGAGTGTATCCACGTTTAATAATTACACATACTAAAAGGTCTTGTGTAGTAGGAATTAATGGTTTACAGGATTTATTAATATGCCATTAAATCAAATTCTCTTATATTACTCACTAAGAAGACATTATATCAAGTTTCAGTGAATTGTGTTGGTACGATTATTAGCGATGAAGGAGTGGGGTAGAGAAGCCTGAATCTGCTTGGATTTGCTGTAAGTTTGTAGAAGAAGTAGCCAGGAAGCAGAAAGCTAACAATTGAATCTCATGTGACAATCATTTACAGTATGGCATTTGTATAATAATTAAGTTTAGTTAGTATATGCCTCAAGAGGAATTGCTATGAAGAGAGTTTAAGACAGTTCATCAATACTGTCTTCTTCTTCTTCTTCTTCTTTTTTCTTAAGGGCAAAGGAATGATTGTAAATATTTATTACAAAACATATTCCAACTTACTCAGTTTACTGCTACAATATAGCAGAACATCTAGTTTATAGGAAGTTATCAACATTATTTTCTTTTTCCTTTTTTTTTTTTCATTTTGCTGTTGTTTCGGCCTGCTATGGACCACGAAGATTTTTATCTCTTCCCTGATTGTATTTTCCTCTTTTGCCAGTAGATTTTCATTTTGGCTGACTGTGCTTCTTTTCTCTGTTTTGACCATTTGCAGACAGGACGTGGAACTGGCATCGTATGTGGAATAAGGTTTTTAGTAATTTTGACTTTTTCTCTGAAAACTTCACGATCCTGAATGTCATCAAATGAAATTTCAGCTTCCTGTAAATCCTTTTTAATTTGACTTGCCCATTTTGAATATACAAATTAGGTAGACAAAATTGTAATGTTGATGCATTTAGCCTAGTGACAGTGAACAGTCCGAGGCAGACCAAAAATTCAAAGACAGTGGAAGGATGATAGAGGAAAGCTCTGTGATGAGGTTTACGACAATCAGAAGCAAGGGCAATCACAAGAGTGTGTGTCTGGCACAAGTAAGTGAAAATATAGAAGAAGGAGGAGGTAATGCATTCAACCCAAAACTAGGAATACTGCATGAAGTTACTCTCAATAAAAATGAAAGCAGAGCTTTCCATTCAAAGGTTTTGTTGTTGTGGTCTTCAGTCCAGAGACTGGTTTGATGCAGCTCTCCGTGCTACTCTATCCTGTGCAAGCTTCTTCTTCTCCCAGTACTTACTGCAACCTACATCCTTCTGAATCTGCTTAGTGTATTCATCTCTTGGACTCCCTCTACGATTTTTACCCTCCACGCTGCCCTCCAATACTAAATTTGTGATCCCTTGATGCCTCAGAACATGTCCTACCAACCGATCCCTTCTTCTTGTCAAGTTGTGCCACAAACTCCTCTTCTCCCCAATTCTATTCAATAACTCCTCTTTAGTTATGTGATCTACCCATGTGCTGTCTTCAGCATTCTTCTGTAGCATCACATTTCGAAAGCTTCTATTCTCTTCTTGTCCAAACTATTTATCGTCTATGTTTCAATCCATACATGGCTACACTCCATACAAATACTTTCAGAAACGACTTCCTGCCACTTAAATCTATACTCGATTTTAACATATTTCTTTTTTTTTCAGAAACACTTTCCTTCCCATTGCCAGTCTACATTTTATATCTTCTCTACTTCAACCATCATCAGTTATTTTGCTCCCCAAATAGCAAAACTCATTTACTACTTTAAGCGTCTCATTTCCTAATCTAATTTCCGCAGCATCACCTGATTTAATTCGACTACATTCCATTATCTTCGTTTTGATTTTGTTGATGTTCATCTTATATCCTCCTTTCAAGACACTGTCCATTCCGTTCAGCTGCTCTTCCAGGTCCTTTGCTGTCTCTGACAGAATTACAATGTCATCAGCAAACCTCCAAAGTTTTTATTTCTTCTCCATGGATTTTAATTCCTACTCCAACATCAAGGATAGGCTACAACCCTGTCTCACTCTCTTCCCAACCACTGCTTCCTTTTCATGCCCCTCGACTCTTATAACTGCCATCTGGTTTCTGTACAAATTGTAAATAGCTTTTCATTCCCTGTATTTTACCCCTGCCACCTTCAGAATTTGAAAGAGAGTATTCCAGCCAACCCCGTCAAAAGCTTTCTCTAAGTGTACAAATGCTAGAAACGTAGGTTTGCCTTTCCTTAATCTATTTTCTAAGATAAGTCATAGGGTCAGTATTGCCTCATGTGTTCCAACATTTCTACGGAATCCAAACTGATCTTCCTCGAGGTCAGCTTCTACCACTTTTTCCATTCGTCTATAAAGAATTCGTGTTGGTATTTTGCAGCCGTGATTTATTAAACTGATAGTTCAGTAATTTTCACATCTGTCAACACATGCTTTCTTTGGGATTGGAATTATTATATTCTTGAAGTCTGAGTGTATTTTGCCTGTCTCATACATATTGCTCAGCAGATGGTAGAGTTTTGTCAGGGCTGGCTGTCCCAAGGCTATCAGTATTTCTAATGGAATGTTATCTACTCCTGGGGTCTTGTGTCATATCTCCTATTTCATCGTCATCTACATTCTCTTCCATTTCTATAATATTGTCCTCAAGAACATTGCCCTTGTATAGACCCTCTATATACTCCTTCCACCTTTCTGCTTTCCCTTCTTTGCTTAGAACTGGGTTTCCATCTGAACTCTTGATATTCATGCAAGTGCTTCTCTTTTCTCCAAAGGTCTCTAGTTTTCCTGTGGTCAGTATCTATCTTACTCCTAGTGATATGCGCCTCTACATCCTTACATTTGTCCACTAGCCATCCCTGCTTAGCCATTTTGCACTTCCTGTCAATCTCATTTTTGAGACGTTTGTATTCCTTTTTGCCTGCTTCATTTACTGCATTTTTATGTTTTCTCCTTTCATCAATTAAATTCAATATATGTTCTGTTACCCAAGGATTTCTATTAGCCCTCGTCTTATTACCTACTTGATCCTTTGCTACCATCACTATTTCATCTCTCAAAGCTACTGTATTTCTTTCCCTCATTCTTGTCAATTGTTCCCTAATACTTTCCCTGAAGCCCTCTACAACCTCTGGTTCTTTCAGTTTATCCAGGTCCCATTTCCTCCAATTCCCACCTTTTTGCAGTTTCTTCAGTTTCAACCTACAGTTCAGAACCAATAGATTGTGGTCAGAGTCCACATCTGCCCCTGGAAATGTCTTACAATTTAAAACCTGGTTCCTGAATCTCTGTCTTACCATTATATAATCTATCTGAGACCTTCCAGTATCTCCAGGCTTCTTCCATATATACAACCTTCTTTTATGATTCTTGAACCAAGTGTTAGCTATGATTAAGTTATGCTCTGTGCAAAATTCTACCAGGTGGCTTCCTCTTTCATTCCTTAATCCCATTCCATATTCACCTACTGTGTTTCCTTCTCTTCCTTTTCCTACTATTGAATTCCAGTCACCCATGACAAATATTCGTCTCCCTTCACTATCTGAATAATTTCTTTTATCTCATCATACATTTCATCAATCTCTTCATCATCTGCGGAGCTAGTTGGCATATAAACTTGTACTACTGTGGTAGGCATGAGCTTCATATCTATCTTGGCCACAATAATGCGTTCACTATGCTGTTTGTAGTAGCTTACCCGCATTCCTATTTTCATATTCATTATTAAACCTACTCCTGTATTACCCCTATATGATTTTGTATTTATAACCCTGTATTCACCTGACCAAAAGTCTTGTTTCTCCTGCCACCAAACTTCACTAATTCCCACTATATCTAACTGTAACCTATCCATTTCCCTTTTTAAATTTTCTAACCTACCTGCCCAATTAAGGGATCTGACATTCCACACTCCGATCCGTAGAACGCCAGTTTTCTTTCTCCTGATACCGACATCCTCCTGAGTAGTCCCCGCCCGGAGATCCGAATGGGGGACTATTTTACCTCCGGAATATTTTACCCAAGAGGACGCCATCATCATTTAATCATACAGTAAAGCTGCATGCCCTCGGGAAAAATTACGGCTGTAGTTTCCCCTTGCTTTCAGCCGTTTGCAGTACCAGCACAGCAAGGCTGTTTTGGTTAGTGTTACAATGCCAGGTCAGTCAATCATCCAGACTGTTGCCCCTGCAACTACTGAAAAGGCTGCTGCCCCTCTTCAGGAACCACACGTTTGTATGGCCTCTTAACAGATACCCCTCTGTTGTGGCTGCACCTACAGTACGGCTACCTGTATCGCTGAGGCACGCAAGCCTCCCCATCAACGGCAAGGTCCTTGGTTCATGGGGGTTGGGGCATTCAAAGGTACCTCAGATTAAAATGAAATACAGTTTTGAAAGTCTCTTTGGGTTTGCTGCAGGTTCCTAAAATCAACTTGATTCTATATTTTGGCAATCCAACTGTTCACTATCTTCAGAAGAATGCTGCTGAGTGTATCTGAGAACTGATGCCAAGGCAAACCTGAAGAGGTTTTCAAGACCTATTACATCGGGAAAGCCTACAAAGTCACAAAAGTTGTTTGTTCTTTTTCCGCACTTCAAGTATTAAATGTTTTCCTGTTACAGTACCCATCTCTTCCTTGGCATTCCCAGAAATCTTCAATGTACCAGACTATGATTTCTGGCATTGTAAGGCAGTCTACCATTGTTCATTCTGTTGAGAAGTTAACTCCATTTTATCCTGTTGGCTTCAGTTTTGTTTCTTATATTAAACTTATTTAAATAATCCTTTTGGAACATGGTTGTTTCTTAATCTGCCTACTCTGGAACAGACTATCACAAACCTAAGAAATGTCTTTCAGTTGTGTGGATGTTACTTCCTTGTCGTTTGTGAATGACCCCCGAAGACTCATTTTTGTAGAGTAATGTGGGGATGGCCATTACTTTATAAAACTTGATTTGTGTTACTTTTTGTGTGTTTTTTTTTTTTTCAAAAGTGCCTGTTCATTGTTCTGCATGTGTTTCCAAATCTTACTACTTTCTTGTTTATATCTTTATCATGCTCATATATGAGATCACTTTGCTGATAATAAAAATAGCTGACCTGTTTTACTACTAATAATTGTTGCTTGTTTGTTGAGTGCCTTTTTGTCACACTCCGAGTTATCCAAGTAACAATACGAGAAAAGGAAAGTTGCTACTTACCATATAGCGGAGATGCTGAGCCGCGATAGGTACAATAAAAAGATTCACACAATCATAACTTTCGGCCATTAAGGCCTTTGTCAGCAGTACACACACACACACACACACACACACACACATACACACACACACACTCGGAAGCACAACTTGCACACACATCTGCAGTCTGAGAGAGCTGAAACTACAATGCGAGCAGCAGCATCAGTGCATGATGGGAGTGGCGACTGGGTGGGGGTGAGGAGGAGGCTGGGGTGGGGAGGGGGAGGGATAGTATGATGGGAGTGGCGGGCAGTGAAGTGTTGCAGTTTAGACGGAGGGTAGGAGAGAAGGTGCGGAGGGGGGAGGGGGTAAGTAGCGGAAAGGAAAGAAATAAAAATAAAAGAAATTAAAAGACTGGGTGTGGCGGTGAAATGACGGCTGTGTAGTGCTGGAATGGGAACAGGGAGGGGGCTGGATGGGTGAGGACAGTGAATAATGATGGTTGAGGCCAGGAGAGTTACGGGAACATAGGATGTATTGCAGGGAAAGTTCCCACGTGCGCAATTCAGAAAAGCTGGTGTTGGTGGGAAGGATCCATATGGCACAGGCTGTGAAGCAGTCATTGAGATGAGGGGTATCATGTTTGGTAGCGTGTTCAGCTACAGGGTGGTCCACTTGTTTTTTGGCCACAGTTTGTCGGTGGCCGTTCATGCGGACAGACAACTTGTTGGTTGTCATGCCTACATGGAATGCAGCACAGTGGTTGCAGCTTAGTTTGTAGATCACATGACTGGTTTCACAGGTAGCCCTGCGTTTGATGTGATAGGTAATGTTAGTGACTGGACTGGAGTAGGTGGTGGTAGGAGGATGTATGGGACAGGTCTTGCATCTAGGTCTATTACAAGGGTATGAGCCATGAGGTAAGGGATTGGGAGCAGGGGTTGTGCAAGGATGGACGAGTATATTGTGAGGGTTTGGTGGACGGTGGAATACGACAGTAGGAGGTGTGGGAAGGATAGTGGGTATGACATTTCTCATCCAAGTAAAGTATTCTATTAATTAAAGGGTTTGTGTAGTTGTATATAACGGCATATAGTTGAACATACATCCTTTTTAGTTCATTTATGAAGATGCATGAAATTTTTAATGAACAATTCCTGAACTCTAATTTCTGCAAAAAGTAGTATTCAGAAATTAATGACCAGTGACAATGTCTTGAATTGTAAGTGCAACTGTAAGCCTTCAGTATGAGCTGTGGAAGTGGATGCAAACATTTTGCAGAAAATTAAAAGCTAGTGTGAAAGAAACTGTATGGTTGTTTCTGCAACAGCTGGATGTTGAATGTCCATTGTTTTCAAAATATATTACTCTTAAGTTGTATTAAATAAATAATATTTTTCTGTGACTGAATATGTGTGTTACTGACACGGGGCTGCTTGTATCTTGGGTCTGTATTTAGTGTATAAAGCTCACTGTTCAGATTGCTATGCTGATTGGTGACAGTCCAGATAGCATTTAACTACTGGCGATGGAGATGGAGGTAGGGAAAGGGTGATATGTAAAGTAAAAATATGGAATACTTGAAGCAATTTCATCCAAACTTTTTGCTCCTGTAAATTACAATGTTGTCGATGTGGTGAGTCTGAAGACTGTTTGATGGTGCTCTTCATGCTAGTCTATCCTTTCCAAGCCCCTTCATATCCACATAACTACTGCAACTTACACCTATTTGAACCTGTGTACAAGATTCGAAACTTGGCCTGCCTCTACAATTCCATCCCCCCCCCCCTCCCCTCCACACACACACACACACACACACACACACACACACACACACACACACACACACACACACACACTTCCTTCCATTACCAAATTGATAAATTGATAATTCCTCAATGAAGGGCAGCCATAGTGTGTCAATTTTCGTGCAGGCCAGGTGTGTGGGCCATGGCTCTAACTGCCTCAACTTTGCCAGTTCATTCCTGGAAGTATGCTTTACAGCATGACATTTCATTTAGTATTGTGGTGTGGCATTTTTTTGATTGGTACACCTCTCAACAGTTCAGAAGAATCATTATGTTAGCACTGTTTACCCTTTGCCATTTGTTTATGGTATGAAGGACTGACACAGGTCCAGTGAATGTTTGCAGAAAAAGAGGCAGTCTAGAGATTTGTCATCACAAGCCTTTAAAAATGAACGGAAATGATGGAAGAGAGGGATGGGAATTCTGAGTACATGTTATGCATTTGCATAAGTGATGGGTACTGCAAATTTACTATGAAATGATATTGCAGTACCATGCTGAAAGAATTTAAAGATTTAGTTGACAACGAAAGAGCCAAGAATTACAATGATCGATAGACAGGATTTGTTGTTCAGTAAATCAAGAAGCTCTTTATGCTAAATTTGCAGGCAAGCAGCATGTGAAGATATTGATGGTATGTGTAGTAAAATTTCTGATGTTGAACACATTATTCCAGTCAGCTGCAACAGTTTTTGTTGGAATTGGACAAAGAGTGTGGAGACTTTATGTATTACTACAGATATTGTTGGTTAAGTCGAGGGGCATGCGTGGAAAAGTTTTTTCATTAAAAACTTGGTATTGTCGAATTTATGCAGGGTGTTGAGTGTTACTTAAGTAAATAAATTAGTGAAATCAAAGTGAACTAGAAATTAGAATATAAATGGAAAACTTGGTTTAGTTTAGAGAGTTACATACTGGCATTCAGCATGCAGAACAGCAGAACAGAAGAGACAATGACCGTGAAGTCAGCAGTTCCACATAAGCGGGCGCTGTCGATTCAGCCGTCAGGGCATCGCCCGACCGGCTCACGTGTTTCTCAGTTGTCGCATGTGAGCAAAGGCCCTCGCCTACATTCCAAGAGCCAGTGACCGAGGTCAAGAAGATTCTTCGAGAAGCTTTTCAACGTGACAGAAGAGGCAATGGCCGTGAAGTCGTTTACCTCCAGTAAACTGAAGTGAATAAATACACGAGACGCGGTGGGCCCGACAGATGAAGAGATGAAGACAGATGAAGACAGAGGAAGACAGATGAAGACGGGGACGAAGACGAAGACGGAGACGAAGACGAGAGACGAAGGAAGAAAAGAAGAGTAGCAGTAGTTTTCAGTCAGTTTCGGTGCTGAAGACCGTCATGCAAGAAGAGACTACATCATGCACAGTCGCACCAAGTCCGCCGCTGTAATGGAATAGCAAGCAGCAGCCGCGGCGCCAGAAGACAGAAGTTAAAAGGTATTGGAAGTCTGGTTTTTACATACCCGGGTGACTCGTGAGGACGGGAAGGAGATGGCCTCACATCAGTAGTTACCTGTGAGCTGGGATGAAGACCTGACAGCCGAAGACTGGCAAGCGGGAGTCCGTGGTTCGAGTTCGGGACACTGGCCTTCCCCCGCCGCGCCGCTCCGCTGGTCGACGCACAACACATGCGGCCGCTTAGAGAAGAGAAACACTGGGACGCCACATTCAAGGTATCACCATCTGATGCACGACGTCGCTCGCAATAATTAAACGGGCCACCTCGCGCTGCGCGTCTCCGGTCAGCTGGGCGAGACGGCGACACGAGATACACACCGCTACGCGTAATCAGACGCAGCCGCTGCCGCGGCAGAAGGCTACGCAAACGACACGGCTGCCGCTCTCCGAACCAGAACGTCCCAGTAAGATACAGTTGTACGAAACTTTCAATAAAAGTTATCTTATGTAAAAATGATGTTTCATTCGACCTCATACCCGAGCCAAGGGAGAACCCACCCTGTCCACATGTTGTAAGAGAGAAAAGTTAGTTTATTTAATATTTTCACCCTGACAGAATGCTTTAGAATGCTCATCCTGACAATTGACAGCATCAAAAGAGAAAACCCAGTTACATTGAGTGACAGAACTGTCACATTTAGTAACACAACTGTTACATTTGATGTCAGAAGCCGTTTTAGTTGGTACAATTGGTGTCAGAGAAAAAACCCTTGGCTCAATATGAGGTGTGAATGACAGTCACTAAAGGTCCCCAGTTAGTATTTTTTAATGTGTGAAAGGATAGAGGTTTGCATAGCAGTCGTAATATTTTCTTTATTTAGAAGTGTATTTTCTCTCATGATTTTAAGAGTTTGTCGGAAATATTTAAACATCTTTTAAATTCAGTATAGGAAGATTGTGTAACTAACAGTTTGTAAAATGATGACACGAAATCGTACAAAGGCAGAGTCAGCACCACAAGCGGTTTCTACTGATGAAGCTATTCAGATCTTAGTTAATCAGATCGAACAGCTTAAAAGTGATAATAATGCATTATTTAAACAGTTGAGTGAGGTTAGGCAAACCAGTTCAATCCCTCCCACCCTAGATTCCTCAGCAGCAGCCTTAGTAACTCCTTTTTCAGGTAAACCTGGTGAGGACATAACAGCCTTTTTTGATGATTTAGTAGCAGCTGCAAAGTTAGGATCATGGTCAGATGAACAGCTCTTACAAATGACAAAGTTAAGATTGACAGGAGAGGCTAAAGCACACGTCTTATACCATGAAGAATTACGGAATGCTCCAACATTTGAGGAATTGAAGAAAGGATTACTTAAACGTTTTCAAAAACAGAACAGCTGTAGATTTTATAGGGAAAAATTACACACTATCACTCAGAGGCAAAACGAGTCGTTAGAAAGCTTTGTAGATAGGATTAGAAAAGTTAATATTAACACCTATCAGTTGACAACTAGTGATGAAGCAAATAAGGTTATGTTACAAGAGGCAGAAGATAGAGCTCTGGATACATTTTTACGTGGGTTAACACCTGAGACGTCCCGTCGTGTCAGGGCAGAGTTTCCTAAAAATTTAGCAGAAGCTGTATCTGTGACGACAGCTTTTGAAGAAATTGACATTGCCACCAGATACAAGGAAAAGCGAAATGTATTTTCAGCAGGAGTACGATGTTTTAGGTGCGATCGACACGGTCATATAGCAAAAAACTGCAGACAACCTCAATGCACTAATTGTCAAAGAATAGGTCACACATTCAAGGAATTCAGGTCTAAGAAAGTTTTTGGAAATAGAAATCAGTTAAACGCAAACGGGAATGTCGGAGCCGCCGCCAGGCGTTCCCAATAAAATTTCATGCCATTAAGGCGAATGTGAAGGCGGAATGCTGGTTATCTGCTACCATACAGGATAAAGAGGCAAGGATACTGGTGGATACAGGCGCAAACGTATCAATAGTAAGTAATGAATGTATTGGAGAAAAGAAATATGACCCTCCAAGGTATAGATTGAGTGGAGTAGGAGGAGGTACAGTGAAGTCATTAGGATGTATATCATTGATTTTCTATATTCACGGTGTACAATTTCAGGAAGATGTAGAAGTGGTAACAAAGGTAACTGACGGGTACGACGCAATCCTAGGGTTGGATTTCCTGAATAAACATCACGCTAAAATCGACCTCAGACAGCAAACTGTAGAACTTAGCGGAATAGTGTTTCAGCTAGGTGACACCGCTACAAAGGGCCCTCTGCCACAAGATTTCCCTAACCGGAAGGCGAAATCAACTATACTGCGTGCGACGTCCTTGAAGGTTGATTCGCGGGATCAGATACCATCTGGCTCAGGAAAACTTCTCTGGATGACCGTTGACCACGAAGTACCTACAGATACAGTGTGTCTAATAGAGCCTTTAGAGGAAAATGAGGAATTAGATGTATCCCATTGTTTTGTACGTAGGAGTGTTGTACGGGTCCAAGACGTTAAGGGAGGAAGAAAAGTACCGGTACATATTGACAATTTCGGAGTGGAGGACAAAGAGTTGCATAAGGGAATATTAGTAGCTACAGTGAGTACTTTTGAAGAAGAAGATTTCATTTGGTCAGATATTAATGATGGTCAGAAACCAGACACCTATAAAACCGCATTGCGCCAGAAGATTGAGCATTTGAAAGGAAAGGATAGAGACACGATAGAAGCAGTTTTGGTTGAGTTCCAAGATTTATTTAATGCAGAAGGTCCATTGCCAGCAACAGACATCACACAGCATAGGATCCCAACAGGAAATAGCCCCCCAGTTTATAGGAAGCCTTATAGAGTTCCGCATCACTTACAGCCAGTACTGGATGAATTTATAGAACAGCATCTAAAAGATGGAATTATAGAATATTCTGATTCGCCTTATAATTCAAATATTGTAATTATTCCAAAGAAGTCTCCCGACGGTACGAAACGATATAGATTTTGTTGTGACTACAGACACCTTAACAAACAAACTATCTCAGATGTTTATCCTCTTCCAAACATTACAGATATCATTGACAGTTTGGGCAACAGTAAATACTTTTCAATGATCGATTTACGTAGCGGATATCATCAATTGGAAGTTGCACCTGAAGATAGGCATAAAACAGCATTTTCTACCCCTGGAGGCCACTGGCAATTTAAAAGAATGCCTTTCCATTTGAAAAATGCACCAGCAACTTTTCAAAGACTACTCGATGGAGTATTGCGAGGACTCAAAACTCAGCAATGTTGTGTATATCTAGACGATATTATTATATTCTCCAGAGACATTAATGAACATGCTGTGCGTCAGCGTAATGTTTTTCAGAGACTTAGAAAAGCTAAATTAACATTAAATATGGAAAAATGTAGTTTTGCATTGACAGAGGTTACATACCTAGGGCATGTCATTAGTGAAAAAGGAATTAAAACAGATCCTCGATTAATTTCGGCAGTTAAGGACTTCCCAACACCACAACGCGTTAAGGAGGTACAAAGTTTCATTGGTCTCGCATCGTATTACCGAAAATATGTTCAAAATTTTGCTGAAATTGCCCGACCCTTAACCCAATTGTTGAAAAAGGGTGCAAAATTTCATTGGTCTGAAGATTGTGAATCAGCATTTCAAACCCTTAAAGATAAGTTAACACACAGTCCTGTATTAGCCTACCCAGATTATAACAAAGAATTTATTTTATCCTGTGACGCAAGTGGTCATTCAGTAGGAGTTGTTTTGAGTCAGAATATTAATGGCGCGGAACACCCCATAGCCTATGCTTCGAGACAACTAACAACGGCAGAAAGAAATTATTCCACAACGGAGAAAGAATTGTTAAGTGTTATTTATGGTATCAAATACTTTAAATGCTACTTGTATGGTAGGAAATTCAAGGTCATTACAGACCACGCAGCTTTAAAATGGTTGCTTGGATTAAAGGATCCATCTAGTCGTCTTACCCGTTGGGCCCTATGTCTTTCCGAAATGGATTTCGAAGTTATCCATAAACCAGGCACAAAACACACGAATGCAGATTGCCTAAGTCGGAAAATAGCACTTTTGGAAGCAACAGGCCGAGATACTGAGGACTGGAGAAAGGCACAAGATGAGGATACAGAATGTAAAAAATACACAACTCAAAAACAATTTTGCTTTGAAGATGGTGTATTATGCCGTAAAACAAAACTTGGACCGCGAATTGTTGTTCCCCAACACCTTAGACAAGAAATAATGGCAGAGGCCCACGATCATATCCTTGCAGGACACGATGGACAGCGGACAACCGAAAGACGAGTAGCAGAGCGATTTTGGTGGCAAACCAGAAAGCAGGATGTTGCCCAGTACGTTCATAATTGCATTGCGTGCACACAACGAGCTGAACTTTGTCGTTCAAAAATACCCTTACAGAGGCTCCCCGAGGCTTCATGTCCATTTCAAATCTGCGGAGTGGATCTCTACGGGCCATTTCATAAAACACCTGCTGGTAATAAGTATGTTCTTACAATTATAGATCACTTTTCACGCTATCTAGCTATGGTGAGTCTCCCAGATCAGCAAGCGAATACAGTTGCCCAAGCTTTAGTTAACAACTGGATACTTAAATTTGGAGTACCTGAAGCTATTATCACAGATCAGGGATCTAATTTTATGTCTGAATTAATGAAACAGCTATGCCACTTATTAAAAATACGCAAATTACGCACAACTCCGTTACACCCTCAGTGCAACGGGCGCACAGAAAGAGTTCATCGGACAATTGGCAAGATGCTTAGTTATTATATTAACGAACAACATTCTAATTGGGATACGTATTTACCAATAATCGTGTCGGTATACAACGCCGAAACGCATGAAGCAACTGGCATGTCATCTTATGAAGTGGTCTATGGGAAAAAAATGCCGTCCCCTTTTGATGTAATCAGGCAGAAAAACGGAAAAGTCGGAGAAACAGTAAAAGATTTCAGTCGAATGATGAAGGATGTATGGAAAAAGGTTCAAACATCTAATACAAAGGCTTTGGAACGACCGGAAAGATTAGGTAATACCCAAGCTAAATATCCAAATTACAAAATCGGTCAGTGGGTTATGCTTTCAACTCCTTACATAGCGAAAGGAAAAACGAAGAAATTTGTAACAAACTACAGAGGTCCTTATCAAATTATTGAGATCACGTCACCAGTCAACGTTAAATTGCAACTGCCCACACGAACTACCATTGTCCATGCAAGTCGTTTAAAACCTTTTAAGGGCGCTCCAGATGTAATTCCTTCAACGATAGTGTTTGCTTTTCCGAAGGGTGGAGGAAGTTCCCGTAAAGGAAAAAGAGTGGCCACGCCAGCACAACATACAGACATGGCACCATACAATCTTCGATCAAGGGTGCGAATGTCCTAGTTGAATCTTAGTAGACTGTGGACAGTATACAAATGTAAATAATTAATAAATTATAATGGTTTATTTTTTAAGAAAGAAAAGTTGAACGTAGAAACATGTAGATCTTGTAGTTAACAATGTATTCCTTCTGTTCTTTGTTTTTGTTTTTACTAGGTTTGTAGGTTCATAACCATGTTGTTTGCTTTTTCAGGTAACGCCTCTAGCATAATGGACAACTATTGTGACTGTACTGCTCATCATAATTGCATTATTGACTAATACGAATAACGGACTACAGATCAATCAGTTGATGAGTGGTGTAATTTTTGTAAAACAGGGTACTGTCATTCTGACCAATCATAAGTGGACTATTTCATTAGAGTATAATTTATGGGCCTTACGTAATGAACTTAAGAACCTTGAATTAGAATTTGACACACTACATGAAAGGGCAAGTTCACCAGAGATTTTTGAAGAAATATCCAGTGAATTTAAAACATTACACTACTCATACGAACAGTTGAGAGGACAGTTGCGTCAGTTACAAGATATACTTCCGCAGACCGTTAAACGAGCTAAACGTGGATGGGTGGACGCAGGAGGTAAACTACTAAAGACCATTTTCGGTACAGCGGATAACGAAGATATTAATCAGTTAAATAATTCATTACAGAACATAGAGAGTACCGCGGAATTAAATAAAGACACTATAGAATGGCACACGACAAGATTAAACGGATTGGAGCAAACAGTTTTTACTAATACCAAGGTCATCAGGAACCTTACCCAAGAATTAAACGATTATCTCCTAGCTACTACGCTGAATAAAGACCTAAAGGTCATACAAACAAGGCTCGATATTGTGGATGAGAAACTTGCAGTAGGAAGATCGCTTAGGCTACTCACTGATCAAGTGATAGATGCACGGCTAGCAGCGGAGGAATTAAAGGAAGCCATCCACTATGCAGTACAGGGACATTTGTCACCCACGTTACTATCGCCGGTTAAATTCATCTCATTATTAGTTAAAATTGAAAAACAATTGCCAGATTCACTTAAGTTAATATTTCCTGCAGATAAGAAACATTTACCACAGTATTACCACTTAGCTACAGTACTAGTTGACACAGATAATGCAAGAATACGAGTTCGTATATCTTTCCCGGTTACAGATAAAATGGGTATATATAACTGTTACAGAGTACACTCATTTCCGGTAAAATGGGGCAAAATAAATAAATTTGTACAGTTCTGAACACACCAAGTATTTTTAATCTCCCAAACAAGCAATACGAGCACGGTAATGACAACTTCTGAATTAAATAGTTGCACATCCGAACAAGTTATTATATGTCCATCTCGCGCAATCCAATTACATGCCACTAGTTGTGAATCTCAATTATTTTTCGAAAAATCTGACGCCATCAATTGCCCACGCGATATATTAACTTCCACATCATGTTTTTTCGAGCAAGTAGAAAATCACTGGTTATATGCGGTCAGTAATCCAACTGATATTTTTGCACAATGTTACGAGAACGGTGTAGCTACACCATTACAACATTTTGAACTTCATGGAAGCGGGCTAATAATTAACGGCACGTTATGTTCCATCTCAGGAGCGAATTTTCATTTACCCGCAACAATCACTGGTACAACTAATGTTAATTCATCCTTCCCTCTAATTTATTGGCCAGAAAACGCCATGCAAGCATTTCCTACACAAAACCTGTCCTACCTCAATGACTCCCTTGACAGTTCCCTTCTGAAGTCATTAGATATGTTCATAAACTCACAGCAAGGCAAAATTGATGCCAATGTTATGATGCAACATGTCTTAAAATTAAAAGGTGAACACAAAACTAAAATTATAATGCTAGGAATGGGTATATCTGGAACCTTTGTGTTGGTGTTTCTGCTTTGTACAGTTTTCTTTTATTTAAGACGAAAAAATAAGCCAAATAATAATATACCACTTCATCAAATCCCTGTTAACTGGATACCACACTTTTAACTGGTGTACTTCAGTAGTTACTTTTGAGCATTAGTGTATTAATTTTTTTTATTTTACTTCATTCTTTATTAAACAGTCTCTTGTTAACATAAACAATACTGTAGAATAGATATTCTTGCATTAGTATAGCGTAGATTAAACAGCTGTTGCTATGTAATTTTCTAAGTGCAAAATCTATTTTTTGTTTATTCATTGTCATCAAGATTTGTCACACTTATTACAACCATTTATGTAAGAACTATGTGATTCATGACCGTACAGTGCTTTTGTAAAGTGATAAAGTATTTTCCACATACTTAATGTGAAGCGTGTGTAATCTTCTAAGTCGAGAGTTTTCAGTGCTTGTGCTTTTTCCGTGTGAAGAGTGGAGGAATGTTGAGTGGTAAATTCGAGGGCGAATTTCTCCGAAGGGTGGAGGAATGTTGAGTGTTACTTAAGTAAATAAATTAGTGAAATCAAAGTGAACTAGAAATTAGAATATAAATGCAAAACTTGGTTTAGTTTAGAGAGTTACATACTGGCATTCAGCGTGCAGAACAGCAGAACAGAAGAGACAATGACCGTGAAGTCAGCAGTTCCACATAAGCGGGCGCTGTCGATTCAGCCGTCTGGGCATCGCCCGACCGGCTCACGTGTTTATCAGTTGTCGCATGTGAGCAAAGGCCCTCGCCTACATTCCAAGAGCCAGTGACCGAGGTCAAGAAGATTCTTCGAGAAGCTTTTCAACGTGACAGAAGAGGCAATGGCCGTGAAGTCGTTTACCTCCAGTAAACTGAAGTGAATAAATACACGAGACGCGGTGGGCCCGACAGATGAAGACAGATGAAGAGATGAAGACAGATGAAGACAGAGGAAGACAGATGAAGACGGGGATGAAGACGAAGACGGAGACGAAGACGAGAGACGAAGGAAGAAAAGAAGAGTAGCAGTAGTTTTCAGTCAGTTTCGGTGCTGAAGACCGTCATGCAAGAAGAGACTACATCATGCACAGTCGCACCAAGTCCGCCGCTGTAATGGAATAGCAAGCAGCAGCCGCGGCGCCAGAAGACAGAAGTTAAAAGGTATTGGAAGTCTGGTTTTTACATACCCGGGTGACTCGTGAGGACGGGAAGGAGACGGCCTCACATCAGTAGTTACCTGCGAGCTGGGATGAAGACCTGACAGCCGAAGACTGGCAAGCGGGAGTCCGTGGTTCGAGTTCGGGACACTGGCCTTCCCCCGCCGCGCCGCTCCGCTGGTCGATGCACAACATCACCATCCGATGCACGACGTCGCTCGCAATAATTAAACGGGCCACCTCGCGCTGCGTGTCTCCGGTCAGCTGGGCGAGACGGCGACACGAGATACACACCACTACGCGTAATCAGAGACGCCGCCGCCGCCGCTGCCGCAGCAGAAGGCTACGCAAACGACACAGCTGCCGCTCTCCGAACCAGAACGTCCCAGTAAGATACAGTTGTACGAAACTTTCAATAAAAGTTATCTTATGTAAAAATGATGTTTCATTCGACCTCATACCCGAGCCAAGGGAGAACCCACCCTGTCCACATGTTGTAAGAGAGAAAAGTTAATTTATTTAATATTTTCACCCTGACAGAATGCTTTAGAATGCTCATCCTGACTATTGACAGCATCAAAAGAGAAAACCCAGTTACATTGAGTGACAGAACTGTCACATTTAGTAACACAACTGTTACATTTGATGTCAGAAGCCGTTTTAGTTGTTACAAGGGAAAGGAGTGCAGGAACAAAAATTAGAACATCCAAAATGGGTTGCAGACCTCGCATTTTAAGTGGACTTGACTGCACACTGCCTGCAGCATGACACTGCAAGTTGAGAAACAACTTCCTTCTGTTTTGATTGTGATGCATTTGAAAAGAAAATCACATTATAGAAGGGACACGTTTTGACAAACATAGTCCAGTTCCCTAAGCTCACTGCCATTGAAGAAAACACGAGGTTTGAAGAATTCAATGGTGACTTGAAAGAATTACAAGGATAGTTTTCTAAATATTTTGAGGATCCTGTTAATCTTTCATATGTTTTTGAACTGTTTACAAGACTGTTTGTCATTTCAGTTCAAAGTACCCCATGCATCTGCTGATGCAGCTGATAGACCTGCAAGTTTATTCCCATTTTAATGACAAATCCTTGCATGTTAAAACTGTCTGATGTGTCTGAATTGTTTTCCTCAGGTAAAGTTTCATATCTGCATAATGAGGTTGAAAAATGCTGCAATATCTCTATTAATATATTTGTGTGAAAAACCTTTTTTTGATTATGAAACTAAATAAGTCACAATTATGTGGCAAATTGTCTGCAAAAATCTGTGAAATTTTCTGTGTTCATCTGTATGCTGACAGTTTGTACCGGATAAAAATTTGACTATGTTACATCTTCAGCATACCAGAAATAATTGAGTAATGCTGGAAAAGTGTTTTGTTTGTGATCTATGCCATCAATAAATGTGAAAAGTAAAACAAAGTCATATGCAGTGTGTGACAGTGCTGTCATTTAAATGTGGTGCATTCACAGTTTACCCCTCTTGCCACCTCCTGCTCAGACAGCATGGTGTGGCAGTGGGGGAAATGTGCTGGGAGGCTGAGAACTATGACACTCATGCCAAGGGAGGGCCCAAGAGCTGAAATCTTGACCACCCCCACCTTAATGCCTCAGGATGTGTTTTGTCAACTGAGTCCCCCCATTTTATTTCGATAAGTTTCACAATAAATTCCATTTTTCCTCAGTGTTGTAGTCGCGACCGTTCTGGTCGCGGGGTTGCCATGAAGGAAAGCACGGTGGGACCCAAGGAGCAGCCCACAAACAACAACAAAAACAGGAAAGAACGGACATGAACAATGAAGGACAACCGAGCGAGATCTAAAGAACAACAACACGCAAGAAGCAGCGGAGTCACAAGAAAACCTCACAAATCAACCACTTCCACTCGTACATGGAACAAAGTAATGTAAACATGCTCTCTGTTGGCGAAATGTCGATAGATGCACGCAAAGACCAGGCTGATTGGCTGAGCGAGAGGCAGGCTCTTAAATACATGATCGGGGATGTCGCTATTGACCGCTGGGACCACGTGTTCCACTGTGGTGCCCTCACATTATACGTGGGCCAGGAGGCGCGTGCCGTCACGGCTTACGGCACAATGGTGCAGCGACCTCTAGTGGTCTTCGACGTCCATGCTGTCTGTTGCTGATTAAAAACCAGCAGCGCACAGTACCAGACTCAGTTTGATTCAATATCTCATTACTTATTTATTGTTAAAACTACTTATCTTTAGCATTCTCCTACAGCAATACATTTCAAAAGCTTCTATCTTCTTCCTGTTTGAATTGCCTATTGTCCTTGTTTCATTTCCACACAGGCCTTCACTCCAGGGGGAAAAAAAAAAAAAAAATCGAACTACTTCCTGACATTTGTTGAGGAAAAGAAAGTTTGGTGTGGGGCCTGGAAACCAGTAACACTCCTTAGTGTGGCGTTGGAGATAGGGTAGATAACAGGGTAACATGTCTGCATAACTCTGGAATGAATCAAGCAATTCCAACCAAAATTAGTACACATAAGCTTACCATCTAGGAAAAAATACTATGGGTAGGGGTACTCCCAGCATCTCTTTTTGTTGGAAAGTTGTGACATGTCAGCATAAATCTGTAACAGTTGGAGCAATTTCAGCCGAAGTTTGTACGTATTTCTTTGGATAAAAATGATGCTGGGTACCCTTAAGGGAGGGTGCAAAGACCATGGCATATAAAAGTAATAAAAAGACTTATAATATACAAGGTATTACCTGAAATTATCACCTCCTGCCTAATAAAAATGGAAGACATTGTATTTTAACTTATCAAGGTATAAGTTTTGTTTAGAATTGGATGTAGTGCAATGGACTACTTGCAAATTCTATATAAATAAAGTGTCATCTATATAGTTCTTCAGTTATGTATGAATACCATGATTACTAATCTAATTTATAATCTACTTAATTTCTGTTGACTTCTCCTTTTGCTCCAAAATGATAATGTACATGGTGTCTTATGTCCACAGTGGGAGGAACAAAGTTAGCAATACATCAGCTAATTCAGGGGTTGAGTGACTGATAGGCATACAAATGAGACAGAGAACAATACTCAGAATAAAGGAAAGGCAAGCACTCATCTTTAACAGATAGATGTGTAGCCCCGCAGACAGTTGTAATGCAACACAGTATTAACTAGCTTTTGAGCTCTGTTTGTGGTGTCTAATCCAGGTACAAACATAATATATCGTATGTACAGGAAACAGGAATATGTAAAATTGTTATTTATATAAAACCTCATTTAGACTTACTTACAGATGCCATAACATGGTATATGCACAGGAGCTTATAAAATGTCGTTCGACAATATTTATTAACAGTTCCCAATATACACTGCTAATCAAACAATGTCACTTGCTTCTTCCCCCCCCCCCCCCCCCCCCCCCTCCCCTCTTTTTTTTCCAGAACTTGTTTTGTTGGTCTGGCCAACTTCATAAAAGTTGAATGTTCTGTTCCAATTTTTATCACTGTGATCTCTACATTATTCTCCCACCAGTAATGAAGTTGTGAATTAATCGATGGTGGTGAAGAAAATTTTGTACAAAAGATCAACACAACATTAAAACAAAACAAATATAAAGCATATTAGAATAAAAAAAGATACAAAATCATCAAGTCCAAATGATACAAATGCCACAAAAATGCAACCTAATTACAAGAAACTATTAACAGTGCCTGATGTGTTAGTTCATTGATTCTCCAGAGAGATAACTTGCTCCAAGAATAAAGGTAGAAACCTTGTAATGCTTCTTGACTTCAGTACTTTGAAATTTGGTGGTGGTTCCTCTGGGGACTGTTGTGGTTGGATGTCCAAAAAGTTTTGAAAATTCTTTCCTGATTTCCTTTTTTCCTGCAAGGATAGGCTGTTCTAAATCCGTCCACTGACAGCCTTATGAGTTTGCATTCCCTTTCAATGCTGAAATATTTTTCATGCCTTGCTATGACAGGGAAATGACAATCATATGTAGATTCAGATGGTTTTCTAACGTTATCATACCCCAGGAAGACATGGAAACATGCCTGCAAGTGTCTTGAGAAAAGTACTGATCTTGATGGGCTATAAGTAGGTCAGCTGGGTTTCAGATGTAACATTTGCTTTTGCAAATCAGATGCAAATGAGACAGGGTCACTCTTCATAGGTGGCTTTTCAACAAATTCGCAAGTAAGTCTTATAATCTTTCCACACACCACCTGCACATTGGAGTGGTTTGATGTCTCTCGTACTGCAGTGTACAACAGCAGTAGAATAATACATAAAGTTTCTACCCAGTTAGAAGTATTATGGGCCATGTTTGCAGATTTCAAAGTTTATGTAGTCACTCATTCTTGCCATTGCATTGAGGATGATACAGCATTGTGTGTTGAATTTTCATTCCATATGTTGTTGTGGTCTTCAGCCCAGAGACTGATTTGATGCAGCTCTCCATGCTGCTCTATCCTGTGCAAGCTTCTTCATCTCCCAGTACCTACTGAAACCTTCATCCTTCTGAATCTGCTTAGTGTATTCATCTCTTGGTCTCCCTCTACAATTTTTACCCTTCACGCTGCCCTCCAATACTAAATTGGTGATCCCTTGATGCCTCAGAACATGTCCTACCAACTAATCCCTTCTTCTAGTCAAGTTGTGCCAAAAATTTCTCTTCTCCCCAATTCTATTCAGCACATCTACATCTACATGGATACTCTACAAATCACATTTAAGTGCCTGGCAGAGTGTTCATCGAACCACCTTCACAATTCTCTACTATTCCGATCTTGTATAGCGCGCGGAAAGAATGAACACCTATATCTTTCCGTACGAGCTCTGATATCTCTTATTTTATCACGGTGATCGTTCCTCCCTATGTAGGTAAGTGTCAACAAAATATTTTCGCATTCGGAGGAGAAAGTTGGTGATTGGAATTTCATGAGAAGATACCGTTGTTGTTGTTGTGGTCTTCAGTCCTGAGACTGGTTTGATGCAGCTCTCCATGCTACTCTATCCTGTGCAAGCTTCTTCATCTCCCAGTACCTACTGCAACCTACATCCTTCTGAATCTGCTTAGTGTATTCATCTCTTGGTCTCCCACTATGATTTTTACCCTCCACGCTGCCCTCCAATACTAAATTGGTGATCCCTTGATGCCTCAGAACATGTCCTACCAACCGATCCCTTCTTCTGGTCAAGTTGTGCCACAATCTTCTCTTCTCCCCAATCCTATTTAATACTTCCTCATTAGTTATGTGATCTACCCATCTAATCTTCAGCATTCTTCTGTAGCACCACATTTCAAAAGCTTCTATTCTCTTCTTGTCCAAACTATTTACCGTCCATGTTTCACTTCCATACATGGCTACACTCCATACAAATACTTTCAGAAATAACTTCCTAACACTTAAATCTATACTCGATGTTAACAAATTTCTCTTCTTCAGAAACGCTTTCCTTGCCATTGCCAGTCTACATTTTATATCCTCTCTACTTCGTCCATCGTCAGTTATTTTGCTCCCCAAATAGCAAAACTCCTTTACTACTTTAAGTGCCTCATTTCCTAATCTAATACCCTCAGCATCACCCGACTTAACTCAACTACGTTCCATTATCCTCGTTTTGCTTTTGTTGATGTTTATCTTATATCCTCCCTTCAAGACACCATCCATTCCATTCAACTGCTCTTCCAAGTCCTTTGCTGTCTCTGACAGAATTACAATGTCATCGGCGAACCTCAAAGTTTTTATTTCTTCTCCATGGATTTTAATACCTACTCTGAATTTTTCTTTTGTTTCCTTTACTGCTTGCTCAATATACAGATTGAATAACATCGGGGAGAGGCTACAACCCTGTCTTACTCCCTTCCCAACCACTGCTTCCCTTTCATGTCCCTCAACTCTTATAACCGCCATCTGGTTTCTGTACAAGTTGTAAATAGCCTTTCGCTCCCTGTATTTTACCCCTGCCACCTTTAGAATTTGAAAGAGAGTGTTCCAGTCAACATTGTCAGCAGCTTTCTCTAAGTCTACAAATGTTAGAAACGTAGGTTTGCCTTTCCTTAATCTTTCTTCTAAGATAAGTCGTAAGGTCAGTATTGCCTCACGTGTTCCAGTATTTCTACGGAATCCAAACTGATCTTCCCCGAGGTCGGCTTCTACTAGTTTTTCCATTCGTCTGTAAAGAATTCGTGTTAGTACTTTGCAGCTGTGGCTTATTAAACTGATTGTTCGGTAATTTTCACATCTGTCAACACCTGCTTTCTTTGGGATTGGAATTATTATATTCTTCTTGAAGTCTGAGGGTATTTCGCCTGTTTCATACATCTTGCTCACCAGATGGTAGAGTTTTGTCAGGACTGGCTCTCCCAAGGCCGTCAGTAGTTCCAATGGAATGTTGTCTACTCCGGGGGCTTTGTTTCGACGCAGGTCCTTCAGTGCTCTGTCAAACTCTTCACACAGTATCGTATCTCCCATTTCATCTTCATCTACATCCTCTTCCATTTCCATAATATTGTCCTCAAGTGCATCGCCCTTGTATAGACCCTCTATATACTCCTTCCACCTTTCTGCTTTCCCTTCTTTGCTTAGAACTGGGTTTCCGTCTGAGCTCTTGATGTTCATAAATGTGGTTCTCTTATCTCCAAAGGTCTCTTTAATTTTCCTGTAGGCAGTATCTATCTTACCCCTAGTGAGATAAGCCTCTACATCCTTACATTTGTCCTCTAGCCATCCCTGCTTAGCCATTTCACACTTCCTGTCGATCTCATTTTTGAGACGTTTGTATTCCTTTTTGCCTGCTTCATTTACTGCATTTTTATATTTTCTCCTTTCATCAATTAAATTCAATATTTCCTCTGTTACCCAAGGATTTCTACTAACCCTCTTCTTTTTACCTACTTGATCGTCTGCTGCCTTCACTACTTCATCCCTCAGAGCTACCCATTCTTCTTCTATTGTATTTCTTTCTCCCATTCCTTTCAATTGTTCCCTTATGCTCTCCCTGAAACTCTGTACAACCTCTGGTTCTTTCAGTTTATCCAGGTCCCATCTCCTTAAATTCCCACCTTTTTGCAGTTTCTTCAGTTTTAATCTACAGGTCATAACCAATAGATTGTGGTCAGAGTCCACATCTGCCCCTGGAAATGTCTTACAATTTAAAACCTGGTTCCTAAATCTCTGTCTTACCATTATATAATCTATCTGATACCTTTTAGTATCTCCAGGGTTCTTCCATGTATACAACCTTCTATCATGATTCTTAAACCAAGTGTTAGCTATGATTAAGTTGTGCTCTGTGCAAAATTCTATCAGGCGGCTTCCTCTTTCATTTCTTAGCCCCAATCCATATTCACCTACTACGTTTCCTCCTCTCCCTTTTCCTACACTCGAATTCCAGTCACCCATGACTATTAAATTTTCGTCTCCCTTCACTATCTGAATAATTTCTTTTATTTTATCATACATTTCTTCAATTTCTTCGTCATCTGCAGAGCTAGTTGGCATATAAACTTGTACTACTGTAGTAAGTGTGGGCTTCGTATCTATCTTGGCAACAATCCCACAAAGAAAAGTGCCTTTCATTTAACGATCTCTAGCCCAAATCCTGTATCATTTCTGTGACACTCTCTCCCATATTTCGCGATAACACAAATTGTGCTGCCTTTCTTTGAACTTTTTCGATGTACTCCGTCAGTCCTATCTGGTAAGGATCCCACACCGCGCTGCAGTAGTGTAAAAAAGGGCAAGCTTAGTGTAAGCAGTCTCCTTAGTAAGTCTGTTACATTTTCTAAGTGTCCTACCAATAAAACACAGTCTTTGGTTAGCCTTCCCCACAACATTTTGTATGTGTTCCTTCCAATTTAAGTTGTTCGTAATTGTAATACCTAGGTATTTATTTGAATTTACAGCCTATAGATTAGACTGATTTATCGTGTATTGTGTAACTGATTAGTTACTTGATTTAACTGTCTCATCTTCAGCATTCTTCTGTAGCACCACATTTTGAAAGCTTTTACTCTCTTCTTGTCTAAACTATGTATCATCCATGCTTCACTTCCATACATGGGTACACTCCGTACAAATACTTTTGGAAACGACTTCCTGACACTTAAATCTATACTCAATGTTAACAAATTTATCTTCTTCAGAAACACTTTCCTTGCCATTGCCAGTCTACATTTTATATCCTCTCTACTTCGGCCATCATCAGTGATTTTGCTCCGCAAATAGCAAAACTCATCGGCTACTTTAAGTGTCTCATGTCCTAATCTAATTCCTTCAGCATCACCCGATTTAATTGAATGACATTCGATTATCCTCGTCTTGCTTTTGTTGATGTTTATCTTATACTCTCATTTCAAGACACTGTCCGTTCTGTCCAACTGCTCTTGCAGGTCCTTTGCTGTCTCTGACAGAATTACAATGTCATCGGCAAACTTCAAAGTTTTTATTTCTTCTCCATGGATTTTAATTCCTACTCTGAATTTTTCTTTTGTTTTCTTTACTGCTTGTTCTATATACAAATTGAATAACATCAGGGATAGTCTGCAAACCTGTCTCGCTCCCTTCCCAGCCACTGCTTCCCTTTGATGCCCCTCTACTCTTATAACTGCCATCTGGTTTCTGTACAAATTGTAAATAGCCTTTCGCTCCCTGTATTTGACCCTGTCCACCTTCAGAATTTGAAAGAAAGTATTCCAGTCAACATTGTCAGCAGCTTTCTCTAAGTCTACAAAGCTTAGAAACATAAGTTTGCCTTTCCTTAATCTATCTTCTAAGATAAGTTGCAGGGTCAGTATTGCCTCATGTGTTCCAACATTTCTATGGAATCCAAAATGATCTTCCCCGAGGTCAGCTTCTACCAGTTTTTCCATTTGTGTGTAAAAAAATTGTGTTAGTAATTTGCAGCCGTGATTTATTAAACTGATAGTTCAGTAATTTTCACATCTGTCAACACATGCTTTCTTTGGGATTGGAATTATTATATTCTTCTTGAAGTCTGAGTGTATTTTGCCTGTCTCATACATATTGCTCAGCAGATGGTAGAGTTTTGTCAGGGCTGGCTGTCCCAAGGCTATCAGTATTTCTAATGGAATGTTGTCTACTCCTGGGGCCTTGTATCATATCTCCTATTTCATCTTCATCTACATTCTCTTCCATTTCTATAATATTGTCCTCAAGTACATCACCCTTGTATAGACCCTCTATATACTCCTTCCACCTTTCTGCTCTCCCTGCTTTGCTTAGAACTGGGTTTCCATCTGAGCTCTTGATATTCGTACAAGTGGTTCTCTTTTCTCCAAAGGTCTCTTTAATTTTCCTGTAGGCAGCATCTGTCTTACCCCTAGTGATATATGCTTCTGCATCCTTACATTTGTTCTCTTGATGTCCCTGCTTAGCCATTTCACACTTCCTGTCGATCTCATTTTTGAGGCGTTTCTATCCCTTTTTGCCTGCTTCATTTACTGCATTTTTTATATTCTCTCCTTTCATCAATTAAATTCAATATATGTTCTGTTACCCAAGGATTTCTAGTATCCCTTGTCTTTTTACCTACTTGATCCTCTGCTGCCTTCACTATTTCATCTCTCAAAGCTACCCGTTTTCTTGTACTGTATTTCTTTCCCTCGTTCTTGTCAGTCGTTTTCTAATTCTCTCTCTGAAACTCTCTACAATCTCTCATTCTTTCAGTTTATCCAGGTCCCATTTCCTCAAATTCCCACCTTTTTGCAGTTTCCTCAGTTTCAATCTACAGTTCATAACCAATAGATTGTGGCCAGAGTCCACATCTGCCCCTGGAAGTGTCTTACAATTTAAAACCTGGTTCGTAAATATCTGTCTTACCACTATATAATCTGTCTGAAACCTTCCACTGCCTCCAGTCCTCTTTCATGTATACAACTTCTTTACTGTTTCCTCAACCAAGTGTTAGCCATGATTAAGTTATGCTCTGTGCAAAATTCTTCCAGATGGTTTCCTCTTTCATTCCTTACCCCCATTCCATATTCATCTACTCTTTTCCTTCTCTTCCTTTTCGTACTTTCAAATTCCAGTCACCCATGACTATTAAATTTTCATCCCCCTTCACTATCTTATTTATTTATTTTATCTCATCATACATTTCATCAATCTCTTAGTCATCTGCGGAGCTAGTTGGCACATAAACTTGTACTACTGTGGCAGGTGCAGGCTTCGTGTCCATCTTTGCTACAATAATGCATTCACTATGCTGTTTGTAGTAGCTCAGCGACGTTCTTTTTTTTTTTTGTTCATTATTAAACCTACTCCTCCAGTACCCCTATTTTATTTTGTATTTATAACCTTGTATTCACCTGACCAGAAGTCGTGTTTCTCCTGCCACTGAACTTCACTAATTCCCACTATACCTAATTTTAACCTATCCATTTCCCTATTTAAATTTTCTATCTTGCATGCCCGATTAAGGGATCTGACATTCCATGCTCCGATACGTAGAACGCCAGTTTTCTTTCTCCAGATAACAATGTCCTCCTGAGTAGTTCCCACCTGGAGATCTGAATGGGGGACTATTTTACCTCCGGAATATTTTACCCAAGAGGACACCCTCATCATTTAACCATACAGTAAAGCAGCAGAACTGAGTCCATTTTCACACATCCCTTTTTACGTTTGACCAAATAACTCTACTAGTTAGCCATTCCATTGTAGTCTTTATGCTGGGAAGAGGTAAACCATGAAAATGGAGAAACATTTGATAACAAAGTGCTTGAGGAATGTAATGTCTTTTACGTGCAGTTGAAGTGTCACACCAAAGTGTTTTCTTCTGATGGAAGGGGACATGACTTCAAGAAGTTTAGGGGGTTGTTCCCTGTTCGGAGTTACTGTAATGTTTAATGTTACAGCTGGCTCTTGGTGATTTCATCACAGTGCATTATCTCAACAACTCTGGATAGGGCATCCACAACAATACTGTCATGACCACTGACATGACAAATATTGATCAAAAATTGTGAAATGTGCTGCAGCTATCTCATCTGTTGAGGAGATACCTTTTAATTGTTTTGTTTAAACAAATGGGAGTGGTTTATAATCAGTGAAGGTTATGGAGTCCCTTTCTTTCAGTAAATGCTTATACCTTTTTACAGAAAGGTAAATTCCCAACAATTTTTGGTCGTAGGTAGTGTAAACCTTACGCAGTTGACTCAGTTTCTGTAAAAAAAAAAAAAAAAAAAAAAAAAAAAAAAAAAAAAAAAAAAAAGAAAAATATATATATATATGCAAATGGTTTCCAATTTCCACTTTCCAATTGTTTTAGTACTGAACCAATGGCAACATCTATTGCATCTATGCTAGCATTAGGTGTAATGGTTAGGAAAAGCCAATAATGCAAAATTTGCAATATCTTGTTTACATTTTTTGAACATTTTCTCTGGTTCCTCAATTTACTACATTTGTCTGTTATCCTTCCTTTCTGCTTCCTTAACCCTTGAGTGGGCGCGACTATGTATAAAGTGCACCATCCTCAAATAACTTTGTCTTGTGCCATTCCGTTCTTGTTATTCAGTTTCGAGTCCATACCTATCTATTCATTATTGCTTCAGGTAGCACAGTGATAAGCTGTGCTGCCGTATGTCCAAATGAACAGCAGTTACCTACAATAAACAATGAGCTAAGTGAGAAAAAATTTACCATACATGCAAAAAAATGGCCTAGATCCCGAGCCAGTAGCACAATCCCACAATTAGGCAGTTACCTATGAGATAATTAACAACTGAATAAGCAGTTGGCTGGAATTTGATGCGAACACTCTGTTTAATGCTTCTAGTGAGTCATTACTGTGGAGTAACACTTGTACATGGCAACAGAGTGATTTAATGAAAGTTTATTGTATTATTGATTAATTAAATAGTGATTTAACTCATATAATATGTGTTTAGTGTATCATTGTTCAGTTAAATAAGATTAAACTGTGATTTGGTTCATATATGTTTAACTTGGTAACATAAAGACAGCTATTATTTACATGAGTACAAAGTATGTTGTTTACCTGCTCATGTTATAAAAAATGGTGCACCCATTCAAAGGTTAAGATAAACATCCAATATAGCCTGAGTTTGTGCCACTTCTATAAGATACCCATGATAGTAGTTGACAGTACCGAGAAACGCATGGAATCACTGAGTTTGTTAGGTAACTTGTACTCCAAAATTGCTTGCACTTTCATAGGTAGTGAATGGGATCTCTCTGATGTTATCCAGTACCTGAGGAATTCTACTTCATTTACTCTCAAGGTTGATTTTGAGATGTTTTGAAGTCTGTAACTAAACAATTGCACTAAGACTAGTTTGAGGCATGTTTGATGTTCTTCAGTTCTACTGGGTGTGGTGATTAAATGTCACTGAGGTAAGGAAACACAAAATCCAACCCAAACAGAACCTCATTAATGAATTGCAGGAATGTTGAAGGTGCTTCCACAGGCCAAAACACACTACATTAAATTCATACAATCCAAATGGTGTGATTAAAACCTTTTAGCAATGGGTATTTGACTGTAAGTCCTAAACAGATCAATTTTAGAAAATATATTTTTGCCTTGCAGAATACAGTGGACATCTAGTGTGGGAGATACAGGATAACAATTGGGGACTATTTTTTGACGTAAATGTCTGTATTCTCTAAGCAGATGTATTGAGCCGTCCTGCTTGAATAGCCCTAAAATGCGAGCAGGAGTAGCCCATGCAGATTTAGATGTCCTGATGATGCCATTCTCCAATTTGAATTTAAATTCTTGTTATGTCATTCCCATGTGCTTTGGATCAAACTGTCTTGCCTTAGAAAGTGTAGTGTTTGACATCATTTAGTTATATCGATACTGCAACAGCAGGTTTGTAGATTTTGTATTTTGACTCATGGTACTTACAACATTTCCCTATTAGAAGGCACAACTTTTCCTTCAGAGGCAAGCTTGGTTGTATCATATATTAATCTCTTATTGTGGACATCTACTAATAATTGGAATTTGTTCAAAAAGTTGGCTCTCTATGTAGACTTATTAATTTTTTGCAATGATAAAAGTCCATTGAAATTGATGTCGTACTCCCAAATTGATGGTATGAACTTCAATCCAGACTGTAGGAATTTTGGTGCCATTAGCAGCATACGCCCTTTATATGTAACAATTATGAAAAGGATAGTTCCTACTTATCCTATAGTGGAGATGCTCAGTTGCAGATAGGCACAACAAAAGGACTGTCTGAAAGTGAGCTTTCGGCCAACAAGGCCTATTTTTCCATTGTTTGATACAATTTATATGGTGATTCAACATTAACCATTGAGTTACTTGAAATTACAGAAACATCAGCCCCTCTGTCAGTTGAAAACTGCAATCCCATTTTTCCATTGCCTAATAGTTAGGAAGCTTTTGCAGAAGTTGCCTTGGGCAGCAGAACTTGCCACTAATTCAGCGACTGGTTCCCATGTCCCTGTTTAGACCAGTTACATGGAGGGGCACATTTTTCATGTTTGCTGTGTTGTCCAAGAGAAAGTAGAAATAACAGTACTTACCCTTGGGGTTGTAGTTATTCCGAGACTTATTGTGGCTATTATTACATTGTGTTGAAGCTTCTAAGGCAAGACCTGTCCCACAACAAGTTATAGAGTGGCGGGGCAATGTGGTCTAAGTGCCAAATCTTTTTATTTTATTTTTTTTTTTTTATTATGGGAGAGCAAAAATGACTTCACATGATTACTGCTGAAACAAATTTTTATTTGAAAAAATACACACACACACACATACACACACCCACCAGGGAAACATAGAAGTTGTATAATACTCAATGAACTTTGTGAAAAATGTGTATATTTTCTAAAATAAATTACGAAAGTTGTAAAAGATCAAAGTCCACCAGTGATTATCCAAAAGACCTAAGTCCTTGTACACAACCACCACCACCAGCATACATTCAGATGGACAGGATTATTTTTTTTAAATAAACAAATAAAGTTTGTTTTTATCATCCATATAATCAAGCATCTGATGTAGATATTTCTTTTTGAATTCATAAGAGGTATCTCATTATATAGTCTTTGAAGTTGTACATTTCTTAAATGGGTGTTTGTGATTCCTGCCTTCATAACGCAACACGTTTCTGAAGCTGCATTATCACTGAATTTCTTGTATTGAACCATCCCTGTATGATCTTTGGTGATTCACAGTCATTTAGCTTTTTAAATGCCTAATTTGGATATGTCAATGTATGTAGATGTAAGGTGATTGAAATCAAAAAAGGTTTTATCCCTCATTCCAGCACTTTGAACGGTTGGAAAGGTCTTGTAGTAGAAATAGCAGGTTTCACATCCTCCACAATTTGCAACCTGCAATACCTTGTCTGCTTTTATATAAGCACAAAGGTGTGATCCAATAATGAAAATGAGTGTCCAAGAATCAGAAATTTGTAATCTGTGGTGTCATAGAAGATACAAGGAACATTTATAAAACCAAATTCTTATGAACTTGCTGCATGCTGCAGGTGAAAAATAGATCTGCAACTTATTTTATAACTGAAATAAATGGTTGTAGCTCGGTCATCAGTTGCATTGAGAAGTTTTTTTTGTTTTGTTTTTATTTATTGATTGTGACTAGTTTTGGAGAGCTGTGTCAATTTCCAAACCACCCGTATTGTAAGTGTGACAAATACAGGTGATAGTCTATATACAAAAACTGCCTCTGCAGTGATGATCAAAATGGCATTATGGCCAACTCAGCAATGAAATGGACATTAGAGAATGTTCTTCCTATGAGTTGTATTTACTGATGTTGAATTGGCCATAGTGCTGCTTTTATCATCACTGCAGGGGCAGTTTTTGTACATAGACTATCACTTGTATTTATCATATTTATGTTACAGATAGTTTGAAAATGGACGCAGATGCCTAAAACTAGTCACCATCAAGAAATAAAAAGAAGATGCTTCTGAATGCAACTTATGAGGAAGCTACAACCATTTATTTCAGATGCATTCTGTGTGTGTGTGTTTTTTATTTTTTATTTTTTTAAATTGATGCATGCAGTTATCACTCCATATGCACAGATTATGTTTGTACATGCTGAGAAGTCCAGTATTTAATGCCTGTAAGATGCAGGATGTCATCTGGTTCCCTCCTCTTCCTGACTGGCCTTCATGACACACACACACACACACACACACACACACACACACACTGGTGAGAATAATACACATTGCTGTGGGTAAGTTTTGGCAGGGAAAACACTTTCTGTAAGTAAGTCGTTATTGAAAGTTGACTGCCACCTTTTTTTCTCTTGATGAATGCCATAATCCTTTGCGAGCTTATGTCAAAAATCTTCATAAAAGTGTTTTGACACACCATCCTTAAGTTTCATTTCCATCTGGGACCATATAACCCACAGAGCACTGTCTTCAGCTCTTTGATGGCTCATCATAGCTACCATGACAATGTCTCTGCATGCAAAAGCTCTGTAGATGTACGTCCAGCAGATGGGAAGTCCAGATGGCTACAGGCATTTATGTATGCCTGGCAGGCAGCAAGTCCAGATGGCTAATGGCACTCATTTACACCCAAGCTCAGGAGCAGGTAAACATACATGATAGAACAGCTACTCACTGTTGTCTGCATTTCTAACAACAGTGTCATTATCTGGTCTTCTTTGCAATGTAGGAAAGCACTTTAGTTTTCACTTCCCCTGGGCCCTTTCTGCCCAGTCAGTCCTCTTTTCACTTTTGACATGTGTAGCCTTTACCATGTTGGGATACAACTTATCAGACAAGGAAATCATGGATATTCTTATGAATAGTAGCAACGAAGATTGTGTTGATACTTCGGAGATTTCTTCTGATGAGGAGTTGGATGCATCTGGGCGTATTGCTGAATCCTCGACATCATGAACAGAAGATTCTTCCTGTGAAGACAGAAAAGAAGATGAAGTAAGTGAAACTTCATCAGGAGAAAGAAAGTTTGACTGGACAGAGACTCATCCAGTGATGAAACGACACCGATTTGTGAACACGTTTAATGGGTTAAAAGCAGACTTCAAAGAATCAGTAAGTCATTTAGATTTTTTTTGTGCTTTATGTCCAAGGAATTTGTTTCTGCCATCTGTACACATATTAATAATTATTATAAATTTATTACTGAAGAAATGATGACAGTACCCAGGAGGCCAGGGACCAGTACATGTTGATCTTGTGTTTATTGCACTTCAGTGACAATTCCACCACATCTCAAGATATTCTTTTAAAAATGTGTCTCATTGTAGATCACACAAAAAATAAATTCTGCGAGGCAGAAGTACCCTTAGAAAACTTAGTGATCAATGAAAGTCTGGTAATTTTCAAAGGAAGGCTCCAATTTAAGCAGTACATACAAAATAAACGTAGCCATTTTGGCATTAAAATTTTTGTCCTTTGTGACGTACAAATGTAAACTATATAATGATTATTACTGAAATCTTCTGATTAGTAAGAAGTTTCTGTATTTATGCATATATGAAAAATGAGGATGTGCGTAAAATGTAAAAATTACTAACTACTAAAAAGATGTTTGTATATATATGCATTAATGTATAATGTAAAAATAGGTAACAATTATATTTTTATGAATATGTAAAATGTACACTATGTGATCAAAAGTATCTGGACACCTGGTTGAAAATGACTTACAAGTTCGTGGCATCCTCCATCGGTAATGCTGGAATTCAATATGGTGTTGGCCCACTCTTAGCCTTGATGACAGCTTCCAACTCTGGCAGGCATATGTTCAATCAGGTGATGGAAGGTTACATGGGGAATGGCAGCCCATTCTTCATGGAGTGCTGCACTGTGGAGAGGTATCGATGTTGGTTGGTGAGGCCTTCATTACTTGATTCAACTGGGTAAGATTTTGAATAATTTAGAGTCATAAAACATTTATTGCAAGATGGATGTCATACTCATAAATAGGGTATTTCAGATGACATGTAATAATAATGTTCGAAATATTTTTGTGAATTATTAACCTGAAACTTTTTTCATAAACCTAACAATAGTAAAATCTTTAAGTCTGTGCCAAATAATAGAATCTAATCTAACAGAATTTCAAAGCATTGTATAGTTTTAGAATTTGCATCATGTTCTTACAATCTGTCTTTAAATAGCCACCCCTACCCCAGAACTGACAGTCTGCACTGGGAGATCAAACATGTAACGTTATAATGCTGGAAATGTAGGAAAAGACAGATTGCTACTTACTGCAAAGAAGACAGGTCACATTGCAAACAGGCACAGTTAAAAGAAGCTCACACACAGCTTTTGGCCACAGCCTTCATCTGTAAATGGCACAACACACACACACACACACACACACACACACACACACACACACGACTGCCAAATGCAGCATTCCAGCCTGAGATACTGGAGTTGTGGCGGTCGTGTGTGTGTGAACTGTACTTGTTTCTTTGTGTGTGTGTGTGTGTGTGTGTGTGTGTGTGTGTGTTTAACACCTGCCAAGGGTATGAAACTGTGCAACTGTCTTTTGTATCTTAAGAATCTGGGTGGGGCAGTGGATATCACAACTGACGATGATAAAGATCTACAAACTGTTGTGCTGGACAGTGTTACATACGCTGGTAACGATATTCCAAATCCTTTTGTGTGCACAGATACAGACATATTTCTGTCAACATTTATTCTGCCACTGTGAACTTTAACCAAATCTATGATGTTGCTTAGTATTCAGATGATTCTCTTTCATTATAAAGAAGGAGATGTGCTTCTGTTTACCTGTATTGACTGAATTGTGAAACTGGAACTGGCCACCAACTGTAATACAGTGCAAATATATTGAGACAAACCACCTTTAAAACTCATTTTGTTTTAAGTTTACATCACTTGACTGTCTCTTACCTCATATCAGTTCTCAGTATAGTGCTTCAGTTCAAGGAGCTATGAAACCTTAAGATTCTTCAAAACCAAGTGCAGCAAAACAATGGGTAAGAGGAGTGCTCCAGGTTGGGGGGATGATTGAGGAAGGTTGGCTGGTGGCCAGGAGGATGCATGGGACAGGAATGTGTCATTTATGAGCTCATCGTGACCACAAGCAGGGAGAGCTGTGAGCAGAGCGCAATGACGTGGAGGAGTGGGTGTGAAGAGGAGGTAGAACAGCCGGAGAGTGTGGTTGTGAAGAAGATGGTTAAATGCAAAATTAGTGAGTTTAGGTTTATGGGACAGAGGTAGAAATGGGTGTGTGCCAGGGATTGATGGAGATTAAGACCAGGCAGATTACAGTATCAAAGGATATGTTGCAAGATTGTCTCAGGGGTCAATATATACATTAACTAAAGTTAACTGACTCTTAGAAACTTATTCTTCACACTTTATTAACTAGCAGTATTCTGCTTAATGTTATTTCTGTTTATACCAGCAAGATGTATCCTAGTAAATTAAAATACTACTGTGAAAAAAGTTGCTGATTCTTTAGTTGTATTAAATAGCTAGCTTCTATTATTTTTGATTATACTGATATATTTCAAAGAGACCAGTGACCTACTCATGTAAAAACAGAGACTTTTTTACAATATTCTACAGCTTGTCATGCAGTTTTATGATAAGCATTGTTACCTGCCAGTAGCTAACAGGGATTTTTGATCTGTGAATTTTGACAATGAGACAATTTGTAGGCATATTTAGTACAAGCACAGTCATCATTGTAATTTTGCACCACACATTATGGAATACGCACACAAAAATAATGTAGTAAATGTTTACCTCAAATGTAATTTATAAGTAAATGTGCCTGGATCAGTATAAATAAATTATTTTGTAATGCAAAGGCATGTATTTATAGCATATTCCAATCAGTTTGCACTTACGCTTTTAACACTGACATGATACTGGATATGTACACTTGTTGGGTAGGTGATGCTATGTTCACATAGTAAGTAATTTGCTTGTTCTCAGTGTATTTGTTATATTTTAATGTCACTGCTCTGTTCTGCATGTGTGATGAATTTTATTGCCGGCCGGAGTGGCTGAGCGGTTCTAGGCGTTACAGTCTGGAACCACGCGACCGCTATGGTCGCAGGTTCAAATCCTGCCTCGGGCATGATGTGTGTGATGTCCTTAGGTTAGTTAGGTTTAAGTAGTTCTAAGTTCTAGGGGACTGATGACCTGAGAAGTTAAGTCCCATAGTGCTCAGAGCCATTTGAACCATTTTTTTGAATTTTATTTTTAGACCCATCGAAAATGACAGAATGCTGAAATGTGTAAGTTTTCGTAATTTTAATACAGAATTGTGGTCAAAACTAAAGCGTTATTATATCCACTGTTAATTGTACTAGGTCCGGGTCCCACATACTTGAGAGGCATTGTAGGATCACCATAGCACTTCACTCTGGACTCTAGACGAGACAAATCAGAGTTTAGTGTGAATGGATTACCATTGTCAGCAACAAAATCCATTTTGTAAGTTATCTCTTTCATGGATAAATTGCATTTTTAATGTCTCATGAACAAATCAAAAACTTACCTTTTTCTGTGTCTGTAACTTATATGATTGTGCCACTTCATTTATCGATAAATTGATAGTTACAGGTATTTGTATAAAATCCTCTCCAGTCAAGAGGTGCTATATTTTTATATTCAATAATGAATAACAAGGTATTAGACTCATTTCTCTTTTTGTTTTGTTTATGAAATGATTATCTTCAGTTTTCAGAACTCACCTAATTACAATTTGGACTTTGATAAGAAATATCTAGTTATAAAAACTTGCTTGGCTTTATTCTGACATCCTGCTCAGGAAATACATTCCTGCTACCAGATTATACGTAACTTTTGAACACTAATGTAGTTGATGGCAAATGGGAAATGGTTTGTGAAATGAAAGTATCCAACAATGAAGAAGATGAATTCTGTGTAACTCTACTGATACATTTAGATTTACTTTTGCTTCTTTAAATAGATACAGAAGGTGCTGACAAACAGGCAGCATGAAAATAATGGAAAACTTGAACTTTTATTCAATGTGGTTATTCCTACACCAAATAGATGTGATGTGTTTCACTTCTCTATTAATTCATCTGTTCTGCAGATAACATGACCAAAAAACCTTTCAAGATTGGGAAATGAGCTGAGCTCTATGCAGCTGCAAGAAGTGGCTGTCAGAAACTAATTCTGTAGATTCTTATTAACAGTTAACTTCTATTAAGCTGTTATTTTGTTTACATTTTAAGTAGGTTAGGAATGAACATAACAAAATTAGTAGGAAAGCTGCTACCTCAGAAAGATAACTCTTGGTACCCCACTTATGCTAAGTAATATTGATCCACTAATTATTGCCTAGTAGTTGCTTGATGATTAACATTATTTCCATGCAGGAAGAACAGAGAACATGACTTTTATTTGTCATGCTACTAACAGATTTTTTCAATCCTTGGTTCTACATAATTAGGCAACGTGAAGGAAAAATGACTAACAAGATATGTTTTTAATTTTCCTTGGGATCTCCAGGAATTCTCATTTCCTTAATATGTGTCTGCTGGGTCTATATTAAAGAGTTTTTTCACATGAAAGGAGAACACCACTGTGTGTACTAAGCAAAGGGGCAAGTACTACGTGGAAGCTATTGTTGTATCTTCTATTGTGTTAGTGTAAGCCACAGTCAATCTTAAACTGATTTTATTCTCAGCTACAAATTTCCCTTCTTTGCTGCATGAATACTTTCTTTATCTTAGCTGCATCACACCAGAAGATAATTACATAAATGACATGGAGCGAAAGTGTTCCACATAAGCCAATGCTGCAGTGATGTGTTCACATACTTTCGAAAGGCTGCGCATGTGGCAGTGCTATGTTGTCCGCAGAGGGCACCTCAGACCTTTGTGTGTGTGAGTGAATGAGTGAGTGAGTGAGTTAGAGAGTGTGTGTGTGTGTGTGTGTGTGTGTGTGTGTGAGAGAGAGAGAGAGAGAGAGAGAGAGAGAGAGAGAGAGAGAGAGAGAGAGAGAGAGAGAGAGAGAGAGAGAGAGAGAGAGAGAGAGAGGGAGAGGGGGGGGGGGGGGGGTGAGTTAGTGAAAGAGAGAGAGATAGATAGAGAGAGAGAGTGAGAGAGAGAGAGAGAGAGAGAGAGAGCCCACCACAGGCCCCAGTCTTTTTAATGCTAGCTGAGCTATGCTCAGCCTCAGCTCTTTGTGTATGTAATTAGTTCCTAGTTCCTGGTGAATGTTATTTAAATACTGTGTTCAAGTTCATCATCAGTAAACACTTCCAGGCTAAATTGCCATGGTCGATCTGTAGAACTTCTTCTCCCTGACGTTTCGTTCTCAACTACGGAGAACATCTTCCGAGGTGAGTCGACGACTGGCTGCTAGGAGCTGGGGCCGCTGCTTATATGGAGATCGTAGATGGCCCCAGCTCCTAGCAGCCAGTCGCCGACTCACCTCAGAAGATTTTCTCCGTAGTTGAGAACGAAATGTCAGGGAGAAGAAGTTCTACAGATCGACCACGGCAATTTATCCCGGAAGTGTTTACTGATGAAGACGCCGGCCGTGAAAGCCTACATGGGACGATTTGTGTTCAAGTTGTTAATCCTTCCATGAAATAAACTTGTATTCAGTCTACTGGGCATGTTGTACCTAATTACAACGAAATTGGTGACAAGATACTGGACAATCAAACTCAGATATTTCAATCATTGGCTTCTGTTTTGTCTAGTCAGCATGCTCCTCAGTCTGTGCCGCCTGCTGTTTTGCCTTTTGCAGGCCCCATGGTTTATCTGCCTCCCATTTCATATGATGAGTCTGTTGAGGAATGGGATACATATGAGAAACACCTGCAACAGCACTTTCAATCATTTGGAATTACTGATCCTATTTTATGTCATGCCTTGTTCCTGTCATGAATATTGCCAAGAATGTATCAATAATTAAATTGGTTAATTATTCTGACAAAAATTGATTGTTTTTGTTGTTGTCTTTGCCTAAGGTTGTATCAATTCCTACATCAATTTACCCCTTTGCAGGATCTGTCTTCTTTAATGTTTGACCAAATGTGTGAACTTCTTTCAAAATACTACTGTAAGTCCACCCATATTATTGCAACCCAGGCTTGGTTTTACCACTCTAGGAAGCAATCACATTCAGTCCTATTAAGTAAAAGTGGCTGAAATCCAAGGGTTAAGTCGTCATTGTCATTTTGTGTCCGCTGTGCATAACGAGCCGTATGCTGACCAGACAGTGATATAGCCTATCATTCATTTAGCTCCAGATTGTGAAGTGTGAGAGCCTGCTCTCCAGTGTGAAAATCCATCCCTCTCTGAGTTTTAGCTATTGCACAGTTGTTGGAGGTTTTGTGAGCTGGTCAGCAATCCATCCCTCTCCTCCACACCAAGCTTCAGATAGATCACAGGGGGAATTCATGGTCATGGCAGTCCTCACATGATCACAGCATCAAGACGGCCAGTCTCACTCCCAGCAGCAGACACACCTAAAAAGTAAACAGTCCAGTAAACAGCAAGGTACATGTTCCTTGCTCGTGTCCTGCCCTTATTGTTTCATTAACCATGAGAGTCCAGACTGACCAAAACGCTTGGCTAATTATCATAAGTGCAACAAAAAAGGTCACATTGCTTCTGTTTGTAATGCAAAAATTCAGCACAATGATCCTGATGTGGATATGGATGTAAACATTGTATTAACTATTTCTGTTGTGCTGAACAAGCTTTTCATTAACGTCATGGCTTTTCATGAAGTTATGCACATGTAAATGTATACAGGAGTTGTGGTAACTTTGTTAAGCTCACACTTGGACTCCCTTCTGCTCCTACTTGTGTCATGAAAGTTAGTAAATTTCAATAAACAGAGTATTCCTGCTCTCAGCCAGTTCTCTGCCCCAGTGACCTACAAGCCAGTAGAGCAGTCACTCACATTTTTGTTGTAGATAATGCACATACAGAGAATCATTTTGGATTAGATGCTTTTAAGTTCTTTGGTTTTACCATTTCAGATGAAATGAATTTAGTGTAAGAGTTCAAGATGGCGCCTATGAAAAAGGATAGTGTGATGCTCTCGTCAAAAATGGAAAAGTTGAACAGTTCGTTATGTAAAGAATGTAATAAAAGGGTGATGAAAGGACTCTTATGTGGTATGTGCAATTACTGGTTACATGAAAAGTGCACCAAAATAAAATACATCAGTGACGATTATTTATGGACATGTCTCAGCTGTTTACATTTCGAAACATCTGAACTTGAAAAATCAGTGAAAACAAAAAGTGGAAGTATTGAGATATTACAAGGTGATATTGAGGTGTTGAAAAGTGAAGTCTTGACTCTAAAGCAAGAAAACGATAAATTATTACAAGAAAAAGAAAACAGTCTGTCCGAAAACTGTGAAACAAAAACAAAAGATCGTTGTGACAATTCGTGTGCATATACTAGCAGTGGACCGATAAACATCAAAACGGCGACTACAGATAAAGACAAAACAATAAATAACATAAGTAAAGTAATAGTGTTGGCGGACAGCCATGGTCATGAACTAGCGGAAATTTTTGACCAAACAACACAACTAAAATCATCAGGTATTACTAAACCAAATGCCCCATTTTCTGATGTAGGGAAGCTAGTACAATCTGCCGATTGTACCAGTCTTAATCAAAATGATTTTGTTGTATTATTAGGAGGGTCAAATGATGTATATAAAGATGAAACTGAAAAGGCCATAGAAGTCTGAAAAGATGCTTAAGCTACCTTACTCAAACAAACGTGGTAGTATGCAATATTTCACATAGATATGACTTACCAAAATGGTCCTACATGAACAAAGGAATTGCAGAGGCAAATAAACGTCTGTTAGGAGTATGTAAGCATTTCAGAAACATGGTGACTATAGACATTAGCAATATTAGTCGGAGATTTCATACTGTGCATGGCCTACATACATCTTAACTTTTTGTGGAAACAGGCGATAGCCAGACAAATAGCCAATATTGTGTCAGAAAGGTAGAAAAAATCCTGTGATAAAAAGCTGATTCTTCATTGGCATTACCTTCTCAATTCAAGTACACAGAAAAATTCAACAGACTCTAAATCAAAACTACAAAGTCATCCTTCATTGGGGGAAACAAAAGAAATGGAAAACAATACAAAAAATATAATTCAATGCAGTGCCACTGAAGAAGTGAATCTGACATCATAAGCATCAAATGATTCTCTGCAGGAGAAAAAGGAGACAGAAAAATCACCATCTAAAGATGAACAACAGAAGAGGAATGACAGATGTTCCAGTGCTGAGAGGGAAGATTACAGCCTCACCAGAAGTGAAGTGCTCAGAATCAAAAAGAGACAGCAATGGTTCAGCTACAGAAGAGGAATGCAGTAACTCCAGCTCACTTAAGTGATTTTTTCCTGATGGGTGCCATAAAAAGGACAAAAAGTTAAGTAGAGGAGGAGTAAATACCTCAGTCAATACATTAATAATTACATGTCAAAACATTCAATCAATCAAAAACAAACTCTTATACTTACAAGTAGCTATAGAAAGCAGTGGTTAAGATGTACTATTCTCTGTGTAAACTGAACATTGGCTAAAAAACAACAATGAAATAACTTGTATAAACTTAGACAATTATAAGTTAGTATCATACTTTTGCAGAAAGAATTTAAAAAATGATGGTAGCTGCATATTTGTTAGAGATTGCATCTCCTGCCCTGTAACTGCAATTCCATTGGAAAGGTATGCAACTGAAAAAAATTTTGAGTGTAGTGGTATAAGAATTGAACTGCAAAATGCAACCTGTGTAATAATGTCTTTATACAGAGCTCCCAGTGGTGATTTCAGTGTGTTCATAAAAAACCTCGATAGGCTGCTATCACAATTTTGGAAGAACAAGTTAATTTTATGTGAAGACTTGAATATTGACTCCCTGTCTGAATCAGAAGATAAAATGGAACTAGGGAACTTACTTATAATGTATTGTTTACATAACACAATTCAAAACTATACGAGAATAGGTATGAACTCTCAAACTGACATTGATTACATAATTACAAATATTCAGTCTGGCAGATATAATTGCCTTATAGAAGACATGAATTTATCAGATCACAACTCACAGACAGTAATAATAAAAGAAGAAGGGGAATTAGATTCATTCAGCTTTATTCCTTACAGAGATATGAGAAGAACATAACAGACCTAAAAATAAAACTACAAAATGAAAAGTGGTCAGAAATGTACTTATCTAATAGTGATAATAATAAATATAACAGTTCTCTAGATATCTATTTACAAATCATTGAAGAGTATTTGCCAACCAAAACTAAACCAATAAAGAAAAAAGCGAGGAAATCTGCCGTGGCTAACAAAAGGTCTATTAGCATCCTGTAAAAAGTTGAAACTTCTTCGTGCAATTTGGAAAGCTCCAAATCGGCCTATTCATTTTGTTGAATGTTATAGAGCCTATTTACAATTAAACTTTAATAGCTGCAAAAAACTGTATAATGGAAATGTTATTACACAAGCTCCCAACAAAGTGAGAAGCAGAATGAGATTTTCACTCTGCAGTGGAGTGTGCGCTGATATGAAACTTCCTGGCAGATTAAAACTGTGTGTGAGAGTCTCGGTCGGGCACACAGTTTTAATCTGTCAGGAAGTTTCAAAGTGAGAAGCACTTGGAAGACAATAAACAGAGAAACAAGAAAGTCATCAGGAAATAACAATAAAAGCTTAAGCCTAAAAATCAATAATGTTGTAACAAAAGATCCAATAATCATTAGCAACACTTTCAACCAATATTTTACCAGCATCTGCCAACAACTTACACAGGCTAACAATAGTGATTCTCTGCAAGCCCAAAAACTAGTTGAGAATAAACAAAAGTCACCCAGTAACTCATGTTACCTGTATCCGGCAATTGAACAAGAGATAAGAAAAATAATAGAGAAACTAAAAATAAAGCATCTAGAGACATAAATGGCCTGTCAAATAAAATTTTGATGCTAACTACTAGGGAAATTGCTAAACCCCTCTGTCACTTAGTCAACTCGTGTCTCAAAAAAGGAATCTTCCCAGATAGAAAGAAGATTGCCAGAGTACTTCCACTATGCAAAAAAGGTGATCACACGTGCCCAGATAATTATAGGCCACTTAGCTTCCTTCCCATTTTGTCAAAGGTCCTAGAGAGAATAATATTTGTCAGGTTAATGACATTTTTTGATAAAACTCTATCATAAATCGTAGACAGTTTGGGTTCCAGAAGAAAAAATCAACAGTGTCAGCTGCATTTGAACTTATTAATATAATCTCTACAAGCCTAGATCAAGGCCAAATCCCTGTTGGTGTTGTTTGTGATTTATCTAAAGCTTTTGATCTTGTCAATCACTACATATTAATAATGAAGCTACACCACTATGGAATTAGAGAAATTGCTCTTGATATCATAAAGTTATTTCTGCAGAACAGAAAACAAGCAGTAGAAGTGTCACACAGTCAAGGCAAACAGCTATCAGAACTACAAGATACAAAACATGGGGTGCCACAGGGTAGTATGCTAGGACCCTTCCTTTTCTTTATACACACAAATGGTTTACGTTGTAACGTAGACAGTGAATTGATACTCTTTGCAGAAGACACAAGCATAACTGTGAGACCGAGCTTACAGGAGGCTATAAGTAAATTAATCAAACAGTTCAAATGATAACCCACTGGCTTGAAGTGAATAGGTTAATTCTCAGTTATGAGAAAGCTGATGCAGTCACATTTAGGAACAACAAAAGAAAAACAAGTGAACTAACAAATTTGCAAGAGCTAGATGTAAGAGTAGTTGAAAGTGCTAATTTTCTAGGGATCACCGTGGACAGTTGTTTAGGATGGAAAGACCATATTTCCAATATAAGCAATAAAATTAGCAGTGCTGCTTTTGCTCTGAGACAAATTAAACCACTAATAACTGAAGATGCACATGGTGTATTTTTCATACTTCAATGCTATAATGAGCTATGGTATAGAAATCTGGGACCACTCCACTGAGGCAATTAAAATATTCAAATTAAAAAGGAGTGCAATTAGAATAATAGGAAACAAAAGAACAAGAGATAGTAGCAAGCCTCTTTTCAAAAAATATAAGATTCTAACCTTCTACAGCTTGTACCAATATAAAATTCTGCTCCTTGCTTGGGATCATAAAGATAAATTCAACAAAAATGAAGATGTACTCCACCACCACACCAGAAACACCAAGAAGTTAAGAATTCTGCAGCGTAACACATCACAATATGAGAGAAGCAGTGGTTACATGGCAGTAAAGTTGTATAACTCTTTACCACCACACATCACTGGTGCCAAATCAAAGTATAAGTTTAAGCAGTCAGTCAAACAACTGCTATTAGAAACCCCTTTATATTCAATAAGAGACTTTCTTTCAAATGAAAATAACTGAAGCAAACAGGCATAGTACACTGAAAGAACAATGTACACAGGTATAGAGAAAAAGCAAAATGTGTTAACTTCTTAACAGCATTGTTTTATCTAAAGATTTGTTTTTTTACAGTATTATATCTGTTAATTTTTTTATATAAATGTAAACAAAACGGGATCTAGATTATGTATGTGCTATGTTATTGTATTATACTAAATATATAAAATGATGGACCCATAGCATAGAATTATTGCAATGAAATGTTCTGTAATTTACATACATAGATTAAGTATGCCTCATAAAATCCGTTCAGTTTACAGTATCTAAAATTTTGTAACTATGATGTTAATTTCCAAAAATGTTGTGGCTAAAATTTATTATTTATCTTAGCAAAACTATAGTTAGAATCAGTAAAAGTAATGTATTTTATTGGAAAACTGACAAAGCAAATATGTACTTGGAATTACTCCATAGATGTACATCATAAGCTGCTAAATAAATAAATAAAGTTGCTGAACAAGTGCTGTATACACACTTAGATGCATTCTGTTTTGAGTTTTCCTCTTCGTTCTCTCCTGGGTTGGGGTGTGCCAACAATTTTCAAATGTACATTACCATTAAACCTTAAGCTCGTCCTTTTTTTTGTTTTTTGGGGGTGGGGGGTGGGGTCGGGAGGGGGGGGGGGGGGAGGTCTGTCCAATTCCAGTGGTACACAGGAAACATGTCAAAGATGAAGTGATTGCTACTGGACTCCAGCATTGTTCAGCCTATTGCGTCAAGTGAATGGCATACTCCTGCAGTTTAGTAAACCAAGTCAGGCTGCTTACACCTCTGCAGCAATATTAAAATTTCTGTGAATGCACAATCTATAATGGATGCATACACAATACTGCACCCAGATGAACTCTTTGCAAAGTTATCAGGTGGTCACTATTACTCAAAAATTGACTTGTGAGATGCCTATTGACAAGTCCCTTTAGATATTCAGTTACAACATATCAGTAATGTAGGAAAAGGTGGATTTCTGCTTACCGTAAAGAAGACACATAATGCTGTTGTTAACCTTTGCACCAAATCTTTCAGCTCCACAGAAGTTTCAGACCTATCCAAAGGCCTTACCTTTAGCCCTACACCAAAATTAACTATGCTGGACCTGTCAAAGACCTGCTCTTCTTCTCCCGATCCCTGGAATGGAAACATTTCTTTGCTGTCAATCCCTCCAACCAAAACCACACTAATTCCAACACTGGACAAGTTCATACCACCATCCAACCATGATCTCCCCCCCCCCCCTCCCCTCCCCCTCTCCCACCTAACCACATACTGATCACCTTCCAGGAATTCCGTACCTCCAACTTTGCCTCACCATCCTTCCCCATGTCCCTTCCTCAGAACACCAACCTTACGGTAGATGAAAGAACATCCATACACAACCTCAAAACAAATACTGACCTATTCATCCAACCTGCAGACAAAGGTTCCACTGCTGTTGTGATGAATTGCAGTGACTACCTGGCAGGAGGCCTCCATCGGTTGTCTGACTCCTCCACCTATAAACTTTGCCAGAGTGATCCCATCCCACACCAAGACCAACAAAAACACCAATCCCAGCCTTAGCCCCTTCCCAGAACACCTCCCCTCAATCTGTTTCCCTCCTCACTCCTATGACACCCCACACACCCAACTTCTACATGCTTTCCAAATCCACAAACCCAACAATCCTGGATGCCCCATTGTGGCTGGTTATTGTGCCACCACTGAAAGAATTTCGACACTCATTGACCAACACCTCCAACAAATTGCCCATAATATAGCCTCCCATGTCAAAGACACCAACCATTACCTTTACTGACACTCCACCATCCCCACTCCTTTACCTCATGGGTCTCTACTCGTCACTGTTGATGTCACTTCCCTATACACCAACATCCCTCATGCTCATGGTCTTACCGCTATTGAACACTACCTTTCCCAATGCCCTTCAAACTCCAAACCCACTACCTCATTCCTCAAACACCTTACTAACTTTATCCTAACCCATGACTACTTCTTATTTGAAGGGAAGGTTTATAAACAAATCTGCATCCACAGCCATGGGCACCTGCATGGCACCCTCCTATGCAACCTTTTTATGGGCCATGTAGATGAGACTTTCCTAGCCTCCCAAAACAACAAATCCCTAGTCTGGTTCAGGTTCATTGATAATATCTTCATGATCTGGGTCCAGGGCCAAGACTCCCTATCTTCATTCTTTCACATCCTTAACACCTTCTCTCCTATCCACTTCACTTGGTCCTCCTCAACCCAGTGTGCCACTTCCTAGATTTTGACCTCCTCCTCTCTGATGGCTCCATTCACACCTCTGTCCTCATTAAAACCATCAATCACCAACAGTACCTGCATGTTGACAGCTGTCATCCCTTTCACACCAAAAAATCCGTCCCATATAGCCTGTCTACCTGGGGATGGCATATCTGCAATGACAAAAACTCCCTTGCTCAGTATGCTGAGGGTCTCACGAAGGCCTTCACAGACACCAGACCTAGTCCACAAAGAGATCTCTTGTACCATTTCCCTTCACAACCCAATCCTCTCACAACCCCCAAAAACCAGCCACAAAGGAGTGTTCCCTTTGTCACCCAGTACCACCCCGGACTGGAACAACTAAACCACATCCTCTACGAGGGCTTTGTTTACCTATCACCGTGTCCTGAAATGCGGGACATCCTTCTAGAGATACTTCCCACTCCCCCTAAAGTTGTGTTCTGTCACCTGACCAATCTCCACAACATTCCAGTCCTTCCTTGTGCCACTCCCAATCCCAACCCCTTGCCAGAAGGATCATATCCTTGTGGAAGAGCCAGGCCTATCAGGGGCCAGGCCACCTGTGATAACTATCAGGGGCCAGGCCACCAGTGATAACAGCCATGTCATTTACCAGAAATTTTGGTCATTGTATATGCTGTGAAGAAACTACATATTTTTCGCTGTGGTACCAAGAGCTTTTTATATTGATATGACTACCAACCAGCTGTCCACCAGGATGAATGGCCACTGCCAAACTGTGCCCAAGAGCAAAGTAGAACACCCTGTGGCACAACATGCAGCTGAACATAACACACTTGATTTCAATGGCTGCTTCACCACCCCAGCCATGTGGAGCCTTCCCTCCACCACAAGTTTTTCTGAAGTGCACAGATGGGAGCTATTATTACAACACATTCTCTGTTCTCATAATTATCCTGCCCTCAACCTACAGTAACATACTGTCTCCACACCATACAGCCAACAGTTTCCACCCCCTATGCCCTGTTACCTCTTCCCCATTCTCATATCCTGCACTGTTTATTTGCAGCCCTCTGCCAATGCATCCATCCATCTTTCCCCACTCCTCTCATTTTTTATTCCTTTTTTCCCCACCTCCATGCCCAACAAGCTCCTGACACAGCACCTGTTGGATTCCAGTCCCCGCACACTCCCCCAGACAGCATTTGTCTCCCTCCCTACCCGTACACTACAATCCCTTCCCCTCCCCCTTCTCCTTCCCCACCCCATCCACATTGTTGTTTGCATTCTAAGTGACATTGCATTCTGGCCTGAGATGCTGGAGTTGGGGATCGTGCATGAGTGAAGTGTGTGCATGTCAATGTTGTGTGTGTGTGTGTGTGTGTGTGTTTACTGATGAAGGCTATTGCTGAAAGCTACATGTGAGTGTCTTTTAATTGTGCCTGTCTGCAATTTGACATGGCTTCTTTACGGTAAGTAGCAATCTATCTTTTACTACATTTCCATGTAGGAGTTTCCATTTTTTACAGTTACAATATATGGTAGCTGTCAATACCCTTTTTGGTCTGTATCAATATTTGCGGTTGCCCTTTGGAGCCGCCAGCATTCCCGTTATCTTTCAACATTTTTTGGAACAACTTACGGCATGTGTGCCGGATTGTGCAAACTATTTGGATGACATTGTAGTTTCCAGTGCCTCCACCGAGGAAATTTACACAAATCACTGTACTCTTTTTTTCTGTTCTCCAAGTGGTTGGGTTTAAGTGTAATTGAGAAACATGACAATTTTTTCAACCTCCTGTCATTTGTCTTGAGCTTGAAGTTTCTCGTAAGGTTCTCCAACCCCTGCATCAACAAGTTTCTGCTGTTGTGTTGCTTCCACACCCTATGTCAGTCAAAGCACTTCAGCTTTTTCTAAGCAAAGCGGCCTACTACCACAAATTTTTGTCTGGAGCAGTAACAATTGTGCAGCCTTTACATGTGTTACTGTGCAAAAGGGCTCAGTTTTGATGGTCACCAGGTTGTGAAAGCACATTTTTCACCCTTAAGACTATGTTGCAGTTTGTGCCCTGCTTAGTGACGTACAAGCCAGGGCTCCACTTGGTCGTCACATCAGATGCTTCGCAGTATGGGTTGGGGGCGGTACCGGCTCATAGATATCCTAATGGCTCCAAGTGGTCTTTTGCTTATGCCTAAAAAATGCTGACTCCTACTCAAACTAGGTACCCTCAGATAGAAAAGGAAATTTTCGTCATTGTATATGCTGTGAATAAATTCCATATTTTTCTCTATGGCACCAAATTCCACCAGGTCACTGATCGCAAACCACTGGTTTCCTTACTAAGTGTGTCTGCATCATTACCAGATAGAAAACTACATTACATTCGACATTGAGCATTTTCCTTTCACATCACAACTATGAGATTCATTTCTACCCTACAAAGCAACACAAAAATGCTGATGCTTTATTCCACCTGCAGGCTGGCCTAGACCCAGGGACTGATCAGGCGGAATTTCTTTTTTTGCACAATGATGTCACCACACAGTAGACAACTGATGGTTTTCCCATAACTATCACACAGATCGCGAAGGCTTTAGCTTTGGATCCCATTTTGCAGAACTTCATAATATTCATACAACATGAATGGCTGTGTGGCGTAGAGCGCCGTAAATATCGATATTTGTTCTGTGCGTAAGTGTGCTATCTTTGAGGAGAGGGCTTTGAGCAGGATGTTGGATGCTAACAGCAGTTAGCCTCCGGACTTGTATCTGTGTAGATGCTGAGTGTGAATAAATCTGTATCTGGGAGAATTCTAGTTGTTTACCTACAACTATTCTATATTCCCTCACTGGTGACCCCGTTTTTGTGTAATACGCGTCCCAGTTACCGCCCGAAGGTTATTTACGCGCCTACCGCGTCGGGTTTCTCCGCGATCGCGAGGGCCTTTGTTCAGCTCCAGACAATGGCCTTTCAGCATTCACCGCCGCCCGGATTCCAGCAACATCTCTCCAGCACTCCTTCCGTCGTAGTGGACATGCCGCAAGAATCTTCGGAATCCTTCAGCCAGAACATGCAGTGGAATTCATCAAGTGCCGCCAGTTTCTTCCAACCGCCAACGGTCGTGGACTCTGGCTTTGTTAGCCTGGACCTTCCCACGTGTTCTCCACAGAGTGTTGGTCGGAAAATTCCTACTCCTGTGTCAAACACACAATTCAATACAGTTCGTGGCGTCGAGCGAGGTTTTGCTACTTTGGAAAATCCAGTAGTAAATTCAAACTCGAATCAGTTCCCACCACGTGTGTATTCTTCCGTGCCAGCTAGTCAACAGGTGTTCAATGCTCGCCAAACAGCAAATATCACACCGAGTGTGCATCCTAGTGGACATGTGTGGGATCCTTGTGTTGCTTCTAATCAAGTCAACAATTCTGTGCTGGACAGTAATTACTCCGACATCTACAACCAGCCGCACCACTCACGGTCGAGTGAATACCGTGTGCATAACGGACATTCACCGGCGTACCTAAGCACTTGTGGCTTCTCTCCGAGCTACCACGTCAGTGAGAATGCACATTTTGACGACGATCCTCACACCGTTCAAGCGTCCGTCGCTTCTCAGTCGCCCCCCCCCCCCCCCCTCGGCGTCAAGTGAATTTCGCGATTCCCACATTACGGGACGCCAATAATTCGGACTCACAATCTTCGGCATGCTCTACTTCAGTCCGAAGTAATAGGCGCACCTCCGCAGTGACTGCAGTGCCGAATCTGCCGAAATTACCAGACTTCAAACCTGCTCACCCGGAGTTCTGGTTTAACCTGGTTGAGCAAACCTTCAATGTCTATGCTTTGGACGACGACGCACACTTCGCCTGCCTCATGAATCATCTTCAGGACTGCATCGATTTAATTTATGATCTGGTCAAAGCACCCCCCTCCCCCCCTAGCAGGGAAGTATGCTGAGGCGAAACAGATGATACTGGATCGCGTCTCTAAAACCAGGAGAGAAAATGTGCGACAGCTCATCTATGAAGAGCATCTCGGCGACAGGTCTCCGTCCCAGCTGTGGCGGTGCATCCGTCTTCTCATCGATGAGCAAGTTATACCTGATGACATGCTCGCAGAAATCCGGACTGAAAAGTTGCCTTTGCCTGTCCAGACTGCAATCTCTGCGTATGAAGATAGGCCAGTAAATGAACGTTTACGTGCCGCTGATGGAGCATACTCCGCCAGGCAACGTGAGCTCCGTGCACTGCATTCTGGACGTGATCGCACTAAGACGCTTTCTGATGCCACGCCCTTGTCTGGTGCTGCTAATAACAAGTTTGTTAAACTAGCCGCCCTGCCTGCACCTTCAACTCCCTGCAACGACAGTGCATCGGCCTCTGTGGAAGACTCTGGGGCACATACTCCGTCACCTAGCAACTACCCACAGGAGCACAGGCCCACCCAACCTTACTGTTTCTTCCACGCGAGATTCGGGGAGCAAGCTCGCAAATGCCAGTCACCGTGTTCTTACCCAAACTCCAACCGCAGGTAGGCTACGGTGCCACCTCCTGCGATGTAAAGAATGGGCACCATCCCACGTTGCACTCCGTTTCGGACAATAACAGTAAGTGTGAGCGAGTCTATGTTCGCGATTTACGATCAGGTGTATGTTTTCTGGTAGGCACTGGCGCAGACGTCTCTTTGCTGCCAGTTCGCCTAGCAACCAATAAAGTGCAACCACACAAAACAGTACTTCGTGCAGTGAACTTGTCTACCCTACAGTGTTCGAGTTCCACTTTGTATACAGTGAAACTTTCGCCCGAGTGCAAGCTGGAGTGGACGTTTCTAGTGTCAACAATTGAAGAACCTATTCTCAGAATTGATTTCCTCAAGCACTATCAGTTGTCACTAGATTTTGTGCAAAATACTGTGTTTTACCCCCCCCCCCCCCCCCCCCCCTTAACAAGCATATTCCTTTCCGCTTCGCCGAGTGACAGTTCGGCTAACACCAAACATGTGTGCTGTGCTAAGAAGTGTGTAAACCTATCCTTGGAGCTGCAATCTTGGACAAACAAGTGGCTAGTGGAGTGCGCCAAGTATTCGAAGTTGCGGATGGAACGTACGGAAATGCTGCTGCATCTCCGCGACGTACACCACGAGTTGGCCTCCACACAACAACGCCTCGCGGCACTACAAGCAGACGACTCATCAGCTACAGACAAGGTCAGTCCATGCCAATTGGGTGTTCCCATGCCCGCGCACGTTAACGACGATGTTGTGAACTCTGTAAACTGTGTCAGCACCCTCTTTTGTAATGATAGGGTATGCCCGAGTGCTCATGCTCCTTGCGTTCCGAACGGACAATTAACTTGCCAAGCTTGTGGCAATGAACTACGGCCATCTGCTGTTCGGCCACGCCCACTTGTGCCTACAGTGCTCGTAGGGGCACGGCCTGCTACCAAGAACCAGTGTACTAACCCCGCCCATGTTAACACGAGCAGCCTACGAGCGGGTGGCACACCTGTACTTCCGTGCCCTCAGTGCCACAGCTTGGCCCATCCGCCACTGCCTGCTCCGCTTCACGGACATCTGACTGTCGTGCCGCGCCACGTATTGCAGTAGTCACTAATGGCACAGTTCATCGGTTACGTCTAACCGATGGGCCGCCCATATCGCAACGCCTTCGCCACCTCAAGCCGGAATTTATGAAAATTGCAAAAGAACAATTGGACGATCTGTTACAAAAGGGAATAACTGAACCTTCTTCCGGTTGCTGGGGTAGTCCTATCCTGTTTGACCAAAAGAAAGACGGTACTTGGCGTATGGTCGGAGACTATAGGCGTTTAAATGCCCACACCATCATTGATAAATATCCAGTCCCACACATCGCAGACTTCAATCATGCACTCGCAGGTGCAAAGTACTTCTCTGTTTTGAACTGTAAGCACGCATTTCATCAGATTCCTATGGCTCCGGAGGATATTGAAAAGACTGCCATAACCACTCCCTTCGGTCTGTTCCAATACAAATTTATGCCGTTTGGGTTGAAAAACGCCCCCTAAACGTGGCAGCATTTCATCAATCAAACTTTATCCCATCTAGACTTTTGTTTCGTATACATGGACGACATATTGGTTTTTGCTTCTACTTTGGAACAGAGTGAGGAGCGTGTTCAAGTCGTGACAGATATTTTAGCAGCCACTGGTATTGAACTGAACAATAAAAAGACTCAATTGCACCAGTCATCCATCACATTCCTATGTTATGTTGTGTCATCGGACGGTCTGACACCACCACAGGACAAGATCAAGCCTGTTCTTGAGATGCTACGCCCTCAGACCTATAGGGAATTATGCAAGTTCATCAGAACAGTTAATTATTACCAGAAACATTTGCCAGCCGCTTCTGCGGTGCAGGCTCCTCTCACAGATGCTCTCGCTGGCTCCTCGTTGCCTTCGGTCACGCTCCCTTGTCTATCAGCTGATCACCCGAGGTTGTCTCCCGCACAGTCCAGTGCACCTGCCACCCCCTCTTAGCAGATGCTTCCCCCTGCCATGGCTTTCCCACACCTCCCTGTCTCCCTACCATTGCTCGTACAGGTGCCATCCAAGAATTCACAACGCATGTGCACCCTGATGACATACATAAATTATCTGTTGTCGTAGATGGTGATACGGTGTGTGTGGTACTCACGTGTGACAATATTGAGGGAGGAAGTGCAGAATCTTGTGTGGTGCGCCACTTTAAATTGAGCAGAAGTGCTGTGTGTGGCAATTTGCATGCCTTTGTTAGACCTTCTGGCAAGGTGATTCTCCGCCTGCCGGTTGATGAAGTGCTACACCTCCACTCCAGGACGGGACGTCGTCTTCAACCGCCGGCGTCGCTTGCTGACTTCGCCGTCAATGTACCGGGTTTCACCCCCCGGTCTCCTAACAGTTGACCACTTCTGCCTGATGCAGAAGAACTGTGCGTTACCTTCCTAACTTCTCACCCCCCACCCCCCCCCCCCATTCACGGGGACATACTCCATACTGTGCAGGGGGGGCTATGTGGCATAGAGCACCATAAATATCGATATTTGTTCTGTGCGTAAGTGTGCTGTCTTTGAGGAGAGGGCTTTGAGCAGGATGTTGGATGCTAACGGCAGTTAGCCTCCGGACTTGTATCTGTGTAGATGCTAAGTGTGAATAAATCTGTATCTGGGAGAATTCTAGTTGTTTACCTACAACTATTCTATATTCCCTCAGCTGTATTCACCACCTTCTTGCATGGCTTAACCCCATTGTAATTATGAAAAATTTCTATGGAGTTAAATGGATCTATAATGATTTTTTTTTCTTTTCTGTGGTTTTGTAGATTGGTGTTATTACACAGCATATATAATCCTGTCAGGAAATAATGCCCCCAGTCACTGACAGATTCTGAAGATAGCTTAAGGGTTGTCCTATAAACTCAGCACAAGACTCTGGTATCCTACTAGAAAAACCATATAAACAACAGACTCTCCAATTTTTAGTGAGCCAATGAATTTTATTAAGCTCCTTAAGGAGTTTGTTTTTTACCACAATCTCTGTTGGTGGTGCATGCAGTTTGCAGAAGTAAATCCATTGCATATTTATTTGGTTGTTTATTAGTGGCTGTAATATTGCTGCCACATTAGGGAAGTAATCATGGACTTTGTTGGCCAAAGATTTCAATGTGTGATTGTTTTTGATGTACCTATTTTCTGGGAACCTAGTTACATTCACAGAAAGAAAGGGAGATTAAATAAATAATAGCCTAAACAGTAAAAATGTCCACTTCATTCAGTTAATTTACACTGCTATTTTTGTTCCTTTCTTATTTGATTACTGTACAACCTTATTTTCTATTGTATAATGTGTACGTGTGTAGGTGCCTTTGTTGTTAAGTTTGTTTTAGATTAGAGATGAGAGAGGTCCTCCTTGTTAAATTTAAACCACTGTGTTCTTCAGTAATCTGTAAATGGCCACTGTGGGTTTTCTAGATATATCAACTAACCATGCACACAAAACTCCAACTGATTACAATTGGGCTCTTTTATTATGTCTTGTATAATTACACCAGATAAAAGAAAAACATTACAGACAATAACACATCAACCACCTACACCAGAGTCAAAAGCACACACTGTCCAAAGAACACCAAGTCCAAAGACCATTTACTCTCTACTTGGCAGGTGGCAGTTACTGGTGGCTGATGGTCACCACACAGCCCCCATCCCACATCCCCGCTGGAGTGCAGAGCACTGGGGAGTTGGGGGGGTGGGGGGGGGGGGACATGGGTGTCTTCATGTGTGGTGGTCTTTTGGGATGCTCTCTGGTTATAGAGGCATGTGCAAAGAGTCCATGCTGTCTGTGCAGGGTGGACTAGCAACAGTATAGCCCCGCCATCAAGTGGAGAGATCAGACTTCTTGACCTGCACTCATCAACTAGACTGGCACAGAAGAGGTCAACATTGAAATACTGGCGGAGATGGAGATGCAAATCTGGAGCGTCACATTGGTGCTGAAAGTTGCAGCTATGCCAGCCATATCCAACCCATTTGGGATAGGGACTGTGCGCAGAATGGTGATATGTGATGTGGGTGTGGACTCATGTGAAGCATTCCCTATGTGGAGGATGAATATGGATCCTCATGGAGCTGTAAGGAAAGCTCGTCATGTGGACACCCACAGGCATTGATTGTGATGCAAATTTTGTCGACAGTGAATGTAGGGGGGGGGGATGGGGGCAAAAATATTGTAGTTCAGGGGAAGCACTAGGACACACTGTGGGGGCATTGTGTGCCAACAATTGTGATGGGATAACATCATACACAACATGTGGTTGGGCCTGAGGTTGTGGATCACCACATGCAGTGCCTGAGTGAAGTGAGGGTAAAATATCATCACACCCAGCAACTGAGCTGCCCAAAGGTGTAAGCTTGATGCACATTTGATCAGGTTGGGATTCAGAGGAGTGGGTGGTATGTATGAGATTGGAGCCATTGCATCTCAGAGAAGCACTCGACTTGAGAGGTTGTGGTATAGATTCCTCGATCATCAAGGCTGGTTTCACATGTTGAAGAGAAACTGTCTGTGAACAGCCATTGATGATGAGAATGTCCATAGTATTGTCTGTGCAAGCCAATACTTGGTGTGGACCAGAGTAAGCCTACTGTAATGCGGTATGACTGTGTCATCCTGTGACATAACGAACTTGCAAGGGTCCAGAGCCAAATGCCGAAAAATCCAAGGAAGGGTGTGTGGTCATGGAGGGGGCATGTGGAGTGTGGCTATGTGCAACCAGACACACTCTACTAGACCAGGGAGGCCAGATAGTTTGATGGTTACTTTGTCATTGACGAACTCTGTAGGGAGAACTAGGGTCTCAGCATACCGCAAGTGAAGCCTGGAAGTCTATCTTATAACCCAGGGAAGGGCATAGGACCACTCACCACCGTCGCACATGAGGTTTGCTCTCAGAATCGTGTGCCAATGCTTGACCAGCCCATTGCTCTCTGGATGGTAAGACGTAATGCGGAATCTATCGACCCCATAGAGCATGCATGGTTTGTTAAACAGCAGGGATTCAAACTGCCTACACTCGTTGGTGGTGATGGATGTAGGGCAGCTGAATCAAGCTATCCAGGAGGATGCAAATGCTCATTCTATGGAATCCACTGTAATGGCCTGCAGGGGTATCGGCTCCACCCAATGTGTAACATGGTTGATGTCAGACAGGATATACCTGAAACCATCAGACACAGATAATGTTACTATGAGATCCAGATGCACATGTCGGAAATGGCTTTTCAGCATGTCAAATTTATGTAAAGGGGGTTGTCTGGGCCTGCTGACTTTGCTGCGCTGGCAATGTGTACAATCATGAACCCAAGTACGACACTCCCTCTTCACACCAGGCCACACAAAGCATTCTGTGACAAAGTGCATAGTAGCAACAGGATGTGAAAGATTATGTAATGTATTGAATAATTGGCAATGCAGCGTATGCAGAACAATAGGCTGGGCAGTGACCATGAACATATCATCCCATAGTGGCTTGACTAAGTCTGGAAGGGTACAGGAAATGATCTGGATGGAAGTAGCAGGGTTTGTCAGAGGTTGTGTATTTTGGTATCATTGTTCTGGGGGAGAAAATTGCATTGATACATGATAGGTAGTCAGCCATCACATTTTCTGAACTTCGGATATAACACATGTCTATTATGTACTGGCTAATAAAGTCTATCCATGAAAACCTATGTGGAGGAAGCATCTGCCAGGGGGGGGGGGGGGGGGGGGGACGATCTGTGAAAATTGTTACATTATTTCATTCAATGTCTGTGCAGAAATCTTTACAGCTCCTTACACTGCAAGCATTCTCTGTCAAATGTTGACCATTTACATTGAGCTGTAGTTAGTTTTTTGGAAAAAAACTGAAGTGGCTGCGTCGAGTCACTGACGTGCTGTTGGAAGACTGCACCAATTGCAAAATCGCTCACATCTGCTGTAATAGAGATGTGAGCATCTGGCAAAGGGTGGGCGAGAGTGGCAGCATGTGCTAACGCTGATGTAACATCTTCGAATGCTCTCCCCATATTGGGAGACCACTGTACCTGGTGATTGCCAGAGGTTTGTTTACTGGTCAATGCATCAGTCAGAGGGACTTAAATGGCTGCCACCATCAGTAGTTTACAACAGTAGAAATTGATGGTTCCTAAAAAAAACAGCATAATTCACAAAATGGCACTGGAAGAGGTAGATCATGAATGCAGTCAACCTGCTCCCGAGGGGAGCGTATGCCTTTAGAGGAGACAATGTACCCCTGAAAAGTGACAGTGGTGCATCAAAGCTGTGACTTGTCGTTACTGATCTCAACTCCATTGTGTATCAATAGGTCCCATATCATGGCCAGGTGGAGTTTGTGCTCTCTGTCAGAGGAGGAAAAATGAGTATATCATTGAGGTATGAACAGTTAAACAGAAGTGAGTCTAAAAATGTTACCAAGTTAGGGCCACGTTTTTGAGACCATAAGGCATGTAACAAAATTCATAGAAGCCAAAGGGTGCGATCAGTGCTGTCTTTGGTATGTCACTTTGTTCCATGGGTATTTGTAAATATGCCTTGAGCAGTCCAAGACACTGAAGATGCATGCTCCACTTAGCACTTGCGCAAAGTCTTGTATATGAGGTACAGGATAATTGTCGTAGACAATACCTGCCCACAGAAATTCCAACCCTATGGCCCTAGCAAGGCATAGTTTATGTGGCAGTAGTCAGCGTGTTTTATGAGGCACTGGTGGCTCATCTTTTGCGACAATTTTGTGTGTCATTCCATTCGTGGTAGTGTTCCATTGGGCTGATGAACTCACTCGGGGGCCATCACAAATGGGAATCAGTAGCACACAAGAGTCACTAACCTGATGTGCAGTTGGAGCTGTCCACATTGGTGACATCAAAGTTCCATGTAGTGTGTCACCAGTGGCAGGGGGCGGTGGCATTGACAGACGATAGTATGGTGCAGTGCGGATCGGCACTGGAAGTGCAAACATCGTCAACTGCAGAGTGCTCAGATGGAAGCTGGGCAATGGAAGCTGTGAGGCTGTCCATCAGTGAAGAGCACTTGATGAGAGCCCTGTTGAAATCATCAGGAATTCGAGGGGGAGGAGGAGTTGATGAGGTGACTGAACACACAATATGAGTAGACGAGGCATGATGCAATAGTGCAGCCGACTGGAGATCTGGAGACAGTTCGAGGAGAAAAAGCAAGTCAGTGCCTAATATCAGGTCTTCTACATCAACCCCATAGATGGACCAAGTGAAAGGTTTGCCAGGTAAGAGTTCAATAGGTAACTCGGCGAAACCAGCAATATGAAGTGATGATTTATTTGCTGCTTGAAGAAACAGTTTGGCTGGTGTCATGTCCATTACAGTAAATGAGTGAGGTATGATGCTAATGTCTGCTCTGGTGTCAATGAGAAAATACTGGTGTGAACCTGAATCCAAGGTGTGCAGATGACCTTGTGAGGTGGAGGATCTGACAGAATGCAATGTCTGTGGGCACCCTTCCATATACCTTCGAGCCGTGGTAAGTACTGCAGCCCATGTGAGGCATTTGGGAATACGCAGGGCAGGCAACAGTTGTGAGCAGCATCCCCATAAGTTGAGTGGAACCAGTATTACATTAGTTAGTAGTACTCGTCCCACCAGCCGAATCACCAGGCAAAGGGAAGGCGGGGAGGGCAGGCACTAGCCTGATTGGGGTGGGGAGAGGCTGGTGCTGAACCGCTCATGATTTCCGGTCTTGGCAACTATGTGGCTGCTGTTCCATGTGCTGTCTGTGACACACATGTGCTCGGCCTCTACCGTCCAATGGCGGAATTATAGTCACAGTGTTACCAACCTTGGCAGTATTAGGCGCTGTGATACGCGAAGAGAAGTGGTGGTGCTGGATAATGGCATATGCCTGGTCTGCCAGCCATGGTTTATCTTTGAGCAAAGCTCCAGTAAGGGGAAGCAAATGTAATTGTAGTTCTTGCAGCTGCTTCACACTGCCCAGAGTGCTAAGTTCAGCAAGATCTCGGTAGTGATCTGCGCATGCAAGTGTCATCACAGCTGGGATGGGGTTCTGTCATCTACATCTACATCTGCATCTACATGGACACTCGGCAAATCACATTTAAGTGTGTGGCAGAGAGTTAATCGAACCACCTTCACAATTCTCTATTATTACAATCTCATATATTGCGCGGAAAGAACGAACACCTATGTCTTTCCGTACGAGCTCTGATTTCCCTTATTTTATTGTGGTTATCATTTCTCCCTATGTAAGTTGCTATCAACAAAATATTTTCGCATTTGGAGGAGAAAGTTGGTGATTGGAATTTCATGAGAAGATTCTATCGCAATGAAAAATGCCTTTCTTTTAATGATGTTCTGTCCAGATCCTGTATCATTTCAGTGACACACTCTCCCATATTTCACGATACTACAAAATGTGCTGCCCTTCTTTTAACTTTTTTGATGTACTCCATCAATCCTATCTGTTAAGGATCCCACACTGTGCAGCAGTAATCTAAAAGAGGATGGAGTAGCATAGTGTAGGCAGTCTACTTAGTAGATCTGTTACATTTTCTGAGTGAGTGTCCTGACAATAAAACATAGTCTTTGGTTAGCCTTCCCCACAACATTTTCTATGCATTCCTTCCAATTTAAGTTGTTTGTAATTGTAATTCCTAGGTATTTAGTTGAATTTACGGCCTTCATATTTGACTGATTTATCGTGTAACCAAAGTTTAACGGATTCCTTTTTGCACTCATGTGGATGACCTCATATTTCTCATTATTTTGGGACAACTGCCAAATTTCGCCCCATTCAGATATCTTTTCTGAATCGTTTTGCAGTTTGTTTTGATCTTCTGGTGACTTTATTAGTCGATAAATGACAGCATAATCTGCAAAAAACCTAAGACAGTTGCTCAGATTGTCTCTCAAATCGTTTATATACATAAGGAACAGCAAAGGGCCTGTAACACTACCTTGGGGAATGCCAGAAATCACTTCTGTTTTACTTGATGACTTTCCGTCAGTTACTATAAGCTGTGACCTCTCAGACAGTGATCTAAAATCTCATCATAACTAATGGTGTAAATAGTATTGGCTGGCAGATGAGAAAGGTGTTTAATGATTAGTGCTCTTGGGTAGGTTCAGCAACAAGTCACTGATAAGATCAGCATGGTCATGCAGGTGTTTCACTGAACACACAAAATGAGTGCCATCTTCCGCAATGCACTGTATGTCCAACATGTTGTCCACCAAGGTGAACCACATCACTGGGTTGTCCTGTTGTAATGGTGGCAGCTTCAGAAAATTACCTGGGGCCAGTGCCTACAGGGGTGCAGGAAAGGCACGAATCATGCGGGGGTTCTGCACAGTGTTCACTGACACAAACTGTCGTTCGGTGTCAGGCGATGTGGTGTGTTGAACATCTGGTAGCTGTGCAGTTGAGACATGGTGTCCAGTCCTTGTAGGAAGGAAATCTGTATGGTCACACCACGAGCATTGCATGGCAGGCACGGAAGGACCAATGGCTGCTGTAGACGAAATCTTGAGCAGAGGTGTGAAATCGTGATTGAGTGCCAAGTGACAGGGCAGAACCGTGGCAGGTGTGTCGCTTGAGGCATGCGTGGAGTGGCCCAGCATAGTTGATGAGAGCATCCCTTTGACCACTTTAAACATTAGATCGCTCTGAGAAAAGGGCAGCCATGCGTGTGGACCCTGAAACCGGACAGCTGTGTGGTCCATGTTGGAGAGCAGTAGAAACTTGGGTGAGGGGAATCCGGAACCTAGTGCTGGAGAAACATCCTGTCAAGCCCAGAATACTGTAGAAGATGTGTGCAACTATATGTACAAGACCCAGTGTGGTGTGGTGGTGTGCTGGCAGAGGCTAGGGTCATCTGGCTTGTCGAAACAAACACTGGAGACACGAACATTCCTGGTGTATTAGTAGCACATGTGGTAAAGCATTGTTCTTCACATTTGAAGGTTACTTATAAATAAATAAAAAACTTTTTTAAAAATTTTAAATTCAGTGCATTAATGTGATCTTAGTAAATGGGTGGGTACATTAGCTTAATTGTTTTAGATATAAATATTTGTCATGTATTATTGTTTTTCTGACATGTCCTACAACCTGGAGGACCTCTGTACTATGGATCAATTGGAATGAAAGTAAATCTAATCTAATCTAATCGAATGTAATCTAATAATGTGCACTGCTGGAAAAACTGGAGTTGTGACATTATCTATTGGCATGAAACCGGTGATATACAGTGAGCGAATGCAATGTATTTTCACAACTCGGGGTCGCCAATGGGGGTTTTCTAGCTATAGTGACTGACTGCACACAAAAATCTCCAACTGATTAGGATCAGGCACTTCTATTATGGCTCATATAATTATGTGAGACACAGGAAAAACATTACAGACTATAACAAATCAAACATCTACACCAGAGTCAAAAACACACAACAACCAAAGAACACTGAGTCCCAAGACAATTTACTTACTTTGCACATGGCAGTCAGCAGTTACTAGTGGTCTGTGGTCACCACAGCCACCATGCAGACATGCACACAAACAAATATTGTATACATAGCCTGATTCATTTCACTTTTTCATATAAATTATACAAATGATCTATAGAACATATAACTAACTAACTTCTGAAACATGTCTCACTCATCTGGCTTGCACAAGTTCTCCAGTCCTACTTTTAAGACAGATAGTATCATTACCAGCCCTTTGTAATTGATGTACCCAGTTCTTCTGAAGTTAGATCATGTCTCGTATGCCACTCTCCAATAATATCATAATTGGGCAATAGAGGATTTTTGCAATTCCAAAGAGATAACTATTTCTCGTATACAGATTTATTTGAATAATTTTTTCCTGTTGTTTTTTACATTTTGGTAATGTAGTGTTACATTGTTGATCTATTTTAACATCGTATCAAAATAAGCGAAGAATAAAGCAGAAAATTAATCCATGACATTATGAAGGAAACCAAATAATTCAAGTGTTTTGGGTAATGTTTCTCCTTTGGTAACAAACAGACTTTTTTTACACATTCTTTGGCATAATCAGCAGGAGAAAAATTTAGTGAACTTTTTTGTGGTTTTGAAAATAATTTATGTAAATAGTCACGTTTTTGCACAGATATTATTTGAAACTGGCTTTGGAAGTTCTTGTGACTAAGAATGCTTCTGTTGCTTGGATCATTCACTTATTTTACAATGTTGTATTGCATCCTTGAGGACTCCCAGAGTGAAATCAGCAGTGTATGGGTTTGCATTGCTTCCCATAAGACCAATTCTGTGTACCTGTTTTGCTGTTTTGCCAAATCCTCCAGGCAGATCCATTTTGTAACTGTAACATAACATAAGAGTGATGTAAGGCTTTTATGTACCTGAAAACAATGACAGTAATAACTAAATTAATGTAAAGCACACACACACACACACACACACACACACACACACACACACACACACACAAAATGAAGGTCTTCAATGTGAGACTGTAGAAAGGTGTGAATTCCAGGTTCAGATACAAGTATATATATGAGATATGTGATATAATACAAATTGGTTTTTGTCTCCTTGTTTGGTTACTATAACAAAATGTTCTTCATTACTTTATAAGAAATATTGTATTGAGCAGGGAAAAGCCAAGCTTGAATCTAGCCTCTTGAAATAGTCTGAACCCTTGATGTATGATAGAGCATGTGACCCATCTTCTCCTACTATAGAAGAGACATCCCAATGTTAATGACTGTGTGATGTAAGTGAGAAATTCATGAAAGCAGTAAGTAAATAAATAAATAGCTTTTACACAATTTAGACCATATGCAGTTTAGCTTCCTTCTCCTGCCTATCAATTGTTTTATGTCCTGGCAAGCAGGTCTTAAAAAAGGATGATACAACAGGTATATTTACAAAGATAGACAGATGCAGTGATCAAATCAGTGTCTCTTTTATACAATAAGTTCCCTTGGACTGGGAAGTTAGAGTGAAAACCAGTACTTCATCACATCAAGAAACCTCTTAACTGCGAAGGTGCAAAAACTATTAAATAGCCTACACTGTCGAAACAAGGCAGCATTTAGTTACCTAGCTATAAGCTAAGTGAGGTTGACCATAATATTTGAAAGTGCCTGGGTCTGTGAGCTTAATTCGGTTAAAACTGTCCTTATGAGGAATGTGAGGTAGTTTCTAAACTGCTTCATTGGTTCACTGACATCAAGTTGGATAATGTTGTGGAAGCTGCACAATATTTCAATGACACAGCTACTCGTCATCTTCAGGTGCAGCACCTGAAGATGACGAGCATCTGTCTTGTCAAAATATTGTGCAACTTCCTCAACATTATCCGATGCAGCACCCATGAACCAATAAAGCAGTTACTACATCGGGAAAGTCTTAAACAGCACAGTTTCTAAACTCCTCTGTAGCAGAATTGCTAAATATCCTTGTTGCCTTAGTAGGTAAAGGCAACAATGTAGCAAATTCCAGGCAAGGAAGGTAAGAAAGTTTTCACAGTATCAGCTTGTAGCATGAACATGGAATATAATTAATGAAGGAGAAAATGACAGTACAATGACCATTTAACAAGATGCACTGCTCCCAAACCCCCTACAGCTTTCCCATGATTACTTGTACTGAAAATTAACTTGTATGTGTATAGCTTTTATTTTTGTGCAGCCTAGGTAGTGATACAGATTGACTTGACCAATCTGTTTCTGCTCAGCTGTGTTCTCCTTCCCAATCCATCCCCTTAACAAATGTGCATGATAGAACATATGTTGAGTAACTGCAAACTCAACTTCGGTCTATAAATGAAAGCAAAATTGCTCATATAACAGCTGAACAGCTGTACTAGCATACATTCTGTAGAGTTTTTCATATGGAATTTCAAGTTTGTGACATCATCAGAAAGGAGAGAGAGATGTTTGAGAATACAATGCTGTATGAGACAAATATGCTCATTGACACAGTATTGCCCTGAGAGAGCAGGGCCTAAATGAAATTGTCCTCATGGATTTGGAAGAAGTATTAAATCTGAAACATACCAAACTTGTTATAAACATGTAAATGTATATACACTGAATTGCATTAGATAATTCTTAGGCTGTTGTAGTCATGCATCATCAATTAGGAAGCAGTTGACAACTTTTCTGACACATTACTACACTTCTGTTGTGCAGAAATGTTATTTTATATATCATTTTGAATTATTAACAAACATATATAGCATTTGGTTCCACCAGGAGATTTGTCATAGAAGTAGTTGGAGTTGTGTACCAACAAATCCCTTAGTAGCCTCTTCAACTGAACTTAATTAGTAGATAAACTTTTTACAGCTGCTGGCAAGTTAAATGTTTCTCAATAATTGACACCTTTCTGAACCAAACTGACTTCAGATCTTTAGGTAGATTGTCCTTATTTCTAGTACTGATTACGGATACTGAGTTGTTTGTTTGAAAAAGAGACATGTATCATAAATTTCATTTAGGAATATATACATTGCCTGACAAAAAAAGGAAGCACCCAGAAAGGGAAGAGGAAACAAAATTAAACTTCATAGGCTGAAGTGTATTATAAAATTGAGCCAAATGTGCGAAGAACTTGGCGGTATGAGCCTGTTTAATGTATGATGCTGCACCCCCTCTGGCCTGGACGCATGCACTGAAGGTTGTCATAAGGCTGTTGTACCCTCTCCTGACACAAGCTGGGCTATAAGTGTTGTAACTGTTCTCGTAGTCCTTTATGTGCTGGGTACTGGCACTGGGCCAAAGCTGACTTCTGAGCTGGCCGCACACGTTCTATTGGAAACAGTTCTGGGGATTTTGCTGGCCATGGGAGTACCTCAACATAATGCTGAAAATTCACCCACACATGTGCCATATGAGGATGGGCATTGTCCTGTTGAAAAGTGGCATTACAATACTGTTCCATGAGGGGTTACACATGAAGATGTAGCATGTCCATGGTGTTCCATTTTTCTGTCAGAGTTCCTCCAGTCATTACCAGCCATGATTTAAAGTGACACCCAATGGCTTCCACACCATAATACCAGGATGAACTCTGCTGTGCCTCTCCAAAACATTGGAAGAATGGGGCCTCTTGCCAGGTCACCACCATACTCACCGACAGTGGTCAACCAGGGTGGTGCACAACTGCAATTCAATGCTGAACACAGTACAACATCATTTGTCAGCAGATCATGCTTCTCGATCATGGCATGGCTCCAAATGCAGCCATTTGTATTGCAGTGTTAGTGGCAGCTAAGCATGAGATGGTAACTGCCTAGTCTGGTTGCTGCCAGTCTCCGACCAATGGTGTGGGATGACACAGAATGTTGTAGAGAGTCCATTACTTGTTCACTCATGTCATCTACATCTACATGGAAGGTGCAGATGTGAAGGGGCTATGATGTGCTTAGTGCACAATACCATAATTCTTTCTTATGGTAGAATAGAACTTGATGATGAGTACACTTGCCCTTGCATTCCTATTCCAGCAATGAGCCAGGGTCATATCTCACTGCCATACAAACCCGAATATTGCACAGTTCAATCGGCCATCAAATGTATACCAGTGCCCTTTCAAACTGTCAGGTATTGATAATGCCAATTCTTACAAGTGTGTGGCATCTCCATGCCCTGCACAGTGACCACTCAATGTCTGACACTGTTAATGTTCCTTATGTGCCCTACCACCCATGATAACAAAACTACCCACGAACAAGACTAATGCAGTCTGGTGGCCACTTTACTCGTCGCAGAGAATTGCATCTCTAATCATTTATAAACCTGCCAGTTGTGTGTGTATGAAGATACACTGACATCTGATTATGTCTTCTGGATGCTTCCCTTTGTTTGTCTGGCAGTGCATATTGGGAAGCAGTAGTTAGTATCCCCAATTTCTTGAACGGGTCTCTGCAGGATGTTCTTGTGTTCACACCACAAATAATTTATATTACATGCTTTTGAACTCAGAAAATCTTAGCTTGCCTTGATTAGTTGGTGGTCAGAACTCAAGGTTTCTGTGTTTCCCAGATCCATAAAACTACTATAGTACAAGTGAGGCATTTCAGGGCATGAATTTGGGTTACTTTAACAGCAATAGCTTTATGTTGTCTGTAACTGAATAGGTAAAAACTACATATTGGTCTAGATCTATACTCCTCACAACACCTTTTGGTGTTGGTGCAGGGTATTCTATGTATCACTAGCATTTTCACCTCTTCCTGTTCCAATAGTGAGTAGGCTGTAGGTAAAATTGTCGTTAGTAAGTCTTTGTGTAAGGTCAAATCTCTCTAATTCTACCTTAACCGTCTTTATGTGGTATGTATGTGGGAGGAAGCAATATATTGGTTGATTCTTCAAGGAGTTTATGCCCTCATAATTTGAACTGTAAACCACACTGTGGTGCACAGTGCCTCTTTTATGGTGTCTGCCTCTAGAGTTGACTCTGCCTCTCCATGATGCTTTCATGTTTGTTAAATATGCCTATAAAAAGGCACAGCTCATCTTTGCATTTTCTCTATTTCCTTTGCCAGTCATATATGGCATGAATTTGAGACTGATGAACAACTTCCAACTGATGGTTAAACAAGGGTTTTGTAAGCTACTTCTATACTTGATTTTTTAATTAAAGAAATGGTTGTAGCACTGTCATAAGTTGCAATATGAAGTCTCTAGCACGTCAGTTGTGAAGTGGTTTACAACTTTATCTTTAATGAAAGAAATGATTGGAATACAGTTGAAATTTGCATTAGGAAGTCTCCTATGTAACTTATGATGGTATTACAACCATTTCTTTCATTAAAGATGAAATTTTGGACCTGTGGCAGGCTTGAGATTGGTAAATATATGTCTGCTTTATTCCTGTGTAGACAAATTATGTTATACCTCATCCTACAAATTTATCATGTGAGGATATCTCTTGTAGTACAAGCGTTTTTTAATTGTGATGTTCTGTACCTGTTTTAGATAAATGAGAATTGATCATTTGCAAAATAATTTGTGTGATACACGTGCAGGCATAAGCTGTTGTCAGCACACTGGTTGGCAAATATGAAGCACAAAGATCGATTAGTAGGCACTGGATCAAGTACACTTATCATTAGAGAGACCAGAGACACACCTACAAGCAACATTCCACCAATGTCCTCTCAATAGCATGTATTTAGGCCACTGCCGCTGACTGGAGGGTCTCACTCAATCATCCAGTTTAGTGTCTGTCAGTTTACTCGCAGAGCGAGTTTAGTTTGTCACCGGCTATGACAGTAGATAGTGAGCAGATTAGTGACTAACGTGGAACTAGTTTACCTCAACCAGAATTGTTGTTTACTAGCAGTGAGAAGCTAAAATTTGTAATAGCAAGACTACCAATATTGACATTACATCAGTCTGTAAGAGGATTATTACTGATGAGCTTGTACCACAAAAAATGGACTGTATTCAACTTAAGTAAATGTTTCCAGCTCATGTAAATAAAGAACCATATCAATCCACGTGTGCGTTTGTGTTGTAGAAAGAGGATACCGGCCACCCATAACAACATTCCCTCCCTTGCTTCCTTGCAGTACAAGTCCCTACAATACACATCTAGTGACTGAATGAACTTGTTTTGTAACAGAACAATATTTCCAGCTCTGTTGTGAAACTGACTGTCCTATACTATTTAGTAGTATGAAAAATTTGCAGTCAGCATGATGTAGAGTTTCAGGTTAGAACCTCTGCATATACTCCACAAGTCACTGTACAATGCATGGTGGATGGTACATTCTACCAATATTATCAGTTTCCTATTTTATTCAGTTCACATATTGAGTAAGGGAAAAATGACACCCAAATTTCTCTTATCTTATTATTTTAGTTCGTATGCAAGACATACATACATACATTGGTGGCAGAATAATGTTTGCACAGGCTATTTTGGATGCAAGTTCTGTTAATGTGCCCAACAGTTTTTGCTACAGCTACATCAGTTTTCTTCCAAGGATTTCTATTTAGGTTCACCAAGCATTCCTGTTACATTTACCTTAGTAGAAAGAAGTGGCTTTCATAGCAGTTTCAGAAACTACTGGATAATTTTTACATGTTGATGTGAATGTTTGTAAAGTAAAGTAAGTGACCACATTGTTAGTTTCTTATCTCCAGTAAGCAATGATAACATCAGAGGTAAATTATTCTTCTAATTGTGAATTGTGTTTTATTCATCTCATGATGTACATTTGCAATCCATTTGGTTTGCGTACAGGAGACATGTCAAAAATTTGTAATTCTGTTACAATAATTCTTACATTAATAAATAATAGCACTACAATAAATAACAACACTATAAGCATATTTCTTGGAATGTGTAACACATTGTATCCAGCTAAAATTTTCAGTTTGTCCTGCATGAATTTATCCACTGAGTAATAACACTCCAATGTCAGTACCTCATATAGCTTTCTTTTAAGTGAAACTAAATTCATCTGCATCAACTTTTTTCCCTTTTAATTTATTACAAAGTTTCATTCCCATGTATTGGGGTCCTTGCGCATACAGTCTGAGGTGGTGGGTGGGGAACATAAAATTATCTGTGTTTCTAGTATCATGTGAATGGACAAAATGGTTTCCCTCAAATAATTCATGTCAGTTGTACAAAAATATAATAATCTAATGTATTTATAAGGATGGCAGAGTTAATATTTTAAGTTTTCTAAATAATGGTCGACATGGTTCTTTGTGATTTGCAGTGCACATATTTCGAGTTACTTTTTTATGTATTTTTAGTATCTTCACTATGTTTGTCAAGTTACTCTGAAAAACAATACTGTACCCAATAATGTATTCGAAGTAGCTTCTATATGCTACTTTTTGTGTGTCCATGTCTGTTGCAGTTGGCAACGCTGCTCAGTTTGTGTGCCTGCCAGTTCAAATTTTTATCTACATTTAAACCTAAGAATTTGAGTGAGTCAACTTCTTCTATGTTTTGGTTGTTGTGTACAATCTTAATCTGCTCACATTTTGACTGTTCGGTTTTGAACTACATCACGTGAGTTGTAAATATGTTTAGATTCAACCCATTTAGCTGAAACCAAGTTTCTAAGGTACTGAGGGTACTGATCACAGATCTGGGAATTTTTTATGAGTCCTGATCTTCAACTAAGACTGAAGTATCATCTGTGAGCAGAACTAATGGGGAGCTGACGTTTAATGGCAAGTCATTAACATAGAAGAGAAATAGGACTGGGCCTGATATGGAGCCTTGCAGAACTCCCTGAGGGGGTGGTTTTTTTTTTTTGCCCCCCCCCCCCCCCCAGTCAGAGAAATAATATGCACCATTTGAAGAGATGCTAACTCTTTGCTTTCTATTGGATAAGTAGGATTTAAGCCATTGTAGGGCACTGCTGCTAAAGCCATACTTTTAAAGTTTGTAAACAAGCAATGCATGGTTTACAGAGTCAGAGGTCACAGAAAATTCCTGCCACCTTATTTCTCTTGTCTAATGATGTACTTATTTTCTCAGTGAAACTGTTTACTGCATGTATGGTGTTTTTCCACTGCTGAAAACCAAATTGATTGTGTAGAATAACAGAATATTTTGCAATGAAGTTTTGGATTTGTGCAACAGCAATTTTTTCAAATATTTTAGATAGGACTGGGAGAATCGAGATAAGACGATAATTTCCCATGATCTCTCTTGATCCCTGCTTGAAGAGTGGTTTGACTTCAGCATATTTCAGGATCTCTGGGAAACAGCCCTCTTAAAAACATTGATTTATAATTTGAGCTAGTGGGTTTGCAATTCTGTTGTGTACAACTTTAATAACTTTGGTGGGTATTCCATCCCAACCTGCCTATTTTTTGTTTCTTGATGCTAGAGAAGCATTTTCTACATCCTCCACAGAAACTTTTAAGTTTTGTAAAGTTTTCAGAGTTTTTACTTAGGCCAAAGGGATTTACTTTTTTGTGATAATATTCTACATCTACATTAGACTTTGCTACATTTATACAGAATCCATTAAAGTACTCTGATATCTGAGTTGTATTTACAATAATATTTCCTTCAATGTCAATTTTTGAACCTAACTCTGATTTAATGACTGACCACACAGCCTTTGTATTATTTTTATGATTTAAAATTAGTCTGTCATTTGCCAGTTTTTTGCTGCCCCGACATCTCTTATAAATATGGTTTTATAGAGTCTAACATATTTAATGAAATCAGTATGTTTATTATATTTTAGTTCTCTGTGCAGTTGCCTTTTCCTTACAATGGAAATTTTTATGCACTGGGTAATCTACTTTACTTTATTTGTTATTTTATTGCTGTAAAGTATAGGTGGAAATGTTTCATTAAAGGCACCAGGAAAACCATGTAGGAATTTCTTAAAGTTCTCATCACTTGAGTTACAATGATCAAAAGGCCATGTTGTCTCTTTTAGCTTCTCACTAAATGTTAGCAAGTTTTCTTTCCTAAAGTTCCAGCTTGTATGGGTTCTAATATGTGAAATGTTCCTGTCTGTCTGTGGCAGCACGATGAACAATGCACAATGATCTGAAATACCTAGATCTAGACAAAATTTATACACATCTTCATATACATAATTAATTAGAACATTGTCAATATATGTTGCTGATTGCCCATTGTCTCTGGTAGATTAAAAAAAATTAAATTTGAAACCATATTTCTTTACTAAGTCAGTGAATCTTGAAGCATGGCTATTATCACATGTGATATCAATATTAAAATCATCAGCTATTACAATTTTTTTCTTTTTTTCTCTACAAGGGTCTTCTACCATAATATGAAGCTTAGATAAGAATAGTTCTGCTGTTAACGTCCCTGGAATTCTGTATATTGAGATTATTATAACATTTGCTAGTGATTCTACTATTTCTACACAACAGCTCTCAAACACACATTCTTCATTTAAATAATTAAAACAGTTTCTGGTCTCATAGTTTATATCACTATGTAGAAGTGTACATGAGCCTCCACGTGACGTGTTTCTCCTGCAAAAGCTACTTGTTAATCTGAAGTTCCCTATTTTGTTTAGAATTTTAATTGTGTCCTCAGTAAACCAGTGCTCATTTAAACAAATAACTCTAATATTTGCACATTCTGTCAGAATGATTTCCAATTAATCTATTTTGGAGCTTTTATTGATTGAAGCATCAGGGTTTAAACCATTTATCTTCCAGTGGATAACATACCTACTTTGACTATTAGTTATGGGCTTTAGCACATTTCTTGCCACATAATGGTTAGGTTTTATCTTTCTTAATGCTACGTAAGTTTTTCACACCCATCACTACATATCAGTTTCCCTTATTTTTTATGACCTGTCAAGTATCTAGGAACATCTTACTGAATATTTTTGAGCCCAACCTATTCAGATGTAGACCATCTTTGGCAAGACACTTTGCCCTTAGAAATTTGTTGGGGTCAATGAAAATGACTCCTAGTTTATTGCAATGTTCCTTAGTATTGCCGTTTATTCTCTGCACATAGCTGTCACTCACCAATCTCCTGTACACAATGCCACTTATTATTACTCTGAAATACGAGTAGAGTCTTCTGGCCATGTGAGCTATAGAAATGTGAACAATGGACTGTTTGCTAATACATTCAGGGCATCAGGACAGAAATGAGGGAGGTCATAAATTCCACTGATGTCAATTTTACATTTGACAATCCTTCATACAGATGTGTAATACAAAGCCATTTCATTGTTCACATTTCAAATGAAATATCAAATGCTTCCTGCTAGTGAATCACTTAAAAAATCTGAGGTAAGAGGGAAACCATCTTCCCTTGTTCGATATTCAGTAAAGCAAGTTTTCTTGTGAATAATCATAAATTCCTTAGGCCTAGTTCCTCAGGAAGTATGTATTATTTAAATAAATTCCAGAGAAAATTATTAGCTATCATTATTATACTGGAATCCTATCATGAAGGAAAATTCCTATAAATGTAATCAAGTATGTGGCTACTGGAAAACATTTGAATATTTTACGTGCCACCTTCAACAGTAAAAATCATGATTACTTTTCACTTTCTGACAATAATTCTGGAACTGAAAATGAATACTTACACATCCATTGCATAATGTCGTAGTTTCCTCCAATCAATTCCTGGCTTTGTACGGACTGTTGTCACACAGTTAAGAGGGGTTTCTCCCTCATGTGGAAACAATTCAAGACCAAGCTTATGAACACCTACACGAACTCTCTCAGCAGTTTCATGATGCCTCTTCCATCGGTTTTCCAGCCCTTCTTCTACAATTTCAGCTAGAGCTTCACGCAGTGCAAAAAGAAGATTCATAGACAAAGTATAGTGATACCTGAAACAAAAACAAGAGTAAATATTTACCAAGTATGCACAGCAAAAGAGTGTACTAAATTAAATTTCAGAAAGGAACATGCAAAATATCAGGTTTCCAAGTACTTAATCTGCCTGAGATCAAATGTCTTATTTCATATTATATGTACCTCTCTTAACAGTCCCAGATCATCAAAATATCTATCTCTCTTAAATCTTTAACTAAAAGCTGATACAGCCCCTGATAATCATATATTCTGATACACATCAAATTATAAACATGCACGCAAAGAAAAGCAGTTCTGACATTGCATTTGTTTATACTGTAACGTTAGAAGCAAATACTTAAAATACAATGTATATTGCCACAAAGTGTATTAATATTGTCATTATAAACTGACTTATATAAATCAAGAAAGACTTACAAAAATACAACTCAGATGACTTCACTTTGTGTAGAATGTGATAAAAATTGGATAAAATATGGCAAAAATAAAACATGGTTTCGAAAAGAGACTTTATTTTAAAATGAAAAATTAATGTATTAGTTTTAAATAGCTCAAGTAATGTGATTACTCTGTAGTGAGGTTTGCTGTTAATGATGGTGACTATGGCCTCCATACAGGTGAATGCCCTTTTTCTAACTGATCTGTTCTTGTAACAACAAGAGAGACTGGCAGAGAACAGCCTCCTGAAAGTATCAAAGAGGTGGTAGGCTGTGTTTCACCTCAGCAGAATAAGCAGGCTGCTTTGTGTCCTGAATTTTTGCAGTTAAAGATGTTCACTGGTGAGAGAAGTACATTTTATTTATGTAGCTTTTCTTTATAAGATTCAATCATCACTAATTACACTAGTGTAAGCATCTGTGCACACATTAAGAATGTCACCTCTACAGATTTATGAAACATTCCCCAAGGAGAAGGCATAGTGATCTATGGTTGCACATCACACACAGATACATGGATATTTCTTTGAGTCTGTACTTCTTAATAAATCAATTCATATCTGCTGTCACTTTGCAAGTTAAACTATGATGCCACCATTCATATTGAGCACAGTACACATTTTGTCTGTCACTGTAAATAGTCCCTCCTATGTTGAGTAATTTGGGTTACACATGTGGCTGGTTATTTTATTTTTCACCACTTCTATGAAACCATCTTTACCCTCAACTTGTTAATATCTCTCTTCTTGTGGTTGTGCAAAGGAAAGTAAGTGGGGGGAAAGGTGTATTTGTACTCCTTTTATTGTAGTATCTTAGCCGCATAATCACTTTAAAATTGCTGTGGTATTTTCCTCAACATAGTTACTATGGTAAACTCACAAGTTTTGAACATAAATTATGGGAAATACCAAGCAGAACTTACTGTGCAGGGTATGTTTTATGGGAACAGAATTTTTGGCAGGCAGCAGCTCATTATTTAACAAGCAGGATTTTTTATATTTGATGGAAGGCTTTACATCTGTAAGGCCATGGACTAAAGCTATTATAGGCAAAGTAACTTTCTCCATTTACAATGTATTATTAGAAACTGGAGAAAGTGCCCACAATTTAGATTTTAAGTAATTATTTTCATGTTGTGGAACAAGTCCTATAATCATTTATTCTAATAGAAAGAGAGAGAGAGAGAGAGAGAGAGAGAGAGAGAGAGAGCAGGGGGAATTTGTCACTTGTGCTGAAAACTTTACATGGAAAATAAGGATTTCATCAACAGTTCTCATAGTTCTAACACTATTGTATTAAACTGTCATTCTGAAATAACTGTCAACAGGGTGTTATGTAGTGTACAGACATGAAATACACTCCTGGAAATGGAAAAAAGAACACATTGACACCGGTGTGTCAGACCCACCATACTTGCTCCGGACACTGTGAGAGGGCTGTACAAGCAATGATCACACGCACGGCACAGCGGACACACCAGGAACCGCGGTGTTGGCCGTCGAATGGCGCTAGCTGTGCAGCATTTGTGCACCGCCGGTGTCAGTGTCAGCCAGTTTGCCGTGACATACGGAGCTCCATCGCAGTCTTTAACACTGGTAGCATGCCGCGACAGCGTGGACGTGAACCGAATGTGCAGTTGCCGGACTTTGAGTGAGGGTGTATAGTGGGCATGCGGGAGGCCGGGTGGACGTACCGCCGAATTGCTCAACACGTGGGGTGTGAGGTCTCCACAGTACATCGATGTTGTCGCCAGTGGTCGGCGGAAGGTGCACGTGCCCGTCGACCAGGGACCGGACCGCAGCGACGCACGGATGCACGCCAAGACCGTAGGATCCTACGCAGTGCCGTAGGGGACCGCACCGCCACTTCCCAGCAAATTAGGGACACTGTTGCTCCTGGGGTATCGGCGAGGACCATTCGCAACCGTCTCCATGAAGCTGGGCTACGGTCCCGCACACCGTTAGGCCGTCTTCTGCTCACGCCCCAACATCGTGCAGCCCGCCTCCAGTGGTGTCGCGACAGGCGTGAATGAAGGGACGAATGGAGACGTGTCGTCTTCAGCGATGAGAGTCGCTTCTGCCTTGGTGCCAATGATGGTCGTATGCGTGTTTGGCGCCGTGCAGGTGAGCGCCACAATCAGGACTGCATACGACCAAGGCACACAGGACCAACACCCGGCATCATGTTGTGGGGAGCGATCTCCTACACTGGCCGTACACCACTGGTGATCGTCGAGGGGACACTGAATAGTGCACGGTACATCCAAACCGTCATCGAACCCATCGTTCTACCATTCCTAGACCGGCAAGGGAACTTGCTGTTCCAACAGGACAATGCACGTCCGCATGTATCCCGTGCCACCCAACGTGCTCTAGAAGGTGTAAGTCAACTACCCTGGCCAGCAAGATCTCCGGATCTGTCCCCCATTGAGCATGTTTGGGACTGGATGAAGCGTCGTCTCACGCGGTCTGCACGTCCAGCACGAATGCTGGTCCAACTGAGGCGCCAGGTGGAAATGGCATGGCAAGCCGTTCCACAGGACTACATCCAGCATCTCTACGATCGTCTCCATGGGAGAATAGCAGCCTGCATTGCTGCGAAAGGTGGATATACACTGTACTAGTGCCGACATTGTGCATGCTCTGTTGCCTGTGTCTATGTGCCTGTGGTTCTGTCAGTGTGATCATGTGATGTATCTGACCCCAGGAATGTGTCAATAAAGTTTCCCCTTCCTGGGACAATGAATTCACGGTGTTCTTATTTCAATTTCCAGGAGTGTAATTGCATTTCATTATTCAAAACATTCATGACTGAAATCTTAATGAGTTGGAATAAGATGGAACTAATTTTTTTTTAAATTAAAGCACATACCCTCTGGGAACTTCAGGTCCCAAGCTCTTCCAGTTCTTAGCAAACTCCAAAGCATCCATATAGAAACTCTGGACTTTGGTCTTACGATTCATCATCTTCTTTCTGAAATAGAAAAAAACATATTCCTTTATGAGTACTCATATAGATCGCCACAGTTAGGTTTGTTTGAGTTATTGTTACAGTACACATTTAAGCTATTAATGCTGTAGGAAAGCTCTGTTAGAATGTAAATACTCTTGGATTAAAGGAGACCATTCACAAAAAGCAGAAATGTTGAGTCCAAAGTGCTGGTTGGCCGAACAATTCCAGTGCTGTGTTTCAGCAGGTGGATTAAATTGTGGTGGGTGTTTTGTCAGTTGGGCTTGGTAGAGGGAGAGAGAGGTGGGAGGCAGGGAGGGATTGGGTTTGGGTGGCTAATAGCTTGGAGGGAGGCAGCCAATTTGCTAGCTATGAACCAGGGAGGGAGGGGTGGCAGGTACACAGGCATGTGATGCACAGTTCCCAGAACTAGTGGGGAGTGCTACATGCTAAAGATGAAATAGAAAATATGTTTTGGGAGGGAGTGAGAGGTTGGAATAACTGGAAACCATTTGGTGGAGGGTGTGAGGACAGTGGTTTGATGGAAACTGAGGCCAGGATGATTATGGGAGTGGAGGATGTGTTGTAAGGATAACTCTCATCTGCATAGTTTATGGAAGTGGGTTGTGGAGAGAAGGGACCGTATGGCCGAGGTTGTGAAGCAGTCATTGAAATTGAACATGTTGTGCTCTTGTGCTCAGCTGCATGTTGTGCCACTGGGTGGTCAACTTTGTTCTTGACAACAGTTTGGCTGTGGCCATTCATCCTGGTGGAAAGCTGGTTGCCAGTCGCACTGACAAAAAGGCTGTGGAGTGTGTGCAGCAGAGCTGGTATATGACATAGCTGCTTTCACAGCAGGCCAGGTCTCTGATGGGGTAGGATAAGGCTGTGACAGGACTGGATCTTGAGGTGTTGGCTAGGTAGATTGGGCAAGTCTTGCACCTTGGTCTACCACAGGGATGTGATCACTGTGGCAAGGGTCCCCCTCATCACCCAGTATCGATATGGACTATAACAGCTGAACCATATCCTTTGTTAGGGCATTGATTATCTCTCATTGTACCTTGAAATGAGGAAAATCCTATCTAAGATCCTTTCCACCTCCCCAAAGTGGTGTTCCATCACCTACCCAACCTACACAACACCCTAGTCCATTTCTATGCTGCTCCCACAACCAACCCCTTGCCACAGGAATCATATCCCTGTGGTTCACCAAGGTGCAAGACCTGCCAAATCCTCCCACTTAACTCCTCCTTCTCTTGTCCTGTCACAGGCTTATCATGCCCCATTAGAGGCCAGGTCATCTGTGAAAGCAGCCATACCATTAGAGACCAGATTATATGCATTTGCAGGTCGCATATGTATCAGCATATTTGGTTCCTTTTCAGTGTTATCGTATATTTTAACTAAAAACTAATAATGATGCATATTTTCTCTCTATGTTTAGAATATTTTAAAAATCTAGCTCAATCTCATTTTGATGTCTCACAGAGTGACTGCGACCTACAACTGCATGCGATTGCCAACTGAGAGGCTACTGGCTAACGATCTCATTACTGAACAGGAACAGGCAGGCAGAGTCAATGCATCTGGTACCTGTGCCTATGCGTCTGGTGCTTGTGCCTCCAGTTGATCCCCTCCCCTGTCATACTGCACACCTTGGCCACAATTCAAGTAAATTACACAAGTTGTTAGTCACATGTACATTGCTTCAGTTTAGTTTTCTTCTTATTTATATGAAGTTTAACATATTTACGTGTAGTGTGTAATGTGTTGTGCACCATCCTGCCTGAAAAAAGAAATGTCATTTTGTGGCTAGCTGACCATCCTGGAACATTAACATATGACGAAAATGTTTGATATTGTTGAGTTAGTGAGAAAAATGTTTTGCTTAAAAAAAGTTTCAAGTAGACCAGCTTGCCAAGACAAGTCTTCATGTCACAGGAATGCAGAAGAAAGGTCCATGACAACAACTTCTGACAGTAGCAAGTAGCAGTAGCAGGAATTTAACCTCCAAAGGTAACAAAAAAAATTGCTTTAATGTGGATCTGTGTGAAGCATTCATTGCAGGCAATATTCCTCTTCACAAACGTACAGACCATATCCTCAAAGGTTTCATGCATGAATATTGCTTAAATCAAAGCATACCAGATGAATCAACATTGCATAAATATTACATACCGGCAATTTGACTACAGGTTCTGGAAGAAATATACAATGAACTCAAGGCAACATTATTTGCATTTCAATTGACAAAACTACTGACGCTTGTGGCCGTTACATTGCAAATTTAATTGTTTATGCATTAAAACAACAGCCTTCCTCCTGCTATTTAGTGGCCTCCAAAGAACTTAAAAAGGCAAATCACCAGATTTGTGAATGTGGGCATTAGAAAAATATTTCCAGAATCTTCTCCAGATGAAAGTGTATTTGTGTTTCTCTCAGATGCTGCTCCCTATATGATCAAAGCGGGAAAAGCCTTCAAAGTATTTTATCCTAATTAGATTCATGTGATGTGTTTTGCCCCTGCAGTAAATCACCTTGCTGAAGAAGCACAATGCACATTTCAGAATGCAAAAAAAAAAAAACTGGTTTTATTTTAAGGCACCTTCTCACATCAAGACCTACAATGGAAAACCACGAAATGTGCCTTTACCTCCTGAACCAGTGGTAACTCATTGGGGTTCATCGATTGAAGCTGAGTTGTTTTACAATGAACATTTCAATGGCATCAAAGGAATAGTAAAAGACTTTGATAGTGCAGAAGCTTTGGTAATATGCCAGTTTGAGGAAGCATTTAATGATTCCAATGTAAAAAAACATAGCTGTGATTATCACTCATTTTTCCCATATACATGTGAGCATTAAAAGGCTTGAAACTCAAGGTTTGGTGCTGAATGAATCTGTTCAGTTAATGAACAAAATATGTCTAGTGAACTCCTCACTGCCAGAGGTATTCCAAGGAAAAAAAAATTTTTTTAAAAAAAGAAAAAAAATTGACAACATTTTGAACAACCCCAGCTTGGAGCTCTTGTCCCAAATGGATAGTTTTATTAATGAGATGTGTGAACTTCTACCAGAAAAGTATGATCCTTTTCTGCTTGAAAAAATATTTTGAGTGATCGAAGACACAGTCTTACTACCGAACACTTAGAGCAGTACCTGACTGTTATTTTACAATAGTAGCAAAATGTAAAATAATTTGTAAATGATATTCAGTTGGTAATATTCATTAAACATTAACATTGTTCAAAAAATTCCTGATTGTATGTTGCTTTTGAAATAAAATATTATGGCGTTCTCATGCATGCCCCTCTGCATGTGATATGTCTCAGAGCTGGACCTGTGTACCGGTATATTGATTGTTTCACAGCCACTAACTTGCATCACATTCACTTGTTACTGAAAACAATAGCAAAGAAAGAACAGTATTTGAAACGCATTGTGCATATTCATTTTGCAATTTTTTAAAAACTGAACTCAAAAAGGACTGTGCCTAACCCCTATCACGAAGTATACAGGTATACAACTATATCTGAAACACAGCGTGCATCTTCTTTTTGCAATCTTTTAAAAACTATTCACAAAAAGGATCTTGCCTAACCTCTGCCACAAATTATACAGATAATATAGATCATGAGATCAGCATTCTAAATGTCCCATTTTTTTTTTTTTTTTTTTGTTTGGCCACTGTTCTTCCACAAAATCGATATGCACAGGTCCAGCATTGAGAGATATCACATGCAGTAACTACTGTGCTTTTTATTACTTTTTCCTGATTGTATTGACAGTTTTTATGGATATTTTAAGCATTTTTCACACATATTTGCATGCATATTTTGAGCTTTTTATCTTGCATGTAATCTGGTCTGTACATAACATATACTAAATATACTGTGGACATTGCACAGCCTTTTATGTTGGTATGACTACCAACCAGCTGCCCACCAGGATGAATGGACACCACCAAACTGTAACCATGAACAAAGTCGACCACTTGGTGGCACAGGATGCAGCTGAGCACAGCATGTTCAGTTTCAAAGGCTGCTTCCAATTCCAGGCTATCTGGAACCTTCCCTTCATCACCAGCTTCTTTGAACTGTGCAGATGGGAGTTATCCTTACAATACAACTTCTCCTTCCATAATCATCTTGGCCTCAATCTCCAGTAACTCACTGTCCCCACACCTTCTACACACCAGTTTTCCATTCCACCATCCTGTCACCCCCTCTTAATTCATGTTGCATGTCATCTTCTGTGCAGCCTGCTCCCACCACCTCCGATAACCATGCATCAAATGCCTAGTCCATATACCTGCCACCCTTCCCTCTTGCATTCCTAGCCGGCAAACTGGCTGCCTCCCTCCAAGCTGTTAGCCACCCACCCCCAATCCCTCTCCATGCCTCCCACCTTTCTCACCCTCTAACCACCCCACCCTACAGTACCCTCACCACAACCCAATGTGCTTGCTGCATACACTACTGGCATTAGATTAGTAAATGCGAGTCACCAGATAATGTGAAATATAGTAGTTACGCTGTCATCAGTGCTATGCATTCTCTATAGAAGGAATTATCAATAAATTCTCAATGAGACTAACAAGTCACCACTATACAGATTACACATAAAATGGACCATCCTTTGTTTGAATACATAACACAATGTAATTCTTGGGACTTTGACACTTCTATACTTTTGCTGACTGAAGCTCTTGAGAACTCTTTTGTGCTCGACATACCACATGTTGTCACAATCTAACACCTGCCTTCTTCATGCATTCATCCAAATTTTAGTATGATTGATTCATACATTTTGTTCAGCAACCTCGTAATGAATGAAAATGCTCAGGCATGTAGAACAAGCTGCTTTATGTATAACTGCAGACTTACAGCTAAGATGAATTTGTCTCTCTTACATACTTTTTGATAAAGATACTTTCAAGTTTATTTCTTCCTTCATACTTTTTCTCTCTTTCCTTTCCTCTGTAAGACATATATCAGTGCTTTCAATTAACAATTAAGTTGTCACTTCACAAAAATGGAGCTGTCTGTCTGCTCATGTGTGTAATATTGTCCCCATTTCTGACCAATTAAAACAACATTTTTTTCTGGTGTATATGTCCCTTCATCACTTGATGCTCATCCATGAAAATAGTAGCAACCCATTATTTCCTGAATTACTTTATTAAATAATCTTCTCCTTTTTCCTGGCCTTATCCCATGTCTTCTCACGGTCAGCCTGTTAATCTCACTTTGGCAATATTAATCTTAGAGGGTGGCCTGTCACCACCTGTGAAACATGTAAAAGAGGGCAGCTGTGGGTACCAGCCTGGTATTGATCTAGTTGGATCTGGGAAACTGACTAAAAACCACATATAGGCTGGCTGGCACACCAATCCTCACTATTAACTTGCCAGGTGGATTTGATGTGGGGCTAGTGTGCTTCCTGAATTCAGGAAGCAGTGTGTTAATACCCACAACTATTCATGCTGATCTACTTAACTAAATAATAATAATAATACTAATAATAATAATAATGATGATGATAAGTGGTCCTGTGTCTACAATTAGATCTATACTACACAAACCACCTTAAGGTACAAGGCAAAGAATACCCTTGATGCTGCTATGATAAACCTCCTTTCCTATAACGTTTGTGAATAGTTCATGGTAAGAGGTGGCGGTAACACTCCATATGAATTTGAGTTCCTCTGATTGTCCCATCATAGTCATTTTTGTGAAATGTATTTGGGAAGAAAGAATATGTTGCCTGGATATTTTCCAAATTTTAACAGCACAGCTCTCTATGATTGACAATGCTTGTCTAGTGACATCTGGATGATCATTTCTGTGATGCTCTAGTGCTTTCTAAGAAAATGTATAGAGAAACATAATACTCTTCATTGGATCATCTCTAATTTTTCTATTGATGTTACATGTTAAAATCTCAGACTAATGAACACTACTCAAGGGTCAGTTGGATAAGGATTTTTCTAAGCTATCTCTTTTGTAGGCATATTGTTTCCTTTGGATTTTTCCAGTGAATCTCAGTCTGAAGTCAGCTTTTCCTCCAACAACTTTTATGCAGTTGTTTCACTTTAGGCCACTCTGGGTTCATCCTACTAGATATTTTACATTTGTTGCTATTTCGAATGTTTTGTTATCAATTGTGTAGTGAAAAAAATAAAGAGTTTGTCTGAGTATTTGTGCAAAATGCATTACATTTACCTATCATGAGCTACAGTTACACAGTCAGTTTCTGTATCAAGTGCCAGTCTTCTGCTGATCTTCCTATTCTGTTATAATTTTCTGGCATTTTGACTTTTCTATAAACAGCAGCAGCACCTGAAGCAGCTTCACAGATGTTACCCAGCAAATTATGTGTATGTTTTGTGAACAGTAATACTCTTTCCTTGAAGTACACCCAAAATTACTTTTATGTGTAATGATTTTGTTCACTTAGGATTGATATATTGAGTTCTATCTATCAGTATGTCTTGAATCCAGTCATGAAGTTGATATGATGTTCTGTAAGCTTGTAATTTGTTCACTAGGTGAAAGTGGATAATTGTCTAAAATGCCTTCTGAAAGCCAAGGAAAATTGAACAACCTGAGCACTGGTATCTATTGACTTCTGAATCTCATGGATGAACATAATTAGCTGAGTTTCATAATGCTGCTGTTTGAAGAACCCATGTTTACTTCTACAGAAGATATTTTTGGTCTCCATAAAAATCATAATGTGGGAGCATAAAACCTCTTTCACAGTGCTACAACTGATTGATTTCTTTGTTATTAACTTACTCTTGTACATATATGTGCAATGTCTCTTCTTGAAAGGAGGAGTATACTGAGTCTTAGACCAATCACTTGGAACAATTTTTTCTCCAGTAGTGTTTGAAAACTGCTGTAAGGAGTGGAGCATTTTTTTTAATAATCTGCATAATATTCTATAGGTTTGCAACAGGTTCAGTGACCTTATTCTGCTGAGTGACTAGTTGATTTTCTATTTCATGATCACTTTTCAATATATATAATTTCAGCATTTGTGCAAGGATTGAAAGGAGGGATTGTATTATGATCTTCACAGTGAAATAACTGTGGAAGATGGCATTCAGAGCCCACCTCTATTCCACCCTCCATTTTGGTGCATGGCCACTGAGTAACTGTATAAATAACTTTGATCAATTTACTGAACTTATGGTAAGGTCAAAACTTCTTAGAACTTTTTGTCACACTGACTGGCAGAATTTGATTTTCAGATCCTTTGAATGTTTTTCACACTGTTATTCTTACATTAATTTTGATTTTCATAGCTACCAGGAGATCTGAGGTGTTACTGTAATGAGTTAAGTTTCTAACTAACTGTCAAGGAAAGTAAAGGGAAGTGCATTGCCATAAAAATACCTGTGCATGGAAGTTGTTCAGTTTATGTAAGTTTCCCAGTCTATAGCTGGCTAGCTTTTCCAACTCCTTAGGCAGGTGACCTATAAAAGCATCAGTCTACCATGTTTCAGCAAGCTTTGAGACTTACCTTAGCCTTGGTTGTTTCTCATTCAGAGCCTGCTGTAACTTCACTAGATAATAGACTTTCTTTATGGCAATAAGTGCACCACCGCCATTGGTATTAGCCTATCCCATCACTGATGTTTTGTGCTCCAATTGTAATCCTGAGATTTCACTATTGCCCATTTCTGGTTCCAACCAGCATTCTATTCCTGTGACTATATGAGCATTACAGTTAGTATTGAGAATATTTCTGGGACTCTACCATGGATTATCCCACAGTTAATTAACATTTCCTCTTTTGATTTTCTGTGAATAATGCTCTTCTCTGTGATTAATGTGCTTTCTGAATACTGTGCTTAATTCAGCACTGAGCTCCTGTAATCACATGTTCATGCCACACATACTCTGCTAGTTGAGTAGCTCCTGTGACTAGTGCACCCTTGACCTATGGAAGATCAAGAAATCCAATCAAAGATAATTGCAAACTCATCTGAGGATTTCGTTTCAGCTCTCAACGTTACAAACAAGAGCACCACAGCTGTTTCAGAGTATGAAGCTTCAAATTACAAGTTAGCTATCTTCATCAGTTCAGCCAGTTATGTACTGGAAATGAAGAAGGCTTTTGGACACAGGCAGCAGATGTTGTAATGCCTAGTGCACATTAGTCTCCCTTTTCAAACTGCCAGCTATTTCCCTCAGTGGCACCATCACTTGCTTAATGATCAACTTTCTGAACTTCTCCAGACTTTGTGTGAAGGTGGTCGAAGGTACAGGAAGGTGGTCAGAAGTCCAGACAAATGAGGAATCCTTTCCTGGCTCAGATGTGCTTTCAACAATGGACAGAACTTTGTATCTATTGGTGAAGTGTAAGGTGACAGCTGTGGAGCCAATACTTACTTTCATCTTTTGTTCAGAGATTCATAGCTCCCACTCAGTGTTTGCAGTGTCCCAGTGTCCACCAGTTAGGCTTGGGTGAAGACAAAATGTCCAAATCATGCTTATCAAAACACACAGTAGTATGAGAGATCAGAGGCAAAGCCAGATGCACCAAAACTGTCACATTCATAACCATAGGTGCTCCCAGTGCTGCTGCAGTTAATACTACAAAGTTGTTGAGTGTGGCCAATGCAACTTTTAACTGTTTCCTCACGGCAGCCTATCACCTTGTATTCTCACACAACAAGAACAGTTTGTGTACAACTCCACAATGCAAAATTTAAGCTTCCAGACAATGTTTCCTGCACTCATTGTACATGCTTATTTGAAATATACAGGAAAATGAAATACAAAGAAAATTTGGTTTCTACTTACACTGCACGAGGACCAAACGTTATTGGTGCAAGACCAGTTGGTCCTCCAAGTGCCTTCTGTGAGCCAGCAAACGCAACATCGATGTCCCATTTGTCAACAAATATTGGAACTCCACCTACTCCTACTACTGTATCCACAATCAGAAGACAATTGTATCTGCAAAATACATCAATATGGAATTTGAGAAATTAGATTACAAAAACATATGTACTAGTTTGTATTAGTTGTACAAGTAAGTTCCAGATACCTATTATTTATAGCAAATGGCTACACAAAATGTCAATTGAAATTCAAGACATTACACAAAAGAACCTAGAAAGTGAATGAACCAAAAGCTCTGACTTCCTTGGTGAGAAAAGAAACAGTGATACTTCACAGTGTTACTAGCATGGAAAAACAATGTAATGACATTAAAAAGGGTGCAGTACAGGCAGCAGAAAAAACACTAGCACTGAAAAAGCAACCATAGATAACAGGTGATATACTGGAATTCATAAAAAACAACAAAAATGTAAAAATGTTGAAAGTGTACAGCAAAAATGTAGCTTTCTCAGAAATGAAGTTAGCCAGAAACATAGAATAGTTGAAGAAGAATTGACACAAAATCAAAACATGGTAATATAAATTCTGCACATAGACTAATAAAAATCACATTTGGGAGTAAAGAACAAGGGGAATGGTGAAGAGATGAGAAAGGTGACTGGGTAATGGAAGCAGAAATTAGGTAAGTAGACAGAAATGAAACTTGAAGAAGCTTTAGAGAAATTGAGCCAATTGAAAATGATGATGAGGAACTCTTATAGGCATCAGACCAAAGAAATGAGTAAGAGAAACTAGGGGAGTTGTATGAGATTATGAAAATAATTTAATTTTTTACTTTCTATGCAAGCAAGAATTGGTACATATGAAAGTTTCTGCACAATTGGCCTACAAAGGTCTCAAAAAATATATAAGTTAATTATTGAAGAATGGAGGGCAAAATTGAAAGTACATTGGGAGAGGATCAGTTCAGTTTTAGCAAAGGTAGGGACGCTGAACGAGCAAATTTAGCATTGTGGCTATTAAATAAAAGGAAGATTTAGAAGAAACATGGGAATATACAGTACCTTCACAGATTTTGTGAAGATTTTCATTAATCTGGATGGAATTTATTTCATTCATATTAACAAAAGCCTTCTAAAAACATTTTGCATTTTTAGGAAGTGGGTGATCAACTACAATGGTAAGTCAGTTATTATCTGCAATTTAGTTATATTTTTGTTTATTTTGGTAGTACTGTCATTTTCCATCGATGACACATGCTTTGTTTATTTGTTGTTAATCTTTGCAATTTTCAAGCTGCTAGGTTAGTTTCATTATTGCTGCCATGCTGTTAATCATGGCTGCTCCACTGTCTAATTGAACCAAAGAAGAGCAACGTTTAGTGATCCATTTTTTGTGGTCGTAAGGCATATCAGGGGCCGAAATTCATTGAAGACTTTCAGTACAGTATGGGAACAGTGTTTTGCCACAATGGACTGTCTATGAATGGATTGAAAAATTCCGAAATGGTCGCACAAGTGTTACGCATGATGAAGGAGCCGGACGACCGTTTACCGCCACAAATGAAGAAACCATTGAGTGTTCACGTGAAATGATTCTCTTGGACAGACGATTAACTATTGACGAAGTGGCACACCATCTGCAAATTAGTCATGGTTCTGCCTACGAAATCATCCACAACAGACTTGAGTTTCATAAAGTTTGTGCAAGATGGGTTCCAAAACAACTCACACAGTTGCATAAACAAATGCACTTGGACATCTGCAAAAAACATTTGGATCACTATGGTAATGAAGGGGACAACTTATTAGACAGGATCATTACTGGTGACAAAATGTGGCTCCATCATTACAAGCTGTAGAATAAATGGCAGAGTATGGAATGGGAACATCCAAATTTGCTGAGCAAGAAAAAGCTCAAGATCCAACCGTCAACAGGAAAACTGATGCTTATGGTTTTTTGGGACACACAAGGTCCAGTACTGGAACATTAAGGGGAAAGGGACACAACAGTAAACAGTGTATGTTACAGTGAGATGCTTACTGCCAGGTTAAAGCCTGCAATTTGAAGCAAATGCTAAGGGTTGCTGTCAAAAGGTGTTGTGTTGTTGCACAACAATGCCTGTCTGCATACTGCTGCCCACACTGCTGAAACACTCCAGAAACTCAAATTGGAAGTATTGGATCATCCTCCATATGGTCTCAATCTTCCCCCTTCTGACTATCACTTGTTTGGTCCACTCAGACAGGCATTAAGAGGCCATCAATTTGCCTCGGATGAAGCAGTGAAAGAAGCTGTGCATTCATGGATTGCAGCTCAACCGAGAACCTTCTTTCATGAGGGCATCAGGAAACTTGTACAATGATCGACCAAGTGTGTTAAAATGCAAGGAGACTATGTTGAAAAATGATGTTAATTTTCTGTTTGATTACAATAAAATTTTATAACTACTTTGCAGATAATAACTGACTTACCCTCGTACAAGGATAGAATAGTGATACATTTTCTTTCTGCATAGCAGACTGGAGTAGTCTGCACAGATGGAATGATGCATGGTGCCAAAACAAGCGAAGATGAAGGGTATGGTTTCTCAGTGTCCCTATTGGTATTTGATTTGCATATTGAAGAGTCAGTGAGGGAAGTAAAGGGTTACCTCGATATAGGTGTTCTTTGTCACAGACAAGAATTTACTGCGACACAGTCTGCTGGTAGTATAGTAAGAGTTTCTGAAAATTGACAGGAATTGAGTGGGGAGCATTATGAAATGAAACATGTGCCACATTATGGGTATAATATGATAATATGTAAAAATTAAACTGAGGTAACAGTGTCTGCTGCAGATGGATTTGTTGGATGGCTGATTGTTGAACTTGGGGAAAGAGACCCTAAAAGAGATTTTTGAATGAAGTCATTACCACCATCTGACTAAATATTTATTATTAATTTATTTTGCTATCATGATTTTTTAACTGTTAAGCCATTTTCAAGTGCAAACATGAAAAAACCAATAAATATGACATATCATTCAGACATGCCCTAAATCAAGGAAAAAACATTAACATAAAAGATGTGTTTCAATACTGCTATCTTGAAAGTTGAATGGACAGAGAAAGAAGATGCAAGAAAAAATGTAGTAGCATGCAGGACTTAAGGAAAAAAGACTTTATGTAAAATGAAACAGCACTTATCACCAAAATTATAAACCCTGAGATCAGAAAAAGATTAATGAAAACTATAAATTGCATATTGCACAATGAATACATTGTAGAAGGTATCAGATTGCGGGCAGTGATTAATAAGGGGATTCACTCATTGTGTTTATGTAAAATAAATATGACTGATCACTCACATTGTTGTGGCCAGGTGCAATGTGATTCACAAGTAACTTCTCTCTCGAAATTTTTAAATGGTCAAAATGAATCCATTGAAGATTGCTTAAAACAGGATTTTCAGAATGCATGAAAATATTCCTCCACATTGAAAAAGTGATAAGTACTTGAAAAAAGAATAAATTCAAAAGAAAGTATTATTTGTAATCATTTCCCTGCTCCTAAAGAAAAGATCCATTCAAAACCTCATGAACCTGTGTTAACATTATTCTCAGCAAATACTAACAACAAGTGCAGGAATCTGTTATCATATAGGCCTACTGAACAACTAAATGTTGTGAATGTGAGGTTTAAGTCTGCCAATGACGAACAAATCAACCTCAAATACGTGAGCTTAACAAGTAACCTACAGTGAAGAATTTTAATGTCAATTCAGTGCCAGATAAAAGCAAAATATGTATATTAGGTGATAGGCATGCCAAAGGAGTAGCCAGTACAACGATAGCTATGCACTCTCGCTACAAAATTACAAGTGTTGGAAATCAGGTTACAGTTACATTCTCAGCAAGTACACCAAGTCCTTTCATCCTTACATGTATTTTTTCATCATTACTAACTTTACAACAGGAGTGGGTATTAAATGTAAAAGGCATGTTTCTATATACATAACTAGGTCTCGATTGGGTCTTAGCATCTATTTCACAATGCCAGGTCTTGTAAGCGATGACATCTCGGTCGGCGAATGATTCGAATCTAGGTAGAGAGGCATTCTCACATCGGACGATAGTGAGAGTAAACCAACCACTTCCAGTACTCCCTGTGGCAACATCGAGACTGAAATTACTTGACATCCGCGGAAAAAAATCGGACCCTTCAATATGACACTTTGTGCACTTCCATTTGTGCCAAGTTTATTCTCCAGGCTTATAATGTGTTTGTAGACAGGCATGCAATGGTGACATTGATTATACACACGTCGATGAGGCATAGTGCTTCAATGCTGTTGCAGATATAGCTCACAGTGGAATGATTCCGCTGGTCTGCATTGGCTGCTTTTATACTGAGCTGTGAGGGCCAGCGCGGGAGTGTTATCCCGTATGCATGCTCTAGTCGTACTAGGAGCACGTGTACCCGCGGCAAGCCGGCCCAGTGGATTGCATCATGCAGGCTCGCAGGTACTCAGTGGCCAATGTGGCACTATGTTTTCAATTTTTTTCCAATTGTTGCATCCTTGAGCCGCCGTTGACCAGATGTATGTCTAGCGAGTGGCGGGTGACACTACAGATCAGACTTTATTAATAATTATAGTACAGGGTTCCATCACCAGTTACAGTTACATTCTCAGCAAGTACACCAAGTCCTTTCATCCATACATGTATTTGTAAAGTTAATAACGATGAAAAAATACATGTATGGATGAAAGGACTTGGTGTACTTGCTAAGAATGTAACTGTAACTGGTGATGTAATCCTGTACTATAATTATTAATAAAGTGTGATATGTAGTGTCAGCTGCCAATTGCTAGATGTACATCTGGTGAACGGGGGCTCAAGGATGCTACAATTGGAAAAAAATCAAAAACATAGTGCCACGTTGGCCGCTGAGTGCCTGAGAGGCTGCATGATGCAATCCGCTTGGGCCGGCTCGCTAGCGGGTATGCATGCTCCTAGTACGACTAGAGCATGTGTACGGGATAATGCTCCCATGCCGTCCCTCTTGGCAAGACTGTGAAAAACTGTGAACAGTTAACAAAGAATTCCTCTGTCTGTGTCATAATAGGTGGGGCAAATGATGTTTATCACAATGAAAGCCATCATGCGACAAGATCACTCGAAGAAACTTTGGAAAAACTCTCACATATAAAAGTTTTCATGCTTAGTGTTCCACATAGGCATGACTTAATATGTAGCTCATGTGTTAACTTAGAAATTAACAAAGTCAACAGGAGAATAAGAAATCTTTGCCGTAGTTTCCAACAGGCTACCTTTATTGATGCATACAGCATGGAGAGAGGTCACTTTAAAAAGCGTCATATGCACAGGAACACACAGGGAAAGGAAGTTATGTGCAAACAAGTTTCAAATGCTATTAACTGCAACACAGTGGAAGGTCATGCTGTAATCCCTCTGCCAGTAAGCTTAATACCAAAAATGAAGGAAATGAATGCATTAGAAGTTTAAGTAGCTAGATGCTCAGATGATTCAGTTTCATCACAAAACAGAGTTAACTCAATGGTTACATGTACTTGAGAAGAAATTGCAATTGAAGAAGAAAAGGCAGCAGTTTCACCCTTTGAACCTACAGCAACACTACTTGAGCACCCACCTACATGCAGTTCATCAAAAATATCATCGTCATCAGAAAGGCCAGCTTCAACAGCAGTAAGACCCCCAGAATCTACAGTAACAGCAATCTTATACCCACCTACAAGCATGTCAATAGCTTCATCATCTTCAAGGGAAATGACATCATCAGCTCAAGGTAAATCAACAAGCAAGTCAACATCTTCATCATCTTCAGTAAAGAAGGCAACATCTACTGAAGAAAAATCAACATCCTCACAGAGAACAGCGGGTAAACGTAAAGTTGTGTGTTGTCCTCATCTGAAGAATTTTTTAACCACAGGCATGAGAAAGAAGAAACCACCAAAATAGGTAACAACCTAAACAACTTCTCCATTTTTTATCAAAACATAAGGGGAATAAGCGACAAACTAGAACAATTAGAAGTTAACATAAATGACAAAAACTTTATGAACAATGCTCAGATCTTATGTTTCTCAGAACACCATATTACAGAAGGAATTGAAATGTTACATATAGACAATAATAGCCTTGCCACCTACTGCTGTAGAGACAGCATGGGAAAAGGTGGAGTAGCTATTTTCATTAAAAATAACTTTTGGGTCTGTAGATGTAAGGAAATATTGCATTGACCAACTGTTTGAAGTTTGTGCAGCAGAATTGACATTAAACAGATCAAAATTAGTAGTGGTTACAGTCTACAGGGCACCAGGAACCAGTCTCACAGTCCTTATGGTGCAGTTAGAATTGTTACTATCAACCTTATTTTTTTTAAAAAATAATGGCATTATCTTACTTGGGGACTTTAATGTCAACTTCACAATCGAATGCAACAACAAAGTAGAGCTCCAGAATTTGCTGATTTCCTACAATCTTACATCAGTGGTTGACTTTCCTACTAGGATCACACCTGACTGTTGATCTCTGGTAGACAATATATTTTTAGATGTAAGTTTATACCAGAACTTCACTGTCACCTCGATCTTAAATGGCATATCAGACCATGATGGACAGCTCCTCACTCTATATGACTTCAGACCTCTCAAGAAAACCGTCCCATTCTGGAAGGCAATGAGACTTATGAACAAAGAGTCCCTGGAAATTTTTAGCTGTAACCTGTAGCATGAAGACTGGAATTCAGTGCACAGAATAGATGATGTTGATACAAAGTTCAACATATTCATAAATGAATTCCTATCCTGCTTTGAAGAAGCTTTTCCTAAAAAGTTTGTTAGGAACAAGATTTCCTCATCCTTAAAGAAGTCATGGATCACAAAGGATATTAGAGTGTCATGTAAATGTAAGAAGGAACTTTATATTGCAACCAGAGGGTCCAGGGTCAGAGAATTAATCAGCCAATATAAAATGTATTGTAAATCCTAAAGAAAGTTATTCAGACATCAAAAGCACTGTATTATGTAAAAGAACTTGATAACTCCAATAATAAAATGAAGACATCTGGCAAATAGTTAGCAAGGAACAGGGAACAATAAAAAAAGGCCTGTAGAAAACTTGAAAATCAAATGTGAAGTGAATCTTCCGCAAAATCCTGAGATCATAGCTGAAATCTTTAATAAACACTTCCTGTCAATGTCTGAGCAAATAGGCTGCAAGGGAGAATGATGCCTTAACCTTTTTGCAAACTGCTGTCCCTAACAATTTCATTCAAGTGCATATTAAGCCTATTACAGTATTATAAAGTGAAAGAACAATTGCCTCCATCAAAACCAAGAACTCCTGTGGAGTAGACAATATTTATAGTAAATTGTTAAAACAGTATTGTACACCTGTAAGCAGTATACTGTGTCATATTTTCAATGCCTCATTGCAACAAGGAATTGTTCCTGATAGACTAAAGTATGCTTTCGTGAAGCCTCTCTTTAAGAAGGGGGAGAAAACTGATTTTACATATTTCAAATATCTCTCCTGACTACGTTTTCAAAGGTACTAGAAAAACTTATGTATTCTACACTATTAGAACACCTACATACATTCAATATTCTTAGCAAACATCAGTTTGGTTTCCAGAAAGGTCTGTCAACTGAACAAGTGATATATGCCTTTATTGATAAGGTTTTGGAATCTCTAAATGAGAAAATGGTAAACCACCAAATACTATTACTAAAGGCAGACCAACTAGGAATAAGTGGTGTAACAAACAACTGGTGTCAATCATACCTGACAGATAGGAAACAGAAAGTAGTCTTAGGTAAGTCAGACAATTTGTGTGGGGGAATAATTTCATGAGAATGGAGTGCCACAGGGCTCTATTCTTGGTCCTTTACTGTTCCTGTTATTTATAAATGATTTATCTTATTCTACCATTATACAGTGTAATTTTATCATCTTTGCAGATGACACAAACATAATGGTTAATGATCATAAATGGGAAATGTTGAAGAGTCTGTTAATATTATTCTTATAGATTTAATGAAATGGTTTCCTTCAAATTGTCTTTCACTAAACCTTAGTAAGACAAATTATATTCAGTCCATCCCAACTGCCAAAACCGAGAAAGAAATGGCTGTTAAATATGCCCCACAGGTCATAGAAAGAGTGGAAGTCATGAAGTTTCTGGGCATGAAGATTGACTGTAGAGTAAAATGGTCCCATCACATTTTAGATCTTTACAAGAGACTCGGCTCTTCAATTTTTGCAATGCGGATCATCTATGACAGGCAAACTTAAGCATTAAAAAAGCAGCATACCATGGTTACTTCCATTCTTTGACGGCATATTGAATTGTTTTCTGGGGAAATCAACCACTTGCAAAGAAAATATTCATTGCTCAGAAGGGTGTTGTAAGAGTGATGTGTGGTGTAGACTCTAGATGTAGTTGCAGAAGTCTATTCTGGAATCGAAATTCTTACAACTGCTTCTCAATATATATATTCACTTATGTGTTTCATAAGTAAAAACACTGATATATACAAATGTGACAATGAATACCATCACTACAACACAAGGAGGAAAGATGATTTCCACAATGAAGATAAAAATTGGAAGGTTATCAGAAGGTTGTACAGTGCTCAGGTATAAAGATATTTAATGCTCTTTCTCCAGAAATCTACATTTAAGGAGCTACTGAGGCAATTTCTTTTAGCCACGTCATTTTACAGTTTGGAAGAGTTTATTAAATGCAGTGAGAAATTGCCTTAAAATAAAATAAGATGTGTTATCATATAAATTGAACATTAAGCTATACAATCTTGTCACACATGTAATTCTATTAGTATTAACTGCTTATACTTAACTCTCTGGGTTATATGACCTTTTCATACTTAATTTACTATGTTTTATACTTTGCAATCTGTAGGTCTATGGTTTTTTATTTCATCATATTATGTTATGGATTGTTGTAGTAGTTATGTAACTTTCTAATCTTTACTTGTAAACATAGTGTATAAGTACTTGTCACTGACAATGTAAAAATTTACACACACTACATCCCTGTGAATTTCTTGCAGTTGGATCCATGGTGTAAGAACTAAATAAAACAAAATAAGCATAGCTTTGTAAGGGTGCATAAAGAAGATAAGTGGGAAGACAGGGATGACACAACTAATAGTCTTCGGAATGTGGTTTTATGAGAGACTATTGATGACCAGGCAGTGATAAATCGTGCCTAACAAATAACATGATATATCAAAGGGAGTGAATGATAGGGCCACATTACAGCATGAATAGTTACTGCAAAATGTACTTATGGGGATGGTGGAAGTTAGAATTACTGTGGCAGAAATAGTTGTAAGTATCTAAAACATATCACTTCTAATGTATGATGCAAAAGTTATGTTAAAATGAAGAGGAACATGAATGGAAAACTGCACTAAAATAACTGTGAGACATAACTGAAACAACAACAACAAAAATGTCAAGTGAAAGTGTATATTGTGCAGTGTATTATGAAAATATTTGCTAAATAGGAACTCAGTAAGAAAAGATTCAAGAAATAAATAAATGGCACAATGTTTTGCTTTATTCATGGCTCAGAAAATTTTAATGAACATCAACAAAATTACAAAAAGGGGCTTAAGAGTCATGTTTATATGCTGAAGTTAGTAGAGGAATGAGTTACAGACTTGTGCAAAAATAAACCAGTTTTATTCATACTCTACTGACAACTAAGAAACTACTTTCCATTGAGAAGTAAGTACATTATGAAGCTATAAGCACACCCCTGCTAATAAATCTACAAAATCTATAACTATAAGACAAAAAAAGATGTTCTGCATATGTCTAAGACTTTCACAAACAATGGACATAAAATTACACCTAATTCTACAAGTTATGCTTTCACTAAGATTCCAATATAGAACTGAAAAATTTAAATAGTATACCACATTTAGATTAAAGTAGAAAATCTTCCCTGTGATATGGTGAATAAGAGCTCTTCACAATAATTTAGGAACTATCACTGTAATGTATTTGTTACTTGTATGTACTGTTGAAAAAAATGTGTTTTAATTTTTTAATTTCAGTTCTTTACAAATTCTTTTACAAGTCTTCAGAAAATTAGGTAGGTACTCATTTCATGATCAAGCAGCTTTGATTCACACAAACTCAAAGAATCTGAGAAATAAATAGATATTTTTGTTTGTAAAATATGGGAAGCGAAATGTAGTTGAATCTGAGAAATACATAGCAATTTTTGTTTCAAAAATATGGGAAGCAAAAGATAGTTGAATAATACAGTCATAATTTAGATGAAAGAACATTAATTAAAACAGTTATAACTGTTTAATTAATGGCCATAATTCTAATTATACAGAATGTGTCAGTGACAGAAATGGAACAAAAATTGGTAGGTGAATATTTCTATGTCTACATGGACACTCTGCAAGACACTGTACAGTGCATAGAATAAGGTCCATTGTACCAGTTTGATTGATTTTACATTGTATTCCATTCATGTATAATGTGGGTGAAAGTTATTGTTTTTTATGCCTCTTTATGTGCCCTAATATCTTTTACCTTATTCTCTAGATCCCTGTGCAAGACATACATTTCAGGACAAAAATATGGAAAGACCACAAGAAATGCATGCTTGCACATAAATTCTGATGCTAACCAAGCCTGGAGGTTGCACTGTTGTATCTTAGCATGAACAACACCTGTGCAATATGCTCAATATGTTAAAATGTCAGTTATGGTCAGAACACTATTCTGTTCAGCTGCAAGGGCATTATGTTGGAGCTAAGTGAATTTGAACCTGCACTAATTCTTGGTGCTCACATGATGGGAGCATTCATAACCAAGGTAACCAACATGTAATGTATTGCGAATACATAGAAAGAAGGATCCTTTATTGTAAGATTATATGATAGCAGAACAAACACTGGTAGCAGTGATTTCTGTAAAATATCTGGGCGTATGCGTACATAATGATTTGAAATGGGATGATCATATAAAATTAATTGTTAGTAAGGCGGGTGCCAGGTTGAGATTCATTGGGAGAGTCCTTAGAAAATGTAGTCCATCAACAAAGGAGGTGGCTTACAAAACACTCGTTTGACCTATTCTTGAGTATTGCTCATCAGTGTGGGATCCATACCAGGTCAGGCTGACAGAGGAGATAGAGAAGATCCAAGAAGAGCGGCGCATTTTGTCACAAGGTTATTTGGTAAGTGTGATAGCTTTATGGAGATGTTTAGCAGACTCAAATGGCAGACTCTGCAAGAGAGGCGCTCTGCATTGCGGTGTAGCTTGCTGTCCAGGTTTTAAGAGGATTCGTTTCTGGATGAGGTATCGAATATATTGCTTCCCCCTACTTATACCTCCAAAGGAGATCATGAATGTAAAATTAGAGAGATTCAAGCATGCACGAAGGCTTTCCCGCAGTCATTCTTCCCGCTAACCATATGCGACTGGAACAGGAAAGGGAGGTAATGACAGTGGCACGTAAAGTGCCTTCCGCCACACACCGTTTGGTGGCTTTTGGAGTATAAATGTAGATGTGGATGTAGATGTATAGTGTTTCAAGAGGGACTTATCAAAGATTTATCCCACATACATGGAAAGCAGAAAATCAGCAACTGCTAAGTTGCAAGAGAGACAAGAGTGTTTGTTGATTGATTGTGACAGACAGTCACTGAAAAGGAAGAGGACTGGACTGAAAATAAGGGGATGACAACTGCAAAAGACACTGCAGAACTGAAACATTTGTGAACCCTGCTAGCACTAAAACAACATGAGGGAGCTCCATAAGCCGGGGATTATAGAGCGAGCTGGAATTTCAAAACCACTCATCAGTGATGCAAATGTCTGTAACAGAAAAACATGGTACCACAACCATAAAACCTGGAGTATGGAGCAATGAAACAAAGTCATTTGGTCAGGTGAGTCATGTTTTACACTGTTTCCAGCTTCTAGCCAAGTTAACATACCAAGAATGAAACATGGTTGAGGTTTGGTGATGGTTTGAGCCCTGACAATTATGTGACAATTTCAGCTGATCAGGCTTATCCTATGGTACTATGTTTGTTCCTCAATGGTGATGTTGTGTTCCAAGATGACAGAACCCTTGTTCACACAGCTCACATCATTCAGGACAGGTTTTGCGCTGAATGTATTGTTGCACCGCCCTTGCCATCACAGTCAATGCACCTCAGTATTATGGTCCCTTTTTGGTGTACTTTGGAGGGAAGGGAGAGTGCTTCAAATACAAGTCTCCTAAAGTCATCCCACAGGATTTTTCAAGAATTATGTCATCATTCTTCCATCGATTCCCAGTTAAGTTCCCCGATCATTTGTGTTGGATTTTCGTATGGGCTAACAAACATGGTATGATCCTAGCAGTTCATCTCTGAGTTTGTTCAATATCTGTCGCCATGCCTACTTCATAAGGACTCCAAAAACAGGAACAATACTCTAGAATTTGTCACACTAAGCCCTTGGCCACACAGGAGTGTTTCTCATGCAGTGGCTGGCACTTGATGTGTATTCCCAGGGCATGTGGCCTGTAGTTGAAGAAGTGTCTTTATGATCTCTCCATTGGGAGATAACCATGAGAAAAAGATTGAATAACAAACGAAAGGATAATGTTCTACAAGTTGCGGCTAATAGTCATGGTGGCTGGAATGCAGTTGTAGGGGAAGAAGCAGAAGAAATAGTTACAGGGGAAAATGGGCTTGGGACAAGGAATGAGAGAGAAGAAACACTAATTGAGTTCTGTAATAAATTTGTGCTAGTAATAGTGAATACCCTGTTCAAGAACCACAAGAAGAGGAGGTATACTTGGAAAAGGCTGGGTGACGTGGGAAGATTTCAATTAGATTATATAAAGTTCAGACAGAGATTCCGAAATCAGATACTGGATAGTAAGGCATACCCAGGAGCAGATACAGACTGAGATCACAATGTAGTAAGGATGAAGAGTGGGCTGAAATTTAAGAGATTAGTCATGAAGAATTACTATGCAAAGAAGTGGGATACAGAAGTACTAAGGAATGACAAGATATGCTTGAAGTTCTCGAAGGCTACAGATACAACAATAAGGAATAGCTCAATAAGGAATAGCTCAATTGGCACCACAATTGAAGAGGAATGGATATCTCTGAAAAGGGCAATCACAAAAGTTGGAAGGGAAAACATAAGTACAAATAAGGTAACTGTGAAGAAACCATGGGTAACAGATGAAATACTTCAGTTGTTCAATAAAAGAAGGAAGTACAAAGATGTTCAGGGAAATTCAGGAGTAAAGAAATGCAAGCCACTGAGTAAAGATATAAATAGGAAATGCAGGGAAGCTAAAGTAAAATGGATGCATGGAAAATGTGAAGAAATTGAAAAAGAAATGAAATGGATATGTGAAAAATGTGAAGAAATCGAAAAAGAAATGACTGATGGAAGGACTGACTCAGCAAAAAGGAAAGTCAAAACAACCGTCAGTGAAATTAAAAGCAAGGGTGATTACATTAATAGTAAAATGGGAATTCTACTGTTAAATGCAGAGGAGAGAGTGGATAGGTGGAAAGAGTACATTGAAGGCTTCTATGAGGGGGAAAACTTGTCTAATGTGATAGAAGAAGAATCAGGAGTCAATTTAGAAGAGATTGGTGATCCAATATTAGAATCAGAATTTAAAGGAGCTTTGGAGAACTTAAGATTGAATAAGGCAGAAGGATAGATAACATTCCATCGGAAATTCTAAAATCGTTGGGGGAAGTGGCAACAAAATGATTATTCACGTTGGTGTGTAGAATGTAAGAGTCTGGCAACATACCACATGACTTAGAAAAAACTATCATCCATACTATTCCCAAGACTGCAAGAACTGCCAAATTTGAGAATTATTGCACAATCAGATTAACAGCTCATGCATCTAAGTTGCTGACGAGAATAATATACAGAAGAATGGAAAAGAAAATTGAGGATGAGTTAGATGACAATCTATTTGACTTTGGGAAAGGTAAATGCACCAGAGAGGAAATTCTGATGTTGCAGTTGATAATGGAAGCAAGACTAAAGAAAAATCAAGACATGTATACAGGATTTATGGATCTGGAAAAAGCATTCACCAATGTAAAATGGTGCAAGATGTTCAGAATTCTGAGAAAAATAGTAATAAGATATAGGGAGAGATGGATAAAATACAATGTGTAAAAGAGCCAAGAGGTAATAGTAAGAGTGGATGAGCAAGAATGAAGTGCTTGGATTAAAAAAGGTGTAAGACAGGGATGTAGTCTTTTGCCCCTATAGTTCAATCTTTGTATTAAAGAAACAATGGTGGAAATAAAAGAAAGGTTCAGGAGTGGGATTAAAGTTTGTGGTGAAAGGATATCAATGATATTATTTTCTGTTGACATTTCCATCCTGAGTGGAAGTGGAGAAGAATTACAGGATGTGCTGAAAGGAATGAACAGTCTGATTAGTACAGAATATGGATTGAGAGTAAATCAAAGAAAGACAAAAGAAATGAAGAGTAGCAGAAATGAGAACAGCAAGAAACTTAACATCACGATTGATGGTCAAGAAGTAGATGAAGTTAAGGGATTCTGCTACCTAGACAGCAAAATAACCAATGATGGATGGAGTAAGGAGGACATCAAAAGCAGACTAGCACCGGCAAAAAGGGCATTCCTGGCCAGGAGAAGTCTATTAATATCAAACATAGACCATAATTTGAGAAAGAAATTTCTGAGAGTGTATGTCTGGAGCACAGCATTGTTTGGTAGTGGGAAAACTGGAACAAAAGAAACTGAAGCATTTGAAATGCCATGCTACAGATGAATGTTGAAAATTAGGTGGACTGATAAGGTAAGAAATGAGGAGGTTCTGCGCACAATCGGAGAGGAAAGGTATATGTGGAAAACACTGATAAGAAGAAGAGACAGGATGATAGGACATTTGTTAAGACACCAGGAAAAGACTTCAATGGTACTAGAGGGAGCAGTAAAGAGCAAAAACTGTAGTGGAAGACAGAGATTGGAATACATCCAACAAATAATTGAGGACATAGGTTGCAAGTGCTACTATGAGATGAAGAGGTTGGCACAGGAAAGGAATTCATGTCAGGCTGCATCAAACCAGCCAGATGACTTAAAAACAAGAGCAGTTAGCCTTTTCACTCCCATACTTTGAGTATACATTTGTGTTGGTCAATAATGTCTAGGATGTTGCAATGCTGTAGGACTTTAAGCTTTGATATCATAGACTAGTTTTGAAGTAATTAAACTATTATATATTGTCACAGAAGGAGCTCAGTAGCACATTTGCTGTAGTGTAGTGGTTATGATACTAGACTGTTGCATGGAGGGTCATGAGTTCAAGACTCACCTGAACTGTAAAATTTTAATTTCTATATTCGCTTCGAGTATATTCTAGAAGTATCCACAAATTGCAAGAATCATTGTACTGGAATGTTCTGTAGCTTTATGTATACCATATGTGTTCTGGCCGAAGGCAGTTCGCTCCATGCTCTTGTATGTGCCAGTGCTGAATAAATCATTGTTAAGTGAAGTTAGTGTTCATCATTAATATACTTACACCTTCTTCTACATGACATTATTCTGGTGGAGATGCTGGGTATTGGAACTTGTGATACCACACATTATCAATGACACAGTGACTTCCATCAGGCCACAACAGAGCTACCGTTTACATGGCAAGAAACCTGAGTTAAAGCTATATTCAACAGATCGCAATCTATCAGAGACAGAGGAAGAAGAGGACATCACGATGATAGCAACTGTGTGCCACCACATGAGACATCCTTCTGGGTTCTCTGGTGACAGTGGCCAAGATCCAACCAAACAAGTGGCTGAAGGTATATGAGCGTATAGCCAAATTTAACAAATGGGATGACACTGTGTGTTTGGCTAATGTATTTTTCTACTTGGAGGGCACTGCCAAGCAATGGTATGAGAATAATGAGGACAAGTTCACAGGCTGGGAAGTATTCCAGGTGGAACTGCACAAGTATTTTGGCGCCACACAATGACAGAAGTGCTAGGCTGAAGATAAATTAAAGTGCAGAGCACAGCGTCCAGGAGAAACAACAGCATCCTACTTTCAAGACCTCTTGGAGCTGTGTAAAATAGTGGATCCTAGTATGAAGGAGGAAGATAAGGTTGCACATTTCATGAAGGGTGTTGCTGAAGACATGTATCAAGCCCTACTCCTGAAGGAGGTTTTGACAGTAGACGACTTCATAAAATGGTGCCAGTATATCGAGAAAATGCATCGAAAAAGAATGACATGCAAGAAGTTTGAATGGCTTTCAAACATCATATCGATGTCTGTGATGGAGGAAGAAAGTGATTTCACAAGTGTTCTTCATCAGATAGTGAGAGAGAAAGTTCAGAAGGCACACCAACACGCCGATCAAGGTCTCTGCCGCTGTTTAGAAGCTCCAGCCGATCACCTAGCCACTGCAACCTGTAAAACTAAATGGTGCAACATTCCTCGGAAGTGAGGCCACCAAAGAGGAATCTCCTCCACCATCAATCACAACAAAAATGATTGGAAACTACGTTGATATCCTCATGGATGGCTGACCAGCTCAAGCTCTTGTGGACTCTGGAGCATCATATTCAGTCATTTCGGAGAAGTACCATCGCCAGTGGCAAAAAACCATATTCGTTGACAGCAAAACATCTCTGCTGAAGAGGGTTAATGGGAAATATGTAAAACCTACAGGAAGGTGTGCCATTTGTGTGGGTATAAATGGCCATACACAGCATTTAGAATTCATCGCCTTACAAGATTGTAGTCATGATGTCATTCTCGGATGGGACTTTTTGAAAGCTTCTCAGGCAATTATAGATTATGGTCACTCAAAGACTATGAAATACGAGATGAGATACTGTGGACAGGAAGATGCGCATTCGAGTATGCTGGATGAAGCTATCATTCCTGCAGTCAGCGCTAGAAAGGTAACTGTCATGTGTCATGCCATACATCAACCCATGGATCATAGTGGAATGTAAGAGAAGCATACCACTGAAGAATAACTTGGTCATCCCAGCCTCTGCCATCTCATTTAAGAATGTATTCAGTGAATTGTGGATAGTTAACTGTCACCAAGAACTGCAGATCCTTCCAAGATCCATGTGCATAGCAAACGCTGAGTCGTTATTTTGCATAACAGCTGAGCCTAATGGAAACCTCTCATGCCAAGTCTGTGGATGAAATCAGTGCTAACACTACGAGACAAGATCTTCTAGCTCAATTATCACCAGATATCAATAAGGAACAACAGAGGAAGCTACTTGCCATTCTTCAAGAGTTCTCTGAATGCTTCAATCCACAGGTGAAGAGCAAATTAGAGAAATTTATGGTGAAGCACCAGATTAGCAGTGGAGACCATCAACCAATAAGCAAGACAGCATACCATGTGTCAGCAACAGAACATCAAATAATTCGTGACAAGGTAGAGAAAATGATGAAGAATGACATCATTCTGCCTTTGCAGAGCCCATGGTCGTCACCAGTGATTCTTGTCAGGAAGAAGGATGGCAGTTGGCACTTTTGTGTTGATTTGAGGAAGCTTAATAAGATAACTAAAAAGTACATTTACCCTTTTCCATGAATTGATGATACATTAGATTGTCTGAAGGGGGCTAAGTTTTTCTCAACCATGGACATGTACTTGGGATACTGGCAAATTGAAGTAGATGAGGCTGATCATTAGAAAACTGAATTCATCACCCCTGAGGGCCTGTATGAGTTTAAGGTAATGCTGTTTGGTTTGTGTAATGCACCAGCAACTTTTGAACGGATGATGGATAATCTTCTAAGGCACCTGAAGTGGACAATGTGTCTTTGTTATTTAGATGACATTATAATATTCTCAGAGACATTTGATGAACACATAAAAAGACTTAGGGCCATTCTTAAATGTCTCCAATAATGCGGACTGAAACTTAATCCAAGAAAATGTCTCTTTGGAGCAAAAGAAATCAAAATACTTCGACACCTTGTGTCAAACGAAGGTGTGCAGCCAGACCCAGGAAAGGTGAGATCTATAACGGAATTTCCTATTCCTAAATGTATTAGAGATGTGAAAGGCTTCCTTGGATTATGTTCTTATTACCATCATTTTATCAAAGACTTTTGTATCAGAGCCAGGCCACTCCAAGAGTTGTTAAAAGCTGATGATAGATTTATCTGGGGTGGTGATCTCTATAATATAGTTTCATATAATACAATGGCTGTTATAATATAGCACCAGGAGAATAATAATGAAAGTGACATGGCAGTTAAGGAACTGAAATTACATTCAGGAAGAAAAATGCTCAAATCCTATCTCACGATCCAGATTTGAGGTTCCTTAATTTTCAGTAATTAGTACATCTATACCAAGAGAAACTGCACTTTTGTCTCCCTTCCACATTCTTTTCCAATTAAAGCTTGTAATCTGTCTCCAATGACTCAGTCATTAACATTGTATTAAACCCTAATTTTCTTTCATAATTTTGAAAAGTTTATTTTGATCCACTCTTTCACAATGAAATTTTAAATTTATTTTTCCATTGGTAAGAAGATCAAAGGTTATGAAGATGAGCCCTATAGTGCCAAATTTAACATCACTTATTGGCTGGGAATGAAACTGAAGCAGCAGTTATATCTGGAAGATACTGCCATGCTCATGGCAGTAATGTCTAGTGCTTGTGCTCAGTCTATTTTTGGACATTAGTTTAAGATATACCAGTAAACTATGAAGTGCCTTTATAGTTTAAGTCAAATAAAATTTCTGTGATACAATTTACACTAACCAAGTGGCAAATAATAATAATGGTTTGCTTCAAAAATAAAACTCACTCTTTGTCAAAACTAAATTGTTTACACTAACCAAGAGGCAAATTATGATAACTGTTTGCTTTGAAATAAAACTCACTCTTTTTCAGAACTAAATTATACATGAACTTCAACTGTTAATGAATCTATTTATCTAATTTTTAAAAATACAAACAAAGAAAAGTCAATGAAATACATTCATAAGAGCTACAGTCAGCAGTGAGAACAATACAGCTATTGTGTAGCAGTAATACTGATAATAAAGTAGTGCTGTACTTTTCTTAATTTCAATCTGATGCATTTCACACATTAGAAGAAAAAAAATTGTTTAGCAAATACATACTTATGACACAGTGGTCCAATTTGCTGCACATCTTGAAAAACTCCAGTTGTACTCTCTGCTTGCACTATGAAAAATATCTGTGGCTTATACTTTTGTAATGCATCTTCAATCTCTTTTAAAGTGAATGTCTTTCCATGAGTTGTTTCTATTGTATGTACATTTGCTCCTGAAAAATATAACCATACAGACTTTTTTTAAATGATGAAACTTAAAATAAGTATAATACTTTTTCAGTTAAAATTGTATTTAAAAACTCTAAATGAAAGAGAAAATTAAAGTCTAGAAACTATGCTGGGAAAGAAGTGATCAACTTCCTCACCAACTGCTGAAGCTATACTCTATTAACTCATTTTTAACTGACTGAATAAGATTGTGGCCAACAGAAACTAATAACAATCATCCAGTAAAGTGTTTAATATACTGCATACAAAATAAAACTTGTCAAGCTATGCATTGTGGCTCAATTGAGTGATAAAGTTTCTACTCAGAATATGGAAGCTAGATTTCAATCTTTAATTAATTTTCATTACTTCATTACTATATTGACTGCCACAAGGCCATGGCCAGCTACAGCAGAACCTTACACTTGACACAATTTGTCCACCGGCAGCCACAGCAAAGCCTCACACCTGGTGCTGTGGCTGCCTTGACCTGGCAGTGAAACATCCACCACTATGTGTTGACAGTCAATGTGTTAATTCATACACTGTGTTCTGTAAATCCCACCATAAAGGAGAGCCATCAAGAAAGAGGAATGAGTCAAGGTTGTAAATCAGCAGTCAGAAGCAGCAGATTACTTCTTTGTGATTTGGGGAACACTTGTAAATTTTGTGCAGCTATGGCTGGAAGGTAGTAGTTAAGGGACTGATTGGCACATTGGGTGGTAGGTGTGGGCAATGTTGATATTTAGCAAATGATTCTGCAAGGCAGGTTTGTGACATCGCTCGCAGGTGGGAAGGCATGGCCCAGCAGGCACTGCATACAAGTGTGAAGTAATCAGGGTAGCACAAGACACTGACATGCTGTGAAGAGCCCATACATTGCTGTTACAACAGTGCCTAGCAACCTGTGTGTAGGAGCTGAAGTGGACCGAGGAAAACTGACATTGTAATTATTAAAGAGCACTCCACATTTCCCCTCCATATAGGAAAAAGGCATATAAATAACTGAGTGTGGAGGCTCAAAGGAGACAGTTGTGTCAACATTCTGTCCATGTCTAAAACTGGACAGAATGATAATTGTTGAAGTTGCAGGCCAACCACAATGAACTTTTGATGATATATTGTTGACCAACCAGTCCACTGAAAGTACCTCCAACCTCTGCTGCATCACCTTGGAGCCACAGCGGCAAGAGGAGCAAGAGAGCTGTTGGCCTCTACTCTCTGGGTGACATCGTCCACTGGACTGCAAGCTACCATTGACAGGGATTAGGCTAGGGAGTGAACTCACGACTTCCTGTATGTCTGCGGTCACTGACTGAGCTGACCTGGGTAGATGGTTTGAGCTTCTAAGGCTCACTACAATGATGGTGGTCACTTTCTTCCCTTTGGCACTCTACATGGGGCCCACAAGTGGCACTTGAGGGAGCAGTCAGCCATCTTAAGGGCAACGGGCACAGCTTAAGGATGTGATGGCCACTTAGCTGTGGAACGAATAGGAGTGTTACATCTACAAGGCTGGATGACCAGAAGGCCAATGCTGCAGATTCTGGCACTGGCATTGGCGCTGACCCACTCATGCACACTGTGCGGCACCATCTCTGAGTTCAGTAGAAGACCCGCTGTGTACCTTCAAAGTAATAAAGTCAGTGACACACTTGCTGGTGTTTCTCTGCATGCTTCGGCATGAGTAACACCTCTCTCCCAAACTATACCTCCTGGTTGTTCTGACATATTACAACCCCTGAGTTTGGGGGGTTGCAATAATTTGGGATCAATAAGTGGTTGTTTTGCTTTCCAATACAAAATGTTGTGTCAGAAAGTGTCCATCCATGCCTAACACTAAGTTCTGGGGGGAGAGTTGGTTTTGGTGAGTGGTGAGTGAGGCAGTGGCACTTGACGTAGGTACCAGCTCAGCACCATGTAGCATGGTGAGTCTAAGTTTTATTTATGTTTTTTCGACGTCTGCAGTCATTGTCAGAGTTAGCTGTGTGAGCTAGGATTCAAGATGTTTGGAATTACTTTTGCGAAACCATAGGAACCTGCAGACTTATCTTTCTTTAGAGGTAATGATGGATGTGGTAATTTAGTGCCATTGAGGTATTCATTTTGCAATTTATCTGGGCACAGATTGCTGTTTACCAGAGCTGTAGCAGATGTTTGTTCTGTATGTAGGCATACTGGTAATCTGTCTGTTAGTTGTACTTAGTGTAGATGGGGGATGATTCACTAGAGAAATTGATTTGTGATTAGGTTGTTTTTTTGTAGGGTTAAATGAGAGTTTGTGTTTTGTCTTTAAAAAATATCAGTTGAATTAACGTGGAAGTAGAGACACAAAATGGTGGAAACATGTGCTACTACCTTGGATGCAGTTGCAGCTTTAACTCAGCAAGTGCAAGCATTAACAGAGAAATTTGAGAGCATGAAAGAGAGATATGTTGAACTTAATTGTGAGTTAGAGGCTCTTAAGGAGGGTCATGATCAGTCACAACAGGAAAGTAAGTCTGGATTAAGGGTGCCTTCTGTTTTATATGACCCGGCAGTGGTCACACTGGTCAATCCCTTCTTGGGCAAGGTAATGGAGAATGTGACAACATTCATTAAGTACATGGATGGTAACCCCATATGTTGCTAACCCATATGTTGCTAACATGCATTTGTCAGAGGATGCCAAAGCGTGTGTTGTCTACCATGAGACATTGAGCAAAGAACATGCATTCCAGGAGTGGGCCACTGGATTGTATCAGAGGTACCACAAGCAGAACAGTGAGCGGTTTTTTGGGGAGAAATTAAGTAAGTTGCCGATGCAGTGCAATGAGTCTGTGGAAGCATTCTTGGATAGAATCCATAAACTAAATGCAAAGATATATGTACAGACCCAGAATGCAGGAGCTAATAGGGTGCTGTTACAGAAGGTGGAAAATAGAGCAATGGCCTTTTTGCTTGGTATACTTCTTGAAATTTCACAGAAGGTATGGATGGAGAACCCAGAAGAGTCAGTTCTTAGGGTCACAACACTTATAAAGGAGGTAGACATGGTGACAAAGCAGAGAGTGGGCCACTGCGTGTTCATTTCTGAAGTCAAATTTTATGAATGTGGTCGGGAGGGGCATGTACAGAAGCACTGTAAGCAACCAGAGTGCTATGCATTTGGCATAGTGGACCACTGGTAATTTGAGTTTAGATGTGGGAAGGGTGGAAAGCACTGACAAGGCAAGCAGCCATTAAATACAAATGGGACTGCTTCAACCATCAAGAGGCAGTCCCAGTAAACCATAATACAGCATAAGTTAATGCACAGACAGAATGTAGCTTAGAGGGATTAGTAGGTGGCAGGAAACAGAGATTTTTAGTGGACAAAGGTGTGAATGTGTCCATTATCAGTCTGGACCTCATGAGAAAATGGAGACCAGAGCCACCAAAGTATATAGGTTACGTGGTGTTGGTGATAAAGGGTGTTGGTGATAAAGGGAGTTCTGGGCTAGACTTCCTCAATAAACATCACGCTAAGATTGATCTTATGCAATGCCCAGTGGAACTCAGTGGGACTCTGTTTCAACTGGGGGAAACAGTTGCAACTGAGACAATGGCACAAGGTTCACCTTTCATGGGGGTGAGACCAACTAAACTGCATACATTTTCAGTAAAGAACAATCAGCAGGATAAAATACCAACAGGTACAGGAAAGATAGTGTGGGTTTCAGTGGAAACCAACTAGCTGAGGGAAACATTATATGTGACTGACCTACTCTTAAACAATGAAGTGTTGGATAGTTCAAATCAAATGGCTCTAAGGACTATGGGACTTAACGTGTGAGGCCATCAGTCCCCGAGACCTAAACTACTTCAACCTAACTAACGTAAGGATATCACACACATTAATGCCCGAGGCAGGATTTGAACCTGCGACCATAGCAGCAGCACGGTTCCAGACTGAAGTGCCTAGAACTGCTTGGCCACAGTGGTCAGCTGTTGGATAGTTCACACTGTTTTATCTCCAAGAGTTTAGTGCATGTGAGTGACATTAATGGGGAATAGACGATTCCCAATAGTATGGATAACTTTGCCGGAGGTTGATAAAGGCCAAAGCTTTGACAAAGGCCAAAGCTTTAATTCTGAGAGTCTTCTTGTTGTGCCTATCTGTGACTCAGCATCTCCGCTATATGGTAAGCAGCAACTTTCCTTTCATAATATTGTAAGCAGATACAGTCATTCACTGACCTCTGTAATTATAATAGATGGTTTGTGAAAGTTTCTGCAGTAATAGCCGTACCCTTCAGCAAGCTACTGAAAAAGGGGACAAAATTCCATTGGTCACAGGAATGTTGGAAAGCATTTAAAAAATTGAAAGAAATTTTAGTTTCAGATCTAGTATTGGTTTTTCCAGATTTTGAGACAGAGTTTATCCTTTCATGTGATGCTTCAAATGAGGCAATTGGTTGTGTTTTGGGACAGTTGGTACATGGTTAGGAACATCTGATCACTTATGCTTCAAGGCAGTTAAACAAAATGGAGTGTAGCTATTCAATAACAGAAAAAGAGATGTTGGTGGTCATATGTGGTATTACATATTTTCAGTGTCATCTGTATGGTAGGAAGTTTAAGGTCATGACAGACCATGCTTCATTTAAGTCATGGCTCACTTTGAAAGATCCAGTTAGTAGATTAACTTGGTGGGCAGGTAAGCTTAGTGAATTTGAGTATGAGGTGATCCTTAAGCGAGGGAGATCACATGCAAATGCAGATTCATTAAGCTGCGGGTTGGTGATGTTAAGTACACCAAAGAAGAGCACTGAAAAGTAGCAGCAGGCATAGGAAAGGGATAAGTTGTGTCAGGCATTTACGCCACAGCCATATTTCTTATGCATGAGGGTTTGTTGTGTAGAAAAATGATGTGTGGACCACATGCGGTTGTTCCAGAGGGTGTTTGGAAGGAAGTTTCGCCTCAAGCTCACAACCTTATGTTGTCAGGTCATGGTGGGCAATGTGCAATTGACAGATATGTAACAGAGCAGTTTTGGTGGAGGAATGGAAGGGTGACATGGAGCAATATGTTAAGGACATTACACATTACAGAGGGTCGACATTACACATCAGAAAGTGCTGCTGCAAAGGTTACCAGGAGTGTCCAGTTCATTTTCTATGGTAAGGTTGGATGTCCTTGGCCCATTCAACAAAGCACCTGCAGGAAATAGGTATTTTCTCATGATCATTTATCATTTTTCTTCATTGAGAGACTGGAACACATGTACAAGACAGTCGCAAAGATGTTGAGATACTAAGTAGGTTCCAGGAGCGATGATTGGGACACTTATTTTACCTTACATACAGTGTGCGTATAATTCAAAAGTTCATATTTGCAACAGGCTTGTTGCCATTTGAGTTGATGTACAGGAGGAAAATGCTATCTCCTTTTAATGTTTTGATTCCTAAATTAGGACAAGATGGTGAGTTGGTGAGGAAGTTTGCCAGGAGAATTAGACAAGTTTGGAGGAATGTACAAAAGACAAACATGGAGGGTTAGAATGCCATGAACAACCGAACAGATGCATGTGTAAATTGACGTAATATTGCATTAGGCAGTGTTTAATGGTCACTGGTCCCTATAAGTCAAAGGGCAAAATGAAGAAATTTTTAACAAAATACCAGGGATCATACCAGGTCATGGAAATGGCTTCACTGGTCAAAAGGAATGATAGAGGGGATACCACAGCCATCAGTAGCTGACCAGGTGGTGAAATTTACAAAGAGTAAAAAGAAGGAACCTGGAATTGGTGAGCAATGTAAGATGCATGATATGCTGTATGGGTTGAGGTAGCATAAGTAAGTTGTATAATAGTAATTTGTTGGGTTTTATTTGGTTTAGTATATCAGGGAATATGAATTTTTTTATTGCCATAGGGATATTTATTGTTTGTGGACTGTGCATTCTCAGAAGGAGGAAGGAGGTGATAGAGCAATTTGTGATCTGTCCAGGTGGCCAAGTACAAACTGATATGTAGACATGTGAGGCAAGTTTGTTTCTGTAGGAATCAAATGGAATGAGTTGTGGGAAGGAACTTCTGCAAGCATGAACATACTTCCAGAAGTTGCGTAAATGCTGATTATACTCCATATTCATGCCAAAAACTGTGTGGTTGAAATGCTATGAATGAGGCAGACTGATGGGCTAAAATAACTTGAGCTTCAGGAAAGCAGAATCATCATTAATAGCACAACTTGTGAGATAGTTGGGATGGATTTTGGTCTTCTGGCTATGCTTACAGGCTTAACTGCTATAATATTGTTGTGGAATATGTTGTATTGGCCAGAAGTATCTCTGAGGGTATTACCCATTCAAAATTTGACATATTTAAATAGCACACTCAATCCAAAGCTTTTGCAGTTGTTGGACATATTAATAATGTCTGAGGTAGAGAGAATTTTGATGGAACAAATGTGACAGCATATCCACCATTTCCTGGAAGAACAGGAGCACAAAGTGTTAGTGGTGAGCATATTGGCCATCAGTTGTGGCATGTTTCTAGAACACTTTTGCATACTGTATTTCAGGGTAAGACATAAGAGGGCACAGGCTGTGGGCATACCAACATACCAATTACCAGTAGAATGTTTGACCAGCATTAGTCAGGGCTGCAATTAGTTTTAAGACCTTGATTAGTGTATAAGGGTATGATACGGGGTACATGATAGAGGTAAAGTGTGAGTGGAAGTCCTGTATCATGAATTAGGGAGACTGACCTCAATAAGTAAATTATTAGAGTTAAGATGGATAAGTGGAGTACAATGTTAAAGATTCAGGATGAATCTTCTCAGAAGGGAGGAGGTATGCTGTGCCATGAATATCTACAGGCATGGATTTGGAGAATTGTTGTAAATATTGTGCAGCTATGGATGGAAGACAGTAGTTAAGGGACTGATTTGGAACACCAGATGGCAGGCATGGGCAATGCTGATATTTAACAAATGACTCTGTGAGACAGGTTTACAACACCACTCGCAGGTGGAGAGGCACGACCCAGCAGCAGTATATAAGTGTGAAGCAATCAGGGCAGCACTGGGCACTGACATGCAGTGAAGAACCCATATGTTGCAGTTGCAACAGTGCATAGTGACTTGTGTGTAGGGGCCAAAGCAGGATGAGAAGAGCTGACGTTCTAACTATTAAAGAGCACTCCACTTGTCCCCTCCAGATGAGATACACCAGAGGTGTAGGGAAAAGACGTATAAATAAGTGAACCCACAGTCTCAGAGTAGGCAGTTGTGTCATCATTCTGTCTGTCTAAAACTGGAGAGAATGATAACTGGTGAAGTTGCAGGCTAACCATGATGACCTTATAGTGCCAACCAGCCCACTGAAACTACCACCAACTTCTGCTGCACAGTTGCATCATAGCTGTGGTGGGGCGCATTGCACCTTGCAGCTGCACTGGTTTGATAACAAGAGGACTGATGGCCTCCACTTTCTGGGTGATAATGTCTGACTGCAAACTGCCATCCGCAGGGGCAGAGCCAGGGCATGAACTCGCAGCCTTCTAAGTGTAGAGCTGTCTGTGATCACTTATCGAGCTGCTCTGGGTGGACAGTCAGAGCTGCTAAGGATCACTAAAATCACAGTGGTCAGTTGCTTCCCTCCAGCACTCTACATGGGATCCATAAGTTGCACTTAAGGAAGCAGTCAGCCATGTTACAGGCTATCGGTGTGTCTAATGCACACAGTGGTCACTTAGGCGTTGCGTGAGCAGGAGTGCTATGTCTGCATTGCTGGGCAACCGGATGCAGATGCTGCATATTCCGGCATTGTCACTGGTGCTGACCCATGCATGCATGCTGTGCATCACCAAGTTCAGTGGAAGGCCCGTTGTGTACATTCAATGTAATAAAGTCAATTACACATTTGCCCACGTTTCTCTGCGTGCTTTTGCATGAGTCACCCCTCTCTCCCAAACCTTAACTCTCAAGCATTCTGACATATTACAACCCCTGAGCTTGGGGGGTTTTAATAGAAGTATACTAACAACAGATTATGGTTGGTGCTAAGAAAATTGACAACTGATTTCAGAAAGTAAGGTACACATGTCATCTCATGCTGAGACCATTGCACAACAAGAGTTATGCATTGAAAGAGTGTACATGTTCTGGGTTTCCTAGAGCCACAGCTATGCCGTGGTATAAATAAAGGTGCATAACAGTGTTGGGAGTGAAATGGCATGCTAACTGGAAACATACTCCAAAGCTGAAGGACATGGGGCAGTACAATTCTTGTGGCCAATACTTATGGAGGACCGGAGTATACCAAATTTCATGCAAATATGGTGTCACATGTTTGGACAAACAGTGCTCACAATAAAAAATCAATGCCAGAAACATCATTGGCACTCTTGATTAATGTATACTAATAAGCACTGGTGCAGTATCATTAGAGTTGCCACTGGAATATGTACCAGGTGCAATATCATCAACCGAGACTGTCACTATAGCCTCAGAGAGGCTTGGGAACCAGGACTGGATCAGATTGAGAAGACACACTGCAAACACTATGAGCTGTTTGGCCATGGTGGAAGGAAATACTTATAAACAGTGATGCAACATGAAATTCTAGTGGTACATGGACAAAATGCATTGTGTTGTCAGGTTGTAGCGAAATAGTGCCAACAATTTGACCAAGGTCACCATACAGTCCAGATCTTGTAGATTAAATTGACTTTTGCATATATAGACTTGTTGACTGTGTTGACAAACAGTGTCATGTATCCACATTGCTGCAATTGGATCACACCACTGCGTCTTGTCAGCCACAGATGCTGACATAGTCATCTCTTCGGTGGCCATCAGCTGCATTGGGTGTGGATAGTGTATGGAGTGGCTCACAGGGGAAGAGGATATAAGTTGGGTATGTGCCCCCAGGAGGTCAGTTCATCAGCACACCTGATGTCGCCACAACTGACTGCTGAAATATTGTGCTTGTTGGACACTATGAATTGACAGTACACACATGGATTGTTAATTCAATGTGTAAATTGCTATATATACATATATATTGGAAGGAACCAGGTATTTTAAAATAAATCACAGCTTCTCCTGTTTCACTATGCAGGTGCTGTTTTCATCAGTTACTCTATACTAAGAATTTATGTAATTTATCTGATGTCATAGACAAGTATCAGTTATCTATAGCCTGGAAAAGTTGGAAATTGACTTAATAAACATGAGCATTAGTGTTAAGGAGTATTCACATCCCTGTGTTCAAAAATTTCAATAAACTAGAGGAGAATAGCAGTTCTGATATGCAGTACGAGTGCTTTCACAAGTGGCCCTGACTCTAGTAGGGCAGGATATGCCTGTGATGGGGTTGGAATTGGATGAGCTGGATGGGTGCGTAGGACATTTCTTGCATTTGAGTCTTCCATAAGGCTGTAGCCCACATAGCAAAGGATTTGGAGGTGCTGGACTATTTTACAAGAGGAAGATCTGTGGACATAATGTTCATCATTTTCAGATTTTCTGTGATTTTTGCTTAGCCGTTTGTATAGGTATGACTACCAACTACCTACCCACATGAAATACCATTGTCAAACTGTGGCCAAGAACACAGTTGCACACCCAGTGGTGGAACACTCTGCTGAGTGCAAAACGCTAAATTGCAATGCCTGAGAGATGGTGCTTATTGTAAACAACTAGCACTACAACACAACCATATACAAACCAAGTTTGAAATCCACACGTATTACAAAAATGGATGTATGTTCGCGTATGTTCCACATACCCTCCTAATCATTTTCAGATTTTCTGTGGTTTTTGCTTAGCCGTTGTATAGGGATGACTACCTACCCACATGAATGACCACTGTCAAACTGTGGCCAAGAACACAATTGCACGCCCAGTGGTGGAACACTCTGCTGAGTGCAAAATGCTAAATTGAAATGCCTGCTTCACAATCAATGCCATCTGGATCCTGCCACTCCCCAACACCAATGTCCCTGAATTACTTAGATGGAAATTATCATTGTCATATGTCATTCAATCCTGCAGTCCCCATGATCTCAATTTCCATGGCCCAGTCCTGCATCTACCCCCACTTCTGTCCCTAAGCACCCACTTCATTCATTCTACTCTTACACTCTCATCTCCAATGTCTCTCCCTTTCTCTGTCTACCTATTCCTCTCCACTCTGCCCCCCCCCCCTGCCCCCAATCCCACTCCCACTCATCCCCTCAATCCCAGTGTGTGCTACATGCAACACCCCTAGCCTGCATTGGGGTGAGTTCACCAGTGCCACATCTCTATCCCATCCACTTGCTGCCTCTCCCTCACAGCCATCAGCTTCTCTTTGTAAAATGCAAAGGGAACAGACAAATAAACTTGAATCATTAAAACTGCTGTTCACAACTGCAGTCATACTATCATGCTATATGGTAGTACACACACAGTGAAGTACAACTATGAAGTAAAAAGAAGACAGCTTGCCAATGCCTTATGAAACAAGCAGGTCCTCATATGCACCTATTCTATAAACATCTAATATATTTGTTTGCCTTCTATGTTTTCCTATACCTTTCATCTGGTTATGATTGGTGAGTTTTTGTGCTCATGCTTGTGAAGGTTTCCTGATGGGTACAAATGTCTTAACATCAGTGGGAGTGGTGTGAAAAGGGGATGACATAAAAGCTTAACTTAGTAATGTCTGGAGCAGTTTCAATCAACTTTTGTCTACAAGGTGAGTAACATCAGACATAACACCTCTTTTGTTATGTGAACAATTCCTGATATCAATATGAGGTTTTCCACAGTTGATAGTATGCTGAGGACTATGTAATGTTTTGTATGGATGATGCTATGAACTCTGGTATCAACTGAGATATGGAAACAAGTATGTTTTTTTAAATGGAATCACGTAATTTTCATAACTGCATTCAGTAACTCTGGTTAATATTAACATTGAAACCTTTCACAAAAGACTCTAAGAAATGTACTAAAATTGGAAAAAAAAATGCAGCCAGAGATGGCAATAGAGGTGTAAAAACTGCCAGGCAGAGCTCTCATGCCAGGCTCTGTTGTTATACGTACCAAGGCAGGCCTGCACTACTAAGTTCAAGCATCATTTCCTGTACAACATACACATTGTGTCCCAATTCCATTAAAATGGTAGCTTTTAAAAACAAAAATCATGGATTATGTTCGCAAATTACAATATTTATTCACAACAGTTACCTCATGAATCAATACACAGCTGAAATCATTTGAAAAGTGTTTTTTTTAAATAGACACTGTAGTCCTTTTTTGGAATTGCATTTAGTGCTGCAGTACAGTTTTCTTGCATCTACAGCTACATTTATACTCTGCAAACCACCATGAGGTGCATGGCACTGGGTATGTCCCATAGTACCAGGTATTAGAGTTTCTTCCTATTCCATTTGCTTATGGAATGTGAGAAGAATGATTGTTTGAATGCCTCTGTGTGTGCAGTAATTATTCTAATCTTATCCTCACCATCCCTTTGTAGTTTATCCCTAGAGTAATCATTTAAATCCAGTTTTTGAAGCTTTGTTAATAGACTTTCTGGGGATAGTTTACATCTGTCTTCAAGAGTCTGACATTTCAGTTCCTTCAGTATCTCTGTGCCAGTCTGCCCTGGATCAAACAAACCTGTGACCATTCATGCTGCTTTTCTCTGTATATGTTCAATAACCCTGTTAGTCCAGATCCACACACTTGAGCAATATTCAAGGATGGGTCGCACAAGTGATTTGTAGGCAATCTCCTTAGTACACTGGTTGCCCTTCCCCAGTATTCTACCAGTTAACCAAAATCTACCACCTGCTTTATCCATGACTGAATCTATGTGATCATTCCATTTCATATCACTACAAAGTGTTACACCCAGATATTTGTATAAGTTGGCCAATTCCAACAGTGACTCACTGATATTATAGTTATAGGAGACTATGTTTTTTCATTTTATGAAGTGCACAATTTTACATTTCTGGACATTTAGAGCAAGTTGCACACAATGTTGAAATCTTATCAAGATCTGACTGAATATTTATGCAGCTCATCTCAAATAGCACTTCATTATAGATATTTACATATATTATAGATAACTGCAAAAAGTCTGATTTTGTTATTATTATTGTCTGCAAGGTCATTAATATACAACATGAACAGCAAGGCTCCCATCACACTTCCCCGGGGCACACCCGAAGTTACTTCTACATCTGACAATGACTCTCCATCCAAAATTACATGCAGTATCGTCCCTACCACAAAGTCTCAATACAGTCACAAATTTCACTTGATACGCCATATGACAGTACTTTTGACAATAAGTGTAGGTGTGGTACTCACTCAAATGCTTTTCAGAAATCAAGAAACACTGCATCTATCTGGTTACGTTGATCCAAAGCTTTCAGTATGTCATGTGAGAAAAGTGTGAGTTGGGTTTTAAATGATGCAACCACATTAGTTGGCATTGAGGAGGTCATTCTCTTCAAGAATATGTTCTTGAGCTCAGAATATGTTCTAAGATTCCACAACAAATCAACCTAAAGGATATTGGACAGTAGTTTTGTGGATCACTTCTACTACCCTTCTTGTAGACTGGTGTGATCTGTGCCTTTTCTCAAGAACTGGGCATGGTTTTTTGTTTGAGGGATCTACAGTAGATTATAGTTAGAAGAGGGGCTAACTCAGCTGCAAATTCAGTATAGAATGTGACAGGGATTCCATTGGGCCATGGAACTTTGTTCAATTTTAATGATTTCAGCTATTTCTCAACACCACCATCACTAATACTTATTTTATTCATCTTTTCAATGGTGCAAGAATTAAATTGGAACAATTCTCCTAGAGTTTTCTTTGTAAACAAACGTTTGAAAATGAAGTTCAGCTTTTCAGCTTTTGCTTTGATATCTTCAATTTCAGTTCCTATCTCATTCACTAGGGACTGGACACTAACTTTGGTCGCACTAACAGCCCTTACATGCAACCAGAATTTCTTTTGATTATATGAAAGATCATTTGACAATATTCTGCTACAGCAGTCATTGAAGGCATCATGCATTGCTCTCTTGATAGCCACATGTGTTTCATTCAGCATCTCTCTATCTATAGCCCTACACTTTGTTTTACACCTATTATGCAGCAATTTCCATTTCTGTAGATGTTCCTATGCTACAAATGTTCCTTCCCATCTTGAACTGTTCAACTGGGTACACATTTTTCTATCCAGTACATGTTAACTATTCTTTTAAATTTCACCCAGAGTTCTTCTACATGCTCCTGACGTATGCTGAGAGTTTCAAGTTCCTCACTGAGATAAGACATTATTGATTTTTTATCTAGTTTACTGAACATATATTTCTTTCTGCTTGTTTTAGTTGTCCTTTGTACTTTGGTACTCATTGTTGCCACAACTGCATTGTGGCCACTGATATCAGTTTCCATGTGGACATCCTCAAAGAGGTCAGGTCTATTTGTTACCATTAGATCCAATATATTTCCATCATGAGTGGGGTTCATAACTATATGTTTTAGGCAGTTTTCAAAGAAAGCATTTAGTAAAGTTTTACAAGATGTCTTATCATGCCCACCACTAACAAAACTGTAATTTTCCCAATTAATTGTTGGATGATTAAAGTCTCCACTGATGATGAAATTAAGTACAAGTGAACTTAGGTTTCCTCTGAAGTTTTCAGTTACATCTGGAGAAGATTCTGGTGGGCAATAGAAGGATTCCATTATCATTTTATGCCCCCCCTTGATACTGAGTTTTGCCCAATCAATCTCACATGCAACTTCAATTTCGATTTTGGTGCATTTATGATTTTGTCTACTGTGACAAATACACCACCTCCATTTCCCATTTGCCTATCCTTTCAATATACACTTAAATTTTCCCCCAAAATCTCACTGTTATCAATTTCAGGTTTCAACCAACTTTCTGTACCTAGTATTATGTGAGCTTCACTTCTTTTCATGAGTGCTTCTAACTCTGGCACTTTGTTACGAATGCTTTGGCAGTTTATGGTTTTAATACTCTCTCCTGGGGGAGGCATTTCTTTTGATCTTTCATTGATAGTTCTGGGTTTCCTACAGTCATCATTATCTGGACTGGATGGAGAGTTGATGAATCTGAAAACCCTTGTGTGCACCCCACACACAGTCAGCTACCTGAGTAGAGCCTCTGATGTTTGGTGCACACCAGACCCATTTAGTGGGACACTGCAGTTCCCAATCCCATGGCACAAGTCCAGGAAGTCACATCCTAGGTTGTCACAGAACTTTCAAAATCTCTGGTTCAGTCCTTCCACTTGACTCAGAACCAAAGGGCCATAATAAGTTCTGGGGAGAATGCTGAAAATTGTGAGCTTTGTTGAAACACTCAAATCTGGTCTTCTCAACTTTCTCTGTCACTCACTGGAATGACCAAGAATGACACTGGAGACCAATGTGTGCCACAATCTGCAGTTGATTGCACCCTTTGGCCTCAGTGGCTGCTGGAATAGCCTCTTCAACATGTTGAATGAGGCCTCCAGATATACACACTGAGTACACCTGGTGTCCTTTCCTGTTCCTTGCTGCCATTTACATAATGGGTACCATCATTCCCCATATGTTTGAACTGCCGATAATTAATAGACCCCTACCCCTTTGCATTTGCCTCCTCCTGACACCAGACAAAATAGGTTTCCCCAAAACATGCTAAGTGATTCCCACTGTCTCAGTTTCAGTTTCAGTGACACAGCATCTCAAACTCATTGGTTAGGGGGATGGGTACAACACCCTGTGTCCTCCCTGGTCCCGTCCATCCGGTACAGGATGCCTAGATCTACCACTGACATGCCACTTGCAGTCAAGTGGATGGGTAATGACAGATCCCATACTTTCTGCAGAGGAGACAGGATCCACAGGAGAGGAGAGTACTTGAGGTACCTCTAGCACAGGTATCACAGGTACGCAGCTCTCAGGAACTGTTCCCACACACCAAATTGCAGCAGCTGTCAATCGTTTGACTGTAGTAAGGGTGATTTACAGCTGCTTATAAATGTCAACCAACTCATCTCATGTTTTGGATCAGCATTCACAGTGAGGCTGCATTTTGGATGGTGCAATGTATTACAAGGCAGTGAACAAAGGACTTTAACTTAAACTGGGTGATTAGCTTTTAATCTATAGAGCTAAAAAGTTCCTAATTCTCTATAGGAATTGAAGCAGATACACAAAACAAGATTTCTATTAAGGCAGCACAAAAACTTGTGGTAGATATTACTAGTGTCCTACAACGTTTTTACGTTAATTATAGGTGTTCGCAAACCCAAAAATCGAGTTAATTTACAATAAACACAGATGATTTATAGCGATACTCTTCTGTAAGGCAAAACTAGATGTAACACAAAATGTCAGTTAGAAAATCTACTACAATAACTAAATTACAAACCCCAGTTGCTCGTAGATTATGCAAAGGACAATGGTAGCTTTCAAAAATTTTAAAAAATGCACATTTGTTTGCACTGATACAATGAAATTCAAGCATAATATATACTTTGGCTGAACTGTGTTCCTCAAATGCTGCTTTGCTATGAATTAAATTATGTATCAAAAAACACTTGTACCATTAACTTACAAAAATATAGTTTTGAAAGTGTCCAAAAATTCTGAAACTAGCTATTTCTCATGAAATTGGACAACAAAATTACAGAAAAATTGTTTTGAACAAGGATACGCCTACTGTCCTTACAATTTTTTAAAGAGCATAATTTATTTTAAGCCTACAATTGACAATAGCAATACTATTTTATCACGGCACTTATGAATGTTCAAAATTTCACGATGTATAACAATACAAATGGGTACTGATACAGTCGGTGAAAGACTATGGAGGATAAGTGATGCAAACAGTAAAATATGTGAATATAGAACTTGAAATTGATACATGACCTAGTTCATGTTCATCGCATAGGTGAACTACTGCTGCCAGTTGAATCCAATGTTGACAAATTGAGATAGGTTTCCTATTGCACTGAATATATGGTCATTTTTAAGACTGGTGGGAATCTTAAATCAAATACTGTACATTTATATATTAATTTTGAGTATAAGACCACCTGAATTTTGGAGGCAATTTTTTGAAGAGAAAAATTTGTCTTGTAGTCTGTAAAATACTGCTATAAAAGCAAACTATTGAGGATTTTTGACCAGATTGGTAGGCAAATTTTTTCTTTTACATTCATTCAGTTCTTTGTACATGCATTCTGGTTTCAGCCAGTTTTTGCTGCCAGTAAGGTCTCCACTTTATTTAAGCATGCGAAGAATCTCCTTTGCTTTGTAATGTGGATGTTGAACTATGGTGCAGCTTCCAACACCTCACAAGCTTGGTGGGCATGGTGCATTCTTGAAACATATGTACTGATACTCCACATCTTTATCTCCTATGTTTACTGCTCAGGTAATTTGAATCCTGTTTCCTATCACATTTGCTAATAAGAAATACTTTTCTGCTTTCCTTAACAGCCCATTTATTACTTTTTTATCATTGATGCTGTAACGGATTTATGATCACAGATTCCATCTGGGTCTTTCAATCACCAGAAGGTCTAAGACATACCCTCATGAGTTGTTTCCTTGGTATGTGTTTTAATCATATGAGGTTTGTGACACAATGTGTCATATCTGAATATCGGTGATCAACTGTGGGCGGACATGGTGTTTGGTTTGTGTGCGCTGTGGCAGGGGACCAGGTGATTGCACCTATGACAGGTCGCTGATAGGTGTGATGGCACACAGAACAGCAAGGTCAGGCTATGTGTTACTGTCATATCTGAATCCCAAGGACTTAGGAGAGTGGCTGTCTTATTCTTTCACATTGTTCAGGGAGTACTGCTACAGGCAAAATATGTGCTAGTCTGAGCAATGATCCAGCTGCATGCTTTTCCATGACAGAAGTTTTCACATTATTGGCTGTGATACTGAAATATTTCATGTCAGTTCAGTGGGGGGATATTCTGCAGTGGTCACGACTCTGTTTTATTTCCATTAGAAATTCAGAGGAACTTGTACTTTTGTGTAAAGTCAATTTGAACTTTGAGTTGTTTGTACTGAGTCTGGTTTTTAACCCAGTTTTCCTCTGGGGACTTCTGATTATTTTTGTCACTATTCAGCATCATGTGTCTCTTACGCTACCATTTATTTGTGTTATCATGGCATCTGACTTTGATTAATTTGAGCTGCAAACACTACATCTGCTTTCCAGCTATTTTATTTATATAGTGTGTATGCTAACAACAATACTGGAGACCAGGCTGAATTTCAGTTAACTTAATTATGTAGAGGTTATCACCTGCCTGCAAAATTTGGTGCCATTTTAAGTCATAAACTTTACTTGTTAACTTAACCACCTGTAGTTGGAATATAATATTTAGCCTTGCTACATCTATGATCAACCTGAAGTAATTTTAAATGTGATTCATACATCAGAGACCATTTTATTATTTTTATTTAAAGCAACAATAACTAGACTCAAATAATCACCCCCTTCGATTAGGAATTATGAAGCAATAACCCTTTAAATTGTTGCAGGTTCCAAGTCTACCACAATGTGATCAGAAAAATTCATATATGCATAATACTGAATTCTTGAATACTAAAATTAGGAATGTTAATTACTAACACTAAACCTACAGAAAGTGGTAATTATGGCTATGGTAAATATGACTACAAGTGTTGAATGTTAGCACTCACCTAACCTAGGAATTGTGGAGGATATAACAGAGAATTCTGAAAAGATTTTTTAATTTCCAAATTCATCAGTAACTTCCCAAAACTATACATGTGCAACAACCTGAACCTTTATGTTTATATCAGTGTGTGATTTGCAGAGGGGGATGGGGGGGATTTTCCCCCCCCCCCCCCCCCCCCCCCCCCCCCCCTCTGCATCAGACCATCCCCTCCTCTGGTTTTAGTTTATCCGTCCCAACCTGGGATGTTTATTTCCCACGCACTGGAATAAAACTTAACATATAATTTAAATTTGTGGAGCCGAACACTGAAAGTTTTTAATAAGTCTTACTATTAATACTGTTAATGTGTTTCAGTTTTCTATCATAAGAATAAGTACAGCTTTTCATAAATGTGCCTCTACTTTTTGTATTCCCCTCGTATACCTGTATGTAGATGATTCTGTAAATAAGCTTTACCTATAATGTACTTTTAAAGATATACCAAGGGATGGCTTTTCTGATAGTGCATACATGTGAATAGTGAGTTTTGGCATTATCTATTTATAAATAGCCGTTTAACCATGCATAACACCACTGTCCAAGCTAGTAACATATATAATTCTAATAACCCCCTAAGACATCCCCCCCCCACTGGTAAAAGCACAAATCGCACCCTGGTTTATATTGAATGAAGACCCCCCCCTCCAAATATGCCTCGCACCCCCCCTCCCACCTCTGCCTTCCCCCCCCCCCCCCCCCCTCCCCCTTCCCCCATGAACCATGGACCTTTCTGTCGGAGGGGAGGCTTGCATGCCTCTGTGATACAGATGGCCGTACTGCAGGTGCAAGCTGTTGAGAGGCCAGAGTAACATGTGGTTCCTGAAGAGGGTCAGCATCCTTTTCAGTAGTTACAGGGGCAACTGTTTGGATGACTGACTGATCTGGCATTGTAACATCAACCAAAACACCATTACTGTGCTGGTATGGTGAATAGCTGAAAGCAAGGGCATGCCGCTGTACTGTATGGTTAAATGATGGTGGCATTCTCTTGCATAAAATATTCAGCAGGTAAAATAGCTCCCTATTCAAATCTCTGGGAGGGGACTACTCAGGATGATGTCATCAGGAGAAACAAAACTGGAATTCTACCAACTGGAGCATGCAATGTCAGATCCTTTAATCAGGCAAGCAGGTTAGAAAATCTGAAAAGGGAAACAGGTATGTTAAAGTCAGATATAGTGGACATTAGTGAAGTTCAGTAGCAGAAGGAACAGGTCTTCTTGTCAGTTGAATACAGGGTTTTAAACAAAAAAACTGAGTGGGGATAGAGCAGAAGTAGGTTTAATAGTGAATAAGAAAATAGGAATGCATGTAAGATACGATGAGCAGCATAGTGAATGCATTATTGCAGACAAGATAGACAAGAGGGCCACACCTAACACAGTAGTGCAAGTTTATATGTCAACCAGCTCCACAGATGATGAAGAGATTGAGGGAAAGTATGATGAAGTAAAATAAATTAATAAGAGAGTTAAGGGAGGTGAAAATTTGATAGTGATGGGGGATGGGGAAGTCAGACTCAATGTAGGAAAATAAGAGATGGAAAAATAGTAGGTAAAAATAGACTGGGGGGAAAGCAGTGACAGAGGAAGTTGCCTGGTACAGCTTTGACAGAGCGTAATTTAATCATTGCTAACACTTGGTTTAAGAATCATGAAAGAAGGTTGTACACATGGAAGAGACCTGGTGACACCAGAAGGTTTGAGACTGATTACATAATGGTAAGGCAGAGATTTTGGAACCAGATTTTAAATTGTAAGACATTTCCAGAGGCAGATGTGGACTATGACCACAATTTATTGGCTATAAACGAGATTAAAACTGAAGAAATTGGATAAAGGTAAGAAAGAAGGAGATGAGACCTAGATAAGTTGAAAGACTGAGATATTGTTGAGAGTTTTAGAGGGAGCACTATGCAATGATTGACAAGAACAGGGGAAAGGAACACAGTAGAAGGCAAATGGATAGCTCTGAGAGATGACATGGTGTAGGTAGCAGAGGATTAAATAGATAAAAAGACAAGGCTGAGTAGAAATTCATGGATAACACAGGAGATATTGGACTTGTGGCATTGGCAAGTACGAACGACATATCTCTGCCATCGCAAGTTTTTTGACTCCGTAACCTAATGGCCAATGCCATATTGCTTGTTCAGTTTGCTGCATGACTTGTTGTAATGTGTATGGAATATACCAAGTCTTACAGAAATGAGTGTGTTTCCTTGGGCTGCAAGCCAACTGAAATCCCACAGTGGTGACCCCAAGTAAGAATTCACGTGCCATTTCCTCACAGTGCAAGTATTTTCATGTCTACGGCACTGGCTTTGTTTATGCCTTCATTCATTCTGCTTGGCCATGCAGCACGTGAATATCGAAGCTGCTGCACCTGCAACGGGACTTTTTGTCACTTCACCACCACCTAGATTTTACAACACATTTCCTGCAGTTTCATGCCTCAATACTGTTGCCACTAAACAATGCAACATGTGACTGCAGACTCAGGATTTGCCTCTCCAGTGAGTGTGCATTTCAAAAATGATAACAAGGAGAGCAAAGTTCCTGCATTTCATCATGCTGACATGGATCCTGCATTTCATGCACAAACTATGTATCAGATGCCAGCCGCCCAGGCGACTGTTACAACAGTGCCGTGTGCAACCTCACCTTTGTTAGGACAGACCATGTGTACCAATCATGCTCCCATGATGTCCGAGTGCTTTACTACTTCATAATTTACAAAGTGAACAATGCCCAGCATATATCATGAACATTTCCAGACCAGTTTCTGCCCCCAGTGACTGTTCAGCCCCTCAGTGCACTTTACAGGCCCCCTCCTGATGTGAACAATGTGCCACATAGTGATACTAATTGTGGTTTCTGCACCTCCAAACATGCCCTGGCTTGTCATGTCAACAGCCTGGTGGGAGCATTTTACTGTGCTGCTCCATGCATGTCTCAATTGTACCTAAATTGATGGTCACATGCCCCTCACATGCACATGCTCTCTCCTGCAACCTGTGAACTCATCTACACTCCGGACCTGTAGCTCCATCAAGCTTCAATGCTGCCTCTCTAATGGCCTCTCCCTCCCCTGGATCTTCCACGTGGTTGACATCGCAGAACCAGTCCTGGGAATCGACTTCTTATCACACCACCAACTGTCTTCAAATGCTGTTCGAGGTTCTCTGTTTCACCACACCTCTAACTCTCACATCCTATGTGACCGAGCTCTGCCACCTGCTCCAAGTGAAAATGCCATTAACTGTTTAGTGCCTCAGTGCAGGGCTCTTGTGAGCAGGACTTGTGCAACCATGAATTGCTTCCTGGTGAAAAAAGCCACTGTGAGAACATTGTTTTGAAATATCACATTGCACGTGCCAAGGATGAGCTTGCTGTGATCACCACCCACATCAATTCACACTGCTTGGCAGCACCAACACCCAAGCCTTCATCCACCTCACCTGACAGCTCCGCCAACAACAGCACACAGGTTAGAAACACCAAACCTATCTCGTGTGACCCCAGTCTCAACCACACAGTGTTATCCCCACCACCCCCGCCCCCATCAAGTGTGTTCTGTTCAATGTCACTCTCACCTGTTTCACAAACTGACACTCACGTGCCTCATGACAATCCAGCCATCTGGGTCTGACCATGCTTCCCGCAGTGCATGCACCCGCCAAGTGTGTTGATAAACATTCTGCCTTCTCGCATGGCTCGTTCCGTAGCTCCACATGTGCCAGCAGCACCAACACCAACGAGTGCACCTCTCTCACACACTACGGACAGCAGATAGCCTCTACCCACAATGCTCACACCCACCTCACACTCAGCACTCACAAACTGCCATCCGTGTCAGCATAAGCATAACAAAAATGTGACTTTTTCGCTGCCATTCCCATCTCAGGCAGATATCTAAGCTGCTTCCAAGCCATGCACCGCTAATAAATCAACTGACACCACACCCCACCCATGCAGTCATTGAGCATTAGGTTTCCACCATCACGAACAGAACTGTTCATCACATCATCACCTATTCGTCAAAAGGATCGCCGCCTTAACTCACTCAAGTTATGCTCTGCTTGCCAGCAAATATAGAAAATTCTTGAGGTGGGAATTTGGCAGCCCTCTGGTAGTAACTGGTCATCAACCATACGCATCACCCCCAAACATGAAGGCTCTTTTCATACGTGTGGTGATTACAGGTGCTTGAGTGCTAGAACTGTTATGGACAATTTTCCTATAGTAAACATTTCTGACTTCACTCACCTTCTCGCAGGTGCTACAATTTTCAGCATACTGAACTGCAAACGTACTTATCACCAAATCCCAGTTTCACCCGAAGACATTCTGAATACGGTGATTATTACCTCCCTTGGGTTGTATTAGTACCATTTCATCCCATTCGTGTTAAAAAACACTGCCCAGATGTGACAACGCTTTATTGACTCTCTCTTGCTCCAGTTTGACTTCTTAAATTGAAGGTGCAATCAGTCTTATCCATGTCACTCTCTACCACATACAAAGAGCTCCGTTGATTCCTGGGAGGGATAAACCACTGCTGTTGACATTTGCCTGCAGCAGCTGACACCTAGGCCACCCTCACTAACGCCCTCACTGGAAAGCAAACTTTAGGGACACATCCTGTTCCCTGTATGGAACCAATGCGCGCAGCCTTCCAGGCCCTGAAAAACTCTCTTGCATGAGCCATCACTCTCGCTCATCCAATCGCGGATGCTGAACTCTTGATCACCTTGGATGCCAGTGACTCTATGGTAGGTGCAGTCCTACAACAATGCCACAACAATGTGGTCATGCCACCTCAGTTCTTTCCGAAGAAACTTTCACGCGCCCAACAAAAATTCTCAGCCTTCAATTGTGAACTTTTAGTGGTTTATGAGGCGGTGAAACACTTCTGCCCCAATGTCGAGGGCCAACCTGACTGACTATAAACTAGTAGTAGATTCCATATGCAACCTGCTTCTCATCCCCCCCCTCATTTTTGCCACTTAGATTTCATCTATCAGTTCTCTACTGCTGTCCACCAAATCAAAGGCGCTGTCAACGTCATTGCAAATTTCCTTTTCTGCATTAGCACCTTCTTAACGATCGTCAACCTTCCCGACCTCGCGTCCCTACAGAACCAGAATGAGGATACACAGCAACTTCTCAACAGCACCTCCACTTTGCTGTTTTTGACCAAAGCAAAATTCGCTGGCGTCCAAGAGGAAGTCAGCTGCGCCTCCACTGGCACCCTCCAATCCCTCATCCCCATCCCCCTCCACCATTCACTGTTTGACACACTATACTCTCTAGCACACCCCAGAATTAAGCCAGTGACATGCCTCATGTCAGAATGATTCATGTGGCGAGACATAAGACGTGATTATCAGATATAGGCTTGGAACTGCATCACTTGCCAGTGCAACAAAGTCACCAGGTACACTGTTCCACATCTCTGCAAATTCGACATTCTATCTGGCTACTTTCACCATGTGCACCTGGACCTCATCGGCCACCTTCCCCCCACAGAGGGCTTTCATTATGTTCTTTCTTGCACTGATCGTTTATCTCATTGGGTAGAGGCCTTACCTCTCACCAACATAACTGCCAAAACCATGGCTAAGGCTTTTGTTTCTTCCTGGACTTCCTGCTCTGGCTGCCCTGCTGCCATCACCACTGACCATGGCTGGCTCTTTGAATCAGCACTCTTTGCCCAACTATGCCAGCAACAAATGTCACACAATTGCCAACCACTTCCAAGACAGCACTGCAGTGTCACAATAATCTTTGGACCAAGGCTCTCCCATGGGTACTCCTTGACCTATGGTCATCATACGAACCAGATATCGAGGGCACCATAAATAAGTTCATCTATGGTGAAACCATGTCCTCTCTGGGGAGCTGTTACAACCATCCTCCCCTAACAATTCCATCTCTCTTCCCAATTTCATAAAACAGATCCGATTTGCAAACATTTTCCTCACCATCATCTAGCCATACTCCCCCCCCCCCCCCCCCCCCCCCCACTCCCACGCACCCTCCGATCTCCTTTCATGCAAGTTCGTTTTTTTCTGCGATGACACTGTCCGGAGTCTGGGCCTCATTTTCCCCACCATATTCAGCCCCATAAACCACACAACTAACATGATAGACCTCTGGGTTAAGGATACGCCATTCACTGTTTGTCTCCACTGCTAGAAACTGGCACACCTCAACCCAGCGTCTTTGACGTCCAATGATGTTATGCAGCCTCCTAGCACTGAGGATTCATCTTCAAGCTATGACCCCTCAGAGCTGCCTCCACAACCTTCACCTGAACATGCATCTGCACCACCATCAATGCCATTCCTCGGGTTCATGCCCTCTCTCTCTCTACCTCATCCCCTGCAAACCGATGTACTGTCCAAACATGTGGAGGATATCACCATCCTTATCGATGACAATCACATCTTCATCCTGCTCCACCTCTCTGGGAGACACCCCTTGACAAAGCACACTGTCCATGTGGGTGGAGAGGCCTGCATATCCGCATGAAGCTGAGGGCTATGCTGAAGGTAGAGGACCTACTGCCAGAAAGGCCTTAGCTGATGGATCAGACTAAGAGTGTCCCACAATGTCCTGTCTTCCTTATCCACTCCTAGTCTTTACCCATTTCCCTTTCCCAACCCAAGGTGTGATGTGATCTGTGCCACGGGGTGTGTGGCACATGGGAAGATGTGTCGCAAATGAAGCCTAGGGATACTGGGCGACCTCCTTGAGTAAGGAGCCTTACACCGTGCAAGGTTTCCGTGGTATGGACCATGTAGATCCCCAAATTTTGTGGGAGCAAGATGAGCCCGACTGATGAAAACGATTTAAAACAAACTGAGGGGCAAACTATGACCTCAGACACCCAGTCATTGGGGTCAGGACTGATGGAATGCACTCCCACTACTGAATCAGGGTGTAGCCCTGAGCAAGAAGTGGGAACTGTAGCTGAGAAGTTGGACCAGATCAAGGTTAAAGCCTTGTCTGGGGCCCAGAGGAGGAAATTTCTCAGGGAACAGAAACAAAAGGAACCCTAGTGGTGGAGGTCAGAGAGAAGTCCCCGAAGGCGATGCAAGAGTAAGACCTGAATTGTTTTTAGGGTTTGCAGGTTGCTGTCAGGGTAATCAAAGACCTCAAAAGCAATTATAGCAGCAAGATGGAGACTTGAGGTGCTGCAGATCAATCTTCAGCAAAGTAAAGGTGCCACTGCTGCCTGAGCCATCACCTGGGGAGACAGGAGGTGGACATGGTCCTGATACAAGAACCCTACTTATATAAAGGGGGTGTATTGGGCCTCAGTGGTACAGGAGGTAAGTTGATTTATGACAGAAATCTAAGAAACTCCAGAACATGCATTTATGTGAGAAATGGAATTTCTTTCATGCCAGTGATGGATTTCTGTTCTAGGGACCAGCTGACCATCAGGATGCAGCAACGTGAGGAAGGTATCATGAGGGAAATTGTTTTGGCCTCAGCAGACCTTCCTTACAAAGACAGCTCTCCTCCTCCTCTTGAGATGAGACGACTGACGGGAGCTTGCCATCGGCAAGGTGACCAGCTGTTGGTTGGATGTGATGCCAATGTCCACAAGCTAGTGTGGGACAGCAAGGACACCAACAGTAGAGGTGAGTACCTCCTTGAATTTCTCTTGTCTAACAACTTGGAGGTCCTGAATAGGGGTGATGAACATACATTCAGAAACAGCAGAAGGGAAGAAGTAATTGACAAAACCTTCGGTTTCATGATGATGGGCAGCTATGTCAAACAAAGGAATGTGGCATTGGAGCCATCCTCATTGGACCACATGTATATTAAATTCAAGGTTGAAATGGGAATCAGACAGACCGTGGCCTATAGGTATCCCAGTAAAACAGACTGGGAGACATATAGGAGGGACCTTGACTTAAGCTTATTGGAAACTAAAACTTCAATAAGGAAGTAGAGTTTGAGGAAGTAGCAGAGTCTGTAACCTCTGCCATAATTATGTCATACCAGGACAACTGCTCAGTCACCAAGAAGTGCACAAATAGGAGTGTGTCTTGGTGGAGCAACAACTTGGAAACACAAAGAGGACGGGAACGGAGACTGTTTAACCTTGTGAAACATGCAGGACAATGGGCAAAATATTGTGAGGCCCTTGTCAACTACAACCTTGCAATTAGACAAGCAAAGCAGGCTTCCTGGAAGGAATTCTCTGAGGAAGTGGAGGGCATGGCTGCTCAAGCCAGGCTTCACAAAATCCTCACAACTAATCCAGGAGGTACATTGAGGAAGGAGGATGGGGAATACACAAAAACAGCAGATGAGATGCTGGAATTGCTCCTCAAAACTCACTTCCCTCATTGTACTCTGGTAGATAACACAGACCAGAATGCAACCCCTGAGAGACAATGAATCTCAGGCATTTGAAGAGAGGACTGGGAATTGGCCAAGGAGTATGTCGACATCATTCCAAATGTTCAAGTCATCTGCCACAAATGGAATCTTTCTAGCTCTCCTGCAACAAGCAGTAGAGAATCTTATAAGAGTCCTACACAAGTTACTCAGGGTTAGCCTAGCTGCAGGAATCATTCCCAATGCCTGGAGGGCAGTGAAGGTTGTCTTTATTCCAAAGCCAGGGAAGACTGATCATACCAAGGCCAAGGATATTAGTCTGTCCTCCTTCATTCTTAAAGCATTGGAAAAACTGGTTAATGTATTTGTCGGGGAGAGGAGGCTATCTAGGGCTCCTCTTCATTCAAACCAACATGCATATCGACCAGGTAAATCATGCAAGATAGCTCTTCACCAACTCATTGTGAAGGTGCAGGAAATTTCAGGAAATAGCCCTCTGCATCTTCCTGGACAGTGAGAGGGCTTTTAGTAGCACAACCTTTGATTCCATGGTTAGGGCAGCAGAGGTGCATGACTAGGGACCACTATATGTAGGTGGACTGGGGCCATACTTAGTGGAAGGAAGGTAGAGGCCACCATCATGATTGAAAAGATGGTAATTAACACCACTAGAGGATGTCCACAAGGAGGAGTTTTGTCACCTTTATTGTGGAATCTAGTGATGAAATAACTCATTGAGGAACTAAATTCCAGACAATGCTTTTGCCAAGGATACGCAGATGACCTTTTCATAGTAATACTTGGCAAATTTACTGGCACAGTCAGGAATATGGCACACAGTGCGCTGAACATTGTGCAAGATTGATGCAGGAAACAGGATCTAAGGGTTAATTCTAAGAAGACTGTTGTGATACCATTCACAAAGCTGTTGTGATACCATTCACAAAGAAGCACATCCAACACTCAAAGTTAGAATCTAAAGCTTTTCAATGAAACTCTACCTGTGAAGGGGACAGTGAAATATCTAGGGGTAACCTTAGATGAGAAACTAACATGGACCCTCACATTAAGAGCATATGCACCAGGGTGAAAGTAGCGTGTAAGAGAAGAGCTTGTGGCTAAAACTGGGGCCTAAGCCCCAGACGTATGCACTGGATATACACCACAGTGGTTAGACCTAGGATCTTCTATGGGGCAGTAGTGTGGTGGAAGAAGTAGAACAGTAGGTTGCAGCTAAGGAGCTTGTTAAAGTGCAGAGACTGGCCTGCTTAGCCATAACAGGTGGAATTAGCAAAACACCAACTGCTGGGATGGAAACCATGCTGGACATCATTACACCTTTGGGTCTAGATGGAGGCAGCAGCTGGTGCATGCAGACTCAAAACTGGTAAAAACTGGATCTCATTGGGTATCTAGAACCACACACTAAAATAGTGAGTGAGGTAAATATAGGAATGGTTGTTGAAATGCTGCCTGACTATATAGTAACTCGCAACTGCTTCAACAAGCCTTACGATATAATAATTGTAAGCAGTGAGCATGCAAAAAAAACAGTTCAACACTGTACGGGGTACATTGTCTGTTTCACTGATGGGTCAAAATCAGACCAAGGCACTGGGGCCAGGGTGTACAGCCAAGACTGGAGGGCATCAGCTCTCTAGGAAAATTGGCCTCGGTACTCCAAGCTGACATCAGGATGTGTGTGCAGGAGAATGTGCATAGGTGCTAAAAGGATTGTAACATCTGCATCTATTCAGACAGCCCTGAAATCATTGGCAGCTCCTGAAACAAGATCTAAGATTGTTGTAGAATGTCACAGCGTTCTGGTGGAGCTAGGGGGAGGCAACAGGGTGAACCTAGTGTGGGTCCCTGGCTACTCAGGGATCAGTGGCAATGAATAAACTAACAGATTGGCCAGGATGGGGGCAAAGACTCCATTCATTGGACTGGAACCTGTCCTGACAATCACCAAGGCTATGACTGAGCTAGAATTACAAAACTGGCTCAGAGGACAGCTTGTAGAATACTGAACCAAGGGCTTACAACACTGCAAGATACTGATGCCTAAGCCATGTTTTAAAAGTAGCTCTGTAATCCTGGGCTTGAACTGGAAAGAGATGAAACTCATGGTTGGACTGATGACCAGCCATTGGAATTTCAAAACACACCTACATGCAATGGGTATAACAGAAGAAGACCCTAAATGTAGGATCTGTGATGAGAGTGAAGAAACTGCAACACACATAATCTTCGAATGCACTGCACTGGAGAGCAAGAGACACAGAATTTTCAGGACAATTAGACCTGAAGAAACTGTGACTAACAAATAACTGGTAAAGGGACTCCTTGCACTATTTAAGGGCATTGGTTGGCTTTACTAGATATACAGGAAGTGATACCGCATAATAAACTTGGTTTCGGTGCAGGCAGTGGCGGGTTAGACCAAAGCTGTTTTAGCTTCCCTATTAAAATCAAATCAAATACAAGACAACTTGCCCCACCTGACCGGGGACCCAGTTCATCAGTTAATCGCTGGTTCTCACCCGCTCCCACCCAGGGTCAACCACATGCTCCTCCAAGCTACAGTCACCCCCATAAGGAGGGTAACTGTCAAATGCTGCCAGTCAATCTCATGGGGGACACGGTCCCTCTCCACACCACTCCATCCTCATGCGGGGGCCGATGCCTCATCTGCCCACACCACCTACAGGAGTTCCATGTCGACGTCCCACCATGGTCCCTGCCATGATAACCTCCAGAGATTGACATCCCCATCACATCACTGCCATCTCCCTCACCGCCTTCACTGCCCGAAATGCCCTCCTTCCACTGTGCTCAAACTGTGCTCCATGCTGCGGGGGGTTGTCTGTGTGGCATCGACAAGTACGAATGACATTTCTCCACCATTGCAAGTTCTTTGACTCTGTAACCTAATGGCCCATGCCATCTTGCTTGTTTGGTTTGCTGTACAGCTTGTAATGTGGACAGCCATGTGTAGAGTCTTACAGAAATGAGTGTGTTTTCTTGGGCTACAAACCAATTGAAATCCCACAGACTTAATTGATGAAAGGAGAAAATATAAAAATGCAGTAAGTGCAGCAAGTAAAAGGGAATACAAATGTGTAAAAAGTGAGATTGACAGAAAGTGCAAAATGTATAAGGAGGAATGTTTGGAAGGCAAATGTAAGGATTTAGATATATATTTTGCTAGGGGAATGACAGAGACTGCCTACAGGAAAACTGAAGAGGCTTTTGGAGAAAAGAGAAGCAGCTGTATGAATATTAAGAGTTCACATGGAAAGAATGAAAGGTGGAAGGAGTAAATAGAGGGTCTATACAAGGGGGATGAACATGAAGGCAATATTATGGAAATGGAAGAGGATATAGATGAAGATGATTTGGGAGATATGATACTGTGAGAAGATTTTAGTAGAGCATTGAAAGACCTACATCAAAACAAGGCTCAGGAGAAGACAATGTTCCACTAGAATTACTGACAGCCTTGGGAGAACCAGCCATGAAGAAGCTCTTCTGTCTGGTGTACGAGATGTATGAGACAGGTGAAATACTCTCAGACTTCATGAAGAATAAAATAATACCAAGTCCAAAGAAAACAAGTGTGGACAGGTGTGAATATTACCTAACTTTCACTTTAATAATTCATGGTTACAAAACACTAACATGAATTTTTAACAGGAGAATGGAAAAGCTGGCAGAAGCCAACCTTGGAGCAGATCAATCTGGATTATGGAGAAATGTAGGAGTACATGAGGCAATACTGATTCTGCAACTTCTCTTAGAGGATGGGTTAAGGAAAGGCAAACCTATGTTTATAGCACTTGTAGGTGCAGAGAAAGCTTTTGGCAATGTTGACTGGAATACTCTGAATTTCTGAAGGCAGCAGAGGTGAAATACAGAAAGTGGAAGGGTATTTACAATTTGTACAGAAACCAGATGGCAGTTATAAGAGTCGAGGGAAAAGAAAGGAAAGCAATATTTGAGGAGGGAGCGAGGCAGGATTCTATCCTGTCCCCAATGTTATTCAGGCTGTACATGGAACAACTGGTGAAGGAAACCAAGTAATTCTATCAGAGACAGCAAAGGACTTGGAAAAGCAACTGCATGGAATGGACCGTGTCTTGAATGGAGGTTATAAGATGAACATCAACAAGAGTAAAACAAGGGTAGTGGAATGTAGCTGAAGTGAATCAGGTGATGCTGAGGGAACTGAATTACACTCCTGGAAATGGAAAGAAGAACACATTGACACCGGTGTGTCAGACCCACCATACTTGCTCTGGACACTGCGAGAGGGCTGTACAAGCAATGATCACATGCACGGCACAGCGGACACACCAGGAATCGCGGTGTTGGCCGTCGAATGGCGCTAGCTGTGCAGCATTTGTGCACCGCCGCCGTCAGTGTCAGCCAGTTTGCCGTGGCATACGGAGCTCCATCGCAGTCTTTAACACTGGTAGCATGCCGCGACAGCGTGGACGTGAACCGTATGTGCAGTTGACGGACTTTGAGCGAGGGCGTATAGTGGGCATGCGGGAGGCCGGGTGGACGTACCGCCGAATTGCTCAACACGTGGGGCGTGAGGTCTCCACAGTACATCGATGTTGTCGCCAGTGGTCGGCGGAAGGTGCACGTGCCCGTCGACCAGGGACCGGACCGCAGCGACGCACGGATGCACGCCAAGACCGTAGGATCCTACGCAGTGCCGTAGGGGACCGCACCGCCACTTTCCAGCAAATTAGGGACACTGTTGCTCCTGGGGTATCGGCGAGGACCATTCGCAACCGTCTCCATGAAGCTGGGCTACGGTCCCGCACACCGTTAGGCCATCTTCCGCTCACGCCCCAACATCGTGCAGCCCGCCTCCAGTGGTGTCACGACAGGCGTGAATGGAGGGACGAATGGAGACGTGTCGTCTTCAGCGATGAGAGTTGCTTCTGCCTTGGTGCCAATGATGGTCGTATGCGTGTTTGGCGCCGTGCAGGTGAGCGCCACAATCTGGACTGCATACGACCGAGGCACACAGGGCCAACACCCGGCATCATGGTGTGGGGAGCGATCTCCTACACTGGCCGTACACCACTGGTGATCGTCGAGGGGACACTGAATAGTGCACGGTACATCCAAACCGTCATCGAACCCATCGTTCTACCATTCCTAGACCGGCAAGGGAACTTGCTGTTCCAACAGGATAATGCACGTCCGCATGTATCCCGTGCCACCCAACGTACTCTAGAAGGTGTAAGTCAACTACCCTGGCCAGCAAGATCTCCGGATCTGTCCCCCATTGAGCATGTTTGGGACAGGATGAAGCGTCGTCTCATGCGGTCTGCACGTCCAGCACGAACGCTGGTCCAACTGAGGCGCCAGGTGGAAATGGCATGGCAAGCCGTTCCACAGGACTACATCCAGCATCTCTACGATCGTCTCCATGGGAGAATAGCAGCCTGCATTGCTGCGAAAGGTGGATATGCACTGTACTAGTGCCGACATTGTGCATGCTCTGTTGCCTATGTCTATGTGCTTGTGGATCTGTCAGTGTGATCATGTGATGTATCTGACCCCAGGAATGTGTCAATAAAGTTTCCCCTTCCTGGGACAATGAATTCACGGTGTTCTTATTTCAATTTCCAGGAGTGTAGTAAACAAGACACTTAAAGTAGTAGACAAGTTTTGCTATTTGGGTAGCAAAATAACTGATGGTGACAGAGAGGACATAAAATGTGAACTGGCAATGGCAAAAAAAGTGTTTATGAAGAAAAGTAATTTGTTAACATCAAAATAGATTTAAAAGTCAGGAAGTATTTTCTGAAAGAAAAGATCAAGAAAGGAATACAGTAAACAGATTCAGAAGGGTATAGGTTGCTGTAGTTATTTGGAGATGAAGAGGCTTGCACAGGATAGAATAGTATAGAAAGCTGCACCAAAGCAATCTTCAGACTGGAGACTACAACAACAACAACAACATTATTGAATGATGCAGTTAGAAGTAATTTAATTTAGCAGTGATGATTTAATATCAGAAAAGCTATGAAATACATTTTCTACAGAAATAATGAGCAGACTGCAAGAAAACATTGAGAATTATTTTATAAGCTAGGAATAATTATTATTCTTACCAAGTCTTTCAGCAATATCTGCTGCTCTTTCACTCCATATTCCATTACAGGCAACAAGAACTGTATCTCCTGGTTCGTACAGATTCACTATAGATGCCTCCATTCCTAGAGTACCTGATCCACACATTGCAAAAGTCATCTCATTTTTTGTCTGGAAGACGTACTGCAAACCAGCTTTTATATCATCCAGCACCTAAATTAGAATATCAACAGATCTGTTAAATTACCTGTCATGCTCAGTTATTTAAATAGCGCTATACTTACAAGATTTTCTAGATGACACAATGAAAATTTTTATTGTATGAGTCAAACAATGGAAAATTCAGGAAGGAATGTAACAATATTAGAGCGGAGATGCTGAGTTGCAGCTGGGCACATCAAAAAGATTCTCACAATTATAGCTTTCGGCAACTAAGGTCTTTGTCAATAATACACACACACACACACACACACACACACACATTCAGACAATCACACAAACACACACGACTGCAGTTGCGTTTGTGTGTGTGTGTGTGTGTGTGTGTGTGTGTGTGTGTGTGTGTGTGTGTGTATTATTGACAAAGACCTTAATGGCTGAAAGCTATAATTGTGAGAATATTTTTGTTGTGCCTATCTGTGACTCAGCATCTCCACTATATGGTTTATAGTTTAAGTGCTATTCATACTACACTGGGGTGACAAAATCCTGGGATATGTCCTAATATTGAATCAGACTTCCTTTTGCCAGCATAGTGTAGCAACTCGATATGGTATGGTCTCAACAAGTTGTTAGAAATCCCCTGCAGAAATACAGGGCCAAACTGCCTCTTTAACCTTCCATAATTTGTGAAAGTGTTGCTGGTGCAGGATCTTGTGCATGAAGTGACCTCTTGATTATGTCCATGTTGGGTGATCTGGGTGGCCAGCTCATATGCTCAAATTGTCCAGAATGTTCTTCAAATCAATCATGAACAACTGTGGCTCATGGATATCACACATTGTCATCCATAAAAATTCAATTGTCATTTGCAAGCATGAAGTCCATGAATGGCTGCAAATAGCCAAACAAAACCATTTCCACTTTATGATCAGTCCTCTGGACCAGAAGACCCAGCCCATCCGATATAACAGAACACACACCACTACAGAGTCACCACCAACATGCACAGTCCTTTACTGACTACTTGGGTCCATAAATTCATGGGGTCTGTACCACAGTCAAAACCTACCATCAGTGCATATTAATTGAAATCAAGATTCATCTGACTAGGCCACGGTTTCCCAGTTATCTAGCGTACAACCAATATGGTCACAAGCTCAGGAGGGGTGCTGCAGGCAAGGTCGTGCTGATAGCAAAGGCACTCATGTCAGTTGTCTGCTGCCATAGCTCATTAGCACCAAATTTCTTCATTCATTAGCACCATATTTCTCCACACTGTCTTAATTGATATGTTTATCATACAATAGACATTGATTTCAGTGGTTATTTCACAAAGTGTTGCTTTTTATTAGCAATAACAACCCTACACAAACAAGGATGTTCTCAGTTGTTAAGTGAAGGCTGTCAACCACTGCATTGTCCATGGTGAGAAGAACTCCTAAAATTTGGTATTCTCAGCACACTCTTGACACTGTGGATCTCGAAATATTGAATTCCCTAACGATTACCAAAATGGAAAGTCCCTTGTGTCTAGCTGCAACTAAAATTCCGCATTCAAAGTCTGATAATTCCCATTGTGCAGCCATAATCACATTGGACATCTTTCCAAATGAATCACCTGAGTATAAATGATAGCTCCACCAGTGCACTGCCCTTTTATATGTTGTGCATATCTATCCCAGGACTTCTGTCACCTCAGTGTAAAATGAAAATAAACTACAGTAATTATGTTGTCTGCATATTCTTTCTCACATTTTTGCTAAAACATCTATGCAGAAATGAGTACTAAAATGAAATAAATTGCTATTTGTAAAGTCATAGGAAGTTGAATAACATGCAAAAGTTGATACAGCCATAAACTTTTAGAATGTTTTATGTACCAGACAAAAGAGAGAAAAGATGTGAAGTAAATGAGTCTGTTCAGAAATTAAGTAGGGAATTCACCCATGATGTTATGTCAAGGAAGATCCAACAGATAATCAGGGGGAAAAAAAAAATTGAAGAGAAGAGAAATAAGAAATTATGAAGAGCATGGTCAAAAGCTGAAATAGATAACTGAAGAACAATTATTGGGAAATAGAAGTGCTAATGAGGGAAAAAGGGCAGCACTAGAGAAAAGTTATACCTACATCTTTACACCCCACAAGCCACCTAATGGTGTGTGATGGAGGGTACTCCTGGTACCACTAACTGACCAGCTCCCCATCCACCCCCACCACTCCACCCACCCTGTTCGACTTGCAAATGCTGCGTGGGAAGAATGATTGTCTGTAGCTTGTGTATTGGCTCTAATTTCTTGAATTGTCTCATCATTCTTGTTAATGTTTGTGGGAGGATGCAGTATGTTCTACAACTCTTCCCGAAAAGTGCTGTCTCAAAATTTCAATAGTAAACCTATCTGTGACTCACAATGCCTCTCTTGTATTGTCTGTCAATGGAATTTGTTGAGCATCCAGGTAATGTTCTTGTGCTGATTAAATGATCCCACGATGAAATGTGCCTCTCTTCATTGGATCTTCTCTACCTCTTCTATCAGTCCTATCTAGTAAGGATCCCATATTGACCAAGAATACTCTGAAGTATCAGCCAAACAAGTGCCTTATAAGCCACTTCCTTCATGGATGAGTTACTTTTCCTTAATGTTCTTCCTTTGAATCTCAGTCTGGCATCTTCTTTTCCTACTATTTGTTTTATGTGATCATTCCACTTAGGGTTGCTCTGCATAGTTACCCCTAAATATTTTACAGTAGATATTGTTTCCAGCACTTTCCCATCAGTAATATAGTTGTACAGTAGTGGCTTTCTTTTCCTAGGTATGCATCGTATATTACATTTATTTACATTCAGTGTCAACTGCCACAGCCTGCACCATTCATCAATCCTCTGCAAGTCATTCAGCAAATTGATACTGTCATCAGGCACTGCTTCTTTGTTATAGACAACCCCATCATCTGTGAACAGTCTTAAAGAGCATCTGAGGCTTTCTACTAGATCATTTATATACATTGAAAACGAAAACAGTTGATTTACTTCCAGTATGATGGACGTAGAGGAATTATGGGCAAAGTTTTTAATGGATCATAAATCGTACTACAGAGAAGTATGTGCTAAGTAAGTGAATTAAGGACAGAAAAGACCCATCATGTTTTAACAACGAAATTAAAAAAATGGTGGGGAAGCAAAGGCTTCGGCATTCCTGATTCAAAAGAGAATGTGGAAATGATGACAGGCAAAAGTTAATAGAAACTCATGCATCAGTAAAAAGATCAATGCTTGAAGCTTACAATAGCTGCTACTATCATACCTTAGCAATAGATCTTGCATGAGTCTGAGAAAATTCTGGTCCAACATAAAATTGCTAAGTGGGTCTAAGGCTATTATACAGGGTGTTACAAAAAGGTATGGCCAAACTTTCAGGAAACATTCCTCACACACAAATAAAGAAAAGATGTTATTTGGACATGTGTCCAGAATTGCTTAATTTCCATGTTAGAGCTCATTTTAGTTTCGTCAGTATGTACTGTACTTCCTCGATTCACCGCCAGTTGGCCCAATTGAAGGAAGGTAATGTTGACTTTGGTGCTTGTGTTGACATGTGTCTCATTGCTCTACAGTACTAGCATCAAGCACATTAGTACGTAGCATCAACAGGTTAGTGTTCATCATGAACGTGGTTGTGCAGTCAGTGCAATGTTTACAAATGCAGAGTTGGCAGATGCCCATTTGATGTATGGATTAGCACAGGGCAATAGCCGTGGCATGGTACATTTATATCGAGACAGATTTGCAGAACGAGGGTGTCCTGACAGGAAGACATTCAAAGCAATTGATTGGCATCTTAGGAAGCATGGAACATTCCAGCCTATGACTCGCAACTGGGGAAGACCTAGAATGACAAGGACACCTGCAATGGATGAGGCAATTCTTCGTACAGTTGACGGTAACCCTAATGTCAGCGTCAGAGAAGTTTCGGCTGTACAAGGTAACGTCGACCACGTCACTGTATGGAGAGTGCTACGGGAGAACCAGTTGTTTCCGTACCATGTACAGTGTGTGCAGGCATATCAGCAGCTGATTGGCCTCCACGGGTACACTTCGGTGAATGGTTCATCCAACAATGTGTCAATCCTTATTTCAGTGCAAATGTTCTCTTTACAGATGAGGCATCATTCCAACGTGATCAAATTGTAAATTTTCACAATCAACATGTGTGGGCTGACGAGAATCCGCACGCAATTGTGCAATCACGTCATCAACACAGATTTTCTGTGAATGTTTGGGCAGGCATTGTTGGTGATGTCTTGATTGGGCCCCATGTTCTTCCACCTATGCTCAATGGAGCAGGTTATCATGATTTCATATGGGATACTCTACCTGTGCTGCTAGAACATGTGCCTTTACAAGTACGACACAACATGTGGTTCACGCATGATGGAGCTCCTGTACATTTCAGTCGAAGTGTTCATATGCTTCTCAACAACAGATTTGGTGACCTATGGATTGGTAGAGGCGGACCATTTCCATGGTCTCCATGCTGTCCTGACCTCAACCCTCTTGACTTTCATTTATGGGGGCATTTGAAAGCTCTTGTCTATGCAACCCCAGTAGCAAATGTAGAGACTCTTCGTGCTCATATTGTGGATGGCTGTGATACAATATGCCATTCTCCAGGGCTGCATCAGCGCATCAGGGATTCCATGCGACGGAGGGTGGATGCATGTATCTTCGCTAATGGAGGACATTTTGAACATTTCCTGTAACAAAGTGTTTGAAGTCATGCTGGTACATTCTGTTGCTGTGTGTTTCCATTCCATGATTAATGTGATTTGAAGGGAAGTAATAAAACGAGCCCTAACATGGAAAGTAAGCGTTTCCGGACACATGTCCACATAACATATTTTCTTTCTTTGAGTGTGAGGAATGTTTCCAGAAAGTTTGGCCATACCTTTTTGTAACACCCTTTATAGTTACTCATTGACCAGTCTGGTGTGGCAGTAGACAACAGCAAAAGTAAAGTCAAAGTTTTAAATTTCTCATTTAAGAAATCATTCATTTAGGAGATCATACAAACATACCAGCATTTGAACGTTGCACAGGCCACCATATGGAGGACACAGTAATAAGCATCACTGATATAGAGAAACAACTGAAAGAGTTGAAACCAAGTAAGTCCCAGCTCCTGGTGGAATCCCAGTTTGGTTTTTACAAAGAGTACTCTACATAATTGGCTGTGTTTATTGCAAATATTTCATTCAGTGCAAAGTCCCAAGCAACTGGAAAAAAGTGCAGATGGCTCCTGTATATAAAAAAGGTAAAAGAACACACATGCAAAATTACAGACCAATATCTTTAATTTTGGTTTTCTACAGAATTATTGACTATATTACTGGTTTGAATATAAAAAATTTCTTTGAGAGGGAAAAGCTCCTATCCATGTATCAGTGTGGTTTTAAAAAGTGTCACTCAGGCAAAACTCAGCTTGCTCTTTTCTCACATGAGACCCTTCTAACTATGGATGAAGGGCAACCGGCAGATCCCATATTCCCAGATATTCATGAAGTGTTTGACATGGTGTCACACTGCTAACTGTTAACAAAGGTACAAGCATGTGGAACAGCTTCTCAGGTATGTGAGTGGTCCAGAGACTTCTTAAGTAACAGAACCCAGTATGGGAGAGGCAAAGGTATCATCAGGAGTACCCCAGGGAAGGGTGATACGATCACTGTTATTTTCTATATACATAAATGTTCTGGTGGACAAAGATAAACAGCAATCTGCAGTTGTTTGCTGGAGATGCTGTGGTGTAAGGGAAGGTGTCATTGTTGAGTGACTGTAGGAGCATACAAGATGACAGACAAAATTTCTGGTTGGTGTGATGAATGGCAGCTAGCTCTAAATGTAGAAAAATGTAAATGAATGCAGATGAGTAGGGAAAACAAATTCATAATATTCAAATACAGTATTAGTAATGTTCTGTTTGACACAGTTACATTGGTTAAATTTCTAGACATAACATTGCAAAGCAATATGAAATTGAATGAGCATGTAAGGATTGTAATAGGGGAGGTGAGTGGTCTACTTCAGTTTGTTGGGAGAATTTTAGGAAAGTATGGTTCTTCTGTAAAGGAGACCACTTATAAGACACTAGTACTAACCATCGCTAATACTAATAGAGTGTTTGCGATCTGCACAAGGTCAGATTAAAGGAAGACATCAAAGCAATTCAGAGGTGGCCTGCTAGATTTGTTACTGGTGGTTTTGAACAACACACAAGTATTACAGAGATACTTCAGGAACTCAAATAGGAATCATTGGAGGGAAGGCAATGTTCTTTTTGAGGAGCACTATTGAGAAAATTTAGAGAACTGGGATTTGGGGCTGACTGCAGAACAATTGTACTACTAACAATGTAAATTTCACATAAGGACCATGAAGATAAGATCATAGAGATTAGGGCTTATATGGAGGCATACAGACAATTGTTTTTCTCTTGATCTATTTGCAAGTGGAAAAGAAAAGGAAATGACTGGTAGTGTACAAGGTACCTTCCACCATGCACCATACAGTGGCTTGAGTATGTATGCAGATGTTGATGCATGATATTTCCCTTGGGTACTCGAGAAATTATTCAATTCAGGGCAACATGAATTTTATTTGCAAGGAAGTCTTGAATCCAGTCACAAATATGGCCCAATACTTGATAAGCTCATATTTTTTTCTCTAAACAGTAGCATGGGAGGGTGTCAAATGCCTTTCTGAAGTCAAAGGACATGGGATCAACCTGAGCACTGTTGTCTACAGTGCTATGTATCTCATGGAGGAACAGAGCAAGCTGAGTTTCACAAGAAGGAATAATGTTCTGGTGAAAATGCTTCCATAGAAAGAAAAGACAAGGGAGGCAACTAAATATAAGCAGGAGCTGGAAATAGGAAACAGTACAAAGTGAAGTTATGGAAGAAATGAAATGTGGGAATGAGAATGGAAAGGAAGTAAATAAAAACAGGACTGATAAATGTAAGTCATGACCATGTGAGTGGTGACAACAAATCACATATTCCTCACCTATGAGGATGAGGCCACATACCCATGTATGGAAACAGGCATGGCAATTACTTTTGTGCTGTAGAGAATGATCAGCAAGGAGAGATGCTCCCTTCATGGCAGTGACTCTAAGCTCTGTTGAACATGTATACAATAACTACATATCAGACTCTCACAACGAATTTTCACTCATTTATGACCATGGAAACAACACGAAAAATAAATAAGCAAGATAGCCACATTAATGTTATACTTCTGGGTGTACAGCTGAATTGTTGTTTCCATAAAATGGAACACCCAGAAGTACACCATTCATTGGTCATGCCAAGAAAGTCAGAGAGACACAAGATGGCAACATGTTGCTGCCAGTTTTCTTCTGTGTGCTGCTGTAATGTCTCCTCTTGATTTATTCTATATTTCATGGGCTGAGGGAACCTAATTTAGGGTATATACTTTTACAGGACTTTGACGTGTTTCAGTGCTATCATTATAGCACAATCTTAATGTGTTGACAGTACTGACTCACACACTCACTTATTCATCCTGTTCCATAGATCCCACCATAAGGGAGAACTTTCAGGGGTACTGAACAAGCCATGCACTACATTAACAAAGAGAAACAGTTTGAAAATTTTATTGATAATTAACTGTACTTAAACTGCTATAAGCTAATTTCACTTAATCAAGTTGAATATTACATAGCACATTTTTCCTCACTTGAAAAAAATCTAGTGCATCGACAGTTATAGTAAATAGCTGCTGTTTATTAGTCATGACCACCTAAATACTGTCATGACTACATGGATGTTTCTACATCTGATTCCATACTCTGCAAATCACTGTGCAGAGCATGGCAGAGGGTACTTTCAATGTATCATAAATTATGGGTTCTTCCAATTTTATTTGCAAATGGAGTGCAGGAAGAATGATTACAGCCCTGCTTGTCTACTTTTCAGTATTCTTAATGCTCACTTAACTACATGACTGGTTTTTATTTATTTTAGTTACATTGCTGCAGAAGATAACTTCATAACATAACAGACAGCAAAATGTAGTGGCCTTCATGCCACTAGAATTATGGAGAATTATAAAAGCAAAACATGCCTTGCTGTGTGTGTGTGTGTGTGTGTGTGTGTGTGTGTGTGTGTGTGTGTGGATTACATTCTCCTTGAGTTGACTACATTTAAATTTGTAATCCAGTTGGACCCATTGGTTTGGTTAGAGTATGGCAGTTAGGGCATATACCATAGGGGCTGTTTCTGTGGGTGCAGCTTTGTGACGAGGAGAGGGGGAGGGGGGAGATAGGAAATATGAAATGTGTGTATGGCATCTTTGGCCATGAGCTCCTTCTTGGAAGTTTGGTCTGGTTCAAGTGATTTTAGTTGCTGCAGATTTGGTGATTTGTGCACCAATGATGATGATGACAACACACACATCCATCTAGTCCTGAATAGAGAAAATTCCCAACTCAGTCAGGAATTGAACCCAGGGCTCTGTGATAGAGAGTCAGCAATGTTAATCAAGAAGAAAAAGGAAAAGAGAAAGAGGAAGGATAAAGCAGATGAGGGAGGGCAGAGAGGGTGGGGGTTGGAGGAGAAGAGGAAGATTTATGAAAGGAAATCACGAGGAGATTCTGACTAGTTGTTCAATCAAACTATATGGTTTCAGAGAACTTTCCAAGCCTCAAACATTTATAATATATATTTGCAGACTGAAACGATGAATGAAAATTTATACCAAGGCCAGGATTTGTATCGCAGTCTTGGTACAAATTTTTACCCGTTGCTTCAGTCTGTAGATATACATCATAGGTGTTTGAGACTTGAAAATGTCTCTGGGACCACATAGTTTTATTTGGTTCAAGCATCTATGCCTGGGTTTTAGGTAGGGTTCCCTGTTACATTTGATGCTGAGGTGCTATACCAGTACAGTTGGAGAGCCTCTGCAATGTTGTTTGAGGTTACAGGGAATACCAAGTGGGCTGAGGTGTGAATGAGAATTTGGACTGAGGAGGGAGGAGGCATGACAGGGTATTTCCTTCAGTTGTGCAAAGCTACTGCACCAGAGTGGTGTAGTGTTTAGCACATCTGCCTAATAAGCAGGAGAACCAGTTTCAAATCCCGGTCTTGGTATAAATTTACCTCTTGCTTCAGTCTACATATATATTGACTATATTGTATTGCGCAGCAGCTCCTTATGACTTACTTCAATACACACAGCCATGATTGCATTTAAGTTGTTTATTTTTATTTTTAAATGATCAGTTTCAATCTTCTATGAGATCAACTTCAAATCTTACATTCCTTGTTGACTGTAGGAACTGTTAGAATGGAGCAGATCCATCTGTGCAGGCATGGAGAACACTCTTCAAGTAGTGCCTGCACAGATGGACCTCCTCCATGCCAATGGTTCCTACAGTCATTAAGGAATGTATGATCTGAAGATTCTCTCTTAGAAGATCAAAATCAGTCATCTAAAAATAAAAATAAACAACTTAAATGTGATCATGACTTACGGTATTGAAATAAGCTATAATATTAATAGATCACTGTTTTTTCTGGAACAATGTTCCAAAAAATTTTAACAGTTTCTTAAGCCCTATCTCACCCTGGTGTGGAGACACTTGTGACTTGTTTTCAGCTACTAGATGGAACCACTCTTGTTATGCAAAGTGAAGAAATTCAATGGAAGTGTAAAGGGTATGCTCTGCACACATTTTTAAATGGATATTTGTCATTAATGGAAGGAGAGGGGTCAGGAGGACAGTACAAATTTGAAGTTTACCCTGTTGCCAGTTACCTAAGTCATTCCACTGGTTGTACCCCATGGAATTTTTCACAAAGTATTCATTTAATATGTCTGAAACAGTATAAATTTAGATTTTACTTCATTTATATTATAGATGAGGTGTTCATGTCATCCTTTCTACTAGTCATTTTTTTTTGCTCAGTATTTCAGCTTTGAAGGTACTTTCATCTGAATTTTCTACTTACCCAAGAGTCTTTGTTTTCCTTTCTTATCTTCTTTATTTCATACTAGCAATGTGGGACCCAGGGTGTGCATAAGATGAATTCGGTATTCATATTTCCATTATCATTGAGCATTAACTGCTCCAACCTAAAGAGTCCAGGAACAGTCCAACAACATGGGGGAAAAGTGCAAATTTGAGATAATAACTCTCAGAGGACTAAAAGAATGTCCTTTTGTTGGTAAGTAGTCAAGGCAGGGGAAAGCCAGAGTTAGTGCAGATCTCAGAACTTGGTAGGTGAATACCAAGTTACTAGTAGTTTGAAGGTGAACTGTAGGGCTCAGGGACATCACCTGTCATTTAGGTTCCCTGGTGCAAGATCTTGGTGAAGAAAATCATGTAGTGATTACTTTGGGGGGAGGGAGAGGGGAGGGGGTAAATGAACTGTGGTTTCAATGATCTCAACTATGATTCCGAGGGTGACATCAGGCACGCAATTAAGAAAGCTCATCACATTAAGGTGAAGATTATATCATTCTTTGAGTGATACAATAAGTCCTGAATGAAATGTTTTAGGAAACCCATAACTGCAGATCTTCAGGAGTTGCTCAACAGAATGGGAGTGATCACATGTGGGCATGACTGATGTTTCATCCCTCACACAGTCTACAACAAAGTGTGTTTCTGCATCTGAATGTTTCCAGTATCCAGTTATTTGCACAACATATTTCTCAGAGCATTCAGAGTAATGTGAGTACTGTCTGTCAAAACCTTGTAATTCCAATAGTTTCACAGAATACATATTTCAAAAGACATGATTTCCAATAACTGTAGATACAGTTGTAGCAATTATTGAAGAAGCAATTAAACTACAGATTTTGCAGCTTTAAAAATACAAAACAAAATACACTTAGACTTTTTCATCAAAACATAAGAAGACTAGTTAGGAAACTGAAAATGTGAACACATTTCCGCAGATGTGTTATTCATAACAGATCATCATTTGGCAGTGATAAAAAGTGGATAAATCTACCTAGATTGATATGAGTTAGTATCACATTACTATAGGCATAAAATAAGAGAAAAGGATTGGCTGTGTACATATAAAGTAGAGCAACATATAATTAAGCACTGCACTGAACAACTTTTCAAAATGGTTCAAATGGCTCTGAGCACTATGTTACTTAACACCTGAAGTCCTTAGCTAGTCCTAGCTAACCTAAGGACAGCACACACATCCATGCCTGAGGCAGGATTCGAACCTGCGACCATAGCAGTTACGTGGTTCCGGACTGAAGCACCTAGAACCACTCGGCCACAGTGGCCAGCAACAAATTTTCAAGTGCTCCACATAAGTAATAGACTTGAAAGCATAAATGACATGGCATCTGAGAGTGTACCACCCCCAATAGTAAATGTCACCTTCATCAGGCAACCAGAGACAGTACTAATTAGATTTAGTAGAAATTATTGGAAAGATATTACAAGCAGATACTTCATATCAAATAATACTGATTCAGGGCATGCAAAGATACTGATGCCTAACTCTGATTTATAATCCACAGTAACATCCCAAAAAAGAATGGAAATAGTCAGCAGCAATTTATAATTTATTCCAAATCCAATTATCTTTCATCAAATAGATATGAACCCCATATACAATAGGTGTCTGTCCATAATAGTCAAAAGGCAGCAATAAAGCATCCTCATCAGTCAAATTCAGCTGCAAAGGGAAAAGCACTCACACACACTATTCAGAGAGAAATTATTGGCTGAACAATGGAAAAAAGTTAAAAAAAAGAAGACGTAAATGAGACTCAATTCCAAGATGACACTGCCTGTGAGACAATGTTAGATGCAAATAATTAGCCATTAATTCAATTAATTCTTCCAAAAGCTAGCTGGATACACAGCGACAAAAAAAATCAGCCATAAAAAGCAGATCCATTAGATTTACATAGACACTCCACTACCATACAGCAGCTATACCAAGTCAACTGTCAGAAAGACCACAAAAGCCATCAGGTCACTTTAAAGTAGTAAACTCTTCTGGCTACAAAGCTGTTTCAACCAAAGTACTGAAAATTAGCCCTGACTTTGTAGTACCACTCTGAGTTAATTTTGGAATCAGGTATATTTCCTGAAATACTGAAGTCTTCGGTGGTATCATTCATTTACCAAAGTGCAAATAAGCAAGTGAATGAAGGCCAATCTCTTTCATTCCAATGTTCTCATTATCTTAGGAGACAGTAGCTTATAACAAAATATTGAACCAATTTTCTGTCAATAATAATAACAAGTATTCAATTTGGCTTCTGTAAAGGATTGTCTACAGAAATTCAGTTTGGGTCAGGGACACTAAACGATACAGTCAGCATTCAGAGAAGTCAGTATGTGATCCCATGAGCTCAACACTGATAAAACTAAAGAAGAAGAAAATTACGCTGTTGGCATTTTATGTGAGTTGTCACGGCTTTCATTTGTGCAGATTATACATTTCTACACGGGAAATGAAAATATGATATTAAAATAACCGCCTCCCCCCTACATGGATGGTGGCATATCTCACCAACAGGAAACAGAGATTCACATTTACCAATGTTACCAGATGAATAAAAATAAATTCAAAATGTGTAAGCATTAAGTATGTTGGCCCACAATCTTTGGCAATTCACGCATTCGTTTTTGAGCTAGCCAAATGATTTACCACAGGAACTGGAGGGTTCTTCAAAAACTGATGCTAGAAATAGAATGGTAAATGACCTAAACAAATTCGTACCAGATACAGCCATAAACAGAGTTACAACTTGTTCATATCAAACGGCTAAAAGCTTGTTCTTAAAGATGGCTAATACTGTGCAGCTCCAAATAAATAAAAATGACTTAAAGGTATAAGAAGTAGAGGTCAATGAGTACACATTTTATGAGGTTCCATATGTGAAATTACTAATCACCCAGATAGGTGGACAACAGAGATAACACAAAATGTACATAAGTTAACAAAACAGCTCTTTTTGCCTGCTTTGCACTCACATTAGATATCTCTTTCATTATATTGACTTGAAAACAGAATTGTTGGCATATTTTGCATAGTTCCACTCAGTACAGTCCTATGGCATAATTTTCTGGTACAGTGCAGTTAAGGTGTATTAAGTTAATAACTGAACATTTTGTAGAAGCTTCCTGGGACACTGGGGTTCTTATGTTTACATACTAACACATTTACTCCCTTATAGTATTTGTACTTACTACTGCAAGAGTGAATTATGTTTACATACTAACACATTTACTCCCTTATAGTATTTGTACTTACTACTGCAAGAGTGAATTTAGGATGAACTGTGAAATTTACAGACACACAATACCAGAAATAAAAAATATAATTTCCATATGGACTGTGGGTTCCCACTTTGGTTTCAGATTCTATGCTGTGGCTGTAGGAGTGTGCATTTCGGTGTGTGTGAATGTGTGTACTTCTGCTAGAAATAGAGCAAGAGCTCGAAAGCTAGTGTGAATACTGTTTTCTGTTGCATGTTTCTATGTGGCGCACATCAGTTTGCTATAGGTGAATGGTTGCTCTTATCTTATTTCATGTGTCTTCCTATCCAGGAATTTCCATTATTGTTAAATAGATTTTATCTTTACCAGTATGTAGCCAGCTGGTCTTCTTGTATGTAAAATTACAAAAAAAATTGAAGTAACTTACAAGAGGCTGGACAAAAATATGGAAACACCAAAAACCTAATATAGTACAGGAAACACATTGACATTTAAAACAGCTTCCAACTGTCTCAGATTGGATAAATACAGGTCATGTTTGGTTTTCAAGGGTTTCTTAGCCATTAATCAAACACAATAGTGGCAAGTTCAAGCAACCACAAGGACAGTGGATAGCAGTCATGAACCTTTCTCTCCAAAGTATACCACGAAGTCTCAACAATTTTGAGATCTGGTGATTATGGTGGCTATGGGACATGAAAATTCATCCTTGTGCTCACAAAGGCAGCCCTCAACAATGCGAGGTGTGTCAACAGATGCACTGTTGTCTTGGAATGCAGCACCACCATTGGGAGCAAATATTGTACCATGGGATGTACATGATCAGCCAAAATGGTCACATAATCCTTATAGAGTAATCATGGGGCCCATGAAATACCATGATACAATTGTCCAAATCATCACCAAACCCTGTCTTTGTTTCATTCTTGAGATGTAAATTTGTCTAGAAGTTGATAACAGCATAAAACAGGGCTCATCTGACCAAATGACTTTCTTACATTGCTCCACAGTACATGTTTTATGGCTGCAGGGCCAAGTTTATCTGTTATGGACATTTGCATCACTTCTTAGTGATTTTGGAATGCTTGCTCACCCTGCATTCCCAGCAAAGAGAGCTCCCTTCATATTATTTTGATGCTGACAGAGTTCCAGAGTGTGACATTCAGTTCTGCAATGACTTTTGCAGTTGTCGTTCTCTTATTTTGGATTGCAATCCTCTTCAATGCTTAAATGTCATGATCCCTCAACATACAGTTGTCTGCTTTGCAACTTAGCAGATGATGTTTTTCTGCTTTCCCTGTATATACACTCCTGGAAATTGAAATAAGAACACCGTGAATTCATTGTCCCAGGAAGGGGAAACTTTATTGACACATTCCTGGGGTCAGATACATCACATGATCACACTGACAGAACCATAGGCACATAGACACAGGCAACAGAGCATGCACGATGTCGGCACTAGTACAGTGTATATCCACCTTTCGCAGCAATGCAGGCTGCTATTCTCCCATGGAGACGATCGTAGAGATGCTGGATGTAGTCCTGTGGAACGGCTTGCCATGTCATTTCCACCTGGCGCCTCAGTTGGACCAGCGTTCGTGCTGGACGTGCAGACCGCGTGAGACGACGCTTCATCCAGTCCCAAACATGCTCAATGGGGGACAGATCCGGAGATCTTGCTGGCCAGGGTAGTTGACTTACACCTTCTAGAGCACGTTGGGTGGCACGGACGTGCATTGTCCTGTTGGAACAGCAAGTTCCCTTGCCGGTCTAGGAATGGTAGAACGATGGGTTCGATGACGGTTTGGATGTACCGTGCACTATTCAGTGTCCCCTCGACGATCACCAGTGCTGTACGGCCAGTGTAGGAGATCGCTCCCCACACCATGATGCCAGGTGTTGGCCCTGTGTGCCTCGGTCGTATGCAGTCCTGATTGTGGCGCTCACCTGCACGGCGCTAAACACGCATACGACCATCATTGGCACCAAGGCAGAAGCGGCTCTCATCGCTGAAGACGACACGTCTCCATTCGTCCCTCCATTCACGCCTGTCGCGACACCACTGGAGGCGTGCTGCACGATGTTTGGGCGTGAGCGGAAGACGGCCTAACGGTGTGCGGGACCGTAGCCCAGCTTCATGGAGACGGTTGCGAATGGTCCTCGCCGATACCCCAGGAGCAACAGTGTCCCTAATTTGCTGGGAAATGGCGGTGCGGTCCCCTACGGCACTGCGTAGGATCCTATGGTCTTGGCGTGCATCCGTGCGTCGCTGCGGTCCGGTCCCAGGTCGACGGGCACATGCACCTTCCGCCGACCACTGGCGACAACATCGATGTACTGTGGAGACCTCACGCCCCACGTGTTGAGCAATTCGGCGGTACGTCCACCCGGCCTCCCGCATGCCCACTATACGCCCTCGCTCAAAGTCCGTCAACTGCACATACGGTTCACGTCCACGCTGTCGCGGCATGCTACCAGTGTTAAAGACTGCGATGGAGCTCCGTATGCCACGGCAAACTGGCTGACACTGACGGCGGCGGTGCACAAATGCTGCGCAGCTAGCGCCATTCGACGGCCAACACCGCGGTTCCTGGTGTGTCCGCTGTGCTGTGCGTGTGATCATTGCTTGTACAGCCCTCTCGCAGTGTCCGGAGCAAGTATGGTGGGTCTGACACACCGGTGTCAATGTGTTCTTTTTTCCATTTCCGGGAGTGTAGTATAAATCTTTAGTATCTTGGTTATGGCAGCACCCACCATAGGAGCACCAACAATGTGCCCACACTGGATTCACTTATCTCTGACATAATGCATCACAACTGCATAGAACACTGATCTGACTACAAATGACACATGCAATGCAAAGAGGACATTGCATAGGTGCAATTCATGGTCAAATATGACAGCAAAACCTGCAAGTTTGGCTAGATTCTGCATTTATGGTCAAGCATGCATTTCTTGCAGTGTTTCCATATTTTTGTCCAATGTCTGTGTATGTCGATAAAGTAATTTGGAAGAAATCCATATAATTACCAATATCAGTAGAGTACCACTATTTGTGATTCATTATTAGCATACCTTAAACAAACAGGTAGCAGTGTCTGCATTTAGTAGTTAATGTAGTTGTATACTGTGGTGCAAAAGTCTGTTACAGGTAATTAGCAGACAGGCAGGAAACAGAAAATCCACAGAAATTCAAAACCAAAGTACAAGGGAATACACCATTAGCATATCTTCCTCCAATTTATTAGAATATTTGGACTCAGGGATGAAAATTCAGCATAGCTCTGATTATGCTAAACAGGTTTCGATTTCGCCAGTTTGTAAACAGCTAATAGTGTTTCGTGTAAAGTTACATAAATACTTCATCTGGAGAATTTGAGGGAAACAGCAGCTGAGTAGCTGAGTATTAGATGGGGAGGAACAGTGTCCCCTTTTCTTCCTAAAGTATTTGTTTTTCACCTAATATACATAACCATGTGTTAAGTAATTCTCATTTATCAGTATTGCTAAATTAGCAATACGCATAATTTGTTGTCAGTATGCTTTACAGCAGTAGCCTGCAGTGGCTTCTTCTGTTTCATAATGTATAACTTGACTTGTTTCACCTCCCAGCTAGTGCTTCTTCATGACAGGATTTATTAGACACACTGTGAATCGATGGATGCATAAAACACTTACAGAGAAATATGGATGAATCAACACCAACAAAAACTCTCAACCAGTTCAGTTCATTTCTCCTGATGAGTTTTATAAAATGTAATTCCACAAAAATTATTCCAAAGTTAAAAAAAATCTAATCACTGGTAAATAGATTTCTTAATGAATAATATGAGAATGGAGTAATAAAATCAGTAACATGTTTACAGTTCAATTGACTAGACAACATTTGCTGGCCTATCAAAAATTACTGACCTATGACCAGTGTATAAATAGAGAGAAACAACTGACACAAAGAATTATACATCAATTTTGCTCTTGTCAGTATTTGGCAAGTTATTTTAAAGACTAATTCTTGATCAAATATAATCTTTTTTCTGTAAGTACAGTCTGGTGAACAACTTGCAATATAGATTCCAAAAAGGCCAATTCCCAATATAATATTGCCACACTGCCTCATAGGCATGATATAATTTATAGTTCATGTGTAAACAAAGAAATACAGAAAACAAACTTTAAAATAAGGAAACTGTGTTAACAATACGCCAAGTGCAATATACAGGATGTAAGCAAGCTGCATCAAAATCTGTGCATGAAACATGGAATGCATAAAACTATGAAGTGAAAAGGTTTGTTTGTGATCATGTCCCTGAAATAATTAATGGAAGACTTTTAAGGAACAGAACAATCTATCAGCTTCCTGTACATGCCACTGGCAAAAGTGAGGAAAGTAAACTGAGCAAGAAAGGAGAATGAAAAGACAACACAGCTGGTGATCCTAATTTAAACTAAAGGTATGTGATGCTGTAACTATGACTCCCAACTATCAAGTTGTGAATACACCCACTCTAAAAATTTATCACCATAATGTGCAATCCCTGTGTAATAATATCGATGAAATTAACATACTATTAACTGATGAAATAAAAGATATCTCATTGTTATGCATTTCTGAACACTGGCTTACCCCAGAATTAATTTAGAATATGAAAATAAATAGAGTCATTTTGTCATTCTACTACTGCAGGAAAAACAGCAAGAAGGGTGGGGTGGCAATGTACATAAAGGAAAATATAGATTTTACTACCCTATCTGACTTAACTAGAACAAATTTTGAAAAGGATTGTGAAATCCCAGCTATAAAAATTATTCATTTCAACCTGTTTATTGCTACAGTCTACTGATCACCATCTGTACATTTTGAACTTTTCTTAAACAGAATGGAGTCATTGCTAAACAAGGCAAATAAAATGGATTGTGAGTTGATGATCTGTGGTGACTTCAATATTTATTTCCTCACAAACAGTAGAAATGGAGAGGCCCTTGTGAATCTTGCATCAGCCTATAAGGAAGCAAAGGAGCTGTTTAGATCAATTTTTAGCTGAGAAAAGTTTACACAATACTTCACTAAAAATTTTCAGTGCCCATTTTAGTGATCATCTGGCTCAAATTTTAGGCTTAAAAATGAAAGGCAATATTATTAACAACGTGTCTTTAAGAACCACAACCAGAAGGTACACTCATGATAATGTAAATTACATTAACAGCTTATTACAGAAAGAAAAATGGTCACAGGCTTACATAATTAATGATATCAATGAAAAATCCAACACTTTCAGTGATACGTTAACCCATTTCTTTCAAACTACCTTCTCACTGAATACTATAACAATAAGGGGGAATTCTAGAACAAATAGCTGGATCACAAGAGGAATAAGGTTTTCATGCTAGAAAAAAGACAACTTCATGAAATGTGTAAATCAAAAAATTCCTCACTTGAAAGACACATTTACTATAAAAATTACTCGAAAATACTACTAAAATAAATAAGAGTGGCAAAAATAATGCATAATGACAAATGCATTTATAGGTTAGATAATAAAGTGTGGAGTGTTATAAAAAAAGAATCTAGAGAACACAGATCATCTTGCAGAAATATAACACTATCACAAAAAATAAAAAAAGTAACAAAATTCTTAAAAGTATCCAGTACTTTAACAATTTTTTCACAAGTGTTACTGATCATATGAAACAATCAAAGTTACACAGGAGTACCCAAGGCAATGAATACAAAACAAGTGCTTGTAGGGGGCCAATGTACATCAATTCTGTTTCACAAGATGAAGTAGCTACTGCAATACAAGGACAAAAAAATTCCAACTCTGCAGACATTCATGGTGTCCCTTCAACAATCTTAAAGAAGAGTTCATCAAACCTAATTGCATTACTTACACAGTTATGTGAATGCTCACTTCAGAGAGGCATTTTCCCTGATTTATTGAAAACATTTAAAGTCATTCTAGTATATATAAACAGCGAGAAAGATACCATAAATAACTAGAGTCCATCACAATTTCCTCTTGCATTTCAAAAGTATTAGAAAATGTTATGTACGACAAACTTATGAAATTTGTAAATAAAACCAATATACTATGCAATGAACAACATGGATTCAGAAATAAGAGGTCGGCAACAAATGCTATTTATTAGTGTATTAGTTTATTAGTGGTCCAAACAAGGGTGTGTTTATCCCACTGGTCTCTATCAATGATGAACTAGTTAGCAACAGCACTGAAATTAAACTAGTAGGACTTTGCCTGCAGAGGAATGTAAAAGGGACTCATAGTGAAGTATTAGAAAATGTTATGTAGGATGAACTTATGAAATTTGTAAATAAAACCAATATACTATGCAATGGACAACTTGGATTCAGAAATAAGAGGTCAACAACAACTGCTATTTATTAGTGTATCAGCTCCATATTAAGCCTGAGGGACAAGAAACAAGGATCAATAACAGTCTTTATTGACCTGTCAAAAGCTTTTGGCATGGTGGACCATGCAATTATGCTGTCAAATCTTGAAAAATATGGTATTCAAGTCTGTCCAACAACTGGATCAACTGCTTTCTGAGCTACCATAAGCAGGAAGTGTGCATCAAGCACACAAATATCCACCTAAAACTATATCTTTTTTTTGTCTACTGACTGGTTTGATGCAGCCCACCACGAAGTCCTTTCCTGTGCTAACCTCTTCATCTCAGAGTAGCACTTGCAACCTATGTCCTCAATTATTTGTTTGACGTATTCCAATCTCTGTCTTCCTCTACAGTTTTTGCCCTCTACAGCTCCCTCTAGTACCATGGAAGTCATTCCCTCATGTCTTAGCAGATGTCCTATCATGCTGTCCCTTCTCCTTATCAGTGTTTTCCACATATTCCTTTCCTCTCCAATTCTGCGCAGAACCTCCTCATTCCTTACCTTATCAGTCCACCCAATTTTCAACATTCGTCTATAGCACCACATCTCAAATGCTTCGATTCTCTTCTGTTCCGGTTTTCCCACAGTCCATGTTTCACTACCATACAATGCTGTACTCCAGATGTACATCCTCAGAAATTTCTTCCTCAAATTAAGGCTGGTATTTGATATTAGTAGACTTCTCTTGGCCAGAAATGCCTTTTTTGCCATAGCAAGTCTGCTTTTGATGTCCTCCTTGCTCCATCCGACACTGGTTATTTTACTGCCTAGGTAGCAGAATTCCTTAACTTCATTGACTTCGTGACCATCAATCCTGATGTTAAGTTTCTCGCTGTTCTCATTTCTACTACTTCTCATTACCTTCGTCTTTCTCCGATTTACTCTCAAACCATACTGTGTACTCATTAGACTGTTCATTCCATTCAGCAGATCATTTAATTCTTCTTCACTTTCACTCAGGATAGCAATGTCATCAGCGAATCATATCATTGAATCGTATCATTGAATCGTATCATTGAATCGTATCATTGGTATTTTAATTCCACTCCTGAACCTTTCTTTTATTTCCATCATTGCTTCCTCGATGTACAGATTGAAGAGCAGGGGCGAAAGGCTACAGCCTTGTCTTACACCCTTCTTAATACGAGCACTTCATCCTTGATCGTCCACTCTTATTATTCCCTCTTGGTTGTTGTACATATTGTATATGACCCGTCTCTCCCTATAGCTTATCCCTACTTTTTTCAGAATCTCGAAGAGCTTGCACCATTTTATATTGTCGAACGCTTTTTCCAGGTTGACAAATCCTATGAAAGTGTCTTGATTTTTCTTTAGTCTTGCTTCCATTATTAGCCGTAACATCAGAATTGCCTCTCTCGTCCCTTTACTTTTCCTAAAACCAAACTGATCGTCACCTAGCGCATTCTCAATTTTCTTTTCCATTCTTCTGTATATTTTTTTTTGTAAGCAGCTTCGATGCATGAGCTGTTAAGCTGATTGTGTGATAATTCTCGCACTTGTCAGCTCTTGCCATCTTCGGAATTGTGTGGATGATGCTTTTCCGAAAGTCAGATGGTATATCGCCAGACTCATATATTCTACACACCAAAGTGAATAGTCGTTTTGTTGCCACTTCCCCCAATGATTTTAGAAATTCTGATGGAATGTTATCTATCCCTTCTGCCTTATTTGACCATAAGTCCTCCAAAGCTCTTTTAAATTCCGATTCTAATACTGGATCCCCTATCTCTTCTAAATCGACTCCTGTTTCTTCTTCTATCACATCAGACAAATCTTCACCCTCATAGAGGCTTTCAATGTTTTCTTTCCACCTGTCTGCTCTCTCCTCTGCATTTAACAGTGGAATTCCCATTGCACTCTTAATGTTACCACCGTTGCTTTTAATGTCACCAAAGGTTGTTTTGACCTTTCTGTATGCTGAGTCTGTCCTTCCGACAATCATATCTTTTTCGATGTCTTCACATTTTTCCTGCAGCCATTTCGTCTTAGCTTCCCTGCACTTCCTATTTATTTCATTCCTCAGCAACTTGTATTTCTGTATTCCTGATTTTCCCGGAACATGTTTGTACTTCCTCCTTCCATCAATCAACTGAAGTATTTCTTCTGTTACCCATGGTTTCTTCGCAGCTACCTTCTTTGTACCTATGTTTTCCTTCCCAACTTCTGTGATGGCCCTTTTTAGAGATGTCCATTCCTCTTCAACTGTACTGCCTACTGAGCTATTCCTTATTGCTGTATCTATAGCGTTAGAGAACTTCAAACGTATCTCGTCATTCCTTAGTACTTCCGTATCCCACTTCTTTGCATATTGATTCTTCCTGACCAATGTCTTGAACTTCAGCCTACTCTTCATCACTACTATATTGTGATCTGAGTCTATATCTGCTCCTGGGTACGCCTTACAATCCAGTATCTGATTTCGGAATCTCTGTCTGACCATGATGTAATCTAATTGAAATCTTCCTGTATCTCCCAGCCTTTTCCAAGTATACCTCCTCCTCTTGTGATTCTTGAACAGGGTATTCACTATTACTAGCTGAAACTTGTTACAGAACTCAATTAGTCTTTCTCCTCTTTCATTCCTTGTCCCAAGCCCATATTCTCCTGTAACCTTTTCTTCTACTCCTTCCCCTACAACTGCATTCCAGTCGCCCATGACTATTAGATTTTCGTCCCCCTTTAAATACTGCATTACCCTTTCAATATCCTCATACACTTTCTCTATCTGTTCATCTTCAGCTTGTGACGTCGGCATGTATACCTGAACTATCGTTGTTGGTGTTGGTCTGCTGTTGATTCTGATTAGAACAACCCGGTCACTGAACTGTTCACAGTAACACACCCTCTGCCCTACCTTCCTATTCATAACTAATCCTACACCTGTTATACCATTTCCTGCTGCTGTTGATATTACCCGATACTCATCTGACCAGAAATCCTTGTCTTCCTTCCACTTCACTTCACTGACCCCTACTATATCTAGACTGAGCCTTTGCGTTTCCCTTTTCAGATTTTCTAGTTTCCCTACCACGTTCAAGATTCTGACATTCCACACGCCGATTCATAGAACGTTATCCTTTCGTTGATTATTCAATCTTTTTCTCATGGTAACCTCCCCCTTGGCAGTCCCCTCCCAGAGATCCGAATGGGGGACTATTCCGGAATCTTTTGCCAATGGAGAGATCATCATGACACTTCTTAAAATACAGGCCACATGTCCTGTGGATACACGTTACGTGTCTTTAATGCAGTGGTTTCCATTGCCTTCTGCATCCTCATGTCGTTGATCATTGCTGATTCTTCCGCCTTTAGGGGCAATTTCCCACCCCTAGGACAAGAGAGTGCCCTGAACCTCTATCTGCTCCTCCGCCCTCTTTGACAAGTCCGTTGGCAGAATGAGGCTGACTTCTTATGCCAGAAGTCTTCGGCCGCCAATGCTGATTATTTATAAAAATTTAGGCAGTGGTGGGGATCGAACCCGGGACTGAAGACGTTTTTGATTATGAATCAAAGACACTACCCCTAGACCACGGGTCTACCAGTTATCAGACTATAAACAAATTAAATATGGTGTACCCCAAGGATCAGTTATGGGACAACTTAGCAGTGGCGCACAGAATAATCAGCTTGGAATAAATAGAAAAAAAACCATTGCAGTAAAATTTCACAGTGATCCAAACAAGGGCATGTTTATCCCATTGGTCTCTAACAATGATGAACTAGTTTGCAACAGTACTGAAACTAAATCTGTAGGACTTTGGCTGCAGAGGAATGTAAAATGGAATCATAGTGAATACCTTATTGCAGAACTGAGCAAGACACTAAAATCATTCTGGAGCGAGAAAACAGTAACGAATTCATTTTCACCTTAAATATGGAGTCACCTTCTGGGGAAACTCTAAAATGGCTAACAGCATTTTCAGACTACAAAAAAGGCCCATTAGAATCATATTTGGGAACAAATCTAGAGTCTCTTGCACACTTCTGTTTAAGATATCTGGTATTCCCCCATTATCATTTGTATACATTATGGAAACCCTTATATTCTTTAAAATAAATGTAATAGGAAAGGAATGCAGCCTGAAAGAAAACTGTATATACATGATCACTTTACAGAAAAAAAACAAAAATTTACATATAACTAAATCAACACATCTCTGTGTCAAAAAGGTACTTCCAACATGGGAGTTAAACTTTATAACACACTATTTCTGAGGTCAAAACCTTTGGAAAATCTCCAAAGTCATATTTACAACACCACTGCTTTTACTTTATTGAAGAATATTTAAATTTATAAAGTGTGTTATATAGATACTTAATGCATGAAGTGTTTTACTGTAACCTTAAATAAGTATGCCTAGAAATCACTTTCAGAACTGTACTTATAACTTGAATTGTCTAATGTCTTATGCAAAAGATGTTTTTGTAGACAACAGGACCAATAAATACTATACCAAAACCAATACCAATACAATGACCAAGTTGGCCAGCTGCTGTGGTGGGTGGTGGACTACCTGGATTTTGGGAATTGTCCACCCAGGTGTGGATTGCAGTGGCATAGTGAATGGGTGCCTGTTAGATGAATGAGAATGAATGGAGAACTAATCATTTATTATTCCGAGTACATGTGTCGTGTTGCTCTACGATGCCAACACTCATGGGACACGAACCGCACATGCCCTGGCAGTCAAGGCACTGCAACTTGCCATTGCAGATGCCAATGGTACAGTAAGGCCTCTGACCCATCAGGGGAGAATCTATGAATCAGCTGTGCCTGTTAGAAGCCATTAGCAGCCCCAGGTGAGGACAGCCAAGGCAGGCATGATCACATTAATGAACCCGTGCAGAAGTGGCAGCTCCCAACAGCAGAGTCCACCCATACAGCTGATGATGGATGAATGGCTGTGTGGCCCCAGATGGGAACCAGAGGCCTCCAGGGTGGAAGATGGCAGCAGTTGAAGTAACCTACCAGCTGGAGGACATAAGTCTACAGCATTGGATATGACACCATCAGCAGTGTCACAGCAAGAAATTGTGGAGTCTGAAGAGGGTTATTTACACTGGTTTGGGTGTACTTGTTTTGCTACTGCATTAGTTCTGATCACACAAGCCATAACAAGTCCATGGCTTGGATGTGAAGTGACTGGATCCTTATAGCTGCAATGGCTCTGCTTCCCTGTTGCATCAGTGATATTTCAATTCCGGCTGTGTCTTGCGATGTATAAGTGGCCGCCAAATGAAAATGAGACACATGGAAAGAAACTAAGGAAGAAGTTTATTATTTCAAAAGTAACTGCCATATGTGTTACTATATTTACCCCACTGTGAGACTAGCTAGTCTATGTCTTCACACAAAAACTTTTGCAGTTATGTATATAACCAAAATTGCACCCAGGCATCCACTTCTATGTCCAAAGTAAATAAATGGCCATGAATGTCTTTCTTCAGGGCTTCAAAAAGGACTACTGAATGGAGAGAGTGGGACTGTATGGAGGGCTTTTAAGGGCTTCCCACAAAACCTTTGCATTGAAGTCAAAACAGCCTTGGCAGACCCACATGTTCCCAAAATTGTTTCAGATACAATACTGAAGTTTCACTTGGAAACCAATGTACATCCTCCATTAAGCCTACTCTCTCACCATGTGATTTACATTTTTGGAGTCCTGAAGAAAGGCATTTGTGGCAATTGATTTGCTTCAGATGAAGAGGTGCACATCTGGGTACAATCATGGTTTTGTAGGCAAGTGCAAACATTTTTTATGGTGGCATTGACCATCTTGTTTCACAGTGGGATAAATATATTAACAGTTATGGTGATAGCTTTTGGAATAATAAACAGTTTACTTAACTTTTAGAGTTCCATATCTCAATCAGTAAAAACAGAACCACTGTCAGATTACTTTGTTTTCCGTCCATCTGTCTGTCTGTCCAACTGTTATGAACCCTTTTTCTTAGGAATGGGCAGATGTATCAAGTTAAAATTTATGTCAGATATTGAAGCCAGTGTAAAACATTGAGACTCTTAAGTCAGTGGAATGAAAAGACATGGCCATTTGTGTTACATATTTTAATACTCGTAAACTCATTCATGAAAACGTATAGGATACTTTCCGTTGACCTAGAATCATGAAATTTGTCAAGAAGCAAATTTTCACACTACAAGTAAAGGAAAAAATCCGAAAATTGATAATTTTTAATTATATATCACAAAAACTATTTTTGTCATTTTTCATCCATCTGTCTGTTCATGTTTTAAAACCACTTTTCCTCTGGAACAGGTTGGTGTATCAAGTTCAGATTTATGTCACTTACTAAAGTCTATGGCCCCTTTATGGTGTAAATAATTTAAGATTCTAAATGAATGCAATCAAAAGATGTGGTCATTATGTCACATATTTTGATACTTGCAAACTCACTCATCAAAACATATAGAGTATTTTTTTGCAGAAAGTAAGGTGTCACAGTACAAGTAACAAATCTGAAACTTGTTAAATTGTAATTATATCACATAAGGAAATATCAGTTTGTTATATGAATGTACACTGCATTCATCATCCATCAGGTGAACATTACTGCCTGCAAACATAAAATGTAAGTCATAGTTAGGTTTTAGTCTAAATAAAAAACATTTTATTAAATCTTCTCTCTCTCTATAGATAAACTGAAGTCCACTGCTCGCTTCTTCTTGTATGTCTGAGCTAGCCTGAGATAGAGATGTGTAGTTTATGAACTATTCTGGGAGAGGAACTGTTCAGAGTGGTCTTTGTTTTAGTGAACTACAGGTCATGTACTCCTCACTTCCCCTATCTATTGAAAGTTGGAATGCATACAAATGAATCTCACTTCTCTTGATACTGAATACACCTCACTCCTAGGATCAGTTCTGTACTGTACTGTGAACAGTGAATTGTGCAAACAGTGCCAGATTGGAAGACTGAAACAATTCTGTTAGTTCACTTAGCTCAGTTCAGTCTCCAGTATCTGTACCTAAATATTTCTTTCCTGTCTTAAGAATTAATTTTTGTGAACTATTAAATTAATTTTTTGAAAAAGAGCTACGAAACAGATACACATTCTTGGTGACAGTGAGAATACTTTAATATTCAGTGCTTCAGACTTCCCGAGTCAAGATTTTAATTGGAACTGAAAGCTCTCAGCCCATTTTGACAAAAAAAAATTCAATGTAAAAGAAAAAAATAAAATAAAAAAAAAATCTGTAAAAATACGCACACTGGTTTGTTCATGAAGGTTATTCAATTTTTGTAGGCAATAAAATTATAAAATTTTGTTTTTCATTTTATTAGTTTAAGAATTTTTCTAATTGTTCTTCTTTATTGATACTTTAACAGTAAAAATGAACTGTGCAGTTCTTTTGAACTAGCTCTGTGAACTAGTAACTACCTCAAAAGGTATAGTTCCATAGAAAGAGCTATTTTGCCCATCTCTAGTCTGAGGAACTACTGTAGAGATGTTGATATGGTCTTGGAATTCCTGGGACCAATATCTTGCCAGTATCAATATAGATTTGGGTGACCAAACATCCTGTTTTTAACGGGACTGTCCTTTTAATTGTTCCATTTCCCAGTGTCATGCAAAAGCCTTGTTTCTTCATAATCAGCAGTAAACTTCAATTTTTTGCTTAATTTTGTGTTTTTATTTATTTATGTGTCAATTTAGTGTCACAGACATAGTTTTTTTAAATTTATTGAGTCTTGTGTTTTCTTGAATGCTACGATCAAATAGAGAAGTATTATTTTGGTCATGGGATGAGGAGAGATATGAACAGATGAGTTTTCATCATAATGTTCAGTGTCAGTGACTTACGCATGAGCTTTGCAATTCATATCAACTATTTGCTAATGCAAAAATGGTGGACAGATGTAACAAGTTTTCATTAAATAACTTTATAGGGCTATCAATACTCAATTGTATTTGTAGTTACGAGTTAGCTGTTAACTGTTAGATGACATGAATTTGTAGTAGATGCACCTGGCACAGTGTCTTTGGACTGTTACAGACAACAATGAGAAGAAGGCAATAGTTTCAACACTGGCTTTGGCGAGCCTGCTTTAGTGCGCTCCATTGTCTGTTGTTTCCTGTGGGTGAAACTAACTTATGACCATTAATATGGGAAAAGGAAGTGATTTTCTCAAAAACTTTGAGAGAAGAGTTCCCTTTTCTGAAGGAAACCATGACTATGAAGTTAGAATGTACAGTGTGTCATTCACTTTTTTCCACTGAACGTGGAGGACATGCTGATATAATGCAGCACATTAAGAAAGAGAAGCACCTGTTTGCAGTTTCTAGCAGCATAAATTTCTTTGTAAGTACAAATAAACTGGAAACAGAGGAACGTAGACTTATCACTGTGAAACAAGGGCTGTTTGTGCTCTGCACTGCAAAACACAATCATTCTTTCCTTTCAATGGACTGCACAGCTCTTCTCATCTGAGACCCATTTGAGAACAAATTCATATGATCTGGGACAAAATGTGAGTCAATTTTAGTGAACGTTTTATCACCATATGCAATGCATGAAGTTCAGTCAGAACTTAAAGATACTAAGTATGTGCTGGTCAGACCTGAAATTATGGGGAAAATTTAAGTGTGTATGGAAAGGATAGGGAAATGGGAAAGGGAGGTGATGTATTTGTCTCAGTAGGCAAGAAACTCAGATCCACCAAGGTAGAAACTGAAACTGCATGTGAGGTTGTTTGAGCAAGACAAAGCATCGGGGTGGACATAAAATGAAAATGGGATCCATCTAACGCCCACCAGACTCACCTCCTGATGCAACTGAAAACTTTAGGGAAAACCTCAGTTCACTTGTACGTAAGTTCCCCAGTCATACTATAATCATTGGTGGAGACTTTAATCATTCAACAATTAATTGGGAAAATTACAGTTTTGTTAGTGGTGGGCATGATAAGACATCTTCTAAAACTTTACTAAATGCTTTCTCTGAAAACTACCTAAAACAGTTATGAACCCCACTCATGATGGAAATATATTGGATCTAATGGTAACAAACAGACCTGAACTCTTTGAGGATGTCCACATAGAAACTGGTATCAGTGACCACAACGCAGTTGTGGCACCAATGAGTGCCAAAGTACAAAGGACAACTAAAACAAGCAGAAAAATATATACGTTCAGTAAACTAGATAAAAAATCAATACTGTCTTACCTCAGTGAGGAACTTGAAATGCTCAGCACATGTCAGGAGCATGTAGAAGAACTCTGGGTGAAGTTTAAAAGAATAGTTAACATGTACTGGATAGAAAAAATGTGTACCCAGTTGAATAGTTCAAGATGGGAAGGAACGTTCATAGCATAGAAATATCTACAGAAATGGAGATTACTGCATAATAGGTGTAAAATAAAGTTTAGGGCTATAGATAGAGAGATTCTGAGTGAAACGTATTTGCCTGTCAAGAAAGCAATGCATGATGTCTTCAATGACTACTATTGCAGAATACAGTGAATTGATCATTCACAGAACCCAAAGAAATTCTGGTCATATGTAAAGGCTGTTAGTGGTACCAAAGTTAGTGTCCAGTCCCTAGTGAATGAGACAGGAACAAACTGAGGGATGCAAAGCAAAAGCTGAAATGCTTAACTTCATTTTCAAATGTTCCTTTACAAAGGAAACCCCCAGGAAAATTGCCCCAATTTAATCCTTGTACCACTGAAAAGAGGAATGAAATAAGTATTTGAGTCAGTGAAGTTGAGAAACAGCAGATAAAATGGAACAAAGCTCCAGGCCTCGATGGAATCCCTGTCAGATTCTATACTGAACTTGTGGCTGAGTTTGCCTTATTTTGACTATAATCTATTGCAGATCCCTCAAACAAAAAACCATGCCCAGTTCTTGGAAAAAGGCACAGGCCACACTAGTCTACAAGAAGGGTACTAGAATTGATACACAAAACTGCAGTCCAATATCCTTAAGATCAATTTATTACAGAATCTTATCACATATTCTGAGCTCAAACATAATGAGGTACTTGAACAGAATAGCCTGCTCAATGCCAACCAGCATGGATTTCAAAAATGTTGATCACATGAAACCCAACTCTTACTTTTCTCACATGACACAGTGAAAGCCTTGGATCAAGGCAGTCAAGCAGATACTGTATTTCTTGATGTCTGAAAATCATCTGACGCAGTGCCACACCTACTCCACGAAATGTCCACCCACATTTTGCTAGACTGACAGAAAACACTAATGAGGAGTTGGGTTGAGAACTCATTCCTCACCCACCTTATTCACCTCATCTTGCACCATCAGATTTTCACCCTTTCCGCTCTCTATCGAACAATCTTCAAGGAACTTCCTTACTGGATGAAAATATGTTCTGAACATGGTTTGACAACTTCCTAATCTCAAAAGCACATGGTTTCCACAGTCGCAGAATCAAAAAGTTACCCCAGCTTAGCAGACTGTTGTAAATAGTGAAGGAGAATATATTATTGATGACTAAAGTCTCTGTTATGTGTATTTGTTGTGATTATTAAATTTATGGAAAAATGCTATGAGCTTATTATACTCCAACCTAATATATTCATTTCTTGGCCTCCCTCCATAATTTTACCCTCCACACTACTCCTAAATACTAAACTACATTGGTGATCCTTTGATTTCTCTTAATGCTGTGCCACAAACTTCTTTCCTCCCCAATTATATTAAGTACTTCCTCATTAGTTACACGATCTACTCTTATAGTCTTCATCATTTTTCTGTAGCATTACATTTCAAAAGTTTCTATCCTCATCTGAACAGTTTATTATCCACATTTAATTTCCATACAAGGCTACACTCCAGACAAATATCTTCAGAATATACTTCCTAATGCTTAAATCTATATTCAATGTTAACAAATTTCTTTTTACCAGGAACATTTTTCTTGTCACTGCCAGTCTACATTTTGTATCCTCTCCACTTCAGTTGTCTTCAGTTATTTTCTGCCCAAATAACGAAATTCATCTACTACTTTTACTACTCATTTCCTAATGTAAATGTACAAAAATGACGATGTTCAAGACTGTAAGTGTTATTACAGGAAACTAAAGATTATTATTATTATTATTATTATTATTATTATTATTATTGTTGTTGTTGTTGTTATTATTATTCTTCTTATTATCATTTTAAAAATGTACTGAGGACAAGTGATGCAGTTTAACTTGCAAATAAGCCACATATTTCAAAGTGCTACAATGTACCATTTGTATGCTTATTAATTCTACTGTCTTGTAAATTAGACTCACCTCATATGCTTCCTTATGTAGTGGACCAATAATAGGGTTGGAAAGAGCATGAAGAACACGTGCAGAGGCATTTGAAGGGCCGGCACTCATCATGTACTTGTATGGGATAACCAGGGGTCTGCGGAGTCTGTCAGGTGGTGGTACTGTACACTCCATGGTGGAAACAAGTGGGACACTGTGTGCTAGCTACAGGACTGAGTGCTCTACACGACAGCTGGGCAACTACTGCCCAGTTGTAGAAATACTGCCTGCTTATAGGCCAGCAACATCATTGTCCTTGAGATAAGACCTGTTGTTTTCTGCCAAAGACATCCTTGCATGCTACAACATTAAGATAAGGAACTTGTGAAATTTAATGCTGACATAGTGTTGATGTGTTCTCAATTATCTTAGGTACATGCACATCATCTACTCAGTTTTTATTAAGTGCCATCTCATCACAAAAGCCAACTCTATTTAAAAAGTGTAATATCATCAAATAGTCTGAATCTTTAGTATCTGCTATTCATTGCTAGCATCAGTTAGTGATCCTGGTAGAAACTTACCTCCAGTATAGCAGAAAAATAACAATACATACAGTAATAAAATGAAAAAAAAAGAAATGAATTAATTCACAGGACTACTATAAGGTGTGTGCATGTGATGCATGCCTATGAGCTTAAACTACGATCAACATCAGCAGCACTTTAAAGTAAAAATATTTTGTTGTGAAAAATGTGAAGTATTTTCTAAAAGTAGTAATTATTTATACAGAATCAACAGTTCTGGATTGTTAGCTACACTAACCAATGTAAATAAAATTGAATGGCTAAGAATAAATGGACCTTTTTAACATTTCTACAAAACAACTCTTTCCACTGTATGCAGCTGATTTTGAAAAGATAAAATCTGTGTGCATATGTTACAACTGAATCTGCTAAAAGTTTTTAAAAAAATTACCTTCAGGAGGAGCAATTTTCAATACTATGGATAGAAACACTTCAGTTGAATAACTATTCTAAAAATTTTAGAACAATATGTTCTTTCTTCACAGACAACAAAAAGATGTTAATTGTGGGAGGCTGAAAAGGTGAACAGGAGCAGATGCCTCAGGTGCTGAGTTGTGAGGGAGCAGGGAGGCAAAGATGAATGAAAAGGTGTCAGAAACAGATAGAGAGAGAGAGAGAGAGAGAGAGAGAGGGGGGGGGGGGGGAGAGGGAGAGAGAGAGAAAGGTTAGAGGTGGGGAGGGGGATGAAGTCACAAAGTTCCATGCTGGCTTCATGTAAGAGGTGAAGGGACAGAGTGAGAAACAGAACAGTATTTAAAGAAGTAGAACAAATAAAAAGAGTAATTCAGTTGAGGAACAGAAAGAGAAGGGAAAGAGAAATGAGAAAAAGATAGAGAAAAAAGTATGCAAACAAGTAATTATTAGAATTTCACAAGTGCCACATATGAAAATTGGGTACAAGAGATACAAATAGAAGCTGGGGATGGAGGAGAGCAGTGCAGAATGAGAGGATATGCTGGAAACAAAGTTCGCGTCTTAGTATGAGAGACTAATACTGTATATGTAAAGTGAGATGAAAGTCTAGTATCTTAGGGGATTTTTTGCTGTTGCAGAGGAAGGAATAAAAAGAAGAGTTATGAAAGAAAATAAGCTCAGCAACAGGAATGAGAGAGGAATAAGATTCCTTGAGTTCTACAATGAATAGCAGTGAGAAATATAAATACCCTATTTGAATATTTTGATTAGACAAATACTTAGAAAAAGGCAGCAGACACTGCAAGATAGCAGCATCATAGTAAGGCAGAGATTAAAAAAATCAGATATTGGATTGTAAGGCTTATCCAAGAGCAGACTACAATTTAGTAATGATGAAAAGCAGGGTGAAGTTTAAGAGAATCATTATGAACAGCAAACATATGAGGGATTGGTATATGAAAGTACTGAGGAATGATGGTGTGTATCCAAAACTCTCTGAGGTTATAGATATTGTGACACTGAATACCACAGTAGATTATTCAGTTGAGGATGGTTGGTTGGTTGGTTTGGGGAAGGAGACCAGACAGTGTGGTCATCGGTCTCATCGGATTAGGGAAGGATGGGGAAGGAAGTCGGCCGTGCCCTTTCAGAGGAACCATCCCGGCATTTGCCTGGAGTGATTTAGGGAAATCACAGAAAACCTAAATCAGGATGGCCGGACACGGGATTGAACCGTCGTCCTTCCGAATGCGAGTCCAGTGTCTAACAACTGCGCCACCTCGCTCGGTCAGTTGAGGAGGAATAGACATCTATAAAGACGATAGGGTAAAGTACATTAAATGAGCCAATGTTTTATTTTTTTTTGTATTTATGTTTTTCATAGTACATAAAGGTTAAATGTGTCTTTGTATTGTGCAATAAAACATGAAAGTTTGAAAATATATATTTGAAAAAATCAACAGTCCACACAAGCTGTGAACTTGAAAAACCACAGCAAATTGTGTGGAAGATTTTGTGACAGCATTTACATTTCAATTCCTACTCTCTGCAACCCACACAACAGTTAAAATCAGAAGATTATGGCCAGTGCCTTCAGTTTTACCTCACAATGCAGGAAGCACTTGAGGATCATAATTTTGCCTCCAAGCTGATATTCAACAATAAAACAACCTTCCACTTATCTGGGAAGGTTAATCGTCACAATGTCAGAATACAGGGCACTGAAAATCCAAATGAAATTGTGATGCATGAATGAGATTTCCTGGAGGTTAATGCCTTCTGTGCAGTGTCACAGATAAAGATGTATGGGCCACTTTTCTTCTGAGAGAAGACTGATGGGTACCTCTTAACTTGATAGCACTCCCTCATTGGAGCATCATTGTTCATTGCTATCCAAACAATGAATTTCTGCGTTGCTGGATTGGACATAGTGGTGAGGATGATGTGGCTCTTTCTCCTCGCTTGCCCCCTTGGTCACCTGACATACTATCTTGTGACATCTTACTTTGGGGGTACATTAAGTACTGTGTTCACATACACTTTCTTAAGTTTATATTAAGTTAACTTAAATATTTATTAGTTAAATAATCTAATTATAGATAACTATCTTAAGTTTATATTAAGTTAACTTAAATATTTATTAGTTAAATAATCTAATTATAGATAATTATGTTAAGAATACTGCTAAGAATACTGGAACAGTTCAGAGAATGCATTAATGCTGCAGCAAAATGACCACTGACAGGATGTTGCTACATAATATCTTGAATGAACTTGATGTCACTTGGATATATGTCATGTAAGCAAAGGAGCACTCTTAGAATATTGTTAGAACACAAAATGTAAACTTGTTGAGTTTACAGTTCTACTCATATGTCAGTCATAATGTATATGTAATACTTTTGAAAATATAGAGCTCTGAAAATGAATTAATCATTTATAATGGCCCTATATATTACAAGAACATGCTCTGTACATAATATAATCAACAACAACCACATAAGAATTAATAAGTAAATCTTAACTGAACTGGTTTAGGAAATTCCAGTACAGCATTAGTCTCACAGGTATCAGATCTTCAGGTGTCCTTGTGTTATTCCAAGTCCAATAGCTCTTGCTTTAAGTTGTTGATCCTCTTATCCCTTGAATTTTTCCTACATAAATTTGCTTCTTTTAATCAACCTTCTTCTTCATGACTGCTTTTGATGGAGTGCTTGTCAGAATCATTAATATTGTTTTCTTCTTGGAAACAAAATCTCAGAAACATCAGCAGTGTAAGTAGAAGCAAATAAATACTTTACTTAGATTTCAGTCGGAAAATTTGGCCAGCCAAATAGGCTAACAGGCACTCTTTACATCCAAATCAATTCCCTGGTCAGAGAAAAAAAATCACATGTCTAAAAATCACTGCATGCATTTTGTTTGGAGAAGATGAGGAAGAGTGCTCTGCCAACCAATCCAGCAACATTGTAGGTTGAAGCTGATCTTCCTAAACTTGCAATAAGATTAGATGTTGTAATATAGAGTTCTAAGGCACATTTTTTGTGGCTTTAACTGAACCACTGACAGTTAACCCTACTTCACTCAAAATGCATGCTTGGTTAATTAACCCCTCATGCACCAGTGAAATAAATTTTGTAACAGCATAACGTAAACCATAAGAACATATGAAATGAAACCTAGTAAAGCATACTTTCAGTTAACCCCCCCCCCCCCCCCCCCCCCCTTTTCCTTCTCTCTCTCTCTCTAACACACACACACACAAAACTGATAAAATGAAATCAGCAAAACATCCACTTCCATACTTACTAATTCAATAAGAATTAATAACACAGGAGTCAACTGTTTTAACTGCATAAACATTGTCTCAAGAAATGAAAGGCTACTAGTGTAAAATAGCTAAATTTCCTAATAACTAAAATTTTTCTACTGGTTCATTTTTCATTGAGTGTTACAGTCGGAGATGTTAAAACAAAGGGGAGAAAGCATTATCTTCACTGAGCAAGACATCAGTTGAATCCTGTCCATCATCTTGGGAAGTCTTAAATTCCTATTTCTCCGTTAAAGCCCTGCATTAAACGTAGCCCCTTAGCATTAATGTGTTGAACTGACAGTCGGTTCTGAGCATGTAGTTTGAAATCACATACTTTTGTACCTAAATATTCATCATCGTACAGTCGAAAACTTAATTTTTTGATGCCAATTCTCACTCACTGAGCATAGTGTACATCATGGCAAAGCAGCTGAATGTTTTATTCCTGTTTTAAGTAAAATGAAAGAGCAGCACTGGAATACAAACACTTCACGAAGACTCAGGAATATAGTGGAGACAGGCCTCACCTTTCTGGAATAAGGGTGTCTCCCTCTATTCTCACCTCCTTGGGTTCAGCTAATGTCTATTGCCAATTTACTTCACTTTATTCTAATCACAAAAACATTAGACAGACAAATACTGGAATATGAGTGGTAACAGTGAAGAAATTATCAGTAATGAAAGAAATTTTGCAACTGATCATTAAAAGAAGGAATTCAAAAAATTTGCAGGAAAAGAAGCAAATACAGCAATATACATTGCTTAGGAAATAAAAGAAAAAGAATAAGAAGTACAAGGCAGTCAAAGTGAAATAGCTGCAGAAAAGTTGTTAAGCTAAAAGGAAATGGTAGTCAGAAGAACAGATCCAGCTTATAGGAAAACCAAACAAACTTTCAGAGAATTTAAAGAAAAGTTGTCAACACTAAAAGTGCAGAGCAAATTCCACTGTTCAACAGAAAGGAAAGTGAGGACAGGTGGAAAGAGAACACATAGAAGGTGAAAAATTATGAGAGGGCATGACAGAAGAGGAAATGAGTGTCAATTTGGAGGACATAAGGGATCCAGTATTTGAAGGACATAGGGGATTCAGTGTTAAGAGTCAGACTGGAAGAGCTTTGGAAGACTTCTGATCAAATCAGACAGAAGACACAGTTAATATTCTTTAAAAATTTCTACAATCATTATGAAAAGTGGCAACTAAATGATTATTCAACCTCGTGTGTAGTTTCTATATTATTGGAGACATGCCGTTAGACTTTAAGAAAATATAATCCATCCAATTACAAAAATAGCAACAGCATATAAATGTGAGAACTACTGCACAATCTGCATGACAGCTCATGATTTCAAATTGCTAATGAGAACACTATACAAATGACTGTAAAATAAAATCAAGATGCTAATAAGTGACAATTAATTTAGCATTGACAAACACAAAATCATTAAGAGATATGATTTTGATGTTACACTTGATAATGGAAGTGAGGCTCATGAATAATCAACATACTTTTGAAGAATATAATGTCCTACACAAAGGGTTCGACAATGTCAAGTAGTGCAAGATGTTCAAAACTCCCTCAAAATAAATGTGCACTATAGAAAAGAGTGGATAATATACAATACATACAAGACACAAGATGGAATAAAGAACATGTAAGACTAAGAGAGAATGCTTGGTTACCAACTGTAAAAGGAAGAGCCATATGGAGTTCATCCTTGCCCCTGGCCAAACTGACAAAGCTATGCCCCTCCCTCCCAACCATTTTCCCCCATGAAACTATCTTCCTGCAATTTTTTCTCCATAAGATTAAGAGATGTTATAATTTTGCATGTTAAGGAAAAATGAAGCATTACTCCATTGAAAAGTACTGGCTACATTAATTATATTGATAAAAAATATTATCTACAGCAAATTCAATGTATTGTTGTAATACATAAATTACAAATTGGCTGAAATTTCTATTAAAAGTAAAATAAAGTCTACATCTTATTGTTTGTGGCAGCTACTGTATATAGTATATACAACAAATAACAGATTATATTTCTCATCAAAATTTATTAATACTGAATAAACTGTTAATTACAAATAAAAGAAGAAGTGCTGTAAAAATGAAATGAGAAAGTATGTGTTTCCAGAAATGGCATTTTACTGATGTTTTACTTTGCATTTCTTTGCTCTGAGTGAAGCAAACTTATTGGTTATGTTACTGAAGTCAATTTTAACAGCTTGAGCATAGCAACCATTGGCAGATCATATGTTTGTTTACATGATTGCTCAACTTACATTGACAGAGTATAGCTGCCTATAGGCACAATGACTAACAACTCCCAGAATATTACTAATCAGCCACAAAGGGCTTACACTTGAATTATTTTTATTCATACTACAGATCGTGCCAACCAATACTTGGAAGCAGCAAAAATTCCCAGAGGGGAATGAAAATTATATATCTCCTCAACCTTTTTTTGTTTACTTTCTCCATCATTGTGTTTTGTTCCACTTCTCTGTCAGAGTGCAAAAATTGGAAGCATTCAGTCAAATAACATATGTGCTTCTACACACGCACATAGATCTTTGCAATCCTACAATAGTATTTCCTGGTGGAAGATTGTAAATGTTCTCTATAAGCTTTCCCAAATGTGTTCAAGCAGCATTAACAACCTCTCCAGTTCCTGTAGTTCAACTTTCTCTCCAGTTCCTGTAGTTCAACTTTTGCGCACTAGAGGATGTAATTCTCCACTGTCTTGGATCACTGTCCACATCTATTATTTTTACAATTTTATTAATTATAAAAAACTATTATTAGCCTTTAATTTGTAAAATATGCAATTTGAAATTTTTGAATATATCAAGGCATAAATCCTCTTAAAGCAAAAGAGTAATTATAATGTACTAAATTATGTAGTCATTATGAAATTTATGTGGTATCATGGGGTGCGAAACATTTTAATTCCACCTGACTTACACTTTTATCATATGGACATTGTTTCTTTACAGCAGAATCTAAGTTTTATACTCTGTCTGCAGTTAAATTATACATATGTAAAACTTGTTTCTTCATCTTCTAATATATGCAATGTTTATATACCTAAGGGATAGTCAAATGCAAACAGAACAGAGGGGAAAAAAGCAAGTACACTGTTTATTATTTCAAAAGTAATCACCATAAGAGTTAATACATTTATACCACTCAGACACAAGATTGTCAATACTTTCATGGAAAAATGATTGCCATTGTCTACAGAACCTTGATTGTACTCAGATGCACACCTCTTCATCTGAAGCAAATCGATAACCATGAGTGTCTTTCTAAAAATATGAAAATCACATGGAGAGAGATCAGGACTGTATGGATATGTGTAAAGGCTTCCCAGCAAAACTTCTGCTGCAAAATTGAAACAACTTTTGCAGCACATGGGCCCACAGATGCAAAAGAATTCCACTTAGAGAATGGCCACCACTAACCAAACACATTCCGTATTTATAGACATTTTTGAAAAAAGTCCCCTTTTCTTTTGCACGATTGTTATTTGTTTATTTCGCCTGAGCAGATCAAGGTCTTCTGGTGTTCTCTTACATTATTTCAGGCACAATGCAAAACAGCATTCATAATAGTGATAAACTGCTCATTTACTGCTATTGAGGTGATTGATTTTAATGAAACTTGTTGAAGAAGGAGGACATGGTCCAGGTTAAAAAAGCAGTCATGCACCATACCCCATGACTGATAGATAGTTCCTTAGTACTACTAGCAGTCTCAGTTCTTTTATGTTGAAGTTAAATATGTTGTTTGTTGTGGTCTTCAGTCCTGAGACTGGTTTGATGCAGCTCTCCATGCTACTCTATCCTGTACAAGTTTCTTCATCTCCCAGTACTTACTGCAACCTACATCCTTCTCAATCTGCTTAGTGTATTCATCTCTTGGTCTCCCTCTACGATTTTTACCCTCCACGCTGCCCTCCAATGCTAAATTTGTGATCCCCTGATGCCTCAGAACATGTCCTACCAAAATATAGAGATATCAAAACCTTTGCCAATTCCTTCAGCAAGTGCCCTCTTGCATGATTTCTCGAAATTCTTGGTTTCAATGGAATCCTGGAAGATCCTACATCTCAATTTTTTCAAACTCTTGCTTAATTTGATGCTAACTTCAGTTATGATTTTTAAATTTTCATGCATGGAGTCTATGGATTTCTCTACTGCCAACATCACAACATCTTTCCTGGTAAAGATTTTTACAGATGATGTTTTTTTTCCCTGTGATATTGTTTCTGATATTAGACTACAATTAACAATTCTATTATATGAAGATTTTTGCGTGATAAATAGCACACAGATATCTGTTAGGGTCTCTGTTTTATTCCCCTCTGAAAATGATGATCTATAGTGCACCTTTAGAAGACACATGTCTCAGGCAGTAGAAGTGGGACCCATTTGCTTTGTTTGTGAGATCCACATCAGTCAGTGACACAACTACTGTGGAGCAGCTGAGTAAATGACAACAACATCCACTTCTGCATGATGCTACTTTAGGCTGCCCAGTGCTGCTCTTGCGGATACAGCCCTGGCACTCCTATTTGGGACCACAGGAGTCCAATCCCATTTTCACCCAGGTGCACCATACCACATTCACAGTTGACACATTTATTCATTGCCTGTGGGGCTCAGGGGAATCTGCTGCATTTGGGACCAACATTGTTCTGAGTTGCTACCATAGTTTAAACATACAGTCACAACACTCTCTGGTCTGAAAGTGGAGCTACACTAGCACTCCAAGTGGTGAGAAAGCTGATAGTCACAAGTGTCGTGAGTGTAGTGTTTGTGTTTAACTATTTTCTACTTAACTAATGAAATCGTTACTATGTTTTTACATTCCATGCATTAGCAAATTACCAAGATACATGAATTCTCATGAAATACATTTAAAAACAGCTGAGTCACTCTGATTCAACAGCATAAGCTACAATTTGTTCATGAAGAAATACTTTCTAACATGTGTATATCTGCAGCTTACTCCACTGAAAGCAAGAGAATATAAACACATATTTCATGCATGGGAAGCATGTATTTCTGTTTTTGTCTGTTGTTATTATCATAGGCACTTTCCTTGACATTTAAAAGTTTTTTATGGAGTCTAATAATTCACTCATTCTTAAACTTCAGTTGGCTTTCTAATACATTAACATTTTTCTGAACATAATTACTTTTTCTTCAGAAGCAAATGTTTTGATCATTCTCACCATTTGTAGCTCTAATTTAGCAATAACTGTAGAATTGCTTTCATCTGTGTTGGGAAACAATTTTACTGCTTTTGATGATTTATTATCATATCTGTGTGATTTTTCATTAAGCTACAAGTGTGGATGCTTATTCATTTCATCACTATAATTTATGTTATTTCCTTTATTTGTACTCAAAATGATGCCTTATTACTGTAAAAATTAGTTAATTTTGTAATTGTTCTCTGAGGAATGTTTTTAGTTTCCTTTTTAATACCTGAATGTTATCAATTTTCTTTTTTATACTAATGGGAAGCTTTTTATTAACTTTTATTCCTGACTGAATTACTCCCCTATGGAATTTTGACAGAGTTGTAGGGCTGTGGTGGAAATTGTTCCCTGGTCTTGTGTTATGCTTGTGAATGTCACAGTTTTTCTGGAATAATTCCATGTTGCTGGCTACAAACATCATATACACTGATTTATAACAGTAAATATTCTTAGAGTCTTAAAGATACCTCTGCATGATGTTCAGTTAGAGACCCCACTTATCAACCTCACTGTTTGTTTTTGTAGTTTGAAGAATCTTTCAACCCCTGTAGCATTTCCCAAGAAGATAGTACCATAGGAGAGTACAGAATGTAAATATGCAAACTATGGCAAAAGCAATATTTCTCTGCTGACAAGGTGAGAAATAGCTCTCAGGACAAGACATGCTGTGCTAAGTTTTTTAATCAGCTGATCTATTTGCTCTGGTTTAGCTATTTGCTGTGAACCATTTGTGTACCTGATTAGTGACTGTCAGGGCTATATTCGGCATCGTGGAGTTGACCCTTGATCAGAATACTTGTATCATCTGCAAACATGACTTTTTTTGCTCTGTTACGAATTGTAACTGGTAGATTATCAGTGGCCCAAGTATTGAGCCCTGAGGGCTCCATGTTTTACATTTCCCCAGTCAGAGTTTACTTTTGCAATTGCCTCCACTGACATAAATCTTTGCTTATTGTTGTATAGATAAGATTCTAGCCACATCGAAGGTTTGTGTTTGATGCCAGAGTGTGGGAGCTTTTTTAGCAGTGGGTTACAATTTACACAGTCAAAAGCTTAAGCAAGGTCACAAAAGATGCCACTGGATATCTTCTGAGATCTAATTCACTTCGAGTTTCATCTAGTTAAGCTAAATATAGCTCTCTCTGTGGAGAATGCAGACCGTGTACATGTCAATAAGCCATTTCGTGTCATATGGCCATAAATCCTATCATAAACTACTCTCTCAAACACCTTTGAGAAGACCGGCAGCAAAGAGATGGGCCGATAATTCTTGCCCAAACTTTTCTGGATGGGCAACACTACTGCATGTTTCACTCTGTCATGAAAAGTTATGTAAATAGCATAATATGTGACTGATTAAGTCTGCACTTGATTTTAGAATCCTATTTGATATTCCATCATATCCAGAGCTTTTAAGTAATTTTATGATTTTTTCAAATTCCTTAGGAGTTGTGCTTTTGAAATGAAGTGCTGTATTGGGTGTGATTTGCAATGTGATATAGTAGCTCTATGGTTTCTGTGAGAGACTGTTTATTATGATTCCCTGTTTTTTCAGCTGCAGTGAGAAAAAAGTTATTAAAATCTGAGGCTGCAACTTTTTGATTATTCTTGCCTGAACGTCCACCAGAGGACAGTAGAGTCCCTGCCCGTTCAGATTATGTTCCTATTTGTCTCACTTTTATGGTGTTCCATATGGTTTTTATGTTATTGTTTGACTTGCTGATTTTTTTTCTGCATAACGCATTTGTTTGCCCTTCTTTTACAGTATTTTTTGTAACGTGGTTTCATTGTTAGGTTTATAAAAGCTTTTTGTTCTATATATAGGTCTCTATTTTTAGAACGATATTATGATGCCAGCTGTTATCCGCTCTTTCCTCCCACAACAGATTGATTTCATTTTAATCTGTCTTTGGGGGATGCAGGCTTCAAAATTTTTGAGAAATAAATGCAGGAATGAATTGAATTTCTCATTCATTGTAACTGTGTGACACACTTCCTCCCATTGGTCATGGTGTACACTGTTTCTAAACAAGCTAGTAGATTCCATATTTATTAATGTACCGTTTTGTATCTCCCAGGGTCCTTAGGAAAGGTAAGAAGGACAAAAGTGATATTATTTTTCAGTTTCTGTCGATTTTTATGACACTAAATGCACTCCCTATTATAAAAACTATGTTGCAAATCAGTTTACGCGTTAGTACTCGTACACATCCGATATCGTATTTAGCAGTGTCGCTTGCTGGCCGCTTAGGGCGCTGCTATCGCTATAGGTAACCAAAACAAGACAGAGGGTCGCAACTGTTATGTTAGACTGTGATTGTTACGGTCAGATCGGGAGAACACAAGGACGAATCTACCTACTTGCTGCCCCTGGACAGAGAAAAATACTTCACCCCCTCTCCCCCCTTTTCAACATAGTCGTACCCCCTAATGACTCACACTTGTTCGTAACTGAATACCTTGACTACTGCTGCTAATAATAATAACAATAGGAAATACATGCGTATCGAACTCTGCACACTCAAATTAGGCAAAGCTGTTTACAGCGTACTTCCTTTGTAACAAATTCGCCGATTGTCTTTCCAACTTGCTACATGCTCCTAAGCTTGTACCGTAATTATCCTTTAATTGCGATGACTATGAGGAGAGCTTCTGCCGGTAGTGGCATAAGTTTAACGATGCCTTGCAGCATCTGAATGAACACTGTTTACCTTTACTGCTCATTAACATCTGATTACCTTTTGGCACGATCTAAATTTACCCAGAATATTATTATTTTTATTTTATTGCTCGATTCGTCGATACTGATAATTCTTTGTTTCTAAAGACTGGTCTAAAGGTATCGTGAATGACAGTCTAATTTTGTGCCAGCATTAAAATTCAAATTTTGCTCTAATAGGGCATAGTTAGTACCATTTTCACTTTCCAAGCACTCTGTAACTATACATGTAAAACGTTACAGTGTATGTTGGGATGTGTAATTCATTTTGTGTCCAGTGCCGGTGTTTAAAAAATGCTAAAAGTGGTACAAAGTTATCCAAATTGACCTTAGTGTATCAACAATTTATTTGCAGTATTATTCTCTTGCATGTCGCTGTCCAAAAAGTTGTTAGTATCGGTCTCCAGACTCTGCAGACTCTTCAGTATTCCAGTCGCCACGTATTTTAGTGAAGCCTTTCGAGTTTTATCATCCTGAACATCTTCCAAAGCTAATATTTCTACCCAGCTCCGGATCTAGGATGTTTCCGAACCGGAGCAAAAACTTGGTAGTGCCCCCCCTCCCCCCCCCCCCCCCCAATTTGAAGAGAATCGATTTTTCAAATATATGTTAATTTAGTAGCACACATCCTTCTGAAGAGTTTGATATACACTCCTGGAAATGGAAAAAAGAACACATTGACACCGGTGTGTCAGACCCACCATACTTGCTCCGGACACTGCGAGAGGGCTGTACAAGCAATGATCACACGCACGGCACAGCGGACACACCAGGAACCGCGGTGTTGGCCGTCGAATGGCACTAGCTGCGCAGCATTTGTGCACCGCCTCCGTCAGTGTCAGCCAGTTTACCGTGGCATACGGAGCTCCATCGCAGTCTTTAACACTGGTAGCATGCCGCAACAGCGTGGACGTGAACCGTAAGTGCAGTTGACGGACTTTGAGCGAGGGCATATAGTGGGCATGCGGGAGGCCGGGTGGACGTCCCGCCGAATTGCTCAACACGTGGGGCGTGAGGTCTCCACAGTACATCGATGTTGTCGCCAGTGGTCGGCGGAAGGTGCACGTGCCCGTCGACCTGGGACCGGACCGCAGCGATGCATGGATGCACGCCAAGACCATAGGATCCTACACAGTGCCGTAGGGGACCGCACCGCCACTTCCCAGCAAATTAGGGACACTGTTGCTCCTGGGGTATCGGCGAGGACCATTCGCAACCGTCTCCATGAAGCTGGGCTACGGTCCCCCACACCGTTAGGCCGTCTTCCGCTCACGCCCCAACATCGTGCAGCCCGCCTCCAGTGGTGTCGCGACAGGCGTGAATGGAGGGACGAATGGAGACGTGTCGTCTTCAGCGATGAGAGTCGCTTCTGCCTTTGTGCCAATGATGGTCGTATGCGTGTTTGGCGCCGTGCAGGTGAGCGCCACAATCAGGACTGCATACGACCGAGGCACACAGGGCCAACACCCGGCATCATGGTGTGGGGAGCGATCTCCTACACTGGCCGTACACCACTGGTGATCGTCGAGGGGACACTGAATAGTGCACGGTACATCCAAACCGTCATCGAACCCATCGTTCTACCATTCCTAGACCGGCAAGGTAACTTGCTGTTCCAACAGGACAATGCACGTCCGCGTGTATCCCGTGCCACCCAACGTGCTCTAGAAGGTGTAAGTCAACTACCCTGGCCAGCAAGATCTCCGGATCTGTCCCCCATTGAGCATGTTTGGGACTGGGTGAAGCGTCGTCTCACGCGGTCTGCACGTCCAGCACGAACGCTGGTCCAACTGAGGCGCCAGGTGGAAATGGCATGGCAAGCCATTCCACAGGACTACATCCAGCATCTCTAGGATCGTCTCCATGGGGAATAGCAGCCTGCATTGCTGCGAAAGGTGGATATACACTGTACTAGTGCCGACATTGTGCATGCTCTGTTGCCTGTGTGTATGTGCCTGTGGTTCTGTCAGTGTGATCATGTGATGTATCTGACCCCAGGAATGTGTCAATAAAGTTTCCCCTTCCTGGGACAATGAATTCACGGTGTTCTTATTTCAATTTCCAGGAGTGTATAAAACATATATGTTTGAGGAAATGTAAGACATGTTATTCGGTCTTAAGTGTGCCAAAGTGCAGTGCCACGCCTCTTTCATACATCATTCTTCTATCGCACGTCACTGTATTTTGCTCTGTGGAATTCAAACGTGTAATTTTGTAATGGAAGCCATCAAATCTATATTCAAGGCACTGGAAATTAAAATGTCCACCTGTGGTCCCCCCCCCCCCCTTTTAAAGAAAGCTCACAATCAGTACTGGAGTACTTTCTGGAGAGAATGTATTATCTCATCAAAGTCCAACATGCGTTTTGCTACACGAAAAATCAAAATGTCGTTGTCTAATACCGTAAAAGCTATTAATACGAATAGTACCCCAGACTGATGCGGTTTCTCGATTTGATGACGTTCTATTTTGTCACTGTCAGCTGATATAAAACGAAACAGGCCTTTCTACTATCGTCGCTATTGCAACAACGACTGTTTTGGCACAAACTGTCATTTCTATCAACCTCATTTACATAAATAACACGACAGAACATAATCCACAAAGTACCAATACCAAATGCCTATTAGGCCTACCACAAGCAACAAGTTTTAGGTGAGGAAACAGTTTCACATTTTATTCATTTTCTCCAGTTACTCAAGCATGAGATCGAAAAATAGCAGTACGAAATTTATATAAATTTGGAATCGTCATATTCTTCCGTATAATTTGTGTGATGTCCCCGTTTCTTCTCCTTCCTCATTCTAAAAAACAATCCTGTCATCACTAATTCTGTAAATGTTCCTGCCACGGTCAACACTTATTCTCCGGTTAACTTCACTAACCCTGCCAGAACCACCGATTCAGTTATCCGTCGCTTATTCTTCAGTTACGCGTTACTACGTGTTCATACAGTGGTGTTTCCGCGCTATTCCGATAACAGAACTTAAAGCAGCTGCTAACCGGAGACTGTACAGCTAGTAGTGTAGCGATCTGGCAAAAATTTTCAGTTAAAATATCATTTTTTGGATACACGGAGAATATGTAATCTTTCCTACCTGTTATTCTTGTTAGTCGCTTATTTCCACTCTGGTAGTGTGAATTTATGTATTTCACTAGTAATTATAACAACACTTATCATTCGCACACCCAGTCATCCACATAAGCAAACAGCGATTGGCATTCACGCGTTCGGGATTATTCGGCTCAGCTCGTATAGTCCCGTCCCCTTTTGTCTGCTGGAAAGTTTTTTATTTCTAGATCGACGGGGATTTCCCTGGCTGAGAAATTACGTACGCTATGCACGCATTAAAAAATCAACTTAACATTCGTTCAGAAATCAGCTTGGAATGTGTTCAGAAATGTTCAAAAACCAACTGGGTTGCGTCTCAAAATCATATGAATAATCGATAGACCAACATGCGCTCGATGCTAGGCGGTTTGTGAAACAAGTTTTTTTTCCTCCAAGAATACAAATTTGCCCCCACCCCGGTTTGCCCCCCCCCCCCCCCTCTCCCACCTCGCCCCCAGATCCGGGGCTGTTTCTACTAACTTGTAAGTTCGGTAACACTGAGACGCGGTGAAGCCCTGAGCAGCGTGTTTCTGAAGGTCGCTTTACGGAGACTGAACTCTTTAATTTTGACAGCAAAATATTTCAACGGCTCGTCGAAGCAGAGAAGAAAGTGTAAATTTTTGTAACAAACAGAAAATTGAAGGCGGTTGAAGACATCATACGCACTCATCCTATAAAGGGAGTGTGCAGCAAACGAGTACACACAGCAAGAGGATTGATTTGGTTATTTCTAGCTAGGAGACTGTCTTGCATTGACATAAGACTGGCGCCTGCGTAAGTGAATGTCCAAATCATATTTACTTAATCAATTTATTAATGAATCAGTTAATTCTTACGTATTGTTCCTTGAATTGAGGACAAAATAGATAAATCTTTCCGCAGAAAACCCATTTTTTGATAAATATCATACAACAAAAGATGGGGTATCCACATGTATAATATTGGAGAGTGCAATATGGTGTAAAATTACACTACCGGACAGAAATTAGTACTCCTGGTAGACGACGTCGATTTTGATGTAATGACGGCATATGCCACCTGAGTGTAGTAGATGTACTGATAATGGTTTCAGTGTCATTCACCAACAGACAGTGTAGTGGCATTACCCTTTAATTGAGAATGCTCCAAGCCAGAAGCCTCAGTGTGGTGGAAACGTGTGAAGCAAGCAGGCAACCGTGTCACAGACTCATTCGTGCTTCCTACAACCAACTGAGCGAGTTTGAAAGGGATCAAATTGTGGCCTTCCGAGTGGCAGGATGGTCCTTTCGGAGAACTGCCACATGAGTTGGACGTGCTGCGTCAGTTGTGCAAAGATGCTGGCATCAGTGGTCACGTGAACTGTCTCATACCCGTAGACGAGGTTCTAGACGTCTACACAGCAGAGACGCTCGCCAGGACCGACGTATTGTAAGGGCAGCGGTGTCAGATCATATAGACACCACAGCAAAGATAGAGTTTTTGAGCCCAGACTTGTCCACAAGAGCTGTTGCAAACTGGTTGTTAGTTGGGACTACGATAGTGCACACCTCTAGCCTGTCTTCCACTCACGCCACAGCATAGACGTGCACAGCTCGACTGTTGCCGTCAGAGGATCACTTGGAAGATGGACTGGCATGCCGTGATCTTCAGCGATGAAAGTAAATTCTGCCTGCACGCAAGTAATGTACGTTAGCAGGTACGACGTAGACCTGGTAAGTGCTGTCTTGGAGAGTGCGTTCGTCCAAGACACAGTGGCCCCATCCCAGGCCTTATGGTTTGGGATGTGATAAGCTAAAAGTCTCGTTCCCCTTTGGTGTTTTTGGAGGGGATGCTAACTAGCGCTCGGACCATGCAGAATGTTGTTAGATGAGATTAGATTAGATTAGATTAGTATCAAGAGATCAATACACTAAGCAGATTCAGAAGGATGTATGTTGCAGTAGGTACTGGGAGATGAAGAAGTTTACACAGGATAGAGTAGCATGGAGAGCTGCATCAAACCAGTCTCAGGACTGAAGACCACAACAACAACATAGATTAGTACTTGTTCCATAGATCATGAATACAACACTTCGTGTCAGGTTAATAAAAGGTGTCTATACAAGATATTACAGTACACAAAATATTACATGACACTTAATATTTTTATTTTTTTATGGGGCTTGGGGAAATTACCCACTTACTATATCCAAAAATTCATCTAATGAATAGAAGGAGATGCCATTAAGAAATTCTTTTAATTTCCTTTTAAATGCTATATGGCTATATGTCAGACTTTTGATGCTATTAGGTAAGTGACCAAAGACTTTTGTGGCAGCATAATTTACTCCCTTCTGAGCCAAAGTTAGATTTAACCTTGAGTAGTGAAGATCATCCTTTCTCCTAGTGTTGTAGCTATTACTTCTGCTGTAGTGCCGTCTCGAAATTTCCGCAGGGTGTCGAACCAAACCCGTAGTAACTGTATTCGTTTATTATCCAGTTCGCAGAATCGTCAGAAACTGAATCACTATCGTGATTCGCTTTATATGTGTCAACTGAAATGATTGTGTTGGAGCCATTATTACTGTTTCTAAGATTTGATACTATTTACATGTTATTACTCTCCACATTATTACACTCTGACGTTTCCAGACTCGAGCTCGAGCTAGCTGGTCGTGTTCGATTTTTAAACAGCACATCCATTTTTCCACTGTTTCTCCCAATTTATTTATTGCCTTATCTTTCGCGAGTTTTCCGGGACTGAGAACCTCTTACTCTTCTCCGACTGTCACTGACTTTAATTATTACTAAAATACAAATCACAAACTAAACACTAGATAATTGCACTCTTTTCAAACTAAACTGAACTGCCAGCCGAGCGGCCGGTTGTTCGAATGAACGGCAATATTTTCTTTGAATTTGAAGTTTTGAGTGGTCATTCTTGAGTGTCGACACTGGTTACTCCTATGGCAGTGATAGGGGCGTCTCCCATCACGAAGTTTTATTGCAAACAACGAAATTTGCTTTCCTAACATATATCACATGGGAAGGCACGATACTGAATAAAGAGGATAATGATTACATTGCTACGATGTAACGTCATTGCTAAAACAAAACCTGTCTTTCCATGGCCTGACCAGACTGTTCATGAAATTTGAGCTGATTGTTTCCAGCGTTATTCATATCAATTTCACTATGAGTTAAGTTCACATTATCTTTTCAAGAGTTGTGAATAAAATGTTTTTTATTATTTTTTAAAAACAGCTTATAAGCCACTCCTAAAATCCGCCGCCCCTTAAAATCTATCGCCCTGGGCAGCTGCCTCTGCTAGAGGGATATAGTAGCCTCCGAATCCGGCGACGGTGCACCAGCTGTTGAAGCAACAATCAACTCACTGGTGTCTTGGTTCCACAAGATTAACAGGAGAACGTCTGTAAAGTTTGAAAGGTTGGAGACTGGAGGGGTACTGTCGAAAGTGTAGCTGCGATAACGGGTCGTGAGTCGTCCTTCAGTAGCTCAGCCAGTAGAGCATTTGTCCGCGAAGGCAAAGGTCGCAGGTTTGAGTCCCGGTCTGGCACACAATTTTGACTTGACAGAAAGTTTCGAATGGGAACCATTGTAGCGACTAGACGGGAGAAATCTACTGAGATAAGCGACTTTGACAAAGGGCGGATTGTTATGGTCCGGCGGCTGGGATTGTATAGTTCGGAAATGTAGAAGCTAGTCAGATGTTGGCATGCTAATGTCGTGAGCATCCATGAAAAGTGGTTGAAGGACGGCGATACCACATGTGGGTGACAATATTTGGACGTCCACCCTTTATCGTGGAATGTGGAGGTAGAGGCTTTCCCATTCTGAAAAGCAGGGTTTGTGGCAGATTGGGCGACAGAGTGTAATGTTGATGCAGGCTAAGTGTTTCGGTAAAACTGTTCAGCGCACGTTATTGATCATGGAACTCCTCAACAGACGACCTCTTACTGTTCCCGTCTTGATCCAACGACATAGTTCTTTAGGATTGGGCGAAGCACAGGATCATCAAGAATGGACCGTGGATCAAGGAAACGTATCACCACGTCGGATAAATCTCGTTCTACCACGTCGAATGTCGTCTTCAGATACATCGTCATCCAGGCCGATAGCTGCACGAAACTTGCCCCGCACCGCCTTGGTAGACCGGGGGCAGTTATTACGTAGCGTGGGACAGTCACTTGGGCTTCCGTGGGACCTGTGGCAGCAACCGTAGTCACCATTTTCGCTGGGAACTACGTGAACATTACTGTTGACCACATGTATCCCTGCATGCTTGATGAGGCTATTGCATACAGACAAGTAGCGACGCTAGCAAAATTGTAGCGAAATGCAGCAAGTGCTATGATTTTCTGCAAAGTAAGAACACCTTATAAACAAATCAAACAGCCGTCTAGTGGCGCCATCGAACGAGCCAATGTCTTCGGCTGGAGTACTTTATCAACAAGAGTAGAAACATGTATTCTCAGAGCTCAAGGACAGTGTATCTTCAATTGGCACCGCAGAAGCCCATATTCTCCTGCAGTTATCGAGTGGACGAACATCTCCAGAAGCAAACAAGTCAGTATTTAGAGTGGACAGCTTGATTTCGCAATATGAATCGCATAGAACATGTTTAGGATGGGCTAAGGAGATATATTGTTGCTTAAAACCCGTAATTCTCGTCACTGTTAATTTTGTGATTTATCTTAGTTTGTGCAAACCATAGTAGTTATAGTCTACATAATATCGTCTTCTTTCACTAATAGACTATTGTCAGAATAAAATATTTATGTTTGTAAGAATAATACGCGAGGCTGGCTTGCAAAAGAATCACAAGAAAACGACTGATCTCACTCTCCGTAGCGAGATGAAATTTGTACCTTATAATTAGCTACATGACAGGTTAACAGTGATTAGTACAAGAAAGATCCAGTTTCATTGCTGAGTGAGATTCTGTGGGTGACCTATGTTAGTGCTATAATGATCAGTTTTCCTTTTGGTCACTAGTCTTCTTACTGGTTCGATGTGAGCCGTCAGCAGTCCCTCTTTTGTGCCAGTCTTTACATCTCAGAGTAGGACTTGCATCCTACATCCTCAATTATCTGCTGGATGTATTCCAATCTCTGTCTTCCCCCTACAGCTTTTACCCTCTACATCTACTTTCAGTGTCATGTAAGTTATTCCCTGATGTCTCAACACATGTCCTACCATCTTGTCCCTTTTTCTTGTCAGTGTTTTTCATAATTCCTTTCCTCGCTGGCAGCGCGCGGTAGCCGAGCGGTCTTAGGGCCCTTGCCACAAACACCATTTGAACAGGTACCGACTGGCCGTCGTGTCATCAAAAATGGCTCTGAGCACTATGGGACTTAACATCTATGGTCATCAGTCCCCTAGAACTTAGAACCACTTAAACCTAACTAACCTAAGGACAGCACACAACACCCAGTCATCATGAAGCAGAGAAAATCCCTGACCCCGCCGGGAATCGAACCCGGGAACCCGGGCGTGGGAAGCGAGAAAGCTACCGCTCGACCACGAGCTGCGGACCGTCGTGTCATCCCCAGCCCTTTGGCATCATTGGATGCGGATACGGCGGGGCATGTGGTCAGCTCACCGCTGTCCCGGGCGTAGGCAGTTTTCGTGACCGGTGTCGCTACTTGTTAATCAAGTAGCTGCTTAACTGTTCTCACAAGGGCTGAGTGCAACCCGCCTGCCAACAACATTCGGCAGACCCATGGAGTGACCCTTCCACGTGCTAGCCAAACCCGACAGCGCTTAACTTCGGTGATCTGATGGAAACATTTGCGTGGTGAAATTGCGCTGCTACGTCACACATTCAGCCACCGAGAGCCTAAGTTAACAATTTCTTTTTTCTTTTTAGAATGTACAGTTTCTGAGATGAAATTCTGCTAGTGCTATTGAGATACATTCCATAACATATTAAAACGTCATGCACAAAGTACAGTGATGGAAACCATAACGTAGAGGGCAAAGATGGTTCAACTATCACAGGAAGGTCATCATTATGGACCGAAGCACTTGTGACAGAAAGGTATGTCCACAGATATTCGCTGAAATGTTCTGCCAAGAAATATGGTCGCTGCACAAAGCGGCTCAAAGCCCTTTCCCCGTTATCACGCCTGTGTATCTTGTATACCAGTCTAAAAGCGTTTTAGCTATCAGGTGCACAAATATGTACAGTTCACTTGTGTTTTGGGATTGTAATCTTATCTCTGACGTCACAGTTTCTTCAGTCAAAGGATTGCAAACTGCAAATGAGTATGTACTCGAAAAGCAATTGGACACTTTTTTGCGATTGATTTAAATTTATTGATGCTTGATACGTCATAACCAATAAAGATACGTAATTAGAAGAAAGGTGGCAGCAAAAAATTCAGGGATCCTGCTCCACAGCTTCCAACAGTAAACATCTGATATCACTGGTGCCTCATTATACTGATTTATCTGAAAGTTGGCAGAAGTACAAGTCACAACTTCATACAGTAAACAACTGATGTCGCTGAATTCGTTTGATTAGAGAAATACGCCATGTTATGTTGAGTATAGTTGCTGATTTAATAATTTATCTGTAACTATGTATTTTAATCCATGTAATATTTAATGCTTTTATAAAAAGAAATAAATATTTCACAATATATTTCGTGCAGCTTTTAACAGCGCAGTGCTTTAACAATTGAATTTGCTTCTCATCTTCATAAGTAGCTGAGCGCGCACATGTACATTTGTGCCACTGTTTTGAATGTTGTATCACTCTTCGTGAACAAAGTATATGTGCAGTTAACCACTTCGACTCCGTTATTGGAACTTTTCTTTTCCTTCCAGGTCTATTTCTAGGTAATAGGTGGAGACCAAGATTAGACTTGAGCATATAATTTTGTGTCCAAGAGTTGCACAGAACATTTGTAGTAGTGGTCAAATGGTGAACGAAAGGGCATGAAATTAGGATGCCAGTGATATGGCTAGAACAGAGAAATCACAGTGATGACTACTGTTTGTATTCGGTGAATGTAAAGGGCATCAATAGGAATAATCATATGAAGTGGATATATCCCAATGTAGACTTCGCTAGACGCTTTGTCCCATATACAGAGGAGACAGCTGTTCCCATTTTTTCTCGTCTTCCAACGTTAACCGAAGAATCTGTTGATGGGAACCAGACTATAACTGAGCAAAACGACAATGATTTCGAAGAACCTTCATCGATTGCATCCAGTTTTAAACAAGAGGAATTGAACGATCTCATTAGAAATCTATGTCTTCCAAAGAAGTCATCTGAAATATTAGCGCCTAGGCTGGCTGAGAAACAATGTCCGTTATCGGGTATGATAGTCTATTGCAACAGAGAAAAATTAGTTTTCCTTAACAACTTGCAATGATTGCTAACGGAACTGGGTACAAGAAAATACACACCAAGTGAATGACTGTTATTTACAGGTAGCTCCAAACGCAGCTTCATGTGTGTACTTTTGTATGATAAGAATCTACACATATCTATGTCAACTGGCTACTCAGATGGTATGCATGAAAATCAGGCTGTAGCGACCATAACCCTGGATAAAATCTCATACTGCAGTGACCAACTGATCATCTGTGTTGATCTAAAAATGGTGCATTATCTTCAGGAACAGTAATGTGGGTACATAAAAGACGTATGAATTATATGTCTTTGGGAGAGTATAGCTAAGGATCAACACTGGGTGAGAAAACAGTGGCCTCTTAGAGAAAGCATGGTCGTTGGAGAAAAAAAAGTCATCGCAGAAACTTCAGTTGACAGAGTCAAGGCCATACTGCCACCACTGCAGCTTGAATTGGTGAAAATATTTATAAAAGCGTTGAAGAGATTTGGACCATGTTTCTGCTATATATGTAGAAAATCTTCTGCACTGTATACCGACAAAATAAAAGCAGGCATATTTGAAAGACCTGCATTGTAATAAGTGCCGAATGTGTGAATATTATGGTGTTTGAGGGAAAATTCTATATTGAGAACAGTCCCAATAAATAAAAAATAAATATTTGATGGACCATAAATCCGGGAAGTCATTAAAGATCAACATTATCCGGACTCAGTGAACAACATTGAAGCCTATGCGTGGTCGACATTCTGTATAGCTGTGATGAACTGGGTGACCGTTTACACAAGGGGATAAGTCGAGGCGCTGCAGTCGTGGACTGTGTGGCTGGTCCTGGCGGAGGTTCGAGTCCTCCCTCGGGCATGGGTGTGTGTTTGTCCTTCGGATAATCTAGGTTAAGTAGTGTGTAAGCTTAGTGACTGATGACCTTAGCAGTTAAGTCCCATAAGATTTCACACACATTTGAGCGTTTGATAAGTCGAGGCCTACTATATTCCATAGGCTACGGATAAGTAGAAGGGAAGAACTGTACTGTGAACGATAGGATATGCATGTGACGGTGGACTACTGTTGGTGCATCTCTCACGATTGTCTAGGAACATGTAATCCGAGAACTCAGAGATACAAGTTTCAGTGACCTGACTGAAAATTCTGATGTCATAATCAGTCTACAGAACCAAAATTTTTTGAAGATATGAATAGCTTCTTTGCTATAATACGGAAGCTGCTGCGTAAGTGATTTCGTAATTAATAATATGTAATTATGATTTTAGGTAGTAATAAAGTGGTTTAGTATAGTCTAATTGTTTAAAATATTAAATATTTATTGTAATAGTACCGTAATGAATATATTATTAACATTAATCGTTTTTAAATAACAAAATTCAATACGAAAGCTTCTGAGAGACACTAGTTTGAGCGGAATATATAGGGTGTGTCAAAAGCATCGACTCGTTTTTACGAAACACATGTTAAGACAGAAAACATGTATCTACACAACAGGGGCATATGTGAGGCATTAGAAATCATTGCAGTTCAACTCGCCCACCCTGCATGTCAATAAAAAGAGATCACCTTTCAGTCTATAGCCCGGAACGCTTTCCACAGTAGTTCAGGTATGATGCTTTAACCTTCTCAACATTCTGATCAAGCAGCTGATACAGGGTACTGATTTTAGCCCTGGACATGTGGGAATTGATGTATACCCACGGATAGAAGTCTAAGGGGGTGAGGTCAGGTGACTTTGGAGCCCAACATACGTATGCATTAAACTTCTGCTGCCTCACCATCTTTGGAACATGCTCTTGAGATAACCTCGAACAACGAGAGCAAAACGTGGAGGGGCCCCGTTCTGTTACTACACAACGGAATTCAGAATTCCATCACACTCCAATTGCGGTTCGCAGAACAGCTCAAGCATGTTACACAACGGAATTCAGAATTCCATCAGACTCCAATTGCGGTTCCCAGAACAATTCAGGCATGTCAAGATAACTGGTTACTCTTATTATTTGCTCTGCAAAAAAGAGTTGTCCATAAATCTTAGTCTTGGTCATCCCTAGCGATATGTTCACTATCTGTATGTTACGCTCCCATTTTGGCACCTCATGAGGATTGTTTTCGGCTGATATCTGGCAGCTGTGACGGTTCACAAAACCGAGTGTGTGAAATAGGCCTTGTCTGAACGCCGCAGATTATCTAACAGGTTTTCACTTTTCACGTCCTTCCAAAGATCGGCTCACATTCCCATATGGGCGGCATAATTTGTTCCTCCAGGTGATGCGATACGCCATCTTCTTCTGTGTAAAACGAAGAGTATCGTGAAATGTTCAACTCACGTCTCAGTCGATGAAAGGAAGCGCATGCATTCCGGACTGCATCATTAAGAACGCTCTAAACATGTTGACAAGAAGATTCATATGGATCCTTATTGGTGGCTCTTTTCCGTATCTTCGACGGTACGGCTTATGCACCTCCTCGAATGTTTTACCATCAAATTTCAAGGAAACAATGACTACTCTTTCTCTTACAGAGGGCATGTCAGAGACATGTGAAAGAAGAATTGATTACGTTATTTTTTTCATGACAGTAATGGGTACTTTTGGGAGAACCTGTCCATAGTACGGTAGTAATTTTGGATCTCAAAAACTGAGCTGTTAGAGGAAAACGGATTCCATTTCCAGAATCAACACCCCAAACATAAAAGTCCGTCCAATTTTTAAGGCACCAAAATGAGTGTTTCGCAGTAAACTGAAGTACAGTAACATCTAATTCTACGTAGTCAAGCGAAAAGTCACCATTATTATTGGGGGCAGTCTTTATAAGACTGTTGCACGAAAAGATGGGGGTATCGCCAAGAAAAATTTAACTGTTCGGATACTGCCAGCAAAGCATCTTGAGTAACAAGGAAAACAGTGTCCATTAGTATCTGACAGTCACTTTGGTGTTGATTTACTCGAGAGACAGTTGCTACTACTCCACTTATAACAGTAACAGAGTGTATTTGCCTTCTACCCCTCTTTCTCGTACGCCCACACGACGGTCCTGCCATTGTAGGTGGAAATACCATTTGCCTTGACTGGTAATATTTTAGGACCATCTACAGCAGAGGTTCTCATACTGTGGAGCATTCAATAACTAAGGAATAAAATTATATTTCACCCATTCATAACTTTTTTTGCAAGATAATATCCGCAATAGGACAACTGTACGAAACAAAGATTGGATTTCTTTCTAGATGGGCTTGTGTACACTGGGGATGTTGTGGTGACCTCTCTGTAGTTTTTCTCTAAAATTTTAACCTTAGTTGGTATTTTAAATACAAAGAATAAACTCATAATCAAAAATTCCGATTGACTTCTGCAGAATACACACTATCTTATCAAAAGTATCCGGACCCCCATGCATTGAGGACTTGAACACTAAATTTCATGAGAGATGGACCCACCCATATGTAAAATCAGGCGGGGACTATCGTGTGGTCGTTAGAGAAGCAGTGACAGCAGAATGGATGGATGATGATGGATGGAGAGGGTTGGATGGGCGCACGACGGCAAAGTCTTCAGAGCCCGCTCAGTAACAGATTGAGACGGGTGTCAAGAAAAGACTCAGAATAATAAGATAAAATAGAACGTAAAACACAGGTAACAAGCTTGGCCTACCCACACCGAAGCGTGGGACGAAGCATGCCGCCAGCAGTAAAACATGGACAACACAGGAAGAAAGTGGTAGAGGGAGCTAAAACAATATAGCAGATGGAAGTGGCTGGCTGACTGCAAGGAAAAAGGGAGGAGCTAGCCACTGTGCAATACACTAAAACCTCCAGCGTAAAAGTTTAGGCCAGAGTCCAGGCACATCACAAAACTTTAAAACCCTAGACACACACGTCTCATCATTAGCTAAAGCACAGGGCAGATCGCCATCAACTTGTACTTCTGTCCTTGCATCACGGTATAAAATGCAGTCTGTTAAAATGTGGCCGACAGAGATGTGCACACCACAAGCATCACAAAACGGGGTATCCTCCCGCCGTAATAGAAAGTTATGTGTGAGAGGACAGTGCCCAATTCAAAGACGCTGAGGGTCACTTCTTCCCGCCTGAGCAAACGGCAGGAGGAACGCCACGGCCGAGTTGTTGACCACCAACCTCAGTTTATTGGCCGTCGCCTCCAGCCATTCTTCCTCCCGCAACTCCATGCACTTCTTGTGGAGTGCAGAAATGACAGACTGTAAGGGAATAGGGCACTGGACCACATCCTGCTCTCTGCAGGCTTCCTTGGCAGCCCGATCGGCCTGTTCATTGTCCCATATTCATACATGACCAGGCACCCAGTAGAAGGACACCCCTTTAGCCCGCCGTTGGAGCAAGTACAATTGGTCATATATCAGCTGGCTCATCTCCTCAATTGGGTACAGATTCTGAAATGATTGTAAGGCACTAAGAGAATCGAAGCACAGGAGAAATCGATTGCCCTGAACACGATTCATCCGCTCCAGTGCCTTCAGGATCGCGTGGAGCTCCGTTGCGAAAACGGTATATTCATCAGGGAGGCGAATCCGGGTAACATGATCAAGAAACACTACAGAACAGCTGAGGAAATTCTCCTATTTGGAGCCATCAGTGTAAACGACGGTAAAACCGTGATGCGCATCTAAAATGTTAAAAAACTGAGATTGGAATGTAAAATCTGGTGTACTATCTTTCTTAAAATTAGTCAAATCTAAAATAAGTCTGGGTCTCCAGAGGAGCCAAGGTGGAAATCTGCTCCAACCGCGACGGAAAACATGAAGACCAGCCATATCCATCGCAGAGAGGGAATGTGCGCGAATCCCATAGGGCCGCGTCGCTCGTTGCCGTTTATGAAATAGCCGTGCCAGAGGAAGCTGAGCAACGGTATGGTATGCAGGTGTCTCAGGTGTGTATGGTGTGGACAAAGTTTAATACACCTGGCGCACCGTAAGTAGCCACCGACGCATATGAAGTGGCGGTTCATCATCCTCTGCACAGAGGCTTGGTTTGGGGCTAGTTCTGAATACCCCAGTGGCCAACCGAAGCTCTTCATGGTGCACAACGTCCAACATCTTTAAGTAAGAAGGCCGCGCAGACCCATACACCGTGCACCCATAATCGAGCCGAGATCGCACAACCGGTCTAAAGCGCTCAGTGACTTCAAAAGTAAACTATTCATTGGATGTCGTGTGAATAACAAATTCATCATCGACATTTTAACCCTTATAAATTTGACCAAGTCGACTACTGATAATGTGACTGTGAAGAGGAAACGCGAAGGAACAACCATAATTAAACCGAGGCAAAGCAGACCTCATGTAGTGCATATAGTGGCGAGCATGGGCCGTCGAATACTGCGGAGGGTGATAGAAAAAAAAAAAAAACAACAACAACAACTCCTCTTTCGCTACACATTTCTGTAGTCAACGATTAGCGACGCTGGAGATGGTGTAAAGAACGATGCCACTGGACGCTGGATGTCTGTAAACGAGTGATTTGGAGTTATTAATCAGTCCATACCGCGCAGCAATCCGATGGGAGGGTTTTGGTTTGACGAATGCCTGAAGAACATTACCTGCCATCATGTGTTGCGTCAACTCTGAAGAACGGAAGAAGTGGTGCTGCGATATGAGACCGTTACTCGTGAGCTGTGTGTGATCCCCTTATCGCGCTTAAGAAAATGTGAAGTGGGCAGACATATGAAAAGATCTTAACAGCAGTGTGTACTGCCTGAAGTAGAGGAACAGCTCTTACATGATGACTATTTTTATTTGCGTGGCAAACCAACTTGATATAAAGCAGCGTCTGTGAGAATGTGGACTGTGAACGGTAACATTCCTGAAATAGACTGGCCTGCCTAGAACGATCCCAGCGTCCAAGATCACTACTTTTTCTGGTTTCGGATTTTGAGGGCAAAGAGGCTGCTATTCCTCCACAGACGTTCAGATCTGTCAGAAAGCCGAAGGGTGGACACAGCCTATGTTAATGTTCACTACTAGGTGTCCGGTTATTTTTGATCAAATAGTGTTTGTACTTTCAGCTTATTCCAGCAACTTTCAGCTGATTCCAGTGTCCGTCTCTGTAGCTCTGGATCCATAGTTGAGTGGTAGCTGACTGCCATGTGGACGTGGATACTGCCAAGGATTTTTCCTTGGTGGGAGGACCGGTTCGGGGTGCGCCCAGCGACCTGAATGAGAAGTAGCGGCTCCACGGTCTGAGAAGCCTTCAAAAAGGCCGGGAGGTGAAGTGCTGACCACATACCCTACCATACCGCTTGAACCCGCAAGGCAGGGGATGACACGGCGTTCGACATTAATCCTCTGGGCCTTTAAGTCTTTTCCGAGGAGCCCGTTGTATATACAGGGTGATTCAGCTGCCCCTAAAGCCGTCGGCACATGGGCCGTGCTGTCGAACGTTAACGTTGAGCGTGCCAAGTTCAACGTGCTGCTGAACGCTCTGGAACGATGCGACTTAGGCATACGGTACGTGGGCCCCAACGTGGTTGCACAATCACAGCGCACTCCAGCGACAGTTGCGGGATGTTTCTAGTTCGTAAATCACACTGTTTACTAAACAGGGGCGCGTAAAATTCTCACGTTAGCTGTATTAAAACGCACACTCCCTCCATCGTCCACGAAAAGGAAAGTACCATGTCGAATCAATAAGGACACAGACTTATAAAAGTTCCATTACAAAAAGTGCGATACAAATTTACAATACTTATCCACATAAGATAAACATTATTTCATCATTCCCACACTTTAGTATAACCCCAAGTTCAGCCTTACTTGATCACTGTTCCTACCCAGTAGCAGAATCTTTGCAACATGTGAATTACGAAGTGTAAAAGGAAAAGGAGCAAAACATCTTTATACAAGAAGCGCAAGGTGTCCTATAGATTAAGCCAATAGAACAAAGTTATTCCTCAAAAAAAGATGAACTTATATTTACATAGCATCAAATATTATAGTATATACTTATATTAAACTAATAATAAAGTATCAGAACCCAATAAAAACGCAAATGTTAGGGAAAAAAATGTGGAAATGTCGAGTCGCGAACCACTGCCGAAATATGCTACATCACTTATTTCGCTAAACCAACACCAGACTAAGAATACTCAATCATAGCATATTAGCTATTGCTGAAAACCTTAATCGTATATATGTTACTGATTGAAATTTAATTATAACAAATTGTACCAAGAACAATGCGTTTTGGGCGGATCTTCAGTGTGTCGCTGCCTTCAGCACACTGTCATAATACACAAGTTACATTAACTCTTTTACCACGAATATGATGTTTCTCATTATTTTATTGGAACGAATCACACAGTTAACAACGGGTTTTCCAGTGATTCTCAATTTGCTGGTGTCCAGAAACGGCATATATTCGTATAGGCTTGAAATGAATGCAAATATGGCGCCTCACAACTCTGTACTGAAGGGAGACGACGTGCGTGTGACGTAGGTGGCGTTGTGCCATCTCATTGGTCAACGCTCAGACGCGCGCTCAGAATATCTGACATGGTAGGTAATGCTCTGCACGTTCGGAAAGACTCACGAACGTGCTATTCCATGCTATGACATCAAAAACTAGGCACGCTCGACGCTCAACGTTCGGTTGCACGGTCCGTGTGCTGACGGCTTCACGCTGTCGTTCTCTACGCCCTTCATAAACCACATGCTCGCTACACGTAAACTATTAGTGCAACAAAAAACGTGAACAGGTTCGTTCTATAGGAAATTTAATGTTGTTAAATTTTTTACTCTGATACGTTTTCGGCAGAGACCACGGCTTCCGAGTTCTTGAAGAAAAACGGTCAAAAGTGATCTTCAAACGCACCTCCGCCCCATACTCACCCTTCACCAGTCAGTGTCTATAGTATGTTATTCGTGGTACTTCCTCCTACCACTGTAGAAAAAGTTCTGACTATACGAACGGTTCCCGATGTTCGACCATCCTTGGTCTCTGTTGATTGGCAATTACGCCACCATCGGTAACATTATTACTTTAAACATGCACGTGAGGGCAATGAACGAAAAATGACTTTTGTAACGTTACGCTAATTCCAATTACGTTGAAAATGGGATCCAAAACTAACCCTTGTAAGCAAAGAAGTCTCGTAGTCAGAATGCCTGACAAGTACAACGATGTAATTGTTTATTTAATACTGTTAAAATTCACAAAACTATTAAGTAAAATCTACACAGACGTAATTTTTACAATTTGTAACTGCACGACTAAGCTTGTGGCTTAATAACTCCAGTCAAGGAACACCAAAAAGGTCGAATTTGGAAATAATTCGTGCAGTCGCAAATTTTTGCACAGCGGTAGGAGGGCATTCCATGAGCAATGTACTAGAAATCCTGACCAGTGGGGACTGAGTGTCGGAGTGGGAGTGCGTTTGAAGACTACTTCAAAAAATGGTTCAAATGGCTCTGAGCACAATGGGACTTAACTACTGTGCTCATCAGTCCGCTAGAACTCAGAACTACTTAAACCTAACTAACCTAAGGACATCACACACATCCAGGCCCGAGGCAGGATTCGAACCTGCGACCGCAGCTGTCGGGCGGTTCCAGACTGTAGCGCCTAGAACCGCTCGGCCATTACGGCTACTTCTGTAGGGTTTTCTTGGATAACTGGAAACCTGTGGTCTCCAGCGAGAAGGTATCTCATTACAAGACTTCACTACATTAAATTTCCTACAAAAAGGTTCTGTTCATTTTTTCTTTAGGGCTAATAATTAGCGTATAGCGAGCGAGAGAATATGAAAATCTCGAGTGTCGTTTATGGAGACCACCTGTAACGTTGCGGATTGTGTAAAACAGCAGCGGTAGGGGCAGCTAAATCACGCTGTATATGTTCCTGTAACCCATAAGAACTGAAAGAAACGTTCGTAATATAGTTACGCGAGACGAAGTTATAATGAAGCGTCTGTACAATCAATTTTAGATATTCTCTATTTCATAAAAATCTTATACATAATTGTACTTAAAAAGAATAAAGGAAACCGTAACACAATTTAATTAGTGATTGTTTTTAAGAAATTAATAAGCTTTCAAACAAGACAGGAAATGTTAAACTCCATTCACTATTTTTGAGTAATCGTATTAAACCTGTCTCGTATGGGACTGCCACTTGTCATCAGTTTAATTCATACATACATTTCAGTTTTGCGGGATAGCATCACCTGAAGTTGATGAGAAATAATGAACCAGGAAGATATATTCATAAACTAATGAAGTTAGTACCAAAAAATGTAAAAAAAGAGGAAAGGGTGTGATTAGTTTCCATCAGGTCAAATAGGCTGAGAAAGTCTAACCTGCAGTGAATATTTGCTACTGAAACTGGATAACCGTCAAAAGACGTTTAATATTTTCAAGATGAATCTCTCATTCTGCATCGAATTGTCCTCTCTAAGTAAATTTTTTGGCACATTCTGTTCTCCTGCGTTGCAAGTGCAGTGAAACATGCAGAGGAGTACCTCTGTGAGTTATGAAAAGTTGGAGATAAGGCTGGTAGACTGGATCTTTCAGTCAGACTATGATGTGTGCTGGAAATTTAAGTCGATAAGAAACTTGTCCTAGTCCAAAATACTCTTTTAATCTGCCAGGAAATTTAATTTATCGTTACGTAATGTTGGCCAACGATCTTGCCTTAGTGATAACACCGGTTCCCGTCAGATCATGGATGTTAAGCGCTGTCGGGCTGGGCTAGCACTTGGGTGGGTGCCGGCCGTGGTGGCCGAGCGGTTCTAGGCGCTTCAGTCTGGAACCGAGCTGCTGCAACGGTCGCAGGTTCGAATCCTGCTTCCGGCATGGATGTAAGTGATGTCCTTAGGTTACTTAGGTTTAAGTAGTTCTAAGTCTATGGAACTGATGACCTCAGATGTTAAGTCCCCTAGTGTTTAGAGCCATTTGAACCATTTGAACTTGGATGGGTGACCATCTTGTCTGCCGAGGGCTGTTGGCAAGCGGGGTGAACTCAGCCCTTGTAAGGCAAAATGAGGAGCTACTTGACTGAGAAGTAGCGGCTCCAGTCTCGTAAACTGACATAAGGCCGTGAGGGCGGTGTGCTGACCAAAAGCCTCTCCATATTCACAGCCAGTGATGCCTATGGGCTGAGGATGACACGGCGGCCGGTCGGTGCCGTTGGGCCTTCCAAGGCCTGTTCTGACGGAGTTAAGTTACGTAATGTTGCACTGGAAGTAACATAGCATCGTTAGAAACTACCCGTGGTTAGGCAATAGGGACATAAAAATGCATCTGTAACGCTGTGGTATCTGAGAGACATAGGAAAGACGCAAATATTAGAGTATTATCGTATAGATAATTTTAGTGATCAATTTTGAAAATTCAGCTGAAGAATTCTCATATTCGCCTAAAATGGCTTGTGACGGAAAGCGTAAATCAGGACGACTTGATGGAGATTTCAACACATCTCTTCTCGACTGCAAATACAAGACCGCAAGGGCTGCGGCAAGTCAGTTCAGCCGCAATGGGTCGTGTAATCAGCTGAAGCAGACATTGTTGTCTTCTGACAAAATATACGCAAAGCAACAATTTTCATCTTTGAACGGACTGATATTTCTAGTACATACTGAGATTTGATAATTAGAAGTGCGAAATTCAAAATTTATGAGCAAATTAGATGTTCGTCCAAGAGTGTACCCAGAGTGTTAGGTTGGGTGGGCTGGGAGGCGGAACCTCATATTAGTTTCGTGTAAGAGGAAGTGTGGAGGAAACGAAGCACAATTTCTTACAGAATGAAACTCAAAACTAATGAAAAACTGTGTTCATTAATCACTAAAAATACTAGTGTTAACGTTTTTATAGCACGTATTTACTGCCAACAATGATCTTAACGGAGAGAGTGTACAGTGGTACGAGATTTGCAATCAGACATGTAATGTTGAGCTATGCGCGAATAATGTCCGTATTCGCATTTTTAGTTGATTTTTAAATTGGACATCACGAATTGAAGGTACACGATGGTGCGCGAAAAACCAGCCTTCAATACAGACTGCTCACCAATTACGCACGAATTGTTACCCTCTTACCCTCCACGAGCAGATACAACAACAAATAAATAAACACGTAATAATTAGATAATAAAGAAATAACAAATAAGCTAATGCAAAGATCTATATTTACTGAAGTGATCTTGTCTTTTACGTTGCATTACATTATATTAGGCGTTGAAAATGACTTGGTTGTACTTCAACGCACTCTTGGGCGCGCCCAAACATGTTAATATACACTTTGCGCAACACTGCTGCATCAGTCATCAGAATTTCATTGTGATTATTGTCCTTCAAGTCTTCTAACATTGTGCGCTGAAGACTACACTGTTGAGCGCCCATAACACCATATCCATCATCCATCTTCTGACATTATTGAGTTATTTGGTACACTTTTCCCATTAGACTGCCCACAGATAAAAAGTTAACCAGTGGTTAAGTCAGGCGAACGCGGGTGCCACAATCCTTTGCTGGCAGTCCATTCTTCTACGAATCTTTCATGAATTCGTGAGACTGACTTGCGTGAACTGTGACAGGTCTCCGTAGCCTGTTGAAAGACAGCATGCGTACGTCAACTGTGCGTAATATTTCTCAAAGATTCCCATATACACAACAGTGTTTATTACTGTTTCAAAAAATGTGGGTCCCACAATCCGACTTGCTGATACTGCACACCAAACTCCGATTTTTTCGCCCTGAAGAAGTTCCTCATTAATCGTGTAGGGATTGTTTGTTGATGAGCATCTGGTCTTCTGGGAGTTCACATGCCCTGTCAGATGGAACAGGTCTCCATCATCCATGAAATATACTAGCGTATCCAACATTCCAATCTCAAGTGTTCGACATAGCCAAGTACAGTAATTCACAATTTTTGCCGCATTTTCCTCCTTCAGCTCTTGAACAGATGTCACTTTGGAGGGCTTCATCTCTACATGGTGTAAAACATGTTGACAAGACCTACACAAAACGTTCACTTGTTGCAACAGTTTACGAGTCGATTTCTTTGGACTCTGAATCATTCGTGCTTGAATATCCGTGATCGCAGCAGGTGTGCGAACGGACAGGGCTCGATTCTTTTCTGCGGTTGCAACGGACCCTCTACTACGCCACTTTGTCACCAAATCCTTTATACTGCTCTTTGCTGGTGTAGAAACGCCAGGAAACGTTTTTACAAAAATGTTTCGCGTTTCCTTAAATGAACCGGTACATACAGGGTGTTTCAAAAATGACCGGTATATTTGAAACGGCAATAAAAACTAAACGAGCAGCGATAGAAATACACCGTTTGTTGCAATATGCTTGCGACAACAGTACATTTTCAGGCAGACAAACTTTCGAAATTACAGTAGTTACAATTTTCAACAACAGATGGCGCTGCAAGTGATGTGAAAGATATAGAAGACAACGCAGTCTGTGGGTGCGCCATTCTGTACGTCGTCTTTCTGCTGTAAGCGTGTGCTGTTCACAACGTGCAAGTGTGCTGTAGACAACATGGTTTATTCCTTAGAACAGAGGATTTTTCTGGTGTTGGAATTCCACCGCCTAGAACACAGTGTTGTTGCAACAAGACGAAGTTTTCAACGGAGGTTTAATGTAACCAAAGGACCGAAAAGCGATACAATAAAGGATCTGTTTGAAAAATTTCAACGGACTGGGAACGTGACGGATGAACGTGCTGGAAAGGTAGGGCGACAGCGTACGGCAACCACAGAGGGCAACGCGCAGCTAGTGCAGCAGGTGATCCAACAGCGGCCTCGGGTTTCCGTTCGCCGTGTTGCAGCTGTGGTCCAAATGACGCCAACGTCCACGTATCGTCTCATGCGCCAGAGTTTACACCTCTATCCATACAAAATTCAAACGCGGCAACCCCTCAGCGCCGCTACCATTGCTGCACGAGAGACATTCGCTAACGATATAGTGCACAGGATTGATGACGGCGATATGCATGTGGGCAGCATTTGGTTTACTGACGAAGCTTATTTTTACCTGGACGGCTTCGTCAATAAACAGAACTGGCGCATATGGGGAACCAAAAAGCCCCATGTTGCAGTCCCATCGTCCCTGCATCCTCAAAAAGTACTGGTCTGGGCCGCCATTTCTTCCAAAGGAATCATTGGCCCATTTTTCAGATCCGAAACGATTACTGCATCACGCAATCTGGACATTCTTCGTGAATTTGTGGCGGTACAAACTGCCTTAGACGACACTGCGAACACCTCGTGGTTTATGCAAGATGGTGCCCGGCCACATCGCACGGCCGACGTCTTTAATTTCCTGAATGAATATTTCGATGATCGTGTGATTGCTTTGGGCTATCCGAAACATACAGGAGGCGGCGTGGATTGGCCTCCCTATTCGCCAGACATGAACCCCTGTGACTTCTTTCTGTGGGGACACTTGAAAGACCAGGTGTACCGCCAGAATGCAGAAACAATTGAACAGCTGAAGCAGTACATCTCATCTGCATGTGAAGCCATTCCGCCAGACACGTTGTCAAAGGTTTCGGGTAATTTCATTCAGAGACTACGCCATATTATTGCTACGCATGGTGGACATGTGGAAAATATCGTACTATAGAGTTTCCCAGACCGCAGCGCCATCTGTTGTTGAAAATTGTAACTACTGTAATTTCTAAAGTTTGTCTGCCTGAAAATGTACTGTTGTCCCAAGCATATTGCAACAAACGGTGTATTTCTATCGCTGCTCGTTTAGTTTTTATTGCCGTTTCAAATATACCGGTCATTTTTGAAACACCCTGTACGTACGCCTCAATTACAGCAATTCTTTCTTAAAGACGGCAGATTTCGCTGAGATATTTACTTCACGCGCTTTAACCAAGTTGAAACGGCCTTCGTACTGGCAATACAATAGTAGTCACAACAGTTTCGAAATAATAGATGCCAACCGGCGAGCGACGTTGAGTAGTCTAGTACTCGGGGTCGGGTTTTCGGGCGCTACGCTGCTCTTAGAATTCAAACCATCTGGCAATTTCCAATACAAGAAGAATAACAGTGAAAGGCGAAATAGTTTTCTGGGGTTACGACAAAATTTTCTGGGTACTCTTGCAACTACTCAGTCTCCATTACATATTCTGGTTTTATTTAAACATACTGAATTGCTATGTCTGTCTTTGTGGAGGGTGAGGATGCGGTTTGCCAAGATCATACACATTTTTCTAAGGCAGCGGTGGTGGAAGGTTCGCCATATATGCCGTTGTGTGTGTGACAAAGATATTTACGTGCGTTAAAGCGGTATTTGCCAGACGCTTCCATCTTAAGCTACGACAATAAGCAGATGGTTATTCAAGAATAAAAGCCCGAGATTCACTGCCACGTGTTGGCCTCTTGTTTGTGGGGAGCTGGCACACTTAATGCGCTAATCTCTGTGCACACTTCTTACAGTCTCACGGGCTCTGATATGTCAGATCGGAGCATTATACGCTGGAATTTTCACTCCTACTTATTTACCAGAATCATTACGACCGCTACGAGCTGTAAGCTGAGTCATATTCGTAAAAATTGCAATATCACGATAAAAACGTGAACTCTGTACCTACACGAGGGAGAGAGATAAGGAATGAATCCTTCAGGCGAATGCATTCTCACTACTGCTACGAAAAAAATAAATTTTTTAAACTTCGACGGATATCTCTGGTCGAGTAGTTTTGATCCTGGCATAGAAATCACTTTTGTTATTTAATTTATAATACATATGATTTAAGAGAATACAATAAAATTAATTGTGGGCATAACATCTGTCTCGCTATCACAGTCTTAACACGTACAGTCAAGAGACTCGCTGTATGGAAAATTGTTAGCGTCTACGCTCACTGGCAGTTGGTTCGTAAGCGTTATTAAAATACTGTCGCACGAGAAGCTGAGTAGCACCGTGGTGTAGTGGTTATGATACTACACTGTTGTCTGGAGGGACGTGAGTTCAAAGCTTGCCTGGACTGTGGAATTTTAATTTCTATATTCGGTTCGAGTACATTGTAGAAGTATCTATAAAAGTCAAGAATCATTGTACGGTAAAATAATGGAAATGTCTTGTGGCTAGGGCCTCCCGTCGGGTAGACCGTTCGCCTGGTGCAGGTCTTTCGATTTGACGCCACTTCGGCGACCTGCGCGTCGATGGGGATGAAATGATGATGATTAGGACAACACAACACCCAGTCCCTGAGCGGAGAAAATCTCCGACCCAGCCGGGAATCGAACCCGGGACCTTAGGATTGGCAGTCTGTCACGCTGACCACTCAGCTACCGGGGCGGACTATTGTGCGGTAATGTTCTGTAGCTGTGTCTATACTGTATGTGTTCTTGCCGGAGGCAGTTCGCTCCGCGCTCTTGTATGTACAAGTGCTGAATAAACCTTCGTTAAGTGAAGTTAGCGTTCGTAATCCACCTAATTACATGTTCTTCTACGTGACAATATCAAGCGTCCTGAATAATCGTAAAATAACTGTAAACAGAGCCAAAACTCATGAATGAAGTAACATGAAGAAAAGCTCTCGCAACTGCATGTAATATAAGCATATTACACTGAAAGTAAGAAAATGTAACCATAATATTTCAACCACAAGGATCATTTATTACTGTTATGACTGATACTTTCTTTGAGACGAGACAATTTTGCACGATGTCTAAAGATTTGCTCCTAATTGCGCTTCATTCGACTTCCCGATTAAAAACGTTTCTTTAATATAATTACTTCATCTTCAAAAGACGACTATGTTGAAAAATTTTGACGTTTATGGGTCTGATGTAGCAGCAATTTGCGGAAATGGTATCTTGCGAGTCGGGGGAACAGTTTTATTGTTTTTATCGGTTTTATTCAGCATGTGTGGTAGTTTTCTCTTTAGCTATAGTTACGGTGGTTTAACTAGTACGTCAAACAATTTAGGTACTGCATTCCATAGCAGATTCCTTTGTTTTAAGATTTTTAAAACTGGTTTGTCTAGCAGTGTAAAGAACGAACCTTCATGTTACTGCGTAGTTATACGACGTGCTCCTGCAATTTATCATATCTTCTGTTGTTTACTATCTATTCCTTTTTCATAATAATATACGCTATTCTTCAGTAAATGTCTGTAGGTTCAGGAAAACCGGAACTAAACAGTCCAGTAATGTTCTGTTTCATCCAACTTGTGGTCGTTAGGAAATCTGTAGAGTGGTAAATTTGGTGTTTTCTTTTTGTTATAGGTACCACCTACAGCGCGACGTACTCTCCTAGTTGTACAAACCATGTAACAAATCAAGATAAACGATACTCTTCGCTTGTATCGGTTATCGCATTCATCAGTGTAGCTTACTGGACGTTTGGTACATTTCTGTCGCACTGTACGACACAGATGACCAGCAGTGTCGTGACTGTATGTGTTTGGATGCGTTTACCCTGCACACGCGGAAGTAGAGGCGCCTGTGTGAACACAGGTATAAACGGCATTACTCGTTCGCACATGTTGAGGAAGAGGCATGCATCCTACACACGGCGACTAAGCGCAGGCGCGCAGGTGCCAACACACCTTTAGACTGTGATGTTACGTTGACTTTCGTGTAGTTAGCCACTGTTTAATTTTTGTAAGGCAAGACGGGGCCTTTTCTATAAAATTATTCTGGCTTGTAGACTGCTTTATGCTGTAAAATGCACCGACGTTTCGTCCACTATTGCAGGTGGTGTACATAAAGGTCGACAACACGGAATAATTTTATGGAAACTGATTCCATCCGCAAAAGCCTACGAACTTACAACTGTTCGAGCAAAATGATGATGTTTACAGTATGCCGCTGAAGATGGACATGTGGACCGATTCTGGTCCGTCAGAGTAAAATTTTAAAAATAAATCCTATGTAGCTGTTGTAGAGTTATAGTCATTAAAGAAGTGAAATTACTGGATAAACCATCCACGGTGCACCAAACCACTGGCCAGTTCCATATAAGTCAGCAAATGATAACCAGCTGCCACTGAGTCACGACATTCAAACCACCTCCCCGCTACGGGATGCAGAAGTTACCGATCCACACGTCTGACCATGCCAGTCGCATGTCACAAGACATGTCGCTCAAAGCATGGGAAGAGATCACCTGGACTGACGAGTTGCAACAGTTATTGGTGCATCCCTTACTCATGAGAGCTGAATGAGCTGCAGTACAGCTTTATTCTTTTCAGCCAAGTATCCCGTTAGGCTTGTAGTGGGACAGAGGGGACGTCTAGTCCGAAATTCGCCTAATTACCAAGGGAATCAAACATATTGATAGGGGAAAGTAGGGCAAAACTGAATACCGTAACTTTTAATTCATAAAAATTATTTTAAGTCATCAATAAATTTTTAAATTAAAGTTATTCATATCTATTACGTATTCAACAACGTGACAAAAGCATAAAAAATACTAACCTCGTCAAGAGCAAAATTCACGATTTTGTCCCACCTATGGGATAAAATGGGTTACCCATTTAAATCACTGGAAAAAGCTTTAAAACAAGGAAAATGTTTATTCTACAGAAAAAAATATGAAAATGTGTACAGATCATTAAAAATACTACCAAGGCATAGCACGAATCTCTTTTGAATACGAAAACTAGTTTTTGACAAAGGGAATCAGATTGTCGAAATATTACACTAATTTAAACAAAGTTTTCAATAACTGGCCCTAACGAAAAACAGAACAGAAATCGTAGACGAAGTGGTTTTCATCTTCCTCGGCACTGATAATTCTTCATGAGCCCAGCCACGACAAGTCCGGCACTGTGTCCTCTCCTCCTTCGATGATGACTCTAAATATGGCCTGTTACCAAATATGTTTGCTTCGATTGGGGTTTCTGCTCCTGATGAACTCGAAGAATCTGGTTACTCCAGTTTCTTTTGAGCCAGTCTAGTCTTTCTAATTGTCATTTTCTGCATCTTCGCTTTGTTTACATCTTGGCCCTTTTGCTTCTTTCCTATAAAAAGTTTTCGTTTTGAGTTTTTTTTTTTCTTCTTTATCTTTCCTGCTTTTTCTTCAGCTTCCATATAATTTAAGGAGAGCTCAGCGTTACTGTTTTGCCATTTATCCTACTAATGCTTGGGTGTTGTGTGATGTCCTTAGGTTAGTTAGGTTTAAGTAGTTCTAAGTTCTAGGGGACTGATGACCATAGATGTTAAGTCCCATAGCCCTCAGAGCCATTTGAACCATTTTACTAACGCTTTGCTTTGAATTTTCTACCGAGTCAACCTTCGGAGGAGGCATTAGAAATTTTGGCGACACATAATGACGATGATATATCATAAGTTTCAGCAACCGCCGTCAATCCGTCCGATGTCATTGCCAAAGTCCAATGAGCTGCTCCCAATTCATCTTGTGGTTATGTAGAAGATTGAGAAACTTTGTCGTGGAGCAGACTGGTTTCAGGGACGTCATCTTGAAATGTCTCAGGCACTGATACATCCTTTTGTGGCGCTTTCCCTTTTGGTTCTCTTTCTTTGTTTGAAGTTTTATCGTTTGAAACCTAGTGTAGCATGTTTTGCTCCATAGTGCAAAACTGAACAAAACATGGCGTTGGAAAGTTAGTATTCACATTATATTCCTCACCCAAATGAGCCTTGTCAAACCAATGTCAGCACTACTCACAGACTGTGTCGTTTGCCCCTCACATTTGGTTTTGATGACGATGATGATGATGATGTTCGGCTTGCGGGTCGCTAAACTGCACGGTCATCAGTGCCTTTACACATTCTCAATTGTACTGTACACTGACCATTCTAGTCACTTTCATGAATGATGATGGAATGATGAGGACAACACAAACACCCAGTCCACGGGCAGAGAAAATCCTCAACCCGACTGGGAATCGAAGCCGAGACCCAGTGATCCAGCAGTAGCAACGATAGCCACAAGACCACGAGATGCGGACACATTTGGTTTTACCTGCCTCTCCTCTACACTCCGAATTCTGACTCTTCCCACTTGAATTCAACACACAGAACTTTCATACAACCATGTGGAACCGTCAGAGAAGTCCCCTTTTGGGATGCCGATGAACTCGTGCGTCTCATTGGCTCGAATGTCGGTCACCTCGTCAAACCGTTGACCTTTCTTTGAATTTCTGCACTTTGTCATACTGTGGTAGGTTCGTGTCGATAACACCAAGTCTTGTCACCAGCGATGATTTTCTCCACAGAATAATTGTTCGCGTTTTGCGTTTCAATGAAACTGAAGCAAGCGTTCACGCATTGTTGTTTTTGTTCTGTAGTCAAGATATACGGGACAAGCTCTACACACACTTTTCTCTTCTTCAGAACAGTCTGGAGAATTTCTTGTACACTTGATTTAGAGATGTTGCTCCAGTGCGATTTTCGCCACTACAACGTTGACACACAACAGTCGCAGACTCAGTGCTTAACACCGCGTGATAGCAACTGGACGGTCGGAAACGCACCTGCATTTTACAGTTTTTAGCTCAAGCTGCCAGTGCAGTTGCTGTGCTGTTTCGCTTATACACCAGGAATAAAATAAGTCTCGGAACTTCTGCACTGACAGTGATTGCAACTTGGATCAAGCTGTGGCTATTCTTCCTGAGTTGTGAAAGGTGAAAGGGGGTGCTAAAACTACAAGATACGTGTTCGTAATTCAACTTATCAGCTGATCATGAACGTTCCAATTCAACTTATCAACTGATCATGAACGTAATTAATCAACATGGTATCTGTCAGACTAATTCTGAGCACTGTATTAACTATCATTAAACTCTACATTCTCTCTGTACTTACACATGCTAAAAATTATATGATAAAATTAACTGGAAAGCTGCTGCTCTAAGTAAGTTGAATTATAAGTTCCCATCGTAACTGACAGGGTGATATCTCAACCTGATGTATCTCGACCAGCGCCAGTGCTAACACCGTTAGCATCATTTCCAAGGTTGTTATTTATTGTACTTTTTAACTTTCTTAACACGATTTTCCTAACAAGTGCACATAAAATGATTACAGTGTGTTAGTACTGGAAACCTGTTTTGGGGTAATGTGGCAAAGGCACATGACTAAATTTTACCTGTGTTATGAGATATGTAAAGGAAACATACAGATATCCACTATTTCTGATCCTGACACACGTCCACCTGTACTTTCTTCAATAAACGGACAACCTTCAACAACGAATTATCTCTAAATATCGTTATTCTTACAAATTATCTAGCTCGCCAGAGGTTACATTTTCAGTTTGATGCCACAAGCATTTTGTTACTTACGCGTGTATCGTCTTGCACCTGAGGTATTGTGGTGTTGCTAGTGAGAAGTTCTCAATTTCCCTTGGTTTTCTTCATTTGGTATAAGAGTACAAGATTACAAAGTATCCATTAGGATTCTGTCTGTATTTCGGGGAAATGTCATAAAATGGAATAAACCGAAATTTCGACAGACATGCAACGGTCCTCCGCTGAGTCATTTCTGTTCGGCTGCACTTGAATTTCGTAACACGATGGCGTTTCATAGCACCGGTGCACCATACCTTCTACATCGAAACCTTCAGGTCTGTGTAAACATTTTTCACCATGCTGTTTTGCATAGGCATACCTGCAGACGAATTTCGCGACGTGGCATGACAGTTACGACACTGTAACTTTACGGGAGAACAGGAGTTCAAACCTTCGTATTGTCATCCAGATGTGTGTTGTTTCTATAGAACGGTTGAAGCCAATGACGTGATGACTGCTCCAAGAAGCCTAGGGTCCGTTTTCAGACGCAGTGTTGTCCATCTTCAAAAATGGTTCAAATGGCTCTAAGCACCATGGGACTTAACAGCTGAGGTAATCAGTCCCCTAGACTTAGAACTACGTAAAGCTAACTCCATAAGGACATCTCACACATCCATGCCCGAGGCAGGATTCGGACCAGCAGCGAGGTTCCGGTCTGAAGCGCCTAGAACCGCTCGGCCACAGCAGCCAGCTGTCCATATTCAATTGTAATTACTTTGATGTCGACGAAATATTAAAATACTGTCCTTCCTTTTTACATACAACAGTGAAGTTGTGCAGACTTAATAAAGTGGTTGAGAGAGGAAGAGAGACACTTTTAAGATCTACAGGAAAAAGCAAGTAGCATAGGCTCACAAAATGTATAGACATTACGATTATTGTAGTGAGTATTACGCAAGTAGAATAGCTATTAAGCATACTTCGAGTATAAAGTTTAAAAGTATAAAGTATAAAAACAGTTTGTATAATTTGCATCTATACGTTCAGGATATTTCTCATATCTAGAAAATTACAGAATATCTGCTATGTTTATACAAATGAAAACATAATCGTAAAATGACTGGAAAATTTGGGACAAATTTTTGGAGACAAATCATGCAGACGTAGATTGGTACAGAAATGTTACAAAATCTAAACTGGCTGATACCTGCATCAAGATTCTAGATAGCTCACAAAAATTTTCTCATAAAATCCCAGGAACTAGTTCTGAACGAGAAATATACGTATATTTTGAAACACCATACATGTCGCTGCGGCACACAATATCTGATCAAAAGTATCAGGACACGTAGTATTGGAGCCGGCCGGAGTGGCTGAGCGGTTCTAGGCGCTTTAGTCTGGAACCGCGCGACCGCTACGGTCGCACGTTCGAATCCTGCCTCGGGCATGGATGTGTTTGGTGTCGTTAGGTTAGTTAGGTTGAAGTAGTTGTAATTTTTAGGGGACTGGTGACCTCAGATGTTAAGTCCCATAGTGCTCAGAGCAATTTGAACGTAGTAGCGGAGTTTAATGTGGAGTGTGAGCACCTTTCACCTTTATGATATCTCGAACTCTTCTGGGGACACTTTTGAGGTGTCTGGATGTCCGTGGAGGAATGGCGGCCGTTACTCCTTCAAAAGCCAAAACCAGACAAGGTTGTGATGTTGAAATCTGGGAAAATGAGCGAAATCGACGATCTAACTCATCCGAAAGGTGTTTCATTGGCTTCAGATCGGGACTCTGGGTAGGCCAGTCCATTTACATCTACATATACATCTACATGATTACTCAGCAATTCACATTTAAGTGCTTGGCAGAGGGTTCATCGAACCCCAATCGTACTATCTCTCTACCATTCCACTCCCGAACAGCGCGCGGGAAAAACGAACACCTAAACCTTTCTGTTAGAGCTCTGATTTCTCTTATTTTATTTTGATGATCATTCCTACCTATGTAGGTTGTGCTCAACAAAATATTTTCGCGTTCGGAAGAGAAAGTTGGTGACTGAAATTTCGTAAATAGACCTCGCCGCGACGAAAAACGTCTTTGCTTTAATGACTTCCATCCCAACTCGTGTATCATATCTGCCACACTCTCTCCCCTATTACGTGATAATACAAAACGAGCTGTCCTTTTTTGCACCCTTTCGATGTCCTCCGTCAATCCCACCTGGTAAGGATCCCACACCGCGCAGCAATATTCTAATAGAGGACGAACGAGTGTAATATAAGCTGTCTCTTTAGTGGACTTGTTGCATCTTCTAAGTATCCTGCCAATGAAACGCAACCTTTGGCTCGCCTTCCCCACAATATTATCTATGTGGTCTTTCCAACTGAAGTTGTTCGTAATTTTAACACCCAGGTACTTAATTGAATTGACAGCCTTGAGAATTGTACTATTTATCGAGTAATCGAATTCCAACGGATTTCTTTTGGAACTCATGTGGATCACTTCACACTTTTCGTTATTTAGCGTCAACTGCCACCTGCCGCACCATACAGCAATCTTTTCTAAATCGCTTTGAAACTGATACTGGTCTTCGGATGACCTTACTAGACGGTAAATTACAGCATCATCTGCGAACAACCTAAGAGAACTGCTCAGATTGTCACCCAGGTCATTTATATAGATCATGAACAGCAGAGGCCTCAGGACGCTTCCCTGGGGAACACCTGATATCACTTCAGTTTTACTCGATGATATGCCGTCTATTACTACGAACTGCGACCTTCCTGACAGAAAATCACGAATCCAGTCGCACAACTGAGACAATACCCCATAGGCCCGCAGCTTGATTAGAAGTCGCATGTGAGGAACGGTGTCAAAAGCTTTCCGGAAATCTAGAAATACGGAATTAACTTGAGATCCCCTGTCGGTAGCGGGCAGGTATGTTATCCTCCACAAACCATTGCCTCACAGTTGCTGCTTTATGACAGGGTGTGCTGTCAGGCTGATGCAGACATTATCGTTTCCGAACTGCTCCTCTGCTGCACTCAGAACACAATGCGCTAAAATGTGTTCACTTCCTTCCACGTTTAGCATTTTATTAAGCACAATAATGGGACCCTCTCTTTAACCACACTCACCTATCGTAAGACTACTCCTCTGTATTTCACTGTTGGCATTACACATGATGGCAGGTAACGTTCCCTAGGCATTCGAAAGACCAAAACCTCGCCATTGGATTGCAACAGGGTATAGAGTGATTCATGATTCCAAATTAGTCAGTAGTCCAGAAGTCATCCACTATCGAATGGCGTCGCTCTTTACACCAACTCAAACGTCGATTAGCTTTCGTCAGAGAAGCTTATTAAGAGCTGCTCGATCATTCCACCACATTCATTTTAACTCCTTACACACACACACTCACACTCACACACACACACACACACACACACACACACACACACACTCACACACACACAGTCCATGTGCTAGCTGGACTACTGGTAGCACTTTGGAACTCTCGAGTAATTCCTTCCGCTGACTTCATACGATTTTTTACAATCACCCTTCGCAATGCTCGACAGTCCCCGCTCGTCAATGCCTGAGACAGGCCTGACCTTTGTTCAGCTGCGGTTGTTTCTTCGCGTTTCCACTTCACAGTTGTAACGAACAATCTACTTTGCCAGCTTCAGAAGGGCTAAGATGTCCCTGATCTGTTAGGATACGTCCAATGACTAGTAAACGCTCGAAGTCACTGATGTCTCCTGACTGACCCATTCTGCTATAGCTGCTTATCCACTGACAACACAATACTCACCCCTTCCTGGCAGGCCTACCTTTCGTGACATCTAGTGGTAAATTCCGCACTACGTACAAGTGTCCGTATACGTTTGATCAGATAGTGTAGATCATGGAGATAAAACGAGTTAACAGCTCCGACAGGAACATATAATCATACATTAATCCCACTCGTTGTCAGCGATTGGAACCGGAAGAACAATTTATGTATGGTTCAATAGAAATTATCCGTGTCCTCGCTCTGTTTGCAATGTGTATACGTATGTGTAGCTGCTCCATAAAAAAAGAAAAATTAATGGTCTCTGAGACAAATTATAAAGGCAGATTAAGACTTTTGGCAATAAAGGAAAAAAATACAACGTGCACTTGGTGTGCTGCGGGGCGGGGCTTTATATGAGATGCGTCGGAGGGCCTGCCTGCGGCTATCGAGCCAGGAGGGTTCACTCATCTTCATACTGTGGCTCATGTCAGCACCACTGACTCCTGTCGCTTGGGTTCTGAGGCCATCCTGGGTTACTAAGGACGGCTGGCGGAACTGGTCAAGCCTGCTGAGCTGCCTACGTGGTTCAAGCACAGCTTACAATTTGCAGTATCGTGTCCAGAGTCGATTGAGATCCTTAGGTTTGTAGCCGAATGGAGAGGGGCAGCCATTTCGGTCGATTCTGTGACAGTCTTGGCTGCAGACATCTCGATCTGCGTTACGGGCGGAGAATTGTAGGATTCCCCTAGATGGACCAGGTGAGTATTGCACAGAAGAAGCAGCTACTGGGTAGCGGACTACATGTAGAGTACTCTTGCGTTTCATAGGCTAGGCGATAGTTTGAGGTACTCGGATGAACGGTTGCCAATCAATACGCAGAGAGCGTAATCTGATCGCGTACACATTTCGAATGTCAAGATTTTAACAGTAAATTGGTGAAGCATTAGTAATAAAGTCGGTGAATGTACTGCCGTCCTCGAAATCTGCCCCGTTCACATTATACCTGGAGTCGACCGTTGGATACATCCTGAAGTAGAAAGCTCCGAAATATTTAAAGAGCCGTGGAACGTATACCGAAAAGACGGATTAGACATCAAAGGACGATGAGCGTTCATTGCAAACAAATAAACACACATATCAAAGAAAGTTTTGCATCACCTCGGTTCCGAGAGTTCCGGAAACTGTACAGAACATTGGAATTGAGATCAACCCACGCATCATTTCCGCCCTTTTTATTGCTCATGAAAACCACACATTGCATGTTGTACCACCATACAGCGAGACCGTCAGAGGTGGCGGTCCAGATTGCTGTACAGACCGCTATAATTAATACCTAGTAGCACGTCCTCTTGCATTCATGCATGCCTGTACTCGTCGTGGCATGTTATCCACAAGTTCATCAAGGCACTGTTATTCCAGACTGTCCCACTTCTCAACTCCGATTCGGCGTAGATCCCTCAGAGTGGTTGGTGGGTCACGTCGTCCATAAACAGCTCTTTTCAAACTATCCCAGGCATGTTCCATAGGGTTCATGTCTGGAGAACATGTTGACCACTCTAGTCGAGCGATGTCGTTATCCTAAAGAAAGTCATTCACAAGATGTACACGATGAGAGCGCGAATTATCGTCCATGAAGGCGAATGCCTCGCCAGTATTCTGCCTATATGGGTGCACTATCGGTCGGAGGATGGCATTTACGTATCGTAAGGCCGTTTTTGCGCCTTCCATGACCGACAGCGGCATATGTCGGCCCCACATAATGCCACACCAAAACAGCAGGCAACCTCTACCTTGCTGCACTCGCTGGACAGTGTGTCTAAGGCGTTCAGCCTGACTAGGTTGCCTCCAAACACACCTCCGACGATTGTCTGGTTGAAGGCATATGCGACACTCATCGGTGAAGAGAACGTGATGCGAATCCTGAGCGGTCCATTCGGCATGTTGTTGGGCCTATCTGTACCGCGCTGCATGGACCTTCGCCACGGACGTCGGGAATGAATTTGCGCATCATGCAGCGTACTGCGCACAGTTTTAGTCGTAACATGACGTCCTGTGGCTGCACGAAAAGCATTGTTCAACATGGTGTCGTTGTTGTCAGGGTTCCCCCCAGCGATAATCCGTAGGTAGCGGTCATCCACTGCAGTAGTAGCCCGGCCTGAGCGAGGCATGTCATCGACAGTTCCTGTCTCTCTGTATCTCCTCCATGTCCACACAACAGCGCTGTGGTCCACTCCGAGACGCCTGAACACTTCTCCTGTAGACACCTCTTCCTGGCACAAAGTAACAATGCGGACGCGATCGTAAAGCGGTATTGACCGCCTGGGCATGATTGAAGTACAGACAACACGAGCCGTGTACCTCCTTCCTGGTGGAATGACTGGAACTGATCGGCTGTCGTACCCCCTCCGTCTAATAGGCGCTGTTCATGCATGGTTGTTTACATCTTTGGGCGGGTTTAGTGACATCTCTGAACAGTCAAAGGGGCTGTGTCTGTGATACAATAACCACAGTCAACGTCTGTCGCTTAGCGAGGTCGAAATTGAGACTCACTGCAAAAACTATCTGGATGCAAGTTACTTCCCTAGGTTAACTCAAATTAATCATCAGACTTTTTTACAGGACAGTTTATCCCGCTGCAATAGTTGTAGAATCATTCAAAGAAAGTCTTCGCTCAGTGTCGCAGAAGTTCCCTGTTCATTAAAAGTTAGCTGGAGGCGAATGTCGAGTGAGAAGACTATTAATTATTTACATGTGTTACTGACAGACTCGCGAAGAAGCTCTGAACGTTTTCTCTGAACTTTCTTGAACAACTAGTTTCACAACTCACGCGATATGGAAATATTTTGGACCTTGTTGCTACGAACACTCCTCACCCTATCGACAGTATCAGCATGGTGACAGGGATTAGAAATCACGATCATCATCGCCCAGATGGTTACTGAAGTTAATAAATCCATCAAGAGTATGCTGGAAAGAACAGATAAGTACTTGTCTACTCAGCCAGCGAGTGTACGTCATTTAGTTCCAAGATGATGGATGTAGAGCAACTACGGGCAAAGTTTAAATTAATTATAAATCGCACTCTGGAGAAGTATGCACCGAGTAAATGGGTTAAGGGTGAAATAATCCTATCGGAGTTTAATAATAAAATTTGTATAATGTTGAAAAAACGGAGCTTGTTACACCCTCGGTTAAAAAAAATAAAAATAAATAAAAGTAAAAAAAAGACAGACACACATAGAGAGAGAGAGAGAGAGAGAGAGAGAGAGAGAGAGAGAAAGAAAAAATAACGCCTATATGTCGACAGGCAATATTTAGTAGAAATTCGTACGTCTATAAGAAAATCGATGAGCGAAGCATATATTTCCAACATTATACTCCATCGTAAGCTCTGGCCAAGAATCCTAGTAATTGTGATTCTACGTAAAACAACTAAGCGGGTCGAAGCTTCCATTCAGCCATTCGCAGACCAGTCTGGTACGGCAATAAAGGGAGCAAGAATAAAACTAGAGTTTTAAATTTCGCATTTAAAAATCACTCAGGCAGGAAGATCGTACAACATACCATCGTCTGATCACTTATAGAGACACGATAGTATTTTTTATTTGGTTGGTTGGTTGTTGTGGGGAAGGAGACCAGACAGCGAGGTCATCGGTCTCATCGGATTAGGGAAGGATGGGGAAGAAAGTCGGCCGTGCCCTTTGAAAGGAACCATCCCGGCATTTACCTGGAACGATTTAGGGAAATCACAGAAAACCTAAATCAGGATGGCCGGACGCGGGATTGAACCGTCGTCCTCCCGAATGCGAGTCCAGTGTCGAACTACTGTGCCACCTCGCTCGGTATTTTTTATTTACTTTCTTGTTTAAGTGAAAGTATTTTCTCTTACCTTTGGGTGCAGATGTAATAGTCTGCCTATGTAATGTGTTGTTTGTAATGACAAATAAGAAAAAAGGCTTACGGATGTAAAACATAAGACCATGGATCTGAAATGTTAGGATTTCGGAGCCCTGTGCAGAATGACAGGATTGTTTCTGAGAATTAATGCTAATTTTTTGTCTGACATTCTTCACATTCTTCACCACTCACTTCCTTCCTCATTTTTCCATCTCCTGGCCTTGAACTGTTAAGGCTTATATGTTAAAGTAAGTGTTTTTGAGCAATAATATCAACAAAATTGAATTCACACATTGTCTAATACTTCTTTATTTCGTACTAATAATATCCGTTGTATGTTATTAACGGATTGTTTAGTGCAAAGGCGAGTGAGTCTTATATTGTAAGAATGGAAATAGCCAGCTTGGGCGAAGTTTGTTTGCCCGCCATTCCAGCCCTCTCATTGAATAGCTACGGATTATGATAAAAATTCAGAACGTGCTTGTTTTTTAATTTGCGAAGTCCGATTTGCCAGTGCGAACAATACTGACGCCCTCGAGATATTCTAAAGTTCTCACGGCCGCGAAAATATGAAACCAAGCGACTTATTCCAGTAAAACTTAATATTTCGTGCAAGCTTAGAAATTTCAATTACCCGTCCTTTTAACTCTCAGGCTTTGGGGAGTTAAACCCTGCACAAACTCCTGTATCGAGGACGTAGAAATAGGCACCCGTGGCGTTGTAAAACACCTGAAAGAGTTGAAAATAAACAAGTGGCGAGTTTCAGATGAAATCCCAATTCGGTTTCACAAAGAGTTCTCCTCGTGGGACCAGCAACGGTTAGGCTGAGCAGAAATCTGAGACTGTTTGCAGTTGAAGCTGTAATGTACGGAAAGTGTCTTTTTTTAGTGAATTTGAGTGAATCTTTGGTGCAGTGGAAAGTCCCAAGCGAGTGGAAAAAGCGTACTTGACTCCCACGTATAAGAAGGGTAAAAGAACAGACAAGCAAAATTACCGACCAATATGCTTAACATCGGTTTCCTGCAAGGTTGTTGGGCATATTCTTAGTTCGAATATAATAAATTTTCTTGAGAGAAAAAGGATTTTACCCACAAATCAACATGGATTTAGAGAGCATCGCTCGTGAGAAACTTGTAACGGTACGTCAAATGATTTATAACATTTATATTTATACATGTTGTAAATGCTATTAGAAATCTGTAATTGCATGACTATTTGTATGCATGGTAAGGGAAGACAAACTTAATATATGCCAGTAATTGACATAAAAGTCAACAAAATATTCTTTCCGAATTTTGGAAGTTGTTCATCATTCGTTTTGTTACACTAATAATCACTATTTTCGTAGCTGATGATCAGGAGATTGCAGCTTTGTAAGTACTTGTAGCGCTTTCCGGAATAACGGCATGCCGACGGACAATTAACGACCATTTTCTACATCTCTTTCAGATCGCCACTAACGAAGCAATTTTTTTTATAGCGTGCAGCTATTATTTCAATAAGAAGTCCGATGTCCAAGTGCGAAAACGATTGGTACGCCTATCACGCAGTCGTGAAAAAGGAGATGCGATCTTGTTTTTCCGGCAGCAGAGTATGAGTCTACATATTTTCATTCTCAAATAATTTTTTTATCAATGTAACTCTTCTTCTGGGTCAGGGAGAGAGAGTTATAAACTCAAACTGCGCTATTCTCGCATGATGTACTGCGAAGCAAGGATGAAGGGCAACTGGAGGGTTCGATATTCCTAGATTCCGGAAAGCGTTTGGCACATGGGGAACACTGCTGACTTCTACCGAAGGCACGAGCAAACATAATACACTACTGGCCATTAAAATTGCTACACCAATAAGAAATGCAAATGATAAACGGGTATTCCTTGGACAAGTATATTACACTAGAACTGACATGTGATTACATTTTCATGCAATATGGGTGCATAGATCCTGAGAAATCAGTACCCAGAACAACCACCTCTGGCCGTAATAACGGCCTTGATACGCCTGGGCAATGAGTCAAACAGAGCTTGGATGGCGTGTACAGGTACAGCTGCCCATGCAGCTTCAACACGATACCACAGTTCATTAAGAGTTGTGACTGGCGTATTGTGACCAGCCTATTTCTCGGCCACCATTGACCAGACGTTTTCAATTGGTGAGATATCTGGAGAATGTGCTGGACAGGGCAGCAGTCGAACATTTTCTGTATCCAGAAAGGCCCATACAGGACGTGCAACATGCCATCGTGCATTATCCTGCTGAAATGTAGGGTTTCACAGGGATCGAATGAAGGGTAGAGCGCCGGCCGAAGTGGCCGTGCGGTTAAAGGCGCTGCAGTCTGGAACCGCAAGACCGCTACGGTCGCAGGTTCGAATCCTGCCTCGGGCATGGATATTTGTGATGTCCTTAGGTTAGTTAGGTTTAACTAGTTCTAAGTTCTAGGGGACTAATGACCTCAGCAGTTGAGTCCCATGGTGCTCAGAGCCATTTGAACCATTTGAAGGGTAGAGCCACGGGTCGTAACACATCTGAAATGTAACGTCCACTGTTCAATGTGTCGTCAATGCGAACAAGAGGTGACCGAGACGTGTAACCAATGGCACCCCATACCATCACGCCGGGTGATACGCCAGTATGGCGATGACGAATACACGCTTCCAATGTGCGTTCACCGCGATGTTTCCAAACACGGATGCGACCATCATGATGCTGTAAACAGAACCTGGATTCATCCGAAAAAATTACGTTGTGCCATTCGTGCACTCAGGTTCGTCGTTGAGTACACCATCGCAGGCACTCCTGTCTGATGCAGCGTCAAGGGTAACCGCAGCCTTGGTCTCCGAGCTGATAGTCTATGTTGTTACAAACATCGTCGATCTGTTCGTGGAGATGGTTGTTATCTTGCAAACGTCCCCATCTGTTGACTCAGGGATATACACTCCTGGAAATTGAAATAAGAACACCGTGAATTCATTGTCCCAGGAAGGGGAAACTTTATTGACACATTCCTGGGGTCAGATACATCACATGATCACACTGACAGAACCACAGGCACATAGACACAGGCAACAGAGCATGCACAATGTCGGCACTAGTACAGTGTATATCCACCTTTCGCAGCAATGCAGGCTGCTATTCTACCATGGAGACGATCGTAGAGATGCTGGATGTAGTCCTGTGGAACGGCTTGCCATGCCATTTCCACCTGGCGCCTCAGTTGGACCAGCGTTCGTGCTGGACGTGCAGACCGCGTGAGACGACGCTTCATCCAGTCCCAAACATGCTCAATGGGGGACAGATCCGGAGATCTTGCTGGCCAGGGTAGTTGACGTACACCTTCTAGAGCACGTTGGGTGGCACGGGATACATGCGGACGTGCATTGTCCTGTTGGAACAGCAAGTTCCCTTGCCGGTCTAGGAATGGTAGAACGATGGGTTCGATGACGGTTTGGATGTACCGTGCACTATTCAATGTCCCCTCGACGATCACCAGTGGTGTACGGCCAGTGTAGGAGATCGCTCCCCACACCATGATGCCAGGTGTTGGCCCTGTGTGCCTCGGTCGTATGCAGTCCTGATTGTGGCGCTCACCTGCACGGCGCCAAACACGCATACGACCATCATTGGCACCAAGGCAGAAGCGACTCTCATCGCTGAAGACGACACGTCTCCATTCGTCCCTCCATTCACGCCTGTCGCGACACCACTGGAGGCGGGCTGCACGATGTTGGGGCGTGAGCGGAAGACGGCCTAACGGTGTGCGGGACTGTAGCCCAGCTGCATGGAGACGGTTGCGAATGGTCCTCGCCAATACCCCAGGAGCAACAGTGTCCCTAATTTGCTGGGAAGTGGCGGTGCGGTCCCCTACGGCACTGCGTAGGATCCTACGGTCTTGGCGTGCATCCGTGCGTCGCTGCGGTCCGGTCCCAGGTCGACGGGCACGTGCACCTTCCGCCGACCACTGGCGACAACATCGATGTACTGTGGAGACCTCACGCCCCACGTGTTGAGCAATTCGGCGGTACGTCCACCCGGCCTCCCGCATGCCCACTATATGCCCTCGCTCAAAGTCCGTCAACTGCACATACGGTTCACGTCCACGCTGTCGCGGCATGCTACCAGTGTTAAAGACTGCGATGGAGCTCCGTATGCCACGGCAAACTGGCTGACACTGACGGCGGCGGTGCACAACTGCTGCGCAGCTAGCGCCATTCGACGGCCAACACCGCGATTCCTGGTGTGTCCGCTGTGCCGTGCGTGTGATCATTGCTTGTACAGCCCTCTCGCAGTGTCCGGAGCAAGTATGGTGGGTCTGACACACCGGTGTCATTGTGTTCTTTTTTCCATTTCCAGGAGTGTAGACAAGGCTGCACGATCCATTACAGCCATGTGGATAAGATGCCTGTCATCTCGACTGTTAGTGATAGGAGGCCGTTGGGATCCAGCACGGCGTTCCGTATTACCCTCCTGAACCCACCGATTCCATATTCTGCTAACAATCTTTGGATATCGACCAACGCGAGCAGCATTGTCGCGATACGATAAACCGCAACCGCGATAGGCTACAATCCGACCTTTATCAAAGTCGGAAACGTGATGGTACGCATTTCTCCTCCTTACACGAAGCATCACAACAACGTATCACCAGGCAACGCTGGTCAACGGCTGTTTGTATATGAGAAATCGGTTGGAGACTTTCCTCATGTCAGCACGTTGTAGGTTTTGCCACCGGTGCCAACCTTGCGTGAATGCTCTGAAAAGCTGACCATTTGCATGTCACAGCATCTTCTTCCTGTCGGTTATATTTCGCGTCTGTATCACGTCATCTTCGTGGTGTAGCAATTTTTATGGCCAGTAGTGTAGATTCCCAGATATGTGAGTGGGAACGTGATGTAATAAAAGACGTCTTGCACATGTAAAGAATTTGACAGCCTGCGGTGGATATTTGAAATAGGTTTATGATTCAGAAATTGCGTCGAGGCTGTGGATCGACGCATGAAGAATCTAACGGAACAATTGAGAAAGTTTAGAGAACAGGCATTTGCGACAAACTGCAGAATGATCCTACCGCCACAAGAATACATCTCACGTAAGGATCTCGATGACAAAGTAAGAGAAATAAGGGTCCATATGGAAGAATAAAGACAATTGTTTTGCTGTCGCTCCATTTGCAAGTGGAATGGAAAGGTGAATGACTAACAACAAAGAAGATACCCTCCGCCATGCGCTGTCTCATGGCTTGCGGAGTATGTATATAGATAAATATGTACACGTGGAGGATGTAGGTAGCTTCAGAAAGGTTGTCCGCGTAAATGATGCAGTAGAAATACACAGAGTAGATACGTTTTATTGCTCGCTTAGTATCAGTACTATAGAGGGTCCTTGTTTACGGACGTCAGGTCGCAACGTAGCCGCTCATCCAGTTTTTCAGCCAGTGGGAGGCGTCGCGACGAATGGCGTCGCAACGTGGTACGTCGGAACGCCGCCAAGACGCGGCGGACGCCAGCGGATGATCTCCCAGAGAGGATGCCAACAGGCTTATCTGCGAAAAAATGCAACATTTTCGTTATTTCCTAACTATATGTCGCACTTCCTTTATATCTAAAACGTGATAATAAGAATTTGGATTGCGCCTCACATTCACTTTTAAAGCCAGATTATTAAAATTAATTACAGATGTCTCTGTTTGTGACTGATGTTCAAACATCGTCTTTTGAAAACTGTTAATAGGCCAAAACACAGCGTATGTGCGCAAACCAAGAACTCAAAATTTGTGCAGGTATTGGCCATAAAATATGACACGATATTACTAAAATGAAACCTTTGATCCTATTCTCTGGAGTTGGAGGAAGACAGCCTTCGTCAGCCACAATTTGATTAGAATTTTAATTTCATTCTGAGGTTGTGTTGTTGTGGTCTTCGGTCCAGAGACTGGTTTGATGCAGCTCTCCATGCAACTCTATCCTGTGCAAGCTTCTTCATCTCCCAGTACCTACTGCAGCCTACATCCTTCTGAAACTGCTTAGTGTATTCATCTCTTGATCTCCCTCTACGATTTTTACCCTCCACGCTGCCCTCCAGTACTAAATTGGCGATCCCTTGATGCCTCAGAACTTGTCCTACCAAGCGATCCCTTCTTCTAGTCAAGTTGTGCCACAAACTCCTCTTCTTCCCAATTCTATTCAATACCTCCTCATTAGTTATGAGATCGACACATCTAATCTTGAGCATTCTTCTGTAGCGCCACATTTCAAAAGCTTCTATTCTCCTCTTGTCTAAACTATTTATCGTCCACGTTTCACTTCCATACATGGCTACACTACATACAAATACTTTCAGAAACGACTTCCTGATACTTAAATCTATACTCGGTGTTAACAAATTTCTCTTCTTCAGAAATGCTTTCCTTGCCACTGCTAGTCTACACTTTATATCCTCTCTACTTCGACCATCATCAGTTATTTTGCTCCCCAAATAGCAAAACTCCTTTACTACTTTAAGCGTCACATTTCCTAATCTAATTCCCGCAGCATCACCCGATTTAATTCGACTACATTCCATTATCCTCGTTTTGCTTTTGTTGATGTTCATCTTATAACCTCCTTTCAAGACACTGTCCATTCCGTTCAACAGCTCTTCCAAGTCATTTGCTGTCTCTGGCAGAATTACAATGTCATCGGCAAACCTCAAAGTTTTTATTTCTTCTCCATGGGTTTTAATTCCTACTCCGAATTTTTCTTTTGTTTCCTTTAGTGATTGCTCAATATACAGATTGAATAACATCGGGGATTGGCTACAACTCTGTCTCATTACCTTCCCAATCACTGCTTCCCTTTCATGCCCCTAGGCTCATATAACTGCCATCTGGTTTCTGTACAAATTGTAAATAGCCTTTCGCTCCCTGTATTTTACCCCTGCCACCTTCAGAATCTGAAAGAGAGTATTCCAGTCAACATTGTCAAACACTTTCTCTAAGTCTACAAATGCTAGGTACGTAGGTTTGCCTTTCCTTAATCTATTTTCTAAGATGAGTCGTAGGGTCAGTACTGCCTCACGTGTTCCAATTCTGAGGTACAAAGATTATTAATTTGTGCCCTATCGAATGCATTAGTGCTGGAATCCCTCGCAAACAAATTGTACCAAATGTGTACCTATTTCTAATTATTTCATCGTGGTATTGAGAAATAGAAGTGTAAGAACAATAACAAAAATAATAACAAATGCTATAACTACAATGACAAAAATACAAATTGGTTTAACAAGTCAGACCACAACTAGATTCGAAGACACATTTTGTTCAGTGTAATTAAATGAAGACCAGTTTCTTAGCTGTGTGTGATAAAGTCATGAAGAACTTGGTTAGGAATTTAATCTACTTAAAATCAAGTAACAAAATGCCCTCAAAAAACACTGAACACTGAGAAATAGTTAACATAACCATTACAGACGCCTAGAGCGCAATGTCGTTGTGTACATATAAAGATATTTATCATTTCTTTCATTTGATACTCATTCTGTTTTGCAACGTAAGCTACACACATCTGCCGCGTTAGGCCGTAAGCATTTTCCGACTGTCTGACTGCTGCCTACAGAGCAGCACGGGGAGCAATCTGTGATTGCGGGACATGTGATTAGCATGTGGCCAATCTCACCAGTGCCACTGCTTCTTTATTCAAGCAGCTCCTCATCTGGCCTCACGAGACTGAGCGAACCCCATTACAGACATCAGCTTCTCAGAAAAATCTAAGGAGGAACCGGGAATCGAATCCGGGTCCTCCAGCACCGTATGCAGCGATACCGACCGTTCAGCTACGGAGCCACTCCTTTATAATTCGTGCCCTTGGAAATATTATTCATTAGGCTGCTGCAGGCGATATTTACCTACTGCTGATTATCTGCGGTGAAAGTGACATAAAAAACAAATGTTTGTGTAGAAATATGCAATGTTGCTTGTATTTAAAACAGTTCGTGAATTTTAATTAAACGTTAGGGATATATGTGATATATGAAGTGGAACGGAGGTAACGTATATCTGTAGAGAATGAGCCAACGGCAGAGTCACAGTCAGTGTGAAATTACGACGCCATTTGTGGAACGGAATGCAACTAGTGTGTCGTGTGTGAGGCGTCATATGAGATAAAACAGTTGTCTTTAAATTACTAATTCTCGGGCTCGGAGGGTGTGCAGCGACTAAAATATCTGCAAACAGTAAATCATAAATGGAAAAGGTATGCTCTGCTAATTACGCAAAATGTAGGAGAAGATCAAGCGAAATGAGTTTCATATAACAAATGTCTTGAAACTTGAAACTTCCTGGCAGATGCAGGATCGATCATCAAGACATTTCTTGAACAATTATGATTATGGCCTACTCCTTCGAAATGCGTTAATTTTATTGTTTTCGCAGTTTGAAAGGGGGTTGAGCCTACATTTTAATGTTGATTTTAAGAGCCACGGCCTCTTCATATCCATCATGGATGTAATCATAACTGTGCAATATTTGGTTCTATGGATACCTTTTAGAATTTCAAAACCACTGAAACTATTAGTGAAACAGTACATCGTACAAAATTTAAATTTAAATTTAAGGGAGAAATGTTGGGACATTTCGAAAATAAAACAGAACTGAGACAAGATGATTGGCTATCTACATTACTTCTCAACTATGCCTTAGAAAAAAGTAATCCAAGAGTGGTGAAAACAAAAATCGTTGCTTAATATTAATGAACCAATCAAATTAGGAGGAACTAATGTTTGGATACACTGTTTAGCTTTTACTGATGACCTGAAACTTCTGTATCATGGTTTTCAAACAGGGCAAAAAGAGAGAGGAATTATTAAAGAACCAGCAAACAGAACAGGAATCCAAATATCATTTAAAAACTATATGTCCAGCAACAAACTGAGTGTGTTTGTGGGGCTGAAACACTCATAGTTAACAGTAAGGGAGACATAGAAGAAATCCAAAAGAAAGAATGGAAAGTACTCAGGTTAATTTTAGATCCAAATTATACTGTAGAAGAAACATACAGACTAAGAGGAAATAACAAATACGTGAAGTATAGAAATGTTTATTGCGATATGAAAAGACACGGGCGAAAATTCTGTGAGAATATTAAAAAAATTGAACCAGTCAGATGAACTAGAAAGATTGTGAAACTCTATGACACTCACAGGAAATCGAAAAGTTTCGTTTCATCCATTATGGATATGAAGAGGCCGTGGCTCTTAAAATCAACATTAAAATGTAGGCTCAACCCCCTTTCAAACTGCGAAAACAGTAATATTAACGCATTTCGAAGGAGTAGACCATAATCATAATTGCTACACAAGGATTTTACAAAAGCTATAAAAATAAAAATACAAATAAAAATATAAAAAATTCATGTCCAATCCCCTTGTAACTGTGTCTCCCTAAAATATGCTTCTACATCATTTGTCTAGTCGGTAAAATAAACTAAAATGAAGCGGTGTATGCATTCCTTAAATACAAGCAGTGGTCACGGACAACAGTTACTCCCGTGCATGGTCCTTAGACCTCCAGCGACACGCTGGAATAGAAACACACACGTATCGTGACTGAGCACTTCGTGTGCACAAGCAAGAAATCAGGGACACTCATCAGTGGTCAAAGATAGAGCACACTCCTAACGAGATGTCCAGCCACTGGAGTCAATTCACTCAGTTAATATCAACAGTGTTCATGTAATTAAGGTAGCTAATCTCAGACGTATATTACAACAAATCGACGAAATTTTTAAAAAAATTTGTTCATATCTTTTATTTTGATTTTTACCACTGTGTATCATAACGTCTTACTGTACCAGTAAATGCAGTTATCTACGCTTATCCCGTATCTGACGAATTGTAAACTCTTCTTCAATTCCCAACAAACGGTAGCGACAATCATGGATGTTGAAAGGTCTCTGTTGGATTCCTTTCATGTTTGATTTCTTAAATCTGTTGTCATTTATGGAATAAATTCCTCTTCTAAATTTACTGTGGCGTTTCTGACTATCTGGGAGGAGACTGAGTAGTGGAACGTGTTACCTTTACACGTAAACAAGAACGATCTGTCACACTACTACACTTTAAAACACAGTTTATATGTAATTCATGTCACACGGTCTCATACGGAACCTACATCCGCTTTCTGTTATATACTGTATATGATAAGATACTGTCATCCCCCTTCCCTTCTGTGTGAGAGTATGAATGAGCAAATGTATTTGTAGTTGCATGCTTGAGGGTAGCAGACAAGCCTGTCTGCTAGAGAACAGTAGGACCAACGTCGGAACAGGTAGCTACGCTTCCTAAAAGCAAAGAGGTTTCTATCCTTAGTATGGTTCTGTCCGTCCGTTGTCATGTTGGTATAGGAAGCTGCCCCTCTGGCCACTTCCATTTGTCTTTGTGAGCCACCCTCAGGAAGCACGCTGGGCAGTAGCAGTTGCTGTGGGACCGTGGCAAGCGTCTGAAGTGGTAAGATCTCCGGCTAAGCGCGTGTCTGCTAAGTCCGTAGGACAATGGATTTCTTAAGTTCAGCCTAACTGAAAACTTAATACCTTGATTTCAGATTTAGCTCTAAAATATCTAATGCTATCTTAAATTGCAGCGGAGTGTAATTCTCGTGTGAAGTTCAGATTATTTTGCGGTAGTTGCTTTGTCATTACTTTGTGAGTAAAGTGGAACCACGTGTTGATCAGTAACTCTAACTAAGTTCATCAATCTTAAATGTGAATGCTTGTGTGATTATAACATCTCGACAATATTTTACAATATAGCAACTTTTCTTTATGCTTTTCTTTATGTTCAACCCACGTGGAGTGTACTTTGCGAGACCAGTACCACGTGCTTATATAACTGTTTGACCCATCAGGTTAATAGTAAGACGTTAGTAACCAGTTCAAGGTTTTTCTTTTGTCAATTGCTTTTCGATCGAATTTATTTTAATTATCAAAATTATTGTGGAGTTATACGCTTTGTGTAAACCAAGTTGACCACGTGGTGTAATCATCAAAGTAGCCTTCAGCTATTCTTTTTGGAAAGATTTCACAAAGAGTTAATATGAATTTAGTATACCAGTGTGTGGTAATTACATGACAGACAGGATTGTGTTACGAACGTAATTTCTTTGGGTGAAAACTGAATCTGTTGGTTGTGGTTAATTTGGTAATTACATGACGGACAGGATTGTGTTACGAACGTAATTTCTTTGGGTGAAAACTGAATTTGTTGGTTGTGGTTAATTTCTTCTTGCTTATGTTTCAACGTTCTTTGGGTGTTGTTTTGTGAATGCAGTGTTGTAGGCAGTCTCCCAATCTTGGCTCCATATTTGATGTGTTCCGTAAGATTAAAATCTCACATTTTTACAATCCTTAAACAAGGCACCAGCTCAGTTATAACTCACGTATAATATGCTGAAATTTCAATGAACAATCTTTAAATAAATTTCCAAATATAAACTGATTTCTTTCTTTTTATTTAAATTCTCCTTTTTATATATAGATATATTACTGGTTGTTGTATGACTGTAAAAGATTATAATCAATGTTAGTCTGATTGGTAATGTGGTAAACCTAGACTAGTTACCTGGTGAAACAGTTGCGCAGTAACGCACGGTTAACGTCTCCCCAGACAGCTCACAGCTTGTAACCCGGTTTTATTGTCAGTCAGTACCGCTTTCATCATAGCAAAATTAATGTAGCAATATTACAATGTGAATGACTGCGGTCGATTTTTAGAAATTATGAAGCCGAAAACCGTCCCTGTGTTCGTTCTACCTCAACTTCAAAGACCTACCAAACCAACCAAAGCAGTTCGCATTCAACTATGACACTGAATTTGGCCAGATACTGGCTTCGTTATATTTATCAATTTCCTGTTTTAAATTATTTCTCAATTTATATTGTAACATGTTGTTGGTTTTAAACGAGGCTGCAATTTTATATGCTTTCAAAATGTTTGCTACTTTCTGAGATAAATCACAGAAATGTTGAAGTACATTTTAGGAAGACACGATTACAAGGGCAATGACCACGAATTGTTTTGTTCTTTCGTATCTTTATCTCCTTTGCTCTGCTGTTCCTGATCTATATAAATGACCTGGGTGACAATCTGAGCAGTTCTCTTAGGTTGTTCGCAGATGATGCTGTAATTTACCATCTAGTAAGGTCATCCGAAGACCAGTATCAGTTGCAAAGCGATTTAGAAAAGATTGCTGTATGGTGCGGCAGGTGGCAGTTGACGCTAAATAACGAAAAGTGTGAGGTGATCCACATGAGTTCCAAAAGAAATCCGTTGGAATTCGATTACTCGATAAATAGTACAATTCTCAAGGCTGTCAATTCAATTAAGTACCTGGGTCTTAAAATTACGAACAACTTCAGTTGGAAAGACCTCGTAGATAATATTGTGGGGAAGGCGAACCAAAGGTTGCGTTTCATTGGCAGGACACTTAGAAGATGCAACAAGTCCACTAAAGAGACAGCTTACACTACACTCGTTTGTCCTCTGTTAGAATATTGCTGCGCGGTGTGGGATCCTTACCAGGTGGGATTGACGGAGGACATCGAAAGGGTGCAAAAAAGGGCAGCTCGTTTTGTATTATCACGTAATAGGGGAGAGAGTGTGGCAGATATGATACACGAGTTGGAATGGAAGTCATTAAAGCAAAGATGTTTTTCGTCGCGGCGAGATCTATTTACGAAATTTTAGTTACCAACTTTCTCTTCCGAACGCGAAAATATTTTGTTGAGCGCAACCTACATAGGTAGGAATGATCATCAAAATAAAATAAGAGAAATCAGGGCTCTAACAGAAAGGTTTAGGTGTTCGTTTTTCCCTCACGCTGTTCGGGAGTGGAATGGTAGAGAGATAGTACGATTGTGGTTCGATGAACCCTCTGCCAAGCACTTAAATGTGAATTGCAGAGTTATCATGTAGATGTAGATGTAAATGAAGCAAAACTGGAACAGATATTTTAAAATGGCCCTTTTTATACATCGCACAAGGCACGAATGTGAATAATAATAACATGTATCTATGCTTTTTAAATTTTACTGAGAAGCAAACGCGAAATCTTATTAATGTTGTATTTTCCTGTGTATCTGACGATTCTTTTTTGAAAATTCAAGTAATTTTCTTGACACATGGAGAATTATCCATACTCTGAGAGGCCAGGTGAGTGCCATTGCCCGAAACTTGTGAATGGCACTATAGATCATGTTTAGGACACCACCAGTACTTTTCAACGAGGCGAGTAAAATCGTACATACTGCAACTACCTCACCAATAAAATCAGTGCTCGTGCTATGTAAATGGTGGTGCAGAGTTTGGGAACTGATTCAGTATTTCGCCATAAAGAAAGAAATAGTGTTTGTAAGTGCCCACTTGTGCTGACTTAAACATTTTCCGATCAAATAAATTGTGCTATAAAACTAGTTATGTTTAATTTAATTTCCTTACTGTTATATTAAAATTCAAGCCTGTTATAATGGCCACATCTTTTTGGATTATGAATATAGGATTCCCATATTTGTTGCATCGTTGTCTCCTGGGGACGAGCAACTTAACGAGTCTCCTTGACTTCTGATTATTTGGTGTGACACATGCGTCCAGTGATGGAAAAGGAAACAATTGTAGGAGAACAAATCGTATTTTGAGGTAGCAGAAGACGCAGTGGCAGTCACGAAAGGATTAAATTTACTTGTTCTGTGTTGAATTGTAATTTTGATATTGACTGAGTATAGGGCCAGCACGAGGAAGTTGAGGTGTGTTGTTCCGTATGGCGCAGCACTATAGCAGCTGAAAAGTTGTTTTAGGAAAGGAAATGTGTGAAAGAGGTGGATGGGAAAAATATATTTTTCTCCACTTCTTGGAGGACGATTGTGTGGCACTTTAGCCATAGCTGATAATATAGTACCGTACATTATCAGTAAGCACTCGATATCACTACAAAGTCAGTGCCGATATCTTCCTTACCACATTTCATTCTAGAGGAATGTACTGAAGTTTCACCTCATGCTGGTTGAAACGCGACAGCCAATACTGCATGTCATTTTCATCAGAATTAGTGTAATTTTGCAATCCAGCGACTGACAATAGGGTAAAGCGGTATGATGGTTTATATTGACGAGATGGAATCATGATGACTTTTCCTTTATTAACAACGTGATGGGTTCGACTGGGTTGTGAAAGTCTCTGGAGCGCATGCGAATAAAAAGCCCGTTGGATCTGAAACAGCGAGCATCAGGACCGGTCGCCCATATGGTGAATTCTTAGAATGGATGCCGCAACACCCGTCCTCTTGGGCGGTAAGCTATTGTCCACCCATACAACTGTAGAAACTGACGTCCAGTCCGTCCAGTTGGCGAACAATGTGGGCCGAATGCAGGTGGTGGGGGCGCATTCCATGTTTTGCAGACGTCCTTTGAGATAGCCATCTACCAGTTGCAGAAAGTGTGGGCTTCAGGTGATGCTTCATTTCTCGAGCCCTGAGGTGTGAGACTAATGGCATAAACGGGAGAACACGCGATTTTGCAATTGGCATCTAGCTCTGTTTCGGCGGGGAGGAATTATGAGGCTGTAAGTGAGTGCCACTAGAGAAGAGACTAGGTGTCTGGACACGGATATGTCCACATCGTCTTGTAGTTTGTTCGAGGAGATGTCGGGATCGAATACGTTGAGAGCAGCTGTAGAGGAAGGATCGACGTGGCGTTGCATCGCGGCTGGTCCTGCAACATCTTAGCACGGCAAAGGGCTGCTGAGGACCTCGTCTTCACGAAAAGCCTAACTTACCGGTGTTTTTGTTTGGGTACCTTCACTTTATCAATAAATGCAGTTAACCACTGTTAAGAGAGATAGACCAGTCATAGCAAATCATATGTAAGTATATTATTCCAGTCATATGGCGTCAATCAGATTCAGATTTATGCAAATTCCGCATTTTAAGGTTATGCCGAGGACCTACTTTTGTGTTATACGTTTAACTTCGCACACAATTAAAATCTGAAGGGTAGATCTTAAGGGAGTGGCCTACCGTAATTAGTTTTGAGGAGTTTGGACTGTAACCACCACCCGGTTTCTGCATGGTGATGCCTTCGAAATCTTCAAATGAGTAATGAAAGAATCTAGTGTACTGTTAGGATAGGTAAATATTTTTATTAGACGACTGGTCGTACGTAAATGCATAAAGGAACTGAATAACAATGGGAAATCAGATTATCTAGCGCAAACCGTAATTGTTGAAGTTATGATGAACAATGGAAGTGGAAATGTGAAGACCAAGAACAGAGAGGGAAACTGAAAGACAGATGACTAGATACCGGAATAAATAATTAACTTTTTCGAATTTAATAGCGCTTTTCAAAGGAACTGGAAATACCAACGTTAAGAAGCTGTATGATTATCCATCAGGAGACACAGGATAAATTCAAGAAATTGAGCTTTGGTTACAATAGTTGTGTTACAACTCAGTCCCGCTCACGCTATAATGTACATTATCCTCTCTAATTGTTTATTACTGGATTTGGTCAGATGCGACTACACGTGAATGAAATAGAAATGATCAAATATTACATTTAGAAATGACAATACATCAATAAAACGTCAATTTATACACTTTTTTTGGAGCTGGTATGTTGGGGAAGAAAACTCTGACGACCCACTTACCTTATGGATGATGTCTTCATCACAGAGATTTCGCGTGAAGGACGTTAGCAATTTCCCGAACTTCTTCTTGCCGATGCCACTACGGAGAAGACTATAGTTAATTACTTGCCTTCTATGAAGAAAGTACACTGAAAAAATAAACCGTAGACAACAGTAATGTCAAGTATAACAAATGGGAACAGAGTATTCCATACTGATTATCAAGACTGGCAATAAGTAATAAAAGAAGTGGAGAATTAAGATACCCAGGAAACGAGATTTTTTTGGCCTGCGAACCGATGATCTGAAAATATTGTATCTGAAAATGGAATCCCGTCTAGCCAACCGAAACGTGTATCTAGATGGTAGTTTGGCGTAGTTGAAATTATCTTTCCTTAACCAGAAACCTATTGGTGTTAAACATTTGCACTTATCTTGGGAAGGAGCTTCTACAGCAATTAATTTGGAACAAAGCGTGCACAAAAGTGAAATATTTATAACTAGTAAACTTGTGGAAATATAAAAAAGTGATATGCGACGATAGATATGTATCAAATTAAGCAGATATATTAATGAATAAATGGTGACGTGTCAGGAAGATTGAGGGAGTAAAGAAATCTATGGATACACTTCCCGTGGAGGTTGAATGGGCTAGAAGCACGCATGTTAGGAATTCAGAAGTGGCTAATAAGGCTCGAGGGGGTGGTGGGGGGGGGGGGGATGTAGGGAAAGAGTTGTGAGGAGATTCGAAGGCTATAAGAAGTCATATAACTTACAGAAGATGTTCAGCGCAGATGTTCAGTTCAATAAACCCCATGAAACTTCCTGATGGATTTAAGATACGTGCTGGACTAGGACCCGAGCGTCGAACGCGGGTATTTGCTTTTCACGGGTAATGTTATTGCCAACTGAGCCTTCACAGTTTCAGTTCTGTCAGTTACCGACGATTTTAACGTTTATTGAGTCAAAAAATCCATTCTGGAGACATGAAGGTACTGCTGCACAATAGAAAGAAGTGGAGGATAACAAACAACGGTTCAAAAGAAAGGTGACTGTATAACCCGAAACCTCAGGCTAATGAACCTAGAAATGATGTATTCGGAATTCATTTTGATAAGGTGCACAGGAAAGCATTAACTATCTCGGTAGCAGTTCACAAATTAACGGGTTTTTAATTTAAGTATAACTGGAGGACATGAACATAAATGTGATATATATAAATACATTGGGGCTAAACTGATGGAACCATTGACGTGCAATAAGAATAATATTGGACCTGACACCGATCCTAGGAGTACACGTAATGCTGCCTATTTCCTATTTACAATACGACTAGAGTTGTAAAACTACCTGAGGCTACCGTGGACCACCATAAGTAAGCATAGAGCACAGCAGTTTTCCTAGTAGCCATGGTCAATTACTATCGTAACCACTTATCAGTACGATAGGTGTGTTGCATACCTATTGGGCGTTACCTTATTTCGATCGCTTTGTTTGCATATGTGTCAGTGCCTTACTAGATTTCCTTAGAAACTGCAAGCGGTGAACTGTCTAGAAACTGAGTGAGGATACATAAAGGGCCACCTAGCACATGGAACCGTCTTGTTCTACATAGTTATCCTCCTGTCGGTTACTTAAAAATAACAGTATTTGAACATCGACAATATCAATTTTCGATGTTCAATTCATGTCTTATTTTAAAACAGTTGATTTGTAATGTGACACAGAGGAGTGTACTAGTAAAACTAAAAAAAAGTACATATTTATCATACAACGCTAGAAAACGTAATTTTCTCGAAAAAAGGTGAAAGTTAAAAAAATCCGCAAAACAAAACCATCTCAAACAGTGTTTCCATACTACGTCGAGCATATATAAAACATGTTTCTGTTATTCATACACATATTTCGCACTTGTAACGAGAAACTCTTGCCTTTGATCATCATGAAGAACGTTCTATTGGATACAAAATAACAACAATAATTGTACAGATTTTTATGTTTGTGCTTGTAACCTGTACTTGCATCAAAGATAATTACTTTGGTTTGCATAAAAGCGCAGAGGTTGCGCTATCAACTAATTGTTATTACTTACAAAATGCAATTTATATTTTGTAACGACGTAAAATACACAGTGGACTAACAACGAACGACGTGCGGTTCTAATCAGATTTAGGACAAACAGAAATAAACAAAAAGATAAGTCGTTGGCTCCCAGTTTCTCTTCACACTTTCATATATGTTCCTTCCTCTACCAATGCTACAATTACTACCGCTAAATCTATCATTTGTTACGTCTTTTATGTACCATACCAAAACTACGCAATCACAGTTTTGATAGAGCCCAACTCTAATTATGACTTCGAGGTCTCCGATGTCAGGTGCGAGAGAAACCATTGCACCGCACTTGGAGGACTCTTAGAAACCGGTAACTAAGTTCGGAAAATAAAATGTTGAAGTCAACAACATGAAAGACTTTGCCGTATCCAAAAAGAGATGTATAGTCCCTCTCACCTGTCCACTGTTAAACTACAGCAGATGTCAAGATGTTTGTTAAAACGTGGCTGGTTTCCCTTTAGTAGGTTATTCATTCGTAAGTAATAGGTAACATTGTTGTGGATTATACTGTATATTATAAGATATGGTAAGCGATTGAAGACTGCAAGAGGGACGGTAGCAAGAGGGTGCTGTGGCAGCACCTCCTTGAGAAATGGTTTGACAAGTTCCAGTTTCCAAACCACTGGGAGAACGCTTGCAGACAAACAGTGGTTGAAGATAACTGTCAATGAGGACAGCAGTGGGCCAATAATAAGCATAATTATTTGCACTTTAATGCCATCGTGTCCGTTAGATGCTGATCTGTTATGTCTACTGGTTTTTGGTGTTGTCTGTAACATTCTTATGAAGTAATTTTATGCGACGCCATCATTTACCCCCACGGAATAGTCAATAAGTTTTACTTTTTGCGATTCATTGTTGACTATCGGAAAAATTAAGTACGGATCTTGTTTCCCGGCCTTGATAATGGTATCAGCTGGAGGTCTATTAGATTCATTATCATTTTCAGCTCATCCTTTTGTCAAGGTACCCGTTTTCCTCGCACTTTGCGATCTGTTGGAGAAAAAACTTTTTCTTCTGCCTTACGTCAGGTATTGTCGTGGGGAAAGCCTAATCAGAGAGGTCCACCGCATGAACATCCAGGGAAGTGATTCCAATGGTGGTTTCCCGTTGCCTTCCACTGATAATGATGAAATGATAATGAGGACAACACAACACCCAGTCCCTGAGCGGAGAAAATCTCCGATACAACTGGGAATCGAACCCGGGCCCCTTGGCGTGACGGATCGCCGCGCTGACCAATCAGCTATCGGGACGAACTCTTCAGAAGAAGCCTATTGGCATATAGTGGGGTAAGTCTTTCAGTAGATTCATGCAGTTTATCGTTTATGTCCAGGAGAGGAACGGAAGTCGTCAACCAAGCTATCTCTTGGCCCTCGGGCACGATTTCCGACACATTTATGTATTTAACGTCTTTGTAGTTCTTTCACGTCTGGCAGTTTTTGCTAATGTGAAAAATGTGAGTTGCACTGTGTTTCGGAAAGTTAAACTCTACATCCCTCGGTAAACGGCTGTGTCAGTTATTCAAAGGTCGAAAGAAGACAACGGCGTACCAACTATAATACGACTATGCCTAGGAAAGCACTGTGGTGTTCAAACCAACCTTAGAATTAATGACTGCCTTAATTTTTAGGTAGTTAGTTGTGATTTGTTTCTTAGGTATCCTAGTGATTGCCTCATAAAGATTCTTTGTACAGCTTTTCACGACGTGTGAGAAAAATTATTATATAAACCAATATACAGTGACAATTATCGAACTATATGAAACAAAACGTAAATTAGTTACAAACTAGGGCGAGCACATACTTTATTCAACATGTAAACGTCACAACAGACATTCGGATTTAGGTTATGACATGTTCGATATGCCTGCCATCCTTGGCGATTATGTGGCGCAGACAAATAGCGAAATTTTGCATGACCCGCTGAAGTGTCAGAACATCGATGCTGCCGATGACCTCCTGAATGGCCGGTTTTAGCTCAGCAATGGTTTTGGGGTTACTGCTGCACACTTCGTCTTTAATATAGCCCCACAAAAAGGAGTCGCATGTGTTCAGATCCGGAGAATGTGGCGGCCAATCGAGGTCCATGCCAGTGGCCTCTGGGTACCCCAGAGCCAGAATGCGGGCCCCAAAGTGATCGTCCAGGATATCAAACACTCCCCTGCTTCGATGGGGTCTAGCTTGGATAATGTGGATGAAACATCTTCCAAAACCTTCACTCACCGTTTGGTAGCCTCCATCCCATCAAGGAATATCGCACCAATTATTCCGCATTGCACACCACACAGTCACCCGTTGAGGATGAAGAGACTTCTCGATTGCAAAAGCTGGATTCTCAGTCCCCAAATGCGCCACATTGCTTATTGACTAACCCATCCAAATGAAAGTTGCCTTCGTCGCTAAACCAAATCTCGCATGCTTATTCCGATTCCCATCATGCCCCACAGCGAACCACGCACTTTGCATGTCCTAACGCAAACCGTTCAGAGAAGTTATGATGATTTTACTTAATATAGTTCAATAGTTGTTACCATATATATAGGGTGGTCCATTGATCGTGACCGGGCCAGATATCTCACGAAATAAGCGTCAAACGAAAAAACTACAAAGAACGAAAGTTGTGTAGCTTGAAGGGGGAAACCAGATGGCGCTATGGTTGGCCCGCTACATGGCGCTGCTATAGGTCAAATGATTATCAACTGCGTTTTTTTAAAATAGGAATCCCCATTTTTATTACATATTCGTTTAGTATGCAAAGAAATATGAATGTTTTAGTTGGACCACATTTTTCGCTTTGTGATAGATGGCTCTGTAATAGTCACAAACGTACAAGTACTTGGTATCACGTAACATTCCGCCAGTGCGGACGGTATTTGCTTCGTGATACATTTCCCGTGTTAAAATGGACCGTTTACCAATTGCTGAAAAGGTCGATATCGTGTTGATGTAGGGCTATTGTGATCAAAATGCCCAACGGCCGTGTGCTATGTATGCTCCTCGGTATCCTGGACGACATCATCCAAGGATAGTTACGTTATTTAAAGAAACAGGAAGTCTTCATTCACATGTGAAACGTCAACCACGACCTGCAACAAATGATGATGCCCAAGTAGGTGTTTTAACTGCTGTCGCGGCTAATCCGCACATTTGTAGCAGACAAACTGCGAGAGAATTGGGAATCTCAAAATCGTCGGTGTTGAGTATGCTACATCAACATTGATTGCACCCGTACCATATTTCCATGCACCAGGAATTCCATGGAGACGACTTTGAACGTGGTGTACAGTTCTGCCACTGGGCACAAGAGAAATTAAGGGACGATGACAGATTTTTTGCACGCGTTCTATTGAGTGACGAAGCGTCATTCACCAACAGCGGTAACGTAAACCGTACCATATTTCCATGTGTAAGTAGGCTGTTTAGGTTTTCTTATTGGTAACGCCACGTATCGCTCTGTATGAAAAATCACCGGCTGTGCTGTGTGCAGTCTGTGGCTAGCTTGCATTGTTGTCTGCCATTGTAGTGTTGGGCAGTTGACTGTGAACAGCGCGTAGCGTTGCGCAGTTGGAGGTGAGCCGCCAGCAGTGGTGGATGTGTGGAGAGAAATGGCGGAGTTTTGAAATTTGTAGGGCTGGATGTCATGAACTGCTATATATATTATGACTTTTGATGACTATTAAGGTAAATACATTGTTTGTTCTCTATTAAAATCTTTCATTTGCTAACTATGCCTATCAGTAGTTAGTGCCTTCCGTAGTTTGAATCTTTTATTTAGCTGGCAGTAGTGGCGCTCGCTGTATTGCAGTAGTTCGAGTAACCAAGATTTTTGTGAGGTAAGTGATTTGTTAAACGTATAGGTTAATGTTAGTCAGGGCCATTCTTTTGTAGGGATTTTTGAAAGTCAGATTGCGTTGCGCTAAAAATATTTAAGGGGACGTTTCATATGTCGACCCTTAGCCGAGGATACCTCACTGGAATCTTCTGATTTTGTTCTTGTAGTTTTTGTAATTAGTGTAGCTATTGTTTATTGCTAGTGCGTAATCATAGAGAGAATTTCCTTTGTAGTTGTAGTTTTTCAATCTTGTACAGTAAAACAGTTGTGGCATGCATGTAGATTTGCACCAAGTATTTCGCAGCTGCGCTTGCAATGAACGAGATATTATTTTCAATGCTATGTTAATGTCTTTTCTTATTTTGCTCTTCAAATTGTGCTTGTCTGTGTTGTCGTGTGAAAAATTGTGACAATAATGGCGTGTGAAAAACGTAATACTAGGTTACAAAGTAAACTGAGAAATGACAGTGAAGACGAAAGCAGTGTGTTAGCGCCACCGTGTAATGAATTAACTAATGTTCAAAGTAGTAATTTGGTAATTGTGCATAGGGAAATGGAGCGGGCTGCAAATAATGGTGTTGGCAGTGAAACAATTAGTGAACAGGGAAGCATAATCGATCGATCGGTCGGCAACAGCTTGCCTCAGGAATCCGAAATGACAGGACACAATCTTGCAAATACTGTAGATTCAGGTTTTGCGTCCTCGCCGTTTTCTCAAATAAGTCAAGACACATTTTCTGCTTTTCAAAATGTGAATATTGCCGGTTCAAATCCATTGCCGAATAGCACTGAGGAACATGTTTCAGACACCAGTGCATTGTTATTACAATTAATGCAACAAATGGGACAAAAGCTTCAAAAGTTAGATACAATGGAACAAAATCCTCAAAAGTTAAACACAATGGAACAAAATCTTCAAAAGTTAGACACAATGGAACAACACCAGAGACAAACACAGCAACAGTTAGACACAATGGAACAAAATCTTCGGAAGTTAGACACCACACTTGAACAAGCACGTGAAGAGTTACATAACATTGAATCGAAATGTCAAAAAGTCTGTAATGACGTAAAAACACAAATTTGAGAGCATTTTCAACCTATTTTTTCGCGGCATGAAAATGCATTACAGAATCACGAAGCAGCCATAAAAGAACTGCAAACTATTGCTCATGAAAATCACGACACCTTGCAAGCTAAAATTACTCAGTTGCATCTACCGATTCGGTTACGCAACTTGCAAAAATTCAGGAAAACTTAAAGGACACAGTAGATTCGATTTCAACACAAATGGAGACTCTGAAACTTGGTTCAGAGAAACACACTGAGGAAATGTGTTCACTATCGGAGAAAGTAGCCGAACTTTCGGATCAGTTCACTAACTTATCTACAAAGGTAGATGATAATCTGAATGACACAAAATCGGTAGTCTTTAATGACACAGAAGAGTGCGAACAAATTAGGAAATTCAAACAAAATCAGAATCAAATTAATACGCAACACCAAAGAGAAATCCGGGAAGTACAAGATCAGCTGACACAGATAATACAAGAATTACGTATTTCAGAGGACACTCGCGCCCCAATACAGGAAGAGGGACATAGAAATACGGAACAGTCACAAAATAATAACACAGCGAATTTCGGAAATTATGAAAGAAATTGGCAAGGTGCACCGAATTTTGAAATGGAACCGCCGAAACGACGTAACAATTACCGATATGCGACTCGCCGACATGATGATTTTGACTATGAGCTGTTCATTACTACACGTAAATTTAAAACATTTAAGAATTCTGGCAACGACAGTCATCCACAAGCGTGGCTCCATCAATTCTCTCATTGTTTTCCTCCCAACTGGTCATTAGAGCACAGATTAGAATTTATGTGTGGCTACTTAGAGAATGAACCAGCTGTAAGAATGCGATCGGTCATTCACGATTGTCACAGTGAAGGAGAATTTTACCATACCTTCCTCTGAGCATATTGCTCTCAAACTACACAAGACCGAGTAAAACATAGCATCATAATGATGAAACATTTCGAACAATCTAAATTTTCCAGTCTTGTGAAATATTTTGAAGACATGTTGCACAAGAATCAGTACCTGTCAAACTCATACAGCCCCTCAGAACTCATCTGCATTTGCTTAATCAAATTACCTGAACATGTACGACATATTATTTTGGCAGGACGTTGCAAAGACGACATGGAAGCTTTTCAGGGGCTCTTACAAGAATTAGAAATTGACACTGACAATCGCGGAACGCAAAAACAGGAACACAACAATTACAAGTCACATCCGTCGCAATTCCGCGATGAAAGAGATAATAACTGGACACGACAAGGCTATTCTCACAACACAAATCGTGACCAAAACAGACACCACCCGTATGACAACCGTTGGCAGAGTAGTAATAATTGCAGGGAAAGGTCACCTCTCCGCGGTAGTGACTATCGCAGAGACAATCAGAGAAACAGACAATATGGGAACCAAAATAATTATTATCAAGGGAGACAGAATAACTTCAGACACAACGGTCCTCCACGCAGTTATGACTCAGGGAAAAGTTCTCCACCACATGACTGACAAGAAATCAATTACAGAAATTACCGGCATGACGACAGACTATATAATCGTAACGACAGACCTGAATTGTGTCAGAACTGGAGGGATTCAAACAGAGCTGGGCCCTCTCAGCAAGGTGAATTTGTAGAAGTTAGGTCTCCTAATCCCAATAACGATGCGCTCCAACAAAGAGACGGACAATGACTCGTACTGCAGGCAGCCACGTGCGCTGGCTGGCTCAGCGAAAAATAACATAGACGCTAACCTTGAGAAAAATTTTAGCATTCCTTACTGACGTATACAACATGATAATTACTTTGAAGCTGAAACTCTGCGCACTAGAAAGGCTAAAGGACTGCACCACATTTCACATGTAAAACCGTTTATTGAAAGATAATCTGCTTTTTAACTTTGTCTTTGCCATAAAACTTTTCACTTCACATTTCTGGTATGCATGTATGTTAGATGTTAAATATCCAATCAAGAACCAAGAGAACTTATTTAAAAAGAAACTACGAATGCATTGTTATAGTGAACAGAGGTCACAGTGTTATTGTGTGTGTACATTCTTGCTTGTTAGTTGCATGATTATGTAACGACTATAAGGGTTACATACTTAGAACAGATACTGGTACTGCTAATGAGATTTTAATGCAACATTTTGGTTTACTTGACAATACATTCTGGATTTAAAGTACTTTCAGTGAGATACCAGATGACAGAGTGGTTAGTTTATGAGACAGCTACACGATTTTATCACGACGCTACTAATGAGTGACAATTTACAATGTTGCTTTTGCAGTGTTTCTGTTTTATATCTGCACTGTTTTTCTGTATTATTCTGGAAAGTAAAACATGTTTTAGTAGTAACTTTTGTGGTATAGCTACAATGAGACAGCCTTTTCTGAAGCACAACAGTATGTTACAGCACAGTCCTTTGTTCATCACGGCAATAAGCGTAATAAGTAAGATATCTATACGCAAAGTATTTCACTTTTGTTTTTCATGAGGTAAGTACATTGACTTCCACAGAACTTTTCTTGCGGACGACGATAATTACGACACTTGGCACATTTTTTACTCTTAAGTAATGACAGAGATTATGTTGCAACAAGACGCACAATTTAGCGCTACAGGGCACGCATTTGAGTGATTAATTTTGTACTTAAAACATTTATTTTTAAAGATTTTTGAATTACAATGATACAAAGGTTTTCCGTGATACATTTCATTCCATTGCTGTAATCTGTAACACCTGAGGGTATAATTACATGAATCCTCAGGGGGGTACATGCCTACTTTGTGTATCATGTGTTTGGCAAGCACAAGGAGCCCTAGCTAATATGATATTTACTTATACAACTTTACACATCGGTATCATATTTCTCTAACACATAAATTACACAGCTATCTGATCATTTAACTGAGAGAGACAAACATTTATTTTACTACATCAGTGACAGATGTTTACGTAATTACACCGTTGGATAACTTCACACTTATGAAATTGTATTTTGTCTGTACTTTGTGAACTGTTCATATTTTTTTGGAACCATTGTGATACTATGAGAGCTTTGAATGATGTATTTGGTATGAGATCATGATTTTTAAAGTATGTTTGGGGTAGATGACACTATTGAAATGAGCAGAGAATTTTCTTTAGGTTTTGAAATTATTGCAGAAAGCTACAACGTTTTTGAGATTTGACTGAGGTGTTACGATGTTATTATTACGATGACAATGTGTATTATGCTGCTGAGCTTTGTTTATGATTAATAAGCTGATGCTATATGAGTTATTTGATTATGTTATGTATCTGTTATGATGAAATATTGAAGAAGTGTCGACGAATATGTATATGTGTAATAAGGTAAGGAATAATGAGTAGTGGTTAGGGACTCTGGTTTCTGAAAAAGGTTGTTGGAAACCAAGAATCATACTTTAAGAGTTATGAAATGTATGTAAATGCGTGAATGTATTACAATGCCGACGAAAATTTTTTGGACACTGTTAAATCAATAGGATTTTGTTTCTACACATTTGTAACGCAAATTCTCAACCTGTGGAATTTTTTTACATGAGACTGCCACTGTAGCAGAAACTGCTGTCGTAAATATTTCAGTAAGAAAGGTAAGTGACCTTGACGTAATGCGTTTAGGGTGCCCAGCTGAGAGGTAGGCTTCTGACAATAGAAAGCCATTAGGTGGAGAAAAAAAGAGGCCATTATCCTCGCCATTGACATTCCTTTAGAGAAAGCATCGCAAATACGACACGCTCATTACTTGGAAAGATACTTGCATCTGCACACCTGATTATGGCAAGAGTCTTTCTACGAGAGATGAGAGAATTTCTACTAACTTATGAATTGTCACATGACTGTTGAATGATATTTTAATGCTTTGCTATGCATAGTTGCTTATTTCATTTGATATCTAGTTTCCAGCTGTGTTGCAGCATTGGTTTTATAAAATAAAATAAAATGCATTTGCTAATGTGAACACTTTCTGTCAACAGATGTATTAAATAATAATTTTGTGATCCACATTCTTCAAAAAAGGAGCACTTGGAAAGGAAAGAACAATAAGAAGGGACTAGTAACAGTAACTGCATACATAATTTTCTTTTCAAGTACATGGTAATATTTTTTTACAATAAGTTTTTGTGGTGCACCACTTTAATTATATAGACACTAAGATGTGACATAGGTATTAGACATGGCCATCTTTACTGCAATATTTTTTCTGCTTGAGTTTTGTCATGTTTAGATATAAGTTATTGCATTTGCTGCTGCTCTTTGCCAGGCATAATGTTACTGATTTTTACTTTGTATTACTCTGTTAAGCCAGTTTTACTACTGATTTATTTTTATTGTTTGCTGCACATTGCCTTATATTAGTTGTAATATTGCAATTGCTTTGCTAATTTCTATAATGCTGCTTGCTTCGCCAATTTCCATTTTTTTGTCATTGCTGCTTGTATTAATTGTTTTGTGCTGCTGCATTGCCTCATCCCTTAGTTTATGCATCTGAGCTCAGTAGTTTTAAGTTAGCTTAAGAGGGGGTAGACTATGTAAGAAACTGACTATGGACAATAGGGAAAGAATGCATTGAGAAGTTATATGAAAAAGATTTGGGCCAAAATGAGTATTGTACACTGAGAAATAATTATTTTGAAAGAAATATGAATAGAATACAGAAAGCAGGTATAGATAGGACTTTTGGGGAATAATGATGAATGAAGGGAGATCTCCAAGAAGTAAAGAAAGTTTTGTTTGCAAAATATTGCAGTAAAACAAACCCTGTCCTTTCCTTTTGTATTATTCCGCTATGTGTTTATGTACCCTTGTGTATTTGTCTTTTTCCTGTCTTTATGTGTTTAGCTAATAAGATTTATGTTGTAGAATTTTTCAAATACTAAGATATTTTCTTTGTAAAGATGTTTAGACATTATTTATTCTGTTTGGTTTTAATGCTCATGTGTGAAATTAATGTTTCGAAAACTATTCTCATTATTTTATATATTCACTTATGTCATAATTCCTGTAACACTGATGTATATGTTTATTTCTATTCTTTTGTAAAGCCTGTACTACTACAAATTTATCTGTATTGTTATGTTCTTTAATACTGTCTTTTGTACCTTTGTTATTGTATTCTTATGTTATCAAATTGCAATTGACACCAGTTCATCAAATTAACTAACTTGTAAGTTACATTTCACTGCACACATTTCTGTTGGTCATAGTATATGGACAATATGTGAGAAGTAGGGACTGAAAGTGTTTGCACGTGTGTTAATAATTCAGCAAGGGACTAGTTAACAGCATTGCTGGTTCTAAGGACATTTCAAAAAAAATTTTGTGAGTGCACAAGTGGTGGTTATGGACTTGCTATATTATCCGCAAGACTCTTCAATGACGATTGTGCACCTGCACAGTCACGACAGATGGCTGCTGGCCATCTCTACAAGGACTACAGTGGGTTTGCATCTTTGATGACCCAACAATACCATTATTTCTACAAGGACTACAGTGGGTCTACACCTTTGCGGACTCACCAGTACCGTTATTTCTACAACGACTGCAGTGGGTCTGCACCTCTGGTGGCCCACCAATACCACAATCTCTACCAGGACTACAGTGGGTCTGCACTTCTGGTGGCCCACCAATACCATAATCTCTACCAGGACTACAGTGGATCTACTCTGTGATGACCTACCTACCAATATTCTTCAAAACTTCGAATGACCCTGCTGTGGGTTTGCTCTGTTGTGGCCCATTACCTGTCAGCATGTCAAGAGTCAGCACTGTCTTTCCGTTGGAAGGACAACACTACTTCTTCAAGATTGCATGGAAATCCACTACTTCCGTGTGCATTCTCTTTTACTACTCAGACTTTGAGAAAAGAAACGGCAGTTTTACTGTGATGAATGATCAGGACTGTCTTTATGGACTGTGAGAAAAATTTAGCTTTTGACCAACATTGTGTTAATAAGTGTGTGCATTTGATATCTTTCTTACTGTAATTATGAAAAGTTTTTTTCAAATCTGTATTGGCCAGGGCCCAAAACAATTTGTAAAATTTTTTGTGGGGAGCATGGGGGCTATGTAAGTAGGCTGTTTAGGTTTTCTTATTGGTAACGCCACGTAGCGCTCTGTATGAAAAATCACTGGCTGTGCTGTGTGCAGTCTGTGGCTAGTTTGCATTGTTGTCTGCCATTGTAGTGTTGGGCAGTTGACTGTGAACAGCACGTAGCGTTGCATAGTTGGAGGTGAGCCGCCAGCAGTGGTGGATGTGGGGAGAGAAATGGCGGAGTTTTGAAATTTGTAAGACTGGATGTCATGAACTGCTATATATATATTATGACTTTTGATGACTATTAAGGTAAATACATTGTTTGTTCTCTATTAAAATCTTTCATTTGCTAACTATGCCTATCAGTAGTTAGTGCCTTCCGTAGTTTGAATCTTTTATTTAGCTGGCAGTAGTGGCGCTCGCTGTATTGCAGTAGTTCGAGTAACCAAGATTTTTGTGAGGTAAATGATTTGTGAAACGTATAGTTTAATGTTAGTCAGGGCCATTCTTTTGTAGGGATTTTTGAAAGTCAGATTGCGTTGCGCTAAAAATATTGTGTGTCAGTTTAAGCACAGTCATGTATAATATTTTTAAGAGGACGTTTCACATGCACCAGGAATTCCATGGTGGCGACTTTGAACGTCGTGTACAGTTCTGCCACTGGGCACAAGAGAAATTATGGGACGATGACAGATTTTTTGCATGCATTCTATTTAGTGATGAAGCGTCATTCACCAACAGCGGTAACGTAAACCGGCATAATATGCAGTATTGGGCAACGGAAAATCCACGATGGCTGCGACAAGTGGAACATCAGCCACCTTGGCGGGTTAATATATAGTGCAGCATTATGGGAGGAAGGATAATTGGCCCCCATTTTATCGATGGCAATCTAAATGGTGCAATGCATGCTGATTTCCTACGTAACGTTCTACCGATGTTACTACAAGATGTTTCACTGCATGGCAGAATGGCTATGTACTTCCAACATGATGGATGTCCGGCACATAGCTCGCGTGTGGTTGAAACGGTATCAAATACCATATTTCATGACAGGTGGATTGGTCCTCGAAGCACCATACCATGGCCTGCACGTGCCCGGATTTCTTTCTGTGGGGAAAGTTGAAGGATATTTGCCATCGTGATCCACCGACAACACGTGACACCAGTGTCAGCGCATTGTCAATGCATGTGCGAACATTACGGAAGGCGAACTACTCGATGTTGAGGGGAATGTCGTTACACGTATTGCCAAATGCATTGAGGTTGACGGACATCATTTTGAACATTTATTCCATTAATGTGTTGTTTACAGGTTATCACGCTGTAACAGCATACGTTCTAAGAAATGATGAGTTCACAAAGGTACATACATCACATTGGAACATCCGAAATAAAATGTTGAAATGTACCTACGTTCTGCATTTTAATTTAAAAAACCTGCCTGTTACCAACTGTTCGTCTAAAATTGTGAGCCATATGTTTGTGACTATTACAGCGCCATCTGTCACAAAGCGAAAAAAGTGGTTCAACTAAAACATTCATATTTCTTTACGTACTACAAGAATATGTAATAAAAAATGGGGGTTCCTATTTAAAAAAACGCAGTTGATATGCGTTTGACCTATGGCAGCGCCAACTAGCGGGCCAACCATAGAGCCATCTTGTTTCCCCCTTCAAGCTACACAAGTTCGTTCTTTGTACTTTTTTCGTTTGACGCTTCTTTCGTGAGATAGTTGGCCCAGTCACGATCAATGGAGAGAGAGACAATGGGGGGAAAACTGAGGGAAAGACAAAGAGGGAAGAAACGCCAGTTGATCAATATTACACTAAAATTAAATAAATTTATTGGGAGTGTCTGTTGGAAACCTCACCGAGCCTTGAAGATATGTGGATTATCCACAAAGAAGTCAATGGCGGCAGCGGCAGCCTGTTTGCGTCGCCCCCGAAGCGCCGCCTCCAGCAGTGCAGGTAGGTGGTCCCAGTGGACGCCACTCTCCGATCTTCTTGCCGTCTGCTCGAGCAGGTATCTGCAACAGGGTACCATGTACACGTTCACGCAGACGTGCATTAACGTTGTAGGGTCTCAATTGCTCTAGGTGAGTTTGATGTTGTACGTCCACTGCTCATCTACCCATATTCTGAGCACTAGAAGGGATATTGGAAAGCAACACATCCACTTTCGTTTTAGCCACTTTGCACTGTTAGTGGTTGTTGAATCAAAGTTTCAAGAGAGTATACAAAATGATGCGTACTTCCACGTGTAATAAGTACACAGTGGTGCTAATGTTGGCAAATTACACCAGTAGCAAATGAAAAAATTAATTTTTCTGGCCAACATAATACATTAATAAAGATCTTTCACATATTATATTTGGCTCTGCAATGAATATAATCGTAACGATTAGGTCTTGCGTCTGTGTATGGAGTCAATATTAAAGGTTCGGATGTCATTTTGTGAGGTACTGTTTCGCGCTATTTTCGCCTTTCAAAGAATGTTGCTTGCTATGTGGATGGGGTAGACGTCCGTCTTGTTCCGAACAAGTTCAACGGCGGCAGATCTGGTCATCATACCGGTCAGAAGTGCTGATGAATAAGATGCAAAAAGTTTAGGTAACCGTAGATGTGGTATGCGCGTGCATTATCGCGGCGGAAGACTACTTCTTCCTGACACTCTAGCAACAACATCAGACAGGACGAGATGTGGATATACATCGCATTGTTCTGGGTTCCACATCAAACATCACACCTATTTCTTCTCCCTAGCGATGCCTTATGATAGCGGGGCTCGCTTTTTATTTCATGATTTCACAACTAATTACAGAATATGGTGACATGATGCCCTTCAAGTAGTCACACTCGTAAGTCAATCTAAGGGAGAAATTCGTCTTTGTGAATCGTGTGTGCTTCGTTCAACGTTTTTTAGTTTGTTAATTGATTGCATATGATGTCTTCAAAGGCAATAATTGGGAACCAGTCTGGTCTTTGCGTAAACGTGCGAAGGAAATTAATAAACATTACACTCGAGTTGGTCGATACATCAAACGATCGTTAATCCCTCATAGGGGTCGCCGGAAGAAAGTGATAACAGCAGTTTGGTTAGAATTACTCTGATCACCTCATCTGTTATATTTTCGAATGTATCACATGGTGGTAACAGATTCATATGTACTATTCGAAAACGCCATCTGCTCTTCTCATATTCTGCTTTGTTTGAATGTAAACAAGGATAAGACATGCAGTACCTCAAAATACGCTCTGGTGAATTAGCACTTTCTTCCGCCGGCCTTTGCTATTCAATCCTGGTCTAACTCACCTCCAAGATCGTTGACTGTTGACTTACAGGTGCAGATTCAACGAATTTGTGTACAGTCATTGTCAGCTATGGTACCTTATTCAACACAGCAATAGCGCAGGATCATCTCTGAAGCGTCCGCGGCTCGTGGTCTTGCGGTAGCGTTCTCGCTTCCCGCGCACGTGGTCCCGGGTTAGATTCCCGGCGGGGTCGGCAACTTTCCCTGCCTCAAGATGACTGGGTGTTGTGTGTCTTTCATTATCATTTCATCCTCATTCACTCGCAAGTCGCCGTAGTGGCGTTTAAGAATTTGTGGAGCGCGAGGGGTCTCCCGGCCACCAATGCCATTCGCTCATTATTATTATTATCTCTGAAGCCAGAGCAGGAAGTCCTCTCGTCACTCAACGAAGTTTAACAACCTTCAATTGCCTTTTTTGTAAATGAGAGGCAGTTTGCATATTGGTATGATTTAAGAGGAACCCTAGCGAGTTGTGTCACTGCCGGTGCATTAGTTTCCTGTAAATGGTTCGCGATTGTCTAATTTGACATTCTGAATGCAATTTTTTCTTCTCCTCTTTTTCAACACTTGATGGCTTAGGAACTGAGCCTGTTCCATCTACACAAATAGTCGGACCATCTCTTTTAGGTCTTCCAACATCTCTGCTTCATGCCGTTTTCTAATGTATTTATTTTATTTTATTTATTTATTTATTTAACCTGATCAGATTAGGGTTAATAGGCCCATTCTTACATTGGACCAGTGTTCCACAAATGCAGCATTTTACACATCATAATTGCATTATGACAGTGGTTTGAATAAGAAAGATAGATTAATCTAGTGACAATATGAATAAAGAGTAATGACTAAGACCTAATAAAGTAAATACTGGCAGTATTTTTACAACAGCTACCGTTCATACAAATTATGATAGAAGCAATACTAATAACAGTAAAAGAAAAAATGAAATAGTGATGGTAAACATGAGAAAAACTGGCAATAGTAATGGAGATTTGTCCAGATTTATATTATTATATCGCTGTATAAAGTAGCCGTTTACTGGTATAGCGAGTTTTGGGGAAGGAAGATTTAAGGAGGCCGCATCAGTTAAGAAAAAACTGGGAACTGAGGAAGATCTAGTTGGAAAGAAGGAAGTAATGTGGTGAAGTGCATTCATGTACAGAGGAAGGCATTACTGTTGTTTAAGTAGATAAGTCATTAACTGGTTTTTGAAGCCGGACATGTTTTTAAGTTCTCTAATATAACGAGGGAGGTTATCCCAGAGTCGGGTTCCTGCTACTGTAAAGGACTTCGAGAAGGTGATCGATCGATGTAGTGGAACAGACAGGCTTTTATTATGATGGTAACGTGTGTGTCTGTCATGTTGTTCAGACATGAGCGTTAAGGACGAGGAGAGATATGAGGGACAGTGTACATTTATAAGACAGTAGATGAGACAGGGTGTATGGAAATCTCTGCGTTTGTCTGCAAACAGCATGGACAGTTGTGCATATGCTGGTGAAATGTGATCAAAAAGTCGAACGTCACAGGTATATCGGACGCAGGCATTCATGACCAGTTCCAGACGTCGCGAATTTTCTTGAGAGAGACCTTGTAGGATTATATCGCTGTAGTCAATGATTGCGAGTATAAGCGTTTGTACTAATTTCTTTTTCAGATCGAAAGGGAAGAGTTTTTTATATTTTTGTAAGACATGAAGGGATCCTTTTGTTTCTTGTCTGGTCTTATTTTTAAATACATTATGAATGATACTACATATATTTCCAAATCTAGCTAATTTTACATCTAGGTCTTTATTACTGTTTAGGCCAATTTGACATACCAAATAAATGAAAGACAACCATGTTCTACGATCACATTAACCACGATGATAATGTATCTAGGAGGACCTAAAACCCAGGAAGACGCCACTTTAGTTTCGGTTTTGGAAATCTCAACATTGTGTTGTATACAAAGGTAATTCTGGTGGTTCAGGCACGTTGTAAGTCGTCTTATTCTTCTTTTAATATCATGACATCATCTACATAAAGTAAAACATTTAACATGGTGTCTTTTGACATTTTAATTCATTTTTATATGTTGCTTCCAATTCAGAATAAGTCATTAATGCAAACAGTCCAAATTTAGTTTCTGTTCACGTTGTCAAATGGTTTAACGAAAAATGTAAATGTTATTTGTGGCCGGCCTGATTGGCCGAGCGGTTGTATGCGGTACAGTCTGGAACCGCGCGACTGCTACGGTCGCAGGTTCGAATCCTTCCTCGGGCATGGATGTGTGTGATGTCCTTAGGTTAGTTAGGTTTAAGTAGTTCTACGTTCTAGGGGACTGATGACCTTAGAAGTTGTCTCCTGGTGCTCAGAGCCATTTTGTTATTTGTGTTTGTAAATTATATTCTCATCTTAGGAAGAAGGATTCGTGCTGTAGTGGTCGTGCTGTCAGCAGCGGTTGTTCATTTGATACCGCAGTCGCCCAGAACAATGGCGATGCCCATACGACCCTTTCCTGGACCACTGGCATCAATGTTTGTACACAGCTGGCACGTGACAGACAGCATCTTGCGCAACAATTCTGGAAACCATCAAGTTTACCTGGCGGCCAAGAATACGACAGAAATGAAACTTTAGTAAATTAAACAAATTGTGATCGTCGCCGCCGCTGTGCATAGTACACAAGCTCAAGACAACAGAGTAGTCTTCCACAAAGTGAAGTGCAGCTATTATTGGTGTGTTCATGCTCCATACCCTCCTTTTAATCATTCCCTAGATTGCCCTCTAACAGACGGTAAAAGTACGTAAACTGAGTGGTTTTGAGCTCATGTAGTAATAGCCGCAAACGAAAATTACTTTTTTATTGTTGAAAAAATTTCATAGCGACAAGTTGAGCTCATAGCAACTATTCAAAGAGACGACGGCCAAGTTGATGGGAGCTTATTGCTGAATCTTCTTTCACATGATCCGGCATCATCTACTTCTGATGTACCAACAGTTCTTTGTTGAGACCCTTGGACAACTCACTGTGACTTGAACGATCCAGTTCCTCGAAAATTTCTGATAACATCGACACTTTTCTTCCAGTTAGGATGAAAATCTTCTGCGTGCATTCGTTCAACAGTCTGGGCACTATATTCTGCTGCACCATAAATTAAATTCATGTTCTCACGTTTCTGAAACTGATAATATCATCGACGACGAGTCATGAACTGTAAGCAGTGATAAATTCCACTGTGGCCACATCACGGCATTTTGAGTATTGTTTTGAAAAAGGCACCTTCAAAGTCGAATTGACAGACATTGCTTCTTATGAAATGGAGCACAAACACGCGCCTCAGATGCAATGGTCGTTCAAGACCTCACACCACCCAGGTATTTATTACCACTGATTCCTCATCTCAAAATACGTATTTTCGCATCCTTTACTGTCTGTATAAAGTTGACCCAAAAGGTTTTACGTACCTTGTATCTTTGGAGAAGATCATTTTTCATTTGCCGTGAGTTAGCATATAGTGCGAAACAGCTCTTACAGTTTCAGATACTGTCCTTTTCGTCCAATATAGTCAGTATTTGCACATAGATAGATCTATCTTATTTATTAGTGTTCAGAAATTTTGTAGCTATGGCACGTGAAGAAGATACGAAAGCAAGACTATGCATACCTGATGTTCAAAGTTTTAACATTCTGATCACTGTGGTGTGCTCCTGCTCCAGGAGACTTACAACTTGTAGCAATTAACAGTACTTGAAAGCTAAATGTTTTTTTTTAACATAAAGATATGTAAGCAGAATAACAAACAGAAGCCTAAAATTGTACAGCTAGTATGACGTGTGATCGCTCATATTATAATGTTTCATCATCTTAGGCCACTGGGATGCGGTAAAGAAACCAACGTTGTCAATGTCGTGATTATGTCCGATGCCATGCAGAAATTATGCTTTTTCCAACATCACTGGACGAGAGCGATGTTATAGCATGTGCATCCTTTCCATAAGAGGCACTCTGATTGGCCTGTTTCCAAAAAAAAAGAAAAAAAAACAAGGTGGCGTAACTTCCAGAGTTGAGAAATATGACTGGACATTAAAATACCGAACTATTACTGGAATAGCTAAACCTAAATGTGTGGCCTTGCTTAGAATATCTCTGATTCGACTATTTAGAGGTGATTTAGAAAGAGTGTGTAGCTTAGGAAGAGAAAAGGGGAAGGGAGAAGTGGGGATTGAGACGGAGAGTGAAGAGAGGGGTGAAAAAGTGGATGGGGAAAAGGTAGGGGAGAGGATGCGCATGGCTTAGGGAGAGCGTCTGACTCTGGAGAGTGGTGGGCATGATGATGGTATGTGTTTGTCCTTGTATTGAGGCAACCCAACAGTCAAATGTCAAATTATATCGAGAGTGCCTGTTACTCTCATTCCATGACCCACAGAGTATTTTCTATCCTACTATTGTCTGCACTAACATATTTATGAAGGAAGTATCAGCCATAGTGTGAGCAGGATTATTTAACTTTTCTACTGCATTCATCACATTTAAATTACATTGAAATAACACTTTGCTTGAATTACATCCATTCCAAATATACTGTGGAAAGGGGTCTGTCAGATGTATAAGTAAGTCAATAGAGCACATATTATTTAAGTGCAATGAACTGACTTAATAATGTGAAATATTATAACAGTACACTGCTGATGTTAATTATACAGGATGTTTGAAAAAGAACCCCCTAAGTTACTTGCCCCCTAATTTAATGGGGAAATTAATGAAAAATTACATCAATGAGTACATATCATGAAATAGAAGTTTTTTTTAATGTTAGTAGACGCCAAAGTGGGATCCATTTGTTGCCCTGCACACGTCCAGACGATATTACACTTCTTGCCACATATTAATCAACATTTCAGGTGCAACTGTCCCAACTGCCGCGACGAATCTTTCCCGTAAATGATTGATTTCTGTGATCTTTTCTCTGTACACAACACTTTTTATGTGGCCCCCAAAAGAAAACGTCCAGTGAGGTTAAGTCTGGGCTTCGTGGTGTCAAGGTATTGGGCCAGCCCTGCCTATGCACCTTCCTGGAAAGCGAGTGTCAAGAGCCGCACATGCATGGTTACTGTAATGAGGTGGGGCGCCATCTTGTTGGAAAAACAAACCCCCTTTTCGATCTCAATATCGTCCATTTGGGGAAAGATGTACTCTCTCAACATGTCGCAGTAAACATCCCCGTTTATTGTTTTTTTCTACAAAAATGAAAGGACCAATCATACAATCTTCCATCAAACTGCACCAGGCATTAACTTTGGGAGAGTCACACTGATGCTGAATAGCTTCATGTGGATGCTCCACCCCCCAAATTCTGCAGTTATGACAATTAACTGTTCCACTGACATGAAATGTAGCCTCATCATAAAAGAGAATATTTTTTTAAAAATTGACCTCATCATCAATTCTGAGTAGAAAGTCAACAGCAAACTCGTACCTTTCAATTTTGTCAGTAGGTTTTATTTCATGTAACAGTTGCAATTTGTAGGCAAGCAACTTAAGTATTTTACGTATAACATCATACACAGTACCTTTAGGCTAATTGTAGAGTAATTGTAGACTACATCTGGCCAATGACTTCTTCAGGCTCCGAACACACGAAACACGGATCTTTTCAATAACATCTTCAGAAGTTCTCGGTCTACCTGGTGATTTTGCTTTTGAAACACTACCTGTTTCCTTGAAAGACTTTAGCCAACGACAGATAGTTTTTGATGTAGGTGGTTCACCACCATACTGACATCCAAAATTATGTTGCACTGTTATAACTGATTCAATTTTCACAAGCCAAATAACACACTACGCTTTCTGTTGCGGAGTACTCATTGTTGCTGAGTTGCTCTGCGTAGCACTGCACGCACGCCTGGACTGAACTGAGGGAACAGAGGAAAAAAATAGCATTGGTGCCGTCTCAGGGTCAAGGATACCTGCCAACTGCAAACTTCTGGGGAGCCGAACTTGGAGAAGTGATGAAACAAACACCACAAACTAGAATAGTGTATGTCACTTTGTGCAGATTCTAGGACACATTAAAACTAGAGAGTTTGTTTTCAAACACACTGTATTATAATCTTATACATTAATTTGAAGAGTTTCTATTAAAATATTCTTCAGTGCAGTACAAGTTTCCCAACAGAAAGTTCTTTAATTCATTCGTAAATTCCACCACATTACCCTCAAGACATTTTACTTGTTCAATCAGAGTGTAGAATATATTTCTTCTCATGTGAATTACTTCTTCCTGTACTAATGTTACATCGTTTTAGAGGTTGTTTCAGGTGCTCACATTATATTTATGCTTTGAATTAGGTTTTGAGAAAAACAGAAATATCTGTGACTTCAAAGGATCTATACAAGATGGAGAGAAACAATACTCAAAATATCAAAATTTATGAAAAGATGCCTGCAGGGTGTTCTGTGACCAACGGAAGATATAATTCTTATAAAACAATGTTGTATTCTGAAAGTATAAAAAATGTAAAAGTTGATTACTTAATTCTCTGTCACACTCGTCTTTTTTGGTACTTAACTCAAATTCCATGCTAAGGTGGCTACCAAGTTCGCAGAATTCTTCAAAGTCTTCTTTTCAACTAGAAGAGCTGTCACCTGCGATCTTAGCCAATGGTATCTGTATTAGCTGATCTCTTATTTTCGTTCTGCACTCTTCTTTCACTTAACATGTACCTTCTTCGTCATACAAATTATATGCTCAGTGTACAGGAAATACACTGTGGGAAGTTAATCGCCTTCTCTCGTACACTATAAGAATGTTGAATATATGTTCTTTTTTTCCATAAATGACATAAAATCATTATACAAATCAGCGAATGTTACCACTAATCAATATAATTGTACGTCTTTATCGCTATTTTTGTTTTTATTTTTTTTAAATATACACCTCAATGCGTTTTGGCCACACCCATCATCACAATCACGTTTAAGATCTCAATACACTGTATCTCGTCAGTTCACATGTATACATGTACCTTGAGTCAAGGGACATGTGTACATGGCCGGTCGGTGTGGCTGTGTGGTTCTAAGCGCGTCAGTTAGGAACCGCGTGACCGCTACGGTCGCAGGTTCGAATCCTGCCTCGGGCATGGATGTGTGTGATGTCCTTAGGTTAGTTAGGTTTAAGTAGTTCTAAGTTCTAGGGGACTGATGACCTCAGTAGTTAAGTCCCATAGTGCTCAGAGCCATTTGAACCATTTGAACCATGTGTACATGTGAACTGGCGAGATACGATAAATTGAGATCTTAAATGTGATTCCATGAGTCATTGTACAAGTGAACATGTGAATTTGGAAGCCTTCATATTGGGTAGTGGCCGTTATTAAACACGAATAAAATATATTAATGTGACAGTGACGGCTAACTACCACTAACTATTGAATCAAAGCGATATTGTAAATAACTTGTATTTATTGTAAATTGTCTCACGATAGAAATTAGATCATATTGAACAAATCATGAATGAAAACAAATTAAACAAATTGTACACTGTTCCTAGATGTACTACGCTGGTAAGATTGGCTCTCAGCTCTTAATGTTGAGTTGATGCGAAGTTAGATTTAATTATGCCCCTGGATAAGCAAATGGTAAATGCGATCTGACTGCGTTCCTATAATCTCTTTTGTGTCTGAAATAATACGTACTTCAGACACCACCACCAAGAAACAAACAAAACAACATGCAAAAAGACAAATAACCAATAACGAATCGTAAGCCAAACTGCACGGATGCTCAGTGGATGGCAAGAACACGATCCAACAACTATTTCTGCACTTTACTGCCGCTGCTGCAAGTTTTACAATACCGTCTACCAGCGTGCTGGCTCCGTCGATACTGCTGGGGGACGACTGTAGCTGCGAGGTCGCTGAATTAAGATAAGTCTCTCAAATATCTTGAGTAGAATAAACTAATCAGAAACTGCTAATACCACAAGCCCTATATTTCCTCTAAATGGTATACAACGCTTTCAAGACTGGCTCAACAATCTTTAAGGTGCAGCCCAGTGCGTCTTGTACTAACGTGCAATACCGGTATGATAGCTCTGCGCACTTGTAGACGACGTTCAATGGAGACTGCCAGCCTATAATGTGGAATCAACTGCAATTATACTAGTAGTCAATGCAATGCCTATCGTGGACGCTGATGTCCTACTGTAAAGAATGTAAGTCCCTATCTCAGAGCTACCGAACTTTGCGACTGTCTGCTTTCACGGCACAAGACGCTCTCTTCCTTCCTCGCTCTCTCGATGCTCTTGCGACAATCTTGCCGTCAAACTCTAATCAGCCAATCCTAACGCTGCAAAGGCCTCCCACATCTCACTCGCGGAGTGATACAATTTCTCCACCTATCCAAAATTTCTCTGTTCAAACAGCGGGCCTTGACCCTCAGCGTTTCCCGCACTTTCTTATGAACTGCCCAATCAGAGCTCAGCCCATTTGCCGCTAAAACAGCGCGCGACCGGGTGGCGCCAGCACGTACGTTGGACGCTCTCTGTCTGCTCGACATTTCCCCTCTCCCTCTCACCTGGGCTCCGGCGGCGTTCCTTTTGATGCTTGCAGGTCAGTGGCCTCATCCCCTGGGACCCCCGGCCCATGCACAATGCTCTCGGCGCTCGCCGGCCTTCGCCTCCCCGGCTAAGCCCGACCACTCCTCGACTCCACTGGCAAATTTACTTTGCTTACACCTACAGCATACAACTAAATATTATCATTACCAAAGCCCGTATTATTTTAGACATGTATTTAATCATCACGTATCTCTCTTTCTAAACCACCTAATAAGACTAATTAACCATTATATGGGTTTATTTACTTCAAACATGCAGAATAATCTGCGAAATGGATTTCACAAATGAAAGCCACCTTTCAAATTGGCGAGATACAATGTATCGAGATTTTAAATGTGATTGTGATGATGGCTGTAGCCAAAACGCTTTGAGGCTTATGTTTTAAAAAATGCAAATGTAAATGGCAATGAAGAGGGACAATTATACTGACTGAATGTTTATGCCAGAGTGGTTGGTTTAACGCACCCACGCAGTAGGTATCACAACCGTAGCTCACCTGAAGGCTGAGGGATCCTCCTGGCAGGTGAGCGCCTCCAGTATGACGCTCTGCTCAGAGATGACGCTAGTGTTCTGGTACAGCTCCTGCAGGAAATCGTACGCCTCTGCACCGCCCTGGCGAATACCTTCACAATACACGACGCTTTTCATATCCGGGTCCACCCTGGAAAAGATACTGTATTGTGATTAGGTGTTCTCTAGCCATTTCCAGCGAAATAAGGTTCTGCTTTTGATTAGCACGCGTATTTGGAAGCTTCCGTGTCTCACCAATCTGACAACAGGTTAATTCATGTTTGTTGTTATCATTGTTGATCGGTAAACATGAATGCGCGAATCTCAGACATGACTTAAAGTTGGGGCATTGAAGTTGACATCATGTTTATTGGCTTCTGGAAAACCTTCGATACTGTCGCTTAGTAAACAAAAAACCATAGTTACCGAATATTGAAATTGAACCACTTTCCCATTTCTATCCTTCCCGTTACTATGTGCAGATCTTCGTGTCTGCTTTGTTTTATGCAAGTAACTTTTACATAATATGCAGATGTTAATGTTTTGTCAATTGTTTGTTCTTTGGAGGAGATGGGTTTTGGAGGGAACTAGAATGGCAGTTGAATGCACGTGGCTCGTGGTGACGGAACACTTTGACAGTGGAAATGTTGAGTATTTTTCATGAATTAACGACGATGAGTCAAAGCAAAATTCTGCAGATTATTATGATGACATATACACATAGAGAAACCGGCTGCAATAAAACCCAGAATTCTCTTTCCTAGCAGAGCAACCTACATTACAAGGAATTTAGGTTGTTGTTGTTGTTGTGGTCTTCAGTCCAGACACTGGTTTGATGCGACTCTCCAAGCTACTGTATCCTGTGCAAGCTTCTTCATCTCCCAGTACCTACTGCAACCTACATCCTTCTGAATCTGTTTAGTTTATTCATCTCTTGGTCTCCCTCTACGATTTTTACCCTCCACGCTGCCCTCCAATACCAAATAGGTGATCCCTTGATGCCTCAGAATATGCCCTACCAACAGATACCTTCTTCTAGTCAAGTTGAGCCACAAATTTCTCTTCTCTCCAATTCTAATGAGTACCTCCTCATTAGATATGTGATCTACCCATCTAATCTTCAACATTCTTCTGTAGCACCACATTTCGAAAGCTTCTAGTCTCTTCTTGTCTAAACTACTTATCGTCCACGTTTCACTTCCATGCATGGCTACACTCCATACAAATACTTTCAGAAATGACTTCCTGACACTTAAATCTATACTCAACGTTAACAAATTTCTCTTCTTCAGAAACGCTTTCCTTGCCATTGCCAGTCTACATTTTATATCCTATCTATTTCGACCATCATCAGTTATTTTGCTCCCCAAATAGCAAAACTCATTTACTACTTTAAGCTTCTCATTTCCTAATCTAATTCCCTCAGCATCACCCGACTTAATTCGACTACATTCCAATAATCCTCGTTTTGTTTTTGTTGATGTTCATCTTATATCCTCCTTTCAAAACACTGTCCATTCCGTGCAGCTGCTCTTCCAGGTCCTTCGGTGTCTCTGACAGAATTACAATGTTTTTATTTCGTCTCCATGAATTTTAATTCCTACTCCGAATTTTTCTTTTGTTTCCTTTACTGCTTGCTGAATATACACACTGAATAACATCGGGGATAGGCTACAGCCCTGTCTCACTCCCTTCCCAACCACTGCTTCCCTTTCGTGCCCCTCGACTCTGATAACTGCCATCTGCTTTCTGTACAAATTTTAAATAGCCTTTCGCTCCCTGTATTTTACTCCTGCCACCTTCAGAATTTGAAAGAGAGTATTACAGTCAACATTGTCAAAAGCTTTCTCTAAGTCTACAAATGCTAGAAACATAGGTTTGCCTTTCCTTAATCTATTTTATATGATAAGCCGTAGGGTCAGTATTGCCTCACGTGATCCCAACATTTCTACGGAATCCAAACTGATCTTCCCCGAAGTCGGCTTCCACCAGTTTTTCCATTCGTCTGTAAAGAATTCGTGTTAGTATTTTGCACCCGTGGCTTATTAAACTGATAGTTCGGTAATTTGCACATCTGTCAGCACCTGTTTTCTTTGGGATTGGAATTATTATATTCTTCTTGAAGTCTGAGGGTATTTCGCCTGTCTCATACATGTTGCCCACCAGATGGTAGAGTTTTGTCATGACTGGCTCTCCCAAGGCCATCAGTAGTTCTAATGGAATGTTGTCTACTGCCGGGGCCTTGTTTCGACTCAGGTCTTTCGGTGCTCTGTCAAACTCTTCACGCAGTATCATATCTCCCATATCATCCTCATCTACGCCCTCTTCCATTTCCATAATATTGTGCTCAAGTACATCGCCCTTGTATAGACCCTCTATATACTCCTTCCACCTTTCTGCTTTCCTTTCTTTGCTTAGAAGTGGGTTTCCATCTGAGCTCATGATATTCATACAAGTGGTTCTCTTTTTTCCAAAGGTGTCTATAATTTTCCTGTAGGCAGTATCTAGTGAAACGCGCCTCTACATCCTTACATTTGTCCTTTAGCCATCCCCGCTTAGCCATTTTGCACTTCCTGTTGATCTCATTTTTGAGACGTTTGTATTCCTTTTTGCCTGCTTCATTTACTGCATTTTTATATTTTCTCCTTTCATCAATTAAATTCAATATCTCTTCTGTTACTCAAGGGTTCCTATTAGCCCTCGTATTTTTACCTCCTTGATCCACTGCTGCCTTCGCTATTTCATTTCTCAAAGCTACCCATTCTTCTTCTACTGTATTTCTTGTCAATCGTTCCCTAATGCTCTCCCTGAAACTCTGTACAACCTCTGGCTCTGTCAGTTTATCGAGGTCCCATCTCCTTAAATTCTCACCTTTTTGCAGTTTCTTCAGTTTTCATCTACAGTTTATAACCAATAGACTGTAATCAGAGTCCACATCTGCCCCTGGAAATGTCTTACAATTTAAAACCTGGTTCCTAAGTCTCTGTATTACCATTATATAATCTATCTGAAACTTGTCAGTATCTCCAGGATTCTTCCATGTATACAACCTTCTTTTATGATTCTTGAGCCAAGCGTTAGCTATGATGAAGGTACGCTCTGTGCAAAATTCTACCAGACGGCTTCCTCTTTCATTCACTTACTATGTTTCCTTCTCTCCTTTTTCCTACTCTCGAATTCCAGTCACCCATGACTACTAAATTTTCGTCTCCCCTCACTATCTGAATAATTTATTTTATCTCATCATACATTTCATCAATCTCGTCGTCATCTGCGGAGCTAGTTGTCATATAAACTTGTGCTACTGTTGTAGGCGTGGGCTTCGCATCTATCTTGACCATAATAATGCGTTCACTATGCTGTTTGTAGTAGCTTACCCACATTCCTATTTTTTATTCATTATTAAACCTACTCCTGCATTATCCCTATTTGATTTTGTACTTATAACCCTGTATGCACCTGACCAGTTGTCTTGTCCTCCTACCACCGAACTTCACTAATTCCCACTATATCTAATTGTAAGCCATCCATTTCTTTTTTAAAATTTTCTATCTACCTGCTCGATTAAGGGATCTGACATTCCACGCTCCGATCCGTAGGACGCCAGTTTTCTTTCTCCTGATAACAAACGTCCTCCTGAGTAGTCCCCGCCCAGAGATCCAAATGGGGGACTATTTTACCTCCGGAATATTTTACCCAATAGGGCGCCATCATCATTTAACTATACAGTAGAGATGGATGCCCTCGGGAAAAATTACAGTTGTAGTTTCTCCTTGCTTTGAGACGTTCGCAGTGCCAGCACAGCAAGGCCGTTTTGGTGTGTTACAAGGCCAGATCAGTTAATCATCCAGACTGTTGCCCCTGCAACTACTGAAAAGGCTGCTGCCCCTCTTCAGGAACTACACGTTTGTCTGGCCTCTCAACAGATAACCCTCGGTTGTGATTGCACCTACGATACGGCTATCTGTATCGCTGAGGCACGCAAGCCTTTCCACCAACGGCAAGGTCCATGGTTCATGGGGGGATTTTGGTTAAATATTCCTTTTACCAGCAACAGAGAACTGTTTATCTGGTGGTGGAGGACACAAAAAAATATGAGCCTAATTTTGTAAGTGCAGACATTACTATTCTGTGTAATCTTTAATGTGAGAAGCACCCTCTGATCACATCGATAGTAATTGGAATGCTTCCCGAGGTAGTGGGAACATTTCAATATGAAATACAACTCAGTGTGTTGTTAATGGGAGAAGGCAAAGCAGCGAGGGAAGAGTGTTAGTCTCAAGAACCAATAAGCTGAGAGAATACCTACCTGTATTTTGCTATTGAGGTCAGGTTACGAATTCAGTTAATGAAAAACAATGTTTTTTTATCACTATAGGAAATTTTGATAGCATTTGTATTTTGATAATGGTACATGTTGATCTGTGAAAGGCTCTGATTTTGGATAAGATGTGAATGATTTTTTTGAATTTGAGTTACGTCCAAGTCGCCTCAACCTGCAGCCAAAATATATAACACGGTTTCACTGGGTAGCTGAAACTAAAATAGGGGAGACTTTCGCCTCTACCCGGCACTGTAATAGACGAGTTTAAAAAAAACATTTCATAATGATAACTTTCACTTTTCGTGTGCTGCAGCCGTTATCCGAAATTACAAAAGTTACTCCTGAAAAGTAAGGTTTTTGAAATGTGGTAAGTGTTCCAAGGTACAACATAGTCATATGCTTAGGAACAAATGTTTTATTGAAATTGAAAAGTGTTGCAATCCTGATAATCTTGTCAATACTGTATTTAATACGGTAGTCTATCCGTTACATTATTATTCTACTATACACCAGTAATGAGTGAGTGAAATCGAATTAAGTAGAAATATTATCAGAAACCAGTTACAATCTAAATTTATTTTGAAACTCAAGCAATTGGAAACTAACGTAAATTTACAATTCCGAGACAGGTAAAATCGTTAACACATTAAAGAAACCCAGCTCATTTGCAAAAATCAAATATCACATGGTAGGAGACCTTCTCCCGTCTGAAGGTACGAGATGGTCCACGACACTTGGAATATGGCTTAACCATCCACACTTTATATAACTGTCTCCCAAATACACAGAATTCTACTCATCATGGGTCTCTTAAATACATACCTTAAGAACTATGAGCACTTGTTCAGTAGAAGAGACGTGTTTAATAGTAACTTAGATAAATAAGAGTCCATAGCTCTTAAGGTATACACTTTAGAGTCCATATTTACTGGACATTTTTCACTTTGGCCCACACTGCCACTTCTCGAAACATTGAAAGCAGAGAGCTTACAGTAGAAAAGGTTTGTTTCATAGTGCTGAACATGAAGAATCGTTCATAGCTCTTGAGGTATGTAGTTTGAGGCCCTGTTTGATTCGAATCATCGTTCCTGTCATATCTCTGAATATTGATCATTCCTCCTGTCACACCCTGTGTTATACAGCAGTTAAGCTCGAAATATTTAGATTTTTCTGTATAAAATACGACATCATACCTCACAACAACAAAAACAGGGGACAATGCCGAAAACTTCTTAGAATGGTCTCTAGTGCGCATTTCTTAATGTGATTCTAAAATTTGTCACTAGATTGAAACACTGAGCAGAAAACATCATGTGTTCAACTACACTATCCTCCAGGTACTATACTCTCCACTTCTAACTGCACTACGTTTGTGTCATTAAGACATGAGATGGCAGTGCCCTACGTCAGTATTTTCAGAAATCCGGAGATCCTTTGACGGGGACGTGAAAATATTGTATGCTGGATCCATATATTGAGTGAAACACATCTCGTTCGTTAACATAAGCTGCACTTATGATTGTATTTCATTTACCAAACTCGTATCGGGAATGGCTCATCTTCAGTGTTTTTAGGTTTCCGGGTAGCATTCGATAAATACGGAACGCTTATAAGATCACATTATTGTCCGTCTGCTAAGTTCCATTTTTCTCAGAAATGGATATAGATATCAAGTTAAATGCATCAAGCTGAAAGTTATGTCAAACAGTAAGGTCCATAAAGCCCTTACAGTGTAAAAAATTTAAGCTTCTAAGTCAATACAATCAAAAGATACGACCACTTCTGACACATATTTTGATAATCGCAAACTCACTCATCAAAACCTATATGGTACTTCCAGTTGAACTAAAAATCATGAAATGTGGTAGGAAAGCGAGGTTTCACAGTACAAGTAAAGGAAGAAAATCGAAAATTCTTACTTTGTAATTACATTACATACAATTTTTTTGTCGTTTGTTGGTAGTGTGTCTGTATGTCCTTCTGATGAGACCCATTTTTCTCAAGAATGGGCAAAGATGTCATCTTGAAATTTACGTCAAAAACCAAGACCTACACACCCTTGCCAGTGTAACAGATTTCCGTTCCTAAGTCAATAAAAGTAAAAGATACGGCTATTTATTTTACTTTTTTTGTACGCGCAAACTCATTCATCACAACCCATAGATCAACTACCTACACTACTGGCCATTAAAATGGCTACACCGAGAAGAAATGCAGATGATAAACGGATATTCATTGGACAAATATATTATACTAGAAATGACAAGTGATCACATTTTCACTCAGTTTGGGTGCATAGATCCTGAGGAATCAGTACCCAGAACAACTACCTCTGGCCATAATAACGGCCTTGATACGCCTGGGCATTGAGTCAAACAGATCTGGAATGGCGTGTACAGCTGCCCATGCACCTTCAACACGATACCGCAGTTCATCAAGAGTAGTGACTGGCGTATTGTGACGAGCCAGATGCTCGGCCACCTTTTACCAGACGTTTTCAGTTGGTGAGAGATATGGAGAATGTGCTGGCCAGGGCAGCAGTCGAACATTTTCTGTATCCAGAGATGCCCGTAAAGGATCTGCAACATGCGGTCGTGCGTTATCCTGCTGAAATGTAGGGTTTCGCAGGGATCGAATGAAGGGTAGAGCCACGGTCGTAACACATCTGAAATGTAACGTCCACTGTTCAAAGTGCCATCAATGCGAACAAGAGGTGCCACTGTTATGAGGTATGCCTGTCACCTGAGGATGTGATCATAACCGGTAAACGTGTAACCAATGGCACCCCATACCATCACGCCAGGTGATACGTCAGTATGGCGATGACGGATACACACTTCCATTGTGCGTTCACAGCGATGTCGCCAAACACGGGTGCGACCATCATGATGCTGTAAACAGAACCTGGATTCATCCGAAAAAATGAGGTTTTGCCATTCGTGTACCCAGGTTCGTCGTTGAGTACATCATCGCAGGCGCTCCTGCCTGTGATGCAGCGCCAAGGGTAGCCGCAGCCATGGTCTCCGAGCTGATAGTCCATGCTGCTGCAAACGATACGATAAACCGCAATCGCGGCAGGCTACAATCCGACCTTGTGGATGACATCGGAAGTTCACTGAGGCTTTTTGCGGATGATGCTGTGGTGTATCGAGAGGTTGTAACAATGGAAAATTGTACTGAAATGCAGGAGGATCTGCAGCGAATTGACGCATGGTGCAGGGAATGGCAATTCAATCTCAATGTAGACAAGTGTAATGTGCTGCGAATACACAGAAAGATAGATCCTTTATCATTTAGCTACAAAATAGCAGATCAGCAACTGGAAGCAGTTAATACCAAAAATTATCTGGGAGTACGCATTAGGAGTGATTTAAAATGGAATGATCATATAATGTTGATTGTCGGTAAAGCAGATGTCAGACTGAGATTCATTCGAAAAATCCTAAGGAAATGCAGTCCGAAAACAAAGGAAGTAGGTTACAGTACGCTTGTTCGCCCACTGCTTGAATACTGCTCAGCAGTGTGGGATCCGTACCAGATAGGGTTGATGAAAGATATAGAGAAGATCCAACGGAGAGCAGCGCGCTTCGTTACAGGATCATTTAGAAATCGCGAAAGCGTTACGGAGATGATAGATAAACTCCAGTGGAAGACTCTGCAGGAGAGACGCTCAGTAGCTCGGTACGGGCTTTTGTCAAAGTTTCGAGAACATTCCTTCACCGAAGAGTCAAGCAGTATATTGCTCCCTCCTACGTATATCTCGCGAAGAGACCATGAGGATAAAATCAGAGAGATTAGAGCCCACACAGAGGCATACCGACAATCCTTCTTTCCACGAACAATACGAGACTGGAATAGAAGGGAGAACCGATAGAGGTACTCAAGGTACCCTCCGCCACACACCGTCAGGTGGCTTGCGGAGTATGGATGTAGATGTAGATGTGGATGTAGACCTTTATTAAAGTCGGAAATGTGATGGTGCGCATTTCTCCTCCTTACACGAGGCATCACAACAACGTATCACCAGGCAACGCCGTCAACTGCTGTTTGTGTATGAGAAATCGGTTAGAAACTTTCCTCATGTCAGCACGTTGTATGTGTCGCCACCGGCGCCAACCTTGTGTGAATGCTCTGAAAAGCTAATGATTTGCACTCTTCCTGTCGGTTAAATTTCGCGTCTGTAGCACGTCATCTTCTTGGTGTAGCAATTTTAATGGCCAGTAGTGTATATACATAATTACTCACATTTACCCGCTTTTTTTTCCCCGCAGAGAGCAGGGAAAAGGAAACGTTATTACAATTAACCACCATAGAGCACAGTGAATTTGAAACAAAACACAATGAACATTTTTAATTCAGTTAAAGATATACCAGCAATAGGTCTTCTATGCTCTGATTCTAACATTTTGTTCAGTGATATGTGCAAAACAAAGCGAGTAATTGAGTTACCACTAATATGGACAACGGCAAGTATCTTGTCGCTTTATTTTGATAGCATGTTTTGACAGTCGGGACTATGCTTACGTTCTAATAACGGAAATTTTATGTTATTTACTTCACTTTGGTATGTCACCGTGTTTTCTCTTTTCTGTTTAGAGACTTTTGAAATGCCAATTAAAGTAGATTAGATGAAGGTAAATATTTCAGATGATAACAGGCTTTCTGAAAAGAGAAATGTCATAGAATCCGTGATAATACTGTAATGAATACTATCTAAGAACTTGACATGTACTTGTAACGCCATACACTGTTACGAGGTATGCCTGTCACCTGTGAATGTGATCATAACCGGAAAAAAAAAAAAAAAAAACCTCGTGATAAATAGGCGTGGTGGACATGAACGAGTTTCTATGTCTCCTTGTCTACCTGTTGTTTTGTTCCCTCCTGGAAAATCATTCTTTCTCCTCGCAGTGACCCAGACAGGGACGACCACAAACTTACCAGTTGGCGGTGTCGTTAGGATCGGCCATGTAGCGCTCGAACTGGCCGAACGTGGTGTTCCTGCACTCGGTCTGGTTGCCGTCACAGGCGAGCCTGGCCACGGTTGCACGCAGGATCCGCGTCACGTGGGAGTCCTCTGGGTCCGCCTCGTAACCCAAGGCAGCCGTTACGTTGGCCACAAGGGTCTGCGACAGCGTCTGCAGCGATGCCGACTTATTATTATTATCGTTATTATTACTACTATTATTAATAAAAACATGTCGAGGCACAAAATGTTTAAATGGCTTGGTTCAAATGGCTCTGAGCACTATGCGACTTAGCTTCTGAGGTCATCAGTCGCCTAGAACTTACAAATAATTAAACCTAACTAACCTAAGGACATCACACACATCCATGCCCGAGGCAGGATTCGAACCTGCTACCGTAGCGGTCGCTCGGCTCTAGACTGTAGCGCCTATAACCGCAGGGCCACTCCGGCCGGCACAAAATTTTTACATCCAGCTAAATTTGCACAAACATTAATTTGTGCTGTATGATGATGACAGCCGGCCGAAGTGGCCGTGCGGTTAAAGGCGCTGCAGTCTGGAGCCGCAAGACCGCTACGGTCGCAGGTTCGAATCCTGCCTCGGGCATGGATGTTTGTGATGTCCTTAGGTTAGTTAGGTTTAACTAGTTCTCAGTTCTAGGGGACTAATGACCTCAGCAGTTGAGTCCCATAGTGCTCAGAGCCATTTGAACCATTTGATGATGACAGAAGAAGAGATCGATTTATCACCAATTTCATAACGACAATATTGTACACGAGAATCATTGTGATAGAAAATGGGGTACTGAAGACCAAGAGAGAACAATAGGATTGGAAGACCAAGAACGAAGTGCTCGGATGAAAAAGAGTGTAAGACAGGGATGCAGTATTCCGCCCCAGCTGTTCAGTCTGTACATCGAAGAAGCAATGAATGAAATAAAGGAAAGATTCAAGAGTGGGATTAAAAGTCAGTGTGAAGGGGTATCAATAATATGATGACATTGCTATCTTAGTGAAGGTGAAGACGAATTACAGAATCTATTGAATCAACAGTAATGATTATAGAATATGGATTGAGAGTAAACCAAAGAAAGACGAAATCAATGAGAAGTAGCAGACGTACGAATAGCGAGGAATGTAACATTAAAGTTGCTGATTACCAAGTAGACGACATTAGGGAAAACTGCTGCCTTGGAAGTAAAATAACCCATGACGACGATGCAAGGAGGGCGCAAGCAAAAAGGACATTCTGGCGAAGAGAAGTGTAGTAGCACGAAACATCGGTCTTAATTTGAGGATGAAACTTTTGATAATGTGCATCTAGATCACATCATTGTGCGGTAGTGAATCATGGACTGCGGCAAAACCAGAACAGCAGAGAATCCAACTATTTTACGTGTCGTGCTACAGAATAATGTTGAAATTAGATAGAGCGTTAAGGTATGGAATGAATTTGGTCTCCGCAGAAGAAAGGAACACATGGTAAAAACTGACAATGAAAAGGTCGGACAAGATGTCAGGACATGTGTTAAAACATCAGGGAATACCTTCCGTGATAGTAGCGGGAGCTGTAGAGGGTCCGTAAAAGCTTAGGGAAAGACAGAAACTGGAATACACACAACAAATAATTGAGGATGTAGTTTGCTAGTGCTTCTCTGAGATGTAGAGGTTGACACAAGGACTTTAAGTCCGGAGAATATGGTGGATGGTACATTACTTCCCAGTCCCATCGAACGAACAGAGCAGCGCGCGCGCATTGTCGTGCAAAATGATGCGTGGGTTGCGCAGAAAGTGTAGCCGCTTCTTTCGCAAAGCTGGTGGCAGGTGATGCTCCAAAAACTAACAGTAATATTGTGCATTGACGGTCCGCCGTGGAGGAACGTAATGCGTTAGGATAACACCGTCACAGTCGTACACGAGAATCACCATAACTTTAGACCGCTCCATTCGCAACATCAACACAACAGGCTCTGCTAACGGTATACTACGCCTTCCACATCGCTAGCAACGGGTTCTACACAACGCTGCTGACTACTTTGAAAGACAGTAACAGGTGCAAACAGGTAACTCTTTTGTAACGGTTGTGAATAAATAGTTGCTGCTATTTAAGTTCCAACCCTCGTATATATATATATAAATAATATTTACATTTTATGTATTTAATGTTTATATATTTCTTTCTATATATTTATTTTTTATATATAAAATGAGAATAATGTTGCACATAAGCAAATATAATGATAATTTCAAAGGGGCAAACGTTGAAAACTGATTGAACATGTGTAGGGGGACCGTGTACGGTGTCATTGGAGAACAGTGACACGTTACCCGGTGATCGTAGTTGTCGAATGTTTCAATACATCCGGAGAGATAATGTTTGACGATGCTCCGGCCACCCAGATGGTAACTTGGACACTATCTCTCTAGTTAAGCAGTTCAGAGGTTTTGCGACAGGAAATGGGTATGTTCTGTAATAAAATGATAACTCGGGACTCAAAATTGTGCACAGTACGAGTAAACTTTTCTGGGGACCCGGATGAATAAGTGCAGAGAGTCAACCAGCTGTTGCAAGTGTGGATATCAACGGTGAAGAAGGTTTCCCAGAAGTGACTGCGGTAGATGCTGTACAGACTGCAGCCAGATCATCCCGGAAAGAGGCAGACGTTTTATAATAATTACGGCCTTTGCCGTCCCGGACGAAGGTTCGTCATTATGACTTATGAAACGAAATGTTGCATTCCAGTTAAAAGAGACAGTTTTCAGCCATCTGAGATAGTACATAATTCACTGAAACGTAATCGTGTTTTACTTCATTTCTAAGCAAAAGTATGTTCTGCTCATTTTCAAAAAAATGGTTCAAATGGCTCTGAGCACTATGGGACTCAACTTCTGAGGTCATTAGTCCCCTAGAACTTAGAACTAGTTAAACCTAGCTAACCTAAGGACATCACACACATCCATGCCCGAGTCAGGATTCGAACCTGCGACCGTAGTGGTCTCGCGGTTCCAGACTGCAGCGCCTAGAACCGCACGGCCACTTCGGCCGGCTGCTCATTTTCTTCGTCAATGTAATTATCACTAGGCAAATGTAGTTGTACATGTTGGAACTTTGGTTAATGTCGTAACTCAATGCAACAGAGGGGGGAATATGAGTTCATTTTCCGGTAACGGCATTCCACGTCATTGGTTTGAGCAAGAGTGCCAAAGACGCCATCCAACGGATTAATAAGTTGGTCGTGCACTGGCTACAGATGACACCTGCTGTAAATGGCCATTTCGCACGATATGTCTCACAGTGTGTGATTTCTTCCTGAAGCCTTTCTTGGAGGGTAAATTTTACAATACTGCACTTCCGGCGACATTGCCAGAAATGCGAATCTCCGTTACCACAGACGTCTAAAGCACTGTGGCACTTGAGAGGGATTTGCTAAATTGCAGCTACCTATTGGCTGTCTGTCACAATAGACATGGGGTTCACATCGATTGCCTCTGAAATCGTTGTGGTCAAATAGAGGTGTTTCATTGAGATAGTAAAATGTTATGCATTTATGCTCAGTATTGCTAAAAGTTAGTCTTGTAATCACTCTGTAACACGAAACTGAAACTAAAAAATGGTGCTGTATGGCGATACAATTAATGTGGATTCATTAGTCACACAAACGCGTCTGACTGGCCAAGGATATATTAAGCGCAATACTCGCTGTGACTTAACACTACCAGAAACTGCTATGCGTATTTGTACTCCAGCGTTAGAAATGTTTTCCGATAGATTTGTGTGTGTAATCGAAATTGCACCTTTCTTTCCGCAATATTAGAAACATCAGAGTAACGTGAAGCAAACATTATAAGTAAAAGTTACATTAGTAGCTACTTTTTTTTTATAAAGTTCCACTGTCACCCGAAGGAAACTGAAGTAAGTTACCAGTTCTGACTACGCCGTTTCCAGTCTCCACTCTAAACACTTCACGGTTCCATTCTTAGGAAATAGCAATTTACATACAAGCATCTGGAACAGGGTGCGAATCAGAAGGGTATTTATTTATTATACATATTACACTAAGGTCTTATGACGTTCCATTACAAATTAAATTGTCGGAGTAGAGAGAGAAATATCATTTTTCTTCTGTCATATTGGGCGCAATTAACTCTGATCAATTTTTGGGTCTCTTAGAACCGCTGCAATAGCAATTGTTGATTTCTCAAATGCTGGTGAAAAAATACCAGTGGCTGCAGGAATCAAAACAGCGCCTTTTTCAGGATAGGGAGAACAGAAAGATTGCAAGTTTTAAAAGAGGTTATGATTCAAACAAATATTCAGTTTGAGAAATAAACCAACTAACACAATTCTGAAATACTGCATCAGCATAAATTTTATTTCCACTCACTTTTAACTCAGTCATTGTGAAATACGTACCAGCTATCTTTATTGTATCAAAATATTCGAGAACTAAGAAGTAAAATTAATAAACTACTTTTCTGCATTGATGAATTACGGTTATCAAACTTAGTTTATATAACCTGTCTCTATGTACTCCACGTGACCACTGGTATAAATGTGTTAAGTGTTACAGGATTTTGGTTAGCAGCTCACTTTTGTAGAACAGAAGTGGAGGAAGGAGGAGTTAACAAATTCATCAGGAACTGTCATAAATTTAAGGATATTGACATTCATAAATTTAGCCTAGAACAGCACATGGAAGCATGTGTGACAGAAACAGAATTTCCTGCTAAATCCCTCATAATAGCATATATATGACGAGCACCCACAGCTAACTTTAACCTGTTCATAAACCACCTTGAAGCTCCAATGGCTTATTTAACAAAAAAACCGTAAATACTGGTTTTCTAGTAACTTTAATGTAGATATCCTTAAAAAGTCTATAGTAAGAATTTATTAGTCAGTAACACTATCATTCAAGTTAACTACCACCATAAACATCCCAACTAGGGCAGCTAATCGCTCAGAAACAGCCACTGATGACATGTTTACAGGAAAGTCTAATTAAAAAATGACATTACAAAACCAATAGTCAGTGGCCTCTCAGACCATGACGTACCGTTCCTTTCGTTGAATTTTAATACTGAAAACAATATAAAATCTATTCAACCTAATTTCAAAAAGGCATTCAGTGAGCCAAAAATTGCTTATTTTAAGACACTCCTCAAAGACATGGACTGAAGTGAAGACATACAGCACTCTTGGAACGAATGAAAAATGAACACTTTTGTTAAGAAATACCTACATGTTTTAAATAGTGTCCACCCCCCCCCCCCCCGCCTACCCCAAAGAAAAAAACTAACCCAGATTATACCAAAGTCCACAAAAAAGCCACAGACAACCCAAAGAATAAAGGTATCATGTAAAACAAAGGAAATTGTATCTGTTAGTCAGAAACAGACTTAGTCAGCCAGTCAGGCAGCAGCAGCAGCAGTCAGCCGAGGCAGATGCAGCAGCTGGGAAGTAACCCATGTGTAACTTTTACGAGTTCCTAACCAGGAGCGAATTTTATAATATCATCTGTGTTCTTTAATATCTTAGTTTCTTGAATTTCTGTGTGTTAAATTGATATCTAATAGCCACAGTTCTCACACTTTCGTTTGTGCCGGAAAGTAAACCGATTTTGTGACATATTATAAGTTCCTAATCAGGGGCGAATTGTTTAGTTTCGCCTGAGTGCTTTGGTAGTTATGTTTTTAAATTTCTAATTTTTAGACACAGTTCCTGTGTTTTTGTCAGCACCTACAGTAGAGTTCCATAGCACATTTGGATAGTCCATTTATCTGGGTAGTTTAGTTTTCCACGGTCTTTAGTATGGATAGAGACTGTGATTGTTGTGTGCAGATGCAAGCCGAGTTGGTGACACTTCGCTCTCAGCTCCAGGCTGTGATGGCTTCAGTTACACAACTTGAGGCTGCAGTGGATGGGCACTACCGTTGTGGGCCAGCTGTGGGGATCCAATGGACATCCAGCTTTTCCGAGTCCTCTAACATTTCCTCACCAGCGGACAGCCCAGTTACTGCTCGCACTGAGGTTGGCCCCTCACTTGTGGTCGAGTGGGAGATCGCCCTGGGGCGTTGTAGGCGGCGGAAGACTTCCCAGGTGGCCTCCCCAGTTAGTCTGAGAAACAGGTCCCAGGTGCTTTCAATGGGTAACACTATCGCTGAGACATGCCATTCCCTGTCCTGTTTCAGAGGAAGATTTGGGCAATAACAGAGGGTGGGATTATTGATAGTTGGGAGCTCCAACGTTAGGTGCGTTCTGCCCCCCCCCCCCCCCCCCAGGGAAATGGCTGCCAAGAAAGGGAAGAAAGCCAGTGTGCACTCCGTATGCATACCGGGTGGAGTCATTCCAGATGTGGAATGGGTCATTCTGGATGCCATGAAGAGCACAGGGTGCAGCCAGCTGCAGGTGGTGGCTCACCTCGGTACCAATGATGTGTGTCACTTTGGATCAGAAGAGATTCTCTCTGGTTTCGAACAGCTAACATAAGTGGTAAAGGCTGCCACACTCATTTGCGAGGTGAAAGCAGAACTGACTGTTTGCAGCATAGTCGACAGGACCGATTGATGATCTCTGGTACAGAGCCAAGTGGGGGGTCTGAATCAAAGGCTCAGGTGGTCCTGCGACCGTGTAGGCTGCAGATTCCTCGACTTGCGCCATAGGGTGGTTGGGTTTCGGGTTCTGCTGAATATGTCAGGAGTCTACTATACGCAGGAAGAGGCTACACGAGCAGCAGGGGCTGTGTCGTGTGGACTGGGTGGTTTTTTAGGTTAGAAGGTCACAGGAAAACACAAAAAGGGGTTCAGTCACAAACGGTGCAGGCCGAATACACCGAAGAACGTAAATATAGGAACCATCGGTGTAACAGTTGTAAATTGTCGTAGCTGTGTTGAGAAAGTACCAGAGCTCCAAGCTACTAATAGAAAGCACTGATGCACTGAAAGCTGACTAAAGCCGGAGGTAAGCTCAACCGAAATTTTTGCGAAGAACCTAGCGGTGTTCCAAAAGGATACGCTAAATGTGGTTGCCGGTGGCGTGTTTGTTGCTATTAGAAGTAGCTAATTTTGTCGCGAAAGTGAAGTAGATACTTCCTGAAGTCACTGTTGGCAATCGGAATAAAATAATGATTGGATCCTTTTATCTACATCCCAGTTCATATGATACAATTGCTGAAAGGTTTAAAGAAAACATAATTTTGGTTTCAAACACGTACCCGACTCATACGATTATAGTTAGTTGGGACTTTAATTTACCCTTAATATGTTGGCGAAAATACATGTTTAATTCCGGAGGTACGCATAAAATATCATCCAAAATTGTAATAAACGTATTCTCTGAAAATTATTTCGAGCAGTTAGTTCATGAGTCCACGCGAATAGTAAACGGTTGTGAAAGCACACTTGACCTCTTAGCATCAAATAATCCTGAGTTAATAACGAGCATCAAAACGGATACAGGGGTTACCGAACACAGGGTTGTCGTAGCGAGACTGAATATTGTAACCCCCAAAACCTCCAAAAATAAATGAAAAATATACCTAGTCAAAATAGCAGATAAAAATTCACTTGACGCCTTCCTGAGAAACAATCTCCACTCCTTCCAAATTAACAGTGTAAGTGTAGACCAGATGTGGCTTGAATTCAAATAAATAGTATCGGCAGCAACTGAGAGATTTGTACCAAATTAATCAATAAACTACGGAACTGATCCTTCTTGGTACACAAAATGTGTCAGAACACTGTTGCGGAAACAACGAAAAAAGCATGCCACATTTAAACAGACACAAAATCTCCAAGATTGGCGATATTTTACAGAAGCTCGAAATTTAGCGCGGACTTCAGTTCGAGACGCTTATAATAGTTTCACAACGAAACTTAGTCTCGAACCTGGCAGAAAAACCCAAAGAGATTCTAGTCCTATGAATTATGCTAGCGGCAAGACAGTCGATGCCTTCTCTGCGTGGTAACAACAGAGATACTATCGAAGACAGTGCTGCCAAAGCAGCGCTACTAAACGCAGCCTAGATCACGGGGTACCGCGTTCGATTCTCTGTGCGAGGGCTGGGTGTTTGTGTTGTCCTCATCATTTCATCATCATCATCATTTGTGACAGTGGCTGGATTGGATTGTAAATAAAAAACGGACTATGTAAAAATTGGGATTTTGTACAGGCGCTGACGACCGCTCAGTTGAGCGACCCACAAACCAAACATCATCATCATAAACACATAATTACGAAATGCTTTCACAAAAGAAGACGAAGTAAATATTCCAGAATTCGAATCAGGAACAGCTGCCAACATGAGTAACGTAGAAGTAAATATCCTCGGAGCATTGAAGCAACTTAAATCACTTAATAAAAGCACGTGTTGTGGTCCATACTGTATACCAACTAGGTTCCTTTCAGAGTATGCTGATCCATTAGCTCCATACTTGACAATGATATACAACCGTTCGCTAAACGAAAGATCCGTACCAATAGACTGGAAAGTTGCACAGGTCACACCAATATTCAAGAGAGGTAGTAGGAGTAATCCACTGAATTACAGACCCATATCATTAACGTCGATATGCGGCAGGGTTTTGGAAAATATATTGTGTTCGAACATTATGAATTACCTCGAAGAAACGGTATAATGACACACAGTCGACACGGATTTAGAAAACATCGTTCTTGTGAAATGCAGCTAGCTCTTTACTCGCGTGAAGCGTTGAGTGGTATTAACAAGGGATTTCAAATTGATTCCGTATTTCTGGATTTCCGGAAAGCTTTTGACACTGTACGACAAGCGGCATGCAGTGAAATTGCGTGCTTATGGAATATCGTCTCAGTTATGTAACTGGATTCCTGATTTCCTATGAAAGAGGTCACAGTTCGTAGTAATTGACGGAAAGTCGTAGAGTAAAACAGAAGTAATATCTGGCGTTGTCCAAGATAGTGTTACAGGACCTTTGCTGTCTCTTATCAAGATAAAGGTTTTGGGAGACAATCTGAGCAGCTGTCTTGGGTTGTTTGCAGATGACGCTGTCGTTTATCGACTATAAAGTTTTCAGAAGATCAAAACAAATTGCAAAACGATTTAGAAAAGATATCTGTATGGTGCAAAAATTGGCAATTAACCATAAATAACGAAAAGTGAGCTCAAACACATGAGTGCTAAAAGTAATCCGTTAAACTTCGATTACACGATAAATCAGTCTAATCTAAAGGTCGTAAATTCAGCTAAATACCTAGGAATTACAATTACTAACAACTTTAATTGGAAGGAACACATAGAGAATGTTGTGGGGAAGGTTAACCAAAGACTTCGTTTTATTGGCAGGACATTTAGACACTGTAACAGTTCTACTAAGGAGACTGCCTTCACTACCCTTGTCCGCCGTATTTTAGAATACTGCTGCACGGTGTGGGATCCTTACCAGATAGGACTGACGGAGTATATCGAAAAAGTTCAAAGAAGAGCAGCACGTTTTGTATTATCGCGAAATAGGGGCTGGAGTGTCACTGAAGTGATACAGGATTTGGGATGGACATCATTAAAACGAAGGCGTTTAAACGTCGGGGAGGAATATTCTCAGGAAATTCCAATCACCAGATTTCTCTTCCGAATGAGAAAATATTTTGTTGGCGCCGACCTACACAGGGAGAAACGACCAACATGATAAAATAAGTGAAATCAGAGCTCGTACGGAAAGATACAGGTGTTCGTTCTTTCCGCGCGCTATATGAGATTGGAATAATAGAGAATCGTGAAGGTGGTTCGATGAACCCTCTGCCAGGCACTTAAATGTGATTTGCAGATGTAGTAGAACAGTTCTGATGTTGATGTTATAGCACGTTGTAAGACATACTGCAAAACATTAGTAGTATAGATATCAAGGTAGATACATTACAAGGAAAAGATAATCGCATCAGGAACAAAATAAAGACAGTATGGGGTATAGGGAAGTAGAAGAGTGGTAGAACCAGACATGAAGAGAGGCAGACAGCATTAAGAGTAAATGATATACTGGTAACAGATGTTTGCAGTGTTGCAAAACTTTTTAACAAGCATCTTATAGTTGTTACTGAAAAGAAAGAGTTGTCAGATTTAGTAAATGCCACCTTGCGGTACCACAGACCAGTCATTAAACGTATCTTCTAACATGAATATGACCCTCACTACCCAAATAGAACTAATGTCCACAAAAAATCTGTAAGATCAAAAATTATTGTCGTTATGATGAATATCAACAAAGTAAATTAGAGACTGGGCTTCTGAGTTTAGTAACATCTTAAGCTGTCTGTTTAACCAGTCATTTATCAGTATGGACTGTAGCCATGTATGAAAGTCAAACGTGGACGATAAGCAGTTTAGACAAGAAAAGAATAGAAACTTTTGAAATGTGATGCTACAGAAGACTGCTGAAGAATAAATGGGCACGTTACATAACTAATGAGGAGATACTGAATAGAACTGAAGAGGAAAGAAACTTGTGGCACAACCTGACTAGAAGAAGGGATTGGATGATAGGACACATTCTGATACATCAGTGGTTCACAAATTTAATACTGGAGGGAAATGTGTGGGGTAAAAATCGCACAGGGAGACCAAAAGATGAATACAATAAGCAAATTCAGAAACGTTTCAGGAGAGACTTGTGCAGGATAAATTAGCATGGAGAGCTGCATAAACCAGTCTTCAGACTGATGACCACAACAACAACACGGTGCAATTTGACTTCTGTGCAAATTCAGTGCAGTAATGTGATCAATGTAAGTAACTGGTATAAAATTATTTTTCCATTTAATATTTGTTATCTTTCAAATGAAAAGCTGTTTAAAATTTTTCCGACACATTCCACATCCATGACTGTAATTTAATTTGGGATCTTTGGAAGGTACATTAGCGTATCTGTTTCTCATTCTAAATATTTATTGTGTAGTCTTTTTGTCTGAGATGTTCTAGATCCTGGATGACCTCCTCACTACTGATTATTTGGAATGAAAAGTACATCTAATCCAAGCTACGACAAGACTTCGTTAATAGTGCTGTGTTGCTGTAATTGCCATTAATTTTGCTATTATTAGCAGTGTCCTTAATAACAGTTAAAGTAACATTAATAGTACAGAAAACTCAAAATGTGTGCTTTTTTGTTCGAAATAGAGGACATTAAGATACGTCTGTTGCAAGGTAAAATTACTACATAAATAAATGAAAAATATATAAATAAGTAAAAATTTCATCAAAATTAGTTAACGATTTCACGCAAACAGAAATTTACTTACGTTACATAAAATACAGCATAAATAGTCATATATAAGACAGAAAGTGTCTTGGCTTATGTCAGTACATAATGGGAAACGAGCAATAAAGTAAGCAGAAACTACAAACTTTTGTATTTATATGATGATAAGAACTTTAACTATATACCACATGTTATCCATAATCTGAACTGTTCCAGCTTTATTTATGATAATTTAAGATAATTTGTTCACTCAACATACAACGAGAATCGCTAACTATTGCCACCAAGAATAACTCATAAAGTATGATAGGAGCTGAAAAGTTTGTGGGACAAAAGTTGAATGGGGCAACGGGGGCCATAATATGACGTTGGTTTTTTGTTGCTAGGCAGGGTCGCTTCAGAGATATGAATGTCAACTTTGTTTTTTTTTTTTTTAATGGGATGCTATAGTTCGGTACTTATTTTCTGATTGCGATTATGGAGACGAATCCAATGATGTGTAACAGTAAGGTCTTTGAATGTCAACAAAGGTCACAAAGGCGACATGAACGTCCTTTTACAGAAGGTGTTCGAAGTGATGACCATTGGTATCAATGCAGTGCTGCAATCTTCTTATCATCATTGAGTGGTATTCCTTATCAAATCGGCACTTATCGAAGCACATGCTCTGACAATTCTCTCTCGCATATCTTCAGGTGCAGTTGTAACGTCTTTATAAACGATGCCTTTTACGAATCCCCACAAGAAAAATATCCAGAGGTGTTAAGTCTAGAGAACGAGCCGTCCACAACACATTTCCTCCGCGTCCAATCCAACGATTTGGGAATTGTCTCTGCAACTCATTTCTAGCCATCAGCGAAAAATGTGCCGGACACCCATCATGTTAATACCACATTCTGTTACTTGTTCCTAAAGGTATTTCTTCCAATAGCAGACCTAATGTTTCCTTCCGGAATGTTATGTACTTCCTACCATTAAGATTTCCTTCGATGAAGTAAGGGCTTATAATTCTGTTTTCCAGAATCCCACACCCTAATTCACCGACCACGTTTTTTGGTGTGCAACTTGCCACAGCCAACATGGATTTTCAGTTGCTCAGTAATGCATGTTATGTAAATTAACATTTCGATGGTTCGTGAATGTAGTCTCGTAAGCAAATAAAATCAAATTAATAAACGTGTCATCCCTATGAATGTGGATGGGCCCATCGGCAGAGTTCAATGCGATGCATACAATTCGTACCAGTTAATTCTTGGTGGAGACTGATGTGGTAAGGATGATACTTATGGCGATGCAGAACACGGACAACACTACTCTGGGTCATGCCACATTCCCTTGCGATTTGGAGTGAACTAACACAAGGATGTCGAACCACAGTGGTAAGAGTACCAATTTCCGTTTCCTCATTAAGAACTTTCCTTTGTTGGATATGTTTCCGACGCGTTAAAGACCCAGTTGTTCTCAATTTATCATACACATATTAAAATGTACGACGTGTAGGGTGAGTACGTTGAGGATATGTTTCAGCGTATAACTCTCTAGCTCTCACTGAATTTCATTGGCATTCTCCATAAATGAGAAGGATGTCGACTTGTTCTTCGAAGAAATACATCGCTCACATTCGCTTGATTCGACGATACTAGTCTTACCGTTCCTGTTAGTGTTGTATTGCGAAACCGTCGATAGATAGCACGTTAGATGGATACGCTGTATTCGGCGAATATTTACTATTTGCACGACATAGAAGAGAGAATTGTCAGAGCATGCGCTTCGATAAGTGCCGACGTGATAAGGACTTCCACTCAATCCATGATAAGAAGATTGCAATACTACATTGATATCAATGATCATCACTTCGAACACCTTTTGTAAATGGGCGTTCATGCCACCTTTGTGACCTTCGTTGACATTAAAAGACCTTACTGTTACCCATCGCCTGCCGGAGTGACCGAGCGGTTCTAGGCGCTACAGTCTGGAACCACGCGACCGCTACGGTCGCAGGTTCGAATCCTACCTCGGGCATGGATGTGTGTGATGTCCTTAGGTTAGTTAGGTTTAAGTAGGTCTAAGTTCTAGGGGACTGATGACCTCAGAAGTTTAGTACCATGGTGCTCAGAGCCATTTGAACCATTTGAACTGTTACACATCACTAGATTCGCCTTGATAACCGCTATCAGAAAATAAGTACCGAACTGTAGCACCCCATTTAAAAAAACAAAGTTGACCTTCATATCTCTGACGCTATCACACCTAGCAACAAAAAACCAACGTCATGTTTTGGCCCCCGTTGTCCCATGCAACATTTGTCCCACAAACTTTTCAGCACTTATCATACCTTCGGAATTATTCTAGGTGGCAATAGTTAGTGACTCAACCTGTATATTCATTTATTACCACCATATTGAATAATAATCTGTGAGAATTCCACATTAGACTCTAGATATTCATCGGACAAAAACGTTCAACAAGGTAAATCTGTGGTACACCATACACGCTCGCTTTGGAAGTTTTAGGAAAAACTTACTTAGTCATCAGCATCTTCATAAATTGAAGAAGTCTCAGTTCTGTCACTGGATTCGTGACCTCCTGTCAGAAAGCCCACAGGTCATACTAGCTCACGGTAAGTCATCGGGTAAAACAGAAGAGATATCTTGCGTTCTCGAAGGAAGTGCTATATGCACTCTGCTGTTCTTGATCTATATGAATTATTTAGGGGACAATTTGAGCTGCCATCTTAGTTTTTCTGCAGATAATGCTGTCCTTTAACATCTAGTAAAGTCATCAGCTGATCAAAACCAGTTGAAAAATGATTTAAACAAGATACATTACTGTGCGAAAAGTGGCAATAGACCCTGAATAATGAAAAGTTTGAGATCATTCACATGAGTACTAGAAAAAAATTCGTTAAATTTCTGGCACGCCATAAATCACATAAATCTAAAGGCCGTCTATTCAACTACACGCCTAGGGATAACAATTACGAACAATTTAAATTGGAACGATCAAGTAGATGATGATGTGCGGAAGGCGAACTAGATACTGTGTATTAATGCTAGAACACTTAGTCGATGTAACAAATCCACTAAAGAGACTGCCTATACTACACATGTCCGTCCTCTGCTAAAAATGCTGTGCAGTATGGGATCTTTATCAGATGGGATAGACGAAGGACACAGAAAAACATCAAAGAGGGGTAGCTCGATTTGTATTATCGCTAATTAGAGGAGAAAGTGTCACGGGTAAGTCACACGAGTGGCAATCGTTAAAACAAAGGCGTGTTTCGTTGCGGTGAGAGGTCCGCGGCTCGTGGTCTAGTGGCTAGCGTTTCTGCCGCTGGGTCACGTGGTCCCGGGTTCGTTTCCCAGCCGCGTTAGGGATTTTTCTCTGCCCGAGGACTGGGTGTTTGTGTTGTCCTCATCATTTCATCATCATCATTACTCGTGACAGTGGCTAGATTGGACCGTGTAAAAAGATTGGATTGTGTAATACATGGGGGACTTCGTACGGGCGCTGATGACCGCGCGGTTGAGCCGCCCACAAACCAAACCTCATCATCTTTGCTGCGAGACCTTTACGGGATACTACAAACTCCAATTTTCCCCTCTGAATGTGAAAATACACTCCTCGAAATGGAAAAAAGAACACATTGACACCGGTGTGTCAGACCCACCATACTTGCTCCGGACACTGCGAGAGGGCTGTACAAGCAATGATCACACGCACGGCACAGCGGACACACCAGGAACCGCGGTGTGGGCCGTCGAATGGCGCTAGCTGCGCAGCATTTGTGCACCGCCGCCGTCAGTGTCAGCCAGTTTGCCGTGGCATACGGAGCTCCATCGCAGTCTTTAACACTGGTAGCATGCCGCGACAGCGTGGACGTGAACCGTATGTGCAGTTGACGGACTTTGAGCGAGGGCGTATAGTGGGCATGCGGGAGGCCAGGTGGACGTACCGCCGAATTGCTCAACACGTGGGGCGTGAGGTCTCCACAGTACATCGATGTTGTCGCCAGTGGTCGGTGGAAGGTGCACGTGCCCGTCGACCTGGGACCGGACCGCAGCGACGCACGGATGCACGCCAAGACCGTAGGATCCTACGCAGTGCCGTAGGGGACCGCACCGCCACTTCCCAGCAAATTAGGGACACTGTTGCTCCTGGGGTATCGGCGAGGACCATTCGCAACCGTCTCCATGAAGCTGGGCTGCAGTCCCGCACACCGTTAGGCCGTCTTCCGCTCACGCCCCAACATCGTGCAGCCCGCCTCCAGTGGTGTCGCGACAGGCGTGAATGGAGGGACGAATGGAGACGTGTCGTCTTCAGCGATGAGAGTCGCTTCTGCCTTGGTGCCAATGATGGTCGTATGCGTGTTTGGCGCCGTGCAGGTGAGCGCCACAATCAGGACTGCATACGACCGAGGCACACAGGGCCAACACCCGGCATCATGGTGTGGGGAGCGATCTCCTACACTGGCCGTACACCACTGGTGATCGTCGAGGGGACACTGAACAGTGCACGGTACATCCAAACCGTCATCGAACCCATCGTTCTACCATTCCTAGACCGGCAAGGGAACTTGCTGTTCCAACAGGACAATGCACGTCCGCATGTATCCCGTGCCACCCAACGTGCTCTAGAAGGTGTAAGTCAACTACCCTGGCCAGCAAGATCTCCGGATCTGTCCCCCATGGAGCATGTTAGGGACTGGATGAAGCGTCGTCTCACGCGGTCTGCACGTCCAGCACGAACGCTGGTCCAACTGAGGCGCCAGGTGGAAATGGCATGGCAAGCCGTTCCACAGGACTACATCCAGCATCTCTACGATCGTCTCCATGGGAGAATAGCAGCCTGCATTGCTGCGAAAGGTGGATATACACTGTACTAGTGCCGACATTGTGCATGCTCTGTTGCCTGTGTCTATGTGCCTGTGGTTCTGTCAGTGTGATCATGTGATGTATCTGACCCCAGGAATGTGTCAATAAAGTTTCCCCTTCCTGGGACAATGAATTCACGGTGTTCTTATTTCAATTTCCAGGAGTGTATTTTGTTGACGCCCACCTACATCTGACGTGTGGTGCGTCGAACTCTACCGCCAAAACTCCCGGAGGTTGATCATGATTATTTTGTTACAAGGAACTGTTGCTTGCAATAGTTCTTTCCAGAGTAATTATTAGTGGCTGTTACCCAAGGATCAGTTTGTGGTTGTATTGCACAAAAATACCTTCGCACCAGTAAGATAAGTGTAATACGATATGTGCCGCTGTTGTAAAGAAAAATGTCCATTGACTCATGATACCCACTGTTTGCAATACAGTTAAATGCCAACTTGCCTCCTCGCCCTGAGACTTCAGTTGTTCACCGCTTGCCTTTATCAGAGGGTTTAGTTTACGTTTACTGTAGATGTCCGCAAACACTAATACTGTTTGTTTCTAGTTATATGCGATATGGAGGAAGATAGGACCGTGGAATGCAGTGGACGAACGAACCAACGAAGTTATGAAGAGCTGTTTCCGTAGCGATGGCAACATCATCGCTGTACATTCGTGTATGTACGTAAATAGCTGCCTACGAGAAACCCACTTATTCTGTGTTCAGATGTAGAGGAAGTGTTAAACACGAGAGCGTAGGATTCTGCTAAATTAGCCAGTTTGTTGCACGAGAACTGAAGACATGCGAAATATTTGTTTTGAGAATCTTACATGAACGACACCTGGACTCTCCAAAGCTGTACTCATTGCTCCTGAAAATTGGTTCCTATTACATCGAAAAAAGTTTTCCTCCTTACGTATGTACAACACCGAGTGCACCTCGTTTGCGAAGCAAAGAGGCGTTTGTATAAACGAAATTACACAAAGTATAGGTAACATGTGTATGCAGTGCCCACAGAACGCGAAAGGAGAAGGATCACTCACAACAAAACATGACAAGCTGTCAGTGAAAGACACCATACAGATGCTCCGGCAAAACTATAGCTTATGATGTGAAATCCAATTTATCAATAAAGAAAAACCAGTGATGATGGCACAGAGATGCCTAAACATGTTTAGGTAACAAGAAAAAAACAGTGTTTTGCATAAAAGGCGGAACCTAAATCCAATGATGGAGAAGAGACTTTTGTCACATCACTATCAATTGAAGATACCAGCATCAACTTCATTTTTACGGATTGGACTGTAATGTTGGCTGCTAGTTTTGCATATCTTGTAGAGACGAATTTAACGGTGTTTCAGAGAACAAAATACAATAAGCAGTTTCGGAAAAATAACAATATAAAGACCAGGAGTTCTGTTTCGAACGTCATCTCATTACTGTGCTCTTTGCGTTCGTCCTGCTCTAATAAGACAGCATGTTTAATTTATTCTGTTTGTCAAAGATTTTCTTTTCAAACTACTCAGTATTCAGCACACTTGGCAGAATACAGCCATGCATTTACCAGTTTTATGTTGGAGTCGCTTGAGTACAGAATATCGATTCGTCCTTATTCGATGCATTCCTGTTTTTGGTATGAAATCGTGGACTTCCACTTAAGGTAGCGATCAGTTTGATACTGAAAGCTGAGAAACCTTGAAATCTAAAACACAGTTTCTCCGAAACTGCTAAATGGATTTCGTAGACTTATAAGCTAATAAATTGGTATATGATACTGCTATCAGGATTTATTAAAATAAAAGGATAAGTCTAAACTGATTTGTAGTAATTAAAATAACAAGAGACTGCATGTCGGTTAGCGCAGATTTCCTTAAGATTAATCTGGGCAACGCATAATTACAATGTCTTAAACGATTGCACATACTTTCCGCGTTAACAGATTACGCTATTCACTTCGCAAATACGCGCAGGTATACGTATCTCGTTAAATGATCAAGAATTAGGATAAACCGAATGTTTGCCTATTTGTACATACATCGTGAAACGCAATGGGTTGCGGGTCTCTTGAAAGGTGAGACAAATAAACACGTGTTATGATTTCTCTGCACAGCGTCAGTGTTTTAGCGGAGTAATACAAGGCAGTGTCAGTCTCTGAGGCTGTCTACAGATTTTTTGAATTTTCAGCCGATACTGGCTAATCAGCTTTTGATCACATACGGTATAAGTTCGAAAAAATATTTAAAATATGAAAAAGTAAGAAATATGCTAACTGAGAAGTTTTTTAGTTTTAACGTTATAAGTTACTACTCATACAATATTTTAATTTCACACGCATGCCTTATACTGTTTCCCACGATTTTTAAATCTCCTGTAGGTATGTAACAGGTAAATCTGATTTAAGGAAAACCCCTGTTAGTCAGGGAAGGTACTTCTTCAAGCCACTTATGAATCCTTCTAAGTGAGAAATCGGATAAATGAGAAGCCTCTGGAAACGAGAAAAATTCCTGAGCCATTAAATCCTCGCTTATTGACCTTGGTCCGACTTGACACGGGAACGTGGGAATTTTTTCCCTTACGAGAAATGCTACTTACGCAGAAGTCATTTGTGTCCATCATAGAATACAAGAACGTAAAGACATAGTCGCCTTCGAGCCAGGCTATGTAGTCGTACTCGTTTCCCAGATAGGACGTCAGGTTAAGAAAAGTCTCCACCGACATCTGGTCGTTCAGCACCAGAGAAAGCGCGTCGTCCACGAGTTGCGCGCGGTTGACTGCTGGGATTGCCTCGTGGTCGGTAAGAAGTTGTTCCCTCAGCAGCTCCCAGTTTTCGTCGTCGTACTGCACCCTGTAAAACCCTGTGCAGACATTGACACTGAAAACCATAAATAGAAAACATTGCAGTGTTGCTTGAGATACAAAAATGCTGCACAGACAAAACAGGTTCAAAATGTTGGGAAATCATTTGAATAAGTAACATGTTAAATAGGCAATTACTTTAATCAAAATCTTATGCAGTTAATAATTATTGTAAATACCAACATGTCTTTGACATTGACATGAATTGTCCGAAAATTGAAGAAAATAGGTTGAGATTCAGAATAATCTCCACAGTATAACTTTCTTTCAAAAAATTTCTATTTTCTTGCTGTTTGCAAATATCCTTTACCGATACAGTTACATAAGCATGAAAAAGATGGAAGTTCCAATTATTGATAAACAATTAAACACTGAATCTTTCATCACGCAACGGATTATGTCCTATTTTGAATCTCTGTCGACGGTTAAAAGTGTGCACCAGACCGTGACACGAACCTGAAACATTACCATTTGTAGGCAATGTTCTTGCCGAATATTTTCCTTTTGTTTGCTGTGAAAATTAAATGTATTTTCTTATTTCTGTCCCATAACGAAAGCCGGTTCGAGGAAGGAAGGAAGGTTGGATTTAACTACCCGCCGACATCGAGATCATTAGCGACGGAGCGCAAGCTCGGAATGTGTCAACAATGGGTTACAGAGGAACCATCGCGGTATTTGCCTGGAGCGATTTATTGAAATCATGAGGCGGACAGGCGTTTTAACCGTCGTCCTCCCGAATGCGAGTCCAGTGTGCTAGCCACTGCACCACATCGCTCTGTGGCTCCGCACAAGCGACAACTCATTTGGAGTTACCTCCCCTATTTCTACGTGTTTTTATGTTGTTCACAAATTACGACACCACCTACTCTTTTCACGCGAATTAAGGCCATTTTATGTTCTTTTCCGAATGTACTCCTGACCAAAAAGCGATTCTGGTAGCAAGAGTATTAGGTTTTTGTTAATCATGCCTTTTACGTGCTTGTAATTAAATTTCAATAGAATCTTTCATCACGTAAGGCATATTTATTTATATCTAACCGAGAAGTGAAATATCAGTTTTTATAGATTTAGCTTAATTTTTTTTAAAAATACACTCCTGGAAATGGAAAAAAGAACACATTGACACCGGTGTGTCAGACCCACCATACTTGCTCCGGACACTGCGAGAGGGCTGTACAAGCAATGATCACACGCACGGCACAGCGGACACACCAGGAACCGCGGTGTGGGCCGTCGAATGGCGCTAGCTGCGCAGCATTTGTGCACCGCCGCCGTCAGTGTCAGCCAGTTTGCCGTGGCATACGGAGCTCCATCGCAGTCTTTAACACTGGTAGCATGCCGCGACAGCGTGGATGTGAACCGTATGTGCAGTTGACGGACTTTGAGCGAGGGCGTATAATGGGCATGCGGGAGGCAGGGTGGACGTACCGCCGAATTGCTCAACACGTGGGGCGTGAGGTCTCCACAGTACATCGATGTTGTCGCCAGTGGTCGGCGGAAGGTGCACGTGCCCGTCGACCTGGGACCGGACCGCAGCGACGCACGGATGCACGCCAAGACCGTAGGATCCTACACAGTGCCGTAGGGGACCGCACCGCCACTTCCCAGCAAATTAGGGACACTGTTGCTCCTGGGGTATCGGCGAGGACCATTCGCAACCGTCTCCATGAAGCTGGGCTACGGTCCCGCACACCGTTAGGCCGTCTTCCGCTCACGCCACAACATCGTGCAGCCTGCCTCCAGTGGTGTCGCGACAGGCGTGAATGGAGGGACGAATGGAGACGTGTCGTCTTCAGCGATGAGAGTCGCTTCTGCCTTGGTGCCAATGATGGTCGTATGCGTGTTTGGCGCCGTGCAGGTGAGCGCCACAATCAGGACTGCATACGACTGAGGCACACAGGGCCAACACCCGGCATCATGGTGTGGGGAGCGATCTCCTACACTGGCCGTACACCACTGGTGATCGTCGAGGGGACACTGAATAGTGCACGGTACATCCAAACCGTCATCGAACCCATCGTTCTACCATTCCTAGACCGGCAAGGGAACTTGCTGTTCCAACAGGACAATGCACGTCTGCATGTATCCCGTGCCACTCAACGTGCTCTAGAAGGTGTAAGTCAACTACCCTGGCCAGCAAGATCTCCGGATCTGTCCCCCATTGAGCATGTTTGGGACTGGATGAAGCGTCGTCTCACGCGGTCTGCACGTCCAGCACGAACGCTGGTCCAACTGAGGCGCCAGGTGGAAATGGCATGGCAAGCCGTTCCACAGGACTACATTCAGCATCTCTACGATCGTCTCCATGGGAGAATAGCAGCCTGCATTGCTGCGAAAGGTGGATATACACTGTACTAGTGCCGACATTGTGCATGTTCTGTTGCCTGTGTCTATGTGCCTGTGGTTCTGTCAGTGTGATCATGTGATGTATCTGACCCCAGGAATGTGTCAATAAAGTTTCCCCTTCCTGGGACAATGAATTCACGGTGTTCTTATTTCAATTTCCAGGAGTGTATAACGACACAGTCAAACACGTACTTTTTAATTCTAACAGAGGAGCCAATTTCAAACTTTCATAGATATAGTTTTAATAATGTTTTTATGTTGAAATAATTTCATAAAATTTTTCATCGTCTATTTCACTCCCTCAGCGAGCTGTATTTCTGGAAACAATGAAACACGTATTTTTTAATTTCTAATCCAGTAGTCTAAAACGAATTTTCATAGCTACAGCTTAAAAAATACTTTATTAGTTGTTCAATAATTATTTATTTTGAAAAAACTTTCATTCACCATTTCACCTCCATGGGTGTTAAATACCCAAAAATACTGAAACAAGCGTTTCTTTATTTCTGATCGAGAAACCAAATACCAATTTTCGTAAGTCTAGTTTAAAAATTGCCTCAATAGCCACATTTTTCAGAAAACCTTTCATCTCCTATTTCACCCCATTAGGAGTGGAATTTCAAAAAATCCCTTCTAAACGACGCCTGCAGTATAAGATCGGCACCCTCTGCAAGTTTCAAATTTCTGTCCTAAGTGGTTTGGGCCAAGCGATGATGAGTCAGTGAGTCAGTGAGAAATAATATTGCAAATATATGGGGGCCATTTCAGAAGTTCTGCACATTGTAAGACAGGATTGAAGAAAATAATTTATTTTACATAATACCATTACAAATCTTCAATATAATCTCCGCTATTGTTTAAGACAACCTGCAAACGCTTTGGCAACCTCTTGTATTCCGGATAGGGCATCTTCATTGCTGAGTTATCTGATTACTCAGGCCACCTCTCTGAAAGCTTTATCAATTGTATCAAAACGTTTTCCACTTATTTTTCCTTCAATTTGGGAAAAAAATCAGGTTGGCTCATAAGAATTTCCCATTCGCACACTGGTAGGCAATATGCGGTCTTGCATTATCGTACAAAATGAAGGACCAGCTGTAGCCACGACAGGCCTTCTCTGATGAATTTTCGGGCGCAAAACATTTTGCAGAAATAGCTAGTAGTAGGCGCCTGTTACAGGCGTCCTCCGGAGCGCTCTATTTGTGCCTAAGACTCCATTCTTGTAGTATGCAAAGATCATCTTCAGTTCCACCTTTGATTGTTAGAGGCGAAACTTTCCGGGTGCGGCTCAGAATCTCGCATCCAGGTTTCATCAGTTCTTTTCAGAAATTGTTCTCCCTCTCCTCGATAGCGTTGAAGCAATTATTCTCCGATTCTTCTGCGACCTGCTTTCTGCTCTCAGATCATGCGGAACCCATCTGGCAACAACTTTTCTCATCTTTAACTTTTCAGTTATGAATTTGTAAACTGAAGTGACAGACATTCTGGTGTCATACACAATTTCCTCACATATTTTTCGTCGATCGTCTCTCAAAATGTCATTAACAAAAACCTGATAGCTGTAATTGATGATCCTCCACTTCTTGGGTTGTCCTCAGTGGTACCTAACCATCACGCAACAAGGAAGGCTACCGCGATGCAGTGCTACGATCCACTACACTATTCCCAAACATCTCTCTCAAAGCCTTGTAAATTTCCGTTGGAGTGTTTCCATGAAGGGATTTGATTTTGATGTAGGAACGCTGGTCACAACGTGTAATCCGACCTGACTTGCGTCAGGCTTCGATATTAAAACTAAATTATCCACGATACAGCACTCTAACCAGCAAACGCATATACGACCATCAAGCCTAAAGTCTTTCTCACAACTTACATGAATTTCAACTTGATTATGCTATCGTAACGGTCAAGCAGGAGCCGTGTGCTGGACTTTTGAAATAACCGTTGTATATACAAAAGAAGCAGAAATCTTATGAAGATCAAAAATTACACGCTCAAGGAAATGAACTGTTTTTACGTCGTTAAAAATAAGAAATAAAATGATCTAAGAAAAAGACGAAAGGAAAGGAATGACCTATTCATTTTTGAAAACAATTTTTAATTTTTTATTGGAAAGCAGCTAAGTACTGCTTTCCTGCAAGGTGGTACGGTAAGAATGACAAATGGTTAGCGGCCAGTTACTCTGTCGAACAGTCTTACATGACTCATGAATGAAGATATCGTGTAAAGTAAGTTGACTCTATTATTGGAAGAGGTTCTTTGGCTAAGAAAAATGGTTCAAATGGCTCTGAGCACTATGGGACTCAACTGCTGAGGTCATTAGTCCCCTAGAACTTAGAACTAGTTAAACCTAACTAAACTAAGGACATCACACACATCCATGCCCGAGGCAGGATTCGAACCTGCGACCGTAGCGGTCTCGCGGTTCCAGACTGCAGCGCCAGAACCGCGCGGCCACTTCGGCCGGCTTTGGCTAAGAGACTGAAGACATTCTGACTACAGATATTCTAATATAACGTTCCCTGAACGACGGAAATTAGCAGGACCTTCACTGGATCTTACTTCGTTAGATGCTTTCCGTTGGGAATGAATGAAACGCACGACTACAGGAAGAAAGCAATCATCAGAGACGGAGTAGCTGCTCACACAGCTATAAAATACACCAAGATTTCCACAGAAGGGCTAAAAGAGATTTTGTGAGGAGATGTAAATGTGTATTAAGGCAGTGAAGAGATTTTTGAAAATTTAATTCGTGGTGTTGTAAATTACTCATATGTCTTAGCAATAATAAATATTCCTGCGCACAATCGTTTCTGACAGAATAGTTTGAACAAAATTCTAGTCATAATAAAAATAGGACTCCAGTTTGAACGAACTATTGAGCTCAAAGTATACCGTATATAATTGAAGCTGTTCTTACACACATTCAAAGGGCTTGACCCTGCAGCCGGGTATCCGTTTCGTTAAGTTCGTAAGAAACAGGGATCTCAGACGGTCGCAGAATATTCGATTCTGATCCGATATAAACTGTCTGAAATAAAGTTAAGCACCGATGACGAGTTCCGACAGTGAAAAAGAGCACGTAAGCTGAGGGGTTATGCGACTGTATTATGAATACAAAGTTTTATAAGAAAAATGTATTTGGACTGCAGTAGAAGGTTCAATACGAGTACTATATTATATTCTCTCAGGTTAAACGTGAAATTTCGTGGTTCAAAGGGGCATTGCACAGTTGCATTCCTAGAAACTCGTCCACAGCTGTTAGGGATGTCACTCGATAAACTGCAGATTGTAAACATGAAATGTAGGAAGGGGCAGGAAAGGAAAAGAATTGGTGAGAAATCGTGACGGTTAGCTGCACAGGGCATTCTGGTAATGCAATGGCGAAAGTAGAAAATTTGTGACGGACTGGGACACGAAACCCGATTTACCGCTTCTCACGAGGAATTGCCTTAACCAATTCTGCACTCCGGACAATTAATCGGACGTTGCAATGCAACGTCTCTCTTCCATTAAACTCTCTACTCTCAAATTCTGATTCCGCTAGGAGTTAGGACCATATTTGTGCATCCGCACTGAAACAAACGTCGAGAGGCGTTACCCTGTTTCTCAGAAATGTGTATACCTGAGTGGTGTCTGTTCTGTCGGACATGTACAACAAGGCAGACACCATTCGGAAGTATCATCTGCAGTTGATTGTGGGCTAGTATTAATGAACAACGTACTATTCCGCATGTTCTGTCGAAGGCAGACTGACGACTCTGCGCCTTCCCTAAGGATATCTGCTATTTGTGTTGACAATCTGATGTTGTAGACTGGATGTATCAGGATGCCGTCTCACAAACAGTGAAGTACGTGAACATTGGACATATGCGATCTACTAGTGTGTCGTCACTCTCCCGGAATAATTAAAGACGTTCGATGAACTCATGGGTAGTGACTGTAGGGGGCGTAGTACCGCGGTCATCACCTTGTGTTGCTCTAAAGCACGTGTGAAATAAGCTCACTGACTGACACGTTGGTCTCCTCTGACACTGTACAACAACTCTATAAGCCTTGATCAAATTTGAAATACTTGGTGGTACTGACTGAACAACGTTCTACTTGAAGAAGACGTCAATTTCCAAGAGTCTTGTTTCAACAACCAAAGGAGGTCGACTACGTTGTGTCAATATCATCTCTAAGGTGTTGTTCCGGCAAATCAAAGAGATTTTCAGCGGAGATCAAATCCTGTCACCTGATGGATTATTCTAGATGTGGGATGACTTCTGAACGAAGTCAGTCATAGAGCGACCGACACGAGAACTGTTAATTTCAAATTTGGACTGGTATAATTACGATCGTGTTCATTTTGACGTGAGTTTTCATTTCTAGGAGTCAATATTTGGGTCCCTGTTTGATTGAACAATAAGTACTATGTGAAGAGTCTACCTTGAGCAAAACACAATTTCTTATTTTCCTCTTTTCACTCATTCAGCCAGAATACTGGAAACTGGATGGCAGAACTATTGAATCCATCGAAAGCAATGAAAATGTATGCTGACAATGTAGTATATAGAATTTTGACAACTTAGGAACCACCACCACCACGGATAACAACTGTATTGTAGAAGATAGATAGTGACACGAATTATAAAATGGCTGTAAAACTCAATAAAGAGATATCCACTGATGACACTATAGCATCGAAATATGTGTGTGTGATGAGAGCAAAACAAGAAATTGTGTTTTGCTCAAGGCCGAATCTTCAAAATGTATATGTTGCAATCATGTTCACACGTTCATTAATTCTAATTTGCTATAGTTGTTCTAATTCATAGTATCTATCCCTTTAAGCACAGCTTTCGTTTCTATGTAATTATAAAGTACCCAGAACATTATGATGTATCATGCAATACGAGAGAAAGCAGCGTGACTTGACGTGACGGTGCTAGAGAGAGAGACAAAGATATTCTTTATTACTCTGTGGAGGTTAGCGCTCAGATAATTATTCTCAGCGTAGGAAGTTTTTGTTCCTGTTAAGAAATAGGTAATTCATTATGAGGTTTCATTCTTGTGAAGTAGAAATCGACGCCATTGCGAGATTTTGAAGGAAATTGTATTATATATCTGTATATAAGCGAGTGAACAGATAATTCATGTTACGAGATGAATTTCATTGACCCAAAAGTCAATAAAAGATTGTTCATTTCAAGAAGGCACGTGTTTATTCCACAACTGACGTATACTTATAATTATGCTCTGATGAAAAATATTATTTTAAAGATAAGAAAACATTTTATTAACTTTATGATTACACCCTGGATACGAAAAAAACACATTTACTGAAAAAAACACAGAAGTTACACAAAAGCAAAGAATAAGGATATTGACAGCAGAGTCATGGAGCAGCACATAAACAGACCTCAAGGAATTTTTTTTCTTTTCTTTTAACACTTCCTCCAAAAGAAAAAAAAATCATGAAATTATTGCTTTGCCTCTTGCATGCCAATTTCTGAACATAGAAAATTAAATTGAACTCGTTCAAGGGGTTTCGTCAAAATATCTGCCAACTGAATGTGTCCATCAGTGTGTTCCAAGAAAATCTCACCATTCAGATAGCTTTCATGAACATAGAAATGTCGGACCTCTATATGTTTAGAAAGTCGATGATATTCTGGATTTTTTGCTAACTTCAATGCACTAGCATTGTCAATGTAAAGAACTGGAGGCTGCCCCGACATTTCCACTAATTCTGATAGCAGACGACGTAACCAAACTAACTCTTCCGCTCCTTCACTAGCTGCAATTATTTTCGCCTCGGTTGTGGATGTAGCCACTACTTTCTGCAACTGACTTGTCCATGGCAGTGCACCACCTGAATACTTTGCAAGAATTCCAGTTGTTGAGCGCCTTGTCCGGTTATCACCTGCGAAATCTGCGTCAGCGTAAATCTTTAACTCTTCTTTTTTATTATATACAGTTCCAAAATTTAAGGTCCCTTACAAATACCGGAAAATGCGCTTTACTCTATTCCAGTCTTCAGTGGTTGGTTTCTCCATAGCTCGAGCAGCTTTATTGACTGCAAAAGTGATGTCTGGACGAGTTACTGTTGAAAGGAATGAGACAACCAATTGCTTCGCGGTAGGATACAGATGACGAAACTTCTTCGTTTTGATTATTGTCCTCACGTCTAATAGGAGTTGAGACTGTATTGCATTCTGCCATTCGAAATCTTTGCAGAATTTCTTCTGTGTATTTCTCTTAACTTATCATTATTGCTCCATCTTCATATTGCTTTATTTTTATGCCAAGAAAATTGTCATGACTGCCAGTTGTTATTTCGAATTCATGTTGTAAAACATCCATAAAAACAGCAATTTCTTTCTTGTTACTGCCGACAATCAGGCCATCATCAACGTAGACTGCCACATAAAGGCTATTTCCATTTTGTCTACGATAAAATAGGCATGGATCTGCATCACTGTTTAAAAAACCAGCTTTCTTTATGAACTCAACAAAACGTTTGTTCCAGCATCGTGTTGCTTGCTTCAACGCATAAAGACTCTTTTTTAAGAAACACACTCGACCTGTACCACCTTCGAAACCTTCTGGTTGTTCCGTATACACTTCATCTTCAAGTATTCCATTCAAAAAAGCTGTCTTTACATCGAATTGTTCTAGCAGCACTTTCTTTGAAGCAGCTGCAGCCAACAGAGTTCGTATGGTGTCATAAAGTGCCACAGGACTAAAGGCGTCGTCATAATCAATTCCTGCTTTCCGAATACAGCCTTTTGCAACCAATCTGGCTTTAAAGCGAGTACCTCCATTGACTGCGACCATTCGCCATAAAACCCAGCAGTTTTGCAATACTTTGGCATTCTTCGGACGGTCAACCAGCACCCAGATATTGTTTTTCTTTAGTGATTGAATTTCTTCACTGACAGCTCGCATCCATTCTTCCTTCTCATTTGACTGCAATATTTCTGAAAAACAGTTTGGAACTTTGTATTCAAGTGCATCACCTTCTGTTGCCATACAAAATTCACCACTTTCCATCCAGGTTGGTTTTCTTCGCTGTCTTTTATCCTTCTGTTTCTCTTCATTAGAAGATTCAGCAGCTTCTGCTTTTAGAAATTCTGTTAATTCTTTATTTTCAACAGATTCACTCGACTCTTGACTTTCTCTAGAATCGAGAGTGCCAATTTTTTCTTGAGTTTGACTTCTACCAGAAGTGTACAGCCTAGGAGATTTACATTGGTCATCTTTAGATGAATTTGGATTATTAAATTCTTCCTGATGGACTTCAAATTCAACATGATCACTATGTAAATCACAAACAATTTCTGGCTTAAATTTCACATCGTGACTCAACACCACTTTTCTTTTATTGCTGTCACGAGTGTTCTGTGGACACTCTGCTGCCCAGTGACCTAATTGTTTGCGCATATTACACAGAAGCTTCTGTTTTAATTGTGACTTCGTCATCTTTACTTGCTGATTACTTGTTTGCCGTTTTCTTGTTTTAGAAACGACGAAAGCGCACTTCCATTAATGTCTTGTTCACGCAGTTCAATAGTACAGAGTTTTTCAATTAATAAATTCAAGCTTTGTTTTTCTGTCGGTATCGTATCCCAGAGATCCTTAAAATTGTCGTAGTCTTTTCCCAGTGTAGACAAAATTCGACGATTTAAGATTCTTTCAGATAGTGTATTTTCTTCATGTTTTGCTAATTCATCGTTCAGGACCACAAATAACTTTTGCAGTTTGGCCACATGTGCACTAATATCTTCCGTTTCATCACGTTTAACACCGAAAAATGTTTCAATCAACATATTCAAACGCTGAGTACTGCTACGTTCAAATCGGGCGCGTAATTTGTCCCAGATTTCTTTAGCATTTTTGCACGTTAAGACGAGTTCTGCAACAGGTTTACTTAGCGCACTTGCTACAAGACTTGCTGCCTTTGCGTCGTCCTTGTGCCATTCCACATACTCTTCTTTTTGTGCACTTGTCGTATCTTGCGGCAACTCTACACGTTCACGCGTACCGTTAATAATACATTCTAGTCCATATGAATGCAGCACCACAGAAATATGCCATTTCCATTTGGCCCAGTCCTCAGGTCCTTCAAGCTAATCAATGCTGACCTTATAACCGCCGCTAGCAGTCATGTTTCTTTATTTTAATTAAACTATGTTGTTTGCCTTTACACGTGTAGTGGGCCCATAACCTGATGAAAAATATTATGTTAAAGGCAAGAAAACATTTTATTAACTTTATAATTACACCCTGGATACGAAAAAAAACACATTTACTGAAAAAAAACACAACAGAAGTTACATAAAAGCTAAGAATAAGGATATTGACAGCAGAGTCATGGAGCAGCACATAAACATAGACATCAAGGAATTTTTTTCTTCTCTTTTAACATGCTCTATTAATGAATACCAGCTCGAGAACATTTCCGACAGGAGCGTTCAGTTCTAATTAAATAGTTTGATGCTTGCTTCGGAAAAGGAGTAATTTTACGGATCAGTTAAATCCACCACTGTTGGACACTTCTAAGAACTGAAAGCAAATCTGATTGCTATGCAACATAGCCCAGACGAATATTTCTCAGCAACTTTAACACTTTCAGCTTCAGTACAGCGTCTGAAGCAGCTGGAGCAGATCGCTACAACAACCGAAGCGTCTAGTGTGAAAGCAGTTTCGCACATCGCCCTGTACCAAACCAACGGTGTAAGTATTCAACACAACAGAGCACATACAGTCACTCATACATTGCATGGGGGCTTAATTAAATAAAATGCAAATATTTTTGGTAGCTGTATGTCCGATTACGCTGTGTCTCGTAAACGGTTGGCCCTGACTAGTTTTAGTACGCAATCTGACTGCATAGAACAACAACAATGAATTAAATGAAAATTTCCTGTTAACACAATTAATTAATTAAGTCCTCAGCAACTATAAAACCTACGAAACCAAAGCACAAGTGTAATTGTTCTGTGTGTGGGAGTGTGACTCAACGTACACATCTGGCACGGTTCTTCTTCAACAAGACAAGAAATGTTAAATACCATTTATACTGAAGTAATTAAAAGAAAATAGAAATACTATAATTGCGCAAGAAAACCAGAATTACACTCTAATACAAGAACACAAGCCAGATGCTTTGTAGACTGAACCTGTAATGCTGCATTATTTAAGACATTGAGATAATAAAAAGAAAAGGAAAATTTTTTTTCTTTTACCTTCATATATTGACGAAAATCACTCTAATCATTACAATATATCTCCACACCGACTCGCTACTACCACATCTCAACAAGAACTTTTCAGTATCACATCTCAGCAAGCACTTTTCACTAGCACATCTCAACAAGCGCTTTTCAGTATCACATCCCAGCAAGCACTGCCTACTACGAGTTCTCGACCAGCACTGACTACTACGAGTTCTCCCCAAGCACTGCCAGTGGAGGCGGCTGAATAATACTCTTTGGCGCAATCTCTGACGCAGTGGCTCAGTGTAGCCACCTTTCATATGCCCCTCCTCCACAGGCCAGAATTTGATGGTATTTTTGCCAGCATTGGTGGTGAAAATACCACCAAATTCGTCCACAAAATACAGACAAAAATAAAAGATAATATTGATACGTAAATATCACATAATTAGATAAAATTTGGCTTTGCACTGACCTTTCAATAACCTAATATATAAAATTCAGTAAGCAATACAAATTCTTTCATACATGTGACTTTACATAATAGTTTACACAATACACAAAAAATCAGTTTATACAAATGTTCACATAAAATGCTTTCTATGATTAGTTCCAGCAGTAGCACCCAGTAATGGTCAACAGGTGCAGACACCAACAAGTGACATCATTCAGCAGAAGCAGTTCCATTAGTGGCACTCAGCAATGTTGAGCAAGTACAGACACCAACAGGTGACATCTTTTCAGTAGAAGCAGTCCATCAGTGGCACCCAGCAATGTTGAACAGGTGCAGACACCAACAAGTGACATTATTTCAGTAGAAGCAATCCATCAGTGGCACCCAGCAATGTTGAGCAGGTGCAGACAGCAACAAGTGACATTATTTCAGTAGAAGCAGTTCATCAGTGGCACCCAGCAATGTTGAACAGGTGCAGACAGCAAGAAGTAACATCATTTCAGTAGAAACAGTTCCAACAGTGGCACCCAGCAATGTTGAGTAGGTGCAGACACCGACAAGTGACATCATTTCCATAGAAGTAGCTCCATCAGTTGCACCCAGCAATGTTGAACAGGTGCAGACACCAACAAGTGACATTATGTCAGTAGAAGCAGTTCCATCTGTGGTACCCAACATTGTTGAACAGGTGCAGACACCAACAAGTGACATTGTCTCAGTAGAAGCAGTTCCATCTGTGGTGCCCAGCAATGTTGAAGAGGTACACACAGCAACAAGTCACATTTCTCAGCAGAAGCGGTTCCACTAGTGACATCCAGCATTGTTGAACAGGTGCAGACACCAACAAGTGACATTATTTCAGTAGAAGCAGTTCATCAGTGGCACCCAGTAGTGTTGAACAAGTGCAGACACCAACAAGTGGCATTATGTCAGTAATGTTGAGCAGGTGCAGACAGCAAGAAGTAACATCATTTCAATAGAAGCAGTTCATCAGTGGCACCCAGTAATGTTGAACAGGTGCAGACAGCAGTCCATAATATTCACTATCACTGATCACACTGCTCATCAGAGTTTATAAGCAGAAATTAAACATGTCCTAGTGGCACCAATCATGTAGAAAAAGTACAAGTAACAGTCCATAATATTCACTATCCTAATCACACAGTTCATCAGCAGAAATTAATCATTTCTAAGTGGCACCCATTATGTTGAAAAAGTGCAGGTAACAGTCCATAATATTCACTATCACTAATCACACAGTTCATCAGCAGAAATTAAACATTTCTAAGTGTCACACATCAATGTTGAATTAGTGCAGGTAACAGTTCATGATATTCACCATCACTAATCAGACAGTTCAGGCATGAACAATAGTTTGAATGCACATACAAATGCTTTTACAATGCTCTTACACTAAACATACAAATTCTAATAAACACACAAATGATATCAGATAATTGTCATATTAACTATTACAAACACACAAATACCAGTAAACCTATAATATTTACGGGTGTCAGTGCAAGCCACAACAAACAAGTAAAATAATATTTAGGAGATAGGTTGGGACTAATTATTTGGGATTAGGAAACGAAAACACACAAAACACACTCACTCATCTTTCATCCACATTAAGTACTACTGTGTAATTGAATAGTGTTAACTGTGTAAATGCAATTCTGTCAAAATTAGATGTTCATCATGTGTATCAAGTAGCAGTGGCAGCAATGTATAACAGTCAACAATAGTTAAGTCAACGTCATAGTCATCATGTCAAGACCAATGTATGCCAAGCCAGATCAAAATGTACGGTTGCTGAACAACTGTCAGTGAGCCACGATATGCAATTACTTCTTCTCTCCAAAAAAAAAAAAAAAAAAAAAAAAAAAAAAAAAAAAAAAAAAAAAAAAAAAAAAAATGTACTGCTTATTGATTTAACAAGGTGTGTGTAGACAATCTTCCTTCCACTTTAGTGTTCTAGTCTGCTATCTTCATCCTCCTTGTTCCATATAGACCAACAAAAAAAAATATGCACCTCACTTACTTTACCTCTTATCCACCAAAACTCCAATAATCATCAGCATCACATAATCTCAGTACTTCAATAATACCTCTTACTTCGATACATATAAATCTTATCATCAATATCATTTACCTTACCTTTTGTCCACCAAAACTCCAATAATCATCAACTTCACATAATCTCAATAATTCCTCAATAATACCTCTTCAATACGTCGATACATATAAACCTTATTACCAATATAATTTCACTTCCATAACAACTCTTTCCTCTAGTCAGTCTCCTCGAACAAGTACAGATAAAATCCTAATGCAAACCTCATCATCTCATACAATCCGAAGACACACTGTCATCACACAACCTCTGTGTAATCCATATGACCCAAATCTTCTACTCATTAAGAATTATAAACAAAAGAAATGTATACATGACCTCTAACAGACTTAGTTCGAATAACTCTCAGTAATTAAGTACGATTACGGAGTGTGAATGATCATAATATTTCACAGTGTGTACACCACTTCAAGAATTATGGCAAACAGAAGCAAACATGTGGAGTATTTCTTGTGTCAAGGGTCACTTCCTATTTCAATTGCTCACGAAAAATGCAGTGTAATAACTGTCAATGGTCTAAACCTAGTTTTGGTATGTCATGTCGTTAGCTTCCTTCCTATTAGCATAAATTTATACAGCTTCCATAAAACCTCAGCTCATGTGACTTCTATGAAGTTTCTTGTACTAATGTCGTTTATGTCGAATTATAGCAGTTCATTTTCCTATCTTAAAAATATAAGGCACTGAGCGTAAGCAAAACATGCAATAGCGAGTAAATATACCAGTAGAGAACAGAATGTCAACAAGTGGATGCAGCATAATTCTTACAACGAGGCTCTGCCAAGCGAACAATCTATAATTAATCCAATAGTGTGACCTAAACTCTCTGTTTGTACACAGTATATCAGCATTTTTATATACCAAATTAAAGAGTAGTTATGACAACAAAACAGAAATGTGTAAATATGCAATCCATAAGCAAGGCAGCAAATATGTTATCTAACATAATAAACAGGTCATTAGCATCATATCAGCATAAGCAAATAAATGTTCATATGTAATCTTAATAAGTAAACATGAAGGCGCAAGCAGATAAATCACAAAGTATAACTTACATACCTAACCACATCAGCACAATTAATCAGGTGACTATTATAATTTAAATAAATAAGCACAGGAGGCACATAATTAAAAATATATGACATCAGTGAAAAAGCAGTGCAGCTGAGCGATGCATAATATACACAAGTTACAACCCAGTTCATTAATAATCATTGTCAAAATCAGTTAACGTACGCAAGCACGTCGCTTCACAAGTAATTTCATAGAACATGAAATTTAGCACAAAGTATGAATCACGTAATCGCGAGCAGCAAATTACGTCTAAAGTACGTACCTAAGTGGAAATATGTTACCTGAAAAATAAACTCAATTAATCGTTACCATTTTAGTTTATTACTTTCTTCTTCGAAATGACATTCTTCCTGAAATTTTCTCGATAGCAAGTCCTCTTAACGTCGGAGACACACAGAATTTACCTGAAGTTCTTAAATATTTTATAGAACCGTATCCTGAAAAATACTGAACGTTAATAACATAATTCATCAAGTCGCTATAGCTTTATACTGAATTTAATCGGAGAAATTAGACTGTGTATTTGTTTATGGCTGTCAGTGCATTCGCACTGAGCGCTCGATCAGCTGTAGGCGCGTGACGTAGGAAGTGATTGTTTGCGGACAACGACTGCCTTGTGCGGCGCGCAGACTTGACTGTTGCTTTGAGTATATGCCGCCGCCAAAACACAGGGCGGTATCCTTGTACTCTCTGCGTGTTTACATGTAGCGGTTAGTTTCTCACAAGTATGTCATTCCACAAAAATTTTTCAAAAGTATATCATTCCACAAAAATTTTAACGTTAGATATATGATGTATTCCCTTAGAGCGTCGTGATTTAAGAGTTTCTACTTCGACAGTGTTACCATGAATAATTTTGCGAATTCTATATGGACCGTTATAAAGCAGAAAAAATTTGCGACACAAGCCTTTTCCTTTATGAGACAAACGGTGAGACTTAATTAACACTTTTTGACCAACTGACAAGATTTTTAAACGACCAGGATGTTTAGCTGATTTCTCTCTTCTAGCAGCCGCAGATGCAATATTTTGCAGAGCCAGGTTCACAACTTCAGAATGCCGCAGTTTCCGTGTAGGTGGAAAAGGAACGATTTCAGATATGCGATTTGTCGGTGCTTTGTTTTTTAATATCAGTATAGGCGGTAAAGAAGTTGAGTCATTAGGAAGTTCATTCAGAATGTTTTGAAAAATATGAAGATACTGATCCCAAGTTCTGTGATTCTGATGACAATAAAGACGACACAATTTATTGATTTCCTTCATCCATCTCTCTGAAGCGTTAGATTGAGGGTGAAAAAGTAAAATGAAAATTGGTTTAATTTTACGACGCTGTAGAGTACGAAGCCTAATTTTAGAACGAAACTGTGATCCATTATCTGATATAACCTTATCAACATGACCAACTTCTTTAAGAAAATGTTTGATGAAAGCGTTAGATACTGAACGAGCTGTTGCTTTGCGTAATGGTGTAAAACACACATATTTTGATGTCAACTCCACTGCTATGAAAATGTATGCAAAACCATTAGTAGAACGAACCACTGGACCGAACAAATCGACTGCAGCCATCTCCTTTAATTTCGCTGGAATAATAGGAAACAACGGTGCTCTGTGAGAAATTGTTGGCGGCTTAGCCTTTTGACATAATTTGCATTTGGCAAGAACAGATCGAATACGTTTTTCCATACTACTGAAGTAGCAATTTTCTCGTAATTTATGAAAGCATTTTCTGGGACCAAAGTGTGCATAACTGAAATGCGTATACCAAATCAGCTTATTAACCCACTCATCAGGAATACAAACTAACCAAACAGAGTTGTCGACCGATTTTCGTTTGAAAAGAATGTCATTGCGAACTAAATAATGCTGTCTAATCGCTACGCTTTCCTTTCTCCTCCACTTCTCCTTAATGTTCTTCCAGATTGGATCCTTATTTTGCTCCTTAGCGATGTCCTGGAGCGAAGACGAAATAAAGTTCTCAAACACAACACCTTGAATATACATCAAACAATAATTGTTTTCTATGCAGTCCTCTTCAGCACTTTGTTTCAAACCCACAGGTGCACGTGATAAAGCATCAGCAACAATATTTGAAGCACCCTGTATGTAAACAATACTAAAATCAAATTCCTGTAGGTACAACGCCCATCGTGACAATCTGCCATGAGTTAATTTTGTTGACATAAGAAATTCCAGAGCTCGATGATCGGTGTAAACCTTAGTATGTCTGCCAAATAAAAATGTGCGAAATTTTGTGAAAGCCCAAACAACCGCCAAAGCTTCAAGTTCCGTAATCGAATAATTCTTTTCTGATTCAGAGAGAACACGACTTCCAAAAGCAATAGTTTTCTGTACTACAACGCCGTCTTCTTCTATCTCTTGAAATAAATGTGCACCTAGGCCTTTGTATGATGAGTCCGTCGCCAAACAAAAATCTTTAGATAAATCCGGATGTGAAAGAAGTGGAGCAGCAACTAAACCATCACGAAGTTGTTCAAATTCTGATTGAGCTTCCTCATCCCAACACCAATTAGATTTATTTCCAGATAGTTCACATAAACGAGGTGTGGCCAAATTGTCCAATCTAACAAAGCGTCTAAGAAAATTACAGACACCAAGAAAACTACGAACATCACGTTTTGTGGTAGGAACAGCATAGTTACTAATAGCGTCTAATTTCTCTGGATCAGGAAGAATACCTTCTGTAGAAATAATGTGACCGAGAAATTTCACCTGAGAACGACCAAATTCAGATTTTTCCAAGTTCACTGTAATGCCAGTTCTTGCAAAAATACGTAATAATGAATCCAAAATTTTGTTGTGCTCACTCCAAGAATGTTTAGCAATAAGAATATCGTCAACATATGAAGTAATATAGTCACGAAGATAAACAGGTAAAATTTCATTTAAGCTACGAATGAATGCTGCAGAAGATACAGTAAGTCCAAACGGTAATTTCCGAAACTGGTAACAGTTACCAAAGGCTAAAAAGGCAGTATATTTTCTACAATCAGGGTGGAGTTCTATTTGCCAAAAACTTGCGCGCATATCAATCGTGGATAAAACTTTAATTCCATGGAAATGTTGAAGAAGTTCATCTAAATTTTGTGGACGGTCAGTTTCAGGAATGATGATATTATTTATCTGTCTGGAATCCAGAACCAAACGAATTGACCCATCCTTTTTAAGAACGACGTGTAATGGGCTAGTATAAGGACTGACTGCAGGCTCAATAATGCCCTGATCTAACATGTATTGAAGTTCATTCTTAACCCTGTCTCTGTAAGCCAAAGGAATTGCGTACGTTTTCCCTCGAAATGGTGTGTGTTCTTTTACTTTAAATAAATATTGTAAGCCTTGTATAGTTCCTGTGTGATGACTAAATACTGTAGCATGTGAAGTCAAAATGTGGTGCAGCTCTTCTCTTGCAACGTCATCTAGCACTTCAGCTTTCTTAACCTTTTCATTAATTAATTCTTCGCTATTAATTATATCATCCATCGCGTCTCTGTATCTATTGTCATTGTCACGAATAAACACACCGTCGTCATAATGCTCAACGAAAACATCAGAAGTAAGAAACCTTAATCACTTTGTATCTGACTCAGATCTTGTTAAACACTCGAAAAATTTCAAACTTTTCGGCATTCCGGCAACAGTCAAATTCACACTTCCTTCTTTAAAGTACAAAATTGCCTTATGTGCGTTAAGAAACTCCATACCTAATATAATTTGTGTACTGAGTAATGGAACAATAATAAAATTAGCAGAAAATTCGAATCCTTGACAAATGAAATTTAGGTTGGTCTGTTGTTTGACTTCCACACTTTTTCCAGAAATCGCTCCTCGAATTATAGTTTTAGAAACAGGTAACACAGGGCAAGCAATAGTTCTTACACATATACGAAAAACTGATTCACTAATGACATTCAGTGGGCTCCCAGAATCTAAAACTGCAGTGAACTTATTCTTACCCACACATACTTCAATAACAGGATGTAAAAATGCGTCTACATTATTTTCCTTTTCGTCTAGCAAAATGTCTCTCATGTCTTCCAGGCATACGTAGTGTAAAGTCGTAGTGTCATTACTTTCTGAACCGTCTATATTGCTGCCAGAAGCCGAAGCTACAAGTCATTGCCGATTGCTTGCGTCACGTCTCTGATTATTCGCGTCATTTCGCGGATCAATTTCTACGATTTGCACTTGTCTCTCTGAAGTTCTGTCACGTGGTGGATGCCAATTAGGTCCTTCCTGTCTGTTAGATGCAAATTCTTGGTTGTGTCTGTTATTAAAATTTCTGTTTTCCTGTCTGTCTGCATAACTACTTCTTGTGTAATTTCGACTGTCACTTCTGAAATTATTGTTGTATCTACTACCCTGGTTATTTCTGTAGTAAGAATTTCTATTACTGTATGAATAATTTCTGTCTTGATGATATCGATTACTGTTTCCGTATGATTGATCATTCCGGTACGAATTACCGTTATCATAATTGTCTGTGTAATTTCTGTTAGAACGTCTGTTATTGTCATAAGGCTGGTATCTATTGTCCTGTCTGTTACGTCTGTCATTCTCAAAGTTACCCATATAACGCCCGTTCCGATCACTATCCCTTTTCTCTGGAAATCTATTGTAATTACTGTTACTGAAAAAGTTACAAGAAATCCCGTCGTCGTTGTCATACTCAAGTTCTTGAAGCAACGTCTTAAAAGTCTCAATGTCGTCTTTACATCTTCCAGCTAAAGCAATTTGTCTTATGGATTGTGGCAGCTTAGTTAAACAAATGCGAATTAATTCAGTCGGGCTATAAGGGTTGGACAGGAACTGATTCTTTCGAATCATGTCTTCAAAGTATTCTGCCGGCGTGCGGAACTCAGACTGTTTAAAATTACGCTGCATAATCAGACTATGTTTGACTCTGTCTTGTGTATTTTCGGACCAATATGCCGATAGAAATGCATGATAAAAATCATTCAGATTATTACAATCTATAACGAGTGCGCGCATCCGCGTCGCCGGTTCGTTTTCTAAATATCCACACATAAATTCCAGTTTGTGACTTAGTGGCCAATTTGGTGGAAGTGCGTACATAAATTGATCTAACCATGCACATGGATGTATGTCATTCTTAGAATTGCGGAAGATCTTAAATTTCCGAACAGTCAAAAAGTGTTTACAGTCAAAGTTTTCGCCTCGTGGCGACAAAGACCTACCGCGTCTGTCCCTGTCCCAATGTCGATTATTGTCAAGTTCGCGCGCCTGGCGCTCTCTTATTGCATCCCGTAAATGAAACAAATTATTTTCTTCAAACCCCTCTGCTATCTGTGATTCCAAATTTCTTTTGCTGTCTTTCCCTACAATTTCTCCTTCGATTTGTTTGACTTGCTTTCGTAATGCCTCAACCTCCTTTTTAACGCGTTCATTAAATTTTCCCTGATTTTCAACATGCTTATTTATGTTCTGATACTCTTCAGTTTCTGCAAATGGTAATGGAGCTGTATCATCCGAATCTCTGTCCCCATGTAAACTAAGATTTGTCAATTTATCTGAAATCTCCTCAACTCTTTCCGATAAGTCATCTATTTTTTCTTTCTGTTTATTTACGTCTTCCGTAAGTGTCGCGACTCGGGTTTCAGTATTGACACATTTGGTAGTTAACTGTTCATATTGTTGTGTTAGATTATTTATTCTGTCATTTGGTACGGATTCCTCGATTCTCTCAAATATTTCTTCCTTATCGTGTGCACGTTGTAAATTTAATTCTGAAAATTTTTGTACTATCACGCGATCTCTTTCTTCCTGTTCTCTATCCTGTTCCCTTTGTCTAATCTCTACTGCAGTTAATCTATTATTGTGAGAATTCAAAATCGGTTGTACTTCTTATCTGATTTCTTTCTTTAACTCATCTTTCATATTTTTGAAACATGTCCCTATTGGTGAGTCCAACCATGTTTCCATTCTTCCCATATCAGTTTTTAATTCAGATCCCAAAGTTCCCATCTCGGTTTTAATTGTTCCTATTTGTGATCCCAGTGAGTCTAACCGTGTTGTCACTGTTTTTAATTCAGATCCCAAATTTAATATTACACCCATCAACTGCTCCATATTAACTGTTTCAAAATCCTTTTCACCCCTAACATTTCCCGCGAAACCAGTTTCCTTCGTCATAGCTGTAAAGCTATCTGAGTTCGATACTATTCCAGAATCTTCTGTCATTAATCTCGGATTCTGAAAATTTTTTGATTGTGAAAAATTTTGAAATGGTTCCGGACTATCTTCCCGACTTATTAAATTGTTTTCCACTTCATTATTCATGATACTGTTTTCCTCTGTTGGCGAGTTCGCCATGTTAACAATTTCGTCATTCTCACTATCCATCATTTTTGCCTTTTTCATCGATTGCGTAATCATTTACAAAACATACAAAACTCGTCACTGTACGAAAATTACACACAATGCCTCCTTATCTCCAACAATACCATTCACACGAAATGTTTCCCTCAAACACGATTAACGAACAATTGAAATAATTGCACTAAATTGTCAAATGTGTATACAAGACAACAAAATTAAATTCTGAAATACCATTAGAAGACTGACAATTACGAAATCTACACATGCAATATAGACTACAATTACTAAACTACAAATTACTACAACAATACTACGGTCTACTATTTTTACAATCAGAAGAATTCCAAGGGACGATCCTGGCAGCGGTCGCCACGTGCATGGGGGCTTAATTAAATATTTTTGAAAATAATTTTTATTTTTCGTTCGTAGCTGTAAGTCCGATTACGCTGTTTCGTAAACGGTTGGCCCTGACTAGTTTTAGTACGCAATCTGACTGCATAGAACAACAACAATGAATGAAATGAAAATTTCCTGTTAACACAATTAATTAATTAAGTCCCCAGCAACTATAAAACCTACGAAACCAAAGCACAAGTGTAATTGTTCTGTGTGTGGGAGTGTGACTCAACGTACACTTCTGGCACGGTTCTTCTTCAACAAGACAAGAAATGTTAAATACCATTTATACTGAAGTAATTAAAAAAAATTAGAAATACTATAATTGCGCAAGAAAACCAGAATTACACTCTAATACAAGAACACAAGCCAGATGCTTTGTTGACTGAACCTGTAATGCTGCATTATTTAAGACATTGAGATAATAAAAAGAAAAGGAAATTTTTTTTTCTTTTACCTTCATATATTGACGAAAATCACTCTAATCATTACAATATATCTCCACACCGACTCGCTACTACCACATCTCAACAAGAACTTTTCAGTATCACATCTCAGCAAGCACTTTTCACTAGCACATCTCAACAAGCACTTTTCAGTATCACATCTCAGCAAGCACTGCCTACTACGAGTTCTCGACCAGCACTGACTACTACGAGTTCTCCCCAAGCACTGCCAGTGGAGGCGGCTGAATAATACTCTTTGGCGCAATCTCTGACGCAGTGGCTCAGTGTAGCCACCTTTCAACATATAAAGACAAACTCAAGGTGGTGTGGGAAACATATAGAGAGAGACACTCACTCAATATAAGTGTTCATCAGTGAGACTTTATAACATCACAGAAACTCTTCCACCCTGTACCACTGCTGGATCGTACAGTACTTCCGGGACGAATTCTTAGGTCTACAGCTCACATGACACAAGGCGTACTTCACGCACAACCAGCAACTCGGTAAATGGGACGGAATAAGGAACTCTCAGCCTTCTGCGATCCACCGTTCGTGCGTCTTTGCCCACCATGACAGTCACTTTGTGAACACCACTAACAAAGGATCTCTTGCGTGCAGTAGTGATGCGAACGTGCGTTTGAGGCGACTCCATCTGGGGTGCCCGTTCGCAGATGTGCCTGGAAGGATGGCCGTTGATCACCGGGATCAATTCCCACCAACAATGACGCCACTTTTTTATTTTGCCAAGACCCGAGAAACTTCGGCTGTAATGGCACCTCACGGTTATCCTTCTACCGCAGTTCCGTACAGACTCAGACGTCTACCACTACTGATAAACCTATGCGACATAAAATTCAATTACAGAATCTATCACGACCTGCCAAGAATGCTATTTTGTACGCCAGATTTAAATGACCCGCTTTTACCATTTCATTACATCGCACGAAGTGGAAGGCGGACGGTCCCCTGAACTACATCCACGGACAAGCTGAATGCGACTGTACACTCCTCACTTTACCTCATTCTGTAAGCGTCTGACGTTGCTATTAATTTTAACACTCCAGAGGATTTTTTTTTTTCATGTGAGCTTACGTTGCTCCCTTTCGGTCCCGTTATTCTTTCATAGTGTTTCTTCATGGTAATTATAAACTGAAGTTCATCAACGAAGTGCAATGAGACAAGGTCTGTCACTGGGCAAAAAAAGTAGAGTGGGATAATATATGTATGAAATTCTACTATGCTGTGTCTCTTACCAGCGACTTGCAAGTTGAAGAGTACCCAGTCATCAGCAGTTGCGCCAGCAAGGCTGTCGATCCACACTGCCTTGTCAGACAGCCACAGTCTGGTGGACGTGGAGAAGTCGGCTTCCGACCTTGAGGTGTACGTCACGGGTATAGTCCACAGTGCCTGGTCTTGAGGGTCAGGCGGCAGCAGCCACCGGTTCTGTTAGCACCACGAAAAACATTTATGTCGTTAGCGTTTTATAAGAGGCGTTCAAAACGAAACGAGCAGGAGGCATAATTACAGAAACGAGTACCTGTATGTTAGAAGTATTGACCCTGGCTGTTAAGACACTTGTCCCACTGTGACACAAGGTGGTGAATGGGTGTCTTATAAAATTCCCGGTGCTGTGATGTTAACCAGTTCCGCACGTAAATCTGGACGTCGTCGTCCGAAGTGAATTGTTTGCCCCTATGCTGATGTTCTTCTTTGACCAAAGATGCCCCCTTTCTGATTCACTGCCTGCAACACGGGTCAACAGTGAATGCCCAGCGTTACTCGTAAACCTTGATCAACCTTCGCCAAGCGATCAAATCAAAACGACCGGGCAACTTACCCGTGGGGTCATTCTGCTCCACGACAATGCAAAGCCTCATACGGCCAACACAGTCTCGGCACTCCTGCAGAAATTCAAATGGGAGGTTCTCGGCCACCCTCCGTACAGTCCGGACCTCTCTCCCTGTGATAACGCCATTTTTGGTCCCCTTAAAAAGGCTCTGAGGGGCAAACGATTCACCTCGGACGACGACGACCAGCTGTACGTGCGGAACTGTTTAACATCGCAGCCCCGGGAATTTTATGAGATAGCCATTCACCGCCTTGTGTCACAGTGGGACAAATGTCTCAACAGCCAGGATCAATACTTCTAGTATGGTTTCTGTAATTATGCCTCCGGCTCGTTTCTTTTTGAACGCCCCTTATATTTTTGTAGCCAGTGAGTCATGAAATATGGTGATCAGAAAACAAAATCATTAAGTGGTTACTATATTCTTAATGCAGGAAATACAAATGAGTCTCCGTTCATAGTGGAAATTTTGTGAATAAAACAGTCTAGATTGCTTAATACATTCCTTCATTTATAACGTCGTTTCGTCTACTGCTATCATCAGATCAAAAACTTACAACTTGTAAAACGACGTTGTGTTGATATGAAAAATAAACTCCTGCCTAAGTGGGGCGTCAACAGATCGGTAATATTAAGTGATGTATATAGTTTTATTCACAAGAAAGATGATTATATTCGCCAGTGCGTGGTGATGGGCTTAGCAAGCGGGTTAAAAGTGACGTTAAGATACACTTAACGATACTATGTTTACCTGTTATTTGTTGAGAGAGGTCTGAGAATAAAGTAGAAGTAGGTCCAGACGCTATGGTTGTAACCAAGGTTTTCATAAGTTATTTTTTGGCTTTGGAGGTATGTCTAACTGGAGGTTCCTTACCATCAATTTTCATTAGTAATTTGAAAGATAGTGCTGTTTGACTGTAAAACAATTAGGAGATGCCAGAACAAGTTCAAGAAACATGGAAACAACAAAAAAAAAAAAAAAAAATAAAAATAAAAATGAACGAAGAATAGAAGAAAGTTTAATTGAAAAATACTTGTACAACTGAAGAAAAGTCTCTTCTACAGTTCAATAAGTTGGTGTTCGTCAATTAGAAAGGAACTTTTAATCTTTAAATTGCCACATTATGGCAAACAAAATTAAAACGTGGAAAATTGTGAGGAAAGCAGACTGCTGAGAAAAAATGTAAATGTACACGAAACCCGTTGAGTATAATCCAAGATTGGTATATTTGCGCTTGGAAAAGTATAGAAGTCGCAGAATTGTAAGAAAAAAATCAGAACAAGTAAGATACATTGGTGTGCAAAACGTAAAGGACAAAAGTAATTTTCTTATGATGTGTTACAGGAAATTAACATACCTGGATGGACGATACAAAGAAAGCATTTCTACAATATAAAGCAGAAAGTATTCAAAGACGATAATTACTTTGAAGTCACCGCGATTTATGATGATCTGGGGAACATTACGAAAGGCAGAACATGGTCCCTAATAGAGTGTGTGATCTCCACGGTCGGCGCCATTACATCTCTCCACACCATAACACTTGGGCCACCAAAACGATCTTGTTCGACAACGTTTCTGGGTGAGAAGTGGAGACCCTCATATAGTGAGAGGTGGGAACCCTCATCATGTGGTGAGAGATGGGAACCCTCATGTGGTGAGAGATGGGAACCTTCGAATGATGAGAGGTAAGAACATAAATGCACCCAGTTACAGTGTCAAACATGGTTGTATTAGTGATCCAGGTGTTATGGTATGAAGTGGCATAATACTGCATGGCCGATTGACCTCCAAACCTTTGAACACGGCGTACTCATGGGTCAACGTCATTGTGACCTGCTCTCCTTGCCCTTATGCGTTTATCAGCGGTGCAATCGGCCCTGACATCAGTTTAGTGGCTGACAATGAGCGACAGCACCGAACAGCGCGGCTTGGAACGTGAGCATATTCAGCGCATAGGCTGGCCTGCCCGTTCTCCCGACATAAATCCACAGTGCGTGTGCAGGATGCCTTGGAGAGATGCATTGAAGTTCGTCCACGTGAACCAGCGACCATCCAGCAGCTATTAAGCGCGCTGGTGGAGGAAAAGACCGCCCTAGCACGAGAATTCATTACTAACCTTGTGCACAGCGTGGGAGCACATTGCAGACCACATATTGCCATCCATGGTGATCACAAACCCTATTAAGAACCGTGTCAGCTTTCAAATGTTCGAATGTGTGTGAAATCCTAAGGGACCAAACTGCTGAGGTCATCGATCTCTAGACTTACACACTATTTAAAACTAAGTTACGCTAAAGACAACACACACACACACACACACACACACACACACACACACACACACACACACACACACGCATGCACACGACACACACCCATGCCCGAGGGAGGACTCGAACCTCCGCCGGGAGGGGCCGCGCAGTCTGTGACATGGCGCCTCTAACCATGCGGCCACTCTGCGCGGCTGTCCCGCTTTGGTAAACAATCATAAATCGCGGCGACTTCAGTGAAATTATTATCTTACAATAGAAGTGTCATTCCTGTTCGTCATATTTCGAATTTACTTCCTTACATTCTTTATCATACTGTAGCAGCCCTTTCTATATACGGTTCAAGTTTCATCGAGATGTGTTACTTCAGGGTAACACATCAGGCGAAAGCTAATTTCTTCCTTAAGTTTTGCACACCAGTGCAGAATATTAACCTTCATTGTGTCAGGTATTTACAGACGAAGAGCTTAATACGGTGTCTGGAAACCGAAAACGCAGGAAACAGAACGGAAAATTAAGAGTATTATTTAACTTTTCTCGTCTTAGGTGTACTGGAAATTAAGGTGGTTTTTCGCCAGAAGCGTTCCGATTTACCGGAAAAGTAACCTTACCGATGAGTGTAAGGGTTTAGATTTAAATTAGAAAACTGTTGCTTCACGCTGTCGCGTTTTCTACAAGTTATTTATTACATATACTCTTCCGCTTCACAAGTTTTCGACTTCAGTCACTGCTAAGAACGGATGGAAAAAATCTGCTGTCATCGTAACATGTGAAACGAAAAAGTAATCTCTGTAGCTTTTAGAAAACGTCACTGAGTAAGGTAACGCTATTTTTAGCTCTATAATTAATGAGTATATCAGAACAAGGTTTTTTTTTAGCGCTGAGAATACCTTCCAGTGCCGCACATCTGAAATTATTATCTTACAATAGAAGTGTCATTCCTGTTCGTCATATTTCGAATTTACTTCCTTACATTCTTTACCATACTGTAGCAGCCCTTGTATGCCAACGTTAGAAGATGCTCAGTACTTTGGTTATCAGGTGCTGCGAAAGATGATTACTCAAATAAACAGTTGGAAAATTAGTAACAGAAAATAAAATAAAAGGAGAGAATTTGTGCAGGTAAACAGACTACCAGTGTTCTTACGTGACAATGCATTGTCCGTTGCTTAGTAAATTATTTCACAATTTTTTCCAAGCTTTGTGCTTAATCCCAATTAGTAGGCATCATTACTGAGTGTATACAAATTTCAGACTGATTCTATCAAATCCTCATCAATTTGCGAATTTTCGACTACCAGAATATGTGACATAAATGGACGTATCTTTTGAGCCGTATCTTTTGGTTGAATTGACTTACAAGCTAGCGTTCATTACACCGCTAAGGGACCATAGGCCTTACTATGTGACATAAATTTCAGCTTCACACGTCTACACATTATGAGAAAAAGGGGTCTCAACAGAAAGACGGACAGAGAGACAGTGCTATAACAAATTCCAAAAATATTTTTTTTCGTGTGATATAATTCGAAATTAACGATTTTCGTATTTTTTCCTTAAGCTGTACTGTGAAACCTTGCTTCTTGCCCTATGTCATTATTCTAGCTCAACGGGAAGTACCCTGTTGCTTTTGATGAGTGAGTTTGCGAGTAAGAAATTACGTTATCTAAATAGCCATATCTATGACTGCGTTGACCTAGGAGCTTAAGTTTTTACATCGCCAAGGCGCCGTGGAGCTTATTATACGACGTAAGTTTCTACTTGATAATCCACATTTTTGAGAAGGTAGCTTTAACAGTCGGATTGACAGACAGAGGGACAGACAACAAAGTGATCCTTATGAGGGTTACATATTTACCGAGTGAACTACAAAACCCTTAAAATCGGTTTTGACAGGTATTACCCAGTGAATGCTAAGTTAAATGTGAAGTTGTCGGATTAGTGCTGCCATGATTACCACTTCAGAGAAATCCCAACTGACGCCAATGAGCGGAATGTGCCTCTTTGCTGACCAAACAATCAGGTGTCAACTTTTTGAAATTTGTGTATGGAAATCTACATGTGAAGTATTTGTATTAGATTTTTCCCTATTGTATATTATATAAAGATATATTTTACTGTTGATAGTTCATTCCAAAGTGATCTTATTCTTGTTACCTTCTTCACTAACTATTGCCCTTCATTATAATCAACATCAAAGCTGAAATATTACACGATGGCGATTGGACTTCAGGCTGCTGAAAGCTTCCGTCGCTGTGTCATCGTTCTGCTGGTCGTTCCAGGAACATTTCGTGACCATGGCAAAGCAGTAGCATGACGGTGTGTAGGCTTAGATGCTTTCTGATCGGCCTATTACCAAGAAAGGGGCGTTACACAGAAGATTGGAAGGGTTTGGTGAAGGAAGAGGGCGGGGAGAGGAAAATGAAAAGGTCAGAGTTCAAGGTCAAGATCAAAGATCAGATTTGATCTAAAGTTGCCATTTCATTGCTAATCTTGAACTACGAGACCGAGGGAGAACTCGAACCTCCGCCGGTATCAGCCGCACAGTCCATGACTGCAGCGCCTTAGACCGCTCTGCTAATCCCACGCGGCGATAACATGATAGAAAAATATTTTTTTCGTGTTATATAATTAAGAGTTTTCGGATTTTTTCCCTTTGCTTGTAGTATAAAACCTTACTTCTTGCCAAAATTCAAGAACTTAGGTCAACTGGAAGTACCCAATAGGTTTTGATGAGAGAGCTTTACGAATATCAAAATATGTGGCACAAACGGCCGTATCTTTTGGTTGCATCTACTTGGAAGCTTAAAGCTTTTACACCACCAAGCGACTCTGGACCTCAGTATGTCACATAAGCTTCAACTAGATACGTTTATGCGTTTCTGAAGAAAGGAGATCTTAACAGACGGACAGAAAGACGAATAAGAAATAAAAAATTCATTTTCGTGTGATATAGTTACAAATTAACAATTTTTGTATTTCTTACCTCACGGCTACTGTTAGCCTTTTCTTCTTGCCAAATTTCGTGATTCTAGGTCAACGGGAAGTACCCTACAAGTTTTGATGAGTGAATTTACGAGTATCAAAATATGTGACATAAATTGCCGTATTTTTTGCTTGCCTTGACGGAGAAGCTCAAACTTTTTTACATGGCCTAGGGACCGTAAACCTTAGCACGTGACAAAGTTCAACTTGACACGCCCACTCGTTCCTGAGCAAAAGGGCTCTTAGCAATCGGACAGACAGACAGACATATAGACAGACAACGAAGTGATCCTATAAGGGTTCCGTTTTTATAAATTTAGGTACGTAACCCTAATAACCCAGACAACGGGGTGTACACCTACAAAAAGGGCAGCAACCAGAAAAATACTATCTTGTGTTCAGATGGCCACAGTGCCACTTCAACAAGGTGTATCTCGAATTACAGGATGGAGGTCCAATCAAATTAGTGCGCTGCTGTAATTTTTACCCATAATCCGGTAAAGCTTTCCAAGTTCTCTTTCTTTTGCATACATTTCTTCACTACTCTTTAGGGTAGGGAGTACGACTCCCTATACAGCCCAGTTCTTTCAAGGGAAATCAGGCGAGCTGGTAGAGGGGCAAAAGGGATCTTAATTAACAACATTTTGGAGGGTATTTAATGGTTCACCAAATGCCTTAATAACCAAGAGAAACTTCCTGAAAACATTGGTCAGCACAGACCGAGGGGGAGCGAAGGGGAAGGGAAATTGGAGCTACTTTCTATTATTACTGGAACTTTATCTCCAGTTGAAAATGTGGTATGTGATGGTGTAGTGTATGTCTGAATTCTTGTTTACGTGTATAAGGGTGTCACGTACACAATGTGCTCGACATGTGGACCGTGCCTTCCCACCATGTGAGCTCTGAAAGCTATTCTAATGTTTTTTATCCGTTTACTACAGTGCTTACAGCAACAAGTTGAGATATGGTACATAACACAGCCTCGGTTCCTCTTAGCCAGTAAGTGGCCGCGCGGGATTGGCCTAGCGGTTTAAGGCGCTGCAGTCAGGATTGTGCCGCTTTGTGACACGTTTTCGATTATCGCGAGCTGCTTGCGATCCTTTGGCTCAGGGCAACGGCTCCGCTTTCTGGCGAAGTCGTGGGGAAAAGCTGGAGTGGCTTCTAGGCGAGTCTAATGCGAGCACCGAATGGGGAGATTCCCTGGGGGGGAATAAACTGACGGCTGGAGGCGGCTATTGAGTGCTGGCCAGACTGTAATTGTGCTGTGCGCAAAAAGTGGTGAGATTGTTTCTGATGGTACCTTCTGAACAACATTTGTTTTCATCTGTCCTGGATATTTCCAGGTTCGATTAGGTTGTGATAGCTCTACCCATTGGTATTCATTTTGTAATACTAGCAGTTCGGCTCTGAGCACTATGGGACTTAACATCTATGGTCATGAGTCCCCTAGAACTTAGAACTACTTAAACCTAACTAACCTAAAGACATCACACAACACCCAGCCATCACGAGGCAGAGAAAATCTCTGACCCCGCCGGGAATCGAACCCGGGAACCCGGGCGTGGGAAGCGAGAACGCTACCGCACGACCACGAGATGCGGGCACTAGCAGTTCGTTTCATATAAATTCTTAACTGTAGATTGGTTTTCTAGCGTGTTCCCTCTTGTCAGATATTGCCCTTGGATTTGTCTGAAAGGCACTGAGTTTGTTTCAAACTTTTTGATGTTGTCTGTAACGCAGCTTTCGGTCAATTCTAGCAGGAAGCGTCACTCTGGACTGGTTACTGTGATTACAAACGCAGTTAGATATGCAGTGGGGCCACTGTGATGATATGTGTGGCTCAATCAGGATTTGAAAGACTGTTAAGCCGCACATGTTGGTTAACGTATCAAAAGTATTTTAAACTGTTGATTGACATGGATGTTTCAGTTTTACCTCCGAGCTGGGTTCAAAATGGTTCAAATAGCTCTGAGCACTATGGGACTTAACATCTGAGGTCATCAGTCACCTAGAACTTAGAACTACTTAAACCTAACTAACCTAGGGAGATCACACACATCCATGCCCGGGGCAGGATTCGAACCTGAGACCGTAGGGGTCGCACGATTGCAGACTGAAGCGCCTAGATCCGCTCGGCCACACCGGTCGGCCTCCGAGCTGGGAGTGACCTTCAAAAATATTGCCTGTATAACATGCCTGAGAGGATGGTGGGTTTGGGACTGTAAAGTTATACAGTGAAGAGCCAAAGAAACTGGTACACGTGCCTAATATCGTGTAGGGCCCCAGCGAGCATACAGAAGTGTCGCAACACGACATGGCATGGATTCGACTAATGTGTGAAGTAGTGATGGAGGTAACTGACACCATGAATCCTGCAGGGCTGTCCGCAAATCCGTAAGAGTACGAGGGGTTAGATATCTCTTCTGAACAGCACGTCGCACGTAATACCAGATGTTCATGTCTGGGGAGTTCGGTGGGCAGCGAACTGTTTATACTCTTGGAGCCACAAAGTAGCAATTGTGGTCATGTGGGGTGTCTCATTGTCCTGCTGGAATTTCCCGATGGACATGAATGGATGCAGGTGATTGAACAGGACGCATACGTACGTGTCACCTGTCAGGGTCGTATCTAGACGTATCAGGGGCCTCATATCACCCCAACTGCACACGCCCCACTTCATTACAGAGCTGCAACAGTTCTCTGCTGATATGCAAGATCCATGAATTCATGAGGTTGTCTCGATACCCGTACACGTTCATCAGCTCGATACAATATGAAACGAGACTTGTCCGATCAGGCAACATGTTTCCAGTCTTCAACAGTCCAACGTTGGTGTTGACGGTCCAGGCGTGGGGTAAAGTGTTGTGTCGTGCAGTCATCAAGGGTACACTAGTGGGCCTTCGGCTCCGGAAGCGCATATCGATAATGTTTCGTCAAGTGGTTCGCGCGCTGACACCTGTTGATGGCCCAGCATTGATATCTGCAGCTATTTGCGGATGGGTTTCACTTCCGTCAGGTTGATCGATTCTCTTCAGTCGTCGTTGGTTCCGATCTTGCAGGATCTTTTTCCTCCGCAGCGATGCTGGAGATTTGATGTTTTACTGGGTTCCTGATATTCACGGTACACTCGTGAAAAGGTCGTACGGGAAAATCCCCACTTCATCGCTACGTCGGAGATGCTGTGTCTCATCACTTGTGCGCCGACTATAACTCCACGTTCAAACTCACTTAAATCTTGATAACTTGCCATTGTAGCAGCAGTAACCAATCTAACAACTGATCCAGACACTTGTCGTCTTATATAAGCGTTGCAAACCGCAGCGCCGTATTCTGCCTGTTTGCATACCTCTGTATTTGAATACGCGTGCCTATACCAGTTTATTTGGCGCTTCAGTGTATACTGACAAAGACCTAATGTAATCTATTTTTCATATGAGAAAATACTCCCTTGTGTATGATTAAGTGGCTGGTCAACAAGGAGCTTATCAAAATGTTCAAATGTGTGTGAAATCTGCTAAGGTCATCAGTCCCTAAGCTTACACATTACGTAACCTAAATTATCCTAAGGACAAACACACACACCCATGCACGAGGGAGGACTCGAACCTCCGACTGGACCAACCGTACAGTCCATGACTACAGCCAACACCGACTCAAAGAAAGGCCTCGGCGCTTGTTCGTGACGTCACGTCAGCTAGGCACGGCGAACGCCAGGTCTGTTGCAGGCAGAAACGCCTGTGCGTGCTTATCACTATAACCCTCTTATTTTTGGACAAAATGTTTGGTATTGTTTTGGATTCTGCAGGTTATTTAGATGAAAGATTTTCTTACTATCTTAAACATACAACTGAAGATCGTAGTTCTGTATTGCTGAATTCTCTTTTGGAAAATGTAGATCACATACCTGAAAATAATTTCGAAAATAATGACTGAAGTTGAACACTAATTCGATTGTATTAGAGCTCATAACTTCGAATTTACATATCGTACTATTATTTTCAGTGGAAATCTTTGCTAAAACCTGACTTGTCACAACACAACTAACTGTATGATCTTTACTCTGAAAAGCAGTCTTTGCCTACATGCAGGTCAAATAAATCGTTCCTTCGAGTAAATAAAAAATAATGTAGAAAACGCGATTTCGTCTATTCAAGTGTGAATACTAGTTACTGAACTGACGGGTCAGAATTCGTTTACTACGTAAGACTGACGACACAAAACCAGTAGTGGAGCCTGGGTACAATATCGTACAGGTCTTCAAAAGGTATAAATAAAGAATAAAGAACTATAAAAAAAACATGGAACGCTATCGGATTTACTTACTTTGGAATATTTGGTTGGTGTAAATGCATCCTTGTGAATGGCGGAAATCCACTTGCGACGAAGGTCTTCGTCGTTAGGAAACGAAAACGCTTGGACCTTAGGTCCATTTGGACAATTCCCGTTACAGCGAGGAACACAACACTTGTACACCATGGTGAAAACTCTCACTATAACTGCTGTAGTCGGAAAAACACAATAAGTAACACAAAAGGAACGGCACTGCACAACCAACACTACGATCATATCCTATGTGGCATGCCTAAGCGTTGTCACTAACGACTGGTGACGTATCGCCAGGGTCTTCTATGGAGTCGGTGTTGCTACAGCGCCTTGGACCGCTCGGCTAATCCCAAGGAGCTTATCCTCGTGGCTATCTGTAAGCTATGGAGCAATGTTCATGTCTAGGAAGTGAATGTGGTTCCTCGTCATTTTCGTGTAAATTGTCTATCGTCATTTTTGTGGCATAATATTGCCTAAATTTTCATTTTCTGAAATTCTAATTTTTAAATTAACACTTTCTCTGCTGTGGGCGTGTTTACACGTCCTGCTTCGGCATTTACCAGGTATATCTACATCTACTTCTACATCTACATCCATACTCCGCAAGCCACCTGACGGTGTGTGGCGGAGGCTACTTTGAGTACCTCTATCGGTTCTCCCTTCTATTCCAGTCTCGTATTGTTCGTGGAAAGAAAGATTGTCGGTATGCCTCTGTGTGGGCTCTAATCTCTCTGATTTTATCCTCATGGTCTCTTCGCGAGATATACGTAGGATGGAGCAATATACTGCTTGACTCCTCGGTGAAGGTATGCTCTCGAAACTTCAACAAAAGCCCGTACCGAGCTACTGAGCGTCTCTCTTTCCGAGTCTTCTACTGGAGTTTATCTATCATCTCCGTAATGCTTTCGCGATTACTAAATGATCCTGTAACGAAGCGCGCTGCTCTCCGTTGGATCATCTCTATCTCTTCTATCAACCCTATCTGGTACGGATCCCACACCGGTGAGCAGTATTCAAGCAGTGGGCGAACAAGTGTACTGTAACCTACTTCCTTTGTTTTCGGACTGCATTCCCTTAGGATTCTTCCAATGAATCTCAGTCTGGCATCTGCTTTACCGACGATTAATTTTATATGGTCATTCCATTTTAAATCACTCCTAATGACTACTCCCAGATAATTTATGGAATTAACTGCTTCCAGTTGCTGACCTGCTATATTGTAGCTAAACGATAAAGGATCTTTCTTTCTATGAATTCACAGCACATTACACTTGTCTACATTGATATTCAATTGCCATTCCCTGCACCATGCGTCAATTCGTTGCAGATCCTCCTCCATTTCAGTACAATTTTCCATTGTTACAACCTCTCGATATACTACAGCATTATCCGCAAAAAGCCTCAGTGAACTTCCGATGTTATCCACAAGATCATTTACGTATATTGTGAATAGCAACGGTCCTACGACATTCCCTTGCGGCACCCCTGACATCATTCTTACTTCAGAAGACTTCTCTCCATTGAGAAGGACATGCTGCGTTCTGTTATCTACGAACCCTCCAATCCAATCACACAATTGGTCTGATAATCCGTATGCACCTACTTTGTTCATTAAACGACTGTGGGGAACTGTATCAAACGCCTTGCGGAAGTCAATAAACACGGCATCTACCTGGGAACCCGTGTCTATGGCCCTCTGAGTTTCGTGGACGAACAGCGCGAGATGGGTTTCACACGATCATCTTTTTCGAAACCCGTGCTGATTCCTACAGAGTAGATTGCTAGTCTCCAGAAAAGTCATTATACTCGAACATAATACGTGTTCCAAAATTCTACAACTGATCGACGTTAGAGATATAGGTCTATAGTTCTGCACATTTGTTCGACGTCCCTTCTTGGAACTGCGCACATGTACACGAGCACCATTCGGATTTTCCTTCACTGCTATGGACGTCTGAGTGCGTCCTGAACCGCCGACCTCTACGCTGCTGAGTGTTTATCAGACAACAGATATATCTAATTGCGTGATGTCATTTGCACCTCGTTTCGATATCTTGAATCGTTTATGAGATATGACGCTTGTTATGAGCATATTATACGGGATGCGCAGGCACCTGAATGGGCGCGTGGCGCGCTACCGTCCTTCAGCTATAAAACCCAATAAATCGAGAACGGACTGAGATATCCTTCTGCTCTCAGTTCTAAATAAAATTCTGAGGCATCGGAGTTGGTGTGACGGATAACAAAAACAAATTCAGTGCTTTGTTGAGTGCAGGCATCAGGCCGTAAGTAATGCGAAAACAAAATTTTTTCACACCATAGTTTCGAAAAATCGTATGATAAGTATTTCACATCGGCCGATACGCCATCTCTCAGCACAGGCACCAGCATTTGGCGAGCAGTACAGCCATGACACAAGCCGTCTCAGCACGGAATGCAAAGAGCTCGTCTGAGCAGCGAGCCGGCCGGAGTGGTCGAGCGGTTCTAGGCGCTACAGTCTGGAACCGCGCGACCGCTACGGTCGCAGGTTCGAATCCTGCGTCGGGCATGGGTGTGTGGGATGTCCTTAGGTTAGTTAGGTTTAAGTAGTTCTAAGTTCTAGGGGACTGATGACCACAGCAGTTAAGTCCCATAGTGCTCAGAGCCATTTGAACCATTTTTTTTTGTAGCAGCGAAAGGGTTAATAAATATTATGAAATGATAATTAAATAGACACCCTAGCTGCAAGCAGGCGTTGATACACTTCATTGGGGACATGTTGATAATGTGTGCCCGACAAGGACTCGAACCCGGGATCTCCAGGTTACATGGCAGACGCTCTATCCATCTGAGCCACCGCGGGCACAGAGGATAGTGCGTCTGCAGGGACTTATCCCTTGCACGCTCTCAGTGAGATCCACAGTCCCAACATGTCCACAACACTACATTCGTAGTGCGCCTAATAGATGTTTGCCCATCATACTCATTACTCGTGGCAGATTAATCTACCAAGTCCCGTACGAGTTCGGGCATAGCGTGTGCGTTCGCACATGAAGGTCAAAGGCCGGGAACCCATATTTTTAACTGTATATATGACGGTAGTATCTGTTCCCGAAAGAACATAGCGTGTGCGAACGCACACGCTATGCCCGAACTCGTACGGGACTTGGTAGATTAATCTGCCACGAGTAATGAGTATGATGGGCAAACATCTATTAGGCGCACTACGAATGTAGTGTTGTGGACATGTTGGGAATGTGGATCTCACGGGGAGCGTGCAAGGGATAAGTCCCTGCAGACGCACTATCCTCTGTGCCCGCGGTGGCTCAGATGGATGGAGCGTTTGCCATGTAAGCAGGAGATCCCTAGTTCGTGTCCCGGTGGGGGCACACATTTTCAACATGTCCCAAATGAAGTGTATTAACCCCTGCTTGCAGCTAGGGTGTCTATTTAATTATCATTTCATTTCTAGCAAAGCTGCATGGTCATCCACGGTAACTGTTCTTTCGGGAACAGATACTACCGCCATATATATAGTTAATAAATATTAAGTAGCCATTCAACACTTCTATCCTATTTGTCACTCATGCTACCAATCCCACATAAATGGTAGCAGAGTGTGGTTGCAATTCATGCACCTCTGCACTATGGGCCCAGCATGACTCCACACTCTTTTGGGCTTGGTCATAACCAGTTAATTTTTTTTACAATATTGTCATTTGTCATAAACAGAAATAAAAGAGAATGTGTGTGTCTTCATTTGTGTGTGTGTGTGTTTGTGTATTTATATTTTGTTAATTGTGCAGAAAAACTGTTCTTGAGTTGAAAGGATAGTTTACTATGGCAGAGAAAAAATGAGGGCGAGAACGAAATGCTTGTGGCTTCCATCTTGAGGGCGCCAAGTGATAATTCCATTTACGCTCCTACACTGTATATAAATCTATAAGACAGTTAATACACTCCTGGAAATGGAAAAAAGAACACATTGACACCGGTGTGTCAGACCCACCATACTTGCTCCGGACACTGCGAGAGGGCTGTACAAGCGATGATCACACGCACGGCACAGCGGACACACCAGGAACCGCGGTGTTGGCCGTCGAATGGCGCTAGCTGCGCAGCATTTGTGCACCGCCGCCGTCAGTGTCAGCCAGTTTGCCGTGGCATACGGAGCTCCATCGCAGTCTTTAACACTGGTAGCATGCCGCGACAGCGTGGACGTGAACCGTATGTGCAGTTGACGGACTTTGAGCGAGGGCGTATAGTGGGCATGCGGGAGGCCGGGTGGACGTACCGCCGAATTGCTCAACACGTGGGGCGTGAGGTCTCCACAGTACATCGATGTTATCGCCAGTGGTCGGCGGAAGGTGCACGTGCCCGTCGACCTGGGACCGGACCGCAGCGACGCACGGATGCACGCCAGGACCGTAGGATCCTACGCAGTGCCGTAGGGGACCGCACCGCCACTTCCCAGCAAATTAGGGACACTGTTGCTCCTGGGGTATCGGCGAGGACCATTCGCAACCGTCTCCATGAAGCTGGGCTACGGTCCCGCACACCGTTAGGCCGTCTTCCGCTCACGCCCCAACATCGTGCAGCCCGCCTCCAGTGGTGTCGCGACAGGCGTGAATGGAGGGACGAATGGAGACGTGTCGTCTTCAACGATGAGAGTCGCTTCTGCCTTGGTGCCAATGATGGTCGTATGCGTGTTTGGCGCGGTGCAGGTGAGCGCCACAATCAGGACTGCATACGACCGAGGCACACAGGGCCAACACCCGGCATCATGGTGTGGGGAGCGATCTCCTACACTGGTCGTACACCACTGGTGATCGTCGAGGGTTCACTGAATAGTGCACGGTACATCCAAACCGTCATCGAACCCATCGTTCTACCATTCCTAGACCGGCAAGGGAAATTGCTGTTCCAACAGGACAATGCACGTCCGCATGTATCCCGTGCCACCCAACGTGCTCTAGAAGGTGTAAGTCAACTACCCTGGCCAGCAAGATCTCCGGATCTGTCCCCCATTGAGCATGTTTGGGACTGGATGAAGCGTCGTCTCACGCGGTCTGCACGTCCAGCACGAACGCTGGTCCAACTGAGGCGCCAGGTGGAAATGGCATGGCAAGCCGATCCACAGGACTACATCCAACATCTCTACGATCGTCTCCATGGGAGAATAGCAGCCTGCATTGCTGCGAAAGGTGGATATACACTGTACTAGTGCCGACATTGTGCGTGCTCTGTTGCCTGTGTCTATGTGCCTGTGGTTCTGTCAGTGTGATCATGTGATGTATCTGACCCCAGGAATGTGTCAATAAAGTTTCCCCCTCCTGGGATAATGAATTCACGGTGTTCTTATTTCAATTTCCAGGAGTGTAGATTAGATTGACTTTCTCTACATGGAAGAGGGGGCATGAAGCGCGCGCACACACACACACACACACACACACACACACACACACACACACACAGTCACACACACTCACACAGACAGAACGATGCAACTTATGAGGTCATCGCTGAGAAGTTTATTTAATGGTCTGAACCGTTGCCCACCTGTGTGATGACTGCAGAGCCGTCCACATAGTTCCTGGTGACGGTGAGAAATGGAAATCCGGACTGTCGCGCCCAGGGCAGCATCACTGATGACACACTTGCGTTGGGACGCAGAGACGACGCAGGCGCCACCGCGTCCATTGCCGCGAACAGGATGTCATCCGTAGCGTTGCTGAACTGGCTGTACATGGATTGCAGCGTTCATGAAATTGCCAACAAACAAGTTGTATGGCACACATACAGGCACACATTTCTGAAAGTGAATTGTACTGATCCCGTGTTATTCTAAAACAATTCTAAATGTGGGGATGTGGCTTTCTTTCCTTTTCCAGTTGACACATGGAAGTTGTTTTGTCCAGATACTTATCATGCACACAGGAAAATGGAGATTAGAGCTTAAAGTCTAGTCCACGACGAGATCATTACGGGTGTACTATGTATTTGATCAAAAGTATTCGGTCACCTCTATGTGATGCGAAATTTGCCATTAGAAGTCACGAGAGACAGACCCGCCTGTGTGAACCGAGGCAGTATTGCATGTCAGCAGGGAAGCAGTAGCAGAAGAATGGTCCGCTAAGGAGAGCTTAGTGCCTTCGGACGTGGACTAGTCACAGAATATCACCAGTGTAACAAATCCATCAACGGCCTTTCAGCTCTTCTAAAAATGTCTTCGTTGACTGCTGTGATTGTGAAGTGGTAACGCGAATGAACGACAGCTAAAACAAGACTAGGTAGACCTCATGTACTGACGGACTAGGTGGCTGTAAAAAAATCGCATGAAATCAGCGGAAGGAATCAATCGTGAGCTCCAAAGTGGTACCAACAGTCCAGATAGCACAATGACTGTGCGTAGGGAGTTAAAAATGAGGAGGGTACAATGATCGAGCAACTGCTCATCAGCCACGCCTTTCTGTAGACAGTGCTAAGCGCCACTTAAGATGGTGTAAAGAGTTGTAAGTAGGCTGTTTATGTTATCTTATTGGCAACGTTACGTAGCGCTCTGTATGAAAATCACTGGCTGCGCTGTGTGCAGTCTGTGGCTAGTTTGCATTGTTGTCTGCCATTGTAGTGTTGGGCAGCTGGACGTGAACAGCGCGTAGCGTTGCGCAGTTGGTGAGCCGCCAGCAGTGGTGGATGTGGGGAGAGAGATGGCGGAGTTTTGAAATTTGTAAGACTGGTTGTCATGAACTGCTATATATATTATGACTTTTGAACACTAGTAAGGTAAATACATTGTTTGTTCTCTATCAAAATCTTTCATTTGCTAACTATGCATATCAGTAGTTAGTGCCTTCGGTAGTTCGAATCTTTTATTTAGCTGGCAGTAGTGGCGCTCGCTGTATTGCTGTAGCTTGAGTAACGAAGATTTTTGTGAGGTAAGTGATTTGTGAAAGGTATAGGTTAATGCTAGTCGGGGCCATTCTTTTGTAGGGATTTTTGAAAGTCAGACTGCGTTGCGCTAAAAATATTGTGTGTCAGTTTAAAAACAGTCATGTATAATTGTTCAAAGGGGACGTTTCAGAGTGCCGCCACCAGACAGTGAATGACTGGAAACTAGTGAACTAAACGTGTTTATTTACACCACTAAAATATTTATTTAGCCGTTGGAAGTCTGTAAGTAATGACCATATTTGATTACACATATTCTAACTCCTCCAGAATAGGACATGAAGGCCCAAAGGTACCGACCGGACACCGTGTCATCCTTACCCACAGGCGTCATTGGATGCGGATATGGAGGGGCATGTGGTCATCACACCACTCTCCCGGCCGTATGTCACTTTACTAGACTGGAGCAGCTACTTCTCAATCGAGTAACTCCTCAGTTTGGATCACAAGGGCGGAGTGTACCCCACTTGCCAACAGCGCCCAGCAGACCGGATGGTCACCCATCCAAGTGCTAGCCCAGCCCGACAGCACTTAACTACGGTGATCCGACGGGAACCGGTGTTACCACTGCGGCAAGGCCGTTGGCCAATCATACTCTAGAAGCTGCATAACCAACAAAATATTGCACATTGAAGAATTCACTAGTACTAAGAGCTAGGTATTGGAACAAATATAGATGTGTATGCTTTTGTACAAAGTAAGCAAAAGATTGTACGATACTATATAAGAATTGTTATATCGTTAGTGATGTGAGAACTATTAGCGCTATGTCAATTCTCATCCACAGAAGGAAAGCGGAAGATTTTTCCTATAGAGAAGACACCTTACTTGTGTCAGCATAAAATTAACATACGTTTTGGTTCATTCTGGAAACATCTCCCAGGCTGTGGCCAAGCCATGTCTCCGCAATATCCTTTCTTTCAGGAGTGCTAGTTCTGCAAGGTTCGCAGGAGAGCTTCTGTAAAGTTTGGAAGGTAGGAGACGAGCTACTGGCAGAAGTAAAGCTGTGAGTACCGGGCGTGAGTCGTGCTTCGGTAGCTCAGTTGGTAGAGCACTTGCCCGCGAAAGGCAAAGGTCCCGAGTTCGAGTCTCAGTCGGGTATACAGTTTTAATCTGCCAGGAAGTTTCATATCAGCGCACACTCCGCTGCAGAGTGAAAATCTCATTCTGGAAACATCCCGCAGGCTGTGGCCAAGCCATGTCTCCGCAATATCCTTTCTTTCAGGAGTGCTAGTTCTGCAAGGTTCGCAGGAGAGCTTCTGTAAAGTTTGGAAGGTAGGAGACGAGGTACTGGCAGAAGTAAAGCTGTGAGTACAGGGCGTGAGTCGTGCTTCGGTAGCTCAGTTGGTAGAGCACTTGCCCACGAAAGGCAGAGGTCCCGAGTTCGAGTCTCGGTCGGGTACACAGTTTTAATCTGCCAGGAAGTTTCATATCAGCGCACACTCCGCTGCAGAGTGAAAATCTCATTCTGGAAACATCCCCCAGGCTGTGGCCAAGCCATGTCTCCGCAATATCCTTTCTTTCAGGAGTGCTAGTTCTGCAAGGTTCGCAGGAGAGCTTCTGTAAAGTTTGGAAGGTAGGAGACGAGGTACTGGCAGAAGTAAAGCTGTGAGTACCGGGCGTGAGTCGTGCTTCGGTAGCTCAGTTGGTAGAGCACTTGCCCGCGAAAGGCAAAGGTCCCGAGTTCGAGTCTCGGTCGGGCACACAGTTTTAATCTGCCAGGAAGTTTCATATCAGCGCACACTCCGCTGCAGAGTGAAAATCTCATTCTGGAAACATCCCTCAGGCTGTGGCCAAGCCATGTCTCCGCAATATCCTTTCTTTCAGGAGTGCTAGTTCTGCAAGGGTCGCAGGAGAGCTTCTGTAAAGTTTGGAAGGTAGGAGACGAGGTACTGGCAGAAGTAAAGCTGTGTGTACCGGGCGTCAGTCGTGCTTCGGTAGCTCAGTTGGTAGAGCACTTGCCCGCGAAAGGCAAAGGTCCCGAGTTCGAGTCTCGGTCGGGTACACAGTTTTAATCTGCCAGGAAGTTCCATACGTTTTGGTTATTCAAAGATTCGTGCTTTATGCAAATTGGATGAATCACAATTACGCATGGAATATAAGAAGGGAGTTCAATACGTAATGCAATCCGCCGGCCGGAGTGGCCGAGCGGTTAAAGGCGCTACAGTCTGGAACCGCACGACCGCTACGGTCGCAGGTTCGAATCCTGCCTCGGGCATGGATGTGTGTGATGTCCTTAGGCTAGTTAGGTTTAAGTAGTTCTAAGTTCTAGGGGACTTATGACCACAGCAGTTGAGTCCCATAGTGCTCAGAGCCATTTGAACCATTTGAATCGTAATGCAATCCTTTTTTTATATTTGGTAAAGGCAGGTTGCTTTTATTCAGGATTCCCCTACACCATACGATTGCCCACTTTTTTGGCTACAATAACCCAGCATTCAACTTAATCTCCGTTCAATGCGGCGGCCTTACTGGGAGGGACTATATGCCCACATGTTGCCACTATGGTGGTCGACGTTGGAACCAAGGTCTCGCTGCATCAATAACCTCCCCTTCATCCACATACTGATTCCCGCGGAGTGCGTCCTTCATTGGGTCAAACAGATAGAAGTCGGAAGGGTTTGTAGAGTGGACGAGGAAGAACAGTCCAATGAAGTTTTTTGAGCTCCTCTTGGGTGCTCAGACTTGTGAGATACCTTGCGTTGTCAAGGCAAAGGAGAATTTCGTTTACATTTTTGTGGGGACGAACACGATGAAGTCGTTTCTCCAATTTCCTGAGGAAGCAGGTTACACTTCCCGGTAGATCGTTATACAATGAGAGGCGATATCAAACAGAATAAACCGTTCAGAGTCCCAGAAGACAAAAGCCATCACTTTATCGGCTGATGGTTCGGGTTTGAACATTTTCTTTGGAATGGAGTTGGAATGGCGCCACTCCACGGATTGTCATTTTGTTTAAGGTTAGAAGGTATGAACCTCATCGCCTGTGACGATGCTTGACAAAAAATGTCACGATCAGCATTGTAGCGTTCAAGCAATTCGTACAGATGGTCCTTTATTGTTCTTCTGTTAGGCGGCGAAGAGCCCAGCGGACACACAATTTTGAGTACCCGAACTGGTGGAGGAGTGTGTCACCACTATCAACAGGGACGTCCAGTAGAGCACTGAAGTGTTTCGTTTGAACCGTCAATCGCCTCGAATGAGAGTGTCTGCACGTTCCAACACTGCAGGAGTGACAGCTGTGTGCCGCCGGCCAGCATGCAGAAGATCGGATAGATTTGGGCGACCTTCTTGCCCAACGACTCGCCGTGCTTCTGTTCACTGCCAGATCTCCGTAGACATTGTACAAGCGCCTATGAATGTCTGCAGTGCCCTGGTATTCTACCAGAAGAAACACAATGACAGGTCTCTGTTAGGGACGCAGAAGACTACGTATAGCGCCGCCATCTATCGGAACTTCCTGAAACTGTAGGGGCTGAAAGGGAATATTCGACGATGTCCCACAACAAATTCCGCAATTTTTCAACCGATACTGGGCCAGAAAAATTGTGTTCCATTAGTTACGGGACGACCCTCGTATAATTTAGACACATAGTGTACAGTGTCAACTTGTTCAGAAATGAAGCATAAATTATGTGTCCTACTACAGTTAACCCTTCGGTAGGCGCGCCTGCGGCAGTTAGCCGCAAGGTTTAGTTTTCTGTTAGTATCACAGATAGCATTACAGTTGCGTCCACATCCAGATACGTATTTGTTATTCTCAACAGATTTCACCACTTACTGCATTTGCGCAATTCATGCTTTCTGCAGTTTGGTCGTTATTCATGTTTGAAATGTGTGTTGCGTTTGCGAGTGTTTGCCGCTAAGCGCCTTGTGATTTAAGTATTTTCTATGCTTGTGTTTTTCTTTCGCCTCAAGGCAATCTTTCTTTTATATTACTATTTAATGAATATTCGAATCTAATCGAAGTTCCCATATACAATTTCCATTACTTTTTACGATCTTGGATATTGATTTGATACAATATATTACTTTTATAGAAACATATGTTTCATTAGGTCTCATAAAAGTGTGGAAATGGAGAAAAGTAGGCATTTAACAGGCACCGTCTAATTGTACGTCCTGAAGATTGTGAGATGCGGATGGAAGTTGACTAATTTATTCACAATCATAAACAGGAGTAGGATTTTATGAATGCACCATTTCATGAAGTGTTCCCTTTTTACTTCATTTTCACGTGAATCAGTGCAATTAAGTGACATGATTAAAAGAACCATGAAGGCAACAAAGAATATCGGATTGTTATAAATTACAATGACAATAATAAACGATTGTGAAGGCAACAAATAAATAAAAGATTATTTCTATAGAGCCATATAATGTTGTGTTATGTCTCCTCCTATAAAATGTAACTGGCGATTGTATAAAGATTATTTTTCCTTGGGTTAAAAGTGTAATACTAATTGTGGTGTAAAAGCTGTAACGCGCCCACTCAAGGAAGTATGAAGGGCGCGCCCACCGAAGGGTTAAATTTCAAGTATCATATGTAAATCAAACAATATGAAGCTTGTGAGTTGGATCCATAAGGACCTATGTCGAGGGAAACGGGTGGAAATTGCAATACAAGAATGTGGGGTGAGCAACTGGATGAGACGCGTTAGTCGGAGGGAGCGGTGTTAGTTGGAGCGACAGTTTAGCTACATTGCTTACGGATTTGTCGCGAGGAGTGCTACATTAAGGATTTGAACTTTCGGAAGGACTTGGTATTTGGCGCGTGATGAGCAGGCAGGTCGTGATACTTCAACTTTTTAACGTTGCTAGGCTCCATATTCTTAAAGTTGATGGGACTTAGAGTAATTAACTGGCGCCTCAATTTCTTCGATGCGACACGGTAAAATTTAAATTTAATGAGCCAGTTAAGCCCGACTGGTCTTACGATTCATCACACTCAGCAAGCGTGTCTGAGAATTAATTCTCACACTTGTCGACTACCATAATTTTAAATCAGCCCTACATCATTATAATTTAGGAATATTTGCAGGTGTTGTCAATGAACATTTTTTTTTCAGGAACAGAATGCGACGGTGCACGGAAATCCCTTCGACACAGTTGATCCACAAACATTAGTCATCCATACATTGAGTCTCACTGCGGGAGTATATTAATAAATATTATTATATTTTTAAAAAGTTAGGGAGAACCATGATTCACTCAGTTATTGTCGTTCTTTGATATAACCATCTGTTTTGACTCTGCTGCTATTTCTTAAGGCGTCCTTCATTAACAGAAAAAATTTTGCTATGAAGTAGTCATCAGAATCAAATTAATGTGTATTTCATTACAGAACTTGTTTCAAATGGAAGTCGTAATTTCTCGTGGTTTTCAAGTGCTCTGTACCTATATGCGATATGCTTGTGTATGATGCCATTGAGTACGTACTTTTCCACTAGATAATTGTGGAGACCCTCGTAGAACGCCTCGCTGCCGATAAATTGCTGCATCATCCGGATGATGGAACCACCTTTTACAAACAGAAGATTTACACGTTCTGGTTACGAGAAAATGCATAACCGGGCCAGTAATAAGTTTATGCGTCTAGTTTAATGGCGCTAATAGAAGTTTGAAAATGGTGGCAGAAGTAGTACATGTAGATAAAAATGTCAGTATAGCACAATATTATGGGTGCACTTCTTAGAAGAAAGAAGCGGCCAAATAGAAACAAAACTACGTAAAGGACAACGACCATGAAGAAAATATGAATTTGCGATTAACTTGGTACTAGCTATTATGCAACTGGTATCTTCAATAAACATAATAAATCACATTTAGAAGTTATTATGAAATAAGGTAATGTCCTTTGTCAGTAACAGAAAACCTCTTTAGATGTCTTGGAGATGATACTGGCATTTTGAAATGCAGCTAGAGTGCGGAACTAGTGCGACCAAAAATTATGGAAGAGGTGGGGAGTGTTCTTATGGATATAAACTGTGAGGTATTACTAACGTGACAAATTTAGTAGCCAAGACCTTTGTAATAGATATTGCTGTCATAGTTTTCACTGGTGAGAGGTGGAGCCTCAGCTATTTCGTCGTAGACCATGCCTGGCCTCAGCAATGTTGAGACCACAAACACTTCGTCCAGGCGCCAGGTGGGCTCCACCTGAAAAGAGAACGGAGTGGCGCAAGTAAAGCTAGAACAAGGACAACGTTGATGACATATTTAGGTCCCAACTGTATATTTGCAAACATCCTAGTTTAGAGTCAGTGTGAAGAGAAACTTCCTCCGTTGATTAACGACTGAGTAAATGTAGTACGTAAAAGAAGTCATAAATTATCGGATAATTATTTTCTAGTCAAGCCAAGTCCTTAAAAGACGCTAGCAAACAGCAGAGCAGAAAACTGCAGACTCCTTGATATTTTAGACACCTCATTTTTTACTTTTAATAAACTTGGCATGTTGCTAGGTATCCTAGATCCTTTAACTACGAATCTACAACTTTTCTGTTGGCATAATTTGATGTGGTAATAACATGTCACAAGTTTTAACGAAGTGACATTTCTCAAACACTTAAGAAGAAATCTTGGCGGGGATCAGAAAAACACTTGTATTTTACTTCTGGTGCACTACTGTCCTTGTATAAATTCGTATACTTGTATACACCGGGTAGTGGTATATGTTTCCGAAACTTAGAAGTAAAACAAACTGAAATTTTATTTAATTGCTAAAATAATCGACGGCAGCATTTACATGTACAATTTTAAATTCTCGACGAGGTTGGCAGTTCAGACGAGAACAACATCAGAAGTCTGAAGTATGGAACGTGGCATAGAAGGGTCTTACTTCTTGTGGTCTGGAAAGGTGTGAGTACTGGAGCAAAGCCTAGACCACTTTGTGGTGACCATTACAGACAACAGGTAGTAGAATAAAAGTGACCCATGGCTTGAAACTTAGATTTCTGAAGCACAACTCAATTCCGTTCCAATAAACATTGGTATCCCAAGGATCATGTGGACCCCAAAATTAGCGGCGACTAATCATAATAAATCCCCTCTACTGTTTGGGACTCGATTCGTGTTACTAAAACCAAACAGCAACTCAGGGCAGAGATATGCTGCTCGCGGTTCCTTAAGCCACGTCAAATGGTGTTTTAGCACAGAAGAGGGTGAAACTATAAAGGTAGACTTGGGAGTTCTATATCTGTCATAAATAAGGCACAGTGCATCTCAGCGTTATAAGATTCAAGTAAGAACATGTTCACTGGCTTAGTGTTTTTTTCCTTGTTGAAACAACAGAAACAAGAGATGGAACTTCGACCAAGGAAGTTGGAAATCATATTACTACAAATAAGAAACGATGGATTTTAGTGAGGTATTGCTAAAGACACCGTCTCAGATCATGGTATCCAAGCGTTTTGGGAAGTACCTTTCGCAATAAAAAAGAACATGAAACAACAGTAGATGCTATCACATGCACATGATGACGAATACACCAACGGAAGAGGAGTTGCCAGCCATTATGTTCAAGCTGTTGGCAATATGGCAGAGTGGTTAACGTATGTTAATGTAAGCTGATCTGTGTCGGCACACTTCCTAGCAATTTGCGTCACAGGATAATGATTCGCGAGTGTTCGTATAAACTAGCCTGGATCGATGTCAACATGGATCACTTTAATTCTAGTCTCGCTGTCTCATAACAAAGGTGGATATTTTGGGGGGTAAGGGCTGGAGCCCCATTCTGCCCCCTCCTCCTTCATGGGCCGCCCTGATAAAAGCTAGTTGGGACAGCGTTGCAAACATGAAGCTATCACTATAAGAGAGATTCTGTAACAAAAGACGAAGATAGGTAAATATGTAATTTCCAAAATAGGTCTAACTTTTTTTTTTGGTATGTAGGTAGAAGTAGTTGCAGGTAGAAGAAAGCTTGGATGTAATGTAATAAAATTTTGATCGTTGTACTCTATAGTGCGGGCTTTCAAATAAAAAAAAAAAAAAAAAAAAGATGTACAGTGGTGGCCCCCAACTACGTACCCTCAGGCTCAGAGCTGAAATATTAAAAGTTTTGGCTGATTTCATTGTCTCGGGGCTTGGATACATAGTTGCCGCATTACAAGGCAAGTACTGATGAGTCTACAGTATACAATATGAATATACACAGGAATCGAATGGTCATAGGTTTTTATCACTCGGCAATTGCGAATGTATCGAAGAAATTTATAAATGAAAGATTGCAATTAAATGAAATCTGGAGGTACTATCTTAACGACTTTAAATGATGAGTACGATAGTAGAAGAAATTTTGAGAATGTGGTATGTTACTGCAATCACTTATTGGTGGCGATGGTCCAGCAATTAAATAAAATATAAGTTGAATAACAGGGAAACAACAGATTCCTATTGCACGTAATTAGTTATGAACAACAACATAGCTCCAGAATGAGATTTTCACTCTGCAGCGGAGTGTGCGCTGATATGAAACTTCCTGGCAGATTAAAACTGTGTGCCCGACCGAGACTCGAACTCGGGACCTTTGCCTTTCGCGGGCAAGTGCTCTACCAACTGAGCTACCGAAGCACGACTGACGCCCGGTACCCACAGCTTTACTTCTGCCAGTACCTCGTCTCCTACCTTCCAAACTTTACAGGAGCTCTCCTGCGAACCTTGCAGAACTAGCACTCCTGAAAGAAAGGATATTGCGGAGACATGGCTTAGCCACAGCCTGGGGGATGTTTCCAGAATGAGATTTTCACTCTGCAGCGGAGTGTGCGCTGATATGAAACTTCCTGGCAGATTAAAACTGTGTGCCCGACCGAGACTCGAACTCGGGACCTTTGCCTTTCGCGGGCAAGTGCTCTACCAACTGAGCTACCGAAGCACGACTGACGCCCGGTACCCACAGCTTTACTTCTGCCAGTACCTCGTCTCCTACCTTCCAAACTTTACAGGAGCTCTCCTGCGAACCTTGCAGAACTAGCACTCCTGAAAGAAAGGATATTGCGGAGACATGGCTTAGCCACAGCCTGGGGGATGTTTCCAGAATGAGATTTTCACTCTGCAGCGGAGTGTGCGCTGATATGAAACTTCCTGGCAGATTAAAACTGTGTGCCCGACCGAGACTCGAACTCGGGACCTTTGCCTTTCGCGGGCAAGTGCTCTACCACAACATAGCTCGCTTTATATTCACTTCTTAGAGCACACTACGTCTTCACTGTAGAAGCCACGTAAATCTCACAAGTGCACAAGCCGGCACTCTGAAGTATTTCTATCTGCCGCGACCATGGGCAGACCGCTCCACACTCTCCAAGTCTCTGCGGCGACAGTGCATCCGTCGCGCCGTCGCGTCTAGCTCTCGTGCCACACTGTTCCGCACTCGCAGGTCCTCTCTCGAAACGATGCTCTTCTCCCACTTCCATTCACGAGCGTCGTGACTGATTAGAGTGCTCCCTCCATGTGTCCAAGCCAACGCATACTCACAAACGTATTGAAACACATACGAATTACTGGATTTACATTTAAAAAACTTGAAATTAAGTAAATATTCCTATGGCTGGACCATAAACACGCTCTAATACACATTAGTAAGTACCAGGTGATCAAAAAGTCAGTATAAATTTGAAAACTGAATAAATCACGGAATAATGTATATAGAGAGGTAAAAATTGACACACAAGCTTGGAATGAGATGGGGTTTTATGCAGGATGGTGCTCCACCCCGTATTGCTAGGCGCGTGAAAGATCTCTTGCGCGTGTCGTTTGGTGATGATCGTGTGCTTAGCCGCCACTTTCGTCATGCTTGGCCTCCCAGGTCTCCAAACCTCAGTCCGTGCGATTATTGGCTTTGGGGTTACCTGAAGTCGTAAGTGTATCGTGATCGACCGACATCTCTAGGGATGCTGAAAGACAACATCCGACGCCAATGCCTCAATATAACTCCGGACATGCTTTACAGTACTGTTCACATTATTCCTCGACTACAGCTATTGTTGAGGAATGATGGTGGACATATTGAGCATTTCATGTCTTACTTTGTTATGCTAATAATTGCTACTCTGGTCAGATGAAGCGCCATCTGTCGGACATTTTTTGAGCTTTTGTATTTTTTTGGTTCTAATAAAATCCCATGTAATTCCAAGCATGTGTGTCAATTTGTACCTCTCTATCTACATTATTCCATGATTTATTCAGTTTTCAAATTTATACTGACTTTTCGATCATCCGGTACATAAACATATTAACCGTCTCTGTGCTTTCTAAAACACAGTAAATAATTGACCAATTTCTTCATGAATAGCGTATATCAGATATAAACAAAGACATTGATGAATAAATATATTTATAAGCATACTGCTTCCGTCTTTTCGTGTAACTGTGGAGTACTTATGACCTGATGCGATCGATAGTAATCTGCCACTTTGATCTCCAATAACTCATGTACTATTCAAGCTACATGCTTGTAATTCATACCAAATTAGGTTTACACTAATAGCCTTCTAAAGGCACATCAATTGCCGAAATTGGATGAGCCGTTTAGATTTTGAAAATTCGTTGCTGGGTGTTACTTGTATGATTTACAGTCAGATACTAAACTTTAAACTAATAAAGATATTGAAAATCTGATTACATCATCAGAATCGTCATGCAAATAATGGTAATATACATGTTTCTTTTTGAGGTACCATGATTCATCTGGCTACTATTAATTTCTATATGAGCTGTGAAATGTCTGCCATGATGGTTTTTCAATGTCCGCCATCTTTGGCACTCTCGGCATACAAGTCTCTTTCATCGACACAGCGTCACAATGGAATTCCCAGGTACGCGCTCGGGCTGGACCCCTCTTGCTTCGGCCAACGTCCGGCACCACGTGGTCGGCCTGCCGAGCAGCCCACGCCCGCCGAGTGGCCCGTGCGGCCACGCCGACTCCAAACTTAGAATATTTTCAGGGCGCCACAACTCACCTGTTACCTCACAAGAGTTAACTTTCGTGACTGGTGACAGCTATGTGTTTCACATGATCTCGACTCCCAGATATTTGAAATTCGCTCATAATGAACTACCAGCTGAGCATCAAACTGTAACCCGTTTCTCCTACTTTTCAATGCACCACAGAGGTGCATATCATGCTGGATTAAAGTGCCTGGAAGATACAGAATGGTAGAAAGTGCTTCAACCACAGCCTAAAGATTGCTTTGAGACGTAATATTTAAATCAAATGTATCTACCCTACAATGGCAGGAAAGAACGTAGTCATTACAGTTACGAGCCATTAGAGATCAGAACACAGCATACTCGGCCTGCCTTTGCTGTCAACATTCCTCTGGCCAATGTCGTGGTGAATTACCGTCATCCTGATTCTAATAGTACACCCGTTGTGAACAGAAGCCATTTTCTCGAAGACACTGCGGGCAGTTTGGACATGTTTTTTGTCCTGTGGTTACGTGTGATATTCGTTACATTGGGGTTGAATTTTGTCTCACGTAACTAAGGGATATTGGCAACAAATGTTAGTCATTTCTAAATCTAGTTGGTAATGGAGGACTAGCAGTCTTCTCTAAATACGTTTCATTATAACGTGAAATAGCATCGTCGTACCGTTCACTTTGCACGACATTTTGTAGTAATTAAGCGAAAGTTAGTATCAAACACTTATCCATTATCCTACTGCTAACCTGTAACCCAAAGCGCAACGGTAACAATATTCTGTAAGATGTGTCAGGATGTCTCAACTGATCATCCAATGTTTCTGAGCAGTATTTTTAATGAAGCTTTGTTTCATACCCAATTCGTACAAATAACGTTATTACTAGACTTCGAAAGCCATTTTAATGTTTAATTTGAACTACACTGCTTGCGAAAACAACCTGAAGCACCCAAAAGACATTACCGAATTTCAGTGCACCTTCGTACGTGTATAAACCATCGCAAATGCAAATGATTAAGCGTTTCAGTTCCAGTGCTGTTAGAGTTTATTTTTGTTTCCAGTCCTGGTAGGGTGCATAAGAGGAGTGAACAGTATCAGATGTTAAATTATCACTATGAAGAACACGGAGTTGTCGTGTACGCGTGTGAGAGCGTATGAGCATCTTCCAGAGCTTGAAAGGGGCTTCACTATGTGTGTCTTCTTTGACCGGCTTGTTGAATCGAGCAGCACCCAGATTCGTGACGTGTTCGGATGTGACAGCCATGTCTCCGCAATATCCTTTCTTTCAGGAGTGCTAGTTCTGTAAGGTTCGCAGGAGAGCTTTTGTAAAGTTTGGAAGGTAGGAGACAAGGTACTGGCAGAAGTAAAGCTGTGAGGACGGGGTGTGAGTCGTGCTTGGGTAGCTGAGTTGGTAGAGCACTTGCCCGCGAAAGGCAAAGGTCCCGAGTTCGAGTCTCGGTCCGGCACACAGTTTTAATCTGCCAAGAAGTTTCAGAGACCCATTGTTGGACTGTATGGGAACGCGAAGTCAAGCATACTTTGCAGTCAAGGTTCTCGTCGACCGCGTCTTACCGCTAAAAGGGGGGATCGCATTATTACGCACCAAGCACATCTTAAACCCTTCACATCCGCGCCTGCCAGCCGAGAACAAGTAATGGACTCAATGTGCTGGTATGTGCCATTCCGCACCATTGGTATAGACTAGCAGAAAGAACTATTGTCCCTTGCGTAGGCTCCTGTTAACAACTGCGTCTGGAGTTGCGCCATGACCGAGGAACACGGACTGCTGATGAATGGTTTCACATTGCGTTCAGCAATGAATCGCGATTCTGCGCTTTTCCAGATGACCGTCGTTGGAGAACATGGCGTCGATCTGGGATGAAGCCCCTTCTTGCAGCGTGCTGGAATGCACAGCAGTGTTACTCCTGGCGTCATCATTTGGGCCATCGGGTATGATTTAGGGTGACTGGCGGCACAACGGTATGTCACGGACATCCTAATGTGCTCATGTGTTAACTCTCATGCGATGGTATAGTGGTTTCATTTTTCAGCAGGGCAATGTCTCTATGAACATTTTGCGTCGTGTTGAATTACTTTGGAGGCCAGCAAGATCCCCGGATATGTACCCGAAAGAAAATGTGTGGAACCCAGCTCGGAGGCCAACCCTGTTCCAGTGGTAGCATCCATGTTATCAAGGACGAGGTACAGTAGTTGTGGACCAGCTTGGCTCAGGGGAGGATACAACGGCCTTACGACAGCCCTCTCAACCAAATCGTTGCATCCATCCAGACTAGAGGGTGTGCAGCGTCGTGCGGACAAGTGGGCTCATACTGCCAAATTCTTTGTAAACGTGAGTCGATTTTGTAATCACTGAAATAACATCACATGCCCTTTCAAGTCGTGAAGTTTCATTTCGTTTCCTCCTCGCCTTCTGGAAGATTCACGGTTTTTGTCACGCAACGTATATGAACAGTGGTGATCTATGGTCATATCTAAAGTAATATTTGTTTGCCAAGAGGCTTATAATTTAGCTCATAAATTTAGGATTAGTCTAGGGGTCTGTGATATAGGGGTACTAGGACATTGTATGTAATATGCCGCCAATGTTGAATTTTGTGACCCTTTATCTTGGAAACTTTTTAAAATTCCAACTTACAATTTTCCATAATTATTGAATGCACCTTTCTAGATACACTGAACTAGAATTATTGCTAAAATTGTATTATGGGGAATGTGATTCTTTTTTTTTTCAAACACTCAACTTTTTGACAGAATTTTGTAAATAAATGAACATAAAAACAAAACAACTCAGGATATTTTAATTATTTTAGTTCCATATGTGTTGAATCTCACATTTGACGTGTTGTGAAAATTTCATGTCTCTACCATCAGTACGTTTTTAGAAAACGGGTCATTTATTGCAAAAAATGTAGTTCAGAGATATTGAGGTTTAAAACTTTATTACAAATTCTTATACAGACTTAGATTTCTGCGCCTTTTTTGCACTAGAATTGCCCTGGCCCATAGCCTGTGTCTTCTTCAGTGTCACACCAGCCCAGTGCTTGCCTCCTCCTTTTCGTTCTTGCTTCTTGTGTCATTTGATGAGCAGCTAACTCTGCTTCACGTAACGAAGCTCATCCAGTTCCCGCAGACCTTTAGCTGTTTTCTGTCCAAATCTTACCCCTAACTTCTCCAGAACCTTAAGTCTTTCATAGTTCCTACCATTAAAAGTCATTATAGTATCAGATACTGCTAACTTTAGAGTCACAAGGCCAACAAATACATTTTTAGGCACACGACATCCCACAACATTATTGAAGGACTCATTCACATTCTGAGTCTTCCCATATAAACACTTCTTTAGTAGCTCAGGATTTGCCAAATCTCTGTAAATAGGTTTCATTGCCTCCATTAGTGCCAAAGGAAGAGAATGTTTATGTGTGAATTCAAGCAGGATGCCAGAAAATTCAGCTTGCCTATATTTACACCAAGTGTTTGGTGGAGGTGGACACAAAGTATGACAAGGCTTTTCATCGGTTGATATTCGACGAAAGAAAGTGCTCCACACAACTCTTTTCATCTTCTCTAAATTGTCACGGTTATCTCTAATGGTCTTTCCATAATATTCCTGTAATTCATCAATTACTTTGTCCATTAGCTTACTACAAAAATAGCAGATAATCAGAATACTTTCAACGAAAAGTAGTATCAGAAACAAAGAAATGGTTTGTTTATTTTTTATGCCAACTTCTGAGACGTAGCAAGCCGGCGGTTGCGACCGAGCGGTTCTAAGCGCTTCAGTCTGGAACCACGCGGCTACTACGGTCGCAGGTTCGAAGCCTGTTTCGGGCATGGATATTTGTGATGTTCTTAGGTTAGTTACGTTTACGTAGTTCTAAGTCTAGAGGACTGATGATCTCAGATGTTAAGTCCCATAGTGCTTAGAGAGCCATTTGACCATTTTTTGAGACGTAGCAGTGGGCACAAAACAAAGCAATTCACAGCCTTCTAGACTGTGTGGTTCCCAAGATGTAACTGCTCAACTGTGGCAGTATATTCGTAGCCGCGAAATTTGACAGTCACATGCCAAGATTCAAAATATTATTCGAAGGTCTCACAATTGTCTGATTTTAATGTATTATATACCAAAATGTTCAGGAAAGTCCATTATGGAATAGAAAACAGAAAACGTGAAATTTCAACGAATTTCACGTGCAATGTCCCCTTAATAATCGAAACATCCTCGGTTCTGGGTTGCGAACCCGCCACCGCCAAAACTTTGATTAATAATCAGCACTGGCGGCCGAAGATTTCCGGCATGAGTAGTCACCCTCATTCTGCCAACAGATTTGTCAAAGAGGGTGGAGAAGCGGACAGAGGCTCAATGGTGGGAAACTGCCCCTAAAGGCGAAAGAATCAGCGATGATCAACGGCTTGAAGATGCAGAAGGCAATGGAAACCACTGCATTAAAGACACAATACGCGTATCCATGGGACATATGTCCCGTAATTAAAAAGTGTCATGATTATCAGTGAAGTAATACGGAAAGAACACATGGATTACTGGCCAGATGAGTACAGGATAATTTCAAAGGCGGCAGATAATGGTATAACGGGAGAAGGATTCGTTATGATAAGGAAAGTAGGGCAGAGAGTGTCTTACTGTGAACAGTTCAGTGATAGCGTTGTTCTTATCAGAATCGACAGCAAATCAACACCGACAGCCATAGTTCAGGTATACATGCCGCCGTCGCAAGCTGAAGATGAAGAGACAGAGAAAGTATATGAAGATATTGAAAGGGTAATTCAGTACGTAAAGCTAAATAAAAATCTAATAGTCATGGGGGACTTGAATGCAGTTTTAGGGGAAGGAGTAGAAGAAAAGGTTACAGGTCAATATGGGCTTGGGACAAGGAATGGTCCGCAGCTCGTGGTCGTGCGGTAGCGTTCTCGCTTCCCGCGCCCGGATTCCCGGGTTCGATTCCCGGCGGGGTCAGGGATTTTCTCTGCCTCGTGATGACTGGGTGTTGTGTGATGTCCATAGGTTAGTTAGGTTTAAGCAGTTCTAAGTTCTAGGGGACTGATGACCATAGATGTTAAGTCCCATAGTGCTCTTGACAAGGAATGAGACAGGAGAAAGACTTATTGAAATCTATAATAAATTTCAGCAAGTAATAGCGAATGGTCTGTTCAAGAAGAATCACAAGGGGAGAAGGTATACTTGGAAAAGACAAAGTGATGCGGGAAGATTTCAGTTAGATTACATCATGGTCAGAAGAGATTCCGAAATCAGATACTGGATTGTAAGGCGTACCCTGGAGCAGATACAGACACATATAACAACGTAATAGTGATGAAAAGTAAGCTGAAGTTTAAGAGATTAGTCAGAAAGACTCAATACACAAAGAAGTGGGATACGCAAGTACTAAGCAATGACGAGATGCGCTTGAAGTTCTCTAAAGCTATAGATACAGCAATAAGGTATAGCTCAGTAGGCAGTACAGTTGAAGAGGAGTGGATATCTCTAAAAATGTCAATTACAGAAGCTGGAAAGAAAATAGGCACAAAGAAGGTAACTGCGAAGAAACCATCGGTAACAGAAAAAATACTTCAGTTGATCGGTGAATGAAGGAAGTACAAAAAGAGAAATACAGAAATACAAATCGCAGAGGAATGAAATAAGTAGGAAGTGCATGGAAGCTAAGACGAAATGGCTGCAGGAAAAATGTGAAGAAATCGAAAAATAAAAATGATTGTCGGAAAGACTGACCCGGCGTACAGGATGTCAAAACAACCTTCGGTGAAATTAAAAGCAAGGGTGGTAACATCTAGAGTGCAATAGGAATTCTACTGTTCAATGCAGAGGAGAGAGCGGATAGGTGGAAAGAGTACACTGAAGCCCTCTATGAGGGGGAAGATTTGTCTGATGTGACAGAAGAAGAAAGAGGAGTCGATTTAGAAGAGATAGGGGATCCAGTTTTAGAATCAAAATTTAAAAGAACTTGTGAGGACTTAGGATCAATTAAGACAGAAGGGACAGATAACTTTCCATTAGAATTTCTAGAATCATTGGGGAAATGGTAACAAAACGACTATTCACGTTGGTGGGTAGAATGTGTGTCTGGCGGCATACTGTCTGTCTTTCGGAAAAAAATATCATCCATGCAATTCCGAAGAGCTGATAAGTGCGATAATTGTCACACAATCAGCTTAACAGCTCATCTATCCAAGTATCTGACATGAATAATATATATAAGAATGGAAAAGAAAATTGAGGATGTTTTAAATGGCCATCAATTTGTCTTTAGGAAAGGTAAAGGCACCAGAGAAGCAATTCTGGCATTGACAACGGGCAAAAGAAAAATCAATATTCGGTCATAGGATTTGTCGATCTGGAAGAAGAGCTCGACAATGTGAAATGGTGCAAGATGTTCGAAACTGTGAGAAAATTAGGGGTAAGCTACAGGGAGAGACGGCTAGTATACAATCTGTACAAGAGCCAAGAGGGAATAATAAGAGTGGACGACAGAACGAAGTGCTCGTATTAAAAAGGGTGTAAGATAGGGATATAGTGTACTTTCCAGTTCGTACATCGAAGAAGCAATGACGTAAATAAAGGAAAGGTTTAATAGAAAATTCAGGGAGACAGGATTTCGATGATACAATTTGCTGATGACATTGCTATCCTGAATGAAAGTGAAGAAGAATTAAATGATCTGCTGGGAGGAATGAACAGTCTAATGAGTACAGAATATGGATTGAGAGTAAATCGAAGAAAGACGAAAGTGATGAGAAGTAGCGAAAATGAGAACAGTGAGAAACTTAACACCAGGATTGATGGTCATTCAGTTAAGGAATTCTGCTACCTAGACAGCAAAATAACACATGAGACGGAGCAAAGAGGACATAAAAAGCAGACTAGTAATTGTAAAAAAGAGCATTCCTGGCCAAGAGGTGTCTACCAGTATCAAACATAGGCCTTAACTTGAGGAAGAAAATTCTGAGAATGTCCAATTTGAGGTAGCGAAAAATGGATTGTATGAAAACCGGAACAGAAGAGAATCGAGGCATTTTAGATGTGGAGCTAGAGGCGAATGGTGAAAATTAGGTGGATTAATAAGGTATTTACAATTTGTACAGAAACCAGATGGCAGTTATAAGAGTCGAGGGACATGAAAGGGAAGCAGTGGTTGGGAAGGGAGTAAGACAGGGTTGTAGCCTCTCCCCGATGTTGTTCAATCTGTATATTGAGCAAGCAGTAAAGGAAACAAAAGAAAAATTCGGAGTAGGTATTAAAATTCATGGAGAAGAAATAAAAACTTTGAGGTTCGCCGATGACATTGTAATTCTGTCAGAGACAGCAAAGGACTTGGAAAAGCAGTTGAATGGAATGGACAGTGTCTTGAAAGGAGGATATAAGATGAACATCAACAAAAGCAAAACAAGGATAATGGAATGTAGTCTAATTAAGTCGGGTGATGCTGAGGGAATTAGATTAGGAAATGAGGCACTTAAAGTAGTAAAGGAGTTTTGCTATTTGGGGAGCAAAATAACTGATGATGCTCGAAGTAGAGAGGATATAAAATGTAGGCTGGCAATGGCAAGGAAAGCATTTCTGAAGAAGAGAAATTTGTTAACATCCAGTATTGATTTAAGTGTCAGGAAGTCATTTCTGAAAGTATTCGTATGGAGTGTAGCCATGTATGGAAGTGAAACATGGACGATAAATAGTTTGGACAAGAAGAGAATAGAAGCTTTCGAAATGTGGTGCTACAGAAGAATGCTGAAGATTAGATGGGTAGATCACATAACTAATGAGGAAGTATTGAATAGGATTGGGGAGAAGAGGAGTTTGTGGCACAACTTGACCAGAAGAAGGGATCGGTTGGTAGGACATGTTCTGAGGCATCAAGGGATCACCAATTTAGTGTTGGAGGGCAGCGTGGAGGGTAAAAATCGTAGGGGGAGACCAAGAGATGAATACACTAAGCAGATTCAGAAGGAAGTAGGTTGCAGTAGGTACTGGGAGATGAAAAAGCTTGCACAGGATAGAGTAGCATGGAGAGCTGCATCAAACCAGTCTCAGGACTGAAGACCACAACAACAACAATAAGGTAAGGAATGAGGAGATTCTGCCCAGAATCGGAAAGGAAAGGAAGATGTGGAATACACTGACAAGGAAAAGGGACAGGATGATAGGACATCTGTTAAGACATCAGGGAATGACTTCCATGGTAGTAGAGGAAGCTGTAGAGGCCAGAAACTGTAGAGAAAGACAGCGATTGGAATATACCCAGCAAATAACTGAGATCGTAAGTTTGCAAGTGCTACACTGAGATGAAGAGGCTGGCACAGAAGTGGAAACCAGTCAGACGACTGATGACTCAAAAAAAAAAAAAAGCCTTTAATATTTGGAGGACAGTTTAAATCAGAATATGAAACGGCTAAATAAAATTTGAAGGCCTATTTACTCGCATAATGTCTCACACACGACGACACCTTGCGAGGTACGAGAACTGGTCAGCTTCGCGTCGAAATTGCGACAGTTTTATGTTTTGTCGTGTTGTGTGGCAATCTCCCGTCAGTACATAGGCTAACTGACACACCGTTTTGGGCTAACCCCAGCTTGCACGCACGTCATGATTTTATAAATTACATTTCCGCTGCAACATTTTTTCTTATTTTTATTTTTTCTTATTATTTATTTTCTTATACTCCTATGTTCTGCAGGCATACTAACTCTGAGCCCTGGAGCCAGTTGTCGTAGCGTTCATAATAATCGAAATAGTGTTGGGTTGGCGTAGTCTGATAAAAACACGTTATTATCATGGGCAGTGAGTTTCTAATTCCACGAGGAAAACCTTCAGGAGACTGAGCATTTGCTTGAGCATAAACATTTAGCTTACACAGGTGTGCCTACTTGGGGCACAGCGACCGTTGTAAATAATATACAGGTAAGACAACCGCAAGTCACACAGTTTTGTGAGGTATTTGGTTGTTTTACTTGTAGGCCTATATTACAATCAGGACTCTTACTTGTGAAGTTAGAAACCGATAACGAGTCACCTCCATGGGAATTATAGTGTTTCCTGTATACATGAACTGAATAAAACGACTAAAAAGAAACACTTAGCCGACACTAGATGTTTCTGGTGATTTGTCAGCTATCTTGGAAACCGAAATAATGTGTGTATCATTCGTTTCTTCTTATTTAGTTGCAAATGCAAAATAAACACACAGTGTGGAATGTTTCTATCGTTATTCACTTATAACGCAACTGTAATATAACCGTAAACATCAAAAGGAGACGTAGATTTACACCGCTGAATAAAAGAGTACACAAAAAAGATAAGTATATCGATGGAAGCTGTGGATTCGTTAGTTCATGGGATTCTCGTTTACTTAAAAAACGGAATTATTTTGTAGATTTCAGTGTACTATTGTATTTGTGCATTAGTAAGTTTGTGTGTGTGTGTGTGTGTGTGTGTGTGTGTGTGTGTATTGTACTTACGTTAAAACGTTATTTGTTCTGCGTTAAGTACGTGACAATCTGACCACTATGCATATTACACAATCACTTTTAAGCCCTAAGGAACGATAGGAAAGTCTTATTTCGAAGCATCTTAGCCTAAGAGAAGCCGACACTTGACAACAGTCGTTCCGTCCTGCAAATAAGATGTTATCTTTCTACGCAATATTACAGTAGGCGGACGGTTTATTAAACGAAATTTCTCCACATTTCAAGTGACGTATCATTATCTGAAATGGTTTGATAATCTTACTGCAAGACTTAACTAGTTAGTTCGAAAATGTGCAGTCCTACTTTAATGTACTTTGATTTTCTTTCTGCAAAAAATGGCATCAAATTAAGGTACTGTCGTCAAGCGAAAATTATTACTTAAATATCTGCTGAAAATATGGACGAATTTTTACAGCGTCCGTTCTTGTAAGCATCTACAAAAATAGCATTATATGCGGACTCACCACTGCAGCGGCGAAGTTCTCGAAGAATGTGGCGAATCCTTCGCTGAGCCATAGCACGGACCACCAGTTGGGGCTGACGAGGTTGCCGAACCACTGGTGGGACACTTCGTGCTGAATGATCGTCACTACTTGCTCCTTGACTGATTCCGACGTATAGTTCTCCAGGGCCAACAGACGTGATTGCCTTCACAAAGAACAGACACATTTGAGAACACACTACCCTGACTTAAAACTGTCTAGGTTCTCTTAATTTCACAGGAAACTGCTACTTTATAGCGTCGAGTGTTTTTATATGGTTAGCGGTTAATGGACCGTCGATTGTGAGATGGAACCGTAACAATAAATCATTTCAACTAGGTAGAGAAGTGTCAGCTAGAACACAGTCCGTCGCTCCAAGTGCTATGGAGCTTAACGTTCGTCGAAAGGCTTGTCGTCGCTTAAAACGCGTACGAATAATATATGGTTACTAATTCTCAGAACTGTCTCTTTGTGATTTTTGAGCATACGCTCAGATGAAGGACGGGGGTGTATTAGAAGGCAGGTGACAGAAAATTATAATTTACACACATACTGGAACATTCTGTAACATTTACAGCTTTTATTAGTAATGTTTGCTAAAGGCTCTCTAAATTAAAGTCTACGTTTGATACCAGCACAACATTTTTTAGCAATCAGTGATCTCCTCGCCTGTCCAAGCCCTCCGTTTCTGTCCTCCTCGTTTTGTCATACGTTCGTTTGCTTCCATGGTAGCAGAATAACTTTGTCCCGTAGGTGGTCCGCAATTTTGTTGTAGAGTGTGTCTCTAATATTATTTCGTCCTTCCCTCATTAGTTTCGTTTTCCTTCCATTTCCATTTAATTGTTGTCATTAGACTGATCATTGCGTTCAGCAAGTGCTCTAGTTGTTTATCAGTTTCACTGACAGGTATATCATTAGTGAATCTCGTCATTGATACCTTTGCACTCTTATTTTCTTTTATTTCGTCATTAGCTGTTCAATGTAAAGCTGAACTGTAACTGAGAGAGACTGCGTCTTTTCCTTGCACCATATTTAATCTGAGAATTCCATTTATAAGGGTGAAGATTCATAAAACCGCAGGGACGGATTCTTGACTTGAAATGGGGGAAAAAGATCTTATGAACATGTATCTGGAAATGCAGCGTTGCCACGGTAGATGACGGTGACGAACGACAGTTTCTCTGACCATGTGCCATTTGTTTCTTTGTGTTGCAAGCTGTGTTATTGACGTAGCTTACTATAAGCAGCGGAGTGGTCCGGTATTCATATCGGGAACAAGCCGAGATTGTGTCTGTGTGTGGCCAAGCAGATGGAAACAGTGGAGAGGCAGTACGGCTATAACAAAACAAATACTGGCGGCGGACTGTGAGTAACCGGATTTGCAGGACCGGGTTCTACAGCTTGCTGAGACGAAAGCTAATACAAGCTCCAGGCAAGCGGCCCGCCAACATGGTGTAATCCAAAGTACGATTATGTGTATTCTGCACGACAACAGCTACTATCCCTGTCACCTCCAAACCCCTAGAGGCCACTTTGAACATCTCTTGTGCCGTGGATGCGACGCAGCTCAGTACTGTGTTCCGGTACACCATCCATTTCCGGACCAACGTTCATAGAACTTTTTTTCCTCTATTTCCAGTCAGGGATCTGTCGCTGCAGTTTGTCGGTTTTATGAATGTTCACCCCGTATAATTTTGAAATAGTTTGTTAATCTCACGGAGAAACGTAGCATTCAGGGCAATGATTTGATTAATTACTTGTACGTGATGAGACCCCAGTTTTCCATGGCACCGGGGCCCAATTCCGGCAGCGCGACGTGGTCCAGCTTGCTGAGGTAGCCATGGTTGTACGGCACGTTGACAAGCCCCGCCATCGAGGCGACCGTCCAGGGAGCTACCGAACTGGCGTACTCAGCCTGCGACTCCGTCTCCATGGTCGTCCAGACAGTCATGTTTTGCTCCAACGGCGAGTGGACGCCCACAAAGTCGGAGATGACCCACGCCAGCAGGAAGGCGCTCATCAGCGGCGTCTCCGCGAAGAACATGGTGCGGCGACCGTCCTCCTCGTCCCTGTGACAGGACAACAAGCTACAGTGCGGCACTTACCATCTCAAGCACCAGCCGCCACCCAGCTGTAACTCGACTCCGCCTTTGAATACTTGCAGCAGGCGGCAACGCAACACTTGGTGCTGAAACACACATCCAAACGCAAGTTTGCTGGTTAGGTAGTAAACGCCGGTAAGATGTTCCGGAAATAAATGTACTGATGAATAGTTTTAATCAATACGTTTTAATCTCACCAACATTAATGACTCCCTGAACACACTGAATGCCACGAGGCCCCCGATGGACACAGCAGAGTCTCACGCCTGACGCCCTGCGACTGCCGACAACTACAAGCTCCATTCTAATAGGCGCCCGAAGAAATTATTCAGAGAGGGGGAAGTATTCTAAAGTTGCTACTCTTTACATAACTGGTACAATTAGTCTGAAAACGTAAAGGGTTCCAAGAACTAAATTTCAAAGGAATTACATAAAAGGCTATCGTATAAAGCAACGATTAATACACTACTGGCCATTAAAATTGCTACACCAAGAAGAAATGTAGATGCTAAACGGGTATTCATTAGACAAATATATTTTACTAGAACTGACATGGGATTACATTTTCACGCAGTTTGGGTGCATAGATCCTGAGAAATCAGTACCCAGAACAACAACCTCTCGCCGTAGTAACGGCCTTGATACGCCTGGGCATTGAGTCAAACAGAGCTTGGATGGTGTGTACAGGTACAGCTGCCCATGCAGCTTCAACACGATACCACAGTTGATCAAGAGTAGTGACTGGCGTATTGTGACGAGCCAGTTGCTCGGCCACCATTGACCAGAAGTCTTCAATTGGTAGAGATTTGGAGAATGTGCTGGCCAGGGCAGCAGACGAACATTTTCTGTATCCAGAGAGGCCCGTACAGGACCTGCAACATGCGGTCGTGCATTATCCTGCTGAAATGTATGGTTTCGCAGGGATCGAATGAAGGGTAGAGCCACGGGTCGTAACACATCTGAAATGTAACGTCCACTGTTCAAAATGCCGTCAGTGCAAACAAGAGGTGACCGAGACGTGGAACCAATGGCACCCCATACCATCCCGCCGGGTGATAGGACAGTATGGCGATGACGAATACACGCTTCAAATGTGCGTTCACCGCGATGTCACCAAACACGGATGTGGCCATCATGATTCTGTATACACAACCTGGATTCATCCGAAAAAATTACGTTTTGCAATTCGTGCACACAGGTTCGTCGTTGAGTACACCATCGCAGGCGCTCCTGTCTGTGATGCAGCGTCATGGGTAACCGCAGCCATGGTCTTCGAGCTGATAGTCCATGCTGCTGTAAAACGTCGTCAAACTGTTCGTGCAGATGATTGTTGTCTTGCAAACGTCCCCATCTGTTGACTCAGGGGTCGAGACGTGGCTGCACGATCTGTTACAGCCATGCGGATAAGATGCCTGTCATCTCGACTGCTAGTGATACGAGGCCGTTGGGATCTAACGCGGCTTTCCGTATTACCCTCCTGAACCCACCGATTCCATATTCTGCTAACAGTCATTGGATCTCGACCAACGCGAGCAGCAATGTCGCGATACGATAAACTGCAATCGAGATAGGCTACAATTCGACCGTTATCAAAGTCGGAAACGTGATGGTACGCATTTCTCCTCCTTAGACGAGGCATCACAACAACGTTTCACCAGGCAACGCCGGTCAACTGTTGTTTGTGTATGAGAAATCGGTTGGAAACTTTCCTCATGTCAGCACGTTGTAAGTGGCGCCACCGGCACGAGCCTTATTTTAATGCCCTGAAAAGCTAATCATTTGCAAATCACAGCATCTTCTTCTTGTCGGTTAAATTTCGCGTCTGTGGCACGTCATCTTCGTGGTGTAGCAATTTTAATGTGCAGTGCAACCCACGAACCACGGACCAAGCCGTGGTGGGCTGCCTTGTATGCCTCAACGCTAAAGAGAGCCGTTCCGTAGATGCAACAGGATCAGTGGTGTGGGGAGCCGGTACGGTAGTTCAGCGTGTTCGGTCAGACGACTGGCTGCACTCTGCAATAAACAAAGTCAGTGAAGTATTCAACGATGAACTTGAAGGGTTTCATGTGGCGTCCGCCCAGACCAAATGCCGAAAAAACGGGTGTTGTCTCTTTGACTAGTAATAAAAAACTCCAGCGTTCTAGTTTCCAACCTCTGCCCTGCTTAAGTTTTGAATAAAATCATCAGAAACGACCACCGAAGACTTCCGGCATAAAAAGTTACCCTAGTTCTGCCGACGGCTTGTCAAAGGAGGGAGGAGCAGACAGAGACTCATGGCACTCTCTTACCCTCAGGGTGGGAAACTGTCGTCAACAACATGAGGATGCAGAAGGTAACGGAAACCACTACATTGATGAAAGCCACTGCATAATGAGTATCCATAGGACATGTGTCCTTTAACTCAAACAGTGTCACGATGATCACTTCACTGGCGAAAGATTCCGGAATAGTCCCCCATTCGGATCTCCGGGAGGGGACGACCAAGGGGGAGGTGACCATGAGAAAAAGATTGAATAATCATCGGAAGGGTAACATTCCACAAGTCGGGTCGTGGAACGTCAGAAGTTTGAACGTGATAGGGAAACTAGGAAATCTGAAAAGGAAAATGCTAAGGCTAAATTTAGATCTAGTGGGGGTCTGTGAAGTGAAGTAGAATGAAGACAGGGATTTCTGGTCAGATGAGTATAGGCTAATATCAGAAACAGCAGAAAATGGTCTAACGGGAGTAGGCTGCGTTACAAATAAGAATGTAGAGCAGAGGGTGGTTTACTGCAAACAGTTCGGTGGTAGGGTTGTTCTCACCAGAACAGACAGAAAACCAACACCGACAACAACAATTCGGGTATACGTGCCGATGTCGCAAGCGGAAGGTGAAGACATAGAGAAAATGTTTCAGGAGAGTGAATGGGTAATTCAGCACGTAAACGGAGATGAAAATGTATGACATGGGGGAAGGGGGGTGAATATGGACTTGGTATTAGGAATGAGAGAGGAAATGACTGAGTTCTGCAATGAATTTCAGCTAATAATAGCGAATACTCCGTTTAAGAATTACAAGAGCAGGAGGTATACCTGGGAAAGGTTGGGAGATACGGGAAGTTTACATCGTAGTCAGACAGAGATTCTGAAATTCGATATTGGAATGTAAGGCTTACCCAGGAGTAGATACGCCCTCATATCACACGTTAGTAATGTTGATGAGTAAGCTGAAATTTAAGACAGCAGTCAGGAAAAATCAGTGTGCAAAGAAGTCTGATATGGAAGTACTGAGAGGAGATACACTTGAATACGGAATAGCTCAGTAGGCAGTTCAGATGAAAAAGAATGGATATCTCTGAAAAGGGCAATCACAGAAGCTAGAAAGAAAAACATGGGTACAAGGAAGGTAACTGCAAAGAAACTATGGGTAACAGTAGAAATGCTTCAGTTGATCGACGAAAGATGGAAGCACGAAAACGTTAGGGGAAATTCAGATACAGAGAAATATAACTCACTTAGCAATTAAATAAATAGGCAATGCAGGGAAGTTAGGGCGAAATGGGTGCATGAAAAATGTGAAGAAATCGAAAAAGAAATGATTGTCGGAAGGACTGACTTCGGCGAAATTAAAAGCAAGGGTGGTAATATTTCCACTGTTAAATGAGAAGAGAGCTGAAGGGTGGAAAGAGTACAATGAAGCCCTCTGTGAAGGGAGAGATTTGTCTGGTGGCGTGATTGAAGAATCAGGAGTCGATAGGGAAGAGATAGAGGATCCAGTATTGGAATCAGAATTCAAAAGGACTTTGGAAGACTTAAGGCTGAATAAAGCAATAGGGATAGATAACATTCCATTAGAATATTTAAAATCACTGGGGCAAGAGGCAACAAAAAGGCTACTCACGCTGGTGTGTAGAGTGTGTGAGACTGATGATATGCCACTAGACTTACGCAAAGACATCATCCGCACAATTCAGAAAATAGTCGTAGACGACAAGCGCAAGAATTATCGCTCAATCAGCTTAACAGTGTAAGCATGTTAGTTACTGACAAAAATAATATAGAGAAGCATGGAAAGGAAAATTGATCAGTTTGGCATAGGGATATAAAGGAACCAGAGGGGCAGTTCTGACGTTGCGTTTGATAATGGAAGCATGACTGAAGAAAATCGAGACACAGTCATAGGATTTGTTGACTTGCAAAAAGAGTTCGGCAACATAAAATAATGGATGGTCTTCGAAATTCAAAGAAAAATAGGGTATGCTATAGGAAAGACGGAAGCAAGAGGGAAAAATAAGACTGCACGAATAAGAACGAAGTACTCGGTTAGAAAGGGTGTAAGAGAGGGATGCAGTCTTTCGCCCATGCTATTTAGTATATGTATCTAAGTAGCAATGACGGAAATAAAAGAAGGGTTCAACAGTGGCATTAAAATTCAAGCTGAAAACATGTCAGTGATACGATTCTCAGATGATACTACTCTCCTCAGTGAAACTGTCGGATGGAATGAACCGTGTAATGAGTACATAATGGGGTTTTAGAGTAAATCGAAGAAAGACGAAAGTAATTGGAAGTAGCAGAAACGAGAACAGCGAGAAACTTAACATCCGGATTGATGGTCACGAAGTATAAGAAGTTAAGGAATTCTGCTACCTAGGCAGCAAAATAACCAATGACGGACAGAGTAAGGAGGACTTCAAAAGCAGACCAGTGCTGGCAAAAATGTCATTCCTGCCCAAGAGAAGTCTACTAGAATCAAACATAGGTCTTAATTTGAGGAAGAAATTTCTGAGAATGTATGTTTGGGGCACAGCATTGTATGGTAGTGAAGCAAGGACTGTGTGAAAACCAGGAAGCATTTGAAATGTGGTGCTGGAGGACAATGTTGAAAATTAGGTGGACTGATAAGGTAAGGAATGGGGAGGTTCCGCGCAGAATTGGAGAGAAAAGGAATATGTGGATGACAGTGATAAGAATAAGGGACAGGACGATAAGACATGTGGGAATGCATCAAAGAATAACTTCTGTGGTGCTGGAGGGAGATGTAGAGGATAAAAAATTTTAGAGGAAGACAGAGATTGAAATATCAAACACATAACTGAGGGCAAGTGCTACTCTGATCTGAAAGGGATGGCACGGGAGAGGAGATCGTGGCGGATGGTAAAAAAAAAAATGGAAAAAAGTTCAGGCAGCATCTGTGTTTCTGAGGGAACATTGCAAAGGGAACTGCATGCAATGGCTATTAGGGTCGGGTATCTCGCAAAAGGTCTTTGCTCTCAGAGACACATAAGGCAGCATCTCTCCATTGGCTACGCCAGTAGCTGACTGGAGGCGCGTATTGTGGACCGACGAGCCGCGACTTTACCTCTTTCCAAATGACGGAAGACGTCGACTACACCGGTGTCACGTTGTCGGATTTAACCCGCAATGTGTGGGTGGTGTCATTCATGCAGGAGTTGCTTCTGTTATGTTTAGGAGGTGTTTCTCATACCCGAGTTAGGTCAATTCATTCAGGTTTCCGCGCACCTGAATCGTTTATTTTCCCTCGGCAACCGGATGTTACCTTTTCTTCTACATCTTCATGATGAGTATGCTCTGGCACTCTACCAAGATGAAGACAACCATGTTCACAGGGCAGCAGGCAGAAACTTTTAATCTGACAAACGTTGAAGCGTCCTGTCGCACCTCAACTGACCCGCTAAACCACCCGATCTCGATCAGAAAGAAAATACCTGGGACTATTTGGAACACTGGATGTAAAGTAGCAACCTACATTCCCTCGATTTGGCAGTTCTTTGGGATCTAACCATCAATGATTCAGCTAGATATACCATACCTAAAGAAACTTATTTACCCTATCCGTCTTCGAATTGAGGTCATTATCAAGGTTAGAGGAAATAATATATGGCATTAGCTTGGTGTTTTCTGGGCGTTACCCGATGTGATTATTTAACCTAGGATTGTACATCACTTAGGTCCTTTATTACTTTGCAGCGTCAGTCTTATTTCTAAGGCTGTAGTACTCACGTTATTGTGAACATGAAACTCACAAGTAAAGTGACTTGAAAATTTTGGAAATTTGTGGTAAGTTTCTATGGGATCAAACTGCTGAGGTCATCGGTCCCTAGGCTTACACACTACTTAATCTAACTTAAACTAACTTACGCTAAGGACAACACACACACCCATGCCCGAGGGAGGACTCGAACCTCCGACGGGGGGAGCCGCACGAACCGTGGGGCCTTAGACCACACGGCTCTGAGTACAAGCTAAGACAATACCATTTATTCTTCACTAGTACTCAGGAACTCTTCCAGGAGGCATCCTAACCGTCCAAGCACTGACCAAGAAGTGAGGTCCGTTCAGAGTACGTAGAGTCCCACGTGAACAGTGACAACGTGAAACTGCTCAGTCAATAGGAAATTAATATTCCCTTTCCGGCACTATCTCTCAACATAACAAATGCTGAGCAAGCACGTGATTTATGCCATGGGAAGTACAATCTTCAGTGGGAATTAATGTACTGGGTTAGGTGGTCGACTAAGTCTGTGTCACCTTTCCACGCACTGCGCTGCCTACTCTTACCAGCATTAGATTGACTAATTATGGATGCGTTTTACTACTGACCGTTATTCCTTTCCTCAGCAGGTGCCAGTGGTTCTCCTGACAGTATTTCGCGGTAAGCATCAGAAATTCTGTTGAGTTTACCCAGTCTTAGGGTGTTTGGCTGATATCACACTTAACTGTTATGGCCAGTGCTTTGCACACTCTCGGACTTCGTCTTAATCCTAAATGAGAAGACGCAACTATAATATCACTGCCAGCAATACTTAGCTTCTGAAACACTTTCAGACTTTTTTCTTTCATTATGGTCTGCTATAAGGTGTTCATGAGATTACCAGCAATTCTGAAGAATAATTACACATACATTAACTAGGTCATCGTGATAACCTATCAAAAACAAATATCACGCCTGGTTACCTGGAAGAACCAGTGACACATGTAAGTGTCACCCAATTTGAAGACACACAAAATTTTATTATTTAGCAACAATCAGAAGCTGGAAATCGCAAACTGTGCCACGAAGGCATAGAAAGACCAGCTTGAAATGTCTTGTGAAGGGAGACCTATCAGTTTCTCTAAAGGAAAGATCGTCAATTTGCGCATCAATCCTATCTTCAGATGTGCCTGTCAGAATTGTTTTTTTACACAAATACGGAAAACAATGCAGTATTAGAATGCAGTATGCGAATTATAGCACAAAAGATATCTAATTAGGGGATTACTTTGAGCGTACATTACTTTCAATTCGCTATTTTCACAGCTTTTTGTCATTCAAATCTTTTACCGTGGTTCAGGCAGGACTACACTGAGAGAAAAAGGTACTTGGTCTACAGAAAAGTTTTATTATGGTCTCCATGTTTCTTGTAGCTAACGTCTGTCGTTAAACCGCGTTACGTATTAACTATAAATTATTTATCGTGTATGGTGATGCAAGAGGAGACCTAAGATGCATTACAATACAGTGGTTGGCCACTAGCCAGCGCAGGTAGAAGCTATTGTGTGTCGTTTTCTCATAGGTGAATTTCATTATGAATTATAGCGCTGTTTCATTTAGCTGTTGAGTCGTAGTATGGGTCTGATGGTTGGCACGTATCCTAAAAAAAATGATAATCACTGACAAATAACTGTTCCACGTCTACAGCGCCGCATGTTTGCACCTGGTTCCTGACTGAACCCAGCTACGTAGACTTGGCAGCAGCCAGAAGCGGTCGCGGTCGCAGTACGGACCGCTGACCCGGGTCTCACCTGGACGTGATCAGCGGGGTGTTGGTGAGCACAGTCCAGCGCGGACGCGGTCTGAAAGTGAACATCCAGGTCGCCTTGATGGCCGGCTCGTCGTAGCAAGGCATCGTCATACGAGCCCCCATCTCCGCGAACTGCGTCGCTGCCAGCCACCTGTAACAGCAGAACCGCGTACCGGTTATGAACACTTACCGACAACTGATAATAACTGATGTTAGACTGGTTACTCGACCCCAGTTTTCAACTGTCGTTACAAATTCGCTATGATTCAGGTTCAGCGTATCTGAACATTTTTCACTGACGTCCTTACATAGCACTGCATCTTTACCGATTTCAGCAACACTGACCCATCAACTTCATTTCAGTGCATTAAATTAATTTCACGTAGTTGCTTAGTTGTTCGCTGTGACAGCTGAGTCACTGGATACATACAGTCATTACTAACGGAGACATCATAAAGAAATGGAAATGATCGTATAGCATTACAGAACGATATTCACTCTGCAGCGGAGTGTGCGCTGATATGAAACTTTCTGGAAGATTAAAACTGTGTGCCGGACCGAGACTCCTAGTTCGGGTCCCGAGTTCGAGTCTCGGTCTGGCACACAGTTTTAATCTTCCAGAAAGTTTCATATCAGCGCACACTCCGCTGCAGAGTGAAAATCTCATTCCGAAAACATCCCCCAGGCTGTGGCTAAGCCATGTCTCCGCAATATCCTTTCTTTCAGGAGTGCTAGTTCTGTAAGGTTCGCAGGAGAGCTCCTGTAAAGCTTGGAAGGTAGGAGACGAGGTACTTGCAGAAGTAAAGCTGTGAGGACGAGGCGTGAGTCGTGCTTGGGTAGCTCAGATGGTAGCCGGCACGGTAGGTCAGCGTGTTCGGTCAGAGGGTTAGCTGCCCTCTGTAATAAAAGAAACTGAGTGAATGGATCAATAACGAGCTTCAACGGGCGTCAGTTGACGTCCGCCACGAACAGTTGCAACGAACTATAACGAACAAAATGAGATTAAAAAAAAATGGTAGAGCACTTGCCTGCGAAAGGCAAAGGTCCCGAGTTCGAGTCTCGGTCCGGCACACGATTTTAATCTGCCAGAAAGTTTCATCGTATAGCATTGTTGGCCGGCAGGCCCCATGCGAGGGAGTTCGGCCGCCGTATTGCAAGTCCTTTTTAGTTGACGCCACTTCGGCGACTTGCGGGTCAATGATGATGAAGGACACACAACACTGAGTCCCGCCGGGAATCGAGCCCGGGACCCTTGCGTGGTAGTCACAGACGCTATCGCTACGCTACGGAGGTGGACAGAAGACATTATACTAAATAACCATTGTTCATTTTATACCTATACCTATCACAGTACTTTAATTGAGCTCTGCGTTGTAATTTATTATTATAAAGGATGCCTCCAATAAAACCGGTGCGCCGATGTTACTTCAAGTAACAATGAACTAACTAAAAAATAATAGCTACAGGTAACAGTAACATTATAAAGCACGTAGTTACCTATTTACGAGGATTGAATGAGAAGTAATGCTTCCACCTTCGTTAATTGAGTTTGGATGGGAATATTTTAATAAATCAAACCCAGAAATAATCCTTAATATTTAATTACCCATACTCACTTTTCCACATAATCACCATCCAGTTGGATACATTTCTGCCAACGATGAACAAGTTTTCTGAAGCCGTCACGGAATAACTTGACACTGTTTCTGCAACCACAGTCTCACAGTTCTCTCCACGTCTTCATCAGAAGCATAATGACGTTCCCGCAGATCGTCTTTCATTGTCGGGAACAGATGGAATTCATGCGGTGCTAAATCTGGACTGTATGAAGGATGCGGTACGGTGGTGAGATTCAGTAGCTGAAGTTCTGCTGTAGTGGCCCGTGAAGTGTGACGTTTGGCATTGTCATGCTGCAGGAAAACATTTCCCTTTTCCATTCGGACCCCTGTTAGCCGTCGTTTCAGAGTTCGCAGCGTTTTGATGTAAAGCTCTGAATTTATTGTTGTTTCGAGATCAAGGAAATCAACATGGATAACACCATGTGTGTCCCAGAACACTGTGGCCATGATTTTTCCAGTTGAGGGCTGAGTCTTGAATTCCTTTTTCTGGGGCGAGTCTTTCTGTCGATATTCCATATACTGACGTTTCGTCTCCGGTTCGTAATGGTGAACCCACGTTTCGTCTCCTGCCACAACTGAATGGAGAAAGGCGTCACCTTCATTCTCGTAACGAGAGAGGAGTTCCTGGCAAATTTCAAGTCTATGTGCTTTCATTTCAGGAGTCAGCATCGGGGGTACCCATCGTGCACAGGTCTTCCGATAGCCAAAGAAAGCAATATGTCACCCACACGTTTTTGCGAAATGCTGATTGTGCTTACAATTTCTTTGCTTGTGAAACTCGGTGGTTGCTGTCACAGGACGTCCAACTCTTTGTTTGTTACGCAGGTCAGATGTCCCCGCCTCAATATCTTTAAACTTACTCGTCCAACGACGCACAGAACTCACATCAACACAATCACCAGGAACTGCTTTCATTCCCTGATGAATCTCCTTTGGGGTGACACCTTATGTTGTCAAGAATTCAATGACTGTACGTTGCTTAAACGGCATTGACCGACCGTCTGCGCAGGGTTCCATACTTTACACTGTAACAACAGAACCGTTCAATACTAAAGCTTCCCGCCAACTGGAGTTGTAGAGAAGGGCTACGGAACAAGCCAGTAACCCGCCGGCCGGCCGAAGTGGCCGTGCGGTTAAAGGCGCTGCAGTCTGGAACCGCAAGACCGCTACGGTCGCAGGTTCGAATCCTGCCTCGGGCATGGATGTTTGTGATGTCCTTAGGTTAGTTAGGTTTAACTAGTTCTAAGTTCTAGGGGACTAATGACCTCAGCAGTTGAGTCCCATAGTGCTCAGAGCCATTTGAACCAGTAACCCGCCGCATGCCAATGATGTCAACTGTTGAAGAGTTACGAAGGTGGAGGTATTACTTTTCAGTCAACCCTCGTATAAGAGATGCTGGAAGTGGTGGCCATGGACATCCAGAAATCGCTGACTTCGCGCGATGACGTTACCAGCAACACACTGTAATTCTGCAGCCGTGATGTTGTAAAATTTTCTAGTAATGTTCCGTTTAAGATCGTCTATTGTGCGAGGACTATCAGGATACATTTTGCTTTTTAGTGTGCGCCGTAAATAAAATTCACACGATGTTAAGTCTGGGGAGCTTGGGGACCAGATGCCTCTACTATCAAGTCTGTGTTCAAGAAACACATTGGTGGTGTGGGCCATACTTTGGTTGAATGTATGAGCGGTTGCTCCATCTTGTCGAAATAATGCATACGTCTCTCTACATATGTTAATTGAGCGTAGAAAGAGTCAAAGATCTCTAGATATCTGGCACTGTTCAGGGCGTAACTGAAAAATATGGGGCCAATAATGCGCATGCCGGACAACGCACAACAAAGATTTAGCTTCTCCGAGTGGAGAGTTTCTTTATGCAGAATATGTGGGTTGTCCTGCGACCAGTATCTGCAATTCTAGGAGATTACGTAACATGACAGATGAAGACAGGCCTCATCTGACATGAAGTAAAGGAAGGTGTCCAAGTAACCGTCAGCAGCTGATGTTCACAGCCAGTTACAATAATGAACTATTTTTTCCTAATCCTCAAATTTCAACTCTTGCGCCATACTCACGCGATACGTTTTTCATTTCATATCTTTTAGTATACGGTGTACGAGATACACCAACCAGCTGCGGTAACCTCCTTACCGACTTGCGGGGACGGGAAGAGAGCCAATGTGCACTCCGTGTGCAAAGCGGGGGGAGTCATCCAAGATGTCGGAAGGGTCCTTCGGGATGCCATGAAGGGTACAGTGTGCAGCCAACTGCAGGTGGTGGCTCATGTAGGCACTAATGACGTGTGTCGCTATGGATCGGAAGAGATTCTCTCTGGTTTCCGACGACTATCTGAGTTGGTGAAGACTGCCAGTCTTGCAGCGAGATGAAGCCAGAGCACACTATCTACAGCATCGTCGACAGGACCGATTGCAGACCTTTGGTACAGAGCCGAGTGGAGGGTCTGAATCAGAGGCTCAGACGGTTCTGCGACCGTGTAGGCTGCAGATTCCCCGACTTGCGCCATAGGATGATGGGGTTTCGGGTTCCGCTAAATAGGTCAGGTGTCCACTACACACAGGAGGCGGCTACATGGGTAGCAGGGGCTGTGTGGCGTCGACTGGGCGTTTTTTTTAGGTTAGACAGTCTTGGGAAAGATAAAAAAGGGCTCCAGTCTCAAAGGGTACAGGGCAAAGAAACGACGAGAATCGACCAAGCAACAGTCGGTATTGTAGTTTTAAATTGTCGTAGCTGTGTTGGAAAAGTACCAGAGCTTCAAGCGCTGATAGAAAGCACTGAAGCTGAAATCGTTATAGGAACAGAAAGCTGGCTAAAGCCGGAGATAAATTCTGCCGAATTTTTTAGAGGTGCAAACCGTGTTCAGAAAGGATACCTTAAATAAAGTTGATGGTGGTGTGTTTGTGTCTGTTGGTAGTAGTTTATCTTGTAGTGAAGTTGAGATAGATAGTTCCTGAGAATTACTATGGATAGAGGTTATACTCAACAGCCGTACCAAAATAAAAAGTTGCTCCTCCTACCGACCCCCCCCCCCTCAACTGTTCAGATGATATAATATCTGAACGGTTCAAACAAAACTTGAATCTCATTACAAACAAGTACCCCACTCATACAGTTATAATTGGCGGAGACTTCAATCTACCCTCGATTTGTTGGCGAAAATACATGTTCAAAGCCTGTGGTAGGCAGAAAACATCTTCCGAAATTGTACTAAATGCTTTCTCTGAGAATGACTTTGAACAATTAGTCCATGAGCCCACACGAATTGTAAATGGTTGCGAAAACACACTTCACCTCTCAGCCACAAATAGAGAGCGTCATGACGGATACAGGTATTAGTGAACACAAGGTCATTGTAGCGAGTCTCAAAACCATACCAACCAAAACCACTAAAAATAAACGCAAAATACACTCCTGGAAATGGAAAAAAGAACACATTGACACCGGTGTGTCAGACCCACCATACTTGCTCCGGACACTGCGAGAGGGCTGTACAAGCAATGATCACACGCACGGCACAGCGGACACACCAGGAACCGCGGTGTTGGCCGTCGAATGGCGCTAGCTGCGCAGCATTTGTGCACCGCCGCCGTCAGTGTCAGCCAGTTTGCCGTGGCATAAGGAGCTCCATCGCAGTCTTTAACACTGGTAGCATGCCGCGACAGCGTGGACGTGAACCGTATGTGCAGTTGACGGACTTTGAGCGAGGGCGTATAGTGGGCATGCGGGAGGCCGGGTGGACGTACCGCCGAATTGCTCAACACGTGGGGCGTGAGGTCTCCACAGTACATCGATGTTGTCGCCAGTGGTCGGCGGAAGGTGCACGTGCCCGTCGACCTGGGACCGGACCGCAGCGACGCACGGATGCACGCCAAGACCGTAGGATCCTACACAGTGCCGTAGGGGACCGCACCGCCACTTCCCAGAAAATTAGAGACACTGTTGCTCCTGGGGTATCGGCGAGGACCATTCGCAACCGTCTCCATGAAGCTGGGCTACGGTCCCGCACACCGTTAGGCCGTCTTCCGCTCACGCCCCAACATCGTGCAGCCCGCCTCCAGTGGTGTCGCGACAGGCGTGAATGGAGGGACGAATGGAGACGTGTCGTCTTCAGCGATGAGAGTCGCTTCTGCCTTGGTGCCAATGATGGTCGTATGCGTGTTTGGCGCCGTGCAGGTGAGCGCCACAATCAGGACTGCATACGACCGAGGCACACAGGGCCAACACCCGGCATCATGGTGTGGGGAGCGATCTCCTACACTGGCCGTACACCACTGGTGATCGTCGAGGGGACACTGAATAGTGCACGGTACATCCAAACCGTCATCGAACCCATCGTTCTACCATTCCTAGACCGGCAAGGGAACTTGCTGTTCCAACAGGACAATGCACGTCCGCATGTATCCCGTGCCACCCAACGTGCTCTAGAAGGTGTAAGTCAACTACCCTGGCCAGCAAGATCTCCGGATCTGTCCCCCATTGAGCATGTTTGGGACTGGATGAAGCGTCGTCTCACGCGGTCTGCACGTCCAGCACGAACGCTGGTCCAACTGAGGCGCCAGGTGGAAATGGCATGGAAAGCCGTTCCACAGGACTACATCCAGCATCTCTACTATCGTCTCCATGGGAGAATAGCAGCCTCCATTGCTGCGAAAGGTGGATATACACTATACTAGTGCCGACATTGTGCATGCTCTGTTGCCTGTGTCTATGTGCCTGTGGTTCTGTCAGTGTGATCATGTGATGTATCTGACCCCAGGAATGTGTCAATAAAGTTTCCCCTTCCAGGGACAATGAATTCACGGTGTTCTTATTTCAATTTCCAGGAGTGTATATCTATTTAAAACAGCAGTAAAAATTAGCTTGATGCCTTCCTAAGAGAGAGTCTCCATTCCTTCCAAGCTAATTATGTAAGTGTGGACTAGATATGGCTCAAATTCAAAGATACAGTATCGACAGCAATAGATAGTAGATTCATACCGCGTAAGTTAGTAAGGGTCGGGACTGATACAGCATGGTACACAAAACACGTCAGAACACTGTTGCAGAAGCAACGAAAAAAGCATGCTAAGTTTCACGGAAGCTCAAAATTTAGTGCGGACGTCAATGCGAGATGCTTTCAACAGTTTCCACAGTGAAACATTGTCTCAAAATATGGTAGAAAACCCAAAGATATTCTGGTCGTATGTAAAGTACATTAGTGGCAAAAAACAGTCAATACCGTCACTGCGCGATAGCGATGGAGATGTTACCGATGATTGTGCCACTAAGGCGGAGTTATTAAATACAGTTTTCCGTAATTCCTTGACGAAAGGAGGCGAAGTAAATATTTAAGAATTCAAAGCCAGAACAGCTGTTAGCATGAGTGACATAAAAGTAGATATCTTAGGTGTTGCGTAACAACTGAAATCACTTAAGAAAGGCAAGTCTTCCGGTCCAGATGTCGTGCTAATTAGGTTGCATTCAGAGTATGCAGACACAGTAGCGCGTTTCTTAGCCATCATACACAACCGCTCACTTGACGAAAGGTCTGTTCCTAAAGACTTGAAAGTAGCACAGGTCACACCAATATTTAAGAAAGGAAATAGGAGTAACCCATTGAATTACAGACCCATATCACTGACCTGAATTTGCAGTAGGATTTTGGAGCATATACAGCACTCGAACATTGAAGAAAATGAGTTATTGATACACAACCAACACGGATTCACAAAATATCGTTCTTGTGCAACTCAGTTAGCTCTTTATTCCCATGAAGTAATGAGTGCTGTCGACAATGGATCTCAGATTGATTCCATATTTCTAGATTTCCAGAAGTCTTTTAATACCGTTCCTCACAAGCGAATATTAATCAAATTGCCTGCATATCGAGTTTCGTCTCAGTTGTGTGACTGGAATAGTGATTTCCTCTCAGAGTGGTTACAGTTCGTAGTGATAGACGGTAAATCACCGAGTAGAACAGAAGTGGTGTCTGGCGTTCCGCAAAGTGGTGTCATAGGCCCTCTGCTGTTCCTGATTTACGTAAATGATCTAGGTGATAATCTGAGATTGTTTGCAGATGACGCTGTAATTTACCGTCTAGTAAAATCATCAGACTATCAATTCCAATTACAAAATGATCTAGAGAGAATTTCTGTATGGTGCGAAAAGTGGCAATTGCCGCTAAACAAAGAAAAGTGCGAGGTCATCCACATGGGTACTAAAAGAAATCCGATAAATTTTGGGTATACGATAAATCGCACAAATCTGAGGGCTGTCAATTCGACTTAATACCTAGGAATTACAATTACGAGCAACTTAAATTGGAAAGACCACATAGATATTATTGTGCGGAAGGCGAAACAAAGACTGCACTTTGTTGGCAGAACACTTAGAAGATGCCACAAACCCACCAAAGAGACAGCCTGCATTACACTTGTCCGTCCTCTGCTGGAATATTGCTGCACTGTGTGGGATCCTTACCAGGTAAAATTGACGGAGGACATCGCAAAATTGCAAAGAAGGGCAGCTCGTTTCATGTTATCGCGCAATAGGGGTGAGAGTGTCACCGATATGATACGCGAGTTGGGGTGGCAGTCAGTGAAACAAAGGCGGTTTTCTTTGCGGCGAGATCTATTTACGAAATTTCAGTCACCAACTTTCTCTTCTGAATGCGAAAATATTTTGTTGACACCCACCTACGTAGAGCGAAATGATCATCATAATAAAATAAGAGAAATCAGAGCTCGAACAGAAAGATGTAGGTGTTCCTTTTTCATTCGAGAGCGGAATGGTAGAGAAGTAGTATGAAAATGGTTCGATGAACCCTCTGCCAGGCACTTACGTGTGAATTGCAGGGTAACCATGTAGATGTAAATAGGGGTGGGGGTTCATAACGTCCATGCGCGTTCTGGGGGTCCTCACTCTCGGTAGCCTATTCCTCCGCACATTCTGCACGGATCCTACAGCCCCCCTCTTGCACAGATCTTGAATAGTGCTCGTCGTGGGAAGTGTCCTACCAGGATATATCGCTTGAAAGATTTCCTTATATTCCTTGACTGGACCTGTCTTTATGTAACACTCCACAATATCATTTCAGTGTTCTAATGCAAACTGGCCCATATCTATAAGATCTCAACAGTATGAGCTCCACATAACAACTGACGCTCGAACACACAGCTGCACTCAACTTTCCGGTAAATGCAATGTAGCCAACTTTCGGACAGTATTGTCATTTCATATGCAATTCGACTAGAGATGATTAACCGTTACCTGACACGTACCGGTTTTATGCGGGACAGCCGTTATTTACAAATGTATTCATGATGATGGTAGAAGAGCTAAACTTAATTTATATTTAAGGACAAAAAAATAAACAAAGAAACTCAAAAAATGTTTCAAATGGCTCTGAGCACTATGGGACTCAACTGCTGAGGTCATTAGTCCCCTCGAACTTAGAACTAGTTAAACCTAACTAACCTAAGGACATCACAAACATCCATGCCCGAGGCAGGATTCGAACCTGCGACCGTAGCGGTCTTGCGGTTCCAGACTGCAGCGCCTTTAACCGCACGGCCACTTCGGCCGGCAAGAAACTCAAAATAACATTTTCTACCAGTGAATGAAACAGTAAAATAAATTAGCTGTTGAGATTAAAAACGTAACTAAACATAACGTTATTTAAAAAGACTGACAAAGTACGAGTATTCCGAAACTTCCTGGCAGATTAAAACTGTGTGCCGGACCGAGACTGCAATGGTGTGCGACAAACATTTAAGGACCAAACTTCGATTTCAAGGAATCCCCAAGTGATTATAACCTAGTAGGCTTACAGTAAATAGTACAAGAAAAAAATACAGTGCAATGAAATGGGACAGTGACAGACTTTTATATCAAAATAATTATCAGTGACGTTGAATGGTCATACAGAACAGTGCACGATGAGTGAAACAAAGTAAAGAAAGAAATACCTGAATTCGAAGAACTGTTACTGGTAGTTCCAATTTCAGAAAAAAAGAAACATATCGGTACTACCAGTGCAAAATAGTAAGCAGTTAATGTTGCTTAGAAACGAAATAATCAGCAAGTGTAAAAAGTGAAATAGATAAAGAGAGAGAAATATGAAGAAATTGATAAGGAAATGACTGTAGACAGAGCATTTGTTACAAACAAAGAGAAATAATAGACCGTATCTAGAAACGAGATGAAAACGCATTCGTACCAGAAAAACACATAAGAAATCACACTTATGTTCAAAAGAAATAAGGGAAAGGTGTAAAAAGGTGGCAGTCAAGAAAAAGATCACGAAAGATGACAACGAAGCATGGTTATTGAATAACAGTGAAGTATAAGATCAATGAATTTAATAATAAATTATAAACATGAAATACATACAGTAAAATTAAGTAAAATAACATTGAGAGCACATGATGATAAAAGGCACATTTTGAATAATGGAAGAAATACATTTCCAGTAGGGCGTTATAGTTTACTGTAGATATGCGGTAAATAAATCTTTATCACTAATTGTACATAATTCATTTAGCATCATTAGTTGTATATATTTCATTAATCATTATCACTAGTTGTAAATATTTATTTAATCATTATTATTAGATGTATGTATTTAACTTATCTTTATCATTAGTTGAATTTATTTAATTCATCATTAGTCAATATTTCATTTATCAGCATTAGTTGTGGATATATTTCATTAACCATTATCATTAGTTGTATATATTTAATTAATTGATCATTTTATATATATATATATATATATATATATATATATATATATATGTATATGTGTGTGTGTGTGTGTGTGTGTGTGTAAGTGTGTGTGTGTGTGTGTGTGTGTGTGTGTGGATATCAAGTGATCATATTGGATTCATTTCATCACATGAGGCAGAGACATAATTTATTATCAATATGTTAGATTTAGACATCAAACTGAGATGCACCAAAAGTGGGCTTATTTTATCGAAGTGGTAAAATTCGATAACGACTGCTTAACAATGGTCTAAAATCGTAAGAAAATGACTCATTTGGGGGATTGAGATGCAACATACATTTTACACCTACTTGTCTAGAATGTGTAACACTGTCTATATACCACCAGAATTTCGGAAAGAAAGTCATCCATACAATTCAGAAGATTGCACAACCGACAACTGTGAAAATGGTCGCACAAGCAGCCTAACAGATCGAGCATCGGAGTTCCTAATAAGACTAATACATTGAAGAATGGAAAAGAAAATTGAGGATCTATTAGATAACAGTTAGTTCGGCTTTAAGAGAGGTAAAAACACAAAAAGGGTAGTTCTCACGTTGCAGTCGATAATCGAAGTAAGACTGAAGGAAAATGAAAACATATTCAAAGGACTTGTTGACCTCGAAAAAGCGTTCGGCAATGTAAAATTCTGCAAGATGTTCGACATTCTGAGAAAAATAGGGATATGCTTTAGGGAAAGACCATGAACGAATTTCTCGGATCAAAAAGGCTGTAAGAAAGGGTTGAAGTATTTGGCCGCTACAGTTCAATCTGTACCTCGAAGAAGCAATGACGGAAGTAAAAGAAAGGTTCAAGAATATGATTAAAAATCAAGGTGAAAGGATATGAATGATAGATTCGCCTATGACACCGATAACCACAGTGAAAGTGAAGAAGAATTACAGGATCTGTTGAATGGAATGTACAGTACCGAGTATAGATTGAGAGTAAATCGAAGGAAGACGAAAATAAAGAGAATCTTCACATCGGGATTGATCATGAAGCAGATGAAGTTAAGGAATTCTGCTACCTAGGCAGCAAAATAACACGCGACAGGGTGAGCAAGGAGGACATGAAAAGCAGACCAGCAGTGGTAAATAGGGCATTTCTGACCAAGAGAAGTCTACTAGTATCAAACATAGGCCTTAATTTGAGGAAGACATTTCCGAGAATGTTCGTTTGGAGCACAGCATTGTATGGTAGCATAACATGGACTGTTTGAAAACCGGGACACAAAAAAATCGAAGTATGTGAGATGTGGTGCTACAGAAGAATGTTGAAAATTCGGTGAAATAATGAGGTAAGGAATGAAGAGGTTCTCGGCAGGATCAGCGAGGAAAGGAATATGTGGAAAACACTGACAGGGAGAGCGGACAGGATGATAGGACATCTGTTGATATCGGTGACGGCACTAGATGGAACTGCAGAGGGTAAAAGCTGTACAGATTGGAATACATCCAGCAAGTAATTGAGAACTTAGGTTACAAGTGCTACTCTAAAATGAAGAGGTTGGTGCAGGTGAGGAATTCGTGGTGGGCCGCTTTAGACCATCAGTCAGAAGACTGAGGACTCAAAAAAAAAAAAAAAAAAAAAAAAAAAGCCTTTTCGTCTGCCCCATTGAGACTGTCCACAGATGTAATCTTTCCCATTCACATCGTAAGCCACTTCAGTCAGATCAAACCGACTGTCCACGATCGTAACAATTCAGAAGCGAACTTGTAGCTACAACTGGCCATTTCCATTGTTCACAATCTTCTGGCATCGATCACTACAGCCTGACTGGAGCATTTGCTCTGATAGAGGAGCTCTGATGGTTGTGTTGCAGCACGAGCAGTCTGAAATTGCTTTTGGCGACAAGTGAAGGAAGATTAATGTCGATGACGATGTTCATTACAGACGCAGCTCAAGCTCGGAATGGAGGAAAGGCAGGGGAGGCAGTCGGTCGTCCGGCATGCGCGACCAATGTGTTGATGTGCGAGCCACCTCGTTCGGTTTGGCTGAGGAGGCTACTCACCTGGTCTCACCGTCCTCCTCGTAAGAGCTCCGATAGAAGCCGTCAAGTCCATCACGAATCTCGCCGTTGAACTCCATCCGCAGAATGTATCTATCACCAGCAAAAACCTGTCAAGAAACACAGAACACAGCTTGAATCGACTACTTTGTCTTTCCAGATTTGTAGATTGTTTGTAGGTCGTCTTGTGGCGTCCTAGGATGCACATATACTTTTCTTCTTTTCTAAATCATGCTGTCTAATCAAGTACTATAGAGAGAGCAAGAGATATAGTTTACACATTTGAACAGCAAACTACATTGTTGTAGAGTTTAATAATTATAATTTTGGAAAATGACGTTTGTCAAACTCGGACAATAACACACCCCTCTGATCTTTCAATGAGATCGTTCACTATTTTAAAAGAGTTGCATATAAAATGCAGGAAAATAACAACTACTTGCAGTAACTATGCACTTGAATGTTCAATAATTCCTGAGAGGCTACTATCGACACAATTTAGGTCTCATACAAGAAAATTTTCAGGATCACATCAGGTTATAGAGAGAAGACATAATGTTTGGTTTTCAAGTTCGTCCGGGCGCTCCCATCCTACAGTTCTGTCAAAAGTAGCCTGAAATCGAAGATGTTATTGGACCTGCACGAGCGAAACACTTTACAACTGCGTGAATATTCAGTTATTGAAATTGAAGCCCGATGACACGCTAATAAAAGAGTAAATTACCCGCAAGTAGGTCTAATAATTTACTGTTCGCCAATAAAAATTTGGTTGAGAGAAGTTATTAAACGCAAAATGATTGCGTTTTACTGTTCATTTAAAATCAGAGTGCTCGAAGAGATTTTCAAATTCCAAAGGTCTAATAGGTTATTGCACTTTCACTTGTGATCGGAATTGCATAGGATGATTTCACGGATGCTCCCGTGCCATTGCGCTAGCCTGGCTCATCAGAAGCAGTCTCGAACAATACAATCTCAGTCACCTTACACAGATTCTAGGTCACGTAGATGAACCGCCTGATTTTCTCAAAACAACGTTCACAGCAGCCGCATGGGGTTTAGCTTGCCCAACCACTTTCATTTCTGCATTCTGAACGCCTTTGGCCCTTAGATGCAACGGCGGAACGATTAAACTCGTCGCGTAGTGCAATGTTAAGTTATCACTTACAACCTGTAGCCCTGCCCACATATATTTACAGAGATACTTACATGTCTTATTATACCAGCAATATTGCTATCCTGTTGTATAATAGGTAAAGAAAACTCATGATTAAACTCCGCAAATCGCTATCATGCGGATCATAGTTTTAAAACAAAGTGTACATCGCTGCCTAAAGAAGGAATCCCCCTAAGAATATGACAACTAAACGTAGTGTTCCATCTGCGAACTGGGTTTAAGGTAATTGGTGCTTTAGTTACAAGAAAGCGATAAAATAAAACCGTAGAACTTATCGTACACAGTGGGACGAACCTACCTTAGGAATCAGGCATAATTCAGGAGAAATAGGGAAAACGTTAAATACTGGACATTCAATTGTTCCTGTCACATTGAACAAATAAGTGCTTTGGCGATTTCTAATTCACACTATTTCCGTCACTGAAAGGAATTCAGCGTCGTAGTCGGCAATAGGTCGGAGGACGGAAAAAAAATTAATTAATAAGTATTTCTTAAGTAATAAATTTTGAAGTGTTATGATATTTGTAAGATAGATTTGCTCAAATAACGTTTTATGGTGTGGTCGTCTTGACATCTAATGTAATTGACTACGATTTATTATTGTAGCACTAGAATTTCAGTCGATTGGGTTACCACTGTTGCAAAATCGCCGCAAGAAACCGTCGGATTATGGGCAGAGTTGCTTATTGAATGTGTGGTGAACTGTTGATGGCTTGATGGCCAGAAGTGCATTCGACTCACCTCTCGCTCGAGGGTGATGACAAGGAAGTTACTGCCGTCTTGCAGCTGTTCGTAACTGGAACCGATTGTCGTCCTGTTGATCGTGACGTTCAGAGACGTCACGGTGACGCTGCTGTGCAAGGTGAACGTGGTCGTGTTGCGTAGAACATCGATGAAGATGCTGTTAGAACCGTTGTAGTGGAACGGCACATCCCTGTGGACGCAGAGTTCAAATGGTTCAAAAGGCTCTGAGCACTATGGGACTTAACATCTGAAGTCATCAGTCCCCTAGTCTTAGAACTACTTAAACCTAACTAACCTAAGGACATCACACACATCCATGCCCGAGGCAGGATTCGAACCTGCGACCGCAGCAGTCACGCGGTTCCGGACTGAAGCGCCTAGAACCATGAGACCACAGCGGCCGGCGGACGTAGGGTGCATCCTCTCCCTCGTCATTTTCATTTCTTATGGTGTAACGAGTGATTCGCTAGCTCAAAGATTAGACTATACTCTACATATGAGACACTGATGTGAATGTAGAGGGTGGGCTTAGATACGCCGCCATTGATACTGAACATAGTTTGTTTGACCAGACTGTCTAAGCATATAAGACGATTCTTCAGCTCTTAGATTCTATTAGATATCGTATGGTGTAGGCTAAACATTTGTAAAGTCAGTTGGCACCAAATGCGTTCAAATCAAAAAAGTTCCTATTGAACGATTCGGATTATTTTCCATATCAAGTCTTTTACAATTGAATAGAGTGTCTACTTTACCATTTACTGCTGACACTGATTTTCTGATGTTGCGGTATGTTTGCAAGGAATGTAAACTGCCCTGCTTCGTGGCCGGACGTTTAGAGCAGTTACCAGCGATTTTCACGAATAGCTTCATTTCGGACATTGGTAATTACAGGTGTAAAGATAAAGCACAACAGGACTACGACGCTAAATGCTAATGAAGATTGAAAAATGTCGGGAGGATAGAGCAAACGATGGTAAAATTTAAGAAATATATAGAACATACAGAGGTAAGAGGAAGGAATAGAGGAGATAAAAGAGAACTGAAAGGTAACGGAATGGCCCATTGTATGACCAGGGGTAAGACAAGGAAAGAAAACAGAGGAACGAGGTGATATTTGTGGATGAGACCGTCGCACTAGGAAGAGTACGTGTAGAAAACCTATGAAAAGTGCGCAAAACGCCTAAGGTGAAAGATGAGAGAGCAGACCATGCAAAGAACTCTACCAGAATTTAAGGATAATGTCACTGGAGTTCAGATTCAAAATGGCAAGATTTTCTCCACTTGTAAAGTGGGCTTGGGTAGAATGACCGGAAGAGTAGTATGGGGAGTAAAGCATTCATGGATAAAAATACAGGAAACAAGTGGGTTGTCGACTCAGTTAGGACTGGACTGAGATGTAGATGAAGATGGAAGTGAAGGAAAACTGGAGAAATAAGAATACCTCAAATAATACGACAAAGACCAACAAAAAAGATCATGTTTTAGGAGCAGTATAATACAAAATTGAAATCGTGCTATAGGAATCACGAGTTGACGACTACCCGCCGCCAAAGAGCTCCGCCCAAAACCAAAAGCTCTCTCTTGTACTGGCACTGAGCCAGCTAGGACGTGTTTCTGTGAACTTAGGTCCGTAATGACTGGCTTACATTCATAATGCATCACCTCTCTGTTCCGGTAAATGTTATGATCTGACTCTCCTTGAAGGTGCCCACAATTCGTTTATTATGGTTAGGCTTCCACTGCAAATGAACAATGTACACCGGGCTTTCATATTCATGTCGGTGACCTAATCCCTCAGAATTAAATTTAAAATAGGGAACATCGCCTTCTTCAGACCATGTTTTTCTTAAGGTTTCCTTTTGTTTCTAAGGTAATAACTGGAACTGAAATTACTCTCAAGACACAAGGGAATTGAAGACATTAGGTGCCAGTGCTCATTATTTTATGTCAATGTGGCAACCCAGGTCTCTTGCTTAGTAGGCAGATAAGGTGACCACTACGCCATCCAGACACAGAGATCATCAGAACCGCACGGACTATCCTAGTACGTCCCCCGTCAGACTCAAATCCTCAACTTCCGCCACACACTACAGATGTAGTGCCCCTACACATGTACACGAAAGAACAGACACCACATATACAGGGTGTATCAAAATCTCACGGCTGAAAGTACGCGATAATAGAAGCACAAATGTCCCAGTGAACACGGGTGCGCATACGATTCGCTCACGAGATAATCAAGACTATATGGTTCCACGCCGCCACTGACGGCGTTGTTTGTAACATGGTCGAATTTCCCCCTTGCGCACTTGAGGCCGTCCTACGTTCGCTATTTACACAACGGAACATTGCCGAGAGGTGGAGATGGAATCACACCGTACACGCAGAACGTACAGGACGGATACAGTACACAGTGTTAAAGGGTATCAGTCGCGTCTGAGGAGTGCCACGTGTGATGTGTCGTAGTTACAATGGAACCGTACAGTAACGAAGAGTATGCGGATATGCATTTCATGTACTGTAGGGCTAATGGCTATGCACGAGAGGGTGCACGCTTGTACCAAGAAACATATCCTGATCGAAGACACCCCGAAAGTTGTACATTTACAAGGGTCCATCAGCGCTTGAGAAAACACGGAGGTTTTGCACATGGTAGAGCAGGAGGTAGGCCTGCTTGCATTACGCCTGAGGTTGAGGATATGGTGCTGGAAGCAGTACAGCGCCGTCCAGGAACCTCGACGAGAAGAATTGCCGCACAAGTGCCTGTATTAAGCCACAGTAGTGTATATAGAATTTTACATTGCAGTTTACTGTACCCGTAGCACCTCCAACGAGTTCAATGTCTCAATGATGCGGAATTCGTTCCTAGAGTGATGTTTTGTCAGTGGCTGCAACAGCAGGCTGTAGTCGACCCTCGTTTCGAATGTAACATTTTATTTACAGACGAAACAGGATTTACACTCGATGGTCTGTTTAACTATTATAATACACGTTTGTGGTGTGAAATAAGCCCACATGCTGTTCATGAGTCAACACGTCAGCAACGTTTCTCACTGAATGTGTGGTTAGGGATACTAGGCGACCAACTCATTGGAGCACACAATCTTCCACCACCACAACTTAATGGACGGAGGTGCCTTAGCTTTCTGCTGCGTCGTCTTCCAGGATTGCTTGAGAATGTTACACTTCAGCAACGTCAAAGTATGTGTACATGCATGATGGAGCTCCCGCACGTTTTGTTGCTGGTGTGAGACGGCAGCAGATACGGCCAAAGATGGATAGGTCGAGGTGGACCTGTGCCTTGGCCTTCAAGTCCCTGATCTAAATCCTTTGGATTGTTGTGTCTGGGGTCACCTCACACGCAAAGTGTACGGCAAACCGGTTAACGCGGCTGAAGAACTGGAACAGAGAGCTCTACATGCTTGTCAAGAATTCCGGAATGATACAGGGGTTTTCGAAAGGATTCGAAATTCATTGCAGAGACGAGCACAGTATTGCATCCAGATGCAAGGAAAACACTTTGAACACCTCCTTTAACAGGTATCCCATACTTGAAATGTGAACTAATTGTGATGTACAACCCAATAGTAAAGTCTAATTTTCAAATTAATGTGTACTAACTAGGACGATGTTTACAATGTCATCAGTGGCGGCTTGGAACCATTCAGTCATGATTATCTCGCAAGTGGCTTGTTTGAGGGCCCGTGTTTACTGGGACATTTGTGCTTCTATTATCGTGTACTTTCAGCCGTGTATGTGTGCGCCATCCTTTTCGACACACCCTGTGTTTAAAATTACTCTCCCAAACATTTGGAATTGGGGCTCGCTGTTCTCCACAACCAATTCGCAATATACTGTTGATGGGCGAATTTATGGAAAAACCGCGAGAAATGCATCATTGAACATAAATGCAGATGCTAGCCAAGCCTACTGGTTGCAAATTTGTATTTGACCACTAACGACACCCGTACATTGTTCTCAGTACAATTCAGTTGTCAGTCGTAGTCATAATATTGTTCTGTGTGGTCGTGAATGCATTATGTAGGAACTAAACGAATTCAAAGGTGCGCACACCGTCCGTGCTCGTATGAAGGGTGCTTCCGTAACCAAGGCAGCCGAAGTTCAAATGGTTCAAATGGCTCTAAGCACTATGGGACTTAACATCCGAGGTCACCAGTCCCCTAGACTTAGAACTACTTAAACCTAACTAACCTAAGGACATCACACAGATCCATACCCGAAGCAGGATTCGAACCTGCGACCATAGGAGCAGCGCGGCTCCGGACTGAAGGGCCTAGAACCACTCGGTCATAGCGGCCGGCTGTAGTCGACGTGTTTGGTGTTTCAAGCAGCAACTTTTCGAAGATTTATATTGCATACAGGGAAAGCGGGAAAACATCATCCGTTAAGTCAGAACGCGGACGAAAGTGTGTGCAGTGATCGTCACGGACGCTCATTCAAGAGGACTGACGAAAAACAAGAGGACGACAAAAGCAAAAGTCATCACAGATCTGAATGTTGTACTCCCGAACGCCGTCAGCATCAAAACAACACAAAGAGGACTCCATAAACTGGGAATTGCAGGGCGTGCTTTGAAACTACAAAACGACTCATCAGTGATGCAAATTCTCCTATCAGGGAAACGTGGTGCAGAAGCCATAAAACCTGGACCTTGGAATAATCGAACAATGTCATTTGATCGATTCAGTCTTGGTTCACACTATTTCCTACTTGTGATCGAGTTTACGGCCCAAGAGTGGGGTTTTTAATTTTTTTTGTGTTTCCATATTTTTGTCCACATCCTGTATTTGGCTGTAAGGACCCTGGCATTACTGTAGTTCAGAACTCGAACATCCCATTCTGTTTCGAAATGTATTCGCTGACTACCGATTTCTTGGCATCAGCAGTATTAGGTGTAGATTTGCTGTGCCGAACTGGAACTTATACCCTGATTTCCTGCCAGTCGTCGTGATGACTGGGTGTTGTGTGATGTCCTTAGGTCAGTTAGGTTTAAGTAGTTCTAAGTTCTAGGGGACTGATGACCTCAGATGTTAAGTCCCATAGTGCTCAGAGCCTGCCAGTAGTGAGGGGTCGACTTAACCACTTCGGTTATCGTCGCGCGCTCTCCGGATCAACCCAATCTTCTGTACGTCATACCGTTCAAATGGTTCAAATGGCTCTGAGCACTATGGGACTTAACATCGGAGGTCATCAGTCCCCTTGAACTTAGAACTACTTTAACCTAACTAACCTAAGGACATCACACACATCCATGCACGAGGCAGGATTCGAACCTGCGACCGTAGCGGTCGCGCGGTTCCAGACTGAAGCGCCTAGAACTGCTCGGGCACTTCGGCCGGCGTCATACAGTGTATACCCCTGTACCGTAGTCCATTAAATTTGTCACCTAATGCTCGGAAAATTACTTGGATCCCAGCAACATCGAGGAATCGAGACCAAATGTATTTATCGCCGTTTGCCCACCTAGCTTGCAATAGTTACATGCATGTCTCAAAGACCAGACACTGTGTGAGATATCGAAATTTGAATCGGTCCGGGGAGCGTGTATGGACAGCCGAAGTGGTTAAGACGATTGCTCGACATAACAGGTAAATTCGGGTTCGAGTCTCGTTACAGCACGAATCTTCGCATGTCACTATTGGTTTGTAGACTATTAAGTAATATAGCTGATGTCAAGGAATTCCCAGTCAGCGAATAAATTTGGAAGTATTTCGCACAGCTGTGTATCATCAACAATGTCATACACCGATAAGCCAAAACATTATGACTACTCCCCACTGCGACGTTGGATGCCGCCTGGTGGCGATGCGGGCATATGGCGCGGTAACGAATGTATGTAAGCGGAGCAGATGCGGACAGGGGATCATCCTGGCACAGATATGGGCTGCAAATGGGGATATAAATGGAGATAAGAGACTTTGACGAAGGGCAGATTATTATTACGGTTAGTCTGTGAACGAGTATCTCGAAAAAGGCAAAACTGGTTGAATGTTCACGTGCTACTGTCGTGAGCATCTACGGAAAGAGGTAGAATGAGTGAAACTACCACTAGGCGTTAAATCATTGGACGTCCGCGACTCTTCACAGAACGTGGGGTTAGGAGGCTTGCTTGTAATGTAAAGTAGGTAGATGGTGATATTTGGCATATCTGCCGAAAGAGCACAATGCTGGTGCACGCACAAGTGTTTCGGAGCACATTGTTCATCGTACATTGTCGAACATGGAGCTCCGCTGCAGACTACCCCTACGTGTTCACATATTGACCCAACGGCATCGTCAATTACGATTGCAGTGGGAATGGGACCATCGGGATTCGATGTCGGCCCTTCGGGTGAATCACATTTTTGCTACACTAAGTCGATGGTCGTCTCCACAAACGCCGTCATCGATGTGAACGGCGGCTCGAAATGTGGAGCGCGTCACGAACGCAGGCTGATGGGAGCAGTATTATGCTATGAGAGACATTCTCCTGAGACCTGTGGTAGTAATCGAAGACACGCTGACAGCTGCGAACCATCTGTATATCTTCATACTTGATGTCTTCCCCGACGGCGATGTCATCTTTCAGAAGCACATTTGCCCTTGTGTCGGAGCCAGAACCGTGCTACAGTGGTTTGAGGAGCGTTATAATAAACTCATGTCGATGTTTTGGCGACCAAATTCATTTCATGTAAATCCTATGGAACCCATCTGGGTCGCCATCACCGAGTAAGCATATCAGCGGTCCATTATTTACACGAGCTACATGACCTGCAAGTAGACATCTAATGCCACATACGTCCGCAAAACTACGCAAAATCAGTGATGTATTTCGTTCCAAATACGGATAATCAATGTTTTGGGCTCATCAGTGTACATGTAAACATTCCATTCTATCGTTAAGAGTGATGATGATGATAATGAGGTCCCATGCTCCAAGGAGCGTAGGGGACGATGCGGGAGACCTGCACCGCCGTACTAAGGAAGGTCCTAGCGGAGGTAGTTTGCCATTGCCTTCCTCCGACCGTAATGGGGATGAATGATGATGATGAAGACGACACAACTACATCCACTCATCTCGAGGCAGTGAAAATCCCTGACCCCACCGGGAATAGAACCCGGGACCCCGTGCGCGGGAAGCGAGAACGCTACCGCAAGACCACGAGCTAAAATTTTAGAGCAGAGTAGAAAGAGTAGAAAATTAAAGAGATTGCTTTTTCCGCACTGCTGAATGGATCAATACATGCTATAAGCACAACGTAATTTATGAGGTGTATATTTTTATATTTTCCTACATTTTTTGACGCTGCGAAGCTGGCAAAGTGAAAGAGGTGGCAAAAGTGGTTAATCCATAATAATAAATAACAGCCTAGACAGAAAAATGACTTCTTTTAAGATGTATGCTTCCATAAAATTATTAGCCTTATGAGCCTTATGTCGGATAAGCATGATATTACATTATTGCATAGTGGCACATCGCATTTAAATATAATATGCGTGTTGCGACTACTTTTAATGTTATATAATTCAGTTATGAAGACATATGAAGATGACAAGGTGCTGCTGAAACGAACTGAAAAATATTTGACTTGGTTCAAAAAAATAGTTCAAATGGCTCAGAGCACTATGGGACTTAACTTCTAAGGTCATCAGTCCGCTAGAACTTAGAACTACTTAAAACTAACTAACCTAAGGACATCACACACATCCATGCTCGAGGCAGAATTCGAAGCTGCGACCGTAGCGGTCGCGCGGTTCCAGACTGTAGCGCCTAGAACCGCTTGGTCACTTCGGCCGGCTATTTGATTTGATAGTTAATAGTAACTAAACTGTTGATGAAGTGAATATATTGTTTATAAGTTCAAAGCGCTATTTCAAAATTCTGTAAAGCAAATCACAAATGGAATATCTCTTTTCAGCTTTGAAGATGTTTTTACCCTTCGTCGAGGTCGGGTGTGATGGTGACGTGGTAAGAGTGCGGCAGGCTTTCACCCGGCAGCCTCTTCCTTTGCGCATGCGCAGGAGCCGCCAACGCCAGCAGCACCACCGCAGCTACCGATGCCGGTCCCATCTTCATCTGCACAAGAAAGAGTAACTGTGCAGATAAACAGGACTGGTCTAGGCGAAGCATAGTACGATGGCATTCCATAATACCCCTTGCCCTTAGTTATAATCAGTGCTTGATTTGCGACGACAGGCTCCAGTATGCCGTACCAGTACCTCTGACGAAAGAAGGCGTCAAAATAAAGTTTTAAGACGTCTACATTTCTATTAAAAAAAAAAAAAAAAACACCTCCTGGCAGGTCATTACCGGAACCTCTTTTTATATGCATACAAATCAAGCACTGGCTATAACCAAACAGTGAATTCTTACTAAACAACCTTTCGTTGCGAACTCGGTTTTCCGGCTTAACTGTGTGAGAGCTGCTTAAAGAGAATTGCAGTATTCTTACCATTTACGATGCCTCGTCATTTCTGCTGCAGAATGCCTTCCTTGGTCGAAAACTAAAAGATCTAGCAGAAAAACTATTTGCAATACTGCGACATTTTGTTTGGGTTTGAGATCCTAGAAACATAGAGAACGCGCGGAGAAGTTGCTTATTTTGAGAGGATTGATACATCTACATCTATATTTCTCGAGCCACTTTACGGTGTGTGTTGGGGGGGGGGGGGGGTTCTTTGTATACCAGTGCTACTTCCTCCTTCCTCTGTTCCAGACGCGTGTGGTTCGCGGAAAGAACGATTGCTGGTAAGCCTCCGCGTGGGTTCGAATATTGTAAAAGCAGATGGCACTATTAATATTTGGAAAACAGAAAATACAATGAGTTACTTCCCTGAGGACTGAAAAGAAGTAGGACCATCATTTCATAAGTTTAGATTCCCACTTTCGAATCTGATGTTGTTAAATACAGAGAAAATGTGCGGACAAGAGTGAGGACATCGAGGAATGAGAGTTTGATATTTTTTTCGGAAAGCTACAGGGTGAGAAATGAAGACAGAAAAGTAACAGAATAAGACTTGCAGTGAAGAAAAGTGACGAGAGGGAATTAGGTTCCCTTAGTTTTTAATGAGCATTGTCTTCCAAAATCAGAGCATAAGACAGTGTATTTCGAAAAAGCCGGAGACATCATCAAAAGCTATCATCAAGTTAAATGAAGATTCAGAAATAAAATGTGGACCTATAACACAATCGCACTTGTGTATTAAAATGACGATCTGATAGTCATACTGGCAGTCTGTAATTGAAAATAATAAAGGAAAATGAGCATGCAATGAGGGTGTAAGTTCATAATTTTTGAAAGAAATGAGATAAAGTGAAAATTCTCCGAGGTAATCAACAGTGACCTAAGTAAAAACATCAACAGTTGTGCACAATAACTGAAGTGGAATGTAATAAAAAAGGAAAAATAAAGTCTGGATAGATCGGCGTAGTTACAGCGAAAGTAAAGCATAAAATGCCATGTATAACCTATTAATGTCTCCATCCAACGGAAGGATCACCAGCAAAAGTGTCATATGCGCTCGCTCATGGAACACTGTAGAGAGGTTTGGAATTTAATCCAGGATGTTTGTCTTCAGTCTAAACTAAACTCCGCCCGAAAAGGCCTTGCAGGGCCCAACGGTACGGACCGGCCGCCGTGTCATCCTCATCTTACAGGATACGGATATGGAGGGACACGTGGTCAGCACACCGCTCTCCCGGCCGTATGTCAGTTTACGAGACCAGAGCCGCTACTTCTCAATCAAATAGTTCCTCAGTTTGCCTCACAAGGGATGAGTGCACCCCACTTGCCAACAGCGCCCGGCAGACCGGATGGTCACCCATCTAAGTGCTAGACCAGCCCGACAGCGCTTAACTTCGGTGATTTGACGGGAACCGGTGTTACCATTCCGGCAAGGCCGTTGGCTTTGTCTTCAATCATTTACTGATTATGAAAGTTTCTAGTGTGGCCAAGATTCGAAAGAGCTTCATCGTGGATGATCGTCACTATTAGCTTGTACAGTCGACCTCGACTACAGAACAGATTGTAAACGTAATAGATATAGATGAAAAGTTGCTGTTAATCGCAGAAGGCAGGCCAGATATTTGACTAGAATACATCAGAATTATATAAAATGGATGAGATTTATTCTGAAAGCTGACAGAATTAGAGGAAGAGGAATTTGATGTGTGCAAAAATAGATTTTGCACTGATGTAGTTATGTGTTGTAAACTTTGAGCAAATTTGAGTTGCAGTTATTTTAGTTATACTAGACAGCACGTCTCTGAGTTGCACAGTAGTTAATACCACAATAATAATTACTTATGAAACTACGGAGGCAGAATCAACTGGTTACTAAAGTTAGCAATTCATTGTGAATATCTCAAAGCCAAAGACCAATATCGAATGCCTGACATTTGCCACACCGGACATTTGCCACACTTGCCACTTCGCCAGATAGCTTGAGTAGCGATCCCTCAGGTAAGGGACGCCCTTCCTCGTACTTCTTCAGTCTGCTTTCAAACCGCCGTCTCCACATCTTACTCGATACAACCAGTACGTAAGGGGCCTTCTTCTTCGACATCTTGGCGAAATACAGAGCTTCTTTTCCGAAATCGAAATATTTATAACTTTTGGGAGACGAAAGTAATACCGACGATTATGTCAGTATGTAATTACTTCTGCCAAGTATAAACATAGATTCCTTTGTCTGTACGGTAGCTTCCTTTCACGCTTACTGATCGCGATAGATACAGTCCATCGGCAAGGGAGCAACAAGAAAGGAACGTTGTAAAGAGAATGCGAATGTACGCTAATCATTTCTTTTTGATCACTGCTTTTGTGCCTGCTTTAATTACTACAACTGCATACCCAAAAGACAATAAGGAAAGAAGAAGTGGGAATGTGAATGTTTGAAAAGAAGAACGACATACTCCATATTAATGTACTCTCTGAAATCCGATATCCCTTGCGGCGAAACATATGTTAATAAAGTGTAGCGAGACAATATTCAAAACATGACTGAAAATACGCTCACTAAATAGAGATAAGAACATCTATGATTGACATGTCATCTAAAGTCGACGTACAATTTTAAAATGTTACAAATAAGGAAATAAAGTAACACAAGATGCTATGCTTGTAACGTACTTTGTTGTTCTACATTGTTTAGCTCTGGTATTTACAGGGTCACAGAGAAAGCATCCTAGGTTTAGGACGGAAAAGCCGTAATTGTAATGATCTGCACTACAACAGAAACAAGAAGCACAACTTAAGGAAAAATAATGTAATGTGTGTTTCAGCTCACAAGTGACATTGAAGCAGATAGTTCCTGTGACTTAGTGTGGGCAGAGGTTATATTCGACAACCGGAATAAATTAATAACTGGCTGCTTTTACCGACCCCTGGTCTCAAATGAAACAGTTACTGAACAGTTCAAAGAAAACTTGAATCTCGTCACCAATAGGTACAATTATAGTTGGCAGTGACTTCAATCTACCTTCCGTATGTTGACAAAAATACATTTTCAGACCCTGTTGTAGATAGAAAACAAATTTCGTAATTGTTCTAAATGCTTTTTTTAAATTAGTTTGAACAATTAGTTCACGAGGCCATTCAAATTGTAAATGGTTACGAAAACACACTTGACCTCTTAGCCACAAATAATCCTGAGCATCACGACGGATACAGGGATTAGTGAACACACAGTCGAACGAGGCTCAATTCCGTAACAAAGAAATTCACCAAAACTAAGCGCGAAATATATCTATTTATAAAAGCAGCTAAAATTCGCTTGACGTCTTTCCAAGTGACAGTCTCCAATACTTCCAAACTATTTAAGTGAAGACCATATGTGGCTTCAGTTCAGAGAAATAGTATCAAGAGCACTCGAGAGATTCATATCAAATAAATTAATAAGAGACGGAACTGATCCCCCATGGTACACAAAACAGGACAGAAAGTTGCTGCAGGAGCACCGAAAAAGGCACGTATAATTTAGACGAAAGCAAAAACTCCAAGATTGTCGAAGTTTTACCGAGGCTCGAAATTTGGCGCGGATTTCAATGCGAGATGAATTTAATAGTTTCCACAACGAAAGTCTCTCTAGAAATGTGGCGGAAAATCCAAAGAGATTCTGGTCCTATGTTAAGTAAACCAGCAGAAAGGCTCAGTAGGTACCTTTACTGTGCGACAGTGATGAGGAGGAGGAGGGGGAGACAACGGACCCAACCCTTCGGAGCAGGTAAAACCGTGGCAAATGTCCGGCGTGGCAAATGTCCGCAAACCCCAATATCATCTCTAACAGTGCTTTTGACATAATAATGTACTCCTAAAGACAGACTAATTTTCCACCGAGCCCGCCGATACAAATTACTGGAACATTTTTTCACATAGTGACGTGTTAGCTACAGAAACATGTTTCCCTTTGAAGATATTACTATCAGGTGGCTATATCCGACTCCAGAAAAGAGTGGTTTTCCCTTGCAGGAGTTAGACTTTAAGCTTAATTGGACATACAGTGCTCTAACAATCATTCCTCCCGCGGATTCTACCAAGTGTCGCGTGCGATGGACCCTCTTCTCAGCAACGTCTTCTAGTAGGGTGCAGCTGTCGAGAGACCATGGATTATCACGTCTCAGAGCTTCCGTGGACTTAGGGAGCCCGTGTCACGAAAACTTTCCGCTATCGAAGTAAGAGCAGAACTTAAAGATACGAACAATGTCTTTTATTAAGTTAATCATCACTGAAAGTACAACACAGATTTTGTAGCCTGCAAGTAATTGTACTGTGAACGTTGTGTTGAGCTACCTAGCATGAAATAGAGCTATAACAGTCACTAGAGCTCTACAGACCGTCACGCCCCCTGTGAACAGTTTAAATTCTCCATGTACTCCCAAATTTTTCCGTTATTGAAGTACAACGTAGCATCGGTTCTGCAGATGCTTCCTGCAATACACACGTTAACTTCTTTGATGTTCTTATCAAAGTTATTGTGTTTTCGATATCGCGTTCTTTGCGTTCAGCTGTTCTTGGATGACTTTATTTCTAGCGGATGATATGTGCTGAAGGTTCAGTTTCCATGCAGATTATCAGCTGTTTAGTCACAGCCACTGTATTCAGCGTCCGGAATGTATAAGTCGATAATTCTGTTTACATAAGTGGACTACTGAGTGCATCGATCGATTAATTATCAAGAAAAATAACGTAAACAGTGATAAGGCCAGTTTTTCTGTCCACTTAGACAGACGCTGACTGTGATTCACATATTACTCACTAGCACTAAGTTGAGGAAGAGATACTATTTGCTCGTTATGTTTTATTTTGATATATGCAAAAGAATGGTACCTGAGCCTCCAATTCATTACACATTAAATCAACAAATGTGCTCATGTTTATGAAATATCAGTACGACACACTAATTTGGCTGCAAGTGGTTATAAAATATTTAATTAAACATACGGAGATGAAATTAGTAATAAAGAAGCAATAAACTGACTGCAGTAATATCATATAATCACAGACTGTCGGAGAGGTCAAAGAGGTTTGCAGGTGTCCCTGAGCTTCTGGCAGCTATGCTTATTGATTTTGAGTTTAGACGCATGCTGTATTTCTTATGAGTGACCACAAAACCTACATAAAAATGGCTGATGTATGTGATACAAACTAAAAGAAGACGTAATACCTTTTTGCCCTTATTAATGACACTTGGCTAAGCCACAGAGCGTGTAATCGGGAGTCTTCCTCTAGAAATTCACGTTCGTTAAACCAACATCTAGAAATTCCCAGAGCTTACATTTCACTACAACACAAGAAAGAAGTTGAGTCGTTCAACATACATTTCAAATTACGATCACGACGAAAAAAAGCAAACAAATTCTGTTGAATGTAGTGAGGTGCCGACAATCACTCTTTCCGTGTACCTTCCGGTGCACAGAGTAGCCTCCGCTACATAACGTACAATGGCTTACGGAGTAAAACAGTTGTATATGTAGAGAGAGGGGTGCCGAATGGATGGCGTGACTTTGGGTCTGTGTAAAACCTCTGAGACAAGGGCGTGGCGCTTTGAGAGAACAGCAGCAACTTGGTTAATGCACACCCTGCCACTAATTTGAATAGATAAGTACAGAAATCACGAGCACGTATAAACTGGTCCCAGTCATAATTATACTGCACAGTTGTGCGTCTTATGTAGACGTTGTCTATGATTGGAAATCAGAGGTTGCTTCTGAAGATGAATGTAGGAATGTGGTCACTTGTGCGGTAACTATTTTGGAATAGTGTATGACGACTCTGCCGTACACGCAGGAAAGATAAACAGCTATATGAACTCGAGATAAATAGGTGTTGAAACCTGACTCAAATATTATCTCATGTGCCAGATGAAACTGTCGGAGTTTTTTCGTAAGTTATTCTAATTTCCATGGAAAACGAATTACTTTTCAGGATTAATAACGAGGTTTTGAGAAATGCACTGCTACCTAATGTTTTACCAGGTGTGGTTATCGTCAAGACCATCCGGCGGTCTCCTGAATGTCCGCTGTATGAGGGGGATTAAAATTTTTTGTCATTTGAGATGACAATGTGCGTAGCATTTTTTTAAAAGTAAGGCATAGTGTTCGTCTTTCAGTTTTCCACCAAATTACGTCTTCTGTAGTCACAGCTAACGTTACTTAAAAAATGAAAACGAAAACTGTGAAACGTGTACTCTTCCCCGGTAAACCGTCCACAACTCGTACTTTCGCGATAAGCTTCGCTGTTTCTAGACTGCAGGGTCCCAGTTTCGATTCCCGGACGTGGCGTAGGTTTTTTTTCGCTCGGGGACTGCATGTTTGCGTTGGCCTATTCATTTCTTTTCATTTTCATCAAAAAATGGTTCAAATGGTGCTGAGCACTATGGGACTTTACTTCTGAGGTCATCAGTCCCCTAGAACTTAGAACTACTTAAACCTAACTAACCTAAGGACGTAACACACATCCAAGTCCGAAGCAGGATTCGAACCTGCAAACCGTAGCGGTCGTGCGGTTCCAGACTCAAGCGCCTAGAACCGCTCGGCCACTCCAGCCGGCCTCCTTTTCATCAACATGCAAGTTGTCGAAGTGGCGTCAAATAGAATGACTTGCACCAAGCGGTCGAACAACATCAGAAAGGGTGTCCCGGACAGTAAGCCGTACAATAACTTCATTTAGATTTTTCCGGTAAATCTAATTTGACAAGCAGTCTTGTAAATCTAGTTGCAAGCAATAGGTGTCGACAAGTAAGCCAGCTCGGTTGATTCCTAATTGCGAAATTATTAGCAACGAATATATTTAAAAAAAATGCAAAGACGGTAAGTTCAGTCTTTCAGAGGACCTAGTTTCTGTAAGTAGGCTCTTTAGGTTCTTATGTTGGTAATGCCACGTAGTGCTCTGTATGAAAATCGCTGACTGTGCTGTGTGCAGTCTGTGGCTGGTTGGACTCATTGTTGGAATATTCGCTTGTGTAGTGTCGGTCAGTTGGATGTGAACAGCGCGTAGCGTTGTGGAGTTGGAGGTGAGCCGCCAGCAGTGAGCAGTGGTGGATGTGGGGAGAGAGATGCCAGACTTTTGAGCGGACGATCTGTGTCCGTCAGAAAATGGAAATGTGTTTAATTGGCTGTCACAAAATTATATATATATATATATATATATATATATATATATATATATAATGACTTTTTAAAGCTATTAAGGTAAATCCATTGTTTGTTCTCTGTCAAAATCTTTCATTTGCTAACTATGCCTATCAGTAGTTAGTGCCTTCAGTAGTTTGAATCTTAGTCAGGGCCATTCTTTTGTAGGGATTATTGAAAGTCACATTGCGTTGGGCTAAAAAATATTGTGTGTTAGTTTAGTGACGTTCAGAATAAGTAAAGAGAAAACTGAGTAAGTTGAGTTTTACTCAGCTGTTTCTGTATCAAGTAACGTAAGAGTTTTGCCAGCACTGTCATTCTTAATTTTTCAAAGGGAACGTTTCATTTCTTTGACATCATAAGTGTGATGTTACCTCCGGTAATTAGTAAGAACGTCGGTTTTGACTCAGTGCAATAAAATACGTCACAATTACTTTATTATTCAACCTACGTCCGTTACTAGGGTCGCTAATGCTCGTCTGTGCTTTGATGCTCGACACGGAGGTATCCGGTCCGCATAATGGGAGAAATTTTCAGCGCATGTACCTAATCAGCAAGGGTACAAAGGTACAGTTCCGTGTTCACCAGACTTTGCGGCGGTATCCTAGATTAAATTCCAAATCGCTCCGCAGTGTCTCAGGAAGTGAGGTTATGTAACGCTGTTGAAGGTGATCTGTCCGTCGAATGTGAACGTTACGCTGATCGATCGCTTAGGTGCTGTTAGAGAGGAGCAGGCTCAGGCTATGTGCTGGCTCCTTCTCTCATCATCGCACAACACAAACAAGATGTCGGGTCCTCCGGAAGGCAAGGAACACACTCATACATTGAAGATTTCCGAGCTGCCTAGTACTGAGGTGCAGCTGAGTTAAAGCTAGCCTCCAACACAGGGCGTCCAGAGCAATAACTGTTTTATGCTTCCGCCATACGTCACACAAATAATTCCCATCCCTCCATCCATCCATCCATCCGTCCGTCCATATGCTAAACGCGGATGTAAGACGACCCACAGCTCCGCTCAAGCCAGTACTGCACTGTATCTGTACCCCAATGTAGCGTTAGAACCGTGTCTACAGTCGCCGCGAAGAAGAGCCACAATGAACATTTTACAGGTGATCGAAGTTATGGCGCACTGGATTCAGGACTAAACCAGAGTGAAAGACATACCATTGAGACTGAACACTGAACTATTGCCACGAACCATTTTCGTAGTAGAGGTAAGTATTTTTAACGTTTCTATAAGTAGCCCAGTGTAAATTAACAGCAATTTGTGTTGCAGCAATTTTGCCATAAATGTCGCGCAACCCTGTTTGGCTCTGTGACGAGACTGTATACAGGGTGTTACAAAAAGGTACGGCCAAACTTTCAGGAAACATTCCTCACACACAAATAAAGAAAATATGTTATGCGGACATGTGTTCGGAAACGCTTAATTTCCATTTAGAGCTCATTTTAGTTTCGTCCACCTACGCTCAATGGAGCACGTCATCATGATTTCATACGGGATACTCTACCTGTGCTGCTAGAACATGTGCCTTTACAAGTACGACACAACATGTGGTTCATGCACGATGGAGCTCCTGCACATTTCAGTCGAAGTGTTCGTGCGCTTCTCAACAACAGATTCGGTGACCGATGGATTGGTAGAGGCGGACCAATTCCATGGCCTCCACGCTCTCCTGACCTCGACCCTCTTGACTTTCATTTATGGGGGCATTTGAAAGCTCTTGTCTACGCAACCCCTGTAGCAAATGTTGAGACTGTTCGTGCTCGTATTGTTGACAGCTGTGATACAGTACACCATTCTCCAGGGCTGCATCAGCGCATCAGGGATTCCATGCGACGGAGGGTGGATGCATGTATCCTCGCTAACGGAGGACATTTTGAACATTTCCTGTAACAAAGTGTTTGAAATCACGCTGGTACGTTCTGTTGCTGTGTGTTTCCATTCCGTGATTAATGTGATGTGAAGAGAAGTAATAAAATGAGCTCTAACATGGAAAGTAGGCGTTTCCGGACACATGTCCACATAACATATTTTCTTTCTTTGTGTGTGAGGAATGTGTCCTGAAAGTTTGGCCGTACCTTTTTGTAACACCCTATAGATACTGCGTGCAAGCAAGCCACCACCTGATGGGCAACTGCTTTCATTGCTAGGGGTTATCTTCCTGTCACATATTTATGTTTGACACCAAGAGCATTTGGTGAATACAAGACGTGGAACCACACTACACGCACACACACACACACACACACACACACACACACACACGTAGATACAAACACACCCACACCCACTCACACACACACACACACACACACACACACACACACACACACACACACACACACACACACGCACATGCATTACAGTCGTTGGCATTCAACAGTTGCATATAAGCTTCAACTCTCGTTCACCGGTTTGCTGCATAATTCTTGAACATGTTCTCAGTTTGAATATAATAAATTCCCTTGAGAGAGAAAAGAATATGTCCACAAATCAGCTCGTGTGAATCACAGCATGCCGTTTTCTCACGTTAGGGCCTGCGAACCTTGGATGAAACGTAAGAGGTGGATTCCGCTGTATATTCCCAGGTTTCCGCAAAGCAATTGGCACGGTGCCACACTGCCAACTGTTAACTAAGGTACAAGCATAGGGAATAGGTTAACAGATATGTGAATGGCTCGAAGACTTCTTAAATAACAGAATCCAGAATTTCAAAATTTTAAAAATGGCTGAAGCAGCATCTGTTGAAAATCTTCACGGTAAATCATAACAGCCAAACAGTTGCAGGATAAAGATTTTTATTGAAATCGTTGACCACGGTTTCGGTATATCTAAATATACCTTCATTGGAAGCAAAAATACACCTGAACAGGAAGACACCTTCATTAGCAAAAAACTTGTCCCAAGTTTCAAGCTATCATTTACGGGCACGGGAAGAACTTAGCACTAAATCCGGAGTTTACAAAATTACTTGTAACGACTGCCCCAACTATTACATTGGACAGACAGACCCATTAAAGTAAGATACAAAGAACACTTACTAGGTAAAAATGGGGAAAACGTGCACAATTCCACGTTTGCTGAACACCTATTGCTCTTACAGCATACACCACGTAAACTGGATATCGCAGAATTGCTACACGAAGTGAGTAAGGGCTACAAATTGGACCTGTTCGAGGAATTAGAGATTTTCAAGCATCTGTCTCAAAAAGACGGTTTTATTCTTAACGAACAGGTGCAGCTTAGAAACAAATTTTTTTTGGATACTTTCAAACCCCTCCTTGCTCTAACGTAATATGGTCTGGCTGACTAGATTTTAGTTTTCTTGTCTGTTGATGCTGGTGAGATGTTCATTTCCTGTTTTGTTGCGATTTTACATATTTTTTATGCTTGCTGTTCGATGTTTTCGATGTGCATGTGTGGTTTAAATTATTCTGTTATGTTTTTTATTCAAGACGACAGATGGTTTCGATTTACTACAACATTTTGTTCGTTTTCGCTAGTATGTATCCTAGTTTTTAAATTACGCGAGATTCTCGCGCATAACACTAGCGCCCTCTCTTATTAGATGTGTTCCTTAGCGCAAGCTTCATCTACTTGACACTAGGACACAGGTAAATTGGTTTCATATTTTCTATTGTATGTAGGTGTCTTAAATGGTTCTGATATGTTTTATTTATTAAGACAGAGGGTTTGCACTAGCACAACTTTTAAAATTTTGGCGCGCATGAGTATGTATCCCTGGGTTTTAATGTGCGCGAGTGTCTCGCGCATACCGTAAGTGCTCTCTCTCGGTGAAACTGTCTGCCCTAGTGCTTCCACACCCTCTTCAAGCTAGTTCACAGGGTAAGTACTGATGATGTGCCTTGTTCGCACCGACCTTCCATTCATAATTATGCTGTACAAATTGAGGAGATATTTTAATTTACTACTGACGACACCTTTGGCACGATTGTTTTATATATCTCCACTGCAGTATGTAATTTTAGTAAGTGACTAAACGTTTTTGTGCTTGTAATACTTTGGTAATTTTACGGTTACTCAAAGCTATAAGTGTTTATTTCTCTCTCAGTTGTGGTGCTACGTTTTTTGCTAATAAAGGTATCTTCCTGTTCAGGTGTGTTTAGATATACCGAAAACGTGGTCAAGGATTTCAATAAATCTTTAGCCTGCAACAGTTTGGCTGTTATCATTTACCGTGAAGAATCCAGTATGTTGTCTTCGACGGCGAGTATTCATCAGAGAGAAGGGATCGTCAGCAGTGCCCAAAGGAAGTGTGATAGGACCTGCGTTATTTTCTAAGTACATGAATGATCTAGTGGACAGGGTAAGCAGCAGTCGCGGCTGTTTGCTGATGAGCTGTGGTGTATGGGAAGACGTCATCGTTGAGTGACTTTAGGAGGATACAACATGACTTAGACAAAATTTCTCGTTGGTGTGATGAAAGGCAGATGACTTTAAATGTAGAGCAACGTAAGTTAATGCAGATGAGTAGGAGAAACAAACTAATAATGTTCGAATACAGTATTAGTAGTGTGCTGCTTGACAGTCACGTCGATTTAATGTCTGGGAGTAACGTTGCAAAGTAGTATGAAATGAAACGAGCATATAAAGACCATAGTAGGGAAGGCAAATTGTCGACTTCGGTTTATTGGGAGAATTTTAGGAAAGTGTGCTTCATCTGTAAAGGAAACCACATGTAGGACACTAATGAGACCCATTGTCGAGTACTGTTCGAGTGTTTGGGATCAGCACCACGTCGGGTTAAAGGAAAATGTCGAAGCAAATTTGAGCGGGGCTGCTAGATTTGTTACCGGTAGGTTAGAATAGCACGAAAGTAGTACGGAGATGCTGCAGCAACTGAAATGGCAATCACTGGAGGGAAGGCGACGTTCTTTTCGAGAAGCACTGTTGAGAAAATTGAGAGAACCAGCATTTGAAGCTGACTGCAGAACGATTCTACTGCCGCCAGCTTGCATTTCGCGTAAGGACCATGAATACAAGATTAGAGAGTTCAGGGCTCGTGCGGAGGCATATAAACAGTTGTTCTTCCATTGCTCTGTTTGCGAGTGGAACGAAAAAGCAAATAACTAGTAGTGGTACAAGATACCCTTCGCCAAGCATCATATGGTGCCTCGCACAGTATTTATATAGCTGTAGACATCGAAGGGCCAAAGCGCGCGGAGGAAGAAAGCCCTGTCCGACTATGCTGCAGAATATACCCGTCGTGTTCTCCCAGCCGACAACGCCAACGATTCTTTCTCTTTACTTTATTATTCTGAGTAACAGAAGGCCTATAAGTCATTTATACTGATTTGAATATGCCAGTTTTATATCACCTTGGAGAATGGCCTGCGCATGTTACCGACGTTTTACTTGGTATAGTTCAGGGTCTGCTTCGTTATGTCCCGCCACTGCTTCATTGTGACGTGAATATAGTTAGCGCTGCTGCACTGAACTCTTCAAACACTCATTTGGACTGTATCCCATATTCCTTCTGATCATATTCTTCTGCACTTGATGCTGACATCACATACGCGTGGAAGACAATGTCTGAAGCCTCAAATGTGGTTCCTCGATATCCAAGTCGGACAGCTCCTTGTTAGATATTTTACTCGTGGAAAATTTAGGGACACGAAGGAAATAGTTCTTTGTACCATCAAGAAAATGCAGGGCGCAAGCAGATATTCCACTAATAGGACGATGAGGGATCCATGTCACACACTTGAATGATTAAATAGCATATAAGACTTTTATCCATCACAGATGTGGAACGTAATGATTCTGATGACTCGAGGCAATCAGGAATGACTGCAACGAGTTACCTTTTGTGACGGTATTTTTTTTTAGTATATAATATGGATACAGTTTTTAATGTTTGTTTGCAGTACAAACACCTGTAATGCGCACGAATTGAAGTTGCTGTAAGCACGCCAAGCAAACGGCTTTTCCTCCTTTCGCGTCTGCGACATTCACCATGACTGTCTCAATACAGGATCGCACTCTGCTTGTAAAGCTGTATTACAAGAATGATGACTGTGTACACGTCGCTCTGCAGAAGTTCCGGACACTGACGAGTTTGAAAAAAGGCATTGGTCCAATGACTGCCGTGTGTCTCGAGAAAATGGTCCGGAAATTCGAACAGACGGGTACTTTTTGTTGTGCAACCTGGTAGAGTGAGGAAACGAACTGATTCGAAGTCAGTGGAAGGAGTGGCCACAGCAGTGCAAACGTATATTGCACGGAAAATTGCCCGAACATTGGACGTACCCGTGAGCACGGTGCGTAAAATCCTAGGAAACATCATTCTTTGCTATCCATTCAAAATTACCCATGTGCACGAGTTGCTTCCTGTTGACCTGCCAGCAAGAGAGACTTTTGCTTTGGAATTTCTTGCTCGCATGGAAGTGGACAATGATTGGCCGTGGAAGATTTTGTGGACAGACGAAGCCCGCTTACATCCGACAGGACACAGAATTGCGGAATATGGGCAACGGAAAATCCACACGCAAATCAGCCAGTACCACTTCATCCTGAAAAGGTGTGGTGCGGGTTTACGGTATTATTTATCAACAAAAATGTACAAATGTGGGTGAATTCCTAAGGGATCAAACTTCTGAGGTCATCGGTTCCTAGACTTACACACTACTTAAACTAACTTAACGCTAAGGACAATACTCACACCCATGCCCAAGGGAGGACTCGAACCTCCGGCGGGAGGGGCCGCACGATTAGTGACATGGCGCCTCTAGCCGCGCGGCCACTCCGCGTGGCCACTATTTATCATAGGACCATATTTTTCCGAAGAGACAGGTGGTTTCGGTCCTGTTACCTGTACCATCACTGGTTAGCGCTATGAGTGTCTTTTGTACGACCACGTCACTCCAGTACTCCAATAGCGTGGATGTGTGGATGGGGTAATTTTTATGCAAGATGGCGCACCTCCACACATTGCAAATCCAGTTAAGTAGCTGCTAAAGCGCCATTTCGGAAATGCTAGAATTATCAGCCGCCATTTCCCTACAGCCTGGTGGTCCTGATCACCTGATCTTAATCCGTGTGACTTCAGTCTGTGGGGCTATCTGAAAGATGTTGTGTTCAGTACTCCGACTGAAAACTTAGCTGCATTGAACGCACGCACTGTGCAACACATTCTGAACGTGACCCTGGAAACAATTCGATGAGTTGTGCAACATGCTCTTTCTCGATTTCAACTTCTTGCAGAAAACGATGGACAGCATATTGAACATGTTTTGCGCCAGTCACACTGAAATTGATAATCCTATTTGGGTTTGATTGACGTTTTTATTCGGTTTTTGGCCTCAGGACAAAAACCGATATGATTGCTGCTTTCTATGAGGTTCTTGGCCTAAGGGCAATTAAAAACCGAGATGATTGATGCTTTTTATGCGGGTTTGGCCTCAGGACAATTAAAAATCGATTTTCCCATCCGATGTGACATGACCTTGCTGTGGCGGATGAGCTTACGTAACTAACAGTATCACACCTGCATACCGACGAGAAACGTACAGCTTAGGCATTGTTGTATGATTCCAATGTGAATCTTTGTTCTAATGCAAAATCTCAGAACATCATCTTTCGTCACACTCAATGGTTTGTTTGCATTCTGTAAGTCACATGGCAGCCATAGATTGTACAGTGCTGTGTAATTATCATAACTGGAAAACATAAACTGTACGCTGAGGTGACAAAAGTCATGGGATAGCGATATCCACATACACAGATGGTGGTAGGATCGCGTACACACGGTATATACTGATGAACCCAAACATTATGACCATCTATTTAATAGCTTGTTTTTCCATCATTGGAACGAAATACACGACTGATTTAGCGCATCTTCGATCCGGCAGTTTGTTCGTAGGTTTGTGGAGATACGTGCGATTAGAAGTCTACTCACAGGTCATGTAATTCGCATAAATAGCGGGCCGCTGACTTGCGTGCTCGACTATGCGCCCGATAGTGACCCAGATAGGTTCCATAGGATTTACATCAGGCGAATTTGGTCGCCCAAAAACCGAAGTGAGTTCGCTCTAGTGTTCCTCAAACCACTGTAGCACGGTTCTGGCTCAGACACAAGGGCAATTATTCGCTGAAAGATGACATCGCAGTCGGGGAAGACATTAAGCATGAAGGGATACAGTTGGTCCGCAACTTTCAGGTTGTCTTCGACTACTACCACAGGTTCCATGCAGCGTGTTGCATGTTTCGAGCCACCGTTCACTTCGATGTCGGCGTTTGTGGAGACTACCATCGACTTAGTGAAGCAAAAATACGATTTACCCGAAGAGCCGAACGTTTACTTTGATCGACGGTCAAATCCAGATGGTCCCGTGCTCACTGCAACAGTAACTGACGATGTCGTTGGGTCAACAGTGAACCTGTAGGGGTGGCGTACTAATGCCAGAGCTCCATTTTCAACAATGTAGGAAGAACGGTTTGCTCCGAAACACTTGTACGTGCACTAGGATTGTGCTCTTTCGGCAGAGATGCCACAGAGCACCATCTACCCGTCTTTACAGAGCAAACAAGTCTCGGAACCCCATTATCTGATATGAGTCGTGAATTTTGAACCATTTAGCGACTAGTGGCAGTTTCACTGTCATTCTACCTTTTTCCGTAAGTGCTCACGACAGTAGCACGTGAACATTCGACCTGCTTCGCCGTTTTCGAGATACTCGTTCACAGGCCCTGCGTAATAATAATCTGCCCTTTTCCAAAGTGGCTTATCTCAGTGTATACCGCCATTTGCAGCCCATATCTTTGCTAGGGTTATCTCTCGCACGTGTCTGCTCCGCTTACATAATTTTGTTACTGCGTCACGTGCCTGCGACGCCACCAGGTGGCATCCAACGTGGCGGTGGGGCAGTGGTTATAATGTTTCGGCTTATCAGTGCAAAACAGCAGTCCATTGGAGGAGCTGTCCTTTGCACAGAGTGGAGCGAATAAAAGTGGCCCGGAGAACAGAGTTACAGGGTACAAAGAAACACAGCAGAAAAAAGGAGATTCAGTACTAATCTGACTATAGCAGATATTGAAAGTTACCGTCATTCACCTCCTGGCACTTTCGGGCACTGGTCAGTAAGCTGCTGAAGGCGGCTGGAAACTGGACCGGTGGAATTGCTGCAGTCGCATACGTTCTTCTGCAGTTGCTGAAGACTATGAGGGTTGTTGCGATATACATTAGACTTGGTGGATCCCGAAACAAAGTAACCACACACTGACAGATCAGGTGACCTGGGTGGCCAGCTAGGGCTTCGAGCAGACTGACCTCTGCTAACAACTCTGACAGGCATGAAGATTGTGTAAATGTGCTGCAAGGTTCGGCCGGCTGTATGGGCAGTTGCTCCATCCTGTTGGAAGCAACTGTAGGTCTTTTCCTCCTACGGCAATGCTGCCACAAGATCTTTCAAAATGTTGGCAATGTAACGCGGCGAATTAAGCGTCTAATGAAAGAAGTTGGGACCAATAATGCAGCTTGCGGACACAGCTCATTTAACCCCAACCTTCTGATCATACAATTGTGTTTCGTGGAAGTTATGCTGATACTTCGCTGCCCAGAACCTGTCAATCGACATTACCACTCAGGTGAAACCAGGCTTTATCAGTCATAAAGAACAAATCCATGTCCAAGCCATCATTGTTATCTCACAAAACTGGAGGCACTGAGGAGCATCTGTTGATTTAAATCCATGAACAACAGACATTCGGTAGGGGTGCATGTGCAACTCGAGATGGAGTATTCTTCCGCATGGTTGACGTGATATGTCGGTCTCTTACGACAGGGGTCGGGGTGATTTGAGACAGGGGTCGGGGTGATTTGATAGGACTCTGAAGCATTTGCTGGCGAACTGCAGGCACATTTTCTGGTCTGCCGCGATGTTTCGGAATGTTTTTTCATCTGTTCAAAACCGATCCTGTCTGACGATATTTCAAGACTAAGCTTTGCACAGCAATCTTTGATACCATTGAACTTCTAGTGACCAACTGACCACACCGTTTCCCCGACTTTGTTGTCACGTAACTTTCCACAACGAACATCCGCTGCTCTACTGTGAGTACCATCGTCCACTCACAATGGCACAGCCCGCACTACGGTCTGAACCGATGTGGATCACGTGGCGTGCGTACACATTCTGTGCGCGTAACGGAGTGTGGTTGTGCGCATAAATTGAAGTTCAGTCGTATCCACTCGTCCGGGGAACTTTTGTCAGCCTCACCATGTACTTAGGTGGTTCACATGAAAATATTTCCGACGTGATTATGCCCGCATGGCGGGAATTAACAGAATTTGAAAGCGGAATGGTAGTTGGAGCTAGACGCCAGGGTTATACCCTTGCTGAAATCGTTAGGAAATTCAATATTCCGAGATCCACAGAGTCAAGAGAGAGCCGAGAATACCAAATTTCAGGTATTACCTCTCATCACGGACAACGCAGTGCCCGAGAGGTTTCACTTTAACGAGCGAGAGCAGCGGCGTTCGCGTAGAGAAATCAATGTGGGACGTACGACGGACGTTTGTATTAGAGCTGTGATGAGAAATTTGGCGTTAATGCGCTGTGGCAGTAGACGACCGGCGCTAGTGCCTTTGCTAAGCGCGCGATATTACCTGCAGCGCCTCTCCTGAGCTCGTGAGCAAATAGGTTGGAGCCTAGACGACTGTAAAACTGTGGGCTGGTCAGATGAATCCCGAAAGCAGGCCCCGCGTAGACATGGACCCACACTGTCAACAAGGTACTTTACAAGCTGGTGGTCGCTCCATAATGATGTGGGCTGTGTTTACGTGGAATGGATGGGTTACTCTGGTCCAACTGAACCAATCAATGACTAGAAATTGTTATGTTTGGCAACTTGGAGAGCATTTGCAGTCAGCGGGCTACAATTGTTCTCGACTGGTTTGAGAAACATTCTGGACAATTCGAGCGAATGAGTTGGCCACCCAGATCCCATCGAACAGTTGTAGGGCATAATCGAGAGGTACAACATCCTGCACCGGGAATATTTTCTCAATCATGGCCGGCTATAGAGGCAGCATGGCTCAGTATTTCCGAAGGGGCTTCCAACGACTTGTTAAGCAAATGCCATGTCCACTTGCTGCACTAATCCGGGCAAAAGGAAGTCCGACGGAATATTAGGATGTATCACCTAAGTGTCTTTTGCAGACTGATTTGTCCGCCGAGATTTGCCCCGTGGATGCAAATAACTATAAGTAATATCACCTGGTCGACATTATGACATAAATAATTCAAGATACTTTGCCACATTCATAGCTTCCGTGTTTTGATTTTTCTAAGATACTTTGCCACATTCATAGTTTCCGTGTTTTGATTTATCTGTCTCATCACAGCCACAAGTCTGCCCCACTGGACTCGTATTCGGGAAGATGACGGTTCGATCCCGCGTCCGGTCATTCTGAATTAGGTTTTCCGTGATTTCCCTATATCACTCCGGGCAAATGCCGGGATGGTTCCTTTGAAAGGGTACGGCCGACTTCGTTCCCCGTCCTCCCCTAATCCGATGAGACCGATGACCTCGCTGTCTGGTCTCCTCCCCCAAACAACCCCACCCCCCCACCCCACAGCCAACAACACTACAAACGTACATTCCCGGAAAATTTAAACTATATACCGGACTAGGACTCAATCCTGGGGCATTTGCGTACTGACTGAGCTATCCAGACATGACTCGCAACCCGCTCTCAGACCGACTCATCTCCTCCTAACTCCCGAACGTCACAGAAGTTCTCGAGCATACCTTGCGGGCCTAGAACTCCTGGAAGAAAGGGTATTACAGAGACATACCTTAGCCACAGCCTGGAGAATTATTTACAGCATGAATTTTCAGTTTACAGTGGAGTCTGCTCTGATCTGGAACTTCCTGGCGGATTAAAATTTCTGGACCGGAACTAGGTTCGAATCCCGATCCAGCAAACAGCTATATTCTGCCAGGAAGTTTCATATCAGTGCACACTCCACTGCAGATCTAAAATTCATTCGTTCATTCATTCATCCATTCATTCATTACACCATCTGGCCACGTTTAGTGGCTAGGCGGCCAGAAACCGAAGTAAAAGAGATTTTACCATCACAAAAGGCGACCGGTGGCGGTCATTTTTGATGACCTTGGCTAAGATGCGTTTGAGACTAAATCTGAAGGCTTATTTTTAGTTTTTACTTGAAGGTTATACTCACCTTGGCGGCTGGTGTCTGCTCGGTAAGCGCTCACTTTCGTTACTCCACTGTTATCACTCTTATCCCTACGAGAAGCAATTACGAAACTCTAATCACAAGTTTGTCATATAGCACAGAGTCAAGTACTTCGTCAAACGACGGTAGTCCGCTCGTTACCGATAGCATGGCACTATCTTACAAAACACTCTTAACTTACGGTTATACAAGCAAATAACGCGCAACACACATAAACATACATTTACTCAAACCTAAATTTTGTTTTTTTCTTGGGCCGTGGAAGACACCGTCATCATCATCATCATCGTCTGTTGCACATAAACAGGCCATTTATGCCCATGGCAGAAGACAAAAATATACAAACACATAAACATTAAATATAACGAATGGTTCAAATGGTTCTAAGCACTATGGGACTTAACATCTGAGGTCATCAGTCCCCTAAACTTAGAACTACTTAAACCTAACTAACCTAAGGACATTACACACATAAATGACAGAGGCGGGATTCGAACCTGCGACCGTAACAGCCAGTGGTTCCGGACTGAAACGCCTAGAACCGCTCGGCCACAGCGGCCGGCAAATATAACGAAATGATGAACACATACAGTCCATGAATCATGACTTAATAGGACTGTAACATTACAAAAAATTAATCACGTATGTTTGCTTATTTACTTCTGTGCTGGCTGTTCTACGGTCACTAGAATTTTGTCTTTCCACTTCGTTCGCGGGCGACGTTATGGAAGCGTACCAGTTCGCTGATGTACTAATACTGTATTAGGGAGAGTACCCTCAGCTCTGAGAACATGTGCCGCCGACAGTAATTATCTTCTTTCAGCCACTCTCCATTATCAGCTTTCTTAAACCACCTAAGCAAGTTTTCGTTGTGCATCATTTCCCCTCTTCCAGTTTCTGTGTTGTATATCGGACCAGAAATTTTCCTTGAACTCTTCCTCTCAAACGCAGGGATGCGCTCTTCCATTGTCTGTGTACTTGCACATGTCTCACAAACACACGATGTAACCGGTCTTACTAATGTCACGTACAGTTATACATTGCGTTCCTGGAATACAATGCCTCGTGTGTATAGGTGATTTAAACTACATCTGGTCCGCATTTATCATTCTTTGTCGATTTTACTTCTCTATCTCTCTCTTTTTCGACGATATTGACCCCAGGTACTTTCAGAATTGTGAGCGTCCATACGGATGACGTCCACATCATTTGGTCGGCGACACACTATCACATACTTTGTTTTCTCATCGTTCGCCAGTAACCCTAGTTTGTACGCTTCTAGCATAAATCGAGACGTATGTGCTGTCATCCCATTCAGGGTTTCGTCCAAACTCACCACATCGTTTGCAAGTGCAAGGATCATCTCACTCCCAACCATAGTCAACCGCCTTATTACGGCCAAGCGACGTGTCACCTTTTCCAGCGCAATGTTGAACAGAACTAGCGACAGAGGATCGACTTGTCTCAACCCATTCTTAACTTTCAAGCCTGCCAACAACTGATTTGGAAAGCGCACTTGGCAACTTAATCAGTTATTCCAAGCTACAATCAGCCTAATGTATTGGCATGTTGAACACCTGTATTATCTTCCCGGTGGCTGGTCGGTTAATGCTGCCGCACGCCTGCTGGAAATCAATGAATATAAAATGTAGGTCCTACCGAATTCGTAAAACTTCTCCATCATTCGTTTCAATGTTAAGACATGGTCGGTGAGCGTCCCCGGTTAAATCCACTCTTGGGTGCTTACAATCCCTCTGAGTAACGGTTTTAGTCGACTTAGTATCACAGTGGTGTAAACTTTATATCCCGTCTAGAGTAGGAAGATCCCTTGGTAGTTATACGCTTTCGTGACATTGCCCTTTCAAAAAGTCGGGCATATAATTGCCTTCTTCCATTCTGCGGGGCTCTCCTCAGCTGACAATATTTTTGCCATGAGCTGTTTCAGACCTTCTACCACCGCTTCACGCCGTAACGAAATAACTCCGCACTGATCCCACTATCGCCTGGGGCCTTATCGTTTTTAAGGGCCGCTAGAATGGTTCTTATCTCATCCGATGTTGGCTCGTGGTTTCTTCTACGATCTGAAATCTCTCCGTTCTTTGGTTTCTACCCGATCTTCATGATTCAGTACTTTGTCAAAATACTTTCCAAAGTCATCTGCTTTCTCCACTGAAGAAACCACTCTTTCCTCATCATCCATTAGGATTAAAGTTTGCAGTCTATAAAAGCCTCTTGCAAAACTTGTCAGTCGAAAGAAGGAGCGAGATAATTTCCTTGTATTCTCAGTTTAATTCACTAATTGTCTGTCACATTCTCGTTTCTTCTGCTCTATGATTCTGTCCGTCCGTCCTCTTTCCACCACATGCTATTTTAGTTGGCTCCTTCAGCCACTCTCATCTTCTCACCATTCTAGTCTCTACCACCTCTTTACATTCGTGATCAAACCATGGATTTCTCATTATATTCGGTGTTGTCTCAGTTCTTCATTTGCATTGTGGTGATAGCCTGTTGTGGTGACCACTATTTCTCATCATCAACTCTTCCTGTGCTCCGGGACGATAGGCGAATCGTGACTTTTTCTAGATAGCACCGCCTCACTTTTTCATTTGCATGCATGTCGCTTCATTCCCCATTGTCTGTTTGGTGGGTAGTTTCAGTTGCAGTTTCAGAATCAATGCAAGATGGTCGAAATTCATATCAGCCCCTTGAAATGTCCTTACTTGCTTGACACACCAACGGTAATTTCCATCTACCAAAATGTGATCAGTCTGATTTTTTTTGTCTGGCGATATCTTTGTGATTTTATGTCTCGCTTTGCTAGGGAAATACATTCTGTCAATGGTCATTCCCCAATCGGCAGCAAAATTTATCTGTCGGACACCTTTTTCACTGCTTTCCGCATGCAGACCATCTGGGCCGATAGTCGGCTGATTTGTTTCCTCCTCCCCAATTTGTGCCCGAAGTCACCCAACAATCGGCGGCCCGTTTGTGTGGCTTATCGGCAAAACATTAGCAGAAGTGACGCAGTCTTATGACTGTGTACTGTAGTACTAAAGTTTTAAGTTTGACAAGGCCAATCTCTGGCAGGTTTTAGTTTTAATATTATATTGTGACATTTCTAAAAAAAGCTACATTATTATAGCCGAAACCTAGGTAAAGTTTCTTTGCTTTTGCTAATGGAGGCTAAAATTTAATATAATTATATTTTACGGTTGCTGACTTGCTGCACCATGCTAAAAATATTTCTCAGATTTCCGTTTATGCGGTATAACTCTTCGATACGGTGGTTCTTGAAACATCAAACACTTCTGTTAAGTTGTTTACAGAAGGCCCACCATAAGAGCACCAACAATTTGCCCGCGCTCGAATCCACTTAGCTCCGACATAATGCACTCCCAACTACACACAACACAGTTCTGACAATGACTGACGCTTGCAAAGTACTGAGCACATTGTGTAGGGGCTGTTCGTGGTCAAATACTCATACAACAACGCAGTCTTGTTTAGCATCTGCATTTATGGTACGTTCATGCATTCACTGCTCGTCGTGTTTCCTTATTTCTGCCCAGCCCTTGTATATAAGCATCCAATATAAATTTGTTGGGAAGTCTGCTGTCAGAGTACTTGTTTACAGTACGGCCTTGTATGGAAATGGAACGCGGACGATAAACAGTGTAGTTAAGAAGAGGATAGATTTTGAAATATTTGCTCCAGCAAGAGTGTTGAAGATCATATAGGCAGCTGGAATAATGAAGAGCCACTGAATAGAATTGGGAGAAAAGGAATTTACGGTATAACTCGTTAACAGAAGCGATAGATTGGTAGGATACATCCTCAGAAATTTAGCACTAGTTAACTTGTCAGTGGAGGGAGATGTATGGAGAAGAGAAAGAAGAGGAACACCAAGACACAAAAGCTTGAGTAGAGCAAACAAGTTCAAGCGAATGTAAGGTGCAATGGTTAAGAGACATGGCGGGATAGACTAGTGCAGACAAAACAGATGGCATCCAAAGCTGGTTCCATGTGAGTCCTCATACGACAGCATTCATCCTTTCCGCTGCTCATGCTCGAAAAATAGTTGCTCAGTAATAAGCTACGAAAAATAGTTCCTCGGTATTTCAGGAAGTTCCTCTTCTTTCCTGACAATATATGTACAGTGCATTCTATTAGAAATTCTTCAGTGACACACTTGCAGTCGACATTGTGATTTGGTAGCTAAACCTTTTCATCGATCTAAGAAAATACATCTGCTTGTTCGCCTTCTCGTATATTTTGCAACATTTCAGAATAGTGCGATTCGTGTTTCACATTGTGTAGTACGCCCTCGTCTCCTACCTTCCAAACTTCACAGAAGCTCTTCTGCAAAACTTGCAGAACTAGCACCCATGGAAGAAAGGATATTGCGGAGACATGGCTTAGCCACAGCCTGTGGGATGTTTCCAGAATGAGATTTTCACTCTGCAGCGGAGTGTGCGCTGGTATGAAACTTCCTGGCAGAAGCTCCCCTGCGATGCTGCAGAACTAGAACTCCAGGAGACGAGGTACTGTCGGAAGTAAAGCTGTGAGGACGGGGCCCGAGTCGTGCTCGGGTAGCGACAGCTGGTAGAGCACTTGCCCGCAAAAGGCAAACGTCCCGATTTCGAATCTTGGTCCAGCACACAGTTTTAATCTTCCAGGAAGAATCATATCAGCGCGCACTCCGCTGCAAAGTGAAAGTTTCATTCTGGAGACTATGTTATGTTCCGTTGACTTCCGTACATCGGCGGGACCGTTTGTGATGACGCCAAGAGCATAGGGACTGGACAAAGAAGGAGTGGTGCTTCTCTCGGATGAGAGCATAGTCAGTCTGAGTTGTAATTCTGGACTTACCCTCATGTGGCGAGAGATATGCATCCAGGAACGTTTCGAACATAGTGTTTTGGTGGTCCAGGTGTTAAGAAGTGAGCGCCTGCATGGGTGGCCGAGCGGTTCTAGGCGCTACAGTCTGGAACCGTGCGGTCGCTACGGTCGCAGGTTCGAATCCTGCCTTGGGCATGGATGTGTGTGATGTCTTAGGTTAGTTAGGCTTAAGTAGTTCTAAGTTCTAGGGGAATGATGACCTCAGAAGTTAAGTCCCATAGTGCTCAGATCCATTTTTTTTTTTTTTTTTTTTTTTTTTTTGTTATGAAGTGAGGAAGCATAATGCTGCATCGGATTACTGACCTCCAAATCTGTGCTCCTTCCCCGTGTGCCTCTTTTGAGGGGTGTATTCAGCTTTTGCTTCATTTTTATGAATGGTAATGGGCGACGGCATCGAACAGCGTACGTGGAGGAGAAATGTATGTTGCCCAGCAATTTTTCTGTCAACAAATGCTTTGAAACTCTCTCGATTTTTCTTACATCTCGCTTCCATTATCAAGCACAGCGTCAGAACTACCGGTCTGATCGCTCTACCTTTACAAGTCTGAAATTTTCTTTCTGGTTCTTCTGTACATTAGTGCTGTGAGTAGTATGTATGAGGTTTTATGGGCAGTGTGCGATAATTCTCGTATCTATTTGCCTATGACATCTTGGGGATCGCATGCACGACCTTTTTTCGTAAAATCTGATGGTAGGCATACCGAACAAAAAATTAGCCACCCCCAGAAGAAATCAGCCGAATACCGAGTAACGACATTTCCACTCTTGATTAGACTTCATTCCGGCGATCCAAATTTAATCAACTATGACATATCCAGCTGAACCCAAGCATTGCTGATCAGATCCCGTAGAGCCTCCGAACTATGGAGAGGTTGATTACGAATTTTCACCTTCTGTTCCAGATAATTCCGGAATTTTCATTGTGACTAATCGGGTGATTCAGCATACCTGTCGGAGTGCTATAGAGTGCATGACGGTTAGTCAGACCAGGAAGGAGCTCGTACAGACGCTTGTTGTCATCTAGAAAGACGGGAGTGTCCACAGCATACTCATCATGTAGGTATAGGAGAAACAGTAACACTTGGTCAAGAGAATGCTCAAATACAGAGTGTCTGGGTTAAACATGCACTGCTGGAAAAAAGTAGTGGACTCTTTTAGAGCTTGCCAGTTCATTCAAGATTTATTGTTGCAACTGTGCATAAGGGTTACATGAAATGATTACATTTACGGATCAATATAACAAGTGATTCTGAGGTACCAGGTATCGACCCATGCTGAAACCCCCTGTTTAGTATGTGGTGCAGCCTCCACAAGCGTCAAACAGGCGCTGACTAGCATCACGTCGATCGTACAGATGCCGAATACTGTTCTGGGATATAATACGCCACACGTGGTCGACCTGTTCAAGTAGTTCAGTAAGAGTTGTTGGCTGACGAGTCGCACGAGTCACTTCTCGTCCAATCATATCCCACAAGTGCTTGTTTGAAGACAAGTCCGTAGATTGTGCTGGCCAGGAAAGCTGATGCACGTCTTCCAGAGCACATTGGGGTTCACAGGTGGTATGTGTGTGTGTGTGTGTGTGTGTGTGTGTGTGTGTATGTGTGTATGTCAGTGTGTGTGTGTGTGTGTGTGTGTGTGTGTGTGTGTGTGTGTGTGTGTGTGTGCGTGTGTGTGTAAATATTTCCCTGTTGGAACGACAAATCACCTTCCCGCTGGAGCAACGCCAAAAGAACGGATCTAACAACATTCTGACCGAAAGCGAGTGCTGGTTAGTTTCCCCTCCAGAAACATCAAAGGTGAATGAGAGTGGTAGCTTATCGCAACCCAGACCATAAGGCCTGGGATGGGGCCAGAGTGTCTTGGACGATTGCATTCACCAAGTTTATGTCGTACGCGCAAATGACCGTCACTTGCAAGCAGGCAGAATCTGCTTTCATCGCTGAAACCACGGCGCGTCATTCCATGTTCCAAGTGATCTTCTGACAGCATCAGTCGAGCGGTGCAGGCCGATGCTATGTCGTGAGTGGAAGACTGGCTAAATGTGTGCAGCCTGTAGTCCCGCTGCTAATAAACGGTACGCAACAGATCGTGTTGACACGTCTGGGCACACAAGTCCTTTTATCTGAGCTGTGGTAGCTGTACGATTGACACTGCCAGTCTTACAATGCGACAATCTTGATGGTCGTCTGTGCTGCTTGGACTTCCAGAACCAGCCAAGTGGACTCCACAGCAGAAGTTATACCGTCTGCTTTCTATAGTGGAGCTACAGTCTGTTATACTGGTTCTACGTCGTTTTCGGTGTCATTAAGGACTGCAACCAACTGATGATGTTGCGAACATTGCGAAGTACTTCTTAAATAAGTACTTCTTAATAAGATCCTGGATCGGGAGACGTTCATCTATTTCATGACCCCCAAGAAACACAGACATTGTATTGTATTGTATGGAACTGCGGACCTATAAACGACGGAGAGGCCTTCTCCCCGCTGTATCCCGCAGTGGTTCACAACCCCACAACAGGCTACAGCAGTCTACTCACCCCACCGCCGCCCCACACCGAACCCAGGGTTATTGTGCGGTTCGGCCCCCAGTGGACCCCCCCCCCTTCCCCCGCCCAGGAACGTCTCACACCAAACGAATGTAACCCCAATGTTTGCGTGTAGAGTAATTATGGTGTACACGTACGGGGAGAAAGTGTTAGCGCAGCAATCTCCGACATAGTGTAACTGAAGCGGAATAGGGCGAATCAGCCCACATTCGCCGAGGCGGATGGAAAACCGCCTTAAAAACCATCCACAGACTGGCCGGCACACCGGATCTCGACACTAATCCGCCGGGCGGATTCGTGCCGGGGACCGGCACGCCTTCCTGCCCGGAAAACAGTGCTTTAGACCGAACAGCTAACCGGGCGGGCTAACAGAGACATTACGCCGCTTGATTTCTTTTTCTGTGGAAATTTCTCAAGAATCGAGTGTACCAGAGCCCAGTTTGTTATCCGTGAGACATGCGTCATCGTATTCGTGCAACTGTCGCAAATGTCAAGGCTGCAATTTTACAAAACACTTGGAAAGAAGTGAAATACAGATTAGATGTCTGTCACGCCACTAAATGCCTACATATCTAGATGTATTACGAGTGTAAAAAAACATTTTGAGTTATCATTCATGTGTCCGCTCTTAGTAGCTGAGTGGTCAGTGCGACGAAATGTCATACCTAACGGCCCGGCTGGGTCGGAGATTTTCTCCGCTCAGGGACTGGGTGTTGTTTTGTCCTTATCATCATCATTTCATCCCCATCGACACGCAAGTCGCCGAAGTGGCGTGAACTCGAAAGACTTGCACCAGGCGAACGGTCTACCCGCCGGGAGGCCCTAGCCACACGGCTTTTCCATCGTACATGTAGAAACAAGTTGTCAATAAATAGCTCAATTACTTCTCAAGTTATTACAATTTGTATTATTATATGTTTAACCTGGAAACTCTGTCGTATACCTTGTACGCCTTCACCTAGCTGCTTTCCACTTGCCCACTGCAGACTGCAGCTTTACTCTGAGGAGAAACTGGACGTGGCATGGTCTCAACAAGTCGTTGAGAGTTCCCTGCAGAAATACTGAGCCATGCAGTCTCTATAGCCGTCCATAATTGCGGAAGTGTTGCCGGTACAGGATTGTGTTCACGAACTAACCTCCTGATTATGTCCCACAAATATCCAGTGAGAATCATGTCGGGCTATTTGTGTGGAAAAATCATTCCATCGAATAGTCCAAAATGTTCATCAAACTATTCGCAAACAGTTGTGGCCTGGTGACATGGCGCTTTGTCATCAATAAAAATTCCATTGTTGTTTGGGCAAATGAAGTTCATGAATGGCCGCAAATGGTCACCAAGAAGCTGAACATAACCATTTCTAGTCAATAATCGCTTCAGTTGGATCAGAGGAGACAGTCCATTCCCAGTAAACACAGCCCACACAATTATGTTTACCACCAGCTTGTACAGTGCCTTTTTTACAACTTGGGTTAATTAATTCGTGGGATCGGCGCCACACCCTTACTCTACCATCAGATCTCACCAACTGAAATAGAGACTCATCTGACCAAGCCACCGTTTTCCTGTTGTGTAGGGTCCAACCGATACGGTCACGAGCCAAGGACAGGCGCTGCAGGCGATGCCGTGCTGCCGGCCGCGGTGGTAGAGCGGTTCTAGGCGCTCCAGTCCGGAACCGCGCTGCTGCTACGGTCGCAGGTTCGAATCGTGCCTCGGGCATGGATGTGTGTGATGTCCTTAGGTTTAGGTAGTTCTAAGTCTAGGGGAATGATGACCTAAGATGTTGAGTCCCATAGTGCTCAGAGCCATTTGAACCATTTTTTGATGTCGTGCTGTTAGCGAAGGCACTCGTGTCGGCTATCTGCTGCCATAACCCACTAAAGCAAATTTCGTCTCACTGTACCAAGGGATACGTTTGTTGTACGTCTCACTTTACATCTGCGGTGATTTCATCCTGTGTTGCTTGTCTGTTAGCACTGACAGTTCTAAGCAATCGCCGATGCTCTCGGTCGTTAAGTGAAGGCCGTCGGCACTGCGCTATCCGTGGTGAGAGTTAATAACGGAAGTTTGGTATTCTCGGCACACTCTTCACACCGTGGATCTCGGTATATTGAATTCCCTAAAGATTTTTGAAACTGGCCGTCCCATGCCTCTAACTCCAACTAACATTCCTGGTTTAAAGTACGTTAATTCCCATGGTGCGGCCATAATAGCGTCGGAAGCCTATTCACATTAATCACCCGAGTACAAAGGACAGTTACACCATTGCACTCGGTATATCTCCATATCGCTGTCCCAAGAGTTTCGTCATCTCAGTCTGTATGCCGCTGTGAGTGTGTCGACAGTCGTATCAAACTCTATTGGCAGTGGCTGATAGGGAAAAGCGTAGACGCACAATCAAGGTTCCAACAATTCATTTAAAAGAAAAAACATAAAATTTTTTGCTATTTACTTGCAACATAACAACACTTAGAGAATTACTATTGACCGAGCGAGGTGGCGCAGTGGTTAGCACACTGGACTCGCATTCGGGAGGACGACGGTTCAATCCCGTCTCCAGCCATCCTGATTTAGGTTTTCCGTGATTTCCCTAAATCGTTTCAGGCAAATGCCGGGATGGTTCCTTTGAAAGGGCACGGCCGATTTCCTTCCCAATCCTTCCCTAACCCGAGCTCGCGCTCCGTCTCTAATGACCTCGTTGTCGAAGGGACGATAAACACTAACCACCACCACCACCACCAGAATTACTATTTATCATTAAACATTAACAGTACTTTTTACTATCATCATTTCACTAAACAAAGATTTAAAAGAAGAGGGAACTCAGCCAAACTCTGATCTAATCCGTAAAGCAAGGAAACGTTTATAAAGAGCAGTCACTATTTCCTTTTTAATGAAACAAGTTTTAATCATGTACAGTTTACAGTCAAGATACTTATGCTAACCAACGATACTTAAATTAAAACTCTTAATTAAAAGCAACTCCAACAGCAAAATTTGAAAATCACCATATTTAAAACAAAATATTTAATCCATTAAATCACGTCAGTATCCAGTCCATTGTAGCTTCCTCTTACTGAAAATTACTGGTTGGCATGTATTAGTTTCGGTTATCGAACGATAAGAAATTAGATCCACGAACTTGCCCCTCATAAGCGAGAGTATTTACGTACCAAAGTGCAGACTTCCCCTGAAACACAACCGCTTTGGGAAGAGTTGAAAATAATCGCTTTGTAAGACCCGCTAGACAACTTTAACAGCAAATGCCTTCAGCTATTATCATAACCCTCTACCTGCTCCCCACTGCAAGAATATAGTCGTGAAACAATCAGACTAAGAATCTTAATTCTACCCTTACAAGGCGACGTCTGTATTGGAAAAAAGCCGAAATACAACCACAGTCTAACGCGTCGCGACTCTCAATCTCTTTTTTTGCTATCTCTGCGACTGCAGCGCCCCAATCGACCAGGAAATTATACTGTTGAGTTCGCCGAGATCTTCTTCATGTAGGCCTGCAGAATGGTTTTTTACAAACGGTAGTGTCTGTTGCACAATAAATTGGAGCAAAAACGAAAAGAAAACACCACATTTGTCCCTTTTACGTATAATAATGACTCTAGGAGATGTGCATCGCTACACCACGGAACAGTTTATTTACCATTTTCTTGTAAACTACTGACACCTACTAGAGAATATAGTGTTCCTTAAGAAGAAAAAGATGCTAGTAAACAGCAGAAGACCTGATCTTTTGCAGAAAGATGTCGTATGTCTACTAAAAAACGTGAAGTTCTCTTCGCTACACTTTCGGCCAAATTAGTGGATGTATACCATAATAACGTTTATGGACTGCAGTACCTACATTATTTAACGGAGCAGATAAGCTACCACAACTGTAACTGAAGGAGAAAACCACATAGACGTGACAATGAAAGAACAAAAGCAATAAAATTGTTTCCCAATACAGAAGAAACCAATTCCACAATTCTTGCTGTATCTGAATCCTCAATACATTGGTTTTTGAAGCGAAAGTAATTATATTTACATAAATATTTATGTATCAGAATGTAATGTGAAGTGTAAGACGTGCGGAAACATGAGGCCCCCTACAAAGTTCTTACGCGTCAAGGAAAGTCATAATAAGAACAGACAACAAATGAAATATATTCTTTTTATGCATGAAATATGTGTTTATATTCTCTTGTTTTGAGCGGAAAAAGCTGCAGTTATACACATATTCGAAAGTATTTCTCCATCATTAAGCTGTAGCTAACGTCACTGAATCAGGAATATGAGGCTGTTTTTACATGTATTTCAAGATTTTCGTGTCTCTTGATAATTTACTTATGCTTGTAACTCAAAAATGTAATAACCATTTCGTTAAATAACTAGAAAAATAATTAAAAACAAACTTTAATTTTACGACTGCTTTCTCATCGCATAGGGCGCTAGGAAGAAATTTCTGAGGATGTACGTCTGGAGTACAGCATTGTATGGTAGTGAAACATGGACTGTGGGAAAACCGGAACAGAAGAGAATCGAAGCATTTGAGATGTGGTGCTATAGACGAATGTTGAAAATTAGGTGGACTGATAAGGTAAGGAATGAGGAGGTTCTACGCAGAATCGGAGAGGAAAGGAATATGTGGAAAACACTGATAAGGAGAAGGGACAGGATGATAAGACATCTGCTAAGACATGAGGGAATGACTACCATGGTACTAGAGGGAGCTGTAGAGGGCAAAAACTGTAGAGGAAGACAGAGATTGGAATACGTCAAGCAAATAATTGAGGACGTAGGTTGCAGGAAAGGGCGCTAGTGTCGCACTAGCTGTCAGGTGGTACAGTTTTCACAGCAGTGAGTGTCAACTATATACGTTAGACTGTGATACAACTGCCGTACATACACTTATTAAACACGATCACCAGTACTTAAGTTAGGGAACGTACTATGGAAATGCGGAGTCACATTGAGATCTCTTAGAACGTGCTTCTGTCCGGAGAAAGCCACTCGTCACACGATGCAGAACACACCGTTCATGGTCGACGGTGGCTCCCAAGGCTCCGCTCAATAGCAAGCATGCTTTGGACTCCCGCCGTTACTTGTGGTTGACATACGGCTTCCACCAGAAACAACTTGCGCTCCAGGCATTTCCGAAACAAGGGCGTTACCTGTATATTACTGCCCGACTGCCACAGGTGAGTGCTCTCTCCTTCCGTACCTGCCCAGCCGTAACCCGTTTTCGGCACGATGAATTATCACTCTGGTCTCTCCCCAATACTGTGAACATAGCGAAGGCTTATATCATTTCTCAGCCGCCGCAATAGAGAGAGAGAGGGAGAACCATAGCTTTCGGCTGCCCAGATGTAACTCATTCCTCTCTTCCCAGCAGGGAGACGCTTGCTCCCGCGATATTTCGACCTCTCTGCTTCAGCGATACATCTACATCTACACGATTATTCTGCAGTTCACAATTAAGTACCTTGTAGAACGTTCATCGAACCACCTTCAAGCTATTTCTCTACCGTTCCACTCTGTAACAGCGCACGGGAAAAATGAACACTTAAATCTTTCCGTGCGTGCCCTGATATCTCTTCTTTTATTATTATGATCATTCCTCGGTATGTAGGTGGGTGCCATCAAATCATTTTCACACTCTGAGGAGAAAGTTGCTGATTGAAATGCCATGAGAAGATTCTGCCGCAACGAAAAACGCCTTTGGATTAAAGATTGTCACCCCAATTCACGTATCATATCCGAGGCCCTCTCCCTCCTATTTCGTGACAGTACAAAGCGAACTGCCTTTCTTTAACTTTTTCGATCTCCTCCGTCGATCCCACCTGATGCCAATCCCACACCGCATGGCAATACTCCATAAAAGGACGTACAAGCTTAGCGTAGGCAGTCTCTTTGGTAGGCCAGCCAGAGTGCCCGAGCAGTTCTAGGCGCTTCGGTCTGGAACCGCGCGACCGCTACGGTCGCAGGTTCGAATCCTGCCTCGGGCATGGATGTGTGTGATGTCCTTAGCTTAGTTAGGTTTAAGTAGCTGTTAAGTGCTATAGTGCTCAGAGCATTTGAACAATTTTTTTTCTCTTTGGTAGACTCGTTCCATTTTGTCAGTGTTCTGGTTCGCTTTATCCACAACATTATCTATGTGATCATTCCCGTTTAAGTTATTAGTAACTGTAATCCCCACGTATTTCGTTGAATTTACGTCTTTAGATTGTGTAACCGAAATCTAGCGGATTCCATTTGGTACTCATGTGAAGAACTTCACACTTTCCATTACTTAGAGTCAGTTGTCACTTTTCACATCATATAGATATCTTATCTAAATCGTTTTGCAGTTGGTTTTGATCTTCTGATCACTTTACTTGCCGCAAGATGAACGCATCGTTTGCAAACGGTCTAATAGGTTTTGCTCAAATTGTCTCCTATGTCGTTTATATAGGTCAGGAATAGCAGAGGACCTATAACATTTCCTTGGAGAACGCCAGATACTGCTTCTGTTTTACTCGATGACTTTCCGGTCAGTTGCTACAAACTGTGACCTTTCTGCCAGGAAATCCTGAGTCGCACGCAGTTTGATTAGAAGTCGCTTGTAAGGTATTGTGTCAAAAGCCTTCTGGAAATCTAAAAATATGGTACCAATTTGACATCTCCTGTCAATAGCACTAATAACCTCTTGAGAGAATAAAGGGCTAGTTGTATTTCACAAGAATGATGTTTTCTGAATCCATGATGGCTGTTTGTCAACAAATAGTTTTCTTCGAGATAAATCATAATGTTTGAACACAGCGTATGTTCCAAAATCCTACTGCAAATCGACATTAGCGATACGGGTCTGTAATACAGCGCTTTACTCTTATTTCCTTTCTTGGATATTAGTGTGACCTGTACAACTTTCCAATGTTCGGATACGGATCTTTCAACGAGCTATTGGTTGTATATAATTGCTAAATATGCTGCTATTGTAGGCCTCCCCTTTATCAAGTGATTTAAGTTGCTTTGCTACACCGAAGATATCTGCTTGTAAGTCACTCATGTTGGCACTTGTTCTTTGTCCGGATTCTGGAATTTTGCTTCGTCTGCACTGGTGAAGGAATTTCGGAAAATCGTAGTTAGTAACTCTGTTTCGGTGATACTGTTATCAGTAACATCACCATTGTTATCACGTAGTGAAGGTATTGATTGCGTTTTTCCACTGATGTACTTTAGATACGACCAGAATCTCTTTGGATTTTCTGCCAAATTTCGAGATAGTTTTGTCGTCGAAAGCATTAAAAGCATCTCGCATTGATGTTTGCGCTACATTTAAAGATTCTGTAAAACTTCGCCCACGTTGAGGATTTTGCGTTCTTTTAAATTTAGCATGCTTTCTTCGTTGCTTCTGCAACACTATTCTGACCAGTTTTGTGTACCTTAGGTATCAGTACCATCTCTTATTAATTTATTAGATATGTGTCTCTCAATAGCCGTCGATACTATTTCTTATCTACGCTTACATATTCATATTAGAACGAGTGGAGACTGTATCTTAGGGAGGCTTCAAGTGATTTTTAAAATAGTTGTATTTTGCGTTTATTTTTGGTGGTTTTGAATTTTACGGTACTCATTCTTGCTAAGTAGTTGTATTTTGCGTTTATTTTTGGTGGTTTTGAATTTTACGGTACTCATTCCTTCTGCAACATCCTTGTGGTCACTAATCCCTGTGACCGTTATGGTGCTCCGCATTTGCTCAGGAGTATTTGTTGCTAAGAGGTCAAGTACGTTTTTGCAACCATTTACACTTCGAGTGGGCTCCTGAACTAATTATTCAAAATAATTTTCTGAGGATGTATTCAGAACGATTTCGGATAACATTTTATGCCTGTCTCCGACCATAAACACGTATTTTCGCCAACATATCGAGGATAGATTGAAGACAGCACCAGTTATACCTGTATTAGTGGGGTACCCATTTGAAATCAGACTAAAGGTTTCTTTGAACTGTTCATCAGCTGTATCGTTTGAGTTGGGGGCGGGGGGCGGTAAAAGGAACCAATTATTAATTTATTAGGGTTGTCAAGTATGGCCTCTACCCGTATTAACTAATAGGAACTATCTACTTCTGTTTCATTATAATGTTAATTACTTCTGACAGTAATAAACGTTCCACCACCAACTGTATTTAATTTATCCCTTTTGAGCACGGTTTGGTTCTTTGTAAAGTTTCGACTGAACTTATTTCCGGCTTCAGCCAGCTTTCCGTACCTATAACGATTTGAGCTTCAGTGCTTTCTACTAGCTCTGGTTCTTTTCCGATACAGCTATGACAATCTACGATAACAATTGTTCCAATGTCTACTTTCCTGTGTTTGTCCTGCACCGTTTTAGACAGGCGCCCTATCTATAGTTTCCCGATACCCTCTAACTTAAAAAACCTCCCAGCCCTCTCCACACAACCCCCAATATTGGTGGCATTGCTTCCTTCGTGTAGTGGACACCTGACCTATTAAGCAGAACCAGGTAACCCACCACCCTATAGTGCAATGGTGCCATATAAATGGCTTTTTGTCAGGAACTCAACACCAAAAGCCCTTTACACATAATTCGCTTCGCAGAGTTCGTTCATAGACTGGTTCAGATGGACATGCATTCGCTGCCAGCAGCAATTCCTACCAGACTTGAAACTGAGAGTCATTGACAAAATATGACATTCCAATTCCTGCCGGTTATGACATTTTCGCGGCCACCGTTCGTACGTCATGCTGCATGATTATTAGTGGTAGTCCGCCCCGCCAGTTGAGTGGTGTGGACTAGAACCAGGAACGGAAGGACCCTTACCTGCGGTGCAAACCCTCCGCTGTTTGGGTATCACCTTTCATAAGGAGACAGCGGGAACGGCTGCGGACAACTACCGAAGGCTGTTACTCAGAGTCCGCACGGCAGTACGACTAAACGCCCTACGGTCAATGGATATGCTGCAGCGAGTGTTACTCGTCAACTTTTATCTCGCGCCCATGATGTGCCACCTGACACACCTTCTCCCCTTGACGCGCACGATGGCTATGACGATTTAGGCGGCTTTTGGGTACTATGTATGCCTGGGACAGCTCTTTAAGGTACAGTACAACACGCTTACTCTCCCAGCGCGAGAGGGGGGCGTTGGTTTAGTGAACGTGCACGAGAAGGCGCGTGCCATGTATATTAATACTATGCTCAAACGGTGGCGCAACAGGAATCACTCGCTTACGGGGACGATCATCGAAGAACTAGTACCAACATCGCATCTTCCTCCAGTCAGTGTCGGCCATATATCGCCCCCGTTAACATATGTGCGCACGTTCATCGTGGAACACAGTTACGTTCGAGAGCGTTTCCCGACGACCCGACAGTCGACATCGAAGGACGTGTACCATCTGCTTCTTCGACAGATCGCCCGAAATAGGGTGGAACGGAAACATCCAGCTGGTTAATTGGCACGTGGTGTGGTGCACGGTCCACCACCCCCATCCACCAACACCAGTCAGATCAACATGGTACATTGACGTGAGCCGAAAATACCCTACGAATGATAAAAAGTACGCAATACATTTGGCGGATTCGCCCTTGTGTCAGCAATGCGGCGTGCTGGATACGGACGACCATCGGCTGGTCTGCGGCGAGGAATTGGCTGTCTGGACTCTCGCAAGAAAGATAATAGCGTTCATGCGGCGCACTATCTATACAGCAGTCTCTTCTGACATAGTATTTTTTCCAGAGGAAACGTATTTTCCGCATCATAAGACGAACGCAGTGGCGTGGATCACAGGTATGACGGTCCATTACATCTACAGAGACACACGTCGGAACGTACTGAACGTCCTGGATTACTGGCAATACTTGCACACAAAAATATTACGGCTACAAAAGTACAAGGATTGGTATGCCAATTTCTTAGTAACGGTTTTTGCGGACCCGCCATATACTTGGGGTGTGCCGGGTGCGCAAAGAAGAGCGGCGGTGCTGTCGTTGTGAAACCGACCAAGTAAAGTGATCAGCTAAGGACACTATGCGAGTATGCGACCTAGGAAAAACTAACGCTTGCACAGTTAGCGAATGGATGTACTTCAACAAATTTTGTTTTCATATCTATAAATACTTTTCTTTAGGGTGCCGGAGATGGCCCCACTTTAATTTTGTTGTTATTTCATGCTGCAAGGTAGGACGGCAGCAAGGTTCCTTCCAGGACACTTATCATATGTCAGGACGTACTATGTTTATTTTGTGAATAATAAAGGTTTCTGTTTCTCCTACCTTCCTTAATAAAAATAATAATAAAAAAACCCTAAAAAATTAAATCAAAGATTAAAAAAACAAAAAGGCGGTAGAGCATTTGCCCGTGAAAGGCAAAGGTCCCGAGTTCGAGTCTCGGTCCAGCACTATATATAAAAAAAAAATGGTCAGCGTAAAGGAAAGCCGTGCAAAGGGGTCCGAGTTTGGTTCCCGGCCGGGTCGTAGATTTTCTCCGCTCAGAGACTGGGTGTTGTGTTGTCCTCATCATCACCGTATCATCCCTATTGACGAGTAAGTCGCCGAAATGGTGTCAACTCAGAAGACTTGCACCGGGCGACCGGTCTACCCTACGGGAGGCCCTAGCCCCACGACATTTCATTTCATTTCATTAGTGGTACACTATTCTTTGAAGACACATTAGGTAGTCCACGTTGATACATTAGGATACTGGGCAAGTTTATTTGTGGCATGGGTACGTCCAAACACGCTTTCTGGCATTCTGTCACGTCTCCACGCTGACGCAGCTCGCTGCACTGATTCCATACAACCGACTGGTACATACACCACACTTCACTGCCATGACTAATGCCAACAGTAGAGGATCACATGACCACCTGGTACCAGCTATACATCTGCGGCGGTCTATAGCTCTTGAGGCACTGACTATGACTCCAGGCTCAATTCCGATGAAGTGTTGACCATTTCGTTCGCCTTCATCTACATCTACATCTACATCTACATTGATACTCCGCAAGCCACCCAACGGTGTGTGGCGGAGGGCACTTTACGTGCCACTGTCATTACCTCCCTTTCCTGTTCCAGTCGCGTAGATCTTCCAAAACTCCCTCAGATTCTGGATGCCGGTGTCTCCCAAATCGATATCCATTTCTTCTTCTATGACGTTCACCAGACAGTTCTTCCCCCTCGTGGGGGTCCGCCTTGCATTTCTTCTATCTACTCGCTCTCTCCTCAGCTACTACGGCTTTACTTTCTTGCACTTCTTATAAATTGCATTTCTTGTACACCTTTCTCCTCCTGAACATTTTTGTATTTCCTTCTTTCGTTGACCTATTGAAGTATTTCTTCTGTCATCCAATGTTAATTCGCAGTTACCTTTCTTGCACCATACTCGTCTGTCTCTGCCCACTCTTCATCATTACTAAATTGTATATACGAAGGCTATCCACAAAGTCATTACGTTTTGGAATTAAAAATAAATAAAGTATTGGAATTTTTTTAATTATATTTAGATGAAAGCCACACTTAAATACTACTTTTCTACATAGTTACCATTTAAATTAAGGCACTTATCATAGCGATGGACTAGCTTGGAAATTCCTTCGTCGTAAAATTCGGCCACCTGCGCCTTCAACCACGTGGCGACTGTCTTTTGGGACAGAAAAGGTGTGATGTTTGTGGATTTCCTGGAAAGAGGCACTACAATAATCTCTCAGAGGTATTGCCAAACTCTGCCCAACCTCAGTAGAGCAATACAAAACAAGCGCAGGGGTAAGTTGGGCTCAAAGATCTTGCTGATTCACGACAAAGCCCGGGCCCACACAGCAAATGCCACTTGTGAAGTTCTCGAATCTTTTAAGTGGGAGTTGTTTCCCCATCCGCCGTACAGTCCCGACCTGGCACCGAGCGACTTCCACTTATTCCCAGCAATGAAGAAGTGGTTGGCTATGCAGCGTTTTGATGACGACGCACAGCTTCAAGAAGAGGTAACCACGTGGTTGAAGGCGCAGGCGGCCGAATTTTACGACGAAGAAATTTCCAAGCTCGTCCATCGCTACGATAAGTGCCTTAATTTAAATGGCAACTATGTAGAAAAGTAGTATTTAAGTGTGGCTTTCATCTGTATATAATAAAAAAAAATTCCAATACTTTATTTATTTTTAATTCCAAAACGTAATGTACTTTGTGGATAGCCCTCGTATATATATGTGGTCTTCAGTCCGCAGAGTGGTTTGATCCAGCTCTCCTTGCTACTCTATCCTGTGTAGGCCTCTTCCTCTCAGAACAACGACTGCAACTTACATACTTCTGAATCCGGTTACTGCATTCGTCTCTTGATCTCCCTCAGTACTAAATTGCCTAAATTGCTGGTCCCTTGACGTCTCAGAATTTGTCCTATCAACTGATCCCCTCTTTTAGACAAGTTGTGACACAAAGCTCTTTTCCTCTCAATTCTATTCTGTACCTCCACATCAGTTACGCTGTCCACCCACCTAAACTTCAGCATTCTTCTGCCGTACCACATTTCAAAAGCTATTCTCTTTTTGTAAAAACTGTTTATCGCCCATGTTTCACGTTCATACGTAGCTGCACTCCATACAAATGCCTTCAGAAAACTCTTCCTAACACTTAACTCTATATTCAATGTTAACAACTTTCTCTTCTTTCTACTGCCAGTCTACAGTTTATATTCTGTCTACTTCGGCCATCATCACTTATTTTTCTGCCCAAATAGCAAGACCTGTCTACTACTTTAAGCGTCTCGTTTCCTTCTCTAAGTCCTTCATCATGGCGTATAAAAACTCAAATTATACCCTTTATCAGCATCGTGATAAAATGTAAAATATGTCAATGGATGATACGTAGTGTCGTCCCTCAGTAAAAGACCATGTGACAACATGGTACTAACGCAAGAATGTGTGCCATTGCAGCTGCAGTGATGCATGCAATATCACCATATAAGCATCTCAGAAAACTTTCCACACATTCAGATTCGCACAGAGGGTCATATAGATGTGCTATTTGAAACAATAGATTCATAGCTAGTTATGATGATAAAACCAGTGGATCTCACGTCTTATTGCTGATCTGGTAATATAAATTACAACTAAAGAGAAACATTCTCTAGCAAGAAAAATTTGAATGTGCCTACACCGATTACCTAACTACTTTATGACAACATTATGGTGGTTAAAAATCAGTAATGAAGCAAACAGCCAAGAACAAGAAACGGGACGGTCCGTAATGTTAAAGAGGGAAATATCTGGGGCATTTCACAGTTATCTAGGACGTAAATTCTCCAAGTTCGTCTCTGCAAGACCTGGTGTCAAGGCAAAACTACCATTTCTGCTACACGGGAACGACAATGTGACACTAAGTGGATGATTGGAAAAAATCGGCAAGGGAGCGTTGGAAACCATTTCGAGGAAATATAAAAATTCTGTGAAGTGGAAGTGGCTGATGTTGAAACGGCTGTAATAATAAATGCGCAGCCTGGAATATTGCAGGAATCTTCGTGTAGGCAACGTACCTTATGGATCTGCAAGATTTTGCTGGAAGTTTTAAACAAAAGGAAATGTGTGGTAACCCAACATAAAACAACAGTTTCTGTGTGCAAGAAGACTACCATAACAAATTTCTGTGTTAAATCACAAACCCAAGAGTGAACAGAGATATCTGTAACCATCTCATTAATTTTATAAAGTGCCCTGATATTCAACTACAAGAAACTTTTACTTTGTCCTCGGTTAAAGAACATGGTATTGCCATACTAGAAGCTACGATTAATAACAACAGAATTAACCGTGGAAGACTGTGTATGTTTATTGAACACCAACAAACAGTACTTAAAATGTTCTCCGCTGTAAGCTGTGATAATTGCTTTATTTGTACTGAAGACCATCAGAGAATGTGCAGAACAGTAATTGTGTTATGTTTAACACTGTTTTACAATTTGTCTACTAGTGCAATAAGAATACATAAAGTTGACTGGTGCTCAAGTAAAGCTTCCAGACAATCAATACTGGGAAAAGATTACAAATTATTTTCTGTCTGCTTATAGTTGTAATTATTTACTTGCAAACTATGTGGAAATTGTTAGCAACGTTTCCAACGAAGATGACGTTCGTATTATACATAAGTGTTTCATTAAAACTGAAGAAACACGTTTTTCTCAATCCAAAAATTTTTCCTCCACAGCACCTTCAATCACTGATGTTGGCAAATTAGGACTCGTTGTAATGAATAATTTTATTCCACATATTTTAAGAAAAATATCAAATGTATTACACAGATATAAAACATTCCCCATTATAGAACATACTCCTATAAGTAGAGTTAATACGCTATGAATATAAAAATGAGAACTGGATGGGAATGAGATCAAAGTCAGAAAACGCAGACTATAGTTTTTGCTGTGAAGGAAGAATATCACCAGCACCTGAAAATAAAACAAACCTTGCAGATGTGCAAACAAGACTTACAAATTACTTAAACAGAGTAACTGGAGAAAAACTGAACACGACTAGAAAACACAAAAATCAGCATTTACCATAAATATCAGTGGAAAGTGACCACATTTTGGAGTGTTTGCAGATAATGATTGTTTCAGGGACTTCACTGTACTAAACAGTATATGACAAATCCCTAAATATTATAGAAATGTGAGTATATATGTGTGCATGTTCCACAATTTCAACGAAACTTGGTATACATATCACTTATTGTCTTCAAAGAATCACTGTGGGGGTAAGAGCCACCTACCTATTATGGGGTGGGGGGTGCAGGTGGAGGTGAAAAAGATGTGTAGCCCACGACAGTTCAATTTCCAAACTTTATTCATCCACTAACTGAGGACGGGAGCGCTTAGTGCTCTGTAACAAACTTTACACATAATTTCAGGCCATAACGAAATGTTTTTCTCTCTGACAACCGCCAGAGAGGGGAAAAGATTACCTCTTACTACATTTTCGTTGTTCATGCAATAAAACTGCTGCATCAGGTATGACGTCTTAATTTAACTTCTTTACTGCTAAGTGCAATCGCAACATTTTGCAGACAATATTCACATATACCACTGAATATACCTGCACAATTATATCACTGTACGACACGCAACTCAGTAGATGTGACGTCTTCAACACTGAGATGAGTGAAAAATTGCCACATCATGCATGGCGTTTATGTTTATCGCTTATTTGCTACTAACTCTGTTGCAACACATATCGTATGCAGCATCCACATATGCTGTTGAATTTACCTACAAAATTATATCATTGTACGAAACGTAGTTCAGAAGCTATGACGTCAAAAACATTGAAGTCCAGGAAAACAAACTGCAGGGCGTAATTCGCAAGGGATGCGGGTGAAATATATGTGAGATACGTATGAATTTGAAATGTGAAATATGTGTATATGTGGACAAAGCTGCCGGTAAAAAACACCTCAGAAATTCTTGCATTCATTTCATCCAAATTAGGTACACATTTTGCCTACTATCTGGCAAGAAATACTGTGGGGTTAAGAACCAGAAATCTGCTATTAAGGCCGTGGTGATAATGTGAAGAGAGGAGGGGGAGGAAGAGATACGCAAATCGATAGGAGGAAGGGGAAATGGACATGGCTATGAGGGAGGAGGAGACGGACAGAGAGAGATTGGGGGGGGGGGGGGAGGAAGAGATGAATTGGGATAGTGTGAAGGAGAAGATGGTCAGAGAGACAGGGAGGAGGAAACGGACGGTAAAAGAGAAGGTGAGGTGGACGGAAAGAGGATGAGGAGACAGAGAGAGAGGAGAAAGAGATAAAGGGAATGAGGAGTGGACAGAAGGGGCTGGAGAAGATGGACTCAGAGGTTGGAGAAGGAATGGAGAGGGGGAAAAGAGCAGAAGACAGAGCAGGAAGGAGCAGATAGACAGAGGGGGAGGGGCAGATGGACAAAGAGACGGTCAGGATGAGAAAGACACATACTAGGCGTTGGAGAAGGGCAGAAGATATGGAGAGAGAGAGAGAGAGAGAGAGAGAGAGAGAGAGAGAGAGAGAGAGAGAGACAGGGAAGGTGGAGATGAACTAATAGAACTGAGATAGATGCATACCTGGGCAACGCCAGGTATTCAGATAATCTGTTTATAAACCTCCATTCCGATCTGGATCTCTATAAATGGTTACAATGTATCTAAATCTAATGGTCTCGACATTGTGCGTCTACAACAGAAAATACACTTACAGAGTTTAAAACTGGTATAATAATTACACCACTTAATCAGGCTTTAGGTTGAAAAAGTGATAAATTTACATTCTGTACGGATATTCTGCTGAATGTGGGGAAGAGTCAGCAGCATTTACGAGTTTGCTTGACAAAACAGCGATGTTTTCGTGACACCATAGATCCTGTTATGTGATTTGTTGACAGAACCAAACCGAACACCCGTCATGTTGAACTAAGTGTTTACTGACGTAGTTGGTCGTATTTGGTGCTTTCCGCAGTTATACTTGCATGTTTCGAAAATATGCATTTTAAGCGACACACCACAAAATTTTTTCCAGAATGCATCATTTTTCCTACAGTTTGTTGAGCTAAAGTGTTCGGAAATGTGACGTCAGTGACTCAGCATACCATAGGTTTTATCTTGAAGTTAACTCTGTGCATTATTGTTGAGTATAAAAAGGAAATAAGTCTGGAAATCTTTTAGAGAGCCTTACGCACCATGGTTCCAATCGATAAACGTTGCAGTTTTCCTCAGTATGGCAATCATAAGCTACGTTTGTTCAAACATAAAGCTATATTGAACCTCTCGTGAAGTACATTAAATACAAGGTATAATTGAGTGTCTAGGATGGCTTGAGTGGGCAGTGATTCTCTGCAGGAGATTAATTTTTTGCAGGAGATGAAGGCAGCTCTTGAAGACAAGAAAGCCTTTGTTTATTTACATTTATTCAGTCTTCAATGTTGCTAGTACTGATCCCTGGCAAATGTTGCAAATACAAAATAGCGTCTCCCAACCTGTTGATCTTTGGGTGAGGCGCGTCAGCAGCAAAGCCCAAGCTCCGCCACTGCTGCTGGAATAAAAAGGGATGTCTTGCGTTAACAGCGCATCTGCTTTTGTCACTGAGAATATGACAGACTGCGACTCGCTACAGTGAACGGAGAGAAGGAGTCCCCAGCTTCTGTCTCAGCAAACTCAGATGGCTCGTTTTATTGGCACAGCGTTGTCTTGAAGACATTGAACATCATAGTACAGTCCAACTGTTAGACGACGAGAAGCTGACCCTGGGTAGTTTCAATGCAGCTGACTAGGGCTGACTATTCATGAGAAGACGTATTTCTATGTCACGCGGAAGTATCTCGAACAGTAGCCAGTGACCTAGGACCAGCTGTTGCTACACAGAGTGGTGGGAGGGACCACGAAAGCGCCTTATTTGTGTTGGGTGCTGCATCGGCAGGTCAGTGACTGCAGCTGCAAATATCCTAAATACGATTCCCGACCGTGGCTGAGGTCTGTAACATTACAGTTCCTTCCCACCTAGGAAAATTCAGCCCTCCAGATCCCTGTTGTGAACTGGCTGCAACCTAAGCACTGTCACATTTACAATTATTCACACACTGTGTTCACTTACTTCACTTCCAGTCACTTGCTCCTTTACACTATTTGCACGTCATTTGCTGTTTCAATAGCATTTGGTACATACACAAACACTGACTTGTTGTTCATGACTGGCTCTGTATTTTGTCACTCAGTTCCTTGTTGGTGCTGGTGTTGCAGGTATGAACCTGTGGGTTGCTGGCTAATAGGGATGGAATTAGGGCAAATCTACTCTTGAACTGGTAAGTAATCAGTACTTGTTAGGGCTAAAATAATGAGGGCAACTGGGGGTCGTGGGTCCTGTGGTTATGAGTTGGCGATGCTACCGTGTGTGATACCTTTTCATGTGGAGTAATATTATTATACGGCCATTTTGTGCAGTTGGCATCTGATCTAGGAAGGCAAGAACAGTCAGGTCTAAAGTGACATTCAAATAGGTTTTAGTGGGTAGTACCTCAAAGTATCGTCCCGTAATTTTCTCTTGTGCCCAGTGGCAAAACTGGACACGGCGTTCAAAGGCGTCGCCATGCAGTTACTGGTGCATAGACAAATGGTACTGGTGTGACACACACAGTGGTTACGGTTACTGCCAGCCACACCACGAGTTGGGAAACGGAGCCAAATCTCTAGTAGTTTACTGTCGAGTTGAGATTTTCACAAATGTTTTATTCGTATCTTACAGAAACTAGCAGTACGGCAATAAACAGCCTTTTAAACACGCCACTAACGGCAATCAAGTAATTTATAGCGTTACAATAGTTTAAATTAAAAAAAAAACACAGAAGCTAGCAGTATGGCAATAAACTACCTTTTAAAACACGCCGCTAACGCCAAGCAAAGTAATTTATAGCAATACAACAATTTTAAAAAATTTAAAGAACATTCGTAAACAGGCTACTAAAGTAAATACAGAACTTTGTTAATAAAGTACAGTGAGGTAGTGAAGCTTCCAACACCGCCATTAAAAAAATTAACTAGGTCTCAGCAAACACACGATTAATGGCAATAAAAGAGTTTACAAACTTGGAGGAATTTAAAATTTTTTTAAACAAAAGTGTCCGGGAATATCATTAGAACATTACAAATATTAGGGACCCGTGTAAGGCGGCCACAAATCACCCACTCAGGGATGCTCAGGCTAGACAGAATACTGATCAATTTAAATACGCCCATAAACACAATTGCCACTCTCAGGCTGGTCACTGCACCGACTTTTAGCCAGCGAAAACTTGTTATAAGATGGCTTAACTTGCTGACAGAATTAGAGCTAACCTCGTGCAAGGAAACATTACACCACACAGTCCTGAATGGGCGACCACATGATCAACCAATAAGAACCATGAATTTATTCATAACACACGACAGAATAGCGAAACAATTAAACTGCCAAAACTACACCTCCCATCAGACAGTAACGAGAGGAGGAGGAAAGATCACTGTCTTCAATTACACCGGTGCCGGGGACAGGAAACTCGGTCGCCGGAGGCCACAAGGCAGAAGAGACGCTGGTTACACCAAATTATTATTTAATGATTAAACCTTCCACGAACTTAACTTGCAATTATGCTCGAACTGGCAGTACACGACCTCCAATGGCAATGATTCACACATCCGACCGCGCACGCGTCGCCAGCGTACCCAACACCGCACGGTCACGCGACAACACGCTCTGTCACCGGAGTTCACGTCTTCTCTGCAACGTTGACGGGTAGTGAGCGCTCCTTCATGTTAGGTGTCTCCTTTAAAACTCCAGTGTTGAAACGGAGGATTTAAAGAAGCTTGTTACCGTTCCACCAAGACGAAATGAACAGCAACTACTCGTGGGGCGATTCTGTATCCCACCCAACACGCGGGGAGCTCTTCCGTCAACTCGACCCGCTCGTTACGCACAACCGACATACATCACGTGGCGACTCGATACAACCGACCACGCCTGCTTCGCGCTGGAGAGCCACACTACCCTCCCGTGTCCACCACACTCTCTCCGCGCGCCACGCCCCTACTTCGGCGCCACTACACGAGGTTACAACCAGTCAAAGATCTCACTTCCTCCATAGCAGTTTCCCGGAAGCAAAAACGCAGATATCGATAGCAGAGGGAAAAGACAACCAAGCAGCCACTTAATGACAGACAACATATCGAACAAACATGTCAGGGGAAGAAAAGGAAAACCAGTGCAATTTAAACGCAAGGTGTAGCACGAGTCGATACACGGCTCAGGGTGCAATCGATGTTGATGTAGCATTCAGCATCGACGTTTTTAAGATTCCCGATACTCGAGAAATTTGTCTGCTACTGATGTGCGGATTAGCCGCGACAGCAGCTAAAACACCTACTTGGGCATCATCATTTGTTGCAGGTCGTGGTTGACTTTTCACATGTGGCTGAACACTTCCTGTTTCCTTAAATAACTAACTATCCGGCGAACGGTCCGGCCACTTGGAAGATGTCGTCCAGGATACCGAGCAGCATACATAGCACACGCCCCTTGGGCATTTTCATCACAACAACCATACATCAACACGATATCGACTTTTTCCGCAATTGGTAAACGGTCCATTTTAACGCGGGTAATGTATAACGAAGGAAATACGGTCCGCACAGGCGGAATGTTACGTACTTATACGATTGTGACTATTACAGCGGCATCTATCACAAATCGAAAAAAGTGGTCTAACTAAAACATTCATATTTCTCTACGTACTACACGAATATGTAATAAAAATGGGGGTTCCTATTTAAAAAAAACGCAGTTGATATCCGTTTGACCTATGGCAAAAATTGTTCAAATGGCTCTGAGCACTATGGGACTTAACATCTGAGGTCATCAGTCCCCTAGAACTTAGAACTACTTAAACCTTACTAACCTAAGGACATCACACACATCCATGCCCGAGGCAGGATTCGAACCTGCGACCGTAGCGGTCTCGCGGTTCCGGACTGTAGCGCCTAGAACCACTCGGTCATCCAGGCCGGCTGACCTATGGCAGCACCATCTAGCGGACCAAGCATAGCGCCATCTTTCCCCCTTCAAGCTAGACGAGTTTCGTTCGTTGTAGTTATTTCGTTTGATGCTTATTTCGTGAGATATTTGGCCCAGTAACTTTCAATGGACCACCCTGTATACAACCAATCAAAAAGCGCAATGCTATCATTCTCTGATTTACCGAGAAATGAGTTCAACGATGAAGCAGCGTTAGTATCAAAATAGGTCACTATGACGTTTTCTGCATGTAACTGAGCAACATGATCCAGCAGATGCTGAATCTTATGCTGAACCAGAACTTGCTTAGACTTTTTGCTGACTTATTACCGCCTCAAGTACACAGTGTTCCCAAAATGGAACAACCACACAAGCCCAAAAAAACTCTAAAGTCGGCACATGCTTGAATTTCAGTCTATTGCTCCTGCTGTAGAATCAAGGAAGTGATTGCTGTCTTCGGTTGGTTGTCCGAGTTCATCTTCACTGGTTCTTCTGACACAAAATACAACTGAGTGTCTAGGATGGCTTTATGTGGGTGGTGATTCCCTGCTTGAGATGGATTTGGGTGAGGCAGAAAAAGACAGCTCTTGAATACAGAAACAACTTTATGGCTGTTTATTTGTTTATTTTTGATGCTGCTAGTGTTGATGCCTGGGAGCATTGGTAAATACAATGATATGGCATCTCCCACTGTCTTGGCCTCCCAGTCCAGCCTTTAAGGTATAGCACAAAGCGTGCAGCATCCTCCCTCCCCTACCCCCCCCCCCCCCCCCCCCCACCACTGCTGCTTCAGTGGAAAGGGATGTATGACATTTCTGGCCAGCCAGGCGTCTGCCATTGTCACCAAGAATAAGGCAGTTGCCCCAGTGAAAAGGAAGGAGTCCTGAATTTGAACCTTGGAACATGGTCCCAGTATCATAGACTCATGAAGGCAGCAGAGTGTGAAGTACCTGGACGGTCACGTGGTGATGGAATACTCGAGGCCTGGCTGATATCATTTCATTGGTGCTATAAGGTGACAAGATTTTGCCACCATACAAGAATAATTTTGGCGTTTCATATTTTATATTTAATTTGTATTGGATGAAATTTTTAAGGTGAGGTTATAGAATCATTAATCTTCTATTGGTTGATACTGGATAACCTCATACTAACTTTTCAGTAGAGCTGTATGCTTCGCGGATAATTTCGCGCTGGTTCTGGCAGTAGGGAGAACGAGGACCTCCACGGTCTTCGAAAGTGACATGGGCCGAGGGCTGGAGCGAGGCAGTTTTTATGGCTCTGAAAAGAATAGGACGACGGAGGCGTTTATTGACTAGGACCACTGCCGCATCGAGAAGCCAGTGGAATGTGCTCCTCGTGGGGACGTCCTCCTAGTCCGGGAACGAGTCATCGGTCCTGCATGCTCCGGCTCCCGATGACTGATGTTCGCCCTGGCCTTGATCTTCTTAGAACTTCCCTTGCCGCTACGCTCTTCGTCACCTTTCCGCTTGTTGCCTGTCGCTGGATTTTCGAATTTACCCTGGGTTGCAGGATCCTTATAGGGCTTCATTCGAAGGACGTGGACCGTATCTCTGATCTTTCGTCGTCTTGTGTCGGGATCGAAATCTTCAACTTCATAAGTAACACCAGACAACTGTCCAAAGTAGCGCCTGAGGAGCTTCTCAGAGAGACCAACTTTCCGAACAGGAGTGAAGATCCAGACGAGGTCACCAGGCTGGTAGACAACATGGCGGTGCCTCGCGTCATACCTTTGGCGATTGTTTTCTTGAGCCTGCAGCGTGCGGAGTTAGGTCAACTGCAGAGCTGAGGTAGTCGTCGTCCACGTCATCAGAATGTAACGGAAACACAGTGTCCATCGTCGTAGTCACCTCACACCCATCCACCAAGGAAAATGGCGTAAATCCTGTGGTGCCTTGTTTGGCGGTGTTGTAGGCAAACGTCACGAAAGGTAGCACCTCATCCCAGTCGCTCTGCTCAGCAATGACGAACATTGATAGCACGTCGGCCAAGGTCTTATTATGCCGTTCAGAAGGCCCGTTAGTTCGCTGATGGTAGGCAGTCTTCATGTGATGAGTAATGTTGCACCGACAGTTTATCTCTGTCACAAAATTCGATTTAAGACCTTTCCCTTGATCCATAATTAACGACCTTGGGGCACCGTGTTTTAATACAATGTCTTCCACGATGAATTTGGCTACCTCGGATGCTTCGGCTGTTTTCACGGCTTTTGTAATGGCATAGCTTGTCAGATAATAAGTGCAACCAATAATCCATCTATTGCCACTAGCAGACGTTGGAAAGCGTCCGAGGAGGTCAATCCCACAGGCTGGAAAGGCGTTTCGGCTGGAGGAATTGGTATGAGTCAGCCAGATGGTTTCTGAGGAACTGCCTTTCTCCTCTGGCACTCTCGACAGTGCGACACATAGTGACGAACAATCCTAAATAAACCTGGCGAGAAAAATCTCTTGCGAATTCTGTCATTGTCTTAATAAATCCTAAATGTCCGGCTTCAGGTGTGTCATGGAATTTCTGTAGAACATCTAAGCGCATATGTTTAGGAATCATATGCATTAACTACCTTAAATTGTCCTTTCACATCCTCTGACCAATTTAAGATAAGCATAATTTGAGATATCTTGGTGTCCTTCTTCTGCTGAGAAGAGAGATCCAGGAGTGCAGCAAGACAGTCACTATCTTCATCAAAGTCTTGATGGTCTTGCACAGCGTTTCTTGAGATACAGTCGGCATCTTCGTGTTTTCTTCCACTTCTGTACACTATGGTAACGTCATACTCATGAAGACGTAGTGCCCACCTGACAAGTCGTCCTGTTGGATCCTTAAGACGTGTCAACCAACAAAGTGAATGATGGTCTGTACAACATTTTGTAGACAATTGTACTTATCACACTTTCTGCGAAGCAGCATTTTGAATTATTTCTTTGTCGTCCGTTATTGAAAAAGGGTTAATACTGTGAGAGGTACTTTCGATAGTCTCATTCAGGGAAGGTAGCTACGTGTTGATTCTGTAAAGGCAGAAGGAGTATTTCGTATAGAGATAATGGGTGATGTACCGTGTATGGAAGCAGTGCTGCAAGATATTAGTTTATGTACACAAGCTAATACAAAAATGATAAAAGACATTTATGACGATGCTGAAACTGTAAGTGCTCATCCAATGATGTTAAAGCACGGTAAAGGTCATATTACAATGGGGCTAAGCGCTCATCTGTAACACAGCAAAAACTCTAACACTAACAAGATTTGCATTTGTATTCAAACTATTCATATGTAACGTTTTGAATGTTCTTGTTCTCTTTGCTCAGATATGATAGGAATCACACAAATGCGAAGGCGTTCTCATATCAGGTTAAATTATTTGGATATCAGGCTTATTCTTTGTTAAAACAGATGTACAAGCATTCAACTGACAATATGGCGCATGACAGTCTTTGCTTGAAAGTGGGTGTGTACGGCCATTTCACATGTTTGAACTGACGTGAAATTTTTGCTGCTTCGTGCTTATTTGCGCACTTAAGGCGATGTCAGCGTGACCCCAAGATATAAGGACATTGGACATGACGTATTTTGTTGTTTTCGTTTAGGAACATTATCTCAGAGGAGATATGGCGACAACCTTTTATTCGAAGGTCAGTGTGAAGGTCCGTGTAATATCTGCCTGGCACTCTTGACAGACAGAACTACTGCTGAAGAAAAGTGCGAAGAACTATATTGTGCAATAACACAAATATATAAACATTTAAACTGTTTGTTGAGCAAACATTATGCTACTCGAAAAGGGAAATATGTACACGTGCAAAATTTTGTAAGGAAATTTGTGTCGCCCGCATCTCGTGGTCGTGCGGTAGCGTTCTCGCTTCCCACGCCCGGGTTCCCGGGTTCGATTCCCGGCGGGGTCAGGGATTTTCTCTGCCTCGTGATGGCTGGGTGTTGTGTGATGTCCTTAGGCTAGTTAGGTTTAAGTAGTTCTAAGTTCTAGGGGACTGATGACCATAGATGTTAAGTCCCATAGTGCTCAGAGCCATTTTTGAAATTTGTGACAGCGCTAGTACATGAAATTGCTGAAATTCACGACCATTACAAATGGAATATTTATTCTGGGAAAACGTATTCTACTCCCCTCAAACAAAGCTGATATTTTGCACGGGGCTGTTAAATCATTATGCTTATTTGTCTCTTATAAATCTTCGTGAGAGTGTCAAATACTTGGAAAATACTAGGTGATGTATAATTTGGCGACTAGTACAAAACACTCAAGTCAGTGCTGTGCATCTTGGCTCCGTCTTCCCTGCCGGAGGAGGGCAGATTCGTTGCCATGGAAACACAACATTCCTCCCTCTTTCAACCTCACTTTCCCCCCCCCCCCCTCCGCCTAAATGCCCCTCCCAGACTCCTCGCAGTACAACAGTCTTTCAGGACACAGATCAGTGCTACTCCTGTATGTTTCCTATCATCTGCGCAACTTGCGTTAGACCTCACATCAGTCTTTCCTATTTCTTGGTATCAAGCGAGAAACTTTGTTGATCCATCTGCCAGCATTCGCCTAGCTACGTATTCTGCCAATCCCAAATTCATTTTCGCTAGAATCAAATTTACATCTTTCATTCCAGTTATTTAATTTCTAGCTATTTACACTGTAACCGTCCGACTATAACGGACGGCCGTATATGCTGCTTGCAAAGTGATGAGCCTATGGCGATGTTCCAGATATATTTGCTGAGAGGTACTATTAAAACTACATTTAGAAGATAAACCTAACAATAATATATCTGTAAAATTGTTTCCTGTAAATCACGGGCTGTCACGCAGTATTTCAGCCAGCCATGGAATGGAGTACCTGGTCGTAAGCTGCGTGAGCGGTAACGGCAAACTGTCAATAGTCCATCCATCAAGGACCATCCTGAAGCCATTGCTGATTAACGAAGGAATTAATTGTATTGTAAAGCTTCCAGTCATTGCATTGTATTCTTTGAGACTTACGTAATGCTGTTGGTTGCTCCAGACCAGAATCATCGAATCTATCATAAAAATTTAATGATCTATTGAAAAAATATCCAACGATTACGAGGCGCATGAGATGTAATTAATAATTCAGAACAGACGCAAACAGTTTTGTTCCTAGAGAGGAGTTTAGCTTTATTGAAGGATAAGTGTATGAAGGCCATGATTAATTTACTAATCTACAGTGCAGCAGTTTCATTATTAATTTCAAAATGGTTCAGATGGCTCTAAGCTCTATGGGACTTAACATGTGAGGTCATCAGTCCCCTAGACTTAGAACTACTTAAACCTAACTAACCTACGGACATCACACATTTTAATGCACGAGGCAGGATTCGAACCTGCGACCGCAGGAGCAGTGCGGTTCCAGACTGAAGTGCCTATAACCGCTCGGTCACTGCGGCTGGCCTTCATTAATTTAACGAACATTACGTAGAGGAGAGAATTATTTACTTAATACTCTTTGACTTTTGACTTCTATCATGGTAGGAATTACGAGTGAGTGGGAGGTAAAATGCACATTTTAGAGCCACAAAAATGTTTTTAAACAACTATCCGTTGCGCATTATTGGAGATTTAGTGTGTTAGGCCCTTTTTCATGGTCGCTTCACCCAAGCCAGAACTATATTATATGTGAAACGCTCTGGATCGAATGGTTGGGACAGTTGTCAAATAAACCCAATATTTCCAGCTCCATTAATAGCAGAATCACTACACTTACATTTTTATAGTACAGTACTACAGTGATATGTCCGCAGCTCGTGGTCTTGCGGTAGCGTTCTCGCTTCCGGCGCACGGGGTCCCTGGTTCGACTCCCGTTGGGGTTAGGAATTTTTCCTGTCTCGAGATAGCTGGGTGTTGTTGTGTCATCTTCATTATCATTCATCCCCATTACGGTCGGAGGAAGGCAATGGCAAACCACTAGGACCTTGCATAGTATGGCGGTGCGGGTCTCCCGCATCGTTCCCTACACTCCTCGGAGTGTGGGACATCATCATCATCATCATCATCATCATCATCACTACAGTGATCTGCATGGTCCAGTCACGCTAACGTGACCGACGCATATATTCGAATATATTCGATGTCAATGTGCAATAACCACCCACAGACGGCAGGTGGTAGCATTAGCAGTGCAGAGAACATAAAGCGTGTCGGGGGTGGGGACTGGGAAAACAATGCAGTCGTTGTTGTGAGAGCGATTTATCTAATGATATTAGAACAAATAAGCCCTCGGTCGAGGGCTTATTTGTTCTAATATAATTCTGAGACGGTCACTGAACCTTAGCAGCTATGTTCAAAGATTTATCTAATGTCCAAAAGGGTATGATCATTGGCTTTCGGAGCAAGGGTGGAAACATTTCCGAAACGGCTGCGTTTGTAAACCGTTCGGCTGCCGCCGTGGTTAAAGTATATTGTGCCCGACAAAGTGGAGCTAACCGAAACCGGCGCTGAGGCAACTGTGGTGCATGACGGCTGCGGAGAGGTGTAGGAGCGAATAGACGTGCAACTCTTGAGCAACTGGCCGCTCAGATGAACCAAGGGGCTACGAACAGTGTCACCTCAACGACCGTTCAGCGAACATTGCCGCGTATAGGCCTCCGCAGCAGGCGCCTGTTCCACGTATCCATGCTGGCTGCTGTTCCTCGGCGACAAGGACTGGAATTTGCTTGTCGATACCGAAACTGAACGTCCACTGACAGGTGACAGGTGGCCTATCCAGATGAATCACGTTTTATGCTCCATCGGACATATGGCCATTGGCGTGTACGGAGTGAAACGTCTGGAAGCAAACATACTGCAACCAAGAGGAAGCGTTATCGTCCAGAGAATATATTCGTGGCATTCCCTCAGTGACTTCGTCATTCTGGAAGGCACAATGCATCAACACAAGTATGCATCTGTCCTTGAGACCATGTCAACCCCTACAAGCAGTTTGTTTTTCCTCGGCACAATGACATTTACCAGCAGAACAACGTAACTTGTTACACAGTTAGCAGTGTACGTGCGTGGTTCGAAGAGCACCAGAATGCGTTTACTGTACTCTCATTGTAATCAAACTCTTCGGATCGAAACCCAGTCAGGAATCTGTGGTGGCACCTCGATAGGCCCGTTACCGCCATGGATCCTCAACCGAGAAATCTAGCGCAGCTGGCCACTGCACTGGAGTCAGCACGCCTCTACATCCCTGTCGGTACCTCCCAACCTAGTATACTTCCCAAGTTTTATTATAAAAAAAGGGTTTTTCTGGTCTACGGCATTATTATTCCCGTGGTAAGCCTCCTTCCAGGCTATAGTTTCCCTTCTGTTCTGAGGCCTTGTTTTTATATTACAGACAGTTTGTGTTTCCTTCATACGGGTATTGTCTTATGGAATCAGAAAACAATCTACCATATGCAGATAATCTACTGTCGATGTTATGAAATATGAGTTTAGGGTTATCACCGTTTTCTTACTGTTCTGCGTTAGCACGATGGCTGTCGAATGACAAATGAACTTTCAGTGCTCGTGAAAAACTAACTTTTTAATATTATTTTATTTCCATGTTTCACTCTCTCGATCTTTTCTTTAGTAAGTAGCTCAAAAATAGCTTCTCATCGCCATAATGACTTCCATAGTTTGTGTCCTTTTGATGGCAAAATTCTTTCTCAATACACTTTTGCCCTCAAGAAAGCCACTTTTTTTCCTTTATTCAGTTTCGATTCCCCTCGAAGGGGGCGGGCTGTCAGCAGCTTGGTACGCCGCTCTTCAGCCTACAGAATTTTTGAAACATAAGAAGAAGATAATAAACAATAAAAGCAGGCGATAAAAATGGTGACTTAAATTGTAAACTGGCGGAAAATTGTGTAAGCTAAAACATAAAACAAAGGGTTGGCGATGCTAATAAAATGCACAGGAAGCAGACAGGTAAAATAGTAGACAGACAATTAAAGAAACACCGCGATAGTCTGGTTCCTGTTCGCAAGAGGTATAAAAATCACACCCAGCGACAGTATGATTTCCGTTCGCAACAGTTTGGAAAAGACGCACAACACTTAACACTCATTTGAAACACTGCACTAAAAAGTTGGCACGAAGATGACACATCCCAGCCAAGGGCCAATGGGAGGGGGGAGGGAGGGGGGGCACCTGGACAGATGAGGGGAATAAAAGGAGGGAGGAAAGGAAAAACGAAGTGGGGGGGGGGGGGGGTGGGGGGACCAAGAAAGCCATCTGCGTAACGGAGATAAAAGAAACTTGCGCTCTCATTACAGTTGAGTGGCGAGCGCTGTGTGTCCCATGGTGAACAGGACAACGCAGCTTGTGCGCGCTCTTCAGCCAAATTACCTCGGAAAATCACTTCAGCCTTTGACCGCAAGCACTTTTTACGATTGGCCAACTAAGTAGTGTAGACCACTTCGATGTGTTTCGAACATACACTGAGGCGACAGAACTCATGGGATAGCGATATGCACACATACAGATGGCGGTAGTATTGCGTACACAAGGTATAAATAGGCCATGCATTGGCAAAGCTGTCATTTGTACTCAGTTTAATCATGTGAAAAGGTTTCCAATGTGATTACTGTCGCAAGACGGGAATTAACAGACTTTAAAAGCGGGATAGTAGTTGGAGCTAGACGCATGGGACAGTCTATTCTGTAAATCGTTAGGGAATTCATTATTCCGATATCCGCAGTGCCAAGAGTGTGCCGAGACTACCAAATTTCAGGCATTACCTCTCACCATGGACGATGCACCGGCCGACGGTCTTCACTTAACGACCCAGAGCAGTGGCGTTTGCGTATGGTTGCCGGTGCTAACAGACAAGCAACACTGCATGAAATAACCACAGATATCAATGTGAGACGTACGACGAACATGTCTGTTAGGATGGTGCACCGAAATTTGGCATTAGTGGGCTACGTTAGCAGACGACCGACGCGATTGCCGTGGCTAATAGGACGACATAGCCAGATAGTAGTTCTTCTTGTGCAACATTATTAGGCGTAGCACTGAAGGTATCAACAGTTTTGTATACTAGCATTCTTCCTCTTCTTGTATATCTCCTCCTCCTGTAAGGCATAGCTGTGTGCTTCGTGCGGCTGCCTCGAGTGAAATGAGTGTGCAGCTGCCTGCCTACAGGAAACACCTACTGATAAGACTAGGTGCGGCAGGAAGTCGCGCGCTCTCAAACCGCAATGGCTGCGCCAGAAGTTCATTTTTTGCGCGGATCGCTCTTAGTTAAAACTAGAGGGCGATCCACCAAGCTCTAGCGGCGGCCGAGCGAAGCTCGTTCAAGGTCACCCGCCAATATGGCGGCGCACACAGCCATTTTCATTGTATACGAGGAACAGAAGACGTTTTAATACTAATGAGAGGATTAATATTTGGATTAAAATTGATGGTTTGTTGACCAAGTATGTTAAGGTACAAAGAGATGGTTCAAATGGTTCAAATGGCTCTGAGCACTATGGGACTTAACAGCTATGGTCATCAGTCCCCTAGAACTTAGAACTACTTAAACCTAACTAACCTAAGGACAGCACACAACACCCAGCCATCACGAGGCAGAGAAAATCCCTGACCCCGCCGGGAATCGAACCCGGGAACCCGGGCGTGGGAAGCGAGAACGCTACCGCACGACCACGAGATGCGGGCACAAAGAGATGTGACTGTATACTATCATCCTTAATAAAGAGAACCATCCTTATCTATCCTTATCTATCGCCTCTCCTGGGATCGTGATCATATCGGCTGGACCCTAGACGACTGAAAATTCGTGGCCTGGTCAGATGAGTAGCGGTTTCATTTGGTAGGAGCTTGCGTAGGGCACGAGTGTGGCGCAGATCTCACGAAGCCATTGTTCCAAGTCGTCAACAAGCCATTGTGCAAGCTGATGATGGCTCTATAGTGGTGTGGGCTGCGTTTACATGGAATAGACTGAGTCCTCTAATCCAACTCAACCAATCATTGGCTGGAAATGGTTGTGTTCGGCTACATGGAACTCATATGCAGCCATTCATGGACTTCATGTTCCCAAACAACGATGGAAGTTTTATGGATGCCAATGCGCCATGTCACTGGGCCAAAATTGCTCGAGACTGGTTTTAAGACCGCTCTGGTTATTTCCTGCTAATGGTTTGGCCACACAGATCGTGCAACATGAGTCCCATTGAATGGAACATAATGAAGAAGCCAGTTCGTGCACAAAATCCAACAGCGGCAACACTGTTGCAATTATGGACGGCTGTAGAGGTAGAATGGTTCAATATTTCTGCAGGGGACTTCCAACGACTTGTTGAGTTCATGCCACGTCGAGTTACTGCACTACACCGGGTAAAATGAGGTCGACGCGACAAATAAGAGGTATCTCATGACTTTCGTCACCGCAGTGTAAACCCATTATCGTAGAAACAGAACACTAAAGAACTGCCTCGTAGTGGTCGCTTGTGGTCAATAAGAATAGCTGGAGACCGCTACCTAGAGATTAGGCGTCGTAGGTAACCCAAGGGGAATGAAACAGAGCTCTGCGTTTTCTTTTTGGAGGCATCTGAGAGAGTGGACGAACCCAGACGGTACGCAAGCATTTCTACGCGATAAATGGGGCCTCTAGATGTCAAGCAATGTAGGCGAAAGGCTTCCGCTATGAGGAGTCACCTTATTCCGCCAACGGCCCTCAGATGTCGGAATTTACGACGCATTCTCGCCGAAGAGGTGGGGAACCTTCTAGACACGTAGGCGGACTGATACGCCTGGTTTGTTCCTCATGTTACTACGGAGATTTCCTGCGGGGACACTCTACCCTGCAAGAATAGAACCGTCCATTTTACCCAAAATGGGAAAAGGCCCATTGTACTGTCAAGCCTTTTGATATCTTACAAGCGTTCTTCCTGCAGCTGGAGAGGAAGGCATGGGACAAAGTGCAAGAATTAACTTCATTAGGCACCATAGCACTTGTAGGAAAATATCTAGTCGAAATAGTAGTTACTTCTCACTAAACCGAGGTTATAAGTGATTTAGGGGTAGAAGACGTCGGGACTGAGTACTCGATGGAAGCCTGTGTGAGTGCTCAATGAAAACAACGATGTAGCTGAAAGAGATATTGGGAGGCTAATTGCGACAAGAGCTACAGCGAATCTACTACTCTCTCCATAACGTATTAAGCAAAATGCTTGACAGGTAGTATACAACCTCATAATAGAGAATTAATACGGAATTAAAGCCAACTTCTGTACGTGTAATAACCTCTTCCCTTTCTTTTGATAAAACTGACAGCGTGTTCTTATCTGTTGGAATCAGAACACATTTATCTGGCGAAGCTGGAAACACGTTCAATTAATATTATCGAAAAGTTGTCTCTTAACGTTCTGTAAAGGAAATTTTTGGGGTAATATATCTGTAGAGGACACCTGAGCTGCTGTAAGATCAAGCGGGACATGTTGCATTTTCTAACCTCGGAGGGAGGGGCTGGCGGGGGGGATTCAGTAGCATGTGTTACTTCACTTTCATCTAATAGGTAAAGTTAACATCTATTAAAATTTTATTTCCCTAGTTTAACCACTAACATATGCTAAACTCTTTGATTTTTAACCATTGTCTGACCAATACAAAAAGAAACGTTGTTGTTGTGGCCTTTAGCCCGAAGACTAATTTGATGCAGCTCTACACGTTACTCTATGCCGTGCAAACCTCTTTATCTCACAGTAACTAATGCAGCCTACATCAATTTGACTCTATTACTGTGTTCGCGCGTTATTCTCCCACAACTATTTTAATTTCCCCCCCCCCCCCCCCCCCCCCCCCCGCTCTCCTCCTCTCAAATACTTACGTCTATTACCAAACCGACGATTCTTCGATGCGTCAGTATGTGTTCAAATTTGTCCCTTCATTCAATCAAGTCTTACCACAAATATAATTTTTTCCCAGTTCCATTCAGCACTTTTTTATACTTATTCGATCAACTCATCTAATCAACTTTCTTTTCGAGCGCCACATTTCAGGACCTTCTATTCTCTTCTTATCTGAACTGTTGATCATTCACATTTCACTTTCTTGCTAGGTTACATTCCATATAAATATCTTTAAAAAGTATTCCTGACAAATTTATATTCATTGTTCACAAATTTCTCTTTTCAGAAATATTTTTCTGGCTATTACCAGTCTGCATTTTATGTCCTCTCTGCTTCGGCCATCGTCAGTTATTTTACTACCCAAACAGTAAAACTCATCGACTACTTTCTGGCTCTCATTTACTAATCTAATGGTGTCAGCGTCATCTGATTTAATTCGATTACATTCCATTACCCTTCCATTACTTATTTTCACTTTCGTCATATAACCTATTTTCGAACACTATTCATTCCGTTGAACTACTATTGCAAGTAATATTCTGTCCCTGGCAGAATTACAATAACATCCCTGAACTTTAATACTCTTTCAAAATTTCTCTTACTTTCAATGTCGAAGGCTCCCTCTACATCTGAGAAGGTTATAAACGTAGATCTGCCTTTCCTCAGCCTTAGGATCAATATGGCTTCGTGCCCGTCTACAGCTTATACCAGTTTTTCCATTCTTCTGAAAATAATTTGCGTCAGAATTTTGCAATCAGGAACTATTGCATCAAAGTGAAATAAAAATTTTGGACCACTATATATGTAGGCCGGTACGCACACTGAAAATGACCAAGTGAGCAGCGCATTTTTAATTTTATGGGAATATTAAGAAAACCACAATTTCACGTTTTTATTGTCACTTGAGTTAGTGGCAAGCAGAATTAGCAATTGCCCGTAGTTTCAGACTCCTAAGTCGTACAGACTGTCTCGAAATTGGTTGCAAATTGCTGCAGCTCACGTTAAAAAGTAAAATGCGCCTTATTATAATGCTTGTTCCTCTGCATATAAAATAATTATCATAACACATTCCACACATTTAAATTGCGACATGAAGTAGCGCAAGAGGCCTGAATACTAAGCGCGCTCTTACCACAGCTTTTGGCCGCTAATAACTACAGTCCACTTGTTTTAAACCTTATTTATTTGCGTGTTTCTGTCGCAGCATCAGAATATCAAATAGAAGTATTGCATCATGTGATATATTTGTCTCTTAGCAACAGTTCTCGTCAGATCACCGAAGTTAAGCACTGCTGGGATTCGCTAGCACTTGAATGTGTGACCGTTCACGTGTGCCGATCGCTGTTGGCAGGCGGGATGAACTCCGCCCCTGTAAGGCCAATTGAGGAGTTACTTGGCTGAAAAGTGGCGGCTACGGTCACGAAAACTGACAACGTTGGGACAGCGTGGGCTGACCACATGCCGCTTCATAAACGTATCCACTGGCGCTTATCGGCAGAGGATGACACGGCGGTCGGTCGGTTCCGTCGGATCTTAAGAGGCCTGTTCGGACGGATTAGTTAGTTATTTGTCTTTGAACACCAATGTCATGTTTAATCTTCCTTTATGATGCAGTCTGTAATAAGTTCTTTTATCTGATATTCTGGTGATGGGCTATGCTTGAAAGGTGTAAATAAAAAAGTTTTAACAGGAAAATAGACTGTTGTCATCAACGCCCATAAAGCTCCTTACCAAAAAATTTAAATACAGTTGGTTACGTCACCGCATCATCTCTCGTCCCTATTTGGCGGAAACCATTAGCTTTTGTCTCGAGGACAACACCCAGCATCGACATTGCATCTCCTCGATCGAAGTCGGGAACTAAATTCTTGCACTGGAGATTTGCTATGATCAACGTCCTGCAAGTTTCAGTTCCTTTCTCACTGCTAATACTCAATTAATTAATTATATTTTCGAGGTCATTCTTAGAGTGAACGTTCGCCACTGCTTCAGGAGATAAACTTGATGAAGACAAATCATGTTTAGGAGGGTATCCAAATATCGCTTCGCAAGGGGACATTTTAATTGCAAAATGTACAGCGCTCTTCTTCATTAACTGCACAAACATTAGTACACGACTCCACTCCGCGGTGTTATGCTCCTGCGTCCATGTAGGTAACATATTTTCTATATCTAGATTTGTTCGCTCTGACTAAGTCCAGGTTTACCGTCTACAGTCTTAAAATTGGACCATAGTTCAGTTAAGATGCTCGTTATTTGGTTAACGAATTCTCTGCCTTTGTCCCGCTGCAACACTGAGGGAATGACTGAGAACGTAAAAATGTCAGTACTGTTATCACATACCTCCTCAGCTGTTTTAGACATCCGTGTCCTGAGAACAACGGATTTCTCTTCCAGGCACTTGTCTGTCAGTTGTGAGTTGCAGAGAAATCACGTAGATGTAGATATAGTGAATTTATAGTCTCCATCTGGTTGCTACTGGAAGTCAATGAGATCAACTTGAAAATCTGGAAATTAACTCGTTGAACAGTACGAGCTTCACTGCTATTCCTTTCTTCTGACCTCTTTGTTTTTGCTGAGGTAAATATGGGCATCTGGGTATGTTGTATCATGGTACTTTTTCTTTAAACATTTTATCATTCAGCCGCGTTCACAATGGCCAGTCGTCAATGTACATCACGCAGAATGTCATACAGTTGCTCATCGTAAACATAGTGTCTCATCTTGCCTTCTTCAGTAACAAGTTAGATTCATTATATTGTTCTATTCATTTCCAACATTTTGTATCTCTTCAAATGAAACTTGTAGTCCGTGACGTCCCTCTTTCATCCAGATTTTAGTGACTTAACCTTCCTGATGTGTGACCCCTACTTTTCTGTGTCCATGAAGACAGAATTATAATTGGGGGTTGCCCCATCCATTCCAAGACGTTCGTAGAACTTCACTGATTCAAACATAGCTGCACTACTGTCAACCTGGCGTATAACATAATGATAACCAACTGACGACAATTAATAATCAGCTACTGTTCATATCCAGTAATCAGGGACAGTGATTGTACACCTGCACTAGTGGAGTTTTTTTTTGTATCAGTTTATGGTAAGCTTTCACTGACCACTTTAGTGAAAGGTAGGTTTACATTCCCTAACCATCCACTTCCACCATAACAGATCAAAAAACGGCTTTAGCGAAGATCTGTTAACAAGGTAGGTAAACAATGTATGTTGAAAATATTGCAACTCAGTAATAATATACAGTATACCAGAGTGGAACGGAGCATGTAATTCAAACTCTTGTACCGACTGGAAAGACGTAAATTGTGGTTTAATGAAGCAGAATTGCAAAGATGTATCCTTCAAACGTTCTAAACTACAATTTCATGCCAAAGATTTATTATTTCCAGTTCATTAAAAATAGTACATAACCATGTGTAAATCATCATAAAGGGCATTATCATATTCAAGCCAAAACTGCTTAGGTTTAATTCTCCTCCAAAATTCATTAAAATGCGGCCCCTGAGAGTGCGCGTTGTATAACATGTGCTAATCATGTTTCGTGTGCTACACGAATAAACCGCCTTTGGAGAGACATTGCATTCTCCGGAAATTTAAAGCTTCGTCGATGGCACAATGAAACTGTAAGAGTGTAAAATCACATATTTAATCGCTTCCTTTTGCGAAGGCAGAAACTTAAAAAAAGTCACAGTGAGTAAGTTAACTAGGGTCATGTTATTCAGAGTGATGCATAGTCGTAGAGTACTGTATCAAGATGCTGACAAGGGAAAGACATTGTTTGTTGCCCAGCGTGCTCTAAGTTCTGTTTGATGCTGCATCATTCCAGAACTGGTTTGTCATGGAGATATATTTTTTTTTACACATTTTCGCATGTCATGCAAAGCGCGAGCTGTAATGGAGCCTTGCGTAATACAGTGACCCAGCTTATATCCGATATCAGCCAGTACTCTTCCTTTTGCTGTTCGGTAACAAATGTGCAACAGAGATGTCGCTATACGACGGTCGTTTCCAACTTGGTGGTAATTAATTCCTGAGGGAGAAAACGAAATTTTCTGATGGGAAAACAAAAGGATTCGATTGAGTTTCGGTTACGAAACTACATTATTTTTAATAGATTATTTCTGTCATCATAATTTTATAAGACTGTAATGCTGGTTACATAAGTTAAATTAATTACACTTTTTTCAAATACTAGCATTAACAATTCGGTGAATATCACAGCTTGTGAAACGAATGTATGAACAGCATCTTCCCTGTTTCTCACATACGATAGTCTATCAACTACACACATGCCTTAAGCTTTGTACCTTGCACCTATGACAGTAACATTGAGACATGTATTCTTAAATATTTCATGAAAATGCCATTTCCCAGATATAGGCAGTTCCCGCAATGGGCCTGCAACTGCTTCATTATTCACTTCCTAATTGATACTACTGCACAACGGTACCTGTACAATATCTACTACATTACTGTAGGGCCCATACAGTGTTTATTATTACTATTATTATTGTTTCTTTCCTTTCTCAGACGTTATGTCTGGTTAAAAATGGAAAGTGACGTGAACCTTGATCAAGCGCGACTTCCTTTTAACTGTACGGTATATGTTACATTGCATGTAGGAACTTTCGGGTTATTGAACATGTATCAATAATTACAGATTTCTGTAGTTGTATATATACGTTTGGATGTAGCTGTATTGCGTTGATGTACTGGTGGATATTGTGTGGTATGATTCCTGTAGTTGATAGTATAATTGGTATAATGTCAACTTTATCCTGATGCCACATGTCCTTGATTTCCTCAGCCAGTTGGATGTATTTTTCAATTTTTTCTCCTGTTTTATTCTGTATATTTGTTGTATTGGGTATGGATATTTCGATTAGTTGCGTTAATTTTTTATTTTTATTGGTGAGTATGATGTCAGGTTTGTTATGTGGTGTTGTTTTATCTGTTATAATGGTTCTGTTCCAGTATAATTTGTATTCATCATTCTCCAGTACATTTTGTGGTGCATACTTGTATGTGGGAACGTGTTGTTTTATTAGTTTATGTTATATGGCAAGTTCTTGATGTATTATTTTTGCTACATTGTCATGTCTTCTGGTGTGTTCTGTATTTGCTAGTATTGTACATCCGCTTGTGATGTGATCTACTGTTTCTATTTGTTGTTTGCAAAGTCTGCATTTATCTGTTGTGGAATTGGGATCATTAATAATATGCTTGCTGTAATATCTGGTGTGTATTGTTTGATCCTGTATCCTATTATTATTATTATTATTATTATTAGTGACACTGGCCAGAAACAAAGCATTGTCAGCCTGAAGTCTTCCACTTCTGCTAATTCAGAAGTGAGGAGTCCAGCAATCAAATGATTTACAAACAGTGAGTATAGTGCACGCATTTCAGTTTGGTTATTTCAAATGGAAGGGCAGGGCTGTTTTGTAACACGTGTCTACTCTCAATGTGGGCAACTTGCTTTTCTGATAAGCAGTTGTAGGTAGCACTTAGGGTACACTGAGAATTTGCTTCATCATTCTATAAATAAAGGCTGCCATAAATAAAGAATACCGATTGTCTCATTGACTCACTAGTTCGTTGTTTAATAAAATACCTACAAAAACCAAATACAATCGTTCACAATACGAGGGACATTTCATAAATAATGCACGGGTGGTATTACTGTGGATTGTTTGATGCAACAGCAATGAAAATTACGTGAGATGCAGTTGGGAGTTTGAGGAAGAAGCACGTGTTTTCGTTTTTTCGATATGTACTCTAACATAGAATTGTCGAGAGGTAGAAATGGACCCTGCAGGGGTATTGTGTCCTGTGACTTCTGAAGACCATAGATCGTACATCAAGATCGAAGCTTCACGCGGCGCAAACCCGACAGAAATCCATAGCGCCTTATGTGAAGTTTTCAGTGAGTTTACAGTCGACTGCAGTACAGTTTCACATTCGGTTAATCGTTTTGGTGGTGTTAGTACGAGCGGAGACAATAATCCAAGACCCGAAAGGCTAAAAAGGTCAACAGATGAACGAAGTGTGAAACTTGAGGTTGATGCTCTTCAAGAAGATTATTGTGCAAATTGCGAGGAACTCTCTGAAGTCACGAAAATTCCTCCAAAATCAGTATTCTGTATTATGAAAAATGATTTGAAGAAGAGAAATATTTCTGCGAGATGGGTCCCACACTGTTTGACTACTGAAGAGAAGTAGAAACGCCTGGATACTACAAACTTGTGCAAATTACGCTTGGACCGTGAAAGCCAAGGATTCGTGTGTCGAAATGCCCTATTAATGAAACGTGGATTAGAGGCTTTGAATCGGAGCTGAAATCACGGTCCAATGAGTGGAGAGCTTCAGATTCTCCACGTCCAAAAAAATTTCGACGTGCTCAATCAAAGCTCATGGAAATGATGATTTTAGTTATGATCACCAATGAATCCTCATGATAAATAGAGGCCCATGAGGAACAAGAGTCACAGCAGTATATTATCGCAACTTCGTGCAAAACCTGTGCAGCAAAATGCACATAACCTGACCTCAGTTGCTCGAGGCCGGGCCACTCATTCTCCACGACAATCTTTGTCGGCATATCGGCGGTGCTGTAGCCAAGAAGCTGCGCGAATACGGATTTGGAGGGGCTACTATCCTACGGCACCCAGAAATGCGATATTTATTACTAAGATCCACAGTCCTAAAGAACTATCATCCGTCAAGGCGCATGTGGCTAAAAATAAAACTTGCTGGGACAAGTGTCCATTTGTAGTAAAGTGAGCAGATTTAATGTGTTAAAGGCCAAATATGAAGCGTATGCAAGTAACTGCGTTGTCTATCATCATTTGATGCCTCGTTTCCCCCATCATCAACATTAGCGCCTAACTAAACTTTAGAATAAAACAGGATATACGAGAGACATTTCATAAATTATGGACACAAACTTTTTTTGCTTATGCTTTTTTTCAATATCTCTTTACAGTCCTTCAAAATAGTCTGCCTGCTTCTCTGAATCCCAACACCTGGAAAGATATATTATTCCATCCAGGACACCACTTCTTTTCATCTGTTGAATGGTTCGGGTAACAGTGAAAGGAAGTTCTGCCAGAGAAAGATAACGACGTCCACGCATAGGTTTTTTTCAACTTCGAGAACAAATCGAAGTCTGGTGGACTTATGCCCGGGCTGTAGGGAGCCTAGAATCTGCTGCTACACGTTATTTTTATCGTAACCATGATGAAAATAGACATATACTCTGGAGAACCTAGATGTAATCAGCGCTACTTACACACACGGTGAGAAATACTCGAACACAGATGTCTCATGTTTTATTTTATTGGATTTTGACATATACAAAATACTAATTCTGACCTGAAGAAACCACTATATCATATGATGACAGGCAACGCTGTTCCGTGCGCACACTTCATATCTCGCCTTCACAAGATTAAAATTTAACCGTGATTTTGTAACACATTAAATCTGCTCACTTTATTGCAAATAGATCCTAGTTCCAACAAATCTTATTTTTCGTCATATACTTTTTGACACCTCCCCCCATGAACCATGGATCTTGCCGTTGGTGGGGAGGCTTGAGTGCCTCAATGATAGAGATAGCCGTACCGTAGGTGCAACCACAACGGAGGGGTATATGTTGAGAGGCCAGACAAACGTGTGGTTCCTGAAGAGGGGCAGCAGCCTTTTCAGTAGTTGCAGGGGCAACAGTCTGGATATTCGACTGATCTGGCCTTGTAACACTAACTAAAATGGCCTTGCTGTTCTGGTACTGCGAACGGCTGAAAGCAAGGGGAAACTACAGCCGTAATTTTTCCCGGGGGCATGAAGCTCTACTGTATGATTAAATGATGATGGCGTCCTCTTGGGTAAAATATTCCGGAGGTAAAATAGTCCCCCATTCGGATCTGCGGGCGGGGACTACTCAAGGAGAAAGAAAACTGGCGTTCTACGGATCGGAGCGTGGAATGTCAGGTCCCTTAATCGGGCAGGTAGGTTAGAAAATTTAATAAGGGAAATGGATAGGTTACAGTTAGATATAGCGGGAATTAGTGAAGTTCGGTGGAAGGAGGAACAAGACTTTTGGACAGGTGACTACAGGGTTATAAATACAAAATCAAATAAGGGTAATGCAGGTGTAGGTTTAATAATGAATAAAAAAATAGGAGTACGGGTAAGCTACTACAAACAGCATAGCGAACGCATTATTGTGGCCAAGATGGATACGAAGCCCACGACTACTACAGTAGTACAAGTTTATATGCCAACTAGCTCTGATGAAATGTATGATGAGATAAAAGAAATTATTCAGGTAGTGAAGGGAGACGAAAATTTGATAGTCATGGGTGACTGGAATTCGTCAGTAGGAAAAGGGAGAGAAGGAAACATAGTAGGTGAATACGGATTGGGGCTAAGAAATGAAAGAGGAAGCCGCCTGGTAGAATTTTGCGCAGAGCATAACTTAATCATAGCTAACACTTGGTTCAAGAATCAAAAAAGAAGGTTGTATACATGGAAGAACCCTGCAGATACAAAAAGGTATCAGTTAGATTATATAACGGTAAGACAGAGATTTAGGAACCAGGTTTTAAATTGTAAGACATTTCCAGGGGCAGATGTGGACTCTGACCACAATCTATTGGTTATGAACTGTCGATTAAAACTGAAGAAACTGCAAATAGGTGGGAATTTAAGGAGATGGGACCTGGATATACTGAAAGAACCAGAGGTTGTACAGAGTTTCAGGGAGAGCATAAGGGAACAATTGACAAGAATGGGGGAAAGAAATACAGTAGAAGAAGAATGGGTAGCTTTGAGGGATGAAGTAGTGAAGGCAGCAGAGGATCAAGTAGGTAAAAAGACGAGGGCTAATAGAAACCCTTCGATAACATAAGAAATATTGAATTTAATTGATGATAGGAGAAAATGTAAAAATGCAGTAAATGAAGCAGGCAAAAAGGAATACAAACGTCTCAAAAATGAGATCGACAGGAAGTGCAAAATGGCTAAGCAGGGATGGCTAGAGGACAAATGTAAGGATGTAGAGGCTTATCTCACTAGGGGTAAGATAGATACTGCTTACAGGAAAATTAAAGAGACCTTTGGAGAAAGGACAACCACTTGCATGAATATCAAGACTTTGATGGAAGCCCAGTTCTAAGCAAAGAACGGAAAGCAGAAAGTTGGAAGGAGTATATAGTATAGAGGGTCTATACAAGGGCCATGTTCTTGAGGACTGTATTATGGAAATGGAAGAGGATGTGGAAGAAGATGAAATGGGAGATATGATAGTGGGTAAAGAGTTTGACAGAGCACTGAAAGACAGAGTCGAAACAAGGCCCCAGGAGTAGACAACATTTCATTAGAACTACTGACAGCCTTGGGAGAGCCAGTCCTGAGAAAACTCTACCATCTGGTGAGCAAGATGTATGAGACAGGCGAAATACCCTCAGACTTCAAGAAGAATATAATTATTCCAATCCCAAAGAAAGCAGGTGATGACAGATGTGAAAATTACCGAACTATCAGTTTAATAAGTCACAGCTACAAAATACTAACGCGAATTCTTTACAGACGAATGAAAAAACTGATAGAAGCCGACCGCGGGGAAGATCAGTTTGGATTCCGTAGAAATATTGGAACACGTGAGGCAATACTGACCCTACGACTTATATTAGAAGAAAGATTAAGGAAAGACAAACCTACGTTTCTAGCATTTGTAGACTTAGAGAAAGCTTTTGACAATGTTGACTGGAATACTCTCTTTCAATTTCTGAAGGTGGCAGGGGTAAAATACAGGGAGCGAAAGGCTATTTACAATTTGTACAGAAAGCAGATGGCAGTTATAAGAGTCGAGGGGTATGAAAGGGAAGTAGTGGTTGGGAAGGGAGTGAGACAGGGTTGTAGCCTATCCCCGATGTTATTCAATCTGTATATTGAGCAAGCAATAAAGGAAACAAAAGAAAAGTTCGGAATAGGTATTAAAATCCATGGAGAAGAAATAAAAACTTTGAGGTTCACCGATGACATTGTAATTCTGTCAGAGACAGCAAAGAAACTTGGAAGAGCAGCTGAACGGAATGGACAGTGTCTTGAAAGGAGGGTACAAGATGAACATCAACAAAAGCAAAACGAGGATAATGGAATGTAGTCGAATTAAGTCGGGTGATGCTGAGGGAATTAGATTAGGAAATGACACACTTAAAGTAGTAAAGGAGTTTTGCTATTTGGGGAGCAAAATAACTGACGATGGTCGAAGTAGAGAGGATATAAAATGTAGAGTGGCAATGGCAAGGAAAGCGTTTCTGAAGAAGAAAAATTTGTTAACATCGAGTATAGATTTAAATGTCAGGAAGACTTTTCTGAAAGTATTTGAATGGAGTATAGCCATGTATGGAAGTGAAACGTGGACGTTAAGTAGTTTAGACAAGAAGAGAATAGAAGCTTTCGAAATGTGGTGCTACAGAAGAATGCTGAACATTAGATTGGTAGATCACATAACTAATGAGGAGGTATTGAATAGGATTGCGGAGAAGAGGAGTTTGTGGCACAACTTGACTGGAAGAAGGGATCGATTGGTAGGACATGTTCTGATGCAAAAATCGTAGAGGGAGACCAAGAGATGAATACATTAAGCAGATTCAGAAGGATGTAGGCTGCAGTACGTACTGGGAGATGAAGAAGCTTGCACAGGATAGAGTAACAATGAGAGCTGCATCAAACCAGTCTCAGGACTGAAGACCACAACAACAACAACAACTTTTTGACAGACAGTAGTCATTTAGGACTGTGGATCTTACTGATAAATATTGCATTTCTGGATGCCCCAGGACAGGAGCCGCTTCCCGCCCCTTCCTCCTCTTTACATTTGTGTATCTGTGTGAAGTATGAGTAAATTACGGATTTTTATATAATATCAAGATGCAGAATACTTACCTGCTTACTTAATGGACGTGGTTAACAGAGGGAAGGAAATGTGTATTATCAAGAAAGTATTTTATTAAATACTTAATACGGAACAATAATTTCAGCTGAAATTAACTTCTCAATTAGATCATAGCTTACTACATTATCTTAACATGCAATTTTATTTGTTCTAGCAACACGAAAAGTGCATTAGAAAGCTACACTTTACATTACCAAATATCTTATTTCGAAAGACTACACTGCACTACTAAAAGAATATTTTCGCTCAATTCTGTTTACGAAAATGTCCGTCTTCACTTAACTTACAAAGGTACTCAAACTTACTTTTTATTCTGAGGCGCAATGAATGTTTGGGTACTTTTTCGAATTTTCTGCTAATCAGAAAGGGAATTTTTACAGGAGAAGAATTGTCTCTCTGCTTCACAGGACGTTTAGGGTATTTACGGTACAAATTTTAGCAGATGGAATATTTCTGGAGATATGTCGGTCAGAGTGTCTTCTTCTCCCCCACTGAGGGTACTGCAGAGATTATCAAAAGTCGAGTATCTTAGACTTCTTACCAAAACAGCGCCAAACCTATTCACTATTCTCTCCCCAGTATCACCTCTAATGTCAGCCTACCTTATATTTAACACTCTCAACAATTTATAATATCTTCAATGTTGTAAATAGTCTTCACTGGTTAGCCGCCGGATCGCGTTGTACAAATTCCACAATATTTCCTCGGAGCAACTGTCCGACATCTTCAGGTGGTTCAACCTTGCTCGTGGCTAGATACGACTGACGGTATCCGCACGCCGACACCCCGTTTTTAGAACACGCGCGGGGTGTCGGCGTGCGGATACCGTCAGTCGTATCTAGCCACGAGCAAGGTTGAACCACCTGAAGATGTCGGACAGTTGCTCCGAGGAAATATTGTGGAATTTGCACAACGCGATCCGGCGGCAAACCAGTGATGACTATTTACAACACATCCGCAGGGAAAGCTTGAAGAGTCACATCTTTAATCCAGAATGAAATTTTCACTCTGCCGTGAAGTGTGCTCTGATATGAAACTTCCTGGCAGATTAAAACAGTTTTAATCTGCCAGGAAGTTTCACATCTTTAATGTTAATGGCTAGAAAGTCAAAGTTACTACGGACGAACACCACAGTATTTTCGATTTTAGGTCCAGTGAAAGCGTTTTGTGCCTCTCGAATCCAAATTGCAAATTCTCTTGGAAATGAGTCAGTCACAGATTTCAAGGTTTGAAAATGTTCTTTATAAAAACCGAGAACTTCAATTTATGTACCGCATCACCTTAGAACGGGCTCAGGCGGCAACGTCAGGTCCAGCAGCAGTTCTCTATATAGCAACACACGATGCTGGCTTTGAGAAACACTTTCTTGGTGTATGAGATTATTTTATTTACTTCGGGTAGGTGGCGCACAATTATTTAGCGATACGTTGCAGTGCATGTGCCATGCAAGTGAAGCGAATTCAGTTGCGAAGGGCAGTTGCCGCCTTCAGCATGTAGGCTACAGCATCCGAATATAAGTAGTAGAACAACCTTCATACCACCGCTCTCTCCATTGTTGCCAGATTTATTCAAGATGGCTGATCCAAGATGGTGGCGATAGGTATGGCAATGTCTCAATGACGTCATGGTGGGAAGTTCAAATTTTGGCGGGAAAGTAGGTCAATTGGGCTTCCTCCACTAACCTAACCCCCTCCCCTCCCCTCTACCCTCCCCCAGAATATGACGGAAAGTAGAAATTCCAGCAGATCAATGCAACACACCACGGCTACCTCCACTAACCTAAGAAAATGGCAGGAAAAAAGGGCATTTGGGCTGCCTCCACTAACCTAAGTCATCTGACCACCACCTCTTTCTAGGAATTGTCGGGAAAACACTCAGCCTGTGCTGGATAGGATGGACATAAGTCTTTATTTTGCAGGCAGTCCTTATTTAAACAATTAGAGGCAGTACCTCATTCCACTGACCTAGAACACAGTACCGCCACCAGAGGGCGCCGTTGACCCTCCCATGATGTAATCCAAGATGGCGGCCTGGAGGGGAAAATGGCGGGAATCAATAGGAATTCTTAATCCAGTCACGTGTTAGACTTCAGCCAGCAGGATGGCAGTATCCGGTAATGTCATTGGAGAAGATATAGGGCAGGCTCTGCAGCTCTGGGTCCTCAGTCTTGCTCAGTCAGCCAGCAGCAGCAGAAGAAGAAGAAGAACCATGAAGTGTCAACAGCAGTCACAACCCAACACAGCCCCACAGAACAGGAAGAAACGGAAAAGTAAGTATCCCATATCACATCTTTCTCTGTGGTTATTATTATTATTATTGGTTGTTTTCGGATCTTGGTCCATATGTAATGCTTCCTCGTCTTTTTTCAGCAGTAGCCCTCGACGCAGCCAAGCCCGCAGGATCGAGCGCCAAAATGCCGGTCTCTGCCACGTCCAGACCTGTAGCAACGTCGGCTGCCATCTTATCAAGACCTGCTCCGATCTCTGGATCTGCGGCAGCAACAACTTCCACCTTGTCTGAACCTGTAGTGGCCACATGGGACCCTATACTGCACATAGCTCACTTGCTGGAGCAGGACAAGGAGCTTTTGTTGACTATCCCACTTATCGATTTGTTTGATGAAGACACGCGGTCTGATCCCAACACATCGAACGCTGCTGGTGGTCCTAAACAACAGCAAGACGGAGACAGTACTGCTCACCAACATACGACCCATCCCAGCAGAACATCCCTGTGCTAGTGCAGCCACAAAGTGCAGATGCTGTGGGTAAGAAGGCATCGAGTGTACCCATCGTTTCAGTACCACATACAATTTACGTCCAGTGGAATGAAACGTGTAAACGTTAGTATAGGAGCATATCATGTCTAGGGCTTGCATGAGAGAATAGAAATTGAAAATGCATCGAGGGGTGTTAAAGTGCCGATTTCCGAGTAGGACTGGGACGAAATATGTCGCGCAGAGCGCTACATCAATCAGCAGATGACTACAGAGTATTATCCAACTCGTTCTCCCCCAGACATTCGCCTTACTGGTGTGACACTACCTATAGCAACAGTGTATGATGACTGTGCACTATGTGTGAAATCGGGTGACAACTGTGTTTATCTAAGGCACGCCTCAGTTATGAAGTTATACGATCTGACTACTGCGCTACATCTTGCTTTGGAGAGATTGAGCCGCTGATTGCCGAGCATGGACTCTGCATACAATGATGTTGCAAACTTCCTATTTGTGCATAGTGTACATGATGATGATTTGAAGCAGTACCTTCGTTTGCACATGAACGCTGAACCGAAAGAGATACAGATTAAATGTGCGTGTGAAGAACCTGAGTACTGTGAGCCATCCATTGGCTTGAGGGAGATAAGCGCGGAATTTATTCCATATCGAAAACCTTTGTTTGGAAAATACTGTACAGATGCGAAGAAGAAGATAAGAAAGAGTCTGATTATTTTCTTGAAATACTGCATCTTATGTATGATATTTAATGAATAAATAATGTATGTATATATAATCTCAAACTGGGTTTGTGTTTTATTTCATATCTCTCTCATTATAGTCAAAGTATTACGCATATTAATATTTTTTCAGTGCTACACATATAATGATGCAGCAGCAGACGATTACCCCAAACATCGTCTCACCAGTTATAGACATAATGAATGATCAAGTTACTCTTCATAGGTTTTCTCTATGTAGCCAATACAGCTCAGTCAGTTAAGTGATGGAGCTATAGTGGTTACACATACTATTACTGTCCCTTCTAGTGTATCTTTCTATACATCTCAGCTACTTGTCAGTATCTGTCGTAGTTAGTATCATGGCAGGGTGGGTGAAACATTACCACAAAGACTTTGTTGTCGGTGATTGGTCCTGTGAAGATGGAAAAGAAGACTTGAGGAAGAAGAAGAAGAAGAACGGAATTCTCCTTCCTGATAATATACGTGCAATTATTGTAGGTCCATCCAATTGTGGCAAGACTAATGTCCTCATGACGCTGATAACACATGTAAATGGAGTCCGATTTGAACATGTTTGTGTATTCTCAAAAACACTGTTTCAATCCAGGTAGCAGCTATTACAGGAGATATTGCACGGTGTAGATCGTGTTACATGCACGACATTAAGTGAAAGCGGTGATATCGCTCCACCTGAAATAGCAAAGCCAAACACAATCTTCGTATTTGACGATTTTGCTGTGGAAAACCAAGACCAAATCTGAAAATATTTCTATTTCAGTCGTCAAATGGGGGCTGATATATTTTATCTAAGCCAAACATATTCCAGAATCCCGAAACAGTTAGTTATGGTTGGTGCAAACCTCATTCTAGCCTTAAAACAAGACAATCTGACTTTAAAACACATTTACCAGGCACATGTCGGAACTGACATGTCGTTCAATGATTTTGTAAATATATGTGCTAATTGCTGGAATCATTCATAGTATCGGTGTCTCGTTATTGATAAAACAAGAAAACTGAGCGATGGTAGGTACAGGCGCAACTTTAAAGAGTTTCTGCATACATAGCACGGTAAGAGAGGTTAGCACATCAGTACACGCTGAACCATGTATAATCTGGCGCGCATGTCTAGCTCTCAACCCGAGTGAATGGGTGTACACAGGATACTCGCCTGTACATGGAGGCGAAAATTCAGGCTATTGTGCATAAAGTGGGAGGTATGCGCAGGGAACTAGAGACGTATTAACAGATTCTTCTGAGAATGGTGATTGCTTTAAATGAGTTAGTTAATGAAGACGGTATGAAAGTAACCGACTTAACTGAATAGGTCGAGGCTATTGAGGGGAAATAGATGTAGACTTCCTTGTTGTTGAGAAGGTGGAGCAGGCACAGAGTAAGAGGAAGAAGAAGAGAGAATATATAAAACCTCACGCTGCGGAGATGTCTGACTAGTATACACCGAGATGTCAACGAAGCAGAAAGTGATTCAAGCGCGGAAAGCAGTTTGTGAGAAATTACGGTTGCTGAGGTTAGGGCATATGGATAGGCAGCAAACACTAAGAGAGACCTTTAAACCGGTTAATGAATCTCTCAGATAGCTCTCAGCAAAAACAAAAACACACAATAACGATGGTGTTGCCATTGACAAAGTCATTATCCGTCACGCTCCTGTTCAGGTAGATAGAACATTCGGCGTTAGAAGGGGAAGACCGTACATGTTGGGCATGCATTTTATAACTGTACTGATGACACAATACAGGCTAGTGATAGGCGGTTTGAGAGAATAACTGCCTTAATGAATGTTATTTTCCTAAGACCTACCAAAAAACCTATAAATTATTCAGTTGATGATAGGGAAAAGTACCGTGAGATACTGCACATGACTGATGTACATAAGATCGCGTAAAGCCTGAGCAACAAGAAGTATAAAACCATTATAAAACCAATACGTGATGGTGAAAACAACAACAACAACAGCAGCAGTGGTGGTGATGGTTCAAATGGCTCTGAGCACTATGGGACTCAACTTCTGAGGTCATTAGTCCCCTAGAACTTAGAACTACTTAAACCTAACTAACCTAAGGACATCACACACATCCATGCCCGAGGGAGCATTCGAACCTTCGACTGGAGCAGCAGCGCGGTTCCGCACTGAAGAGCCTAGAACCGCTCGGCCATAGCGGCCGGCGCCTCACTGGCTGCTGGCGTAGCCCATACAGAAGGTGTTGCTGCCCAAGACAGCGACTGTGTATTACCGGAGCACTCTCATACAAATGGAACAGGTGTGCTTCGGTAAACTCTTAGGAGCTCTCCGTGCTTTGGAGGTGAACAACAGCATAGCCTTTCCACCACGGAGGGCCGAGGATGTCGATAACTGCTTACAGGTATTCAAATGACAATAATGAATTCAAATATACGGGGGTTGGAACTTTAATAGTGGCAACTATTTATTTACAGCTCGTACAAAATAGATACGTGTTTCAAAGTTTTATTGACCTCCAAAGTAGTCACCAGCATTGTGTAAAACGCATTGCCAGCTGTGTAGAAGTAGTAGGATACTCTTAGAAGTGCCAGTTGCGTTGACACTCTGAGCGGCGCGGTCTATTGCCCGACGAATTTGTAGCAGTTCTGAAGCGAATGCTGTGAACTGTTTCCTTCAGTTTAGAAATCGAGTTTGAATGACGAGGGCTTAAATCAAGGGAGTGCAGTAAGCGGTATAGCACTTAACAGCCCCATCAGTCAAACAAATCAGTAACAGCTTGCACTGTACGTGCTTCAGCATTGTCCTGCAAAATGATGGTCAGGTCCTGGAGAAAGTGTCATCACTTCTGCCTCTATGCTGTTCATTTTTGGAACACAACCTACGACCAGCTTAGAGACAGAAGTGTTGACACTTTCTACAGGACCTGACCATCATTCTGCAGGACAATGCTGAAGCACGTACAGTGCAAGCTGTTACTGATTTGTTTGACTGATGGGGCTGTTAAGTGCTATACCGCTTACTGCACTCCCTTGATTTAAGCCCTCGTCATTCAAACTCGATTTCTAAACTGAAGGAAACACTTCGTGGCATTCGCTTCAGAACTGCTACAAATTCGTCGTGCAATAGACCGCGCCGCTCAGAGTGTCAACGCAACTGGCACTGCTAAGAGTGTCCTACTACTTCTACACAGCTGGCAACGCGTTTTACACAATGCTGGTGACTACTTTCAAGGTCAGTAAAACTTTGAAACACGTATCTATTTTGAAAGAGCTGTAAATAAATAGTTGCCTCTATTAAAGTTCCAGCTCTCGTATTTTAATGGTTATTGATACATACTTCAAATTTCCCTGGGCATTTTCGGTTAAAAGAAAAGCTGATAGAAATGTCGCGGATGTTTTTCAGCATTTGCTACAGACAGGGACGAATCGATGCCCAGACAACCTCCAAACCGATCACGGCGGTGAGTTTTACAATAGGTATTTCAAGACCGTGATGCAGCGGTATGGAATACATCACTACTCAACATTCACTCACCTGAAGACAAGTATCGTGGAGCGTCTGAACAGAACAATGAAAGGTCGAAAGTGGATGTGTTTCAACCTTCACAGCTCATACAAAGCGACAGATATCTTCCCAGGTATAATTGCCCGGTATAGTAGAACCTAACATACCACAATAAAAATGAGACCAATCGACGTTCCTTATAAGGGACTCATGGATACGGTGTACTATCGCATTAAAATGCTGGATCCACGCAGACAGAAAGTTAATGTAGGTGATTTGGTACGTATCTCAAAACATAAGACGGCATTTGAGAAATCATACCTATTGATCTGATCAACGGAGATATTTACAATTTCAAAATCCTATATTTTATTGAAGGATAGTAAAGGTGAAGAAATTGCAGGCTGCTTCTACACCGAGAAGTTGCAGAAGATGTCAGAACCGGATTTGTTTCTCGTGGAGAGTCACAAGACGTCGGGAAAATAAAGCACTAGTGAAACGGCTTGGTTTTCCTGCTGCACAAAACGATTTGCTATATAATGGGGAGCACAGTCCACAACCACAGCAGTAGCATAACATGCGTGCTATGAGATGCATTAGAGGAGGTGGTGGTGTTCTAGACAAACTGCCAGTGGAATTACGCATGTCTGGGTATAAGTACTGTGGACCTGGGACAAAGCTTCAGAAACGCTTGGCACGAGGTGATAAGGGGGTTAATCTGCTCGACGAAGCGTGTATGGAACATGACATTGCATACACTGCAAATAAAGATCTATCAAGTCGTCACATTGCAGATAGGATTTTAGTTGATAAGGCTAAGGCGATACGGAGAAGAAAGGATATTGGTATAGGTCAAAGCATCGCAGCATTTGCAGTTGATAAAGCCATGCGAGGAAAAATTAAGTTGGGTTTAGGTGTGATGAATCTCAAGCGAGTTATGAATGCTGCACTTTGTGCACTAAACAAGAAGAAGGACAAGGGCGGGGAGCAGAGCTGTTTGAAGAACTGTATCCTGACAGCGATGTATGCAGCTAGAAACACACTGTAGCAGAAAGGTGTGGGAAGAAGATGAGGAGGATCTGTTAAAGCACCGCGAGTTCTACCAATACCCAAGACATCAGGTGGTTTTCTTCCATTTCTCATCACGGCCCTCTCCACGCTCTCGGCGGTAACGTCCCTCGCTGGTGGTGCTGCAGCTATTGCTCGAACGGTCAAGAACGCACTCCCAAGCACAGTTAGAAGAGGCAAGAAGACACAACCGCATGATGGAAGCCGCAGCCATCAGGAAAAGGACTATACACGAAACCGTACAGGAAAGGACTAGGTCTGTTCATAAATAAAGAAAAGCCCATTAGCGGTCCTACCAGATCAACCACTCACAAGTACTGATCTTCTTAAGTTTGTTAGAAACAAATTCAACTTTCCAAGATTTCGTGGTGTGTTTATGCAGGATACATTACTGAAGACTATGTGGAAAACTGATGAATGTGGCATTGGGAATTTAGATGTTGCTGGAGGCCCCGGCACTCACTGGGTATTATATGTTATGAAAAATGCGGATACTGTCTACTATTTCGACTCATTTGGTGACCTGCAACCGCCAGAAGAATTACAACGATACTTCACTCACAGAAAACTTGTGTTCTACAATTATCGGCGCTGTCAGGACTTTAATAGATACCTCTGTGGACATCTATGCATCATGTTTCTCTTGACGTTTACAAAGAAGAAGAAGCATGCCACATAAGGAGGAGCTATAAACATTCCTTCATCAGCTGAAGTTCAGATGCAATGTCGTACACTTTGACGTTAAAAGAATGATCATCTGTATTTTGTGTAAATTACTTCCTGCCAATTGATGTGAGCAATGGTGGATGGAGTATCGCATTGATTGGACTGGAGATGTACAACAGGATCCTAAACATCACTGATACTAACAACAAACTGCATCTGGATATTAACAGTGAAAAAGACATTGTGGAAATAGAACCGGGTGCATATGATATCGATGATTTAAACGAAGTCTTAAAACAGTCTGGAAAAGTTATTGAGCTACGTGCAAACACCAATACACTTAAATCTGAAGTAAGGACTGTAAATACAAAGATTGACTTTAACCAGAAAGGTTCAATAGGGCGCCTACTGGGTTTCACAAATGGCAGGTTTTGAAGAAGGATCCAAGTAAATTTTACAAGGCAGATCACACTGTGGACATACTTCCTGTCAGCACAATCCGAGTCGAGTGTAACATTGCAACGAACTCCTATCTCAAAGATAGTCTGATTAATACTATTTGTTGCAACGGGGTATAAGATTGTTGAGACCCCTGCCAATGCAATATACGTTCCAGTGATATTGGACTATTTGGAGCTGCGTATTGTGGACCAGAATAATCAACTTCTTTACTTTCGTGGTGAGGAAATCATTGTACGATTACATCTAAGGCAAGATGGGCGCACGGTATAAAACAAGTGCACGCAATCCACAGCACGTTACTTCACTACCGAACTGCAAAGTGATAACATGTCTGAACTAAGAGTTTTTTAAATCAGTTAGGTTGAAGCCTCGCAATGACGTCCTGACTCAATATAACCAGTCCAGTAGAGTATGATGAGAGAATTATACATCAGGAATACTTCTCTAATAAACCTTACACTTCAACCACATATCACAAGAACGATGAAATTAGGATTGTCATCCAGCACCAAGACGCACTAACGCTTCCATGCAAGAGTTTCATATATCAAGGAAACCAACAGCAGCGATGCAGTGGGATCCAAGCTGACACGTAACGCTTTAGTATTCCTGTTCTAAGACATACGCTATGAACTCATTGGGTCTGAGATCGATCGTACACGCAATGTCGACACGACATCGACCCTTAAAATATACGTCTCTGCATCATCCGCTGATTTACATGGTTTAGAAAATGTGTGGTGGTTCATAGACGATCTGGAGGATAGAACAGTTGCAGAGTACAAGCGATTTACTGCATGCATACCTCTAAAAATGATTATGGGCTATTTTGCGAACATGAGACAGATTATTATGAATGCTAAACAGGAACTCATTCTGGTAGGGAGTGCGTCGGATAATATCTCACACATTCAAGGGGCTCAAGAAGAGAATTTGATCACAATCAGCAAGATTATACGGAAAATGTCCCACATCAGTGTATCACACGAGAAGTGTTTGAAGCTTTTAAAAGTCCTGAATTCAGGTACATTTCTATCACTGACATTTCGCTTGTGGGAGGTTTTCGAGTACCCAGTGTTACCAACTGCCAGTAGACAAACATGAGCTATTAAAACATCCTCGCAGCTAGAGACACCTAGGTTCATCATACTTTCGTTTCAGACTGATAGCAGAGGTAATATAGCAAAGTGTTCGACAACTGCAAATTAACTAATGCCAAAGTCTACCTGAATTCAGAAGTCTACCTATATGATAATTTATACTTGCAGCGGAATGAAAATGTATACATTCTAGTATATGGCAAGTATGCAAAGTTTCATGCTTGTTAGTATAAAATTGCTAAAAGAGAAGGAGGAGGGTGTCTTCTCTGCACACGGAAGTTCAAGGAGCTCTCACCGATCATCGTAATAGACTGCTCGAAACAGAATGAGATAATTAAGTCTGGACCTAAAGATGTGCGAACTGAATTTGAATCTTCAACAAATTTCCCAGATCACACTGCTGCATATGCTCTAGTTCTACATGACCTTGTGATCAACTACTGGCCGCTCACCGGTGTTCTGCAAAGAGCTGTATAAATGAACAGATGCTGCACCATGCCTAGAGCATTTCACAATGGCATCTCAAGGCGTGAACATCATTGCAGATGCTCAGGTTTTCTATGATGGTGCGCGTAGACAGTTCATATTTCAAGATGTTGCATTCATAGCGCACACACAAGATGCAGGAATAATAGAGACATTCTCAGCAAACATTGCATCACTGAGGTCTTTCGAGTATGTGAAGTGTGCTAAGACATGGAAGATTGCAAAGTGGTTAACACATTTATACCATGGAATTCACTAGAATGATCTTGGCATACCCTACAAAGATATGGTGACGGCGCTTAAATTATTCGATCACGCAGATACCATCATCTGCATGAAGGGGAAGGGGATCTCATGGATGCGTCGAATCTGTAAGTTTGCTGCTATTCAAGACCTGGAATTCTACAAGTGTCCTTCTCTCCATCGCCTCATGAAGAAGAAGATGTGTGAAAATAGTGTTGTGTCTAATTATGAAAATGTAAAATTACTTTTTAGTCGGATAAGAAATAAATGAATTTTTACCTTACAACCTCTGTGTTCTTCTTTTCAGCCCTGTTCCCGCTTTGAAAGTGTACCGTTTTAACCACATGTTATGTCTGTGGTTTTCTTCAAGCACAGGTGATATAATTTTAGACATGTCTGCTATGTATGTTTGGAAGCGTCCCCTTGCAGCCTGCTTGCCCCTAGCTCCTCTGCAACCATTCATGCAGGTCAGCCTTCCGCGACGTAAACACAAGAGTGCGCGTGTACCGAGGCATAGTGGGTAATGCGGCCGACTTGGGCTCCCGCAAGCCCGGGCTACCTGGGTTCCCGCAGGCCTGCCATACTTCACGGGGACCGCTCAGCTTATTGCGCCTGACAACAGGTTGCGCTGTCAAGCTACTGTGACTAGAGTAGCCAGGTAGTTAGCCCGCAGTTCATTTATCGCAACGGTGGAGGCAGCACAATGAATGGGTCGAACTTTAGTGACATTGGAAAAAATTTTCAACTGGCGAATACATGCTGGTAACGAAACAGAACACAAGTACCGCATGGGAAACGTTTTCGTGTGTTTATGAGGCCGCTTCAAATAAATCGGTAGGTGTGTCTCAATGCAAACTATGTAAAAATCTGTTAAGTATTTATTCGGAAACCTCGAGTATGTTACGACATGTGTGCAAATTTGACAAGCAGTTCCCTCACTCCGTAAATATCTTGAAACAGGACAAAGATTTAGTGGCCGGAAAGTGCGTCGAAATGTGTGCTAAGGACCTGAGACCATTTAGCAGTATAGAGGGAGAAGGATTTCTTAATTTAGGGCGGACAGTGATCGACATAGGTAAAAAATATGGCTCAGTTGATATATTATGCCTTCCCGAGTGACAGTAGCTAGGAAAGTTCAAACCTTAGCTGATAAAGTGCGCAGCAAAATGCTCCCAGATATAGTGCATGAGATTCGTTCTGGTACATGTGCCAGTACAATTGATCTATGGACAGACAAAGGGGTGCATTACATGTCCGTGACAATGAATTACATAAATTCAGACTGGCGTTTGAATAAATATGTACTGATGTGCTCTGCGTTTCCTGACTGCCCAAAAACTGGCTCGAATATTCGAAACGAGTTGGAAGATGGCTTAGAAACTATGGGTGTTTCTCGTGAAGACATTGCCAAAATTATGTTTGTCACAAACCAGGGCAGTAACATTGTCAAAGCTCTCGAAATATATCAGCGTCTTCCATGCATGGATCATAGTATAAACACAGTCTTGAAACATGTTCTGAGCGAACAGTTTTTGAAAGAAAATGTTCCAAATATACCAGCCATTTTTAATACAGTGCGGGCTACGGTTTCCTACTTCAAGAGAAGAGGTCTCTGTGTGAGACTGAACTCATCTTTAAAGCAGTGGGTTTCAACTCGTTGGAATAGTTATTTTGACATGCTTGTATCAGTCCATTCTCAGATTAATTCAGGGAAGGCTGTCTTACAAAACGAATTATTACATAACGAATTCTCTGATAAGATGCTGAGTTATGACCACCATATAACTGGCCAGCTTATAGAATTTCTTAAGCCGTTTAAAAAAGCCACAATTGATCTAGAGGGTGACAAGGAGCCAACCCTACATTTAGTTCTACCATGGTTTTGTGCCTTAAAAGCTCACTGTACTGTACGGGATAATGATGAAGAGGTTTGTAATTTTATTCCATCTGAATATTATAGAACCACTTGTGAAATATGTATGTTGATAAAATGTATTTTCAGGACATGAAACCTTTGAAACAAGCCGCCGGTGCCTTCCTAGAACAGAAAATGTGCGTTAGTATGTTGCATAAAATTGCAACGTTTATGGTGCCTAACTACCGCACATTAAGAATGTTAACCGAAGATGAAAAAATTGATGTTTACCAAGCAGCACGACAGATGTGTGCTGAAAGTTATCTCCTAAGATAATGCATATATTCTTCATCTAAATGTACATGGGTACTCTGCAAGTCATCGAACCACTTTCAACTTATTTGTCTCCTATTCTCGAATTTCGCGCGGGATAAAACACCTACATCTCTCCGTCTGAGCGCTGCTTTTTTGTATTTTACTCTGATGGTAATTTCTTCCAATGTAGATGGGACTCAACAATATATCTTCTAATTCGGAGGTGTAAGTTGGTGATCGAAATTTCATATATAGATCGCGCCACGTCAAAAACCGCCATTGTTGTAATGATTCCCACCTCAACTCCTGTATAACTTCCGCGACGCTCTTTCCCCTGTTTCACGATAATACCAAACCAGCTGCCCTTTTTTAGACTCTTTCGACCTCCTCCATCAATCGTACCAAAAAAGGCTCTCCAACTGCGTAGGAATGCTCCAAAAGAGTGTTTTGTCATTAAAACGCCTACAACATTTTCTGTGTGTCCATTCCTATTTAAGTAGGTCGTAATTGTAATTAGAGGTATTAAGTAGAATCTACAGCCTTTAGATTTGACTGGTTGATCTTGTAAAGCCGGCCGCGGTGGCTGTGCGGTTCTGACGCTGCAGTCCGGAACCGCGGAGCTGCTACGGTCGCAGGTTCGAATCCTGCCTCGGGCATGGGTGTGTGTGATGTCCTTAGGTTAGTTAGGTTTAAGTAGTTCTAAGTTCTAGGGGACTTATGAGCTGTGATGTTGAGTCCCATAGTGCTCAGAGCCATTTGATATTGTAAACGAAGTTTAACGGACTTATTTTAGTACATACACGGATAACCTCACTCTTTTCATTATTTATTGCCAACTGCTAATTTTCAAACCAAAAATGTATATCTTATTTAAATCGTCCTGCATTTAGTTTTGATCCTCTGGTGACTTTACTGGACGATAAATGATAGCATCATCTAAAAACTATTATAATTTCAACTATGTGTAGTACGATCTTCACATTATTCTGCAAATATTAATTGGAACCTGTATAGTTTCAGTACAAGTGCCCAATCACAGCACCCAAGAAACAAATGATGCAAATGGCTCTGAGCACTATGGGACTTAACATCTGTGGTCATCAGTGCCCTAGAACTTAGAACTACTTAAACCTAACTAACCTAAGGACATCACACACATTCATTCCCGAGGCAGGATTCGAACCTGCGACCGTAGCGGTCACGCGGTTACAGACTGAAGCGCCTAGAACAGCACGGCCATACCGGCCGGTTAGAAACAAGTCCAGGGCCGTACAAAATGGCGAAATTTGAGGACTGGGCAGAAGAGTCTCCTCAGCAGATACTTGCAAGAACACTGTGTGAACGAGGGAGATATTCTAGTGGTGGAAAAATAACTCCCAACGACTTCCTCGACTTGCGTGTGTGGAAAGAAAAATATTAAATATACCAGCCACTAGTGCCTCTACTAGGAGAATTTTTAGTTGCGCTGGAAACCTAATTAGGGGAAAACGATCACGTCTTAATGCAGACAGACTTAAAGGTCTCGTCATAATGAATTCAAACACTAATCAGCTGTCACATTAAGAATACAGTAGAACATTAAACAGGAAACTATGAGTTTGAGTGCTAAAACACTAATTAAGAGTGCAATTTTATTTCTTGTGCTTTCTGGGCATCAATTTCTGAGATAGAAATTTTGTAATCCATACGGTTCATTTTTATTTTGGACTAAACTTTTTGATTTCAACCCTCCCAAGTGACATTTATTATTGTTTTTAAACCATTTTCTGTTACTTGTGTTTGCAAAAGTAGCCAAATATTTTTAGCAGTATCTGGTTTGGCCTAAATAATACTTTCAGGGGAACTGAAGGAAAATTTGTAAATATTTTATATTGAAAAGTGTTCTGCAAAATAAAATATTCATTTGTGGATTAAGGCAATACACATTATGAGCTTAAATTACAATTTATTTTGTTGAGTTCCACACACATTGCGAAATGTAATTTTATTCCCGTATTTCTATATTAAGGGGTCAAGATGCTGAAGACCTAGACACTACAAACGCTTTTAAAATGAAGAGCGTCTTTTTCCACGAATGTATTGTTGCAGGAATATAATGGAAACTCTGAGCCACTCTCCACAGCGTCTGCGTCATTAGGATTCAGACTCGTACTTAGGTCTGTGTTATGAGGGTCTACAGTCGTCGTTTAGGTTTGCATCATGCAAGTAAACACTTGTCGTCTAAGTCTGCATCATGAGGTCCGAACTATGGTCCCTCATGACGCAGACCTAGACTACAAGTGTGGACTGTCATGACACAAACGTAGGCGCCGCTAAAAATGGCTCAGAGTCGCCATTGTATTCCCAGTACTATAGTTTTTAGACGAACTCGATACGAAACAAGTGCTTAGATTTTGTTAAAATGCATTTTGGCAATTTAGAATGATTTTGCCAACTTCGAATGAATTCACAGAACCAGTAAAATACATCCTGGAAAAGTAGTTAAATATTTATATAATTTGTGTCATATTTGGCTGAAACATACTAAAGTTAAAGAACGTAGACTTCCAAAATCTTAATTTGGTTCTCATTGCAGTACAGTGGTTATCAGGGGCGTAGATATTTTATTCTGCTGGGGAGGGGACCAATCTTCTTTTTGGGGGGTGGAGGTTCACTTCTTTAGTACAAATATCCATCCGTTTCAGTGTTGAAAACTGCAACACAGTCTGCATTTCATTCCACTAAAACAAAAAAACACTATGTTCATGGGCTCGGGGGCGGGGGAGGGGGGAACCCCTGCCCCCTCCCCCTCCCCGTTATCTATGCCCCTGGTGGTTATCTGTAGCTTTTAGTGTACAGAGGAGCGCCATTTTCAGTGATTGTTCTGCTTGCTACACAAACCTGTTTGAGATGTGATCTGATGGTGGTTCGAATTGAGAATATCCAGTATTGAGAGATTGTGAAGTCTCGAAGAAATCCTTTTATATTTGATATTTACCTGAAAACCCGGCGTTGTCTGGGCATTTATTTATTCCATACTCTCGTAGTCCATCTTCCCTCCCCTATATTCTCTCTATCCATTTATTCCTCTCCCACTATCTCTCTGTTCACCTCCCCAACCCCCCATCTCTTGGCCCATCTCCCCTTACCCTCTATCCATCTCCTCATCCTCTCTCTGTTGGACTCCACCACCTCAGATGGTGAAAACTCATATATATCTGTCAACTTTTGTGGTGACCAGTGAGGCAGTGTCAAAGTTTATTGCTAGGTAGCATTTATTGTAATACTTTTTGATACACAGCATTGATAGTTTTGTTTTCTGGTGCGTAAACAAATGATGTTGAAGGCATCCCGACAGGGGAATATGCGACATACAAATGGCCATGTGAAAAACATGATTTTCAAGACTGATGCCACAAACATATAACGACTGCCCTTGCGATTTATCTATCGACATGACAAATGCAAGCTGCACTGGAAATTATAACCGTTTAAAGTCGAATGGCATGTCGGTCGGAATCATAGTGATACGTGGAATCAATCTGTTTTCACCTTTGCACTTTCCTTTTAAAATTGTGGCTTCGATTATGTTGTTCTTTAATTTCTTCACTGCAAGCCGGGTGCCATTACAAAGACGTGGCTGGTTTACCTTTGGCAACATAATGATATCCGATCCGACTTAATTACAGATTGGGAGGCGGTAATCCGGGGAAATCCAGCGAATTTAAAAATTCCGTGGGGTAGTTGACTTCATCATCTTGGTTAGTAACGGAAGAAACCGACTTGTATGTCATCAATTCGCCATGTGTCATATTTTGAATCTGAAAATTCATTTCGTTAACATTAAGGTTTTTTTGCAGCCAATATAACACTTTCGCTCAACCAAAAATGGTTTGCAACTGTTAAACGAGATTTGCTGTACGCGAATTGTCAAACACGATGACTGTGAATGTGTCAGACATCTCTCAAATTTCAAAAAGATCATAGACATTTCGTTTAAAAAAAGTATATATATTCAAAAACCTTCTCCATGGAAACATGCGTACGTGAGTGAACTTTCATGGTAACCCGCAAACGATGTCAGAATCTTTTTTAAGGTACTCTATTCGATGTACCGTCCGAAATATTATGTAGACAGTGATGTTCCTCTTGATGGTCAAGTGTGCAAAATTTCTTCAAGATCGGAATAAAACTGTAGGTTAGTGTAAAAGTGTGTAAGTAAAGTACCCTCCGCCATGCACCATTCAGAATTTTAAGCAGACAGCGCCCTTCATCCTGCTTTGAATATCAAGTGTGCCAAATTTCATCAAGATTGGAATAAAAACGTACAATTTGTCGAATTCCGTCAGGTAAAGTAACCTCTGCCATGCACCATACGAAATTTTATGTAGACTGTGACCTTCCTCTTGGTTTCGAGGTATAGTGTGCAAGATTTCATCAAGATTGTATGCAATACAAACACACGGACACAATGAAAACGCACTTTCAGTTTTTCTCAAATTTTCCAATTTTTCGGTCGATTTTCCAAAAATTTTATCATAAAAACCTTGTCCTGAGAATTACGAGCACGGCATAAAAAAAAATTGCCGAATTGGTCCTGCCGTTCTCGAGTTTTACGCTTATCAACACATTTGGCAATTCATTTTTATTTACATAGATAATAAGCTCGAAATTTACGCGTAAAGGAAGAATATACAAATAAAAGCCAATATATATATATATATATATATATATATATATATATATAATGGTCGGGTTTGTCTTTTGGTGCTCAGGTAAAATAAAAACTTTTAATTATCGTTCATAATAGACAACGGCGCGCGCAGACTAAACAGCTGCGTAGCGCAGCTCACCAGTAATAAGGGCAGGCAAGCAAGTTTCCCGCAGCCTGCTCGGGTTGGGTTCTGCTTGGCTTGGCTGGGAGTGAAGCAGCCTGCCCGTTCTGTTGACAACGCGCGGCGGCCTGCCCGCCTGGCCACCGGGCAAGCATGGGCGGGTTAAAAGCGGAACGTGTACACCACTACAGCGCACACAGTCATGTGCCTCCTTCTCCCACAAGCCAATTTGTGCTGCATGCTTGGTGTAATTCCATGCCGCCATTCTATATATTTTGTTATCTTCCATGTAAAGCTTCACCTCATTAATAGCATTCATCTTCAGCAAAACTAGTGTACAATATAATTCTTGAGGTACAATGTAGCTTTTGAGGAGCAGTATAATACTCTTGAGGTATAAATTGACTCTGCTGTTCCAATGCAGAAATACTTTTAACTTACTCGCTACAACAGTAACACTGGTAGGAATTTTGTTTTAATGAATCTACTCTAAAAACTAATGTGGAGATACTTTCTCTACTACAACTAAATTCCACAGCCCCAGTAACATAGCTTTTACAACAGATCTGATGAACTGTGCACACTTAGAATCTAATTTCAACAGTCCCCAATAGCAAAAGTTTTTACAGTTACAATTGTGATGGACTGTGAGCCTTATAGATTATACATACACATAAAAGCTATTCTGACCTGGATGGCTAGCAACAGGTGAAAAACTTAAAAGCTATTCTATTTACAAGACGCACATGGTGTGTAGATGTATATATTTACAGGGTACACATACATCGCGTATGAACAAATAAATCAATATATAAATATTTTTTTATTTTTGTTTTTTAATATTATTTTTGCTTATTCTTTTTCTTTTTTTCATGGTGTGCGTATATATCTTTTTCTTTTAATCCTTTCTTTACCACAGATTCACTCTGTGTATGTATATACAAGTGTACAAACTACACAAAAATATTTACACGCCACACACATGCATGCACACACACACACACACACACACGCACACACACACACACACACACACACACACACACATACGAAATTACGTACACTGCAATATATATATATATATATATGACAGAGGTAGAATATGACCCTTCTATTATATATATATATATATATATATATATATATATATATATATCAGAGTCCCCCACCCTTTCTCTCGCTACAAGTGAGTAGTGTGAGTATGGCAGAGTTTCAATCCCATCACCCCCTTTTATCGTTATGAGGTGACAGACCGATTTTAGACTGTAGCAGAGTGTATACCTTGTGTCCTCTCGATCGAATACTGGTCTGCCATACCATATGCGGTGGCTGTGGTGCAGCGCCATGACCACCACTGCACAGGCACCGCAAATAGTCGTCAATAGAGAGGGCCCTCGACACCATACGATGTACACCCTTAACCCGCCAACAGGTGGCACATTCCAATGTGTGATATGCGATGCCCATACATTTTTCAATGTAGACCTACAAACTCCACAATCGGCAATCCATTCGCCTCGTCCTTCATATGACCAATAACCTTCTTGTTCTGTGGAATAATACCATAAAGATTATCGGCCGTGTATGAGGATCTATCGAATTCATTACTGTGGCACCTCATTACTTCATATGGATCACAGTTCTTCACCAAATAGGTGAAGCTATCTGTATCCATATAAAGTAATTTAGGATTTGCGAAATGAGTTTTCGCCAACTCATAATGAAAGCGGTACATGCGGCGTTTGGACAGGTCTAGTATGCACACTCCCACATAAATAGGTTTTGTAAACTCTACTGCAGTCCTCGCCATCTCCACAGCAGCAATGTTCTTATTGAATATAGTGTCCTGCTTAAAATTTGGTCTGACAATGCATTTTCTTATAGCATAACGCCCATCCCCTTCGGTTCTAATAAAAATTTCACGTCGTTCCCTCAAATTCTTCATTGTTTTGCCGAAAGTTGAATTGTTCATTAATTTATAAAAGTCTTTCTCAAAATCACACGTCACGGAAGCTCTCTGTCTCATATTCAGATCGATATACTCCTTCAACCAGAGTACTGCTTCAAGGAGATAGCCTGGGTGATTCTAACCAGCTGCATACCCAAGCTGAGACACTGTTGAAGATTACGATAATGAATAATGTATCTCCACTTATTCTCCAGCATTGTCATCACTTCTGGTGTGGAGCTTCCTCGCGGAACTAGTTGCTCTGGACACAGTGACCAATCGGCGTGTGCATCATGCAGGCTAGTAGGGTATGTGAGTTCTGCCTCGACCACACACCCTACATCAAAATCAGCTGCCATACCCCCCATGAATTTTCCTCCTAGTCCCTTGCATTCGTGTTCGGGCACCCATCGAACCACATCAACTAGCAGTGATTGCTGCATGTCAAGCCTGTATAAGTTATTTATGTCCAGGTACATTATATAACTCGAATCAAGTGATGCATTGAACCTGTCACCCATCTGCTGGTTATTTGTCTTCGCATGTCTGTTGACACATTGATAAAGTCCCCCACGGATCCCTCGCTCTAAGAAAAGAAGCATGTGAGAAGCAGTTAATAATTCAATGCTGCACTTCATTTACTTGAGAATTGTATCCCACGATAACCCAGGTGCCATGTAATATGTGGCCATGCATAAGCTCTGGAATTTCTCGAAAATGTCCGCAAGGAAGCGCACGTCTGTGTCCATGTAAAGCTGTGCATACTCTCCTAAAGTTGAAATATTGAAGTCTCGCCAGACATTTGCAGCATGCTCATACTCTGCATTCATTATGGCATCACATGTAAGGTTGCTGCAGAATGAAGTTATGTTGGATAGCCTGGTTTCATTGAATTTCGCCATACTATCCACACACACATATGGGAAAACCCCCTTCCTAGTCACAAGCTGAAATTTTTCCTGGTCGGGAAATGCAGCTCTAGTAATATGGTGATATGTCTATCTCCACCCCCCCCCCCCTCCCCCCGAGGTAGAGTTTAATCGAGTTTCTGGAGTGGCGCTTGCATAATATGTAGCGTATGAAGGAAGCGGAGCGTAATTCTTGGTGTTATTTGTTTAGAGAATGAAATGTAATTCTCGATGATCTCAGGTGGACACTGACCTGATTTTTCTTCCAACCGAAATGAGCCAAGTGCTCAACTTTAAAGTGAGCATCATACCCTCTTAAATTATGAAAGAACACGGGTATGTGTCTTGATAGCTGGTACTTCAAATTGCACGCACTGTGAGCTGCGCCACAGAACTTCCCCGTAAGATGACAGTGGTCCCGTACGAAGAGTTTCCGCATTTCTGTCTAACGGCAGCCCACAAGTATGACAATCAACTGCGTTATTACACCAATCTTCATTCTCCTTCGATTTGGTCATGGTCACATTGTTGCTGTAAAGCTTATCAACCTCCGTGCAAATTTTTCGTGCTCAGTGAGCAGCTAAACTGCAGGATTATCCCTGACATAAGATTTGTAGCTGTTAAGACTGGAATCATATGATGATACAATTTGGTATGCTGCTGCATATGGTACGTGTTTTTCTGTAAAAGTGGTGTGTGAGGCTGTCACCTTCGCACGGTCACCTTCACAGCGGGTCACAGGAGTGAGGAGGCATTCAAAGCTGGTGTACACGACAAACGGGCATCGCTCCTGATGGTGAGCATTATTGAACTTCGTGAATTTGTTTTCCTCAGTAGGCATAATAACACGTACTGGGTCCTTGGAAGCACAGTCTGCTAGATGCGCCACTAATAACTTGTCTGCGGAGAAATAATTGAGGCACCTTAAGCAAATATGTTTTACGCGATGATCAGATGACAGTTCGGTGGAAAGCACTTGGGGCATGTCTTGTTCCAAATATAGTGATAACTATCACCTTCAGAGAAGAGCAGCATGTTTACATGCAGCTCATTCTCAGCGGCGAATTTTGAGAAATTGAGGCGGCCAATAACAGTAAGCTTGTTTTGCTCATCGGACTTGATTTTCTTCTCGAGGCCATAAACATGAACTGATATGCCGGTATTCTGCTCCTCAAATTTAGGTATGTCTTGGATCTTGACGGGGAAGTCAATGCCATCGAAGTTATGACACCCACGAATGTTATCGCTTACATGGCATGTACTCGGATGCTCAGGATGATCTCTGTAATTGTAATTTCTTTCCCAAGCCAGGATTGACTACGCAAAACAAACCTGATCTTTTCCATTTTCGAAATTAATACATGCCTGCTTATTAGCTATATCTTTAGGGAGCTTGGTATAGCTAGACCCTCTATTTACTGGATCATATGTGTATGGATGTCCAAGTGTAGTATTCAGCAGAAAGAATTCTGACGCTCTGACTTCCATCTCAGAACATTGGGTGATTATAGCACTCAAGGTGGATTTACGAAACAACTCGGCAATTGACGCGCTCCGCATTATCACACCATTTCCCCCCCCCCCTCCCCCCCTGAAGATAATGTAATGGAGAGTTGTCTCTTCAACATCAGACTCAACTTTGGAGGATGCGATAGTTCGATGCAAGCGCCACACTGCATTCAATGGCAAGATACCGCAGATCATTCATTACCTTGAGGAGCTCCATTTCCAAAACAGGAAAGCACGCCCTTAGAGAACCAGCAGGGTCACAGTACCCTCATGCCGGGTTCTCGATCCTCATGAACGAGAATCGCTCCTCAAAAGTGTCTGCGATCACTGAGTATTCTAACAGAGGTATGGTACCACTCACCTGATGTCCTTCACTAAAGGGGCGGGAGACAGAACTGCTACTAGCCACAGGATCATCTATATTAGTAGTAATACTATTTTGAGTCCACCCCACTGATGATGGTGTTTGGTAGGGGCAAGTCGGTGTGTGGTGAGGCACACATACCTTGCGCTTACGCCGATCCCAACAAGGCTCATACGATGATGATGATGATGATTGTTATATCCTAGCCAGTAATGCCACCCGAGCCCGCTGCCAAAAGGTTGGCAGCATCAAAGTCCGGACGCCGTCCGCATAAGCAGCGCCAGCGAGACAGGAAATCGCCGCAAGTCTGCACGCGCCACCGCTGGCTTCGGGCTTCTTAAGCGCTGGAGTCGCGAGCGCTAGGACAGTTCTGTATTCGCCGCTCAGTTGTATACTCGCCACCGAATTGTGTACTTGCTAGTCAGTTGTGTGTTATCGCAGCAGAGTTGTTGTTTGTCGTCCGCCGACGCTGACGTAGCCGCTCCGACTCGAACTAGACAGATCTCTGTAGACACGGCGTTCACTACTGTGTACTGTATCTCGTTAATAAAAATAAGTACAGACTTTTATTTAATCAGAGTGTTTGGGTTTTCATCTTCCTGTTCACTGTTCCAGCGGACCGGTCGGCCCGCTATTAAAAGTGTGGCGGTGACTTCGTAAGCCGTTTCTACAGCGAATTGCTTGTCGCTACGAACGCCGCCACAAAAATGATGATGGAGGAGGATGTTGCACTGTTACCCGGTCAGGCTGCAGCGATGGCTCCCTATGCCGTTGTAGACCCAACCCGGTAACTTGAGGGGTGGTGGTTTGTTGCTCGACTCACAGACACCAGAGCGGGTGTGCCAAGGCGGCGGCGGCGGCTTCCTGTGCAACGAGTAGCAGCGCTCTTATAGGCGAGGCGTGCCTTACCGGGCGCCGCTTTGGTGAGGAAGACAGTTTAGCCGCCACCACTAGGTGTGCCACACCGTGCTGAGGCTGCTGAGACCGACGGCAGTAGAAGAAGAAGAGATAAAATAAGTAATAGTTTAGTACATTGCTTACCGCTGCTGGTGCGGTGAAAGAAAGAATTCTGACGATCACATGTTTATAAGCAGAGTGAGTAATTTCCTTTTTCGCTCCGTCTCCAGGGCATTAACACCTGATTGGGTAACTCCACCGCACCATCAAAAAGTCATCATCATCTAATAGGGCCAGATCAGAGCTCCTTTGTCTGTCCTCGTCGGAATCTGGCAATTGGTCTGTCTCGTCTACAACAACAACAACAAACAAGATACATAAACCGATTTGTTACAGAAAAAAACTTCCTATACTACTACCACTACTACTAGAGGCACGTACAAACGTAATTTTTTTTTTAAACTTAGAAGTATGCTGCTTGGACATCTCATTATTTGCTGGAGGCTGTTCCTGCATCTACTGAACAGCCTCCAGCTGTCTGTCCAACAAATCTTACTCCTCTAAAGCTATTCCTGTAACAGGACGAGACATAATTTTAATTATTCTGAATGTCTAGTTACACAGAAAGATCACACATGTAGTGTTGTTGCTGGTTATCCACAGCTGGAGGCTGCTCATTGTAGTGTTGCTGCTGCTGCAGTTGTTTTCAGCCCCCAGCTCTGCCTCCAGCTCAGTTTGCGTTTGCTTCAAGTGAGCTAGAGGAACAATAAAAAAGGAAGTATGAAATAAGAAAATTTTGCATTGCTACTATACAAGACCAAATTACAATGAAAATTATACTCACAAGTCAATTCTGGCTGTGAACCCAACACAGTAGGCTGTCGCAGTCCAGCCCCCTGCTGTCTCTACTCACATTAAAAGACAAAATCCTGGAGTTGTACTATAACAAGAAGACGTAATTAATAAGGCGAATTTTACATACGAAAATTCACACTTAAAATAGAAATTATTTACTCGGTAATGGGGAGGAGGAGGAGATTAGTGTTTAACGTCCCGTCGACAACGAGGTCATTAGAGAAAGAGCGCAAGATCGGGTGAGGAAAGGATGGGGAAGGAAATCGGCCGTGCCTTTTAAAGGAACCATCGCGGCATTTGCCTGTAGCGATTTAGGGAAATCACGGAAAACCTAAATCAGGATGGCCGGAGACGGGATTGAACCGTCGTCCTCCCGAATGCGAGTTCAGTGTGCTAACCACTGCGCCACCTCGCTCGGTCACTTGGTAATGCTGTCTCCAGTACTCTACGCCTCTTACCGCTACCCACTGAACCGTTGCTGCAGCTACCTCTCATATAGCAGAGAGGAAAAGAACAAGTAAACACACAGACACGATGGAACGCACAACAAGGCGGACAGCAGCGGACTGAGGACGATGGAGGTTGGTTGTGGGTTTATATATAGACTGAGGCGATCAGTGAGATTGCTTCATTTGAATGTACAGCCAATGAGAAGCTTTTATTGAACGTCATTATTACTGGAAGCGGTTGATGCGCCCATCGTCTCTCTCTCCAAGTACCAAGAATGCTTTTATGATTAAGGGTGTTTCCGCAAGCGTGCACATACGCGATGAAGGCTTTTAGCGGTGAGAAGTTTACCGTTTCTGAGACGTATGTTAAAAGCAGGATATTACGATTTCTGGGAAGGGTAACACGTGATGCCTCGTTAGAACCATCAGGAAGAATGCAGTCGGGGATATTACGATTTCTGGTAAGGGTAACACGTGATGCCTCGTTAGAATGTCCAGGAAGAATCCAGTCGGGGATATTCTGGGCTATTTTCGTGAATAAGTCCTGTTAGGACAAGAATCTGCATTCAGACAAACTGAGACGTCACGAAAGCTACAACAAAAGCGACGTTTAACTATTTCTGTGACACTTTACTAATTCCATGAAGGGGCTGATAAGTGATGGATGGACTGTCCCGTTAGGATCACTAGGAACAATGCGCCTTGTGCTATCCTGGGAAGCATTGGAACATATTTCTATAGCACAACCTGTGACGCCAGTATTCATAGGTAGAGAGGTTTCGCGCCAGCAGTGGTAAACATGTGCGTGCGACCCAGAGGCTGACTTGGCGCTTATTTACATAGACATGTGACGTCCGTATAACACTTGAAGAACTCAAACTGTAGACGCGACTTTCACCTGCCATCTGCAGCGGTATTAGAGCAATGGCTCACGGCGATGTCGACGCTTGCGCACGTTGGAACAGTTCACAGTTGACAATAGTTCGAAAGCGTCTTTTACATGCACTGACTGTTTGTGCACTGCATTATTTTCGGCCCTTTTAAGCGTTGTGACCGTGTCTGAAGAGCGATTTACATGTCTTATTTTGACAATTTACTTGTTGCTTTCATGTCTGTAGGCTGTGCATTGCATTATTTCGACAGTTTACTAGTTGTTTGCGTGTCTGTACATCAGTTTACCGCATTATTTCGGTGATTTACGAGTATTTTTCGTATCTGTGTGCTGCATATTGCATTATTTCGGTAATTTACGAGTTGTATCGTTCTGCACATCAGTGTACTGCATTATTTACAAGTAGTTTGCAGGTCTGCAGACTGTGTATTGTGAGTCAAGCACATCAGAGAAAGTGTTTTTTATCAGTGTAATAAATGAACTACGTGAAATCCGTCTCTAAATAAAGTGTTCCAAAATAAATAAACTGCACCCTTTCTCTCTCCAGCAGCCCAGTGCATGATGAGTCTTTTTCCCGCCATTTTCCCCCACAGACCGCCATCTTAGATTACATCATGGGAGGGGCGATGGCGTCCTCTGGTGGTGGTAATGTGTACTAGCTCAGTTAGACTCTGGAAATCATGGTGAACACACTGGATGGAGATACTGCCTCTAATTGCTTAAATAAAGACTACCTGCAAAATAAAGACTTACGTCCATCGTATCCAGCAAGGCTGAGTGCCTTTCCCACGAATTCCTAGGAATAGGTTGTGGTCGCATGACTCAGGTTAGTGGAGGTAGCCCAAGTGCTGTTTTTTCCCGCCATTTTCTTAGGTTAGTCGAAGTAGCTGTTGTGTGTTGCATTGTCCTGCCAGAATTTGGACTTCCCGCCATTTTCTGCGGGAGGGGAGAGTAGGGGGAGGGGAGAGGGTTAGGTTAGTGGAGTTAGCCCAATTGACCTATTTTTCCGCCAAAATTTGACGTCATTGCTACATTGCCATATCTATCACCGCCATCTTGGATCCTCTATCTTGAATAAATTTTGTAATAATGGAGAGTGTGGTGGTACTACGGTTGTTCTGCTACTAAGATATAACAAGAACTTTTCCTTTTTGGATTCCCTTGGGCCACAGCAAGATATAACATGAACTTTTCCTTTTTGGATTCCCTTGGGCCACAGCACTTGAAGACTGTCAGTCACAAAACGAGCTACTGTTTGATGTTTTGTCCATTCCAGCATTTTTGCAGGAAATCAGTCAATGGCAAGTGGTTATCATGCACTAATGTATTATGACACAGCATAAATATTGCACCAAAATTATGGCATTTATTTTCGAATTTGAGCTATAAATCGCACTAAAATTATGCCATTTTAATGTTTTATGGTGTGCAAATATGTTTTGTAGTGCCCTCTCTGCGATAACTAGGAACCAGTGTTGAGAGTTGAAATAGTGATCAGCCACACTGCATGCAACTCAGAGAAGGGACGCAGCTGCCTGTTCTCGACTGTGCGTGCTCTGATATGACGTTATCCCTTCCAGCACTATGTGTTCTACGTCGCTCACAACTCCAGATCAACACCTTTCTTTGAAACTGCATGTGGTGTACTGTGCAAGTGTAGAGCATGAGGGAATTGTGAGAACCTGTTGTAACCATGCCATGGCTGAGTGGCTTAACACACAGACTGGCAGTACAGGGACTCAAGTTCGTCTCCCCCTGTTTTCTTCATTTAATTTTACTCCTTGCTATGTTAAACTATAAATTATAAAACTGAAATATATTAAACAGTTAAATTAATATGTTCAATGTAATTTACAGTTCTTACTTTTGTAAGGCAAAAGGCCATAGATTAGATGGTGGTAAAAAAAAGCGAGTATGCATGGATATTTAATATGAAGTTTTCTGTAGATGATCTGCTAAACAGCACCTTTTCCACTAGATCTTAGGAGGTGCAAGTGAGGTTTAAAGTGTTGGGTAGATCTAATTCAAATATAAATCTAACAGCAGAGGGGAATGGGCCATAGCTCACTGATTTGGCTAATGAAACATAGAAACTTTCGAAATACTTGCAAAAATTTTGCTCAACTTCTTAATTGTACAGAACCAATCCATAAGCTTGAATCCTCAAAGACTCATTGAAATTTAGGAGAAAATTTATCCCAGACTATCAAAAAATAGAAGAAGTTATTAAACCTTATAAAGTTAGTGGAGAAGACTCTACTACATGAGAACTTTTGAAATGGCCTCTCCCAAAAATAAAAAAAGTGAGCTAAAATTAATCTTTGAGAAAACCTGGGAAATAGAAAAACTCTCGTGGGAGTGGGAGATGGTCTTGATACATCCTCTAGATAACAATGACAATAAACAATATCTTAACGACTACAGAGGAACTTATTTTCAGCCAGTTTCACATTACCTATATACCAAGATTATATAATAAACCGAGCAGAAATAACACTGCAGAGTAATTTAGGTGAATATCATGGTGGTTTTAGAAAGGGCAGTCGATGTATTGGGCAAATATTTTGTCTTAAATCAATCATTTGCCACAGATTACTGACGTCAAAACATGTTTGTTGATTTCCAAAAGGCCATTGACTCTGATGACAGAAATTAGAGATAAAATAAAACTATGTGAGTTAGAACTTTTCACCTGAGTGAGCAATAGGAAAAGGTAAAACTCTCTCTAAAGATTTACTCGTCCAGTACAACATATTTAAGCACAGTATCGCACGTAATGGCACTATAGCCTAGTGGTTGATTTTTTCTTTTTTTCTTTGCGATGTTAAACGAGTAATTATGAAATATAAATATATTTAAACAGTTCATTTTATATACGAAATATTATTATATTGAATTTAGTTACGATTACTAGCTACCTTTGTAAGTCAAAATGCTATAAACTACCACATTGTAGCATACTCTTAAAATTTTGGACCAGCCGCCACTAAAATCATTATTGACTTTGAGGGATCTTCTCCACTTACTATTCTAACAATGAGATTGACGATGAAACGTCCACATACATCCATATGTGATGGTTACTAATATTGTGCTGCACACATTTCAGACCCCCCAGGTAACGAAAATCTAGATAATTTTTCCTTAATGTCGATTCATGAGAATTCTATTACCGCAGTACTTTTGTAGAAATGCGCGATATTCAGGCAGTTGGTGCCATACGATTGAATGTAATTACACAAAAATCTGGGCTTTGCGTATGAGCATTGAATGGTGGTAAACAGAAATTCCAGAAGAGGCAGTGCTCGTATACCTTTTAAAACTAAGATGTTTCGTTTAGTTAGAGGAAAACAGCAAGGCTTCCTGTAATGTCCACCCCATCTGCATGGTCGAGTCCAAGTTCTTCATATCAACTGTTTGCGAGAGCTCACCATGTGTCATATATTTTCGCTTTAGGCTTCCCTCTTCAAAAACTTTTCAGCGAGAATCTGAAATAACCAAGGTTGAAGTGTCAGAATTGGATGAATGACCACATGAATATAGATCTTCGAATTGAAACCGAAACAAAGATCAATTTTTCAAAGCTGATACACAAGGATAAATTTTACACGTCTCATTCAACTGAATTTTATTTTTGTTTCTCAACTCAACTACCTCTCACCTAAATGTTTTGTGCTCCTTAGTTAGTTGGTTAATTACTTAGTTTCATGTTCCATGGGTCATTTGCATGATAAATCATAATGATATGGAAACTAGTGATTTTATATTCACCTCACAAATTGTTTTGTAAATATGGTTACGTTCTGATCATTTACAAGTGGTTTTCTTTTTCTTTTTTCAGTGTGCAGACGTGAGTCAGTAATTCCTACCCACAATCTTTACACATTTCAGTAAAGGAAATTTTTCTACAAAATAGGAGTTGTCAAGGAGAAATTTTTCAGTTTGTTTTCAAATTTTAGTTGCTGCCTGTCAGACAATTTATATCACTGGGTAAGTGAACAGCAAGTTTGGTTGCAGCATTGTGCAACCATTTTTGTGCTAAAGACAACCTTAATGTGGAGTAATGAATGTCATTTTTCTTCTGGTATTGTAATTAGGTTAATCATTGTTGCTTTTCAGCTGCTGTGCATCATGAGGTAATAAATATACTGCGAAGCAGTAGTCAGAATGCCTAACTCGTTAAGCAGTTGTCTTCAAGATGATCATGGTTGAGAACCACACATTACTCTTACAGCACTTTTTTGAGTAATAAAGACATCATTTGTGGAAGAAGAGTTACCCCAGAACATTATTCTACAAAATGTTACTGAAGGAAAGTATATGAAAATTGGCAACTTACTGATTTGTCTTTCCTCAAAATTTGCCATGTTTCTAAATGAAAATTTGGCTGAGCTAGATCGCTTTAGGAGTTCCAAAATGTGTTTTTTTCAGTTTAAGTTCTCATCAATATTGGCACCTAAGAACTAAAAAATTTCCACCCTATTTATTATTTCCTTGTCATATGTTACACCAATCATTGGTGTAGTATCTTTAGATATGCAGAACTGAATATGTCGTTTTATAAAGGCAGCTGAGACGATTCATAGAAAACCAGTCGATGACATGTTTAAGAACTTCTGTTGCTACTTTTATGCTTAGATTATTTACAGTATTGTTGTTGTCCACAAAAGGGACTAATTCGGCTTGTTGTACATTAAATGGAAGATCGTCTGTGTACATGAGGAACAATAGTCGACCTAAGACTGGGCCTTGAGGAACCCCATATATGATTTTTCTCCATCAGAAGAATCTTCCTTGACGACCTTGGATGAAATATGAAGTACTACTTTTTTCATTCTTTTAGTGACATATGACATTGTACATTGGTTGAATATACCATCAATCCTATAATGCCTTGGGGTATCTAGGAGAATATTGCGATTCATATAGTCAAATGCCTAAGACAGGCTGCAGAAAATATCAATCCAAACTATGATTTACTGAGGATATTGTTGTTGCTCAGGTGGCATACTATTCCAGAATACATCAGCTTTTCAATAATTTCGGAGAATGATACCAGAACTGAAGCTGGTTGTTAGTATTTGATATTTTTCCTAACACCCTTCTGATAAAAGGGTTTAAATATGGCATATTTCAATCTTACTGGAAAATGCATCGAGTTAGCAACATGTTACGCATTTCAAATACGACAGAACTTATTATACAGGAATAAAATCTTTATAATTCTGTTGCAAACACCATAAAATCTAGATGAATTTTCATTTTTGAGAGAAATAACTTTTTTAAATTTCTGTAGGAGAAGCTGGTGATGCATACATGTGACTGAATTTTATGACAGCTAAATTTTCAAGATCCTGCTGTGATTTTTCTCTTGAACTCTTTTTACCTATATTTATTATTGCTTTTAAGAAATGATTATTAAACATGTTTGCTACACATGACTCATCAAACATCATTTATAGTCCTTCAGTTTAATTCCACAGTGATATTATGTTCTGTAGCTGTTTTTCCTGTTCCTCGTTTCACTGAAATCCATATAGCCATACATACACTTTCGGAATTATTGATTTCTGACATAAACTCTTCAGTGGACTATTTACAACAATCATTTGAATTATTTGTTTGAATGGTTTGATTAAGATATGAAGTGTTTCATAACAGTACTAATGAATCCAGATGTGTTAACACAAAAGTATATGGACATACTTAGGAAATACACACCACACAAGCACCTAACCTAAAATGCTCATATGAAATATTACCTATTTCAACGAATATCATGAAACGAAGAAATATAGTAAAACTTACAATTATTATAATTTTAGAAATATTTCCACTGGAGACCACTGAACATGCCTAAAAAAATTAATTGAAAGATATTTGGTTTAGAAACCAAAATTCAATTCTGTTGCAAAAGACAAGTAAATTGTTTGTCTTACATGTTAGATAAATTAGCTTGCTTTAGTGTGTAATGCACCTAATATAACACAGTGAAAGGGTTCATGCTTTTCAGAATGGTGTTAACACTACTTGAAGCCTATGCAGACAGTAATACCTATTACACATTTATTTCTATGGAAAGTATTAAATTCTAACTTGATTAAATGGCAATTGGATGCAAGCTAGAGCAAATATATGTGTGTGTGGAGGGGGGGAGGGGAGGGGTGGCAGAGAAGTGATCAAGGCCAAAAATTATAATTCTTATACCTCAACATTAGAGCACGATTAAGAAAAATCCTGTTAAACACAGTTGGGGTATGGTGCACTTAACAGGGCACAGTGCATTTCATTGCCGGGAAGCATCCCTGACTGTAACATTATAGAGGACAACGATAAACAAATGTCAGATATAGTGAGCTGACAGTTTCCATACGAGATTGGTCAGCCTGGACAGAAATCGATAGCACTGTGCAAGTATGGCATCTAACACGCTACCTAGAGAATACTGGGTCACTCGTCGCAGATGATTTGTTGTAAGGTTACAAGTGATACGTCCACTGTGGAAGTTATTCTAAATGGTATGTACAGTGGAGCATGTGACTGAAATGTTGCCATGAGGCTCTGAAGAGCATTTCCAGTTTCTGCAGTGAGCTGTGAGAGGAGTTGAGGTGGGGTTAGCTGTGCCATCACATGCTTATGGCTTATGGCTGCCAATCACTGTGGTCAGGCTCTGACTGTGCTGAAAACTAAAGCTTCAAATATTCACTAAAAACACAAAAATCACTTCCAGACATGACACAAAAGATCTAATGACAGCATTGAAATAGCAATAAAGAGAAGAATTCACTAAAATTATTACCACATTTATAAATATTAACGAAGTTATTAACATTTATATGTAGAATTGTTTACAAAATCAATAGCAAATCTTGACACCACACTGCATAAATATACACAGTTCGATATGTCTTAATGCCAAGTATAAAATAACCATATTTATCTTATTATTAACCAGATATATAAACTGTTATATATAAATTATTTCTTATCTCAGAAAAAAGAGTCAAAACAAAGAGTTCTCCACATATACACTATAGATTAGCATCCACATCAATTATTTATCACATTATCCCAATTTGTTTATGTTTATTTAACGACAATTTTGTAAGTTAATATTTGTAAGACGGCTGTTTGAGTAGCTTAATACTGCAGAGGAAATCTGAATAAAGATGTGTACTTAGGTTGGTGCCATTCTGTTTGTGATGTGTAAAATATAATTTGATCAGTTGGCAATGTTTAGCATGTAATACTATAATATGAGACTGTAAATTAGCTTTGTAACTTTTGTTTGAAACATGTAAAAGTTGTAAAACTCACAATCATAAGAATGGTGATCTAGTTGTACTGGTTGGTCATGTGGCAGAATTTTTTACTAGGTGGGTAGAGCGTGTTTCTTGGTCTTGCGTATTCGTATTTGGTGGGTAATGTGGTTTGTTAAGGACTGTGCCGCCGGTGAACTACATGAATTTAAATTTTGGTTAGGACATAGAACCATTTCAATGTGCACTTATCAGGACTCTGCAAGATTTCAGTGGAGCAGTTTGGGGCTAAGAAAATATTTGAACAGTGCATGCTACCCTCCCTAGCAGTTTCAGAACTTTTGCCATGTTGGAGTGGTTAATTTGTATAGCCTTGAATGCACTTATTGAACTTTAGGCACATAACTGAATTTGGATAATTTTGTTCACTGCACAAAGTCTTTGGTTTACATTCGTTATTACCTGCCAATGCCCTGCTTGCTCAGCTAAGTCAATAAAATTATCTCTTATCGCTTTATTGTGTTAAATATCAACTTGTATAAGACCACCTTATGCAATATCGACGCTTCATCTGTAAGTAGCTTAATTTTTAACAGTATCCTATGTATTCAATGGAATTGCTAAGTGATTATGTTGGACTTTACATAAGACGAAGGCTAACAACAGGGTAGGAAATATTTAGTAACGCACCTGCAGCGGTTATCCTGATTACGGTACAATGAGTCACAACTAAATTTGCATTTCTGAACAGGGGCTACTAACTGGAGAAAATTTGAAGGCTGCAATTCTCGCTGTTTATTCCGTGGTTGACACCTGAAGTTTCTGTAACTGCTAAAAGTTAAATTAACTCGTCATCACAATTTACCAAGTTCCAAAGTCAATGTTGTATCAGCAGATTCTGATCTGAAATGCAGTAGTAAATAAATGAGCAGATAACATTACCAAAATGACGTTAGCAGCCCCAGCAGTCTGAAAATATGTCAGTTAACTGTACGCCTTTCCGTGAGCAAAGGACAATTCATATCACAGATTCTTCTAGATCACGAACTACGCTTTCTGGCTTTGCAAGACACGATCATTAGATACGAAAACCAACTATGGTGAACAATCTGTGACTACTCTCCAGTAGCTAGCAGCAACTGTTCTCATCATGGAATAGGCAACCATGTCAGAATAAGACGTCAGAATGTCTATACCCCAGTTAAAATCCCGTACCAAATGTGGTGGAAACATATCCGAATAACACATCCCTGACTGGACTTTGTATAGCAATTTTGTAACGCTCTCGCGCTGACTAGACAAACCCATTACGAAGCGCGCCTTTTTTCCTCTTCCAGCGATCCTGTTTGGTTGATCCCAGGTCGATGAATGTTAGTCATGAATTTATCGAAGTAGGCTTCCATAACTGGCATCATGCGTAAGTAAGTTACATTTCCTTAGAATTCTTACGATAAATGCCAGTTTGCCTTCTGCCTTCCCCCCGATTAGATTTATGTGGTCGTTTCACCTTCAACGGAGAAATGGTAAATGTCGCTGATTACAATGATCTGTCACCAATCGTGTACATAAGCGATATCGGATCTTTCCACCTATTAATGTGCGTTACATAACACTTGTTTATGGTGAGGGTCAGCAGCTAGTCTTTGTAACAAACACTGATCGATTCCAAGTCTCTCTAAATTACGTACTTAACCAACCAGATCTGCGCGACATTTATATGCCCTGTGTCGGTTTCTGTGGCGGTTGAAACTGCTTACATCTCTGATACGAAAGCAGCAACCTTCAGATGTGCTGGCTACACCTTGACACATGACCTTCAGTGCCTGATAGCTGTATCGGACCGTGACCGAGTACCGCTTCAGCGATACAACATCTGCCAGTAGTTCGCGTCCAATGGCCGGAAAAACAAAAAGACCATCACGTTACGTCGCGTGTGCCAAGTGCTCTCTTCGGCTACGATTTTGTACGGTGCGGAGCTTCCTTCCTACTTTTGTAATGAGTTGATGCATTCAGTGAAAGCTAAAGATGGAATTAGAGAATGCTTACCACGGGTAATTTTATAGTGCGATGATGTATGTAAGTGCTACCTTAACAGAACGACGCTAAGATACAGGGTACTTCCGCTACTTGAGAGAGCCCCACGCAAAATTGTGATCGTAGGACAATAAAATTTTGTGGAAAAGTTTGTAAGGAGAGGCGAAAGAAGAATAACGGATAAACCATTGAAAGAATCACATTTGATTTCCACATAACAGATAACATTTGTTAATTGCGTACCATGTTAACGTTCCAAGTTACAAAGTTGTTCAGTGTAACGACCATCTGCATCCATGACAGACTAGAACCGCACTATTGCTGCCCGAAACATCTCATGTACAACCTCCAACGTGTGTTAGTGTTGTCCTTCAGGTAACCCCACAGCCAGAAATCACACGGGTTCAAATTTGGTGATCGTGGTGACCACGCAATTTAGAGCGATCAGCCAATGAATCGGTTTTCTACAAGTGTGTTAGGGAGTAACCGAGAGACCGCACGAGCAATGTGGGGTGGGTTCCTTCTTGCATCAACACAGTTGAGTGCAAATCTTCTGTCTCTTGTAGAGCAGGAATCACATATTGGTGAGGCAGATTACAGTAACGTGTGCCGTTCACGCTGCATGTCCTTGGTTCTTGAAGTCCGAGTTCCTCAAAGAGAAACGGCTCAATAACGAGTTCTTCCGTGATGCCACACCACAGTGTCGCGTTTACTGTGCAGGAGAACTTCATGAACGTCGACTGGCGGTGACGATCCCCAAATGCGATATTCGTGATCCCCTGTGGGCGTAATGTGTGTCTCATCACTCCACAAAATACTCCAAGGCAACATGTCCTCAACTTCAACCATTACAGTAAATGTAAGAGCAAAGTCTACTCCAATGTCTGTGTCACGTGGCAAACGTTGGTGAGTAATGGAAGTTTGTAGGGATACTATTTCGCAGCTGTTCGCAACACTTTTCGAAACATGGACAATGAAATGTTCAGCTGTCGTAACACAGCTGCGTTCAGTGTTCTCAGCCACGGTAACGGTAACTTTTTTCAACAGTTTATGGCTCAATTGGCCGTCGGTCTCTCGCAGCAGCGATTCCCAAATCGCCTGTTAATTGGCACTTCCGACTCAATCTCGGTGCGGAGAGAAGACTTCCCCATATTCCTTTAACACTTCGATAATCGCGAAGATCAATAGCACCACTGTTGTTTTAAATACAAAATCAAACAGGGGTAATGCAGGAGTAGGTTTAATAATGAATAAAAGAATAGGAGTACGGATAAGCTACTACAAACAGCATAGTGAACGTATTGTTGTGGCCAAGATAGACTTTGCCCACGCCTATTACAGTAGTACAAGTTTATATGCCAACTAGCTCTGCAGATAACGAAGAAATTGATGAAATGTATGATGAGATAAAAGAAATTATTTAGGTGGTGAAGGGACGAAAATTTAATAGTCATGGGTGACTGGAATTCGAGAGTGGGAAAAGGGAGAGAAAGAAACATAGTAGGCGAATACGGATTGGGTCTAAGAAATGAAAGAGGAAGCCGCCTGGTAGAATTTTGTGCAGAGCATAACTTAATCATAGCTAACACTTGGTTCAAGAATCATGAAATAAGGTTGTATACATGGAAGAACCCTGGAGATACTAAAAGGTATCAGATAGATTACATAATGGTAAGACAGAGATTTAGGAAACAGGTTTTAAATTGTAAGACATTTCCAGGAGCAGATGCGGACTCTGACCACAATCTATTGGTTATAAACTGTAGATAAAAACTGCAAAAAGGTGGGAATTTAAGGGGATGGGACCTGGATAAACTGACTAAACCAGAGGTTTTACAGAGTTTCAGGGAGAGCATAAGGGAACAATTGACAGGAATGGGGAAAGGAAATACAGTAGAAGAAGAATGGGTAGCTTTGAGGGATGAAATAGTGAAGGCACCAGAGGATCAAAAAAGTACAAAGACGAGGGCTAATAGAAACCCTAGGGTAACAGAAGAAATATTGAATTTAATTGATGAAAGGAGAAAATATAAAAATACAGTAAATGAAGCAGGCAAAAAGGAATACAAACGTCTCAAAAATGAGATCGACAGGAAGTGCAAAATGGCTAAGAAGGGATGGCTAGAGGACAAATGTAAGGATGTAGAGGCTTATATCATTTGGGGTAAGATAGATACTGCCTACAGGAAAATTAAAGAGACCTTTGGAGAGAAGAGAACCACTTGTATGAATATCAAGAGCTCAGATGGAAACCCAGTTCTAAGCAAAGAAGGGAAAGCAGAAAGGTGGAAAGAGTATATAGAGGATCTATACAGGGGCGATGTACTTGAGGACAATATTATGGAAACGGAAGAGGATGTAGATGATGATGAAATGGGAGATATGATACTGCGTGAAGAGTTTGACAGAGCACTGAAAGACCTGAGTCAAAAAAGGCCCCAGGAGTAGACAACATTCCATCAGAACTACTGACGGCCTTGGGAGAGCCAGTCCTGACAAAACTCTACCATCTGGTGAGCAAGATGTATGAGACAGGCGAAATTCCCTCAGACTTCAAGAAGAATATAATAATTCCAATCCCAAAGAAAGCGGGTGTTGACAGATGTGAAAATTACCGAACTATCGGTTTAATAAGTCACAGCTGCAAAATACTAACGCGAATTCTTTACAGACGAATGGAAAAATTGGTAGAAGCCGACCTCGGGGAAGATCAGTTTGGATTCCGTAGAAATGTTGGAACACGTGAGACAATACTGACCTTACGACTTATCTTAGAAGAAAGATTAAGGAAAGGCAAACCTACGTTTCTAGAGTTTGTAGACTTAGAGAAAGCTTTTGACAATGTTGACTGGAATACTCTCTTTCAAATTCTGAAGGTGGCAGGGGAAAAATACAGGGAGCGAAAGGCTATTTACAATTTGCACAGAAACCAGATGGCAGTCATAAGAGTCGAGGGGTATGAAAGGGAAGCAGCGGTTGGGAAGGGAGTGAGACAGGGTTGTAACCTATCCCCAATGTAATTCAATCTGTATATTGAGCAAGCAGTAAAGGAAGCAAAAGAAAAAATTGGAGTAGGAATTAAAATCCATGGAGAAGAAATAAAAACTTTGAGGTTCGCCGATGACAATGTAATTCTGTCAGAGACAGCAAAGGACCTGGTAGAGCAGTTGAACGGAATGGACAGTGTCTTGAAAGTAGGGTATAAGATGAACATCAAGAAAAGCAAAACGAGAATAATGGAATGTAGTCGAATTAAGTCGGGTGATTCTGAGGGAATTAGATTAGGAAATGAGACAGTTAAAGTAGTGAAAGAGTTTTGCTATTTGGGGAGCAAAATAACTGTTGATGGTCGAAGTATAGAGGATATAAAATGTAGATTGGCAATGGCAAGGAAAGCGTTTCTGAAGAAGAGAAATTTGTTAACATCGAGTATAGATTTAAATGTCAGGAAGTCGTTTCTGAAAGTATTTGTATGGAGTGTAGCCATGTATGGAAGTGAAACGTGGACGATAAATAGTTTAGACAAGAAGAGAATAGAAGCTTTCGAAATGTGGTGCTACAGAAGAATGCTGAAGATTAGATGGGTGGATCACATAACTAATGAGGAGGTATTGAATAGAATTGAGGAGAAGAGGAGCTTGTGGCGTAACTTGAGTAGAAGATGTGATCGGTTGGTAGGACATGTTCTGAGGCATCGAGGGATCACCAATTTAGTACTGGAGGGCAGCGTGGAGGGTAAAAATCACACAGGGAGACCAAGAGGTGAATACACTAAGCAGATTCAGAAGGATGTAGGCTGCAGTAGGTACTGGTAGATGAAGAAGCTTGCACAGGATAGAGTGGCATGGAGAGCTGCATCAAACCAGTCTCAGGACTGAAGACCACAACAACAACAACAGCTGGTGTTACTTTGATAAAATAGCTTTGCGAGAGGCCCTACTCCCCGTGTTCAGTTCCACGTTGACTGTCTTCAACTGCAATGCACATTGGCTCTTTTGCTTCAGTGCTACGTCGCCGTACCAGTGCCAGCCTCTTACGGCAGTCATGACACTTAACACTACTGGCAATGAAAGTGCTGCGGTAGTTTTTCGTCCATGTTGGCTCAAGTATCGAAAGTTTAATTATAACTACCCCGTAGTTTTAGCATTTGCTTTCATCCATTTTCCAGTTAAAGTGCTACAAATACGACTTTAATATCGGAGATTTGGTAAAAAGATGTAGTGTCAAGTGGTACAACTGTCTAGTTGCATACCTGTTTAATGTTCTCTAAAATATTAACTTCAAATCATGATAATGAATATTAAACTGCTGCTGAGTGTCATGAGAAAGGCGACAAGTGGAGAATAATTTTTTACTAAAAATTTTGTAATAAATTTGTTTCATGTGCTCTGCTAATTGCGCGAGAACCGCCAACATAGCATCGGTTCCGGGGAATGCTGTACCCGTGAGGCTGATGTGATTACTGTGTATCGACTACCATTGTCTCTTTGCCTCTGGATCACGGGTCAAGGGATCGATTCCCGGCCGGATTGGGGATTTTCTCTGCCCGGGGACTGGGTGTTTGTGTTGTCCTCATCACTTCATCGTCATCATCATCATCATCATTCGTGACAGTGGCTAGATTGAACTGTGTAGAGAACTGGACTATGAAAAAATTGGGACTTTGTACGGGCGCTGATGACAGTGCAGTTGAGCGCCCCACGAACTAACCATCATCATCATCACCAATGTCTCGCAAGAAATAAGAAAATTATGCGATTGACGCAGATAATCTTTGTATTACATGCACTCTGAAGTGACCGGTATATAATTGCAGCAGGACTACTACAGTTATTATTAAGCTATTAGAAAGTGAAATTTAGCAAGATATATATTTTATTTCCCACAATACGACCGCATTATCATTATGTAAACATACAAGTAATACGTACGAAAGTTAATTAGGGGGAAAGCAGTAGCAGAAACTTCGGAACAGCTATAGGATATGAGTGGTGAATGATTCAATTTACAGAAAACTTCGTAAACAGCTGAAGTTGTTCTCAGAATTTGTGACATTTTCTAGATGGTGTGAAAAATAACTAGTGCAGCGTTTCAGATGAGACTGTCCGATGTGTTATAAACTAGCGGCCGAAGAACAGTCCAAGCATCCATTCTTCCATTTCTTGTATGAAAGATTCCGCCTTCGCCTATATTGAACGAGACAGAGCCCCATTCCAAACCATTTTGTTTTATGTAAGACAATCCGATCATTGTAAGAAGTCTGATAGTGTTCAACAATGAAAGAAAACTATGTTACAGGTGTCGTATGGGAACCAAGTTCCAAATGAACGAGTTCCGCAGCTATCAAGAGCTTGTACTGCTAGCCCCGTCAACGACGGCTTCGAATGTTGGCCGTTGTCAGTTGCTCGAGGGTCTCCGACTCTTTAGAAGATTTTTTCTTCGCTTCAGAAAAGTGCAGGAGAGATATTTAAAAAGTACCGAGAGCATCCCAGTTATGACAACAAGTAGCTGACAACAGGTATGAGCCATTGTGAGAACTGACATTCGAGCGGCTGAGCAGATACCTATGTAAAAAGAAGCTGAGCTAACTTAAGAACCGGCACTTCCCAACTCACGCCGTCTCAGCTGTGGAAGAGATATTTTTTTAGTTAAGGGTACTGGCTACTTTTTCAGCTGCATATTGTGTGATAATTAGCACTTATTTCTTTCATACACTACTGCTTTTATATTTATTTGCGGTTTTTTTAGTTTATCACACTTAATAAGGAATACTTTCTAAAAAGTTGTAATTATTTGGAACAATTCAGAACATATAGTTTTTAATAAAAAAAACAACAGCAAAGAAACTGGCGTACAAGATTTTCTGAAACTCTTACTCAATTTCAGTTAACCATAACACAAATGTTAAGGAAACTACATTTTCACCGGGTATGTATGACTTGATGTCTGAGATATTCAGGTCTCTGTTCTCGTTTTAAAATGCGAGAGACGTACTACCGACCCTGCTGTAAGCAGTGTTCAATGGTTCAATGGCTCTGAGCACTATGGGACATCTGAGGTCATCAGTCCCCTATAATTTAGAACTACTTAAACCTAAGTAACCTAAGGACATCACACACATCCATGCCCGAGGCAGGATTCGAACCTACGACCGTAGCGGTCGCGCGGCTCCAGACTGTAACGCCTAGAACCGCTCGGCCATTCCGGCCGGCTGTAAGCAGTGTCCCAGCAGTTATAATATGCAGAGTGTAACGATATCAAAAGGTGTTTTACTTTTAACTTTGTTGGTTTTGCTATTACATGTATTTGAAAATGGGCAAAGGCCGAAACTCGCAGGTAATGTAATGTAACACATGATAAAATAAAGGTCACCTTGTATAAAGAATTTGTGGTGGATATTTAAAATGGTTTTACCGTTCAGAAGACGCACACATGAAGAAACTAAGTTTGTACTTAATTCATTATCGTCATTGAAGTCTAAATCTCGGCACTGTGAAACATCCCCTGCTACTAGTTGTTGCAGCAACACTTTGAACTGAAACTTCCTGCAGATTAAAACTGTGTGCCGGACTGAGACTCGAACTCAGGATACTTGCCTTTCGTGGGCAAGTGCTCTACCATCTCAGCTACCCAAGCACGACCCACGCCACGCCCTCATAGCTCCACCTCTTCCAGTACCTCGTCTCCTACCTTCCAAACTTTACAGAAGCTCTCCTGCGAACCTGCGACAGAGGTGGAACTCTCATTCAGAACACTCTGAACTGTTCATGAATACTGTCACGTCCATAACTTTCGCATCGTCCTGTGAGCCATTTATTTACTTTCTGCATCGTCTCTGCAATCCGCAGTTGATTAACCAGAATGTCTACAGCTGTCAGATCCACTGCTGCATTCAGGAAACGAATCACTTACCGCGGTTGCTTCTTTTCAGATTAAATTTATTTGGGTTGGTAAGCACAAACCTGAGTCATCAAGTGGGAGTTAATTTGGTAATGGACGTGCATGTGGGTATAAATTCTGAAGAAAGGCTAAGCAACTTCACATGGTTATACGAGGTAGGTCGTAGGTCGTAGCGGCTACATGTAATGGGTGACACAATTGAAATATCACTTTTTCCCAACCCTGAAATTTCCTTCCATTTCTAAGCAGGTTTGAAACTTAGCTCAAAGCTGCCTACGACCTTCCACTGTAGTGGTGCAAAAGCATGGCGCCCAGTGATGTCACTCTCGGGCTCTGCAACGCTTCAAACAGCAAAATGTCGATACGTGCGACAAAAGGCCCAGAGCTCAGAAGTTCATGTGAAGTTTAATGTGGCTTAATGGTGTAATATTGGTTCCATATTTCATCACAGTTCTGCACAGCACCATTGTGGACATGTCACCTGCTTGGAAGATTGTCACACTCCCTCATAGCCACATTTCAACCTTCTTTTGAGGCCTCCACGACGGAGGTCAGAACCGCGACGCCTAGTGTTGAGATCACACGGTTTCCTGATACGTGATCCAGAAAAACATTTCAGGCTACCGCCCCTCAATATCGAGATGAAACAGCCACAGCGGGTGGGGGTTGGGGGGGAGGGGTGGGGGGGGGGCACAAAAATCTTTAATGAAACCGCCTCTTCCTTCGAGACGTGAAATTCCAATAATTTTGCAGCCGAAAACGACAGTCCGCAGTGCGATGTGCAACGGCACGACGTTCTTGACAAGCTTCATCACTGCTGACATCCTCCCCTCCCTTCAGCCCCCCTCACCACTGACGATTCAAGTCTTCTCTAAGTTATCCTGACTTAGGTTTATTTATTCTGGTTTGGAAACACAGTGGAAACCTAGGAGTTTTCATTTGTTCCTTCTGATCTTGTTCTACACACTTCACGGAGAGTGTTGGAAATCTGTTCTGTGACATGGCACGGGTGGAGTTATAGGTTGGGGACCATTGTGCTCGAGGGTAACAAAGTAGATCTCCATCCGCTAGATTCCAGAGGTTATGGGTTCCGCACGCACTAGCACAATACGGCAACAGCACCTCAAACTCCAAATGCCACAGATAACTAAATACTTTGCAATGATTAATGTTGAACCGACATATGTGAACGTGAATATTAGATCTAACGCTAAAATACCCTAATGTTCAGAAAAAGCGGAACACCTTGAACGACTAAAGATAGGAATTCACAGGACATGTACATTTGTATGTTCTGCAGAAATGATTAGCATTTCGTCCACGCCGACCCGCGGGTTCAAGGTCAACGTTGATATCGCTGGTCAACACCACCTACCGGTAAAATGGGCCTGCTGCTCTCGTTGTCGCTATAAACAGAAGGCAATGGATCAGAGCGACTTAAGCAGACGTGCACGATGCCTCGAAGACGTATGTGAGAACCGTACCGTCAAATCAGTGAGTTTGAAAGAAAATGGCTCTGAGCACTATGAGACTTAACTTATGAGGTCATCAGTACCCTAGAACTTAGAACTACTTAAACCTAACCTAACCTAGAGACATCACACACATCTATGCCCGAGACAGGATTCGAACCTGCGACCGTAGCGGTCGCGCGATTCCAGACTGTAGCGCCTAGAACCGCTCGGCCACTTCGGCCGGCAGTTTGAAAGATGGCGCATTATTGGCATGAGAGAATGTGATGCATCCGTGCAGGAAATTGTTGCTCTTGTGGGACGAAGTCTTCCGGCAGTGCAACGAGTGTATGGAGAATGTTCACAGAAGGCCATAGAACACGACGAGATGGATAAGGTCGCACTATCCAGACCACCCCCCGAGAAGATCGACGCCTCATACGAATGACTTTGCAGGACGGATCTACGTCCTCCTCCGCGCAACAATGAAACAGTGTAAAACGTCGTACACTATCTGGGGTGATGGTCCGTCGCCGTTTATTACGGCATGGGTTACGTGCGCGTTATCCACTTCTCTGCCTACGTTTGGCGAATGTGCAGAAACATGCTAGACAGCAATGGTGTATGGAACGACATCACTAGGGACAGGAATGGCATCAGATAGTATTTTCGGACGAATCCAGATTCTATTTGTGTGAAAATGATGGCCGGATTTTGGTTCGCCCCAGACAGGGGGAGTGGCGTCACACTGACTGCAATGACACAAGACATACAGTCCCAACTGAAGGCCATATGGTGTGGGCTGCCGTTGGGTACAACCACAAATCACAGTTAACGCGTGTTCAGGGCACTGTGATCAGTGTGACCTACGTGAACGACATCCTGTGACCAATAGCCATACCCTTTCTGCACAACATCTCAGACGCCATTTTTCAGCTAGACAATTCATGAGCATATGTTGCTGTGCGAACACTTGCCTTCTTGGTGTCACATCATGTCAGCCCGTTTCCCTGGACCGACAGATCAATAGATTTGACTGCTGTCGAAAATGTGTGGGAAACGATGGATGCAGCGCTGTGACTCAACACCAACAGGTGAACTTTGGAAGTAGGTGAATGTAGCATGGACGGCTGTGCCACAGGTCGCCATTCGCGCACTATACGCGTAGATATCATCGTACGTGGAACAAGTAATCAGGGCCCGTGACGGACCCTATACCTACAAGACAACAGGACACATGCTGAACCAAGGTGATTCAGGTGCTCGTCATTTCTGCAGAACTTACTAATGTACATGTTCTGTAAATATGAAAGTCCTAACTCTAGTCGTTCAAGATGTTCTGTTTTTTTTCTGAACAAGAGTATACTAAAACACATCTAAAGGAATGGCGAACGAATGTGAATTAAGAATGAGATAAGCGAAGAATACAAACATAAAAAGATGGCTTAACCAGCAACTTTACTTAGCATATGCCTATTGTCAGCTAAAGCGTTGTCACCCCTGACGTTTGAAAATATTATTAAATAGTAGATGGTTACGTACGTGTGATTAACGGAGACGTTCGATTGCGCCATAAAAAGGTGTTAGCTAAACTTCTAGAGAATAAACAACTCAATTACTGTCAGCAAAAGAAGAGTGCTGTTGAATATGAAGATCTTTAAATTTTGTCAGAGAGTGTCAGATCTAATGAACATTCAGCTTACCGAGGTAGAAAAGGCGTTATGGAACAAAGCACTTAAGCACAACCTCATTCCTAAATTTCACAATAATTCGATCAAAGATTCAATAGTTACCGTAAAACTGGGTATCTCTGTGACACTTTAAACACTTTCTGTAGCATAACCTTATACAAATATGTACAGCAACATTTAACTCCCATATAAATCGAACGTTGTAACATTTGTCTTTTGACGACAATAAATTTTTTGTGTACAATAAGGTATTCGGAATAAGAAAATATTAACTGACACAAAGTTACCTTCCCGATCAGGACAAAATTGTGCCATGAAGTCTAAGATAGGGAAAGTAGAGTTAAAATCATCGTAAGAAAGATGCTCCAGCGTTTCAGTGACACACAATTAAAACTTTGTAAAAATTTGCCCAGTCTTATGATTTTTGTTTTATTCATACACAGAAAAACTTTTGTCACAAAGTTTGCCAGTTTTGTGAGGTTTATTTGTCTAATTTTCTTAAAATGCAAATACTTATGGGCCTGTCCTCACTGGAAAAAAATAAGAATGAAAACATACCGAAATTGCCAGTCAATTAAACAAAACTTTTACACACACATTTACACGTCTGTTCAGTGGAACCGTTTGAGAAAAAAAAACAGCTCACAATTCTTTGTAGTGTGACGGTATGGAAAATGTGGGGATATGGCCCACTAGAGTGGCTAGCATCTCCGAATTCAGGCGCGAATGTGCGGTCGCGATCGGCCGGTGCGCTTGTATTGTCGGCCAATCAAGAGGGTGCGTCCGGTGCTGCGGCTCGAGAGACGGGTAAGCGGACGAGATCACACATCTGCACACAGATGGCGCTGGCTTTGACGTATGACCGACAGAAGAGGCTCAAAATGGCCGCCAGGTGCCACCAATGTAATGTGCAAAAAGAAGACAAAAATTCATAAATATTAAACCATTTGAGGTTCTGAAGAGCTAGTAGGCTCATTTTAATGATAAAAGTAAGACGACTGCGCCAGTAAAAGCTTACCATCGATATCTGAAATACTTTATAAGTTACAGGTATTGCAAGTTCAGTATTTGGTATATTGTTCTAGCTACAAAAAATTTTTATTTCGGCAACGCATTATACATTTACAAGTGTGGTGTCAATGGACAGATCTCGTTGAGCTCTATCAGGCAGTCAAAGACATCTTAAAATATACACAGTTTTTAATTATGGCACGGAATAAGCCTTCTGTTCCACAAAATCTTGTTTTTAACTAAATAATAGTTATAATCGTAAAAGTACCGGCTGTTCTCAAAATTAGATGTAAGTAGGGAACATCCACATGGTAAACTGTATTTATTGATATTTATTTACTCTATAAAACCTAGAGAAAACAAAATCGTCTGTACAGAATCATTATTTATAAATAAACTATTGCAGATAGAAAAAAATCAAAGGTCATGTACAAAAAGATATGAAAATTTACTATCATTTAATGTTTAATACGTATATAAAATGCTAAAATTGTGGTATTTTGTATTTTAAGGTAATACAAGTATTTCTTGTTACTCACTCCAGTACGACGGTTTACAAGCGTAGCAGCCATTTTGAAGAAGACAGCCGTGGCAAGTAAAGCACATTGGACGGCAGTCTTTGCCCGTCGCGGCGTTACCGCAGTACTGGGGTCACCGGCAACTTTTGCCAAGCAGTCGAAGGCCGATGTTGCAAGAAGATACCGAAAACTGTACTTTCCTTGCTGAGCCAGTGAATTTTTGATAAAACAAAGAGTATATATGTGAATAAAATATGATGTACTGTATTGTACGTTGTAAAAACGAAAGTTCAGGTCATGTTGTTGGTCTGGTTATGTAAAGATCGACGTATTGTACTGTTAAAGTTATTGTAGATGAATGTTATAAATAATCAGATACCTGCAAATGATTTGTAAAAGATTGGAAGATTTATATTGTCTGAATATTTAAATTGTTAAAATGTGTTGCAATTAACGTGTTTGTCGTAATAGTCAAAAGAGTGAAATCTTTTTTCCAGCTGTGGCTTTTAAGTGACTGGATTGTGGGTGGAGGAAAAACAAATCTATTTAGAGATAAATTTCGGAAAGGTTGCCTAAATTAAATGTAATCTCTGGTTGCTTCAAACCAAATACGAAATGAGATAAACTAATACAAACTATTACCCGATAGTAGATACGAACGGACATAGTTCAAAGTACAGGGTGAGTCTATCTATCAACTAAAGTGCTGTTTAGAGTTGATTTTCCCTTTTATTCAAGAGCTGGGTAGTTTAACATGGAAACAAAACTTTTATTCAGAGAAGATAAAAGTTAAACGCTCGGCACCACTGATTACTAGCTGACAACCCGGCATTGTCGGGTATTCATTTTTCCAGTTTTCTATTAGAAATGAAAACAAAGAATGAATTATGTTTGTGGTGTAATATCTAAAACAAAATTCATTTACATGTATTGGTGAAAACACCTCTGAAGTAATGAAACAGTCGTACAAAGAAATATGCGTAATGTACAAATGTATAAGTACAGTATCCAAATTAAGAAACATAGTTTGTGTACACTGGACGTGTCTGCTTTTCGCGTCTATAACGCGATATTGTAAGCGCCCCTCTGGCAACCCCTCTTCATAGCTCAACAAGCAGCTAATGTTTTCGCTTACAGCCGTTTGCGCTTCCCAGTTGAAAGCTGTCAAAAGTCCTACCTGGTGTCAGGGATTTCCTTAAGTTGACTCGCGTGCAGGAATGTCTTAGTAGTAAAGAATAAATGTATGCGATTGCAGTGTTTCTCGGCGTATTCCACTGATGAATTCTTCTCGGATTATCAGCCACCACTCGGCTGATAACCCGAGAAGAATTCATCAGTGGAATACGCCGAAAAGACGACGCCACCACTCGGCTGATAACCCGAGAAGAATTCATCACAAGAATAAATCCATTAAAACTTCATGCACGATGCGAAATTTTTTTCGCTCATCTTAGTGTTTATGACGTCATATCTCTTGAACCATGTGTCGTACAATGATGTACTGCTGTAGACACATTCAGAGGATTATGTGGATACTGTATGCGAAATATGTTGCGAACAGAGTTACTAGTAAAGAGGTAATAAATTTAAGCGACATGTGTGATGCGGCAGTTTTTTCACAAATCTCATTGATCGAATCATATCTCCTGATATATGTGTCATACAATGATATGATTTTGTAGGTACATTCGGCAGCATATGTAGATACTGACTGAAAAGTGTTGCGAATGAGATTAGCAGCAAATAATTAATACATTTAAATGTCGTACACAATGTATGAATTTTTCACGCATCTCGTTGTTTACGATGTCATATCTCCTGAACTGTGTTACGTAGGTGGTTTTTACCCCCACAACGATTGTTGCCTGACAATAAGGGATACGTGTAACAAGTTTGGTTGAAATAGACCTAGCGATTTAGGAAGAGATGTGGAACATTCACAGTTACATACAACGATTTTTATACAATATGTATCGAACTTTGGTCGAGAAACACGCAGCTACTTGCAGATCGATGTTGTAAGAAAAGTGAGTAGCATAAAAAGTTTACTCATTTATCGTATGTTGAATACACTTTGTTCAGTCATTCTTCGAGGCGCTTGTAAAATGTTAGAGCAGTGATTTTGAACACGCATTCTGAACGAATTGGTTTGTTCCACATCCCTGAGCTACACATAGGCGAAGTTTGTCTGTAGTCGGCATAGCGAGCAGGGTTAAGAATACCGCTAAAAGGTGGGGATAATCTAACGTTAATACATTGGATCATTAACGTCAACATAAAACGTACTTCTCCAATTTTCCGCCCGCAGTAGAAAACGACAAGAACTTACGCGAACCAGTTATCTTCGGACTTTGTGCTGCAAACAGCCTTAAACAATTTCTTGGTCGTCCGATCTGGATGTTAATAAATTACTTTTACTCACTGCCAGCGCTTTACGTCGATCGACTACAACAAACGTATAAGGTCGTATCACTGCACACACTGTAAACTACATTTAGCACTGAAGGGTCTCTATATGAGCCTCATTTTTTTTTTTAAAAAAGAAGCGTCATCTCATTATCTGTGGCAACTCAATTTACGGTGCAGTTAGTAAATTCCCTCCAGTATAAAAAGAGTGAGCGGCTGAGAGCGCTCATATCAGCCACAGTTTGCATATTTTTCAAATCTTATACTAAACTTTTCTGCTAATCGCCTAATTCAGATGCACTTGTTCAAAGTCCACTAACGTTTCCTGTTTTTCTGAGTTCCACACACATGTGCGATATTCAACGGTACCTGTCCTTTTTATTCCTTTAAGAAATAATAAAACGAATAAATGTGTGTGTGTGTGTGTGTGTGTGTGTGTGTGTGTGTGTGTTTGTGTGTTTGCATGTGTGCTGTTAAGATTTCTACGTTTGTAACCGGGTAGTTAGAATAGGTTGCTGTTATGATAGATGGCCAACTTTAGTACATGCTTGGTGGGTAACAAAGAGGTTTCTTGAAAGACAACAGTTTACGCCAGTGACTGTTAAACTTTTAATTTCCACTACTGCAATTTCGGCCTTAGGCCATTATCAAGTGCATATGTTTTGGCTTTAAGCCATGTCAACTTTATACACGCTGACCTAATAACCTCTTATTTGACCTGATACAGTTCCAAAATCTTACTGAATTGGCCATGGAACATAAGAAAAAATTAGCATGAGCAAATATCAGAAAAAAAATGCTCTGGAGAGGAAAAGGAGACATGGTGCGAGGGCAAGTCCAACTAGTTTTCAAATCGGTGACCTAGTGCTTCTGAAAACCAAAGAGAAATCAAAAAAGCTTACGGCTGAGAAGAAAACGTTTACTGATGAATATGTGGGCCCTTTTAGGATTGTAGCCAATCATTATGCCAATGCTTACAGACTAGAGTATGTAACGTAACACAATTAACTGGGTTTAAGGAACATTATTGATTTAAAAAGATACCTACTGAAGAATCAATTGAATAACAGTAACTAAGAAGCCTCAGAGGGCGTTGCACTCTATGCAATGCTAAGTGTTTGACGAACACTAGGTGCTCGAGTTATTGACAAATACTATTTCCTTTTCTTTTCAGATTATCAGTCTACCTCTTCTTCATTCAGAACTTTGACTATCGTCTTTCCTTCTTCCCTATGAGTAAATAGTGTGCTAAAGTGGTACACAGTATACAGAGAGCGAGTGTCCCAGTAGAAAGTAAGAAGTGACTAATCAGATGAGAGAGAATTGCCTATTAATGACAGAAAAGATTACTTTAAGGTCACTATGCTATAATATGAAAGGTAATTCAAAAGTTTTCGTAACGTGTAAAAACGTTGCCGTGTAAGAAATGTGTTTCAGGCAAGAGAGGGCCTGCTCAAGGAAGTAGAGTCTAAAATGTGATGTGTTTTGAAAGCCACAGAGGTGAGCTTAAGATGTCTGACTTTCCCGAAGTTTTATGTAACTGGTAGAAATGTTGTTGTGTCTTTCAACAGTAACTTTACATGTTCATTCCGCACATGAATATCGAGGGAACAGTTTTTGTTGCTTTCATTTCTCCTCTGTGTAAACTGTGTCAACTGCGTGTGTATGCTAGGTGCCTGTATGGCTAACTCATCCTTTGATTACTATGAATTTCGTTGCGGACTCAGAACCAGTGCTTAAGATTGATCAAGAGTGCAACTTAATAGATATCAGGCACCAGCACTCGTCACATTTTATTATGTTCACAAGTGTTTTAATTAATATTTCGAAGGCAATAAACGTTCATTTTACCTGTCATTATTTTCAGGCTTTCCATAAATGAATTTCGTCCCACGCCCCTTGCACCTCTGATCCAGGGTACATCCTATAACATTTCATTGTGCAATAATTAAACACTAGTCACTGTTTCTAATTAATTATGAATTATTTAAATTAGCCCTAAGTTAGACAGGTTGCCGGACCTTAACTACCAAACCAGAGCCAGAACGATTCAAGCTGCAGTCTTTAAGTGAGCAAATTCCCGCGAAGTAAGTGAGCTAGCGGTAGTAGCAGCGATCAATATTTCACTGTTTAATATTACAAATCTTTAAAACTAACGTAGAAACCTTTTAACACAATAGCCTCTAATCAAGGTACTTAGCTCAAACTGTTAAATACTGGCTTATGAGTTTAATGGTACCAGAAAAAATAGTCATGACACATTTTATACAACACTGTGGACGACTTTGTTATATTTAGAAATGAAGTTATAATGGGAAATAAAAATTTGCCTGATTCACTAAACAATTCTCAAATGTCCTCAATTTCATTAATAAGGCGCTTTTTCTACAATTACAGTCGTTACTCTTGCCTCTACTGGTATGTGTGCTGTCAGACGCTTACCCCTGTAATCTACAGAAATGACTTCTTTTCGCTTTGCAATGACAGACGAAAATGTTCGTAAAATTGAACTCTTATACAGAAAATGGTTTGCATGTATCAACTCACCTTGAAAGTTATTGGCAGTAGCAGATATTTCCAAGAAGTCTGCCAACACATTTCTCCACACTATAGAAGAACACACTGCAGCAGAGCTATATATTGAATATTGACCTGAGTTACAATATTTAAAAATAAAACTTGGAGTTAGCTTTTGTCACAATGTAATATCTCAGTCGCAAAGTTACCTAGTTTTATGATACTACTAAGGTTGCGCTGACATGGCACAATTGTCATTTTACGAACAGAATGAGCTCACTAGTGAAGTCTCGAAACTAATATCTGAACAGATATTGCGCGAGAAAAAATCGTTGGTTATGAACAGGAAAGACTGCGATACGGTACGAGATATTAATAACCGTCTCAAAGTGAACGATGCCTACGCTATTATAGGTGACAAAGACAGTACATTGATCGTCATCCACAACGAAAGATAAGAAAAAGAAGTGCACCATTTTTTCTTAAAGGTTAACACTACTGAACTCGATAACGTTCCAACCAATAAATTTAATGCATTAATCAAGAAGAAACTTAAAAAATGCGGTTCCATTATCACAGAAAAGGAAACTAAAGATTGCGTAGTAATGAATCCCTATCCCCGGCATACATGTAATCTTAATAGAGTCGAAATCATGATTCATAAGTAGGAAACACCGATTCGTCCAATTACTAATTGGATAGGAAGCTATGCAAGTATGTTAAGCACGAAAAACAATCGTGTAATTACCAAACGGCTTGTATGAATGTATGAAACTAAATTCATGGTTTGAACCATCCAAACATTAAAAACATTAAAATTTCAATAATCAGGTAATTTGTTTCATATGACATTATGAGCCTCCATACGACCATTCCAGACACAGAGACGATAAACATTCTTAAGAACAACTTATTAAAATACACTATAACCAGCACGATCGAGACATATGAGTTGACTAAAATACTGCATCTGGTGATACTGTATAACTATATTTCATTTCACCGAGTGAGGTGACGCAGTGGTTGGCCCACTCGAGTTGCATTCGAGGACAATGATTCAAATCCGCGTCCGGTCATCCAGGTTTAGGTTTTCCGCGATTGCCCTGAATCGCTGAAGGCAAATGTCGGGCTGATTTCTTCGAAAGAGGCATGGTCGATTTCCTCCACTACCCGAGCATGTGCTTCGTCTCTAATGACTGCGCTGTCAACGGCACGTTAAAGTCTAACCTTCTTTTTTTCTCTTTACGTTTCAAAGAGAGAGTACTCACAAAAGACGTTCTAGCAGTAGGAGGAGAAACTCAGTGAATGACACCGTTGATATTATAGTTGATGAAGACATGCGCTGGTCGTGATTCACAAAGAGGAATATCGAAAAAAAGTGCATCAATTTTTATTAAAGATTAGGAGTACTGGAAATGATAGGGTTCAGGTTGATAAACCTGTAGGTTAGGTAAAAACTGTAGGGGAAGACCCAGATTGGAATAGGAGATCCAAGAAGTAACAGAGAACGTTGGCTCTACGTGCAACGTTGAGATGAAAGGTTGCTACAGGAGAGGAGTTCTTGGCGTATCGCATTAACCCAGTCGGAAGATTGATGAACAGTAAGACGTGCGTTTGGTAGTGGCGCTGCACATTCAAAGGGCGACTCTCCGAAATACTAGTAAGGTCTGTTGGAACTTTAAGCTTATTACCAAAAAACAGAAACAATGTTACAAAGAAGATGCGTGACTACATATCGACATGCAGAGTCTTACCATCTCCAAAAACCATACAGTTTACTTCATGACAAAAGACTGGATAAAAACCAGTTTATTCATATTCTAAATCACCACAGTTTTTTATAATTTATCTCGACGTCATGAAGTTTGAATCCGTGAACTCTGTACCAGAAAAACTCAACGAATATTTTCTGCACTTGTATACCAAACTCTTTAACTGTGTTCTTCGGAATAAGCACTTTATGCAGAGGCAAATCTAGGGAGAGGGGCGGAGAGTGAGATGCGGCCCCCGCTCGGGTCTTCTTCGTTTAACCTAGAGAATGATACAAAATTTTTATGATAAATTGGACTCAGACCCTCCCCCCTCCTCAAAGATCACAATCCTGGATTCGACTCTGACTCTATGACTTGTTTCGTGTCTCAGTTAACCATCTTCAGACACATTCGCAAATCAGGTACACCTGCAGCAACTCAAAGTGGCTTCCAGCTGGTGTAATAATAGTATAGCAATGGATTGTAAGGCGGGTATCTGCAAGAACTGGTCACAAGAAGGAGTTATCGTGGAAAGTCTGACTTGTTTTGTATACATGTTAGACATCGTCAGAACGTTGTTTAACTACGGAATGGTTTTAGCATCCAGTTAGAAATGTACGAGGGTGTGCAGAAAAGTAATGCCTCCGAATTTCTAATGTAAAAACTCTTGAAACTTTTTTAATAAAATGAGCGCTATTAACATTCCTTATTCTTCTTCTTCATGTCTATGTATTTGCAGCCGGCCGAAGTGGCCGTGCGGTTCTAGGCGCTGCAGTCTGGAACCGCGAGACCGCTACGGTCGCAGGTTCGAATCCTGCCTCGGGCATGGATGTGTGTGGTGTCCTTAGGTTAGTTAGGTTTAACTAGTTCTAAGTTCTAGGGGACTAATGACCTCAGAAGTTGAGTCCCATAGTGCTCAGAGCCATTTGAACCATTTTTTTCTATGTATTTGCAGCTCCGAATTGTAGCGTGTAACTTGGCGATGAGTAACGTAACTATGTTGGTGCATGAGAAACAGGGAGCTATAATCGAGTTTCGCTTTGGAAGAGTTCGCCCACACATAGAACACTCTCTCGTTCAGCATGGGAATGCTATACCACACACGAGCGTTGTGACATCTGCAACAATCTAGCGCCTTGGGTTCACTGTCACCCTTCGTCCTCCATACAGACCCGACTTGGCTTCACTCGATTTTCATCTGTTTCCAAAACTTAATGAACACCTTCAAGGACTTCACTTTGATGGTGATAAAGCGGTTAAAGCAGGGGTGAGGTTGCTGCTCCGTCAACAAACACTCTACAGTGGCGGTATCAATAAATTAATGACGTTAGTTTTATTTAAATTGCATTAATAGTGATTATTTATTATATTTTCAGCCAGTTTAATTCTATTTAATCAAATAAACGTTTTCTCCTTTTTTCTCATACAAAAGTCGGAGCATTACTTTTCTCGAAGGCCTCGTATAAACTGGCGTAATAGACGCAACAGCTAATCTGCGCTTACGGCGACTATCAAGATCTCTCGAGAGATAAGCATGAGCTTCTAAAGCAGCCTTCATTCAGGAAGATAACCCAAGATGAGCGTCACACAACACAAGCTTTTCCCGCATTTACCTTACACTCTCGCACCGACCAGCCTGATAATCATTACACGTGCATATTTGGTAGTTTCGGAAAGCAATTAAAAGATATGTATCTGCTTGTAAAGGAAGTCCCTTATCTGTTATTAATTTCTATTGAAACCATGTTTGCGCCAAAATATGGGTCCTTGAACCGAGAAAGTAAAAGTGAAGGTCGCAGTACATCGCAAGTATAAAAATGTTGTCAGCTAAAACTCAAGAAAAACTGAGGAACGAAAGATCTGATGGTTCGTTTAAGCTATGATAACTCACTTGAGTCGTATCACACATGATAGGTTAGATCAGCTTACCCCAAGTCAGGTCATATTACGTCAGAGACGGAATCAGCCAGAGTATTAGGAATTTATTAGTTTCTATTTATTATTAATGCCTAAAAAAGGATCTCTTTATAAGTCACAGGTAGAGTTAGTCGAAAAACGTAAAAGAGGTAACAGAAATAAATTACATAGCTATTCATTCTACCCCCATCCCCTCTCTCCCCTCAGGGGGCTAACAACTCTTTGGCAGGTTCATGCTTGGGTACCAAGGGGCCTCTGCCTTTGCAGCATCTTTTCCCTTGTGTGCTACATATCTATCATCTTGCTATTCTTTTTCTACTCCCTTGGGGAACATGTCTGGGGTGCTATTGGGAATGTTCTGCATTGTTCGTCGTTGACGTAAGAACAGTCTCACCACTGTTTTTTGTTCGCTTTTCCTTTCTTTATTTCCCTTCTCCTCTCGTTCCTCCGTTTCGGTGTTTGAGATTCCTCTTTTCCTTCTTCCTCCCTGTGCGCTCCTGACGGCTGGCCCACGCGGCTGACGGGTAGCAGGTGACTGCATAACGCGTAATTTCCAGCCCCAGGTCGATAGGTAGGGTACCTATCCCCTGGTACAGCTGTCTGAGCTACTACCTTCCCAAATTGCCGATTGGTCCCTCTGCCATGTGTTCGGGAGGTGTGACCTGAGGTGTGAACAATCACCTAAGGTGGGTGCATCCCCCATGTAAATGGGGCCCCCAGCTAGAAGGAGCGCGTCATCGGAGCTGCTGCAATAATGGGGGATTTTCTCACAGCGAGCGAATCATCTTCACAATCTACGTCTACGAAACGTAAACGGAATGAGGCTAACGATCCAAAGACCCTTCCAGGTGTACAGTTCCTCGTTGTTTTACGTGCTGGATAAGGTTAGTCATTCGCAATGGTAAATCCGCTTATTATTCAGAAAGGAGTAGACGCTATTGTCGGCCCTGTAAAATCCTGCTCTCGTTTACGGAAAGGAACTTCGGTTTTGGAGAGTACTTCTCATTCTCAAGCACAACAACTACTCACCACCTCGCTTCTTCGCGGCTATCCTGTTCGTGTCGAGGCCCATAGAACTCTGAATTCTTCCCGTGGTGTTATTTACACTAGGCTGCTCGACAGTCTGACTGAGGCTGAAATTTAATCATACCTCTCTGATCAGGGTGTCATTGCCATCCATCAGATGATGAAAAAGGTAGAGTCGTCCTTAGTGCCCCCCACACTCTTTTTCATACCTTTGATAGAGTGGTGCTTCCATTCAAGATTAAAGCAGGCTATGAATTTATCACAGTCCAACTGTACATTCCTAACCTGATGCGCTGCTACCAGTGTCATAGCTTCAACCACACTAGAACGTCTTGTCGACACCCGGACAAATGTGTATCCTGTGGTAGGGAAGTGAATAGGGGTGATTGTCCACCTCCTTCTCCTTGCTGTATCGACTGCAATGGCGGCCATGCTGCCTCCTCTTGGGATTGTCCCATGTATCTTGATGAGCAGGCTGTCCAGGAGATCCAAGTAAAGGACGAAGTGCTTTACCCAGTCGCTTGCAAGTTATTGGCTAGTCGCAAACACTGCTTTTTCCCGTCTGGCACTTACAGTTTTGTTCTTGCTACCTCTCGCTCCATGAAGGATATGGCCATACAGAAATGTCACCTCAAATCCAGCTCTGAGGTTGTGGAATCGCTCAGTGTCAATGTAGCATCGCCATCCCCTCGTTCAGCAGGGCAACAAGCCATCGAACTGTCACTCATCAGCCGCCAAGGTGACATCCCTTCGTCTCTTCCTCATCATGACTCTCCTCCACTGAAACATTCGCTTCTTTCGGTCCCACAAAGAGGATTTACACTGTTTTTAGTATCGCAGCATCGCCTTGCACTCTGCCTACAAGAAACAAAATTGCGTCCTAATGACCGCTTTGAGCTTTCACATTCCCTCCTAGTTCGTTTTGACCTTTCCCCTGAGGTCGGCATTCCATCTCCTGGGGGCGTCATGCTGCTCATGTGGGATTGATGTTCATAGTCAACCTATCTCCCTGACTACCCATCTTCAAGCAGTTGCAGTTCGCCTTTCTTTCCTCAACTGACTTTTCCCCCCAGTATCATGATACCCGTGGTCTAGGGGTAGCGTCTTTGATTGATAATCAGAACGTCTCCGGTCCCGGGTTCGATCCCCGCCACTGCCTAAATTTTGATAAATAATCACCATTGGTGGCCGAAGACTTCCGGCATAAGAAGTCAGCCTCATTCTGCCAACGGCCTTGTCAAAGAGGGCGGAGGAGCGGATAGAGGTTCAGGGCACTCTCTTGTCCTAGGGGTGGGAAATTGCCCCTAAAGGTGGAAGAATCAGCAATGATCAACGACATGAGGATTCAGAAGGCAATGGAAACCACTGCATTAAAGACACGTAACGTGTATCCACAGGACATGTGGCCTGTAGTTGAAGAAGTGTCATGACGATCTCTCCATTGGCAAAAGATTCCGGAATAGTCCCCCATTCGGATCTCCGGGAGGGGACTGCCAAGGGGGAGGTTACCATGAGAAAAAGATTGTAATCAACGAAAGGATAACGTTCTACGAGTCGGGGCGTGGAATGTCAGAAGCTTGAACGTGGTAGGGAAACTAGAAAATCTGAAAAGGGAAATGCAAAGGCTCAATCTAGATATAGTAGGGGTCAGTGAAGTGAAGTGGAAGGAAGACAAGGATCTCTGGTCAGATGAGTATCGGGTAAAATCAACAGCAGCAGAAAATGGTATAACAGGTGTAGGATTCGTTATGAATAGGAAGGTAGGGCAGAGGGTGTGTTACTGTGAACAGTTCAGTGACCGGGTTGTTCTAATCAGAATCGACAGCAGACCAACACCGACAACGATAGTTCAGGTATACATGCCGACGTCGCAAGCTGAAGATGAACAGATAGAGAAAGTGTATGAGGATATTGAAAGGGTAATGCAGTATGTAAAGGGGGACGAAAATCTAATAGTCATGGGCGACTGGAATGCAGTTGTAGGGGAAGGAGTAGAAGAAAAGGTTACAGGAGAATATGGGCTTGGGACAAGGAATGAAAGAGGAGAAAGACTAATTGAATTCTGTAACAAGTTTCCGCTAGTAATAGCGAATACCCTGTTCAAGAATCACAAGAGGAGGAGGTATACTTGGAAAAGGCCGGGAGATACGGGAAGATTTCAATTAGATTACATCATGGTCAGACAGAGATTCCGAAATCAGATACTGGATTGTAAGGCATACCCAGGAGCAGATATAGACTCAGATCACAATACAGTAGTGATGAAGAGTAGGCTGAAGTTCAAGACATTAGTCAGGAAGAATCAATACGCAAAGAAGTGGGATACGGAAGTACTAAGGAATGACGAGATACGTTTGAAGTTCTCCAACGCTATAGATACAGCAATAAGGAATAGCGCAGTAGGCAGTACAGTTGAAGAGGGATGGACATCTCTAAAAGGGGCCATCACAGAAGTTGGGAAGGAAAACATAGGTACAAAGAAGGTAGCTGCGAAGAAACCATGGGTAACAGAAGAAATACTTCAGTTGATTGATGAAAGGAGGAAGTACAAACATGTTCCGGGAAAATCAGGAATACAGAAATACAAGTCGCTGAGGAATGAAATAAATAAGACGAAATGGCTGCAGGAAAAATGTGAAGACATCGAAAAAGATATGATTGTCGGAAGGACAGATTCAGCATACAGGAAAGTCAAAACAACCTTTGGTGACATTAGAAGCAACGGTGGCAACATTAAGAGTGCAACGGGAATTCCACTGTTAAATGCAGAGGAGAGAGCAGATAGGTGGAAAGAATACATTGAAAGCTTCTATGAGGGTGAAGATTTGTCTGATGTGATAGAAGAAGAAACTGGAGTCGATTTAGAAGAGATAGGGGATGCAGTATTAGAATCGGAATTTAAAAGAGCTTTGGAGAACTTACGGTCAAATAAGGCAGAAGGGATAGATAACATTCCATCAGAATTTCTAAAATCAGTGGGGAAGTGGCAACAAAACGACTATTCACGTTGGTGTGTAGAACATATGAGTCTGGCGACATCCACACAATTCCGAAGACGGCAAGAGCCGACAAGTGCGAGAATTATCGCACAATCAGCTTAACAGCTCACGCATCGAATCTGCTTACAAGAATAATATACAGAAGAATGGTAAAGAAAATTGAGAATGCGCTAGGTGACGATCAGTTTGGCTTTAGAAAAAGTAAAGGGACGAGAGAGGCAATTCTGACGTTACGGCTAATAATGGAAGCAAGGCTAAAGAAAAATCAAGACACTTTCATAGGATTTGTCGACCTGGAAAAAGCGTTCGACAATATAAAATGGTGCAAGCTGTTCGAGATTCTGAAAAAAGTAGGGGTAAGCTATAGGGAGAGACGGGTCATATACAATATGTACAACAACCAAGAGGGAATAATAAGAGTGGACGATCAACAACGAAGTGCTCGTGTTAAGAAGGGTGTAAGACTAGGCTGTAGCCTTTCGCCCCTACTCTTCAATCTGTACATCGAGGAAGCAATGATGGAAATAAAAGAAAGGTTCAGGAGTGGAATTAAAATACAAGGTGAAATGATATCAATGATACGATTCGCTGATGACATTGCTATCCTGAGTGAAAGTGAAGAGGAATTAAATGATCTGCTGAACGGAATGAACAGTATAATGAGTATACAGTATGGTTTGAGAGTAAATCGGAGAAAGACGAAGGTAATGAGAAGTAGTAGAAATGAGAACAGCGAGAAACTTAACATCAGGATTGATGGTCACGAAGTCAATGTAGTTAAGGAATTCTGCTACCTAGGCAGTAAAATAACCAATGACGGACGGGGCAAGGAGGACATCAAAAGCAGACTCGCTATGGCAAAAAAGGCATTTCTGGCCAAGAGAAGTCTACTAATATCAAATACCGGCCTTAATTTGAGGAAGAAATTTCTGAGGACATACGTCTGGAGTACAGCGTTGTATGGTAGTGAAACATGGACTGTGGGAAAACCGGAACAGAAGAGAATCGAAGCATTTGAGATGTGGTGCTATAGACGAATGTTGAAAATTAGGTGGACTGATAAGGTAAGGAATGAGGAGGTTCTATGCAGAATCGGAGAGGAAAGGAATATGTGGAAAACACTGATAAGGAGAAGGGACTGGATGATAGGACATCTGCTAAGACATGAGGGAATGACTTCCATGATACTAGAGGGAGCTGTAGAGGGCAAAAACTGTAGAGGAAGACAGAGACTGGAATACGTCAAGCAAATAATTGAGGACGTAGGTTGCAAGTGCTACTCTGAGGTGAAGAGGTTAGCACAGGAAAGGAATTCGTGGCGGGCCGCATCAAACCAGTCAGTAGACTGATGACCAAAAAAAAAGCCGTGAAGAGAAATGTATAGACACTTTGTCAAGTATCAGAGATATGTGAGAATAAGATTAACGTACCAAGGCCAAAGGAACTTCAGATTGTCAATTGTAAATAGCATCCAGAATCAAGTTAAGTAAGGTTTATGATTGTTATTATTTTAATAAATGTGTGTGCAAATTAATCAAGTTCTGTTTAAAGTTGGTCACCGTCAATCTGCTACTCTAAGCGTGCAAGTGGCATTTCTATCGTCTGACCTAACGGCAGAAGATAAACACGCCACGATAAGACCAAGAGACATATTGCTGACACTCGCCTACTTCGCTAGAGCGACAATTCAAATAATCTGATGGTGTGTGTACCGAAGGTCTTACAGTACGCACACCACAGTGCCTCAATGGCCAACGAGTCCTCAATGGTACTTCCTGGGGAGCAGATCGAATCACCTTCCTCCATTTGTACCAGTCCCTTATTCGTTCTAAACTAGACTATGGATGTTTTGTTTATACGTCTGCACATCCATCCCTCTTACGCCATCGCAACACTATCCACCCTCGTGGGATCCGTTTGGCCATTGGCGCCTTTCACACTATCCTGGTTGAGAGTCTGGATGCTGAAGCTGCTTAACTACCACTATCCCATCGCCGTTACTTTCTCCTCACCATGCCGTTTGTGTGCCATGTGTGGCCGCCCGTCCTATGCTTCCTCTTCAGTGGTTCCTTTGATTGCCAGTATGGGGGACGTCCCTCTTCTATGTTATTTCCTGGAACTCGCTTTCAGCACTTGCTCCGGCGGCTTAACTTGACACAACCTGCAACTTTCCTGGGGGTGTGAACCCTTGACCACCTTGGCCTCGTGAAGTGGCCTGTGTTAACCTTTTCCTTCATTCACTTCCTAAGGACGCTACTCTAGCTTCGAGATATCGCCTTCAGTTTCACAACCTTTGCATGGAACTTCGCGAATCTGGCTTCGTGTACACTGACGGCTGTCGGACTGACAGTGGTGCCAGTATGCCTTCGTCATTGGCGCCAACGTTTTTCGATATCGGCTTCTGGCACACTGCTCAGTTCACTTGCTCACTCTTGTTGGAGCTACTGTGTTGTTTATGTGGGTTCCTGGCCATGTCGGTCTGCCAGGAAATGAGGCTGCTTATGCTGCTGCCAAGTCTGCAGTCCTCGTATCTTAGCCCATTAGTTCCTATATTCCCTCCAGTGATCTTTGTGTTGCCGTCCATCAGGAGATAGTGTCACTTTGGCATCGCCATTAGTCCTCCCTTCATGAGAATGAGCTCCGGATTATTAAACCTCTTCCATCGACTTGGACGACCTCCTCTCGGCTTTCTGCGTATTGGGCCATCGTCATTTGTAAAGTGGCGCTGCCCCACCACTTGGTACTCATTGCGCCAAAGTTTTAACTGTCCACCACTTCCTGACGGAATGCTCATTTTTCAACCGTTTATGTTACCGCTTGTGTTTGCTGTCTGAGTTATCGGCCGTTTTAGCAGATGACGCGCTGGCTGTCGACCGCGTTTTGCTTTTTATCTGTCGTAGCAGTATGGCGAAGGCCATTTAATTTTTAGTTCTGGGCCTCCGTTTCTGTATGGTGTCCTCTGTATCCCTTTTCCCACGTCCATGTTTTTGGCTGTCTTCTTTTACGTCAATTGAGATTGGCGTATAGTCGTTTTTAAATTTTTCTCTGTCTTCGTGCTCTATAGTTTGACATGGGCGCGTATGACACCAGTTGTTTTTGAGTCCTAAAACAAAACAAAACAAACAAACAAATACTCATTCTACACTTAATATAACGCCCCATTCGTAGACCAGAAGAGACTTATACCAATAGGGTAATATTAACATAGTACGAATCCTGTGCGGGAAAATAAAAAATGCGACAGTATTAAGGAAACTTTTAGTGGATAAAGCTGATGCGACTTCAGATATGATGACGTTTGGTTTGTGGGGCGCTCGACTGCGTTGTCATCAGCGTCCCGTACAAAGTCCCAATTTTTGACACAGTCCAATTTTTTACACAGCCTAATCTAGCCACTATAATGAATGATGATGATGATGATGCAATGATGAGGACAATAGAAACACCCAGTCTCCGGGCAGAGAAAAATCCCCAACCTGGCCGGGAATGGAATGTAACCTCCCCACAATAAAATAATATAAATAATATTCACATTTAGCGTAACTACCCAACAGTGAAAATATGTATAGCAATGACATTTAGTGTAACCTAGCTGTAACCTAGCAACAGTTTATTGTTCCGTAACCTACCAATAATAGCGTGACTAACTTCTCAATAAAAATGTGGCTCACTTATAACCTTTCAATAATTGACTGTGAATTTGATCTGGTAAATTTTGGACGTCAGCAGTACTGCGTCATGGCCCTGAAAGATCATTCTGAATAAATTGAAAATTCTTACCTCAATAAGGTCGCCAGATAACGCGTTTATATCCGCTCCTATAAGAAATTTTTCTGGCACAGCTCAGTGCAATGCTGGCCGATAGATTTGTCATGTATAAAATAATCGGGATGACCATGGATTGGAGAAATTAGTAAATTCTTTAAATTGAGATGAATGATTGTTAAAACTTAGTTTTTATAACAAAGATTATTATTATTAAGAGATTTAAAAAAAAACATTTACATGGGACTTGATATAACAATACTACATATGCGCGAGGCAGCTTTTACCTTATACTACATCGCTCAGGCTCCGCCATCGCTCCCCACGACCGACCCAGCCAACTCGACACACACGACTCTAGCTACTACTTACTCCTACTGCTACACAGTTCCTACTGCATGCAACACTAGTCTGAGATTCTCTTATAACTTACATATCGCAGGCAGCGCGTGAGCAATCCATCGAAATTACATCTGCTCGAGTGCGCTAGCAACAAATTCCTTAATCATGGACCTCTTACAGGAACCTGTGTCCCAGTGATCCAGAGGCAGCAACACTAGCCACTAGACCACGAGCTGTGGACGACTTCAGATGTATGAGTTACTAACAAACCCGACAATGATTGGCAATTGGTAAATGTGCCTGGCAATTGATAATCTCCTTCACCCCCTCTCTCTACCCCTCTCCTCCTCCTCTGCCGTCCCTTTGTTCATCTCCTCCCCCTCCCCACCCCCCATCTCTGTCCGCCACCCCCCCCCCCCCCCCCACACTCCCTGTATCATATTACACACTCTATCGATCTCCTCCTCCCTATTCTTTCTGTCCATATCCCACTCCTTCTTTATATCCATTTCCTTTACTCTTCTCGTATCCATTTCTTTCCCCTTCTCTGTTCATCTTTTCCTCCCCCTGTCTCTGACCTTGTTTATTGTTATTGCAAGCGGTGCATTTATTGGGAATAGAAGTCGAAAGGAATGGGTAAATCAGTTGAAATCATTAGTACAAAATGTAGCGCTGTGAATTGTTGACTTGGGAATGAAATTAAACAAATACTGAACACTCAGAAACTCACAATTTTATTATTCTCATATTGGACAGTAATGGAAGTTTCTAATTAATTGGTTTAAATAGCATATGTGGCAAATGTCTACATTCAAAATTCACACACTTCCGCAGTCGTTTTCTAAAATTCTCACGCACTCTTTCAAGCATGTCTGCTGGTATTCTTGCAATTCCAGCCTTAAAATTGTTCCGTAGGTCTTCCAGGGTGTTGGGACGGTTGCAATACACCTTTGACTTCAGGTAATCCTAAAGAAAACAATCGCATGGGATTAAGTCTCGTGACCTTGCGGGCCAGTAGAGATCCCCCATCCGAGAGATAAGCCTTCCAGGAAATGTTTGCATCAAAATATTGATGGTAATGCCCGCTGTGTGTGCAATGGCACTGTCTTGTTGAAACCAGGTATGCTTCAGTTGCATTGCCTCGAAAGTTGGCTGGAAAAACTCTTGTAGCATAGTTAAGTAACGATCCGAATTCACAGTTATAGCACAACGATTTTCCTGGAAAAAGCCTTCCCTTCGTAAGGCGCACCACACAGTGACGCGGTCTGAATGTAGGGCCTGTGGCGAATTTGTCTGCGGTTCGTGTCACTCCAGTACCGCATATTCTGTTTATTTACACACTCACTGAGGTGAAACTGTGCCTCATCAGTAAACAATCCATTTGCGTCACGGGGCATGGTTGCAAGCGTGTCTTCACTAGATGTTCTTCGTGTTACATAATCCTGTATTGATAAATGCTGGACGACGCACGTTTTATACGGGTTTAAATTCAGTTCATTATGAAGAACCCGGTGGAGAGAACGTCTTGAAATGAGAAGAGCAAGTGCGTGTTTCCGAGCTGAGCGTTTCGTGAACTGCAGTACTACAACTCGTTCGACAGATGACACATCCCCTTTTGTTCTGATTGCATTTACCCGATTTAAAATTGTTTGCCGTCCAGGAACACGTCCGCGTGGGGGCACTGCAAATAGCAAACGGAAAGAGTGCTGTGTTGCAATGATCGATTGGGAATTCGAGATATAAACTGAACAACAACTGAACACACTGAACCACGCCTCCTCTCCCCTCTATTCGACCAACAGTGTCGCCACAACGTGAATTCTCAAAAGGCAATTTACTGCTCTCAACCCTGGTGCATGAGAGAGATCTTCCCAACTGCTGGAGCTTTAATGACAGTATTTCGAACGGTTTTAATATGCGAACAGGTAGGGTGATAATTTTAGCCATAAGCACAACATTCCTGTTTTCTGTTAAAAATGACTGCGGAAAGGAAAACAGCACAGCTTAACGTGTTCTTTCTCGCAGCCAGTTTAACAGGAAGTGTTTATTGTATAATTCTTATTCTATTTGCATCCAAACGCTCTCGACGCTCTTACATCAATCTCACTGAATAGACGATCACGTTGGGCTACAATGCGCGTATGTCGATCGATATTTCGACGCTTCATTGGTGACAGTTTTTCCAAAGAAATAAACCACGAACTGAAATCAACTGAATGTTTGCTTCACACCACATTACCACTAAGTCACATCAGTACAATTTTCACAGCACACCAAATATGTGATCACCGCCGATAACACTTTTAGTTGTATTCAGTGCGAAATTCGTTGTTATTATGAAGACATACGACAGCAGAACTGTCAAACCGACTGTCACATTTCCGACTTTTCCGGTGCATTTTCCCATATTTTTCTTTCATGCAAGTTTGGTCCTCACAATTACGTGCACAGCCAAAAGTAACCAGCCAGATTGGTCGAACCGTTCACAAGTGATGATCTTTCATACATGCGGTAAGTGATTTTTATTTACACACATCAAAAAATGTTTTGCATCACCCCAGTTCCCAGAACTCCTGAAGATAGACGTTGACTCTGGTTATTGTATCACAGAGACAGTCCCTTTGACTGTTCAGAGATGTCACTAAATCCGCCCAAAGATGTAAACAACCATGCATGAACAGCGCCTATTAGACGGAGGAGGTCCGACAGTCGATCAGTTTGTCAATTCACCAGGAAGGAGGTACACAGCTCCTGTTGTCTGTAGTTCAACCATGCCTAGAGGGTCAATACTGAGGTTCGATCGCGTCCGCATTGTTACTTTGTGCCAGGAAGGGTTCTCAAAAAGGGAAGTGTCCAGGCGTCTCGGAGTGAACCAAAGCGATGTTGTTCGGACATGGAGGAGATACATAGATACAGAAACTGTCGATGAAATGCCTCGCTCAGGCCGCCCAAGGGCTACTACCGCAGTGGATGACCACTACCTATGGATTATGGCTCAGAGGAACCATGACAGCAACGCCACAATGTTGAATAATGCTTTTCGTGCAGCCAAAGGACGTCGTGTTACGACTGAAACTGCGCGAAATAGGCTGCAAGATGCACGACTTCACTCCCGACGTCCGTGGCGAGGTCCATCTTTGCAACCACGACAGCATGCAGCCCAGTACAGATGGGCTCAACAACATACGGAATGGACCGCTCAGAAATGGCATCACGTTCTCTTCATCGATGAGTGTCGCATATGCCTTCAGCCAGACAATCGTCAGAGACGTGTTTGGAGGCAATCCCGTCAGGCTGAACGCCTTACACACATTGTACAGGGAGTGCAGCAAAGTGGAGGTTCCTTGATGTTTTGGGGGTGGCATTATGTGGGGCCGACGTACACCACTGGTGGCCCTGGAAGGCACCGTAACGGCTGTACGATACGTGAATGACATCCTCCGACCGATAGTGCAACCATATCGGCAGCATATTGGGCGAGGTATTCGTCTTCATGGACGACAATCCACGCCCACATCGTGCATATCTTGAGAATGACTTCCTTAAGAATAATGACATCGCTCGACTAGAGTGGCCAGCATTTTCTCCAGACATGAATCGTATCGTACATGCCTGGGATAGATTGAAAAGGGCTGTTTATGGACGACGTGACCCACCAAACACTCTGAGGGATCTACGCAGAATCGCCGTTTAGGAGTGGTACAATATGGATCAACAGTGCCTTGATGAACTTGTGGATAGTATGCCACGACGAATACAGGCATGTATCAATGCAAGAGGACGTGCTATTGGGTATTAGAGGTACCGGTGTGTACAGCAATCGGGACCTCCTATATGGTGGTTCAACATGCAATGTGTGGTTTCCATGAGGAATGAAAAGGGCGGAAATTGTGTTTATGTTTATCTCTATTCCAATTTTCTGTACAGGTTCAGGAACTCTCTGAACCGAGATGATGCAAAACTTTTTTTAATGTGTCTAGAAATACGGGACTGAGTTACATCACCCTAAATCTAATTCTATTATCGACTTCCGTCTTTTTCTGCAGTTTTTTGTATGATATCTTTCACAATGTTCATTGCATTATTCACACACGCAGTCTTCTTTCGGCTGATGGAATCTCTTGTTTTAGCAGAACTTGGTGTGAATCCAAAAAGATGTTAACAATCTATCGAAAGTGGTCATTTTCAGTATAGTCTACAATGACAAGAGGTTTAGACATTACTGCGGAAAAATTACGGTAATTTGAAAATAGAGTTAATTTGTAGGCCTACCCATTTTCAAATTGTTTTTACTATCTATTTGGTTTTTCGTCCCCTATGGCAACGGTACGGTGGGATTAAGGTCGTAGTGTACACTGGAACTGCAACTTTTTGTATTGACTACTTGATTCTGAGTATTACTTACGTCGACATGGCTGACGACCTGCAACTATTAATTACGTCAAAGCGTTGACCTCTTACCGCAGGGAGAATCCCCATAAATGTTTCAGCTCTTATGGGCCCCTTGCTTCTCATTGGCCTCCAGAAAGAAGCAGTGAGGGAAGATTAGGGTTTAACTTCCCTTTGACGAAGACAAGTTCACTGGATGAAAAAAATAGTCACCCCAGTGTGCATGCATAGATGAATCGTTCATTCTTTACAAATGGCGCAGCGATCGAGTCACAAGATCAACCGCGCGCGATCTGCCATTCATTTAGCATATCCTCATAAAGCAGTAGCTAACAGTGACATTGTACAGAGTGGCACAGAGGGGAAACCGTGTTGGGCGATGCCCGTGACCATACCGTACGTTGAGTTGCTGGATTTGTCGGTGTTTTGCGACGTACTGTTCAACGTGTGGACAAGCAGTGGTGTAACACACACGACCACAAACATAATGTCATAATTGTGTTTGGAAGAAAAAAAAAACCCTGACTGAGTGCGACTTGAAACGCGTTTAACGGCTTGTGAATCGAAACCACTTCTAGACCTGACAGGAACAGCTGCAGGCAGTGAATGACGGTCCATGTCAACCTATTAGCGTGAGAACATGTGACAGGCAGTGCATGTAATGAACATTTGGAGTCAGTCGCCTCGCAAGAAGCCATTGTTCACACTGGCACATAAACACGACAGCAGCAAAGTTCATCGGGCTGGAAGAATATGTGACTGGTTTTCTGAATACAACATATAGGCCTGCACTTACAAGTAAAATGAACAGAGTATCTCTTCGGGATTTCGAGGAAAATGTTTTCTAATCTTTCACTGATAAAATTTCACTTTTTATACATCAGTAATAATAAATCAGTTTATGTTGTGTTGGTTGTTCTTAATTTACTTTTAATAACTTATTGTCGCCCTGAGAATAAATTGACCAAATTTTTTAATTCGAAGCTGTTTACTTCAGAAAATAATGGTACCTGAAAACCATAAAACATAGTTTTTAGATAAATCAATTTAAAGTTTAATATTGCAATTTTAGTATAGTTAATTATGTTAATTACTTAATATTAATGTTTTCTTGCATCACACTGAGCTTCATCCGAATCACACTGAACTTTTCTTCTCTTGGTCCCTCTTCTTTTTTGTCTTGCTTCTTTTGTGCATTATGTTATCAATTTGCTTTTGCAGATTCTCTCTTTATCTTTGTGTACCAATGATTTTTCAGTATTTCCACTAGATTTTATGCCTAATGCTTCAAAAACATCCAGTTTTCGTGTAACACTGTAACCGAAGCACAAATTTGCATCTAAACAGCAGATTTGGGGGTTATAGTATGAACAAACACTGTTTTTGGTAACTGGGTCCAAATGACAGAATTTACATATTCACTTAAACTTCGTGTTTTCCCATGGAGGCATTTCTTCAATAAAGTATCTTTACAAAGCTCTTTAAATATAAGTTTAATTTCACTCATTACTGCAATAGGTGAAGAATGTTTGTGGTCATATTTGCACTTCTCCTGTACTTGCACCGAGTGTCAGGATCATTTGAGCAAAGAAAATGCTGAGTATTTTCATTGTGGAAAGCTTACGTAAAAAGATAGCTCATATAGATTTCGTAATGTTTTCAAAATTCTCAACTTTTCTTCTTATGGCCAAGTCGTAATAATTGTGTCAAGAGACCTTTACCACCCATCGTCTTACCACCTTCCAGTACTATTTTTTACTTTTCTTTCAATGATCTTCTCAACCTGGACTCCATTCTTTTCTGCACATTTCGCATGCATTTTAATTTGGAAATCGTGACACTAGGACCATAGAGTTCGTCTGTACATAGCCGGTCATAACATTGCTGTTACCGTCCTCTAAATACTGTGTGTATCTAACACCTCTATTTGCCTCTGAACGATTAAAAACCCTGAGAACTGCTGCTACTTCCATCCAACTCTTGGACCAGCATAATTTTTCTAACAGTTGTGTTCATCCTCTTTCTCAGTTTTACTGTCACAAGTGATACAGTAATTCTTTAGAATCTCTACATCAATTTTCTGCCAGTATGAAATGATGTAGCCGTCACAACATCATATAGATGAAGTGTGGCCACGTTTCCGCCAGCTGCACAAATATCACTATTTTCACTGTCATCATTTTCCTTGAGTGCTTCTTCAGCTGCTTCCTTTACTAAGAGGTTACAGACTGGCGCAACAGCGATTTCAAAAATTTCATTATAAGCCATAAATTTTGCAGGTGGATTTGGAATGTCAAGCATTGCACAAAAGTGTTTGTCTCCGTCCCTTTACCAAATGATTTGAGACATAAACTAACCTTATGTTATTCTCATACACATTATTATTTGCCATTTGTGATGGCATTGTTGTAGCGACTACTTCACACTTGCACAGTTCAATGTCAGTTTTAATACAATCCCTTTGCGAAGACATTGATTCTCTCCCAAATATATGTCACCATGACACATTCTGCACACAGCATTTTTGGCAGTCAGAGAGCATGCTGAAGTTCACCACAATATTTTCAAACGAATGTTGATTCCACAAGCTGACTACGAGGAAACTCCTTGAATATACTGCAGTTTCTTTCTTAAGACACTGATTTTCTTTGCATCTGACGTTCTTGGTTCCTTTGACCCTCTAATCTCATTCCCTCTGAATTTTACTTTGGGCGAGAATTTCTTTATTTGCCACATTTTTTAGAAAAGCACATGAGAAACCAGAGAAAATATTATTCAACACTTACTTCGCTCGCAACAAACTTCACTAAGTACAAACAATGGCGCTCTAAAACAATAACAAACACGGTAGAAACGAAGGGAATCGCTAGTAGATACGGAGAAGGAAACCTTGACTCGATAAAACAATAGAAGCAGCAAGTGGCAAGGAATATCCAAATTGGTTCCATTTTTTTTTTGTATCCTACGAAAAACAAGATATAGCATTCAAATGCTAGACTTTCAGACCAACAGGAAAACGATCATAACTTACAAACGATCTGTAGTAGTTATATGTAACAAAAATTATTTTGCTCAGGGTATAGCAGGCCTTTTAAATATGGAGTCATCAAAAGGATCTTCGTTTTGAGCCCACCTTGTGGACTCATTGCCTAACGGAATCCAGGGGGTTATCAACTCTAGAGACAGAATTACACGGTATGAAAAGAGGTTTGTAATGATTTTTCTAGGGTTAACTAATTTTTTGTCCGGTGGGCTTAGCATTAGGGACGAAACTGTAACATCCCCACATTTGCCTTAAACGATTTAGAAAACTACTGTAAACCTGATGTGAATGGAAAAACGGATTTCTGACCACTGCGCCAACTCGCTCTGGTTGACTACCTGAGAGATGATTTTCAATTTTTTAATTTTTTTTTTATTTGTCCTTGTGGGATTAGGCCCTCCATCAGGCCATTCCTTATATATAACCAGGTATTCTACACACATATGTACGTAATGATACGTGTTTCATATAAAAAAGGCTACTCAATACGAGATAGAAAACTTAGAAATTACTATAATATAAATAGTGCAAAACAGTAGTAGCTATAGTAGTAAAAGGCAGATTTTACACTAGTATATGAAAAGTAAATCAACAGATGATGATGATGATCGTATGGCACTGATGGCCGAGAGCCCCACCTTGGGAGCTCGGGTCTTTTCTGTTGACGTCACAGTGGGAGTGTCGATGATGATGTAACGATGATGAGAACAACGTAACATGCTGTTCCCGAATGGAAAAAAAAATGCCCAGGTCTGTCGGGACTCGAACCCAGACCCGCTACATGGCAATCAGTCACTCTGACAGCTTTATTATTTTTTTCTTTGTCTCCTTTTGTTCGTTGCATTTGTTCGGGGCGGACGTCCCTGACACCCTTTGAAGTTCATTGTTGCTCCACTCACCCCGTTGTTTTATTACAGAGGGTAGCTAAACCTCTGACCGAATACCCTGAGCTACCGTGCCGGCAGCACGCAGGTAAATTTGGAGACGCTAAATCAACAAAGACAAGTAGATAAAATCTGAGGGCACTGCCAGCAATGGACCTGAGGGACAGAATGGGAGAGGGAGAGAAAGAGAAATGTGATTGAATGAAGAGAAATGGGAAACAAAGTGGTGTTAACGCAAGAAACGAAAGCGGAAAGAAGCCTCACGGGAAGTAGATAGAAGCATTTGCTTTACTGTTTGACAGAGAGAAACTGGCCATATACACAGTTTGACAAAAAAGGAGACGCACTTAAAAGACGTGGTCGGATGTCAATGTTACTTCGTATACGCACGCAAAATCGGCGGGTATGTAGACGATTAGAGTTGCAGTTCTCTGTGACATATAGAATAGGTAGAACATGTTCACAGGATTTGTCGACCTGGAAAAAGCGTTCGACGATATAAAATGATGTTCAACGGGGTAAAATCGTCGGTTACCAGCGGTTTGGATGCAGCAACAAACCTCAGAAGAAGTGACGATGGGTGACATGGTAACTAATGAGTAAGAAGCGATTCGGCGTTATTAACAGGTCACTTATTTCAGTCCGTATCATCATTCAGTCGAGGGCAGAGTAAACAGCCTGTTAAAGAAACGATGTTACTCTATATAATAACATACAGATTCCACTTAAACGTACAACTCTTTCAATATTTACTTAAAGAATGGAAGTGCACACTATACTTAATTTGAATATCATTAATTCTTCATCACAAAACCCATGATGAAATATGATTGCTGACAAGAGTTACTGCACTTGTTGCATGAGTGATAGTACACGCAACTTCTATTAAACCACAAAGAGGATTATTTGAATTCTAGATCACTGAAAGATGGTACAAAAATTTATGTCTCTTACAGCAGAAAGGGGACGTAAGATAATTTGGTTTCTTTGTGTATCACACATTCTGGCCACTACCATTGTCGAACGGCGTGATTTCTGTTATTGCATCTGGTAAATTAATTCACACAATAAACTTTATTAAATTTAACTGGAGCACAAAACCATGATTACTTGCTTCAATAGTATCAAGCAGGATCGGTTAGAACAGCTTACCTTTCTTTTTAGTCATGTCTTCTGTCTGGTTTGACACGGTCACTCACGAATTCGTCTCTTGTTTCCACCTCTTTATCTCAGAGTAGCATCTTGTTTCTTCAATTATTTGTCGGATATATTTCAGTCTCTAACTTCCTCTACAGTTCTTATCCTCCACATCTCCTTCTGCTACCGTGAAAGGCATTCCCTGATTTAACACATGTCCAATCATCCTGTCCTGTCTCCTTGTCAATGTTTTCCATATGTTCCTTTCTTCGCTGATTTTTCGGAGAACCTTCTCATCTCTTATCTTACCACTCCATCTAATTTTGAACATTCTTCTGTAGCACGACTTCTCCAACCCTCAGAATCTGTTATTTTCCGGTTTTCCCACTGTCCATAACTCAGTACCATACATTCGTGAACTCCAAACATACATTATCAGAAACTTCTTCCTCAAATGAAGGCCAGCGTTCAAAAATAGTAGACTTCTCTCGGCCAGGAATGCCCTTTCTGCCTATGCTAGTCTGCTTCGTCCCGTATTTGCTATTTTGCTTCCAACGTACTAGAATTCTTTCTCTTCATTTACTTTGGGTCCAGTTTGGAGCTTAAGCGTCTTATTAGTCTCATTGCTGCTATTCCTCAGTTTTTCTTCACTGTACTCCCAATCCATATTCTGCACTCATTAGACTGTTCGTTCCATTCAACATGCCCTATAATCCTCTTTAACTTTCACTCAAGATAGCAAATGTCATCAGCGACCATTACCATTGAATTTTAATGCCTTTATTGAACCTTACTTTTATTTCCGTCATTGTTTCTTAAATGTACAGTTTGAACAGAACGGCGGAAGAGACGAACCCTGTTTTACATCATTTTTAATCTGCGAATTTCGTTCTTGGTTTTCCATTCCATAACTGAGACAGCAGTGGGAATGTTACCATTCTGTGAGTCAAATACAAGCAACTTGTTTAGCTAGATAATCACCATGGATGAATGTTGGATGTATCACTGTAACAAGGCATAATACTGGTCTTTTCCTACAGCTTACTTCTATTTTTCTCAGAATTTCGAACTACTTGCATCATTTTACATTGTCGAACGCATTTTCTAGCTCGACAGTCTACATTAAAATCCCTGCGTCACAAAACCGGAGCACGCCACTAGATGAGCCAAAACAAAGTGGCACAGTATCGAGTGGTAATTCGTTTTCTGTATTTCAAGAAGAAAATGTTGCAACGATCCATGCTGAGTTGATGGAAGTGATTGCAATAATGTACCGTCGTACGACACAGTGGTACGTTGCACAGGCATTTCCAGTGCGGTCACAAGAGAAAAACAGGAATAAATGACTAACAACAAAGTGCAGACCACATCTCTATAACCAAAATGGATGAATGTTGGATGTATGACTGTAACAAAGGGGCAACTCTAGCAATGGAAACCTGGGGATTCACCACCGCCGAAAACGGCGAAGACCAACTACCATCAGGGAACGTGATACTAAAAGTTTTCTGGGTCCGCCATGATGTAGCGTCGCTACCCACGCTTTTAGCAAAAGTAATCTAAAATAATGAGAAAGCTACTGTGAAATACTGCATTAGCAGCAGGATGATAACCACAATGTAGCAACATGTGCATAAGGAGATTGCGAGATGAGGCTAGCTGCATTCAGTGGAAAACTTCACAGCACTGCGGTGATAACAATAGCAGAAAATTCAGCGTCACTACACCTGGGCATGTATCTTGTTACGGGCTATGTGATTAGGTGCGAGGTTTTAGAGAAACAAATGCGCGTTGTAGCGATATAAATATGACTGAATTTTGAGGCATAAGTATTCTTGTCCTCAGTGTCCAGCAGCATCACCACAACGCCAGGGCCACGTCGGACATTGAGGCTGGGCATGGCCAGCAGCAGCCATGGGTTAGAGTCCGCACTGCGGCTGTCATCACCAGCACTAAGTTCCTCATGGGATTAATGCCACAACACCGTCAACCTGGCATCTGCGCCAGCTATCGAAAGCGCTGAGTTGCCCCCCCCCCCCCCCCCCGCCCATCCCTACCCTCGCCCCCTCTCCCCACCATGACTTCGTGCCATAGTGCCATCAGCCATGTGACCTGTGTAAGAGGACAGCCAGCCGAATCCTGTGCACAGCAGTCTCTGCCCCGCCGCAGTGAATGCATGCAGAGCTGAGGGGCTGTTCCAGGCACCATCACCAACAGAGGAGTAGTACGTCACTGATGTTGCGACCAGGGCCTTTAGAGGCTACCCCCAGGCCTACTGTCAGCAATGCAGTGTGCCTATGCATCATCCTCTCAAAGGGACGACAGCCACAGCATATACGTCAGCACCAGCCAGGGTCAACAGAGTGGTTTGTCCTGCCTCGTCGAGCCACGATGAAGCGTGTACTGAGATTTAATAAACTCTTGTTTATTGTCAGCAATTTTTGCGCTGGTCCCTGTGGCCCATCACCAGCACCACTTTGCCCCTCCCCCCAGTGCACTGCATTCTAGCAAACAGTCACAGAAGCACACTACTAAAGTATCCTGACAAGTTTATAGGAAGCTGTAGAGACGCTAATATCACAGGTTGCTATCAATGAGATATTTTGGCCCTATGACAATGCCCAAGCTTATTCTGCACGCTAGTTTTTAGGATGATCATATTTTGCCTTAAACCCCTCTCCTACCACCCCTTATCATCCTGTCATCACATCCACTAGCTTTCTCTCCAATGGACAAACCATTGCATAACGGCAAAAACAACGACAAGGAGAGTGTAGAGGTGGAATATTTCCTGAACATCCAAACACAGGCTTTTAAAATATCATCTTCACCATGTCCTCCATCGTTGAGAGAAATATGTCGCACTGGAAGGTGAATATTCTGAGGAGGACTAACACCAAGTCTCATGGTTGCACTTGATGTTTTGAGAAAATGACCAAAACTTTACCTCGTAATAACTGTTGGTGTATAATACTGTTCTCGCCATGATGGCGGTGACAAGCAACTGGAGGCTCAGAGGAATCACCCTTACTCATGACTACAAAACCGCTGCCAACAACAGTTTCGTTTGATGGTGTCATTGGTGTACGCAGTAGGACTGGAATCAGGTGCTGTTGCCAGCTGCACAAGGGCCCTCCTATTCACTGGTCTGCGAAGCATTCCAATACTATTTTGGAGTGATGGATTGTCTTGCAGGTTGCATAGTTGTTTTCAGATGTATGTATCTTTTGGCAAATGGGATGTTTCTCACATAGATCTATTCGTACCCTACAGTTGATATGCACTAACGTGTGTTGCGGCCTCTTTTTTTGGTCTATACTATGAGCATCCAGTGGCAGTGTTTTTACACCATATTGACTGTCACCAGCAGATTCCAGCTCTCGCTGGCACCAACTCAACGCTCTCTGAACAGTGTGCACAGCTGTAACTCCCTGAGCTAGCCATGCCAAAGCAAAAAAAAGTTTAGCGAGTGTTCTATTCGAGGTCCCAGAGCCGCACAAAGAGTTGTCAGCCGCTACTCTCATCGGCCTGGCGCTAGCTTTCAGTCCAAGCTGCCAATCCGATTCCATACTTCGAGCTCTTGCTGTCATCTGCATACAGTGCATCCACACTGCAGCTCTACCCCGCTCCATGATGACCACACCCGCCCATATGCCGAGGGCAGCTGCTACCCACTGCTCGCTGCCAACCGCCAGCCACGTGCCCACGCGCCCCCGCTTGGCGGCCGACTGTCAGAGCCAGCGACTCGGAAAGTTAGACAGGCCCAGGCGGCACGGCACGCATGGCCCGGTGCTGCACTCAAGGACTTGTCCGTCGCTGCTGCCCACGACATCTGTGCTGGCCACAAGTAGTGTCTTTTTACCGGTCGTACCACAGAGTGCCTTCCACTCTGTGGCGCCACCGCAGCTAACATCGGCGTGGCGCTGCTTCACCAGATAACGCTCTCTGGCGTGACTGGAGCGTCTGACATCGCTCTGCCGCTAACTTCTGGGTGAGGTGGGAACACGAGCATGCAGTGTATAAGCTTATTCGTGGCACACTAACCATCCTTCTTTACGGTCGTAGTTTGAAAAGAACAATGAAGGACAACGTGAATTGTACTGGAAACCTATTAACAATAGCATTTCAGCATGATACATACCCTTTGAAACATTTTAAATATTTTCTTCCATTACTGACATCTAGACAATATTCGTCAGCGCCACAGAAATTGATTTAAATGTGTGTTTGCTTTTGCCAATGGTATATTAGCACTGAAAAGTTTAAGCATAGTGAAGACACTAACAGATGAGATAAGAGAAGTCTGGTTGGTATTCTACCAACACAGGCCTGAAATACATCCAAATACGAAGGTAAGAAGGTGAGAAAGTGACCCATTGACAGTGCAGGATATAACATTACCAACACAGGCCTAAAGTACATCTAAATACGAGGGCAAGAAGGTGAGAAAGGTGACCCACTGACAGTGCAGGATATAACATTTTAAATGTCGAGTTCATTCAAGTGCCTAGTTACTGCAGTAATTTGGAATAACAGTGAGGATGAAAGTTCTGGTATTGAGGAAGTCTGCAAGGAATTATCTTTACGCTATGCAGAGAATGTACTTTAATAATCTGCTAGCGGGAAAAAGAAGAACAAGAATGTATAAAACAGTGATCCGGCTCATACTGTTTCTAGACAACATATAAGAAAATGGATGACATTCGAAAACACATTCAGGGGAGGAGTTGGGCCAAAATAGAAAGATCGACAGTACATGAAGAGGAAGGACAAAAGAATATACAGTAGTTATGGAGTGAAGTAGATCTGCTAGCAGTTAATAAGGGCAGGGGGATACAGTGACTGGGGCACATATTTAGACAGCAAGAAGGAATCGGCAAACGTGCTCACAGAATAGTACCAAAGACCCAAACTTCGCTGGAAAGATGGAATGCAAACGGCCTTATGCTGGGAAAAGAGAAAGATATTTTACGAGACAGAGGAAAATGGAGGACAACTGAAGGACGATGTTATACACCATCTTCGCACTGATGGTTGATGAGACAGGCGTGGAAAATCTTTTTCAGATGTTTTTACTGTCAGTGTGAGGGGTTACCTTTTCCACATGCCCTTGCTACGATGGTGACAGCGAGGGAGCCCTCAGACACTCTCGAAGCAGGTTGTGCATGACACAGGAGAGCTGACGATCCCTCACCATCTCACCATCTCACCATCCACCCCCCCCCCTCCCTCCCCAAAACTATCACCATCACCGGCCCCCTCTAACGTAGGATTTAATGCTTTTGCTGCTGATTTTGATGATGATAATTCTACATATATGACCATCGACGGCATGGAAAAAATAAGATACGATTTCTGAAGTTCAGAAACGGCTCACAAACTAAAACTGAGAGACTGGAATGTGTGGGATATGTTCAAAAGCGAATGGTAGCCAGACTTCTCAGATTGAAGAAAGAAATGAAAGATAAGAAATTAGAAGATGGAAAGGCACTGACATTCTGACATATCACACTGCAAAGATCTTGTAGCAGAAGGCAGTTGAAAGCCGTACACCCACAAATATGATTTGCCACTTGCTATTTTAGATGTTATAAAACCAACTCTCAGGTACCCAACCAATCCTGAAATGCTGAAAAAATATGTACATGGGAAAAAAAACAGAATAAAAGTGAGAGATGCAATCAACTTATATGGGCTCGTTGTCCTAAAAATTATTTGTCTCCTCAGTTGTTGTGAAGATAGCTGCCTGATGACTGTCTAATGTTCAAAATAGTGTAAATGTAGATAGGATTAAGCACCTGTAGAGACTAGGATTCCATCCAGCTGCATTCCCACTGGAGATACTCAGAAGCATCGATGAAGTGCGACTGGACAAAGCTCAGCCAGCAGAAAAAAAAAAATTACAAAAGCTGGCTAGGCAAAGAGTACAGGGGAAGAGATCACTCCTGGAAGACGAGGAAGAGAATAAAGATTATGGATACGGAAAGCATTAGTCACTAGAGGCACAGCAAATACTGTCAAATATTGAAATAAAAACTTTAAATGCGAATTGATATAAACAGAGTTTTGTAGCTGTAATGTATCTTTTCTCAAGAACTGTAAGAGATAGCAACTTGAAACTTGGCATAGTTCTTAAGAATTACTTACTAGATAATCTTGTGCAGCACTTTACCATTATCTTTTATCTGAGAAAAGTCTCCTTCAAAATCTTATAAAAATAGAGCAGTCCCAGGAAACTGAAAACTGAAAAATTAATTTCAGAGAAACTTTAAACAAAAATCTGTTCCACGCGTTTTATTAGTCTCTTATGCAGATATGAACTGTGAAACTGCAGCTTTATCGCTTGATTAGTTTACAAGAAAAAATACATTACAGAAACAATGGTAATTAAAAATTCAGATCCTTATAAAATGTATGTTGATGCGCATTTCCAGACAAAAATTGCTCAGAACATCAAGCATTATGTTGTAGATAATAGTCTCAAGTCTTACTAGTTTAGCAGTTTTATGTTTGGTGATATGTATGTTTAAGTACAAGAATGCATTTTGCCCTGCGTCTGTCCTTAATGAAGTGATATCATAATAGCAGTATGCCAATTTCAACTTTCCCTGTTATTTCCCTTTAACTTTATTCCTCCTACTTTTCAGAAACGTTTGTGAATCTTTGTCTAAAATATGTGCTTCCATGGGACTTAATATGGAAACTACTGTTCCAGCGAACGAATAGTCTGTGTCTTCCATGGTACGACTTGTAAGGTTGTTACCTGGTCAGTGACATGATAGGAATAACGGTTGCGATCTCCTTGGGTTCCTTGCATAGAGACGTGGGTATACAGGGATGGGCAAAAATGTTGAAACACTGCGAGAAATGCATACTTGAACATAAATGAAGATTCTCGCTAAGCCTCAAGGTTGCGTTGTTGTGTTTCATCACTAACGGCATCTGTGCAATGTCCTCAATATGCTGCCGGTGTCAGTCTTCGTCAGAACACAGTTATGTATGATTGTTAATGCATTATATCCGAGCTAAGGAATTCTGACGTAGGCAAATTGTTGGTGCTCATATGGTGTGTGCTTTCTGAACCAAGACAGCTGTAGTGTTTGATGTTTCAAGGAGCACTGTGTCGAAGATTTATACCACATACAAGGAAAGCGAAAAACATCATCCACTAAGTCACAATGCGGACGACATTCTGTCGAGTGATCGTGACGAAAGCTCGTTGAAGAGGACTATTAGAAAAATAAGAGGACGGCAGCTGCAAAAGTCACTGCAGTACTAAATGTCTCCCTTGCGAATGCTACCAGCACGGAAACAACTCTGAGGGTCTCCATGAGCTGGGAATAGCACGGCGAGCCGGAACTGCAAAACCACTCATCCACTCATCAGTGATGCAAATTCCCGTAACTGGAAAACATGCTGCCGAAGCCATAGAACTTGGACCACGGAGCAATGGGAGAACGTCTTTTGGTCAGATGTGTCTTGTTTCCCACTGTTTCCCACTTCTGACCGACATTACGTCGCAAGAATGAAACATGGCGGCGGTACAGTGGTGATTTAAGTAGCCATGTTGTGATGACCTATCGGCCCCATGAGTACACTGCAAGGCTTCATTACTACCAAGGATTGTGTGACCATTTTAGTTGATCAGGTCCACCTCATTGTACAACATTTGTGCTCCAAGACGTCAGGCTCCTGTTCACACACCTCGCATTGTCCAGGATTGGTTTTGTGAACTCAAGGATGAAATGTCGCGTCTCCCCTGACCACCACAGCGACGATATCTCAATGTTATTGAGCTTCTAGGTCTACTTTTGAGGCAAAGGTGTATGATTGTTATCGACCTGCATAACCCCTACCTAAACAAGCCACTGTCCTGCGGAAATAATGGTATAAGACTCCCTTGAAAACCATGCAGTATCCGTAGTTATCCATTCCGTGACGACTGGAAACGATTTTGAATGCCAACGGTTTTGCCTGCACTGTATTAGGCATGTTAATGTGTTATGTTTTTGGTGTTTCTACATTTTTATCCACACCGCGTAGTTCATGGGTAGTTGTTACATTGTGTAAGCGCTCAGAGTAGCCCAATTTCTGAGTTCTTTGCGAGAAACAGGTGTTTTCCATCACGATTAATATTCAGTCGCTATTGTTACTGTCTGATCAGGACGATGTTATCATTAGATCAGTCAGTAATGTTTTATTGTCAACAGTTGCTGATAAGGTATTTGACAGATCTTATTTCAACCGGAAGCAATCCAGATCGCTTCTTTTTTGTGGATTAATCTTGGTTGTCACACGTGACACTAGAGCTCTGTGGCCTTGTAAGTACTTCAGACGAAATTATCGGTTGCTTCTAGCGACTAATGTCTTGTTGTGTGTGACAGTGTACTGTTTTCTCACAAGTTCACTTCTTATCGATGTCAAGTGCAATCCCTTTGTGTATCACGGCACTTGCCCGTGATCATTGTAGGGCGTGTTTTGACTAGTGACTGATAGGTGTGTTCTCACAGGGGATAAAAAGTGGCCTGAAACGGACGAACGCTCATTCGTTCAGTGTCCAGACAATAGCAAAGGTGAGTTCCATCTTTAGAAGCTGAAGATTTCAGTAGTGTTGGGGTCTCCCTGAAGTGTATCTTAGAATTTTCTTCTCATCCAATCTGGCCGCTATCAGCAGTTACGTAGAGTTGTCTACACCGTTCACAGTGCCATAATCATGAGCTAATGAAACGTTTTCATTTATACGCTGCTAAGATATGGCACGAATTTTGCTTAAGTATTAGACAAACAAAGGAAATTTGGCTTGCTGAAGCGACGCCGTAAATTTGAGCGAACTCTTTTTATAATTTCGAATTTATTCTACATTAACAGTTCCATAATTTGTTTATTCATAGAAATGCTTTTAACACTGCGCCCTCCACTAGTCTATATCAGAATACTACCAAATATATCTGTCACTTTCTGCAAATATTTTTTAAGTTTTTGAAATGTCTTAAGCGTTTACCTTGACTCGTCGCTTCTTCTTATTCAATATGTATTTTTTATCGTACAACACAGATTTTTACTGAGTCACGTTAGACTTACTTGCAGCGGATTTAACACAATTATGGGTTTCAGTCTTATTTATTTGTTCTGTTACTTTATTTTGCAGACGTTGCAGTCTCAGTAGTAGGTATTCTTCTCTATGTCAGTCTGCTTTAAGTTATCACTTGTTCGGTAACACTTATGAAGGTGATAGTTTTGCCACGAGCTAAACTGAATAATGTTGAAGTCGTAGTGCTCCTGAAGTAATAACAACGCGTGCCTCTGGAAACATACAAACATTAGGGCATAGTGAAATCCTGACTTATCTAAAACATAAAAACTTATCTGATACATCATGACCCAAGCCTCAAACAGTTAGACAAAATGTGATGCTACCTAAATCATTGTACAACTGCTTTCGAAACCATACGACAAGACTCCTCTTACTTGCCTTACGTACATATCTTTAAAAATGCGTAACACTGTGTTGTCTGTAATAATGTTATTTTTATTTTGCTACCTGTTTCGGTTCTGAACCATGAAGGTGTCAATGTACCATCATATTTTAATCTTGTAACAGTTTATATTTTTTCTTGGCAGTTATGGTTTTCTGTGATAACTTACGTTAAAACATGTATGACATGTGATACATCTGTGAGAATTTTTTGCTGTTGATGATGGTCTAGAACCTAAATCGATTGCAAAATAAAAAATAACATTATTGCAGAGAGCACAGTGCTATGCATTTTTTAAAGTTTGTGCATGCTTTTGACCGTCGCCTAAGCAACATGCTTAAGTATATAATTTGTGTACAATACTACATTTCGGATGAGATTTAATAACAAAAATTAATGTATTAGTCTTTCTACCACTACTCATTCTATTACTGAAACATACTTTAAAAATCAACAAAAAAAATTATTTTAGTTATTTTATGCTGAACATGATAATGGAATGGTATTGAACTAAACAACTGTAGTAAACAAAAATACCTTCCACGCTACGGTTTCTACTCGTTTACTAATTAAAAACATCTGAAGAGAATATAAAAACCTGCCTGCAAAAAATAATTTTTATTTTGGTTAAACCGTTGTTAGATGCTTTATATTGTTAGGCAAATGATCAGTTGTTAGCACAACCTGAACATCCTTCTCAGCTCACAGTAGATTTAGTGATATTAATTGAAGGTAAGTTTTGAGCAGACTTTGTTCTCACTAATTGTTTTGTGCGATAAATTCTTATTTATAGGTTGCACTCTACCATGAGACAAAAGTGGGTGGAAATATGAGCTAATTTTTATTCGTTTCCTGAGTAACAGTGACCCGAAAATCAAGAGTTGGTGAATTTATCTGTTTGAGAAGCTCAATATTATGTTCCTTCCAGTTCATTCAGCAATATGTAGGCCGAAAACGGTTGAAACTTATTGCTTTATTTACAGAGTCAGTTTCTTGTGCCAAATTAATTGTTGATGTCAGTTCATTTGTAGTACATAACTGAATATACTATTTTACTTGAAAATTAAGGAAGAATTTGATTGCATATCGACAATATGATAATTTGTTAAACAACACTGACAGTTTCTTTCAGTGCTCTTCCTATAACAGAGTTCTTCTTTGTGCTATCCGCAAAAAGTACTAAGTCGGCCTGATGTTCTTTGAACGGAGGGTCATTCACAGTCGAGGGTACTTCAGATAGTAAGTTATGCTTTATTATGGCAGGCCAAATAACTTTTATCGAATGCTGCACTATACTTCAGAAGGACACAGATACATAACACTATTTTTGAATATAGTCACCAGCTGTCTGTAAACAACGGCCGGAACGTTTGATCAATCGTTCAATTTCACAACGATAGAAAACCACTGTTTGGTCGCGTATCCGTTCTAGAACCGCTGTGGGAACACCCTCATATTTAGAAAAATCTCTTTCTGTCCCAGACGTTCTTTCAGCTTACAGAAAAGATGGAAATCGCGTGGCACAAGGTCTGGACTACCCGACCAGCAACACCCACGTCTAGGTCGATTGCACCAGTTCACTACAGCTGGACGCGACATTGCATTCCGCAGAATTTCACAGTGAATCTATTTGGCATAATTGTACTGTCCTGCATATTTCAACTTCGAAGTACATTTTCAGTTGCCGCGCCATTTCGACCGCTCAATTTGATGCACTTGTTACCCGCACCGCAACAAAAGCATACCTGCAAGAAATGCGGAACACGTACTCCCTTCTCAGAATGCGTCACTCTCTTGGAACATTGGCTTTAGCGTAGGGCAACATTTGTAACATACAGTGATAAGACAAAACATTACGACCACTGCCCCACCGTTGGCTGCCGCCTGGTGGCGTTGCGGGCACATGGCGCGATAACGAAAGGACGTAAGCGGTTCAAATGGCTCTGAGCACTATGGGATTTAACTTCTAAGGTCATCAGTCCCCTAGAATTTAGAGCTACTTAAACCTAATTAACCTAAGGACATCACACACATCCATGCCCGAGGCAGGATTCGAACCTGCGACCGTAGCGGTCGCGCGGTTCCAGACTGTAGCGCCTAGAACCGCTCAGACACCCCGGCCGGCGACGTAAGCGGGGCAGACATGGACAGGAGATCACCCTAGCGTAGATATGGGCTGCAAATGGGGAAATGCATTGAGATAAGCGACTTTCAGAGAGGGTAGCCGGTGAACGAATATCTCGGAAACGGTGAAGCTGGTCGAATGTTCACGTGCTACTATCGTGAGCATCTACGGGCAGGGGCAGGACGGTGAAACTACCACTAGGCGCTAAATGGTCGGACGTCCACGACTCTTCACAGAACGTGTGTTTCGGAGGTTTCCCTGCTCTGTGGAGCAGGATAGATGGTGACCTGTGGAATCTCTGCCGAAAGAGCACAATGCTGGAGCACGCACAAATGTTTCGCAGCACACCGTTCATCGTACAGTGTTGAACATGGAGCTCCGCAGCAGACGACCCCTACATGTTTACATGTTGACCCGACGACATCGTCAGTTACGACTGCAGTGGGGTCGAAACCATAGGGAGCCGACCGTCGATCAATGGAAACATGTCGGTTGTTCGGGTGAATCACATTTTTACTACACTACGTCGATGGTTGTCTCCACAAACGCCCTCATCGAGGTGCACGGCACCTCGAAACTTGCAGCGGGATAAGGATTAAGGCTGGTGGGAGCGGTGTTATACTATAGGAGACATTTGCGTGGGAGCTGTGGTAGTAATCAAGACTCGCTGACATCTCCAAACCACCTGCATCCCTTCATTCTTGATGTCTTCCCAGACGGCGATGTCATCTTTCAGCGGTATAAATGTCGGCGTCTCGGAACCAGAGCCGAACTATCGTGGTTTGGCGTTGATGTCTCGGCGGCCAGACTCGGCTCGTGTAAATGCTGTGGGACCCATCTGGATCGCCATCGAGCGCCATCATCGCGTACTCAAATCAGCGGCCCGCTATTTACGCGAATTTCATGACTGTTTCCCTGTAGACCACCTGCTTTTATTTTTCCTAACAGATAAAAATCCTGAGGTGTTAACACTGATGAGCGTACAGTTAATTTTGCGATCTCATGATTTACAACTTTCTATTAATAATATTTGTAATTATCTGTATGGAATGGGCAGAACTCCAGTCATGTTGCCTTATGTTCCTTGGAATGTCTTCCAATATATTTTCAACACGACAGTAAGTCGTTCATGAGGCTTGTGACCACGTTGAAATATGTGAAATTCATAACCAGCGGTAGTAGGTCTCTAATAACAGTAAACAGTTATTTGATCTTCTTTATTACATTACGCGTTTCGAGCGTAGCCCATCATCAAATGATCCGTAAAAAAATATTTTATAAAACTATCATACGCACATAGTAATCCAGATCAAGACTTGATAGAGAAATAAATACACGTCACGCATTAGCACATAGATTCTACAAATGATATGTACCAAGTAACAAAGATGATGTAATAATTTTAAAAACGTTTAATGTGGCAGGTATAAAATCACAATTGTAAAGCACTAGTGCCAAGTGAACACGAGCAATGTCAATATGTCAGTGCGGATTTGAAGGAAATAGTACCTCCAAAAGTAAGACTAGTTTGTTTAGATTTACTCGTTTCATTTAATTGCGGAATGGCCTTATTAATTACGAAGAAAAAATCACACAAGGGTAATTGGCAAACAATAGATGAAAAAAATAACAAAAGTGGTAAACACACTGTTATATAAGCCACTACCGGATGAAGTTAAAAGCAAATGGCCTAATATAAAATGTAAAAACTTTTACGTAAAAATACACAGCAAAGTGATAAAAAGCAATAAACCGATGAAACATCATGATTCTGCTGAACATAAACGAACACAGTCGTATGTTGCCTCTGCATATGCACGGAGATGCGTTACAGCTAAACAGCTGAAGCATAATGCACGTTCAGAATAACAGTAACAATAACGACTGATGTAGGTGCATACCAGAAGGAATACTAGTAACAACAAAAGCAATAAATTACCAAACAGGATAGATAAACTGAGCAGACATTTTTATTAAAACTTAAACAATGCTATTAAAATATGATTTGCAACAGAACGGAAAGATTAATAAAGCTGAAATAAAAATTTCTTTCGTGGGATTATGCAGCGGTAGCGGCATTAGTCAGCATGCCATCTGTTGTGAGCAGTTCTTAATCTTAATTTCTGGAGGCAATATTTCCTTTAAATGTGTGACGTTGTTCTTGTTAACTTGATAGTAGTAGCTAATAACTGCGATTTTGTACCTGCAGTATAATGTGTGACATATATTTCTGTATGACGTTTGATCTGGAATACCATTTGCTTATGATTGTTGTATAAAATATTTTTTGATAGCTCATTTGATGACACGCTATGCCCGAAAGGCCTGATGTAATAAAGAACTTCAGTTAACATCTGTTGATATTTTTAGCGACCTACCAGCATTGGTTATAGTTTTCATGTCCTCCAATAGTTGCAGCAGCATGTCAGGTACGTACTGTAGGTACTTGCGGCTATTGAGAATTCCATCACTAAAACAGGGGCCAATGACGTGATTTTTGCACAGTGCACGCTACACTTTGACAGATCGGCGACGTTTCTTTATCAAAGTCTCTCAGCCAGAGTGGATTTTCTGCTAAACAGTGCTTATTATTTCGATGGATTTCCCCATGTTTTCTAATCGATGCTTCACCCGTTAGCAAAATCTTACATAGAAACAACTGATCATTTTGCTTTTTCCGCAGACAATATTCCGAGAACTATAACAGATTTTGAAAGTCTTTGCCACGGAGATGCTGATCGAGTGAAAAGTGGAGTTCAGTGCGGTACTCGCAAACGTTTCTTCGACTGATCTCACCAGCGCGTTGAAGCTGGCTCGTAAGGACATGTGAATTGTGTGTTACTGCTGCTAAAACTTTACTTACGTATCTGTCATAAGTTGCTGTTCATACGTCCAGTTTTTTGAATTTTTGTTTACAATGTTGCAAAGACAGATCCTAAGGGCTTCGCTAGACCAGGATATCTTTCGGCATACAACCGCACCACCTGTCTGAACAGTTAAAATCACCATCTTTGCATGCAACGCAATTTGCCCACGACTGAAGCAGAACTTTGGAAATGATAATCGCTATTCTGTTTACATGTAAGGCCACAACTGATTTGATAGCCCAATCCAGTACTGGTTCCCCGAGGATCAGTTTTTTTGTACAAGTTGTGTCTTATAGCAGCTATTGTGATTTCGTCAGCACTATGAAAATTATCAGTACCCTCTTAATACTTTCAGTGCTTTTAATAGAGAGAACAATATCGATTTCCTTATGGATTTTAATGATCCCTTAACGAAGAGGTGAGGGAAATTTCTTAAGAAAATATATTTGAAAATCTTAACCTCGTCAATTAATAAGTGCGAAGTTGTTTTATTGTAACCACTTCCAAGTTCCCCATTGTGGAAAAAGTATGAAGTGACAGCTGGTTGAACGTTATTACCGTTTTCGAGGCTTGGAACGGCTAGAAAATTTTCTAATTACCCTTAACCCTGTGCATGTGATTAGAAAATATTTTATCACGCTGTATCGAGAGTCTTTACCAGTAAAAGTAAGAGCGAGTGTAGCTACGTTGTGTATACAGGGTTCTTGCCAATCCGTTCTATTCTGTTAATTCAGTAAATATATCAGCACTCATGTATCTCTTTCCACATCACAAAAAAATACTTCTCCTCAGTTTAATTAAAGAAATTGTAACTTCCTGGTAAGTCCAGTACTTGCTCTTGTGCTTTATTTCACACAGGTTTACTTCGTTTACATGAACCATTCTAAAACTGCAACATGACAACCCAATCGTGAGTCAAATGAAGTAGAGCTTTTACGTGGACCTGAAAACCGATTGTGGTACATGAAATCCTGCAGCGAGAGCTGCATTCCAGTGTCTACTGTATGTTGGAGTACATGACCAAACAAACTCGTAATCGGTAAACTGGTATCCGAAATCCGAATTTAAGAGCTCCGAAACGACGCATAAAAATACATAAGTCGTGTTCCATGGATTCCGTGGAGAACAGTCTCTGTAACACGGAGGAAGTCAAGGGTATAAATTTTTAGATGCTGTACAATGAACATGTTCAACTTCATTTGATATCACAGAATAAAATTGCTAATGTTAATTAATATATAATCTAACACTATTTTAGGAGTTCTTGTGAATATACTCTTTAACGGAATAAGAGGAGTTGCTGATTCTTGTCTCCTAACTAATTCCTCTAATCTTCATTGCCTCGTTGCTTACGACTTCCTTTGTAAAAAGCTATTTCTTTGCTGTATTTTCTTTCTTCGAATTTTTAGTTATGCTACTCCTTTTTGTTTTTCGTTTTTAACTGTCGTGATATTGGTCTTATTTACATCAGACCATAACCGATAGTCTTCTAAAGTAATTGACAACTTATTCACCATTTTCTGCAGATTATTTTCGACGTCAGCAAGGCTGCACCGGCAACACTTTCCCTTCCACTGCGTACTCGTCATGAAAGAGCAGATGAAAAGGCAATATTTGATCAATAAAAATGTTGAAATAATCATCCTGGTCCATATTCACAGTATACTGAACGAGTGGGATGAAGTCCTAGTACAAAAAAAGCATCACAGAATCATCTCCAACTAGAACTACAGTCCCGACACAGTGCAGGTTAAACCCCACAATAGGACGCTGTTGCGCTGCACGCCTTATGTTATTTGAGAAACGGCAAAATCTTAACTCGTCCAACTACGTTACACACCTCCAGTCAGGTACTTTCCAGTTTCAGTGTTGTTTGGCCCACTGTGCAGCTGTGAGGGATGGCCTTTTAGGTTACCGGACTCCAGATGTCCATTGTTTGTAATTCATTTCGCAATGTTCGCTCGCAAACTGTTTGAGACGGACCTGCACTCATTGACAGCAACAATTCCTGTCGGTTGTGAAACAGGTAGTCATTTACAAGGCGCGGCACTGGAATCTGGCCCCTATTGATCCTTTTCGCAACCACTGTTCTTAATCTGTGTTGCATGATTGCTAATGATAAACCGTTCTTTGTAGCTACATGGAACAGTCCTCGCTGATGCACCAACCTATCGGGCAACTACATTCGCTATGTTGTCATGAGCACGTCCAAACACGATATTTCCTTTCTGCCATTGTGCTATGTCTCAACGTCGACCCATGTCACTGTTCTGATTCTATACACCCGATTTGTACATACACTATCTGATCAAAATATCCGGGCACCACTGTGTAACGCGGAACTGACCACTAGATGTCACGAGAAGCGGACCAGCCAGTATAAAAGTAGGCGTAAAGTGTAGTAGTATCAGCAAAGAAGCAATAACAGTAGAATGGTCGGTTATGACAGCTCAGTTACTTCGAAAGTGGGGTATGCATTTGATATCGCTTGAGTAACAAATCCATCAGGGACATTCAAACCTATCTAATGCTGCTCTAGTCGACTGTTGGTGAGGTGACTGTGAAACGCAAACGAGAAGAAACCACCGCAGGTAAACAAAGACCAGGCAGACCTCATATACTGACGGACAGTGACACTGTAGCACTGCGGAGGCTGGGTGAACAAAATCACATGATATCAGCAGATGGAATCACTCGCGAGGTCCAAAGTGCTACCACCAGTCTGGTGCGTAAAGAAGTAAAAGGAAGAACTAGAATGGTCGAGCAGCTACTTAGAAGCCACACATTTTGGCAGTCAGTTGCTAAACAGTGGGTGACTGGAAACGAGTGATTCGGAGTGAGGAGTCGCGCTCTATTGTCTAACAATCCGATAGTAGGGTTTAGGTTGGCGAATGCTAGGAGAACGTTACCTGCCATCTTGTGTGGTGCCAATGGTTAAGTGCTGAGGAGGAGACATTGTGGACGGGGGTGTTTCCCGTTGTTACTGTGTGGTCCTCTTATTCTGCTTGTTTGTACCAGATTGACAGTGCATTCTGTCGTAAAGCAGCATCCGTGAGCCAATGATTTGTGGACACTAACATTCTTGAAATGGACCAGCCTGCTCAGAGTCCCAGTTTGAATCCAATGGAACACCTTTTGAATGAGTTAGGATATCGAATTGGCTCCAGACCCCAGTGTCAACATCATTACTTTCTGTTGTTTTGGATCTTGAGGAATAACGGGCTGCCATTACGTCACAGACATTCAGACATCTCACTGGAAGTGTGCCCAGAAGTGTTCAAGACCTCATACAGGTTTATGGTAGACACATCTCATATTAATGTTCGCTAATAAGTGCCCAGATTTTTGTTATATGTGCGCACCAGCCCACAGCAGTGACTTAAGTTACCTTTGGAAACTCACATGACCGTCTCGTATCAGTTCTACACCATTTAGAGCATTCCTAAGAGATCAGAGTGCTCTTTTAAGGGTTAGGGTAACATTTCGTCCATAAAGCTTATGGTGATAAAGAACATTCGTGCCTTACCACTCTCCTCATTTTTGCTTTTTACTTATGCTTTCATTAGTTTACACAGGTATTGGTTGGTTTCCGAGTTTCTACATTACATCTCACCTTGGTGTCCAGATGAAAACAGTAGCGACAGCAGCTGCCGTGGCGCTGCTGGTGGCGCTGGCGTCGTCGCCAACGGACGCGCAGAGGCTGCCGGGAGAGAGTTTGCCTCGCTCCTACAAGGTCACGTTCGCGCCTAACCTCAACGAGGGGTAAGTTCTTGGCACTGTCGGTTTTCTTTTAAACTTCCTGACATGCTGGTTTTGGAAAGGAGTGAGCTTCCTGGATAAATTCCACTTTATTATTGGAGGTGCACATGCGTTTCTCTGCAGCTAATTCACATAAATATCCCATGTTTTCATTAGCTGGAAGTATTTAATTCATAGAACAGTCTTTCCTTAATTAGTCTGAGATACACTCTAAGATGAGGAAACCTACGTATCAGAAAGGAGTCATCCAAACAGGACAATAATCCGTAGATGTCGTGTACATTTAAGAACAAACAATGATTACAATTTTAGAAAAAATTGGATGATTTACTGAAGAGAAAAAGCTTCAGAAATTAAGCGATTCAATAATGAGTTGGTCCTTCTCCAGCCCTTGACAAAGAATTTATTCGTCTTGGCACTGATTGATAGATTTGTTGTCCTTCTGAGGGACACTGTGCCAACTTCTGTCCAATTGGCGAGTTAGATCGTCAAAATCTCGAGCTGGTTGGAGGGCCCTGCATATGATGCTCTAAAACTTCTGAATAGCGGAGAGATCTGGCGATCTTGCTGGCCAACACAGAGCAGTAGAAACTCTCGCCCTATCTGAGTGGGCATTATCTTACTGAACTGTAAGCCCAGGATAACTTGACATGAAGGGAAACAAAATGGGGTGTAGAATATCGTCGACACAGCACTGTGCTGTAAGGGTGATGCAAATGACAACCAAATGAGGCCTAACATGAAAAAAATGGCACCCCAAACCATCACTCCCGGTTTTTGGGCAGTATGGTGACGACTGACAGTCTGATTGGTAAGGCTGGTATCCCATCTCTGTACGGGGCATCTCCAGACACATCTTCGACCTGGAGTCTCACTGATTGGAGTTGAATTGTCTACAGTGTTGAGTCCCACTTCGAAATGAACCCAGATGACCAATGGTGATGTGTCTGGGGATCCCCTGGATGTGTGTGAGTCTGTATGTCTGGGATCTCCTCCCATACCCCTGGATCGATTGCAACAAATTTGGCAAAGAAATAGGAAGCCTTGTGAGGATCATCACTACGGAGTTTATAATCTCTTAGCTTCAATAGGACCAGAAATGAAAACATATGTGTTTTTTTCCAGTGCCTAGCACCTAGGCTGTCCTGTAGGAAAGGTAGATTGAGCAGAAATAGTTTCAGCCCACCTTATCAACTTTCTTTGCAGGGCAGCCTACATGTGAGGGGCAGGATACTGTTTTTCCCATCCCCACATATAGGCTGCCCTGAATGGCAGGCATCCTGTGTTGGTGTAGTATTGGCCTGTCTTATCGATCTGCTTTACATGATGATGAGGACAAGAAATGGTTTTTGAGCCCTAAATAATAATAATAATGTCGCGTGATGAGGGCCTCCCGTTGGGTAGACCACTCGCCTGGTGCAAGTCTTCGGATTTGACGTCACTTCGGCGACTTGCGCGTCGATGGGGATGAAATGATGATGATTAGGACAACACAACACCCAGTCCCTGAGCGGAGAAAATCTCCAACCCAGCTGGGAATCGAACCCAGGCCCCTAGGATTGACAGTCTGTCGCGCTGACCACTCAACTACTGAGGGCGGACTTTGAGCCCTAAAATGTAGACTGCCCTGTATGAGAGATGTGTTGTGCTGGAATAGTATCAGCCTAGATGGAGGGATGGATAGGGAGGTATGGAGGCTGGAGGAGATGGATAGAGAGAAGGGGAAAGGAGATGAGGAGGGAGACATGGGCAGGAGATGGACAGAGAGTGGAGGCGGAGAAGATGGTCATCACGGAGAAGGAGCAGAGGAGATGGACATAGAAAAGGTGGGGCAGGAGTGGGCAGAGAAAGGAGGAGGTGGAGATGTATAGAGAGAGGGGGTGGAGGCTCAATACCATTTCTTCCAAATCCACCAGAAACAAACGCAAAATAATTTTATTTAAAAAAGCGGATAAAGTGTCACTAGAAGCCTTCCTAAGAGACAATCTCCATTCCTTCCGAACTGACTATGCAAATGTAGACGAGATGTGTCTCAAATTCAAAGATATAGTAGCAACAGCAATTGAGAGATTCATACCTCATAAATTGGTAAGCGATGCAACTGATCCCCCGTGGTACACGAAACAGGTCCGAACTCTGTTGCAGAGGCAACGGAAAAAGCATGCGAAATTCAGAAGAACGCGAAATCCCGAAGATTGGCTAAAATTTACAGACGCGCGAAATTTGGCAAGGACGAGATGCCTTTAATAGGTTCCACAACGAAACATTGTCTCGAAATTTGGTAGAAAATCCGAAGAAATTCTGGTCGTATGTAAAGTACACAAGCGGCAAGACGCAGTCAATACCTTCGCTGCGCAGTGCCGATGGTACTGTTACCGACGACTGTGCCGCTAAAGCGGAGTTATTGAACGCAGTTTTCCGAAATTCCTTCACCAGGGAAGATGATTGGAATATTCCAGAATTTGAAACACGAACAGCTGCTAGCATGAGTTTCTTAGAAGTAGATACCTTAGGGGTTGCGAAGCAACTCAAATCGCTAGATACGGGCAAGTCTTCAGGTCCAGATTGTATACCGATTAGGTTCCTTTCAGATTACGCTGATACAACAGCTCCCTACTTAGCACTCATGTACAACCGCTCGCTCACCGATAGATCTGTACCTACAGATTGGAAAATTGCGCAGGTCGCACCAGTGTTTAAGAAGGGTAGTAGGAGTAATCCATCTAACTACAGACCTATATCATTGACGTCGGTTTGCAGTAGGGTTTTGGAGCATATACTGTATTCAAACATTATGAATCACCTCGAAGGGAACGATCTATTGATACGTAATCAGCATGGTTTCAGAAAACATCGTTCTTGTGCAACGCAGCTAGCTCTTTATTCGCACGAAGTAATGGCCGCTATCGACAGGGGATCTCAAGTTGATTCCGTATTTCTAGATTTCCGGAAAGCTTTTGACACCGTTCCTCACAAGCGGCTTCTAATCAAGCTGCGGGCCTTTGGGGTATCGTCTCAGTTGTGCGACTGGATTCGTGATTTCCTGTCAGGAAGGTCGCAGTTCGTAGTAATAGACGGCAAATCATCGAGTAAAACTGAAGTGATATCAGGTGTTCCCCAGGGAAGCGTCCTGGGACATCTGCTGTTCCTGATCTATATAAATGACCTGTGTGACAATCTGAGCAGTTCTCTTAGGTTGTTCACAGATGATGCTGTAATTTACCGTCTAGTAAGGTCATCCGAAGACCAGTATCAGGTGCAAAGCGATTTAGAGAAGATTGCTGTATGGTGTGGCAGGTGGCAGTTGACGCTAAATAACGAAAAGTGTGAAGTGATCCACATGAGTTCCAAAAGAAATCCGTTGGAATTCGATTACTCGATAAATAGTATAATTCTCAAGGCTGTCAATTCAACTAAGTACCTGGGTGTTAAAATTACGAACAACATCAGTTGGAAAGACCACATAGATAATATTGTGGGGAAGGCGAGCCAAAGGTTGCGTTTCATTGGCAGGGCACTTAGAAGATGCAACAAGTCCACTAAAGAGACAGCTTACACTACACTCGTTCGTCCTCTGTTAGAATATTGCTGCGCGGTGTGGGATGCTTACCAGGTGGGATTGACGGAGGACATCGAAAGGGTGCAAAAAAGGGCAGCTCGTTTTGTATTATCACGTAGTAGGGGAGAGAGTGTGGCAGATATGATACGCGAATTGGGATGGAAGTCATTACAGCAAAGACGTTTTTCGTCGCGGCGAGATCTATTTACGAAATTTCAGTCACCAACTTTCTCTTCCGAATGCGAAAATATTTTGTTGAGCCCAACCTACATAGGTAGGAATGATCATCAAAATAAAATAAGAGAAATCAGAGCTCGAACAGAAAGGTTTAGGTGTTCGTTTTTCCCGCGCGCTGTTCGAGAGTGGAATAGTAGAGAGATAGTATGATTGTGGTTCGACGAACCCTCTGCCAAGCACTTAAATGTGAATTGCAGAGTAGTCATGTAGATGTAGATGTAGAAAGGGGGAGGAGGAGAGAGGGAGGAGGAGGAGGAGATACAGAGACAGAGGGGAGGAGATAGACGTGGATGGACAGTCATATGGAAGAAGAGGTGGCAATATAGAGGGGAGGGGGAGGAGTTCTTCCTGCATTATGGTCATCAATGATACTCTTTCATGCTCCTATAACATGTTTTCTACTACCATCCACTCACATTCCATTATTTCACATTTAGGTCAGTTGTTTCTTGCCATCCAGTAAATGACTTCATTGGTCCACCCTTCTCCACTGTATTTTCATTACTTTAATTCCAGTCACTTATCTGATTGATTTTTATCTGATTGATTTCTTGGTTTCATATGATTCTTGATAATTTCCAAAATTTTTCTCACCATTTCTGCTGAGCAATCCACGATATTTGAATAGTTTCTGCATTGCAAGTCGATGTCTCATTGACATAAGTCAAAACTTTTAATGATCGAAAACCGCAAATGTTATGTCCACACACATTGAAATCTTCCTTGAAAACTCTATTTAGTTAACGAAAAGTAGAGCAAAACAATTTTAGATTCTAGAATGAAATTTTCACTCTACAGCGGAGTGTGCGCTGATGTGAAACTTCCTGGCAGATTAAAACTGAGTGCCGGACCGAGACTCGAACTCGGGACCTTTACCTTTCGGGAGCAAGTGCTCTACCAACTGAGCTACCCAAGCGCGACTGACGCCCGGTCCTCACAGCTTTACTTCTACCAGTACCTCGTCTCCTACCTTCCAAACTATACAGAAGCTCTCCTGCGAACCTTGCAGAACTAGCACTCCTGAAAGAAAGGATACTGCGGAGACATGGCTTAGCCACAGCCTGGGGGATGTTTCTAGAATGAAATTTTCACTATACAGCGGAGCGTGCGCTGATATGAAACGGGTGCTTGGGTAGCTCATTTGGTAGAGCACTTGCCCGCGAAAGGCAAAGGTCCCGAGTTCGAGACTCGGTCCGGCACACACTTTTAATCTACCAGGAAGTTTCAATTTTAGATTCCTTTTATTTATTTGCCTGTCCCTCCAGAGATATTCAACTATTTTAGATACAAAAACTCATCAACGTGCTTTATGACTTTCTTATTAATTTGTGTTTTTATAGATGCATTACTTATCAGTTACTTTAGTTCTATTATGATCGATTCTCTGGATTACTTTCAAATTTCATTGTCAAAGTTCATCTGGTGTAAAGCAGAACGTCTGGATACTGATTCGGGAGATTTAATATCTGTATGATTAACTTGTGTTCGGTGTCTGTTGTTGACAAAATGTTGTCTTAAAAATGCGTATGGAACTGCATTAAAAAGACGCAAGAGAGTGTTAAAAGAATCATCTCTGCTATTCAGTATGATACATGACTGTTGAAAGTAGCATAACTGTGGTGTCACCGCCAGACACCACACTTGCTAGGTGGTAGCCTTTAAATCGGCCGCGGTCCGTTAGTATACGTCGGACCCGCGTGTCGCTACTATCAGTGATTGCAGACCGAGCGCCGCCACACGGCAGGTCTAGAGAGACTTCCTAGCACTCGCCCCAGTTGTACAACCGACTTTGCTAGCGATGGTTCACTGACAAAATACGCTCTCATTTGCCGAGACGATAGTTAGCAAAGCGTTCAGCTACGTCATTTGCTACGACCTAGCAAGGCGCCATTATCAGTTGCTATTGATCTTGTGATGCATGTACCCCAGACCGACGTTCACCATTAATGGATTAAAGTTAAGTATTCCACCAGGTACGTCCGTTTTTCTAAATTCTAATTTCCTTGTCCTGTTCCAGACCTCACGCCAGCCTGCGTGAGCTAAAACGCGTGCCTTTCGGCTTCCTCTATTATTTAGGTGTTGGCTCTCCTGCCAACCCACAACAATAACTGATGAAACACACATCAGCGCTGTACAAACAAGAGTACTGAGTGCCATAAGCAGAGACACTGAATGAGATCACTTCTGTTGGAATTACATGATATAAAATTCACAAAAAATTGTAAATATATAGTTTGAGTGGAACATGCCTAAATGCACGTAAATAAGGACCCTATATTCATCTTATTTATTCAGCATTAGTGACAATTTAGGAAAAGCGAGTGTATCATGGTTGTTCATAAAGTAGTGACTAGAAAAAAAACAGTAAGTTTTGTTTCCTTCATGTAATGTTGAATGATTATTTGAATTCGTACAGATAAATTTCTTACATTATATGATTTTGTGGCATTTTATGACTTTACCCAGTCAACACATTTTGAGATGTATGAACATATGTGTTCCGTCTTGGATGATGTATAGTATGAAGTATTCACTCTTCCCCCAGAAGAGTTATTAAGTTTCTTTAGATCCATGTAAAACGCAGGTCAGTTTTCATATGAAATATTATTAATTATTTTGTTGCTTTTTATTTTTATGTGCCGCTTCTATTATGGACTAGTTGTTGTCCAAGTTTATCAATATGTTATGTGAATGTCGGTCTCCTTTAAAAAGTTGACTGCCTTCTTAACAACATTCCCCAGGTGTGGCATGCTGGTATATTTTATATTTCCGTTACTATTTTCAAATTAGAATGTGTCCTAGGTTATGATATAATGTAGTTACGGAAAATATTATTTGGCTCTGCGACGGAGGAAACCTTGTAAAATGATAGAAAAGCTTAATGTTGTAACCAAAAGAGCTAAAAATGGAGCAACATGGTCGGAATAATACACTTCTTGTTATTTTATACACAATTACAGAATATGTGGATATACATTCATAAATGTTTTCGGATATAGACTGAGGTGACTAAAGTCATGAGATAGCATGTGGACACATCAGGTGACGGTAGTATCGCATACACAAGGTATAAAAGGGCTGTGCAATGGAGGAGCTGTCATATGTGCTCAGGTGATTCACATGAAAAGGTTTTCTACGTAATTGTGGCCGCAAGACGAGAATTAAATGATAGTTGCAGCTAGATGAATGGGACATTCTATTTCGGATATTGTTAGGAATTTAGTTTTCTGAAATCCACAGTGTGAAGAGTGCGCCGAGAATACCACATTTCAGGCATTACCTCCCACCACAGACAACACAGTGGCCGACGGCCTTCACTTAACGAGTGAGAGCAGGATCGTTTGCATAGAGTTTTCGGTGCTAACATACTAGCAACACGGCCTGAAATAACCGCAAAAAATCATTGTGGGACGTACGAGGACTGTATACATTAGGACACTACGGCGAAATTTTGTGTTAATGGGCTATCGTAGCAGACGACCGACGTGTGTTCCTTTGCTAGCAGCACTTCGCTTTCAACACCTCTCGTGAGTTACTGACCATATCGGTTACACCCTAGACGACTAGAAAATCGTGGGCTGCCCAGGTGAATACTGACTGCAGTAGGTAATAATTAATGGTCGGGTTCGAGTGCGGCACGGATCCCACGAATTCATGAACCCATGTTGTCAACAAGGCCCTGTGCAAGCTTGTGGTGGCTCAAAGATGGTGTGGGCTGCCTTTACATGGCACTGGCTGGGTCTTCTGGTCAAACTGATCCGATCACTGACTGGAAACGATAATATTGAGCAACTTGCATGCCGTTTGCAGACATTCATTGGCTTCATGTTCCCAGGCAACGATGGAATTTTTATGGATGACAGTGCTCCATGTCACCGGGCCACAATTGTCGGCGACTGGTTTGAGGAACTTTCTGGACAGTTCAAGCGAATTATTTGGCCACCCAGATCGGCCGACATGAATCCCATAGAACATTTATGGGTCATAATCGAGAGGTCACTTCATGCACAAAATCCTGCACCGGTAACACTTTGGCAATTATGAACAGTTGTACAGGCAGCATGGCCCAATATTTCTGCAGGGGACTTACAGCGACTTGTTGAATACAAACCGCTTCGAGTTGGTACAATGCGCCATGCGAAGGGAGGTCCGACACGATATTAGGAGGTATCCAATGATTTTTGACACCTCATTATACTTTGACCATCTTCCGATCAAATGCGTCACAGGAGGCACTTGGCCAACAACGCATTTACACCATACGTTTTCCTCAACCGGAAAAAAAACTGTTTAATTGCCAGCTGACGCCTACAACATATATAATCTGAAGATAATGACCAAACCACGGTATAACTATAGGCGTATTCCGCGATTGTGTCTAAAATGACAAATGTATGTAATTCATCAAAAACTTTTCTCCACAGGCAGAATGTCATTTTATTTTCAAAATTGTCTGAATCGCCATCATATATGAATGAAACTCAAGTTATTTGTGATGGAAGGTGGAGCTTACATATACTTTACATTAACTTACTACGCAGTGCAGTATTTTTTTCCTGCCTGAATCTATGTTGCTTTTAGAGCAACTACGTTACATGTCCCCGAAACCACTGAGGACGTCACTATGCTCTCAAAAAGAAAAGTTTATATTTTAAAGAATGGAGCTCTTTGTCTGTGCCAATTCACATTAGACGCCCGATTCTTGTTTTTTTTTTTTTTTTTTAGGGAACAACCGTTCAGATTTTACGGCTCTACCTTCATAGAGGTGGAAGTTGTGCGCGACACGCCCACACTCACGATGCACGCAGACGTCGACATAGTGACTGTGTCCGTCATGTTGACCAATGGTACCCTCATCGGCGCCAGTCACGAACCGCTGCAGGACGGCAGCAACTTCCTCGTCATCACCCTCCAAGAGCAGGTGAGTGTCTCCATAGGATTTACAAAAACAAACAGCTCTCTTACCTGTGCAGTTCAGCGAAAATTCAGTCCAGTATAGAAAATATTTGTTACTATGTAATTTCAGTTACTTTTACAGAACTTTAAAAATTTAGTTATATCTCGTCTTCCATATGTACCCCTGAAGCGTGTTTGATTGGCGGTTTAGTTTGCGAAATAACGACGTAATCCAGGCTTCTATCGAACACCTGCGTTGAATTTTTTGCCTCTGGTATGATAAACAAACCAGCTGAAACATTCGGTGGGAAATTATTTTTAAGTATAGTACAAGTACGTACAGTACAAGGACGAAATTCAAACAACACTCCAAAACACAGACGATGACAAAGTAAGATGAAGTCGTGCGGCATGAATCGCTGGGAGACCCAATATGGCAATTTCAGCCACGTAACTGGAAATTTTTTCGCTATCCTTCGCGCACACAGGCAACTTTCCTTTGTGAAGTATGAGACCTGTGTGCGTACGAGCATCTGTTAGGTATAGGTCACTATAATGTATGTGTGTATGTGTGTGTGTGTGTGTGTGTGTGTGTGTGTGTGTGTGTGTGTAGTGTCATGTTCATGCTGGAGATATGTTCATGCTTTAGATGATGAGAGAAGAGAAAGGCTGAAACGCTGTGCCAGCACACAGCCCTCTCCTCTCGAAGAGAACCATGGGGGACCGCCGAACTTGTCGTCCCCGTTCGACGGACGGATCACCATCAAGGTCATATGCCCTCACTTCATGAGACAATGCGGAGAAGTTTGGCATCAAAACCAGGTTACTGGCCCAAAGCCTGATGATAGGGAACTTAACGCCACCACCTCTACTTCCCCCTGCTGGTGAAATACTGGCAGTAAAAATTTCCTCCACCACCAGTATTCGAACCGGTTTACCTGTGGCTCGAGTGCCAATGCGGAGTTTGTTTTTTTTTGTTTTTTTTTTTTTGTTATCTCATTTTCGTTCGTTGCATCTGCTTGGGGCGGACGTCGCAAGACACCCGTTTCAGTTCGTCGTTGATCCATTAACTTAGTTTTTCTTACTAAACCGGCACGCTGGGGTGTACAAGAAAATAGACTTCTCAATGGACGAAATATTCTTTCTTTTGCTTACGCCTTTTTCCCGCAGGTACGCAGGGTCGGCATGGTTAATCGGAATTGGCAATGTTAGATTAAAGGTGGCCGGATGCCCTTCCTGCCGCCACCTCGGACCTCCCGGGACGGAATTAGTGTACCCCAAATGACTGCGACTAGTGTAGTCCATGGAATAATGCGAAAGTGTCCATAGGTCTGCATGCCATGTAACTGAGGCGGGATGTGGGGACCAGCCCGGTATTCACCTAGGGGGATGTCGAAAACCGCCTAAAAACCACATCCAGGCTGGCCGGCACATCGACTGTCGCCGTTAATCTGCCGGGCGGATCTCAATGCACGAAATATGCACTGCAATAAAAAACTTAAAAACGGAAAATCTCCAGGGCATGACGGCACAGTTAATGAATTAATAAGATAGGTGGGCAAGAACAATATCAACAACTTAGTACTTTATTTTACAGTATTATGAAGGAAAGTAGTATACCGAGCTAATGGAAAGAAAGCATTGCAATTGCAGTATATAAAAAGGGAGATAAACAATTACCCTGCTGGATACCATCTAAGAACTGGTAACATGAGTAATCAGAGACACATAACAGAATGACATAAAAGTAAACGAAGAACAGCAAGGTTTCAGGAAAAACAGAGGCACAATAGATGATATTTACGTGCCAAGACAGATTGTCGGGAAATCCAGAGTTTGACAACTCTTATACAAGTCTCGCAAAATGGCCACAACGAGAAAATTCGAGAATTTATTCCCGCTTTCCACTCTTGAATGGATCAGGGAAGGGGGGATCAGTTAATGGTATCAGAAGTACCCTAGGCGAACACGATCAGGTGGCAAGCGGGTATTGATGGAGATGTAGAATAATCCAGCCTATCAGTGTCAAAAGCCTTTGTTTAGATTAGAAAAAAAGATATAACTCACGTCTTAATCGACAAGACAGTGCGAGAGAGCATGGTCAAAATCATAGAAGATAGGTGCATGATGTACTACAATGAGAATTAAAACATGCGAATGATTGGCAGGTGAAAAATAATAATAGATGAAGGAAGCATGGAAGGAAAGTCATTAAGCCCACCCCAGTTTAATAATAGTTTTTATCATTGATGACGTAATAGAGAAAGCAGAATATTAAATGTATATATTATAGTCGTCCAGAGTAGCCGAGCGGTTCTAGGCGCTACAGTCTGGAACCGCGCGACCGCTACGGTCGCAGGTTCGAATCCTGCCTCGGGCATGGTTGTGTGTGATGTCCTTAGGTTAGATAGGTTTAAGTAGTTCTAAGTTCTAGGGGAGTGATGACCTCATAAGTTAAGTCCAATAGTGCTCAGATCCATTTGAACCATTTTTTTTTTTGTATATATTATATACACTGAAGAGCCAAAGAACCTGGTATCCCTGCCCAGTATCGTGTAGGGCCCCCGCGAACACAAAGAAAAGCCGCAGCATGACGTGACATGAACAGAAGTAGTGCTGGAGGGAATTGATACCTTGAATAGTGCAGGGCTGTCCATAAATTCGTAAGAGTACGAGAGAGTGCAGATCTCTTCTGAACAGCACGTCTCAAGGCATCCCAGATATGCTCAATAATGTTCATGTCTGGGGAGTTTGGTGGCCAGCGGAACTGTTTAAATTCAAAGGAGCGTTCTTAGAGCCACTTTGCAGCAATTCTGGAAGTGTGGTGTGTCGCATTGTCCTTCTGTAATTTCCCAAGTCCGTCGGAACGCACAATGGACATGAGTATATGCAGATGATCAGACAGGGTGCTTACGTACGTGTCACCTGTCACAGTCTTATCTAGACGTATCAGGGGTCCGATATCACTCCAACTGCACGCGTCTCGCATAATTACAGAACCTCTACCAGCTTGAACAGTCCCCTGCTGACATGCAGGTCCATGGATTCATGAGGTTGACTCTATAGCCGTACAAGTCCACCCGTTCGATATAATTTGAAACGACACTCGTCCGTCCAGGCAACATGTTCCCAATCATCATTAGTCCAACGTCGGTGTTGACCGGCCCAGGCGAGGCGTGAACCTTTCTGTTATGTAGTCGTCAAGGGAACACGAGTGGGTCTTCGGCTCCGAAAGCCCATATCGATGAAGTTTCATTGAGTGTTTCGCACACTGATACTTGATGGCCCAACATTGAAATCTGCAGCAGTTTACCGAAGGGTTGCACTTCTGTCTCGTTAAACGATGCCGGCCGGAGTGGCCGTGCGGTTCTAGGCGCTACAGTCTGCAACCGAGCGATCGCTACGGTCGCAGGTTCGAATCCTGCCTCGGGCATTGATGTGTGTGATGTCCTTAGGTTAGTTAGGCTTAATTATTTCTATGTTCTAGGCGACTGATGACCTCAGAAATTAAGTCGCATAGTGCTCAGAGCCATTTCGTTAAGCGATTCTCTTCAGTCGTCGTCGTTCCCGGTCTTACATGATCTTTTTTCCGACAGCAGAGATGTCGGAGATCTGATGTTTTACCAGATTCTTTATATTCATGGTACACTCGCGAAATGGTCGTCCGGGAAAATCCTCACTTCATTGCTGCCTCGGAGATGTTGTGTCCCTTCATTCGTGCGCCGACTATAACACCACGTTCAAAGTCACTTAAATCTTGATAACCTACCATTGTAGCAGCAGTATCCGATCTAACAACTGTGCCAGACAATTTTCTTATACAGGCGTTGCCGACCGCAGCACCGTATTTTGCCCGGTTACGTACCCCTGTATTTGAATACCCATGCCTATATCAGTTTATTTGGCGCTTCAGTATATTATTTTAATGATGCTGTACTGATAGCAGATAATATGGATAATTTTCACTGGTTAATTCACCAATTCAGTAAAAGAGCTAAGCAGTATAACATGGAAATCTCATCTAAATATCAAAGAGTATGGTAACATCAAAATCATCTGTAGATTTAAATTAGAAGCACATGAAGTGTCAACTGAATAAGTGATGAGCTTTAATTATGTAGGGAGTTATCACCAGCCATAAAAACGTAACCACGAAAACGATTAAGCATGTGACAGAGGCCGTAAGGGTAGCCGGATGCCTGCAAAATACTGTATGGAGAAACAAATTTGTGCGCAAATGAGGGCAAAATAAAAATATATAAAAGCAATGAGGTGTCCTACTATGACCTATGCAGAAGAAACTACAGCGGAAACGACAAGATAAAAGTTTACAGCAGGGGAAGTGAAGGTACTAAAATACATCCAAGGAGTAACCATGTGAGACCATAGAACAAATATATCGATAAGGGATCTGTTTAAATGATGAAGACAAGATTAGAGGATTGGAAGGTTGATGTGGGAAGGATGGACCCCGAGAAACCAGTTAAAATTTGTAAGCGTGGACGACCGAAGTGGAAACGTCTACCCAAATGATCACTCAAAATATGGGATAACAGTTGGTCCAATACATCAGGGGAAACCCTAATCAGCAGAAGGAGATCCTGCTCCGCATTTAATACGCCTTATGGGTTAACGACGAGGGCTGGTAAGATAGGCAGTCTGGTTGTAGTTTATAGGAGGTTGCCGACAGCCACCTATATGAATACCAGGCTAGTATCGACGTCTTGCCTCAGTTACACGCTACGCAAACAATTGGTAAACGTCCTCACACTTTAATTTCAGATTCACTGTAGATGTAAACAGATGGGATGCACAAATTCGGTGCATGGGGTGGGGAGGGGGAGTGGGGGGGGGCGGTCACGGCATTAGGAATGGCATCTGAATACCAACTGCCATTAAAACAGGCAGTAACACGTGGCTTATGACAAATGCAGGCCCCACTGAAAAACGGAAGCAGATGAGGAAGTGGGAAGAAGACAAATAAAGGAGATTGTGTCATACATGACATTACCAGACAACAACCGAACGAAGTGACGCAGTGGTTAGACACTGGACTCGCATTCGGGAGGACGACGGTTCAATCCCGCGTCCGGCCATCCTGATTTAGGTTTTCCGTGATTTCCCTAAATCGCTCCAGGCAAATGCCGGGATGGTTCCTTTCAAAGGGCACGGCCGACTTCCTTCCCTGTCCTTCCCTAATCCGATGAGACCGATGACCTCGCTGTCTGGCCTCCTTCCCCAAAACAACCAACCAACCAGACAACAGGAACAATACTAGGCGTGACGATGAGCAAAAGACTATTCATATATGATGAACACCATGAGAGCTCACTGCACACGACAACATCCACTCCGTTGTCAGCATCTTGACCTTCGAAACTTCTGAATGGCGTCTGGTGATCAGTCTGCTGTGAGTTATTAAATTACAACAAAAAAATGCGAACTAGAGAAAGATGTGTAAAAAGTGTAAACGTTACATAAAAACTTGAGAAAGAAAAGCTGACCACAGAGAAGCTGCAATATGACTTTATTTAGTATGTGAGTAGTTTCGGTAGTATTATCGTATAATGGTCGACGCAATCAAATTATACTGCTTGATAGTACGAGCCATTGTAATCTTATTCTACGATGGCAGTGTTTTACCCAGCGAAACAGTGTGATTTGATTGTATCGACCAGAAGAACATAATATTATCGAAACAAGTCGTTGAATAAGTGAAGTCTTCCATATTTACGTACTTCGAAGCTCAGAAGAACCAACTACTGAAAATATGTGAAACAAATCACATTCATAATTGAGACTTATAATCTGGCAAGTAAGTTAATTTCAATGTCGAAGCACAAGAATAATAATTTACATCACCCTAATGATACAGCTAAGTGTACTTGATAAACTTTAAAATATATTTCAACTCAGTAATTTTTATTCCAAAAACGAATCTGTTTCTTAGCTGTAGACGCTCTCTGTTCTAGACGACACACAAACGGAATATAGCGTGACGCCAATATTTTGAAGTTCAAATTTCCTAATAATCGTTACCAAACGAAGCGACACAGTCATTAAAACGCTATGGTCGTAATCGTGGTACAAATCACTAGGTATCATTTATTTTTAGGTTTCCTGTGATTTCCTTATATAACCTCGGGAAAATGCTCTGATCTCTTGAAATATGCCACAAGTGCTCTATTCGTTGTTTTCCTCAAGCTGTGCTTTAACCTCTAACGACTGCCGTGTCGACCAGATTCTACGCTTCAACCTGCCTTACTTTCTGGCGATTACTAAGCTACGTGTTTGGACAGAGGGTGGAGATACCAACAAAATTTGTGGCTCTTGTCGCAGGTTTTTGCCGGTGACCGATTGACTGTGGTCCTCGAATTCGTTGGTGATGTTCGTGAGCGGTACAACGGCTTCTACCGCAGCTCGTACGAGCAAGATGGAGAGACCAGGTGAGTAGCAATTCGGCAAAAATTCTTTGAATGTTACACACTGCCGAAAAAACCTAGACGATGGAGTTCAAAGTGTACAGTACTTACAAATAAAACATACTGTCAGCAGATGTTTTATGGGAATAGTTATAGCGCGTCATTCAATAGCACAAAAGCATTAAAAAATTCTGCTGATTGTTACTGAACATGTGATGCTACTACCAGCCTAGTAGCAATTCGTTACCATGCATCCGGCCACTACGGCCGGCGGGCCTGTCTCATGAAGAGCCACATGAACTTGGTTAGCTTGAGCGAAGTTCCTTCAGACTGGTGTGGTGTGCGGCGTACTCCCCAGCAGTGAAACACAGAGTAAGAGCGGGTGTGTGGAGGACGCTGCGCTGCGCTCCCCATGTGGTGTTACTTTGCAGGTAATGTTCCTGATGCATATCTTCTGTCAAGCGTTTGTACATTGTAGTCGAAATAGTAAAGCACGATCAAACTTTGGTTTACTAGGCTTTGGGTTGGACACAGTGATTTAGATTTCGTCTTTTACAGGCGATGTTCAGCTCTTCTTGCCTCCTTATTGCGCACGTGGAAACCACAAACTTCCGTTTTATGCGGGTGGGTTTCAAGTGGTTGTCGTCATAGTAGATGATAAGGTCTTCGAGAGCACATTTTGATTTGGATTCTTCTTCTTCAAATGTCGTTCCCTGAGCAGCGACAGCTGTGTCATCTGTATAGATTTTTGTTCATTTACTCATTGATGTAAATTGTCTGATAGACAGCAAAGTTAAATTTGAAAACAAACTGCAAAAGTTTCTCTTTGAAAATTCCTTCTTTCCCGCAGTAGAATTTCTATTTTCGTAATGTGTAAAAGGTGGTGGGTGGGAAATACCAACTCATATCTGTATTTGAAAACCTTGTAAATCAGCATGTAGCCATATTTACGCATGAATGAGTAATGTGAATATAAAAAGATTTACTCCACATCATTACAATTAATCGTACAAACGATCAGACTAACTATTAATCAATGCTTTGGACCAGAAAGATGGCGCACATTTGGCGAATATCCCCCAGAGTAGTGCCGGAAGATTTTGTACAATGGCGGCGTATTGAACAGGAAAGGAGAGCGAGGTCTTCGAGTTCAAACTCGCTCATAAAGACAATATAAGGCCCTCATCTAGAAATCAACCTTAACCTTAATAGGAAAGTAAACACAGAAACGTTTTACTGTCGTTCGTGCATTAAGAAAGGTAAAATAGGGGGTTGGGGATGGGCTATTGTGTTCAGGTACCAACTGGATTGACAACGTAGGCTGGGGAGGTGGAGGCGGGTGCAAAGGTCTCTCTGAAGGCGCCGATGAAAACATTCCAACGTTCTTCGTGATCGCACATGAGGCACTTCTACACAGGCAGTGTGGTAACAACGGTTTCCATGAAAGATGAGCATTTCCTGGAAAAGATATGCAAGTTAATTGTGATGTAAAACACGAAATAGTAGCCGTTCTGTATAGTTTCCGTGGCGATTCACGAAAATTCCGTACGCACTTCTTGACATTCGGATAACATCTGCGTCGCGTCCCAAATCTTCACCAACGATTATAACTGTTGTCCGGGAAAGCGTAATTCCAGTAAGCAGATAAATTCTCTGTGTCCAGTAAATCTCGTGCAAATTGTTCTTACGGTTTCTCGCACTCTCAACGTACTTTTGTGCGATTTTATGATCACAGCTTGTTCATATGAAATTCGTTGATAATACACACAATTCTTAGCATGTTTCCTATGTTCACAAATTCATATCTACATGCGCATACATACACAAAATTCCACCGTATAGTGCATGGCGGAGGGTACCACGTACCACCACTAGTCATTTCCTTTCCTGTTCCACTCGCAAACAGAGCGAAGGGAAAGCAACTGGTTCTATGCCTCCGTACGCGCGCTAATTCTCTTAGCTTCATTGCCTTTACTCGCAGAGTACGTTTGCCACAGTAGAATACTCCTGCAATCAGCTTCAGATGCTGGTTCTCTAAATTTTCTCAATAGTGTCTCGTGAGAAGAACGTTGTCTTCCCTAAAAAGATTCCCATTTGGGTCCTGGAAGTTTCTTCGTACACTCTCGTGTTGAGCGAACATAGCGGTAAAACATCAAGGAGTCCTCTTCTGAATTGCTTCGATGTCTTCCTTTAATCAGATCTGTTGCGGTTCCCAAACACCAAGCATTATTGAAGAAAACTTTTTCCACGTCATTTTGTATCCTCTTATAGACACTTAGCGACGATCCTTCGCGTACTCCACAGCCGCAGATCGCTGCTCAACCTGTCCGTCAGAGGGCAACGTAATCGTTTCGAGTACTTGAAAAGTCTTCTAACCGCTAAGACATATACATTCCGTATCCTCGTATCTTCGTTAATAGTCGTCAGTGGGGTACCGTATCAACTTTTTCCGGAAATCCAAGAATATGGAATCTGCCTGCTGCCCTTCATCTATGGTTCACAGGATATCACGTGAGAAAAGGGCAAGCTGAGTTTCGCACGAGCGATGGTTTCTAAATCTGTGAAAGAAGGGCAACCAACATTCAAGACTTCCTTGAAACCTCTTTCGAATTGATTACAATCTGCGGTTCGTTTGTTGGAACAGTGAAATACAAGTGTGTCATTAGTTGGGCAAGATCGGTTGCCAATTAACACGTACATGCTAATTGCCGAGGTGGAAACACACAGAGAGAAACCGAATTAGAGAAAATAACATTTTTACAGTTTCAATTGGATTGATACAGTATCCAGTTATTAAAGTGTAGTTAATCAGGAGTTTTCTACGATTACAAATGAAGTGCAAGATGCAGAAAGGGCACATGTAATAAAATTCGAAATTTTCGTTTCTTTGCCTCAACAGATAGCTGCAGTGTAACTCCATGCACTATGTAGAAGAATCAGACATATAACTACTGGAACATGCTTTCTCTGGTTGTTAATTACCTTGAAAGATGCCGAATGGACATATTTACAACAGCTGTTCCATTTCTGCACAATGGGGAATTGGCTATTTTTTTATGGAAAGCTTGATTGCATGCATGTCACTTCTGATTTTGTACCACTGTTCCTATTGTATGTTCACCATGAAGTAATTTGCAAGAGAACTCCTAGTGAAGTTTGCAGCGTTTTGTTGGACAACATTCACCAAAATAGTAAAGAGCAAAATGTGCAGCATCTAATATTGTTCAGTGACACATATACTGCGCAAAATGTAAAACATACACTGGTTCTGCCGGCCACTGTGGCCGAGCGGTTCTAGTCGCTTCATTCCGGAACCGCGGGGCTGCTACGGTCGCAGGTTCGAATCCTGCCTCGGACATGGATGTGAGTGATGTCCTTAGGTTAGTTAGGTTTAAGTAGTTCTAAGTCCAGGGAACTGATGACCTCAGATGTCAAATCCCATAGTGCTTAAAGCAATTTGAAGCATACACTGGTTCGTTTTCTGCTTAATACGGCTGGTAATAATACGTTAAAAGCTATAACCATTTTCCTCTACGAGGATATTACATTCTGCTCTAAGACAGAGACTCTGAGGCTATTAAACGGCTCATCATAAAGTGTGACAGAATGTGTACAGTAGAAGAATACTCTGAGATTATGAAAAAGGGCTGTGCGTCTTGACTTTTATCTATCAAAGTGGTGAATTTAGATGATATTCTATCTTTCAAGAAATGATGGACGACGCTTCATAAAAAGGTATGTCTGTCAGATGAGACAGCAGGAAGAAGTATTCCTGAGATAAATAAAAGTACTTCTCAGTTGTCATAATTGAAGCATACTGCATATGAATGCTGCTGAGTATATTGGTGGGCTAGTCAAGTACACATTCTGTCTTAAATGCAGCAACGCTCGTACTTCATGAGAAGCACACATCACCGGTATTGTTTCAATAAAGAAAGTGTAAGATCTGCAAAAACTTGCACAACACATTCTTGCAGAACACAGTGAGTTTTGTGACTTTTCAAATGGCCCATGACAAACATAGGAGAAGACGACAATAAATGAGAAGAAAAAATGGCCTTGATAACTCTTTCAATACTTTTGTCTGAAGATTCATACGTATTAGGTTTTCTCGCTTTCTAAGCCTATCGTATGAAGCCACATTATAAAAGCTTTCTCTGGCAGTTATTATTCATTTCATTACAATTTTTGAAATTGTTATGATCGTAAAAGTGATACTTAGCAAAAAGGCCACGTGTACAACATACTGATGCACAATAATTGCCTTATATGTTACACGTCTGAGTAGTTCTCCTTTCATTATTGTGACAAAACATACTTGAAAAGCTACTGAAAAGTTTTAAGTGCAGAATTTGTGTTTCAAACATTCTGTGAAATTTTTTGGTGTCTCCTTTCACATTTAATTGAGATATCTTTAGCGTTTGCTTCTACAAATATGGTAACTCAAAATGGTTTGTCTTTGCTTGTGGCAGTTTGTGAAGTGTGGAATGGGCATAACTTTTTTTTCGCGTAAACGTGAGTCACTAGCCATGTGGATTCCACAGCAGAAAGTGTTCTGTATGCTTCCTCTCACGAAGCTGAAGTCAGTTACTGTGGTACAACGCGGTTTTTGCGTGAGTATGGACTGCGATCGTTCGGGAAACGGAGTTTTCGTTCGATATCGGGCGCCACGCAGTTTCAGAGGCTACTGTTGAATTAATCCGTAGCCCTAGTAAGTCAATCTGACAAGAACGCAGGCAGTTACAGTTACCTAGTTCGACAGTACACTACGTGGTGTGCACGAAAGGCTGCATCTACGGGCGTACAAACTGCAGCTTTGTCACAAAATCGATCCCTGCGTCAGGCCGCGACAGAAGCATTCACAGAGACCATTAAGACAGACAGGCATACCTCGACTTCGTTTATTTCTCATCTTCGTCTGTTCAACACTTCTGGCACAGTAAACATGCACAATTGACACACACGGGGAACTTAACCACCCCACGAAGTGTTTGAGTGCGAACTTGAATGTGAAGTATGGATTTTGAAGAGCAGGATTATAGGCCCATTCCTCTTCATGGAACGTACTGTTAACGCAACAACGTACGTAGACATGTTGGAGCTGTAAAATGTGCAACAAATTCCTCCTGATGTGACGAATTTCTTGGATCATGAGTTCCCAGATCTCTGGACTTGGAAAGGTAACTCATTGATTGCTTACCCCATTAGAAGTCCAGACAATACACCACTTGATTTTTTATGAGGGTTTATGAACAATCTAGAGTACTAGACATCAGTTCGTGATCTACCAGATATGGGCTATCGCATTCGCGCAGCTATTGCAGATGTTACGCTTGATACGCTTCAAAACGCTTGAAGAGAAGTGGAATACAGATTAGATGTCCATCGCGCCACTAAAGGTGCGCATATAGAGGTGTATTAGGTACGAGGAAAAAATGAGTTATCACGCTTGTAGAAACATACCGTCAATGAAAGTCTCAATCATTTCTCAAGTTATTACATATTATATTATCATATGTTTGACTTGGACACCCTGTATTTAAACAATAGCGCGTCCCTCTCCACTCCGTCATTGAAATCGCAAGCAGGATACTTCCACAAAAGTTTGGTATTCACTCCCTAGTTATTACAATCACCCTTGCATCAGAAAGCCTCGCTGTATTCTCCACCCAGTGGCAGTGTTATTCGGATGACGAAGTACAATGCCCCGCCGCTACGTCGGCTGGGCGGCTGGTCATTTCCCAGGCCTGTTCTCGCTCAGTTATATCCGTGCCGCCTCCAGTCCTGTCGCCATACGCGTGTACACACTAGATCTCCGCCAAGTCAGATATCTCGTCGAAGTCTCTGCGTCCAGTACAGTTTTCAGTCCATGGAAAATCCTTTGCCTACTAATCCCGGCTGTAAAATGACAAGTTGCCTTGGTATTGTTAATAATAGTCTTCTAGAATTGGTATACGTGTTCTCATTTTCTGCAAAGTTTTGTAGCACCATCGTGGGGCCACGCCGTAGTAATCCTCTTGCTTAGGTCCTCTCGACCGTGTGTTTTCTGCAGTGGTAGTTCTGCCGTTAATGTATTACCGAGGCAACTTCTTACAGCATTTCACCGTTACAGGCTTTTTAAGCAGCTAAACGATGCCGGTGGAAACATCGGCAACTCGTGCAGCCCACCTTATCTGCGAATTCCTACAGACTTTCTCGCAACAGGAACTAAAAGCAGAAAATACCCATTCTGATTATTTCCATTTTTCAACTAACATTCCCGCACACTAAAATGAGACATTAAACATTATTAACTTAAAAACACAAACATGGTCAAAAGTAATATTAGAGGGAGTTACTTTTCTTTTTCACGAGTAGTGTATCACTTTCCGCACTCACATTCTTCAGACCTTTCTTCTTCCTATCTTCTGAAGAACTAAAACCTTTCTCCTCTATTTAAGTTGTATTATTTAAAAAAAACAGTAATCTACCTAAAACAAAAGTGGAACCCTTGTCCCACGCGGACAGGTGTTCCACAGACGGCGCCATCCAACCGCGACTCAAGACCCGTCCTTTCAGCTTTACGTCCGCCAGGTTAGAAAGGCATCGAGTCTTCTGCGTAAGCTTGGCGGATCCTCCAATAAATCCAGGCAGAAACCTGGTATTTCAGGTAACCAAATCGCTAACCATACAGTTGAAAGATCTAGATCATCCAGTGACAAACAACATACTTCCAAAATAAAACAAGAACTCGCGTCTGTAAAAGCTCAGTGCCCGAACGAATCCAATTTATCTTTACCATTTACAATAGCTGAATTGTATGAGGCCTTGAAACAAACTAAACATTGTAATGCACCTGGTCTGGATGATATACACCCGGAATTTATGATAAACATGGGTAATGGCTAAAAAAAAAAAAAAAATGGCAGGTCCGCTTCTTCTCCAACATCCTACATAGTAGATCATTCCCTAACGAGCTAAAGAGAACCAAAATAGCGGCACTTTTGAAATCAAATAAACCAGCTGACCACCCTCAAAGTTTCAGACCAGTTTCCCTCTTGAGCTGTACTTACAAACTCTCGGAGAAGCTCATCTATAATAGAATTAGCGGCTTCATTCTGGAGCGTATCCCAGCTGAGCAAGCTGGTTTTGGGCCACAGAGAAGTTGCTGCGACTAGGTACTGGCTCTAACAACTTTCATAGAGGTTGGTTTCCTAGAAAACTTGAAGACATCTGTCGCGTTCGTAGACCTAACCGTGGCATATGACACCGTATGGACAGAAGGGATGAGCCGCAATCCGCGGAAATGGGGCCTTGCTTAAGGAATACCGCAAACTACAGGATAACCTAGAATTACCCATCCAGGAAGTCATACCAAGTTTACGACGAAGTAGACTCCCTTCAAGAAACCCACCATTATGACAAGTAGAACAGCTAGGTGCCAGTGAACCGGGGTGAGAGACCTGTGGGACCAGAGCTATCAACTTACTGAAAATCGTGAAGAGCGTGAGTGGCTCTGAAAGTATGACTGTGATACTGCTGGCACAGAACTCGACAGGAAACTGTGGGTCAAACTGAACAGAGCTCGCACTGGGCATGGACGATGCGCAGACTCTCATTGAAGATGGGATGCTACAGAGCTTTTGTGACTGTGGAGCTCCGAACCAGACAATCAAGCATTAGAGATGAATTCCCCTTGAGTCCCTACCAGGGGAGTTAGAGAGACATCATGAAAGCTGATGATACGGCCCTTATATGGATTAGGAACCTAGATATTGACATTCAGTTTGTTTTATATGTAGTTTTGTAATTTGATATTCCTGTTATACAGGGTGTTACGAAAAGGTACGGCCAAACTTTCAGGAAACATTCCTCACCCACAAATAAAGAAAAGATGTTACGTGGACATGTGTCCGGAAACGCTTAATTTCCATGTTAGAGCTCATTTTAGTTTCGTCATTATGTACTGTACTTCCTCGATTCACCGCCAGTTGGCCCAATTGAAGGAAGGTAATGTTGACTTCGGTGTTTGTGTTGACATGCGACTCATTGCTCCACAGTACTAGCATCAAGCACATCAGTAAGTAGCATCAACAGGTTAGTGTTCATCACGAATGTGGTTTTGCAGTCAGTGCAATGTTTACAAATGCGGGCTTGGCACATGCCCATTTGCCGCATGGATTAGCACGGGGCAATAGCCGTGGCGCGGTACGTTTGTATCGAACAGATTTCCAGAACGAAGGTGTCCCGACAGGAAGACGTTCGAACCAATTGATCGGTGTCTTAGGGAGCACGGAACATTCCAGCCTATGACTCGCGACTGGGGAAGACCTACAACGACGAGGACATCTGCAATGGACGAGGCAATTCTTTGTGCAGTTGACGATAACCCTAATGTCAGCGTCAGAGAAGTTGCTGCTGTACAAGGTAAAGTTCACCACGTCACTGTATGGAGAGTGATACGGGAGAACCAGTTGTTTCCGTACCATGTACAGCGTGTGCAGGAACTATCAGCAGGTAATTGGCCTCCACGGGTACACTTCTGCGAATGGTTCATCCAACAATGTGTCAATCCTCATTTCAGTGCAAATGTTCTCTGTACGGATGAGGCTTCATTCCAACGTGATCAAATTGTAAATTTTCACAATCAACATGTGTGGGCCGACGAGAATCCACACGCAATTGTGCAATCACGTCATCAACACAGATTTCCTGTGAACGTTTGGGCAGGCATTGTTCGTGATGTCTTGATTGGGCCCCATGTTCTTCCACCTACGCTCAATGGAGCACGTTATCATTATTTCATACGGGATACTCTACCTGTGCTGCTAGAATATGTGCCTTTACAAGTACGACACAACATGTGGTTCATGCACGATGGAGCTCCTGTACATTTCAGTCGAAGTGTTCGTACGCTTCTCAACAACAGATTCGGTGACCGATGGATTGGTAGAGGCGGACCAATTCCATGGCCTCCACGCTCTCCTGACCTCAACCCTCTTGACTTTCATTTATGGGGGCATTTGAAAGCTCTTGTCTACGCAACCCCGGTACCAAATGTAGAGACTCTTGGTGCTCGTATTGTGGACGGCTGTGATACAATACGCCATTCTCCAGGGCTGCATCAGCGCATCATGGATTCCATGCGACGGAGGGTGGATCCATGTATCCTCACTAACGGAGGACATTTTAAACAATTCCTGTAACAAAGTGTTTGAAGTCACGCTGGTACGTTCTGTTGCTGTGTGTTTCCATTCCATGATTAATGTGATTTGAAGAGAAGTAATAAAATGAGCTCTAACATGGAAAGTAAGCGCTTCCGGACACATGTCCACATAACAAATTTTCTTTCTTTGTGTGTGAGGAATGATTCCTGAAAGTTTGGCCGTATCTTTTTGTAACACCCTGTATACAGTCTCTCCTAGGAACGAAGGAAACTGCGGAGGCATGGCTTAGCCACTGCCTGGTGTTTCGGAGCCTGCACTGATATGAATCTTCGTAGCAATTTAAAAGTGTTTGCCAGCCCGTGAGTCCAACCTGGGAAACTTGCCTCTCCAATATCCTTTCTTCCAACCGCGCTAGTCCCTCAAGGTATGAAGGAGAATGTCTGTGAAATTTGGAATCTAGGAGATGAAGTATAGGTATGCAGGAAAACTTCTGTGAAGTTTGGAAGGTAGGAGATGAGATACTGGCGGAAATAAAGCTGTGAGGACTGGTCCTGAGTCGTGGTTAGATAGTTTAATAGATGGATTAATTGGCGGCAAAGGACAAGGGTCCCATGTTCGAGTCCCGGTCAACCAGTAAGTTTCAAATCAGCGTACACAGCTGCAGAGAGAAATTTCATTCTGGAAGTACTAAGCAGGTATGGATCTGAGATATACAGTACATATTTACCAGGTAGCTGTAATTCTGCTGCATTTAGATCTCCTACACTATTTCCTAAGGTTTCAAATAATCATCACGATTTTCCACTTGAATGCTTCAGTACTTCATCGCTACGGGAGAGAAATTGCAACTCATCGGCTTAGACAGCCTCGTCAACAGTTAGTTGTTTTCAAATATCAAGTTTGTAATATAATTACTTGCAGTGGACCAAATCCTGTTGCAGGTGGCTGGGAGTGACGCAGTTCGAGCGGAGGGGGGCGCGAAAGGCCATGCCATGTTACGACGAGCCGGCCATCAAGGCAACCTGGGAGTTTACCTTCCGCCCACAGCAAGGTTACAACGTGCTTTTCAACACTCCACTGATCAGCGCCACGTGAGTATATGTACAAATTGGCTTTCTTTCCGAGTTTTAAACGCAGTAAAAATGTCTTGCAACAGTGAGAAATGAAAGCTGTGGCAATTATATACAGAGGTGACAAAAGTCATGTGATACCGATACGTACGTATACAAATGGCGATAGTATCGCGTACACAAGGTGTAAAAGGGCAGTGCATTGGATGAGCTGTATTTTGAGCTCAGGTGATTCACATGAAAAGGTTTCCAACGTGATTATTGTCGCACGACAAGAATTAACAGACTTTGAACGCGGAATGATAGTTGGAACTAGACGCATGGGCCTTTACATTTCGGAAATAGTTAGGGGATTCAATATGCCGAGATCTACAGTGTCAAGAGTGTGCCAAGAATACCTCATTTCTAGCATTGGCTCTCACCGTGGATAATGCAGTGGTCGACGGCCTAAACTAAACGACTGTGGGGGGCGGCGTTTGTGGAGAGTTGTCAGTGCTAACAGACAAGTAGCACTGTGTGAAATAATCACAGAAATCAATGTGGGACGTACGACGAATATATACGTTAGAACAGTGCGCCGAAATTTGGCGTTAATTTACGATGTGTGGCAATAGACGTTCGACGCCACTGTCTTTGCTAACAGCACATCGCCTGCAGCGCGTCTCCTTGACTCATGACCATATCGGTTGGACTCTACTGAAAAACCTTGATCTGTTCAGATAATTCCAGATTTCAGTTGGTAAGAGCTGGTGGTATGGTGCGAGTGTGGCGCAGACTCCACAAAGCCACGGATCCAGGCTGTCGACAAAGCACTATGCAAGCTGCTGGTTGCTCCGTAATAGTGCGGGCTTTGTTTACATGGAACGCATTGGGTCCTCCGGTCCAGCTAAACCTGAAAGTGGTCATGTTTGACTACTTGGAGACCACTTGCAGCTATTCATTGACTTCATGTTCCCAAACAACGCTGGAAGTTTCATGGATGACATTGCGCCATGTTACCGGGCCACAATTGTTCGCGAGTGATTTGAATAACATTCTGGACAATGAAAGGGTATGATTTGGCCACCCACCTCGCCGAAATAGATCCCATCGAACATTTATCGGACACAATGGAGAGGTCAGTTCGAGCACAAAATCCTGCAGTGGCAACACTTCGTCAATTATGGATGGCTACAGAAGCAACATGGCTCAATATTTCTGTAGGGGACTTCCAAGATTTGCTGAGTCGATGACAAGTCGAGCTGCTGCGCTCCGCCAGGCAACACGAGGTTTCGACACGACGAGGTACACCATGACTTTTGTCACCTTAGTGTAATCTTAGTTAGCTCTCAACCCGTAACCTCAGATTCTTTAGAGATTCGAACTCCCATTTACAAAACAGCTTCAAACGAGTGCTGTTATATCTGCACGACAGCGCAGATTTCGACCGTATGCGCTGTGTGTCTTGATAGAAAACAAACTTGTTTCGCTTACGAAACACGCTGTTCACAACAGTAACGCCAATATTACTGTGGTGATGATGTTTGGTTTGTGGGGCGCAACTGTGCGGTCATCAGCGCCCATACACATTCCCAATCTAAACACAGTCCAATCTCGCCACTTTCATGAATGATGACGGAATGATGAGGACAACACAAATACCCAGTCCCGGGGCCAATAATACTCTTCACCCTCAAGCTTCCATACGGTATTCTGTCAAGGGTTTGTTTTTCCGGCGTGTTTATTGTAGGTTAACAGTGAGGTTTGCTGACGGAGAGTTGACCGACATGCCCCTCGCGTGTGGGTTCACAGAACGTAAGGGAAGAGCGGCACAGCGACTTTATGACGAACTCTTCATGCAGTGATGGCAACAACATCACAATAGGGATGGAAAAATCAAGCTTATTAAAACCTTACCGGTATATTAGTTCTGAATAACCGGTGTTTTTCGGTATTCGTTTGGACTCGGTTACAACAGGTACTTTTATCTTTTTTACTATGTAACGTTCTTTATATAACTGTAATGTTCCTTAATAAATTTATGGGTTTGTTTGCCAATGAGTATGAAATACGTAATGTTTGTGTTACGCAAATTTACTGTGTGTTGAGCAAATGGTGTGCTTAATCAGTTTTACTGTAATCCAAAAAAATTAAACAATTTAATCCGGCAAACCAATACGCAATGCTAATAACGAAATCAGTCCCTCTGAAATTTGCCGAGTCTCGTGAGCACCGAGTACTATGGCTCTGTACAATAAACTGACAAAATTCCTTGTGCAAACAAACAATGAAATAAAGTTTCTTTAACTCTAGAGTCGCAACAGATGTAATTTATATAAGACTTGACGTCCTCCCCCTTCACCTCTCGTAACGATTTTTGATGAATGCTTTCAACATCTCGACGTAATACCAATAGCTTCAACCAAGTATGTTTCCTTTTTTTCGCCAATTTTCTTCCAAATGCACGCACAATGTACACTACTGACCATTAAAATTGCTACACCAAGAAGAAATGCAGATGATTAACGGGAATTCATTGGACAAATATATTATACTAGAACTGACATGTGATTACATTTTCAAGCAATTTGGGTGCATAGACCATGAGAAATCAGTACCCAGAACAACAACCTCTGGCCGTAATAACGGCCTTGACACGCCTGGGCATTGAGTCAAACTGAGCTTTGATGGCGTGTACAGGTACAGCTGCCCATGCAGCTTCAGCGCGATACCACAGTTTATCAAGAGTAGTGACTGGCGTATTGTGACGAGCCAGTTGCTCGGCCACCATTGACCAGACGTTTTCAATTGGTGAGAGACGTGGAGGATGTCCTGGCCAGGGCAGCAGTCGAACATTTTCTGTATCCAGAAAGGCCGGTACAGGACCTGCAACATGCGGTCGTACATTATCCTGCTGAAATGTAGGGTTTCGCAGGGATCGAATGAAGGGTAGAGCCACGGGTCGTAACACATCTGAAATGTAACGTCCACTGTTCAAAGTGCCGTCAATGCGAACAAGAGGTGACCGAGACGTGTAGCCAATGGCGCCCCACACCATCACGCCGGGTGATACGCCAGTATGTCGATGACGAATACACGCCTCCAGTGTTCACCGCGAAGTCGCCAAACACGGATGCGACCATCATGATGCTGTAAACAGAATCTGGATTCATCGGAAAAAAATGACGTTTTGCCATTCGTGCACCCAGGTTAGTCGAGTACACCACCGCAGTCACTCCTGTCTGTGATGCAGCGTCAAGGGTAACCGCAGCCATGGTCTCCGAGCTGATAGTCCATGCTGCTGCAAACGTCGTAGAACTGTTCGTGCAGATGGTTGTTGCCTTGCAAACGTCCCCATCTGTTGACTCAGGGATCGAGACGTGGCTCCACGATCCGTAACAGCCATGAGGATAAGATGCCTGTCATCTCGACTGCTAGTGATACGACGCCATTGGGATCCAGCACGGCGTTGCTTATTACCCTCCTGAAACCACCGATTCCATATTCTGCTAACGGTCATTGGATGTCGACCAATGCGAGCAGCAATGTCGCGATAAGATAAACCGCAATAGCGATAGGCTACAATCCGACCTTTATCAAAATCGGAAACGTGATGGTACGCATTTCTCCTCCTTACACGAGGCATCACAACAACGTTTCACCAGGCAACGCCGGTCAACTACTGTTAGTGTATGAGAAATCGGTTGGAAACGTTCGTCATGTCAGCACGTTGTAGGTGTCGCCACCGGCGCCAACCTTGTGTGAATGCTCTGAAAAGCTAATCATTTCCATATCACAGCATCTTCTTCCAGTCGGTTAAATTTCGCGTCTGTAGGACGTCATCTTCGTGGTGTAGCAATTTTAATGGCCAGTAGCGTAATTGTGGCATAAGCAACTGCATCGCATAATAACAAACTACTGTTGTCCGACATTTTGAATTTTGCGCGAAAAATATGACTGCAATGTAATATCCCTTTTTAGTGCCACGTCAAAGATCTTTGTCAAAGAAACTTAAAAAATATTCGATCATATTTCTTTGTCAAAGAAATATAACAACGTAATACCGGCCTAAAAGTATTCCATGAGGCATGTCATTGTAATTTATTACTTCTTTACTACTCACTGTATTCGCGACACATTTTGCAGACAGAATGCACATACACCACTGAATGTAGTTCAACATTGTATCATTGTACGTCACAGTTTAGGAGGCATGACGTCCAACGAGATGCGTGAACACTGCTACAACGTGCATGACTTTTAAATTTATTACTTTGTTGCTACTAACTCCATTCGCAGCACATTGGGCAGACAGTATTCACATACGACGCTGAATCTACCTACAAAATTATGTCATTGTACGACTCATTATTCAGATGCTGCGTGCCATGCACAGCTGTAACCGGGGAACGCCGGGTTTCTCTGCTAGTAGCAATGAAAGACCGAAAATCGATTATTTCATAAATCAGTTATTTTGAGCTGGTTTAACACTCGGCTTAAACTGGAGACGGAAAAATTCGGTGTTACCGAAAACGGTCTGTTTCAGCGATAACCACCATCCGTACAGTTTAGTGTACGTGTTTCGTCTGAGAACTGTTGCGTAACTCCGTGTTTTGTATTATTTTGCTTGTTGCGTAGTACATGCTTTTTCGCTGTTGTGAAGATATTACCACTAAAACTTAGGTAACTGAGGTAATAACCTGAATTAATAGCAATTACTTTGTTACGCTGAGACGAGATACAGGTGGGCACAGGTAGACAAACACACTATTTACGGTATTTTACAAAATGTTCGTCTCACTTCTGCTTTCACCCATCTGTTAATAATGACGCCAGGACAATCTTACGTAGCAAACTTGGAGTAATTTTTGTCAGTTGGTGCACATATTTAGTGATTAACGCAAACTCTTCCTCTTGTAGTGACGACGAAGATGGAAGGCGCACCCTGACCTTCGAGCAGACGCCGGTGATGAGCGCCTTCCTGCTAGCTTGGGTCGTGTCCGACTTCGTAGGCGTGCAGTCGCCGCTGGAGTCCAACACGACTGTCTGGACGAGCAGGGACACGGCGGCACAGGCAGAGTACGCCAGTGTGATTGGGCCACGCACCGTCCGCTCCATGGAGCAGCTAGTGCGTGTTCCGTACAACCACGGCAACCTCACCAAGATGGACCACGTCGCTGTGCCGGACACATTCGTTGCCGCCATGGAGAACTGGGGGCTGATCACTTACAAGTGAGTGGCTGCGAACTTACGATAATCATCTGCCTAGGCCGCCTCCGATTAAACTAACACAGGAAATTTTATCAGAATTTGCCACTGTACTCAAAGCGTATATTTCGGTGGTTTTATCCAAAGGGCTAGGGCGGTCAACTGACAAAGATACGCTGTCGAGTTTCGTTACTAACATATGAGGGTGAGTCAAATGGAAACCTTAAATATTTTTTAAAATATTATTGTACCGAAGTGGTACAAAGCTGTACCACTTTTCAATATAATCTCCCCCATGCTTAATGCAAGTCCTCCAGTGCTTAAAAAGTGCATAAATTCCTTTAGAAAAAAATTCTTTTGGTAGTTCGCGCAACCACTCATGCACCGCGTGGCGTACCTCTACATCAGAACCGAACTTCTTTCCTCCCATTGCGTCTTTGAGTGATCCAAACATATGGAAATCACTTGGGGCAAGGTCTGGTGAGTATGGTGGATGAGGAAGACACTCAAAATGCAGATCTGTGATTGTTGCAACTGTTGTACGGGCAGTGTGGGGCCTTGCATTGTCATGTTGCAAAAGGACACTTGCTGACAACAATCCACGTCGCTTTGATTTGATTGCAGGCCTCAGATGATGTTATAGGAGATCTGTGTATGATGCACTGGTGACAGTGGTTCCTCTAGGCATATAATGCTCCAAAATGACTACTTTTTCGTCCCAAAAGAGAGTCAGCATAACCCTCCCTGCTGATGGTTCTGTTCGAAACTTCGTTGGTTTTGGTGATGAGGAGTGGCGCCATTCCTTGCTCTCTCTCTTCGTTTCCGGTTGGTGGAAGTGAACCCAGGTTTCGTCCCCAGTAACGATTCTTGCAAGGAAGCCATCACCTTCTCGTTCAAAGCGCCGAAGAAGTTCTTCACAAGCATCAACACGTCGTTCTCTCATTTCAGGAGTCAGCTGCCGTGGCACCCATCTTGCAGACACTTTGTGAAACTTAAGCACATCACGCACAATGTGGTGTGCTGACCCATGATCAATCTACAAACTTGCTGCAATGTTATTCAGTGTCACTCGATGGTTTTCCTTCACTATGGCTTCAACTGTTGCAATGTTCTGTGGAGTCACAACTCGTTGTGCCTGACCTGGACGAGGACCATCTTCCACTGCGAACTTACTACTCCATTCGTAGACTTGCTGCTGTGACAAACATCGATCTCGGTACCGAACCTTCATTCGTCGATGAATTTCAATAGGTTTCACACCTTCACTACGCAAAAACCGAATAACAGAACGCTGTTCTTCCCTGGTGCAAGTCGCAATTGGGGCGGCCATGTTTATACTGATACTGCATCTGCACTATGCTGCCACCTACAGGCCATTCTGCACACTGTTTGTAGCACTCTTACCAATTTACAGGATAACGACGCGAAATTTCTATTTGTTATAACAAATTTAAGGTTTTCATTTGACTCACCCTCGTACACTGAGGTGACGAAGGTCACGAATAGGTCACGAATGGTGATATGCACAGACACAGATGGCGGTAATATCTCGTACACAAGGTATAAAATGGCAGTACATTGGCACAGCTGTCATTTGTACTTAGATGATTAATATGAAAAGGTTTCAGAAGCGATTAGGGCCGCAAGGCTTTGAACGCAGAATCATAGTTGGAGCTTGGCATACAGGACATTCCGCTTCGGTAATCCTTCCGAGATCCACAGTAACAAGAGTGTGCCGAGAATACCAAATGTTAGGCATTTCCTCTCACCACAGACAACGCAGTGGCCGACGACCTTCACTTAACAACCGAGAGCAGCGGCGTTTGCGTAGAGTTGTCAGTGCTAACGCACAACCAGCACTGCGTCAAGAAACCGCAAAAATAAATGTGGGACGTACGACGAACGTAGCCGTTAGAACAGTGCGGCGAAATTTGGCGTTAGTTGGCTACAGGCAGCAGACGACCGACGCATGTGCCTTTGCTAACAGCACGACATTGCCTGCAGCGCCTCTCCTGGGTTCGTGACCATATCGGTTGGACCCTAGAACACTGGGAAACCGTGGCCTGTTCAGATGAGTTCCGATTTCAATTGGTAATAACTGATGGTATGATTCGACTGTGGCGCAAAGTCATGGAGCCGAGTTGTCAACAAGGCACTGTGCAAACTGGTGGTGGGTACAATAATGGTGTGGACTTACATGGAATGGACTGGGTCCTCTGACCCAACTGAACCTTCATTGATTCTAAATGGTTCTTAAGTAGTCTTGGAGACCATTTGCAGCTACTCGTGGACTTCATGTTCCCAAACGACGAAGGAATTTTTATGGATGAAAAATTGGCCAATGAAAAATTGGAAACGTAATGGTACGCATTTCTCCTCCTTAAACGAAGCATACCAACAACGTTTCACCAGGCAACGCCGGCAACTACTGTTTGTGTATGACAAATCGGTTGGAAACTTTCCTCATGTCAGCACGTTGTAGGTGTCGCCACCGGCGCCAACCTTGTGTGAATGCTCTGAAAAGCTAATCATTTGCATATCACAGCATCTTCTTCCTGTCGGTTAAATTTCGCGTCTGTAGCACGTCATCTTCGTGGTGTAGCAATTTTAATGGCCATGTATGACAAGACATATTTTCCCAGGGAAGACAATGACTGTATTATGGCCGAATCTGATCTCTGAGGATCGCTTCGTACACAACGTTCGTGCCGCACACCGGTAGCACGTGGAGGTCTGCAGTCTGTACGACGATTATTTATGATGGTGTTGCGACACCATTCGCGTCATATATTCACCACAGAGACTCACAAACGATCCATAAATCTCAAGATTTCCGGAAACTGGAGTTCACCATTTTTTGCAGCTGGATTAAAGTACTCTCTTTGTTCGCGACAGCGGTGAATGAACTTTTAAAGTAGCCCGTCAGCGCGCTTACTTCACTCGTGCATCACAAAAAAATGTTCAAATGAGTGTGAAATCTCATGGGACTTAACTACTATGGTCATCAGTCCCTAATCTTACACACTACTTAACCTAAATTATCCCAAGGACAAACACACACACCCATGCCCGAGCGAGGACTCGAACCTCAGTCGGACCAGCCGCACAGTCCATGACTGCAGCGCCTTAGACCACTCGGCTAATTCCGCGCGGCGTGCATCACAAAAGGGCGTAAAACATGAGATACGCTCTACAAACGATACATCCAAGAGTTGGTTATAAAGTCACTCGACAGTGCATGATTAGTGTTTCCCATTATGTTCATTTCCTATTCAGAAAACAACTAAATATTTGAATAAATAATGGTAGTGCTTCATTGTATTTAAAACAGTCTCATTTGAATAAGGACATCAACTCAAATGCTCAAACTATACAACTTGTCTGTTTGTTTGATCATTTATTTCGCTTGATCTTTATTTAATTCTACTTTCCACTACCATTCCATTCTCCTGTTTCATTAATTGTAACTGGTGGGATTGACATATGTTTTAGGCGACCAATTCATATCTAGAGGGTTGAACTACAAAATTTTCTGTTCTTACTGTATGCTCGATCATTTGGTTTCATCTGGACTGAAAATAAGGAAAACATATACGTGATATACAGTGTCGTACAAGTGGTACACAGTATGACTCTCTCCCACAGTTTGAATTTCCATCATCAACACAAAAGCAGTGCGATGACATTGAAGAAAGACATACTAAGATATTAAGTTCCTAAAACTGGAATATTACCTGAAAATATCTAATACATGTGCTTTCTTTGTACAAGATTTTCTCCCTCTCTTTCGTATTCACGGTTCAATAGCAGCTAAGGCGGACTCGTAGTCCGACTGTCTCACCTGTTCAAACAGGCTTAGTATACCATCCTTAAAATTAAATAAAACAGTTGACAGTCATCATTATCAATAAATACACCTCTGTTATGATTTGCAGCATTAGCTCTCATGAGATAAGTCATGGAATATCTCTTAATAACGTGTCAGACCTCCTTTTGTCCGTCGAAGTGCCACAACTCAACGTGGCATGGACTCACCAGGTCGCTGGATGCCCCATGCAGAAATATTGAGCCTTGCTGCCTCTCTATCCGTCCATAATTGCGAAAGTGCTGACGGTGAAGAATTTTGTGAACGAACTGACCTGACGATTATGTCCCATGAATGTTAGATGGGATTCAAGTTGGGTGATCTGAATGGCTAAGTAATTCGCTCGGATTGTCCAGAACGTTCTACAAACCAATCGCGACAACTGCGGCATGGTAACGCGGTGCATTATCATCCATAAAAATTCAGTAGTTGTTTATATTGAAGAGAATATATATAGAAGAGAATGTTGATGAAGATGAAATAGGAGATATGATACAGCGTGAAGAGTTTGACAGAGCAGTGAAAGACCTGAGTCGAAACAAGGCGCCGGGAGTAGACAGCATTGCACTAGAACTACTGACGGCCTTGCGAGAGCCAGGCCTAACAAAACTCTACCATCTAGTGAGCAAGATGTATGAGACAGGCGAAATACCCTCGGATTTCAAGAAGAATATAATAATTCCAATCCCAAAGAAAGCAGGTGTTGACAGATGTGAATATTACCGAACTATCAGTTTAATAAGCCACAGCTGCAAAATACTAACGCGAATTCTTAACAGACGAATGGAAAAACTGGTAGAAGCCGACCTCGGGGAAGATCAGTTTGGATTCCGTAGAAATGTTGGAACCCGTGAGACAATACTGACCCTACGACTTATCTTAGAAGAAAGATTAAGGAAAGGCAAACCTACGTTTCTAGCATTTGTAAACTTAGAGAAAGCTTTTGACAATGTTGATTGGAATACTCTCGTTCAAATTCCGAGGGTGGCAGGGGTAAAATACAGGGAGCGAAAGGCTATTTACAATTTGTACAGAAAGCAGATGGCAGCTATAAGAGTCGAGGGGCACGAAAGGGAAGCAGTGGTTGGGAAGAGAGTGAGACAATATTGTAGCCTCTCCCCGATGTTATTCAATCTGTATATTGAGCAAGCAGTGAAGGAAACAAAAGAAAAATTCGGAGTAGATATTAAAATCCATGGTGAAGAAATAAAAACTTTTAGGTTCGCCGATGACATTGTAATTCTGTCAGAGACAGCAAAGGACTTGGAAGAGCAGCTGAACGGAATGGACAGTGTGTAGAAAGGACCGTATAAGATGAACATCAACAAAAGCAAAACGAGAATAATGGAATGTAGTCAAATTAAATCGGGCGATTCTGCGGGAATTAGATTAGGAGATGAGACGCTGAAAGTAGTAAATGAGTTTTGCTATTTGGGGAGCAAAATAACTATCGATGGTCGAAGTAGAGAGGATATAAAATGTAGACTGGCAATGGCAAGGAAAGCGTTTCTGAAGAAGAGGAATTTGGTTACATCAAGTATAGATTTAAGTGTCAGGAAGTAGTTTCTGAAAGTATTTGTATGGAGTGTAGCCATGTATGGAAGTGAAACGTGGGCAATAAATAGTTTAGACAAAAAGAGAATAGAAGCTACAGAAGAATGCTGAAGATTAGATGGGTAGATCACATAATAGGAGGTATTGAATAGAATTGGAGAGAAGAGAAATTGGTGGCACACAACTTGACTAGAGAAAGGGCATATTCTGAGGCATCAAGAGATCACCAATTTAGTATTGAAGGGCAGCGTGGAGGGTAAAAATCGTAGAGGGAGACCAAGAGATGAATACACTAAACAGATTCAGAAGGATGTAGGTTGCAGTAGGTACTGGGAGATGAAGATGCTTGCACAGGATAGAGTTGCATGGAGAGCTGCATCAAACCAGTATCTGGACTGAAGACCACAACAACATGTGTCTGCACGACATTTACCTCTTACCACCTGAAATTGGCACTCATTTGACAAGGCCACGGTTTCCCAGTCGTCTAGGGTCGAACCGATACGGTCAGAAGCCCAGGAGAGGCGCTGCAGGCGATATCGTGATGTTAGCAACGGCATTCGCGTCGGTCATCTGCTGCCACAACCCATTAAAGGCAAATTTAGCCGCTCTGTCCAAACAGACGCGTTTATCGTACGACCCATTTGAGTTCCGCGCTGTTTCATGCAGTGCTGCCTGTCTGTTAGCACTGACAATAATACGCAAACGACCTGCTCTTGGTAGTTAAGTGAAGGCCATCGGCCAATGCGTTGTCCTTAGTGAGAGGTAATCTCTGCAATTTGTCATTCTCGGCACACTCTTGACACTGTGGATCTCGGAGCATTAAATTGCCTAACGGTTTCCGAAACGGAATGTCCCATGCGTCTAGCTCCAACTACTATCCCGCGTTCAAAGCCTGTTCATTCATGTCGTGCGGCCATTATTACGTTGGAATCCTTTTCACAGGTATCGCCTCACTACAAATGACAGCTCCGCCAATGCATTGACCTTTTATGCCATGTGTATGCGATACTACCGCCATCTGTATATGTACATATTGCTGTCGCATAACTTTTGTCACTTCAGTGGAAATCATTTAGAAATGCAACTAAAAGGAAGTACGGGGGTGCAAAAGAAAATTGGCTACAGGAAATATGTGAAGAAATCTAAATGAAAACTGTCGTTGCACGGACAGATTCAGCACACAGAAAGGACAAAATAACTTTTGGAGAACGTAAAAGGTAAGGCGTCAACATTAAGAGAGCAAGAGGAATACCATTCTTAAACCGAGAGGAGAGAACTGATTTGTCAAAGCAGTGTACTAAGGACGCCTACAGAGACGAAGAACTGTCTGATAATGTATATGAAATGGCTATCGAGATAAAGAGAACAAGGATTCCAGAGTTAGAGTGAGAGATGTGTGAGAATTATGATCAGACAATACAGAAAGTGCAAATAACATTCCTTCAGAATTTCTCAAATAATTCGTGAAGGTGCAACCAAAAATTTTCCAAGTTAGTGTGTTGAAACTGTGATACGGATGACATAGCATCGGACTTATGGAAGAATACCATCCACACATTTTCAAAGACAACTAGGGCAGATCAACGCGAGAACTATCGTACAGTCAGCTTGACATCTATTGCACCCGGTTTGCTGGCCATAATGATACACAGAGGATTAAAGAAACTGAAAATGTGTTAGACGATGATCAGTTTGGGTTTATAAATAGTAAATCCACCACATAGACAGTTCTGACGTTCCGCTTGATAATGAGGACAAGACACATTCCCAGAATTAGCTGACGGAAAAAGCAATCGAGAACGTCAAATGCTGCAAGATGAATTTACAGAGAAATAGGTATAAATTGTAGGTAAAGACAGATAATATACAACGATAAAACATGTACGAGAACCAAGAGGGATCAATGATAATGGAAGGCCAAAAGAGTAGCGCTCGGTTTGAAAAAGAGAATAAGGCGAGGATGCAGTCTCTCTGTTCTGCTCTTCAACCTGTTTAACGAAGAAGCAATGAAGAAAATAAAAGAAAGGAGCAGTGATGAGCTTAGCAAATGTCATTGCTGTCCTCTATGATAATGGGTAAAATTACGGAGTCTGTTTAATGGAATGAACTGAACACAGAATATGGACTAAAAGTGTATTAAAGAAAGACGAATGTATTGAGGAACAGCAGAAATTACGTTTCTCACAAACTTAACATCTGAAGTGCGGATCACGCAATAGACCCAGTAAAAGAATTCTGCAACCTTGGAAGCGAAATAACACTTGGCAGATGAGGAGAAGGGCACAAGAAATAGACTAGCACTATCAAACAGAGCATTCCTCCTTAAAAGAAGGCTGCTAGTATCAAAAATCGCAATTGGCTAGAGACAGAAATGTAAATTAAATGGACTAATAAGACAAGAAATGAGGTACGCCACAGAGTCGGTGAGGAAAGGAACATGTGGCAAGTGATGATTAGAAGTTATAGAATAAAGTGACGATTATTAATGCTGAAGATCTGATTTCAGGCAGATACGGTCAGTGACACCCATAACCGTGGGTTTGATTACCACAGGTTTGGTTCTGTTGGAGATGCCTTCGCCTTTCTCCGCCCTTTGAAGGGACTTGCCCAGCCTGTTGGACGTGGACTACCAACCACCGTGCAACGCGATATTTTTCACATTGTGAAAGTTTAAACAACTGATAAGTCATAGACAAAAACCCTACGACGAGCAGTGACTGAACCACCTAGCCATCCAGAAGTCGACCTTGATTGTACGCGAGTGCAGGCTTTCTCGGGGAATTTCATACATGAAGTCTTCACGGGTTGTCAGCCGAGTAGCATCGTCGTCTTCATGCGAAGATGATGGAGACGCATTCCATCGAAAAGTTGTTACGAGACGACGATGCTACTCGGCTGACAACCCGTGAAGACTTCATATATTCAACCTTGATTGTTTTCCAAAATCCCTTACATACAATTTTCCTGTCATCACCTGAAATAGAAGCAAATAAAATAAAGTCGCAAACTTCATTCTCGTCTACATCTACATGATTACTCTGAAATTCACTACTAAGTGTCCGACAGAGAGTTCATCGAACCACTTTCCAGCCATTTCTCTACCGTAGACTCTCGAACAGCGCGCGGGAAGGACGAACACATAAATCTTTCCGTGCTTGCTCTGATATCTCTTATATTATTATTATGATCTTTCCTCCGTATGTAAATGGCGTCAACAAAATATTTTCACTCTCTGAGGACAAAGTTGGTGAATCAAATTTCATGATAAGAATCTGCCTTTGCTTTAATAACGGCCACCCCAATTCGTGCACCATGTCCGCGCCACTATCTCCCCTATTTTGCGACAGTACAAAACGAGCTGCCCTTCTTTGAATTTTCTCGATGTCCTCCGTCCGTCCTATCTGATGGTGGTCCCACACCGCACATCAATACTCCAGAAGAGGGAGGACAAGCGTAGTGCAAGCAGTCTCTTTAGTAGACCTGTTGCATTTTCTAAGTGTTCTATCAATAAAACGCAGTCTTTGGTTTGCTTTCGCCACTACATTATCTATGCGATGGTTCCAATTTAAGTTACTCATAGTTGTAATCCCCAAGTATTTAGTTGAATTTACATCCTTTAGATTTGTGTGATATGTCCTGTAACCGAAATTTAGGAATTCGTTGTAGTACTCGTGTGGATGACTTCACGCTTTTCATTATTTAGAGTCAATTGCCTCTTTTCGCACCATACAGATATTTTGTCTAAATCGTTTTGCAATTTGTTTTGATCACCTGATGACTTTATAAGACGGTAAATTACAGCATCATCTGCAAACAACCTACGAGGGCTGCTCACATTGTCTCCTACGCCGTTTATCTATACCAGGAACAGCAACAGCAGAGGACCTACGACACTTCCTCGGGGAACGCCAGATATTACTTCTGTTTTACTCGATGACTTACTACGAACTGTAACCTTTCTAACAGGAAATCACGATTCCAGCCACACAACTGAGACTATACTCAGAAGGCACGCAATTTGATTGGAAGTCGCTTGTGAAGAACGGTGTGAAAAGCCTTTTGGAAATCTAAAAACATGGAATCAATTTGACATCCCTTGTCGATAGCGTTCATTACTCCGTGAGAATAAAGAGCTATTTAAGTTTCACAAGAACGATGTTTTCTGAACCCGTGTAGGCTATTTGTTAATAAATCGTTCATTTCGAGGTAACCCATAATATTCGAACACAGTATATGTTATAAAATCCCATCGCAAATCGACTTTAGCAGTATTCGACCGTAATTCAGCAGATTAATCCTATTTCCTTTCTTCGGTATTGGTGTGAGTTGTGCAGTATAAGTTTTGTTACCTTGTAAATTAATTTTAACGTTTCTTGGTGGTATATTAGTCCTATTTATTTATATTACAAGAATTGCATCAAACGAAATATTTTTGCTGACGCATAAATTAATTTCAGTTGTACTTTTAAATTTTACCGCTGTAGTGAGCCAGCTATCAAAGTTTCATCTTATAAATAAATTTTGTTATTTGAGAATGGTGTAGAGACAGTGACGCAAAAACAGATTTGACGCCAGTTGCCATTACTCTGTACTCAACGGTCACACTCAGTCTGATGGTAATAGCTGCCGCCCGCAAACTTTCCAGTTAAGTTACTTTCGCTATCATAAGAAAAACAGGGGTTTAGAATTGACGTGGGCTAAACAACCGGAGATCTTGCGTTGTCCTCTTTGTACTAGCGGATTATTAGTTTATTTAATTTTCATAGCGAATTAAATTTTTTTGTCTAGCTCGTACATTTCATGAAAATATAATTGAAACTTACGTGTTGAAGTCAAGGGCAACAAGTCATCTGCATGATACGAATTTTTGAACTGAATGACTCGTTATTTACTGACGATGGTGGTAATATGATTATGAAAAAATTTTGTGAAACAACGTTTTCATCTTTACAGATTATTCATTTACTTGCGCAGGTTAATTGACAAACGGTTCTGTCATTCTTATTTAGCTCTAGTCGGAACCAGTGATCTATCTTCAAAGAGACAAGCTTCAGGGCAGGTAACTTTAACTCTACTGCGAACTACATATTTCGTGAAGCTATTGTCCGAATGCTTTTAACTATGAGCGACCGACGAGATACCACCGCAATCCAACTGCTCAAGCCTCGAAGTTAGAATAAAAATTAAAAATTTTTAAATTCTTTTTTGCCATCATCGAGCATTTGACATGCTATTCATGTTGTGATAGTTGGGCGTTGGGGTTGTTTTTGGGGGAGGAGACCAGACAGCAAGGTCATCGGTCTCATCAGGTTAGGTAGGGAAGGACGGGGAAGGAAGTCAGCCGTGCCCTTTCAAAGGAACCAGCCCGGCATTTGCCTGGAGCGATTTAGGGTTGGTTGGTTGGTTGTTTTCGGGAAGCAGACCAGACAGCGAGGTCATCGGTCTCATCGGATTAGGGAAGGATGGGGAAGGAAGTCGGCCGTGCCCTTTCAGAGGAACCATCCCAGCATGTACCTGGAGTGATTTAGGGAAGTCACGGAAAACCTAAATCTGGATGCCCGGATGCGGGATTCAACCGTCTTCCTGCCGAATGCAAGTCCAGTGAGCTAACATTATGCGCCACCTCGCTCGGTGTGATAGTAAAAAGTAATAATACGCAATAAAACATATCATAATATTGTAACACAACAACAGAGATAAATAAAAAGAGACTGATATATATACAAATATAACAAAGAGTAAAAGTTAGAATGTGAGGTTTTTCTTTTGCATAATCATAGTAAGTAAATTTTGCATAACATTCCTGAAGAATTTTTGTAAGCTATATATACAGCTATGATGCATCTTTGTCAACCATTTTTTACATGAATTATAATAATGAAATGACTGCCTATATATGCAGCTCTCCTGATTTTCTTTTGTATAGAGTGAACAGTGATGGGACTGTCGTTACACTCACTTTCTTGAAAAGTGTTGTACAGGACATACGGTTTTACAAAGGCCTGCTATACATTCTACTGCCTTCTTTGCCACTTAAACACTCTTTTTGCTTGAGAGGTGTTGCACCAGAGCAGTACGCAGTACTATGTAATGTGGCTATGAAAAAATGCCTAGTACCTAAGCATCATGTTTTCAAGTACACATACTTTACGTTTGCCTCAGCAGTGTCTTGACTACCATTAAATTATTTGTACAGTCAGCAGTTCCTGCTGGCCCTGGACAACTACACCTCGGAGGCGACTAAGGAACGGGTGCTGACCTCCATCCAGCACGAGGTGGCTCATCAGTGGTTCGGTGACCTGGTCAGCCCCAACTGGTGGTCCGTGCTTTGGCTTAGTGAAGGTTTAGCCACGTTCTTCGAAAGCTTTGCTTCTGCACTCGTAAGTTGGCAACAAAAATGGTTCATGTTACAGTTTCTTCTCAGCAAAAAACTAAAGGTGTGCCTTTATGTCGGTGATACGTACATTAAGACAAGTAGCCTATTACGAGCTTTGCGTGTCTCAGACCTTACTGAATAAATACGCATTATCTAATCAAAAGCATCCGGACACCTACCAGTGGAAATATGGAATATATTCACCCTTCGCCTTTATGACGACATGGACTGTGCGTGGGACTCTTTTAATGATTTGTCTAAATGTCTGTGGGAGAATGGATGGCCATTCTTCCTCAAGAGTGGAAGTGGAGAAAGTGATGATGGACGCTGGGACCCAGAACGGAGCCGATGCACATCTCAGAGGTTTTAGATTGGATCCAGGTTGGGGCTCTGAAGACGTCAGTCCATTTCAGGAATCCCACTGCCCCACAAACCATTGTCTCACTGATGCTGTTTTATGACTGGGCACGGTGACATACTGAGAGAAACGATCGTTTCCGGACTGTTCCTCTACTGTGCGCAGTACGCATTGCTGTAAAATGTATTCATATTTTTTCGCATTTAGCGTTTTCCTAAGCGCAATAAAGGGACCGCATTCTAAACACGAAAAACACCACCCATTCCGGACTTAGCTGTTGGTACTACACATGTTGCCAGTAACGTTCACAAGACATTCGCTAATCCCAAGTCCTCCAATTGGATTTCCACAGAGTGTAGGTGATTCATCACTCAAAATAACTCGTTTCCATTAATCCACTGTTCATTGGCGAGTCTCTTCATGCAACCTCAAGCGCGGCATAGCGTTAACTACACAAATGCGTGGCTTATAAGGAGCTGTTCGACCAGTTCACCCCATTCTTTTAAACTCCCTACACGCAGTCATTGTGCTAGATGGATTGCTGGTAGTACTTTGGAATACACGATTGAGCTGATTCCATGTGATTTTTTACAAACACCATCCTCGAAGTTCGAAGATTCCTGTCCACCAATATAAGACGTCTGCCTGGTCTCACTTTAACTGTGTCGTTTCTTCTCGTTTCCAATTCGCAATCACACCACCGGCAGTAGACATGGACAGCTTTCGATGGGTTTAAAAGTCCTTGGTGAATTTGTTATTAAGGTGACATCCAATGGCTAGTTGCGCCACTGAGTTCTCTCTAGCGACACATTCTGCTACTCCCGCCTCCTTTTTATGCGACGGACCAACTGCTCGTGAGATCCAATGGTCAGTTCCACTGAATACAGTGGTGTCCGGATACTTTTGATCAGATATTGTTAACATCTGCAGCCATTTTCCTCAGTTGCTAATAATAGCTTCAATTATGTTTTATCATAAATATGATATTGATAGGCGATGATAATGCAGTTAATATCAGCAACTGTTTTTTCTCAGCTGCTAATAATAACTTCAATTATCATAGTTATAAGAAATGTGACAGCCCTTCCCGTGACTTTTTCTCACTCATATGTAACTAGGTTGTACATCTTAGACGAACCAGAATGAAAAAATACACTATGTGATCAAAAGTATCCGGACACCTGACTGAAAATGACTTACAAGTCTGTGGCGCCCTCCATCGGTAATGCTGGAATTCAATATGGTGTTGGCTCATCCTTAGCCTTGATGACAGCTTCCACTCTCGCAGGCATACGTTCAATCAGGTGCCTCTTTAACTGTCGGCGGTCTCTGTCAGTCATCGGACGAGGTCGGTAAGTACGGTTTTGGCTGTACGTGTCCCTTCACGTTTCGACTTAACTTGCTATTGTGCTGTAAGTGTCACGCTTCCACTTCACTATCACACCGGATATAGAGGATCTAGGGATGTTTAGGAGTGTGGAAATCTCGCGTACAAACGTGTGACACTAGTGACGCCCAATCACCTGACCATGTTCGATGTCTAATGACTACTGAGGTCTCGGATATGGAATGGATCACGAGAATCTGTGTTAGTGAGGAAGAAAGATTGCAGGGTTTGAAAGGTGAACCGATTTGCTACACTGCTAATGCTGACACGTAGATTTAGAAATGAGGTCAGTCTGTTGTCAATTTCTTGTTACAGTATCGTTAGTGCAATACGCTCTGTTACGGCGGGAAGATAGAGTTCATTGTGAGTGAAAAGAATATTTCGTTTATACTGGAAATGCCACAAACCTATGTTGTATAAAAGATGACGGAACGATAACTCTGAGCAATCGATAGAGCAACAGCCCTTTATACAGCTGGCATGTGGTGCTAAATACGCAGATCAGCAAGAAATCTACAAGGTGACGCCACGACATTGAGATGACGGATTTACTTCGGACTTTGTGCACCTTTAGTAGGCCATTAAAACAACATAATGTGCAAGAAGTAAGTTGCACCTCTCTGGCAATACCGAGAAAATCGCAAGAGAGGTTTTACGCGTCTATTGTGTAACTGATGCGAAGATGCAGGCTGTAAGACGCCATTATGGTCAAGTGGTTAGCGTTCGCGCTAAGGAAGAAGGGTTATGGATGAGGCGATGATTCGAATACTGATACCACTCATTAGTAATCACTGGTCACATTATACAATTTATACGACGTTTGAGAGGTAATATAATGAAAAAAATCCCACAAACATTTTCATGAAGCTTTAATGAATTTCATATGTTATTTCTCTGTTTACTATTTTAATTAATTTTTCAAGGACGGGGGTAGACTTGGAAAGCCCAAGTCAAACCTCGATAAAAAATGATGCGAATGACCTTATTCAGTAATACAATAAGTCACACTATGCTAGACCACAAGAGTAATGTACAATTACTCGTGGGATGTGCTCTTGATATTATACTTTGCATGACGATATTTCTCATACAGACGTGGACAACGCAAATTGAAACGGTGTTAGTACATCGAATGAAATCAGTTATCCTACATTACAGGGACTGTTCAGATTTTCTAAGGTAAAACACACGTTGTTGACATTTTGAAAAATTTCTTTCTTCCGAGAGCACAGATTAAAAAATAAGTTTGAGCTAGAGTCGAGGCATCGCCTCAGACACGTTTGTCTTAGGAAGCTCGAACAATAAATATCTGACCACCATAAAAGCTAACGTGCGGTACCTACTAACAGATATACAGGGTGGTCCATTGATAGTGACCGGGCCAAATATCTCACGAAATAAGCATCAAACGAAAAAACTACAAAGAACGAAACTTGTCTAGCTTAACGGGGGAAACCAGATGGCGCTATGGTTCGCCCGCTAGATGGCGCTGCCATAGGTCAAACGGATATCAACTGCGTTTTTTAAAATAGGAACCCCCATTTTTATTACATATTCGTGTAGTACGTAAAGAAATATGAATGCTTTAGTTGGACCACTTTTTTCGCTTTGTGACAGATGGCACTGTAATAGTCACTAACGTATAAGTACGTGGTATCACGTAACATTGCTTCGTGATACATTATACGTGTTAAAATGGACCGTTTACCAATTGCGGAAAATGTCGTCATGTTGATGAAGCGCTATTATGATCAAAATGCCCAACGGGCGTGTGCTATGTATACTGCTCGGTATTCTGGACGACATCATCCAAGTGTCTGGACCGTTCGCCGAATAGTTACGCTATTTAAGGAAACAGGAAGTGTTCAGCCACATGTGAAACGTCAACCACGACCTGCAACAAATGATGATGCCCAAGTAGGTGTTTTAGCTGTTGTCGCGGCTAATCCGCACATCAGTAGCAGACAAATTGGGCGAGAATCGGGAATCTCAAAAACGTCGGTGTTGAGAATGCTACATCAACATGGGTTGCACCCGCACCATATTTCTATGCACCAGGAATTGCATGGCGACGACTTTGAATGTCGTGTACAGAAATTACGAGACGATGACAGATTTTTTGCACGCGTTCTATTTAGCGACGAAACGTCATTCACCAACAGCGGTAACGTAAACCGGCATAATATGCACTATTGGGCAACGGAAAATCTACGATGGCTGCGACAAGTGGAACATCAGCGACCTTCGCGGGTTAATTTATGGTGCGGCATTATGGGAGGAAGGATATTGGCCCCCATTTTAGCTATGGCAATCTAAATCGTACAATGTATGCTGATTTCCTACGTAATGTTCTACCGATGTTACTACAAGATGTTTCACTGCATGACAGAATGGCGATGTACTTCCAATATGATGGATGTCCGGCACATAGCTCGCGTGCGGCTGAAGCGGTACTGAATAGCATATTTCATGACAGGTGGATTGGTCGTCGAAGCACCGTCCCCGGATTTCTTTCTGTGGGGAAAGTTGAAGAATATATATGCTATCGTGATCCACCGACAACGCCTGACAACATGCGTCTGCGCATTGTCAGTGCATGTGCTAACATTACGGAAGGAGAACTACTCGCTGTTGAGACGAATGTCGTTACACGTATTGCCAAATGCATTGAGGTTGACGGACATCCTTTTGAGCATTTATTGCATTAATGTGGTGTTTACAGGTAATCACGCTGTAACAGCATGCGTTCTCAGAAATGATAAGTTCAGAAAGGTACATGAATCACATTGGAACAACCGAAATAAAATGTTCAAACGTACCTACGTTCTGTATTTTATTTTAAAAAACCTACCTGTTACCAACTGTTCTTCTAAAATCGTGAGCCATATGTTTGTGACTATTACAGCGCCATCTGTCACAAAGCGAAAATAGTGGTCCAACTAAAACATTCATATTTCTTTACGTACTACACGAATATGTAATAAAAATGGGGGATCCTATTTAAAAAAAAAAAAAAAAACGCAGTTGAGATCCGTTTGACCTATGGCAGCGCCATCTAGCGGGCCAGCCATAGCGCATCTGGTTTCCCCCTTCAAGCTAGACAAGTTTCGTTCTCTGTAGGTTTTTCGTTTGACACACATTTCGTGAGAAATTTGGCCCGGTCGCGATCAACGGACCTTTCTGTATACATCAAATTTCATTAAGTAATATATACTCTGAGAATCTGTGCTTAGTATACTTAATTCCTTGAACATGTTTTTGCAGAACGTTTTTGAATCCACATGAAAATTAATTCGAAAAACTAAATTGACTAGAAAAGTTGCCCTAAAATGTGACACATGACATGGAACGAAAATAAGCAAAGTGTGCTAGCTTTTTAAACTTTTCATAACTTACCTCCATGACGTCTACATTACAAGTACTGAGCTATTTATACGATTTAGCAGCTCTCTTAAATGCTACTCCCAGCGGAATTGATGATCAGTCTGTAATCTCTGTAATTTAACTCTGTCAACCCACATCCTTTTATTTGATGCATATACCAGGTTCAGCACCGAATGTAATGAAATTTTTAAAGCTTAATGGTGCTGAATTTCCTATTATCATTTGACAACGTCCATTACATTTTCGTTTGTAGCTCTTTTAAAAACTACGTTTTACTTGCTATTTATCTCAATAGTTATCTGCAAACAAAAAATACATGCACAAGAAGGGGCAATGGGTCTAAAATACAACCTAGGGAGATACCATGAAAGACTTTTGGTAGTTTAATATATTGGATGTACGCAGCGACACGTTGTGTTCCCTGTTAAAAAGCTACATTATCTGTTTTACTGCTGTGTCTGAGCCATAACGTTCTAATTTACTTATTATGACGTGATTGAGCTGAAAAATGCTCATGCCATATAAACTTCGCAAATTGTAAGCGATCTTGTCCTTGTACAAGTTAAGTCCGAGGGATCGAATGTAATTTTCATTTCATATTGTCACAGGTGTATCAAGGAAGCAATACAAAAGGAAAGAGTCGATTAACAGAATACAAATACTTTAACAGCGTAGATACTATCCATTTTACTGTGCCTTTGGTTGTCTCACTGATAGGCTCTCTCATTTATTATCAGTTGGAGCCCACGTGGCGAATCGATGAAGCGTTCGTGGTTTCAACCTTGCTTAGGCAAGCGATTGCCTACGATGAAGATCCTTCTGCAGCACCCATCACCAGCGAGGATGCTGGCATCAACATCTATTATAAAGGTATTCGCCTTTACTTAGGTATTTTTTACCAGTTAGCATCTGTGTTATTACAATTACTCTTTATTTATTGTTTGTTGGTAATGATGTTATTCCTTTCAGTAAGTGCGCGTAATTTTGAAAGAGCGTCCGTGGCGCAATACGCACACTTCAGATTTTTGCGACATATTGATTCTTCAACGCGACGTATAATTTCACCACTTTTGGTGAATGGACAATTGATCACAGTCCCAGATCAAGTCTGTAACATTTACTTTAGCTCGTCAGTTTTTGTTAAGGGACACGAGGTTCACAATGACTAATGAGACCAGGTAGGAAAATCACATGTATGATTTGCAATATCATGTCCTGTGGCCCTCCAATAACAATCAGATATATTCCAGGTTTCGAGCACTGGAGTGGAAACATACAACGTTATCAGTCACCTGTTAACATCCAGGTTACTCTTCCCAAATTCCTCGGTTATTTCAGAAAAGAGGAAGATCCTGGGATATGAGTTCAAAGATGTGAAGCTTAAGAAGTCAAAATAAAACCAAACACTTCAGAATGCTTGGAAACAATACGATTTATTGCCCCTCAAATAAGGCAAGAGGTCCGTTTTTTGGGTTAGTACTTCCCCCATCTATCGACACCTTCATCTTGCACAGAACTGTTGATTAATAATAACTGCAGATTGGTTTAAATCACTTTGAGAGTCACATCTGCTGATCAGTTACTACGAAAAAGCTGCCGCTGCAAAACTATTTTCGCCTGGTCTAAACGCTGAATTTAGAACTTCTGATAAAACTTAGAGTCGAAGTTCCATTGGATCTGCCTTCTTTCCTCGATGTAGGTCTGCGACAATTTCAGAGCACTCTCAAAATTTGTTCTTTTAGGCTTTTTAGCCATTCCGCGCTGTAGCTACGGAATGCTTGGCTTCTTCCTCGACCAGGGGCGTTCTCCTTGATTCAGGCCGCGCTTCAGCTAATAACAACACCATACATTGAAGGATTTCCTGGTGAGTCTTCCGGACTGTATGACCATTATCCAAGAACCTTTTCCGTACCTGATGTTTCATCCAGGGCTGCGCTGGACGTCTACAAAGGAACTCCTGGAGATAGTGACTCTTGTCGACCGATGAGTCGGACGTGGAGAGTGGCTTAAATACTATGTAAATGGGCGTAGTCTACTTTACACGTTATCAGTAAAAATAATCCTTGTCAGACATAAAACTTAACTATAGATTCTCGCCTGTCAAGGATAAATCTTATCTGTCGATTTTGCAGCGTCGCTGTGAATATACCACTAAGTTTCGTGGCTTCTTCTTTTCAGTTAAAATTATCCCCATGCTTACACATTTCGATGCCTTTCTATACAGCCGTGGATGATAGTTTGTCATTGTAGATAATTTTATTTATCAGAAAACTTCATTTAATAGTTAGAGCAGCAGTTCTCTGTGACAGGTAGAATGGCCACCAGACTGCGTTAGTGTTGTTTGTATTCATCGTTGTTACCGTGCCTGGTGGAGAATTTAAGGCGTATGAACAGTGTCAGTTGATGAGTGATCACTGTGTAGGACACGGATGATTTGTTGAAGAGCGTTCTCTTCTACAGCTGCGTTTTCTCTTTCCCTAGTCGCCCTGCCACAAACTCGTGTAAGGCAGCGTTATCAGCACAGTTTTGAAGGGACCTCATTGTGTGTCTCTATTTGGCCGGCTGGCCGAGTCGTACAGTATCCAGATTTGCAGGACATTCGGATGTGAATGTGTGAGAACATGAAAGTAGGCATACTCGCGCGCAAGGCTCCGATCGACCACATTTGACCACTACAAGGGAGGATCGCGTTATTGCGCACCAGGCACATCGTAAGCCCATCATATCTGTACCTCCAATAAGAGAAAAAGTAGTGGACTCCCTCCTACATTCTGTGCCGTCCCACACCAACGGTCGAAGACTAGTTGAAGTCGTATTAGGGAATTAGTGACATGTGTAGGCTGCAGTTAATAGCACAATACAAACGGCTGTATTTGGAACGGTACCATGACCGGGAGGCACGGACTGTTGGTGAATGGCACTGCATTATGTTCAGCGATGAATCCCAGTTCTGCACTACCCCTCTTGACCACTGTCTGCGAGTAGGGCGGCGATTTGGAAAGAAGTCACATTCGTCCAATGTTTTGGAGAGGCACAGCGGTATTTCTCCTGGCATCATGGGATAGGGAGCCATCGGATGTGACTTCAGGTCATGTCTGGTAGTGTTTGAGAGAACTCTGACAGCAGGATTCGTTACGGATGTCTTCCATCCTCATGTGTTACATCTCATATGGCAGTATCGCGATGCCATTCGTTAACAGGACAATGCTTGTCAAACACACGGTCTCTATGAACTGTCTTCGTGACGCTGAGGTACTCCCATAGACAGTTAAATCGACAGATCCGTCTCCTATAGAACATGAGGGACCAGCTCGGACGTAAACTCCGTACCAGTGCCAGTGTCTGGGATATAAAGGACCAGTTACAGCCGTTATAGACCAGCTTGCCTTAGGAGTGGATACAACGGCTTTACACCGTTCCCAGTCAAATCACTGCATGCATCCACGGCAGAAGGCTGCGATGCCATACTCATAAGGGGATTCGTACTGCCAATTGTTTGAAAATTTGACCTGGTATTGTAACCACTGAAATAACATCACATACCCTCTCAACTGGTGAGGCATAATTCCCGTCTTCCTTTCCGGGTGCTTAGCTTTTTCTGTCGGGCAGTGTACTGTCAACTTTGAAAGCAGCTGCACCAGCGCATGAGCGTATTTTAGTGGTTGTGTCTCCGGCTGCAGGTCTGTAGACGAGTGATGTGACGTCATTGAGGACACCTGCTGCACTGCTTTAGTGTATATTCGTAGTTCTGAGGATAAACACATTAATATTACCTAATTACAACATTCATATTACAGACCTGGAAATAAATAATTGTGTCTGTAAGGTATATGGTCCGTCGATGTCAGTAAAAATTTAATTGCAGATTAGTTTATGGATTCATATTTCTTATGATGGTGCTAAACAACTTTTATTTCGTTTGTTCCTTTTTCTTTATTTTAAAACTCTATTTAAAATAGTAATGCAAGTTCCGAATGAACAAAAATCTATCAATGTGTGTTTCTGACAGGTGGTTCGATCGTCAGAATGATGCAGCATTTTATCGGCACTGATGCGTTCTACGACGGCCTCCATAATTATCTTTTACAGAAGTAAGTACTTAAAGTAATAGAACATTAGAATTTTCTTGTAAATTGAGAGCAAAATGTCACGCGGAGTGGCCTCGTGGTTTGAGGCGTCCTGTCACGGACTGCGCGGCCGCTCCCGCCGGAGGTTCGAGTCCTCCCTCGGGCATGGGTGTCTGTGTTGTTCTTGGCATAAGTTAGTTTAAGTTAGGTTAAATAGTGTGTAAGTCTAGGGACCGATGACCTAAGCAGTTTGGTTCCTTAGGAATTCACACACATTTGAACACATTTTTGAGAACAAAATTTTCTTTATGTGACGGTTTTGTAAGAAGGAGACATACGCAGGCATTTAAATATTCGAAAAAGCACGGAACAGTAGACTGCAATATTGATCTGCTGGACGGATACGGGCAGGAAATAACTGCAAAGCTAAACTGAACTTCCTTACACAGGAACACTTAAAACAGAAAATCTCTCGTAAATTGACACAACTCTGTTTTGAACATAGTCGCTGTCAAAAAGTGGCGCAGAACACTCACGCAGCTAAAAGAAAAGTACAGCCCAATTAGACGGAACAAGTTCATGAAAATAGTGGTTCATGTAAACATATAATTCTTTAAAACCTTCTCGTTCCAAACACTTAACATCTGCGGGTCTTAGACCGGAGACATAAGATCATTGTCTCTACAAGTTGATTTATCGAAGAAACAAAATAAATTTACAGGAATTTTACTTTTACCATTTTTCTGGGCTAAGGTTACATAGAATAAAATGGAAACAAAAATGAAAAATGAACAACAGATATTTGAATGTCCAATGTGCAAACTGATATCATTTACAGTATTGTCATTTCGAAATTTTCTTTGTGGAAGACTATCTTCGCTACTGAATGAAGGACTTTTAAATAATTGTTTTTCGTGCCTTATATTTTTTAAGCATTCTCAATAGCATGCAATACATGATTCGGGTTATACGATAAATGCGTGGAGCGTTATACTGAAGCAGATTTTGACTTGTTTTGTATGGTGTTTTTAAGTTGTACGCACCTTTTGGTGGATGTTTCTCTTTTTTTAAATATTGATCACCCTACGACATGTGCCGGACTTGTCGGTCAACTGATAGTGCTACTCACTAGTTTCACATTCTGTAGTTTCCAATGTCACATACGTATACGTAAGTCCCTATTTTATGACTCTTTGGAGATATATATATATATATATATATATATATATATATATATATGATATACTGGGAAAGGGCGGGGCGAGAAGGAATGATCGACTGGAGGATGTCGAGGGGGGCGGTCGTACAGTTAGTTCCTTTTGGTTCTCGTGTGTCCTAGCGCGTCTGTCTCTGTGTACTTCCTACCTTTTTTCGTTGCTGGCTTATTCATTTGGGTGTATCTGTGTCTGTGCTGAGAGGGAAAAGACTTAGTATGGATCTTGATATCTTTTATTGCCGCTTCTGCAGTTAACTTTACTAACGACGGCTTGAAACAGGCAGCTCGAGCATGTTTCTATTCTAGTTTTTTAGTACAACCTATCGATCTGTATGCTGTGGCACACACATAGACAGTGCCAGTTGCCTAAAACTTGTACCTTCTTTATTTCGTGAACTGTCCAAGCTACCGCAAACAGGTTGCCGGCTCATGGTATTACGCCCAATGCCATGAAATTTTGTTGCTTGTGTATTAGACTCAACTCTTGTATCAGCCGAGATGCAGAAACAAATACAGTTTATAAATTAATCGATACAATTTTAACTGCGTTTGACGCTTATAAAAAGAGGGGTACAGTGGTATAATGATTCTTAATATTGGCTCTAAGACGTTTCGCAGAAATATATGAGGAAAAAACCTAAAATGAAAGGCAGTGCGTTCGGCATCGACTGTTGTGTAAGCACTGCCAAGTGCGGCTCCCGCGCCAGGCTCTGTCATTGTTTCGAGCCTTTCGACTCTTCACTTGCTGCCACAAAAGCTGTTTACTAATACATGAGTATGGAAATATATTTATAATACTTTCCCGAGGCTTGTTCTGATATGCTAGAAGTTAGCGCGTAGGTCCAGTCACGACATTCGAAGTTGTATCTTTGTCGTATCAAGTTGAGTCATGAGGACTTAACGTTTAATCTTATTGGCGTAGGTCTGTCGCCTTACTGCACATACCGACAAACCCTGGCCTGAGGCCCCTTTTGGCGGAGTTTAGGTCGCAACAGCCGATTCCGGCGGCCTAGTAATTTTGACTCATTTTTCCGATACCACTGTGAAAAGCTTTAATGTCAACTTCAATAACAGTTATACCACTGTAACCGTTCTTTTAAAACCTTTAGAATGGGCGCCTTACTGTCTGGTATGAGCAGTCAACAAAATTAGGTCATCTCAGCGTACTATTGTGTGCCGAAATCCTAGATTCGGTATTTTCGATGGTTCCGAAATAAAAGGGACGCACGTTTCAGGTTGTTCACACGAAGTGCTAGACGTACGCAATCTGGTCAAAGGAATCCGGGCACCAATTGGTGGGCAGTAATACGGGATGTTTCCACCCTCCACCGCTGTGACGGCTTCAGTTCTGCTGGGGACACATTCTATTAGGTGCCTGAATGTCTGTGGAGAAATTGCAACCCATTCCTCCACAGGAGCCGAAACCAGGGAAGGTAGTGATGTTGGAGGATGGGGCCTAGAGCGACGTCGACACTTTTCATCCTAAGGCTGTTCTATTCGCTTCAGGTCCGGACTCTGGGCAGACCAGTCCATTTCAGGAATGTTACTGTCCACAAACCTTTATGGCAGAGTGCATTGTCATGTTGATATAACAACTATCCAGAATGAGATTTTCACTCTGCAGCGGAGTGTGCGCTGATATTAAACTTCATGTGTGCCACACTGAGACTCGAACTCAGGAGCTTTTGCCAAGTGCTCTACCGTCTGAGCTACCCAAGCACGACCCACGACTCACGAACCGTCGTTATAGCTTTATTTCTGATAGTACCCCCTCTCCTACCTTCCAAACTTCACAGGTCTCCTGCGAACCTTGCAGAACCAGCACTCCTGGAACAAAGGATATTGCGGGCACATGGCTTAGCCACAGCCTGGAGGGTGCTTCCAGAATGAGATTTTCACTCTGCAGCGGAGTGTGCGCTGACATGAAACTTCCTGGCAGATTGAAACTGTGATAGGGCACTTGCCCGCGAAAGGCGAAGGTCGCTAGTTCGAGTCACGATGCGGCAAACAGTTTTAATCAGCCAGGAAGTTTCATATCAGCGCACACTCCGCCGTAGAGTGAAAATCTCATTCTGGAAACATCCCCCAGGCTGTGGCTAAGCCATGTCTCCGCAATATCCTTTCTTCCAGGAGTGCTAGTTTTGCAAGTTTCACAGGAGAGACCTTCTGTGAAGTTTGGAAGGCAGGAGAAGAGGTACTGGCAGAAATACAGCTGAGAGGACGGGTCGTGAGTCGTGCTTCGGTAGCTCAGTCGCCGGCACGGTGGCTCAGCGTGTTCGGTCAGAGGACTGCTCGCCCTCTGTAATAAAAAAACTGAGTAAAGGAATCAACGATCAACTTGAACGGATGTCTTGTGACGTCTGCCCAGACCAAACTCAACGAACAATGCCGAATAAAATGAAAAAAAAGACGGTAGGGTACTTGCCCGCGAAAGGCAAAGGTCCGGAGTTCGAATCTCGGTCCGGCACACAATTTTTATTCTGGCAGGATGCTTTGTATCATAATTATCTTTTGCGAACAGTTCCTCTGTTGCACACACTACACAGTGATGCGAAATTTGTTCATTTTCTTCCGTATTTAGCGTTTTCCTAAGCACAATACGAGGACCACATCCTGGCCAACATACTGTTGGCACTACACATAGTGGTAGGTAACGTTCTCCAACTACGCGCCCATCCGAAACCATTCCATCGGATTGCCAGAGGGTACAGCGTGATTAATCATTGCAAATCACTCGTTTCTAGTTATAAGCTGGCCAGTGGCGTCGCTCTTTACACCATCTCAAGCATCGCTTAGCACTGACTACAGAAGTGTGTGCCTCATGAGGAGCTGCTCGAGCACTATACCCCATTCTTTTTATCTCTCTAAGCACAGTCATTGTGCTAGCTGGACGGCTGGTAGCACTTTGCAATGAAGAGTGATCCTTTCGCCGATTTCTTGCCATTTTTTTACAACCATCCTCCGCAATATTCGACGGTCCCTATCCACCAGTACATGAGATCTGTCTGGTGCTGCCGGCTGGGGTGGCAGAGCGGTTCTAGGCGCTACAGTCTGTAACCGCGCTGCTGCTACGGTCGCAGGTTCGAATCCTGCCTCTGGCATGGATGTGTGTGATGTCCTTGGGTTAGTTAAGTTTACGTAGTTCTAAGTCTAGGGGACTGATGACCTTAGAAGTTAAGTCCCATAGTGCTCAGAGCCATTCGAACCATTTTTTGTCTGGTGCTGGTTTCTTCTTGTTTCCACTTACAGGCACATCAGCAACCTTCAGAGGGTTTAAATGTCCCTGATTATACTGTTACTCAGGTAACATCCCGTGGCTAGTCCACGTTCGAAGCCACTGGGCTCTCCTAACCGACCCATTCTGCTGTTACTGCGCCATCATAGTATCCCATTCAACGAAACATCGTCGATATGGGCTTTCAGAGCCGAAGGCTCACTCATGTATCCTTGATGACTGCACGACAAAAAGCTTTACACCTCGTCTGGGCCCGTCAACACCGACATTGGACCTAAACTGTGGTGACATCTAGCGAACAATTCCGCATTACATACGAGTGTCCTCATACGTTTGATGAAATAGCGTATATTACGCTCCCAAAATAAGTGGTGCTCAATACATCTGGTTACTATTTGAAGCTCTTTCTTTTCCAGACACAAATACGGACCTTACGTGAGCGAAAAATCAATGTTCTTAACTTATAATTGTCACGAGGTGCATAAACGACACTACTGCTCACAGCCAGTTCAGCAACGCCACGGATGACATCCTATTTGCGGCGATGGACGCGGTGGCGTCCTCGTCGGACCTGCCTTCCGACGCGACTGTGTCATCAGTGATGCTGCCGTGGGCGCGGCAGGCCGGCTTCCCCCTCATCACCGTCACCAGGAACTACTCGGACGGCTCCGCTGTCGTCACGCAGGTGGGCATTACTTGCAAGTTGTATACGTTTCCACAGTGGCGTAGTAAGAGTGACGTTTCCTTGGGCGTACCATATCCACGTGCCACAGCTTTTCATTTCAGCAAACTACATTCGTCACACGAAACTTAGTTATCAGCGGAAGGAACAGTCAGAAGGCAATAACGTTTGGCAAGCAGGTCACACAAAAAGACTACAGTTAGACTGATTTAGGACTAATTTTTACTGAGTTTCACAGACAAACACAATAAACATCACTGGTGTACAGTAGCAGTACTGTCGAAATCAATCTTCTAGACTAATCGACAAATAAGACATCTGGATGCAGCAATCATAATTTATTTGCTTCTTTAAAAGTTTCGAGGATTTTGCTCCTCCAAGTATGCTATCCTGTCTTTCCTAATAAATAAAAATAAATTTTTAATAATAACAAGTTTTTAAATCGGACGAAAAAGAATAAAGTAATTTCTGCTAGCCCCATACAGATTCCCACCCAATACAGACAGTCCCGAAAATTCGTACTTGTGAATTCTTAGTAGCTGTGACAACACTTGTAAGATTTATAATGGAAAAATTCCCAAGTTTGCCACAGCTATAAAAAATTCACAAGTAAAATTTTTCAAGATTGTCTGTATGGGATTGGGAATCTGTATAAGGCAGGGAGAAATTGTTTTACCGTTTTCAGTCCGATTTTTAAAAAATCTTACTTCAAAAATTTATTTTTATTTTAATAATTATTTGGTATCTAATCGCACTACGTCTGTGGTATTTTATTTATTTATTTTCTTTAACTGTGCCGGTCCAAAAGTTCATGAAGCCGTCCACGTTTCTACTGTGGGTTTTTAGGATTGGCTTTGCGTAGTTCTAGCAGCGTAACTGACGGTACCTCGTGGCATCCACAGAACCGTTGGCTGGTGCCTGCTGATCCCAGCGACGAGACGACGTGGACGGTGCCCGTGACGTACACGTCCAAGTCGGAGGCCGCCTTCTCCACCAGCACGAGGCTGTGGCTGACCGACACGACGTCGCGGCTGGACAACGTCGCCGACGCCGCAGCAGACGACTGGGTCATCTTCAACCTCAACGTCGTTGGTAAGTGACCAGCGGCGTTCCAGTTACAAACAAAATTGGAGACCACCACCGCACACTACGTACAACGTAAACTGTGAAAATGAAACAAAAGATCACTACGTTAGCCTCGAAACTAGTCCTGCGAGTAAACTGTACTATTTCTGAGCTGGAATACGTGCAAAATCTTATCTGAAATGTTAACGTTTAATTAAGCACCAATGGGCTTCATGGATTTCGGAAGCAGTTTAGTGCAAATCTGAGCGAGAGTGTACTACGGCTGTGAGGAATGAAACCTCCGTTGCGCTGCAAATAGTTAAAGAAAATTTTCTAGAACAATCTTGAAAGTACACCTTTGTATTACTGTCCTATATAAATCAAATTGAAACATTAGATATATTTCTTAACATGCTAGCGAACTCCCTCTGCTTAAAAACCGAGCGAGGTGGCGCATTCGGGAGGACGAGGGTTCAATCCCGTCTCTGGCCATCTTGATTTAGGTTTTCCGTGATTACCCTAAATCGCTTCAGGCAAATTCCGGGATGGTTCCTTTGAAAGGGCACGGCCGATTTCCTTCCCCATCCTTCCCTCACCCGAGCTTGCGCTCCGTCTCTAATGACCTCGTTGTCGACGGGACGTTAAACACTAATCTCCTCCTCCTCCTCTGCTTAAAAATTCAGCCGCCTGAGTTTCCGGCCAGCTCGATGAAGTATCCAGAAGCTCTCTCCGGAATCAATGTTGGGAGCCAAGCCTCTAATTCGTGTGTAGAACTAGTTAATTGCTTTGAACCTAACTCTGGGCTGCAGGGAAAATATTCAGAATAGTCCAATTTGAACTACTGCAACAGTTCTTGCGTAAGCCAGGCAAACTGTTTTCTGCGTGGGACCTGTACACAGGAGACTGTGTCGTCTGTTTTGAATGTCTAGTCTCAGTTTTGTTACTCTCACACTACCACGCGTAACATATTCTACATCTATATAAACATTCCGTAAACAACCGCGTAGTGCGTGATGGAGGGTACCTTGTACCGCTAATAGTCCTTTCCCGTTCCGCCCGCAGATAGAGGGAGCGGAGAACAACTGTCTATATGCCTCCATACGATCTCTAATTTCTCTTATCTGATCGACGTGATCCTTACGTTAAACGTACGCTGGCAGCATTAGGGTCATTCTACAGTCAGCTTCAAATGCAGCTCCCTTAATTTTCTCAATAGTTTTCCACGAAAAGAGCGTCGTCTTTCCTTCGGGGATTCCCATTTGAGTTCACGAAGCATGTCTGTACCACTTGCACGTTGATCCAGCCTACCGGTGACAAATCCAGCAGCCCACCGCTGTGTGGCTTTGATGTCTTCTTTTAAGCCGACGTAGTGAAGATTCCAAACACTCGAGCAGTACTCAAGAATGAGTCGCACTAGTGTTGTATACGCCGTCTCCTTTACAGATGAAACACACTTCCCTAAAATTCTCCCAGTAAACCAAAGTCAACGATTCGCCTTCCCTACCACCGTCCCTTTACGTGCTCGATCCATTTCATATCGCTTTGCAGTGTTACGCCTAGACATTTACTCGTCGCGACTGTGTCAAGCGGCACACTGCTAATGCCGTATTGGAACGTACGATCTCATGAAAGAAACACACACCGCAAAGACTCTGGAAAGTTGTTCTACAGCTAGGATATCGTAAAATGTCGGTTTTCACAAATTTTTTCTACAGTTTTATCTATCTCTTTGTTGATGACTGCAGAAGGATGGCAAGTTCTATCATCGACACGAACGTTTGTCCTTTTACTCACAAACAAAAAACTCCATTCCCACAACGCCATCAGGCAACATTCGATCTGGAGGTTCGCCTTATGTTTTGACTCATAGGTAAATTTTGTCAGTAACATCACATAATGCGCAATTATGTAAACTTGAATGACGCATATTTTCAGTTCATGTTATGAAATGCAGAGAGACTTGCAGGTGAGCAGCGTCTGGGGCAAACTTTTGCAGCTGACTTAAACATAAATAAAAGTAATGCAATGCACATAAGTAGACGAAAAGGTGCGATATACACTGAAGCCCCAAAGAAACTGGTGCACTTGCCTACTATCGTGTAGGGCCCCCGCAAGCACGCACAAGTGCCGCAACTCGACGTGGCATGGACTCGACTAATGTCTGCTGTAGTGCTGGAGGGAACTGACACCATGCATCCTGTAGAGTTGTCCATAAAACCGTAAGAATATTGGGGGTGGAGATCTCTTCTGAACACCACGTTGCAAGGCATTCCGATATGCTCAAGAATGTTCACATTTGGAGAGTTTTCTGACCAGCGGAAGTGTTTAGAGTCAGAACGGTCTTCCTGGAGCCAATCTGTAGCAATTATGGACGTGTGGGGTGTCGCATTGTCATGCTGGAATTGCGCAAGTCCGTCGGAATGGAAAATGGCCATGAATGGACGCAGGTGATCAGACAGGATGCTTGCGCACGTGTCACATTTCAGAGTCGTATCTAGACGTATCAGGGGTCCCGTATCACTCCAGCTGCACACGCCCCACACCATTATAGGACCTGCACCAGCTTGAACAGTCTCCTGCTGACATGCAGGGTCCATGGATTCATGAGGTTGTCTCCATACCCGGTCAAGTCCATCCGCTCGATACAATTTGAACCGAGAATCGTCCGACCAGGCAACATGTTTCTAGTCATCAATAGTCCAATGTCGGTGTCGACGGGCCCAGGCGAGGCGTAAAGCTTTTTGTCGTGCAGTCATCAAGGGTACACGAGTGGGCCTTCGGCTCCGAAAGCTCATATCGACGATGTTTCGTTGAATGATTCGCACGCTGATACTTGTTGATGGCCTAGCATTGAAATTTGCAGCAGTTTGAGGAAGGGTTGCACTTCTATTACGTTTAAGATTCTCTTCAGTTGTCGTTGGCCCTGTGCTTGCTGGATCTTTTTCCGGCCGCAGCGGTCGGAGATTCGATGTTTTACCGGATTCCTGATATTCACCGTACACTCGTGAAATGGTCGTACGGGAAAACATCCATTTTTCGCTACGTCGGAGGTGCTGTGTCCCATCGTTCGAGCGCCGACAATAACACCACGTTCAAACTTGCTTTAACCTTGATAATCTACATTTGTAGCAGCAGAAACCGATATAACAACTGCTCCAGAGACATGTTGCGTTATATATGCGTTGCCGAACGCAGCGCCGTATTCTGCCTGTTTACATATCTCTGTATTTGAATACGCATGCCTATACCAGTTTCTTTTTGGCTTCAGTGTAACTTGACTGTGCGATCGTTGATCTGTCACTGGAAACAGTCACGGTTTTCAGTTTCCAGGTTCAGAATTGTTCGAAGAATCCCAAGGAAGTGTAATTTACGCACCAAAGAGGTCGCTTACAAAAGCGTTGTCCGTCCAATTCTTGATCGACCTGAGACCGCTACCAAGTTATATCAACACAGAAAATATTCAAAGAAAAGCTGCATGATTCCTCATGAATTTGAGTAGGCAATGTCACAGTGCTACAGAAATTATGACCAACCTGCAATAGGATACGTTGCAACAAGTTTGTTATCCATCGCTGACACCATTGAAAAATATCCGGAGCCACGTTACAAAGCGATTCAAGAAGCGTGTACATCTCCCGTAATGACCACGATGCCGTAATTAGATAAATTAGGGCTCATGCAGAAAAATGTTTCTCCCTCTTCTTTCTGTCTCATCGTCCTGAACAATAGAAATAACTTCTTTCGAGTAGACACTGATACAGCCGTCAATCACTTAGGTAGTTACTGCTTCCATAGGTCATATTAGCGCTAAATGTTATGGTGTGGACTGTGTGAGCAGAACTCTTTCAAAAGTGAATAAATGCTCTATGAGGGTGTGATTAATATTCCCAGTTACTTGTGTGGACATGAGAGAAGCCCACACATAATTCTAACAGTTTTCTTTCATAAATGAATAATTTTTGTGTAAATGAGGTGTTAGTTCAGAAAATTATGTCGCAAGACATCAGTGAACGAAACTATGCAAAATACAGGGTGAGTCAAAAAGGGCTTTAAAGCTTTGCAATGCTGTATAAATTTGTTGAGATAACTTACAGCATCTGTAGATGTAACATTTTGTAGCGAACAACCTCAAGTTTGATTTACGTAGTGCAGGAGCGCCAGCATAGTGCACTGTTAAAATATCTGCTTTCACTGGTGCGGAGCGTGTTTGCTGTGTTTTGGTTTCATGAAGCGAACTTTGTAACAACTGTTCTGCGTAAATTTCGCGCCGAATACGGCAGAAGAACTTTGTTGTGACAGGTTGTTTAATGCAACGTGATAAATCACCAGGTCGTCCGCATATGGATGATTATGTCGAACAGGTTAGGGAGAGCCTTGCCCACAGTCCACAAAAATCAATGCGACGTACATCTTGCGAGGATAGCATTCCCCAAAAGACCGTTTGGCGAGTACTCCGTAGACTTAGGTTCACAATGGTTCAAATGGTTCAAATGGCTCTGAGCACTATGGGACTTAACATCTGTGGTCATCAGTCCCCTAGAACTTAGAACTACTTAAACCTAACTAACCTAAGGACATCACACACATCCATGCCCGAGGCAGGATTCGAACCTGCGACCGTAGCGGTCACGCGGTTCCAGACTGAAGCGCCTAGAACCGCACGGCAACACCGGCCGGCGATTCACAATGACACAGCACATTAGCGATGCGGATAAGGTTGCTCTTTGGGAATTCTGTGCCGAAATTTTGCATCAGATAGAGGACGACGAGACATCCTGAACATAGTAATATTCAGTGATGAATCAGTGGGACGGTGAATGCCTACAACTGCAGAATATGAGCCAGCGATATCCACATGCAATCCTGGAACACGTTCGTGACAGCCCCAAAGTTAATTTGTTTTGTGTCCTTAGAAAATTGAAAGCGTATGGCCCTTTCTTCTTCATGGAGAAAACTGTAGCTGCTACTGTGTATCTGCAGATGCTTGAAAACTTTCTGATTCACAGATCGATGAAAATGACCAACATGGGATGGTTTATTACTTAGCAACATGATGAACCTCCTCATTTCTACATCTACATCTATATCCACACAGATACCCCGCAAGCCACCATACAGTGCGTGGCAGAGGGTACCCTATATCAAATTCATCTCAATTTTCTCGAAAAGAACTTCACCTTCCCTACAGGGATTCCCATTTGAGTTCCCGACGCATCACCGTAACGCATACGTGTTGTTCGGACCAACCGGTAACAAAGGTAGCAGCCCGCCTCTGAATGGCTTCGACGCCTTCCTTCCGTCCGACCTGGTATGAATCCCAGACACTCGAGCAGTACTCAAGACTAGGTCGCACCAGCGCCCTATATGCGGTCTCCTTTATAGGTGAACCACTCTTTCCTAAAATTCTCCCAATAAACCGAAGTTGATCATTCGCCCTACCACAGTTTCACATGCTCGTTCCACCTCAATCGCTTTGCAACATTATGCCCAGATATTTAAATGACTTGACTGTGTCAAGCAAGACACTAGTAACACTGTATCCGAACATTACAGCTTTGATCTTCCTACTCATCCACATTAACTTACATTTTCCCACATTCAGCGCTAGCTGCCATTCATCACACGAGCTGGAAATTTTGTCTAAGTCGTATGTTCCTACAGTCACTCAACTTCGACACCTTACCACACCCCACGGCAAACAACCGAAGGTTGCTGCGCACCCTGTCAGCTTTTCCCAGGAAAGTTCGAGGCTTCGTCGGTAATTGCGCCCCAGGTCGGTGGATTGGCTGAGAAGGGGCAATAGCATGGTCATCTGGCAACCCAGTCTTGACACCAATGGATGACTTTCTCTAGGGTTTCATTAAAGATGGTGTGCATGTTCCACCCCTACCAAACAATTTAGTCAACGTGACAAATCGAATCTACGATGCTGTTGTACAAGATACGTCCGATTTGCTCATACGAAAGTGGGACGTAATTAATTACCGGGAGGATATTTACCGCATCACAAATGGTAGTGACATCGAATCAAAATGACACTTGACAGATTTATGTGAGCCTTGAAGATTTTTGCTACAAAATGAGATGTTTGCCGATTCTGTATCATTCCAAATTTGTAAAGCCCGTTTTGACTCACACTGTATGTTAACTTATGAGCCATGCGGGGTAGCCGTTTGGTATAGGGCGCCTTGCCGCGGTTCGCGTGGCACCCCCCGTCGGAGGTTCGAAGGTTCGAGTCCTCGCTTGGGCATGGGTGTGTGTGTTGTCCTTAGTGTAAGTTTAAGTTAGATTAAGTAGTGTACAAGCCTAGGAACCGATAACCTCAACAGTTTGGTCCCACAGTACTTACCACAAATTTCCAATTTAACTTATGACTTCAGTATCCTCAAAGATGCCAATTACTCTTATGGCAAAATGCCATGTAGGTATTTCCTGTAGCAGCGGTTTTTGAATGTGAGGCGAGGTATATCTGGGGGCATTTACCCCCTGAAGAGTAAAGTGAAATTTCGGAGAGGTAAAAGCAAAAAGGGTTCGATTTCGTTTCGGTCAGGAGGCTCTATTACTTTTAATAGGGGATTACTATAATCACTATTTCTTGCGCCTGTAATACTGATTACATAAATTATCAATAATTACATTTTTATTAAATACTGGCATTAATTCTAGATTATTAAATCCCCGTAAAATTTACAATGGCAGTTGGATAGAAAACAGGACATTTTGTACTTAATTTGGTATGGAATATTCCATTGATGATCCAATAATTGTAATTAACTAACGCATGACCTATAAATTCTTTTGAATAAATTTGGAGTAGTACAGTTTACGGTGGTTTAGTAGCAATGTGACATTTTTCCGTCCTTTAGTGCTCTAGGGTTAACAGGTGTAGATATTACAGCTTGTGAAACCCACTCCACACACACGCTTTTTACTTTTTACTACACATCTGTGTCAGTAAAACTGCGATATACACATTTGAATATCTCATGAAAATACGTTCTCTGAGTTGTAGGTAGTTCCCACAAGGGCCCATAAATTGCTCCATCACCCATTTCGCAACAAACAAACGAAATGAAAGACAACACAACAATATCCGTGTAACAGCTACTATGCTGCTGCAGGACTTACACAGCATTGTTATTAGGTAGGTGTATAAGTTTGTAGCGTTTTACTTTTACATGTTGATGTTCCGGTTTCTGCGGGTTTGTCTATCGATCGTCATTTTTGTTTGTAGTTCATTGTTGCTGTTTGAGTATACATACTGTCATTTTTTTCATTTGGAGATAGTGAGCGGAGCTGTGGACGCTTGAAAATTAAGTACCAAATGGAGAAATCTGAACACTTTCGACACAGCCTTCTGTTTAATTTGAATAGATGGGTGGAAGCAGCTGAGGCTGCCAGAAGCATTTGCGCGATGTTTGCGGATGATGACACCTGACACAGCACGGCAAGAAAATGGTTTTCTTGTTTCAAGGAGGATCGTTTTGACATTAGTGGCTCTCCATGTTCAGGAAGACCTTCGTTTAATGAAGACCGTTTGAACGCATTAATCCACAATGATCCATGTCAGTGTATTCAAGAACTGGCAGATGTGATGAACTGTGATGTGAAATGCAATGGGGAAGGCTCAAAAAATCAGGGCTGGCCATATGTGCATCTCTGCTTGGTCGTCACCAATTGGCTCGTTAGCAACAACGAGCATTCCGATCCTGTATCGTTACTGGTGAAGTGAAATAGTGTGTTTATTCTAACACAAGGAAAATAAAGGAATGTTTGAGCCCAAAAAAAGCAGCTACTCCACTAAAAAGACCTGTGAGCATCGATAAGAGATAAAGTTGTGCATTTAGTGGAACAGCGAGGATGTGTTGTAGAACGAATTACTTCTCCGAGGTGTAACCATCACTGATGACGTTTATTGTCAACACGTGGGAGGTCTTGCACACGCAGTCGAAGAACGACTACCAGGAAGACTGGATGAAGTGGTGCTACTCCACGACAACGCCCTCCCCCAACCTGCTTGAGTGACAAAAGACTACACAGGGGTTGAGTTGGGAAGTCATTCCACAAGCACCTTATTCGTCTGATCTTTCACCCTCCGATTTTCACCTCTTCCGCTGTCTATCCAACAATCTTTAAAGAACTTCCATTTCGGATGAAAATGCGCTCGCCGAGCGGAATTAGCCGAGCGATCTAAGGCGCTGCAGTCATGGACTGTGTGGCTGATCCCGGCGGAGGTTCGAGTCCTCCCTCGGGAATGGGTGTGTGTGTGTTTGTCCTTAGGATAATTTAGGTTAAGTAGTGAGTAAGTTTAGGGACTGATGACCTTAGCAGTTAAGACCCATAAGATCTCACGCACATTTGAACATTTGAAAATGCGCTCCGAACATGGCTCGAGTTCTTCGCCCCAAAACCACTTCATTTCTACAGTCGGTGAATCGAAAAGCTACCCCAGCGTTGGCAGACCGTTGTAAATAGTGGATGAAAATAAATTTTTTATGAGTGAAGTTTCTGTTACGCGTGTCTGTTGTGTTTGTTCAACTATAAACTCTGCGAACTTGCGGACCAACCCATTATTATTATTATTATTATTATTATTATTATTATTGTTGTTAGTGTCAGTTTTCGTACACAAAGCACTGGCAGCCTGAAGTCTTCCAATTTCTGTTATTTTGGAAGTAAGGAGTACAGCGGTCAAGCGATTTCCTAACTAAGTATGCTGTAAACAATTTAACCTGGTTGATCTTAAGTCGGTGAGGGGTGTGGGTGAAGCTAGTGTCGCTAGGGAGAGGAGAGGTGCAGACGAAGCATATTTCATACCAAGTGTGGATGATTGGGTTTCTTTTCTGCCTACACGGCAGCAGTCACGAAATCATGAGACTTGCTTCATCATTTTATAAAAAAAATCATTGTAAATAGGTAGTATTAGTTCGTGGTTCAATAAAATATAAGCATACTTAGGCGCCAATGTTGATGATTGTGAGGGGCGGGCGACGGTAATAGGTAACACCAATCAAGTTTCTCGTTCCAGGACATATTCACCAATACTGGCTCAATTTTTGCCATAATCTATGACTTCAAATTTGGATGGCACTTGTCATTCTGCGTTCCAGTTCTATCTGGTTCTATTCTGAGGGTTTCAAAAGAGAGCTTTGCACGCACTCATCAAAGCTACCTACATCAACAGACATATTTAAGAGACAACACTCAAACTGTTAGAAGGAAAGGAGCTGTCGTGGTAGAAATATTTTTTTTCTTTCCTCTATTACATCTCGAACCTGTCTCTCCGCGTCTGCGAGCCCGCAATGCCATATGACTTTCCCGTTTCTTTAAACCTCAACCAGTGAAATAAAGTATACGTAAGTGGGCTGTAACTACAATTCGGTGCCGTTTTGTAAGTCAGAATATGGAGTTGCTCTTGGCTAGCCCGGAGAGCGGAAGGATAACTTGTGACAAAAAGAAAAATAAATAAATAAATAAAAATAAATAATTTTGAAACTCCGCTCAAAAATCATTTTGAAACCGCGGATGAAGGGATGAAGCTACCATTTGGACATTATTGGACGTTACGAATAATCGGTGCTTAAGGTTGAAAACTGTGGTTGAAGAACTCTATTTTTCGCGTTACTCATTTTTAAGGGCTACAAGTAAATAAAGGCATCTTATGTAGAGACAGTCAGCAGATCAGGTATCTTCAATTTCTACTGCGTACTAAGAATGAAACGTTGTTAAGTTTTAATTTATTACTGTTATCATGTTTTCCTTAATAGAAATGGCAGACACATCTTTAATCTTTTAAAGCAAATGAAGCATTGTACTTCACTGCTACATTATTCCAGAAAAATACACTCCTGGAAATTGAAATAAGAACACCGTGAATTCATTGTCCCAGGAAGGGGAAACTTTATTGACACATTCCTGGGGTCAGATACATCACATGATCACACTGACAGAACCACAGGCACATAGACACAGGCAACAGAGCATGCACAATGTCGGCACTAGTACAGTGTATATCCACCTTTCGCAGCAATGCAGGCTGCTATTCTCCCATGGAGACGATCGTAGAGATGCTGGATGTAGTCCTGTGGAACGGCTTGCCATGCCATTTCCACCTGGCGCCTCAGTTGGACCAGCGTTCGTGCTGGACGTGCAGACCGCGTGAGACGACGCTTCAACCAGTCCCAAACATGCTCAATGGGGGACAGATCCGGAGATCTTGCTGGCCAGGGTAGTTGACTTACACCTTCTAGAGCACGTTGGGTGGCACGGGATACATGCGGACGTGCATTGTCCTGTTGGAACAGCAAGTTCCCTTGCCGGTCTAGGAATGGTAGAACGATGGGTTCGATGACGGTTTGGATGTACCGTGCACTATTCAGTGTCCCCTCGACGATCACCAGTGGTGTACGGCCAGTGTAGGAGATCGCTCCCCACACCATGATGCCGGGTGTTGGCCCTGTGTGCCTCGGTCGTATGCAGTCCTGATTGTGGCGCTCACCTGCACGGCGCCAAACACGCATACGACCATCATTGGCACCAAGGCAGAAGCGACTCTCATCGCTGAAGACGACACGTCTCCATTCGTCCCTCCATTCACGCCTGTCGCGACACCACTGGAGGCGGGCTGCACGATGTTGGGGCGTGAGCGGAAGACGGCCTAACGGTGTGCGGGACCGTAGCCCAGCTTCATGGAGACGGTTGCGAATGGTCCTCGCCGATACCCCAGGAGCAACAGTGTCCCTAATTTGCTGGGAAGTGGCGGTGCGGTCCCCTACGGCACTGCGTAGGATCCTACGGTCTTGGCGTGCATCCGTGCGTCGCTGCGGTCCGGTCCCAGGTCGACGGGCACGTGCACCTTCCGCCGACCACTGGCGACAACATCGATGTACTGTGGAGACCTCACGCCCCACGTGTTGAGCAATTTGGCGGTACGTCCACCCGGCCTCCCGCATGCCCACTATACGCCCTCGCTCAAAGTCCGTCAACTGCACATGCGGTTCACGTCCACGCTGTCGCGGCATGCTACCAGTGTTAAAGACTGCGATGGAGCTCCGTATGCCACGGCAAACTGGCTGACACTGACGGCGGCGGTGCACAAATGCTGCGCAGCTAGCGCCATTCGACGGCCAACACCGCGGTTCCTGGTGTGTCCGCTGTGCCGTGCGTGTGATCATTGCTTGTACAGCCCTCTCGCAGTGTCCGGAGCAAGTATGGTGGGTCTGACACACCGGTGTCAATGTGTTCTTTTTTCCATATCCAGGAGTGTATTTCCAGCCTAGGGTTGGTGCCATTCTGCAGTGTAACTGATGTCCGCCGACGACTATTAGAACCTACCGTACATAGCAGTTGTACTTTAAACCATGACACACGGCAACAGGTATATTTTTGTCTCAATAACGCTGTACCAATTTTTATGCCACTTCTTTGTTGTTCGTTTCTGTCGGCTATGTTATTAAAATAGCACTGATCACTCTTCCCATATTCTACAATATCGCAATATTTCAAACCAATGCCAATCTTTCGAATAAAAATTACTTCTTTTCTAAAAAAAAAGATTTATTTCAAAAAGAAAAATTTTAGCTCTATGGCTTATGGATATTTCGCTGTTTTTACTCGGGTATTAGTAAAAAATTTAAAAACACCTGTTATAACAGAGACCAAACAAATACCAGTTATTCAAAATTAAAATACCGGTATCGGTTTTAACCGGTCGGTTTTTCTCATCCCTAGTTCAGGCACAGCACTTTTCTCGGAAAGCATTATTGCTAGTGCGCTGCTGACAATGGAAGATTGGTGCTACCATCTATTGAGAGCTTTCACAAATTTCACGCACCAGATGAGCCCCTGAGATGAGTGAACGTCTCAGCGCGGAGAACATACTTGTGATTTTGTGCAATGTGAGTAAATTTTGTTACTCAAATATCGAAGCTTCTAGGGAGCATTTCATTTAAAAATAAGAATAGATTACTATATGTACGTTTACAAGAGGTACTTCTACTTTACAAGGTACATTTGTGTAATTTGAGAGCCTAAAAATTACTTCTGTAGTTTCGAAACCAACACAAACATGGCGATATGACATGTTTACGCTGTTCTTTGGGACACATTCACGCATTATTTTTCATTGCCACCTTATCTGAAAACAGGTCAAAGAAACATAACAACAACAGCAGTTGGAGCCGCATTCTAAGAAAATTGCGCACAGGAGGATAAAAGGTAGAAACTGCTAAAGAAGCTATTTGAGCTAATGAATCCGAAGTAGAAGGAATTAATTCTGTAATAGCAAGACTGGTTGGATGATTTGGGGGCGGGGACCAAACTGCGAGGTCGTCGGTCTCTTCGGATTAGGGAAGGAATTTGGCCGTGCCTTTTCAAAGGAACTATCCCGAATTTTGCCTGAAGCGGTTTAGGGAAATCACGGAAAACCTAAATCAGGTTGGTCAGATGCAGGTTTGAACCGTCGTCCTCCCGAATGCGAGTCCAGTGTGCTAACCACTGCTCTACCTCGTAAGAGCGAGGACTGATAAGGAGAAATAATTGCTAAAAGCATGAATGAGGAAAAGTGTGGACGAGCCTAGTTCTGATATCATTAGTGTTCTGCCCAAAGGCAAGTTTTCACGTGGTAACTCTCCATGCACCTATGTCTTTTGCCATCCTCTTCAGCTTCGCGTAATTTCCACTTCCCTTTTCGTTGTCTATCGTCTTGTAACTCCTCCTTCCTTTCATCTCGCGTGTGAACGAATGCCTCACTCAGGTCTTCTTCCTTGCTCTTATAACTTGCAGCAGTCCAGTGAAAAGGATGAAAATAGTCTTTGTATTTCCTGCTTGATACAATACAACCAGACAAAAAGAAATCAAGAATGGGCTGAGTGCTGTAGAGATAAGAGATTGGCTCATGACGATTGTCACATGAAACACGTAATTTTTTTGTGTGCTTAAGTCGCAAGTTGGAGAGTGATAATGAATAGGCCGTTAAGGGGAGTTAGAACGGAATTTTTTTTCACATTTAGCTATTTTTATCTCATTTGCAATTTTTCGAATAAAATGATATACATATATCACTTATAAACTAACATGGGAAGTATTTTATTTTATTTTATTAAATATAATCTACAACGGTTGAAAATGTAAAAAAAAAATTACGTGCATTACTTTTAGGTCTAATAAAATCGGTGATTTTTTTTATATAGAAGGCTGTGTATTGCTGTGCTATAAAGGTTAAATTACGTATTTGTATTGATAGCACTGTCAAAATCAGTTTCGTATCGACGCCAAAACGAAGTTTCTTTAAGAATCATGGGTTTCATGGTAATAGTTTTTCGAACAGAGGGAAACATTGTGTTCAACATGTGGTGTGTGAAGTTACAGACAATGAAATACAGTCAAACACGTCAGTATCTAGAGGAACACACATTAGTGCTTCGAAATTAAAATAAAATGTTGTGACACATAGTTTTCTCAGAACGAAATTGATGTAAATGGTAGGTTTGGTTATATTCTGATAGATTTACACATCCTAACAAGAGTATTAGGTGAATGTGTGTGTTGCAACATATGTGGAGGGCCAGTTACTTCACATGAAGACAGTGAGGTATCAAATGGACTTGCCAGGATACTTATTAATTGTGCCAGTTGTAAATATACTCATTCATTTTGGAATTCTGATAAGTGTAAAGGTAATTATTTTGAAGTAAATGTTAGGTGGTTTTATGGATTGAGAGCTATTGACAAAGGACACGCAGCAACAGAAACAATGTGTGCCATGATGAACATGCCACGCCCACCTTGCAAAATCGTCTAGTGTGCAGGATTTATTGTAGCTGCCGTGGAATCTGTTGCATGTGAGTCAATGAAGGGTGCTGGTATGATTGATATACCAGTAGCTTTTGATGGCACTTTGCAAAAGCATGGCTACACTTATAAGAATTCTGTTGCTACGGTGACCAGTGTGGATACTGGAAATGTAATAGATTTCCAGGTTTTAACCAAACATTGTTATAAGTTTATATCAGGGAATGAAGAATGGCATATCTGTGACAGAAATCTAGAAGGAACAAGTGGTGGTATGGACGCCTCTGCAGCTATTGAAATTTTTAGTCGATTTGTGAACGAAAGGGGAGTATGTTACACTAAGTTCTTAGGTGATGCAGTCGCAAAAGTATATAACAGTGTAGTAGCCGCTCAGCCGTATGGTGAGAAGATTATCACAAAATTGGAATGTGTTGGTCATGTCCAAAAGAGGATGGGTACCATGTTGAGGAAGTTGAAACAAAGTTTGAGAGACTGAAACAAAATGATTGATGAACTACAGCAGTTTTATGAAATGGTCATTAGAAATAAAATTGAGGATTTGTTGAAAATGAAGGAAGCAGTAGGGGTTACTTTCTTCCACAGACAGTCAACTGATGAAAAACCAATACACCACCTTTTCCCTCCTGGACCTGATGCATGGTGCAATTAATGCAGTCCCCAGTACTCACACAGTGCATACGGCCATAAACATTCCGTCCCAGCAGCAGTCACGGATATCATAAAACCTATTTACAGAGACCTGGCAAATCTGCATGGTCAGACTCAATATCCCAATGAGTCTTTCAATAATTTTACATGGACTCGATTATCAAAAAATGTTTTTCTTGGAATGAAGACACTGAAGTGGGGGGTCAGTGATGCTGTTATTGGTTTTAATGATGGCAATATTGGTAGCGTGAAAGTGCTACAGCATATGGGAATTAATCCTGGAGCAAACTGCATCAGAGAACTTTAACGGATGGACAAGGTTCGCATTGATAAAGGAGAGTATGCAACACAGTTGGCCGCTAAGGATTCCAGGAAGAAGAAAAGAAGAAAAAACTTGGAAAAAGATCAAGAGGATGGTATACAGTACGGTGCGGGGTGCTTCTGAGTGACTAAAATAAAAAAAAAATTAAGCATATATTAAGTGAGTTACCGTCTTTTGAAATTTTAGAAGCCGTTCCTGCAAATTTACATTTTCTGTTGCCTTTTGCCCTAAATCTCAGAAACCACTTCGTAGAGTATTCAAATTTTCAGGGAGTAGTAACATACATATCCCGAGTCTGCTGAACTAAAAGAAAACACTTAATGTTACGTATAACATAGAGGAGTTTTGCTATTTGGGGAGCAAAATAACTGATGATGGTCGAAGTAGAGAGGATATAAAAAGTATACTGGCAATGGCAAGGAAAGCGTTTCTGAAGAAGAGAAATTTGTTAACATCGAGTATAGATTTAAGTGTCAGGAAGTCGTTTCCGAAAGTATTTGTATGGAGTGTAGCCATGTATGGAAGTGAAACATGGACGAAAAAAAGTTTAGACAAGAAGAGAATAGAAGCTTTCGAAATGTGGTGCTACAGAAGAATGCTGAAGATTAGATGGGTAGATCACATAACTAATGAGGAGGTACTGAATAGAATTGGGGAGAAGAGGAGTTTGTGGCACAACTTGACCAGCGAAGGGATCGGTTGATAGGACATGTTCTGAGGCATCAAGGGATCACCAGTTTAGTACTGGAGGGCAGCATGGAGGGTAAAAATCGTAGAGGCCGAGAGATGAATACACTAAGCAGATTCAGAAGGATGTAGGTTGCAGTAGGTACTGGGGGATGAAGAAGCGTGGACAGGGTAGAGCTGCATCAAACCAGTCTCAGGACTGAAGACCACAACAACAACAACATGTATAATTAAAATTATATAGGACAACGTACAAAAAAGTACAAACAATTTTAATCGTGTAGTTGAAAAACTGTATTTCCGAAATCAGTGGTTGAAATGCAATTGTTGTAGTTCAGTAGGCTCAGAACATACAGTTTAATGTCCTGGAAAGTTTCATGTCTATGGCTGCAGTGGATCGTGAAATACAGGGAAGCCAAGTCACTAAATTTAACATTGTCTGGAAAGGGCGTTCCAACTCCCCTTAATTATCATTCAGACTTTTAAGTAGGCCGTATTATTCTAACAGGTGGAAATCTGCAAAAAAAATTGTTTACTGGCAATAAAATTGTTGTGTTTCGCCATAGTACGAGGTGACAGAAGTCATGTGATAGTGTCGGCCCTCCTTTTGCATGACGTAGTGCAGCAACTAGAAGTGGTATGTAATCAACAAGCAGCTGGAAGTCCCCTCCAGAAGTACTGAGCCACGATGCCTCCAAAGCCGTCCGTAATTGCAAAGGTGTTGCCGGAACAGTGTTTTGTGCACGAATTGACTTTTCGATTATGTCCACAAATGTTCGATGGAATTCATGTCGGGCAATCTGGGTAGCCAAATAATTCGCTCAATTTGTCGAGAATGTTCTTCAAAACAATGCCGGCAGGGGTGGCCGAGCAGTTCTAGGCGCTACAATCTGGAACCTCGCGACCGCTAGGATAGCAGGTTCGAATCCTGCCTCGGGTATGGCTGTATGTGATGTCCTTAGGTTAGTTAGGTTTAAGTAGTTCTAAGTTCTAGGGGACTGATGACCTCAGATGTTAAGTCCCATAGTGCTCAGAGCCATTTGAACCATTTTGAACCAATGATGAACAACTGTGGCTTGGTGACATGGCGCATTTTCATCCATAAAAATTCCATCGTTGTTTGGCAACATAAAGTCCACAAATGGCTCCAGATAGCGGATTTCCGGCCAATGCTCGGTTCACTTGGACCACAGGAACCAGTCCATTTCATATAAACAGAGCCCATACCATTATGGAGCCAGCACCAGCTTGCACAGTGATTTGTTGAAAACCTGGATCCATGGCTTCGTGGAGTCTGCGACACACTTGTATCCTACCATGAGCTCTTAGCAAAGGAAATCGGGACTCGTATGACCTGTCGTATCGGGTCCAACCAATTTGCTCACGAGATCAGGAGAGGCACTGCAGGTGATGTGCTGTTAGCGAAGCCACACCCGTCTGTTTACTGACACCATCGTTCGGTACAGCCAGATTTCGCCGCACTGCCCTGACGGATAAGTTCGTCGTACGTTCTACATTGATTTCTGCGGCTATTTAACGAAGTGTTATTTGTCTGTTGGCACTGACAACTCTGCTCAAACATGATGCTCTCGGTGGTTAAGCGAAGGTCATCGGCCAGTGTATTGTCCATAGTGAAAGGTAACCGCAGATATTTTGTATTCTTAGCACACTCTTGTCACTGTGGATCTCGGAATACTGAATTCCCTAACGATTTCCGAAATGGTATGTCTCCTGTGTCCAGCTCCAGCCACCATTCCGCGTTTAAGTCTGTTAATTCCGGTCATGCGGCCATAATCACGTCGTAAACCTTTTGGCGTGAGTCACCTGAGTGCAAATGACGTGTCCTCCAATGAACGCGATACTACTGCCATCTGTATATGTGCATATCGCTATGCCATGACTTTTGTCACCTCAGTGTATAGTGGTTGCTAAAGCCGATCATGGGAGGTAACACACGCGCAATGTTGTACGCAGGGTTTTACCGAGTGCAGTACGACACAGACAACTGGGCTCTGCTGGTGCAGCAGCTCCTGAGCGACCACGAGGTGATCCCGCCCGTCAACCGCGCTCTGCTGCTGGACGATGCGAGGGCGCTGGTGGAGGCCGACCTGCTGCCCCTCGACACGCTTCTCAACCTGACGTCCTACCTAGCGCAGGAGATGGACTACATACCCTGGCTCGAAGCCGAAACCGTGCTCAGCGAACTGTCGTCGATTATAGATTCTGGCGAATTCGACGTAAGTATGCTTTAAACGTACTGTATTTCTCGTGTGTCTTACATAGCTATAGTGCTCGGCATCGCCCAGGGTGTTTAATACCTGCAACAAAATGATCGGCCCTGTGCCATGTTGGCACTCATAGCGAATACAAGCCACATGGGACACTGCAATCGCTTTGAATCGAAGACCAGATTTAAATCACTGGGTGTCAATGGAATGTGACGGATGAATACATCTTCACCTGTATGGAAAGATGATTAGTTACGTCATGTGTTATTACAATTTGCGATCTCATCTTTTTATATTTTGGGAGAAAAGTTCACGTTACAGTTCTGGAAATCTCGGGTTCTGCTCGATGTTTTGATCGGCCCCCGATCTAGTGACTTTTGTTGGTACTGCTTCCACGACCTGTCGTAGCGTTTGCCTAGTACTGTGGATTTTAACAGTAAAAATAATTGTGAAACACGGACTAAAATATCTTCTAGGGTATATATCATCTGTAATAACAGCAATCAATCAATTAATAAAAGTTTGCGATCACGTTTCTGTCAAATTCTTCGGCTTTCGCTCGCCACGCGACCTAGTGAAGACGGGTATTGCCCCTGTAATTCATTCTGGCTACAGGAATTATATGCAGTAAACCACGATATATTTCGTTTGGTAGGAATTTAATTTTTCATTAATTTCCTTCATTCTTTTACCTGAATGTAGGAATTTGAAATAAATCGGCCAAGAACTTCGAAGTAAATCAGTCAACCAGTCAACTACTTTTCGAGGTGTTTGATAACAACGTTTGTAATATACATATATATATATATACATATATATATATATATATATATATATATATATATATATATATATTTGTCGCAGAAGGAGCTGACCAGACTGTCGTCGTGTTTTTTAATTGTCTGTCTATTGTTTTACCTGTTTGGTTCGTATGTATTTTTATTAGCATCATCTTCCCTTTGTTCTATGTTTTAAGTTCCACGATTTTTTTTTCGCGATGTTACTCCGCCTGTTTGTATTATTTATTCTCTTCATCTTTTCAACAAAGTCTGTAGGCTGAAGAGCGGCATACTAAGCTGCTGCCAGCTCGCCCCCTTCGGGAGGAATGATCTGAGTAGCACAGTCAGCGTGATGTAGTGGTTATGATACTAGACTGTGGCATGGAGGGGCGTGAGTTCAAAACCTACCTGAACACATTGTACTGGAATGTTCTGTAACTTTACATATACCATATGTGTTCTGGCCGGAGGCAGTTCACTCCTCGCTCTTGTATGTGCAAGTGCTGAATAAACTTTATTTAAGTGTAGTTAGTGTTCGTCATTCATCTAATTACACCTTATCCGCCAGGTTAGCTGTGAGCGCTAATGCGCTGCTTCCTGGAGTCGGGTAGGCGTGCGGGCCCCGGATCGAATCCAACCGGCGCTCAGTGGGCCAGAATCTTGAAAACGTGGCCAAAAAGGAAAAAAAAATTGAAAGATGGGGATTTTGGACTGTCAGGTTGGCAGCAGCAATGCTGGGACAACTGAATGCCGGCTGTGCGGACGACCAGATGTTCATTTGTTCTGTAATATCTCAGGTCAAATGCGGCAGTTCATTGTTAGTGTGTGCGCAGCTGGCCAGGCTACAAAAACAGTCGTGTTGTTGAAGGAAGTTATTTATGTTTTGTGCAAGTGAAACCAATACTTTCAATATGGAATGTATTCCAGGAGGTATGTACTAGTGAAAAAACACTTATATCACTATTAAATCATCAATTATGCACGTTTACATTTCAATTAACGTACTACAGGGAAATGAATGACAAAATCGTAAAATGCGCTTAAAAATAGAGATAAGTTACGAATTCCACGACATTCCGCTTTCTTTTGCGCTGTGTACGCAAGTATATATTATTACCTTTGTAAATTAAACTTCAAATCCTGCAACTAGTTGCGACTCTGGCTTTGAGCCACGTTTTAAGCGACACTTGCAAAATTTCATTGTTCAGACATCTTCAAAAATGACAATAGAATCAATTAATTATGAGTTTTATTTGTACAATTTAAATTACAATCGACACGTAGAAGCATTGTAAAGAATAAAATAATTAGAAAAATGACGAAAAGTGTAACACAGATTTTTTTTTTTTAATTTCAGTTTCATGTGATCCAGCATATTCCAGAATCGGATTTTCGAGGAAAGATATTTTTCTAATAACAAAGGAGTATTTGTCAAATGATTTGGAAGGGGTCATAGAACATTTGGAAAGGTCGTTGACAGAAAAAAGTGGACATACAATTAAAATCCCCTATGATATGAGGCCTACCATTTCGATTTTGTTAACAAAGTTAAGAAGCAAGTATAAGGAAGCAACTCGGCGACAAGGATATTTTTTCAAGAAGAACGAAACCTGGCTAAATACAATAGTGTGACTAAATCAACAGGCCGACCTGCCACAAAATTTGAAACATTATCTGATAGGTCTAAAAGAAGGAGAACTGAGGAGATTCGTACGAAGTTCAGTCCTGTCGAATTATCGTTCGCCGCGCAAATCAGTCTTCGATCTTCGGGGCACCCAGATGCTGCGAAGATTGTGAAAGACGTCACACTCTCAAGTCCATCCAAGGTGAAAAAATACAAGGCAGGCTTGCGATTTTCACATCATCGCCATCCTCATATGATGCAAATGAAGGTCTAGCACTCCTTTTCGACTTGAAATTGTCAAAAGAATCTTACCAGCATTTGAGAAATGGGGCTAAAGGAAAAGGCTTAAACACACTATATCCACCGTATTCAGCTGTTTTGGTAGCAAAAAAAAGCTTGCTGCCCTCCAGACGTAACCCTCACTTTTACTGAATCAAAAGCTGAGGTACGGTTGCAAGCTTTGTTAGACCACACTGTTCAACGTGTTCTACTGCTGAAACGAGACGATATTTTACACATGAGTGATTCGGAAATGTCTAATATGGCCCTTATTTGTAAGTGGGGCTTTGACGGAACCTCCGGGCAAAGCATGTAAGTTTTCAGATTCGAGTATTTCAGATGCAACTTTATTTTTCACTTCGCTTGTTCCACTGAAACTTGCAGGTGTAAATGAAGAAACTAAAGAAGAAAAGATCTTATGGATTAATCCGAAGCCGTCTTCAACCCTCTTTTGCAGACCACTGAAGTTAGAATTTACAAAGGAAACAGAGCAAACGTCTTAAAATGAGAAAGCGTATTACGACAAACAGATCGAACAACTCCAATCATTCGAAACAGTTATTCATGGGAAAGACATTTTCATTAAATACAATTTAAGCATGACCATGGTAGATGGTAAAGTGTGCAATGCTATCACCAACACGAAATCTGCGCAACGGTGCTATCTCTGCAAGGCTACGTCTGCCCAATTTAATAACATTGACCATGTTTTGAAAAAACAAGTTACCGCCGATTATCTGCAGTACGGTCTATCAACTCTTCACGCCTGGATTCGATGTTTTGAATGTTGTATTCATTTGGCATACCAAATGAAAACAAAAAAGTGACAGGCACGTAAAGCAGAAGATAAAGAGGAAAAAGCAATACTGAAAGCCAACATTCAAAAAGCTTTCAAAGAGCAGCTTGGAATTGTAATTGACATGCCGAAACAAGGGTTTGGCAGTATGAATGACGGAAACACCGCTCGACGTTTTTTTGAAAACACTGCAACACTAGCGCTGATAACTGGAGTTTCCGAAGAACTAATCCACCGTTTCCATATAATTTTGCAGACGATTTCGAGCGGACGTCAGATCGACGTTGAAAAGTTTCGAGCATACGCCTTAGCAACTGCCAGGAACTACGTGAAAGAATACCCCTGGTACAACATGCCAACAGCAGTCCATAGATTGTTGATTCACGGTCCAGACATTATTTCTTCGGCCATTTTACCCATCGGTCAACTATCGGAGGATGCTCAGGAATCAACCAATAAGTTGATCAAGCAATATCGACTGAGTTTTTCTCGAAAGTTTTCAAGAGTTAAGACTATGCAAGACGTGTTCAGGAGATTGTTGGCAACGACAGACCCCTACGTTTCTTCCTTACGCAAATCTTCGCCGAAGAAACTGAAGAGTTTGTCGCCAGAAGCCGTTGCCCTCTTAGTTCCTGTGGCGGAAGACTATGAAGATTCAGATGCAGATGCAGGTAATGAGGAAACAGTGTTTGAGGCTGATGACGATTCAGTTGAAGCAGAAGATGAAAGAGAATAAGAAAATGAAAACTTGTAAATTAAGTTATAAAAAATTTACAAAATAAATAATTGTAATTAAAATGAAATATTTTTTTGTAATATTTTACACCATCTTGTAACCTATATTTGGTCCTTTCTTCGAGTTTTCCACTTTTTTGGTTTATTTTTTAAGCATTAACTACAATAACCCCTAAATAATGACTTTTATATGAATAAAAATATATAATTAAAAATAAATAAAAAGACATAGATTTTGACCGCCATCTTGGATCCACCATTTTTAAATTTTTTGAACTCTGTCATCATCAGTAACCTCGATAATTCCCTAAAAATTACTTTTATACGTAAAAAATGATAGTAGTGTACATAGAGCCTGCCATCTTGGGTCCGCCATTTTGTTTTTTTCACTTTTTGACATCATATTCTTAATCAGAAACTCCGTAAACCCTTACGTACTAAGTTTGGTACAAATTGAACAACTACTTATATTTTGACCAGCTTTTTGGGATTCTGACCCACTGTGCGGCGGCTTAACGATTGAGGCCGGTGTGCCTGACAGCCTGGATGTGGTTTTTAGGCGGTTTTCCACATCCCACTAGGTGAATACAAGGCTGGTCCCCATGTCCCGCCTCAGTTATACGGCTCGCAGATATCTGAACACATTCGCACTATTCCACAGATTCCACTAGACACAGACAGTTGGGGTACACTAATTTCGTCCCGGGGGGTACGGGCTGGCGGCAGGAAGGGCATCCGGCCACCCCTTAAATTAACCTTGCCAAATCCGATTAACCATGCCAACCCTGCGTCACTGCGGGAAAAAGTCACAAGCAAAAGCAAAAAAGTTTATGCACACTTTGCCACTTGTTTCTTTGCTATCAAATCAATTAATTTTGTATCTTTGGCTTTTATTTAATACTCTGGCATTGTCTGATCATGTATTTACTCCAATTCTATTAGTCTATCTCCTCCTTCCTTCTCTCTCCGTCTGTCTCCTTCGCCTTCTCTATGTCCATCCCCTTTTCCCCCTCTCTCTATCTACCTCATCCACTCCCAAGTCTTTGTCCATCTCTTCCGCCCCTCTCTCTATTCATCTGCTATTCCATCCTCTCTCTATCCATCTGTATTTGCTCCTCCCCACTCTTTCTGTCCATCTGTTCCTCCCCCCTCTACCCATCTGATCCTTTCCCATCTGTCCATCTCCTCCTCCATCAAATATGTGTCCATCTCCTCCTTCCTCTTTCCATCTCCTCCTCCCCTGTTCTCTCTCCACATTATCAACCCCACCCCAGTCCAGTGGCGGATCCATGTGGGAGGCGCGCGCCGCCCCTTTGCGGGGCCGCCCACGTTGCCGCCCTCCCGCTCCCGCCAGTCAGCCCGCACTCTATTCGTTCGTATCTTTCGTCGGTCGACTCGACTGAACCGAGTAGTTGTATTTTCCTATGTATCACGCGCGTCATCATCATATTTTATACGTTTATCTTTGGCACATAGAGAGCTAACACATACCTGCGAAAGAAGTCGCAGCCATTCTAGTGATCTCATTACGTTATTCTGTCTGGTATTTGTTCGAGAAAAGTCGCAAATATTCTACTATTTTCTTGTGCAGAGAACCTTAGATACATAGCGTTATAAATACGAACTATTCGTCGAATAGGAAGTTAGTTTACGTTCAGAAGCAGAAATATTAAGACTGAAGAATGTAGAGGTAAATAGTCCTATTTGTAGCAAGTGCAAGTGTGGAGATTAGACAAGAGTGAGAGTGATCAGTTGACTGTGAAGTATTAATAATAGTAATTTATAGTAATTTCTGTATAAAAATATTGTTATTATTAGGGTAAAAGTAAAGGTAGCTCAAGATACGTTTAGCGCCCCCACCTTGAGGTTTTCTGTATTCACCACTGCCCCAGTAGGAGGTTGTTGGTTCTTACTTCCACAGTATTTCATTCCAGATAGTAAATAATATGTGTATCATGTTTGTCTGAAATCTATTTAGGAGTTCAGGAGTTTTTTATCCGTCGCTTTGCCCGCATATACACATGTCACACATATTTAACATACGAGGGCTGTTCAATAAAGAATTATCATAATTTTTTTTGACAACGTATCTTTACTCATCCTCAGAATTTTTATGATCCTTCTCAAAGTGGTCTCCCGCGAATGCGATGCACTTGTCCCAGCGTTCCTGCCAGTCTTCATACACAAGCTGGAAAACATTTTTTGTGAGGGCCTTCAAAATCGTCTCCGCAGCCTTCACCACTGCTTCTGATGATTGATAATGCCTCCCAAGAAGGCGTTTCTTCATATTAGGGAATAGAAAAAAGTCACATGGGGCTAAATCCGGACCTTATGGAGGGTGAGGAATGCACTTCACGTTGATTTTTGCAAGAGATTCAGCAAAAAATTGTCAATATGCGGCCACGCATGATTGTGGTGCAGCATTCAGCCTGCTTCACGGAAATGTGGCCTCTTGTACCTGATATGGACTTGCAATGTTTTCAGGACATCCCTGTAGTATTGTCCAGTTACTGATGTGTGTGCAGGTACAACATGCTGATAAACCATCCCACGAATATCAAAGAACGAGATGACCATAACTTTCCCAACAGAAGTAATCACTTTTGCTTTTTTGGGGGTTGGTGATCGAAATTATGTAGCCAGGTTTCCTCAGCAGTGATTACATTTGAAAGAAACTCCGGATCTTCCTCTAACATCAACTTTAACTACATGCAGACCTGCACGCGAATGTACTTTTGTTCGGGAATCAACAATCTTGGATCCCATCGCGGGCAACCATGTGTCATGTGTAATTTTTCTGTCACCAACGTGTGGATGGCACCCAATGACATGTTCAGTATTTCAGAAAGTGATCTTAAGTAATTCGTCGATCCTCTCTCACAATGTCAGCAGCAGTGTTGAGGTTTTCTTCCGTAAGACCAGTAACTTCCTTTTAAACTGATTGTCTCCCCTCTTTAAACATTTTAAACCACCTTTGAGCTGTGCTGTAGGGAAGAACAGACTCTCCTTTGGCCTCCTGTAACATTGTATAGGCCTCAGCTAACGATTTGTTGAGACGAAAGCAGAATTTCAAAGCCGCGAATTGTTCCTCGCGTGTTACCTTCATTGCAACGGTAGGCGATACTGAACGTGTCTGACCTTGCCTGCCTCTCACAGGCGGGAGACAGGAGTCCCAACGATGGAATTACTACGGCGTATTTGTTGCACATTAAGCTAACTGAAAATCGTAAGATTAAATTTTAACGCGAGAAATTATAACCACAAAAAATTATGATCATTCTTTATTGAACAGCCCTCGTACTTCACACATATTTGTAACGCATATTTCACCTGTACCGCTAGTGAATATTGCCCTGCAGTTTCGTTCTCAAAGTGCTTAACGCTAAAAACGTCATTTCTCCTGAAGTATGTGTCGTACATTGATATTATGATATGATTTTGACGTACATTCACTGGCGTATGTGGACGCTGCCTGCGTAATGTATTGCAGATAGGGTTAGCAGCAAAGAAGTAATAAATTTAAAGGTCGTGCATTACGCGGCAATTTTTCGCGCATCTCAGAGTTTAATGACGTCATATTCCTAAACTGTGTGTGACAAATGATATAATTTTGTAGCGACATTTTAACTGCATATGTGAAACTGTCTCCAAAATGTCTTTCGAATGGGCCGGTCGGAGTGGCCGAGAGCCGTTCGTCCGTTAATCTCCGTGTCCGTTCCTGTTCCTTGTGATCTGATCGCTCTTTCCGGTCTTGCTGCTGCTACTTGGAATTTCGGTTGTTTAAGCGAAATTGCTTCGCTGGATTAACCATGGCTACAAACCTCAGGAAGAATACTCTAGTATTTGCTTTTGACAAGGAATCCCGTCCTGTTCAGCCGACATCCCTGGAAATAGATGACTGGATTACACAGGTAATTCGTCTAAATTCTGAAACCGTTCATACCTGGCAACTGGATCAGGAAAAATACTGTGTTTTTGTCAACTTAATCAGTGCTTCGACTGTTGATAAAGTGTTACGAAAGTGGGACTATGAAGTAGATTTTGTGCATAGAAATGGTTATAAAAGTAAGGTTTCCATCTATAGAGCGGACATTCATTACAAAACCGTTCGTGTCTTGAATCTTCCCATTGAAATTGAAAATGATAAGATTAAGGAAGCTCTTTCAAACTACGGAGACGTTAAATCAATTGCAAATGAAAGATGGTCGCCTCGCTTTAAACTGCAGTGTTTTAACGGGGTCGGCTTTGTAGAGATGGACGTTAAGACGAATATTCCGTCTCACATAACTATTTGTGAGTATAAGGCACAAATTGTTCATACAGGTCAGGAACCTACATGTCATATATGTAACAAAACCGGCCACTTCAGACAGGAATGTCAGTGGCGAACTGTTGTTCTTAAAAGTAATTTGATACAGCGTCAGAACCTTACCTTAAATGATCTGTTACCAAAGAATAGCCCGGAAAAACTGATTGAGGATGTTAACGCAGCGGGCCAAGCTGATGTCTCCCTTCACGATAACAGTCAATTTCCCCCGTTAACAACAAATGGAAACCCTGTTGCCACTACTCGTGAAACTGAAACGCAACCGAAAAAACGACCTCTGGAGATATCTGATAGTTGTTCAGAGGACGAGCTGTCTTGTCCCACTCCCTCACTTCGCAAGCAAAAACAGTGCGATGAGAAGGCAGAGGAACCTGAAGGCAAAAAGCGAATGGAAACTAATGAACAGAAAGATAATACACATACGGTACCAGAAAATGAAGGGGGTCTAAGCAGCATTAATTTGCAAGAAACAACAGGTGCAGTAGCCGATTGCAAAGATCAGAATCTATCTGTTAATAAACAAATTTAGGGAGAGGTTGCAAAACTGCAGTCTCCATTTGTTTCCCTCGATCAGAAAGTGAGTGAAATTAATAAAGAATGGGGAAGTGGTGGCCAAACTGAAATCACGGTCAACACCTCAGGGCAGGCGCCGGCAACCGAAATTGCTAAAGCGTCTGCTGCTGCTCCAGATAAGCCGCGAAGTAAAATACCGACGCAACCAATTGAGAATGTAGCTCGTAACCAAGGGAAGGGAAAATCCGGTAGGGGCGACCCAAGCCCAAAGAATGTTCAGTCCGAAACGGTCGTACACGAATCACTGGAGGAAAAATCAGAAAGTTTACCAGGAAATCAGTCTGCTTGCGGTACAAGAGAAAACATCAGAAGTAGAAAAAAACGAGACAGTAACTAATAAACTGATTGAAGTGTTATTCCACGTTCAGCCTTCCGAGAAAACTGTTACAGCTTAACTGAACCCTGAACCAAAGTAAACTAAATTAGTTCATGAAAACAACTACATAGTGACAGCACAATGACGCAATCTTATTCTGTCACCACTATAAACATAAATAAAATCACGACCGGTTTGAAATTATCGGCCCTTAAGGAATTTTTGTACGAATCCGCGACTGATATTGCCCTGTTACAAGAAGTTCTAATTTCGAATTTGGTAATATCCCGGTTTTGTCACTTACATAAATGTGTCTCCCGAAACAAGTGTTGGTACAGCTATTTTGGTGAGGGAAGGGATTACAGTAAGCGAGGTGGAACGACTGGAGTCCGGAAGGGGAATAGGACTGAATATCTATGATGTGACTATCATCAACTTGTACGCCCCTTCAGGAAGTTCTCATCGAACTGACAGGGCACGTTTCTTCAAAGATTACTTGATATACTTGTTAAGGAAATCGCCAAGACAGTTATTACTTGGAGGTGATTTTAATTGTGTTTTAAATCAAAAAGATCAGTTACCTAATTTTAATTTCTCAAGTGAACTAAAACAATTAGTTACTGGTTTAGAATTAAAGGATACATGGGAAATCAAATACACTTCCACTGTTGAGTTCACTTATGTCACGGCAACATCACGTAGCAATTGATAGACTATATATTTCTAAAAATCTTGTAACTTCCGTGACAAAAGTAGAAACCATTCCTACGTACTTTTCAGACCATTCAAGTGTCTTAGCTTGCGTAAATCTAACAAGACAGCCGGTTCGCCGATTCAAGAATCGGGGAATTTGAACACTTCCTTATTAGTAAATCATGATTTAGAAGATCTGATTAAAGAAACATGGGCAATATGCCTGCGAGCCCGTAGTAGATATGCCACTGCTATTGACTGGTGGGTTAAAATGGCAAAGCCGAAGTTGAGGAAAGTTCTTATTCAATACAGTGCCCAGAGCGCAAGGGAAATGATATGCATTATAGAGTATTACTATTCCGTTTTGAGAGATCTATATGATCAAGTCTCAGCAGGTTCCACACTTCGGATAGCAGACATCAAGAAAGTCAAAGCCAAGTTACTTAATATCAAGAGAAGTCAAATGGAAGGATTCAAAATAAAATCGAAGGCAAATTCGGTGTCAGAAGATGAAACTACTTCCCTATATCATTTAGTGAAGCATACGAAAAACGGGAGAAGGACTTTTATTCAAGAAATTCGGACAAAACACGGTACGATTCTCAGAACCCAGCAGGATATCATGGACGAGATTTATCGCTATTATTGCGAGCTATATTCTGTACATCAAAGTAGTGATGCTTCCTTGGAAGAATTCCTTGACATCCGAGCCCCACAGCTGACAGAAGATGACAACGAAAATTTTCTCGAGGTTGTCAGTGAAGAAGACGTGTATGAGACTCTGTGCGCCTCACCACCAAAAAAATCCCCAGGACCGGATGGTCTGCCAGCAGAGTTTTACACCCGCTACTGGCCAATAGTAGGTGAGAAAATCACGGACATTGTAAATGAGGTTATTCAGGGTAAAATGATTCCGGCTGAGTTTAAGGAGAGTAAAATTGTTCTGGTGCCAAAAAATAATGGAAACAAAGATTTAAATAATTTTCGTCCAATTTCACTGCTGAATTCTGATTATAAATTAATAGCTAGAATAATAAACAAGAGAATTTCATGCCTTACAGATAAAATTATTAGTCAACATCAGAACTGTGCGCAAGGCAGAACCATTTTTCAGAATCTAGCGGAATTCAGAGATGCAATAACTTCTGTAACAAACATAAAGTGTGCTTTATTGCTTTTAGATTTTTATAAAGCGTTCGATGTAGTAAACCATGAATATCTTCTACAGACATTGAAGAAAACAGGTTTCAACGATAGGGTCATACAGTTGATTAAGAACATAGCAACTGGAATAAATGCTAAAATAGCGGTGAATTGTCAACAATCCAGGCCGATGCAAATACAACGAGGCGTTCCTCAAGGAAGTCCTCTGTCCATGTCGCTCTTCGCCATTTCGCTGGAACCTTTCCTCAGACATGTCCATGCTACATTAAAAGGCTTAACATTATCAGGAAATAAAACAGTTATAAGAGCCTATGCTCACGATATAGGGGTCATTATAAGGGATAATGACGAGGTAACCACGCTAGCAACAGTGATTGATTCGTACTGTAGAGCATCTGGAGCCAATGCAAACGGAAAAAAGTAAGATGTTAAATCTCAGAGGTTTTGATAATATCAACGTCGAGTGGGCAAAATTAGTCCGACAACATAAAACACTTGGGATCACCCTGACAGCATGCCCTATGAAAATGACGGCTTTAAATTGGAAAGTTGCAGCAGATAAAGTGCAAGGAGCCATTTTAGAGAATTTAACTCGATATGTGAACCAAGTTCAAAGAACACAGTATATCAACTCATGCATCCTTGCTAAGGCTTATTATACTGCCCAGCTGTTTCCAATACCGAGAATGATAGCGAGGAGAATAATGTCCAAAATCACAAACTTTTGTGGAGAGGTGAAGTGTCAGAGTACCTGCTAAAGTAGCCACTTTAGATCCTAAAAATGGTGGACTAGGATTAACTGATATAATGGATAAAGCCTCTGCTCTTTTTATCAAAAGGCAAGTTAATTTAATAAGAGACTCGCGAGAAAGCATAACCAGCCAACTTTTCGAGATCATTAAACCTCCAAGCCTGCTTCCCCCGATTGACGTGCAGAATATCAACAGTCGCTTACAGCACGTGAGGATTTTCTATGTTGAGTTTAGTTATGTCAGTGTCGAACTCAGGCAGTCCCGACACTTAACATCGAGAGCCATAATGCGGGAACGAAAGAAAAGCGAAGGAAGAAACAAAATAGAACGACAGTTTCCAAACATTGAGTGGACTGAGATTTGGAAAAACATTAGTTCTAATGTGCTCACGTCTAATATAAAAACGTCATGGTACAAGACAGTTAACAACATAGTTAGCACCAATGAAAGACTGTACGCAATCGGACTCTGTGAAACAAATTTATGTCAACAATGCCATCTAGTTGACACAGTAATTCATAGATATACTTGCAGTGGTCACATGAATAGTTGGAAGTGGGTCCGGGAGCAAATAGCTCTGATTACAAGAATATCCCCTGAGTATATATCGCTGTCATTGATACACAGGCCTGAAGCACGCTATTTCCCAGAAGCAAAAAATAACGCTGTGTACTGGTTGCTGGGAAATTTTGTTAACTACGTCCTTAACAAATTAGGATCCGATAGCATCATAGAATTCAAGGTACACATGCTGTGTGAGTTCCACAAAATTAGAAGCTATTCGAATCACAAGAAAAAGTTCGGTAATATGCTAAAAATTGTATTTGAAAGAATGGGCATTGGTTAATATAAAAAAGAAGACTGTGTTGACAGTGATGTATTGTAGTTACCTTAAGGATACTATTTAAGATTTTACAGTATATTTATGATGTGTGCTTTTTCTACTTCAGAGAGTAGTTTTCTGAAATTTATAAGCTAATGTACAGAACTTATGTGACATTGAGATTGTGTGTCTAATAGTGCCAAACACAAAACATTAAAGGTGCATTATTGGCTTATACTAGAAATTTGTAAATAGACAGTTTTCATAGAAATGTCCTTATCGATTGGTAAAATCATAAGATTCTATCTGATAAATGTAATATTCAATGGCTGGCACATTGCCCTGTTCATTTTTGCAGTGAAAGACTGATTATATAGATCTGATCACTTCAGATACATAGATTCAATTAATGTCCAGAAAGTGCAGTTGGAAGGCTAGTCAATTTTATTATATATCTCCTTTCCGCCATTCTCAAGTATTTCAGAAATTGTCTAATGTGATTATTAAACTGCTTTATATTTAAAATTATCCCACCAAATTGCTGATATCCATCATAAAGAACTAATTATGCTTCTGTAAAGATTGCAGCTCATGATTCAAAGTGCAGATTTTACTTCTTCAGATTGAAGTTTGAATGTCTTTAAAAATTTTTTTTTCTTGATGTTTAATTTCATTCTTTCTGGTAATTTAGTCAGTAACGCAATCTTCTGTTGTCTTTCCTTAACATCAGCGTAACTGAAATGATCAAACCGTTTTGTTTAAATAACTTCATGTATGTATAACTTAGTATGTATTTGGAATACATTGTTTTTTTAATAAAGGTTTTTTTAAAAAAAATAAAAAAGGCGGTTAAAGGCGCTACAGTCTGGAACCGCACGACCGCTACGGTCGCAGGTTCGAATCCTGCCTCGGGCATGGGTGTGTGATGTCCTTAGGTCAGTTAGGTTTAAGTAGTTCTAAGTTCTAGGGGACTGATGACCACAGCAGTTAAGTCCCATAGTGCTCAGAGCCATTTCAATCTTTTTTTTTTTTTTTGTCTTTCGAATAGAGTTAGTAGCATACATGGTATATGTTCATACTGTTTGCCAAGAGTGTCGCGAATACAGTTAGTAGCAAAGAATAAATTAAAACATCATGCCTTATTGCGATAACTTTACTGCATGAACAGCGACAATATAGTAAGCGATAAAGTTTTTCCTTTTCGTCGTTTTGTGGGGATTTTCAGTGAGAAAAATTTGCATTACAGTTTGAAATTATGCGTAAAATCATTAAGAGCTCTCATTCTCAAATACTGGATGAATGAAGTCTGGGTAATCGCGCGTGGGGGGGATACACTTCTTTTTCATCCTCAACCGTTTGATAGGTAGGTCCAGCAAGCAAGTGATATGTGTGCTAAGTTCGGCTGAAATCGGTCGAGTGATGTAGGAGAAGATATGGAACATATATATGCGCATACATGCATTCAATTTTATTATATGTGTAGATGCTGTACCTGTTGAGTCTTGTCTGTGACTTTTATCTGCTTAGCTTTGTAACTGCCACACGTATTCTTCATTTCCATTAGTAGCTTGATTATAATCACAGGGATTAAGCTAGAGCTCAAGGCTATTTACGCCTCCACGTATGAGAGGATGCTGATCTGCGTCACAGTCAGAAGAGGAAGTTATCAGGAGTGGGAGGGAGGGGATGGGGTTTGCTCATTTTAGTTAGAGCAGACAGCACTAGCGTTGAGTGTTACAACTTGTACCTTCAGCGAAAGAATGTATCATGCCATCGATCCGAAACTGAGTAAGGATTGTTTGAGAAGCATTCAAGTACAAGGAAATTGAGCCTGTGGGGCACTCCAGGCTTCCCTTATAGCGCTAGTCTGAGACGCCATTGTGCGAAATATACACCCCTTGGACCTAATCCTGATCGACCTGCATCCAATGTGGACAGCTCTTACAGGGTCAAGGATCAATATGGCTCCCCTTCACATTCGGTGTCTCGCAGAGCCCTTGCGATGAAATGTTGCCTCTGTCTTCAGAACGAAGGTGAATGCCAAAGGATAGATATTTCTAATTCAGTTGCTCCTCATAGTCCACTGTCAGGATAATGTACAGTGTCTCATTATGCTGCCTTGCAAGAGGTTGCTCTTCCTGATGGTAAAATTCTATTTTCACAGACCTTGGTGCAGGAGGTGGTTGCGAGCGTGACGAGCACTTTGGGCTATGTGGCACAGCCTGGTGATTCTCACGTCACGCGCGTCCTTCGCGGCATCGTATCATCCCTCGCCTGCTCTGCAAATCAGCCTGCGTGTACCGAGGCAGCCTACAGCCATTTCCAGCGCTACATGGCCAATCCGGATGATCCAGCCAACTGGTGAGCCTACAGTCTTTATCTACTCAGCGTGCAACACCGACGAGTCTCGTCAGTACGACTACATGTGACGTGCAACTTCTGCACTGTGTTGATCGTGCTGTATGGTACGGGTCTTGGACTGACGAGGTAGATATACAGGGTGATCAAAAATCAGTATAAATTTGAAGACTTAATAAACTACGGAATAATGTAGATAGAGAGGTAAAAATTGACACATATGCTTGGAATGACATGGGATTTTATTAGAACAAAAAAAAGTTCGCAAAATGTCCGACAGTTGGCGCTGGACAGCAAAACTGCTACTGTGACGAGTGAGAGGTACGCCGATATGTTACGGAATCGCATCATCCCCAGCCTGGCTGATAAACACCTGCTGGAACGTACGATGTTTATGCAGGATGGCGCTCCACCCCATATTGCTAGACGCGTGAAAGATCCATTGCGCGCGTCGTTTGGTGATGATCGTGTGCTCAGCCGCTACTTTCGTCATGCTTGGCCTCCCAGGTCCCCAGACCTCAGTCCGTGCGATTATTGGCTTTGGGGTTACCTGAAGTCGCAAGTGTATCGTGATCGACTGACATCTCTAGGGATGCTGAAAGACAACATCCGACGCCAATGCCTCACCATAACTCCGGACATGCTTTACAGTGCTGTTCACAACATTATTCCTCGACTACAGCTATTGTTAACGAATGATCGTGGACATATAGAGAATTTCCTGTAAAGAACATCATCTTCGCTTTGTCTTACTTTGTTATGCTAATTATTGCTATTCTGATCAGATGAAGCGCCATCTGTCGGACATTTTTTGAACATTTGTATTTTGTTTTTGGTTCTAATAAAACCCCATGTCATTCCAAGCATGTGTGTCAATTTGTACCTCTATATCTACATTATTCCGTGGTTTATTCAGTTTTCAAATTTATACTGACTTCTTGATCACCCAGTACATTGTTGGCCACTAAAATTGCGAAACCATGAAGGTAGACTGCAACAAACAGCAAATTGGCGAGAGGTGTGCTGAATTCTTTGGTACACAGATGATTAACATTTCACTGCAACCATACAACATGGGTACAAGCAACGCATTCTGTGAGTTAGGAAAAATTACGCAGCTGGTTTTCCCAATCAAAAACCCCGCGTTTTAACCTTGTTTGTTTATGAGAAGATCGTTTCATGCCTCTTGTAAGAAGAAGAAACGTTTACCAACACATGTCAGAATTGTATTGTATTGCATTGTATGTTAACCAGGGGCCTAGAAACGACGGAGAGGCTCCGTCCCCGCCACAGCCGCAGTGGTCCACAACCCCACGACGACGACCGCAGTCCACTTCACCCCTCCGCCGTCTCACACCAAACCACTCTTTCTGGGTTATTGTTCGGTTTGGCCCCCGGTGGACCCCCCCAGGGAACGTCTCACACGAAAAGAGTGTAACCCCTATGTTTGCGTGGTAGAATAAATGGTGGTGTAAGCGTACGTGGAGAACTTGTCTGCGCAGCAATCGCCGACATAGTGTAGCTGAGGCGGATCAAGGGGAACCAGCCCGCATTCGCTGTGGCAGATGGAAAACCGCCTAAAAACCATCCACAGACTACCTGGCTCACCCGATCTCGACACAAGTCCGCCGGGCGGATTCGTGCTGAGGACCAGGCGCTCCTTCCCAATCCAGAAAGCCTTGCATTTCCAGCACGGCTAACCGGGCGGTCCATGTCAGAACTACATGAAGTATATTAAATGTATTCGCAGTTGCGAGTATGGACTACCATGAGTTGCAGAATGGAATGACGACAATGAAAATTTGTGCCACACCAGGACACAAACCTGCATTCTGGATTTCCCTCTTATCACGGGTGCTACCTTACCATTTTGCTATCCGAGCACGAGTCACCGCCAGACCCAATCTACCATATGTCGTCAACCATGTATCTAAAACCTGTACAGGTACGTACATTATGTATATCCCCGTCCAGGCGAGATATTCTACTTAAAAGTCGCTTCTCCGGTGTCAGCGGGTAAATACGATATTGCAGAGACACGCATACATGTCAGAAAGAACACTGCATCGTAATTCAGAATAATGCAGGCACTGCAACACCGTACATGTCAGAAATCGACTGGGGCCTCTGCTGCTTATAGTTGCGCGTTATTTTTGCTCGCGTTCGTCGAGATCTCAGCAAGCTGAGATCGATGGGTTCAGGATCTGAACAGCCCCACACAAATAGCGCCTGAGGATCAAACATATTGTTCGTTCACACGTGCGGGATCTTACAGGCAAGTCACATACCTCGAGTCAAGAAATGGGCTTGTTGGCAACAGGCCACGTATCCTCACGGATAGGACTACGACGTCTGGACCACAAAGGACATCAGCATGACGACCATAAGTGCAGCTTCCACTGACGCGATAGGAGAGATATGTGTGCCAACATCTTGTGCTAATTGTAAAATGTAAGGTTTCACGAACGGAAATGTCACAGTTAATAAAATATACGGGCTATTATGCCATGGTCTAATGGATATCACATTGAAAACCAACATTTCGTCCCCGTCTGCGGAGGACAGTTTCAAGGGGAATCGGAGCTTCTTCGAGTATCCGATTCACCCACTGGCTCGCTACTGACTGCAGCAAAATTCCTTTTTTTGCGTGAAAGGCTACACAGAGAGGCCACAGAGATTGTTAAATACCCCAGAAATTTCAGTAGGAAGGAGAAGGGCGTGAAACTGAATGAGATGCGGATCCCGATGCTGAGTAAGATGTGTACTAGTCTTCCACATTTGGGTGACAGCAACCGACAACGGCCAACTGCTCTCGGGTGTTCAAAGCGGGGCCAACAGCACCTTGCAGTGGGTGGTCACAGCACGTGACACCACATATCTTATGTGTGCCAGCGGCTGTCTCTGGCGGGGAGCGAATTACTATTTCAGACGAGTTTAATAATTTTCTTAACTGCATGTTTAAATACATACAAGCTCTCTATAACACACGACAAAGTTAAGTCCGTTGGTAGGTACCTTTTCATTGACATATTGATTTCTCACAAGCACTCCATGGAGCTGAGCAACCGTGATGTACAGTGAGGTGGCAAAAGTCATGGGATACCTCCTAATGTCGTGTCGGACGAATTGTGCCCGGCTTAGTGCATCAGCTAGACATGGCATGGACTCAACAAGTCGCTGGAAGTACCCTGCAGAAATAATTAGACATGTTGCCTCTATAGCCGTCCATAGCTACGGAAATTTTGGCAGTGCAGGATTTTGTCCACGAACTGACCTCTCGATTATGTACCCAAATCATTCTCTCGAATTCTCAACAATGTACTTTAAAAATGGTTCAAATGGCTCTGAGCACTATGGGACTTAACTTCTGAGGTCATCAGTCCCCTAGAACTTAGAACTACTTAAACCTAACTAACCTAAGGACATCACACACATCCATGCCCGAGGCAGGATTCGAACCTGCGGCCGTAGCGGGTGCGCGGTTCCAGACTTAGCACCTAGAACCGCTCGGCCACCTTGGACGGCAATGTACTTTAAACCAGTCGCGAACAATTTTGGCCCAGTGACGCACTGTCATCCGTAAAATTTCCACCGTTGTTTGGAAACAAGACGTCAATGAATAGCTGCAAATGGTCTCCAAGAAGCTGAACATCCACAGGACCTAGTCAATTCCAGGTAAACACAGCCCACACTGTAATGGATCCACCAACAGCTTGCGCAATGCCTTGTTGACAACTTGTTGACAACTTGTGTCCATGACTACGTGGGGTCTGCGCCACACTCGCACCCTACCAGCAGGTCCTGCCAACTGAAATCGGGACTCATCAGACCAGCCACCGTTTTCCAGTCGTCTACGGTCTAATCGATATGGTCAGGAGAGGCTGTCGTGCTGTTAACAAAGGCACTCGCGTCAGTCGTCCATTGCCACAGCTCATTAACGTCAAATTTCGCTGCACTGTCCTGATGGATACGTTCATCGTCCGTCCCACATTGACGTCTGCGGTTATTTCACGCGGTGTTGCTTATGTGTTAGCACTGACAACTCTACTCAAACGCCGCTGCTCTCGGTCGTTAAGTGAAGGCCGTCGGCCACTGCATTGTCCGTGGTGAGTGGTAATGCCTGAAATGTGGTACTCTCGGCACACTCCTGACACTATGGATCGCGGAATAGTGAATTCCCTAACGATTTCCGAAACTGAACTGTGTCTAGCTCCAAATCCATTCCGCCTTCAAAGTCTGTTAATTCCCATCGTGCGGCCAAAATCACGCCGGAAACCTTCTCACGTGAATCGCCTGAGTAGAAATGACAGCTCCTCCAATGCACTGCCATTTTACACGATGTGTACGCTGTATTACCATCATCTGTATATGTGCATATCGCTGCCCGACGATGTTTGTCACATCAGTGTATGGTGGGCAGTGTGGCTGGTGTGACATCACAAGCTCGTTGGGGGACCTGCATTTCTCGTGGGCACCGATTCAAAGTATGTCATGTCACACCAGTTCGCGGAAGCACGCGTAAACAGAATTTTGTTGCTGTCAGTAGCGGACCATGGTATGAATCTGACACACAAAGAAACTACGATCGCCATTAAAAATGTCCTCTGCAAAAGGGAACGAGGCGTTGGGTTGTAATATGACATCCATTCGACCACAGCACAATAGTCCAGAATATTTTATTAATTATAATTATTAAATCCAACAGTGGTGCGCCCAACCATAACACCGGATACAGAAATCACACAAATTTGTCTTTATGGACGAGTAAATGTCCTACACACGCCATCACGAGGGACGTATACCAAACTGGAGGCTCTGAAGAAAACAGACGTTGCCAGATTGCATTTGTCATTGCCATAAAACTGGAGCATCTGGCAAGATGGTTTGGGATGCCATTGGATGCGTAACACACAGCTGGTAATTTGGACAGCGGCCTTTTTCATTTCTTACGTTACATCTCTGGTTGTCAGCTATTTTTGAGACCTTTGTGACGTTACCATTCAACAATATAAGACAAGAGTGTATGTTGCCCTTGCTGCCCTGACCTAACTCGATACAGGGGGTGTTCGACTGTTGAGAACTTCTTGTTATGGGCTACCAAAGTACTGCCACACCACAAGTCGTCAGCAACTATGATTGATGACCTCTGAGAGTTGAAGCTGTATGGAGAGACATTCCCGTATCTGCCATCCAAGCTCAGTTCGACTCGGTGCCCAGTTGTGTTAGAGACATTGTTGCTGGCACTCACAAATTTAATCATGTAATCTTTGCGGTGTTGCGGTTTTAAGGCCCAGCAGTGTATGAGAGGATATGCACATTTCGTTCGCTACTATAAGTGCCGTTATCATTTATTGGCCCATTTTAATCCCTTACATAATTTATTACACTCGATATACGTGGACCTGCTGAAAAGTAATGTCTCCGAACTTTTATGTGAAAACTCATAAAACTTTTCAAATAAAACAAACTTGATTAACAAGGAGTCAATTCTAATACCTGCAATGTAATATTTATTTGCTTGTATCTTGATATTTCTGCTCAACAAGCTTACGTGTTTCGGCTTACAATGCCATTTTCAAGTGAACATGTGCGTTTTCGGAATAATGAACTTTATTTGCATCGTACTTATGATCAATGACGCATTTTTGTAGATTACAGTTCTACTTACGTCTAGGCGGAGTTGACGATCATATGGCATCCAAGGGCCAGTCGTAAGATCTCCGTTACGAAATATGATTATAATCACGTAGCTGTTATAATACGACATTCTTCATGATAATAATTGTTTGATATCTATTTGACAGTTGGGATCCATTGATGCTATATGTTTACAGATTTTTTTATCTTTGGGAGTCACGGATAGTGTGTTTGTCGTATAGATTTTATACGGTTAAAATATTTTAGTATATTTGTTATCTGTGATTTCATATGTTTATCCTTTCTCGTAGTCAAAAATTTCAATAAAATTTTCCAAGTAGAGATTGTGTTTCAGGTAAGTTTGTTCACAGAGCAAGTCATTCGGAAAACGTTTCGTGTGATTGTATATCCTCAGTTCTTCTATGCACTTGAAAATGACACTGTAACCCGAAACAGGCAAGCTTTTTGTGTAGAAATATTTAGATACAAACAAATAAATATTACATTGCAGCTACTGGAATTGACTTCTTGTACGCTGTATTTCGATTTAGTTCGTGCTGAAGACCCAACTGACAAAAAACTTCATTAACATTCTACGTTTTTATTCTTCGTCTCTGTATAGTTATTTCTCAATATAGTCACTATGGCGACAAACACATTATTCCCAACGAGTCAATTTGTTGATACCGTCACCGTAGAATATTTGACTTCGTTGACGGAGCCACAACCCAAACTCTGCTTGCGACATTTCATCACTATCAAAGTGAAGTCCTCGGAGGTGTTCTTTAAACGTTGGAAACAGATGGAAATCGGATGGGCCCAAAGCAGGACTGTATGCAGAATGACCGATGACAGTGAGCCCAAGGCGTAGGATTGTTACAGGTGTCGCAGCGGTCGTGTCGGGTTTGGAATTGTTATGCTGAAGGAGAAGGTGCTTCATGTGTGGACAAACTCTTCGCATTCGTGCTTTCAGTTTTCTGAGGTTTCTCATGCACCGACAGAGTTACGTTGGACACTACAGTATTACATGCCCTCTAGCGGCGAGGGTTGCATCTTGCAGCAGCGAAGCGGGAAAGTTGACCGATTAATATCCATGATTTGTTGTACCTCAACCGATAGTGAGGACAGAATAAAAAATTTGGAGACATTACTTTTCAGCACCCCGGAGTAGAACAAGTCAAATACGGAAGAGAGAGAGAGAGAGAGACAGAGAGGTAAAACACAGGCAATAACAATTTCAATTTACAAATTACCATTACAACTAACAAGTAATAAACAACACAGTTAATACAGTACAAATTAGAAATGATTGGAACTCCAGTCTCTTATAATTGTTCGATAATTATTTTACTGAGCAAAATCAATGTTCCATTCAATATGATTTAGCTTTATTTATGAAGGTAGTTTTATTTTGCTGCTGTTTTAAACGAATATTCGGGTTATTGAATGATTTGGCTATTTTATGTGGGACATATTTCTGATACAATACTGTCTTAGAGTGAGACATGTGGATATTACAGGTGTTTTTCGTGTTACGGTTATTGATGATTTATTTTGCCGTAGTTCCCCAGCTCTAATCTGAAAACAGCAGGAAACATAAAGGCTGGACGGGCTCATTTTCAGCTGAAATGAAATATAATGTATTTGATTCAAGTGTCTTTAAGCTACAAACAGTTTTCACAGCTTTAACTGCATCAAAATATGTTTTTGTTGGGGATGTGTTTCCCCATAATATTAATACATACCGATGAAAAGAATGTAGGTATGCATCATATGGAAGGTGGACAAATATGACAGATCAAAAACAAAACACGTTACCTTGCCTAATACGGTGTAAGAAAATCGCTGGCCTTCAAAACAGTTTTTAGTCGTTTCGAAATGGATAAATACCAGTCTTGGACGGTTTTTCAACGGAATCGTATACCATTCTTCCTGTTAAATAGTGGCGAGTTCAGATAATGTTGATGGAGATGGGTAGTGATTACGTTCTCTTATTTCCAAAGCAGACCGAAACCTGATGACTGTGGTGGCCAGGGAAGATATGACACTTCATCATCGTGCTCACAAAACCAGTCCTAAATGATGCGAACTTGGCGAACAGGAGGCCTGTTGTCTCGGAACACAGCGTTACCATTGGGGAACACACATTGTACCTTCAGATGGACTTGATCAGCCAAAATGATTACGTAATCGAAACTTCCTGGCAGATTAAAACTGTGTGCCGGACCGGGACTCGAACTGAGGACCTTTGCCTTTAGCGCGTAATTTTTTTTTTTTTAAGCTCATTTTGCTCGTTTTCGTTCGTTGTATCTGGTCGGCGCGGACGTTGCAAGACACCCGTTTCAATTCGTCGTTGATCCATTAACTCAGTTTTTTTTTATTACAGAGGGCAGCTAATCCTCTGACCGAACACGCTGAGTTACCGTGCCGGCAGCCAACTGAGCTACCCAAGCACGACTCATGCCCCGTCCTTACAGTTGTACTTCGGCCAGTACCTCGGTTCCTACCTCCCAGACTTTACAGAAGTTCTCCTGCGAACCTTGCAGAACTAGCACTCCTGAAAGAAAGGATATAGCGGAGACATGGCTTATCCTCAGCCTGGGGGATGTTTCCAGAATGAGATTTTCACTCTGCACCGAGTGTGCGCTGATATCCTTTATTTCAGGAGTGCTAGTTCTGCAAGGTTCGCAGGAGAACTTCTGTAAAGTTTGGAAGGTAGGAGACGAGGTACTCACAGAAGTAAAGCTGTGAGGACGGGGCATGAGTCATGCTTGGGTAGCTCAGTTGGTAGACCACTTGCCTGCGAAAGGCAAAGGTCCCGAATTCGAGTCTCGGTCTGGTGCACAGTTTTAATCTGCCAGGAAGTTTCATATCAGCGCACACTCTGCTGTCGAGTGAAAATCTCATCCTGATTACGTAATCCTTGGCCATAATGCGATCTTGCAGAGTAATCATTGGGCCATGGAATACGAAGATATGATTGCCCACATCATCACCGAACCTTTGCTTTGGCATACTTGAGACACAGGTTGGAAACAGTGTGTAACAAAACTCATCCGGCCAAATGATAGTTTCCACTGCTCCATAGCCCAGGTTTCATAATTTCGGCGACAAATTTTCCTGTTACAGTCATTTGCATCACTGGTGACTGGTTTTGGACTTCCAGCTCACACTGCAGTTCCCTGCTTGTGGAGCTATCTTCGTATTGTTTTGGTGCTGACCGGATTCGCCAGTGTATCATTCATTTCTCCAGTGACTTTTGCAGCTATCGTCCTCTTCTTTTTCGTCACAATCCTCTTTAATGACTGTTTTGTCACGATTACTCGACACACACTTTCGTCTGCATTGTGACTTTCTTTCTTTTGCTTGCGCCTGTTTCCTGCAATGACGCAGGGTCGGCAAGGTTAAACGGATTTGGCAGGGTTAATTGAAGGGGTGGCCGGATGCCCTTCCTGCCGCCATCCCATACCCCCCAGGTCGGAATTAGTGTACCCCAACTGTCTGTGACTAGTGTAATCCATCAAATAGTGCGAATGTGTTCAGATGTCTGCGAGCCGTGTAACTGAGGCGGGGCGTGGGGACCAGCCCGGTATTCATCTAGTGGGATGTGGAAAACCGCCTAAAAACCATATCCAGGCTGGCCGGCACACCGGCCTCCTTCATTAAGCCGCCGGACGGATTCGATCCGGGGCCGGCGTGCCTACCCGAGTCCAGGAAGCATCGCATTAGTGCACTCGGCTAACCTGGTGGGTCTTTCGACTTCATTGTGACTAAATGGATCATATTTTCCTGCTTTCCCTGTATGTGGTATAAATCTTCAACACAGTGCCTCATGAAAGAACAAACATCTCGGCTACCTTGGTTAGGGATGCATCCACGATACGAGCACCAACAGTTTGCCTACTTTCGAATTCGTGTAGTTGCGTCATAATGCATACACAAGTACACAGAACACTGTTCTGACCATGGCTGAAACTTGCAGTGTGATGCCGTTGATGGTCAAATACAACAGCGCAGCCCTCGGGCTTGGCTAGTATCTGCATTTACAGTTGAGTATGCATTTATTGCGGTGTTGCCATATTTTTTCCAACTGTTGTATGCACTAGGAGCGTAGAAAGTTTTTGAAAGATATAATCTAGCACTTTTCACATGACAGCCCTACTTTACATAGCTTTTTCAGCAATATTCCTAGGACATTACTTTCAGTAACTAACTTCAGTAGTGTATTTCCATGACTCGGTATTGTGTCACATCTTAGCAGACGCAGGGAAAAGTGGAAATTCGTAGAATGCAGGATTAAACGGCCGTGTTTCCATTAATGCTGAAATTTGAGTATGCATGGCCATTAGGCAGAGAATTATGCCTTGGACCACAGGCTAATGCCCATAGAAGAAATATGAGCAATAACAGTGATTTTCCTTTATTTTATCTAATTTTGTTCAGACCAGCTGTTAACCATGTTGGTAACGATGAAGAGTATATTGAAGAAAGAAGTGGGATACTGAAGGACTGAAGAATGACGAGATCCGTTTGAAGATTTTGAAGGCTATAGATATGGCGACAATGAATACTACTGTAGGCAGCTCAGCAGAAGAGGAATGGACGTCTCTAAGAGGGGAGCTGGACATACAAATATAGGTTCGAGGAAGGTAAGAGCGGAGAAACCTTGGGTAAAAGGGGAAATTCAACTGATCAAGAAAGAAGAGAGTATAAAAAAGTTCAGAAAAAAGCAGGGATGTAGCAATATAAGCCATTTAGGAATGAAATAAATAGAAAGTGCAGGGAAGCCAAGTCGAAATGGCTACAGGAAAATGTGAAGAAATCGAAAAAAAAATGATCGTGGGAAGGACAGCCTGAGCATACAGAAAAGACAAAGTAACTTTCCGTAAAATAAAAAGCAAGGACGTCAACATTAAGAGTGCAATAGGCATTCCACTGTTAAACGCAGATGAGAGACTGGATAGGTGGAAAGAGTACAAGTGAAGGCCTCTACAAGGGCGAGGTCTTGTCTCATAACGCAATGAATAAGAAACGGAATTCGATGTGGAAGACATAAGGTATTCAGTGTTAGAGTTTAGAGCTTTGGAAGACTTGCAGTCAAATAAGGGAGAAAGCAAAAAAAATTCTTAAATCATTGGGGCAGTTGCAGTCAAATGACTATTCACGTTGGTGTTTAGGACATATTAGAAGGGAAACTCACCATCAGATTTCCGAAAAAGTAGCATCCACCAATCCTGAAGGTAGAGAGGGCATATAATTGCGAGAAGTGTCGCACAATCAGCTTAGCGTTACATGCATCAAAGTACACTCCTGGAAAAGGAAAAAAGAACACATTGACACCGGTGTGTCAGACCCACCATACTTGCTCCGGACACTGCGAGAGGGCTCTACAAGCAATGATCACACGCACGGCACAGCGGACACACCAGGAACCGCGGTGTTGGCCGTCGAATGGCGCTAGCTGCGCAGCATTTGTGCACCGCCGCCGTCAGTGTCAGCCAGTTTGCCGTGGCATACGGAGATCCATCGTAGTCTTTAACACTGGTAGCATGCCGCGACAGCGTGGACGTGAACCGTATGTGCAGTTGACGGACTTTGAGCGAGGGCGTATAGTGGGCATGCGGGAGGCCGGGTGGACGTACCGCCGAATTGCTCAACACGTGGGGCGTGAGGTCTCCACAGTACATCGATGTTGTCGCCAGTGGTTGGCGGAAGGTGCACGTGCCCGTCGACCTGGGACCGGACCGCAGCGACGCACGGATGCACGCCAAGGCCGTAGGATCCTACGCAGTGCCGTAGGGGACCGCACCGCCACTTCCCAGCACATTAGGGACACTGTTGCTCCTGGGGTATCGGCGAGGACCATTCGCAACCGTCTCCATGAAGCTGGGCTACGGTCCCGCACACCGTTAGGCCGTCTTCCGCTCACGCCCCAACATCGTGCAGCCCGCCTCCAGTGGTGTCGCGACAGGCGTGAATGGAGGGACGAGTGGAGACGTGTCGTCTTCAGCGATGAGAGTCGCTTCTGCCTTGGTGCCAATGATGGTCGTATGCGTGTTTGGCGCCGTGCAGGTGAGCGCCACAATCAGGACTGCATACGACCGAGGCACACAGGGCCAACACCCGGCATCATGGTGTGGGGAGCGATCTCCTACACTGGCCGTACACCACTGGTGATCGTCGAGGGGACACTGAATAGTGCACGGTACATCCAAACCGTCATCGAACCCATCGTTCTACCATTCCTAGACCGGCAAGGGAACTTGCTGTTCCAACAGGACAATGCACGTCCGCATGTATCCCGTGCCATCCAACGTGCTCTAGAAGGTGTAAGTCAACTACCCTGGCCAGCAAGGTCTCCGGATCCGTCCCCCATTGAGCATGTTTGGGACTGGATGAAGCGTCGTCTCACGCGGTCTGCACGTCCAGCACGAACGCTGGTCCAACTGAGGCGCCAGGTGGAAATGGCATGGCAAGCCGTTCCACAGGACTACATCCAGCATCTCTACGATCGTCTCCATGGGAGAATAGCAGCCTGCATTGCTGCGAAAGGTGGATATACACTGTACTAGTGCCGACATTGTGCATGCTCTGTTGCCTGTGTCTATGTGCCTGTGGTTCTGTCAGTGTGATCATGTGATGTATCTGACCCCAGGAATGTGTCAATAAAGTTTCCCCTTCCTGGGACAATGAATTCACGGTGTTCTTATTTCAGTTTCCAGGAGTGTAGTTGACAAAAATAATGTACTGAAGAATGGCAAAGAAAATCGAGAAGCTGTTAGATGACGATCATTTTCGCTTTAGGGTTGGTACAGGCACCAGAGAGGCAATTCTGATGTGATGATAAAGGAAGCAAGATGCATTATTCTTGTCAACTACTTTAATGCATGTAACGCTAAGCTGATTGTGCGACACTTCTTGCAATTATATGCCCTTTCTACCTTCAGGATTGTGTGGATGATAATTTTTCGGAAGTCTGATGGTGAGTTTCCCCTCTAATATGTCCTAAACACCAACTTGAATAGTCATTTGACTGCAAATTCCCCAATGACTTTAGAAATTCCGATGGAATGTAATCTTTGCCTTCTGCCTTATTTGACTGTAAGTCTTCCAAAGCTCTAAACATAATAAAAAACAAGAGGGATCTGTAGTGTGTATTTTTGTAATGTTCGCTCTGCAAAAACGATTTGACTGCTTCAGACTTCTACGAGCACCTACATTGAAAGAAATTTGTGGCTGAAAAAAGTTTTTATCGAATATAGAGGTTAGATGGGTATTTCGCAGACTTTCCAGGTGTTTCTGCGCTTAAAAGGTAGAATCTTCTCAATGGAAGAACAGTGGACGCAGGCCCTAGTACTACCTCGAAATGCGAGTGCAGTTTTTTGTTTGAAACCATTCATACACTGCCAGGGAGAGAAATTTTCTCATCACCATCGTACTTTGGGAACGATAGAGTTTCTGATAACCCTCTCTGTGCTCAAAGCCACATGTTGACTTATGACTAGTAGGCCGTTGCGACCAGCTGTCACTTTAACAGGTGACTTCCGAGTCCTGTTTTGAACGTTGAATACACGGAGTGAGGCCAACGAAAATGCTACAAATATAGTGGAACATTGCGTCCTCTACATAAAGCAAGACTCAGTCGGACTACTGAGTACAACATGTTCTCGGATTAACGGCGACAACGAACCGATCGTTTATCAGAGACATTTTCGGATAATTTATTCGCCGCGAAAAACTGAAGGATTAATTACACATTTGTTACAGAACAGTTCAGCGAACCTTCATGGGTAGGAGGCTGCAAAAGAAATTAATGTTGCTTGCAGCTTCACTAATGATGATACATCGACGAAAGAAACTTGAATTTGCTCGACAGCATCGATACTTGATGTGTTCTGACTGGCAACGGGTAAGGTTCTCCTATAAGTTGCACTTCATGCTTTATCCGTCGAATGAACATCTGAATGTTTCTACATGAAACACTTTGCATCCATGATTGGAAGAGCAAAAGACGATAGGAGCAGCTGTACATTCTAGGGAATATTCCGTAGAATTCTCTAGGACGATGGTCCCATTTTGAAGACGCTCAATTCCTTACAAACTCATCACCAACAAGTAGTTAACGCCCAGTGTTTCTCCTTTTGGAAGGCATCATTTGACTAGTTTGGTTACGAATCTGCAATCAGATGCCACAAGATGTTTGCCTTCTGTTGTGAGGACGAGGTTTACTGGTAGATGATTATTTATTCTGCGAGCGTTTGTATAGCTTTAAGCCTAGTTTACACGACGACACTAGGTTGCAGGCAACTGCGCTACCGGCCACTGCGCATGCTCGCCGCGCGTTTGCGCAACTCGATGGTGAAACTAAACACTTTCGGTGTGTTCGAACTCTGGCGACACTAGTTACATGAATTTTGAGGTTATGTGTGTTCGTAGCGCGTAGATAAACTGAAATATGAAGTGTGGAACGGAGAATAATGTTCGATTTTTGGATATCTATGTTTGTGGGATTTCAGTGATGCTAATTACAAATATAAGCAACATATTGCTGCCATTGAGAACGTCATGTTTCGATCATTAACATAGATGGTTTGACAATAGCTGAGCTGCAGGGCAAAATTTATTGAGTTAGGAGATCATATACAGCTGAAATATATATATATATATATATATATATAAAAGCAAGTGTAATTCTAACTGTGGAAATGCTCTCGTCTACAAGACTAAAATCCCATCGTTCGAGTTGGCCAATTTTTTGTTAAGTAATATTGTTGACAGGAGGGAAGGCTATACAAATTCAAGAAGCTTCATTCTTTATTCGATATTCATCTATTTAAAACGTCGCTACAGTGCTCCCCATTCACATATGGTAGAATTTTGAAATATTGCCACTGTAGAGATCTGTCTTCAAGAGAGTAGTTTGCAAACAATTCTCTTCGTAATGCGGCCTGCTTCGAATTATGTATTGTTGATAATCTTAATAATTATTACAGTCAATGTTAATAATTGTTGGTGTTAATGAAATAGCGTCATCACCAACTAAAACCGTATCTTATAGCATGCCGAGTGTTCTCGATTGTAATGCATGCAATATGATATGTAATTTCAGTTGTTGCGACAGTGCTTCACGCAATACAGTACCTTTATTCCTTATGGCATAATTAACTATTTGGAAGAAACGTGAACAGTTCTGGTGACATTCTAAGATAATTAAAAGAACTTCTTGGGTCTCCTATTATAAATCATTTCAGCAAGGATGCTCAGCAACCGAGCTGACGTCTTTTCTATATCCAGTCACGAATCGAAAGACGTTTCTTATTTTTTTCTTAAGCAGCGATTCCATGCAACAAGCTTTAACTCCATCACAACTCGTTGTGACGTGCAGCTGCCGAAACTTTCATTTCAGACACGACTCAGGAACCCACAAAACGATGAAACTGATGTGTATACTGGGTTCGCAATATCCACAGTCAAATATGAAACCATTTGCGTGCAACTCATTCCACGCAACGAGTGGCGCAACCAGCCGGCCGCGGTGGTCTAGCGGTTCTAGGCGCTCAGTCCGGAGCCGCGCGACTGCTACGGTCGCAGGTTCGAATCCTGCCTCGGGCATGGATGTGTGTGATATCCTTACGTTAGTTAGGTTTAAGTAGTTCTAAGTTCTAGGGGACTGATGACCATAGATGTTAAGTCCCATAGTGCTCAGAGCCATTTGAACCATTTTTGAGTGGCGCAACCCAATGTCATCGTGTAAACAAGGCTTAGTGAGGTGAATGTTAGGAGGAGCTTAGTAGCAGTACGTAGACTGCTTCTAGCAAGTGCTTGGATTAATAGTACATTCATTGTTCTATATAATATTGAAAACGCCTATTATGTATGGATTTAGGGCGAATTTTCCACTGCCCAGAAACATTTGGAAGTTGTGTTGGGCACAGTCGACAGGATGCAGGTAGATGCCTCATACTGCGATGGAATGAGGCACATACAGCGAATGTAGGAGCAATACTGTTGCAGCACCTTCAGATATTTCTGACGTGGCACGATTTATAGTTATCTGATAGTGCAACGACGATCACTTACAGGATCGCAAATCTCTGGTCGGAAGATGAAAGTGAATACTGACTGATCTCCTTAGTCCTTAAAAACATGTTTGAGATCTTGCTGATTGCTGAGGGTACATCTTAAGTCAGTATGGTACTCCTCATCTTTCGGGAATAGGAGTGACAAGTGGGTTTGTTGTTCATTGGAAGTTTCAGTAATAGCCTGGTAACTGAGTGTCTTAAGGAAATAGCAAGGAGGTAGGGATGTAAGGTTAGTGTCCAGTCAGTATGCTTACTAGGGTTTCTCATCCACAATGTAAAGGATACTCTGCCACCAACTACTAAGGGCACTGGGTGTAGCTGACTGCAAACCATTGCTTATATCAGCAGGTTCGACACCTGCTGCCTGGGTTCAGAGATTGTCTTTGGAACCTACACTGCGGCTGACCAAAGTGATCAAGACAGTTAGCCACACACATGAGGTGGAATCTGAGTTAACATTTCACTGCATTGTGCCCAGAACCAATCTCGTTTCTTTGATTTGGAGCCATGTGGAGGATCTGATTCAGAGGCTCATACAATACTGTGATGGTTCTCAATAAGGATTCCTCAATCTACACTGTGGGGTTGGGATTTGTAGGACCCTGCATAATAAGTAGGAGAAAGTTACATGTAAGAATGATCAGTTGATTGATTTGGGGGAGGGCACCAAACATTGAGGTCAACTGTCCCAACGGATTAGGGGAGGATGGAGAAGGAAGTCGGCTGTGCTCTTTCAAAGGAACCACCCCAACATTTGCCTGAAGCGATTTAGGGAAATAGGGAAACCTAAATTAGGATAGCCAGACGTGGGTTTGAACCATTATCCTCCCAAATACGAGTCCAGTGTGCTAACCACAGTGCCATCTCGCACAGTCATTGGAAATGACTACAAGGGTAGAGGAGTACATGTGACGTGTACATGTGGATGTATTAAGGTAGAGAATCCCATCCAAATGTCTGATAAATTATGTTCTTATTACGCAGAGAGATAAATATCAGCCTCATTCATTATAGGATATCGCATTCATCATGGCAGCTTGGAGAAAGAAAAGTTAATGTAGTCCATGGAAATTTCCAAGAACTAGTCTCACTTATGAATGGCGTCAGATCAGAAGTGAATAGGAACAAAAATTTAAATTCCGATTGGAAAGTGTATCCCAAGGATAGTCTGGAAAATAGCATATTCACCCACAAAGTGACAGGATATTAGACCTAAATGTATGCCTCAACATTCCCCTACATTGCAGTTAATGTACATAAAAAATCCAGATTAGTTGCTTAGTACTATGAAACTCCAGCAGTATAGGTTTAGAAAATATGTATTACAATCTAATTGATCAAGTCATAGGAATGCTCCAATATGCAGTGACATAAGAATAAGTGACATAACTGCTACCCCAGAATCATGAATGTTGATAGCAGTTTATCATCTTCACCACAGATCCTTTTCAGACTCAGAAACTTGGCATAGTGGTAAGCGCACTGACTCATACTCAAGGACAGCACGGTTTAAAAGTCTGTTGGGTCATCCAATTCTAAATTGTATACAGTTTCTCTAAACTGCTTTTAATGGAAACAAGGGGAATTGATTTGGAAAGGCCATCATCAAATTTAGTTGATATAAAATGGGGCTACCAACACACATTTTGTGTGCAGCCCCATTTTATATCTGCTATCAGCTGAAATCCAAATCAACATCCAGCATCTCATATTCAATTCAATAAAAAAAGAAAAAAAACGAATTTCGTAAATAAAAATAAATAAAAAGAACAATAAAAGTACAATTTTCACCGAATATAAAAATAGCTTAAAAATCAGAAAAATCTTAAATTTTGGGTGAATATGAAAATAATGAAAATCAATTAATTAAAAATTTTTAACTGAATCAAAATCCCTGCACACAAAAAGAATTAAAGTTTTTTGACAATAAATTTTAACATTATTATTTTTTCTGATAATTTTTTACTAATCTTTATTTTTATTTATACTTTTTTATTATTATATTTTTTAAATTAATGTTTTATTTCAGAAATTATAATAAATAAATACATGACTGCTGTGTGGGACAAATTTAAATTTGATAAAAGCATTTTTAATAAACCAAAAGAGAAAAAATTAAAGGTAATATTAATAAAAATTATTTTAAACCATCTTTAATATAGAATATTTGAGGAGTAAAAAAACGTAATGAAGGTACTGTTATGTGAAATAATATGGTTATGAATCTATTTTTACTTATATAGAAAGTGTTATAGATATTTGGGAAGAAATAGAAGAATCAAATTCTCTGTCTTTTCACTGTAAAAAAATTTGTGAATTATCATGAAAATCGTGATCTTTATTATTACATCTTTATTAAGATAATTATGATTTACCAAAAATTTGGGATTATTGTAATTCGCCAAATATATTAAGTTTTTTAAACTGTCAAGACAAAAGATTAAAGGAAGCACTTGCTTCTAAATTAGCAAAAGAAAATAGAAATTTTTACTTTCATGTCATGTCTAGCCAAATGAAATTTACAAAATCTAAGTCTTAAGGAACTAATTAAAATTAATAAACTAAATAAAATTTCACAACCTTCTTTGTTTACAAGAAATTTTCAGTTTCCTGTTCTCCTTCACAGTCTATAAAAATTTGTTATTTTTACGCTCGTAATACTGTCACAAAATGGTTCTGTAACTTGTTACCATTTTTCTGATACATTTTCTACTTTTGTGTAGATAATACCTGCTAGATTTGTAATAAAATTATTATTATTTAAATGTTCTTTTTGGTGATTTTATTTTATTTCCAAGAAATTCTCATATCGAATATTTTTTTATTTGTAGTACACGTTTTATTTCTAGCACACTTCATTTTCAGCCCCCATTTAGATTAGAAAAATTGAATGACTGTTTAACAAATAATTATAATTTTTGTATGCAAAGACCATATAAAGAAGAAGTTATTAATAGTTAACAACAACAACACCGGAAGTGACTGCATAAGATCGATAAATTCTAATTCCAGAGTAAAAATCTACAATTAATTTGCTTGCCACTCAACAGGAATACAAAAGAATATGAAATTAGACGCTATTTTAATGATAAAAACCCAAGTGATACTTCAGTTTGTATAGTTTCTTATGGTAAAAAGAGTGTAACTTATGATATTCAATACAGAATATAAAGAGAAGATTTAAAAAAAAACTTCTTTAATTTTTATACTTATATTTTGAGGAACTTCTAAAAATAAAATATATATTTAAATCTTTGTTGTGCTCATTCTAGTTCATAATCAGGATCATATTTAACAAGAGCTACTCTAACTTCTACATTTTCAAAAACAATTTTAGCTTCAAATGGTAATGTGTCTTTTATTTCGACACCAGCATTATTTTTATCAGCTCATCTAAGAATAACATCTGCAGCACTAGAACTTGAATTAAAACTAACAGTTAAATCTGTATTTTTGCGTCAATGTTATAGAAATTCTACCAGAGGAATTAGATTTAAATGTTTCTCACACTGCCATCGAAAAATTGTTGTAGGAAGGACAGATATCTATTTACTTTCTATTACACGCAGCTGTTCATAAAGTTCATCAAAGGACATCTTGGAGACAAACAAAGTTTAACGAGGATCAAATGAAGGTTAACAAACGGTCAAACGAAAATTAAACAAAGCACAAACATTAAAAAACATCGGCGTTAAACGTTAAAAATAAAAAAAATAAAATTTTAAAAAATTATCTTAAATTTTTATATTTATTTTTCTAAAAACTTCAAAGAATAATACAAAAACTACTATATAACGTTTTATTATATGTGGCAAATTACAATAATCACTATATGAAACTTTCTGGCAGATTAAAACTGTGCGGCAGACTGAGACTCAAACTTGGGACCTATACCTTTCGTGGGCAAGTGCTCTACCATTATAGCTACCCAAGCATGACTCACGCCCTGTTCTCACAGCTTTACTTCTGCCAGTACCTCGTCTCCTACCTTCCAAACTTTACAGAAGCTCTCCAGCAAACCTTGCAACACTAGCACTCCTGAAAGAAAGGATACTGCAGAGACATGGCCTAGCCACAGCCTAGGGGATGTTTCCAGAATGATATTTTCACTCTGCAGTGGAGTGTGCGCTGATATGAAACTTCCTGATAGATTAAAACTGTGTGCCAGACCGAAACTCGAATTGGGACCTTTGCCTTTCTCGGGCAAGTGCTCTACTGAGTTCGAGTCTCAGTCTGGCACATAGTTTTAATCTGCCTGGAACTTTCACATCAGCACACACTCTGCTGCAGAGTGAAAATCTCGTTCTGGAATCACTATATGTTTTGAGTAAATCATAATAATCACAGTTAAGATGTAATAATAGATGATCCAAAAATGTTTTTATAGTAATGAAAAGGAGAGAATTTGACTTTTCTGTTTTTTCCTGAATAGCTGTAATATTTTCTTGATAAGTAAAAATAAATTCATGACCATATTCTTTCATATAATCAAAAGCCCCTTTTTGTGTTTTACTTCTCAAATATTCTGTATTTGAAGATGGTTTAAAACACAAATATTACATTAAAATTTTTCTCCCTTAGTTTCTTAAAAATATTTTTGTCAGTTTTATTAGTCATATTTTTATTTGTTATTATTTATAAGGAAAACATTTATTAGAAATATTAAAATAATAGAAAATTAAAAAACAAAAATGAAAAATGAAAAATGTTAATATTTGTTCTCCAGAAATTTTAATTATTTTTCATGTGCAGGCTTTTTGATTGACGTAAAAAATTTTAATTTACTGATTTTCATTTATTTTCATATTCAGTTAAAATTTTCATTTTCTGAATTTTTTAAATTAATTTTATTTGTGGTTAAAATATAGTTTTACTGATGTTTACATTTATTTTGTTTATGAAATTCGTTTTTATTTTATTTTCATCAAAATAAGTAAGATGCGGTAGAAATGGATTCGGAAATTGGCTGATATTACACATAAAATGGAGCTGCACATGAAATGCTTGCTGGTAGCTGCATTTTATACCTACTATTTTCCATCCTCATTCTAGTCCAGTCTGCTGTTTTTCACAGCTTATGATCTCATCTACTTTGTCAGTCACTTTTTTCGTTTGTAATTTTGTGTGCATTAGTGAATGAGTAAGCTACTAATGTACTAATACTGTGACTCACTTGAGTGCATCTGTTATGAACAACATTGCTGTTTTTTCAGGGTTGACCCAGACATGAAAAGTGTTGTGTACTGTGAAGGTGTGCGCCAGGGTGGTGATGAGGCATACAACTTCTTGCAGGAGCAGTACCAAAACACCAATGTCATCTCTGAGATGAATGAAATTTCAAGTGCATTCTCATGCCAATCTAATAGTACATCTATCAGGTGAGGAAGCCAGTCTCATCTAAGTGATAAGGATCTTTGATCTTAACTTGATTGTCAGGTAATTTGTTCAGAGGTGGGTTCACTGGAACACCTTCCCACCAAAATATAGAACTCCAATCTGAACTCTAGAACAGAAAAGTATACATACAGACTGATTCTGTGTTTTGTGTCATGGTTACCTAAACAGCATCTTATTTAAAATTGATATTTATTACCAGCAACGAGTACCATCGGAAAGTAAATGCACTGAAAAGTGAGAGTAAGAATTCCAAATCTTTAAAGAGGCCTTGGAAAGAAGTGTAGTCAACTTCTTTAAACAATATTTTTAATGCTCACTTTACTTGAATGAATACTTCTTTCTTTTTACATTTGTGCCATTGTAGCAGAAAACATCCAGACACCAGCAGAAAGCAATAGTATGCTAAATCAGATATCATTATGGGCTCAAATGTATATAGTGAAATTATGGTACTTCTGAATTCGAAATAGCAATCTTACCACCTTTAATTAGATTTTTTGTTATTTTGCTAAGTCAATTTGATGGTTGATACCAGCATTTTGAAGTTCAAAATTTTCCTCCCACCATCTTAAGTTTCTCATGATTTCCCTAAATCTTTTCAGGCAAATGTCAAGATGATTACCCAACCACAGTAAGAGTCAGTTCCCTCTTTCATTCTTATCCGACAGCTCAAGTGCTACATTTCCCAGGAACTAAACGTCCGAAAACACAAACCTCTTGTATTAATTCCTTGCACACTGCAATGTATTTTCTTGTGAATCACAGTGGATGTAGTAGTACAAATCATGAAACTAAACTCACTCTCTCCATAAACTGAATTTGTTTCAGGAATGGCGGAATTAATTTTATTAGTATAATACGATACATATGCCATAGTTAGTCAACAGTCATTCATTACTGAAAGAATTATTTAATCAATATAACAAAGGCTAATGGATAACTAAACAAATAATGTTTTTTGCCTTGCTTCACAAATTTTATTACGGTTACTTCTCAACCTGGGTTTCGGGTTACAAGCCTATTTTCAAGTACATTACTAATTTAGTTAATTTATAATGTTTCACCAAGAACCTTCAGTTGATTCAGTGTAAATTCTAATGGCTAATTCATTGCATTTTTGTGTGACTATCACATTTAATATTAGGGAGTATTATGTATTATGTTTATTAGCTACCTACTTCAAGCAGAGAATCAGAGGTAAATTACTGGTGTTGTGACCTCTGCTCTAACAACTTCATCTATGGCCAGTCTCAGAGGTATAATAACATATCATTCATTGCATACCCTTCACTAATACTTATGAGATGATGACTTCATAATAGATGATGACTTCATAATCTAAAACCTCTAGAAGGTTCATTTTCATTTGAAATTAATTAAGTCTCCTGTAATGAATTGTGTCACATTATGACTTTTATTCCACTGTCAAAAGCTTTTCCATTTAATTTTTTGCAATAGGTCAGGAGTTATTATGGCTGTTTTAATTAAATTACAGAAAGTAATCTCAGTTCCCTTCTCTGAGGCAAAGTAAAATAAAACCAAATGGGGTAATTGAATAACTGAAGTCCTGTTCTGAATTTCATCTTACTGTGAACATAGTGATCCATGTTTATCCACAGATATTTTAAGTGTAATTACAATAATACAAGTCCACACACACACACACACACACACACACACACACATGACCATTGCCTGTGTCTGCTGAGGTCAGACTGATCTGGACCAAGGATGAGAACACCCCATGTATATTCCCCCAGAAACTCAACGCCTTCTCCCCTATTCACTTCAATTTATCCTTCTTAACCTAACATGCTACCTTCGTCAATCCTGACCCCCCATTCTCAAGGATGACTACATCAGTACCTCACTCCATATCAAACCTACCAGACACCAGCAATACCTGCACTTCAACATCTGCCTCCTATTCCATACCAAGACGTCCGTTCCATAGAGACTAGCCACCCATGGTTGTCATATCTGCAGTGACAAGCAGTCCATCTATAAATACAGTAATACACCGCATTTAGACAACAGATGGGACAGAGCAATAACGATGTAAATCAAATTTATTACAATGGTCAGCAAAAACAAATTATTTATCGGTACAGTATTATGCACTGCAATAATGTAAACTGAAATCATTGTGACATAGAAGACTTCATAAAATGTAACAACGTCATCTAACAAATAATTTTTCTTCTTCTCATGTAAAATTTCCTCAAAGCACACTAATAAATCATTCCCCATTTTTAGCAGAAATCTACATTTCATTGGAGTTGATTTTTTTATAATTTGTAGACCATTTTCAATTGAACTGAGACCTTGTGTCAATTTTGCAACCATCTTTGATCTTCTTATTGAACTGGGTCTAAAGAACCAGATTGCTCAATGTTTTGCTCTTGCTCATGCATTTCTACAAGCTCATTGATTGTCAGTTCCCAATTTTGTGAAACCAACAGTTCTTGAATGTCGTCCCCATCTCCCTCTAAATTTAATTATCTGGCAAGATAATATACTTCTTCAATCACATTATCATTCTAATCAGGGTTTCAGTGGTAAAAAAATGGACAAAGTTTTTATGTGAAATTTCATTGCATGATTATGCAATGATTCTCAAGGAATCTAAAACACTCAATAGCTTCTGAAAATCTTTTGTAGAGAGCTCACTGTTTTGTCTCTTAGTTCTATGAGAATGCTCAGATGGACATTTCTTAATGATCCCCTAGTCCAACAATGGAAAATCCGGGATGGAATGTAACAATACGAGAGAAGGAAAGTTGCTACTCACCACATAGCGGACATGCTGAGCCGCGATAGGCACAATAAAAAGATTCACACAAACATAGCTTTCAGCCATTAAGGCCTTTGTCAGAAGTACACACACACACACACACACACACACACACACACACACACACACACACTCATGCAAGTGCAACTTGCACACACATCTGCAGTCTCAGAGAGCTAAAACTACACCACAGCTCTCTGAGACTGCAGATGTGTGTGCAAGTTGCACTTGCATGAGTGTGTGTGTGCATGTGTGTATGTGTGTCTACTGCTGACAAAGGCCTTAATCGCCAAAAGCTATGTTTGTGTGAAACTTTTTATTGTGCCTATCACGGCTCAGCATCTCTGCTATGTCGTGAGTAGCAACTTCCCTTCTCTCGTATTGTTGATTCCCTAGTCCATTCATTAAAGCAGGCTCATTGTATTGAGTGGCAAAAATACAACTTTCACACATGGGTCATAAATAATTGGAGTAACAGGAGGATGACACAGTGTGTCCTCAATTAATAGAATTACTATAAATGGGATTTGTATTAATTGGCAATAATGTTCAACTTCAGGTATGAAGAAATGGTCAAATCAGTCCTCAAAAAGGAAAACTGCCACCCAAGCTTTGTCATTCAACTTCCAGATCATAGGCAACCCAGCTTTAAATATATTTTTAAAGCTCTTGGATTTCCTGAGTGATAAATTTTAATTTACAATTATCTGATGTATTTGCACCGGCCTTCACTGTCAGTCAATCTTTTCCCACTTTAAAGCCGGGAAAGGTTCTCTCTTCAAGCACAAAAAAGTTCTTTTAGACATCCTCTTCCACTTGCTGCTTCTCCACTTTCTGGGATGCTATGCCAATTACAATGACCTCTGAATTGGCTAAATCAACCATTATTAACTTTAAACACTTCATCTTTGTCTGCCTTCCCATTTTCTTCTTTCAGTCTCTCAAAAATCAGCTTAGCTTGAGAGCACACTATGTTTTGGTCAACAAGAGAATTTTTCACTCTTATTTAATTATCACATCATAGTTTTAACATTGTTTGCATCTGAGCAATAATGTCATGATGTCAACAAATTATATTTGAATTCAAAGCCTGAGCATTTTCGCAGCTTCCAGAATTTTGTCTTTACCTTTTATACTTGTTCTGCCTGTTAATTCCATTAGAACAAACTTGTTTAACAATTTATGAATTTTAATTTTTGCATTGAATTTTTGATAATTTTAAGTCTATGTTCTATTTTCTTCTCTTGTTTGATGATAATGAATCAGTTATGTTTCATTTGGATGACTTAGTTAGAATCTGTTAACCAAGCCAGCTCCATGGATAAACAGACTGTGCATGAAAAAATTCTGAACTTGTCATGAACCAATCATTATACGGGCAAAGTGGGAAACTAGAGGTGCTCAGATAGATGAATCATGCAATTGTGTAAAACGGTGTAGCATATTTCACAGTATTACTGCATAAACAAGGGTTCACTGAGCCTTTCACAGACCAACATCACTCTCCCTTCCTTGTACAGAAACAGATGTCCCATATGTTGTATCTCCAGTCACCTACTGCCCCCCAAATACCCACCATCTGGCCACAAAACAGCACTCCTTCATGACTTAGTATCACCCATGACCGGAGCAACTGGATCACATTCTCAACCAGTGTTTCAAATAACTCTTGCGATGCCCTGAAATGAGAAACACCCTGCCCACTATCCTTCCCACCCCTCACACGGTGGTATACTGTCACCCGCCATACCTATTCAATATCCTTGTCAGTCCCTATCCCACCCCTGCTCCCAATACCGTGCCTTACTGTTCATATCCCTAGAAATAGACATAGCTGCAAGACCTGTCCCATTTATCCCCTCACCACTATTTATTCCAGTCCAGTCACAGGCATCTCCTAACTCACTAAGGACAGAGCTAACTGTGAAAGCAGTCGTGTAATCTACAAACAAGCTGTAACCACTGTGCTGCTTTCTGTATGGGCATGAGAACTTAGATGCTGTCTGTCCACATGAATGACCACTGACAAACTTTGGCCAAAAACCAACTGGACCACCCAGTTGCTGAACATGCTGCTGAACATATTGTGCTTTACTTCAATGACAGCTTCACAGCCTATGCCATCTGATCTTTCCCAACACCATCAGATTTTCTGAAATGCACATGTGGTAACCCTCCCTGCAATATATCCTATGTTCCTGTAACCCTACCATCCCCTTCCCTTCTCTAACTCAGAACTACACAGCCGTCAGTTTCACCAATGCATCTACTAATCTTTCTTGATTTCTCTACATCTATCATTTTCCCTTCCCCCCTCCTCCCCCCAAACCGCCCAACTGCACCTATCATCCCTATTGTGTCCCCATCATATCCCTGCACACTTCCACAAGCAGCTCTCCCCCCCCCCTCCTGCCCTCCTATCCCTCCCTCTCCCCACCACCCACAACAGACTGCTGCTCCCATCGGATGCAGTTGCAGCTCACAGTCTGGCCACAGTAGCTAGAGGCAGGGGTTATGTATGTGTAAGTTTTGCTTTTATAAACATGAGTATCTTTACCACTTTGAAAGAAGATCTTTTGGCCAAAAGCCTGAGCATATAACAGTCTTTTCATTGTGCCTGTCTGTGACTCACCGTCTCTTCTATTTGGTGAGTAGTAATCTATCCATCTGACTTATGTTACGTAAGCAGACTGTTATTAAGGATTGTTTGTTATTAGATAATACATCATACACACACAGTTAATAATAATTGCTATTCTCGACTGTTGTGTTCTTTGTTTCATTTCCAATTGCTGAATGTGTTCTCCCATTCTGCAGTCTAAAAATTATGTACGCTGACAGAACAGATGAATCTAATGCCAACACCACCAAATCATATTCATTACCTGAACATAATTGACAAGTTTCCTGAAAGAAACTTTTCATATTTTACAATTCAATTGTAGCTTTTGGCTCTGGTTTCTGTGGGACAGATGTAGCAATGTTGTTATTACAATTGCTTTCACATGCTTTACAATATGTTAGGCTTTTCTTAACTGTGGAAATCTCCCAGTATTTTTTCACCTGCTTGTTCTGCTTCAGTAAGAATCTATAAGGTGAGAAACTTTAGGCCGCTAATAAGTTGTGTCACTGCTAATTTTAGAAATGAAACAATAACATGTGCAAAATCATTGTAGTAGCCATTGTTGTTGAATACCATATTTCATTTAATTGTGCTGTGTTCAGGCTTCATGTTTTAGAGTGAGTGATGAAGCAATTTGTGGTCTTTTGTGTGTACTACCTACGCTAACTTCGTGAAAAAGGAAGCTCACTATCCACAATGAGGATGAATTCTTGGCACCAAACAGGAAGTGGCAGGATAGAGGCTACTCTGTGTCCAGGAGATGCAGCCTACCCCCTCCACACTACTTTTCTTCCTGTAGCAGTCTATGAGCTGTGGTAGAGCTTGCTTCTTTACTTTCTGCACTCCTTTCAATATCGTCAACAAAATTTTACAAATAAAAATTGTTACACCTTGTAACTGTTATATTCTCTCACTTGGTATGCTGGTCACTAGAAGGAATATTATTTCTGTGTCAATCTGAAGAGTGATAAATGACCAACATATTTTTGAAACTATATCCAGACTTTTAAATGCTTAAAAAAATCCTTGATAATGGCCCTGGATGGAAAACGTGGTCTGTAACTTGCCTTCAAATGACTTTTCGTTCTTGCCATAAATCTCATGATTAATTCCTCTGGACCAGGAAAAACCTGATAGGGAACAGTACAACACAATATATCAAATATTAATAGTCCAGCTACACACAAGTTGCCAAGAAATAATGAGTGTTTTGAGAGGAAAGTGACTTAACCATTAACCATTCTGTATGGAAACCTCATGTAAATATATGTTCTATTTTCAGTGGTTTCTGAGACAACTTCTTTAAAACTATCAAGAACAATAATTGTGCTTAAATCAGTAAATTATTAGACAGTCACTTGTCATGTTTTATCATCAAATTCTTTTACTAATAATGTTGAAAAAATCCTTCACTTCATTCAGTAGGATTTGTTGTTTACGCGTGCAGATGTTGTTTTGCTGATTGAGACTCAATTTTTATCTTTACTGCAAGCATGTCCATTTCAAAAGTGTAAGCTACTCTTCCCTTGTTTCTAGGCTGTTGTTTAACCTGCTCCAGTGGTGGAGAAATGTCAGACAACCTTCAAGGAAATGTAATAAAAGGGGCTCAAACCTGGAACCTTTGCCTTCACGGAAGTTTACAGACTTGAGTCCCTGTTTGGCACACAGATTTAATTTCCCAGGAAGTTTCAAATCAGCACACACTCTGTTGCAGAGTGAAAATTCATTCTGGATTGTTATGGTTGATCAAACCACCAGGATAGGTTTCACTGAGATACTGTACAACTGATTTTGAGAAATGTGCTGCAGATGTCCCATTGGGAGTACTTGTCCATGTCTACATCAATACCTGTACTCTACAAGTCAATGTGTAGTGCATGGTGTAGGGTATGTCCCCCCTGTATTTTTCTGATTCCATTTGTGTATGGAGTGTAGGAAGAATGACTGCTTAAATGTCTCTGTGTGTGGTGTAATTCATCTAATCCTTTGGGAGAGATAGGTAGGAAGATGTAATATGTTTCTAAATCCTTACTTAATAGCCTACTCTTCTTGAAACTTTGTAAGTAGGCTTTCATGAGATAGTTGGCATCTACTTTGAAGTGTCTGTCAGTTCAGGTCGTACAGCATCTGAGTAATATACTTTTGTGCCTCAAAGAAACCTGAGTCCATTTGCGCTGCCAATCTGCATACAGATTCAATATCCCCTTTTAGTTCTCTTTGGTAAGGGCCTCATACATATGACCAAGTTTCTAGAAAGGGCCGCTTGAATGTTTGTAAATAACTTCCTTTGTAAACACATTGCATTTTCCCAGCATTCTACCACTGAACCAAGGTCTACCACCTGATCTATCTGTGTGGGTATTGCATTTAACATCCATACAAACTCTTACAAACAGATATTTGTATGAGATGACTGGTTCAAAATTGGTTCAAATGGCTCTGAGCACTATGGGACTCAACATCTGAGGTCATCAGTCCCCTAGAACTTAGAACTATTTAAACCTAACTAACCTAAGGACACCACACACATTCATGCCCGAGGCAGGTTTCGAACCTGTGACCATAGCGGTCGTGCGGTTCCAGACTGAAGCGCCTAGAACCACAGGGCAATACTGGCTGGCTGATGACTGGTTCCATCTGTGACTCAATAATACTGTAGTCATAGAAAACTTTTGTTTTCATGTTTTGTGAAATGTGCTGTTTTTTGTATCTTAATGTTTAAAGTAAGTTGCCAGTCTTCAAACCACTTTCAAATCTTATCAAGATCTAACTGAATATTTGTACAGCTGCATTCTGACAGTACTTCATTATAGATAACTACACCATCTGCAAAAAGTCTGAGTTCACTATTAATATTGTCTGCTCAGCCATTAATATACAGCATTAACAACAAGGCCGGCCGAAGTGGCCGTGCGGTTAAAGGCGCTGCAGTCTGGAGCCGCAAGACCGCTACGGTCGCAGGTTCGAATCCTGCCTCGGGCATGGATGTTTGTGATGTCCTTAGGTTAGTTAGGTTTAACTAGTTCTAAGTTCTAGGGGACTAATGACCTCAGCAGTTGAGTCCCATAGTGCTCAGAGCCATTTTTGAACAACAAGGGCCCCAGCACACTTCCTTGGGACATGATTGAATTTACTCCTTCATCTGTCAATGAGTCTCCAACCAAGATAACAAGCTGTATTCTTCCTACCAGGATTCTTGATCCTGACACAAATGTTGTTTGATATCCTGAATGTTCATACTTTCATTAACAGGCACTGGAGCAGTACTGTATCAAAAGCTTTTCAGAAGTCAAGAAATAATGCATTTACCTTACTGGCTTGTTCCTTGTCAACTCCTGTTAACTCAGACACTGCTCTGATTGTTAAACGGCGATCTTGTCAAACAAGTTTACCGATTTTTTCAATGTTTGCATCAGTTTTTGCTGACAATGGTCTGCCAGTGTGAGTGTCATCACTGGTGTCTTCGCGGCCATCTTCAAACCACTCAAACACTTGTGTTCGCGATAAACAATCATTGCCGTACACTTGTTGTAACATTACAAACGTTTCACTTGCAGATTTTCCTAGTTTGAAACAAAATTTGATGTTAACACGCTGTTCTTTCTGTACACTCAACATTTTCCGACGCACAGACAAAACGTCAACTACTTGAAACAGACGCCACGGGCAGACTGAGTGCAGGAGGCAGATGAAACTCGAGCAGTAGGCGGAGCGAGAGTCACGTGACAGGCCACGCGACTTTCAGCCTTATTGCATTCGTTCCATGTTCGTTTCCAACCAAATGACACTCTTCCATTGCTCCATAGGCCAGGTTTTATAGCTCTGACACCACTTTTTCCAGTTAAATGCATTTGCATAAATGATGAATGGTTTTGGAATTTTTGCTCATCCTGCAGTTCCCAGTTATGGAGCTCCCTGCATGTCGTTTTGATGCTGGCAGGATTTGCAAGTGTAACATTCAGTTCTGCAGTGACTCTTACAGCTATAGTCTTCTTACTTTTTGTCTCAGTCTCCTTCAATGACTATCTGTCATGGTCACTCAACACACACATTCATCTGCATTCTCAATTAGTGGATGACGTTACTGTGCTTTTCCTGTATGCAGTATAAATCTTCAATACAGTGCCTCTTGAAACACCAAACACTTTGGCTCTCTTGGTTACTAATCATCAACCATACAAGCACCAACAATTTACCCATGTTCAAATTCACTTAGCTCCAGTATAATGCACTTACAAGAACACATAACACTGTTCTGACAGTGACTGACACTTGCAACATGCTGAGGTCATTGCTCGTGGTCAAAAACAACAGAAAAACCTGCAAGCTTGGATAGCATCTGCATTACGTTCAAGCATGCATTTCTTGTGGTATTTCCCCATTTCTGTCTAACCCCAGCAACTCATTATGTTTGAGCACAGAATAAGTTCTAAGATTCTATGATAACTGGATGTCACTGAAACAGGATGGTAGTCTTGTGCATCATTTCTGCTGTTCTTCTTGTAGTAGAATGTGGTCCATGCTTTCTCGTAAATATTCAATAACGTTCTACAAGCTATTAATTATTAGTGGATCTTTCAGTTTTCTTTTAAATTATTTAAGTTTGTTGTTTTTTGGATTTTACTTAGTAGTGCTTTGTAGAGAACTTTTGCTTTTTATAATCCACAGCCCTGATATACTGACATTGTGTGTACATCCCTATGAAAATCATCCTTGTTTAATGCTTATTTATCTCACTGTTCAGAGTTGAAAACTGCTGATAACTCTTAATGAAACAGGTACTTTCAAATATAAATACACTCCTGGAAATGGAAAAAAGAGCACATTGACACCGGTGTGTCAGACCCACCATACTTGCTCCGGACACTGCGACAGGGCTGTACAAGCAATGATCACACGCACGGCACAGCGGACACACCAGGAACCGTGGTGTTGGCCGTCGAATGGCACTAGCTGCGCAGCATTTGTGCACTGCCGCCGTCAGTGTCAGTCAGTTTGCCGTGGCATACGGAGCTCCATCGCAGTCTTTAACACTGGTAGCATGCCGCGACAGCGTGGACGTGAACCGTATGTACAGTTGACGGACTTTGAGCGAGGGCGTATAGTAGGCATGCGGGAGGCCGGGTGGACGTACCGCCAAATTGCTCAACACGTGGGATGTGAGGTCTCCACAGTACATCGATGTTGTCGCCAGTGGTCGGCGGAAGGTGCACGTGCCCGTCGACCTGGGACCGGACCGCGGCGACGCACGGATGCACGCCAAGACCGTAGGATCCTACGCAGTGCTGTAGGGGACCGCACCGCCACTTCCCAGCAAATTAGGGACACTGTTGCTCCTGGGGTATCGGCAAGGATCATTCGCAACCGTCTCCATGAAGCTGGGCTACGGTCCCGCACACCGTTAGGCCGTCTTCCGCTCACACCCCAACATCGTGCAGCCCGCCTCCAGTGGTGTCGCGACAGGCGTGAATGGAGGGACGAATGGAGACGTGTCGTCTTCAGCGATGAGAGTCGCTTCTGCCTTGGTGCCAATGATGGTCGCATGCATGTTTGGCGCCGTGCAGGTGAGCGCCACAATCAGGATTGCATACGACCGAGGCACACAGGGCCAACACCCGGCATCATGGTGTGGGGAGCGATCTCCTACACTGCCCGTACACCACTGGTGATCGTCGAGGGGACACTGAATAGTGCACGGTACATCCAAACCGTCATCGAACCCATCGTTCTACCATTCCTAGACCAGCAAGGGAACTTGCTGTTCCAACAGGACAATGCACGTCCGCATGTATCCCGTGCCACCCAACGTGCTCTAGAAGGTGTAAGTCAAGTACCCTGGCCAGCAAGAACTCCGGATCTGTCCCCCCACTGAGCATGTTTGGGACTGGATGAAGCGTCGTCTCACGCAGTCTGCACGTCCAGCACGAACGCTGGTCCAACTGAGGCACCAGGTGGAAATGGCATGGCAAGCCGTTCCACAGGACTACATCCAGCATCTCTATGATCGTCTCCATGGGAGAATAGCAGCCTGCATTGCTGCAAAAGGTGGATATACACCGTACTAGTGCCGACATTGTGCATGCTCTGTTGCCTGTGTCTATGTGCCTGTGGTTCTGTCAGTGTGATCATGTGATGTATCTGACCCCAGGAATGTGTCAATAAAGTTTCCCCTTCCTGGGACAATGAATTCACGGTGTTCTTATTTCAATTTCCAGGAGTGTATTAATAACAGGGTCAGGTTTGTAATTCTTAAAATACATCGTCATGGTTGTCTGCAAGCAACACTTTTTGCTAATCTTACTGCTTTCATTTAAAGTTCGAAAGACTGCTGTGCAGTAATGTTTTTTTTTTCCCAGAATAGTATACCATACCACAGTAGACCATGAACATGGGCATAATAAACATTTAACACTGTTTCAGCATTGCAACAATATTTGAGCATTCTTAGTTTGTGTCAGAATTTGCATAACCTTTTGTTAAGCATTTATACAAGTTTTCCCATGTTGGATATACATCCACCCATAACTTGAAAATTTTGTATGATTCTTTTGCTGAATATGGCAATTCTCCGTTGTAAAATGTACATTGGTTTTAGTTTTATTTCTGATGTAGTTGAAGTTCATCTGTACAGTTTTCTTATCATTAACAGTTATCTTTAAACCATTTTTCTACTACTTCTACTGTTTTGTTCCTGCTGCAGCTCATAATCATTCTTTCCTTTCATAAAGTGGCTCAAATCATCAGCAAATAATACAGTATCTGCTGTTGAAATCTGTTGTGGTAGATAGTCAATTAAAAAAACCAAACATCAATGGGGCCCATACTGAACGCTGGAGCACCCCATAGTTGACTTTTTTATATTCAGAATTGTACACTTTATCTTCCTGAAAAATTTATGCTCTTTCTGCCCTATCAGATAAATAATAGGAAACACCAAAATGGTTTTAATGGTAGTAGATCATGACTTATAAGGTCAAAAGTTTTTAAAAAGTTCAAAAAAATTTATAGATTTGTTCATTATCCTCAAAACTTTTGTAAATGACTTTTAGGAAATTGAAGAGAGTTGTTTGCTTAGATTTGTCTTCTCTGAAATCATTTTGTGCATTTAAAAGACCTTTGTTTTTGTTTAGGAAGTCTAGCAATTTATCATACATTGTTCTTTCAATTATTTGTTAATATACAGGTGACAGTGACAGTGGTCTGAAGTTTTTATTGTCAAACTTTTCATCACTTTTATAAACTGCTATTAGTGTTCACAGCTTAAGTCTACTTGTAAACAATCAAATGGAAATGAGGCAATGATTTTCTCAGCAAGTTCAGAGACAACTTTACCGACACGATATTTAGTAATTTTTTCAGGGACACCACTGTGGTTAACTCATGAAAAGATTTATTTCCACATTACACAGATGTATGAAGTTTGGATGACATTCAGTGGAGTAGGGACAAGATGGCGCCGAATGAAAAGTGTAACGACACGTCTGTCTCTACAAAAAAGGAAAAAATCAGCGGTTCTACATGTAAGCAATGCAGAAAACGTGTGATAAAAGAAATCTTATGCGTAAAGTGCAATTTTTGGCTTCATGAGAAGTGCGCAAAAGTGAACCTGAAATTCATTAGTGACGAAGTTCCGTGGACATGCACCGACTGTTTGCAGTGGGAAACATCAGAACTTGTAAGTACCATAAAGTCAAAAGAAGAAATAATTAAAGTGTTACAAAGTGATATCGGAACTCTCAAAAAAGAGATTCAGTCTCTGTAAGAAGAAAACGTAAAGCTAAAAAGTGAATCGGCAAGCTGCGTATGTGGAAACCCATTACAGAACAAAACAAACAAATGTGAGGACTCTTTTGTGCAAACTCCGTTCGCGAGCAAAAAACAAAACCTTGAAAACTTACATGTGCATATTCCCGCAAAAACAATGGCAGAAAGCGAAACATGTGGAAATTCAATAAACTCGCGCGTGCAAACTCCGTTATTGGGAAGTAAACAAACCTGTGTAAACTCGCATATGCAAATCCCAGTGAAAACAGTGGCGGAAAACGATTCGTGCGGTAAATCTGTAAGCAAATATAAGTGGAAAACTGTGACGTATAAGAAAAAAGATAAATGTGAAAGAAATCCAGCAAAACAGATCGACAAAAGTGATTTCTTTGTTATCGGCGATTCCATGTTAAAAAATGTAGTGGTTCCGAACTGTAAAGTCGATGTTCGCCCTGGAATCCGACCACAGCAGATTGTGAAACATTTCAACAACATTAGGAACACGGAAAAATCCAACCAAAACAACAATGATTCCAACACAAATTTTAAAGGCGTGATAATTCACGTAGGGACAAACTCTATTAGAAGCAGCAGACAAGAAGAAATCATAAATGATATTCGTAATGTAATTCGGTCAGCCAAAGGTTTGTTTACAAGCTCCAGAATTGTTATCAACGGAATTCTACAAAGAAGATCGGTGAGTAACGCGTATACAAACAAAATAAACACCGGCATTAGGGAACAGTGCGACGAACTTGGTGTTGTGTTTGTTGACCCAAATAAATTTCTCGACGACAAATGTCTGGGTAGGGATGGCCTGCACCTAAACAGACTAGGTGCAATGACTTTCAGTAAAATGCTCCTGGATTTATGTAAAATTATAAAAAATAAGGGAAACTAATACGGTCTGCAGGGGGTGACTATCCAAGAATAACATATGCAAACAAAAAACGTGAGTGTAATCGTAATAAGGAAGCAGTTGAACCAAAACAGAACGACATTAAAACGAAAAAAAGTGGGAATGCAAATAGCGGTGGAAAAAATTACTTAACAGTTGTTCACCAAAATATATGTTCCCTAGCAAATAAGACCCAACAGCTAGAAGTGGAGCTGGAGTCTACAGAGTGCTCAGTTGTTTGTCTCACTGAGCATTGGTGCAATGAGGCTGAAATTAATCAGTTAGTCTTGCAGTCTTATAATTTAGCGTGTGCATACTGTAGGACTTCTATGAAGTGTGGAGGGTGTTGTATTTGTGTAAAACAAAATTATCAGTATAAGACCAGAAGCGATTTATGTGTAATCAGTGAAGAGCAACATTTTGAACTGGCAGCAGTTGAAATCAGGGACCAATACAGGTGTAGGAATTTGATTATCTTATGTATATACAGATCTCCTAGTGGAGACTTCAGTATCTTCTTCTCCAAACTTAATCATGTTCTTGACAAGATATCCACTCCAAAGAACCACATTCTCATATGTGGAGACCTAAATGTGGATAAACTGAATCCTGATTCTACATGGGACTCATTACAAAGTCTTGCTCAAAGTTTCAATTTAGTTCCAATGGTTAACAGTGCAACCAGAATAACAAAATACTCAAAGACAGCTGTTGATCAGGTATTAACAGATTTAGGCAAAGAAAACTGTGAGGTGGTGGTAGCAGAGCTAGGATTATCTGATCACTCAGCTCAGATCATTAATATAAAAGTGGCTCCAAAAGAAACAAAGAAAATGCATATTTACAGACGATTTTTTTCTAAAAAAAATAGACATGAGTTTGCCAAACAGATAGCAGGACAAACATGGGACTCAGTATACTCAGAGGTAGATGCAAATGAAAAATTCAAAAATTTCATGACATTGTTTAAATTAAATTTTGAAGAAACATTTCCTAAAGTATTATGTCCATTACCAACACCAGGAAAAAGCAAGTGGGTCACAAAAGGAATCAAAAAATCATCTGAAACACTAAAGTACCTGAGCTCCATTAAACACAGCCAAACTAATCCTGCTTTCTCACTCTTTTATAAAAGATATAGGAAAACATATAGGAAAATATTGTTTGCAGCAAAGAGAGCTCATAACTCCAAAATAGTGCACTCTGCTGAAAACAAAAATAAGGCAGTATGGAAGATTGTGAAGCAGGAAACTGGTACCAGGAAAATGAATCTGTCAAACTTGAAAATCAAAGAGGAAGGGACTTTAATAAAAGACCCAATATATTTGGCAAACTATATAAATGATTATTTTAGTAGCATAGGAATAAAATTACAGGAAAATTTTCTAACAGCCCCTCAGGTCAAAAAGCCAAATAATGGTGTATCACACTCAATGGTGTTATTCCCTACAACACAGGAAGAAGTCTATAAAGCAGTCAGCAAACTGAAAAACAAAAACTCAGCTGGTCTGGATGAAGTCCCCATTTTTATAATTAAGGACTGTATCAAGAACCTACTTCCACTTTTAGTTGATATTATAAATCAATCTTTCAAGCAGGGCTACTTTCCAGACTATTTAAAATATGCGAAATTACTACCTCTCTTCAAAAAAGGTGATGCAGGAATAATTGAAAATTATAGGCCAATTTCTCTACTATCATGCTTTGCAAAAATATTAGAAACTATTATGAAAGATAGGCTAATCAATTATTTAAATAAATACAACTTACTGTCTGTTGACCAGTTTGGATTTCGATCAGGGAAAAGCACAGAATCAGCAACAGCACACCTCACAAAACACATTCTAGAAGCATTAGATAAAGGGAACTACACAACAGGTATATTTCTTGATCTAACTAAAGCATTTGATACAGTAGACCACAACATATTGTTAAATAAGTTAGATGAACTTGGAATTAGGGGACTTGTGAAAAAGTGGTTCCAGTCATATCTAAAAAATAGAAGACAGATAACTGAAATCTCACATATTTCAAGTTGCTCAAACTATATTGTAAAGGGAAATACAGAAGCGTCCGATCTTACCCGTCGGCTTTGACCCATGACGTCACAAATGTAGCGGAAACGACTATAAACGACAATTCCAATATGGCGGATATAAAAACATCGCATACGTATTATAAACACTGAAATACACAAGTTTCACAAAAAGCCTAATGACTCTAACGGGACAAGCGTGGGAAATTGGGGGTTTTTGGGTGGGGACAAACTAAATATACACAAATGTAGCCACCGACCGCCATACAAAACCACGCAAAACAACAAAATAAGTCAACATCACAAAACTGACCAAATGCCAAAAAACACATTCCTATCCAGAATCGGACACTTCCCTTGACCTATATAGCTCAACAGAACCTACCGATCACATCCTCCAATACAAAAAAAAAAAAAAACGAACACTTCCCTTACACCTACATACATCTACAACAGCTCCCAATCACATAAATTACGATCGAACACTTCCGTTGACCTATATAACTCAACAGAACCTACCGATCACATCCCCCAACACCAACCTAAAAAACCAACACTTCCCTTACACCTACATACATCTACAACAGCTCCCAATCACATAAATTACGATCGAACAAAGATAATAATAAACAAGTGGTACTCGAGGCCAGGCAGGGGGGGGCTGCGCCCCCCCCTGACCTCCCCCCCGCCAAAAAAAAACCTCCCAACCTAACCTCGTATTCAGGGCTATGCTACAGATCAATGTGTAGGTCCCTAACGTCACGGGTCAAAGCCGACGCGTGAGATCGGATGTTTCTGTTGACACAAAACATACATCAAAAACAAAAAAAAAAAGGAACTTACCTCAAAAAAGTTCCAGCCCCACAAACTAGATTGGCCACCACAATCACACACAAATGCACACACGCACGCGGGAAATACAGAAGCGTCCGATCAACAACTTCGGCGATTAAACCGAATAGTTGTAAGAACTTGATAACTTCTAACGGTGTCTTTCATATCCATTCCTGAACAAAAAACCACAACCAAATACACTCAATAACAAACTCACCCGACGTACAGCAATGAGCATTAAATTAAAACAAACGAAAACCATGAACACACCACCAGAGAGCACCACAAACAAAAACAAGACATCTACAAACACGCCACAATCGCAAAACAAACTCCGCGCCGTAATGACGTCACACAACACGCTTACGTCACGGGTCAAAGCCGACGAGTAAGATCGAAGGTTTCTGTTGACCCTTGTAAAGTATACTTCAGACCCAAATTATGTAAATATAGGTGTCCCACAGGGTAGTGTCCTTGGCCCAGTACTATTCCTCATTTACATAAACGACTTCCCACAGAGCATCAAGCATGGACAAACAATATTGTTTGCAGATGACTCAAATGTTCTAATCAGTGACAAATCACCAGATGCACTAAAAGAAAAAGCCGAACAAACACTAAACAGTGTACGTGAGTGGGCATCCAATAATAAACTAACACTAAATCTTAAAAAAACAAATGCTGTTAACTTCTATGTCTGCAAAAAACCACACTTTAACAACTTTAAGTTAAACGATGAAACTATAGAATGTGTAGACTACACAAAATTTCTTGGTATGCATGTTGACAGTCAGTTAAAGTGGGAAGAACATATTAAAATACTTAGTAACAGAATCGCTACAGCATGCTATGCTCTGAGAATTCTGACTGCAGTTTGTCATACTACATGTGTCAGATCTGTATATTTTTCTTATATCCACTCTGTTATTACCTATGGAATGATATTTTGGGGAGTCAACAGTAAAAATATTCAAATAGTTTTCAAATTACAAAAAAGAGCAATTCGTATAATAACCAAGAGTGGCAGTAGGGCTCACTGCCTTGAACATTTCCAAAAGCTGGAAATCCTAACTGTCCCCTGTGAATACATTTTTCAAAGTGTTATGTATGTAAAAAAAAATATTGACTGCTATATGAAAAATTCATTAGTACACAGCTATGAAACTAGAAACCAATTCAATCTGCATCTAGAGAGGAAAAATAAAGTTAAAACTCAGCAGAGCTTGTTGTACAATGCTGTTAAATTATATAATAAATTACCCCAAAAAATAAGAGATATTGACACAATCGGACAGTTCAAAACAAAACTAAAATTTTTTTTATTAAATAAAAGTTATTACGCAGTAACGGACTATCTGAATTAAAACATGTAGTGTAATTAAAGTAGCCTGCATTGTAATACATGAGGAAATAATTATGATATGTAATCAAAAATTGTACAGTACTATAAGAAAATTACAAATTACACAAGGATATAAAACTAATTTAAGATACCTCAAAAATGTGTGTAAATACTAATTTTATGTGTATAATTGTAGGTATATTGTATTGTATATGATTTTGCTGACGAAATCCACACAATGTAAATTGTTACATGGATTAATAAAGAAATCAATCAATCAATCAACAAGACAAAACAAGGAATAACTATATAATTAGAAACAAAGAATAAACACAATGCAGCATGGAGCCATGGAACTCTTGTACAGTCTACATCAATGTACCGCAGAATGTATGTGGTGGGAGTCACTACACAATTTCCCCTCCCAGTACCAGCAATACATCTCATTAAATTTGACATCACATCATCATACCTTACTTGTAACCTGGGAACTTCTCCTTGGGATCAGTGTGTTCTTCTAGCTGTGGGGTGGTAGCACCTGCTGATGTTTCCTGTGTGGCAGCATCCAATGTTCATCACGGTTCCTCTGTAGTTTGTCATGTGAGGGAATCCTTAGTTGTTGCCTCTCCCTCCTTCATGTTTCTCAACAGAAGATCTTTCTCTGTTCGCTGTGAATCTTGAAATGCCAGTTTGATACAGTCAGGTACATCCATGGTAGGTATGGTATAGATGCTGATTTTGAAATTGTTATCACTTCAACTAATTACTGCATATGGCTCTTCATATGGGGGTTGCAGTGGCTTGTGTACCACATCATTTCATAATACCACATGTGAACTGTTGGCTAAATCTGCAAAGTCAAAAGTGCAGTATCTGTTGTGTACCCGTGGATGTACTGGACAAAACTGATGTATGTGGGATTGAAACTTGGTAGCAAAGTCTGATGATGTGACGGTTTCATCTTCCATATCATGGGTGAACTCTCCAGGCAGATGTAATGACTGGCCATACACCAACTCTGCACTGCGGCTTGGAAGTCACACTTGAGGGCTGTTCGCAATACTAGTAGTATTGCCACTTTTTGTAGTTGGAAATCTGATTGTTGCACAAGCAATATATGCAGCTCCCCATCGTCATCTTGTGTCCATGCCATGGCACTAAAATCAGTAGCTGCAGCTATGGCCTTAATGTGTGGTGATGAATGCTCAATTATGTCCATCACCTCAATCTGAGAGAGTGCGTTGGGTGCATATGTTAACTTTGCCTTGCACATATATGATGTTGGTTGCAAACTGCCAATGTAATTAATATGACTTAGTTGTCTTGGTGATGCCTTACTTGGCTTCACTCTGAAGGCATAAATTAATGACATGTGGTCTACAAAGTTACTGGAATTGTGGCCTTCCAAAGAATGCTTGAATTTTTTTACTACAGCATAAGTTGTGTACAGCTCACAATCACATATCACCCACTCTGTTGTGCAGCTGACAGCATTTGGTTAAAAAAAGAAAGTGGTTGCCAACTCTGGTTTATTGCCTGCTCCAAATGTGTTAGCAGAAGCATCGACCACTAATGCTAATGGCATGTTTGCTACAGGGTACACTAGTACAACTGCATCCACTATTGCTGTTTTGATTGCATTGAAAGTGGAGTATGCCTCACACATCCATTGAAGTCTATCATTTGTCCTAAATGCACCCTTCCAGAGTACTTTCAAAGGTGCTACTATTAATGCATGACATGACACAAGCTGATGGCAGAAATTTATTACACCAAGATAATGTCACAACTGCCAGATTGTAACTAGTCATGATTACAAATGTATGGTTTCCACCTTGTCTTTCAGTAGCCAGATGCCATGTGCATTCACTGCATAGTCAAGAAACTGGACTTCGTTGATGCCAAAAATACTTTTTGATGGGTTCACTATTAGTCCTCATGAGTGCAAGTGTTCAAACAACTTCATCAAATGCAGACAAAATGAGCCTATTGTTTATATAGCATAATAAAATTCTAGGTCATGTGTTATCTCATCCATGAATCACTAAAAAGTCTGTGATACATTATAGAGCCCTAATGCCATTCATGTGAACTCAAATGAACTAAACAGCATGTTGACAGCTGTCTTGGGAATGTCTTCAGGAGTAACCAGAATCTGATAGCATACTTTGATCAAATTAATTATTGAAAATATCGTTTTACCTTGTACACCAGCAAAGAAATCTTCTGTACACAGCATGGGATATCTGTCCAGAATGGTTCTTGCATTAGTTGCCAGCAATCATTGGAGGGATGACAACTGTTCTTCTTTTTTGGTACCACATTGTAATTTATCCTGTGCTAAACATCAAGGGCATGCATAAGTTGGTGGGCCTGTGGTAGTGAGGATACAATGAACCACCAAGTATTTGATATGTGCTGATGTTACTGACTGCCTTGTGATCTCTGGGAAATTTTTTAGTAGTCGTGTATATTTCATGTCTTCAGCAACCACTCTGACTTGTAGTAACAGTACAGTTCACCTTACCTTGTGCAGTTGTATTTGTTGTTGTGTTGCTTAATCACTGCCAACATAGGTCCAGTACAGACTGTAGAATGCCAGGAAGTTTGCTCCAAGTATTGGGTGTGATACATCAGCCATACTAAACTGCCACTCGAAGATACAATGCAGTCTGAGGTTGGGTAGTAAAGTGACATGTCCATATGTTGTAATCTTTGTATCATTTACAGCATACATGCAAGAACCCATGTGGCTGTGATGTCATAATCTGGTTGCAGGATACACTAATATTTCTTCTCCGGTATCTGTCAGTTACTGCACTTATGTGTAGCGATCCGTAATTAACAAACTTTGTGTGTTGCTGGTAGACATCATTATAACTGCTCCTGTATCAGCATCACAATTCACTTTACATAGTGGCATACACTTCCATGCATCTTCAACAAATTTTCTGTAGTAAGATGTACGTATGTTGTGTGTCACTGACAAATGACTTCAACTACTTGATCATCGATGTGTGCATTGCCTTTTGTGTGCTTTTTATAGTGCTGCCACATGTACTATAAGCTCAGCTAGCCAATACTCTAGTAACAACCAAGTCACTAACATTGTGTTTTCACGTGCAGTAGCCAACATCACAACACCTGTCACCTGATACCTTTCCACAATTTGATCAGTTGTTTGTGCTGATGCATTCAAATATCCGGGACATACGATTAAAATCTTCTGTGCATCCGCTGGTAGTCAGAAAATCCATATATTGCATAATATATTATCACTGACAGTATTACTTGCAGAAGTATGCAGCCAATGAAACAGTTGCGACAGAGTTCTGTTGTCTGATTTCTTTGTTTGTAAAAGCTTTTCTGCCTTCAGACTGGGACAGCTGCATAATTAATGCATTCTTTATGGCAGCATATCATTCAGTTTCTGGAGGCATAGCCAGAAGTCTTGAACTTCTGTGGCAAAGTCTACCATTAATACAGCTACCACTTAACTATATTTCATTTCATCTTCCATAATCTGTGCTAAGATGAATTGGCTCTCTAATTGTGCAAGCCAAAGCAAGAGGTTACAGTGCCAAGGAGGCAGTAGTTTGATCACAACCCTGCTGATAACTCCATTACTTGAGGCTGGCTTGATAGGTACTGGTGAGGAATTCATCTTTGTGCTGAATGGAAAACTGATGTGGCAGGTGCAGGAATAACAGTCGTAATTTTGATTTGGTGTGGAATGTGAAAGCTGGCACGGAACTACTGCAATGCATGATCATGTCCGGCAGTACTAATTATATGCAGTTAACTCGTGAAAACATTTATTTCCACATATAAATTAATTATACAGAAGTAAGCAGTCTGCATGACATTAAGTGTCAACAATACAAAACAAGGAATAACAATATAACCAAAAGAAAGAATAAACACAATGTAGCATGGAACCATGGAACTCTCACCCAGCCTACACCATGTACCATGTAATGTATATGTGGGAGTCACTATATCATCAGATTTGCTGGTCATTTTATTCTTTAATTTACTGATAGCTATTTGTACTCCTTTCAATGTTAGTGGATGTAGATGCATTGTTATTTCACTTATTAGAATTTCTACCTTTGTGCTTAGATCATATTTGATTATGATCAGCCTTTGAGCTACATTAAAATAATGACCATTATATATATTGGCCATTAGAAGCAGGTCATCAACAAGTTCATTTCTGTGTTTTATGGTGAATTTATCACTTGCTATATCATGTTTGTTTATAACATTATTAATAACTTTCCAAATTGATTTTGTTGTCTTGCTCCCCTTTCTGAAGTCTCAGTCATTTATTGCCTTTTTGCTGCTAATATAGCTTTCCTCTACCATTCTCTACAGCACTTTCAAAGCAGTATCTTGTTTTGCATATTTGTATGGCATTCAAGGACTTCCTTGTGGCTTTTCAATTGGTATTTTCTGTGACTTGTTAAAAGTATTTTATTGTGCAACACCCACTGTTCTCCTGGAGAAACTCGAAGATCACAGCATCAAAGATCTTGCTGGTAACTGGTTTACATAATGTCTGTCTTTATGGGTGCAGAGCGTAGTATTAAGAAACTCCAGGAATGTACACAATGAAACAGCATCTTCAGAGTAGAGAATAATCACTACTTGTGTATCATGGGGATCAATAGTGGCCCACTCTAGTTCTTATTTTAAGTTAATGATCTTCTATCATATGCCCAAAAAGCTGAAACATTTATCTTTGCAAACATTATAATCAGGCTTAATGGTGTAGCTTCAACACTTGAAAATGTAAAATATATTTTATTGAAAATCAATGACTGGTTCTCTGCAAATGGGCAGTCACTGAAATTAAATAATACACAATACCAGCACATAAAATTCAACGCTGCACAAGGCCTGACCACACCATTAGAAATAATGCATGTGAGAGAATCAATAAATAAAATTGACTATTTTTAATTGTTAAGTGTCAATATTGATAAGAACCTTAACTGGAAGTCATATATTGCAAGGTCTTAAATGTCTAAATTCTGCAACTTGTGCATTATGGATATCATCAGAGTTTGGAGCTAACAATATCAAAAAGTGGACTAAGTTTCCTATTTTCACTCAGTAACGTATTTGGCACCATATTCTGTGGCAACTCTCCACTGGTGTAATGGCTATGTACTGAACATAGGTGTGTAGTAAGGAAAATATGCAATGTCACTTCTACAACCTCTTGTAGACAGACAGCTCTTTGGTCAATTGGGTAACTGACAACAGCCTCACAGGATATTTACCCCCTTATGAAGTATGTTTTCAACAAACAATCACAGTTTGAAAACAACAGTAAGATTCATTTGCAAATATAATACTAGAAGGAAAAATGATTTACACTATCCATCACTCAGTCTTAGTGTTGCAGGGAAAGTAATTGGTGTACTCAGCTATAAAAATATTTGAACACCTACCCATTGATGTAAGGAATTTAATATTTAATAAATGATATTATTAAACCCAACCACAAACAGAAATCAATCTGCTTGACAACTTCTTCTATTCTAAAGAAGAATTTCTTAATGTGTAGTAGTACTGTGTGTATGTGTTTAAAAGAGAGAGAGAGAGAGAGAGAGAGAGAGAGAAAGAATCTGAACACAGTTAAGAATAAGTCACTGTTTTCATGTAAAAAAAAAAAAATCCATAACATAAGAAGAATTCATGTGAGTGATCAAAGTTTTGTCATATTTAATGCTGAGAAAGTGTACTATGTTTCTAAAACTGACTCATTCCACAACATAGCAAGAGATCACAATTATGACCTGTGCAAAATGCAAATAACTAACTAACTAACTGCTATGATATTTCACCAGGAGACCAATTCACACATCAACTCATAATGGATATTTCTTTCCTACCAAAATGACTGGATTAGCACTGACAAACATAAACATGCTATTTGGCTAACTTTCAATCCAACAAGCTTTCTTTTTATATTACTTGTGACAACATCAGATTCACACAAACATTTGAAGATGGATAAATAAATAAATACTGCAAAAATCCTAGTTTCTGTGCCATGCATGAGAGATAATCTCGTCAGAAATAGTTCTGCCAATTTATGCTTCCACTACCGAACAATCAGTTTAATAAGCCACAGCTGCAAAATACTAACACGAATTCTTTACAGACGAATGGAAAATCTAGTAGAAGCCGACCTCGGGGAAGATCAGTTCGGATTCCGTAGAAATACTGGAACACGTGAGGCAATACTGACCTTACGACTTATCTTAGAAGAAAGACTAAGGAAAGGGAAACCTATGTTTCTAGCATTTGTTGACTTAGAGAAAGCTTTTGACAATGTTGACTGGAATACTCTCTTTCAAATTCTAAAGGTGGCTGGGGTAAAATACAGGGAGCGAAAGACTATTTACAATTTGTACAGAAACCAGATGGCAGTTATAAGAGTCGAGGGACATGAAAGGGAAGCAGTGGTTGGGAAGGGAGTAAGACAGGGTTGTAGCCTCTCCCCCGATGTTATTCAATCTGTATATTGAGCAAGCAGTAAAGGAAACAAAAGAAAAATTTGGAGTAGGTATTAAAATCCATGGAGAAGAAATAAAAACTTTGAGGTTCGCCGATGACATTGTAATTCTGTCAGAGACAGCAAAGGACTTGGAAGAGCAGTTGAACGGAATGGATGGTATCTTGAAGGAAGGATATAAGATGAACATCAACAAAAGCAAAACAAGGATAATGGAATGTAGTCGAATTAAGTCGGGTGATGTTGAGGGTATTAGATTAGGAAATGAGACACTTAAAGTAGTAAAGGAGTTTTGCTATTTGGGGAGCAAAATAACTAAAGATGGTCAAAGTAGAGAGGATATAAAATGTAGACTGGCAATGGCAAGGAAAGCATTTCTGAAGGAGAGATATTTGTTAACATCGAGTATAGATTTAAGTGTCAGGAAGTCATTTCTGAAAGTATTTGTATGGAGTGTAGCCATGTATGGAAGTGAAACATGGACGGTAAATAGTTTGGACAAGAAGAGAATAGAAGCTTTCGAAATGTGGTGCTACAGAAGAATGCTGAAGATTAGATGGGTAGATCACATAACTAATGAGGAGGTACTGAATAGGATTGGGGAGAAGAGGAGTTTGTGGCACAACTTGACCAGAAGAAGGGATCGGTTGGTAGGACATGTTCTGAGGCATCAAGGGATCACCAATTTAGTATTGGAGGGCAGCGTGGAGGGTAAAAATCGTAGGGGGAGACCAAGAGATGAATACACTAAACAGATTCAGAAGGATGTAGGTTGCAGTAGGTACTGGGAGATGAAGAAGCTTGCACAGGATAGAGTAGCATGGAGAGCTGCATCAAACCAGTCTCAGGACTGAAGACCACAACAACAACAACAACTATGTGGCAATAAGCATTTTAAAGCTGAAATTTATTGACCAAGTTAACAAGTTTATGAATAAATTGGATATCATTATAAATTTTGGTAAATATTCAGTGTATAAATAATTATTCACAACACTTCAAAGCAATTTCTTGGGGGAGGAGGGATTTTTGTCTGGTACCAAATCTAGATTACTTTAGAACACTGGTAAACATAGATAATGAAGTAAGGAAGGTAGGCTATGCATAACTTGAAAGATCATTTAGCAGTTGGTGGCACACTTATACAGAACTGATATCAATGTACCAGCTGAGGTGGAGATGCATGATCTTTGAATTATAAAATCAAGAGTCACTTGTTTAGCATTTAATTACTACTGCTATTTGATAATGTGAACAGGGCTGAAAAGTCTGAAACAATAGATCAGCACTTATATGTATGGCAATTTTTATAGACTCATTCAGTGTGACATATACATTAATAGTCTTGTAACTGGCCAGCAGATTTTAACATAATTCATTCCAATAAATTCAAAAGACCCATAAGTATAGCTAAACACAATGAAGCAGCTGCTTCCAGAAAAGAGAGAGGCACACTGGTTCCAGATCGAATCCACCTCATGGGTTAATGATAGGACCCAGCCTGTATGTGGTTTTTAGGTTGTTTCCACATCAACCTTGGTAAATACTGGGCTGGTTCCCACATCACATCTCAAGTACATGATTGGCAAATGCTTTGAAAACTGATGTCATGTTTGACCATGTGACTGCACTAGATGCAGACAGAATGAGTACACATATTCCTCCATAGGGAGCAGCTGGCAGTCTCCTTTGGGAGTGCATAGCCTGTAGATGGATATAGCTGGTTTTCCATGAAATTGAAGTATTGCCATACCTGTCCCAACCTGGTTTTGGCTTGATAAAGGGCACTGGGAAGGAAGAAAGAAACTCAAGCAAAGACTGTCCACTCAAGCTAGTGCAGGAATTCTGATCTGTATACATATTCCTCTTCTCTCAATATGATGGTAAACTGAAAATATAAAGGCTGTAGAGTAAAGGTTGGCTTCTGTTCTGACACTGACCAAAGTTTCATTGCAGACACCTGCTGCAGATGACTGCGGCTGGCACTCAGGACGGCATCCATCAGAAACACCTACCTATACTATTGGAGGCAGCACTAAGAAGGCATCGTGGAGAATCTGTTGCCGCTGCAATTGAATTCCTGTTTGACAACCCAAAGGTTCTGCTTTCCCGGTGAGTGAAGTCTGTATTCATGTTACTTCATCTAACAAGAGCTCCTGTCTGTTTTCATTGTTGGCTCTTGTCCAGTACATAGAAACCTGCATTACTTCTCTCATATGTATAACAGAGCATGCCCAACTGCTCTTATTTATACAAGGGCCAATACCAATATGGAAAATAATAATTAAGGGAAAAGGCTATATACTTTTCTTCTTTGATTCAGTTTTTTTCTTGTGTGTCAGTAGAAGTGTTTCGTATGTAGAATGGCAAGAAGTGAACTGTTAATGCCATAAATGATTTAGAACCTACACTGTCCATTTTCATAGAAATAATGAGTCACTGAAAAGCCTTAATGAAAATTTCTTACAACAACTTTAATTTCTGTATATACTTAGACAGCTGCGAAGCTGTAAAAAAATGTGCTTGGTCACCTACTCATTTAGGACTTGCTGATACATACAGAGGCACAATTTCATCTCATGTCCATTCAAGTTCTCTACAAAAATGATGTGCGTCTCTCTTTAGATCATCATAAATATGAGCTAACCAAAGTTAGACCTTTTTTTGTATTTGAAGAATAATGGCTATTTTTTCAACAATAGTCTCCTAAATAAAAACCTATTAGGTATGATACACAGGGTGATTATAGTTAAAGTTTAACTTTCAAACCACTGTAGAAATAACACCACTTGTCTGAATGATGTCAAATTGCAATGGAATATGATTGGAGAAGAGGGAAAACGTATAGCAGAAGAAAAATAAACAGTTACCAAATACATCAATAGATGGTGCTGTAAGCATCATAATTTAATAGTGGTCAACTACAAATGACAAATGAAACATACAACAATGACTAAGGTGTACATTTAATGTTAAATAAACTATACTACACTGAGTGCATGAGTGTACTGGTGTGATACTGTTAGTTACGTAAGCCACTCCACCATGGCAAGGTCATATCACATAGGATGCAAAAAATCATGTTTTAATTGTCCTGAGGCCAAAAACTGCATAAAAAGGCACACTCACATTGGTTTTTAATTGTCCTGAGGCCAAAAACCACATAAAAAGCATCAATCAAAATCAAATTGGATTATTAATACCCATGTGACTGGCACAAAACCTGTTCAATATGCTGTCCACCATTTTCTGCAACAAGTTGAAACCAGGAAACAGCATGTTCCACAACTGATCGAAATGTTTATGTGGTCATGTTCAGAATGTGTTGTGGAATGTGTGCCTTCAGTGCAGCTAAGTTAGCAAACGGAACACTGAACACAACATCTTTCAGATAGCACCACAGCCAGAAGTCACACAGATTAAGATCAGGTGATTGGGATGACCAGGCTGTAGGGAAATGGCAGCTGATAATTCTAGCTTTCTGAAATGGCGCTTCAGCTCCTGCTTAACTGGATTTGCAATGAGCGGAGGTGCGCCATCTTGCATAAAAATGATCCCATCCACAGATCCAGGCTTTCGAAGAGCTGGAATGACATGGTTGTGCAGAAGAGACTCGTAGCACTTACCGGTGATGGTACAGGTAACAGGACCAGAAGCATCTGTCTCTTTGAAAAAAATATGGCTCTATGATAAATGATGCTGTAAACTCACACCACACAGTGACCTTTTTGGGATGATGTGATAGTGGTTGATTTGTGTGTGGATTTTCTGTTGCCCATATTCGACAATTCTGTGAATTGACATATCCTGTCTGTCGGATGGAAGTGGACTTTGCCTGTCCACAAAATCTTCCACAGGCATTGTCCACTTCCATGCTGGCAAGAAATTCTAAAGCAAAGGTCTCTCTTGCTGGCAGATCAACAGGAAGCAACTCATGCACATGGGTAATTTTGAATGGATACCAAATAAGGAAGTTTCTTAGGATTTTATGCACCATGCTCATGGGTATGTCCAATGTTCAGGCACTACACATTTGCACACCACCACTCGTCTCCTCCTGCATTGCTGTGACCACTGCTTCCACTGATTTCAAATCAATTCATTTCCTCCCTCTACCAGGTTGCACACCAAAAGAACCTGTCTTTTATAATTTATGAATCATTTTCTCCAGACCTACAGCAGTCATTTGACTAACACCTTTTTTCAAACCCCTCAGTGTCCAGAACTCCTGCAGAGCGACATGTGCACAGTCATCATTCTTTTAATACAGCTTTACAAGCAAAGTATGATCCTACATTGAGACAGTCATGGCAAATGTCATAGGTGCAAAAGGAGGAAAAGTTGTGTACCTGGTGTATTCATACCAACTTCAGCAGTTCGTGCACATGACAGGCATTTTCATTTATGTATTCTGACATATGCAGTGCCATCTATTGATCAATTTTTACACTATTATTTTTTCTTCTGCCATACATTTTCCCCCCACCTCCAATAATATTCCATTGCAATTTGAGATGATTCTGACCAATGGTGTTATCTATAGCATTTTGAAAGTTTAACTTTAATTATAATCACCTTGTATTTATAAAAGAAACATATTAGCTGTAATGTGAATATTTAAATGTTTTTCAACTTGAGCAGTTTACTCCCCATTTCCAAAATGTACAAGAGAAGAGGGCAGGGAGTTGCCAAGGAAATGGATAATGCTGTTTGAGGGTAATTCTGGATGTTTCAATTACAGCATATGCACTACTTTTCTAACATTTCACCATGTGACCAACATTTTGGTGAACTGGTTTTCTAAAGGTGAGTGACACATGAGCTAGTGGGGACTAGCCCCAGTTTATCTACATGAAAAATATACAGGGTGACCTACAAGTCCATTAAAATTTGAAAATGCACTAATTTGTAGAATAATGTAAGTAGAGAGGAAAACTTGAAACACATGCTTGAAATGACATGGAGTTTTGCAAAAACTGGCCAACAGAAGGACTGGGCAGCAAAATGTCAGTGACACCACATGAGAATTTTGTGTAAATTCAGCCGTAGCAAGAGAGGAAGTTGGACACACCAGCAATAATGGCATGTTGACTTGACCAGAAAAAGCACTGTTAGTGAGGCTTTGCACCTGGATCTTCCACAGGAATATGATCCTGTGGCAAGGTGTTAGGACTGGGAGTGGCACAGGATGGCCTAGGATGTTATGGAGGTTGTGTGGGTGACAGAACACCACTTTAGGAGGGGTGGAAAGGGCCTCAGATGTCCCTCATTTCAAGGCATGACAATAGATAATCAAAGCCCTGACAAAGAAAATGATTCAACTGTTCCAGTCTGGAATGGTACTGGGTGACAAAGGGTGCACTCCATTGTAGCATGGAAATTTTGTTTGCAGGTTAGGTTGGTTGGTTGGGTTGGGGAAGGAGACCAGACAGCGAGGTCATCGGTCTCATCGGATTAGGGAAGGACAGGGAAGGAAGTCGGCCGTGCCCTTTGAAAGGAACCATCCCGGCATTTGCCTGGAGCGATTTAGGGAAATCACGGAAAACCTAAATCAGGATGGCCGGACGCGAGATTGAACCGTCCTCCTCCCGAATGCGAGTCCAGTGTCTAACCACTACGCCACCTCGCTCGGTTTGCAGGTTAGGTCTGAGGGTAGTGCCTTCTACGAAGGCCTTTGTGAGACCTTCCACATACAGGACAAGGAAATGCTCATCACTGCAGATATGACATCTCCGGTTAGCCAGGTTGTATGGGAGGGATATTTTGGTGTGGAAGGATGGCAGCTGTCAAAATGCAGCTACTGTTGGTGGTTGGTCAGTTTAATATGGACAGAGGTGTGGATGGAACTATAAGAGAGGAGGAGTCAATGTCCAGGAAGGTGGCACACTCAGTTAAAGAGGACCAGGTGGGGCAGAAAAGAGAGGTCTTGAGATTGTGAAAGAATGAGAAAAGATTGTCTTGGCTTTGAGTCCATATCATCAAGATATCATCAATGGACCTGAACAGTGCCAAGGGTTTGGGCTTTTGGGAGGCTAGGAAGGTTTCTTCCAGGTGACCCATAAACAGGTTGGCATAGGAGGATGCCATGTGGGTGCCCGTGATTGTACCTTCCCTTCAAAGTAGTAGTACTTGTATGTTAGGATACAATTAGTAAAATCAAACAATGGAAAATCCAGGATGAAATGTAACAATATAATGAAAAGGATAGTTGCTACTCACCATATAGCAGAGATGCTGAGTCGCAGAAAGGCATAACAAAAAGAGGTTGGAAAGTTAGCTTTCTGCCAACAAGGCTTTTGTCAAAAGCAGACAACATAATCTCACACTCAAGCAAATCCAACTCACACACACATGTGCATTTGCATGAGTGTGTGCATGTGTGTATGTTGTCTACTTTCTAACAGTCTTTTTGTAGTGCCTTTCTGCAAAATCAGCATCTCTGATATAATTAGTAAGGTGTATTAGGAATGAGGTAATGGCTCTGGAATCTGGAAGGAGTTGGGAGAGGTAGTGTTCAGTAGTGGCAAGACCACAGGCATTAGCGATGTTGATTTATAGGGAAGTGGAACCAGCAGTGGTGGGCAGAGATGCAGGAGGTAAAGAGGTGGGGATGGTGGAAAGTCATTGAAAGAAGTCATCAGTATCTTTGATGTGAGAGGCTACATTTTGGGCAATTGGTTTCAGGTGTTGGTCAATGAGGGCCAAAATTCTTTCAGCAAGAGCACAATAACTAGCTATGTTGGGGCATCCAGAATTGTTTGTTGGGCTTGTTGATTTTGGAGAGCATCTAGAAGGTGGGTGTATGCGGTATCTTAGTGATGCAGTGGGAAATGTATTCAGGGGAGAGGTTCTGGAAAGAACTTTGACCTGTAAGCAGAGAGTGGAGGTTATGTCTGACTTCTGGGATGGGATCACTTTGGCAGAGTTTATAAGTGGAGAAGTCAGACAATTGGCAGAGGCCTACCATGTAGTCCCTACAATTCATAATGACAGTGGTTGAACCTTTGCCTGCAGGTAGGATAATTAGATCATGATCTGTTTTGAGGCTGTGTATGGATGCCCTTTCTTCTACATAAAGGTTGGTGTTCCTAGGAAGGGACTTGGTGAAGGATGGTGAGAATGCATTGAAGGTAAGGAATTCCCGGGAGGTGACCAGGGCTGGTTAGATGGGAGGCAGCGGGGAGGATCATGGTTGAATGGTGATACAAACTGAAAGAGGAAGGATTCAGTGTTGGCAATGCGTTGGCTTTGGTTGCAGGGACTGCAGGCAAAGAAATGTTTCCATTGCAGGCATCGGGAAAATCAGAGTAGATCTCCGACAAGTCCAACATGATTAAATTTGGTTGGAAGGCTGAAGGTGAGGCCTTTGGATAAGACTGACACTTCTTTGGAGCTCAAGATTCTGGTATTGTTTTAGCTCTAGATTTAGTGGAGCATTGGTAGAGAGTTTTGGGGCATGTGGGAAGTTGAAGCAGACTGGGTGCTATGAGGAGCAGATGTGAGGGAACACTGTGCTTAGGATAGGCATTGGATAGTGGTGCTCCAAGGCAGCAGTAGGACGTCAGCAGGTTGGATAGCTTACAGAGGTTGTGTCTGGAATGCTCTTCCAGGTGCTGGGATGCAAGGGATTTAATTTCAGAGGTGTGATGTATGTACTAGGGATTTCACAGTAGTAATATCTTGCAGAAGTAGCAGGGGTGGTCTTGGGATGCCTGTACAATGGAGATGCATTTTGTAGTACCAGGTTTGTGAGGGACAGGACTAACATAATCTGAAATGTGAACATCATTGTGTATGGAGGGGTGGAATCCAGAGAAAGGAATTTTTATGGTTAGGCTTTGTGGAAGGAGGGGAGAGAGGATGTTCCATGGTTTAGGCAGCATTTAAGGAACAGGATGTAGGACTGGGTTTTCTGGTGCAATTGTTGCAAAGACTTTTATGTTGATATGACTGCAAGCCAAATTTCCACCAGGACGAATGGCTACCATCAAACAATGGCCAAGAGCAAAGTGGCTCACCCTTCGGCACAACATGCAAACATGCTTGATTTCTGTGGCTGCTCCACAACCAGGGCCATTTTGATTCTCCCCTCCACCACCAGAATTTTGAACTATGAATGTGGGAGTTATCCCTGTAACAAAGCCTCTGCTCCTGAGATCATCTCACCCTCAACCTATGGTAACCCACCGTCCCATATGCTTTGCTATACAGTTTCTGCCCTCTCTGTACTGTCACTTGCTCCCAGTTCATGTCTAATCACCCTCATTGTGCCTTGCTTTCTGACAATGGACACACTAATCCTTTCTGCTTCACTGCTCCTCTCCTTCCCTCCCCCCTCCCTTCCCTTTCATCCCCACAACCTCCTGACACTCACCTGGCAACTTTCCCCTGCAATCGTCCAGTCCCTGCACACTCCACCACAGAGCACTAACTTCTCTCCCCCATCCATAGCCTACTATCCCTCCTGCTTCCTCACTCCACTCCAGATCGCTACTCACATGACAGTCACATTCTAAGCTATAACTTGTTAACAGTCTTTCTGTTGTGTCATTCTGCAACTCAACAGGTCATCTATACAGTGAGTAGCAATCTATCCTTGTAATAATATTGTTGCTTCTATTTATTTTTATTTTTCCTCTGTGGAATCATGTTTTCTGGATTTTGTCTCTAGAATGGTTTCATGATAAACAGCAAAACCTTGTATCTCAAAAATATTCATTTTACAGAACACTAAAAACTTTCTACATACAATTTTTCATTGAAACAAATCATGCTAATGTAAGGAGATATTGAATCATAAACTAAAGTAACAGTATCTGCTGCATATATTTTATGTTATTTATAACCTCATTTAGTAAGATACAAGATTTTGCAACAAAATATTCTTATTATACAACAAGTTACAAGTTTTTGCAGTCAAATGGTTTTTAATCTTACTAACAGAATTGAGTGTACAAAAACATAAAACAAATTTAATTTGAATTGAAAGCATTTTCATACAAAAATAAAAGTTTTGGAAAAGTACTTTTGCCTTTTTCCCACAGTTTGTTCCACATTATTTGCAAAGGAGATCTTCATAAAAAGGATGATAATTTCTTGGAAAAACTGATATTAGAGACTTTAAATCATGATACCTTTGCAGAGAAACTGCAACTGGTCTGTGTACAGATTTTTTGATATTCCTGATAACTGTAATGAGATATCTTGGAAACCATTTCCAATTCTCTTCAGACTACAGTTTATATTCAATATTCAAAGATGGATTATACCATACACATGGATTGCCTACTTTATTCCCAGGATGAACTGATTTATTGTACAGAACTTCAGAGAAGTCTTTAAAAAGTTTTTGAGATACATACTTGTTCTTTATACTGGGCCTGTTTGCCACATCTTGCTTCCTTTGTCACATCAGCATAAGTAGCCAGGGAATAGAGCACTTTTCTCTTTCTGAGATTGACCGTGGTATGCCCACTATCACATTCCATTAAGATGTGTCCTTTAAGCAAATACAGAGTGGCTCAAATAAAAGAGGGCCCATGTCTTATAAACAAAATACAGACAATTCACTTGTTTACTGTAAATACAGAATACAGAGTAGTATATTGTTATTATGAAAAACAACATACTGAACTATCACTAGGTCAATAGTTCACAGGTGGTGGTGAAAAGGTTCACCATAAGCTTTGATACACAACTCAGCACATCTCAACACCTTTCTGGAAAGTTTTGTCAATTCATTTAGTGTGATTTCCTCAAATGCATTGTGAATGTTTGTTTTCAACTCATCAATTGTGTATGGGTTGTTACTGTAGACTTTACCCTTTAAAGTACCCCACAAATAAAAATTAGTTGTAGCCAGATTGGGTGATCTGAGAGGTCATAAGCTGTGGAAATTGTAGGTACACAGGTGGGTGATGTAAGAGGTCATAAGCTCCTCCAAATACTTCATGGATATGTGACACTGAAAACTGTCAAGAATGCATCCTAGCACCATCTTGATAATAAAATAAAAAATAAAAAATAAAAAAATAAAAATAAAACTAAAAAAAATTGCATATTCTCATTCTTCTTCCATTTACTGCACTATGAATGGTTGCAAGAATTCCATTAAATATACTTGAGGGTTCATGGTGTTCTTAAAAAAAGTGGGACCTATAATCCATTGGCCTGAAACTGCACACCAAATACCTACACAGAGGCACCTAAAATTTTCCCTGAGATTGTCTGTTGACAAAAGCATGTATTTTGAGAGTTCAGGTACCCACTAAGGTGAAAATATGCTTCGTCCAAGGTGAAGTAGAAATTTCAATTGAGATAACCATCAGTGACATGCCCAAGTAACATTAGCAATAGTGTTGTTGTTTTGAGTAATCTGTAGGTTTTAATGCTTGCATCACTCTTACTTGTATGCTCACATACACAACAACTTCAAAATATTCTGACAAGACATACATTTTGTGTTGAGTTTTGAGGACAGATGTCTAGTTGATTTTCATAGACTTCTTACAATGGTCTTGTTAACATGTTCAATATTTTCTGGCAAACAAACTTCCTTTGCACAGTTGTTTGGTGACAGAGACTGAAACTGTTACTCTAAATTTAGTTAACTATTTCTGTACAACATTTTTTTGCAGGAGCCGCTGTCTCTGGAAATTTTATTGTGAATCTTTCACTTAACATTTTAAATGATTTACATCCAAAACAAATTTCAACAAGGAACATTCTTTGTTCGATTGAAAAAACCATTCTGCAGAACTGTATTCACAACAAGCTTCAGACTGACTACTGACAACACAGCACTGATCACCACTTGACATCATATGACATCACATGACCCTGCTTGAGTGCCACCCTAGCAATAAGAAATAACAACACTCAGATAGCTTCAAATATCACTGTCTTTTATTTCTGTGTCTAAGAGCCTGTAATGAAAGTGGCAAAAACATTTGTGTCTGATCCTCCTCACCCTCCATGTCAAAAAACACATACGACTGTGAAAGTGTGACATGCTAGCTTCTGTTTAACATAACAAGTGCTGGCCTGGGCTGCAGATACTATAGTTAAGTCAGCGTAAGACGATCCCTGGTGACTGGCAGCACTGTTGTCAGCTTTCAACTGCGAAGTGCAGATGATTCTAGGCAATACAGTAACCTTCTATGGCACTTTGTAAACATTGAGGCATTGCCATAGAGACATTTACAAATTCATGTTATGTGATTGGTTGAGGCAGACATATGAGGCAGCCATGCACAGCCAAAAGTGACTATCAGGCATCTCCTTACACTGAATTGACTATAACACGTGTACATCCATGGTAAATATACAAGTTTCTGCTTCAGCTGCCATTTTCCATTTGACTTCTCCTGTCTTGCCCTCTCTTTCTTCATCTGGTGAGCATGTCCAGTAATTTAATAGATAATATATTTAAGATAAGGATATACACAATGATTTTACTGTCAAGTGTTATAAATGACCCCTCTGATCATGATGGACAGTTATTCATCTTAAAGCAAAAGTACAGGGAAAAGTACATTTTTGCTAATGAAATGAAGCTGAGACTTATATGTGTCAAGGAAAATGTAATTCCATCAGATCAAAAGTAAATTTTATGTGGAAAGATATGAGGATTATAAACTGACACAGCATGGAAAACTTTAATCATCAATACAGCTTGAGGAATGGTCTTCTGAATATGCTGCTGCCAATGTCAACTCCAATTTTAACATATTTGTCAGTGAGGTTATATATCTGTCTGAAGAAACATTCCCTAAAAAGTCAACAAGAAAAAAACCTCTTAAATCATGTTACATATCTTAGATTACTAAGGGCATCAAAATTTCTTATAGAATGAAAAGGACATTTTTTTAACAGTAACAGAAGAAATAGGATCACAAGACTCCACAAATCAAGCTACGAATTTTCTGTAAGCTAGTATACCTACCACAGTACAACAGATCGAGGTAACAACAGTCATGATACTGGAAATTCAAAGGGTCATTAAATCTCTGAAGTGTAAAAACACTACTGGAGTTGACAACATATCTAGTGAATCATCAAAATACTCCTGCTGCCCTGTAAGAAATATATAGGATTCAAAATAAGTTGAGTTGTGAGCGTAAAAAGGGCTATTATGAAATAAAAGTGTTACCTAGACAAACTTGGAATTTATTCTCAATAATGGGGTACTTGAGAGCTCGCACTGGAGTACAAGGGAGGGGGGCGGGGGGAGGAGCAGAAGTTATAAGGTGACTGCCAGTCTAGTATTTGGGCCTAACTAAAGGAATGGGAAGCAGGAGAGTTGGCAGTTCACATCTATACAGTTGGTAGCCATTGTGGCAAGTAGTGACAAAGGCAGACAGCACTATGCTGTATGTTCTGAAGTCTGGAGCCTAGGGCAAGTCATCTCCTCTGGTGGAAGTCTGGATTACAAGAGAAAAAAATCACTAAGTATTCGAGAATGAGATTTTCACTCTGCAGCGGAATGTGCACTGATATGAAACTTCCTGGCAGATTAAAACTATGTGCCAGACTGAGACTCGAACTCAGGACCTTTGCCTTTCGTGGGAAAGTGCTCTACCAACTGAGCTACCCAAGCATGACACCCGCCCCATCCTCACAGCTTTACTTCTGCCAGTACCTCCAAAGCAAAGGTCCAGAGTTCGAGTCTACTCTCGGTCCGGCATACAGTTTTAATCTGCCAGGAAGTTTCATATCAGCACACACTCCGCTGCAGAGTGAAAATCTCATTCTGGAAACATCCCCCAGGCTGTGGCTAAGCCATGTCTCCGCAATATGCTTTCTTTCAGGAGTGCTAGTTCTGCAAGGTTTGCAGGAGAGCTTCTGTAAAGTTTGGAAGGTAGGAGACGAGGTACTGGCAGAAGTAAAGGTGTGAGGATGGGGCGTGAGTTGTGCTTGGGTAGCTCAGTTGGTAGAGCACATGCCCTCGAAAGGCAAAGGTCCCGAGTTTGAGTCTCAGTCCGGCACACAGTTTTAATCTGCCAGGAAGTTTCATATCAGCACACACTCTGCTGCAGAGTGAAAAACTCATTCTGGAAACATCCCCCAGGCTGTGGCTAAGCCATGTCTCCGCAATATCCTTTCTTTCATGAGTGCTAGTTCTGCAAGGTTCCCAGGAGAGCTTCTGTAAAGTTTGGAAGGTAGGAGATGATGTACTGGCAGAAGTAAAGCTGTGAGGTTGGGGCAGGAGTCATGCCTGGGTAGCTCAGTTGGTAGGGCACTTGCCCGTGAAAGGCAAAGGTCCCGAGTTTGAGTCTTGGTCCCGCACACAGTTTTAATCTGCCAGGAAGTTTCATCATTAAGTATTCCTTGGCCAGCTGGAACCTTGCATAGTGGAATTCTTTGCCATATTTTCAATGCATCACCTAAGTAAGGAATAGTTCCTGGAAGATTTAAGTATGCAGCTGTATAACTGCTGTGTAAGGCAAATATTGCTATCTGCCAGCCTCACTACTGACAAGTTTTTTTGTTTGTTAGCAACTTCATTGAGCATAACATCATCAACAAAAATTAGTTTGGGTTTCAGAAGTGTTATCAACAGACAATACAATATTTGCATTTGCTGCCAACGTTTTGGAATCCGTCAACAACAAAATTAAATTGGTTGGGATTCTTTGTGACCTAGCAGAAGGTTTCGGTCACCAAATACTTTTACACAAAGCTCCATACCTGTGCAGCTAGGAATTGACTTGATCTGCACCTTTTCAACAGAAAGCAGACAGTTGTACTGGACAGTCAAGAAGGTGTCTCAACATCATCAGGATGGGTTACCAAGACACGGAGCATTTCGTGGCACAGTTCTCGGCCCCATACTATTGATTGTTTTTATTAATGATTTATGTCTTTGCACAGAATATTGTAAATTCAACATTTTTGCCAATGACACAATGCTATTTATTGATACTTCATTAGACAAACTTGAGGTGTCAGCTAATGAGGTTTTTAGTGATATAGTGAACTGGTTTAACATAGATGGTCTTTCTGTTAATTACACTAAAACAAACTATATTCAGTTTCACACAATCTCTAAAGATGAAGAGATAGGAGAAAAATGAGGTAACCAGCAGATAGCTAGCTTCAAAATACCTGAGCTTCATACTCACAGCAAACTAAACTGATCAAACCACATCCTCAACCACATCCTCGATCTGTGCAAAAGACTGAGTTCTGCAACTTATGCTTTATGCATTGTTTGCTGTTGGAGAAATATGAAAACCATTCAAGCAGCTTACTGTGGTTATTTTCATGCTGTTGTGGCTTGTGGTGTCATACTTCGGGGAAACCAGCCACTAGCACAGAAAAGAGACATAAGAATCACAAGTGGTGCACAGTCTTAGAGCCACATGAAGAAACTGTTTAAAGGAACTTGAAGTCCTTACATCCACTGCACAACGGTGGTTCTCCTGATGAGTTTCGTAAAGGAAAAAGCCCCTTTTTAAGTCTAATAGTGTGTAACTTAGTCAGGATATTAGTAGAAAAGATGATATCCACTATGAGCCTGCAAACCTGAGTATGGTACAGAAGGGGTCCATTTTAGTGGCTGTAATGTTTTTAATGCCCTCTCTTCATAAATTAAATGCTTAACTGATAATGAACTTTTGTTTAAGAAAATACTTGTAGCAGTTCCTAGTGCAAGAATCATTTTATGCTATAGAAGAGCTCCTGAACCACAATGTATAGTGTCAATGTCCCTGCAACACTCAAATACATTTCCAGATCATTTATTGCGTTCATTTCTATCTATTATTAAAACATACTTATTTTTCTGTAATAGACTAATTTTCTGTAATACTTATTTGTCTGTAAAATGCCTTTTTCTGTGTTGGAAATTAAGCTGTAGATACTTCAGTATGAAATTGATTAGAACTATTTATATAATACCATAGAATGTAACAAAAACAAACTTAGAAAACTGACATGTTTCACATCCTATCATATATTTACAACATTAGTCACTAGATCACAAAACAAATCAATAAATAATAAATAAATTGCACTGACTGTAAAGTGTTATTAAACAGATCTAAATTATTTCTTTGGATAGAATAAAGCAATGTTATGTTCTTTTATTTCTTTTTCAAATGAATCTTCTCCAACAACTGACTCAATATTATGACTGATGAAACCACTTTTGAATGCTCTGCAAAATTCCCTAAATGACAGAGAATGTGGCCCCAAATAATACTTAAAATTACATGCTCAGGAATAATAAATGAGATGACAATTTGGGAATTTTATGTAATATTTTATGAACATTTTTTTCAGTGCATTATTCTATTCTTCCCATTCCCTTCGTGTTTTGAAACAATCATTCTCTTTACTCCATTTATCCCATCTGCTGACTGAACATGTACCTACTCCTAAAACTGAAAAGAACATTTCATGACCCACATGTAACACATCATCTTGCATTCTCAGTCTTTCATAGTGGCATGCTTCATTTGAGACATTATCTTATAAATTATACTGAAGACTATATTTTCTTCTTGATTCTCCTACTTTGATTTTTTGTTTAATTTATTTCCTGTGAACTGTGATAGCAAAATACATTTTCCATTGTTCCCAATTCATATTTGACCAGAATGTCTGAAATATTTGACTATAGTTCTCCTCAGATATTGAAGAACATATTCACTCGTTTTCTGATTTGCAACAGTATTTCGATGAGCACTGACAGCCCATTTTTCCATAGTTTCTCATTATTTCAATTTGTTCTCCTTTTCTCTTCCTCCTGGTACTTTTTTTTTGTTTGCATTTCATTATCAACAAAATTAGTTTAATTTCTTTTCCATACAGAAGTGTGCAGTTTACATTCTGGTAAACCCTTTCTTTTATTTCATTATCTTCATTTATACAGTAATGTCTTGCTTCACAGCAACATTCATGATGTTTAATTGTTTGGCTCGGCTTTTTCTATGATTCTGATTACCTAATACCACTGCATTTTCAGCAGCTGAAACAGATTACATATGGTCTTTTTTACTGTTTTCTGGTTTCTTACACCCTATTCTCTCTCTCTCTCTCCTTCCCCCCTCGTTTTTTTTCTTTTTTCCTTTTTTTTGCACCAACTTCCTTCCTCCAGTTTCTTCTTAATGAATTAACTAATCACTTCAATAATTAAGAATTTATTGGATATTGATCACAATATTATAACACTGTTTAATTATACAATAATATTATAAATATTATCAACGAACTCTAAATAATTATTACATTGGCACAACAATGAAAAAAGTAAACAGGCATAACAATGAAGAAAGTATACACTGCATGTTCCAGTTCATTAGGCACCAGACTGACAGAAGGAATTATTGAGCCTGATCTTTCTCTGTGCAGATACATTGACAAGAAGACAATCAGGAAGCTGCTCACAGATATCATCAGTACAACTTGTGACCAACACCTACTTGATAAAGTAAGTGCAAAAACAATAATATCTCATTCAAAAAGTAGTCACTGACTATACTAATGGTATGCTTTGTTTTGTCATAGAAGCCACCTAACAGCTAATGCATAATGTCTGTAGTACAATGATTTCACTAAAGGGGAATGCACAGTATGATGTTGCAATTTATACTCTGGTGATAAAAGTTGTGTCTAGGTCTCAGTTGCTGCAATAGGAATGACTGACTTTGGACAGGAGTAGCCTCTGAACATGAAATTAGAGGAGGTGTATCTGCAAGATACTTTAGAGTGATGCAGAAAGTGTGACATACCTAAACTTTATAAAATGTGATATGCTATCCACATACAGAAGGGTACCTGCAATAGTGAAAAATACTTAAGTTTAACAAAATTATGTCACATCATATGTAATGCAAGTTTAGAAATAAGCATTCAGCCACCAAATAGTTTTCAAATAAACACTTACATAAATCACTCCTTTTCATTTTCCTTTTTAGTTCAGACTCAACTATGAAGCTCAATGAAAGTTATCAAGTTATGATATGATCTCATATCTGCTACTGGAACATTCTGAAATATAAATGGCCTCTCACCAGCAAAGTATAAAATTTCCTCCATATAAAACCACAGAGGAAGACCACTGAAATTATGGTCAAAATGTCAGTTTTCCTCATTTAGTGATAGTTATTTTACTGCATGATATGGCTCCACATTCAGAAAACTTTGTGCTCACTTACTCCGGTCATGGAAGCCTATGAACTTACAAAGAGTAATGGAGGTCATTTTTTGTGTAGTATCTCAAGTACAAACTGTGTTATTTCTTTTGAACTGTGATTAGTTATTTGTAACAAATTTCGATGGTCTGTAAGTATTGTGAAATTGTAGTTAAAATGACTGTTTAAAAGGGTATCTATCATAAGATTCCACTTGAGCAAGCAGTACAAAATTTCCTTCTAAATTATTATTTTCTATTATATTAACAAAATGCTTTAGTGACTGAACAGCATGTGAGTATTTTGTATCTACTTCCATGGAAGCTGAATGCCCAACAGAGGGAATTGATGATGGCCGTTAGTGGGCGTAGGTTGTGATCTGGATTCTCTCTCTCTCTTTGCTCTTGGCCTGTTGACACCATTGTGGCAAAGTTTTACATTTTGTACCTTACTTATGCGTAGCTCACTTTAGGCTTGCTTTGTCTGTTTCCCATCCACCATCAGTCAGACATTGTTAGCTGAACTACTATTTGGAGTCATGTTGTCGTCCGTAGGCAGCTCTCCACCTTGCGGCTTCACCCATTCCTCTCCTGGGCTCTGATATGTGGCTACTTGTAGATACAACAAGTATTTTGGTACATGTATCACAATGCATTTAAAAACCTTGCATTCACCTACTGAGGCCAATATAAACCTCAAACATGAAAATTTGTATGTTAAAGTTAGCTATAACAGGCAGACATACAGTTGTGTTGTTATTATCTTCTACATCAGTGGTCAAAGTGGTGGACTGCTCATGCTATTATGAAAATTTCTTGATTATGCTATAAAAATTGTGTGATTGTTTCAACTTGGTAACAACTTTGTTTATAATATAATATAAACAGGGAAAAAAATCTACTCACCATTTAGTGGCACAGATAAAAGATACAAGATATGGAAATGAACAAGCTTTTGAAGCCAGTGACCCCTTCTGAAATGTAAGAAAGAGGGATGAAGGAAAAAAAACTTGTGGAGTTTCCAAACTGGGGAGTGTCACAGAAGATTGGTCTAGAACCCCAGGTCATCTATTCATATTATACACTCCTGGAAATTGAAATAAGAACACCGTGAATTCATTGTCCCAGGAAGGGGAAACTTTATTGACACATTCCTGGGGTCAGATACATCACATGATCACACTGACAGAACCACAGGCACATGGACACAGGCAACAGAGCATGCACAATGTCGGCACTAGTACAGTGTATATCGACCTTTCGCAGCAATGCAGGCTGCTATTCTCCCATGGAGACGATCGTAGAGATGCTGGATGTAGTCCTGTGGAACGGCTTGCCATGCCATTTCCACCTGGCGCCTCAGTTGGACCAGCGTTCGTGCTGGACGTGCAGACCGCGTGAGACGACGCTTCATCCAGTCCCAAACATGCTCAATGGGGGACAGATCCGGAGATCTTGCTGGCCAGGGTAGTTGACTTACACCTTCTAGAGCACGTTGGGTGGCACGGGATACATGCGGACGTGCATTGTCCTGTTGGAACAGCAAGTTCCCTTGCCGGTCTAGGAATGGTAGAACGATGGGTTCGATGACGGTTTGGATGTACCGTGCACTATTCAGTGTCCCCTCGACGATCACCAGTGGTGTACGGCCAGTGTAGGAGATCGCTCCCCACACCATGATGCCGGGTGTTGGCCCTGTGTGCCTCGGTCGTATGCAGTCCTGATTGTGGCGCTCACCTGCACGGCGCCAAACACGCATACGACCATCATTGGCACCAAGGCAGAAGCGACTCTCATCGCTGAAGATGACACGTCTCCATTCGTCCCTCCATTCACGCCTGTCGCGACACCACTGGAGGCGGGCTGCACGATGTTGGGGCGTGAGCGGAAGACGGCCTAACGGTGTGCGGGACCGTAGCCCAGCTTCATGGAGACGGTTGCGAATGATCCTCGCCGATACCCCAGGAGCAACAGTGTCCCTAATTTGCTGGGAAGTGGCGGTGCGGTCCCCTACGGCACTGCGTAGGATCCTACGGTCTTGGCGTGCATCCGTGCGTCGCTGCGGTCCAGTCCCAGGTCGACGGGCACGTGCACCTTCCGCCGACCACTGGCGACAACATCGATGTACTGTGGAGACCTCACGCCCCACGTGTTGAGCAATTTGGCGGTACGTCCACCCGGCCTCCCGCATGCCCACTATACGCCCTCGCTCAAAGTCCGTCAACTGCACATACGGTTCACGTTCACGCTGTCGCGGCATGCTACCAGTGTTAAAGACTGCGATGGAGCTCCGTATGCCACGGCAAACTGGCTGACACTGACGGCGGCGGTGCACAAATGCTGCGCAGCTAGCGCCATTCAACGGCCAACACCGCGGTTCCTGGTGTGTCCGCTGTGCCGTGCGTGTGATCATTGCTTGTACAGCCCTCTCGCAGTGTCCGGAGCAAGTATGGTGGGTCTGACACACCGGTGTCAATGTGTTCTTTTTTCCATTTCCAGGAGTGTATTTTAAAACACTACTTATTTTCATTTATATAACTAGTGCATTTGAGATTTATGATTTTACTTTAGATTGTGTTTGTAAATAATATACACCTACACAAGTTTCAAAATGAATATATATGTATTAAGGCTTTGTAGCGTTTATTACATTCAACCTACAATTATAAATAATACATCCAATGAAAGAGCAATCCAAACAGTTTTGTTTGTATACTTGTGCACAAGGGGAAAGAGAATGGAATAACCAAGGGTAACTGAAGAACATTTTGAAGGCGTGAGAGTCTTTCACGTGTAGCCCCAAGAAATCAATTCATAAGGGTAGTTGTGAATTAGTAATTCCATTGACATCTGCGTGGAGACTTTTAAAGAGACCCTTACAACTATGTCCTTATCATTTGCAGCTGTTACAAGATCTAAAGCCTACAGATTATGATTTACATGCCAGTTTTGGAAACAAAATATTGCTGCATGATGATGCAGTTACTCTGGATTGTATTGTCTTCAGTGACAAATCAGCATTTCTTATGTGGAAATGAGAGCACACATAATGTGCACATCTGGGGTGCCATCAAATCCCTGCAAGATGGTACATATGTAATGAAATTCCCCTTTTTTGTCATATCCTGATGAATCAACTGTAACTGGTGTTAGCTGTATTTGCTAGAACTATGGCTCTTTCCTCAACTGGAAGAAGTTAAAATACACTATTTTATTTGGCTGCAAGATGGCATGCCACCCCATTGGCATAATTCAGTACACCAGGCTGTTCCAACTCAAGAACTCAGCTGCTATCAGCTTGTGCACATGCACGCAATACTACACATGGACAGGGCTGGGCAAGCAGCTTACATGCAGCACTGTGCACAAAACACTGTCTAGAGAGGAGACCATGTATAAGGCAATACAGGGATTATGATTAACAAAAAATGTTAATATAAGCTAAATGTACAAATATTTTATCTAGTTTGAGAAATACATTTTCATTTATTCATGATTAATGAAATATTGGTTGTCAGTTCTTGAGCTGCCACAAGATGGAGAATACTCTTAAATGCTGGTTCATGCAGCTGGCACCTTTCTGCAGTTTTTACTCTCTTCATTATAGAAAACAATTGTTGACAACCATATGTTGAGCAAAACATAGATATGATGTCAGCTGTGTTCCTGTGTAATTTGGAAAAGTCTTCTGTATGAAGTTCGTAATACTATCTTACCAAGTTCGTGGTGTTGTAATATAAGGTGAGCATATTTTTGGAAGCCGAAGCTGGGACCAAAATGGATGCCCATACAGGAGGGCAAGGGAGACTGTGTCCCCCTCCCATACACACACAAATTTCAGGGGAAGGAAAAAATTTGCTGCAGTCACATGAATTTAGTTCAAGAAATTTATTAAAAAGTTGGTATATACGTATTGTATCATTGTGTACTCAGCGATCGCACCTGAGGATGATGGCCAGATGGATCGCTGAAGTATTGTGTAGTGAAGATGATCATACCCATGAAGAGGATAATCATATGACGCCGGGAAAATCTACGGGATCACAACAGTATTGAAGATAGAAGGCCACCAAGTTACATGTGCAGAGGCTGTATAAGCACTTCATGATTTAAAAATGAATATGACAGAAAAACGAAAAACCAGATTCATGCCACACTTTACAAGAAGTGCTTTAAGTAAACTTGAATCTGAGGGGGGCATGAACGTTATTAAGTTCACTGAAACCATCTGTGAATTTTATGATAGCAGTGCACAATACACTGAGCAGTGGACGGAACATTTTAATGCGGCTTTGGACTTCAAATCGGTTCTTTTGAACGATATACTTACATGGCTTGAGGTCCAAAAATGCCACGAATCTCTCATAAACGTATTGCCGAACTGTAACATCAACGACAATGAATTATTTCAAGAGTGTCTTAATATGCAGCAGTTTTTCACCCCTCATAAAATAGACAAATCGAATGTAGAAGAAACTGACACTAATATGCGCTGGGTACAGATGATTCAGCACTTCGCATCGAAACAAATTCCTTATGAGAATATTTTCAGAATTGTGTAATTTGCGTTGTGTCTTCTTGGTACAAATGCAGCAGTCGAGTATATCTTTTCTTTGATGAATAAGATATGGACATTTGAGAAAACGCAAATGAAAATTGAGAGTATGAAATCAATTCCGACGGTTAAAATTAATCTGAATTTGCAGGGGAGGCTTCTCTGTCATGTATATATGAAAGCACTTCATGATTTCAAAGCGAATATGGCAGAAAAATGAAAAACCAGATTCATGCCACACTTTATGAGAAGTGCTTTGAGCGAACTTGAATCTGAGCGGGACATGAACTAACTTAAGTTCACTAAAAACATCTGTGAATTTTATGATAGCAGTGCACAATACATTGAGCAGTGCACGGATCGTTATACATCGTAGAAATATTGTGTAGTGAAGAGGATCATATACGGCAGCATACCCGCGGAGAGCATAAAAATATCTTCAATACTGCTGCGTGAAAAATTGATACTTCATTATGTAAAATCATAAGGAGAACTTAAGAGCATGGGCTTTCAAAGAATTTCCATAGTATTGTTGGGCATTTTTCTTCATTCAAAAGATATGATTTTAGTGGTCCATAGAGCCGACACATTCTCTCAATAGCTGGCATCATGGCTAAGCATCTGGTACTCAGGCTTTCTACATGCACAGAATATATGTTGAAGTAATAATAAATCTTGTGAATGACACACTCTAGATCGACTGGTAAACAATCTGCAGCTCTCTTTATAGCATTATGCACCATGTGCGCTGCACATCCTACACCAATGATTTCACGACCAATATTGTTTGTCCCTCTTCGAGACCGTCCACCAAGGTTTATATTGGCATTGTCTTCGCGGAATGTACAACCTTATCATTCAAATTCTATTCTGTGATGGTATCACATAAGTTTCCAATAATATTTGCAGTTTCAACAGGCAGCTCTTTGAACTGAATAATTTTCGCCCAACTGCCTTCAAGAGGCAAGAAATATCGAACAAGAACAGGGAAGTATAAGATAAACATACTTTCTCGAAGACATTAATTTAGATCTTTTTAACATGTTGACAGTCACGGTCAAAATGAGTTAAATGCTCCCAGAATCCCTGTTAAACAGTTCATACAGTTAGATTCGTCATCTCAGGTGTAGTCCATCTGTCTTTTAAAACCAATTATTGACGAGAAAATAGAGCCTGCGAATTATCTCGTAGTTGGCGTAAAGAGTGAAGAGTTCAGCTCAGATGCGCAATAATATCGCCTTAACACTTTAAAGAAATAGAGCAGAAGGAGAAAGTACATTTTCCACATGAGTTACCAGTTATCTCGTCGTTTTTTGTCCAATTTGTGAAAAAACACAAAGTTTTTGCGTGGAAGAATGCTTTGCGAAAGCGTCCCCAACTGAAGGGTCGCGACTCGGCACCAGGACACAAAAATAAATTACCGGATCGCACAAATATCTCCTTGTCGTAATTGACAGTTTACAATTACGTACGTTATTAAATAATCACATTTTAGTAATAGTAAGTTAATTTAAAAAATTTAGTTTCTAAAGGGAATCATGACAGTTGTATGTTACATAGAAGTTGTACTCATTCTAGTAAATAATGAAATTGCTACTGCTTTACTGACGATCGTCCTGCGATTCCTTAGTGGTGGGCAGGAAATCACGTATATATTAGAACTCACGGAGATTGAGAAGTCACAGATATCACAATAACAACTTTACACAATCTAAATGCGATTTCAGCCACAATTAGCAGTCGCAGTAGCACTTCTTATTCAACGCCGCATGCCATCTAGTGGCCGAATTTCGTGTTGCTTTCTGTAAACCTGGTGTCTTGATATGGAATTAGTTGCGATTTCAATGCCAAGTCGCTGCTAGAAATCGCAAGTAGCAACTAAAAAGCGCAATTAACAGTGCACTCTGTTGGCCAAAGTTCGTACTACGCTCTTTCTCTACGATTCGCTATCGAGTCCAACTGCGATTTCTGTGGAAATGATGGTATGGCATTGTTGAGCGTGAGGCCGCATTCGGGGGAGTTCAGCCGACGTATTGCAAGTCCTTTTTACTTGACGCCACTTCGGCGACTTGTGCGTCAATGATTATGAAAAGGATGAATAAGGACACATAACACCCAGATCCCTGTTGGGGACGTATGCGTGGTAGGCGGTAACGCTATCGCTATACTACGGAGGCGGACTGCGACTTCTGAGACAAGTCGCAAATGAAAGTCGCAAGTAGTAACCAAAAAGCGCGGTTAACATTCTTTGCCGTAGTGCCATCTGTTGACCGACGTTCGTTCTTCATTATAAGAAATTTGTGCCTCACGATATCGATCAGTTGAGTGCGAGATGCCGACGAGCGAGGATGATGCGCGCGCGGCCGGAGCAACCGCCTCGGACGCGCCGGAGTCGGCCGCTGGTGGGTCGGTTGGGCCCGGCCCGCAAGACGCCCAGCGGCCGCTCCACACAGGACGGATCCCAGGTTGACGACCCAGGCTACGGCCCTGTTCATGACAGGATAGAACGACGATCGACAGACGCCGTTCGACCGCAGAAGACTACACACCACACGACGAAACCGTATACGGACGTCGGCCATACGTCACACCACGACGGACGCAGCAGTGAAGACGACTGCCAGGACTACGCCAGAAGACTCGATATATGTCGGGAGGACAAAGAAACGCTGAAGGACATACAACGCCTTATCCGCTGTTCACGGGAAACGCAAGAGCAGGATAACGACACCTGTCTGGCATCGCCAGCTATGGACTCAGATGTCGAATCACACACTCCCACTAAACGGACTACGACGCGGAGATGGCAGCGACCTTTCCAGCGGAAAACGACGACGACTCCCCGCACGCAGAGGGGGACTTTACGCTCGTACACAACAAACGGCGCAGAAGCAACGCATTAGCCAAGGACTTAGACAACCTGGCTAAGAGACGAACAGAGACCATCCCCACGACGAACCGATTCGCCCCACTGACGCCTCAAGCTACGCCTCCATCACCCACCAACAAGCCACAGGCACAAACTTCTAATGCCGCAGAAGGCATGGACAGAGACAAGAATGTGCTTCGCAAAGTGCCCCCAGTCACTATTTATTACATGAAGGATTACGTTCACTTCAGTGAAATGCTCAACGGACTTCTAGAGGGCAACCTTCAAGCTGTATACCAAAAGGACCGCATCAAATACCATTTTGAGTCCTTCGAAGACCAAAGATGCGCAATAAAATCTTCACGAACCACAGCTTCTCATATTTTAAGCACCAGGCGACAGAGAACTGAAAGTAGTTGTCAAACGCCTTCCGGCGGAAATTACCGAAGAACAACTTTACTATGCCCTCAAGGAAAAAGGCTTCAAAGTGATACAAGTCTACCAATTTAAGGAACGCGACGAGAAGACGAAACAACTGATACCACAACCTGTGTACTGAGTCGCCCTCCCATCCAGAAAAGACAGTGACAATATATATGATGTCAAGTACCTGCTCTACACACGAGTGATAATAGAAACCTATAATAGTAAAGAAGAACCAGTTCAGTGCCGACATTGTCAACGTTTAGAGCATAAAGCGAACTACTGCATCAGGCCAGCCCGCTGCGGTGGCTCCCACAAATCATCAAATTGTGCCCATCCTAGGACCGCGCCCCCCAAGTGCGCCAGTTGTGAACAAGAACATCCAGCGACCTACTGTGGCTGCGCCAAATTTCAAGAGCTCCTACGGAAATATTCTAGAAGGACACCAAAGAAGTCGACCCCACAACGGCCTATGATTGTTAAGAACTCGGCCATGGCAGCGATTCAGGCCACCCAACAACAAGCGGCACCTCTCCCTGCGGAAACAATCGCCTCTCGACCACAACCGGCACCCAGAGTGACTCCACGAAAGACAAGACAACAGCGCTCTTACTCTGAAGCAATATATGCCCATCCACCGACGCCACCACCAGCGGAGACATCATCTGCCTGGTCGACCACCTTTACACCAGCGTTAACGGATATTGTTCAGCTACTCACCGCCCTCCAGCAGAAGCTGACGTCTATCCTCTCGCTTGTAGAAAGCGTACTGACAGCTTTTCAAATACTGTAAATGGATAGACGGTATCACAGGGGAATTTCAACTTCTGCATCTGGAATGCCAATGGCCTGAAACTGAAGAAAACAGAATTCACGGACGTCTTACATCGGCACATAGCATTTGTCTCCGAAACACACTAAGCGAGGTGGTGCAGTGGCTAGCACACTGGACTCGCATTCGGGAGGCCGATGGTTCAATCCCGCATCTGACCATCCTGATTTAGGTTTCCCGTGATTTCGCTAAATTGGTCCAGGCAAATGCCGGGATGGTTCCTTTGAAAGGGCACAGCCGACGTTCTTCTCCGTCCTTCCCTAATCCGATGAGACCAATGACCTCGCTGTCTGGTCTCCTCCCCCAAACAACCCAACCCAATCCTCTCCGAAACACATCTCCACGAGTCAACCAACCTCCGCTTGAGGAACTTGCACATCTACTGGACGGACAGACGGGACCAAAGGGGTAGGGGGCCGCCGTTCTGATCAAAAAATGCATTCGTCACCTCAAAGAACATTCACCCCAACTCCAGACTTTAGAGGCCACGGCAGTAACGATCCACACAACGCTTGGAAACATTACCTGTATTACAGCTTACCTTAGCCCAAAGAAGCCTCTCCACCCAGAAGATCTTTACGCCGTTACAGAGGGTTACGACAAGATCCTCCTTGGAGGGGATCTTAATAGTAAACATGTTGCCTGGAATTCCCATAGGACTAACCCAAAAGGACATATATTGTTTGCACTGGTTGAGGATTTACATGTTTCCGTCCACGGCCCACGGGAACCGACGAGGATATCTTACCAGTCAATTATGACGAGTTTCCACCACCACTGCAGGAACTTAAGACAAGGCGCAATCTATTTCGGAAATGATGGGTCCGTTACCGCCATCCAGATGATAGACAGGAGACTCACAGACTAACCTGAGAACTCTGGTGGAAGGTTCAGGACTGGAAGCAACACACATGGGAACTCCAAATGGACAACTTTCTATTACGCACCAAAGATGAATGGCGAATAGTTAAAAGTCTCAAACAGCAACAGCCCCCCAAAAGGGAAATTCAAGGACCCCATGGCCTCTTGTACGACTCATTGGCGCAGGCGGAGCTGTATGCGGATACATACCAATAATAGATAACTATGCCCCCCCACAAAGGATGGAAATGATGCACTCCACCGTGCAGAGGAGGACACAGCCGTGGAATGGGAAGCTATTCGGGATGACCTGACTAATACCCTGCCCCAGCTGACAACGCCGGAGGAAATTAAGAGGATTATCAAGTATAGCAAACACACCTCACCTGGAACAGATAGAATTGGCAATACGGAATTGAAACACCTACCGAGAAAGCCTATCGTGCTTCTCACCCAGATGGTGAACAGCTGCCTCAGGACTGGATACTTCCACAAGGCATGGAAGATTGCCAGAATAGTGCCAATACCAAAACCGGGCAAGGAGGTCTCACATCGTGACAGCTACAGACCCATAAGCTTACTCAACGCTGGGAAAAGTACTGGAACGTGTCCTCCCGAAACGCATGCTGGACATCCTTGAGGCACACAACATCATCCGATCAGAGCAGTTTGGCTTCCAGGCGAAGCTGTCGGCTGAGTTACAACTACTACGCATCACGGAATCTATCCAAGACAATTTCAACTAGAAAAAACATACCATTGGAGTCTTTCTCGATATAGAGAAGGCTTACGATAAAGTATGGCGACGCAACTTGATCGTCAAGCTCCAACGTACCACTCCTCTGCCAGACTACTATTTAAAAAATTTCGACAATTTTCTTCAGGATCGCAGATTATATATTCGCATTGATGACAAGAATTCAACAACACGGCCTGTCCTTGAAGGACTTCCACAAGGACCAGTCATATCTCCACTGCTGTTTAATTTATACATTAACGACCTCCCGATGGTGCCACATGTTACTGCCAGTTTCTATGCTGACGACACAACGCTCCTGACTGCAGGCACCAGAATGGACCACCTCATCACAGCGCCAATTAGATTTAGTGGACCACTGGGCCGACAGGAACAAAACAACGGTCAGTGCAGTGAAAACCATAGTTATTGTCTTCACAAGTCGGAGACATCAATGAACGCCTACGGATATCAGACCAGACACTCCCCTGGGCAACAACTGTAAAATACCTTGGAGTGCATCTGGACGCCAAACTGCTGTATAGTCATCATATTATGGAGAAGAAGACGTCTGGCCTCAAAATACTGGAAGCTCTCCTCCCATTTCTGAAGAGCTCGTACCTCAGCCAACGCACGAAACTCCAGCTGTACCACGCCACAGTCGAACCATCTGTTTTGTATGGATCGACCTCTTGGGGTACTACGTGTGCCACTAACTACAAGAAGTTACAGGTAATACAAAGCAGAAGATTACGATGGATCACTGGAACCCAATGGTGGATCCGGAATCATGTAAAGTAACCTCTGGCGTGCCACAGGGGAGTGTTATGGGACCATTGCTTTTCACAATATATATAAATGACTTAGTAGATAGTGTCGGAAGTTCCATGCGGCTTTTCGCGGATGATGCTGTAGTATACAGAGAAGTTGCAGCATTAGAAAATTGTAGCGAAATGCAGGAAGATCTGCAGCGGATAGGCACTTGGTGCAGGGTGTAGTGACGTAACAAGACTGTTACGCCACTTGAGGTAGCTGATAGGAAGGCACGCGTACACACACGCCGACGGGCGTCAAGTCTGGAACAGGATAGCTATTGAATGGTAGCAAGAAAAGTGCGTAGCTGCTTTATACTTAACTTTAATGATCCTTGTGATACATCTCTCTTGACTATACAAATGCGACTCGTAAGATACATGCACTGTTACAATTGGCGCCTTGCTAGGTCGTAGCCATGGACTTAGCAGAAGGCTATTCTAACTGTCTCTCGGCAAATGAGAGGAAGGCTTCGTCCGTATTATCGCTAGCAATGTCGTCGTACAACTGGGGCGAGTGCTCTATCGTATATCGAGACCTGCCTTGTGGTGGCGCTAGGTCTGCGATCACTCAGTGGCGACACGCGGGTCCGACATGTACTAAATGGACCGCGGCCGATTTAAACTACCACCTAGCAAGTGTGGTGTCTGGCGGTGACACCACACAGGGAGTGGCAACTGACCCTTAACATAGACAAATGTAATGTATTGCGAATACATAGAAAGAAGGATCCTTTATTGTATGATTATATGATAGCGGAACAAACACTGGTAGCAGTTACTTCTGTAAAATATCTGGGAGTATGCGTGCGGAACGATTTGAAGTGGAATGATCATATAAAATTAATTGTTGGTAAGGCGGGTACCAGGTTGAGATTCATTGGGAGAGTGCTTAGAAAATGTATTCCATCAACAAAGGAGGTGGCTTACAAAACACTCGTTCGACCTATACTTGAGTATTGCTCATCAGTGTGGGATCCGTACCAGATCGGTCTGACGGAGGAGATAGAGAAGATCCAAAGAAGAGCGGCGCGTTTCGTCACAGGGTTATTTGGTAACCGTGATAGCGTTAAGAAGATGTTTAATAAACTCAAGTGGCAGACTCTGCAAGAGAGGCACTCTGCATCGCGGTGTAAGCTTGCTCGCCAGGTTTCGAGAGGGTGCGTTTCTGGATGAGGTATCGAATATATTGCTTCCCCCTACTTATACCTCCCGAGGAGATCACGAATGTAAAATTAGAGAGATTAGAGCGCGCACGGAGGCTTTCAGACAGTCGTTCTTCCTGCGAACCATACGCGACTGGAATAGGAAAGGGAGGTAATGACAGTGGCACGTAAAGTGCCCTCCGCCACACACCGTTGGGTGGCTTGCGGAGTATCGATGTAGATGTAGATGTAGATGATATTCATCGAGCCTTAAGCGGATCTTACCTCTCAGACAAGGTGAAGGAGAAGGCACGAACCTTATTCTGAAGTTGGACATGATACGCGACAGTACACCACAGCTCACCACAGTAGGTACGGTAGAAACCTCACGCAACCACAAATATAAGGTACCGACGGCGATAGTGTTTGAGCCTCCGTAAATGTTTTCCCTAGGTAATTCTCCATAATTTAAGGACATAAAGTCCTTTAGCACTTCTACACACTGTTTTCAAACACACGCCAAAAGCAGCGAGTTATAGGACCCCTTTGTGTGCCCAAACTAAAGCTGAAAGAAGAATAAATAAATAAAGCGAAAATTTTTACCCTTTCCATTCCCTATAGAAGTAAAAATCAACAAAGTTGATCAGACTTCAGCACCACTACCACAATAAAAAAAAAAGCAATATCGATGTACTTCATGGGCAAATTACAGGACGACAAGCACATTCAGCACCAGTTATGGTTGGTCAGATTCAGCTGTGACTCTTGATGTATTATATCGATAAGAAGCAACATTGCCTTTTTCTCCTGAGAATATCATTTGGAGACAAGTAACCAAAAAAAATGTGTTTGATTCTGCTTCCAATATGGCAGTTGTGGTTAATACTCCACATGCCTACAGGACTTTGCAATGTTAACACAGCAGAATTCAAACATTTGTATAAGTGTAATGAAATGAAAACAATATTACTGAGTCATGTGAATGCCTCACTTTTGTCCTGATACAGTTCAAGACTCTGGAGAAAAATTTTACACATGGTGTTTACTTGGCAACTGCAAAAAAATGGTTCAAATGGCTCTGAGCACTATGGGACTTATCATCTTAGGTCATCAGTCCCCTAGAACTTAGAACTACTTAAACCTAATTAACCTAAGGACATCACACACATCCATGCCCGAGGCAGGATTCGAACCTGTGACCGTAGCAGTCCCGCGGTTCCGGACTGCAGCGGTAGAACCGCACGGCCGGCAAAGCAACTGCACACACAAGAATTTTCTGCCGATACTACAACCTCCTACACGTGTAAGCTTTTCCTGTTTTACCTTCAAGTACTGCACTTAAACTATTCCTGATTTAACTGGAAGATCCGTACTTCCCACTTTCATATCAACAGCCTCAAAACGCATATTCTAGACCTCGAGCTATGTTACAGGTTAGCGTCACCACACCAAGATTGTGGGGAAACGGGGTGGGGGGCATGTCACTTTCCAAAAAGTCTTTACCAATAATTAAATGGCGGAAAATTTACAGGTATAGGACGGCTTAACATGGGGAAAATGAGATTTTCCTTATTCACTCACTGTATTTAACATTTACTAATCATTCCTTTAAAATAGCATAATAACTTCAATTGAAAACTGTTCAATCACTCATTCTGCACACTTATTTCATAATTATGGCACTTTTAAACTGCAAATCCTGTAAGAGTTGTCTTGAATCTTCACGATTCTCTGTCAAGAGCCTTGATGTGGATAGGTACGTACAGTAACCAGTAATCAGAGTCGAAACAGCGTCTGCAAAATCACAAGGATTATTAAACATTTTTGCTGTCACTAATTACAAGCAATGTGATTGACAGAGTAGTATTGCCAACATTCCCTGTAATGAAAGCCACTCAATGGGGGATGTTTCACATTTGCAAGAACGAACTCAGTTAAATAATTAAGTTCATCGAAACACTTACAAACTAACCTCTCGTCTCACGAAGAAAGTCTAAAGACGCAGTGGCAATTTTTCCAGGTTTGTTGACATTGATATTTTGAATTATCGAAATACTGAGTGTCTGAAATGTAGTTGGGATACCTGTGAAAACATAACAATACGTTAGAATTCGTTTTCTAAACACGAACAGTTAGGTACTGTATGGCTACTTACACTATTAATATTTTCAAATTTGTTTCTTTAATACAATATTAAAGCTAACGGAAGAACAAATGTAAAACATACTTACTAATGACAGTTTTGTTGAGATGCAATTTTCTGTGTGGACAAGTGTAAGTTTTTCATATGATGATAAATCGTTGAAATTGGAGGAATCGCAGAAATCGCAGGAGTCACAGAAATTGCAGAAGTAGCAGGACTCGCAGAAATAGCAGTGATAGAGTGTGGAGGGACACAAGACTTGAAATCGTTAACTGCGATTCTTAACTGCGACAGCACAGTTAAGAATAACAGATACTGAAAAGTAGCATTCACATAAATAACTGATATCGGAAAATCGAAGTTTAGCCTATCACTAGTTTGGCGTAAAAGTGAGGCTCACAATGCTACGAGAATTTCAAAGAGAGTACAACATAGATTAATTCCCCAACGATACAGCAACTCTTATCAAGGAGCATTTGCTGGAACTGGACAGTGGACACTAATCTGAAATGATATTTTCCTTCAATCAACGGCAACCGAACATGGATAAGGAAGCTATTTTCAGTCAATTTAGAATCCTGTAATTTGTGAGATTCAAGTTCTGACTCGTTAACTGTGCTGTCGTTGACAGATTTTTGGATACCGTATCTTGTCGTCAAGAGATCCCGCTATAGCGGAACAAGCGATGAAATTTCTAATGCCTTTAGATTAGATACATACCGCTAAGTATCAATCGGGGTTTTCAACATTGGTGTTCCTGAAGAAATAAATAGGCCTATATAAACCGATCGGAAGTTGCACCGGTAAAGATAACGTCTATTGAACCGAATTTGGAGTTCATAGTTAAAAATAAACAGCTACATACTTCTCACTAATAGAGGACAGCTAAGGTGATACAACTGTGAAAGTGTAATTATCATTTTATTGTTAAAGGTTGACGCTTGAAATACATTGTATACTGTATAGACTTTAGAAAGTGTTTTAATTTGCTTCGTTATCAGCCACACGAGAATTTGAGCTTTTGCGTCCTGTAAGTGCAGTTGGGGTCTCGATGGCATCATTAGAAATGTTAATCGTGTCAGCTGTGCTCATTTTCTCTGCTTTAAGATATATTAACAATTAAAAAAACCTTTGTTTCCATTACCATTAACGACACACAGTATACATTTTTCGTATGAAACTAAAATATTTGTATGAAATTTTGTGTGCACTTTTCTCTTACTTTATTCCAAGTGGGAAAATAAAAATTCTGTTTCACCACGTCCGGATTACTTACTATACCTGTTGCTGACGAATTTGCAACGAATGTTTTCGTATCTGGCTTTATGCAGAAACTCGTTTCCTATGAGTCAACTCGCAGTTGGCACCAGTGGCCAGTTCGTTCGTACGAAATAACTCGCAGTTGGCAGGCAACGCGTTAAGCTTTTCAGTCTGGCACTACGTAACTTGACGTAGCTCTTATGAATCGTATTACAAAGCGTATTATCAGGGGAGATAGCGTAAAACATTTTACTTAAGATTTAGCTGGTGACATTTGAAATGCTGTACAAACTTTCATTAGCTACGAACCATTATGATTAAACCAGCTGTCAAATAAAAAACGGCATTAAAATCGGATCTTTCGTTCGGAAGTTATGATACCACTGACATACACTCTCAAACACACTTTCAACTTGTAACACCCCTTTGTTTGCGTTGCCAGTTAATCACGAAAAAAGTGCAGTAATAGTCTGAGTTCTGGCATCCATGCATTACATCCAATAAGAAGAGCCCACTTCGATTTGCATGGGAGTGTCATATATCACAACAGAAAAAAATTATAGCGTTCTGAGAGACGATCCATAGTAGTTGAGGGTTAATTAACAGCGGAGTTACCACACTGTTTATGACACTGAATAATAAATACGTTACTTACCTCTCTTGAAGTTCGGAACTGAAAACTTAGTTACTTTAGGGCATTGCGAAACGGTACAATACGCCAACAGAGCTATCACGAAAGGGCTACCGTCACGGAAAACCTGCTCAGTAATACCAACTTCAGAACAAGCATTATTGAAGGTCTCGAACGTGTCAGCTGACAGATCGTGTAAACGCATTCTGTAATGTGGTATGTTAGGTTTGGGAAATGATATGGAAATAAAGTATAAAACACTTTTACACCGCTAAAAATGTAGAAATATCCGATAACCGAGACTTGGATTTGACCTGTAAAAACCACAACATTAAGGCGTCTCGGCTGAACCCGGTCAGAACAAGGAGACAGGACTCCAAAAACCGTAACTGTCCCGGTCAAATCGGGACGTCTGGTCACTTTACGTAATATACGTCCTCGTGCCAGTGGCGGATACATAAAAACCTCATGGAGGGGGTGCTAAAGCTATCTTGAGCTACCTTTAATTTTACCGTGATAAAAAATAATCAAGTCACAAGCAAAGTTTAAGAAAGTTTTATTTAAACTGACTATACCCATACACAGGAGAATGCCATCTTCCTTAAATGATGAATTCCATGCGCCTATTCTTTCTGGAAAATTGGTTAATGACATCGTCAATAGGACAATCAATGTCAGGGTGAGTGTTCAACAGAGTGATGCCATTAAGTCGACACTCCTTCACTGTCGACCTCAGCTATGTCTTTGTACGCCGCAATGCTGAAAAACTTCTTTCTGCTGTAGCAACAGATGCAAGTAGAGAAGCAAATAATTTGTACAGCACGTGCAAAGTAGAATAGTCAGATCTAGGACAAACAGACGACGCTTGCATTACGGAATCACGATCATTAAGGGTGTTTATGCTCGTTTGCTTGTATTGAAGAATCTCTCCCATTAGTCTCTCTTTAATCACAAAGAGTGATTCTTCTTCAAAGAACAGTGGCTCACTTAAGCACTGATTCAATTTATGTGCCAGATCATTTCCGTCATGTTTCAATAGTTGTGAGGGCAAAGTATGTTGAATTTTAAATGGTAAATATTTTCTTGTTAAATATTTTCTCTGTACAAGGAAACAGTAGAATATTCGTCACTTTTCTCCAAGAAATGGCAGACAGAATAACGCATTGAGATCACTAGAATGGCCGTGACTTTTCTCATAGGTATGTGTTAGCTGTCTATATGCCAGACAGAAACGTATAAAATACGATGACGCGGATGCGCGTGCTACATCGGAAAGTACAACTACTCGGTAACTCGATTCAGTCGAGTCGACTGACGAAAGAAAAGAACGAATAGCGTACGGGCTGACTGGTGGGGGCGGCGCAGGTGGCAATGGCAGACGGCCCCGCAAGGGGGAGGGGGGGGGGGGCCGTGCACCCCCATATGTGTCTGTCACTGCCTTGTACGGAATGCTGTCTTGCAAATCTAGTAGTTCTAGTTGCATTTCTGAAGGAGCAGTATCTGGTACAACTTAAATTGTAATGCTAAACAGTTTTAACTCATTTTGTAGGCATCACAAGTCCTGAAACCTCACCTCAAAACTTTGACAAAGTTGTACAATAATTTGTTAATCACCAAAACTTATTTCTCCAGGCTATTGTAGGGATGAAAAACATTTAAATTTTTTCAAGATTCCACTACCAAGTTGCTTTTCAAATAGATGAAGTTTGCCCATGAGAACATAATTTTACCAGACATATCAACAATTAATAAATTCTTTCCTTGAAGTGGTGTAAATTTCTTGTAATGTCAGTCAGGAAGGCCAGGTCAGCTACTCATGCCTCTCTCCTTTCATGCCCATAAACAATGCAATTTATTCCTGTTGTTGTTGTTGTTGTTGTTGTGGTCTTCAGTCCTGAGACTGGTTTGATGCAGCTCTCCATGCTACTCTATCCTGTGCAAGCTTCTTCATCTCCCAGTACCTACTGCAGCCTAAATCCTTCTGAATCTGCTTAGTGTATTCATCTCTTGGTCTCCCTCTACGATTTTTACCCTCCACGCTGCCCTCCAATACTAAATTGGTGATCCCTCGATGTCTCGGATGCAACTACTGAAAAGGCTGCTGCCCCTCTTCAGGAACCAGACGTTTGTCTGGCCTCTCAACAGATACCCCTCCGTTGTGGTTGCACCTACGGTACGGCCATCTGTATCGCTGAGGCACGCAAGCCTCCCCACCAACGCCAAGGTCCGTGGTTCATGGGGGGGGGGGGGGGAGGGTCGCAATTTATTCCTAGATTGTGAAAAATACATTGAGAAATTTGCCGCTGCTAAGTCACTGTACTGTGCAGTGATAAGGATACCACTATAGGCCACTTCCAGGTGGTGCAAAAAGCCTTTGAACTGATGACAGTTGACACTGTGGCACCTTACAAAATTTACACACTTCACCATGACCATCATGATGTCGGCGTGTTTCACACTTTCAATACAAGGACTTCCTGGTTCACAAAACAGTGTACGCTTTACTTTTCTTTCAAAAATTCCATTTGTGTTTTTCCTTCAGACAAAATTTTGCTGGCTCCCAGCCATTTGTGGTGCATTGCCTGTTGCCACAGAACAAAGCCTATCCCACGGCAAGCAGATTTTCTACAGACTCACAGACAACCTCAAATATGTCATAACCTGTGGTTGTATATTCCACTGGTATCACATCTAGCAGTTCCTCGAAAACAAGTAGTTCTGAATTAATGCTCCTCACAAATATTGTGAGCTGTTTTAGTCTGTGACATCTGTGGCCTCATCAAGGGCTAACAAAAAGCTATAAAAGTGTGGCATTTCTGCTTCAGTTGATTTTCGAAATCCGTGCCCATATTGTGGATCGATGAGATAACATACGCTTGCAAAGGTAAACTACTTCAAATTTTGTAATGTCAGTTGGCTCTAAGCACTCAGCAATGGTGAGCAGGCATGATTTCAGCAAGGGACCTATTCAGAATGGTGTTCCAGTTGTCGGAATGATGAGTGCAGCTTTGTGGCTTGCTTGAACCACCGCATCAGTTGACTCTTTGTCAACATCAGCAGTCTACAGTAGTTGCACAACACGTGTGTAATAATCAGTACCTATACAAAGCACACAGGAGAAGTATGCATTCATTTGTTATATTTATTAATTTATTTTGCAGCAGATTTACCTGCTGCTGAACTTCTCTCTTCAGTGTGACAATGACTTGCTTTCCTGCGTTACTGTGTGACTCATTGTAGTTCGTCACATGAAGAGACATGTAGTGATGCTGTATAATATACTTCTTCATTGCATTCAGAGCTTTGGGCCACATAAGACAACAAGGCAACCCATCTTTCTCAACAAACAAAAAGCATTCTTCCCAAACTGGAGAAAATGGCAACAGGTTACTTCCAGAACTCGTTGTCATCGCGAAGTCCGCTGGCAAGTACAAGATGTAACTGAACAACAGGAACATAACACAGGAGTCCGGATGTGCGTTGAAATGGGCCCTTGTGGGTAGCCTACTCCTTACCACCTGTTCACCAGATGAGCCCAAGAGTGCCTGTGGGTGCCCGTGCCCCATAGGGTCAACTTGGAACAGCTTGCAATAAGTTACAGGATTGGTTAAAAGACGTTTTACCTGACCATTGGATTGGGCCACAAGGGGCCAGATAACAGCTTATTTTGCATGACTCCATGTCAACACATGATCTGATGCCATGCAACTTTTACTTTGGGTGTTCATAAAGGATCACACATATGTGCTTTCATCTACCTGACTTTAGTAACAGCATTGTTATGACAATTACTCCAGACACACTGACTAAGGTTTGACACGAACTCGCCTATTGACTCCATGGGCGATGAATGGTGCTCACATTCAACACTTGAAGCAAGAGAGAGAGAATAAAAGAAAAGAAAAAAGAAAAGCCAACTGTTTGAGGTGTTGTTTCATTTCATGTGTTATTTATAATCGTAAGTCGAAAGTAGTAAATGCTACAAAGCCTTAAAACCCATACATTCATTTTGAAACACCCTGTACATATATACTCCACAAGCTAAAATGCAGTTGAAGGCAGAAGGTCCCTTGTACTACTGCCAATAATTCTCTTTCCTGTTCCATATGCAAATGGAGCCATGGGAAAAGATCTTCTAAATGCTACCATATGAGTATTGGTTTGTCTTGTCTTCATGGTCCTTGTTGTTGTTGTGGTCTTTAGTCCAGATACTGGTTTGATGCGGCTCTTCATGCTAGTCTATGACACTTAAATCTATACTTGATGTTAACAAATTTCTCTTGTTCAGGAATGCTTTCCTTGCCATTGCCAGTCTACATTTTATATCCTCTCTACTTCGACTATCATCAGTTATTTTGCTCCTCAAATAGCAAAACTCATTTACTACTTTAAGCGTCTCGTTTCCCAATCTAATTCCCATAGCATCACCCGATTTAATTCGACTACATTCCATTATCCTCGTTTTGCTTTTGCATGGTCCTTATGTGAAATAAACATTGATCAACCAGAACATTATGACCATCTACTTAATAGCTGGTATGTCCACCTTTGGCGCAGATAACAGCAGCAACGCATCATTACGTGGAAGCAATGAACCCTTGGCAGGCTGCTGGAGGGAGATGGCACCACATCTGCACACACAAGTCACCTAATTTCTTTAAATTCTGGGGAGGGAGGTGATTAGCTCTGACCACGTTCAGTCACATCCCAGATGTTTTCGATCAAGTTCAGATCTGGTGATTTGGAGTGACCAGCACATCAACTGGAATTCGCCACTGTGTTCCTTGAACCACTCCATCATAATCCTGGCCTTGCGACATGGCACATTCTCTTGCTAAATAATAATGTCGTGTGACGAGGGCCTCCCGTTGGGCAGACCGTTCGCCTGGTGCAAGTCTTTCGATTTGACGCCACTTCGGCGACTTGCGCGTCGCTGGGGATGAAACGATGATGATTAGGACAACACAACACCCAGTCCCTGAGCAGAGAAAATCTCCGACCCAGCCGGGAATCGAACCCGGGCCCTTAGGATTGACATTCTGTCGCACTGACCACTCAGCTACCGGGGGCGGACATTCTCTTGCTGAAAAATGCCAACTCCTTGGCACTTCGTGGTGTCTTGCATGAGCTCCACTGGCCCCATGGATGCCCACATGAATTTTTCCCAGAGCATAATGGAGTTTCCGCCAGGTTCTCTCCATCCCGCAGTACGGGTGTCAAGGAACTGTTCCCCTGAAAGATAACAGATCTGCGCCCTAGCATTGGCATGATGAAACAGATATCAGGATTCTTCAGACCATGCAATGCTCTGCCACTGCACCAATGTCCAGTGCTGACGGTCACATCCCATTTCAGTCATAGTTGCTAATGTCATTTTGTTAACATTGGCACACACATGGGTCTTGAGCTGTGGAGGCCCATCGTTAGGATTGTTCAGTGTACTGTGTCTTCAGACACACTTTTACTCTGCTCAGCCTTGAAGTATGATGTTAGTTCTGCCACAGTTCAGTGCCTGTCCTGTTTTACCAGTCTGCCCAGTCTGCCCAGTCTATAATGTCCAACATCTGTAATGAGGGGTGGCCATCCATCCCCACAATGTCTGGACGTGGTTTCACCTGTGTTTTGCCACATGTTGAAGATATTCATCACAGGACACCTGAAGTATCCAACAAGTTGTGCGGTTTCTCAAATGCTCATGCTGAGTTCTGGGCCATCACAATCTGCCCTTGGTTGAACTCAGATAAATTGCATGACTTCCCCATTCTACATGTGGACAGCGTGCTCTCTGATACTACATGTACCATGTGTATGTCAGACTAGCAATTATTCCTCACCAAGTGATGCTGCTATCAACTGGATGGGTTTATACCGATAGTGGGTTGGTGTTCGTAATGTTCTGGCTGACCAGTGTTTGTTGGTGGCAGTCGAACCACTCAGTAATCCGTCACAAATACTGGTTCTCTAATTTTATCAATAGCTTTCACAGAAAGAACATTTTCTTCCTTTCAGGGATTCCACTTTGAGTTGAAGGAGCATTTCCGTAACACTTGCTTGTTAGTCAAATCTACTGGAAACATATCCAGCACCAGGTCTGTGAATTGTTCTGATGTCTTCCTTTAACGTACCTGGTGGGGATCCCAAATATTCGAGCAGTATTCCAGAGTGGGTCATGGATGTGTTCTGTACACTGTCTACTGTGCACTTCCCTAGAATTCCCCTAATAAACCAAAGTAAACCATTCACTTTCCCTACAAACGATGTTATAAGGGCTGTTCGAAATGCATCTGACTTTTATTTACAAAATCAATCTTTATTGAAATACAATTGTTTGATGCTGTTCACCTTCAAAGTAGTCCTCTTGAGCTTCCACCCATCTCTCCCAATGCTACTGCCTCTGCTGGAAGCATCGCTGAAAAGCCTCTTTTGGCATGGTGCACAGCTGCTCCACAAAATTCTGTATAATGTGATTCCTTTTTTGAAACCTGGTTACTTACAGAGTCTTTTTCATTTATGCAAAGCCAGAAGACACTTGGTATTAGGTCAGGGGAATAAGGAGGTTGATAAACCTCAGCTGTGTTGTGTTTGGCCATCAATTGAGAACAATGAGTGGGTGTGTTATTATGGTGAAGGTGCCAACTGTCCACAGCTCACAAACCTAGTGCCAGGATGGTTCCTTTAAAAGAGCATGGATGACTTCCTTTCCCATCCTTCCCTAATCTGATGGGACCAATGAAATCGCTGTTTGGTACCCTCCCCCAAATCAACCAATCACAAGTCTGGCTGTTTGCATCTCACTGCTTCAGTGAGAAAGTGATACAAAATCTCTTGGTAATACTCCTTATTGACATTAGTACCTTCTGGGGTGTACCTGTGAAGGACCACACCATTAGAGTTGTAAAAGATGGTTAGCATGGCTTTCACTATGCTGTAGACCTGCATTGCTTTTTTGGTTCTCAGGGGTGATGGATGCTTCCACTTTGACTGGAACTTTGTTTCTGGGTCGTACCCATAAGCCCAGGACTCGTCACCAGTGATCTCTGCGTTGAGAAAGTTTGGATGACTGTTCACAGTATCCAGCATGTCCTGTGAATACTCCAATGAAAGATGCTTCTGCTCAGTTGTTAGCAACTCAGCACAAATTTTGCTGAAGTCCTTCTGAATCCCAAATGTTTGTTTAAAATGGAACGAATGGAACCAACACTAATTTCAACCTCATTCACAAATTCTCTGATCATGAATAATCCATCTTGCATTACCAGGTTCCTCACGTGATCTATACCAACCTCATTTGCATATGCTGAGGGTCTACCTGTACTTGCTTCACTCACTGATAAGCAGCTTTCTTTGTAGATGTTGCACCACTCCTTTATCTCTGTGGTACATGTTGCTTCATCCACAAACACTTGTTAAATCTTGCAGATTGTTTCAACCTGATAATCGCTGAGCTTAAAAGATAATTTGGGGAATAATGTTGTTCCACTTTTTCTGTCATTTTGCCCACGTTACAAAATCTGACAACTACCACTTACATGTGTTCAGCTGCAATGGCTATAAAAAAAATGGTTGTTTCTGCAGTCATGAAAAATATCAGGCATGCACACTATGTATGTATACAAACAGTGTGTGTGCACACCCTAATACCATTGTTAGATTCAACAAAAAAAGAGGTTCGATGCATTTTGAATAGCCCTTGTACATTCTCATTCCATTTTATGTTGCTCTGAAAGGTTATACCTAGATATTTAGTCAACGTTCTGTACCCCAGCCCAACACATTTGAAGACCCAGGGGCTGGTATGGACATTGATGATGGTGACTGGGGCATTACTGCAATTGTGGACACTGCAGTTGTCAATGTAAGCACCACTGTCAGCCATGTCTTTCCAGCTGACCTGTCAGGGCTTGTAGCTGCCCTTTAAAGTTAGCAGCATGGCCAGTTTGTCTATTAGTTGTGATTTCTCTTCAATTCTTATGGATCTCGCTACACTCCATTGTCTTAGTTCTTCATTCAATACGCCTTAGTATTTCAACCTTAGTTTGCCCTTTGCACTTGTTATTCTGCTGTGCTGACTCAGTTGTCTGTTGTTCTCTCATGCTGTCCGTTTTCTTGTGGGTCACTGTCAATGGTCTCGGCCAGTTGGCCAGCCACAGTTGATTCTGAATTCATTTCCAAGCTTGTCCAATTCCCATCATTGTAACTGGTGATGAGGTAAACGGTTGGTGGTGTTCGTGGTGTTCCATGGATGTCAAGCTCATGCAACTAGTCGAACAGCAATAGCAACAGCTGCTCCTGTAGCAGCAGTTGTTCCAGCAGTTTCAGCATCAGCAACAGCAGTTCTAACAACAATTTAAAGTTTTGTCCAATTGCTTACAGATTCAGGGTTTCCAAACCATCTAGGCTGTGGTCACTTCCCAACCCGACTGCCACCCACTTGTGCTTGCGCCATTTAATGTCATTAAAGAAGATTGAGACATTTATTTGCGGTGGCTGACACCACACTTTACCATTTTGCAGGTTTTGGATGACTCTCTTTGACGATCATCCTTCCTTTTTTGGGCTCCCCGGAGATGCTTTCGTTGCTAAAGGAGAAGTGGACTCCATTCTCGCCTCCAGTTGCACTTATGATCGAAGAGATGTGGTAATTGTTGTCCAATAATTATTTGCAATGAGTCCATGTGGTCACATTGTGCACTGAGTTCCATTAATACCACAAGGCACCTAGTCAGCCGTACCATTCATGGACAACAGATTTTCAAGGGTTGAGTCAGTATTGTAATCTCACTTGTACAAACTCAGCTTGCAAAACTTCATATGCAGATTCACTGATCTGAGATGTGGTCCAACTTGCTTCTGATCTGGAAGTTTGTACTGTAATCCCCCAACTGGACAACCTTTCCCTATACAATATTTTGAAAATCATACATTCTTTTGAGACCACACAGGCTGCAAATGAATGCATCATACCTCGACCTCAGGTAGCAACGATCCAGCATAATTCCTTTATTTTGAATGTCTCTGTAACCTCTGAATAGCCTGTCATGACTCGTTGAGGTAAGCAGTGGGGTCTCTCATCATGCCCTGATTGCCTCATGTCACACCTGCATGCACACTGTCCAGGTCATTGGGCACACATTGGGCACACATTGAGCATTATGGGAAACATGAGCATCTCCTCACTGTTTGTTATGAACCATCAATACAGTCAGATTCCACCACCCATATGCATCAGGGAATGGTGAATGAACTTCAGGCAGCTGTTTCTCAGGGTGATTCTTCTACTTTTAAGTTACTTATGACCCCCATGGCTGCAACCCAGGACGTCTGCTACTGGCTGGACACAGGAGAACGGTTTCTTCGACCAACCTCCACATAAATGCTCGTATTGGATCCCCTGACTTGGCCCCACCCTTCCTTATGTTGGTCACCTATGGTAACAGTTCAGTTCCTCTCCAGGATCAATTCATAGTCAACAATACATAAAAACTGGTTGTTCAGTTGATAACTCTGTTTTTTGTTGATAGACACTCAGCTGGCAACATTTATGGCCTCAGTGCCTTCTTTCTGTTTGGGTTCGCCATCACTGACAATGTTTGTGTCATTATCTAACATGGTTCCCTACTAGACCCTGACAACCTGTAGTCTCTGTTTGACCCTGACCTTGGGTGCACCACAGATTTCTAGGCCCATATCTCCCTATGTGCTAATGCTGCCTCAATCTTTTGCCCCTGGCCCACCCTCACCATGCCTGGGATCACATTCATCTTGACTTCGCTGGCCCCTTTCTGGGATCTATATGGCTCATTGTCATGGATGCTTATTGTAACAACCAACGTGTGGTCAGCATGACGTCCACCAATGATGGTACTCACACTGCTCTCATCCCAGTTCTCTCCATTGAAGGGCTTCTTCACACCATCATGTCAGATAATGGGCCCCAATTTACTGCACTGACTTTCAAACAATCTTGTGCCTCAAGTGGCATTAAGCACCAATGTAGTCCACCATCTCACCTGTCCTCCAATGTTAAAGTGGAGCATATGGTCCGTACATTTAAGCAATAAATGTTGAAAGTGGTGGGTACTTCCAAGAAAACAGCTGCACTCACACTATTTCTCAGCACCTTCCATTCCACTTCTGTCCATGACCAAGGCCCAATGGTGCTCTTCCACGGGTGGCAGCCACATACTCTCATCCATCTCCTGGCCACACAATTGATAGAAACCCGAACCCAGCTTGCCAGGCACTTTCTGCTGGGTGCAGCCATGTGGGCATATTCCACCTTTCTGCCTTCCTCAGAATCATCCAGGGTGCTTCCGACTCTATGTGCCCTTTTGAGGGGGAGGGTTCTGGTACCCCAGCCCAGCACATTTATAGACCTGCTGGATGGTATGGACATCGATATTGCCAATAGGTGGAACTGCTGTAATTGCAGGCACTGCAGTTGCTGATGTAAGCATTGCTACAAGTCACGCCTTTCCGGCCAGCCTATCAGGGTTTGCGATCACCCTTTAAACTTAGCACTGTGGCCTCTCCATCTGTTACTTGGGATTTCTTTGAATTACCATATAGATCTCACTACACATTGTTGTCTCGGTTCTGAATTCCCTTCTTCTTAGAATTCTGGTCTTTGTTTGCCCTTTGGCCCTTGTTATTCTGCCATACCATTTCCATTGTCTGTCATTCTCTCGTGTCACCCACCTGTTGCTCTCTGGTGACGTGCTGTTGATGCTCTTGGCCAGTTGGCCAGCCACTGCTGGTTCTGAAGTCATTTCCAGACTTGTTCATTTCCAGTCACTGTAGATATGAATATGTCTAGCAGCACACCACTAATAATGTGTCGGAATATAACAGGACTGTGTTTCCTACTCATCTGCATTAACTTGCATTATTTCACGTTTAGAGCAAGCTGCCATTAATCTCACCAAACAGAAGGTCTATGCAAGCCACCTTTATCCTACTATGGTCACTCAAAGAAAAATAGATTACTGTACAAAACAACATCATAAGCAAACAGACACAGATTGCTGCCTGTTCTACCCATCAGATCATTTACTTATACAGGGAACAAGAGCAGTCCCATCACACTTTCCTGGGGCCCTTCTGACGGTATCTGTATGTCTGATAAACTCTTACCATCCAGTGCAATGTAATGTATTCTGCTACTCAAAAATTCTTTGAGCCACTCACATATCTAAAACTTATTCTGTATACTTGGATGCATGTTAGCAGTCTGCAGTGTGACAGTGTGAGAAAGGCTTTCCAGTAAACTAGGACTATGGAATTTGCCTGTTGATCTTTAATCACACCTACAAAATGTTACCTTAAAGAACTAATGACACAAATACCTATTAATACACCAATCTCTTCATTAAAAGTGGCTTAAAGCCTAGGATCAATCACCACAAAGGTGTCAATTTCCAGATCCTGTCTAGAGTTGAAAAATTTGTAAGAGGCATCGTCAAGCTTTTTTCTTTCCAGTGAAAGTCTGGTGAAAAGCAAGACATGAATAGCGATCCTTGTAATTGGAAAAAACAGGTTATGACATAGATTGTTGAAGAGTTTTGGCATGAATTCAAATTTGCCATGAATTTTCTATTGGATGAGTATTCGCAGTCACCTTCAATAAATACTCTTCAATTGAATTCATACTGGACTAATAAAAGGCCATTTATTAGTCCTTTTAATCAATTGGATAAATAAAATTACAGGTTAAAAACATTATATTGCATTGTGACTAAATGGCAGACTTATGCATAAATGGGCTACATATTTCAGAAGCCTGGCAAGGCATATGCGAATGTAGGCACCACGTAGAATGATAACAATATTGTATAGACAGTTAAAGTACAGAGTATAGAAAATAGTCTTAAAATAATAAATAAATGAAGCAACACAAAGAATCAACTCTCAGGCTTAGAGTTACTTACCTATCCCGAGTCAGACACACGAGTTGCTGAAGAATTGTCTTTTTAATGATTTATTGAAAAAGAAGAGTACCATTGTCCATATGATTGCAGAAACTCTCAAGGTTTGCTTCACATTACTGCATGACAGGAGAAGTAGACAAAATTCTCAAGACATTTGACATATAAGTGTTTCATACATTGTGTTTCTGTTGCAGGCAAGCTTGCTGGCAACCTCAATGGGGAACCAAAGATTGGCATCAGCAACATCGTCAAGGCATACTACCTTAGCGCATTGTCATACCTTGCGGCATGCTGCCTCTCGTTGGTTACGGCATTGGATACAACAGCGACAGCATAATTCTATTTGAAGAATGTGGCATACACCTTGCTATACAAATCTTAAATGATGTACAGTATAAAAGGAGCTGAGTGCTTCATGTCCTCAACTGAATTTTTTTCATTGTTACCTATTCTCAAGATCCTTTTACCATTTCCCAAAGTTGCCTGCTGGCACATAGAGCATTATTCACTGCACAGGAGGGACTTCATATTTCAGCGGGAATACTCCATTCCAACAAAAACAGACTGTATGTTTACGCTGTATCTTTATACTGTCCCTAATCTTAATGCAAAAATTTGAACAATTATTTTCAGGTTAAGACATAGCTGCAGATTCTTGTCTATTCCTTTAAACAGAGATCATTGAACTTCACACAGAAGTGTGCCTGCTCTACAAGAATTTTCAATTTAAATTTCGCATAATCATTCAGATACGTTTTTAAGTTAAGACACAGCTGCAGATTCTTGTTTATTCCTTTAACCAGAGATTATCAACTTCACTGGATAAAATCCAGTCCCACACACTGTTCCTAAAATGCTGCCTAAACTATGAAATCGCTCCCTCCCCCAAATGGCCTACCCATAAATATACTTTTCTGTATGCACTCCACCCCTCCATTCACAATGACCTTCACATTTTAAAATTCCACCAGTCTCTATCCCTCACAAACCTGATACTGCAAAAACACATCTCCATGGCACAGGCTTCCCAGAACCACCTCTACTCCCTTCACAAGATACTGGTACAGTGCAATACATAGTACACACATACCATCTCTGAAATTGATACCCTTGCACTCCAACACTGGAGGAGCTTTGCAGACACCACCTCCATAAACTATCCAACATGTTGACATCCTACTCCCTCCTTGGCGCACCACTATGCATCAACAGCCATCCTATACACTGTGAACCCCTTGCCATCCCCTCTTAGCACCCAGACCCTGCCTAGCTGACCTCTTAAATTTACCACATCCTGCAAAACTCCCTTCCAACACTCCACAAAACGCAGGACTCAAACAAACCAAAAAACTGTTATTATCCTATCCACTAAAAACTCCAGTCCCACAGAAGTTTTAGTTCTATCCTAAGTCCTCACCATCAACCTCATACAAAAATTTAAACACATTAGACTTGACAAAGACCTACTCTCCTTCTCCAGTTATTTCAGTGGATAAACTTCTTGCAACTAATCCCTCCAACCAAAGCCAGCCTAATCCCATCACTGAATCGTGCCTCTACCAGTTCCTACCACCACCAAACTATGACCCTCTCCACCTGTCCCCCTCACAACTAACCACCCCATAGTCAGCTTACAAGAATTAATTACCTCCAATTTGGTCTTGCCAACCTTCCCCAGAGCCCTTCCTAAGAACAACAACTAACCACCCCATAGTCAGCTTACAAGAATTAATTACCTCCAATTTGGTCTTGCCAACCTTCCCCAGAGCCCTTCCTAAGAACACTAACCTTTCACCAGAAGGGAGGTCAGCCATACACAAATTGGAACACATCCTGACCTAATCATCCTACCTGTAGACAGAAGTTCCATCACTGTTGTAATGAGTTGCAGGGACTACCTGACAGAAGACTTCTGTCAACTGCCTGTGTGCTCCATCTACAAGCTCTACCAGAGTGATCACATCCCAGAAGTCCACCATAGCCTCTAGTGCCTACTGAAATACACAGGACCTTCCCAGAACCTCTTCCCCAAGTTCATCGGCCTCATCACTCCAACAACACGCCACACATGCTCCCCAGAATCCCCAAACCCAAAAATTCTGGATATTCCAAAGTAGCTGGTTATTGTGCTCCCAATAAAAGAATTTCTGCTCTTGTTGGCCAACATCTCAAACCAACTGTACAAAATTAGCCTCCCACAGCAAACAGACTAACCACTTCCTTCACTGACTCTCCACCATACTCACCCATTTACCGGTGGATCTCTCCTCATCCCTGTTGATGCCACCTCCCTATATACCAACACCCTTCTTGCCCATGGTCCTACCGCTATCGAATACTATTTGTCCCATTGTCTTTCAGATTCCTAATGCACCACCTCACTCCTTTTACACATTAACAACTACACCCTGACTATCAACAATTTTTCATTTGAAGGGAAGGTAGGCAAACAAATCTGCAGCATAGCCATGGGCACCAACATAGTGCCTACCTATGCCAACCTGTGTGTTAGTCTGTTGGTCGAGATTGGAATTACAGTGCTGGGAGGCAGCCCAACAGCTAACACAAAGAATATGAATCGGCATGCAATTTGCATAATGAGAGATAATTACTACTTGCAGTACTGTAAATAAAGCATGAATTCTTGTTGAATCTATATTGGTGCCAAGAACCGTCTTTCTCATAGTGTAAGAAAAATACAATACAACATACAAATTCTGAAGTCACAAAAATGAATAATGTTTATAGGCTAACTTTTCTTACTCAGTCCATGAAGATCTTTTAGAATGTCTGATTTTGCAGCAAACTTGGCGCTTAACAAAAATTAAATTGTTCGATTATTACACATATGTATTTAATAGAAGTCACTATTCTGTTGCACTGATTTCATTAATTTACCTCTAATTTTCTGTGATTGCCAATCATGTAGTCCATCCACTAAATCTTGATGATCAGCACATATATTTTTTAAGATGTTTTGCAGCATGGAAGATATTACTGCCTCTTCTTATGATTGCAGGCAAAAGTCATGCTTATTTATGAATCTTGGAATATTTTGGCGTAATAAATAAAATATATTCTTGCAGCTCTGATGATTTTAATATATGTATTTTTTTGCATTTTTATGCACACATAGCATTTACTACACATTGTTGATGCCTGAGTAATATATACACATCCTTTTTATGTGATATCTTAAACATAAGTACTGCCAAGTAAGACTGAAACTAAAGTTGTTTAAAAAAATGAATATTCTCCGGAAATTGCTCTTCTGTTACAAAGTTAATTTTAAAAGCCTATGTTTGCTGTCTTCTGTGGCAATGTATTGTTTAGGTATTACACAATTGTCCCCCCTCTACATCGACATCGTATGGAGGTGTAGAATGTTAGGCAGGCTCATATGTTTCATTGGTTACTATCTGTTACCATTTGGGGGGGGGGGGGGGGGGGACGGAGGGGGAAGGGCAAAGCCCTTTATTTCTCGGTCGTTTAGATAGGCTTACATCATGATAAGTGGAGATGTCGCTTTAACTTATTATATGTGTATATACTAACCCAAATAATTAAAAGGAAACTAAGTTATAAAAAAGGGGGACAAATATAAAATACTGTGTATATTCAATAACACTTGGTTTAGTCAAGTCGCTTTTATTATTGCGCCCATGTGCATGGCAAGTAATTGGCGGCCTGCCACTGGGTCTTTTAATGGTTGCGTCCTTGCTGAATACTTTCAATTCGTGCATGTCCATTTCACGTGGATTGGAACAGCGAAGTAATCATGTGTTGCAACAGAGATTCCTCCACAAATATTTGTTCATTTCTTGGAAACGGGGTGCGTGCTTGTGGTAATTTCGATGCTGTGACCTCCATTTTTACGGACCGGGACCCATTGTTTACCCGTCGTAAAACGCTTATTCAGCAGAGAGGAAATCCGTCGATCAGCACCCACCGATAAGGTAAGTTCCCATACAAAACACTTCTCCATTTATTCGTGCGTGTAGTTCAGTAAAAGTTATTGTAGGTTGGCACACATGTACTAAGCATCAACACATGTAACTTTAGAAAAAAGATTCACTTTCACACAGATTCCTTTCCCAATTGCCGTCCACCTTTATTAATCACTTATTTTGCATAAAGCGACTGCTTTTGTATTCTGTTACTCTTTAAACAAGTTGTTACTTACATAGTTAAATTTTAATACATTCATATGTTACATATTTTGCTGAAACTCCACTCACATTTACTTCACATTTTAAGTTGGGGAATAGTTAAAACGCTACAATCATATCAGTTTAGTTTGTAAATAATAGATTCATTTACATTCATATTATAGAATAAAAGTGCTTAACCTCAGTTACATCGATCATCCTTATATACACATATATATCCATTAGTTTGTGCACCACAAATCTTTACAAAAGAAACATTATACATAATTCCTTTCACTTTATTTATGGGAGCTTGTTATTTATTTATGGGAGCAGGTGGGAAAGCATCAGCATCTGCTTCAAATACACTACGCACTGCTTGCCAAACTATGCTTAGCGTCACCTCTAGGAATGAAAGGAAGAATCTATTTGACTACAGACCCATCGGATTAGTCAGGAAAGCACACATAACTCAAATACCATGTTACAAGTAGACTCTCAATCAGCATTGTTCATGGTAGATTCTTTTTATGTTTCTACTATATGAAATAGACATTGTTCACTCCAGATGATGTGTAACTTAAGTATTCATGACATGTGTTTCATTTCCACAAATGTTGTTGTCATTTGACATGAAGAAATTGCGTGAGTTATTTCTTCTTGTTGACGATACAAATAATTTTTGAACATTTATGGTAAGTTCCTATGGGACCAACTGCTAAGGTCATCAGTCCCTAGTCTTACACACTACTTAATCTAACTTAAAGTAACTTACACTAAGGACAACACACACACACACACACACACACACACACACACACACATGCCCGAGGGAGGACTTGAACCTCCAACAGGGGAGCCACGTGATCCGTGGCAAGGCGCCCTAGACGGCACGGCTACCACATGTGGCACGAATAATAATCCTGTTCATAATGATCTCTTTCTCTCTCTCTCTCTCTCTCTCTCTCACACACACACACAGTTTCTGAAGCAGAGACTGTACCCTGTATGTAAGTTGGCACCTTACCTGTTTGGTAGTATCAAACCTGTATCATTACGATATCACTTACTGGGCTGCTACTGCATATGCTTTGAATCGTTCATTCATATCACTTATATGTATAATATTTCTTACGACTAAATTATATTCGCTTGAGGTGAGGCTCGAGAACTTGTATGGTAGTACCATGTCACTCTCTAGGCTTATTATTTCCTCCTTCACGCCGATTCGCTGGGAATGCACTGGTCGCTGAGCCGGCCAGTGTGGCCACGCGGTTAAAGGCGCTTCAGTCTGGAACCGCGCGACCGCTACGGTCGCAGGTTCGAATCCTGCCTCGGGCATGGATGTGTGTGATGTCCTTTGGTTAGTTAGGTTTAAGTAGTTCTAAGTTCTAGGTGACTGATGACCTCAGATGTTAAGTCCCATAGTGCTCAGAACCATTTTTGAACTGGTCGCTGAAAAGAAAAAAATTTAACCTAACTTAAAACTAAATGTGTAGTAGCTCAGCAGCCACAGATTCAGTAATTCTTTTACGTTAGCGTGCAGCCGTTATATTTGCCTGTTTAGCCCAGTACATCACCAGCTTCACTTATCTTTACCCTGTAAGGAGAAGTATCCACAAAATTCTATAAAACGTGAGGTATTTATGCTCCTCATCTTTGGATCCAGCTTTCATCTTAGCTGTCATCGTTCATATCCTTAAATGTATCTTACATGTTCACTTTCTGTAAGCACATGTACATATCTGTATATAGTAGGTTAACATAATGTAGATATTACTCGTCCCCTGTACATTTCCTTAGTCCAACATTGCATATATATATATATATATATATATATATATATATATATATATATATATATATATATATATATCTATATCTATATATATATTAGGTGTAGTCCACCTTAAGTTTATAGTTATAATATAGTTATTCTTTCTTTCTTTCTTCCTATATGTATACAATTCTTATAAATATGTTGTGGGCGAGTTGCATTTAATTTTGTTAGCTGGCGGTCATTGAACGTGTCAGCTGTCTAATAACTAAACCTCCTGCGGCATGTGCGCAAGTCGCTTTCACCTCGTCTGCTGATGTAGCTCACGGTTGCGATTACACCCCAGTGCGTGTGGCAAGTTCTGCTCTGCTTCGCCGCTCCTTGAGTCAAACGAAGCGCTGTATCATTAACGTCTATCTCAATTTCACTTACCTGCTACTTCATATATGAAAATACAAATAAAATCTCTTATATCTGAACATGTTTCCTTAACACTAGTATTCAAAAGAAATCAGAAATTAGATTACTATTATGCACACTATGTATAATCATTTTCAAGAAAAGTACTTGTGTCAAAAATATTTAACCCATAGTATTCCCACGCTTCATGGGTGTACACTATGAATTCCTCAATGTAGTTCTCAGGAAGTCAACGCACCGGTTTTCTGAGTCAGGAAGTTTGCGATGGAATAAAACACCTTTGTATTCCCTGTACCACATTTTTCACCTGTCGTTGCCTTCCTGTGTTAGTTTTTTTTTGACCTTGCTCCATCTTAGGTCCTGTCGTTGCATGGTTTTCATTTGTTTATAAAACTTACTGTAGTCAGATTGCGGTATTTTGCTTTGTATAAGAAAATTTCTTATCTCAGAATCCAGTTCCAAAGTTCAGTAAATCCATCTAGACCTTGAGGTTACCTTGATAGAACATCGGCAATGATGTTTTGACTGCCCTTGATATAAATAATTTCAGAGTTAAACTCTTGCAGTTATACACACCACCTTGCCAATCTCCTGTGCACTAATCTGCATGTCAACAAAAATGAAAGGGATTGGTGATCACAAAATACTTTTGCACTCTTACTCCATAAAAAGTACTCAAATTTTTTGAATGCCCACACTACTACCAAACTTCCCAATTCTGATTCAGAATATAACTTCCTGCCTCAGTTAATGTGCGGCTAGAAAAACTAATTACCTTCGGCAGTATCTTACCATCTTCCTCTCTCATCTGGAACAGACATGCCCCCAGACTCCGCGAGGAGGCGACTGTGCACAAACAGAAGTCCTTCTCCATATCAGGGTGACTAAGTATGTTTGCATTCACTAATGCCGCTTTAATATTATTGAAATCCTCTTGGTACTTGTCATCCGACAGCCATGGTTTGTTTTTTCGTAATAAATTAAGCAGGGCGTCACTGCTCATCAGTTGTTTGGATATGAACTTACCGGAAGAATGATGCTAATCCTAAACAAGCTTTAAATTGTTTCTAGTTTCTAAGAGCAGGACAATTGCATATGGCATGGAATTTCTTAGGCTCAGGGAGGATACGTTGTTCAGAGATAATGTGACCACGAAATTTTACCTTTTTTCTGCCAAAGTCAAACTTTTTTAATTTGGCTGTCACCTTGTGTTCTGAAAAACGTTGTAAAACTTTCTCAGTCAGCTGAATGTGTTCTGACCAAATGGGAGTGGCGATTAACATGTTGTCAACATAGTCTGTAAACTTGCGAAGTAGCTCTGGTCCTAGTACTTAATCTGGGATTGCGATGAATACACCTGCACCTATATTCAGGCCAAATGGCAGGATGCAGAATTCAAAGCTTCTACCACCGCCTACAAAAGTTGTGTACTTTTTACTATTTGAATAGAGTTTGATTTGTCGGTAGGAGGTTCTCAGGTCCAGTATGTTAAAATACCGGGTATTATGGAACTTCAACAGTTGTTCATCAAGGTTGTCAGACCTGATTTGAACTGATACTAGCATATTATTAATACCCCAAGCACCCAGCACCAATCTTACCGATCCGTCTGGTTTACTTACATGCCAAATGGGGCTACAGTAAGGCGAAAAGGAAGGCTGAATGATCCCCCATTTAATCAGTCAATTAATTTTTCTCGTACTGCCTCTCATTTCATGCAAGGAATGGGATATGATGATAGATAAAAAGTTTCATCTGGGTAAACATCCGTTTTGTACAGATAATCCTTGATAACTCTGGGCAGATCTGTAAGTTCCTGTTGCTCCTGTTCGTTTAAGGTGCTGGACTCACCTTTTCTCTACCATTTCATAGCTTACATCTGATTCTGGCACTTGTTCCTTCTAGTGAGTGTTTACAAATAATGCAGTAGGAAATACAAATTTAACTGTGTACTTTAGACTCCTCCTTTCGCTTAACCTTCTTGTGTGACATTTTTATTAAATCGACAGAAAATACCTATTCGTTTACAATAAAGTAGTGTTTACCACTTCCTGTGTCATTTTGAGTCTTATAAGTTCTAAATGTGTCCATCCCAATCATGCCATTTAGTATTAATTTGTTAACGATAAGGAAATTACATTTGACAGTAAAGTGTCCTATTTTCAGTGGAATCAATGCTTGTAACTTCACTACTTTTGATTTGTTTCCAGTGGCCGACTGTATTCTACAATTTAGCACTGGGAATGTGGGAATTTTACTCGTTTCTTTAACTCTTGGAAAAATTATGTTGACACTAAGTTAGTCATTGCACCTGTCTCTCGAACTAAGTGTACTTCCATGTAAAATATTGTTATTTTTATTATTGCCTGTACTTACTCTTCATACAAGTTTTCCTGAACTTCCTCCTCACGTCGGTATAAATCATCTTTCATGCCTCCTTGTTCACTGTATCTCACAAAACATTTGTTTACAAGTGTAGTGCCCCCACTCCCTACCTGGCCAGCAGTGTGGGGACTCACTGCGACCGGTTGGAGTTTTCTGCCGGTGCAGGAGCATTGACCTTGGTAACCAGAGTAATTTAAGTGAGCTGCACAGTGTGTGTTGAGTTAAACCAATTCATGTCACTGGCTGCATGTGACCCATCTTCGTGGGAATTCGTGTTGGTAGTTGTGAAATTATAGTTCGCACTATTATGTTGTCCGAAGGTTGGCTGCGGCACAGCGTGTGGCATTTGATTGTTGCCAACCGCTTGCCACTGAATCGGTTGGCTGTTACCACTTACGGGTGATGGATAGCCTTGTACTGGCAGACCACAGTTCACTTCTCCATTGTAATTATCCCTGTTGTTCTGATAACCTCACTTAAATCTTTTGTTTTTCCCATTTCCATTACCGTATCCATTTCCTTTTTGTATGTACTGTGTCGGATATGGTTGCCATGCTTGTTGTGTAGTAACATTATTATTTACAGGCTGGTTTCCAAGGACAGGTTGAACTGTTTGTTTAGCTACTGCTTTATGTTGCCATGGTGCCTCTTCATAAATCAGATCAATGGAATCCAAAACCGAAAAAATGTTCTCGGTGTCGTGTTCTGGTGTGGTTACTAACTTTTCCCCTATGTGTGGTGGAAGTCGGCTCTTTAATATTTTCAATACGCCGACCTGTGATTTGGAATTGGTCCCATATCCGGTCTTATTTAAATACTCTTCGAAATAATACTTTTCGAAATAACCCCACAAGCTTCCATGCTTGCCATTAAATGGAGCCAGGTTAAAGACTTCACTTCTTAATCTCTTTTGAATGGCTTCCGACTATACTTGTCTAAGAAAGGACATTCAAATAGATCATAACTGTGACAACGTTCTGCCATTTCAGTGGCCCACAAAAGAAGTCACCTTGGGTGAAATCAGCAACAAATCTTTTGAGCCTCTGTCCATTTATGTGGAAGTACTTTGCAGAACGAACTACTGGGTTCAACTGATGTCCATCTGGTGAATACATGGGAAACTGCCTATGTCCAAGGAACCCTTCATCAGTGAAGACGGATGTTAAACATGTGGCATCATATGACATCAGCACGTTGTTAGAAATGTGCAGAGCTCTGTGTGGCAATTGTGCATGTGTTGCAAATACTGCTGTAGGTAAATTATAAATTATGAATTTTGCAATCTTCACTTGCACTTGCTATTGGTCTTGTGACATGATGTGGATAACTATTACACGCACCTGCCTTGGGCACATGTAGTTCAATGTTAGCAACCTGACCTACTTCATTTGATGACTCAGTTTTCCTTTCCTTCCTGGCCTCTTCTACGACGTCCACATATATTTTGCATTCAGATACTACCTTCTGCGCTAATATACTACTTTTGATCTAAGGTACCTGCCTCTGCTCTTTTGGTAGTATCGTCAAAATTTTCCCCTATCTCAGTTCTTTCTCTTTCGGCACATTCAGACTCTAATTCCAAGCTTTCTACTCTTAATGTCAGCTTCTCTACTGCCAATGGTAAACCATCATAGTCCTTTTGTAGCTTGTTGGCAACAGTGGTCATATACTTTATAGTTTCACACATTTGGTTTTGATTTGTTCTTATTCTATTATTCGTGTCCATGACCCCCTTTAATTCACTTTCTATGTGTTCTTTATTGTCACTAATTGAACCTACCTTTTTGTTCAAAACATAATACTTTCTTGGACGTCAGAAATAACCTCGCATTTCAATTGCTTTTTCATTTCTTTAAGATTTTCAGATAGCTCTGTGTGTAGATTTTCTGACAGATCATTGAATTTTTGTGCGACGCTGTTTCGCAAATCTTCCAACACCTATTTTTGTTCTGTTTTGAAATCTGAAAAACCTTGTGACAAATCGTTACATTTTGCGTTCACGTTACTAAGCTGTTGTGTAACTGTATTGAATTTTGTGTTCATGTTATGGAATTTAGTGTTCACAGTTGTCAGTAATTGCTGTAACAGCATGTTGATGGTAATATTAACATTGCTATCAGCTGTACTTTGCATGTTAATATTCGGATTACCGATAATCAGTGTCTATCCTACGTTGTCAAAATACATTGCTGTTTCACGTTCCTTTATTTCGATCAGCAGCGATATATCTCTTTGGAAGATGCATGACAGTCTCATTGATAGTAAACATGGCACTGTCATAGTTTGTCTGTGTATCTCTGCTGTCATTTGTTACATCTGAGCTACGTATTTCTGATTTATATCGGCCTTCTGGTAGCTGCGTGGTTGGCGCGTCGTTTTCATTTATCTCTTTGTGCAAATCACCGCCATCTCGGCCAATTGCACCTTCAGTATTATGATCAACAATGGTTAATTTTTGGTCAGCCATTTTTATCGTGCTAGCAGTTACCAAAAGAAGCTAATAAAAATCAGTAGAAAAATTTTTATGTAAATAAATCTTGCACCTGAAGCCTGTAATTTCCTGTGAAATCACGTTTCGATGAATTCCTGTCAATCTGTCGAAAAGTGTTATGACACAAATGATTGAAATTTTCGTAATAATTTACACTATACTGATGATTCAAAGTTTGGTATGATTTTCGAGTCCTTTCGATTAATAAATTTTCTACTGGGGAAACAACGAGGAAAACTGAAAGAAAGCTAACTACGACAAGAGAGACGCTACTACGCATAATCATACAAGCTAATGCCCAAATTTTCTACCTTCTCTGCATGGTCAAGCAGTTCACTTACATTTCCCGTTGGTGGGTAAACTGGTCATTTTAATTACCCACTCCTCGTTTTTATATTATGCTCCTCGTTTTCATGTTGATGCCTTTTGTTGCACTCGTATTCATGCTATAAGAAAATAGACAAAAATTAGTTTTTCTTTTACACAATAATGACAGAACTTGTGAGTATGTTCATTTAACGATTGCTATAAAAAGGTTGTTCTTGTTTAGCTATGACTTTGTCCTGTCACAGTCGCCAATCGTATTAGTCTGTTGGTTGGTTTTGTAATAATCATGCTGGAAGGCAGCCCATCAGCTAACACAAAGAGTATGCATCAGCATGAAATTTTACGTAATGAGATATAATTACTACTTGCAGTTCAGGAATTAAAGCATGGATTCTTGTTGAGACTAAATTGGTACCATGAACCGTCTTCCTCGCAGCATAAGAAAAATACAATGCAACGTACAAATACTGAAGTCACAGAAATGAATAATGTATATGATAGCTTTTGTTACTCTGTCCATGGAGATTTTTTAGAACGTCTGATTTTTCATCAAACTTGGTGCTCGACAATAAGTCAATTGTTGAACTATTACACATATATAATTAATAGAAGTCACTATTAGGTTGCACTTATATCATTAATTTTAATTAAACATAAGTACTCTCAAGTGAGATTGAAACAAAAGTTGTTACAAAAAAATTGAATATTCTCCGGACATTGCGCTTCTGATACAAAATTTTAAAGGCCTATCTTTGCAGTGGCAGTGTTCAAATTTCTTATTACTAATGAGAAAAAGAAAACATTCATAAAATTGAGAATGAGAAAAAAAAGGTATGATATTCGGAGCTAGTTGTTTAGATATTACATACCTGTTTATGGGCCTTCTAGAAGAAACCTTTAGTACCTACACAGGTGTGACAATAATGCTTCACTATGTGGTCAGCATGGATCCTTCACAGCCTGACACTAGCTGTGTAACAGCTAGGAATAGAACTCGGTGAGACAGAATCAAACTTGCCAAGTGAGTCAAGCTATGGGAAGTAGAGAGTACCCATGTTGAGACAAGTGCAGGAAGAGCTTAGCACATGGCTAGTGTGGATGGCTAATGGCTTAACACTCAGTAAGACACACAGCACGATATGCTGGGTGATATCCATGGTAGTCAAACTCTGAGTAAGTACTGGCCTACTGCTGCCTGAAGATAAACACTTCCACCAGTGGGTCTGCCTATACTGCATGTGGCATGCATGCTCCACGGCAGGTTTCTGCATTATCTCACTGCAATACCTATGGCAGGTTTCTGCATTATCCCACTGCAATACCCATACCAGCTCATCTGCTCCTATTGCAATGTCCACTGGTGGAGATACTAAATTCCTCCCCCCTGAAAAGACCACATAGGGCCAAAAATGAAAATGCTTGGGATGTAACCTCCAGAACCAGAGTGGCCCTGGAGAACCTGGCAGTGGACCAACCACCAAAGGAGGCAACGTCAATGCTGTAGAACAGCATGTAGGCTGTGGCTAGGAGGGTCGACTGATGACAGTGGAGGTGATGTCACCTCCATTGGTGAGAGGGAAGGAGGCAGAAGAGGAGGAGGAGGAGTAGGGTGGATGAAAATACATGAGTTCCATATTGGCAGGCGCAGATGCGAGATTCACTTGGAACCACTGCTGTGGGCAAGGGGAGGAAAAGAGAATGCATAGAGGAGGTGACACTGGGGGAACACACCACGGCAAGTGGGAACCCTCACCCGGAACAATGTTATGACCCAGTCTGCCACCACACAGCCCAACAGACCATGGCGCTGATGTCTCAACAAGGTGTGGGCGCAGCTGACTTGCATCGTGGGTCAGCTACTCTTTACCAACAATCGCAACCACAACAACTGCCAACCTCTGTGGCCCACCACAACACCCGGTAGCTACCCCAGCCACCAGTTAACGATGTCAAAGTTAGCGTAAGGAGGGGTATGCGTGAAGCGTTCAGTGAATTCGAAAGTAAAATTCTATGTACCGACTTAACAGAAAATCCTAGGAAGTTCTGGTCTTACGTTAAATCAGTAAGTGGCTCGAAACAGCATATCCAGACACTCCGGGATGATGATGGCATTGAAACAGAGGATGACACGCGTAAAGCTGAAATACTGAACACCTTTTTCCAAAGCTGTTTCACAGAGGAAGACCGCACTGCAGTTCCTTCTCTAAATTCTCGCACAAACGAAAAAATGGCTGACATCGAAATAAGTGTCCAAGGAATAGAAAAGCAACTGGAATCACTCAACAGAGGAAAGTCCACTGGACCTGACGGGATACCAATTCGTTTCTACACAGAGTACGCGAAAGAACTTGCCCCCTTTCTGACAGCCGTGTACCGCAAGTCTCTAGAGGAACGGATGGTTCCAAATGATTGGAAAAGAGCACAGGTAGTCCCAATCTTCAAGAAGGGTCGTCGAGCAGATGCGCAAAACTATATACCTATATCTCTGACGCCGATCTGTTGTAGAATTTTAGAACATGTTTTTTGCTCGAGTATCATGTCGTTTTTGGAAACCCAGAATCTACTCTGTAGGAATCAACATGGATTCCGGAAACAGCGATCGTGTGAGACCCAACTCGCTTTATTTGTTCATGAGACCCAGAAAATATTAGATACAGGCTCCCAGGTAGATGCTATTTTCCTTGACTTCCGGAAGGCGTTCGATACAGTTCCGCACTGTCGCCTGATAAACAAAGTAAGGGCCTACGGAATATCAGACCAGCTGTGTGGCTGGATTGAAGAGTTTTTAGCAAACAGAACACAGCATGTTGTTATCAATGGAGAGACGTCTACAGACGTTAAAGTAACGTCTGGCGTGCCACAGGGGCGTGTTATGGGACCATTGCTTTTCACAATATATACAGGGTGTTACAAAAAGGTACGGCCAAACTTTCAGGAAACATTCCTCACACACAAAGAAAGAAAAGATGTTGTGTGGACATGTGTCCGAAAACGCTTAATTTCCATGTTAGAGCTCATTTTAGTTTGGTCAGTATGTACTGCACTTCCTCGATTCACCGCCAGTTGGCCCAATTGAAGGAAGATAATGTTGACTTCGGTGCTTGTGTTGACACGCGACTCATTGCTCTACAGTACTAGAATCAAGTACATCAGTACGTAGCATCAACAGGTTAGTGTTCATCACGAACGTAGTTTTGCAGTCAGTGCAATGTTTACAAATGCGGTTTTGGCAGATGCCCATTTGATGTATGGATTAGCACGGGGCAATAGCCGTGGCGCGCTACGTTTGTATCGAGACAGATTTCCAGAACGAAGGTGTCCCGACAGGAAGACGTTCGAAGCAGTTGATCTGCGTCTTAGGGAGCACGGAACATTCCAGCCTATGACTCGCGACTGGGGAAGACCTGGAACGACGAGGACACCTGCAATGGACGAGGCAATAATTTGTGCAGTTGACGATAACCCTAATGTCAGCGTCAGAGAAGTTGCTGCTGTACAAGGTAACGTTGACCACGTCACTGTATGGAGAGTGCTACGGGAGAACCAGTTGTTTCCGTACCATGTACAGCGTGTGCAGGCACTATCAGCAGCTGATTGGCCTCCACGGGTACACTTCTGCGAATGGTTCATCCAACAATGTGTCAATCCTCATTTCAGTGCAAATGTTCTCTTTACGGCTGAGGCTTCATTCCAACGTGATCAAACTGTAAATTTTCACAATCAACATGTATGGGCTGACGAGAATCCGCACGCAATTGTGCAATCACGTCATCAACACAGATTTTCTGTGAACGTTTGGGCAGGCATTGTTGGTGATGTCTTGATTGGGCCCCATGTTCTTCCAGCTACGCTCAATGGAGTACGTTATCATGATTTCATACGGGATACTCTACCTGTGCTGGTAGAACATGTGCCTTTACAACATGTGTCTTTACAAGTACGACACAACATGTGGTTCATGCACGATGGAGCTCCTGCACATTTCAGTCGAAGTGTTGGTACGCTTGTCAACAATAGATTCGGTGACCGATTGATTGGTAGAGGTGGACCAATTCCACGGCCTCCACGCTCTCCTGACCTCAACCCTCTTGACTTTCATTTATGGGGGCATTTGAAAGCTCTTGTCTACGCAACCCCCGTACCAAATGTAGAGACTCTTCGTGCTCGTATTGTGGACGGCTGTGATACAATACGCCATTCTCCAGGGCTGCATCAGCGCATCAGGGATTCCATGCGACGGAGGGTGGATGCATGTATCCTTGCTAACGGAGGACATTTTGAACATTTCCTGTAACAAAGTGTTTGAAGTCACGCTGGTACGTTCTGTTGCTGTGTGTTTCCATTCCATGATTAATGTGATTTGAAGAGAAGTAATAAAATGAGCTCTAACATGGAAAGTAAGCGTTTCCGGACACATGTCCACATAACATATTTTCTTTCTTTGTGTGTGAGGAATGTTTCCTGAAAGTTTGGCCGCACCTTTTTGTAACACCCTGTATAAATGACCTAGTAGATAGTGTCGGAAGTTCCATGCGGCTTTTCGCGGATGATGCTGTAGTATACAGAGAAGTTGCAGCATTAGAAAACTGTAGCGAAATGCAGGAAGATCTGCAGCGGATGGGCACTTGGTGCAGGGAGTGGCAACTGACCCTTAACATAGACAAATGTAATGTATTGCGAATACATAGAAAGAAGGATCCTTTATTGTATGATTATATGATAGCGGAACAAACACTGGTAGCAGTTACTTCTGTAAAATATCTGGGAGTATGCGTGCGGAACGATTTGAAGTGGAATGATCATATAAAGTTAATTGTCGGTAAGGCGGGTGCCAGGTTAAGATTCATTGGGAGAATCCTTAGAAAATGTAGTCCATCAACAAAGGAGGTGGCTTACAAAACACTCGTTCGACCTACACTTGAGTATTGCTCAACAATGTGGGATCCGTACCAGATCGGGCTGACGGAGGAGATAGAGAAGATCCAAAGAAGAGCGGCGCGTTTCGTCACAAGGTTATTTGGTAACCGTGATAGCGTTACGGAGATGTTTAATAAACTCAAGTGGCAGACTCTGCAAGAGAGGCGCTCTGCATCGCGGTGTAGCTTGCTCGCCAGGTTTCGAGAGGAGATCACGAATGTAAAATTAGAGAGATTAGAGCGCGCACGGAGGCTTTCAGACAGTCGCTCTTCCCGCGAACCATACGCGACTGGAACAGGAAAGGGAGGTAATGACAGTGGCACGTAAAGTGCCCTCCGCCACACACCGTTGGGTGGCTTGCGTAGTATAAATGTAGATGTAGATGTAGTTAACAGACTGGGAGGAAACTGTAGCCCTGGGAGGACACTGAAGCAGTCCATGAAGAGCTGTGGCATGTGGCTCAGGATGCAGCAAATCCAGGAGACTGAACTGCTGGCACCCATGTAAATGTTCCCATGGATGGCATCCAATGACTGGTATTGCCCAGTATGTAGGCAGAAAACTCGATAATGCATTGTCATGGGAAGTGACAGACAAGGACTTCATCATTTGGCTCTAAAATGTACCCATGAAGCACTCCACTCCCAGATTAGAAGCTGGGTGAAACAGAGTGGCAGTCAGATCCTGGATACCAAATGCAAAAGTCCTGAAACTCTCAATACACTAATTGCTGACCGTTGTCAGATACCACGGTCCTGGAAGATACCTCAGTGGCAAAAATAACCAACAGTTCATGAACCTTGGCAGTAAAAATGAAATGACTGTATGGCATTGTTGCCGGGATGTCCCATTAAGGTTCGGTCACCAAGTGCAAGTCTTATTTCAGTCAGCACCATATTGGGCGACTTGTGGCCGATGATGAGGATGAAATGATGATGAGGACAACACAACACGCAGTCCACGAGTGGACATATTCTCCAACCCATTCGGGAATCGAATCCGGGCCCAGTGCATAGTGCATGTGAGGCAAGCATGTCACCACCCAACTAAGCAGACAGACACCTTGGCAGTCATCAACATGGAGGAAAGCTTGGCTATGTACAAGAAACTTGACAATGGTTTAACCACCAACAAACAACACGCAGCCCAAAACAGGGCCAGCGAAATCGACATGCCCCCTGTCCGAATGGTACTCTGGGACTCATCATGGCAGTGCAGCCTGGTTTTGTGCAAAAGCTCTACAAGAAGGCCTCTGATTTTCAATGTCATGCTCGATCATCGACCAGTAAGAGTGACTTTGTGTCAATGTCTTCATATGACACATACCTCAGTGTGACATACATGGCAACTGGAATATGCGAGAATGAAACACTGGGAACTGACCCCACAACAGCATGCACCTTCATGGTAAGTATGAGAATCCCATCGGCAACAATCCAATCACGTTGGAGGAAACTGTATGCCATGCCTGAAACACACTGAAAAAGACGTGCTCCAGCCAACTCAACTTGGGCGTGGGAATGATATACTGCAAAAGCAGGTCAGCAGCCATGGCACTTGTGACTTCACATGACTTCAAAGTCTGACGCGGTTTGCTGCAAGGGATCATGTAATGAAAACACAAGAGCCTCCTGCCGATCGAACTCCAGATGAGGGCCCACGAGATGCCACAATAGGCATCACCATTGACGTGCTGGGCTGTGGAGTGGGTAACGAATGTCATAATAATAGCGACTTAGAAAAGGTTGAAAAGCCCATTGACAATTTGCAGACCAGACAATCAATGATGAATCATATTATTTTTTCTTTCTTCATTCTTTTCCTTTTATACATGTAAGCTATATATACATAAAGCCAAAGGTAAATTAACATGTTGCTTTGTGGCAGAGATAATGTTTTGATATAAAAAAGAGAAGAGATACGCTCTTCAATTGATTAATTTCTGTATCTTCACCTGTTTGTTTCTATAAGTGGTAGTGGGTAGACGTATGATGAGATCCGTCATACTAGTATTGTTTACACAGGTGTATTTCAAGCGTACATTAGAAGTGTTAGAAAAAGTTATTATGAAAGTAAAGTTTTATTCATACATTCACATCAACCGCACGTGTCTGTTCATAATTTCGCCTGCACCGAGAATCCTGCAACCGGAGTTTCGGAGCAGACAATAGGAACTATCGCAAGCAGTGGAGGAGCAATCCTGCATTGGCATTGTTATAATCAGGACTACACACAGTGGAATTAATGTGAAGAAATACGTAACTTAAATAATGAATATTGATCTTAAATGTATTGACATTGAAGGTCTGTTGATATTAGTACCAGTTAAAGTTCACCCAGGATATGTGTACCATCCAATATTTTTCAGTTATTCTTTTGAATTAATTTTTTAAATTATTCAGCCAGCGATTATTTATTTACTTATTTATCCGCCTATCTACATGCCACTGTTCAATGGTGACCGATTAAAGGACAGCGACGAGCAAAATATGAACAAACTTTTCAATTGTCGAAAAAAAGTTTTTTTGAGATAAATGATTCATTTTTATTTTTACCAGAATCAAATGAAACTTTTGTTGTACTTGTTACATGTTCATGAGATGGGGACTAAGAAAAACACTGAAGTAGCAAATTAAAATTAAATTCTGCCTACAAATGAGATGCGTCAGGAGTACTGATTTCAGCAGTAAAGGTAGGAAGCTGCTATGATATATGCTTATGTGGCTTCACTTGGTGCCATCTCTCTGGCAGTAGATAATCTCTTATCCTTCCAAATAATATCCTTTATGGAAAGTGCGTTTCTAAAGAAAACATGACAATTTGTATAAAGTCATTATTAAGGTGCAAGATAAGTCATTGAATTCCATAAGACTGTGTCAGGCTATAATCAGGTTTATTAGTGAATACACAGAAATATCTACTTTAATTGAAAAGTACTGATACAGACAAAATTTCATGTTTGAAAAATTTTGTTCATTATTTTGTTATAAACTTTTCACAGTGGACTCAGGGGAAATGGTCATTATTGAAAATGCATTAGAAAATGCAGTATGCCAAGATGTCGGAAATCTGAGCTTGGCAACAGTTGAAGGTAACACGCCAACTGGTGAACTGGCCGACGGCAACCAAAACAAGGAAGCTGGCGTCCCACTATCAAAAAATGATGACACTAGTAATATAACTAAACATGATGTCACTTTTGTGATGCTCGATGAGACAATTTCTCAGGTCTCACCTGGAAACAATTTTCCAAATAGTGAAACTCAAACATGCGACAGTGAGAATTCCTTTGATTATTTGCTCATGACCTCGTGAATGAAAGAACAGGAAACAGTTCGTAAAATCAATGTAAGTACTAGTGAGACACACAATTTGACACAACTCATGCGACTAATAACACAACAGTTTAAAGAGCAGTTCACAAAACATCCGGAAAATATAGGACAACAGTTTACACAACAGTTCACAAAACTTCAGGAAAATGTAGAACAACAGCTTACACAGCAAAATCAAGCATTTAATGATTTCAAGAATAGTATAAGTCAACAGTTCAGTGAGGTGAGGAAACTATATGCACTGAATTATCCGACGAACTATCCGGGAAGTTGACAGAGCTAGGTTGATTGGTTGGTTGATTTGGGGGAGGGGACGAAACAGCGAGGTCATCGGTGCCAATGGGTTTGGGAAGGATGGGGAAGGAAGTCGGCCGTGCCCTTCCAAAAGAACCTAAATCGATTTAGGATGTAAAGGGAAACCTAAATCAGGAAGGCCGGACGCGGGTTGAACCGTCGTCCTTCCGAATGCGAGTCCAGTATGCTAACCACTGCGACAGAGCTTGGTAAACAACTAAAACAAGAAATAATTACCGACATATCCCGAAAATATAAATACATTAACGGAAAAAATATCATCCATAGACGATAAACAAAAACAACTTGCAGGTGAGTTACAAAACTTTATTGAAGCATATTCTCACATTCAGGAGACGCAATCCCAAGTGGATGCGTCGGTAAAAAAATGTGACGAATGCAGTCAACGAGCTGCACGATGTATGCAAAAACTTACCTGCAGAAGTACAAAAGTTAAGTCTAAGAGTAGACTAGTTACGTTTAGAGTCAGAATTAGGCAAAAAACAGAGAGATAAGATATGTGCAGATGTAAAGGAAATAACTGAAGAAGCTGAAGCCGGGATGCTGTATAAGGACAGCACTCTTGCTGAAGAGGTAGCGTTAGAGTGCAAAATTTATGTAGATACAATAGCAGAAGCTCTAAAAGAGAAACAAAATCAACTTCTAGCTAAAATAGGTCAAGGTTTAAAGGAAGCAGAGGAGAGGATACGAGGCAGTATTGCTAAAACTACTGACATTCAAAAACAAGATTTGACAGAAAACAAACCCATGCTTTTAGAGAAGTTAGGTACTTTCACTGGTTACCCACAATATGTGGCTAGCCTATCGAAGGGAAATTATGAAGGTTGCAGAATGCAACAACACTTGCCGGCAGCTGTGTCTGTCGAGCAAGCACAATTGCCATGCGCTACACCACAAGTGAACACAAGCACGCCTGTCAGTGACAGAGCAGTGTGTTTGTCAGCATTACTTGCAGACGAGTGATTACTTAGGCACCGACAATTTCCGGTATTTACTCTGAAGGGAAAAGAACAAACCCCGTAGTCTTTATCAGAGTATTTTTAAATGTTTTACCTCGTTCCTGGACCGAAGCCCAGAAAATTAGATTTGTTGTTGGATACCCACAGGGTGATGTTCTGCTACGGGCTGTGGATATGGTGGAACATTCCCACTACTACCAACAGTCTGAGAGAACCTTTCTGGATGAACATTGGCCTGAGGCCATACAAGAGAGGCTCAGACATGAAGTATTCAACCCAGTTCCATTCAATAGCAAACATGGAGCTTAAGGGGCTATTTTGAAAAATATTTGAATAAAATCAGATACTGGATGAGCCCTGTATCTCAAGTAGACGTGCTGAAAATTTTGAAGAGTCATCTTCCTGCTCACATTAAGGAAAAACTCATTACCATTCCAGATCATGGAACCAAATACTTTGTATCTGTACTGGGCCCAATAGATTTAATGTACAAGGACACACCTGTACAATCCAAGCCTGTTAATACGCAGATATTACCACAGATATTTACGGACCAACAAGTGAACGACGGATTCTTAGTACAACACGGATGGCAACATTACCCGACAGATACCTATGGTAACGGTAATGGTAATCACAATGGCAATGGAGAATGCTGTAAATTCAAATGCGGATATAAAAGAAATGGGCAAAAATTCAACAATAACAACTAAAATGGGCAAGCATTGTATAGCCAGTCTGTACAATATGTGCAGACACAAGCTACCAGCAATAATCAGCTGATTGATTGGCAAACACAAAACAGTACCAGGCAGCTGAATAATCCACGGACAGTGGGATTCAGCCACAAAGTAATGCACTCTTGTCGAATAACGTGCAAGGGCAAAGAAAATTTGAGTCGAGAGCATCACAGGATACTAATTGGCGTAATCAAACACCAAAAGTCCATAGAGTGGAGGTTATGCCTGAGCCAGAGACTGATGCCACTGCGACGCCGGAAAACTTGAACCAGTCATAATGGGCCCCCATTCTGAGACCTTGGAGAAGAGTGGGGGCATGAGCTTCATCAACACTTGCTTTATCAGATACGATCAAGGTAGTGATGTGAAAGATGATATGTATCAAAGTAATGAGGTTACACATAAAAACTTGACAGAGAGCAAGGTACAAGCTACTATTAAAGCCGAAATATTTGATCTTGATGTACCCATTGCGCTACAACTAATTTGATATCACAGGTTTTCTTTCAAGAACTGAAGAAACGTGGGCGTATATTCATACTGACAGTGCAAAATTGCAAGGTACAAACTGCCACTGGTCAGAAATTGAAAGGAATCAAAATACAAGCCTTAATTCCCATAGAATTAGGACAGTTTTCTGTATGATGCAATTTTTTGATAGAGGAGAAATTAATAGCTGATTGTTTAATAAGTATGGATACATTTAGGAATACCAAGTACAAATTGGTATAGGAAAGTGCCAATGTCATTTAATTGTAAATAACCAATTATTTGTAATAGATCTAATCAGGGGAAGTACTAATAGACATAAAACTGAAGTTACTCGCAATTTTGAGGTTCAGTTGGTAAATCCCTTAGTTATGTTTGTCAACATATACAATAACGAACAGTCGACAGCAGAAGAAGTAAACGTCAACACAAAAAGCACAAAGGTAGATGAATCAAAGTGTGGTCTGAAGAACAACAAGCGGAACTTAAGAAACTGCTTATATACATGTATTTGAAAAAAAGACGAGGTATCATTAAGGATTTTGTGCATAAAATCCTCATGAATTTTTTGTTCTACTTCATACCCTGTACCATGGACCGAGAGGGAAGCAGTAAGAAAAGAGATTAACAGGATGCTTGACTGAGGCATAACACAACCATCATTTTCCCCTTATTGTAGTCCTGTTTTGGCGGTGAGTAAGCCAGATAGCAAGGTTCAGTTGGTCTTCGACACACGTAACATTAACAGGATTATTATTCCAGTCCAAACACATCCTGACAATTTAGAGGAATAGCTTATGAAATCCCATGATGCTAAATTTCTTACTATAATCGACCTCCTGCCTTCATGTTGGCAAATAAAGGTACATGAAGAATGTCGGAAGTATACCGCTTTTGTATGTGGGGGCAAGAGCTTCAAATTTCAGGTATTACCGCATGGATTAAATGTAAGTGCAGGTGTATTTGTTTCTGCACTGGACAAAGTGCTAGGGCCCGAACTTTTGAATGATGCACCAGTGTACGTGGATGACTTTTTAGTCACTACACCCACTTGGGTAGAACATTTAAGATTAATTGAACAAGTATTGAGCCGCTTTTCCGAATATGGAGTAACAACTAATCTCAAGAAATCTAATTTCGGACAAGAAAAGGTAAAATTTTTAGGAGACACAATCTCTTTGAAAGGCATACTGCCAGATCCTAAAAGACTTGAAGCCATTAGGAACTGCCGTGTTCCTCAAAACAAGAGGCAATTAAAGGCATACTTAGCCCTAGCCGCATTTTCCAGGAAATTCATCCCTATCCAACTTACGAACATTGATGCTTTACTCAACCTTCTCCGGAAATAGAAACCTTGGTTATGGAATGAACAGTGTCTGACTGATTTCGAGAACATCAAGCAAGCCTTATTAAATACTAATGTATTATCTCAACCAGACATGAAGAAGGATTTTTGTTTATGTATCGATGCGCCTTCTCAAGGTCTGGGTGCATGCCCTTTTCAAATGGTAGAAGAAGAGGGAAATCTTATCCCTAAAGTAATTAGCTTTGCCAGCTGCACCTTATTTGAAGCTGAACGTTCATATTCTGTTATGGAGTTGCAGGGTGTGGCTGTAATTTGGTCCTGTAAAAATTTTGAACATTTCCTTTGGAGCAAACACACAAAAGTATACCGTGACCATCAGCCCCTATAAGTTTTGTTAACTTGTAAATTGCTACACTTTTGGATAGCTAGATGGTGTATGTATCTTCAAGAATTCAATTTTGAAGTAGTATACATAAAAGGAAACCAAAACATAATAGCTTATGCTCTTCCTCGATTACCACAAGGCTTAGAGGAATTCAAAGATATTTCAGAGCAGGAAGGTGAACTAAGAGCTATGTTGATGGAAGACAAAACACTCTGACCATAATATATCTCCGACCATACTCTATCTCTGACCATACATGGAGCAATTACAGCATGAAGACAAAAGATAGAGTAACATGAGAGTGAAACTTACAAAAAACAGTGGTGAAAAGTTGAAAAGGTTATTCGCTATTCACAAAGGTGTTCTGTTCCATAGTAACCATACTGAACAAGAACAATGGTGCATATGTTTGCCAGAGGAATATGTGGATGATTTTATCTTATATACACACAATACTTGGAGCATTATGGCACTGTAAAATGCGCTGACAAAATAGATAAATCTCATTATTTCCCCAAACTTAGAAGAAGAGTACTACAGATGGTAAGAAAGTGTATTGTCTCCAGAAGCAAAACATTCTCACATCTTCAAACAGACAGAACTACATCCCATTGTGGCTAAAACACCCCTAGAAAAAGTGTGGTTAGATGTGGCTGGACCCTATCCCAGACGTAAAAGGGGAGTAAAATATATAATAGGTCTGTATGGTTTTTTCATCAAATACATGAAACTGTTTGCGGCACAGAACATTTACAGCCAGTTCAATTATAAGAGAAATCAAAGAGGATTATTTTGTAAGAGTAGGAAAACCAGAAGGCTTGTTAATAGATATGCCTCATATTTTGTCAGATGTAAATGGAAAGAATTTGTAGATTCCAACCAAATTTCATCCCAAAGCATCCTCCATAGCAAAGTGTTTAAGGAATTCAGCAGGTTTGTGAATACCTATATACCTCATAAACATACCAAGTGGATTGAATATGTCACTCCCTTCTTACAAATTGTTAAGAACCTGCCCCATACATCAACTTGACTTACACCAAATGAGCTGATATTCAATTACAAACAAGTAGATGAGAAGAAAAAATCTTTGCCCAAAAAACCGATACTTGAATTATCATTGGATGATAAAATACGACAAGCAGTAATCAACTTTGAAACCTGGCCTAAATATAGGAAAGGAATTTATGTCATAAAGATGAAACGTACAACACAATTTTATATAGGACAAAAGGTGTTACTCAGAACACATCGCAAATTTACAAAAATTGGAAAACTGAATCATAAGTTGCAATTACTATACACTGGACCATACATAATTGTTAAAATGTGCTACCTGGGGGCATACAGATTGTCACACAAGAACACAGGTAGATACAATGGCATTTACCCACACAAAGACCTGAGAATGTTTATGTATTGAAGATGGGCTGTAAAACCCCTAAGTTACATATATATATATATACAGGGTGATTCAAAAAGAATACCACAACTTTAGGAATTTAAAACTCTGCAATGACAAAAGGCAGAGCTAAGCACTATCTGTCAGGGAATTAAGGGAGCTATAAAGTTTCATTTAGTTGTGCATTTGTTCGCTTGAGGCGCTGTTGACTAGGTGTCAGCGTCAGTTGATGCTAAGATGGCGACCGCTCAAATGGCTCAAAAATGGCTCTAATCACTATGGGACTTAACTTCTGAGGTCATCAGTCCCCTAGAACATAGAACTACTTAAACCTAACTAACCTAAGGACATCACCGACATCCATGCCCGAGGCAGGATTCGAACCTGCGACCGTAGCAGTCACGCGGTTCCGGACTGAAGCGCCTAGAACCGCTCGGCCACCACGGCCGGCGCGACCGCTCAACAGAAAGCTTTTTGTGTTATTGAATACGGCAGAAGTGAATCGACGACAGTTGTTCAGCGTGCATTTCGAACGAAGTACGGTGTTAAACCTCCTGATAGGTGGTGTATTAAACGTTGGTATAAACAGTTTACAGAGAATGGGTGTTTGTGCAAAGGGAAAAGTTCTGGACGGCCGAGAACGAGTGATAAAAATGTAGCACGCATCCAGCAAGCATTTGTTCGCAGCCCAGGAAAATCGACTCGCAGAGCTAGCAGAGAGCTGCAGATTCCCCAATAAACTGTATGGAGAGTCCTACGAAAAAGGTTAGTTATGAAACCTTATCGTCTGAAATTGGTTCAAGCACTGTCTGCAGCTGATAAGATTAAAAGAATCGATTTCTGTGATTTTATCCTTGCTCAAATGGAAACAGATGAATCTTTCATTTCAAAGATTGTGTTTAGTGATGAAGGAATTTTCCACACTAACGGGAAAGTCAATCGTCACAGTGTCTGTATATGGGGCACTGAGAATCCGCGGGAAACAACTCAGTATGAACGTGACTCGCCTACGGTGAACGTTTTCTGTGCCATTTCAGCCAATAAAGGTTTTGGTCCCTTTTTCTTCGAAGGTGCTACTGTAACTGGACTACAGTATCTGGAGATGTTAGAGAATTGGCTGTTCCCTCAGCTCTAACAAGAAGCACAACAATTCATATTTCAGCAGGATGGAGCGCCACCACATTGGCACTTATCTGTCCGTAACTACCTGAACGTCAACTACCCGAGGCGATGGATCGGCCGCCAGGCAGCCCGTGACAGAGCACTTCATCACTGGCCTCCAAGAAGCCCTGATCTTACCCCCTTCGATTTTTTCTTATGGGGGTACGTTAAGGATATGGTGTTTCGGCCACCTCTCCCAGCCACCAATGATGATTTGAAACGAGAAATAACAGCAGCTATCCAAACTGTTACGCCTGATATGCTACAGAGAGTGTGGAACGAGTTGGAGTATCGGGTTGATATTGCTCGAGTATCTGGAGGGGGTCATATTGAACATCTCTGAACTTGTTTTTGAGTGAAAAAAAAACCTTTTTAAATACTCTTTGTAATGATGTATAACAGAAGGTTATATTATGTTTCTTTCATTAAATACACATTTTTAAAGTTGTGGTATTCTTTTTGAATCACCCTGTATATTAGATTTAGGATGCTGGAAAGTCACATTGCAGAATTTATGTTGTTAGTTGATAAGGAAAATTTTTGTTTATATTTTTTCTTATATATCAGTGTGTAAACGATAAGATGAGTGGTTGTAACAAGGGAGAATTTTATGTGTCTAGAGACGACAATATCTTAATTACAACCCTTTGCCGTGCATGTAGCTCAATTGTAAACAAATAAACGAATTTGTGAAACACAAGGTAGTGTGCAATGCAATACGCAACTCACCGTAACATTAGTGTATCAGAGCAACGCAGCACATGCGCATTGGGGAGCAAACTAGTGAATAAATGGCAAGCTCGTGTGCGCCAGACAGGCAGAGCTGTGAGTGCTGGAGTGCCCAAAACAAACAAACCTGATGAGATGCAGCCTGCACTAGCATTTGTAAAGCCTATTGCATAAACTGGGACTTAGAAAATCAAGAGAGAATCTGTGCTACAGCTACCTATTAGGTGCTGGCAGGTTTATTGGGGAATGACAGCTCATTCTTCATGGATGCTGCACTGAGGAGAGATATCGATGTTGGTCGGTGAGGCCTGGCACGAAATGAGCTTTCGAAACCTCCCGAAGGCGTTCTGTAGGATTCTTGTCAGTACTCTGTACAGGCCAGTCCACTACAGGGGTGTTATTGTCGTGTGACCACTCCGCCACAGGCCGTGCATTATGAACAGGTCATACTGAAAGATGCATTCGCCATCCCCGAATTGCTCTTCTACAGTAGGAAGCAAGAAGGTGCTGAAAACTTCAATGTAGAGCTATGCTGTGATAGTGCCATGCAAAACAACAAGGAGTGCAAGATCCCTCCATGAAAACAACGACCACACCATAACAACACCGCCTCCGAACTTTAGTGTTGGCACTACATACGCTGGCAGATGACGTTCACCGGGCATTTGCCATACCCACATCCTGTCTTCCGATCGCCACGTTGTGATTCGTCACTCCACACAACGTTTTTCCATCCACTGTTCAGCCGTCCAATGTTTACGCTCCTTACACCAAGTGAGGCGTCATTTGGCATTTACCGGCGTGTGTATTATGAGCAGCCGCTCAACCATGAAATGCAAGTTTTCTCACCTCCAGCCTGATGCAATTTGGAATTCCTGTGTAATGGTGTGGATAGATGTCTGCCTATTACACGTTACAACCTCTTCAACTATTGGTGGTCTCTGTCAGTCAATAAACAAGGTCGGTTTGTGCTTTACGCGTCCCTTCACGTTTCCACTTCACTATCACATCAGAAGCAGTGGACCTACGCATGTTTATGAGTCTGGAAGTCTCGAGTACAGACGTATGACACAAGTGGCACTCAATCACCTGTCCACGTTCGAAGTCTGTGAGTTCCACGGAGTGCCCCATTCTGCTCTCTCACGATGTCTAATGACTACTGAAGTCGCTGATATGCAGTACCTGGCAGTAGGTGGCAGTACAATACGAAAGACGTATATTTTTGAGGGTGTTCGGATACTTTTGATCACGTAGTGTAAGCAGAGATGCACACATGACAGTAAATAAGTTTTGTGATAGCACGACTCCACACTTAAGTGAATGAATACATGCCTGAATGTAAAAAAAAGGTATTAGTAGATATCGAACCACTACACACTTATCTATGAAGATATACAGAGGGGTCCAAAAAATGTATCCAATGTTTAAAAGTCCATAACTTGCAAACTAATTGACGGAGTTGTCTCATTTTTGGTGAAAGTGTAGCTTAAAGTCCATCTGAAAGATATTACTGTAGGTGTTCGAAATGGTCACCATTAACATCCACACACAAACGATGCCGCCGAACTGCAGCACGAACTACTGACTGCAACGTGTTCAGTTGGATATTTGCACATGAATGTACGATGGATTCTCGAAGTTCATCCAATGTGCGTGGCTTTTGTCGATAAGCGACGTCCTTTAGCGTTCCCTACAGGTAAAAGACGACAGATGTTAGGTTACCTCTACGGCCTATCCAGCTTCCTGACAGATTTTCGTCGAGGTATGTCCTAACACGATTTTGGTAGTCTTGTTGAAGGGAAACTCTTCCGTCTCCATACAAGTCTCGGATGGCAGGTAAAATGGATGTCTGAAGCTTCTGAAGCTCATCGAATGTAAGACTTGCGCCAGCCATGTTTACTCGAGGAACTAGATGCAACTAAGAACGAAACACTGACTATCTGGCAACTGTCATCTGACAAAATAAAACAACGCAATACAACGCTTGTGTGGCGATTTCCGGAACTACAAACTATTACACTACCAAAGATGAGACATCTCTGTCAATTAGTTTGCCAGTTATGGACTTTTAAACAGTGGATACATTTTTTTGGACCCCTCCTTATTTTTGAGTTAGTATTAAGTTTTTTCTTCCAGGGAACAATGCATCGACACGTCCTAAAGTGAAGAAAGATAAATGCTTGGAGAATGATAGGTACCAAATAACAATAAGAAAGGACCACGCCGCAAGATAAATACAGTTTTAAGTTTATGATACGTATGAATGTGACAGTGTGAAAGTGTGTGAAGAAGAAAACAGTTGCAGTTCGTCACGTATCACGATGCTGAACTAAGGGGTCAAAAACTAACTACTGTGAGCATCCACTACCCATGAAAGCATCAAACACTTGGCTTACACTGAAATTTTTATGCGCGTTTGTTACTTATGTGAACACTGTTTTACGTTCATTGTATGTAACTTGTCGTATTGATGATACCTCAGCATATGAAATAGTTATCCTTTGTATGATGAACATAACAAGTATATACTGAGTTGCACTTTTAGACACTGAATAGGTATTTGATATGATTGCTATTGTCAGCTTTGAATTGTGTTTGTAGACAACAACCTATTTTGCTCTTGGGACCACAGTTAAATCTATTAACGAGATGTAACGGAGCACATAAATGACTCTCCGTGGAATTTCATCAACCCTGTAGTGTGTAGATCCTTCCTGAAAAATGCTAGAGAGGCGAGGCCATGCGTAGTTATCTGAGGGGCAAGTAGTATCTATTGTGGCAAGTATTGTTTTCTTCTTCAATTCTTTGGAGTTGATAAGGATGCTCAGGCAAGAAGTCATTGTAAATTGAAATGAAATGTATGTCAATTTATGTCATAAAGGAAAACACAATCTATTATTGTATGAATGTTATATGAAGAATGTATAACCAAACATGAGTAATATGTGTATTCATCTAATTGGAATCGAATAATATAACGAAATTGTAATTTAACAAAATGTACTAAAACAAAACCACGAGCAATGAATATACACACATATATATATATATATATATATATATATATATATATATATATATATATATATATATATAAGGTACGGCCAAACTTTCAGGAAACATTCCTCACACACAAATGAAGAAAAGATGTTATGTGGACATGTGTCCGGAAACGCTTAATTTCCATGTTAGAGCTCATTTTAGTTTCGTCCACCTACGCTCAATGGAGCACGTTATCATGATTTCATACGGGATACTCTACCTGTGCTGCTAGAACATGTGTCTTTACAAGAACGACACAACATGTGGTTCATGCACGATGGAGCTCCTGCACATTTCAGTCGAAGTGTTCGTACGCTTCTCAACAACAGATTCGGTGACCGATGGATTGGTAGAGGCGGACCAATTCCATGGGCTCCACGCTCTCCTGATCTCAACCCTCTTGACTTTGATTTATGGGGGCATTTGAAAGCTCTTGTCTACGCAACCCCGGTACCAAATGTAGAGACTCTTCGTGCTCGTATTGTGGACGGCTGTGATACAATACGCCACTCTCCAGGGCTGGATCAGCGCATCAGGGATTCCATGCGACGGAGGGGGGATGCATGTATCCTCGCTAACGGAGGACATTTTGAACATTTCCTGTAACAAAGTGTTTGAAGTCACGCTGGTACGTTCTGTTGCTGTGTGTTTCCATTCCATGATTAATGTGATTTGAAGAGAAGTAATAAAATGAGCTCTAACATGGAAAGTAAGCGTTTCCGGACACATGTCCACATAACATATTTTCTTTCTTTGTGTGTGAGGAATGTTTCCTGAAAGTTTGGCCATATATAAAGGGAAGAGAATATGTTACAGACTATAATGTATACAAGTGATGATAATGGCAGTTAGCAAATGTATAGGATAAGTGTATTTTGTAATTGTATTTGTATTTTTTTATGTGCATAATATGTGGAAAGGACACTACAGAAACCTTATGTAATGCAACTGTATGAAAGATGCTCAAAAACAAAGTGCAAAAACATACAAAACCTGGCTGCAAAGTGTGAAACGCATGGGAGTGCGTGTGATTAACTAAAGATGGCAATACTTCGTGGAACATGAATTTTCTGTGCTCGAACACATTGTAAAAACATGACTTTTCTGTGCTCACCAATGCCATATAAAAACGTGAATGTTCTATGCTTGACAACATCGTAAAAGCATCAAGAAACTTACCTTGAGAACGAATGTCAGATGTATGGCTTGTGTCCCTACTGAATAAGTGAGAGCGACTAGGTGAAATAAATTCGTCAGGCCGCTGATATGGAAACCAGTAGTCATCACATCGAAGTTTTCACAAAGGCTCACGTCGCTGAACATGAGCTTCACAAATTTGTGCAGTGAAAGCTGCTGTAAATGCACGACATGGACACCATGGCCTTGTACTAGACATGTGAGCGTGAGCTGGGATGATAACGGATTTTGAGATGTGCGCGCACGCTTCGCAAGATAAACACTGTCCAGGTGCTGACTGACAACAATGAACTATGCGGTTACGGCAAGCACTTTGTCAGGAGAGAAAATTTATGTATGTGTGAGTGTGTTGAAAAAGCTGACATGCCTATATAAATTGATAAACACACAGGATAACTCCGTCGGCTGAAAATAATGGCTACGGCCATACCAACCAGGCTCATTAGCCCTCCAGAAAGGGAAATAAACTCAGACACTGTGCACCTCCACGTGATGTCACTGTACAGTGGGGGGCAATTACGATGAATCACTATTTTTTATTTCTTCGTTCTTTTCCTATTTTACATGTAAGCTATATATACCCAAAGACAAAGGTAATTGAACGAGTTGCTTTGTGGCAGAGATAGTGTTCTGTTACAAAAAAGAGAAGAGATACGCACTTCAGTTGACTAATTTCTGTATCTTCACCTGTTTGTTTCTATAAGTGGTAGCGGGCGGACATATGATGAGATCCGTCATAACGGTATTGTTTAAAAATGTGTATTACAAGCATACATTAGAAGTGTTAGGAAACGTTGTTAGGAAAGTAAAGTTTTATTCATACATGCACATTGACCACACCTGTCTGTTTATCATTTTGCCTGCTCCGAGAATCCTGAATCTGGAGGTTTGGAGCAGACAAGAGGAATTTGTGCGATCAGCAGAGGAACAATCCTGTACTGACATTGTTATAGTCAGGATTACACACAATGGAATTAATGTGAAGAAGTACAGAAATGATGAGTATTTATCTTAAATATACTGATATTTATGGTCGGTTGATATTAGTACCAGTTAAAGTTCACCCAGGAAATGTGTATCTTCCAATTCCTTTCATTTATTATTTCCAGTTAATTTTCTTAAAATTATTTCCATTATTTATCTGTCCACCTATATGCCACTATTCAAATCTTAATGCCCTTTTGACAAAGCCAATTAAGAGGCCGAATGATGTGACTGGACTAGGGAATGAACTGAGGATAATACAAAATCTTACCCGAAAAAGATTGGAGCTTATTTAGATTCTTGCACGAATCTTATTATTTGAATTATATCTCCAGATATGTGTGTCATACAACGATATAATTTTGTAGGTACATTCAGCAGCATATGTGGATATGACTGCAAAAGTGTTGCAAATAAAATTAGTAGCAAAGAATTAATACATTTAAACGTCGTGCACAATGCAAGAGTTTTTCACGCATCTCGTTTTTTACGATGTCATACCTCCTGAACTGTGTTACGTAGGTGGTTTTTACCCCCATAGCGATTGTTGCCTGACAGTAAGGGATACGTGTATAAAGTTTGGTTGAAATAGACCTAGTGATTTAGGAGGAGATGTGGAACATTCACAGTTACATACAACCATTTTTATACAACATATATCGATCTTTGATCGAGAAACACGAAGCTACTTGCCAGATCGGTGTCGTAAAAAAAAGTGAGTAGCATAAAAAGTTTACCCATTTATCGTATGTTGAATACTCTTTGTTCAGCCATTCTTCGAGGCGCATGTAAAATGTTAGAGCAGTGATTTTGAATACGATTTCTGAACGAATTGGTTTATTCCGCGTCCCTGAGCTACACAGAGGTGAAGTTTGTCTGTAGTCGGCATAGCGAACAGGATTACGAAGACCGCTGAAAGGTGGGGAAAATCTGACATTAATACACTGGATCTTTAACGTCAAGATAAAACGTACTTCTCAAATTTTCCGCCCGCAGTAAAAAACGGCAAGAACTTACGCGAACCAGTTATATTCGGACCTTGTTCTACAAACAGCCTTAAACAATTTCGTGGTCGTACGACCTGGCTGTTAATAAATTACTTGTACTCACTGTCAGCGCTTTACGTCGACTGACTACAACAAACGTGTAAGGTCGTACCACTGCACACACTGTAAATTGCATTTAGCACTGAAGGGTCTCTATGTGAGCCTCTTCTTGTTATTTTATTTAAAGTAGCCTCATCTCATTATCTGTGGCAACTCAATTTAAATTTGCTCCGGTATAAAAAGAGTGAGCGCCTGAGAGCGCTCATATCAGCCACAGTTTACATATTTTTCGTATTTTATACTATACTTTTCTGCTAATCTTCTAATTCAGACGCACTTCTTGGAAGTCCACTAAGGTTCGCTACGTACTTTTCTCAGTCACATACACATGTGCCATATTCCACTCCACCTGTCCTTTTTATTCCTCTCTGAAATAATAAAACGAATAAATGTGTGTGTGTGTGTGTGTGTGTGTGTGTGTGTGTGTGTGTGTGTGTGTGTGCGTGCAGCTAAGATACCTTTTGTCTTGGTTGGCACAATAAAGTAGACCTCCTCTCTGGTCACTTCGGAAGGAACAATAAACTCTGGTTTGTGAGAGGAACTCGTCACAGTTCGCTTCGAGCTTGGTGAAATAGGTTGCTCTTAAGAGCTTCTCCTCGGTAGGTTCATTAATTGTCGACTCTGTGCAAGTTTACAGCCTAAATGAAATCGTAAGTCACATGACTTAATAGACTATAAGGCTATAAAGCCTTATAGTCTATTAAGTCATGTGACTTTTATTTTAATATCGCGAATGATGAACACGTCGAAATTTAGGAGATTTCTTATGCTGTTGTTTGGTTCAACTAGTCACCTGAACACCTGGAGGTGTATGGAATAGGTAACGATTCATTTCAATCAGCTTCTCATTTTTCTTACCGCTAATGTGTGTGCACTATATGATATCGTTGTGATTTTGCCACTGATTTTTCATTCCGTTTTGTTCTGTTCCTTCCACTGTTCGGTACTTGCTTTGTTAATTACCATCACGTGTTAGTGTCGATGTTTAAGAGGCTCCAACTTCCACATCTTGCTACCTTTAATATAAATTTTGTACGATTCTAATCCGGTAACTATGAAATTCCGCTTTGTTCGTCACTTACTTTCGTTTTCTTACCTCCATATGGCCGTGTTCTGGTGTAAGAGCCTTTGGTGCTGTAGCTCCAGTAATATTCATCTTACACTGTGCATTTAAATGAATTGTATTTCTTAGCTCATGTTTTGAACTTCCTTGCGTGTCTTTCAACGGTAACTTTACATGTTCATTCCCCATACGGAAATCGAGGGAACAGTTTTTGTTCGTTTCTTTTCTCCTCTGTGTAAACCTTATCGACTGCATGCGTATGCTAGGCGCGTGTATAGTTAACTCATCCTTTGATTACTATGAATTTCGTAGTGGACTCAGAACCAATGTTTAAAATTTATCAAGAGTGGAACTAAATAGACATCAGACAGCAGCACTCGTCATATTTTATTATGTTCACAAGTGTTTTAATTAATATTTCGAAGGCAATAAACGTTCATTTTACCTGTCATTATTTTCAGGCTTTCCATAAATGAATTTCATTCCAAGCCCCTTCCACCTCTGATCCAGGGTACATCCTATAGCACTTCCGTGCGCAATAATTAAACACTAGTCATTGTTTTTAATTAATTATTAATTATTTAACTTTACCCTAAGTTAGACAGGTTGTCTGGAATTAACTACCAGCCAGAACTATTCAAGCTGCAGCTGCAGCCTTTAATTGACACCATTCGACGGTTTCGCAATACAACACTAATAGGAACGGAAAGACTAGTATCGTCGAATCAAGCGAATGTGAATGATGTATTCCTTCGAAGAACAGGTAGGTATGCGTCTCATTTACGGAGAATGCCAACGAAATTCAATGAGAACTTGAGGCTTATACGCTGAAAGATATCCTCAACGTACTCACCCCACATGCCGTACATTTAAATATGTATATGATAAATTGAGAACAACTGGGCCTATAACGCATCGGAAACACATACGGCAAAGGAGAGTTACCAGCGAGGAAACAGAAATTGGTACTCTTGCCACTGTGGTTCAAGATCCTTGTGTTGGTTCGCTTCAAATTGCATGGGAATCTGGGATGAGCCAGAATAGTGTTGTGCGCGTTCTGCATCGCCATAAATATCAACCTTACCATATCAGTCTTCACCAAGAATTAACGGTACGGATTGTAGCGTGGTACTGAATTCCGCCGATGGGCTCAAATTCAGATTCAGAAGGATGACACCTTTATTAATTTGATTTTATTTACTGACGTAGCTACATTCACGAATCATGGAAATGTTAATTTGCATAACATACATTATTGGGCAACTGTAAATCCATGTTGGCTGCGGCAAGTTGCACACCAAAAACCGTGATCGTTGAACGTTTGGTGTGGGATTGTGGAGGACAGAATTATAGGCCTCTATTTCATCGAAGGAAATCTTAATGGTAGGAAGCACACCACATTTCTGCAAGAAACATTGGAAGAAATACCTTCAGGAACTAGGAACAGAATCTGGTATCAACACGATGGGTGTCCGGCACGTTTTTCGCTGATGGTTAGCAATGAGTTCCAGACACAATTCCCAAATCGTTGGATTGGCTGGCTCGTTCGCCAAACTTGACACCTCTGGTTTTTTTCCTTGTGGGGATTCGTTAAAGGCATTATTTATAAAGACCTTCCAAGTACACTTGAAGATATGCGAGAGAGAATTGTCAGAGCATGTGCTTCGGTAAGTGCCAATGTGATAAGGAATACCACTCAATGGATGATAAGAAGATTGCTGCACTGCATTGATACCAATGGTCATCATTTCGAACACCTTTTTGTAAATGGACGCTCATACCACCTTTGTGACCTTCGTTGACCTTCGAAGACCATACTGTTACACATCATTGGATTTATCTCGATAGCCGCTATCAGAAATTAAGTACCAAACTATAGCATTCCATTTAATAAACCTAAGTTGACCTTCATATCTCTGAAGCGACCCCACCTAGCGACAAAAAACCGACGTCATATTATGGGCCCCGTTGTCCCATGCAACTTTTGTCCCAGGAACGTTTCACCTCCTATCATACTTTCGGAGTTATTATACGCGGTAATAGTTAGTGACTCACTCTGTATATACAAATATCCTCAAGCACATTTAAGACACCACCCTTTCTCTCTTTTGTAGTATCTCCAAGTTATTTTGGGGATCTGAAATAGAAGGTTGATTATCACGTAAGTGAAATGTTAGTGCGACTTGCAATGTCGGGAATATACCGTATACCATGCACATGCAGAAAAGTTTATGTCGGAATGACTGGACGATCCATTAACACCAGGATCAAAGAGCATAAGCGACATTGCAGGTTTGGGCAGGCGGAGAAATCGGCCGTGGCAGAGCACGCACTGAATGAGACCGACCACGTAATAAAATTCGCCGACACGGAAGTTCTGGCTGTAGAGAAGCACTATCAAACGCGCTTGTTCAGAGAAGCTGTAGAAATACAAAAACACGCGAACAGTTTGAACAAGAAAGAGGAAAGCCTTAAGGTAAACGGATCCTGGCTTCCCGTACTGCAGCGAACGACCATCGCAGGTAGCAAGAGGATAACCGCACAGGAAATTACTGCGGAGAAGCCCTCGGACGTTGGTGCGCCAAGTACATAGTCTGCGGCCGCGAGTTCGGCTCCAGTTCACCACCGGCAATGGAGGGTGAAGCTTTGACAATGCCAGCCACTAGTGCTGGCGAAACGTCAGTAAAATCATCAGCCGAACGTCGGCCGAAGAACCCGAGACAAAAGCCAATGGGCAGTTTGTCAACAAGTGACCACGAGAGCCTTAACAATTTTGTATTATCTAGCTTTTTATTAATGGTGCGAAGATCTGCGGTTGACTTCGAATATCTATGTGAACCAACGCCTTACTGTTGAAGGTGTCCTCGTATTACATTATTAATTTCAATTCTATGGGTAGTTGAAAGCAGAACGCAATCCAGGGCGGCTAAGGAGTGAGCTACGGAACAATTCCTTTGTTTTTGGTATAACGGCTTAGTGAGATTATGTGATAATCATTTGTCAAGTAGTTGTGCTTCATCGGTCTTGAAGTTAGACTGCAGACTCGAGGGGAAAATTTAAAGGTACTTCGAGGAGTATCGGGAAGGTGAGGTTCCCTACTTCGATCGCGTAACTTTTGTGGTTTCTTCTGATGAACTGACAAAACCCTAACCTTTAATCTATTGACGCACTCATTCACACCGTCATGTACTGCATCAAAGGACCTCATAATAATCATACTGGCTAACTTCAAGTGTGCCATTTTCAAGCCTTATAAATTCTGTCTTTTTTCGTGTATAGCTCGTGGATTTTTGCAATGTGTTAATGCTCATGGCACGATGGTACTAACATGTGAGCATCCTTATTCAGCTTATTAACAACGTAATTTGGAAAAATATGGTCCACTAAACATCAACGTTTGAATCCGATGTTCATAACAATTTAACTACATCTTCTTAAAATTTAAAGACTTGTAAAATGACCCATCTAGCCACACTATGCAAGTAGTTGAAGCTAGTTTTAAAATTAGTGCAACTACAGATAAAGTAATTATACATAATTCATTGAACAATTCATACAGTACAGCAAGCGATTACATAAAAAAACCATTAAAACACAAAACCGAATGAAAAGTCCAACAGTCCGCTGTATGAACTGGCCACTCAATTATGTATAGTTACATTAGCTGTTGCTGCCCTAGTTTTAAAAATATAACTGTACTTTGAAATGACAGAAAAAAAGGATCGCGTATGACGTCCTCCATATTCACTCAGTTTATGCTATACGAATACTTGCCGTTAGGTGAACCACAGTTAAAACCGTGCGTTTACACTGCGCAACAGAATTAGAGGGTCACTTTTTCGAAACCCGGTAATTTCCCACTCGTTGCGAGACTTAAGTTTAAAATTTCGTTCAAAGGTGCGTAAAACCTTACTCTCTGATCCTGCAAAGGCATAACACCCTGCGACGTCACCCTCGGGATCGGCGACGCTTCAGACAGTACGGTGTCAACTGTGAAAATAAGGCCACAGCTCAGACGTTCACGTAAAGTGTGACGTGGGTTAATGGTGTCACATTGGCACCAAATTTCACCACAGTTCTGCCCAAGAGCACTGTTGACGATGGGAACGTCGTCACACCTGCTGTTACTCACATATCACTCCTTCTTTTGAGGTCTCTGTGACGGAGGCTAGAACCAAAATGCACAGCGTTGATATCACTTTCTCTTATGAGTGGCCGAGAAAAACATTAAAGACACATCGCCGCTCACAATAGGCACGAAAAGACGGCAGGGGGAGGCATAAAGGACCTCTATGGAATCACTTCCTTCCCTGGGGCGTCTATTCCCACACATTTCGCGGTCGAATGCCACAGTGCAAATGGTTCAAATGGCTCTAAGCACTATAGGAGTTAACATCTGAGATCATCAGTCCCTTAGAACTTAGAACTACTTAAACCTAACCTAAGGCATCACACACATCCATGCCCGAGGCAGGATTCCAACCTGCGACCGTATCTATCACTCGGTTCCAGACTGAAGTGCCTAGACAGCTCGGCCACAGCGGCAGGCTGCGACAGTTCGTAGTGCGATGAGCAACAGGAAGACTGTCTTGACAACCTTTGACAACACTGACATTCTTGGGCGCTTCAACCCTTCTCTAAGGACTCTGCGGGGCTGCATCCCCATTAAACGTGATCGCACGCCTTTGGACCGCAATGGAACTGCAATTTTTGCTCTTTTATACAGGCTGGAATCACTGCAAACCATTCAACACCGTTAGCCGAAATTTGAACGTGATCCAAAGTAGCAACGGATGCTTAGGCTTTCTCATCCCGCCTACTTCGCGTCCTCCTGCGGCGTGATCAGGGGGGTGGGGGGGGGGGGGTAGGGCGCGAAATTGACAGAAGCGTGAACAAAACGGGGCAAAGAGTCCTTCTAAGAACCCACCCTTCCTCCCCCAACTCGGGAAAACCCTCAGTGTCACTTATCCGCCTTTGCTGAGCACCTTAAAAACATAACTGTACAAACAGAACCTATGACGAGAGCCCCAGGGCCTACAGGCAAGTTATGCTACTGCTGGTTCGCCTCTACGTTGCTGCTTTTGCTCCTGATATTAGGCTATCCGGAATCAGAGGATGTCGAACGAGTTGCCGATCTGCTAGCGCCTAGCACATCGTCACTGATCCAGTCTATACAGCAACATTTTTAATGTCAATATCACGCTCCCCTCCCTCCCTCCCATCTCCCTCCTCCCTCCCCAACCCCCTCCACCCCCCGTAATCACGCAACAGGAAGACACAAAGCTGGAGCTCTGAAAAAGTATAGGCACCCTTTGCTGCTTCAGGCCACGTTCAAATTTCGTCAAATGGTTTTCAACCGTCACTAGTGGTTCCATCCTGTACATGAGAGCATAAATCGACGTAGCGCTGCGATCGAATTGGATGCAATCACATTCGATGGAAACGCAGTCCCACGGTGTCCTTAGAGAAGGGTTAGACGTCAGAGGGTGTTAGCAGCGTCAAAGGTTATGAAGAACATCATCCAACTGCTCATGTCACTGTGAAGTATCGGTTTCGACCTTGAAATGTTGGGAATCAATGGCTCAGGAAAAGAGGTGGTGGTTTCATGGTCGCCATTTATGCCACCCTCTGAGGCCTTTTCGCGCCGATTCAGAGAGGCAGAGTGTCTGGAATGTTTTCCTCTGCCACTCATAAGGAAACAGCGTGATTTCAACGCTGGCCGCGGCTGTTTCGACCTCCATCGCAGAACCGTCGAAAGAAAAAATGGTTCAAATGGCTCTCAGCACTTCCAAGGTCATCAGTCCCCGCCGGCCGAGGTGGCCGTGCGGTTCTGACGCTGCAGTCCGGAACCGCGGGACTGCTACGGTCGCGGGTTCGAATCCTGCCTCAGGTATGGATGTGTGTGATGTCCGTAGGTTAGTTAGGTTTAAGTAGTTCTAAGCTCTGGGGGACTGATGACCTAAGATGTGAAGTCCCATAGTGCTCAGAGCCATTTGAACCATTTGAGCCATCATCAGTCCCCTATAACTTATAACTACTTAAACCTAACTAACGCAAGGACATCACACACATCCATGACCGAGGCAGGATTCCAATCTGCGACCGTAGCGGTCGCGCGGTTCCAGACTGTAGCGCCTAGAACCGCTCGGCCACACCGGCCGTCCGTCGAAAGAAGGATGAGATGTGTCTAAGAGGGCTGTGACAACCTTCCGATCGTATGATACGTCACCGCTGGCACTGGGCAGAATTGTGGTTAACTTTGGTGCCAATGCGACATCATTAAGCCACTCCAGGCCTCACATGAACTGAGTTGTGACGTTTCCTTCGCGAGTGTCGGCACCTTGCTATTTGAAGCTTTGTGGAGCCCGAGGGTGACGGCGCAGGGCGCCACGCTTTTGCACCATTACAGAGGAAGGTAGCACGGGCCTCGCACTGGGTGGGAATTACGGAGTTTCGAAAAAGTGATACTTCGCTTTGCCACGTATTTCTGACACGTGTGTTTACTGCAGCACTAAACTTGCGAGTGTTTGTTACGTGTGAGATAGCTGAACGCTTTCCCAATGCTCGTCAGCGTTTTTAACTAGCGTTATCGGTTTCACATTTCTCCGAAATTCATACAGGTGCAATTACAGTAGAAGTGTCAGATAAGTGACGCAAAAACTCGGAACCCTTGTGGGAAGCACTACTTTTTCTAACTGTTAGTTTGCAAACGGCCTCACCACCAAACGCCAGAGCGTGTAACTGTCTTGACGGCCGTGGTTATAGGAATTTCTCCTGCAGACATGTCCAGTGGCGCTTCTAACCTCGAACTACTTGTCGCGAAGGTACTGTTCAGCTGTTTGCGATCCCTTCTTCCTGAGGCTTTAGTTTTGGTTTTGTGTATCAGTTTGAGTAATACGGTTCATGATTAGCAGAGAACTATTCACCACGTTAGATACCCTTAATCCAAATACCTTCCTAAGATCAATTAGTTTACTTGTGCCAGTAAATCTTAAATCTACAGTCTGTTAAGTAAGATCGTGGTCAGTTTAATCAGTAGAAAAATGTATTTGACAACAAAATAAAACATATAAATACATCGTGTATGTACAAAAGAAGAATGCTATTACAATTAATAATACGTCCTTCCATCCACAGTGTCGATAATTACTTGCCATCTCCGAAGCATGCTTGATACCGAGTTTTCCTCGTATTACCTTGAAAGAGACCCCCAAATGCGACGAATTTGAGTTGATAGCTTTTTCAAAGTGAAAATCTTTTCTCCTTGCAGTTCTTTTCATGTAAGACCACACATTTTCAATAGGTTAGCGTCAGGTGACTATGGGGGCCAACCCAGTACCTGCAAATCTTTCTCCATTTTCTAGTCGCTCCAAAGCCTTCTACGGTGCTTTGGATCGTTATCCTCGTACAGTATCCAGTCTTCATTTTTGTCGATGAACTAACGTTTGGCAGTAGGCATCAAACATCACTGATAAATTTGTAACATCGTTTGTGCATTTAAATTGTCGACAAACACGTGCAAATTTCAGTTACGAATTCAAAAGAAACTAATGCTTTGTGGATACTGCATGAAGGACAAAGGTTCCCTGTAGTTGGCTGTGAAAGAACTATGGCGCTATCTCTTACCATCTGCTTGTAACGCTGACCACGCGCTTACTTAACAGACTGTATAATGTGCTGCCGACATAAAAACAATAGTTTGCATTTTTCTTGTTGTAATCAGGACGAATTACAGTACTATCCCTATGAACTGAGATTAAGATCATTAATTCGTTCTGAGTAATATTTACCTCGCTCTGATCACTCACATTCAATAGCTACCAAACTTCCTTTCATCACACTAGTAAATGGAAAACGGCCTTTAATACGTGTTGATAACTTTCGCAGTGGATAACTAGAATACTGAAACAAGCATGTAGAGGAAGGTGACGCTTGAGATCTAGGCTTGGGATTTGATAAGAGGACATTCTTTACATTGACCTTGTTATCTTATTCTTGGTAAAGACATGCAGTTCTCATAGAGGGGTTGAGAATGGCTTATGAAATGGAACAGGGATAAGAATTACGTTATAAAATCAAGGAAATGGGGTCTGTAATTTTAAAAATGACGAAATAATTTTAAATGAATTACACTCACATCATGAAGATTATGACGACAAGAAATGCACATGATACGTGGTTCATTATATCGCAAGAAAAATGGAATATTAAACATTTGGAAATTTGCGGTAAGATCCTGTGGGACCAGCCGGCCGCGGAGGCCGTGCGGTTCTAGCGCTGCAGTCCGGAACCGCGGGGCTGCTACGGTCGCAGGTTCGAATCCTGCCTCGGGCATGGATGTGTGTGATGTCCTTAGGTTAGTTAGATTTAAGTAGTTCTAAGTTCTAGGGGACTGATGACCTAAGATGTTAAGTCCCATAGTGCTCAGAGCCATTTGAACCATTTGAACCTGTAGGACCAAACTGCTGAGGCCGTCGGTCCCTAAGCTTACAGACTGCTTAATTTAACTTAAACTAACTTACGCTAAGGACAACACACACACCCATGGCCGAGGGAGGACTCGAACCTCCGTCGGCGGGAGCCGCGCGAACCGTGATAAAGCGCCCAAGACCACGCGGATACCCCGCGTGGCATTACACGTTTACAATTGGGTCTAGCCTCGTGTAAGAATCGGTATTAGGATGCAGATGTAAGACGAAATCACTTACGTAACTTGCTCATTCTGAGTCCAACACACGGAGAGGAAAAAAGCTTCATTTCTGCAACCCGCTACTGCAAACATGTTCATAAACCAAGCAAAGAACCGAGGGCGAGTATCATATGTGGATGCGTAGGTACTAGATTATTTTACTTGGAACTTTTAAAAATCATTGGCCCTACAATTTCTTTGTGATCACAGGAACGACTTACTGAACAAACGAATACATCTTATATCACAGGGATTCCCTACTTTCTTTCTTCACGAATACTACTGGTCATGACTTCGTGGAACAACGGCTCCCAGTATGCTTCTGCTCCATAGATTGGTGTTTTTTCTCAGCAGTCTCGCGGAAGAGCCGTGTCTCGTCGACGGTGACCAGATGCTCAAAGAACTCCGCTGAATCTGCGTGGTACCGTTGCAGCAACTGTTGACATATCTCCACACGCTCCTGGTTCTGCGTAGTGGTGAGGGAATTGGGCACCCAGTCTGTACACATCTTCTTAATTTTCAAATCCTCATGGATGATGGTGTGGAGGGTTCCCGTGATAGACCTGTTGTCTTTTCTCGTTCACCAAATCTGATTCGCCTATGCCACATTATATAGTCAGTAACACTCTGGACATTGCGTTCAGTGGCTGGACGGCCAGCACTTATGTCTTTTTCAGCACAGAGCCTGCCGGCTCAGAACTCTGATAGCCAGTGAAACATGGGTCTGCGACCTGATGCTATTTCTCCACAAATGGCTACTAGCCTCTTGTGGATATCTGATGCAGGCATTCCTTACCTCCAGAAAAAAAACGACTGTCCACTGCTGCTCATGCTTGGCTGCTTCCAGGTTGTCTTGACGATGTACGCCAGCGTAAGCGGAAAGCAGGAACAAGTGCTGCTGCAATGCGCGACTTGTGGGAAGCGACAACACCACCTGGTTACGGCAGAAACTATTATAGTCTATCTTCACGCATACATCGATACACAGTTCAAACTGCTACTTTGCAGGAGTTATTGGGGGAGCGCCGATCAGAGCTGAACAAAATAAATATGGAATGAGATTTTCACTCTGCAGCGGAGTGTGCGCTGATATGAAACTTCCTGAAACTTCCTGGTAGATTAAAACTGTGTGCCGGATCGAGACTCGAACTCGGGACCTTTGCCTTTCGCGGGCAAGTGCTCTACCAACTTTTTTTTCTTTTTTTTTTAACAAATACTCCAATTATACTGGTTTCTCCTACCAGTAAACAAAGATTAGTCTCCTTCGTCTTGATGGGGAAGAAGCAATCTTTTGGAACCAATAAAAAAACTTGTCTCAAGCCAAAATCAAATTTCTTTTTCCTTTAAGAACAAATTATGAGGTATAAATAACGAAAAGGTGTTTTTTTATAAATATAAAGTCGTCGTGCGACTTGCAGTTAAAGACCAGTTCTTACAGGAGCGTCTGAAGTGTCTCCGCCTAAAGCAGGCCAGCTCGTCCAAACGTGATTTCTCATTGCGTAGGCGTGGGTTCTGGGTAGCAGATCTATTCAGTTCGGATCGGTTAATACAGTTTTCAGCTTCTCAGGGCTTGGACTTTCCAGCTACGAGGTGGGTCATCGAAGGTGCTCCGTAAGAAATTGGAAAAATATTGCTTATAGCGTGGGTTGCGTATCAGGACGGAGTGTCGTTGGTTGATACCCTAGCGTAGACTTGTCGCCAGAAGTAAAACGATAGCGGATCGTGCGGCCACAGATCCAACTCACAGAGTGAGTTTTGGCGGAGGGGTAGAAAGTCTTATCGGGGTACAAAAGCATGTGGACGTCGATCTGAGCTGGTGTCTGTCGAGAAAGAAACGCCAAAATTCGCCGCGTAAGTGTCCAGACGTCGAACGCTGTGCCACAGTGGTACCGGTGGACATCTGTGTCATCCACTCAACAGTGGATGCAGCGGGATGAATCGGCGAGATGGATGCAGTGCAGACGGTCTCGGTTAACTTGTTTGCCATTCACGGTGATGTACCACGCTGATTGAACGTCTGATTCGAGAAAACGCGCATGGATCGCCTTCCATATTTGTCGCCACACGTACTGTGGATACTTACGTTCGATAGGGTTGGACAGGTGGCACTGTTGTTACAATTCGGAGACTGTTTTCGTGAGGTACAAATGTGTAAGTGGTAAGGACCGGTAGACATAACTGGACTCCAGGAAAAATCGTTGGATGTAATAAAATGGGGTTGGAATGGTCGATACCAGTACTGGGGCGGACAAGGAGGCCGGCGCAAAGTTATGAAGCAGGAAGCTAGTAAGGCTCTGTGGACAACGATGCCAAAGTTTGAGTTGGGAGCTGACGTAAAGTGCCTTGACACAAGTGGGCACGTGGATGAGTCCCACCCCGCCACGATCTCGTGGCAGTGCAAGGGATTCATACTGAACCTTGAATAACATCCCCGAGCTGACGAAGGAGCCGAAAACCATTAACAGTCGTTGGGCCAGGAGATTTGGGACTGGTAGTACTTGAGCCACGTGTGGTATACGGGAAGCATGATGCATGTTCACGTATTGTGCGCGTTGGATAACGTCGAGCTCTCGTAGCCGGTGATCTGCGAGATTTTCTCTGATTGTCTGTAGCAAGCGTCTACCATTGATCGTCGCTGAGCGGCGCAGATCTGCTGCGAAATCAAGTCCAAGACATCGTATGTTATCGGCGACACTAAGGGGGGGCAACGCATCTCTCCGGCAAGCCCTCACCAATGAGCAGGACCTTGGATTTTGACACGTTGAGGCAGCTCCCCGACGCAGCTGTTAGATAGGTTACTGTTGCTACAATGGCAGGTTATCATGACTTAAGTGAGTTTGAACGTGGTCTTACACTCGGGGCACGAGCGATAGGACACAGCACCCCGAGGTAGCTGTGAAATGGGGATATTCTCGTATGACCATTGCACGAGTGTACTGTGAATATCAGGAATCCGGTAAAACATCAAATCTCCGACATCGCTGAGGCCGTAAATAGGTTCTGTAAGAACGGGACCAACGACGACTGAAGCTAATCGTTCAAATTGATAGAAGAATGTAAAATTAGAGAGATTCGAGCGCGCAAGGAGGCTTTCCGGCAGTCGTTCTTCCCGCGAACCATACGCGACTGGAACAGAAAAGGGAGGTAATGACAGTGGCACGTAAAGTGCCCTCCGCCACACACCGTTGGGTGGCTTGCGTAGTATAAATGTAGATGTAGATGTAGATTCCGCAAATTGCTGCATATTTCAATGCTGGGCCATCAACAAGCGTCAGCGTGCGTGCCATTTAATGTTATCGGCTTAGGGAGCCGAAGGTCCATTCTTGTACCCTTGAAGACTGTACGACACAATGGTTTACGCTTCGCCTTGGCTCATCAACACCGACACTGGATCGTTGATGAGCGAAACATGTTGCCTGGTCGGACGAGTCTCGTTTAAAATTGTATCGAGCGGGTGGACGTGTAAGGGTATGGAGACAACCTCATGAATCGATGGACCCTGCATGTCAGCAGGAGACTGTTGAAGCTGGTGGAGGCTCTGTAATGGTGTGAGGCGCGTGTAAGTGGACTGATATGGGACCCTTGATACGTCTAGATACGACTTGACAGTTTACATGTATCCATTCATGTCCATTGTGCATTCCAACGGACTCCACCAGCCATCCCTCTTCAATTTACACACAGTGTGCATCAGGACAATGCGACACCTAGCACGTCCAGAAATGTTACAGAGTGTCTCCATGAACACTCTTCTGAGTTTAAACACTTCCATTGGCCACCAAACTCCGCAGACATGAACATGATTGGGCATATCTTGGATGCTTTGCAACGTCCTGTTCAGAAGTGCTCTTAATCCCCACGTACTCTTACGGGTTCATGGACAGTCCTGTAGGACTCATGGTGTCAGTTCCCTCCAGCATTACTTCAGACATTAGTTGTGTCCATGCCACGTAGTGTTGCGGCACTTCTGGTTGCTCGCTGGGGTCCGACATGATAGTAGGCAGCAGTATCTGTTTCTTTGGCTCTTCAGTGTATTTTGAGCAAAGTGTTGTCATGTCAGGTGACCACTAAGTGAATTAAATAAGAACGGAATACATCTAAAAATGACATAGGATGAAATTTAAAAACAGTAAGCTACCTACTCACCATACGTAAATATCAAAACAACAACATCAGATCGTTGATTCTAAGTCTTAATTAATTTACGCCTAAAATTTCGCACTATAGACACAACCGTCAACGTCGCCTGCAACTGGATTTGCATGGGCGTCAACGAGTTGCCTTTCTGCAGGCGCCTCTGTCTACTTAACTGTTTGTTTCTGTACACGATCATGTTCAAAATTCTCAATAATGGTGGGCGGGTGACAGCGAACATTTTGCCGATCTTTATGGACCCATTTCCGAGTCTGTTAACTTATCTTTACACTCGATGTTGTTCGAGTACTTGCACAGAAAGTCCATTCCCAGGATAACACCAATCCACATTCAACCAGAATGATACTTCCTATTTGCATATGCAATTCTGAGAATCAATTCCTAACAAGTTAGGAGGTGTTAACGGACAAATTCTGCACTTGTGAACAATTTATTACACATTTATTGTCAGCCACATCTGTTTCTTAACCGATTTACTATAGGCTCCTGTTGTTACGTTTTTACGTACAGTAGAAGTAGGCAGCTCAAATAAACATTTATTTATAACTGCATCTACAGATTCCACTGCCACTGCCAAAAACTGGCTGTCATTGTCCAGCAATGGACTCCTGTTTCTATATTAGCTGTTGGCTGTACCATTTGTGCTGATTGCCTCTTAAAGTCCATTTCCTCTAATAATTTCCTTCGATTTCTCCACAACAATGTTTTTTCACAATAACTTCTTCACATGGTGGCTCTATATCAATGGTAGTCAAACCTTTTTGCTCAAGAGCTAATATTGACTTGAAATAGAGTTGTGTATGTGTACGTGCATGCGTGTGTGTGTGTATGTTTTACTAATGACGAAGATGAGCTATGTAACGGGGCCGTTAGCTCACTGTAGCTAGTCTACGGGGTCCTTAACAGACTGATGCAAGTAGTTTACCAGTTAATAGTAAGATCGGTACATATGCAGCCTCGAGTGCTGTAGTGTATATTTTCAGACGATGTTCAGTGCATCTTAACGACTGTATTGATATTTATTCTGTGCCTCAATTGTTATATTGTTGAAAAAGATATTTTCTATCTGTCTGCGATATATTTTTGTGATTTTTTACTTATCTACAAGTGGGGACAATCAGTTTAACAGATTTTGACGACGACTTAAGAAAATCTAACTATATCCAACATTGTTGTACTTGATAATAGATTAATCCTGAAATCATGATAGTAATATAAAATAAATTGGTTTGCACACTCAAACAAATAAAATATCATTCGAACATTAGTACATGACTGTGGCCCAAAAATATGACAGTATCCACTGACATAATTTCAGAGGTTGGTCAGGGCTATTTTCTGAGTATTTTCATATAATGATCCCAGGACTTCATTGACTTGTCACAGGGTAATTATATAATTATGTTTTATTGGGGTTTGTTACCCAATTACCTCTATTCTATGAAAAGAGTTACACAGCAGTAAAAAATACTGCAACATCAATCACCAAATCGTACAACACAAAGCGCAGAATAATTCAGCAACCCTCAGAAGAAACACACACACAGAGATGTGGATGTTCTTGTTGCGGGAACACCTCAGCACTGCGTCGTTGCTCCGCTCTTCCACTGCATTCGTTGAACCCATGCACGGGGCACATATCGGCCAACTCTTCATTAGTAGGAATCTACGCGCACTGCTGTGTAACATTGTTAACGTACAGCTAACACTGCCGGAAAAACTACCTCGAGACAGAACCGAATAGTACTGATTGCAAGACTGATGACAAACAGTAAATAGGGCGTTATTGTTCCCATCTAAAAGTATCTTGAGCGAGAAGAAAAAAATTGTTTCCGAACAGCACGCACGGCAGGTGCCATCGACATTTACCCCGTTATGGAGACATTTTCAGTGCCAAACGGCTGCAAAGATAACTAGGATAAGGAATCGAACGAAATGCAGTTACATTATAAAATCCATCGGACATCATGGGTCCCGTACACAAAAATACTCATAAAATATCCCTGAACAGCCTCTGAAGTTTGGTCGGTAGTGTTCCTGCTCCGCTTGTAGATTACCTGTTGCTTGTAATCCTGTTTATGTCATCTGTAGTTCTTGGAAGCAGCTATTCTGCCGTGGGACTTTCCACATACAGCGTGTAATGTAGCGTGCTGCTCATTTACAGGCTGCGGACGGAACAGCATGGAGCTACGAGAAACCTAAGGTTGCGCCCGCGTTTGAGGATGTACTGGACTCCATTGGGTCCAGAGGGAAGTTCCAGACAAGGATCACCGTCATCTTTATTTGCTTTGCACAATGCTTGAACATGCTAAGTATCTCTGTGTTATATCTCGCAGTCCATACGCCCAATCACTGGTGCCATGTACCTGGCATAGAACATACAAATCTCACATTGGAGGAGTGGAAGAATATTACAATCCCAAGGTAAGTGCAGTCGCAACAAATTACTTTGTTTCTCTCCAACGTACATGACCTTCTGTGCTATCTCTACCAAACATAAACTGGGTATCTATATCAAATGTTGCTGGAATTTGTAAACAATAGATATGTTAATGATTAACACGGTGAATCCTTTTTAACGTTAAGTTTCCTTTTTTTACGTTAAGCAGATAGCCGCTTCAAGAAATGAAAGCAAAGAAGAAATTTGTTTGCATCGTCCTCTGTGAATCCCAAGTCGTTGTCCAGTGTATCTTTTCAAGACGACCAAACAATTACAGACACTTCACGATACGTCACAAATGGAAAGAGTGTGAATCACAGCAAGCCCCTAGTGGTCCAATTAACAGGCAACTCAGCATCTCTGATGAAGGAAACAAGCTGAGCTTCATTTTTATTAGTGAATTAAATAAACGTTTCTCTTCGGTTCAGCAACAGTAGTTAAATACCAAGAACGCCATAAGGCTCACAGACTCAAAGAATATGCTAACATGCATTTCAAACCCCATTTTTGTTGTTCTAGTAGCTGTATCCGACCACGTTTTACTGTGGCTCAGTCTGCTTAAATGGAAAAGAAAGAAAAGAGAAAGCACACGTTTCTAATATATATATATATATATATATATATATATATATATATATATATATATATATATATATATATGGGAATATGACATACGTCCCTAATATCCTTCTCTCCCCTGTCTCTCCAGTTTCCTGTCCTCCTCTCTGTACCCATCTTCTCCCCCCCCCCCTTGTCTTTCCTGCCTCCTCTCTCTCCCTCTCTCTCAGTCCATCACCTCCTTCCCCCTTCCTCTCTCCATCTCCTCCTGCCCCCTCGCCCCCCTCTCTCTGTCCATCTCCTTCTTTTCATTTTCTGTGTCCATTCCCTCCTCTCACTCCTCTGACTTTGAGCCTTGTTCATTGTTATTGTAAATTCAAATTCTGTTGTAGTATTCTAATCATAAACCAATAAGCCATAAATACAACTTTCCTGTTTGCTTACAACGTTTCACTATCGTATATAGATATAAACAAAGGTAACTAGTCTATATGAGCCGGTCGGAGTGGCCGAGCGGTTCTAGGTGCTACAGTCTGGAACCGCGCGACCGCTACAGTCGCAGGTTCGAATACTGCCTCGGGCATGGATGAGTGTGATGTCCTTAGGTTAGTTAGGTTTAAGTAGTTCTAAGTTATAGGGGACTGATGACCTCAGAAGTTAAGTCCTATAGTGCTCAGAGCCATTTGAACCATTTAGTCTATATGAGCCTAAACATCTATCACAGTAACGTGTAAAAATGTAGAGTAAACTGGAAAAGTACATTTTGAGAGTTTTTGTAACAATGTTGTCCTTAGGCATCTAAAAACACGCCCATGCAGGAATTCAACGTTGCTTCAAAATTTCAAAGCAGTCGGTCGAGAAGTTTCGTAGATTAACTATTTTGAGAAAGCCAATATTTATATTCATATGGCGTTTCCACATTTATTACAAATGTATTACATATATATATATATATATATATATATATATATATGAGATAGCGTTCTAGTAGGTATATAAAAACGTGAGTATTTGAATGCAATATTGTGTCAAAGTTTCAGAGCAATCCGTGAAGCACTTTCGAAGATTTACGGTTTTGAAGAATCGAACATCAACGTTAGTAGTTATATGGAAATTGTAAATGATCGTAAACGCAAATCTCCGAAAGTTTGTTACCGAATGTTTTGAAATTTTGGCACAAAGTTGCATTGGAAAACGTGTGTGATTTATACACATATTTTTAATATATGTAATACAAAATTTTTCATAAGTTTAACAATAACGTTGTCACAAAATCGCTCAAAAAGCTACAAGTATTTCTATACATGAAATATCACATTTTACAGAAAAACTTACGTGAAAGCACGCCTGCCTTAAATTCAAAGTTATGTCAAACTTTCGAAGCAATCGGTAAAAACGTTTCAGAGACACGATTTTGAACAAAAGAACATTTATGTTTTTGTTTATATGGATTGATTATTTGTCTATGGTGGGGCTGGATTTCAGTCTTTTTTCAGTTTTCAGCTGTAATTAAAATCAAATAAGTCAGCGGATTACATGAACAAAGACTGAGTTACGTTTAAGAGCATTATAAGAAAATAAATTACACAATGAAGGTTTTCGGGATCGGCTATCTTGCCTGCTCTGATGGTGACCAGATCACCTTCGAACAAAACATGAGGAACTGAAAAGTTTCGTGGACCACGATCATACAACCCGAAACATTCGCCAGCAGAAAAATTACCCTCTAGGAGAATTTATGTAAGCTTTCATTGCTCATATCGATAAAAATTCAAAGGGTCGCTTTGCCTATGTACAATGTTCATTTCAGACAGACTTTCCTGATATATCCGCTGGTACAACAACATTTTGAGCCCATTTAGGTGGGGACTTCATTGAAAATCGTACTTACTAGGAAAATACTTCACACTGAAATCAGTGGCGACTCTTAAGCACGTAAGCAGACATTCACAGTTATCCTGCAAATGGTACGTTTAGGACTTTTACTTGCAAGTTTTTACTTCCTCTGCCGTACAATTTCAGTTTATGCTATTACTTATGGCACACCCTCTGTACAATATGTAGTTGATGTTCCCCTTGTCAAACCATATTGGAAATTTAATAGGATTTTGTATGAAAAAAACATTCTGTAGCCTTCTTAATATACTCTAAGACTAAGACGAAAAAACGGGATTTGAATTTCAGATTTGGATAATTTATACAAGAGAAAGAGCTTCAGAAATTGAGCTAGTGAATAACACGTTGGTCCACTTCTGGCCGTTATGTAAGCAGTTCTTCGGCTTGACATTCATTGATAGAAATGTTGGCTGTGCTACTGAGGGATACTGTGCCAATTCTGCCCAACTGGCGCGTTAGATCCCTAAAATCCCGAGCTGGTAGAGGTATGTCTCAATGTTCTCAGTTGGGCAAAGATCAGGCAACCTTGCTGGCCAAGGCAGGGTTTGGCAAGCACGAACACAAACAGCAGAAACTCTCGCTGTGTGCAGACTGGCATTATCTTGCTGAAATATAAGCCCAAGCTAGACTGTGATGAAGGGCATCAAAGTGTGCTGTAAAATATAGTCGACATATCACTGTGCCGTAACGTTACCGCCATTGACACCCAAAAACGTGAAAAGAAATGACACTACAGACCTTCACTCATGGCTGTTGAGCCATGTGGGGAGTCGGCAGTGAGAGTGGTATCCGACCATTGTCTGGGGTGCTTACAGACACGTTTTCGACCTGGAATCTCACTGAGCGGAGTAGAATAGAACTGTTTTCATTGATGAGTCCTGAAGTGCCTGGGCCAGCAGGACAGAGCGAATTAGGTTGTGGAAAGGCGCCAAAATGAGTTCCTGTCACTTGCAAGCAACATACAAACTTTATTTATCAACACACAATATTACAACAAGAATGCAAAACGCTGAAATCTTTGATCGACCTCCTTTGATTAGCTTGAGATCGGCTGAAGGCCACATTCAAAATCCGACACAAGGTCTAAGCAAAATTGAAATACAAGGTTCTTCTGGAGATTTCACCCACGAATATTTTCTAAATCTTCAATCTAATCGGCTGAACGCAATAGCAATTCAATTTTAACGGAATTATGCTGGAGGTCACATATTAAGCAACAAGAGGAGAATCAACCGAAAGGCAGAAGGCCTTATCTTAAAACATTTCATGCAAATTGGGCCGAAGGCCCGATACAAAGCATAACAATATTTGCCTTAAGGGCAAGAGAAGAACATTAATTTGAGAGATATTAAAACTTGGCTGAAGGCCGCTCACCAACAAATAATTTAACGGCTTCAGCCCTAAAAAAGAGTTTCAATTTAAAGGGCAGAAGGCAGTATCTTAAAACATTTCATATAAAATAAAGAATAATAATCTCATGCCTTAAGGGAAAGACAAGGACATTAATTTAAGAGAGATTAATACTCGGCTGAAGGCCACACATCAACGCAATAACTAAAACCCAAACAGGGAAATTAATACATAACACACAAGGGACGCCGGCCGGTGTGGCCAAGCGGTTAAAGGCGCTTCAGTCTGGAACCGCGCGACCGCTACGGTCGCAGGTTCGAATCCTGCCTCGGGCATGGATGTGTGTGATGTCCGTAGATTAGTTAGGTTTAAGTAGTTCTAAGTTCTAGGGGACTGATGACCTCAGATGTTAAGTCCCGTAGTGCTCAGAGCCATTTGAACCATTTTAGCCACAAAAGGAACGGCGCTCAGAAGTTTCCAAGGGTCGGCCTGGGATTATAACACTAACGCCCGTTTAGGTACGACAGGCAGCCTGACCAACGACTTCTTAATCTGGAGGCAACCCAACCGACAGACAGCCGACTGACCAATCAACCAAATCAGATCCGCTCCACGCAACCAGGAAAATGACCACAAATTTCAATACAACGACACACAGACTATTGGCGCTCACAACGACCAACAACACCTCAGCTGTCGGACTACACACCGCGCTGGACAGCAACAACACGACGAGGAAAGTACACTGCCTAAAATTACGTCAGCGACCAGGGCAGGTAACCGGAACGTCAATGGCCACAAGGTAGAAGATACCGCTGGTGAACTTCAATAACAGGGAATAAATTAAGTTAAATTCCACAGGAAGACGGCAGAAATCTTAGCCGACTTAAGGGGGGGGGGGGGGGGGTAGGACCTCAAACTGGCCGACTTGAAGCAGCATTTTAATTTCCAATACCTATACTTTTACAAATAAATTCATAAAACTTTGTCAGCATAACCAGGGAGGATTCAGGATTCACACTCATAGAAGTGGAAGTTCAAAAACATAACAAAATAAAGTTTTTGTACTTGTGAAAATTCATAATTTTTTCACTTACTATTGGCTGCATTTCTTGCTATAGGTTCACTTTTCTTCATAACTATAACAGATTCTTCGATGAATTTTGCACAGCATGGAAACTATACTTACAGCTGCATGAAACTCTAGAATTTTCTGAATCTATTAAAAACTGTCGTAAAAATTGAGATAATTAATTATAAAATTTGAGTTTTATCTAAACATGAAGTTTAAAATGTAACGGTTCATTCATTTTTTCATAAATTAAATAAATTATAGAGTTTCTTACACCTGTAAGTATGGTTTGTGTGCTGTGCGAAATTCATCGAAGAATCTCTCTTACTTACGAGGAAAAGTGTACCTGTAGCAAGAAATGCAGCCAATAGTAAGTGAAAAAAATGATGAAATTTTACATGTACATAAAATTTATTTTGTTATGCTTTTTAACTTCCAATGCTATGAGTGTGAATCCTGAATCCTTCCTGGTCATGCTGACAAAATTTTATGAATTTATTTATAAAAGTATAGGCAGCGGAAATTAAAATGTCCTGTGGTGCCTCTCCTACTCCAAGTCGACCCGTATGACTTCCTACTCTCCTTAAATACACACACGTTATTGCTCGCGGGAGTGTCCCAAAAGCGACAACCAGGATCAAGAAAAGAAATGTAAGTAGTTGAGTCTCGATAGTAAGTTAAGTGAGGACTCAACTTTCATGTCCAAGATCGGTGGGCGACGAACTTTGTAGCACTCGCACGCAGAACCTGACACTCCAGCCGCGAGTGCACGCCGCCAGCGGCTCCAGCCCGACTCATCGCGACGGGGCTTTCGTGCTGCTCCACGGCAACCGACCGACCTTACTGCTGGGCCGCTCGCAACTGCTGCTCCGTCGCGTCTGCACTGCTGGTCAGTCTCCAACTGACCTCCCGACACACGACAACCCGGAAATACTATCGGTCGCTCCAGAGATGCTGCAACAGTGCGCTTATCGATACGCGCTGCTGCTGCCACTCACGGGCAAGTAAGGCAGGAAGTTAGTGACGCCAGTAAATGGAATAAGAAAACGAGGAGGCACTACCGTAGTGGAAGATGACAAACAATAAATAGCATGAACACGAGCCGTGCACGGTTCATGTCTTGCTGCGAATTGAATGCCGATGATCGTCGAAGACCTGTGAGGAGACGCTCTGAACAGCGGTTGGGTACCAGTCTGACTGTCGCCCGCCATACTGCACGACAGCCAGGAGTGATGGAGTGGCATTTCCTTTCAAGGCAGGACCCTTTTGACTGTCATTGGCCGCACCGTTAGCGCACAGTGGCCCGTCGACGATATTCTGTGCCCCATTTTGTTGCCCTTCATGACAAGCCATCCTGGACTTACATTTCAGCCAGATAACGCCTTCCCACACACAGAAAGAGCTTCTACAGCTTGTCTTCGTGGTTGCTGAACACAGCAAGGTCGCCGGATCTCTCAACAATTGGAGCATTACGAGCAGGGGCCTCGAACCAGCCGGGATTTTGACGATATATCTCAAGGAGGACATCCAGCAACGCTGAAAATCAATGCCATGTCAAATAACTCTTTGAATAAGTCCCAGAGTTGAACCAACGCGTTATTGACTTTTTCTCTTGAATAAGTCATCGAATTATTCTGAATTTACATTCACTTATTTGTCTGTGCATGTACTTCCATCTACCGATTTGCGTGCCATTCGGGTAATTCTTTGTGGTGCACATTTGTTTTCATAGATTTTATTTTGGGAAGATTTTGTATCCCGACGTAAATAAGATGAAACCTTGATAAATCTCACGACTATCGCTACATGATATCCTTAAAGTACAACCATCATTTCACAAAGTCATAACATGGAAACTATGAGAGTTAGAGCACCTTGGTTTGCTGTAAAACGTTTAGCACCTAAGGCCTTTTTTTATTTCAGAATTACAGTGTGTGTTCCACACGTCGCTCGTACAATATCGAGGCGATATTCGAGTTCTGCCCATGCAGGTATCAGCATTGATGCAACGACAGTTCTGATTGATTCACTGATTCGTGTACAAAGGGTAGCAATGTCATTGACTATCGTCGATAGTTCCGCGATTCGGTTCTCACAGATTTGGATTGTGCATGCCATACACTCCAAGTTAAATCTGCAACAAAAGATAAAGAAAGAAAACTTTGGGAGTTGCTGAACGTCTTACAACAAATTACGTTAATTTAATAGTTATCAAGTAAGGAGTTTTGATATGATAGACGTTATGGACACTCCTTGTTTCCTTTTTTAAATATTGGTATCGGAAGGGTTTATTGCAGTCTTCTGCTAATAATCTGAAGTCCAAGAAGTGTTAATTAATCATATGATTCCTTAAGTAAGAAATTCCATAAAATTTTTTGGTTCAAAGTTAACAGAGTCTAGAGAGGATATAAAATGTAGACTGGCAATGGCAAGGAAAGCGTTTCTGAAGAAGAGAAATTTGTTAACATCGAGTATAGATTTAAGTGTCGGGAAGTCGTTTCTGAAAGTATTTGTATGGAGTGTAGCCATCTATGAAAGTGAAACATGGACGATAAATAGTTTGGACAAGAAGACAATAGAAGCGTTCGAAATGTGGTTCTACAGAAGAATGTTGAAGATTAGATGGGTAGATTACATGACTAATGAGGAGGTATTGAATAGAATTGGGGAGAAGAGGAGTTCGTGGCACAACTTGACAAGAAGAAGGGACCGGTTGGTAGGGCATGTTCTGAGGCATCAGGGGATCACAAATTTAGCATTGGAGGGCAGTGTGGAGGGTAAAAATCGTAGAGGGAGACCAAGAGATGAAAACACTAAGCAGATTCAGAAGGATGTAGGTTGCATTAGGTACTGGGAAATGAAGAAGCTTGCACAGGATAGAGCAGCATGGAGAGCTGCATCAAACCAGTCACAGGACTGAAGACCACAGCAACAACAACAACATAAATGATGAAGATATCCGTTTGGTGAAACAGTGTCCTGCTGCGTGAAGAAGTCTGTAACTGTCTGCTGCGCATCCTCGCCCGACACTTCAAGGCCTTTTTTAGTCGACCGAAGACGTGATCATGTCTCAACACTCACGGAGATTTTGTCTGACTGGAATACTGATTCTGAAACGTAGGGTTTCGGCAGTAAACTTTTGATCGCCCCTTACAGGATTCTTGTTACTATTTGGCCGTAGATTTTGTATCCTAAAGTACGCAAGCTAATACCCCGATAATTCTCACACTTACTTCCATTTTCTTTTTTGAATATTGGTATAACAGGGGTTTCATTTCAATCATTTGGTAACAATAGATGGTCCGACAAGTACTGATGAAGAGTGATAATCACTTACGATACAGTTTGGCCAAATATTTTATGACTTCCATGTAAACAGAGTCCGTACTTGATGAAACCGTATTTTTACACTCTTCCATAGCTTGTAATACTCAATCGACAATTATTACATGTACACATCGGTGATGCTCCTTGACTGTAATGTTTATTTCTATATCCCCTACCCATTATTGTCCCTAAATAAAAATTGTAGGAACACCTGGGTTGCTTAGGTCAAGGTTTCTGCCTATTTAGCCCAAACACGCCTGACAAGATACAGGTGCGGAAGTGGCTGTAGGGGGGAGGACTACTCTCACATTCTTCCACCAGCAATATTTCAGCGTTCTAACAATCTGGATAGGCACTTAAACAGTTCAAATCGCGGCATAATTTCTTCTCACAGTAGTCTTAGCCTGGGCCTTAGCGCTTCTGAGTTTCAAAGTTTGTGATAAATACAACAGATTGGAAATACTGATCACGCGCCAGCAGAGCTCCCACGATACATGTCAGTATCGCGATACGACAGTTAATCTTTGTGTCACTTGTAACATATCCAGTCCAAAGCGCACAGACTTTTGACTCACCACGTTATCTGCTGTGCGTCCTACTGAGCGGCACATCCTTATTTGTTGCCTACTAGGTTCCTGACAGCTGTTTGTGTAGTCTATGAGTCCTTGATGGCAGAACGGAGACAGCTGCATCAGGGTACTCGCATGTACGACGCACCGCATAATGAGCTGAAATTTGGTTTCATGAATGAAATGGGTTCAGCATTCTCACAGACAGCCGAACGAGAATAAGTAGATCAATTGCCAAGTGCCCAGAGCAGGGATGTGACGTGTTGCGGAGGAAATAAATGGCTCGATGATACGACTAGAACGGAGCAAAAAAGTTTCAATACACTATCGTCAGCTTGTCTTTGTTCTGAAGCCGAGATGCCCTCAGATCTAATGTCGAGTCTGAATGGGAGAGTGTATCTTCAGTACCTCATTTAATACACAGGTGGCGAAATGGAGAATACTCCAGTACAACGCCGGCTGCCTTTAATTTCCACTAGGCTCCTAAAACTAGTTAGAAAAGTGTACGTAGGTTCCCCTAGCCACTGACATTGCTTAATCTTATTCGCACAATCTCACAATAGTTGCTGCCTCCTCTACAAATTTTTGTAATCTCTTTCTTTCTTCTTCCTTACTTTTTCTATTCCTTCTTTCATTTTTATTGTTATTAGTTCTCTCTCATTATTGTTATAATTATTAAGTTTTCTTTAGTATTTGATGGAGGGTAGTTTTAATGGATAGATTAGTAGTAGTTAGCTCCCAGCTAGTGCTCAGAAGAAATGAGTGTAGTGGAACACACACTACCGAAACGATTGTCCGCCGGCAGATAACGAAGACACTAGTATGCAGGGTGTAACAAACAGGTATGACCAAACTTTCAGAAAAAAAATTTAAAACCTAAAGAATATGGGCATGGGTCTGGAAACCCTTTATTTCCAGGTTGTGGTTCAATTTGGCTGGCTCTGAGCACTATGGGACTCAACTGCTGTGGTCATAAGTCCCCTAGAACTTAGAACTACTTAAACCTAACTAACCTAAGGACAGCACGCAACACCCAGCCATCACGAGGCAGAGAAAATCCCTGACCCCGCCGGGAATCGAACCCGGGAACCCGGGCGTGGGAAGCGCGAACGCTACCGCACGACCACGAGATGCGGGCTGTGGTTCAATTTCTACAATTCTTAAATACATTAATTCTGGGAAACAATAAGGAAACGAACGTATCAACACAGCATGAAACATTTTTCTAAATGAAATGTTCAAACTGTCCTACGTTAGCAAGGAGGTATGCATTAATCCGCCGTCGCGTTGAATCTCTGATACGCCGATTAGCACTCTCCACACAGCCATGTGGTTAACGTTACTTGTCGGAGCTAGCTGTCTCACGCTGGCGTTAGGATTGTCGACAACTGCACGAAGAAGCTCCTGCTTGTCCTCCAGTCGCGAGTGGTAAACTTAAACGTCCCATGCTCCTAAGACAATGGTCAGTTGTTTCAAACGTCGTCCTGTCGGGGGACCGTCGTTCTGGAAATCTCCCCCGATGCAAACATGAGTGCCACGGCTGTTCTCTCTGCTAATACCTACAGCAAATGGACATGTGCCAACTCCGCATTTGATTATACTTCCACTGCACTGCACCGAAAACCAGGTCGTGATCAGAACTAAACAGCTGATGCTGCTTGTTTGATGATAGCAGAGCAAAGAGGTTACCAGCATGTCAACGCAAGCGATGAACTGAGGCACATGTCAGCATAACCTCCGTTCCCTTGGAACAACATACTCTGGCTCTGAACCTAAGAATTAAACTTTGTAACCAAACGTAACCAAGAGGGTATCTTGAACATTTCATGTTCGAAAACGTTTCACGTAATGCCAATAGCTTATGTTTCTGATTGTCTACCACGATTAATGTGATTATGAACAGAAATAGTGCAGTATATGCATTATGGAAATGAAACATTTCCAGACCCATGTTCCTGAAAGTTTGACCACACCTTTTTGTTACACTAGGAACTCCAAGAAATAACAAGAAAAATATGTTTGCATGCGTGTTTATTGTAGAACTAGCTTCGAAATGTATTGTAGAAGAAAACGGTCCATTTATTTAGCTACGTGAGCTACTGATGGACCGTCAATAAAGAGAAATAAATGTAAAAATTGATCTTAGACAGTCACCCTTTGAAGTTATAGTCTGTAGACAGAAATATAAAATAACCATACGTGACCAAAAGTTAACATAGGGTGCTTAAAGGGCGTTGGAATATTTGTATTTAGATCATGCAGCCATTGACTTGCAGAGGCCGTGATTAGTCGCTGATGAATCGTATATATATAATTGTAACTATATACATCTACTTCAAAATAAAATGTTTCTGCCTCTTCGCAGGGAAGGAGACATCTTCAGCAAATGCCTGATGTACAACCTTACCGACCCTCACCACCCCAGCACCAGTGCAAATGTCACCAAGTGTTTGTACGGCTGGGACTACGACGACACGTGGTTCTCACTGACAGTAGTATCGCAGATGAATTGGGTCTGTGACAACAAACATGTCGTCAGTGACGTCTTGTTCTACTCCCAGAATGTTGGAGTGGCTCTGGGACTACTCTTCGGCTATATTGGCGACATGTAAGGAACCATTCCTTGTCTCTCTCACCTACACCCACTGACTGGAGGGAACGCAGGAAGAAAGATTAGCATTTAACGCTCTGTAGACGATGAGATCACTAGAGACCAAGCACAAGATCGTATGTGGCAGGGACAGGGAAGGAAATCGGCTGCGTTCAAGTGAAACATCCCAGTATTCGTCGAAACCACAGGAAACTTAAATTAGAATGGTCGGATTGAGTCCAGTGTACTGCCCATTGCACCAGTTTCCTTCGATTGTTCAATAAAATGGTGGGAAATTCCCATGTACTGCGAGGTGCTATTTTTCTGTATAATAGAAAGGCGAAAAAATTGACCAGGAAAGAGGCTGAAGTGTAATACATAGTTGTGACCGCAACGAAAATAAAATGGAAGCGAGCAGGACTATAGTGTGTGATCAGAAGTATGCAGACACCTTTTACCTTTATGGCAGCTTTAGATCTCCTGTGAACTCCTTGAATGAGGTTTATGAATGTCTGTGGAGGAATGGCAGCCAATCGTTCCTCAAGAACTGAAACGAGAGAAGGTAGAGATATAGGACAGTGGGATCTAATTCATACCAACTGTGTTCTATTGGATTCAGGTCAACCTCTGGGTAGTCCTGTTCATTTCAGTAATTTTGTTGTCCAGAAACCATTGCTTCACAGATGCTGCTTTATGACAAGCTGCGTTGTCATACCGATACAAACAGTCATCATCTCTGAACTGTTCCACTATTGTAAGCAGCACACAATGTCGTATGATGTGTTCATATCCTCCCTCATTTAGCGTTTTCTTTAGCGTAACAAGGGCATGATACCCTAAAAAAGTACCCATATACATTAGCAATACCTCCTCCATATTTCACTGCTGCCCTATACATGACGACATGACGTTCTCTACGCATTCGTCGGCCCCAAAATGTTCTGTCGGATTGCCGTAGGATATAGCATGATTCATCGCTCCAAATCACTCGTTTCCGCTCATCCACCATCCCAAGCATCGTTTAGTATTGATTACAGAAATGTGGGGCTTAGGATGAGCTGCTCGCCTACATTACACCATTTGGGTTAACTCTGTACGAACTGTGACTGTGGTAGCTGGAATGCTGAGAGCGCTGTGGAACTCATGAATGATTCGTTCCGCTGATATCACGCGGTTTTTTGCAACCACTCTCTACAACGCTTGATGGCCCCTGTCTGTCACTATCTGAATTCTGCCTCGGTTTAGCTGTGGTTGTTCCTTCGCATTTTCACTTCATAATCACATCACCCCCAGACGCCTTGGGTAGTTGGAGAAGGGCTGAAATGTTCCTGATGAATTTGCTACTCAACTGACATTCAACGACCATTCCATGTTATAAGTAATATTGTTCCTATGTGAGGTTGAGCCAGGGTGGCGTTGTTAGCAGATTTCGATTTCCGCCTCCTGATATAGGCAAAATTCTCCTAAGTATAAAATTCTAGAGGTCAAAAATTTGTTGGAACATTCAAAGTGGCTCAATTTCTCTAAATATAAAATGGTGGGAAATTCAAAAATTGGCATGAAATTCATGTAGTCCATTTGTGCTAAGTGTAAAGTGGCATGACATTAAAAAATCAATGATGGGATATTGTCCCGTTTCTAGAAGTGTGTTACTCGTGCTCAAAAGTAGAATCCAAGCTGGCAGACCCTGCAATGCTGGCCCAACCAACATGGGCGTCAGATATCCTCAGCACTATAACATGACAATCTAAGATGATGGATCCTATGACATGAGCCCAGGACGCTTGGATATCCCCAGCCCTATGACATTAGAATCCAAATGCCAGACTTGGTGGCTACTGGTCCGGGCTTGGTTACCAGATTTTGTTAAGAATTTTATACTACGTCTGCATCTACATATATACTCCACTAGCCACCAAGCGGTGTGTGGCGGAGGGCACAGTTCGCGCCAAAGTCATATTCCCCTCCCCCCCCCCCCCCTCTGTTCCACTCGTGGATCGGACGAGGGAAAAACGACTGTCTGAACGCCTCAGTACGACCTCTTATTTCCCTTATCTTTGAATGATGATCATTACGCGTTTTGAAAGTTGGTGGTAAGAATATATGCTCTACATCTTCGGCGAAGATTGGATTTCGGAATTTAGAGAGCAGCCCCTTCTGTTTAGCTCGCAGTCTATCCGCAAGTGTGTCCCACTTCAAACTTTCTATGAGATTTTTAACGCTCTCGCGATGGCTAAATGTACCGGTCACGAATCTTGCAGCTCTTCTTTGGACCTTCTCAAGCTCTTGAATCAGACCCAACTGGTAAGGGTCCCATACAGACGAACAATATTCTAAGACTGGACGAACTAACGTATTGTAAGTTATTTCCCTTGTTGAAGGACTGCATCGCTTCAGGATTCTACCAATAAACCGCAATCTACAGTTCGCCTTACCCATTACTTGTGTAATCTGGTCATTCCATTTGAGATCATTTCAAATAGTCACACCCAGATACTTGACTGATGTTACCGCTTTCAAAGACTGGTCATTTATTTTGTGCTCATACACTAATGGGGATTTTCGCCTTGTTATATGCAGTAGATTACACTTACTAATATTGAGAGATAACTGCCAGTCATTACATCACGCATTTATTTTCTGCAAATCCTCACTGATTTGTTCACAACTTTCGTGTGATACTACTTTCCTGTAGACTACAGCATCGTCGGCAAACAACGTAAGGTCTCTGTCAATACCATCAACCAGATCGTTTATCTAAATCGTAAAAAGCAAAGGACCTATTACGCCGCCCTGGGGCACACCTGAAGTTACTCTTGTTTCTGTTGAAGTTACCCCGTTCTGGACGACATCCTGCTCCCTGTCTCTTAGAAAACTTTCTGTCCAACTGCATATGTCATTGGATAGACCGCAAGCGCGCACTTTTTGTAGCAAGCGACAGTGCGGAACTGAGACGCCTCTCGAAAGTCGAGAAATATGGCATCAACCTGGGAGCCGGTATCTAGAGCCTGTTGTATATCACGCACAAAGAGGGCCAGCTGTATCTCGCATGATCGCTGTTTCCTAAAACCGTGCTGGTTTCTGCAGGTGAGCTTCTCAGAGTCTAGAAAGGTCATTATGTCTAAACACAAAATATCTTCCATGATTCTACAAAAAATAGATGTCAGTGAAATTGGCCGGTAATTATGAGCATCCGATATTCTATCCTTTTTATAGATTGCTATGACCTGGACCTTCTTCCAGTCCCGTGGAACTTTCCTCCGTTCCAATGATCTCTAATAGATGACGGATAAGAATGGTGCTATATTTGTAGCATAGTCAACATAAAATCTTACGGGGATACCGTAAGACGCCTTTCTGGCATCTAAGGATCTTAACTGTTTTACAATCCCAGGTTCCCAGATACACTAAACACTATGTCAGCCATCCTTTCGTTTGTTCCATAATTGAAAGGGGGAATGGTGCTGCAGTCCTCTATCGTAAACGAGTTTTGGAAAGTTAGGCTTAGAATTTCGGCCTTCTGTTTATCGTCATCAGTTACATTAGCCGTACTGTCAGCAAGAACAGGTATTGAATTATTTGTAGCGTTCATAGATTTTACGTACGACCAAAATTTTTTTGGGTTACTTTTAAAATCTGCAGATAAAATATTGCTTTCAATTTCGTTAAAAGAGTCTTTGCCCTTCTGACATATGCTTTCATTTCGCATAATTTCTGTTAGTCAGCGGGGCAGTCACTACGTTTAAAACGACTGTGCAAAATTCTCTGCTTTCACAAACAGAAAAAACCAAAAAAATAACAGGAAAAAATAATCATAATCAAACTCAATAAGAAAAACAATAACTAATATAAATAAAGAGAGAACAATATATTCTAATCTCAAAAGAACCATTAATAAATGAGTTGTACGAAGGTGGATCCTTTCGCCCCCTATACTATTGCTAGGCACATACTTCTCTAGCACGTGGTGAACAATACCCTTAAATTTCGACCAAAGATGTTCAATATCTTTGTGTCCTGCAGTGAATGCTTGGAGCTGACTATGAAGATAGTCATTAATGACACTTTCATTTGCTTTCCCAAACAAGAAAACTCTACGCTGTTTCTCTCTCTCTCTTTTGCATCTTCCACTGACATGGAAGCCACAGTGACATTATGGTAGCTAATACCTTTTTCTAGATTAACTTCCTCAAAAAGATGAGGTCTGTTTGTCGCCAAGATATCTAATATGTTCCCATCTCGAGTTGGTTTTCTAACCAGTTGCTGAAGGTTGTGTGTTGAGAGAGCTCCTAGAATAACTTCACACGAATCTTTGCTTCTGCCCCCCTGTGATAAACGTGTAATTTTCACAGTCAATGGATGCTAGATTAAAGTCTCCACCTATAACTAATGTATAATTTGGATATTTACTTCCTATGTACTCAAGACTTTCCCTGAAACGTTCTGCGACGTTTGTTGCGAATGCTGGTGGTCTATAAAAACATCCTAATACAATGGCCAATCCTTGTCTGAATGTCAGCTTTATCCAGACTATTCACAGTCCGACGCAGTATCGATCTCAGCTGCGTTCAAACAGCTTTTAACTGCAATGAACACACCACCTCCTATAGCATCAGTCCTATCCTTCTTAAACACTGTCCAATTAGAGTTCAAAATTTCACTACTTTTTATGTCTGGTTTCAACCAGCTTTCGGTACCTAATACAGTATTGACATTGCTACTGTTTATTTCGGAGATTAGCTCGGGGATCTTGCTACAGACACTTCGACTATTTACTAACATGAGATTAAGCATATTTAAATCCTTTGGAATGACCAGTTTAGGCGAACTAACAATTTTTACAGTTGGCACACCCACATCAGTGCTATGAACTGGTAATTGCAGAACGACAAGAAATTAATAAATCATTGGTTTCCCCAATCATATGCAGTTGCATTTCATTTGCTCTTAGTTTTAAAGGTCCACATATTCCGTTTCAAATGGTATAAAATTCAAAAATCCATTCACCCCAAGTTATAAACAATGAGAAACCCTCTGGTTGTCAGAACTAGACCACTTACTCTAAAATTAAAACTGTGTAACTTATTGGTGCAACCTGTACTGTTCTGAAACTATTTCCATTGATGTTTGTGCATTGCATAGAAAAGGGGGAGATATGCACAAGCGCTTTTTTTTCTCTTTAAACATTGCCACTCACACCAATCCAATTGCAAAACACACCGCTTGGAGAGAAACCTACAATAGTCCTCCTGAGACAAGTAACTGCACCCACCTAGCCACGCAGAGACAGAAATCCCCGCGCCATATGTCAACAGACGCCATCAGGCTAGGTCACACTCTCTGTCGGCTGGGTCACAAACGAGTGCTGTCTGCTGGCTCTACCATATTAACCCCCACGACGACGCCCCAGAGGAATGGTCCACCATTTATCTGCACTATGCACGTATGGTCCTTCCTGTATATCACACAGTTGAAATGCAGGTAGACGCCGCTCACTTGTCGTTCTTTGTGACCTGGATACTACACCACTGCTAGCTACATGATTCCACACTTAATCTCTCTCTACATTTAGAACGGGACAACAGCAACGTCATGCGGTTCTTGCTACCTGAGAGCATCTAACAATCTCTGCACTGAAGACTGTTTCTTATCAATCTACTGACCTGAAGCTGTTTTTAGTCATCATGGATGAGGTAATAGAAAAGGACTAAATTTACACCACTGTAATGTTTACGGTATGGGAGCTATTTCAGGCCTCTTAGTGTCCGGAATGCAACTCTATTAATATTCCAGTGTCGAAAGTCTATTTGCGTACCCGACGTACTTTCACCTAGCAATTTTTTTCTATACAGAGCTCCACACGCTTTGGTGGCAAACTTCAGGGGTGACTCTCAAGTGCTGCAGCCGTAGAGAACCTCAGCCTTCAAGTGAGTCATGCATAGAGTTCCATAATCATACATAATCTATGTGAGTCGCACCACCCATCAAAGGACACATTGCAAGGTGACAACAGCACTCACAATATCTGTAGGCGTGCAGCCAGTGTACTGCTGTTATTTACATCGATAGCAATGGACACTGTGAAATTTGGAAGGACTGCAGTCAGTTTTTTGAACGTCTGCGATGGAAGTTTTCAGAAAACCACAAAATGGGAAGCTCAAGACAACACTCTTTACATATACTCAGTTCTACTCATCCGCTGGTTTGGTGTCATTATCAAATAGTCATGTTAGCAATTATCGAATTTAGAAATAAGCTACTAAGATCATAACAAATCAAAACACCAATACGAAAGTGTAACACAGATACTCTGGGATCTCAAATGAGGTTGGAGAAACGTCTGCAGCCCTATGAAACTGCTAACAGAAAACATAGCTGTATAAAGAGAGGTGCTTTAGTTACAAACAAAGGCAAACACTTCAGGTCAGAGCGCTTTAAGAAGACGATTAAGTCAGTTATCGGAATATTACGAGCTTTCACATGTAATACAGCATGATATATATTCGACAAGCCCTTGTTTGGTTAAAAGTGAGTGAAATTAATGATTTTTTGAACCGGTCATCCTTTCTTCACCTTTATTGAGTGCAATATACCCAGATGAATACGTCATACAACGAATCCGACGTAAGCAGAGAAGACGTGAAAGCAGAATTTGCAACGCTGATGTGGTGGTGATTTAACACCGTCTAACAATACTTAAGACTTAATGGTGAAATAAAATCAGCATGTCAGTACTGGATTGGTCTTCTGCAGACGTCTACAAGCACGTTCTAAGAATCAGACATTTCCATCACAACACAGGCAGAGCTACTTCAGGTAAGACATAATGTAGCTCCATATAAGAATCTTTACACTCAGCAGTACAAAGGTTCAGTTACAGTATATAATAATTTATCACCAGGGTCAAGTTTACTTAATACTACAAATGCACCAACCGGGTGAAAACGAGCGGTGTACACGTGACTTGTCTCTGGCTATCAGTCATTAGCAACCAACTATCGGTATACACTAGTGTTATTGGTATTTGTGCAGCTGGCTTAGAAGTTAGTAGAACGGAATCTTGAGCGGTTAAACCTTACGTATGGCTAAAAAAATCTTGTGAAATGATTTGAAACACCCAAATGTTTTTGCCCGTTTGTATCCAGTTGACAGAATAAGGTGAGAGATGCCAGTTAAAACATTTTTAAGGCTTTACCCAACGAATATTACTAACCAATCCGATGAAAGTGAAGTTCTTGACAGAAAAAGACGAGCTCAAGGCAATAAGGTCAGAAACTAACAGGAAATGTAGTAACCTCGAAAAGTCAGAGAATGATCGCTAGTGAAATGAATTACTTGGAGAGTAACAAAGATAGTGGTACAGGAGGAAACTTTAGAGGCCTGAAATTCCAGAGCACTAGTCATTTAGGGAAAGCGTGCTTACAAAGCTTCATAAAGACGTATAGTCGTTGTGAAGCACTCCATTCTAGAATATTAATCCAATGCTTCGGTGTCGTTATCAAGCGGGTATAAACACATTTACCTTACGAATTTAGAGACTCAGTACTAGGATCATAAAAGTTCAGTATTCCCATACGAAAGTGTAAAAGATATAGAAATCAAATTTGTGTTTTCAAAGTAAATATGTCAGCTTTCAACCGGATTTCTAGATAATTTTTGATGAATGACTGTGTGGTTCCATCAGAATGTAACTACTGATTTACGCCCTCATCAGTGTGAGCTACTAATTTGTCTGTAATGATCAAAAGTAGACTTTATGTTAGACTATAATCTTCACTTTTATAGAACGAAAGCGATCTAGTGTTCGGGACAGCATTACATTTTAATGTGATTCCTCACATAAACGACAGACATATATATCAAATATTTTCACATGATTTCCAAATCATTTTGGACGAACCCTGGTGTTATTTGTGTTGATCTGCTGGATATAGAGCTATCCTTACGCTCATGTCGCACATCAGTCCACAAAGAAACCTCACTTGTGATTTACTATTAGATCAGCCCTCAGAAGAAGCTCGTTTGTGATTAATTATTTCATACCCCACCTCATCAGACCACTGCAGCATGATTTATGCATTATACCACAGTCAACCGTAAAAGAGTTTGCGCATGAAAGTTTCGGTCAACAATTCAGAGTCGATTTTTTTTCTAAGAACTACCCTCCAGAGGTAATACTTTCTCTCTAACGACTTGAAAGTCGACCCCTTAAATGCCATGTGAAGTAAGTATTCTCCGTTTGTTCTTAAGAAGATCAAGGTATATGATCAAACAAACGCACTGCAATGTGAGTAGCAGCAGAAAATGGTATAACAGGAAAGATGTCTGGAAAAAGTTCGATGCCATAATTCAGCAGCTACATTCGCTAATCAGGAAACCAGGCACACTCTAACTTAGCGAAAGACCTCACCTCGACATGTTTACTCGTTCTGGGTATATTTTGGATGGTGTGCCTAAACTTTTTACCACGTGAAATTACAAGAGTGTAACTGCAAAGAAATTGTAGACAACAGAAGAAATACATTCAAAAGAAAAAGAAAAAAAGAGAGAGGGAAACCGATGCACCGAGAATGAATTATCTGAATGTGATGGAAAATGCCAGATGTAATGTACATACATAAACAAAGAGGTGGAAAAACTAATTACTGACTTGCTTCATTTGTGAAGTTCTTTCTGTTGAGTAAATCATCCAATTTTTCTGTAACTGTAGTCATCTTTTTGTACATGTACATTGCATCTACAAGTTCCTTCTCATTCAGATAATTCCTTCGTTGTGAGTCCAGTTTTCTGTCGTAGAGTGTATGTGACAAATTGGCAGTCAACACTCATAGGAATAAAACTGGATGGATGCAATAGGGTGCTGGAGACTGACGCCAAACTCTCCTTCATGGACAGTCACGCAGCGAGAGTGTAGACAAATAATATGACTGAGCTTCTGTAACGCTGACAAGAAATCAATGCATGCGTAGCACGTAAAACTTCTACATTCTCAGTTCCTACATTTGTAAGTGTAGCAGTCGGAAAACGCCAAGCCGGCCGTTGTGGCCGATCGGTTCTAGGCGCTTCAGTCAGAAACCACGCTGCTGCTACGATCGCAGGTTCGAATCCTGCATTGGGCATGGATGTGTGTTGATGTCCTTAGGTTAATTAGGTTTAAGTAGTTCTACGTCTAGGGGACTGATGACCTCAGATGTTAAGTCCCTTAGTGCTTAGAGCCATTTGAACCATTTGAAAAATGCCAAAGAAAGAAAATTCCACTGTTCACTATAACGACAGTCTACACAGCTCCATCCTAACACATATACAGTGTTCTAACATAACAACACTTAATACTAAATGAAACACTGTTAATCAACATATCAAATTTCGTTTATCTGCGAGTGCCACTCACTCTTCTTGTTGGCGTACAACTTGCACAACACATCATGTAGCTTCTTCTTTCTTCTCTTCTTCTATTCCTTAGTATTTACATCCTTGTAAGCACTCAGGCGACAATATGACAGTTCAGCTCTGCCTGTCCAGCTTCGCTCGATTCCACACATATATGTTTGACTTTGAGCTTGTTTCTTCCTCATTCCACTTCTTCCTGAGCTTCTCTCCATGAGTGGGCTAGCTTTAATTATCTCCTATGTCTTCGCATTAGTGGATGAGGTGGAGGAGATTAGCATTTAATGTCCAGCCGACAACGACGTCATTAGAAACGGAGCAGAAGCTCGGATTAGGGGAGAATGGAAAGGAAGACAGCCGTGTCCTTTCAAGGGAACAATCCCGGCATTCGCCTTAAGTGATTTAGGGAAATCGTGGAAAACCTAAATCAGATGGACGGACGTGGGTTTGAACCGTCGTCTTCCCCGAATACGAGTCCGCCTGCTAAGACTTCGCAATAGTAATTGTACCTTCTCTTGTTTCCTCCCCTTACGTTCGCTCTTGACTCCCGTTGCTTTTCCTCTGGGGAGGTTGGGGAAACTTCGCCGTGGCTGATGTACAGATTTCCTTATTGTGCCTGTGGGACGACCGCAGACTTCCATAGTAGCCATGTCTACAATGTCTACATGTCTACAATGTTATTCTCCTGATATCATATTTAAAAATACTGATTCCTACTTAATTACTTTTCCAAAAATTCTGCGTGCATTTTCTCATGTCTGGGATAGTACTGATCGTTCCAATCAAATTTAAACTCTTTTCACATTCCTCTACATATAATAAACTTTGTTCTTCTTTCTTCAAAGACAACATATCGTCAAGATTTTTTATCACAATCTAACAAACTCTGATATTTATCTTCTGAATCTTGTTCTTGTTCTATGGCAGCCTGCTTCAGCTCATCTGTTTGGATATTCAGTTTCACAGTATGTTCTTCAACCATTTACAATACGTCTGAATCCATACTGAGAATGTTAGCATCCGTTTCAGTACTATACCCGTCTGTACAGGTACTAGTCGTTTTTTCGTCTAAAACTTTTGTATTTTTGAGTCTCTGTATGATATGTTAAGTTCGAAACTAGGTGTTTAATTAACAAATTGGTGTTTAAAGTTGCTTCTAAATCTGACTCCACAGGCAACGAGCGTTCTCACATAACAGGAGAATTTTGCATATCTTCACAAATAACTGTGGATATCTTTTCTTGTCTGTCTTCGACTATTTTCGCATTTTCCTCTTGATCTTCCTTAAATGAAGATATAATTTTTTCCTTTAATTATATCGCCATTTCCTTCACTGTTTCTTTTGACTTTCTTTTCATGCTTTTATTTCTTTGGCGATATCTCTTTGGCCTTTCCGAAGTTCTTTGAATTCTTTCCTGTATTACTTCGTGACATTCTCTTGCCTCTTTCATTTTTCTGCAGTTATTTCAGTTCCTTTGTGACTTTTCTCTTCTTTCCGACATATTTGACCATTGATGAAACCACAATCAAACAGTCAAAACTTGGAGGTGGCGGGGCTCAGTTTTACTACTAAATGGTGTCACCTTTATTTCTTTCAGTTTTTTAATGTTTCATTGTTAGGCTCACAACAACTAACTTTTCCGTAATCTTTCGATTTTTCTTCTTCGTTGTCAGTTCTCTTCCTCTCTTTCTCATCCATCTCCTCCACCTCCTGAATCTTTAATTCCATTGCTTCCCTAATTTATTTACGCTTCTCCTCATCATGTCTCCTAAGTACTGACAACCATTTATTCTGAGTGTTAATTCCTTATTATCAAACTTAACTCCTGCAAGCCTAAGTACTAGTACTTGTTCCCTTACCGCCGAAATTTTTTCCCCTTGAAAGTCAAGAGTGCAAAACACAAGCGTAACTAACTTCCACTACACAAAATTTGTCAAAGGCCAAATGAATCAAAAGTTTCGCCTACAGCAGCACTTTCAAACTATGTGCCCATGAAAAACACGGCCACGCCATAACACCATTTTCTCCAAATTATACTGTTGGCGCTGCACACTCTGGCAGATGACGTTTACCAGGCATTCACCATACCCACATCCTGCCATCGGATCGCCACACTGTGTACCGTGATTCGTTACTCCACACAACGTTTTTCCACAGTTCAGTCGTCCAATGTTTACACTCCTTACACCAATTGAGGCATCGTTTGGCATTTACCGGCGTGATGTGTTGCTTATGAGCAGCCGCTCGACCATGAAATCCAAGTTTTCTCACCTCCCGCCGAACTGTCATAGTACTTGCAGTTGACCCTCCTGCAGTTTGGAATTCCTGTGTGGTGGTCTGGATAGATGTCTGCCTATTATACATTACGACCGTCTTCAATTGTCGGCTGTCTCTGTCAGTCAACAGAAGAGGTCGGTCTGTACGTTTTTGTGCTGTACGTGTCCCTTCACGTTTCCACTTCACAATCACATCGCAAACCGCGGACCATGGGATGTTTAGGAGTGTGGGAATCTCGCTTACAGACGTATGACACAAGTGACACTCAGTCACATGACCACGCGGAGCACCCCACTCAGCTCTCTCACGATGTCTAATGACCACTGAGGTCGCTGATATGTAGTACCTGGCAGTAGGTGGCAGCACAATGCACCTAATATCAAAAACGTATGTTTTTGGGGTGCCCGGATACTTTTCATCGCATAGTGTAGATGGAACGTTAAGTTGTTATCAAATTTCTGAAGAACTTTTCTCCTTATAACCACAGTTTTATTCAGTGCGTGCAATACTTTATTTGTAATTATGAGTAGATTTATCACGCTGGTGGTACACTGAGTTCTCTCAGATTATCATTCTGCCCTTCCAACACAATAATCACTCAGCTGACGGTTTCAGAAATTCTTAAATAATGTTTACCCTTCCCATCAATATAACAGTGTGAGAAGCTGCTTCTACGTTCGTCAGTCCTCCGTGATTGACCCACCTCAATGGCCGAGGACGCTAACTTACGCTTACGAGGTGGCATTTGAGGTGGGAGTAAGCCGGTTCGTATCCTGGTGGTGTAAAAAAATTTCACTGCCGGTATTTAGCCGGCAAGGGCAAGAGGTGTGGTGGCGTAAAGTTCCTGAACACCTGACTTCGCGCTGATGTCCTAGTTTAAATACCAAACCTCTCTGCAGTGTCTCATGACGTGGAATGATGTGATGGTGTTGACGGTGATCCGTCCGTCGGATGGGTATGTTAAATTTGGCGGCCCACTTGATGTTATTCGCTAGGAGTAGGCTATCTTCGGTAGGCTACGTGCCAGAACCTTCACCCTTCTCTCATCATAATCACACAACACAAACAATACACTACAAACCCTCAGCACACACACACACACACACACACACACACACACACACATGAAGTGCTGAGTGCTATTGACAAGGGATTTCAGATCGATTCCGTATTGCTAGATTTCCGGAAGGCTTTTGACACTGTACAAGCGGCTCGTAGTAAAATTGCGTGCTTATGGAATATCGTCTCAGTTATGTGACTGTATTTCCGATTTCTTGTCAGAGAGGTCACAGTTCGAAGTAATTGACGGAAAGTCATCGAATAAAACAGAATTGATTTCAGGCGTTCCAAAAGATAGTATTATAGTCCCTTTGCTGTTCCTTATCTATACAGGGTGTTACAAAAAGATACGGCCAAACTTTCAGCAAACATTCCTCACACACAAAGAAAGAAAATATGATATGTGGACATGTGTCAGGAAACGCTTACTTTCCATGTTAGAGCTCATTTTATTACTTCTCTTCAAATCACATTAATCATGGAATGGAAACACACAGCAACAGAACGTACCAGCGTGACTTCAAACACTTTGTTACAGGAAATGTTCAAAATGTCCTCCGTTAGCGAGGATACATGCATCCACCCTCCGTCGCATGGAATCCCTGATGCGCTGATGCAGCCCTGGAGAATGGCGTATTGTATCACAGCCGTCCACAATACGAGCACGAAGAGTCTCTACATTTGGTACCGGGGTTGCGTAAACAAGAGCTTTCAAATGCCCCCATAAATGAAAGTTAAGAGGGTTGAGGTCAGGAGAGCGTGGAGGCCAAGGACTTGGTCCGCCTCTACCAATCCATCGGTCACCGAATCTGTTGTTGAGAAGCGTACGAACACTTCGAATGAAATGTGCAGGAGCTCCATCGTGCACGAACCACATGTTGTGTCGTACTTGTAAAGGCACATGTTCTAGCAGTACAGGTAGAGTATCCCGTATGAAATCATGATAACGTGCTCCATTGAGCGTAAGTGCAAGAACATGGGGCCCAATCAAGACATCACTAACAATGCTCAAAAGTTCACAGAAAATCTGTGTTGATGACGTGATTGCACAAATGCGTGCGGATTCTCGTCAGCCCAACCATGTTGATTGTGAAAATTTTCAATTTGATCACGTTGGAATGAAACCTTATCCGTAAAGAGAACATTTGCACTGAAATGAGGATTGACACATTGTTGGATGAACCATTCGCAGAAGTGTACCCGTGGAGGCCAATCAGCTGCTGATAGTGCCTGCACACGCTGTACATGGTACGGAAACAACTGGTTCTCCCGTAGCACTCTCCATACAGTGACGTGGCCAACGTTACCTTGTACAGCAGCAGCTTCTCTGACGCTGACATTAGGGTTATCGTCAACTGCACGAAGAATTGCCTCGTCCATTGCAGGTGTCCTCGTCGGTCTAGGTCTTCCCCAGTCGCGAGTCATAGGCTGAAATGTTCCGTGCTCCCTAAGACGCCGACCAATTGCTTCGAACGTCTTCCTGCCGGGACACCTTCGTTCTGGAAATCTGTCTCGATACAAACGTACCGCGCCACGGCTATTGCCCCGTGCTAATCCATTCATCAAATGGGCATCTGCCAACTCCGCATTTGTAAACATTGCACTGACTGCAAAACCACGTTCGTGATGAACATTAACCTATTGATGCTACGTACTGATGTGCTTGATGCTAGTACTGTAGAGCAATGAGTCGCATGTCAACACAAGCACCGAATTCAACATTACCTTCTTCAATTGGACCAACTGGCGGTGAATCGAGGAAGTACAGTACATACTGACGAAACTAAAATGAGCTCTAACATGGAAATTAAGAGTTTCCGGACACATGTCCACATAACATCTTTTCTTTATTTGTGTGTGAGGAATGTTTCCTGAAAGTTTGGCCGTACCTTTTTGTAACACCCTGTATAAACCATTTGGGAGACAATCTCAGCAGCCGTCTTCGGTTGTTTGCAGATGACGCTGTCGTTTATCGACTAATAAAGTCATCAGAAGATCAAAAGAAACTGCAAAACGATTTGGAAAAAAATATCTGAATGGTGCGAAAAGTGGCAGTTGACCCTGAATAACGAAAAGTGTGAGGTCATCCACATGAGTGCGAAATGGAACTCGTTAAACTTCGGTTACACGATAAATCAGTCTAATCTAAAAACCGTGAATTCAACTAAATACCTAGGTATTACAATTTCGAACAACTTAAATTGGAAAGAACACATAGAAAATGTTGTGGGGAAGGGTAACCAAAGGCTGCGTTTTATTGGCAGGACACTTAGAAAACGTAACAGACCTACTAAGGAGACTGCCTACACTATGCTCGTCCATCCTGTTTTAGAATACTGCTGCGCGGTGTGGGATCCTTACCAGGTAGGACTGACGGAGTACATCGAAAAAGTTCAAAGAAAGGCAGCACGTTCTGTATTATCGTGAAGTATGGGACAGAGTGTCACAGAAATGATACAGGATTTGGGCTGGAAATCATTAAAAGAAAGGTGTTTTTCGTTGCGACGGAATCTTCTCACGAAATTCCAATCACCAACTTTCTCCTCCGAATGCGAAAATATTTTGTTGACATCGGCTTACATAGGGAGGAACGATCACCACGATAAAATAAGGGAAATCACAGCTCTTACGGAAAGATATAGGTGTTCATTCTTTCCTCGCGCTATACGAGATTGGAATAATAGAAAATGACGTCACAGTAGCCATTATCTTTACGTCAGTGGTAAAAGCCAGTGGTTAGTATCACAGATTGCTATTGACGCTTTACTCTTCTCGAGTAACTTTGTGATGATTCTATTAGAGCAACAATTACATTTTGTGGGGCAACAATTACAGTTCGTGAATCTTTTGCAACTGTTACACACTTAGTTACGTTGAGGCTATTTTCTTGCGATATTACTATGTTTCCAGGGTGTTCAACTATTTTTTCAACAAATCTGGTCGTCTGTTTTTACTTCAGCTATTCGCTGGTAATCAGTTAGATAATTCATCATTTCTCTTGACACAAGACTTTGAAGTGAACTGTAATTAGAAAATGTAGCAAAAATGGAAATGAAAAGTATATTAGATCTGACATTAAAAGTTACTTTTGTCGATGCCTCAATTAATGCTACTGTCTTTCATCATTGCCATCACTAAGCAAACTCATGTGTTATACGATGAAATCAGTATGATACAGCAGCTTTCAGAAGAGTCCTGTCTTCTGAGCATTCCTTACCTATCTTCCATTAACGTCTCAGCAGTTACGGATACGTGTTATATTGTGCTTCTGCCACGCATTTGTCATGTCCGCTCGCAGTTGACTTAAAATAGTAACTAGAATTCAGAGTATTGTAAAGTGCCCAGTGTACAGAAATTTCGAAACACTCTGAGAACAGAACATGTGCGTCGTACAGCGGCTCAAATTAAAAACTGCTGATTCAAGTTCCAAGTCGTTACACTCGATTTCCATACTTCTCTTGGATACAGATTGTATAGATCATAGAGAGTTTTAGGTAATTCAGCAAGCGTTATGTTGTTCTCTTTCTTGAGTAGTTAGGTCGTAATATATTTCCCTCTGCGTGGTGGCTCAAATCACCGCATTCCGTCTACTTACCAAATGATTAACCTTTCGTGATCATCCGTTTACAACTTGTTGTAACATACTACTCCGCTTGTCAGTACGTGTCTCCCATACACACCGATTTGTATACCGGTCTTCATTGTTGACTGATAGATTCTTTCTTTCCCCACCCCCTCCAAGTTGCCAACAGAGATAGAAATTTCCTTAGCATTGTCAAGCAGCATCGCTAAGTGAAGCCATCATCCGGGAATCGTCCGCATCAGTGCCTCATTTTCGGTCGGGGTCGAGAGGCGCGCGCAGTGCACAATGTCAGACTCCCGTGTTGATGCCGGCAGGTTCGGCCGGCGGCCGCTGCTGCTGCTGTGCCTGGCGGCGCACGCGGCCAGCAGGCTGCTCACGGTGCTCACGCCGCGGGTCCTCGGCCTCTTCATCCTCGCCGTCTCCGTGGTGACAGGCGCAGGTGGACCTACTTTGGACTCTGCTTTGTCTGTCGGTAAGCCTCTCTCCGTGTGAATTTGTCTTTCAGCACACTCATGCACAGCACAACAACGTTTAGATATGCGTACACGTATTCACTGCCACTGTCATTTGAATGGTATTAAAAAATTTGGCAAGGTGCGAGTAAGGCTCTCGCGCTGAGGGTTCCACTGTATCAAAATATCTACAGAAGCTCCTAAGACTGGCCTGGACATGCAAAAACGACCGAGAAGGGGACTTCAGTTTATACACTAGTGACCATTAAAATTGCTACACCAGGAAGAAATGTAGATGCTAAACGGATATTCATTGGACAAATATATTATACAAGAACTGACATGTGATTACATTTTCACGCAACTCGGGTGCATAGATACTGAGAAATCAGTACCCAGATTTCCTCTGGCCGTAGTAACAGCCTTCATATGCCTGGGCATTGAGTCAAACAGAGCTTGGATGGCGTGTACAGGTACAGCTGCCCATGCAGCTTCAACACGATACCACAGTTTATCAACAGTGGTGATGGGCGTATTGTGACGAGCCAGTTGCTCGGCCACCATTCACCAGACGTTTTCAATTGGTGCGAGGTCTGGAAAATGTGCTGTCCAGGGCAGCAGTCGAACATTTTCTGTATTCAGAAAGGCCCGTACAGGACTTGCAACATACGGTCGTGCATTATCCTGCTGAAATGTAGGGTTTCGCAGGGATCGAATGAAGGGTAGAGCCACGGGTTGTAACACATCTGAAATGCAACGTCCACTGTTCAAAGTGCTGTGAATGCGGACAAGAAGTGATCGAGACATGTAACCAATGGCACCCCATACCATCACGCCGGGTGATACGTCAGTATGGCGATGACGAAAACACGCTTCCAATGTGCGTTCAGCGCGATGTCGCCAAAGACGGATGCGACCATCGTGATGCTGTAAACAGAACCTGAATTCATCAGAAAAAATGACGTTCTGCCATTCGTGCACCCGTGTTCGTCGTTGAGTACACCATGGCAGGTGCTCCTGTCTGTGATGCAGCGTCAAGGGTAACCGCAGCCATGGTCTCCGAGCAGATAGTCCATGCTGCTGCAAACGTCGTCGAACTGTTCGTGCAGATGGTTGTTGTCTTGTAAACGTCCCCATCTGTTGACTCAGGGATCGAGACGTGGCTGCAGCATCCGTTACAGCCATGCAGATAAGATGCGTGTCATCTCGACTGCTAGTGATAAGAGGCCGTTGGGATCCAGCACGGCGTTCCGTATTACCCTCCTGATTCCACAGATTCCATATTCTGCTAACAGTCATTGGATCTCGACCAACGCGAGCAGCAATGTCGCGATACGATAAACCACAATCGCGATAGGCTACACTCCGACCTTTATCAAAGTCGGAAACGTGATGCTAAGCATTTCTCCTCCCTACACGAGGCATCATAACAACGTTTCACTAGGCAACACCAGTCAACTGCTGTTTGTGTATGAGAAATCGGTTGGAAACTTTCCTCATGTCAGCATGTTGTAGGAGGCGCCACCGGCGCCAGCCTTGTGTGAATGATCTGAAAAGCTAATCATTTGCACATCACAGCATCTTCTTCCTGTCGGTTAAGTTTCGCGTCTGTATCACGTCATATTCGTGGTGCAGCAATTTTAATGGCCAGCAGTGTATGTAGAAGATTTAGTAAAATACCTTTTATTCATTTACTAAAACATGATTACAACTTACATTTTGGGTTTCATGCAGTAACGTTCGTCTATTAAGCTTTTGACGGACGATGAGTAGGAGGAGATTAGTCCCGTTGACAACGAGGTCACTAAACGCGGAGCACAAGCTCGGATTAGGGAAGGATAGGGAAGGAATTCGGCTGTGCCGTTTCAAAGGAACCATCCCGGCATGTGCCTGAAACGATTTAGGGAAATCACGGAAAATCTAAGTCAGTATGGCCGTACGCGGGTTCGAACCCTCGTCCTCTCGAATGCGAGTCCATTGTGCTAACCACTGCGCCATCCCGCTCGGTACGGATGATGAATGTAATGTGTCCTCCAATGGCAAAAATAAATTTGTATGTGATATAATTACAGTTTTCCGATTTTTTACTTTACTTCTACTGTGAAACCTTGATTGCTGCCAACTTTCATGACTCTCAGTCAACGGGAAATACCCTATACATTTCGATGACTGAGTTTTCGAGTATCAAAATATGTAACGTAAATGGCCGTACCTTTAGACGGAGTTTACTTAGAAGCTTAAAATTTTTGCTCTGCGAAGGAACCATAGACCTTAAAAATGCTACATGAATTTGAACTTCATACGTCTACCCGTTCCTGAGAAAAAGGGATCTGAACAATAAGACAGTCAGACGGACGGACATACGAACTACAAAGGGATACTACAAGGGTTCCGTTTTTACAGGTTGAGGCACGGAACTCTAAATATTGTATGGCTGTAGGCCATACCCGCTGTCGAGCTGCCGGCCCGGGTGGCCGAGCAGTTCAAGGCGCTGCGGTCTGGAACCGCGGAACCGCTATGGTCGAAGGTTCGAATCCTGCGTCGGGCATAGATGTGTGTGATGTCCTTAGGTTAGTTAGGTTTAAGTGGTTCTAAGTTCTAGGGGATTGATGACCTCTGAAGTTAAGTCCCATAGTGCTCAGAGCCATTTGAACCTGTCGAGCTGTTTCCAAACATCGTGGTAAAAAAATCATTTATGTTTGTCTCTATTTGCGACAGTTACCTTCCCTTCAGTGATTACCATGTTAACATGTGTCATTAGTCCGCCTGTTGCTTATCAGCCACTCCCTGCCAGAGAAGAGTGGTGATGAAATTTTACATTTCTACAGGTTTGTTCTCATAGTGTACCGGACTGTCTTTTATTTGTGCACAGAAGGGTGGTGATGAAATTTTACATTTCTAAAAGTTCGTTCCGATAGTGTACCAAATTATCCTTTATTTGTCCACAACGTACTAGTACAGCTGAGGTGCGACAGACATATAGAACAGGCAACCAGTAGAAGCACTTCCGCCGGAAACAGGGCAGCTGACCATACCAAACACCATAGCGAACGTAGAGGAGGATTAAAAGGAATCCATCAGCACCATAGAGAAAAGATCCAAAACTAAGGTACTCAAGTTCTATACCCAGTATAATTTTAATATATTTACAGCTATGTCTGTATGCATAATGCTCCACAGAGAGTTTCCAAGGCGATGTTACATATTATTTATTTATTTATTAGTTACTTACGTTCTTCCTTGGGTCCCCATTCTTCACTCAATGAAAAGGAGAATTTACAGATGTACATAAGGATTTATATGCTGAAACAGCGTTCGTGAAATTTCTCTCATGATAAAGAAGTGCTTGGTTCTATAATCGCTGGCGATATCTTTGGAGAAGCCCTCTGATAAAAGTTGGTTAAAGATTTGGATCAGGATTGAACTGAAATAATATTACATGTACAGAATCTGTGATGTGTAGGGAGAAGGATCATTTAGGTGCTTTCGGGAGGTAAACAGCGTTATATCTGGCCAGGAGGAAGGCTAGAACCTCCATACGCAAAGGGATGTGTAGGATAGGTCATATTTGACAGTACTGCTTAACAGGGATGATTGTATGTTCTCTGAGTGGAAGGCGATTAAAATTATCATTGGTAAAAATGAGTAGTATTTTGAAATGTAGGGAAGGTGGGATGCGCTGATATAGTCGAAGCAGTAGATAAATGTTTTACGTTGATAAGAATTGCTATGGGGTCTTGGGACTAAAACGTTTGGGGTATATTTTCTGGCGACGACATCATTCTTCGTTTACTTGACGTGTCTTATCTGGATAAAATGTCAAACCTTCGACGAAATCCTCAATCATCTTCGTTAGGAACAGCTAAATATCGTGGCTGTTGCTAACCATTTACAGCACTCCAGCAGGAACGTAAACAGTTCAGCGCGTTTCTCTGTGTCTTTTAAACGTCGAGAGCTCGCTTGTACGCACTACTATCATTACAGTAGCTGTCGCAGTTGATGTTGTTCTCCCACGTTTTAGTTTCTTCTGCTTCTTTAATAACAGAATCCCAGTATATTGAAGTGCGGGACAAGAGTGTATCTTCATCAAACGTTGTTCTGTTTTTATTTGCGAGATTGTGTTCAGCAACTGCTGGTTTATCAAATTCACTGTTTTTAATGTTTCTTTCTGCAAGTGGTTGATGACACTACAGATAGACTGACTGATGTAACTGACTGCGCATCATAAGCAATGTTATTAAATCCAGAGATCCTGAGACTGAGCCTGTCCTTAACAGAATCTCCTTTATTTTCTTGGGCAGTTGGAAACTGCAGATTTCTGTACCCTACTTGGCTCCAAAACCATGGAAGTTCGAACTCTGATCCACGAACGAAAGTTCGATCTTCATGTAAAAGGCAAAATAATATTTTAAGGGAACTAAAACCCATGTTATTTTTTCTTGAAAAAATGTAAGCATTTATTCTGTAACAGCACAAAACACAGGTGGCTCACATATTTTCACTAATTGTGTATATTACAAGTCAAGGTACACTTTTCATCAAAACCCGACTGAGGTTCGATCTTTGTATCCACTTGATGCAAGACGCTATGGACCCCTCAAATAAAGTTGCACATTGTTAGTTTTACATATCACACACACAAACACACACACACACACACACACACACACACACACACACACACACGCACACACGCACACACACACACACAGTCACACTCACACGTAGCCTCCTAGATACACTCCTGGAAATTGAAATAAGAACACCGTGAATTCATTGTCCCAGGAAGGGGAAACTTTATTGACACATTCCTGGGGTCAGATACATCACATGATCACACTGACAGAACCACAGGCACATAGACACAGGCAACAGAGCATGCACAATGTCGGCACTAGTACAGTGTATATCCACCTTTCGCAGCAATGCAGGCTGCTATTCTCCCATGGAGACGATCGTAGAGATGCTGGATGTAGTCCTGTGGAACGGCTTGCCATGCCATTTCCACCTGGCGCCTCAGTTGGACCAGCGTTCGTGCTGGACGTGCAGACCGCGTGAGACGACGCTTCATCCAGTCCCAAACATGCTCAATGGGGGACAGATCCGGAGATCTTGCTGGCCAGGGTAGTTGACTTACACCTTCTAGAGCACGTTGGGTGGCACGGGATACATGCGGACGTGCATTGTCCTGTTGGAACAGCAAGTTCCCTTGCCGGTCTAGGAATGATAGAACGATGGGTTCGATGACGGTTTGGATGTACCGTGCACTATTCAGTGTCCCCTCGACGATCACCAGTGGTGTACGGCCAGTGTAGGAGATCGCTCCCCACACCATGATGCCGGGTGTTGGCCCTGTGTGCCTCGGTCGTATGCAGTCCTGATTGTGGCGCTCACCTGCACGGCGCCAAACACGCATACGACCATCATTGGCACCAAGGCAGAAGCGACTCTCATCGCTGAAGACGACACGTCTCCATTCGTCCTCCATTCACGCCTGTCGCGACACCACTAGAGGCGGGCTGTACGATGTTGGGGCGTGAGCGGAAGACGGCCTAAGGGTGTGCGGGACCGTAGCCCAGCTTCATGGAGACGGTTGCGAATGGTCCTCGCCGATACCCCAGGAGCAACAGTGTCCCTAATTTGCTGGGAAGTGGCGGTGCGGTCCCCTACGGCACTGCGTAGGATCCTACGGTCTTGGCGTGCATCCGTGCGTCGCTGCGGTCCGGTCCCAGGTCGACGGGCACGTGCACCTTCCGCCGACCACTGGCGACAACATCGAAGTACTGTGGAGACCTCACGCCCCACGTGTTGAGCAATTCGGCGGTACGTCCACCCGGCCTCCCACATGCCCACTATACGCCCTCGCTCAAAGTCCGTCAGCTGCACATACGGTTCACGTCCACGCTGTCGCGGCATGCTACCAGTGTTAAAGACTGCGATGGAGCTCCGTATGCCACGGCAAACTGGCTGACACTGACGGCGGCGGTGCACAAATGCTGCGCAGCTAGCGCCATTCGACGGCCAACACCGCGGTTCCTGGTGTGTCCGCTGTGCCGTGCGTGTGATCATTGCTTGTACAGCCCTCTCGCAGTGTCCGGAGCAAGTATGGTGGGTCTGACACACCGGTGTCAATGTGTTCTTTTTTCCATTTCCAGGAGTGTAGATTGTAGGGAAAGAACTTCAGTCAATGTTGAAAGGCTTGCTGCGCTAGTCTCTGGAGAAGTAATGTATTTGGACATGATTCCATAAAGAATTGTATCTCTGTACCGTGTACAAAAGTTCGATATCTGGCCCACGGATGATAATTTGGGCTTTGCACCAAAAGTAAAATAACAGTTCATAGAAATCAAAAACTGCCTGCGTTATTTGTCATGACTACATAAAGATTTGGTCTATAACAGTACAAAACACACATCGCTCACTTATTCTCACTACTGGTACAGCTTGGGGTTAATTACATTTGGGGCCGAAAACCGACTGAGGTTTGATGTTTGTGCCAACTTGGTACAAGACACAATGGATCCTCGAATTAAGTGCTATAAGTTATTTGCACATCTCTCACACACAAACACACCGTGACACATAAGCAATGTTCTGTATAACTTAAGCTGCATATTTTCGTAATCCAGAAGTTTAACTACCAAAATATTAACCTCATGTTGTTGTTGTGGTCTTCAGTCCTGAGACTGGTTTGATGCAGCTCTCCATGCTACCCTATCCTGTGCAAGCTTCTTCATCTCCCAGTACCTACTGCAGCCTACATCCTTCTGAATCTGCTTAGTGTATTCATCTCTTGGTCTCTCTCTACGATTTTTACTCTCCACGCTGCCCTCCAGTACTAAATTGGTGATCCGTTGGTGCCTCAGAACATGTCCTACCAACCCATCCCTTCTTCTAGTCAAGTTGTGCCACAAACTCCTCCCCAATTCTATTCCATACCTCCTCACCGAGCGAAGTGGCGCAGTGGTTAGCACACTGGACTCGCATTCGGGAGGACGACGGTTCAATCCCGTCTCCGGCCATCCTGATTTAGGTTTTCCGTGATTTCCCTAAATCGTTTCAGGCAAATGCCGGGGTGGTTCCTTTGAAAGGGCACGGTCGATTTCCTTCCCAATCCTTCCCTAACCCGAGCTTTCGCTCCGTCTCTAATGACCTCGTTGTCGACGGGACGTTAAACACTAACCACTACCACCACCATACCTCCTCATTAGTTATGTGATCTACCCATATAATCTTCAGCATTCTTCTGTAGCACCACATTTCGAAAGCTTCTATTCTCTTCTGGTCCGAACTATTACCGTCCACGTTTCACTTCCATACATAGCTACACGCCATACAAATACTTTCAGAAACGACTTCTTGACACTTAAATCAATACTAGATGTTAACAAATTTCTCTTCTCCAGAAACGCTTTCCTTGCCATTGGTAGTCTACATTTTATATCCTCTCTACTTTGACCATCACCAATTATTTTGCTCCCCAAATAGCAAAACTCCTTTATTACTTTAAGTGTCTCATTTCCTAATCTAATTCCCTCAGCATCTCCCGACTTAATTCGCCTACATTCCATTATCCTCGTTTTGCTTTTGATGATGTTCATCTTATACCCTCCTTTCAAGACACTGTCCATTCCATTCAACTACTCTTCCAAGTCCTTTGCTGTCTCTGACAAAATTACAATGTCATCGGCGAACCTCAAAGTTTTTATTTCTTCTTCATGGATTTTAATAGCTGCTCCGAACTTTTCTTTTGTTTCCTTTACTGCTTGCTCGATATACAGATTGAATAACATCGGGGAGAGGCTACAACCCTGTCTCACTCCCTTCCCAACCACTGCTTCCCTTTCATGTCCCTCGACTCTTATAACTGCCATCTGTTTTCTGTACAAATTGTAAATAGCCTTTCGTTCCCTGTATTTGACCCCTGCCACCTTCAGAATTTGAAAGAGAGTATTCCAGTCAACATTGTCAAAAGCTTTCTCTAAGTCTACAAATGCTAGAAACGTAGGTTTGCCTTTCCTTAATCTTTCTTCTAAGATAAGTCGTAGGGTTAGTATTACCTCACGCGTTCCAACATTTCTACGGAATCCAAACTGATCTTCCCCGAGGTCGGCTTCTACCAGTTTTTCCATTCGTCTGTAAAGAATTCGCGTTAGTATTTTGCAGATATGACTTATTAAACTGATAGTTCAGTAATTTTCACATCTGTCAACACCTGCTTTCTTTGGGATTGGAATTATTATATTCTTCTTGAAGTCTGAGGGAATTTCGCCTGTTTCATACATCTTGCTCACCCTATGGTAGAGTTTAGTCACGACTGGCTCTCCCAAGCTCATACATGTAAGAAACGAGAGTTATTATACTTTCAGCTACGTACTTTCAACTTTTTCTGAGGGTTGCTGTTTAATTAACTACCTACGTTCAGTGTCGTCATCTAAAAGACACATGTAGGTTATTGTAAACAGAGATTTGTTTGTATTTTTTGCTGTCGCAGAATCTCTGCATCAATGGGCTCGCAGCAAAAAGTGCGTCAATCGTGCCACATTCCTTCGCAAATCCACACTAATTTATTAAGATCTGGACTATGTTCTGCAGCCTGTCATCAAGGATACGTTCGGATGTATTCATAGCATGGGAGAGGAGGCGAACCGGGGGGTAGTTGGTACATTCAACATGGCCACCCTTGTCTTTAAATTAGGCGCTATGATCCTAAATGATCTGTGGGTATATGGTCAAAGTGAATGATGTAGTTGAAGAATTCTGCCTGCCAGGTGGTCACTTCGTCGTTAAGCCCCTTAATTTACGCTATGTCTGCAATTTTTCATCTGACGAATGGCAACAGTGACCTCATCTGTTGTGATACGTTGCACTGGTCGAATCGTGACACTGCCTTTTGGTATTGGTGAGTGGGGGAATTCAGTATTGGACATTTCACTGGGATACTCTCATTAACGTCCATGAATCATCTTGCTGCTGTGGAGTCGATGACCATTCTTATCTTACACACACCTGTAGTGTTCTATATCCTGACCTGCCCTACACCGCGCTCGGCCCAGGTGGTAGGTGATTTTGTCACCTTCTTTACTTGGTGGTGATTTTCTTTGGCCTCTGAAGCTGCTCGTTTCGCTCCTTCTTCGTCGTTTTGTAGTTCTGATGTGGCGAAGTTTTCAAAATTATTTCGCATGGCTTGGTAAATATGCGTGAACATACGGTTTGGCAATGGGATCTGAGATATCAACGTTCGATACCACACTTGTTAGAGGTTGCAGATATTGACCGCGGACCGTAATAGATATTGCTGGATCCGCTAGTCGCAACTAGCGCCGCTAGTGCCGCTCCCCGGCTTGTGACAAGTATCTAGCGAGCTCTCGTCCACTCTTGCCAGGGACGTCAACTAGGAATGTAGCATAGCCTTCAGCTGATAGGAAGCAACCTCTAACAAGGCGCTTGGTCAAGTATGGGATAAGTAATGCCTCTCTAGATATCTGTTTGTAATTATATGTATGCAGCATGTGAAGAAGCCTGTAACACAAGTTATATACAATGTATATTACTTTTTACCAACGACTACTAATTATTTCAACCTTTGCAGATACAGGCTATGCAGCCAGCTCCTTAGCAAATTCACTGCCAAATCTGCAGTATATGTTTCTATTTAGCATTTGCGACCAGTCATCATAACAACTGACGACGAGTATCATAACAGGATCCACCCTCTTTCCAAGAACAACCGACGTCCTTATGCAAACATTTGAACAAACTGCCATAATGCTCTGCGCAGTTCCGTCCACGCTACTGGGTTCGATACGTGGACGGCTCATTCCTCATACGGTCACAATGATAAGCAGCATATTTACAGCGTGCGTAAGAGCATCGAGTTGACTCTAGAACAACAAAGTAACGGTGCGATTCTGTTTCAGGATATGGAGGTTTAGAGAACTTTCAACGGCAAACTAGGAGAAAAAGTCTACCGGGAACGTAACACATCAGCCGGTATTTATACACCGAATCTCATCATCTCTGGGATCGGAAGTTTTCCACCCGACACACGAAGAGTGCTCGAGCCCACCGCATCACTGAAAAAAAAAAGAAAAAAAGTTGCAAGAATCGAAAGAGTTGCATATAACCTGCAAACCCAACAGATACGGCTATGGAGCAATAAGAAGTGGAACGAAGTTCAGCTAGAATGTAGATACAGAAAATGAAATAAAAGAACAGCTCCTGGTGATGAGAAGGCATGACACCAGTTTTCTGGAGATGCTGCAAGTCCAAGGATGTCGTAGGCTCCACTAGGATATGAGTAAAGCCCTTAACACCTTTTGTGCATATGAAGTACAGTGACATGCATTCACTGGGGAAACCAGACACCTATTAGAACCTTGATAGCAGAGCTTGACCTCTATGTTCGATTTGGGCACTGTGAGTTAACGAGCATTTCGCTCTCATTTAAATATATGGCCGAAAGAGTCATCCTACAGGAATTGTGAAACGAACCCTGTCGTCCTGGAGTGAGTGCCACAAAGAGCGCAGATTCGCCACGGGATGGGGAAATTCGCAGGCGTCTATTGTGCTGAATGAAGCCTAAGCACTAGTTTGCGATTGAGACAGACGAGGACCTACATCACAGGGAAATCCCGTAGAAGCCGTTTGTCGCCAGGGAGACGAAGCAGTGTTAAACATGGCGGACCTAAGATCGGCCATAAATGGAAATATTAATGAAAACTATTTAATTCTGTAGTAATTCAGGGAATGAAGCCACAGTCATTTTAATCTGCCATCCTTCATAAATTTTCATGGTGATTCCAATAAAACTTGAATATTGATCATACCTATAATAGTTTAGGATTTACTGTTAAAGTGAAATTAACAAGTTTTGTAACAAAGACCTGAATGCTAAAATCTGAATATAGAGGAGAATCATTAAAATGACAAATGTTGTTAATATCGACTCTGTAAGTTTATTTGTTTAAAATATATAGTGAATTTAAATTATCAGTATTTTCAGTAAAGCATCAGATCATCATTTCCTCCACACAAAAAAAGACATTGAACGATGACAGCATGACACCTTATTGAATCATTACGTAGTAGAATATTTGTTGTAAAGTTTAGTGCATAATAGTTACTTTTATTTATCAGAAAGCACATTGGTGTAAGGCTACTGGCCGTGGCATTCAACGGTAAGAAGGACATTCTATTGGTTTTATGTAAAAGAATTTAACGTTTATTAGGCAATGGATATTATTTTTACTTTATTTAGAACATGAAAGTGGTCAGGCTTTGATTATTTAAATATGTTAAAATGTAAAATAACGTGTAACAAGCTGTAGCCAATCAGATGGACGGCTTCAAGAAAGGGTACTGCACTAGTCAGTTGAGCGACGATATTCGGCACACTTGAGATGCGGCCGGAGATGGGCAGAGAATGACTGCTGGTGGAGACACCAGAGTGGACAGTTCTGGTCTAGACCCCAAAGGGCACGATTGAGACTGAGACGCGAAAGCGGATAGTCGGTCTTTAGGTAGCTAGAAAGTGAAACGACTTAGAAAATTTCGCGTTGTGTGGTATCGCAGGACTTAGTCTCTGAGCGGTGAGCGGTCGCGTTCCTGGTGTAATATTTAGCTTTTCGCGTAGTTAACGAGGTAGAGTATTGGACTTGTAATTCGCGATGGGACTGTGAATGATCGAACTGTGTCAAATGGATTCGCGCTCGAGTGTAACAGTAACTCTGAATACGACCACTTTCGCTGTTAGTTTGCTTTCTGAATAAATATTATTCTAACCAAATCGCAACTATGTGGCCTACATCATTTATGGGTCGTTAATTTTGTTCCCGGTATTATTATTACTGTTATTGTACGTTATATTAATTTTGTATTTCGCAAACTTGCCATCAGCCAGACAATTTAACCAAAGGGCCACAAGTGTCTAATTTAGGGCGTGTAATGAGACACGTGCGTTTCAACCCCTAGACGAGTTTGAGACAAGACATTTCGACGAAGAGGAATCGCATCTGACCCGAACATCTTTGTAATGTTAGCTCGCAGCATAAGAAATGATCGGCACTGGCGGAACACCATCGCGATTGAGGGCTAACTACAGTACTGGCCATTAAAATCGCTACACCACGAAGATGACGTGCTACACACGCGAAATTTAACCAGCAGGAAGAAGATGCTGTGATATGCAAATGATTAGCTTTTTAGAGCATTCATAAGGGTTGGCGCCGGTGGCGACACCTTCAACGTGCTGACATGAGGAAAGTTTCCAACTGATTTCTCATACACAAACAGCTGTTGACAGGCGTTGCCTGGTGAAACGTTGTTGTAATGCCTCGTGTAAGGAGGAGAAATGCGTACCATCACGTTTCCGACTTTGATAAAGGTCGGATTGTAGCCTATCGCGATTGCGGCTTATCGTATCACGACATTGCTGCTCGCGTTGGTCGAGATCCAGTGACTGTTAGCAGAATATGGAATCGGTGGGATCAGGAGGGTAATACGGAACGCCGTGCTGGATCCCAACGGCCTCGTCTCACTACATCTACATCTACATCTACATCCATACTCCGCAAGCCATCTGACGGTGTGTGGCGGAGGGTACCCTGAGTACCTCTATCGGTTCTCCCTTCTATTCCAGTCTCGTTTTGTTCGTGGAAAGAAGGATTGTCGGTATGCTTCTGTGTGGGCTCTAATCTCTCTGATTTTATCCTCATGGTCTCTTCGCGAGATATACGTAGGAGGGAGCAATATACTGCTTGATTCTTCGGTGAAGGTATGTTGAAACTTTAACAAAAGCCCGTACCGAGCTACTGAGCGTCTCTCCTGCAAAGTCTTCCACGGGAGTTTATCATCTCCGTAACGCTTTCGCGATTACTAAACGATCCTGTAACAAAGCGCGCTGCTCTCCGTTGGATCGTCTCTATCTCTTCTATCAACCCTATCTGGTACGGATCCCACCCTGGTGAGCAGTATTCAAGCAGTGGGCGAACAAGTGTTCTGTAACCTACTTCCTTTGTTTTCGGATTGCATTTCCTTAGGATTCTTCCAATGAATCTCAGTCTGGCATCTGCTTTACCGACGATCAACTTTATATGATCATTCCATTTTAAATCACTCCTAATGCGTACTCCCAGATAATTTATGGAATTAACTGCTTCCAGTTGCTGACCTGCTATTTTGTAGCTAAATGATAAGGGATCTATCTTTCTATGTATTCGCAGCGCATTACACTTTTCTACATTGAGATTGAATTGCCATTCCCTGCACCATGCGTCAATTCGCTGGAGATCCTCCTGCAGTTCAGTACAATTTTCCATTGTTACAACCTCTCGATACACCACAGCATCATCTGAAAAAAGCCTCAGTGAACTTCCGATGTCATCCACAAGGTCATTTATGTATATTGTGAATAGCAACGGTCCTACGACACTCCCCTGCGGCACACCTGAAATCACTCTTACCTCGGAAGACTTCTCTCCATTGAGAATGACATGCTGCGTTCTGTTATCTAGGAACTCTTCAATCCAATCACACAATTGGTCTGATAGTCCATATGCTCTTACTTTGTTCATTAAACGACTGTGGGGAACTGTATCGAACGCCTTGCGGAAGTCAAGAAACACGGCATCTAACTGGGAACCCGTGTCTATGGCCCTCTGAGTGTCGTGGACGAATAGCGCGAGCTGGGTTTCACACGACCGTCTTTTTCGAAACCCATGCTGATTCCTACAGAGTAGATTTCTAGTCTCCAGAAAAGTCATTATACTAGCTGGTATTGATATCTTCGTTTACAAAATAAATTTTGATACAAAAGCTAAGTACAGGGTGACAATTATTTAAGTATCTTGAATAAAATCGTCATAACTTCTGAACAGTTTGAGGTAGGTCGTCAAATTGCACAATTGGCCGCGAGGAATGATGGGAATTACTACGCGCATTATGGTTTGGTTTGGCGACGAAGCCCACTTTCATTTGGATGGGTTCGTCAATAATCAAAATTGCCTCATGTGGAGGGGGGGAGGGGGGACGGGACGGGCCAGACAATCCGCATTTTGCGATCGAGAAGTCTCTTCAACCTCAACGGGTGACTGTGTGGTGTGAACGTCCAATTACAGAATAATCGATGCGATATTTCTCGATGACACCGTGATTACCGAACGGAATGTGAATGGTTTGGAAGATGATTTCATTCCTATTATCCAAAGTAACATTGATTTCAACAAGATTTGGTTAATGCAAGACGGAGCGCGACCCCGTCGAAGCAGGAGAGTATTTTATGGCCTGGAAGAGCATTGTAGGTACCGCATTCTGCCTCTGGGGCATACAGAGGCCACTGGCATGGACCTCAGTTGGCCGCCATATTCTCCGGATCTGCATGCATGTGACACTCTTTTTTTGTGGGGCTACATTAAGGACAAGGTGTACAGCAATAACCCCAAAACCATTGCTGAGCTGAAAACAGCAGGTCATCGACAGCATCGATGTTCCGACACTTCAACGAGTCATGCAAAATTTCGCTATTCAACTGCGCCACATCGTCGCCAATGGCGGCCGGCATATAGAACATGCTATAACCTAAATCCGAATATCTGTAGTGACGATTACATGTTGAATAAAGTGTGTGGACGCCGTAGTTTTTAACTAATTTACGTTTGTTTTCGTATAGTTCAAAACCTGTTACCCTGTATACAAGAAATAGTCATTTTATGCTTAAACATTTGTTTCCTTATGTTCAGAGCAATGTTGAAGTTCTAAAATAATATTTTGCAAATTCCAGTCTATCAAATTTCGCTAAATATGTTACTTCATCGTACAGGGACTTGACGTGAAGCTGTGTTGACTGGTGATCAAGACTTTGGGTGAGGCTGCAGAAAGCAGACGTATTGTTCGAATTGTTAGGTCATATAGTGCCATAACAATGTGACAAAAGTTCTGAATAGAAACGTTTGAAAGTTCACATACTTTAATTCATTTTATAATTTGAGAATTACCAGATTTTCGCAATCATTTCAGTTTGTGTTCTACGTACTAGGCCATCCGCAGACATTACCATGTCACTAAAGAAGATGACGAAGCCTTCACCAAAGCAGTCAGCTAAGTAAAAACTGTGAATCTTAGTATTTGGAATTCCATTCGGTGCTGCTCACTTCCAAATAATCACGACCGTCCGGTGTGATGAAAGCCATGTGATTTGCAACATTGAAGAGGTATGTTATAAGTCCTCCCAGAAGGACTTTAACGATATGTACTTCCTGTTGATAGCTAGCGAATGCGGTTTAATCCCAACAGTGCACCAGCCCATTTCAATATCATTGTTCTTACACCCTGAACAATCACCTCATCGTTGGACTCGAAAGTGAAAACTTCACTACTATAAATATTTTCTTTTGAGGTTATACAAAGTCTCTGCTGCATGAAATCCGATAGACACTGAAAATAAAGTGGCGGCTAATATCTTATCTAATTGTATCGCCATACAACAAACATAATTAATGTTTGAATGAGTACAGTGAAATTGTCTGCCCTGGTGTAAAATACAGCACGCACTGGGACTGGCAGTCATCGTGGCGAATGGTTGCTAGCTGTTTGGTGTAACTTGTTTTTCTAAATAAATAACACAATTTTCATTGTTCTTATTATCATTTTGTTTTAAATCAATCAGCTTAAGATCCTTTCACTTCTGCACAATTAGACCTTAAAAGACAATATACTTCCGAAAATGGTAAAGCCACCAGAGAGGCAATCCTGACGTGGCGCTTAATAATGGAAGCAAGGCCGAAGAAAAATCAAGACACCCTCACAGTATTCGTTGACCTCACGAAGACAAGAATTCGAAACTATAAAATGGTGTAAGATGTTCTAATATCAGAGGAAAACAGTAGTAAGCTATACAGAAAGGAGCTTAATATGGAGTATGTACAAGAATCAAAAGGGAACAATAAGACTGAAATACCGAGAGAAAAGTTGTGTTCAATCTATGAATTGAAGAAGCAATGACGGAAATGAAAAAAAAAAAAAAAAAACGAAAGGTCGAAAGGTAGAAGAGTGGAATTAAAATTCACGATGAAAGGATGTCAATGATAAGCTTCGCTGACAACATTGGAATCCTGAATGAATATTGAAGAATTGCAGGATCTCTTGAATGGAATGAACAGCGTAATGACTATAGCATATGGATTGACAGTAAACCGCACAAATACAAAGTTAATGACACGTAGCAGAAATGAGAATAGTGAGAAGCTTCATATCAAAAGAAGTAATCACGAAGTAGACGAAGTTAATGAATTCTTCTGCCTTGGAAGCAAAATTACCCATGAAGGACGAAACAAGGACATAAAAAGCAGAGTAGCACAGGCAAATAGAGAATTCCTCACAATGAGAAGTCTGCTAGTATCAAACATAGGCCTTAGTTTGAGGAAGAAACTTCTGAGAATGTGCTATCATACGCAAAAGCATCCGAACTACCTGAAATGCATTTCGCCTGATATGCATGCATCCCACATAACGCAGCTGTCGTGCCGGTCCTCTAATATCTCTGCACTACAGTCGTTCGACTACACAAAATGAATACCGCAAGATATCACTAGAGAACACTGTTCTTTAAGGTAATCAGTCCAGACGTAATCAAAACCATTATGTTGCGAATACTAGAAAATGCGTCGTTAGAGATGAGATGGTCCTTGACACTTCTAAACTCAATTTCATTACAATAAGTGACATTTCAAAATCAGTACCACACTCATTAGAATTTGAGTTAACTAGCTCCGTTGCATAAGCCATTCCAGCAATCTTTAAATAAAATTAAATATTTTTACGAATAAGAAATTTAGAGACAATATCTAGACTTCTGAAGTTCTCTAACAGTTCGAAGAAATTTTGCTCTTTATAAGGTTTATCCACACCTGCGAAACGTTCTTCCTGATTTGTGCGTTTGGCCATATACTGAATTTTGAAATAGCCAGTTAAAAACAACCCGTTTAATAGCAAAATGCGCTTTCAAAATTAACATCGGATCACCAGTACTTTCTTTGCAGTCGTGATTGAGTAATTATTTGTCCATGTCTCAACTTTAAACGACATGACGAACTTTTTTGTTCTGGAAACGGATTGAAACCAAGCACTTATAGCCATTGGCACTGCATTATAGTTTACCTATGATGTATCACATGTTGTGTTCCTGTACCTGTGGAAAGCGTTAGTTGAAACCGAGTTTAACATATAAGGGTATGGTACTGCTACAAATACAAAACGATTCACAACCGAAGGCTGAGTTTATCCTCTAACTGAGGTGTACTTATAGCAGAGAAACCAGGAAAAGCCGTTTGTACTAGCCTTGTTCCAGTGAGCATTGGAAGCCGCATACACAAATGTTTACAATACCAAAAGTACGTTGTCGTCCTAATCTAACAGTTCTTTGTTTACTACGAATGAAAATTGATGGAAGCGGCAGAGTTCTAACCCGAATATTACACACTTACCACTTTACCTGGTCGACTACCCTTCCACGTGAATGAAGCGCTGTTATAGAATTCTGTTATGTAATATGTGAGGTAACGCAGTTAACTAAAATACGATAGCCTGTGGGCTTTCAAACAATTTGATGAATGAAATGAGGTGGCCCTCAACTACGTACCCCCTGACTCAACGTTGCAATATTAAAAGTTTTGGCTGATTTCGTTGTCTAGGGGCTGGGATACGTAGTTGCCGCATTACAGGCCAAATACTGCTGAGTCTTTAGTATACGATAAGAATGCACACATGAATCGAATAGTCGAAGGTTTCTATCACTCGGCAATTGCGAATTATGAGTGTAACATATAAATTTATAAATGAAAGATTGCAATTAAATAAAATCTGCAGGTACTATCATAACGACTTTAAATGATGAGTACGATAGTAGAAGTTCTTTTGAGAATGCGGTATATTTCTGCAAACACTTATTGGTGTCGATGGTCCAGCGATCAAATAAAATATAAGTTGAATAATAAGGAAACAACAGATGCCTACTGCACTTAATTAATTATGAACGACAATATAGCTCGCGAGATATTCACTTCTAAACGCATACTACGTCTTCACTGCAGAAACCCGGGAAATCTCACAAGTTTACAAGACGGCATTCCGAAGTATTTCTATCTCTCGCGACCACGCGCAAACCGCTCCACACCTCAAGTCTCTCTCGCGACCGTGTGTCCTTCGCGCCGTCCTATCCCCAACTCCTCTCCTGGTTCCATCCAGTCTCTCCATTCATGAGCGCTGTGATTGGCTAGAGCGCTCACGCCATGTCTCCAGCCCAACGTACACTCACAGACATATTTAAACACATACGAAATGCTGGAGTTACATTTAAATAACTTGAAATTAAATACTGGGGAATTAAAAAGTCAGTATAAATTTGAAAACTTAATAAACCACGGAATAATCTAGATAGAGAGGTAAAAACTGACAAACATGCTTGGAATGACATGGGGTTTTATTAGAAAAAAAGACCAGAGTTCACAAAATGTCCGACAGATGTCTTGCGCGCGTCGTTTGGTGATGATCGTGTGCTCAACCGTCAATTTCGTCATGCTTGGCCTCCCGGGTCCCCAGACCTCAGTCCGTGCGATTATTGGCTTTGGGGTTACCTGAAGTCGCAAGTGTATCGTGATCGACCGACATCTCTAGGGATGCTGAAAGACAACATCCGACGCCAATGCCTCACCATAACTCTGGACATGCTTTACAGTGCTGTTCACAACATTATTCCTCGACTACAGCTATTGTTGAGGAATGATGGTGGACATATTGAGTATTTCCTGTAAAGAACATCATCTTTGCTCTGTCTTACTTTGTTATGCTAATTATTGCTGTTCTGATCAGATGAAGAGCCATCTGTCGGACATTTTTTGAACTTTTGTATTTTTTTGGTTCTAATAAAACCCCATGTCATTCCTCTCTATCTACATTATTCCGTGATTTATTCAGTTTTCAAATTTATACTGACTTTATAATCAACCGGTAAATATTCCAATGGCGTAACCATATACACGCTTTAACACACGTTATTAAATACATAAACAAATTAAATAGACATATATCAAAGGAATATGAAGCAAAAGTATGCAAGTAGCCTAACGTCTCTGTGCTTTCTAAAACACATTAAATAATTGACCAATTTCTTCATGAATAGCATACATTGGATATAAACAAAGACACAGATGAATAAATATATTTATAAGCATGATGCTACCGTTTCTACGTGTAACTGTAGGGTAGTTATGGCCTGACGCGATCGATAGTAATCGGCTACTTTGACCTCCAGTAACTCATGTACTATTTAAGTTACGTGCATGTAATTCATACCAATTTAACTTTACACTAATATACCTTAACATTATCTTATTACTGACTTTTTCAAATGTCCAAAACTTTTAAGTACTCACTTCAAAATGAATAAACACATTATTTAATCATCACCAAAATGTTAAACAGTTACTCTTAACTACAATAAAATACCTTTTAAAATCTGATATTAACTTACCATATATACTAGACATGTGACCGATGAAATTCCTTATGCTACGTTGAATAAATCTCTTTAGATATTAGTAGGGGCATAATACTTTTAGCCTGTACACTTTATTGTGAATAGCAGAGTAATCACGTAGATGTAGACGTAGATGTAGATACTAATAATAATAATAATAATAACACTATTATGAGAGCTTAACGGTTAAATTACCTGTGTTACCTCACATATTGCACCACAGAAACGCTTCATGCAAGTGGTAAAATAGTGGAGTAGGTAAATCAGACAGTTTGTAATCGGTTTAGGACGACAACGTCTATTGTAACGTTCAAAGTACTCGTAGCATTGTAAACATTTGTGTATATGGCTTCCAATGTCCATTGGAAGAAGGCAGGGACAAATGGTCTACCCTGCTTTCCCTGTTATAAATACACCTCAGTTTCAGTGTGAACTCATGAACTCAGCCTTCTGTTGTTAATCATTTTGTATACCCTTAGATGTTAAACTAGGTTCCAATCAACGATTTCCACATCTAAAGGAACACAACGTGTGATACCTCTTAGTCAAACTATAATGCAGCACTATCAGACGACAAGATCGCCCTGGTCCTGACTGTGCAGATATTGTTTTTAAACCTTTTGCTTCCTGGCCAACAAGGTTTTCTTATTCGCTAAGTTTGCGAATTTCCTCCTGAAAGTGTTTTAAATTACATTCCTTCACTTACGACTATGTTAAAGGAAATCTCCTTAACAGCATTGAATAGCGGTTTGTGAGGCAATTACTGGCCGCATTTTGTCGTATTTCGCTGGTTAGAAGAGAAAAAGGTTGCTTACCAGAAAAGTAATCTTCCAGAAGGGAAGGAGGAACGGAATGAATCCTCTCATGTTGAGAGGTCATTTGCCTTGAAATTCAGTAGCTACAAAATCAGGTGAAACGAATACCGACGTTGGCAGTACGGGCACACTATTGGTGTCAGTATGACGTTGCAGTGCCTGAGACCTGCAATGATGCGGAGCCAGTTTAGGTCAGAAATATACAACACTGGAAGCTACGGCACTATTAAATTCTGCAATTCGTATGCATTGCTTAGACATGAAATTACTGTTGCAGTATAGTTACAGCGCCCAGTAAGCAAACAGCATATTTTCTGGTGAGAAAGAGCGGTGGTAAACAATCTTCTGCTATATCAGTCAACTGGAAGTGGAGTTCGACAGAGTTAGAATTTCTGCATCATATTCCGCAAGGCACCTAATGGCGTGTGGCGGAGGATACTTTCGGTACCACTATCTGATCCCTCCAACTCTGTTCCAGTCGCGAATAGTGCGTGGGAAGAATGATTGTCGGTAAGGCTCTGTGTTGGTTGTAATTCCTCGAATTTTCTCCTCGTGGTCAATACGCTAGTTGTATGTGGGGGGTGGGGAGAAGTAATATGTTGTCTGAGTCCTCCTGAAAAGTGCTGTCCCGAAATTTCAGTAGTAAATCTCTCCGTGATGCACAACGGCTCTCTTGTAACGTCTGACAGTAGAGCTTCTTTAGCATCTCCGTAACGCTCTCACGCCAGCCAAACCATCCTGTGGCGAAACACGCCGCTCTTCGTTGAATCTTCTCTATCTCGTCTATCAGTCCTACCCGACAGGGATCCCAGATGGATGAACAATACTCAAGAATCGGGCGAACAAGCACCTTACAAGCCACTTCTTTCGTGGATAACTTACATTTCCTTAAGATTCTTCCGATGAATCTGAGTCTTATGTCTGCTTTTCCTACTACCTGTTTTATATGGCCATTTCACTTAAAATTGCTCTGGATAGTTACACCTGGATATTTTACGGCAGACGCTGTATCCAGCTGTTTGTCATCAATAGTGTAACTGTACAGTACTGAATTTCTTTTCCTATGTATGCGCAATATGTTACATTTATTTACGTTCAGGGTCAACTGCCAGAGTCTGCACCATTCATCAATTCTCTGCAGGTCGTTCTGCAAATTCTTACTGTCTTCTGGTGTTGCTACTTTGGTATAAACAACTACATCATCTGCGAATAGCCTTAAAGAGCATCCGACGCTTTCTACTAGATCATTTATATATATTGTGAACAGCAACGCTCCTATCACACTTCCCTGTGGTGCTTCGGATATTGCCTTTACATCTGGCGATTTAGTTCCATTAAGAGCGACGTGCTGAGTTCTATCTGCTAGAAAGTCTTGATTCCAGTCGCAGGTCTGCTCCGATACTCCCTAAGCTCGTATTTTTTTCATTAAACGGCAATGCGGGACGGTGTCAAATGCCTTACTGAAATCAAGGAACACGGCATCAGCCTGAGCGCCGTTTTCCATGTACTGATTTCCGTCCCATTTGGATAGTTCCTCCTTGGTGCGTCTTTTTTTCGATATTTTCGCTAATCTCGGAAAATTTCTTCTCTCCATCTAAAACACTTTTAGTGAAAAGGTGAAATTACAATAATACTTTTAGGTAAATATACATGAGTTCCACCGTTAGAGTATTCCGTCACTACTTGATATTTTGTCATTCAGAACATTTTCTATACCAAACTTCCTTAGATCACATAAAAAATAGTTAATTGAGTAACTGGGTTTTCCAAAGCAAATCGCGGTGGTGAAATACTGATTATTATTTCTTATTTTGAAGAATAATTGATTAAAATAGAAGTATGTTAAGTAAACTATTTAATAAATTATTCTCAGCTGCTAATTAGCAATGTAGAGAGACATTTATCACTCACTCCAGGAAATGCCATTAAACTACTGAGCCAACTTTCAAGTGTAAGCCAGATAGCCTGAGCTTATGATGGTACAGAAAAATTTAGTTAACAATTTAAAATTACCTGTTTCCGCTTCAGATGTCTGACATGTAGGTAACCATATTTTTCTCCAGATGTGAAAGAATAAATTATCCAGTTCATGGCCAATGGTTAATAAAGTGTACAAATTATCCCAGAGACTTCACCAGTTTACTCTCATACAGATCTCGGAAAAGAAATGAGTATTTATTAAATGTTGACTTTTTAATATTACTTTCTAAAGAAATTGTTTAACATCTTTTTCAAGTATATCGATGATAACAGTATGAACAGTTTTTGCCTTTTAGTTTCATATTACACCATCCAACGTTGTTACATTTCGGGGAGCACTGCAGTTCGGTAATGTTTTTTAAGTCTTGTTTGTTTAGTTATATGTGGCCTGACGTCTCGAAACTTCTTCCAAGCCCCATTAGAATGCTTCGTCTCCAGCTTTTCTTATTTTCTCGGGAAGCACGAAAACTAAAGAAAATACAGATACCTTATTTGTTATTATCTGCAGCCAAGTACTGCATATAGGAAAGCAATGTTTAATTGAAGAGGACGCAAGAAACGTCTTAATTTTGTCGTGTGTTATGGAGAACTTGCATGCATCTAAACACGCAGTCAGGAATTACTAAGCTCGTTTGAAATAGCTACTCGCTCCCCGCCGGAGACGGCTGCTGGCCCTCGTAAGACCTGCAGCGTCACGTACTGTGACGTAAGCGCTACAGCCTGTCTCCCTCGTGCGCCTCTGTTGGTCACGAAGAGATACGATGTTTACAAATCGGATTCTGATTTACGATGCAACCTGACGTTCTTCAGTTGGCATTACTAAATGAGATGGAGATCTGATCATGTTTGTTTAAAATATATGACTGAAATGAAAATCGGATCCATACCTCGCAACTAAGAAACTGAAATTAACCCAAAAAACCACTTAAGCCCACAGTTGCTACATTCATGATTGTTTCGTAACGTATGATACACTTAGGCCCTCTCTTAACGGCTGAATTATCAGCAGGCTTCTAACACAGAATCCTCATTTCAGCGGGAGTCGCTTAGAGCCATCACAGCCTCGATTGGAAGACTTTTGAAGTTTCCACTATTTCAAGAAGTTTCTTAGATCGAGACGTACCATTGCAGAGTATGAAGATACCAAATACTTCGATTATTACTTTCATTATCGCTATTAATTTCCTCATGCTGCTGCTGCTACTGCTCCACGCATGCTTGAAGGAAGCATTTAATGCTTTTTGGTCGTATTTAAAAGCATTTGCCCAAAATCAAATAATATTTAGTTCGTAGCAAATACTTACGGCGTTCCGTGGTAAGTAGGGCGTAACAAGTAGTTATTTACTCGCAATTCTTTCCGTCTCTAGGGAATACTTTTCAAGTTAATATCGGACATTTCCAACTATTAGTAGATTACGTTAAAACTAAAGTAACTAATGAAGACAATACTTCACAACAGAAACTAAATTACACTACTCTGTTTACTTGTGCTTGTAAACGACGCTTACAAAATACTAAAATTGGCGATAAACACCACATTCAAAGGCAAAGGATGTTAATGTCTCCTGTTATATGTCACGATCATTCTCTCCAGATGATTTGGTCGACATCTCTTATTTCAAGTAATGCACGGAAGAAAATATTGCAGAAGATCAAGTGCTTTCCGTTGTAGTTTACTCCTTTTACTTGGTCAAAGTTCACATATTCGCGGAAATACTCTAATTGCAATATCCACTTCAGCAAAGTAGAAAAATATTTCAAGGTTGCAAAACTGACAGCCGACTCCGAGGCTCTACGCTTCCACCAACCAAACAACTTTCGGTGGCTGGCTGATTTGTTGAAGGCAACTAGCAACGCACGCAGGATGCTGGATAATCTGTCTATTTGTAGTATCGTACACAGGGTTGATCGTGGTCCTCTGGTTTGGAGCAGAGTGAAAGTTCTAAACCAGAGGCTCAGACGGCTATGCGACGGTATCGGATGCGAATTTCTTGACCTCCGCTATCGGGTGCAGAATTGTAGGATTCCGATTAATAGGTAAGGCGCACACTACACGCAGGAAGCGGCTACTAGGGTAGCGGAGTACGTGTGGCTTGCACATGGGGCTTATTTAGGTTAAGGAGTCCCTTACTTGGGAGCAAACACTATTTGCCTGTTAAATCAGCCACAGTGACCTCATAGAATCTTGGTCCTCGGAGATCAGAGATAGGAAAGATTAATATGATTCTAGTAAACTGCAGGAGCATACAAGGAAAAGTCCCAGAATTAGTATCGCTTATTGAAGGTTATAATGCACAGGTAGTATTGGGAACAGAAAGCTGGTTGAAGCCAGACGTCATTGTCAACGAAATCCTAAGTTCAGACCGGAATGTTTATCCTAAGGATAGGTTAGTAGCCAATGGTGAAGGCGTGTTTACTACAGTAACAAATTCGATAAAATCCAGCCCGCTTATCACGGATTCCTAATGTGAATTAATCTGGGTGAAACTGAGTATCAAAGAATGGTCAAAAATGGTGATCGGATGCTTTTATAGATCACCTGGCTCAGGATCTGTAGTGGTAGAGGGCTTCAGACAGAGCTTGCAGAATACCATTAGTAATTTTCCTGATCATGCCGTTGTAATATTAGGTGACCACAACTTCCCAGGTATATATTGGGAGTGTTATGCCATCAAAACAGGTGCCAGAGACAGGGAATTGTGTGGCATTGTTCGGGATGTCTTGTCGGAAAATTACCTTGAGCAGATAGTTGGAGAACCAACTCGTGAGGGTTACGTCTTAGACCTTCTGGCAACAAACAGACCTGAATTTATCGAATCAGTTAACGTGGAGGAAGGTATCAGTGATCATAACGCTGCAACAGCATTTATGACGAAGGGTCCTACAAGGAATGTTAAGAAAGATAGGAAGATATTTTGCTCAGCAAGGGTGACAGTATACAAATTTCAGAATATCTCAGCAGTCAGCATCAAATATTCGGTGACGAGGACGAAGATGTGGAAAACAAATGGAAAAAATTCAAGTACATCGTTCAATATGCCCTAGACAAGTATGTTCCGAGTTAGGTTTTAAGGGATGGTAAAGATCCACCATGGTTTAATAGCCGTGTTAGAAAAGCGCAACGTAAACAAAGAGCACTTCATTTCAGATTCAAAAGAAGTAAAAACCTAGCTGACAAACAAAAGCTGAACGAAGCGAAAATGAGCGTAAGGAGAGCAAAGAGAGAAGCGTTCAATGATTTCGAACGTACCCTGAACGTAAATAAGTGTAACATATTGCGCATACATAGGAAACGAAACCCAGTACTGTACAGCTACACTATTGATGACAAACAGATGGAGACAGCGTCTGACGTAAAATATCAAGGCGTAACTATCCAGAGCAACCTTAAGTGGAATTACCACCACTAGGTGGCTTGTGGAGTATTATGTAGATGTATAAGTGATGATCTGGGAAGCCATTTATTTTCATAGCTGTGTCTCCTTGGATGGCATCAAAGGCACCCTTATGGCACAGCTTAAGGTCGACGATACTCTACGCACCGTTTTATTGTGGGGAAAGCAGACACCAGTCTCAGAGTCATCTGAAGTATCTCAAGGAAATGTAAGTTATACACGAAAGAAGTGGCTTATAAGGTGCTTGTTCTCACGGTTCTTGGGTACTGTTCATCTATCTGGGATCCATACCAGGTAGGACTGATAGAGGAGATAGAGAAGATCCAACGGAGAGCAGCGCGTTTCGTCACGCTGGCGAGAGAGCGTTACGGAGATGCTAAACAAACTCCACTGGCAGACGTTACAAGAGAGGCGTTGTGCATCACGGAGAGATTTACTACTGAAACTTCGGGACAGCACTTTTCAGGAGGCGACGGGAAACATATTCCTTCCCTCCACATACATGTCGCGTATTGACCACGAGGAGGAAATTCGAGAAATTAGAGCCAATACAGAGGCTTACCGGCAATCATTCTTCCCACGCACTATTAGGGAGTTGGAGGGATCAGATATTGGTACGGAAATTACCACCACTAGGTGGCTTGTGGAGTATTATGTAGATGTATAAGTGATGATCTGGGAAGCCATTTATTTTCATAGCTGTGTCTCCTTGGATGGCATCAAAGGCACCCTTATGGCACAGCTTAAGGTCGACGATATTCTACGCACCATTTTATTGTTCATCATGGCAAGCCATCCTGGGCTTATATTTCAATAAGATAATGGCCTCCCGCACACGGCTAGAATTTCTTTTCTAGTCATTCCACGTAGGCTTTCACGGCCGGCGTCTTCATCAGTAAACACTTCCGGGCTAAGTTACCGTGGTCGATCTGTAGAACTTCTTCTCCCTGACGTTTCGTTCTCAACTACGGAGAATATCTTCCGAGCTTCTTTGCTAGTGCTCGGACATCCAACAACTCTGTCAATCAATATCAACCCGAATAACTGCTTGTGTAAGGGCCAGAGGTGGAAGAACGTGCTATTTACTTGCCCAGTTTGTGATGCTCTTTTGTCTTGAACAAATCAGCATTTTTTTCCGAAATTGTATTCAATTGTCTTACTGCACAAATACATCCATCGATTTCCGTCTCGTTCGGATAATTCCTCTGTGTTGCGCCATTTTATTTCTAAGAATTTATAAAATGTGACTGACGCAAGATAAATTATTATGGCGGCTGCAGAGACCACTAAAATGGTAGTTTTTTTTCCACAAAGTGATGTGGATTTTCTTCAGTTCATATCCTACTGGATGACGTAGGTCTTAGTCAAATAGACTGACCCAAGATAAATTATTATGGCGGCTGTAGAGACCATTAAAATGGTAGGTGTTTTTTCCAAAAAAAGATGTGGATTTTCTTCAGTTCATGTCCTACTGGGTGACGTAGGACTTAGTCAAATCGAATGACTTTGATTAAACACATTTATAATTTTGGTCCGTAGCAGTGGTCGTATTATTACATTACATTGTGACTACAGAGCACCGAGCGAGGTAGCGCAGCGTTTAGCACGCCGGACTCACATTCGGGAGGACTACTGTTCAAAACCGCGTCTGGCCATCCAGATTTAGGTTTTCCATGAGTTTCCTAAATCGCTTCAGGCAAATGCCGGGATGGTTTCTTTAAAAGTGCACGGCCGACTTTCTTCCCCATTGTTGGCTAATCCAGTGGCACCGATGACCTCGCTGTTTGGTCCGCTCCCCCAAATCAACCAACCAACCAACTACAGAGCCGTATCTGTTTAGACCTCTGTCTGTCACTGCATCTCACCATTTCCACAGCACACAGCCAGAATCGAAAAGCTGTTGCCAGCTCGCAGGAAAACTACTATACGCATAATGTCTTCCACCATAACGGCTCTTTTCCCTATGAGAAGTGACCTTTAAACAGAATCCTCAAACATCAGCCTCACATTGCTGGTGATATCTGATGGAAGAAGTATTGTGCCTGAAAAGGTGACATTCGTGGCTATGAAAGTATGAATTCTATTTTTAAGTGCCATTGCCACAGATTACAGATAGTAAAAGAAAAATTCCAAGGAACTATAGTGTGTTTCAGGTCTAGAACTGACAGATAAGGGACATCGGACCGCCATCAATCTGCTCGCCCACTGCAGCATGGGTGTGGGAATGTCACTTGCTGGTTTAGTGGCCTGGCTGCTGCCCAACTGGATCTACTTCCTCTCACTCGTCGCGGCCTGCCAACTTCCGCTATTTGTTTTTCATAGGTAATGTAAACATATAGTCCCAAAATGCTGCGAGTGTACTTCGTATACTCGTTCTGGTATAGACGCAGCAACGTATCGTATGCATAAAAACTGGAATTAACCTTGTTACCCAAAAACGCAAAGCAGAACCTGGTGTAAAAATTTGTGATATTTGAAGATTTCGGGAATGAGTTCATCGTCTGGGAGGAGGTGATATTTGAAAATACGTTGACAAAGGATATGAAGCGTTTGGAGGTGAGGGGAAAGTAAAGTGTGATCATAGAAGCTTGGCAAAATCACGTGAACGATACATATTTTTTTCTTCTTTTGCCTGTACTTCCGTTTTGCTTGTTTTTCGCTTTATTTTCGTGCTATATATTAAACGGGTTATTTCCAGATAAGTTTTGTAAATTAATTTCTTTCTACAGCCACGTTTCTGTTTACCTCACGCAGTCGTCATGAATGATATTGCTATTTTTCATCTTGTTTTGATGCTGTACTTCTGACGTTTATTATTATGTTGTTTAAAGTCATTTTCCATGAGGAGACTATTGTGAAGTTGTACTTTTGTATCAAACTGTAAATCACTGTACTCGGAATTTTTGAAGTGTAATGTGAAGCGAAATGTATTGAACAGTATAGAACCATATCGATAGGTCGACAGAAAAAGCAACAACATGTGAGTGCTATGGTTTATTGTGTCCACTGACAATGTAAAATAACCATTTGCATAGTGATACCTTTTGTGATTTCGGTATGGGCCGTGGACAAGGAATTGAAAACCACATGTGTCATAGGCTTATAAGTCGGAACTGCTATTCGGTACATTAAGTTTAAAAACTATGATGTGTAGACTTCTAAGCTGCATGAATGCTGAAAGTGCACTGTTTTGATTGCAGACAGCACAAACTACTTAATGCATACCGTGGACTGTAATTAAACAGAAATATCATAAAGCATTTTAGTGTGCTTAGTCGATATTCTGAACCCTAATCGCTCACGTACAGTGTGCCAGTCGCTGCACAGCTGATGTGACTGTTGTGCACAGCACAGACTCTTGGATGTAAACTGCGGACTGTTAATTCAAATGGCAAGTAATGTAACGCACTTTCGTATTATGGATGGCTGAACTGCGAAATGAGCTGAGCCACAATCGAAAGGAAAACTAAAAATCTGCAATTGTGGCTAGTAACAGTTAACAAGGTTTATAACATTGGGATAGATCATATAGATCATGCATTAATTGGAAGAAGCGTGTCTTGTTTCGATGCTGATTATAGATATGCCAGTTATACTATTCTACGAACATCGCTTAATCCTGCTACATTCACGATAGGTGGCTACGATCAAGAGGAAAAGCAAGACGACCATAGTTTCTGGATTGCGTGCTGAAAGATTACAGACTAACGGCATGGCCATCGACGACTCGCTGACAGCACCAGCTCAACTGTCCTCATAGTCTTTCCATATCTTCTGGGCGATGAGTCTCTCTTCTCGCTATTGTATTAAATATACTACATCTATAACAACCCTCACACTGCCATCTTTTGCATCCACAGTGATCAAACGGTTTTTTTATTCTCTATGACTTCACATTCTACCACTATCTTTATTTATTCATACACTGCTTCTTCTATTGTAAATGACTTGGGAAACGATATTTTTGAAAAGGCTCACGCAGTTTCATGTCCTGTTTACACTCAAAGTTCTTAACTTTACCTAGTTTGCCAGAGAAAACTTCCCTATTTACCCATAAAACTTCTCTCAATTCCTCTTTCTGTTGCTCATTTAATACTTCAGCTGCCTTCATTTGGTTCTTTAATTCTTCTGTAATTCCACTCTCATCTTTATCACAGCCATAGATCAGGTTCAGGTATAATTCCTCAATATCAGTTCCTATTGGCAACACATTTATATTCAGATGTCATAGTAGTTTGTTACTATCTACCAACAAATCATCAAAATACACAAAATTCACTATACTTTTGACATTCAAACTAACAAATCTGTCGCCACACTCAATTAGCCAATCAATACCCAAAGAGATATCTACAATCAGTTTGCCCCTAGCACCCATTATTTTTAATCCAATTACTGGCACATATATTACATCATTATGTACTTTGACATCATTACAAAGGCCCTAAACAACCACACTAATTTCACTATCAGCACCCAAAAGGGTTTTCTCTTCTCTACCATAGACACCAATTTTGAGAAAAGGTTGTCCTATTATCACAGTCACGTATCTCATGTAATAATTCCTACTCGGTATTACTATGTGCCCAGTCATCAGATCTTGATTTAGGATTTGTAACTTATTCTGACTCTTTTTGAATTGCACATGAATTTATTTCCTTTTCACTACACGTTGCCAATCCGCTGTCTTTACTAATAATGAAACATTAATTTTCTCTTCAACACCTACGTCTATTTCATGGTCCAATGAAGATGTTGTAGTCTTCTCCTGAGTGGTTTCAGAAAGTGGTCCTTCTCCTTCCCTCTCTTCTTCCTGCAAGCTGTTATGTAAAATAAATTCATTCTCTTGTGTTCTTTCATCTTACTCTTCACTACTACCACTATCACTAATCACTATTATCACTTTCATTTTGCAGTGTATCATTTTTCTTCTTTCTGTCTTCTTGCTTCTCCTCATATTCTTTGACTTCACCATACATCTATGAAAGCATTTCCCTACATGACCCTACTGATTTCACATCTGTTCTATACTCAACGTTAGAAACAATATCTTCAGTCATCAGATTTTCACTTGTAAACATCTTATCACCATAATTAGAATTATTACCAATACTAAGCTTCTTGTTCCACCATAGCGACTTGTAACATTTGCAGGGCCAAAAGCTTGAACCACCCCAGAATAGGTCCTCTGTGTTGCAGCGTCCATTTCCCATCTGGGACTCTCCCAGTCTGTAATAGCCTCTCTTATTACTCCAAATCTCATTCGACCTCTTTCTCCTCTTCCAATTGCCTTTATTAATTCGCTCTGTTTATTTAATCCCTGTTGTTATAGTACCACTAATAATTTCTGCTTTCATGAATTGAGAAATTTGGTTGCCACCTATCTACGTCCCTCGCCCTATTCAGAAAATCTTTAACATTAATATTATGTCCTCTAAATCTACATCTTTTACTAGGTGGTAACGTCCCCATTAGTACCTCAATAATATCTCTTTCACTCTATGGGATATATGAATGTTTCACCTCTCACTCCCATCTTACCATTGAACTTTCTTAAGAGCTTATGTAACATCACTTTGTTTTTCCTTGGACCAAAGCTCACCCAGAAACACTGACACAAATTCTTCGAATGCTCATAGTTATGTGGCGTCTCAGCTCCCTACTCAAAATTTTCTCCCTCTAAGCAAGCACTTGCGCTCCTTAGTTTATCTTTCTGTATGTAAGGGGCAGAAAACTGACTTCTCCAACTGTTTATAAAAGATAAAGGACACATGTTTCCATTAAGATCAAACACTGTGCTATTAAAACTACTACCATCCATTATCGCTCTACCAACAGTGGTGCTACAAAACTTTTAGTTTGCATAGTTTTTTCTAAATTATCGACCCTATCCAATTACAAAAATTGGTCTCTTTAATCGCTTCCACTTCTGCCTGATGCTTTTTACCACGTTCCTGAAAAATCTGATGTCAGTAGCCTTTCATTCCAGTTTTCCCTCGTTTGCACTCATCAGCTTGGACTTCACAATGTCTTTATTCAAGCACTCTACCCTATATTTTATGACATTTTCAAATTTCTTTTGTTTTTCATTTAATTCAAATTCTGTTTCTTTAAAAGCCTCTTCAACATCATCTTCGAACTTCGAAGAATCTTTATTTACATCTAACTCGACTTCAGAAATTTTCTTTTCCTCCCAGCTTCCAACTCCAGTTTAAGCCAGTTAAGGCTAGACAAGAAATTAAAGTAAAGCTTAAAGCTTTTCATATTTTCCCCAATTTCTTCTGTCCTTCTTCAACTTTATTCTGTGCTTCCTCCGTTTATGCTAACAGCAGTGTAAGCATTCTATTCCTCCATTCCCAATTACTTCTCTTTTGACGCTTGATTCCAGTTTAGTGGTTGGCCCGTTTTCTACATTTTCCGCAACAGATTCTGCTTATTTATATCCCATTGGTTTACTTCTCCATGTCTGGAAGCTACTTTACAAGTCCTCCTCTTTACTCATCGTACTGTCGACGTAATCAAAACAAAACAGGCTAAAGCAAATTACACCACACATTAAATTTTGAACTTAGACCAAAAGATCAATAGATCCTGTCAAAGTACAATTAAAATAACACTGTCCTGTCACAGTAAAGTGCAATGTATGACTATAAAGGATCCTCTCGAATATTAATCTAGTTCGACATGACCATGTTCATCTAATAAAAGATACAAATCCTGATACGTCTCCACAGATTCCCCACTTACGTAAGTTTTGGGGTAACTGAAACTAAGAATATTTAGCTTCTCCCAGAATTAATTGAGTATTACGCTACATACGCAAACAAGGTTCCTAAAACTATAACTTGATGAGTGTTCATATATAAGTCAAAACCAAAAATGTTTATCCCTTACGCACCAAACAGACTGGGTAAAATGTGGTGGGCTACTGTTTGCTAATGTAAAGGTGAGCACTGGACAACTTCTCAACTCACAATAATCCACTTGATAATTGACAAAAAAACGAAGAACAAGCAAAAAAATTAACATAATCAAACAACATAAAAGAATATGCTTAATAAATTAAAAAGCGAATGCAAAATAAATACTGAACAACTACGAGCTCACCAATTAAAATAGTAGTTATTTACAATAATGGGTTGGAAGAATCATATCTTCTACAGTAAGAAATGGTTTTACGAACAAAACAAGTTTTAATTATTATTATGAGTGTTACAGAGAAATGAAATTCACTGTGATAATTTGAAATTATGTGAATTCAGTGACAACGAGAAAATACCACCGATTTCGCAAAGTTTTTACAGTATTGTTCAGAGAATTAGTTTACGAGAGTTGACTTTTTATGATTTTCAAAGTCAATCTCCAAAGTAGCTCGGGCTGTCGGCGAGTCGTTGACGTCAGTGTCGTTGGTCATTTCTAGACAGGTTAATATTCGAGGACGTCAGCGATGGTGGAGATGTAGCGTGCTTTTACGACAATCTAAGATGGTGCACTACGATATATATATATATATATATATATATATATATATATATATATATATATATATAACAGAAGTAGCAACATGTACAAGAACCATAAGGGAACTAGAAGAATGGAAGACTAAGAATGACATGTTCAGATTAAAAAGGTTATAGGAAGGGGATACAGATTTTCGTCTCTACTCTTCAAGGTATATATCGATGGAGCAATGACGGAAATAGAAGAAAGGTTGGCGAGTGGGATTAAAATTCAGAGTGGAAGATTATTAACAGCATGATTGGCTGATGACATTGCTGTCGTCGGTGGAAGTGAAGAAGAATTATAGGATCTACTGAATGAAATAAATAGTCTAATGAGTATAGAATATGGACTGAGAGTAAATCGGAAAAGGCGAAAGTAAACAATAATAGTAGGAATGAGTTTAACGGTAAACTTAACTCAGCAATGATGATTATGAAGACGATTAAATTAAGGAATTTTGATAGTCATGAACGAAGCAAAGAAGAAGTAAAACGCAGGAAAAGAGGCAAAGAGGGCAGTACTGAAAAAAAAACAAATGTCAAACATGGGACTTATTTTAAGTAAGAAATTTCGGAGGATGTAGGTTGGAACACAGAATTGTATAGTAGTGAATCATGGGCTGTGGAAAAAACTAGAAAAATAGGATAGAATCATTTGAGATATGGTGCTACAGCATGATGTTATAAATTAGATGGACTGATAAGGTAAGGAATGGCGAGTTTCTCTGCAGCATTGTCGAAAGTAAGAACATATGGAAAGCGCAGGAAAGGAAAGAAATTTCTATAGTGCCGAACAGCATGACACATCCAATGTATAACAGTAGGAAGCAAATACCTACTATACTGAAATATATGTTACGCAAGGTCTTATCTCATTAATTTCGTGTATTATAAAGTGAATGAAGTTTTCTATTGTTTTCTGGTTTTATATTTAGGTTATTCATTGAGAATAGGCGTTGGTAGCCCTGCACAAGGCCACGCGTACGGAGACAGAGCTCCCGTGAAAGATAAGTAATTTAGGTTGTAATTAATTGTAGTTGAACACTTTTAACTAATTAAATACGTTCTTTAGTGTACTCTTCAAGCTCACCATTAAAAGTTTTTCTTTTATTTGCGTATTGTTCTAGTAATCGCGAAAAGTTCATTTGTTTACTTACTGCTGCTTAGGCCTAATTTTTTGAGTGTGCATATTTAGCGTTATACCGCAATTGGAAGTGCATTTGCTGTAGTTTAACTGATTAGATACGTTCAGTATGGTGCTTTTCAAGCTCACCATTAAACGTTTTTCTTTTATTTGCGTATTATTCCAGTAATCGCGAAAAGTTCGTTTTGTTTATATTTCGCGTCGTTGCCTTACTTTCCGAGTGTGCATACTTAGCGTTATACCGCAATCTTAAGTGCATTTGGTATAGATTAATTAAATACGTTCATTAGTGTGCTCTTCAAGCTTGCCATTAAAGGTTTTTCTTTTATTTATGTATTCTTCCACCTATCGCAAAATGTTCGTTTTGGTTACATTCGGTTGTTTAGGCCTAGTTTTTGATCGTGCATATTTAGCGTTATACCACTAATTTAAGTGCATTTGGTAATAGTTTACTTACATATTAGTTTCCAAAACATATTTGGTGTCCTTTGCATCTGTATTTAATATATTAGCGTTATCACTTAGAAAAACTCTTAACTAATTTCCAAACTACCATGGATACTAAGTGTGTGAACTGCAGTAGGATAGTTAGTTCAGGGGTTTTGTGCAGCTATTGTGACAGGTGGTTTCATTGGGGAAATTGTAGCGGCGTGGGAATTGGAGAAGCAAACGAGACTCTTCCATTCTTTTGCAGGGTTTGCTCAAGAGATAGGATTATAGCTGAACAGGAGGAGAAAATTAGAGCCCTTCAGGCTGATTTGGACAGAGCAAAGGAGGAACTGAAGATGTTAAGGGGGATGAGGGTAAAGAGCGGTGGGAAGTGGTAGCTGGGAACAGGGGCCACATAAAAAGAACAGTATCTGACAGTTTCCCAATTAGCACAACCAATAGATTTGCCTTGCTACCACAGTTAAGTAAGGAAGAGGCTCCAGCAGAAGTGGATTTAGTTAAGATGCAACAGAATCTCACTAGGAAACCAACTGTTTCAAAAAAAGTAGAAAGTAAGAGGAAAGTTCTGTTGCTAGGTAGCAGCCATGGAAGAGGTGTGGGCCAGACTTTGAAGGAAAAATTAGGTGACCAGTACCAGGTCACAAGCCATTTCAAGCTAAGTGCAAGTCTCAGCCAGGTGGTAGAAGATATAGGTTCCTTGTGCAAGGGTTTCACAAAGCAGGATCATGTGATGATAGTGGGTGGAGTGGGAAACAGTATTGATAGGGATCAGGGCTACGGTATTGAGTGTGACCTGGTGAAAAGAGCCTCTGCAACGACCCATACCAATGATGGGCTGGTGCCTGCTTTTGTGCAGCATGATCAGCCCCAGTTGAACAGTTCTGTCTGGAGGGTAAATATGGAGTTGGATTAGTTGCGTAGGGCGGCCACTCTGTCAGACATTGGATTGTTTCCTGTCTAGCCTATTGATAGGGGGGATTTCACAAGGCATGGCGTACACCTCAGTAGGAAAGGGAAGGGTAAACTGGAAGGGTTGTTAGCGAAATCCATAAGGGGGGACACTAGTACTCATGGATATACCTCTTTTTTAGACTAATATAAGTGTCCAATGAGAAGTTCAGGCAGGTAGGTGCTAAAGAGGTCCAAAACTCACAAAATTCTCACAACAGGAAAGTAAATAATAATGTTACCATATTTAACAAAAATATTGGTGGATTAAAGGAAAAAGTAGATTCTCACAAAAGTTAAGTAAAAAATAATGTTAACATTTTTCACCAATATATTCCGGGAATGAAGAATAAAGTAGATGAACTCCTTGTTTGTTTAGATGACATTGAATCTGATAATGTAATAGATATACTATGCCTGTCTGAGCATCACATTGTGTCTGATATGGAAAAGGTAAATATCAGTGGTTATAAACTAGCAGCACATAGGAGTAGAGAGAATAAGGTGAGAGGAGGAGTTGCCATATATGTCAAAAGTTATCACTGTGTAGAAAGCTTTGATACAAAAAAGTTGTGTCTAGAGCAACATATAGAAGCATGTGCCTATCAACTTAAACTGAAGGAAGGCTCTTTTGTAATTGTAACAGTATATAGGTCCGCTTCAGGAAACTTTCATTTATTCCTGGAAAACTTGGATGCCTTGTTGTGCTATCTGTCAGATAGGGGAAAGCAAATTATTATTTGTGGGGACTTCAATGTTGATTCACTGAAAGAGTGTAATATGAAGAATTACCTGGGAGTCTTGCTCGGTTCTTTTAATTTGACATCTGTCATTAATTTTCCTACTCGGGTAGTAAAGGACAGCAGTGCATTGATAGATAACACTTTTATAGACCCAGATAGGTTTAAAAACATAAATTCTTCTCCTGTTGAGAGTGGGCTTTCTGATCATAATGCTCAGCTAGTTACAGTATATGACATAGCTCCATTCAGTAATTCAATACTACCCTACAAAGTTGTGTGTTCAATTAATGACTCAACAATTAGAAATTTGAGAGAAAATCTGCAGCAGTTAGACTGGGATGAGGTGTACAAGGAACCTGATGCTAATTTAAAATATAACTTATTTCATGATACACTTGTAAGAGAATTTGAAAATTGTTTCCCCAAGAAAGTAGTTAAATCTAATTATAAGAAACCATGCAAAAGCCTTGGCTTACTAAAGGAATAAAAATATCTTGTAACCACAAAAGGAAACTATATCTAACAACAAGAAAGAGTAATGACCCAGAAACAGCCAAATATTATAAAAACCACTGTGCTACATTAAGAAAGGATATTAAAAAGTCCAGAAGCATGTGCATCATGTCGAAGATTAATACCTCTGATAACAAAATCAAAACATTTTGGAATTAGTTACAAGGGAGACAGGGCAACCAAAAGTATAGGATGACGGCATCACCATCAAAGCGAATGGAAACTTGATAAAGAACACCTCTCCTTCTGAAATTAGGAAGATAATAAACTCTCTCAAGAATAAAAGCTGAATGGAATTGATGGCATTTCCTGCAGGATAATAAAAGCTTGTTCCGAAGAAATAAGTGGGATTCTTAGCTACATATGTAATAGCTCTCTGAAGCAGGGTATTTTCCCAGATAGACTGAAGTATGCCATTGTTAAACCACTGCATAAAAAGGGGATAGTCTGATTTCAACAACTTCAGCCCAATGTCTCTTCTGACTACCTTATCCAAAATTCTTGAAAAAGTAATATATTGTAGAGTAGCTTCACACCTTCGTGAAAATGAAGTTTTAACAAAATGTCAGTTTGGTTTCCAGATGGGTTTTTCAACGGAAAATGCTATACATACTTTCACTAATGAAATATTAAATGTTCTGAGTAATCGGAAGTCACCTGTTGTGATTTTTTGTGATCTATCAAAGGCTTTTGATTGTGTAAATCATGGACTACTTCTAGATAAGTTCAGCTACTGTCGTATGAATAGAACAGTGCTCAAATGGTTTAAATCATACCTAACTGGAAGAGTGCAGAAAGTTGAAGTAAGCAATTCACATAATATGCAAAAATCTGGTGATTTCTCAAACTGGGGAACAATCAAGAATGGGGTGCCGCAAGGTTCGGTCTTGAGTCCTCTGCTGTTCTTAATATATATTAATGACTTGCCATTCTATATTCATGAGGATGCAAAGCTGGTACTTTTTGCTGATGATACAGGTATAGCTATCACACCCAACAGACAAGAATTAACTGGTGAAATTATAAATGATGTTTTTCAGAAAATAATTAAGTGGTTCTCTGCAAATGGGCTCTCATTAAACTTTGACAAAACACAGTATATACAGTTCCACACAGTAAATGGAATGACACAATTAATAAATATAGACTTCGATCATAAATCGGTAGCTAAGGTAGAATATTCAAAATTTCTAGGTGTATGCATTGATGAGGGGTTGAACTGGACAAAACACACTGAGGATCTGCTGAAACGTTTGAGTTCAGCTACTTATGCTATTAGGTACATTGCAAATTTTGGCTATATACATCTGAGTAAATTAGATTACCACGCCTATTTTCATTCTCTGCTTTCGTATGGCATCATATTCTGGGGTAGCTCATCATTGAGTAAAAGAGTGTTCATTGCACAAAAGCGTGTAATCAGAATAATTGCTGGAGCTCATCCAAGATCATCCTGCAGACAGTCATTTAAAGAGCTAGCCATCTTCACTGTAGCCTCACAATATATATATTCACTTATGAAATTTATTATTAACAATCCGAACGAATTCAAAAGTAATAGCAGTGTACATGGCTACAACATTAGGAGAAAGGATGATGTTCACTACTCAAGGTCAAATGTAACTTTGGCTCAGAAGGGGGTAAATTATGCTGCCACAAAAGTCTTTGGGCACTTACCTAAAAGCATCAAAAGTCTGACAGATAGTCATATACCATTTAAAAGGAAATTAAAAGAATTTCTTAATTGCATATCCTCCTACTCATTAGATGAATTTTTGGATGTAGTAAGTGGGTAATTTCCCCAACCCCCACAAAAAATTAAAACTATTAAGTGTCACGTAATATTTTGCGTAATGTAATATCTTGTATAGACACCTTTTATTAACCTGACACGTTCCACATCATTATGAAGTGTCGTATTCATGATCTATGGAACAAGTACTAATCTAATCTAATCTAGAATGCTATTTGGCTCAGTCAGCAAGTGGGTGTACACTTCGACTTGTAATAAATCTCTGTATCGCACTTCCTCCTCTATACAGGGTACTTGTAAGTTATCACTAATATCTGTAACTGAATGCTGTTCGACTTTAACATGAAATTTAATAGTCTGTCGATTGCTTTCACATTTACTATTGTAATCGCTATATCGCATTGTTATCTTGCGTCTTGTTTGTCGAATGAAGTGAAAATGACAGTCTTCACATTAAATTTTATACGCACCTGACCTTACATACACTGTTGCTTTATCAACGTTGTTCCTGACAGGTGTTTCTTATCTTACCCCCAGTTTTAATGTCACATAGAACCTCTGAAATACACTCGAAGAAAGGAAAAAAAAGACGCACCAATAGGAAGTTATGCAAATTAATCACTAAATGATTTTCATACAGGTATCGATGGAAAACACAAAATTATAAGCTTTCGCAACAGACGGATGAGTGTGTGACGCTGGAGCGTAATATCGCCGCACAGCTGGAAAGAATGGTCAACAGGGCACATGTCGACGCGAGGGAATAAAGGTTTTGCGCGTACTCAGTTCAACAGTAAGTATATCTTGCAGACAGACGGAGGAACAGTATACGCAGATATCAACATTTGAAAGAGGACGTGTAACTGGGCTCAAGGAAGCCGGTTGGTGTAGTCGGCGAATCACTCGGCATTTGAAGAGGAGCGCTGCCACTGTATGACGATGTAGGCAGGAATGAGTGAAACATGGTGGAATACATCGTCAAAAAGGAATTAGTAGACCTAGAGAGAATATAATAATTCAAATCCCAAAGAAAGCAGGTGTTGACAAATGTGAAAATTACCGAACTATCAGTTTAATAAGTCACAGCTGCAAAATGCTAACGCGAATTCTTTACAGACGAATGGAAAAACTGGTAGAAGCCGACCTCGGGGAAGATCAGTTTGGATTCCGTAGAAATGTTGGAACACGTGAGGCAATACTGACCTTACGACTTATCTTAGAAGAAAGATTAAGGAAAGGCAAACCTACGTTTCTAGCATTTGTAGACTTAGAGAAAGCTTTTGACAATGTTGACTGGAATACTCTCTTTCAAATTCTAAAGGTGGCAGGGGTAAACTACAGGGAGCGAAAGGCTATTTACAATTTGTACAGAAACCAGATGGCAGTTATAAGACTCGAGGGGCATGAAAGGGAAGCAGCGGTTGGGAAGGGAGTGAGACAGGGTTGTAGCCTCTCACCAATGTTATTCAGTCTGTATATTGAGCAAGCAGTAAAGGAAACAAAAGAAAAGTTCGGAGTAGGTATTAAAATCCATGGAGAAGAAATAAAAGCTTTGAGGTTCGAAATTGACATTGTAATTCTGTCAGAGACAGCAAAGGACTTGGAAGAGCAGTTGTACGGAGTGGACAGTGTCCTGAAAGGAGGATATAAGATGAACATCAACAAAAGCAAAACAAGTATAATGGAATGTAGTCGAATTAAGTTGGGTGATGCTGAGGGAATTAGATTACAAAATGAGACAAAGTAGTAGAGTTTCGCTATTTGGCGAGAAATATAACTGATGATAGTCGATGTACAGAGGATATAAAATGTAGACTGGCAATGGCAAGGAAAGCGTTTCTGAAGAAGAGAAATTTGTTAAGATCGAGTATAGATTTAAGTGTCAGGAAGTCGTTTCTGAAAGTATTTGTATGGAGTGTAGCCACGTATGGTAGTGAAACATGGATGGTAAATAGTTTGGACAAGAAGAGAATAAAAGCTTTCGAAATGTGGTACTACAGAAGAATGTTGAAGATTGAATGGGTAGATCACATAACTAATGAGGAAGTATTGAATAGGATTGGGGAGAAGACAAGTTTGTGGCACAACTTGACTAGAAGAAGGGATCGGTTGGTAGGACATGTGTTGAGACATCAAGGGATCACCAATTTAGTATTGGAGGGCAACGTGGATGGTAAAAAACATAGAGGGAGACCAAGAGATGAATACACTAAGCAGATTCAGAAGCATGTAGGTTGCAGTAGGTACTGGGAGATGAAGGAGCTGGCACAGGATAGAGTAGCATGGAGAGCCGCATCAAACCAGTCTCAGGACTGAAGACCACAACAACAACAACAGAGAGACGACAGAAAGTGAGAACCGAGCAATTATCAGAAAGACTATGAGAGTTCCGGATTAATCGTTATCATCAATCCGATGTGCAACTCGTGCTTCAGTGAGATCACAATGCCTAACGATAGGCGGTTGCCAGAAAGTTGGGCTGAACTCACAACGTCATCTGCACGGATTACCGTTCACTTCTGTGCACCAACAACCCCGTTTGCAATGGTGTCGGTCAAATCCGGCCTGGAAACCCATAGGCTGGAGTAGAACTGTCTTCAGTGACCAGTCCTGCTCCGTACTGATCCTCGATGAGCAGTTAAGAAGTGTCTTGAGACGCCTCGGACAATGATGGGATACCAGCATGACTGTCACCCACCGTACAGCCCGACAAGCAGGAGAGATGGTCTGAGGTGCCATTTCATTTCATAGCAGGATCCCTTTGGTTGTCATCCGTGGTACCCTTATGGCAAAGCCGTGTTTCGACGGTACTCCACGCCCCATTTTACTGCCCTTCATGGCAATCCATCGTGGGTTCACATTTCAAAAAGATAATGCATACCCACAGTGCTAGAGTTTGTAATGCGTCTTCGTGCTTACCAGATTCTACCTTGGCCACCAAGGTCTCCCGATTGCTGTGGCCTTCTCCATCAGACATCACGGCGCCTAGAGTATCAGCAACCAAACTGACAGACTGCAGCCGCGGGTTGCCCGCCTCGCAGGCACACTGAAGCACTACACAACCGATGGGCAATATTGATGAACGGCCTACAACAACAACCACAACAACAACACCATCGGCCACCAGGGGCCACTACCGGCCCACATAAACGTAAGGAAGAGGTCGCTGCAGATCCTGGAACTATTTTCACACGTCAAACCAGGTGATGGAAAATAGTTCCGAGGTACCCATCCGCCGAAGCTCTCTAAAGGCCGGCGCTCGGCCGCACATCGGCAGCACATCGACCGCCAGCAAACTTGGATAGCTTCTGCTCCTGCAGTCCGGCTTGGATCTTCTCGCTGATCTCTGGATTAGGCTTGGTATATCGCAGAAATCTCTGGCGGAGACTAGTAGGAAATTATTTCAGTTGTTTTCTATATTATTCTTGTATGTAGTTGTGATTCGAAGATGGATCACTGTTTTGTGTTGGTTTTATACTTGGAGAATTGTTTTGGTCAATTGAACTGTCCAATAAATTGTTTTCGGACATTGATCGTTAGTTTCTTCTGCTTACGCAGACATAGCACAGATCTCTCATGAATTGAGATGTTTGAAGCACTGAGCAAAGAATTCTCCAACCAATTCGCGATTTTGACGATCTAACGCGCAATTTGACAGGATATCCATCAGGAGGACATCCAACTACTCTCTGAGTCAGTGTCAAGCCGAATAACTGCTAGCATAAGGGCCAGAGATGGACCGACGCGTTATTGGCTTGCTCAAATTGTACAGTTCTCTCTCTTGAATATATCATTAAATTTTTCTGACTTTGTAATCACATGTCTGTCTGTACATGTACCAGGTGATCAAAAAGTCAGTATAAAGTTGAAAACTGAATAAATCACAGAATAATGTAGATAGAGGTACAAATTGACACACATGCTTGGAATGACACGGGGTTTCATTAGAACCAAAAAAATACAAAAGTTAAAATAATGTCCCACAGATAGCGCGTCATCTAATGAGAATAGCAATAATTAGCATAACAAAGTAAGACAAAGCAAAGAAAATGCTCAATATGTCCACCATCATTCCTCAACAATAGCTGTAGTCGAGGAATAATGTTGTGAACAGCACTGTAAAGCATGTCCAGAGTTATGGTGAGGCATTGGCGTCGGATGTTGTCTTTCAGCCTCCATAGAGATGTCGGTCGATCACGATACACTTGCGACTTCAGGTAACCCCAAAGCCAAGAATCACACGGACTGAGGTCTGGGGACCTGATAGGCTAAGCATGGCGAAAGTGGCGGCTGAGCGCACGATAATCACCAAACGACGCGCGCAAGAGATCTTACACGCGTCTATCAATGTGGGGTGGTTCTAATAAAACCCCATGTCATTCCAAGCATGTGTGTCAATTTTTACCTCCCTATCTACATTATTCCGCGGTTTATTAAGTTTTCAGATTTATACTGACTTTTTGATCACCCGGTACATCACAATTTTCGTCTTATTCGGATAATTCCTTCGTGGTACAATGCTGTTTTTGTGTCTTATAGTTTATTTGGCTTTCTTGTCTGAGATGGGCACTGCATGTGCTAAAACTGCAGCTTTAGTTTTACTAACTTTTATTACCTTTTGTTCTAATATTCTCTATTATTCAGGGATTTCACTTTTTGCTAATGTATTTTGTGAACAATTCCGAACACGTCGTGATTTTCGTAAGAACGTGGGCTGACATACACAGTATGCTGCAGAAAAGCTCGAGGTCGAGTTTTGGACAGTCTGCCGTTGCTGAGCATGTGCTTGCGATTTAAACCTCAATGACACTGGCTCTCATAGGCTGCTTATCTGTCCTGCTACTGCATACTTTCCGAAGACTAAGACAGCTTGTTGCAGGTGGTTTCCTGAGTCGCCTCGATGGTTGGCATGCAAAGGAAAGGAGCAGCAGGCGCTAAGCGTGCTACGTCGCATCGCGTACTGCAACAACTCTACTTTGCCTCGGTTTACCTCGCAGGTCGTACACACCGTGGGCAAGAGCAAAGCAGACAGAGTGGGCTTCCTAAGCATCTTCTCCAGCTGGAATGTACTCAGAAACACGGCACTGCTCATTATCACTAGGTAAGTGATAAAAGCATCTCCCACAACCACGTTTCTACTGTATTATACAATGAGGTGACATAAGTCATAGGACAGCTACATGCACATATATAGACGGCGGTAGTATCACGCATGCAAAATATGAAAGGGCAGTGCATTGGTAGAACTGTCATTTGTACACAGGGGCCTCATGCGAAAAGGTTTCTGATGTCAATATGGCGGCACGACGCTAATTAACAGACTGAGCGAGGAATTTTAGCAGGAGCTAGACGCTTGGGACATTACATTTCGAAAATCGTTAGGGAATTCAATATTCTGAGATCTACAGTGCCAGGAGTGTGCCGAGGATACCAAATTTCAGACATTACCTCTCACCAGTGGCGACCGCCTTCACTTAACGACCAAGTGCAGCAGTGTTTGCGTAGTCAGCGCAAGAGGACAAGCAACACTGCGTGAAATAACCGTTGAAATCAATGCGGGACGTATGACGAACGTATTCGTTAGGACAGAGCTGCGACATTTGGCGTTAATGGGCTATGGCAGCAGACGAACGACGCGAGTGACTTTGTTAACAACACAGAATCGCCCGCAGCGTCTCTCCTGGGCTCGTAACCATATCGGTGGGACCCAAGACGACTGGAAAACAATAGCTTGGTCAGATGAGACCCAACTGAAGTTGGTAAGAGCTGACGGTAAGGTTGGAATGTGGCCCAGACCCGACGAAGACATGGACAGCCGGCCGCGGTGGTCTAGCGGTTCTAGGCGCTCAGTCCGGAACCGCGCGACTGCTACGGTCGCAGGTTCGAATCCTGCCTCGGGCATGGATGTGTGTGATGTCCTTAGGTTAGTTAGGTTTAAGTAGTTCTAAGTTCTAGGGGACTGATGACCAGAGAAGTTAAGTCCCATAGTGCTCAGAGCCATTTTTTAAGACATGGACCCATGTTGTCAACAAGGCACTGTGCAAGCTAGTGGTTTAGTTTGTGGGGTTGAAGGGACCAGACTACAAAGGTCATCGGTCCCTCAAGCTGGTGGTGACTCTGTAATTGTATGGGCTGTGCTTACATGGACTGGACTGGGTCCTCTAGCTCAACTAAACCTATCATTGACTGGAAGTTGGTGTTCGACTACTTCGAGATCATTTGCAGTCATTCAACGATGGAATTTTCATGGATGACAGTGCGCCATGTTACCGGGCCGCATTTGATTGCCCGACATGAATCCCATCGAACATTTACGGGACATAATTGATAGGTCAGTTCAGCACGAAATCCTGCACCGGTGGCACTTTCGCAGTTACTGATGGCTATAGACCCAGCATGGCTTAGTATTTCTCCAAGGGACTTCCAACGACGTGTTGATTCCACGCCACGCCGAGTCGCTGCACTACGCCGAACAAAAGGATGTCCGACAAAATATTGCGAGATATTCTGCAACTTTTCTTGCCTAAGTGTATGTAGAATTTTTTATCAGTAGCGTCGTATCCGCTTTTTCTTGTACAGGTACTGGACCTGAAAGAACAAGTCACCAGAGTTAATAAGACACAAGGGGACAGTATGGGCTGTTCCTTGGCCGACGTCTCGTACATCAAAATAGACCAGATCTCAATAACTTTTACATGTTATTAACTTTTTGTTCCTGATGACATTATAAACGTTTGGCCCTTCTGTATAGTGACTTACTTTAATGGACTCCCCCTTTTTCATGTAAACTGAATACGCTTATGCAGTAATTCCTGTTATGTAAATTCATCTGCCCTCTATGTAACATAAAATTTAATCTAGCCATTACTACAAGGGCGTAATGAGAAGTAACGGTTCTGAAATTTTTATGTGAAAGCTTTTAAAATAAAACAAACATTTTTAACATCATACATCTTTATTCTTAATGTGTAGATATTTATTTCTAAACATAGCTACGCTGGCGACGAAAAAGTTTCTCCCAACGAGAGATCAGTTTGTTGATACCGTTGCTGTGGGATGTTGGTTGGTGGAGCCACAACCTGAGCTCTGCTTCCAACGCTTCATGACTATCAAAGTGAAGTCCTCGTATATGTTCTTTACGTTTTGGAAACAGATGAAAATGGGATGGGACCAAGTCGGGACTGTAGGGACGATGATCGATGACAGTGAAGCCAAAGTAGCGGACTGTTGCTCGTCTCTGCTATTTAATGCTTATTTGTAATTATTTTCTACATTCAAGTTCTATCATTTGAATGTTTTCCTAAACATGTATCCGTTATATTCTTCAAACATCTTCCACTTACTCGTATTTGACCTCCATTTGGTTAACTAGACAAATTCAATGCCTTTTCCTTTAGTATCAGTGAGGCGTAGCGCCGTATAAGGATCCTGCCTTGGAGGCGGTTAAGTGAAAGATGTCTCTCAGAGCTGGAGAGTGACAGATGGTGATGTGAGACTGGACGCGCACGTAGTTTATGTATCAGCCGATAGAGGACAATATTGGATAGGGGGACTGTGATTTTAGTTTCAATTGTGCCCACTAGAGTGCACTAAAGTAATAGAATGTTTTTCATAAACTGTTCTACTATTTTTATAAAGTGTTATTATGTCTTTTTGTGTATGTAAAATGTTATAAATTTGTTTTAGCAGTATGAATGATGCGTGAGTGTGGTTTAAGGTTAATTGAAGATAACTGTTTAACGAATTATGTAGTAGGATTTAGTGTGAGAACATTTCGAAGAAGTATCGATATGGACAAAGGGGATTTTTGTGGAATAGATTTGTAAAGTAAGTTTATTGTAAAGGGAAATTTAATTCAGGTATAAATAACAATAGTAAATAACTTTATGCATAAGCAAAACTTCAGCATATTAGATAATTCCGTCAAAGTGCAGTCGTTAGTTTTACTATTTTGCGATTGGTTATTGATGAAAAGCGCGGATTGACGCGGGAGAGTGTTGTTTTGCTTTCGGCTGTTGACTAAACTGACCAATGGTGAAGCAATATTCTTCGCGCCCCTTTCTCTGCTGGTAGAGAAGACTTCGAGTATTCTAAAGAAGAGTCGAGGCCTAGCCATGAAACAGATCGGACGTTTGTAGTAGTAGTACTTCCGATGGAAATGATAAGTTGCCGGGTCTAGCAGTGTTTCATACATCAAAAGTGTTGGAAAGTGACGGCATAATTATTCCTATGTGTGCGTAGAAATTTCGGAATTTTTAAGTGAATTTTGTGACGAGAAAAGGCATATATTCCGCGTGGCGTATTGAGCAGGTCGGTGGCTAAAAACTGTGACTGCATTTGGTACCGACAGACTTAATATTTGGCGAGCATTCTCAATCAAACACAATTTTTGTAGCTATTACGTTTTCGGGAAATGCAACACCGTAAACTTGCTAACGTGAGTGAAAAGGATTGTGAGTGACTGTGTTAAGACTAGCACGGGCTTGGCAGTGATACTTGTTCACCTAAGTTTCAGAATATGTTAACTGAGGACAAAATTTCAAACCTTTCATTTCGTGTTTCTCCTGAAACGTAGATTAGTGACTTTAATTGCAGCCTGGTTCACGTCGAAGTACAGTAGGTTTCACTCGGCTTTCCTACTGAAGATCTGCTGAGACAATGTTCACAGGTAGGTGCACTTTCGTCGTAAAGGGACGGAAAGAACCACGCCGCCGCACCAGATCAACAATTCAAAAGCACAGAATATTTTTATTTTAGAAAGCTACCTTTCATTCAACACTTCATACTTCGCGTTGATTATTTGGTGTATTTTCCCCGGCTTGAATTTTGAACTAAAATTATTAATACATTGCGCAAAAATGTATCATTTTTTTCGAAACCCCATTGCGATGAAGAAGTTTGAAATTTGACTCAAAAGCGCTTACAGCCTTACTCTGTAATGGTGCCCTGCGACGTCACCCTCGGGTTCGGCGAAGTTCTAGCATCAAGATGTCGATACATGCGAAAGAAAGGCGCCACGGCTCAGAAGATTTAAGGTGAAAAAGCATAAGTACACCTTGCCGCATGGTATCTCGTTCAAATTTCTTTGGATGGTTTTGAACGGTCCCTAGCGGTTCCAACCAGTGTAAAAGAGTAAAAAGTGCGGTCGCGTTCTACTCCACAGCAGTGAGATCACGTTCAGTGAGATTGTAGCCCCACGAGGTCCTTAGAGTATGGGTGAATCGTCCGGTGTATGTCAGCAGTGTCGAACACTGTCAAAAACTTCGTTCTGATGCTCACCAAACTGTCAACTGTCTTTTTCGACCGAAGAACGCGTGGGAATCAACGCCCTAAGGGAAGGGCTGGTTTCATTGACCCCTTTCGTGGCATATATTGAGGATTTTTCGTGTCAGTTCTGGGCGGCGGTGTGTTTGAAAGGTTTTCCTCGCCCACCCATAAGAAAACTGCGTGATTTAAACGTTCGGTGTTGCGCTTCTGACCTCCAACGCAGAGGCGCCAAAAGAATGTGGATAAGAGGGGACACGTACACGATGGTGCTGGACACAACTGTGGTGAGATTTGGTGCCGACGTGATATCATTGACCTACGTCACACCTCACCTGAATTTCTGAGCTGTGGCCTTTTTTTTTTTTTTTTCACGTGTATGGAACCTTGCTGTTTGATGCCTCGCCATGGTTGAAGGTGGCGCGCTGTGCGCTGCGCTTTTGCACCCTTACAGAGGAAGGTCGTAGGCGCCTTTGACCTTCAGACTTAGTGTCTCAATGGGAGGCAGTTACAGGATTTCAAAAAAAGTGATCCCTTGCTTTTTGTGTAGTATATTTCTGAAATTTCTCAAAACTTTCACAATTTTTTCACTTCTTTTCAAGCTGCGCTCACAACCAAGCAGTACACTCACTCCTTTTTGATTTCTCTTGCATTTCAATCAAACTGTCAATAAACTTTCACGAACACATTTTTCACATTTCCCTCTTTTCATTTTCAGCATTTCATCTTATTTTACTACCACACTAAAAATCATAGAAACTATACGTTCCCACTCTATATTTATCTTGTTTTTTGTCTTTTTTAAAATCAGTGTTGCTTGATCTATAAATTACTCTCTCTCTACATTTCAAGAGCTCGTTTCCAAAAACGTAATCCACTTTAATTCACTTTGAATTAACATGATTCCTAATTTGGTTTGGAAAAAGTCATTGAAATAATTTGAACAGATTTTGATAATTGTATGTTATTCATTTAATTCCAGTTGTTTAGTGTTGATTAGACTATACGATATTTCAGCAATTTGTGTTCATAATGTATCAGTCACAATTTATTACCCGGTAGCAGCAATAATATTTTCAAGTAATTTATGAATATAACAATTACTTCTATATAAGTAAATAATGCTCAGTGTTTGTTATCAATGAAATAATTTACATTACTATTAGCCATTATATCCTTTTATTTTCATTCAGAGTAGCCCCAGGGCATATTACATACGGATTTTAAACTTATTTTGCAAGCATGACACACTGTGAAATCTCTGCCAGATATTATACCGACTTTTCAATAACACTACCAGTATCTTTTGTGTATTATGTTATCATGTAATAAATTCTTGCTTTTACTTAACATTGTGATTTAATATTTATAATATCTATTTCCTAATCATTCAACCATCTACACAACTACATTCATTGAACTTATCTTCATTATAAATAATACTTTTCCTTGTATTGAATTATGTTCATTGTATGCTATTTTCACTTCTGTCTGTGACTATCTTTAAAATAATAATTTTGCTTATGCTCAAATTTTATAGTAAAAAATCTGCCAAATCATCTAGTATGGTAGCAAGAATCCTACCTAGACATAGATTACAAGCGTCTACAGAAAATAAAAAAAATTGGTATGGTTGTAACAACTGCTCCTACAAAAATAATATGTTGCTCTTGGGGAGAGTTCACTCTGAAATACAATTTGAGCAACTACATTCAGATGTTTTGGTCTTGCTAACGTCGGCCACCAAACAATGTGGCATGAAGTGTTAGATGGAGCTTCCGTTTTTGTAACGTACTGCACTGTCTCTCTCTCTCTCTCTTTATTGTTTTACTTATTATTTTTTCATTAAGTCCAGAGTAGTCTGGCAACTGGCTTAACTACTGTATCTCACACTCGTGTACACTAGAATACTTGTTGTAGATAACATTTTTACTGGTAGTTAAATAATGCAATATGGGTCATATTATATATGGTACTGAAATCTTTTAACTATTAAAGGATTTGGCATTTCAAAAACAAATTAAAATTTCTGTTACACCTCTGTCAATTAAGATTCAACGAACTTCCAAAACTTTGTCAAAGTTGATCATTAAAATTTTTTTAGTAGAAGGTAATTGTTAGCAGCTGTAATCATTTTAGATATGTCATAATTTCCGAACTTTGTAAAGGTAATTAGGATACTTTACATAAGGATACTATTCTTATATGTACTTGTGTTTCATGTATTTCTTCAAACAAACTTCTGGTCTAAACAATTTCTAAAGCTGTGAAAAGGGACATTTGTGTTTGCACAGAAATCAGAAGTCTTTATTTCACATCATTACTGTTAGCTATTAGACGTCAACAGCTGGATAAAGTCCTCTTCTGAATTATACATACATTACAGTCTTCAGCTGTAAGCTATCTTATTGCTTCTGTAGGTTTTCTTATGTCTCTCATTAGGTCCGCATCACGGTTTTTTCTTATCTCTTAACATTCATCAAAGAACTTCCTTTGTATATTTTACATTCATTACATGTGAAGACAACCTACATTTCTCTTATATTGTGGGCATAATTGTCCCTTTCTGTCCACTCTATTCCCTGATACAATTTTTTGTTTTCTATGCATTTCTCTCATTAATTCTCAATATGAATCTCTCCTGTCTACTGAGGAATCCTCAGTTCTTACACTAAAAGTCAATCTCATTTCTTCAAGTGAAAACCCATAATACACACTGACTGTAAACTTTTCTACTCAGACAGATAAGCAGAAATGCGTTGAAAACATTATTTCATTTACCAAAACCTCTCCAAGCTAACTTTGCTCATGTGTACAATTTTTTTTGTCCACCCACTCGTTGTTTCTGCTGCCCTAAGTATATAAACTCATCAACTGTGTTTTTGTTGATAATTTGCATCATTTAATTTTCGATAAGTCCGTGTACAATTTTTTTTAGTTTAAGTACCACAGATTTTCAGGACTGCATCTGCTCTGTTACATTCTTCCAATCGTTTTGTTATTTACAAGCAGAAGTGGCAAACAGTGCCACTACATCCACAAAGCGATGTTTGTTCAGGCAAGTTCATTTACCTCATATTCCATCTTTGTTCTCTAACTTAAAAAAACTGCCTCTATGACGTCTTGGGATAGTTTTGTTGATATTAAATGTCTTGACGTGACTTCTCTTTCAATTGTCCGTTTGTCACTATCTAGATGAAGTCCAATGAACCCCGAGCAAGGCCATCAAGACTTTAAGGAAGACAGTCACTATCTTCATCAAAGTCTTGATGGTCTTGCACAGGAATTCTTGAGAGACAGTCAGCATCTTGGTGTTTTCTTCCACTTTTGTACACTGTGGCAATTTCATACTATTAAAGATGTAGTGACCATCTGGGGTGTCGTCCTGTTGGATCCTTAAGACCTGTCAACCGACAAAGTGAATGATGGTCTGTAACAACTGTGAATGGCCTTCCATAGAGATACTGTCGAAATTTGCAACGTGGCCGAGATCACAGCAAGACATTCTCGTTCTGTAGTTGATTAGTTTCTCTCGGCTTTTGTAAGTGTCCTAGAAGCATGGGCTGTAACCTTCTCTTTTCCATCCGAAATTTGCACCAGAATAGCACCGATCCCATACCCACTCGCATCTGTGTGTAGTTATGTAGGTGCTCTCTCTTGATACAGACCAAGTACAGGGTCACTCATCAGAGCTTTCCGCAGTACATCGAAAGAACCTTGTTGAGCACCAACCCAGATAAATTTAGCATCAGCTTTTAACAACTCTTGGATTGTCCTGGGTTTGATTCAAAATGATAAACTACGGTAATAAGAATAAAATCCGAGGAAGCTTCTCACATCTCTAATACTTTTAGCAATAGGAAATTCCGGTATAGATCTCATCTTTCTGGGTCTGGCCACGCACCCTAATTTGGCACAAGGTGTCCAAGTATTTTGATTTCTTTTGCTCCAAAGAGACACTCTCTTGGATTAAGTTTCAGTCCGCCTTGTTGGAGACACCTAAGAACGGATCTCAGTCTTTTTACGTGTTCATCGAATGTCTCTGAGAACAATTTATTGTCATCTAAATAACAAAGACACATCGTCCACTTCAGGCGACTTAGATGATAATCATTCGTTGAAAAGTTGCTGGTGCATTACACAAACTAAACGGCATTACCTTAAACTCATACAGGCCCTCAGGGGTGATGAATGCAGTTTTCTCACGATCAACCTCATCTGCTTCGACTTGCCAATACCAAGAGTACATGTCCATGGTTAAGAAAAACTTTGATCCGTTTGGAAAGAGATGGCTACCAATGATTTCTAAACACACGCGCTTAAATGTTCTACTGAAATTCCATGACACACCCGAGGCCGGACATTTAGGATTTATTAAGACATACGATAGGATCCACAAGAGTTTTCTGGCCAGGTTTGTTCAGCACTTCCACATACAAAAGCGCGGAGCGAACTCGGCGTCGAACTCTTCAACTCCACACGTAACATCAGACAACTGTTTTACAACCTTGTAAGGTCCAAAGTAGCGCCTGAGGAGCCTCTCAGATGCCAACCTTCCGAACGGGAGGGAAGATCCAGGCGAGGTCACCAGGCTGGTAGACAACAAGGTGGTGGCTCGCGTCATACCTTCGGCGATTGTTTTCTTGAGCCTGCAGCGTGCGGAGTCGAGCTGACTGCTGTGCTTCCTCGGCTCTGGTTAACACCTGGCCGATGTAGTCGTCGTCCACGTCATCAGGATGTAACGGAAACTCAGTGTCCATCGTCGTAGTCGCCTCACGCCCATGCACCAGGAAAAATGGCGTAAATACTGTGGTGTCTTGTTTGGCGGTGTTGTAGGCAAACGTCATGAAAGTTAGCATCTCATCCCAGTTGCTCTGCTCAGCAATGACGAAAATTGATAGCACGTCGGCCAAGGCGTTCAGTAAGTCTGTTAGTTTGTGGATGGTAGTCAGTCGACATGTGATGAGTAATGTTGCTCCGACGGTTTTTCTCTGTCCCAAGATTCGATTGAAAAACTTTCCCTCGATCCGCAATTAACGACGCTGGGGCACGTGTTTTAATACAATCTTTTTTTAATCGTCTTCCACGATGAATTTGGCTACCTCGGATGCTTCGGCTGTTTGCAAGGTTTTTGTAATGGCGTAGCGTGTCAGATAATCAGTGCAAACAACAATCTACCTATTGCACTAGCAGACCTTGGAAATCGTCCGAGGAGGTCAATCACAACACGCTGGAAAGGCCTTTCGGCTGGTGGAACTGGTGTGAGTCGGCCAGGTGGTTTCTGAGGAACTGTCTTTTTTCCTCTGGCACTCTCGACAGTACGACACATAAGGACGGACGGTCCTAAATAAACCTGGCTAGAAAAATCTCTTGCGACTCTTATCGTATGTCTTAATAAATCCTAAATGTCCTGCCTCAGGTGTGTCATGGAATTTCTGTAGAACATCTAGGCGTATGTGCTTAGGAATCACTGGTAGCTACCTCTTTCCAAACGTATCAAAGTTTTTCTAGCAAAGTAATCCATTAACTACCTTAAATTGTCCTTTCACATCCTCAGACCGATTTAAGGAAAGCATATTTTGAGATATCTTGGCGTCCTGCTTCTGCTCAGCAGAGAGATTCTGGAGTGCAGCGAGACATTCACTATCTTCATCAAAGTCTTGATGGCCTTGCACAGGGTTTCTTGAGAGACAGTCGGCATCTTGGTGTTTCCTTCCTCGGCATCGCAGGTTTCTATGTCGCTCAGCTGTTCGGCAATTAATGGCTCAGCGTTTGCTACGCACATGCGTCTTAGAAGTATCTGCGGTTCTCAGCGACAGTTAACTATCCACAATTTACCGAATCCGTGCTTAAACAAGACTACAGAGGCTGGGATGACCAAGTTATTGTTCAGTGGTATACTTCTCTTGCATGCCACTACAAGATCCATGGGTTGACGCATGGCATGACACATGACAGTTACCTTTATAGCGCTGACCGCAATGATCACTGCATCTAGCACACACAGTATCCACACACTCGGATGCGCATCTTCCTGTCCACAGTGTCTCATCTCGTCTAGCATAATCTTCGAGCGATTACAATCTATAATTGCCTGAGAAGGTTTCAAAAAGTCCCATCCGAGAATGACGTCATGACTACACTTTTGTAAGACGATGAATTCTAAGGGCTCTGTATGGCCACTTATACCCACACGAATGACACATCTTCCTGTAGGTTTTACATATTTCCCATTAGCCACCTTCAGCAGAGATGTTTTGCTGTCGACGAATACGGTTTTCTGCAACTGGCGATGGTACTTCTCCGAAATGACTGAATATGATGCTCCAGAGTCCACAAGAGCTTGGGCTCGTTGGCCATCCTTGAGGATATCAACGTAATTTCCTATCATTTTTGTAGTGATCGACGGCGGAGGATTTTTCTCTTCGGTGGCCTCACCTCCAAGGAAGGTTGCACCCTTTAGTTTTCCAGGTTGCGGCGGCTAGGTGTTCGGCTGGAGCTTCTAAACGACGATGGAGACCTAGATCGGCGTGCTGGGGAGCGTCCTCTCGAGCGGGTAGCTTGCGGCGATGGTGACCTAAGTCATCCTGCACCCACACCTTCTTGTTTATCTTCGTCGTCCCGGAGTTGGCGTCGGCTAAGATCGGTCTGCTGTCTTCTGGTGTGGGTGTCATCAAACATCCGCCGCCTTTCTCGACAATAGCGCAGCACATGTCCCGGTCGTCCGCAATGGAAACATACTGGTTGGTTATTCTGGGTGCTCCAGACGTCAGTCTTCCTTGGTGCCCAAACAGGTTCCTCATGCGGATTGCACGAACGTAACTCCGCCTGGGTCTCGACCTTTTCACCTTTTATAAGGGAAATGAAGGAGGAGATTGGGTTCAATGTCTGTTCCACTTCCTTCCTTATGACCTCTTGAAGCGTCTCACATTTTTCCTCGCCGTACAATCCAAGTGCCTTTTGAACTTCCTCTCTCACTGTCTGACTAAGAACACTTGTGACATTAGTTCCTTCCTCCATCACGAAGATCGATACGACGTTAGGAAGCCGTTCAAACTTCTTGGGTGTAATTCTTTTTTGATGCATTTTCTCGATATACTGGCACCATTGTATGAAGCCGTCTACTGTCAAAACCTCCTTCTGGAATAGGGCTTGATACATGTCCTCAGCAATACCCTTATATTCCTCTTTCATTCTAGGATCCACTATTTTACACAGCTCCAAGATGTCTTGAATGTAGGACGCTGTAGTTTCTCCTAGACGATGTGCCCTGCAGTTTAATTTATCTTCAGCCTTGGACTTCTGTCGTTGTGTGTCGCCGAAATACTTGCGCAGTTCCACCTGGAATACTTCACAGCTTGTGAACTTATCCTAGTTGTTCTCATACCATTGCTTGACAGTGCCCTCCAAGTAGTAAAATAAGTTAGCCCAATACACGGTGTCATCCCATTTGTTAAATTTGGCTATACGCTCATATACCTTCAGCCACTTGTTTGGATCTTGGCCATCGTCACCAGATAACCCGGAAGGATGTGTCATGTGGTGGCACACGGTTGCTGTCATCGTAACGTCCTCTTCTTCTTCTGTCGCCGATAGATTGCGATCTGTTGAATATGGCTCGAATTCGGGTTTTTCGCCACGTAAACTGCGGCTCTGTCGTGGCTTGATGAAAGCCACTGTGTCGTCGATAATGTGCGTTATCACAAATTCCAATACCCGGCGCCTCCACCAGAATAGTGTGACGTAGAAGAAGGTGTAATTAGATGAACGACGAACATTAACTTGACTTAACGAAGGTTTATTCAACACTTGCACATACAAGAGCGCGGAGCGAACTGCCTCCGGCCAGAGCACATACGGTACATACATAATTGCAGAACATTCTAGTACAATGATTCTTGTAATTTGTGGATACTTCTAGAATGTACTCGAACCGAATATAGAAAATAAAATTTGGCAGTTCAGGTGAGTTGAATTCGCGACTCTTCATGCAACAGTCGAGTATCATAACCACTACCCTACACTGCCTATGGTACTCAATTTCTTCTGCGAGAATATACTAACTGTTGTGTTGTTCCTTCACACTCCGGTAGAATGTTGTATTTACAAATCTGGTCTCAATGATTAATTGTAGCTTTAAAAAATTCAGCGTTACATAATGTTGTGCGAAGCTTATCTAATATAAGCCGATCTCTCTGATTATAATACCTGTATGTGTGACACTGAATAACTTGCTCTATGGAGGGACCCGGTAGTTGTGTGTGCGTGTGTGTGTTATTTTTGGTGTAGTTATAACGTGTGACGAAATACAAAATAAAAGAGTCAGACCAAGGATACGGGACACACACACATCAAGAAAGATAGTCGGACAAGGACTGACAAATTCAGTGGTAGTTTGACAACGGCGAACGGTTTTGGCGTGACGTTGAGCTCTCTGATTGGAGGAAACCAGCGACAATGCGTGAAGCGCAAACTGTCAACTAATTTTGATCTCTTCCCGCATGAACCCTCATGTATCTTTCCAATATCATAATTTGGAAGTCATTCTGTGAGTCACTCATAATAAATTTGGTCCAGAGTATTGGGGACTTTGACCCACCATGCTGTTTACACAATTATATTCACCTGATACTTTACATAAAATATTATAGTTCTTTTGCTTTCCGTTCGTATTTTGTATCACTCTTTTATTATTGTACTGCTTCCTACTTATTTAACATATGTAGACTGCCAACTGACAAAGTCTGTATCTTACCTTTGAGTTTTATTAGTCTAATGTCTGTAGTTATATAAAATCACAATAGCTGAGTTTCTTGTTGCAGACAGCGGTACAGTTGGTAAGACAGTTTTCAGTTTCACTGACTTTGCGCCCTTGCAGCACTTTTTGTTTTAAGATACATAGTTGAAGTAGTAGAATAGCCATTGTCTACTTTTTTTGTCAAAATATCCTTCTTCCTAAAAGTAAACGATATTTTGGAAAGACTTATCCTCAATTATAATTTCCCCTCACAAAATTTAGAAATAAGCCCTCTAGCTATGATTTTCCAACTTTCCTTGGAATATTAAATCTTCTTATGTCACTTTATGAGTGATTAACCAACTGTAACAGACAGATTTTGTTTTTAGTTTTAAATTCTTACAGATGCCAAGTTTGATGACTCTTTTTTTGCTTCTAGGAACGAAATTGATTCAATATAAGCCGTGTATGTTTCATAGAATTTCTTTGTTTTGTCAACAGTTTCATCCTTTAACTCCACCATCAGGCAATAATTGCCCAGTGATAGTATTGTGAATTGAACTGTAGCTAACGAGATAAATAAATGTTGTAGTACTTTAAAACAGTCTGTTGTGTTTCAAATTATTTCTTCATTTCTAAACTGAATTTTCTGAATGAATACCGTTATTGATATAGTGTCGGATAATGACCAGGTCGGTGTTTGTGCTGACATTCTACTCCCCCATGACGGTGGCCAGCAAGCTGAGCGTAAACCCGTTCCTGTCAGTAGCGGCACAGGGCATGGCGCAGTTTGTGGCCTACTTCGTGGTCAACTGCTGGGCGTCCCGCTTTGGACGCCGTTGGTCTGCCGTCGCAGCACCCCTGTTGGCCGGCATTGCCAGTTGTGCCACGTTCTACATGCTGACAGGTTAGTCACACACGAGCTGCTAGCAAAGCATAGCCTCATACCAGATTCACGTTGTTTCACTACAGATACAGTTAGCGGACGTCCATTAATTACGTGACTTTTTTTTTTTCTAAATTTGGACTCCCCCCTCCGAAGTTTCACCTTTACTCAGGTATTGTTTCATTTAGAAAGTGTGTTAAACTGTGTTTTAAGAAGTGATTAAAACCACTTTATTTTAAACATGCCAATGATGAGTAGTATTCAGATGGACAGACAGAAAGAGACATGGATAAAAGGTCCTTGAAGAAAATAGTATTAAACTTTTTGACAGATCCCTGTAAAACTGACCTTTTATTGATGTGGTATATTAAATGTCACTGAATCTTTACCTATTTTGCAGATGAAAGACAAAATTGTTTGTATTTGCTTTTGAATCTTATCATTATGTAGCTTTTCAGTCTCTCAGTTTAAATGATCACTAATAGAGTTCAGGAAGGTCAAACTTCGATTAGCTCCTTTCCATAAAAATTAACTTCCTGCTTGCTTCTGTGTTGCGACTTGTTGGCATACTGCTTAACGTATAAACTGTCAAAGTTTTGATACAAATCCATGTTGAACATAACTCTTTCTGTGCTACAACAATCTAAAAACACATTGGTTGGTAACGGACCACTTTTACCAGTAATTGATTAGATGTGACCCAGGACATCACTAGTTTTACAGTTCCACTCATTAACAGCCAAATAAATTGCTTATGTGCTCATTGACGGGTTCTCTTCAAGGCGATGCAGTATGGACTCTTCTTGTTCAGGAGTACGACGTCTCCTTGGAGCACCACAATCACGAATGCTGATCCTGAAGGTACCCTTTCTCGAAGCCATTGTGTAATTGTGGCGAAAATGGTATGAAGTGGAGTCAGGCGTTGGAGAAACGATCCTAATAAAGGCGACGAGCAGCTCTTGCATCACCGTGAGCTTCGCCATTCAGAAGGCTCATGTAGTTGTATTCTGTAAACGTGTACTCAACCATGTTGCTCTAACACTCACAGACACGTGAATGAAGCTTGGACCAGGTGATAGAGGTAAGACAGACGTCAAATGACATAGGCCGGTCCGAAATAACCTCCCCCCCCTCCCCCCCCCCCCTCCCGCACCATTACTATCCAATTGCATACCTACCTAGCAAACATGTTTTCAAACAGCTTTTGCACGGAAAGGTAAGTTTCCGGACATATTGGGTGGCACACGAAATGTGTTACCATTTTGTTTTTGAATATAAACTTTATTGTCAATACAATCTGAAAGGAACATTTACTACAATGAAGAGCCGTCCATGGAAATTTGTTCTGACTCAGCACATGCCCAATATGTCCACCATTTCGTTTCTTAACTTCCTTCAAACGAACACTGAAGTTAATGATTACCCTACGGCACATGTCTTCCGTAATTTCACTGCAGGCTTGAAGAACAAGTCTTCTGAGCTCCATTAAATCACGTGGACGTTTCGGGAAAATTTTTTCCATTAGGTACCCCCAAAGAAAAAAGTCACATGGATTGAGGTCTGGACTATTGCGGGGCCAATTTTGTGCGTCATTGAAGCGACTTGTAAACCTGGGTGAAATGATCCGCATGTCGAAATGCTCGTGTAAAAACTCCAACACAGTGTTTGCAGTATGTGGCCTTGCTCCATCTTGCATGAATCACTGCGTGTTGAAGGGCAAGGCAGTAGCAAGAAGCTGTGGAATTTAATTGAGCTCAGAAGCCTTATTCTTGAAGCTTGCAGTCAAATTACGGAAGACATGTGCCGTAGGGTAATCACTAACTTCAGTGTTCGTTTGAAGGAATTTAGGAAACGAAATGGTGGACATATTGCGCATGTGCTGAGTTAGAACAAATCTCCATGAACCGCTCTTCATTGTAGTAAATGTTCCTTTCAGATTGTATTGACAACAAAGTTTATATTCAAAAACAGAATGGTAACACATTTCGTGCCCCACCGTGTAGGTTTCTATTCAAAATAAATCCTAGAAGTTTGCAATCGGAATTTCCGGACACATGTACGCATTGCAGAATATCACGACTGACTGACTGACTGACTGACTGACTAACTGACACAGAGTGATTTCAACCGGTACAGCAGAGAACTAACTGAATGAAAATCGGGGAAACCCAGACACCACATGTGTAAAGCATCCAGTCCTCTTCAGAGAAGCTCTAAAGACTAGCAGGCACTTTAATTTTCTCTACGCTCAGGATAATATTTTAAAGCAAAACGTTATTCATTAAAATAATGTATATTCGTTTCCTTAAACGAAATTTCGTCAGATTTTGCCGGAGGACCCTCCATTTTGAGCTCACGTGATTAATGGACGTCTCCTTCCCCCGAAAAAGTTTTTTTTTTTTTTTTTTATGAAAGCCACAGTTGCCATTGAATGCATACGCCAGATATATGACCAAAGTGAGAACACTACTACTTCTTCCTTCTTCTTTCTTTCTTCGTTTGGGTCATCTAAAGACCACGCACAAATTTAAATGCTTATTTCTTTGTAGTTCTTTCTTTTTCCTCCAGTATTCTCTCATATTTTCACTATGTATCCTTTTTCTCTCCTCAGACAATTTTGACCCTGTCTTCTTCTCCTTCTTGCCTTGGAATCCTTCCATTTCTAACACTTTCCTCTTGAAAATCTCTCTTTCTGTTGCATCTTTTTCACTTATGTTGTTTCTTTCCTAACTTCTTGAATCCAGGCTGTTGTTGACTTCTTGTGCCAAAGATATTTAAAAATCTGTTTGGTTAACCTATTGCTGTTCATTCTGTATAAGCGACCAAAAAATAGCGGTTGCCTCTTTCGTAGTCTTTCATTTATGTTTTCTATGTTGCCATAAACTTCTTCATTGCTTCTTAATTTCCATACCGTTGTATTTTTTGGGGGTCCAAGTATTTTTCGAATGATTTTTCTTTCTAGGACTTCAAGTTTGTGTAATTTGTAGTTCAGTACTAAACATTCACTTGCATAAAGACATTCTGGTTTTACTACTGTGTTGTAGTGCTGTATATTCACATTTTTAGACAAACACCTTTTGTTGTAGACATTCCTAGTTATTCCATAAGCTCTCTCCAATTTATGTACTCTTTCTTCTATAGTGAATTTTCTAGGCCATTTTCTTGGATAATTTCTCCCAAACATTTAAATTTATTTACCCTCTTTATCTGGCCAACATCTGTTGCTAGGGATTCCGGAGCATTTTTTACATTTGTCATAAGTTTTTTTATACAGATATTCTTAAACCTGCTTTGTTGGCTATTTCTTTTAAGAGATTGTTTTGTATTCCAACATTTGTTAGGTTTCCAGAAAGAATGGCAAAATCATCCACAAATGTTAAACAGTGAATTTCAATACCTTTGTTTTTAGTTCCCAGTCTGATGGGTGATAACTTCTTTTAGTTTTTGTTTCCATTCTCTTACTATTTTCTCTAATACGCAGTTAAAGAGGAGTGGAGACAGGCTGTCACCTTGCCTTACACCTGTTTTAATGTTGAATGGCTTCGATATTTCACCCAGAAATTTCACTTTTGATTTGATGTCTGTGAGCGTTGCATAATTTTGTCTTTATGAGTGACTTACAATCGGTACATACTCAAAGTCACTGTGTTATGGAACTATTCGGATGATCAAGGGTTTTTATTGAAAATTCATGCTTCTAAATTCAACTAGTATATCTCTATTTGTACTTTTTCCACATAAAGCTGATATTTGCAGAAATCCCGAAAAACACACTTTTAGACCATTAAAAGGGTGTGACAACGAAATTTGTTTTCTAAATGGAAACAAAACATCTGAAATTAGTTCAAAAACATGTTGGAAGTAGTCTGTGAGCATCGTAAAGCATTATAACTAAAATTGCGCCATTTCTCTACATTAAAAATCAAATAATTATTTTCTGCATTCAGTAAAGTAGGGCTCACAATATCATTGTCAAATTTGTCAGGTCTAGAAAACAGATAACGAAATAGTTCATAAGAGTTCGCAAGAAACCTAACTGTAAACTATGCCCTACAAACTGCATTTCGGGATCATTGTATACTACTGCAGCACTTAGTCTAGTGTTTTACACAGAAATTAATTTCAAAGCAAAATAGCTTTTAATGTGAATGGCTAGCGACAAATTTTGTGACTCTTCTTGATTGTTCAGGTACAGTGTGAAATTAATGACCCATGTGACAATAATGATTGGAATCTGTATCTGGGAAGTAATTTGATGTTCTCGTTAATACATTTGAATGTTTGGTCAAACATTTATCAGCACTGCACTTTCTGCACAGTCGATGTTGGCAGATCGGCGCTCGTGGTGGTATTAACGGTGATTGAGCTTGGAGCAACATGCAGCGGTGGCATGACGGACTTGCAGAGTATTGAGCTGCACCCCACCTGCCTGCGCCAAATCGCAGTCGCAGTGGAATGGACAGTCGCGGGAATCGCCCTGTCTGCCCTGCCCTACTTAACCTTAATGGTATGTAGAGTGAGGAAAACTGTTGGCTGTGTTTATTTCTCTTATTTTCACTCAGGGCCATACCAAGTCGATTGTGAGATAACCTTTGACAAGGATGTAGGCAGAGGAAGCGTAGAAAAAGACTGTGCACATCCTGTGGGTTTCTAGAAAAAGTCCACGACTGATTTATTTTTTGGCAGTTGTGTTTCCACCAACATATTCATTTTTGAAATTAATTGCTGTGAGGGAGAACAACAACAACAACTGTGATGATAGATTTCAAATGAAGAAATCATAACAGCTGCATCAGAACTACTTATTAATCGCTATTAGTTTATGACATAGTCACATCTTAAGGTAGCAGACTGTTGACCTTTGAGTTCATAAAGTCCTTAAAATCCCCATATATGTCCGGGGTCATCTGTGTAGTTCCACTGGCTATTTTATCAAAGACGTTTGCATACTTTATGACGACATTTTTGTGCAGAAATGTCAGTAGCTTGTTACCTGAAGTTCTGACTATAATAAAAGCAGTTGTGACTATTGCGGTTCCCATCATTTGGAACATTTATTTTCATGAAACCTGTAAAATGTGTTATTTCTGAGAGTGGACAAAATACAGGAAGTAAGTTTTCCAGAGGAGCGATAGCGTATAGGTGGGATAAAAAATTAACAATAATGTAGATAGCACTCAGGAAGGGGTGCGCTGGGGCGGTTCTGCAAGATTGTAGGATAACCTCAATGCAGTTCTTTGAAGTGTTTATTACCCAATAATAGCTGTGTTTAACTTAATAGAATGGTTCAAATGGCTCTGAGCACTATGGGACTTAACATTTGAGGTCATCACTCCCCCAGAACTACTTAAACCTAACTAACCTAAGGACATCACACACACATCCATGCCCGAGGCAGGATTCGAACCTGCGACCGTAGCGGTCGCGCGGTTCCAGACTGAAGCGCCTAGAACCGCTCGGTCACACCAGCCGGCTTAACTTAATAAAATCCATATAATTCATCCTTTACCTCGCACAAAATCTACGTAATCAGGTAAACCATTATTTGATTAGATATTCCCGAAAACGGCTACTATCAGCAACGACCAAACTATTTAATTTTATCTTAATCTACGATAACTACTATTGAACTGACTGGTTGTAACAGCTGGTTATTTACAAATTTTATACACCTTTTTATGATATCATCAATCGAGGCATTTAAACAGTGCTCACAGAGGAAGGATGTAAACTACTACAGTAACGAAGACAAAGGACTCGACGTTCAAGAGACGCTTTGATTCTGTTGAGATGGTACCTACATGGATTGGGTAGTGATATTGGAATGGACATAGTTATGTAGGTAAGGCACGTTGTAATTGTGGGTAAAATGTTGGCATGAGAGGGTGGGGTGCAGTTGGTTTGTGTAGGCACTGGCCGTTTTCCCACACTGACAACAGTATACAGTAGAAACATTATTACATGAAAGGGGAACTTTCAGTGTGAACTTCACGTAAAAATCTATTAGCATTATTAGGAAATTTAATATATTAATGTTCATTATATCATATACATATGTTCTATTTGATGAATGACACAAAAAATTTGACAGGTAAAATTTTTTGGCTTATTATTTTTGTGATACATTGAATTTTCATAAACATGAGTATTGTGCATTATTTTCATTTGTAATGGGTCTGTAATTAATGATGGCCCAAAGGATTTGTGTAAGACTCATCAATAGGTAGTTGAAGACTTGATTGCATTTAATGGATGATAGCAAAACATAAAAACCAGTTTTACTCTATCCCGATAACTAAAAGTTATCGTCTAAGGCTAAATCAGAATTCGTAGTAACAGTATTCCTCTATTTTTTCCAAACAACATTTTACTAGTTATATTGTACTAAGATTTGAATCATTATTTGGCAATGACCAAGGAAAGAAATTTGTGTTCGTATTAATAATGTATGTAAGAATGAATACTGCATCAGTTTAAATAATCTGTAAAAGGTTATAACATAGTAAATAAATAAATATTACGGTTTGTATTGGAGTACGGATAAAAATATACTGTAAGATGACTGTTTTCTTTGGACATGTGTAAGCAGTAAAAATAGTCAAACATGATGATTGTAATAAGCACACTTTAAATAATGTGTAAGGTTTTATTATCTTTTGACATATTTACCGCTATCAAGGCAACCATATGCTTTAATTCAACATCATAACAGTATATCCAATTCTTGATTTTAAACCGATGTGTTATTTAAAGTACTGTGGTCATACACTGTCACTCCACCTATAGCTGCAACAAGAAGGAATGAACCATTCCAGTACTACACATTACCTGAGTTGTTGGCAAAGAGGAGAGAAGGGGGAGGTGCCATAGCCTGAAGCAAGAACCTGTTCATTGCTGTGGTCTGATACGTAATTTGTAGATTGAATCTTATAACACAATATAAACCAGTGTGGTCAAACAAATTACTATTAAACCGTAATACATTAGACTTCCTGAATAAAATAGATTTCCTGAATAAACTATCCTCTTCACTGGAATACGAGAGAAATAAAACTTAAAGCATACGAAAATTTGCTTTAACATCTCAACAATACATTGGAGAGAAAGGTAGTTTGTCTTTTAGTATGAAAAGAGGAACTATCTATTTCATGAGTTCCAAACATCTGTGAAACAACGTAATTTTTGCAAAGGTTGGGGTTTGTTTATCCTTAACAATATTTTCTCAGTCACAGACTAATTCTCAACTACCTGTAAATTATCAGATAGCTATCTTTTAATCACCAGCATGTTGCAATGTGTGATGTTCAATGAACCGTTGTACCAATATGGCTTCTCGTCTCGTATCATTGGTCACGAATATTACCTGCAGAATACACAATAATCAATGGCTCTGTAAACTTTCCCGGCGTAGTAAATGATGATATTTATGCCGGGTCTTCAGCCGGGACATGACGTCATCCTGACACATTATTCCGGCGGTCCATCTGGCCGTCATCTTCAGGTGAGTAAGCCGTCGCCCTAATTCGCCGAAACTGAAATCAAACCACAGCTTTATGCATCGATCGATCGATGAGTGGAGCAACATCTCCACACGCATTTGTTTCAGCCAGAAAAAATCTGTGGTTGCGGAACATCGTTTTGCTGAAGGACATCAAATATTGTAGGATGAGACACAAGTAGTTGCCCCTGCTTCGTGTTACTGGGACTGTGTAGTGAAAGAAGCTATTGAAATCCGGCATCGTGAAAATATTGTAAACAAGAGATGAGGGGTATCGTTTAAGTAAGATTTGGAACCCTGGTTTGTTTGACATTAAAAAACAACGGTCTTGGTGTCTGTGATAAAAAAGTGTCAACAGTGTTTGATATTCGAGTTTCCATCATCAGTTCGCTGTCGTGTGTTGCAGTAGAAGGCAGATGCGTTCGCGTACGAAGTGGCGGCGAAGTGGGCCGCCGAAATATTGTGTCAAGATGACTTTATATTCTGTCTGGAGACACGATATGAATGTCAGACTGTGTTTCTTAGTGTCAAATCCCGGTGAATTATTATAAACCATGTTGCTGAAACTATAGTGACGTTAAATTACGTACTCGCATACAGATTGATACAGCAAGTATGAAAATGAATAGATCCGCATTGTGGTGGCTAATTAACAAGAAGACATTATCAGATAAAAGTGATGACTGTGATGAAGACTGAATATCTTTGTTACGCATTGCCACAGACTGATCTCAGAATTTGTCCATAGGACAGATGACAATATTGATCTTGAAGAAAAAATGTTCCTGAAAATTCGTAGATGTATGTGTGTTTTGGCAATGCATGTCGCTGGAATGAGTCCACCTTATATATGTTACACTGCCATTATTTATCTAACAATAGACTTGCTGCAAGATTTCTGTGTTTCTTTCATTATTCTGAGATAATCCATGGAGTTGATCCCTATAAGCCGGCTGTTGTGGACGAGCAGTTCTAGGCGCTTCAGTCTGGAACCGCGTGACCGATACGGTCGCAGGATCGAATCCTGCCTCGGGCATGAATGTGTGTGATGTTCTTAGGTTAGTTAGGTTTAAGTAGTTCTAGGGGACTGATGACCTCAGATGTTAAGTCCCGTAGTGCTCAGAGCCATTTGAACCATTTCTTGCTCCCAATATATTAGTACTGACTCAAAGATCCCAAATACAATGTCCCCCCTCATTAAGCCATTAAAATGTTCCTATTACGGTGTTTGTGGTATAGACGACTAATATAGCATTGTCAAATAGGCCATGCCATCAGTGAATTTCAATTTCATGCCTACGCTTAGCAAGTTTAGTAGAGGCGTTGCATTTCGAACGGTACGTACATGGGCAATATTGATTGTGTCAACCCTTGCTCAAGCCTCCAGTACAGATCTCAGATGGACTGTACTCCAAAAATATTTATCCCATTGTTTACGACGGATTTTTCCCTTACATAAAAGCTCATCTGACCAGATTCTAGCATTTCCGTTTTTGAGTTGGTCAGTTTAGTTGCGTCATGCTACAAGAACTTTCTTATATAGTTGGCATAAATAAAGTATAATACCCCAGAGAATTGACGATGGACGATGGTGTATAGGAACTCCATAATGAATAAAATCTCTGTACTTCAGATTCCAAGGGAAGGGCGAGTGCAGCCTCCCCCCCCCCCCCCTTCGGCCCCCTCCCCTTCCCACCACCAACACCACTCGTTATGGGCGATGCACAGACTCCGTTGGAGCAATGATTTAGAACAATCATTATATGTTGAAATTTTTAACACATCGTTAAAAGTTATTGCGACCAAGCTCAGCATACATAAACTCAACTGCGAGAAGTGGATGCTGTCTTTCTCCGTTATGAACCAGACTCAATTTCTACTCTTTTTTACTAAAAAGAAAACTAAAGAATTTGTAATCTCAATTAGTACAACTGTTTTACCCATACCAACTGTTATCTATGCATTATTTCTTTGTGCTAACTCTAAGTACTAATGTACATCAGACAATGTACATTACTTACAGGTAAAATACATTATCATATGTAATGTATATTATATATTGTACATCCGTTTAATGTAGTAAATATATGTACTAATCACTGATGTTACATCCTTTATACTGAAGAACTGGACGTGCTGTCTTTTCCTTTTAATTTTTAATTCACAGGAAACTAGATAATAATAGTTTTCTATGCTAATTACTGTTGTGGTGATTATAATACTTTTCTTATTGGCATAAATAGCTCACTGTGTTTGTTCTGTATTAAATGGGAAGCCATTTAAATGTATGCCATCAAAGTGGACTGAGATTGCTCCAGAAAAGCTACACGTAATAAGGCAGGTTCCATGGATTTCTATAAGAAACTTGTTCGTCAGTTTATTTACGTGAAACTTTTTTGTGTATTTTAGCGTATTATTATCTTTCACAATTTTAGTATATCATTATTTTTCACATTTCTTCCTTTTCAGGACGATAAGCGGCTGCCTTTCGCTATTATCGCTGGTCTCAATTTCCTGGCAGCTTCTAGCGTGTCATTCCTGCCGGAGTCTGCGATGCAGAAGTTGCCTGAGACATTGGAAGACGCCGCAACATTTGGGAAAGGGCAACGGTATTGGAGCTGGAAACCCGTGCCACCTCCAGAATACATAAGAGAATAAAGCAGTGGTGGGAAGAACAAACTTACCAACATTTTCTAATCGCTGTTTGCTTCTCGTCAAAGGAAACCACAGGTGCTACCACACTCGCAACTATAGTGTTTACGAATCGAGTTACCAAATCAGCTTGTTAGAACATTTTTAGATCCTTAATATACAGATTGCTGGACCTGTCAGCTAAGAGCCTTTATTAAAAAAAGACTGGATTGTACTTAAAGCGCATTTCATGTAGAGTGCACACTGATAAAAGTACATAAAATCATTTCCCTTGTTTGGAGCATCTCGTTGATCGTCCATCACAACAGCGGTGTTCCTGGATGGCATGACTGCTTAAGTGCTTAAGAATACAAAACAAGCCTATGATCTGCTGTACTGTGATCCATCTATCCACTGTTATAGTGAAGGGTAAGACATATTTATCAACGACGTCCAGAGGTTGTGGAATATAACACTTCGGATATTAGTACAAAGACACGATTGTCGATAAAGCACCAGAATATGCCAGAATTATACACTATAGTGTTCCACATCTCTGGCCCACGTAGAATCTACTGAGATCTCGTGTCTTGATCATCTTGCGCGTGAATGTCACTCAGATGGCCAGTACTAAGCCTCATAATAGCACTGTAATGGCCACAGGTGTTTCACCTCTAGAAGTTAACTTTTACATATCTTCAAGATGGGTACTTCATCTAGTTTGCTTACTCATCAGTTTTAGTTACGCATTAGTTTACCTCGTTTAGTTACTATGGTGTCCCACAAGCTTACTTCGACCTTTCAATAAGAACGTTGAACAGAGGAGACATATAAAAATATTTTCATATTATATGGTATCGCTTCTTAGACCTACTGAAGATTGCTCTGTATTATTAAACTTCCTGGCAGATTAAAACTGTGTGCCCGACCGAGACTCGAACTCGGGACCTTTGCCTTTCGCGGGCAAGTACTCTACCATCTGAGCTACCGAAGCACGACTCACGCCCGGTACTCACAGCTTTACTTCTGCCAGTATCTCGTCTCCTACCTTCCAAACGTTACAGAAGCTCTTCTGCGAACCTTGCAGTACTAGCACTCCTGAAAGAAAGGATATAGCGGAGACATGGCTTAGCCACAGTATGCGGGATGTTTCCAGAATGAGATTTTCACTCTGCAGCGGAGTGTGCGCTGATATGAAACTTCCTGGCAGATTAAAACTGTGTGCCCGACCGAGACTCGAACTCGGGACCTTTGCCTTTCGCGGGCAAGTGCTCTACCATCTGAGCTACCGAAGCACGACTCACGCCCGGTACTCACAGCTTTACTTCTGCCAGTATCTATTCTCCTACCTTCCAAACTTTACAGAAGCTATTCTGCGAAGCTTACAGAACTAGCACTCCTGAAAGAAAGGATATAGCGGAGACATGGCTTAGCCACAGCCTGGGGGATGTTTCCAGAATGAGATTTTCACTCTGCAGCGGAGTGTGCGCAGATACGAAACTTCCTTGCAGATTAAAACTGTGTGCCCGACCGAGACTCGAACTCGGGACCTTTGCCTTTCGCGGGCAAGTGCTCTACCACCTGAGCTACCGAAGCACGACTCACGCCCGGTACTCATAGCTTTACTTCTGCCAGTATCTCGTCTCCTACCTTCCAAACTTTACAGAAGCACTTCTGCGAACCTTGCAGAACTAGCACTCCTGAAATAAGGGATATAGCGGAGACATGGCTTAGCCACAGCCTTGGGGATGTTTCCAGAATGAGATTTTCACTCTACAGCGGAGTGTGCGCTGATATGAAACTTCCTGGCAGATTAAAACTGTGTGCCCGACCGAGACTCGAACTCGCGACCTTTGCCTTTCGCGGGGAAGTGCTCTACCATCTGAGCTACCGAAGCACGACTCATGCCCGGTACTCACAGCTTTACTTCTGCCAGTATCTCTTCTCCTACCTTCCAAACTTTACAGAAGCTATTCTGCGAAACTTACACACATTAAAAAGTTTTGCATCCCGACAGTTCCCAGAACTCCTGAAGATAGACACTGACTGTGGATATTGTATCACAGACACAGCCCCTTTGACTGTTCAGAGATTGCACTAAACCCGCCCAAAATTGTAATCAACCATGCATGAGCAGTACCTATTAGACGGAGGGTTCCGGCAGCCGATCAGTTCCAGTCATTCAACCAAGAAGAAGGTACATTGCTCGTGTTGTCTGTAGTTCAACCGTGCCTAGACGGTCAGTACCGCGGTTTGATCGCGTCCGCATTGTTACTTTGTGCCAGGAAGGGCTCTCATCACGGGAAGTGTCAAGGCGTCTCGGAGTGAAGTAAAGCGATGTTGTTCGGACATGGAGGAGATACAGAGAGAGAGAGGAACTTGTCGTGACATGCCTCGCTCAGTCCGTCCAAGGGCTACTACTGCAGTGGATGACCTCTACCTACGGTTATGTTGAATAATGCTTTTCATGCAGCCGCAGGACGTCGTGTTATGACTCAAACTGATCGCAATAGTCTGCATGATGCCCAGCTTCACTCCCGACGTCCATGGCGAGGTCCATCTTTGCAACCACGACATTATACAGCGTGGTACAGGTGTGCTCAACAACATGTCGAATTGATCGCTGGTGATTGGCATCACGTTCCTTTCACCGATGAATCTCGCGTATGCCTTCACCCAGACAATCGTCGGAGACGTATTTGGAGGCAACCCGGTCAGGCTGAACGCCTTAGATACACTGTCCAGCGAGTGCATCAAGGTGAAGGTTCCCCGCTGTTTTGGGGTAGCATAATAAGGGACCGATGTACGCCGCTGGCGCATTGAAGGCGCCGTAACGGCTTTAGGATTCGTGCAACCATATCGGCTGCATATTGGCGAGGCAGAGCAATAAAAAGGGCGGAAATGGTGTTTATGTTGATCGCTATTCCAGTTTTCTGTACAGGTTCTGGAACTCTCGGAACCGAGGTGAAGCAAAACATTTTTTTGATGTGTGTATAAAGACTACACGAATCTGGCCCCTTATGGAAAATCCAGCAGTTGAGAACAAGAATATACATATAGTTGCGAGGAATGCCTTCTTCTTGCACAGCAAACTTCTTTGGCTCATCTTGCATCAACCTAAGTAACTTCAATCACACGTGCTTCACACACCGACGAAAAAAAATCCCTACACTAAGAAATAATTAATAAAGAGTAATGAAATTTCGGCAATACATTCGCCTAGGTAAATATTTAAGGAATTAATGTTGCATGCTCACAAGTTACTCTAAGTACGAGAAAAGCCGCATTGCAGATGTGAAATGCCGGTACATTAATAACCGGTGCAACCGCCAGAACGTTGAATGCAATCATGCAGACGTTCATGAATTGTGTCGTACAAGTGCCAGATGTCAGTTTGTTAGTCGCAGTTCCATGCAGTTGATCGGGAAATACAGGGACGGTTAGTGCTGATTGTCGTCCAATGATGTGCCATATTTGAGCGATTGGAGACAGATCTGGAGGGCGGACAGGCGAAGGCAACGTGTTGACACTCTGTAGAACATGTTGGCTTACAACAACGGTATACTGGCGAGCGTTATCCTGTTGGAAAAAAAGCCTGGATTGCTGTTCATGAATGGCAACACAACAGGTCGAATCACCTTACAGACATACAAATTTGCACTCAGGATGCACGGGATAACTACGAGAGTGCTCCCGCTGTCATAAGAAACCGCAGACCAGACCATAACTCCAGGTGTAGGTCCAGTGCATCTAGGCGCAGACGAACTGGATGCAGGCGCTCACCTGGCCTCTTCCTAGCCAACACATGGCCTCCTCCTAGCCAACACATGGCCATCACTGACACCGAAGCAGAACTAGGTTTCATCAGAAAACACAACAGACCTCAACCCTGCCCTCCAATGAGCTCGCTTTGGACACCAATGAAGTTGCATATGGCTCTGAGCACTATGGGACTTAACATCTGAGGTCATCAGTCCTCTAGTACCTAAGGACATCACACATATCCATGCCCGAGGCAGGATTCGAACCTGCGACCGTAGCAGCCGCGTGGTTCCGGACTGGAGGGCCTAGAACCACTCGGCCACAGCAACCGGCATTGAAGTTGCAAATGGCGGTGGTTGCGGTCAGTAGAATGCACACTACGGCTGTCTGGCTCGAAGCTATCCTTGAATTACCCAATTTCTAACAGTTCATTGTGTCACTGCGGTGGTAACTGCTCTTCAGATTGCTGCTGCGATGCAGTACGATGTGCCAGAGCCATACGACGAACACGAAGATAATCTTCCCTGTCGGTTGTGACACTTGGATGTCCGGAGCCCGGTCTTCTTCGACCGTACATTCCCGTGACCACTGCTGCCATCAATCGTGCACGATGGCTACGTCCCTGCCAATTGTTTCTTCAGTATCACAGAAGGAACATCCAGCTTCTCGTAGTCCAGTGACGCGACCTGGTTCAAACTCAGTTAGCTGCTGATACTGACATCTCAGTCGACTTCAAGGCATTCCTGACTAACATCAACACTCTATGTCCAGTCTGAAAGGTCGCTAACCCTCGCGACCGTTTCGGCGCAGCAAACCTGATTTGCCTCCTCATGGTGGTGTTACTAGCATCAATCTTGTGCGAGTGGCGCGAAATTTGATTAGATTCCATCTGTCACATGTAGAAACACGTTTACCATCTTACGTTTATCTCGCACAATTTCTGCTTGGTGTTGAGATTTTTTTCCGTCAGTGCAGAAACAAGAGCGGCTCATAAGCTTTCCCTTAACACAGGAAAACATTAAATATTTTATCGTTTCGTTAGCACTAAAAGTTCTTGTAGGGACATCTGTCACAGATATGTACTCTTTTGTGCCAATATAAAAGTACTAGGAAGCGAGGTCTCTGCCACAGGCATCCGTAGCTAAATGGAAGTGACCTGCTTGCACGCTAGCCTCAGACTCTTCACAGGTCAATATCTTTAAAAGAGAATCATTAGGCATCATTAATTAAAATGATGTACAACAAAATATATTCAGCTTTTGCTTGCATAGAAGGCGTGGCACTGATATAAACTTCTGAACGTAATGTAACCTAACGAAGTAGATGATTACTAACTAATCTAACTAAATTTCATTGTGGACTGCAGATTAGTATGCTTAAGTTGAGTCTGTCAGCAAGTGAACACTTCGACTATCAGTGTTTTTTATGCTCGACACTTGGCGTAAACTGTCGGCTCTATAGATAACTTGTAGGTAACTGTAGAACTGCAGGAACTGGGATGATTACTGAACGGACTGGGCGATAATTGCGTGATAACTTGCTGAGCGTCGTCGTGCAGTTACTTAAATCATGTGCTGGGCGTATGAATATCATTCTCTGAACTATTTGGCGGATGCATCAAATAGTTCCGGATTTCAGCGCTCTCTGTTGAGGAAGACGTACCTATTGGCAGATAAGTGGTCTATGTGAATGTTTCGTGTGGAAATATAAAGTAATTACTGGTACGAGCGCCATCTAGGAGGCGAATGACCGTAGTACTTGGGGCGCTCAGCAAGTAATGCATCAAATATTTTTCCTGAAACTAGGCTGGTTTTATTCAGGATTCAGATACACCATATTATTCCTCCGATATTTTTGTTACAAAACATATTGCACGTTAATTACAGATTCATATTCTGAATACTGAAAAATAGTGCACGCTTTATTCCATGCATTGTAATCTTTGCTGCCAATACGTTCAGAAAGCAAGTGGACGGGTGACTTTACGCACGTGCACAGAACTTTACGCACGTGCACAGAACTGCCATCTACGTCTTCTCGTACAGGGTGCTCCATAGGAATCGAATCACTCTTATGAAACAAAAACGTGTGTAAACAGAAATTTATAGTCAGATAGAGGGAAAAGTCTTTGAAACTGTATTAACAACATTGAAACAAGTGGCTAGGTGGTCAGCGTCTGTCTACCAGTGGCGCGGCTGAAAACCGATCCTCGGAGCTAACAACCTCGAGTAGAATCCTTAGGGGACTTGTTCCCCTAACCCAACAATCAACAACGTATACGCACCTTGTAAGAGATTTTACCCCAAGGAGTAACCAATCTCCATTTTATAAGGAAATTAAAAGTAGGCGTTCGGATTCTGGGGCCTACAGCAATGTGCGAAGGATGAGTTGGAGCACCCTGAAACCTGGCTTAAGCAAGCAACAAATGAAATTAAACTCAAAAATATAAACTATTTGGCAACTTTCAACGTAAACTTACTTCTAAAAACAGGAAAACTTAAAACGTTAATGAATTTTATAAAACAGAAGAATATAAAGATATCAGCACTCCAAGAAACAAGGTATAATGATGAACATTCATTTCATTCAGAGGAATTCAGAATCTTCAAAGGGAAGTCGGTAAAAAGTGTTGTGGAGAATGTACCCCAATTTGGAACAGGATTCATTGTAAACCAACATATATTAAACTCAATGGTAGAATTTAAATCTATCAATGAAAGACTATATATATGACCGTAGTATCTGTTCCCGAAAGAAAAGTTACCGTAGATGACCATACAGATTTGCTAGAAATAAAACATCTATTAGGCGCACTACGAATGTAGTGGTGTGGACATGTTGGGAATGTGGGTCTCATGGGGAGCGTGTAAGGGATACGTCCATGCAGACGCACTATCCTCTGTGTCCTCGGTGGCTTAGATCTGCCATCTAGGCAGGAGATCCCGAGTCCCGCTCAGGGCAAACATTTTCAACATGTCCCCTATGAAGTACATCAACACCTGTTTGCAGCTAGGGTGTCCATTTAATTATCATATCAATCAAAGACTTTCAACATTAATCCTTAAATCAGTAAACAAACTAAATACCATTTCAAATACACATGCACCAACAAATGAGAAAAACAGAACACAAAAACAAACAATTTTTTTGGCAGGAACTGTCCAACACTTTAGACCAGATTTCATCCATTGCTGGGAGACTTTAATGCTCGAATCGGCAAAGAAAGCCATCACCGATCCATAGTAGGCAAATTCCCTGCACGTAAAAGAACCAATGAAAATGGAGAAAGACTTATTAGTTTATGCAGAGAACATGACATAGTTATAAAATCTAAATTTTTCAAAAAACTCCCTAGGAAACAAACTACATGGGTATCCCCGAGTCCAGTCTGTGGGGAGAAACAACTTGACCATGTTGCTATAAGCAGACAGTCTAATCAGAGATATTTAATGTATGAGTTGCTAAGAGTTCAGGTTTAGATTCAGATCACTATCTATCATTAAATTCAAAATTAGGCCAATATATAAAAGGAAGAGCCAATATCAACCTAAAAAGTTTGACAGAAATTAACTAAGGAAGATAATTTCAGGACATTTTTGGAACAGCGAACACCTAAAACATGGGAACAGCTTCAAAAAGACATAGTGCAGACAGCAGAAGAAACCATAAAATGGAAACATGCCTGGTGGAATGATGAGTGTGACGAACTAATCCTAACAAGATAACAAGCTTCGAACATATGGAATGCAAATAAAAATGGGAACTCCTAAAAGAAGCTCGCAAGCAACCATCAAAAGGCCTTAAAAAGATCAAAGTACAATACATGAAAGACCAACTAGCATCAATAGACTAACTTCAAACAGAACAATGTTAGGGACTTTTACAAAACTTTCAAAAGTAACTTAAAGAAATACAGCCCACCAAGTCTATTTTTCACAGACCCAAAGACGCAGAAAACTGCATATAATAGCACAGAGAACTGTAGAATACTTGCCAAATACTTCGAAGAACTACATAATTGTGATCCACCGAAAGAAAAATTTAACTTCGATATTGTAAACCCAACACCGACGGACTCAAAGCCGCCAACCACAGAAGAAATAAAAGAAATCATAAAACTCAAAAATAATAAAGCGTCTGGGGAGGATAACATAGTTGCTGTACTATTGAAGTACTGTAGTGACAACATGGTACAATGTCTGTCACAAATACTCAAAGAAATCTGGACAATACACAGCTTACCACCAGAATGGACATCTGCGCTAATACATCCAGTAGATAAAAAAGGGATGAAAACAGACCCTAGCAATTATAGGGGAATCTCCCTCTTACCAGTGACCTGTAAGTTCTTGTCTAAGGCGCTTTTAAAAAGAGCAGAAGGAATACTTGACAAACAACTAGGAGAATATCAGGCTGGATTTAGGAAGGGAAGGTCATGTGCAGAACAAATATTAAACTCAAAGAACATAACAGAAATGAGGAAAATCAGGAACTTAAAATATGTAATTACTTTTGTGGATTTAAAAAAATCCTATGATTCAATTGACAGAAATACACTGCTTGATATCTTCAAAGAATTGGGACTCAATACTAAAACAACTGAAATAATTAAAGCAAATTTGACAAATACAAAATCGAAAGGAAAATTTAGGGGAGAGATGTCAAAATCATTTAAAATAAAGTCAGGTGTCCGACAGAAAGATGGTTTGTCACTTCTAGTTTTCAGTTGTGTGTTAGAGAAGGTAGTTCGAGAATGGAGAAAGGCCATCAATACTAAAGAGATTCAACTAGGCAGAAATCCAAACAAGATCACCGTCGACTGTTTAGCCTTCGCAGATGACATGGCATTGATTACATTCGCATAGATGATGCCCAAGAACAAATAAGAGAACTGCAGAAACAAGCAGCCAAATTAGGACTACAAATATCCTCTGAAAAAACAAACTTCATGACCAATATCTGTGATGCTCAATTGACGACAGTACATTACAATACACAAAACAGATTCCTTTAAATACCTAGGAGAGTGGATTACATACAAAGCAAAAGAAAAGACAGCTTTAGAAACTAGAGTGCACAAATGAAAAGAGTGTTTCATATGACGAAAAACGTTTATAACAAAAAATCCTTGTCCTGGAACACGAAGTTAAGACACTACCAAACAGTGGCCAGACCTGAAGCTCCGTATGTGGCAGAAACACTTAAACAAGAAATGGAGATCTTGAGCAACTAGAGAAGGTCGAAAGAAGAATTTTAAGGAAAATACTGGGAGCTAAAAGAACCGATAATGCTGAGTACAGGTTAAGACCAAACAGAGAGCTATACTTGAAAACTGAAAAACTAACTGATGTAATGAGGAAGAGAAGACTACAGTTTTTTGCTCATATATTCAGAATGGATAACAACAGACTAACCAGGCGGATATTCACATTAATTAACAGCTACAAATCCAAGCCCACATGGTTCATAGTGACTGAAAAGAACATGGAAAACGCTGGAATTACAATAGGTACAATAGAAAACAGAACACATTTCAGAAAGGCAGTTCAAAAGACAGAATTTCAGGAGAGAAAGAAAAAAACCAGACAAAAGTGGACTCAAGAAGAAGGAGATCAACAGTCCAAAAGGATGAAGGAAATTTGAATACGAAAGATATCTAATACAATGAAGAGCAGCCAACACTGATTCTTCGTATCCTCCAAATATGTTATTCGAAGGAAGAAGTAGAACATACACTGCCTGAAAAAAAAATTGAAGCACCCCCAAGGGTTGAGAAGTTTTGTTATGTTACTGCAATGATTCCAAAATCCAGTGAAACCGACAACCAACTTAGCAGTATATCAGAGTAACTTTGCTCTCTCTCTCTGGCGTGGATACGCAGACTGATTCGGTTGGAAAGTGTGCCATAAAGTCTCTAAGTGGTCCTTGATATCCTGGAAGCTGGCACTGAGGTGGATCTTTACGTCAGAGCCGGTCTATTGGGAACAGATCTGGGGACCATGCTGGCCACAGGAGTCCCTCAACATCACTCAGAGAGTCGATAGAGTTGCGTGCACTGTATGGAGGACGTTGTAAGATTGGAAAATGGCACCCTTGTACTATCGTACGAAAAGCAACGTATGAGGATGAGGAAGTCTGGTTGGTGTGTCAGAATTCCCTCAGTCACATCCAGCTGTAACCGAAGTCACAGCCGATGACTCCCCACAACATTAAGCTATTTGAAGAATAGGACCTCTTGTATAAGTCTTCGTCGTCATACTTGCCGCGATTCATCGTTCAAAACAATGTGACGCCATTCATCAGTAGTCCAGTCCTCTTCGTCATGGAAGCACTCCAAATGGAAACTTCTGTGTTTCGGAGTTATCACAGTATAAGCACGGAGTGGTAGTTCCTTCCCTTGTCGTGGTCACACATAGTCGATTGGAACACTGACAACGAGTGCATCTGCACTTACACCACCCTGCAGTGCAACATCCAACCCCTGCCACATCTGAATGTCCATAAATCTGGATACTGCACAATATGACCAGCCGGCCACATCGATACGCACTTACGAGGACGCTTTCAAGCTGTGTGAGGCGCCGATAGTGCTGTCTCATTCGAGTACGCGGAATCTCCATGTCCTTCACAGTGGCCTCTCAGCTTCTACCGCTGTTCACGGCCGCTTGTATACCCTACCAGGCCGCTCAGCACTAATGCACTCTGAAGGCCTTTCTATCTGTCACAGAAAGTTGCAACTCTTATTCACTTACCTGCGGATGGTGTATACACTAACGAAGTTACTATGACATCCTACCATGTCTTCTGGGTGTTTCTTTTTTTTTCAGGCAGTGTACGTTCGGTCGGTGATTTATGGTAGCGAGTGTCACGGACAATTCTGTGACACTACAAAACTTCAAATAACTGAATTCAGTGTTAACTGTCATTGCAAGTTTTGTACTTTACCAAATGAAGACGATAATGTATATGTCTTATAAACAAGAGTTTATAGCTGTACAAACATAAAAAGAAAACTGTAAATTGCTAAGTTTACTAAAACAGTAACAGTATGTGCATAATCAAATTAATAAAGTTTGTTTGTTTACCCACATGTGAACGAACGGAAACCTCATTGATTACTAAAGTGGAAGCGAACTTGAGGAGGCAATGCTTCTCTACTTCGTAACGGTGTTCGGAATGTTGTGAAAGCCCCCCCCCCCCCCGTGCCTTTACATATGTATGTAATTTATTTTCATGGACGCTACATAACCTCACTCTGGCCTAGCGAACTTTGGTGGAATTCGTGTTGAAAGCGAGAAGATTGAGTACCATTCTAGTCGAATAGATGACTGCATCTTAGCAGTATATAAATAAGCGAAAAATGAATTTTATTCGTTGAATATTCAAAGACTATTATAATTTGAAGTGTAATGTATTATGCACGAACTTTCGAATGCAACTGAAGTGAATAATTGAAAGAGGTGTATCTGTTACCAGTGTAAAATGCAAATTTAATCATGTTAAATACCCACCCTCTCGCAGTTGTTTTGTTTGTTATGTCGAATGAGAACATAATTTATGTGAATTACTGTATATACAAATTGTTTGAAATAGTGTAATTTATACTATTGATAAGAGTGAGTTAGTTAGGGATGTAAATATTGCCTGTTGTCTATATTTAAGGTTAGATTTTGATCATAAGTGTATAGCTAGAACGACACAGGTATGGTTGGCATTTTGTTTTGAAGAAATGAAGAAAGGGAAAAGCAGAAATAATTTTTCAAGTTGCTGACCTGTAAGTAGTGCTGAACTTGTAATTCCCATAATTCGTTATGTATTGGAAAGGAAAATATTGTGTAAACTGAAGAAAATCTACATATTTTTTACAATTTTTCGAAGCAGACAGTGTTCGTTACATTTACGTCCTTAAACCATAATAATGAGGCTCGACAGTATTATTTATCGTGTACCGGTCAGGAAAGTAAAGACAACCTAAGAAATATAGTTTCGATATCATGACAGTGTGCGGCTACTTACATATAACACTTAAAAAGATGTTCATTTATTAGTACATAATACCTGAGTACCTGGCATTCCTTTGGTATGTTTTCATCCCAATCTTCCATTAGTTGATCTCCTCCTTCCACCTCTATGTGTCCATCTCTCTTTGCCCATCTGCTCCTTTCCCCATTGTCGATCTTCCCCTGTCTGTCAATCTCCTTCGCTCCCTCTGTCTCCTCAATCCCTCTGAGGACAACAGTTCCTCCTACCTCTTTGTACATGTTCTCCTCCCCCCCCCCTCTTTCTATCCATCTTCAACTCCTCCTCTCTCTAGCCATCTCTAACCTCTCTCTGTCCATCTTCTCCCTCCTCTCTCTGTTCCTCTCCTAATTTCCCTTTCCCTGTCCATTTCCCCCTCCTTCTTCTCTTTGTGACCAGCTCCTCCTTCCTCCCTCTCTATACTTCTCCCCTCTCTACCCTTCTCTTCCTCTTCCTTTCTGTGTCCATCTCCACCCCCTCCTTATCCTTCTCCTCCTCCTCCCCCTCTCTCACCCAACTGCTCCCCAATCCCTCTGCCTATCTGCTCCTCATCCCTGTGTCTACCTCTCCCCTCATCTATCTCCTTCGGCTCCTCTGTCTTTCCCTCAGTCTCTGCAAGTCCATCAATTCCTCCAATTTCTTTTTTCTCCATCTCCTCCTCCTCATCCTCCTCCTCCTCCTCCTCCTCTTCCTTTTCTCTCTGTCCATCTCCTTCTTTCTCCTCTCTTTGTTCATCTCCTCCTTTCCATGTAAATCTTCTTCTCCTCTACCTCCTCCTCATCCCTCTCTGTCTGCCTGCTTGTCTCTTCCTCCACCTTCTCTGTGTTAAACGCTTTCTTTTACCACTTTCTGCCCATTCCATTCTCCTCCCACTCTCTGTCCATATCCTTCTCTTTCCTTTCTCTATCCATTTCCTCCTCTCTCCTCTCTCTGTCCTTCTCTCCCTTTCTTTCTCCATACTATCAGGCCTACCCTAATAAGAGGTTGCTGGGTCCTTCCTTCTTTTCAGTTAGTAAGTAGTACATATACCAAGTTTGGCAGAAATCAGTCCACGGGTTTAGAACCGTTTTATCCGTGGCTTTGTCCGCATACACTCATTTCATGTATATTTCACACATACACTAGGTGATCAAAAGTATCCGTACACCACCAAAAATATACGTTTTTCGTATTAGGTGCATTGGCTGCCACCTACTGCCAGTTAATCCATATCAGTGACCTCAGTAATTAGACATCGTGAGAGAGCAGAATGAGGCACTCTGCAGAACTCATAGACTTCGAACGTTTTCAGATGATTGCGTGTCACTTGTGTCATATGTCTGCACGCGAGATTTCCACACTACTAAACATCCCTAGGTCCACTGTTACCAATGTGATAGTGAAGTGGAAACGTGAAGGGACACGTACAGCACGAAAGTGTACAGGCCGGCCTCGTCTGTTGACTGACTGAGACCGTCGACAGTTGAAGAGAGTTGTAATGTGCAATAGACAGACATCTATCCAGACCATCACACAGGAATTCCAAGCTGCATTAGGATCCACTGCAAGTACTATGAAAGTTAGACGGGAGGTGAGAAAACTTGGCTTTCATGGTCGAGCGGCTGTTCAAAAGTCACACATCAAGCTGGTAAATACCAAATGATGCCTCGCTTGGTTTAAGAAGCGTAAACATTGGACGATTGAACAGTGGAAAAACGTTGTGTGGAGTGTTGAACACAATGTGGCGATCAGATGGCGTGGTGTTGGTATGGCGAATGCACGGTGAATGTCATCTGCCAGCGTGTGTAGTGCGAACAGTAAAATTCGAATGCGGTGATATTATAGTGTGGTCGTGTTTCCAATGGAGGGGACTTGCACCCATTCTTGTTTTACGTAGCACTATCACAGCATAGGCCTACATTGATGTCTTAAGCACCTTCTTGCTTCCCACTGTTGAAGTGCAATTCGGGGATGGCGATTCCATGTTTCAACACGATCGAGCAACTGTTCATAATGCACGACCTGTGGTGGAGTGATTACACGACAATAACAGCCCTGTAATGGACTGGCCTGCACAGAGTCCTGACCTGAATCCTATAGAACACCTTTGGGATGTTTTGGAACGCCGACTTCGTGCTAGGCCTCACCGATCGACATCGATACCTCTCCTCAGTGCAGCACTCCATGAAGAAAGGGCTGCCATTCCCGAAGAAACCTTACAGCACCTTATTGAACGTATGCCTGCGAGAGTGGAAGCTGTCCTCAAGGCTATGGGTGGGTCAACACCATATTAAACTCCAGCATTACCGATGGAAGAGTCATGAACTTGTAAGTGATTTTCAGCCAGGATATTTTTGATCACATAGTGTACTTAACCAATTTCACAAATATTTGTACATGTAATTAACCTATATCTCTAGCGAACTGTACCCTACAGTTTCGTTTTCACCCAGATGAACGTTTATGATGTCATATCTCCGGAACTTTGTGTCGTATAATGATTTCATTTTGTAGGTACATTCACCATTTGTGAAAGGTGCTGCGAATACAATTTGTAGGAAAAAAAGGAAAAAATTTACAGTCATCTCAGTCTTTATGACATCATATTTCCTGAAGAAAGGTTTAGGAGCGGAATTAAAATTCTAGGTAAGAGAATATCAATGATACCATTTGCTGATGAATTTGCTATCCGGAGTGAAAGAGAAGAAGAATCACATGATCTGCTGAATGGAATGAACAGTCTTATGATTACAGAATATGGACTGAGAGTAAGTCGAAGAAAGACGAAAGTAATGGGAAGTAGCAGAAATGACAGCAGAGAGAAACCTGACATCAGAATTTATGGTCACGAAATAGATGAAGTTCTGCTACCTAGGCATCAAAATAACCACTGACAGACGGAACAAGTAGGACATCAAAAGCAGAGTAGCACCGGCAAAAAGGGCATTCCTGGCCACGAGAAGTCTGCTATTATCAGACATGGACCTTAATCTGGGGAAGAAATTTCTGAGACTGTACGTTTCGAGCACAGCATTGTATGGTAGTGAAACATGGACTACGGGAAAACCTTAACAGAAGAGAATCCAAGCACCTTTTCTACTGTATTTTCCACATCAGTTCCCTTAGATAGTGTAAAAAGTCCCATGAGGTGATAGTTCATGGCTCGTTTGTGCCGGTTATCTTTTCTGTGACTTCTTCCTTCCACAAAGAGGTGGAAGTTATTTTTGTTCTAGGACGTTGGATAAGGGCTATTCCTTTTCTTGGAGCAGTGGTTGTCCAAAATACTTTTTGCTGTCTTTCCATGTCGGATGGTAGTAGTGCCAGCAGCTCTATAACTTGCAAATTGTAAAGCACACGTATTTGTATGGCTTTATATTCCCTGAGTCTGCGTTGTTGAATTTATCCTCATGAACAGTTTATTCTGTGATGAAACAAAAGACGCAGTAAAATCTGGTGAATGCCCTTTTCCCGCCTCAGTAAATGTGCTTCATTATTTTCAATTTCTGAGTTCTTTACACCTGGATCTTTTCATGCCGAAGAAACTAGAGTGTCTACTCCAAGCAGGAATATGCACAGGATTCTGACTCTGAGCATAGTGTATTTGGTTCGCGACAGTAGCATATTTAATGTTTCGATCGTTGTTTACAACATCCTGTGGCCATATTTTTGGCATTGTTAATAGCACATTGGGTTTGCAAGGACTGATCTAAACGTTAGGCGGATAAAACCAGTCCTTGTGCGTTCAGGAAGATCGTCTAATTATACGTGAGTGTAAAAGCCTCTGTTTCATCAGCCTTGCTATTGACTCTTTCTGTGATGCCCTGTACCTAACACACGCCTTTTGCCTTTCATTCTTTGTGTGGACGCATTGGCAATGTTTTCATGAGATCTCTGGATGCTGAAGTTTAGGATAATTGGGTAGTTCTGCTATAATCGAGTGTTTATCCAGTCCATCACTCATGAAAAAATCTGTACGCATGGTAGAAATAACTGTTTACATAGGGAGTATCCCTTTAAATAGTCGCATTCCTGCTTTTAATATTCCCACCAGTCTTTCCCGTTGCTTCTACATTTCCACCAGACTTTTTGACTGCGCCAAAAATTGCCTGTTAACGACTGTTTTCGTCTCAGCAGCCCAAGGTGGGTAGAAATTTAACTAACAGCCATCCCATCCGTCGCCAAATAGCACATTTTCAAGTCTTTATATACGATTAGAGGGGTTTTCACCATCCTCGACATCCGAACGGTTAAGCCAAGATTTCCATCCCTTGTGAAAGGCAACATTCGACAGCCACCACATATGGTGGTCATTGAACGATGGCATGGGGTTGTTGTTATAGAGGACTGGTCCTCAGCTTAAGGACGTCACCAAACGAGTACCTGACCCATACTGGCCGAGTTACCCGAGTTGCATCTCAGTCTAAACCATCCAAAGAAGCACGTGTAACTTACTGAATGCTACGGGCGAGGCGAGCATTACAAACCTGTCGCCAAATGTTCTGAGAAACATAAAAATATGCATACGTGAAAATTAGGTGGACTGGTTGGGTAAGGAATGAGGAGGTTCTGCGCGAAATCGGAAAGGAAAGGAGTATATTGAAAACACTGACAAGGAGAAGGGTCAGGATGATAGGACATCTATTAAGACATCAGGCAATGTTTTCCATGGTAGTATATGGAGCTGTAGAGGCTAAAAGCTATAAAGGTAGGCAGATATTGGAATATATCCAGCAAATAATTGAAGACGTAGGTTACAAGCGCTACTGTGAGATAGAGAGGTTGGTACAGGAGAGGAATTAGTGGTGGGCCGCATCAAACCAGTCAGAAGACTGATGAAAAAGAAAGACCTCCTGAACTACGTGTCGTACAGTGATGTAATTTTGCAGGTACATTCCGTAATATATGTGAATACTATTTTTTAAATGTGTCGTGCATACAGTTAATAGTACAGAAGTAACAAATTAAAACGTAGTGCCTGGGTGGCAGTTTTAACGTATGAACAGCGAAAATGTGGTAAGCACTAAACCTTTTTTCCTTTCACAATTTTAAGGGGATTGTCAGCGAGTAAAAGTTTCGTAAAGGTTTGAAATTATGCGTAAAGTTTGTTGCAAGTCACTAAGCGCTCTCGTTCTCAAATACTTGGTGAATAAACTAAGGGTATTCGAGCGTCATGGGGTACACATCATTTACACGCCATCCCCACCCCTTAGATAGGCAGGTGGTTCTTACCCCACAATGATTCTTTACAGACAGTAACTGATATGTGTACCAAAACTGGTTCACTAGTTTAGGAGAAGCTGTGGAACATATACACATACATACATATTGTATAGACACACATACGAGGGTTGGAACTTAAAAAGTGGCAACTATTTATTCACAACCAATAGAAAAGAGTTACATGTTTGCACCTGTTACTGTCCTTCAAAGTAGTCACCAGCGTTGTTCAAATGGTTCAAATGGCTCTGAGCACTATGGGACTTAACATCTATGGTCATCAGTCCCCTAGAACTTAGAACTACTTAAACCTAACTAACCTAAGGACATCACACAACACCCAGTCATCACGAGGCAGAGAAAATCCCTGACCCCGCCGGGAATCGAACCCGGGAACCCGGACGCGGGAAGCGAGAACGCTATCGTACGACCACGAGATGCGGACACTAGCGTTGTGTAGAATCCGTTGCCAGCGATGTGGACGGCGTAGTACACCGTTACCAGAGCCTGTTCTGTTGATGGTGCGAATGGAGCAGTCTAAAGTTATGGTGATTCTCGCGTACAACTGTGATGGTGTTATCTTAACGCATTACGTTCCTCCATGGCAGACCGTCAGTGCACAGTGTTACTGTTCGTTTTTGGAGCATCACCTACGACCAGCTTTGCGAAAGAACCGACGACACTTTCTGCTTAATCCACCCATCATTTTGCACGACAATGCGCGGGCGCATACAGCGCAAGCTGTGGTTGCTCTGTTCGGTCGCTGGGACTGGGAAGTACTGTACCATCCACCGTACTCCCCGACTTAAGTCCTTGTCACTTTGATTTGATTCCGAAGATGGAGGAACCACTTCGTGGCATTCTCTTCAGAGCTGTTCCAGAGATTCGACAGGCAGTAGACCGCTCCATTCGCACCATCAACAGAACAGGCTCTGCTAACGGTGTATTACGCCTTCCATATCGCTGGCAACGGGTTCTACACAACAGTGGTGACTACTTTGAAGGGCAGTAACTCTTTTGTATCGGTTGCGAATAAATAGTTGCCACTGTTTAAGTTCCAACCCTCGTACATACATTTTTATATTACACTGAAGTGACAGAAGTTTTCAGATGCCCCGTAATATCGGGTCGATTTCCTTTTGTCCAGTGTAGTGTAGCAAGACGACGTGCCATGAACTCACACAAGTCGTTGGATGCCATCTGCAGAAATACTGATCCATGCTACCTCTGCAACCGTCCATAATTGCGAAAGCGTTGACGCTGCAGGATTTTGTGCACGGACTCACCTCTCGATTATGTCCCATAAATGTTGTATGGGATTCACGTCGAGCGACCTGGGTTGCCAAGTCATTCACTCGAATTGTCCATAATATTCTTCAAACCAATCGCGAACAATTGTGACACGGTGACAATGTGCATTGTCATTTACAAAAATTCCATCATTGTTTGGGAACATGAAGTATAGTCAATGATCGGTTCATCATAGGACACAGACTATTTCATGTAAATACAGCCCACACCATTAAGGAGCTAATATAAGCTGCTCCAGTGCCTTGTTGACAACTTGGGTCCATGGCTTCGTTGGATCTGCAAAACACTTGAACCCTATCGTAAGCTCTTACCAACTGAAATCGAGACTCATCTGAGCAGGCTACTATTTTCCAGTCGTCTTGGGTCCAACCGATATGGTGACGAGCCAAGAAGAGGCGCTGCAGGCGATGTCGTGCTGTTATCAAAGGTACTCGTGTCGTTCGTCTACTGCCATAGCCCATTAACGCCAAATGTCGCTGCACTGTCCTAATGGATACGTTTGTCCTACATCCCACAGTGATATTTGTGATTACTTCACGCAGTGTTTCTTGTCTCATAGCAATGACAAGTTCAAAAAATGTTCAAATGCGTGTGAAAGCTTATGGGACTCAACTGCTAAGGTCATCAGACCCTAAGCTTACACACTACTTAACCTATATTATCCTAAGGACAAACACACACACCCATGTCCGAGGGAGGACTCGATTCTTCGCCGGGACCAGCCGCACATTCCATGACTGCAGCGCCCGAGACCGCTCGGCTAATCCCGCGCGGCAGTGACAAGTCTACATAAACGCCGCTGCTGACGGTCACCGGCTGAGCGCCGGCACGGTAGCTCAGCGTGTTCGGTCGGAGGGTTAGCTACCCTCTGTAATAAAAAACTGAGAGAATGGATGAAGGATGAACTTGAAAGGGTGTCATGGGGCGTCGGCCCCGACTAAATACAACAAAGAAAATGTGTTGAAAAAAGAAGAAAAGGGTGGCGCAGTACTCGCATTCGCGAGGACATTGGTTCAAACGCGCCTCTGGCCATCCTGATTTAGGTTTTCTGTGATTTCCCTAAATCGCTTCAGACAAATGCCGGGATGGTACTTTTGAAAGGACACTGCCGACTTCCCTCTCTAAACCTCCCCAATCCTATAGGATCGATGACCTTGCTGTTTGATCCCCTCCCCCAAATCAACCAACCAGCCAAGATCTTGGTCGTTAAGTGGAGATCGTCGGCCACTGTCTTGGTCGTTAAGTGGAGATCGTCGGCCACTGCGTTGTACGTGGTGAGAGGTAAGGCTTGAAATTTCGTATTCTCGACACACTCTTGATACTTTGGATCTCAGAATTTTGAATTCCCTAACGAATTCAGAAATGGGATGTCCTATGCGCTTAGCTCCAACTACCATTCTGCGTTCAGAGTCTGTTAATTCCCGTGGTGCGACCATAATCACGTCGGAAGCTCTAGTGTAACGAGGTAAGTTTTGTATAAATGATTTTCTTTTGACATATGACCATGTGCAGACTTCGTCACCTACGTCAGTTACAAAACACTTCAAAATTATTTAAATTCTTTTTAAAGTTGTCTCTGAATGGTTATTGAACGAAACTGTCATTAAAACATCATCATTTGAGTCGTATGCGCAGAATTACGTCTCTCAGTCCAATTGGTTTGCGCAAACTTTTTTCAACTTAGATGTCGTTTGTTTCTTCTCAGAAATTATATTAATGCAAGTTATCTGCTTCAATAAATATTAAAACCACATTGAATAAACTTTTAAGACTCAAACTCGCGATGTACGTTGTCAAAAATTAATAATCTTGTCAAATAAATCAGTAATAATTCTTCCTTAATATAATTCTTCATAAATAAATTCTCGGAACACGTCTTTAAACTTTTGTAGTATACACTAGTTTATTATCTTCATATATACTACATATAGACGTGAACATGAGCCTTGACAAGATAGGACTGAACATTTACAACATGATTAACCTTTCGATGACGTCATTGTTGTAGAAACATTACAAATTCTTATTTATTCAGTTTTTAGAAGCACGACGCAACAACTCGGTTTCAGGATCTTCTGTTGCTCTTTGGCTGTCGACCCGCGACGTATAGTGGCCAACAATTTTCTCTCTGGTCCCGGCAGTGAAGATGCTGTCTCTGTTCGTTGCGCCGCCCTCTCCGTACATGAAACATAAAAATAAATACAAAACTTTAGATAATGCACAAACATTACAAATATTACAAAATACATAAACAAAACACTAAATTAAACTTATATTCACCTGCAAACTGGGCTTACACTGGTGGATAGGTGACGCTTCAATTTCGCATCCCACTACATACCCCACCCACAAGCTCAGTTTGTCAGGTTTTAACCGAAAATAAAACTTCATCTATATACAATATTTAACTGTTAATATTATACATTTTTCTCACATTTTCCGTAATGTAAAGTCCTTGATCTTAGATATATTCAATCCTTTTATGACGATATTGTAGTGACTTTTTGTCATTAACTTTTAGTTATGCTATTATTGTAATTCATAACTGAATATATGGAGATTACACCTTTTCATTTAATAGTTGCTAGTAAATAATAATTTAGTACGTTCTTTAACGTTGTTACATTAGTTTCAGTTTTATTCATTTACTAGACTTATTATTTCCAAAATATATATTACTAATAAGTTTCTCACAGTAACTAATAGTACTATTTACGTTACGTCGTTCTTTTCCATAATGCTTTATTTATGCATGAGATCAAGAAGAAATCAAGCAAAACTTTCTTTAAAATCTCGGTACTGCTTTCTTTACCTTCGGACACTTTGTTGGGTAATGGCAATTTATTTAGGAGAAACAAACGAGAGAGCCCCGTTTGGTGTGTTCTGTATTAACACTATTACAAATCTCTATTAAAGGCACTCTGCTATGTTCTCGTGAGCCATATAGGTCTGGACGCCCATGGTCCCTAAAATTATTAACCATCCCCTTTGGTTCCTACTGTCCGAGTAAATATAAAATGTACAAAATTCCTTCTGACCTAATAACAAAAATTTCTTCCATATAAATCCCTTTTTAGTTATCTTTCCCTTTTTGAAGTACCGGTAGATTATTGTAGAACACTTGTTTAAACTTCCTGTCATTTCTTTAAAATAACACGTAATTATCACGAAACACTTCACATGAATAAACTATGAACGCTCGTCCCTATGTAACATATACTAAGTATTAACTTATTTAGGAATGAAGGGTTTAATTTGATCGACACTATATAATCCTTTAATTACACCTGACGAAGGTTCCATAAGAAGTAACGCTTTGGGATGTACAGTCGTATGAACAACATATGGACCTTCAAAGATAAACAAGAATTTTCTACATTCCTTATTGATCTTCGAACTTTTAGGATGAGATCGTACTAATACAAGGTCTCCTATCTGAAATGAGGGTTCTATAGCATGTTGATTATAACTTTTAATTCTCCGTTCAGCATTTTTAACAATCTGCTCGCGAATTTTGTTGCTTGGAATGCATTGTTGGATCTTATTTACTGGTGACCAAGGTAGAGCAGCTAGTAAAGGCTCACCTATAATTCGTTTGCCTAAAATTTCTATAGGTGATAATCCTGTCGTTAGATGAGGCAATTCATTTAATATCTTTTCGAATTCAGGCATTAGTTTGCCCCACCGAGTATGTTTATATGCACAATAAGTTCTACATAATCGTCCTAATTCTTTCATGACTCTTTCTACTAAGTTACTTTGAGGGTGATATTTCGAAATTAAGATATATTTGATTCCATATTGTTTTATCATATCTTGAAACTTTTGACTAATAAAAGCACTACCGTTGTCAGACGTAAGTCGTTTAGGAATGCCCCAGTTGACAAAGTAATTTCGAGTAAGACAGCGTATAACGCTTACTGTATTCGCCCGTTTCAAAGTATATAGTTTCACATGTTTGGACCAACATTCCATTACAACGAACACATAAGTAAATCCTCCTGAACTACGAGGCAGAGGGCCGAAAAAAATCTAATGATAGTAGATCCCATAGACCTCGAGGAATTACAACATATTATTTATAACGCTTAGATTTGTTATTAACTTTAACCTTTGGACAGGTTTCACAAGTCCCACTACAAAGCGTTTTCACGTGTATCACCTGAGTAAAAATGACGTCTTCGCGAATGCACTGCCCTGTTACACCTTGCGTACGCTACACTATCGTCATCTGCATATGTGCTTATCGATGCCCCACGACTTTTGTCACGTCGTTGTTTGTCTGGATGTATGCAATTTTTTCTCTTTCCATTGTGAATGTCATGGCGACGCTCGTTTAGTTTCCACACTACTCTGCAGCTTGCTGTCTAAGGGACAAATTTCATAACGTTAAAGCTGCAGCTCGCGACTTATTCTGTTCCTCACAAGATGTATCATGAGAATAACTATACTCCATCAGAAACATAAATCAACAAAGTGTCATTAACACATGTGACGTATACAAGTCGCAGACCAATTACAAGTTCCACAGGTCTGCTCCTATTTTTGTATAGCATAATGGTCCACAGAGAAGGGAGATGGTGTCTTGTATACTTACGTTTTATTTCTTATTTAACAGTTACAATTCTTCTGTTATGGGCATATTAATAGCAGCCACTCTTCACTCATTGAAAAGGACTACTTGCAACAGACATCAGGCCGTTAAGACACAAAAGAATTACAGAAACCGGCTGCTAGCAGGCAACGGTTGATATTAATGGGGAATGTTGAAAATTTGTGCCAGACTGTGGTTCGAACCCACTTCTGCTACTTACTAGGCGGATGCTGTGGCCATTGCAACTACATGGACTACACTAGCATGCCCCCCGTCAGACCCAAATTCTCAACTTATCCAGATAGTACTAACGTAGTGCCCTGTTAACTGTAGATTGATAAGGATGGGTATAGAATAGAAAGGAAACATAAAAAGGAACATTAGACAAAAATGATATCGGACGCATAGGAGCGAAGGATCTAATAGGTGAAACAAGAGTGTCGAAAAGTAAGCAGGATTCTAGTTGGGAAAGATGAAGATTGCAGAACTTGGTATGTACTGGAACAGACAGCTCAGGTTTTTTCAAGTACAAGGGGCACAATGAAGTTTTGGTTTTCAAGGTTGTGGGAGATGTAGGATAGGTGAAGGTTTTTCAGGTATTGGAAATTGATGACCTGGTACAGGACGCAAGTGAGATGAGCTGACGTGGCAATCGACTGATTTTTAATCACAGCGGCAACGGACAAGATTGGCCCACAATGTATTCTGCCAGCGACTCTGGTGAGGGCCAGGTGCTTCTCAGTGGTGTAATGTCTCCTGGAGGCTGGGCCCGTGTTGGAATTCCTTTGGTTTGGCAGAGGTAAAAATATTGCAGTTTCTGAGGATCATTCAGAGTCTCCTGCAGAACAATCGATTCACTACTGAACAATTTTAGCTGGAGAGACAAAAACGAATGGTCTTCGCCAGGCTAGTGTCAGTTCTCTCTTCCTATAGAACGACCGACGAGACGAGACCTCAACACACCAGACGCTCCATTTATCCTGAGGCACATAGCAGTTCAATTCCATAAATCTCAAGTCCATTCCTGAAGAAACTATTTCTCTTTTTCGCTCTCGCAGGAAAGATGTTTTCCTGAATTTTAACCAAATGTCGTACTACATCGTCTAGCATCGTGCGTTAGAAAGACAGGATTAAGTCTGAGTCGTTGATTGGCAGAAAAACGAGAGCGAATGATATAAAGGTTGTTTATTTGGAAATTGAATGTATGTGAAATAATTATTATAGGTGCTCCAATATGTTTAGTAATTTTATTGAGCAAATCCTGCGTACAATGAACTTGATAATTAATACTTTAGACCTGTCTTATCATAAATGAACAAAATAAATTTTTTGTACCGTACACGTTTCGCCTTTATTATTTTCAAGGCATCTTTAGTGGCCTGAAAGATACACATATTTGTATTTAAATTATTTTGCTTTACATTATGGACACTACGTAATGATGCTACAACCTATTCTGGCATTGTCTGCTCATCTGTAATATAGCGATATTATAAATTTCTACTTACAAATTTCGTAGTTGCTGGCCTGGTTTCTAACATCGTTGTACTTATGAAAGGGTTTTGGGTATTTGTCTCGCTATGATTAAAGGTTTTTGTAAACGCTTTTTTAATTTTATTCTGTTTACAGCTTTTCTTCTGATTACTGCCATATGAAATTTCGTTTTGTTAGCACTAGAAAATGAACAATTTTTAATGTGTGTTTGTGATATTACTTTCTATCCCCCCCCTCTCTCTCTTTCTCTCTCTCTCTTTGTGTGTGTGTGTGTGTGTGTGTGTGTGTGTTTGTGTGTGTGTGCGTGTGTGTGTGAATTTCTTGTAACATGGTTGTATGTATGGAAGTATTTTTTTAAATTATATTTTATTGAGTTTATCAGAGAGCGTGTGTTGATGTGTGTCATTTGGTTTATCACATGCTTGTTCTTTCGAAAGCATCACTCATTGACAGCATGTAACATCTGTTAGCACCAAGCAATGTAGTATTCTTTCTGTAGGTCTCATGTGACTGCAATGAAGTGTTGGCATTCAGAAAAAACAGGCCGGCTTGCTGTTTCCAACATAACCAGGTGGCCGATTGTGGAGTGCCTCTCCTGGAAACCACATTGATAGGGGAAGAAAGGCTCTTCGATTCGAGAACCCAGTACAATCGTCGGCCTTCCATCCTTTCAAGCAGTTTACAGAAAACGTTGGTGAGGCTAACCGGACGGTATCTGTCGATGGACGTTGGTTTTTGCCTGGTTTAAGGGTGGGGTCAATGATACTATCTCGCCATGGTGAAGGGAAAACACATTATCGCCAAATATCGTTGTTGGAAATTTGAATCTATGGAGTCTTCGAGTAACGAATGTCCTCAACTTAACTGAAAGGTTGAACGCGAGCAGCTGAGAGTAGAAATTGCCAAGGCAACAAAACAATGGCTCCATAAACCAAATTATTTTAATTTATGAAGCCAGTTTTACAAATAAAAAAATACAAGAACCACAAGAATTTATCACGTGCTAAACAGGCTCTGACAGAACTTAAGACAACGTCTGTTATTGGAAGCCCTTTACAATCTGGAGCTGGCGTCTGTCATCAAGGCTGAACGCCTAAACTGTCTATCAAATTTGACAGTTTCGCAAGTAAACTGGCTACACATAGTAGCTGTAACATCGAAAAGATAATTCTCATTAAACAGAGAAATAAATGAAGGATACGCAATAACAAATATGTGAAAGCAGACGACTTCAGACTGCACATAGAGCATATCCAACCACAGAGATTTCAGAGCTAAAATCGATAATATTAAATAAAAGAACTATTAACATTTCGAACTCATAGAATAGACCATAACTACTGCAGATAACAATGCACAGTTAAAATAACACACCACCTAGCGTGGATATACATATATAGAAGCCAATGGCAGTGATTTGCAACTCTACAAATTATTGTGAAAAAACAAAGCTAGACAGCAATGTCAATAAAATGAAGAAACCAATGAAGCTTGGGAATTTAAGTAATTTTACCTAAGATTCGTTTCATGCACATACACAAGTCATTCGCAGTGGAACACGAAACCGCTGGACGTGTGTTTTACGAGTTTTCTCACTAAATTAATTGTCTTGGTAGCACCGCCAACAAAGTACGAAGTCGCCAACAGCTAGTTCCTTGGGCGCAGCTGGCTCGGTCTGTCACTAGCCCGAACCTTCAGACCATGCCGTGTCTCTCTAAATACAGTTCACTGAGTGCGTCTCCTCCAGTGATCTGCTGTGAACAGTATGGTTCACCCCATTGGCTTGGCGTGCGTATACACCGATCAGCGGCAACACGAGTACTTCGAGTCCCATCCAAGGAGGAAGACAGATTGAGAATGTATGGAGAGCGCTCAAAAAACAATCAGGTAAACCTAGTTGTGTACTCTATCGGGAGGGCTTAGCATTCCTTGCAAGTTTACACACTCAAAGATACGGTGGTGGTGGTGGGGTAGGGGGGGGGGGAGGTAGACCTCTATTGGTACGAACCAGTACACAGGTCATTACCTTCATGTTTCGAAAGGTAGCTCGGCAAGCAGAGGATGCCAACAATGTTGTCGGTAAGAGGGCTGAAGGTGTTCAGCAAGAACCAAGACAGCGGTAGAGGTAGTACTGTGCAGGAAGAGATCCAGAACAGCTGTTAACATCTGGTGGAGCAGTGGGAGACATACGAATCCCACTATTCCATCTTGTTGTTTTTAATTAGATGACGAGCTTTCGCACGAAGCTACTTGAAAGTGATGAGGGTGAGCTGTGAAGGCTGTCTCTCGAGACTCTGCAGGGTCCTTCGATGATCATCAGTAACTGTTGCAATGTCGTTGTTTCACCGCGGCACCGAGTGGCTGTGGAGGGTGCCTGTAGAATCGGAAATAGCAAACGCAGCTGCGTAGATGACTGTGTCTCCCGTAATTTCCTCGATGCAATCAAACAGAGAGGGGACGAGGAGGACTGCAAAGGTACAGAACTGCCATATCACCCTTCGAACATCCCATCGTCATAAATGGTCCATCGGGCAGTGAAAATGAGGTGACAGTGGCGACTGTTACAAAAATCGTCTCGTAGAAACCACTATAGCTAAGCCACAGGACTGGGGGAAGAGATCGAAAGGTGAATAACCGAAAAGACACCAAGGGCGGCACTGAAGTGAGTAAAAGTACCATCATTGAGGAAACACGGACAATGACTGGAAAGCAGCTGTTCATTGAAGATCTCTGTAAAATTATATGGTGCATCCCCAAGAGGGATCGTGAGCATTGAAACACCCAAGTAGTACATAAGAGGTATGGGGGAGAGTTATTGGACCTATAAAACTGAAGAATGGTGGTCAGCGAAATGTGTTTCTTGGAGATAATCACTAATCGGATAAAAGGAGAAAGTTAGTTGTAGTTCTGGCAGGTGGCCGTAATATTCATTGCATTCGTGGAATAATCAAGTTAATGGTGCAGTGGTTAGGAGTGAAACGACCAGGTGGAGAACAACATCAAAGAACAATGGCGTGGGCAGAAGTGGCACATCCAGAGTCACCACAGTAGCATTCTCCCAAGATTTCTTCTTTTTCTCTCTCATTGCTTTTCGCATCGAAAACCTTGTGGAGGCTTATCCGGTGTGGGTGTAGGAACTGTAGAGAAATGGGCAGACATGAGACCCATAACCTATGGCTCTTCCACTCACTGGCTTGTGCCAGGTTTCTGATCTGGAGACTTCCAGACGGAGGGCCTCGGAAACGGAGCCTTGTCGCCGGCAGATGTTGGAGAAGGCCAGGTAAGAATAGTCGAGGTTCCTGAAGATGGTGCTGCAAGACCCATGGAATGGGGGGATCTATCACCGCCACGGTCTAATTTACTTGCGTAACTGGTGGAGGTCGACCTCAGGGGAGAAATGCTCCTGGTGCTGCCTACGACGCGGCCACGGTATTTAAATGATCATTTTTTCCGAGATTCAAAACATGAGAGGCGATTGGGAACCTTAAGTTTCTGGATTTTCCCCTCTTTGGTTAGGGTACCACGTTTTAGGGATCAGAGAGTGTGGTCTGACGGCAACTGACACCGACAAGCTGTGAAGCACCTTGCGAGTTTTCTTGACGTGGCTAATCGGAAGTCTCCACAGAACGGGACGCATGTACACCGGGAGGAGATATGCGCAAAGCGTTGGCATTGAAATCTCTCCATCGCGGTGGGATACATGGCTTCACTTCAGAGCAGTAGTCATTATTTACGACCTTCTGGGAAGCCTGATCCCCCAGAAAACCGAGGATGAGTACTCCAGTTACACCTCGTTTTCGTCTCTACGATGCTGCAGTGCCGGTAGTGTTAAGAAGAACGATCCATTGTTCTTTCCGACATGCATGCATGTCCGAAGGACGAGGCTCTACGGCGACTATAGCCGTTATGAAATGCATGAAATGTATTCGCAATTGTGAGTATGGACAACCATCAACTGTGTAATGGAACGACAAAATTTAATGCTCTGACGCATGGACGACGACATATTATGGAAATTTGGGTATGGCCGTGGGTCGTGCACGGATAGCCAAAGCGGTCGCCGACACGGCAGATCAACTTGTTTGGTGACACGGCGGGCTACACTCTGTAATAAAAAATGTTGAGTGAAGTATTCAACTATGAACGTGAAGGGGTGTCACCTGACATCCGCCCAGACGAAATGCCGAGAGAAATGGCGAACAAAAATGGGAAAAACGCCTTTAAGGCGACCGTTGACGTGAAGTGGGAAATCCGGGTTAGATTAGCGATCTGGCACAAAAAATTTCACTGTCGTCATTCTCATCCACAGCTGATGGTTGTTCATATTCGCAACTGCGGATACACTTCTTGTGTTGTTGTCGTCTGATGAGTCTTGACATACACTACGCACGAAATGGATCTCAAGCTTCGCCAAATGTTCGCATAGTTCTTCATCGATATGCAGTGTTAACTCCAGGTTGGAAATTATACCCCGTACCACGTTTAGTCTCTTATCTCTTATGTGGTGTTACGGTAAGAGTTACATCACCAAGTTTATATATTTATTTATTTTTTTACAAGAGAATAACGCCCACCACAGAGTAAAATTTGCTGAATTAATTAAGATGGAAGTGCTTTGTAATTTGCTAATGCAGAGCAAACCAGGAAGTGAAGGGAGGAAGTTCCTGCAAGCTGACTGCTTTCGCATCCCTCGCTTAGTGTGGCCAACGAGGGAAAGTTTCTAGGGTCATAACGATTCACCCAGATGAACCGCGGTCTGAAGAGACTGCTACAGTCTCGGGGCCGCTGGCTGATAGACTAAGACATTTCTCTGAGCTAGATATTATAAATCAGAAATGAACTCCGCATACTCGCTTCAAAATCGGCAGCGGGTCCTGTGACGTCATCTCCGAACTCGCCACCTCTGCGCGAGCGTAGCTCTGACTCTTAAGTCTCCGCTGCAGCCCATTCATCACTTGAGTCAGCTGTCGGCTACAAATGGACTCGACTTACTCACAAAGGAGAGCGAGTACACGAGTTCACGAAGTATAACAGTGCAGTCGCGACATTCCCTCTATATGCGCAATGGTTTTGAAATAAATTTTACTGTAAATTACTATTCAAATTCGTTAACATTTACTTTCAAAATCTTTTCTTAAAGAATTTACTTTATTTACTAGCGATTCATCAAGAACATTAACCCATTATGTGAGCGTGGAAGTAGTTGCCAAGGAATAACTGATGGAGACAAATTAAATTTCAACCAATGGAAATTTTATTCATAAAAGCCTTTTCAAAAACAGATTTAAAATTTATAAGCAGGAAAGCACCCTCGAAATATCAAGATACAATTTAACAAATGTGAATATTATTCCTAAAGCTTTTCCAAAACACTTAGAAATTATAAGCAGAAAAGCACCCTCGAAATATCAAGCTACAATTATTCAGAGGCAGAATTTTTTTTTTTTTTTTTTTTTTTTTTTTTTTTTTTTTTTTCAGTAGGCTCCTTCGGGCTGAGAAGCTTCCGCTCCCTTTCAGCACGGCCTGTAGTCACGACCGCTCACAACGACCTCTGAAAGACTACACTGGTGCAAATCTGCAACACACCAGATTACTTTAAAACAAAAATTTTTAACAACTCACACAAACACATTAACTATGCACCCCGTAAGAGGGATGGAAATAGTACAAACACTGACACTAAGAACTTATTTTCCACCAAAAGTGCAATTTGTTTTTAAAAGGGCTCTTACGGTGGAAGGGTGGCAACTTTATAAAATGACTATTTAAATAAAACCCGTGAAATTCAGACTTACAGAAAGTGTACAACATGCTCTACATTACACATATACCGCCTCGCAAGATGGTGGGCAAGATGAAAACATATTTCAGGAATTCGGCCCTTACCTTTATTCTACAAATTCGTTAACACCGAATCCGACAAACATGACACAGGCAGCTACTAACGTATGGCAGATTGACATGGGGGGGGGGGGTTACGAAACAAGCCGAACCGCAGTTTGCTCCAAACCTCCCCAGTTCCACAAGGGAAAAACGGACCATGCAATTCACAATAACCACCTTCACGCTGGTGGGCAAACGGAGACGAATGGTGGGACCACCCCAAAACAAATCGGCTGGTAACCTCACCAAGAAACAAGTAGAATTTAACAAGTAAATGAAACAACATATCTCCAATCACTTAACTTCTAATAAACTGCGATTGCTGGGGAAGACCTGGCGCAGCACCCCCAACGCTCTCTCGAACCGTCCGCTACCAGCCGCTTCAACGGACGCAGGAAGGCGCGCCGATCTCCCGTCGCACGGCGTCGCACCTCGCCCCGGCCAGCCCGATGTCGTGGTTCCGCTCCTGTTGCTCTCTTGTGAACCGCGAAGCAACTACCCCTTTCTATACGGCGCTGCCCACTGGACTCACGTGGGGACCTCACATGCGCCGCCGCTCAAGGCGGACAAGTCATCTCGTGTCTCAGTGCGCGACCAACCAACCGACCAATCCAACCGCCAATGACCATTGCCCGAGCAACTCGAGCAGACTGGCGGCCTAACGCGCAGACTCAAATGCAGGAACTCAGCCCCAACCGGGCGACCACTAGCTGAGTTCTGTTACTGGCGGAGTGGCAAGACTCTCATTTTCTGGCTTTAAGGTTTGATCTAAACGACAGTCATACTACCACTCCGACGACAGACACTGACTGTCCCACACTGATCCGGCTGACCAACTGAACAGACACGCCGAGACTGACAGCCTCCGAGTGACTCACCGCTAGGTGAGCTCATAGAGCCCCTTAAATACACGTGAACAGGCAACTTTTCCCCTTTTCCACCAGAGCGAGACACCAAAGCTGCGATTGTCACAGTGGCGCCACCGCCAGAAACGGAAGGCGACTGCTTTACACTACGCGCTGCGGCGCGATTTTCAAAACAGCAAATTTTACTACGGCTCACGCGCAGTCATGGTGTACTCAAGTCAGTGACAGTCAGTTGTTTAAAAGCAACGGCAGATTGTAGATTCATAAAAAACGTTCTTCTTAGGATTTATTATAATTACATCTCAGTTAATAACATTTCAGCGGTTAAAGCCGTTAGAAACTGCAACATAAACTACGAGGTCGCTAGTTAGAAAGCTACACGCAGCCTAGGGGGTAATGGTGCCACCTTACGTAATAGAGGGTACGTCCGTAAAGTGTTGAAGTCCAGTTGTACCGAAGTTTCATTTTTTTCGTTTTATATTCACATTTTCTTAATGTTTATGGGACTGTCTTACGGAATTAATAAAAATAATGTCTGTAAAACTTCACATTTTGAAAATATAAGAGCTGTCGTTTGTTCCATTTGGTGAATTTTTATAAGCTGACGTCCATACTGACCAGACATGTATCTTTACTTTGTGTCTTGTTGCATGTTCACGGTTAGCTGCAGCTTTTATTTATGTATACATCAGACAGAACAATATGACTAGCATATATGCGATACTGCAGTGCCTATATTATTCCGAACTACGATGCAATATTCCTTCGGAAATGCATGCCAATCAGAAGGAACAGGCACTGCGGCGACTACAGCCGTTAAGAAATACAAGAAATGTATTCACAGTTGCGAATGTGGAAAACCATCAACTGTGTGATGGCATGAAGTCAATGAAAATCCGGAGCGAGCCTCGAACCCAGAGACATGCATGCATGTCCGAAGACACATTGCATAGTAATTCGGAATAACACAGGCACTACAATACTGTATTTATCCGCCGACAACAAGTGAGCGACTTTCAAGTTAAATGTCTCCCCTGTACGGCTATATACACTATGGGTGTACGAGTATACGTTGTAGACACGTGTTTGACGACGTATGGAAGTTTGGGCTGACCGGGAATCGTGCTCAGATAGCCAAATGGTTAGGTGGCCGCCAGCGATAAGCGGGAAATTCGGGTTCGAGTCCCGGTCAGACACAAATTTTCACTGTCGTCATTCCGTCATACATCTCATGGTTCTCCATATTCGCGACAGCGAATACTTTTCTTGTATGAATAGGATGTGGACAGGAGAGAAAATTTCTCTTAATAGAGGTAACGCAGGAATTTTACAGGCGTCCATTACGTGAACAAACTGTATTGTTTGCGAGGCAAATAAAAACTACTGTCTCTGGTGAGCGCTAAGACAGTGAACTCATGTTAACCACCTCGTTCCCACGGCGTTGTGTCTAGAGACGCTATATACACCGCCTGCGTGAACCTCAACGTTAGCTTCCACATCCCGTGTGACAACGGCTTTACACTGATGTTCCTTTCAGTAAGAGGGAACCAGTCGACGAGTAGGAAGCGACCGCAACGCTTCAGTTCTCAGACGCGTCATACTAGCGAAACTACAGCGGGAACAAAGGAGGTCCGTTAGCACTCATATAACAGCTGAGCCTTGATACGTGAAGTTTGCAACCCGATCATAAAACTTGAACTCGTTCCGTTTCTGATCTTTACTAGGTATCTGTCATGATGCCACCAACTCTGAACGAGGGCACTCCTCTTAGGCGTTACTCAGGGAGAGCAATGACCACCTGGTTTGAAGGTCTTTGTGGCTGCAGTTGCAGTGCCCCAAACGGACAGACCCACACTCTTCAAAATGCAGGGGGAGCTGACAGCTCGGGCATCGATTGTGCGTTCCTTGTGTAATTAAGACGCTACCACCGCATGGTACCTGGAAATATTCCCCACAAAAAAACGCATACATGGAGTGACTGGCTATCATGCTGGATATTAAACTACCTTCCCCCTATAGCATGCACTTCCCAAAAAACTTTTGAATAGGTGATAATCAAAGCCAGATGTGGGGAATGAACATAAAATAACCGATACTCTGAAGAGCCAAACAAACTTTTACACTTGGCTAATATCGTATACGACTCCCGCGAGCACACAGAAGTGCCGCAACACGACATGGCATGGGCTTCACTAATGTCTGAAGAAGTGCTGGAGGGAACTGACACCATGAATCCTGCAGGGCTGTCCATAAATCCGTAAGAGTACGAGGGGGTAGAGATCTCTCCTGAACAGCACGCTGCAAGGCATCCCAGATTTGCCCAATAATGTTCATGTCTGGGGAGTTTGGTGGCCAGCGGAAGTGTTTAAACTCAGAAGAGTATTCCTGGAGTCACTCTGCAGCAATTCTGAACATGTGGGGTGTCGCATTATCCTGCTGAAGTTGCCAAGTCCGCCGGAATGCACAATGGACATGATCACACAGGATGCTTACTTACGTATCACCTGTCAGAGTCGTATCTAGACTATCAAGGGTCCCATATCACACCAGCTGCACAGGCCACACACCATTACAGAGCCTCCAATAGCTTGAACAGTCCCCTGCTGACATGCAGGGCCTATGGATTCATAAGCTCGTCTCCACACCCGTACACGTCCATCAGCCGGCCGGTGTGGCCGTGCGGTTCTCGGCGCTTCAGTCTGGAACCGTGAAACCGCTACGGTCGCAGGTTCGAATCCTGCCTCGGGCATGGATGTGTGTGATGTCCTAAGGTTAGTTATGCTTAAGTAGTTCTAAGTTCTAGGGGACGGATGACCTCAGATGTTGTCCCATAGTGCTCAGAGCCATTTTGAACTTCTGTCACTTTGAACGGTACTCTTCACTCGTTGGTTCCGTTCTTGCAGGATCTTTTTTCGACCGCAGCACCACTTTATCGCTACTTCGGAAATGCTGTGTCCCATCTCTAGTGCGCCGACTATGATCCCGTTTAAACTCACTTAAATCCTGAAAACCTGCCATTGTAGCATCAGTAAGCGATCTAACAAGTGCGCCAGACACTTGTTGTTTTGTATAGGCGTTGCCTACCGCACCACCGTATTCTGCCTGTTTATATATCTCTGTATTTGAAAACGCGTGCCTATACCAGTTTCTTTTGCATTTCAGTGTATATGGTGTGAAGTGATGAAACAAAGTAGATATAGCTATAATTGACATTCTACGAGCAAGCCCGATTGTCAGCAGGCAGTCTGTTGTAAAGACAAAGTCTCAAAAAATATATGGGTTGGGTTGTTTCGGGGGGGGGGGGGGGGGGGATACCAAAGGGGGGACACCAAAGAGCGAGGTCACCGGTTCAAATGGTTCAAATGGCTCTGAGCACTATGGGACTTAACATCTGAGGTCACCAGTCCCCTAAAACTTAGAACTACTTAAATCTATCTAACCTAAGGACATCACACACTTCCATGCCCGAGGCAGGTCACCGCTCTCTTCGGATTAGGTTAGGATGGGGAAGGAATTCGGCCGTGCACTTTTGCAGGAACCATCCCAGCATTTGCATGGAGTGATTTAGGGAAATCACGGAAGAGCTAAATCCGGATGGCCGGACACGGGAACTTTTTGGGAGTTACGAACCGTACAGGACGTTCTGCTAGGTATCTACTCTTAAAGGATGCATATAGAATCATATTGTTATAACAGAATGATGGTAAGAACTGATGGGATGTGATGAAATATAACCGAAAGCAAAACAGTCTGCCTTGGAGCTAATCGTGAAACCAACTATCCTTCAAGGTGTAGTTGCAGATAGTGCGATCATATGTTTTGTGGGCACGGAAGAAACGACATCCAGAGACTGACTGAATTTGTGCAGTGGTTCCTGGTGGTATGCACTGCAGCATCATGCACTTTTAAAGAGAGATAGTTTGCCATGAAAGAGTGTATTTTTATATGCAGTCCTGTAATTAAGCAAAAGAAAGTTATTTTGACCAGATATTAGCCAGTTCTCATACCACAGTTATAGTTCTCTTAGGTCCATTTTCCCACTCTTGCTTGCTGTAACTTAAATATTCCCTAGTGCACTTGCAAAATTACACACACGAGAAACAATCGCACCCTCAACTTCTCGCACGACAATAAATAACTTTACAGCCAATTTACCATCCAGATTAACAATCGGCGTAATTGTATGCAAATTTGTTAAGGCATTGATCTTAGTTGATTTTGATGCAACATTCTTAGAAGCTCAATTTCCAGGGTTCCTGCCATATACATTTCCTCTTCAAATCCCGATTGGCCGGAGCTGAAGACAAATTCCGTATTGAAAGATGGGGTAAGTTTGCTTACCTCATCTACAAATTTTCAAGCCGATTCCACAGTTTGCAGTGCATCGTAAAGTTGATGCTTTAAGTGAAATTTCGTTATCTTACGTCTTCCAATTCTGTACCACTGTTTGAAGTTATGCAACCATCCACTGCTTCCCTTGAGACCACTGTAATCAATGTCACGGACAATGTGATGTGCGTAACATAGTCACTAACTATCGTGTACATCCTGTAAATTGCATCAAGCCTCCATGAACGCGCATACACCAATGCTTGTAATAAGTGAGACTTGTCCTCTCTTGAATATCCGTAGTTTTTCTTACGCACTACACTATCATACCACTGTGGACTTATTCGAAATTGTTCAGATTCGTTTTTTTACTATGTTGCGGATGATCTTCCATGAATGTAATTATGTTTAATACTTGCTCCTTGTACAACAATTATCCTTTACTACGTTTCCCTGGAGACGAAGCTTTATGGCTACCTGTCCTGCAAGGATGATGAACTACATGGCTCGACACTTGTTTAAGTATCACTTTTCAGTTGTTAAGCACGTATAGTGATTATTGTACTCCTCATGTAGGTTGTCAACACAGTCGAGCGTATTCGACACCACATATTTCACTAACTCATTAGCCTTTTGCGACCTCGCACTCAAGTTGCCTTGTCAGAGACGGATATCTGTAGAATGAATGCTATCAGCGGCGAACAGACGTTTGCTTATAGTTACCTGTCCGAGACACCGCCACCCTCTGCTACAGAGTGAGATTTGACCTTGACAGTCTTCGTGGCACACTTGTTACCCTGCCCATTCCTCTAAATTCGCGCTACTTATCGTCGCAATTAACTGCCCCATGAAACACCACCATTTTTTAAAACATTCTTTTGTCTCACTTACAAAGAAAATCAAATTTTGAGGTGTCTTCATGCCACCAGTACTGGGGTGGTGGTGACGTGATATTGCGTCCTGAATAAACACTGACTATACTGGTCAGTTCCTGTAGCGTCGATTAAAAATTTTTCTCTCTCGTGGTGCATTCAACTACAAAAGACAATCATTACTTCAGAGATGACTGATTACCAGGTATGTAAGAAGTGGCACGTTTACATAGAAACTTCTAATTATTTGTGTTCAGTGGAAATCTTTACGTTTTGATAGAAGTTGAATAATGAACCACAACGGTTGTCCGAACGTACTGTCCAAGTAAGAAACCATTCAGGCAGTTACTATATCCATAACTAACAAGTTATACGTTACTGAGTTCACCTGCTGTAGTGGAATTATTTGATGCATTTTAAGTCTTAGAAAACACCAAAAAGTTAACTTCGAAATCACTTTCAAAAACAGAGTTTGCTATTTCTTACTTAGTGAGATGCCCAGGACACAACACGTTCCAGATCAACAAGAAAACGATTTATCAACAAAACAAGAGGACACAGACAAAACAAAAACTTCTCGGAAAAATTAATACAAAACTCTCTCAGTCTTCGATCAGGTGGGCACCAGGAAAACTGTAAAGTGAAATGAGACGTAGGGATTAATCCAGTGAAGTTTCCCACGGAAAGGAAGCAGGGAGTGCTGCTCGATGTTGGAGGGGTCTGAAGTTCCGTTACGGTGGCTCCTACCGGGCTCTAACTGAAGGGCTAGGATTAAACGTCACATAAGATGCCCATAGCGTCGACGGAGAACTTCTGATTAGTGGATCTGCGCCATTATAAATAGCCAGTACGTGGAGGTACACTTGTGGAACTGTTTCCGTGCACGTGGTTCGGCAGAGGGAAGTAGATCCCCAGCGAACAGGATCTGTGGTGGAGTATCCTTCGCCGCGTATCGGTTTCGATGTGACTGTCACCCGTAGCCGAAGTCCTGAGAGGTGACGCCTTGGAGGTATGTATAAATGCGACGCCCCTCCGTACGAAGGGTTGCCGATCCTTCAGGCGTACTTTTGGTGTATGACGGAGTTCAGTCTTGTCCAACCTTTACTGAACAATTTCTGAAACACAACCAACAGTAAACACTCTCGCTCTCGTTGCAAGTACAGTTTTAAAGCAGTTTGCTCTCTCTAATTTGTTTTTACTGGAGTTGCATGAATATGACGAACTGCTTCTAACTTTCAGCACCCATGGTACTTGTTCGACCACAATGAAGCCACATTTCGACACAAGATGCAGTGGGTCAATTAGAGTGAGAAGTGTGGTATTTTCTATGCGGTGTGATTGAGTGTTTCAGAAAAAAGAAACATTTTATGCACTGAAATACGAAATCTACATCTACATCCAAATCTACATCCATATTCCGCAAGCCACCTGACGATGTGTGGAGGTGGGTACTTTGAGTACCTCTATCGGTTCTCTCTTCTATTACAGTCCAGTATTGTTCGTGGAAAGAAAGATTGTCGGTATGCCTCTGTATGGGCTCTAATCTCTCTGATTTTATCCTAATGGTCTCTTCGCGAGATATACGCAGGAGGGAGCAATATACTGCTTTACTCCTCGGCGAAGGTATGTTCTCGAAACTTCAACAAATGTCTGTACCGAGCTACTGAGCGTCTCTCTTGCAGAATCTTCCATTGCAGTTTATCTATCATCTCCGTAACGCTTTCGCGATTACTAAATGATCCTGTAACGAAGAGCACTGCTCTCCGCTGGATCTTCTCTATCTCTTCTATCAACCCTATCTGGTGCAGATCCCACGCCGGTGACCATTATTCAAGCAGTGGGCGAACAAGTGTACTGTAACCTACTTCCTTTGTTTTCGGATTGCATTTCCTTAGGATTCTTCCAATGAATCTCAGTCTGGCATCTGCTTTACCGACGATTAATTTTATATGTTCATTCCATTTTAAATCACCCCTAATGCGTACTCCCAGATAATTTATGGAATTGACTGCTTCCAGTTGCTGAACTGTTATATTGTAGCTAAATGATAAGGGATGTTTCTTTCTATGTATTCGCAGCACATTACACTTGTCTACATTGAGATTCAATTGCCATTCCCTGCACCATACGTCAATTGGTTGCAGATTGTCCTGCATTTCAGTACAATTTTCCATTTTTACAACCTCTCGATATACTACAGCATCATCCCCAAAAAGCCTCAGTGAATTTCGGATGTTGTCCACAACATATATATTGTGAATAGCAACGGTCCTATGACACTCCCCTGCGGCACACCTGAAATCACTCTTACCTCGGAAGACTTTTTTCCATTGAGAATGACATGCAGTGTTCTGTTATGTAGGAACTCTTCAATCCAATCACACAATTGGTATGATAGTCCATATGCTCTTACTTTGTTCATTAAATGACTGTGGAGAACTGTATCAAACGCCTTGCGGAAGTCAAGAAACACAGCATCTACCTGGGAACCCGTGTCAATGGCCCTCTGAGTCTCGAGGACGTATAGCGCGAGCTGGGTTTCACACGATCGTCTTTTTCGAAACCCATGCTGATTCCAACAGAGTAGATTTCTAGTCTCTAGAAAACTCATTAACTGGAACATAATACGAGTTCCAATATTCTACCACTGATCGACGTTAGAGATATAGGTCTCTAGTTCTGGATATCTGTTCGACGTCCCTTCTTGAAAACGGGGATGACCTGTTCCCTTTTCCAGTCTTTTGGAACGCTGTGCTCTTCTAGAGACCTACGATACACCGCTGCAAGAAGGCGGGCAAGTTCCTTCGCGTAATCTGTGTAAAATCGAACTGGTATCCCATCACATCCAGCGGCCTTTCCCCTTTTGAGCGATTTTAATTGTTTTTCTATCACTCTGTCATCTATTTCGATATATACCATTTTGTCATCTGTGCGACAATCTAGAGAAGGAACTACAGTGCAGTCTTCCTCTGTGAAACAGCTTTGGAAAAAGACATTTAGTATTTCGGCATTTAGTCTGTCATCCTCTGTTTCAGTACCATTCTGGTCACAGAGTGTCTGAACATTTTATTTTGATCCACCTACCGCTTTGACATAAGACCAGAATTTCTTAGTATTTTCTGCCAAGTCAGTACATAGAAGTTTGCTTTCGAATTCATTGAACGCCTCTCGCATAGGCCTCCTCACACTACATATTGTCTTACTCAAAATATGCAACTAGCCAAACGGTCGGAATGCTACATTTCGATAGCCCAGTTCTTTATCTACTAATGGATACACAGCACTGTAATGGTTTGAAAATGATTCTCAATGGTAACAGAGTTCAGTTTGTAAGTTTGTTGTCAAGAACCTTCCTGGGAAAGTGCAATGCAACTGTAAAGGAAATCACATGCAAGATGCTAGTGCGACCAAGTGCTCTAGCCAAGTAGCCGTGTCAACAGACATCGAACTAATTCGGTGATTTCCTATTAGGATCATAACAGGTGAATACAACTCAGTCGAAAGTGTGAAACTTAGACGCTCGAGGAACTTAGATTGGAATCTTTGGAAAAAAGAGGCGACTTAGTACTCGCGAAACCTTGTCAGATAAAGTCAGCGAACCTGTATTCGAAGATGGATGTGTGACCCTATATACTTCGCGTAGGGATCATGAGAATAAGATAAGAGAAGTTAGGCATCTACATCTGTATTCAGTCATTTTCCCTCTACCCATACGCAAATGGTACAGGACGTAAAATGGATGAGATCTGTAAGACGTACCCTCTACCATGGGTTGTAAATTTGCTTGCGGAGTGTATCTGCAGATGTAGACTTAGTTTATTCCTCTATTTACCACAATGAGCTCGTTTCACGTTCAGTGTCACCCAGCAGTCTGGTCTCCACAAATATACTGGAGTGGTGGGGATGAATGTAAGTGACGATGTTTTGCACGGGGGTGGGAATTACACTAAGGTTTTAACTATGCGCTCGGTGACGGTCATAACTTCATTGATCACTACTCTCAGCATAGCATTGCTGCTGGTGGCTCAAAGTTTATACTAATGTGTAACTGAATTCTGTTGTTTTATGCGGAAAATCTTTTGTAACCATCTCTGAAGAACAAACCAACCAGCCACGTAATTACACTGTTTAGTCACATTAACGCGACCACCTGTCAGAATCCCAAATAGCCACATTTTTCTGCTCGGCCCGCTGTGAGACGAGCAGGAAGAGAGGTTCTGGAAGATACTAACAAGAGTGTGGAGCCATCCGACTTCGGTGCTGTGGCTGGCTGTTCTAGGTTTTTGGGGTGAGAATCGGCGGAACGAAGAGCCCGATCGAGGTGGTTCCGCAGATTCTTGATTGTGTTTAAATCCGAGAAGTTTAGCGGCCAGGGTAAAATCCTGGTGCTCTTCGAACCATGCACGTGCTCTGCGAGCTCCCTGACACGTTGCACTGACCTGCCGGTAGACTCCATCGTGCCGAGGAAAAACAAATTTTCATGTAGGGGTGGACATGGTACCCAAGATTAGATGAATGCATACGTGTGTTGATCCAGTGTGCCTTCAAGAATGACGACAGTAATGCAAGTAAAACATTCCCCAAATCACTAAGCTTTCTCTTCGTTTGCAGGGTGTTAGCTTTAACGTTTCACGCCGTACACGACAGCGGCCATCTCTACGATGGACCACAAAGCGTGATTCATCTGAGAAGGCTATCTGTAGCCACTCAATGGACATCCAGTTACGGCACTGGTGTGAAGATTCCGGCGTTTCAGTATGGGTGCATGAACCAGATGCCTGCTTCAGACGCCCATACTGACCAACTTCCGCTGAACGGTCCTTGAGGACATGCAGTTGGTAGCCCCTTGGTTCATTGGGGTGGTCAGTTGCTCAACAGCTGAACGTTATTCATCAGTACACGTCTCAGCAGCCGTCGTTCGCCACTGTCATCTACGGCCCGTGATGCATCACAATTGCCTCAGCACAGGTTCTGGATAGTGCCACTTTGCAAATGCACGGTACACTTTAACCACAGCGGCACGCAAGCAGTTACAAACTTAGCTGTTTCGGGAAAGCTTCCACCCTTGGCCCAAAAGCCAATGATCGAACCATTTTGGATGTCAGATAAATCGCTCTGGTTCCGCATTACGACAACGACTGCTCGTTCCCCATGTTCCCCCAAAACCCTCTGTATACCCTCCACTGCTAATGCTGCTACCTGTGAGAGTGTTCATGACACGTTGACGTCGAACATAGGCGATTACCACGTTATTATTATTGGACCGTGTAGTTTCGGATCACAGTTTCCCAGTTTTACCTCCTGCAAAAGTTTTGATTTATATATGACAGCATAGGGGTCTGCATCATTGACATGTGACATTCTGAACATGTCATTACGCATCAACGATGCCTACCTCTGTGCTGTTATGTATAAAGCTAAGCCCTTTCCTTAAGACGGAAACGTGACATACGTGTGAAAAAATTTCGCTGCTATTTGACGGTAGTCCTAGTTACGGTCAAATAAATCATTCTTTCAAAAAGTGTGGATGGCTACAGATTTTTACTCAGCGATACCTGCAAAGACATTCACAGTGTTCTCAACCCATCATGGATAAAATGATGTAGTTTGTAAGTGTCCAGTAGACCTTGGAGTACTTTGCGTCAATAGCTCATCTTCAAGAAAAGTAGTCTTTACGTAGGAGAGATGTACATAATCAAGTTGTGACTCTATAGGACTTACGTAAATGAGAGGCGTCTGGACAGTGGCTAAGAGGCCATAAAATAGGCATTCTGTAATACTTATCCAGTTGTCGTTTTGAGTTTATAAGACGTGTTTCAAGCAAATCATCAAACATCGCACACCTGAATTTAAAAACAGGAGTGAGTTGTAATTGCCATATTAGGTTTCCATACCTTTCGAAGCAAGACAAGTTTCTCGTTTCTCTGTACCCCCAGTTACTTTCTCACCTACCTTATGCCATTCCCATATCACTATCTAGCTTCTGTTCTATCATTACTTTTCTCTTGTGCGTCTGCTTTGAATTATCAATGCTAGTCTTCGAAGTCAGCATCTATAATCACGCTAGATGCCATCAACAATCTCTCCGTAAGTGATTTCCACCATTCATTCATGTCTTCATTGGCCGTCTATTTTCATCTGTCTCTCGTGCTAAAATTATTCCCACCACTGCATTCTGATACGTTCTACATGCCATGTAACTACGCCTGATGATCTACGCCATTAGTTTTTGTCTGGCGCCTAGCTTGTTGACGAAAGTAATTCGAACATGCACAACTTATTTGGCCTCAGCGCCAGGAGATTAGCATTAATTACACCAATTGACAGCTCACTCTCCGCAACCACAACACTCAGCTTGCCTACCACCACACTGCAGACAATTTGCATGAGCAGTTACAACATCAATATCAAATATGACATCACATATAATTACATCATCAATAATAACAACTGAAGCACTAGTGATTACAACTATGTTGGTGTTGCCACTAACTCTACCATTTAAAACTCAAAAAATCGTATTAGTCATACAAAGAAAACACTACTCAATACACACAATTTTCACAACTCAGTTGCCTCCAAAAAATAAAAAAGCTTCGATTTCCTCCGACAGTGAATACGCACGATCTAGTGATAATCCGCGTCTTGAACATAATAAAAAAATATTGTTAGATATCTAAGTTTCTACTCGATTTTATCACGGTGCATTTTTTGTGACATCACGAGAAATTCCAGTAGATAAATGAGGACCTCCAAGCATTGAAAAGTAGTGCGCTCGACTGGCACTTTTCTTTGGACAGCCTATTGATATATTATAATGCGTTATAGATTTGTTCATAATGTTATTACTTATTTTATTACTAAGAGTGTTTAAATATTTTCATTTACGTAAAACTGTTTTTATTGCCTCTCGCTATGACAATGCTGACTAAACTATACCTACGTTGTGTCTCCGTCTTTGCCACACAGCGGCAAGCCTCTCCTGTCAGACAATCCTACGTTCCGTACAATTAAAAGAGAAGGCAATACATATATTAACAGATCTGACAAAAAACTACAAAATGAGCACCAATACATGGCAAATAAAATTCGAAGTATGAGTTTGTGACTACTTCGAAAGTGATATACACTGAAGAGCCAAAGAAACAGGTATACCTGTCTAATATCGTGTAGGGCCCCCACGAGCACGCAGGAGTGCTTCAACACGACATGGCATGGACTCGACTAATGTCTGAAGTACTGCTGGAGGGAACTGACACCATGAATTCTGCAGAGATGTCCAAAAACCCGTAAGAGTACGAGGGGGGCGAGATCTCTTCTGAACAGCACGCTACAAGGCATGCCAGAAATCACTGAATTTACAGGAATTAGGTGAGATGTGGTGCCAACTCCCTCCATCGACCTACCAAGGCCTCACTGCTTCCATGCCAAGACGCGTCGCAGCTGTTATCCACGCCAAAGGCAGAAATACCGGGTATTAGGTAGGTGGTCATAATGTTCTGGCTGATGACTGTAGGTGGCATTACGAAACCTGCGGGAGCGACATGGATTCGTTCAGTGGAGGACAGTAATGGTCAAGTTTGGAGACAATATTCAGTCAGAATTGTGTTTCGAAGGCTGATGAAGATCAAGTAAATAACTTCGTCGTTCACTGAACAAATGAAATAATTCTTTTTAAAGATAAAAGTTCATTTGCACCAAAACTGCGTGCACGTGTAGACGAGGTGAATAATTTCCCTTAGTACATCTACGACTTCATATTCGGTTTGCGACTCTCGTAGGAATTTCATGAACGCTTTACGCACCACAAGAGTAAAGAGGCCTGGATCTAAGTAGTAATTTATGCCATGTAATAATACGAAAGAAATTAATCTCAAACTTTCTCCATTCCCCCATATTGACAGCAGTCCGTTGACAATGATTAAGTCATCGCAGTTTCGTAGTAGGGCGTGTTCAGGTAATCACCACCATCTGTAACTTTCCAGACATGTATCCTGAAATGATTCCAAAAATATCTGCAGTTCACTGTCAGGTAACTAAGTATGGTAAGCACCATACTTAGTAACGCCTACTTCCCTGGATCCGGATATTTTCAGCTGGAAGGCTCTTGCATTTGGACCCACCTCATTCTGTTGGCTTTACATTTCCAGAAATTTCTCAGTGTCGAAAGGAAAGTTACAATGATTCCGATAATAATACGTATTCTTTTTTCAAAGTTTGATTATGAGCAGGGTGCTATAACAATAACCCCCCAAATAATCTGGAAAAACCGTAGTAAAGCCATCTGAGGACGGATGGATCATTTAAACAAACCTGAGTTCATTTAACATGAACTATTTCTTCCTACAAGCTCTTATGTTGTTGCAGCTAGTCTGTCCTGTGCAATCCTCGTCATTTCTGTTTAACTACGCTTCATACATCCGTTCGCACCCACTTACTGTACTTAGGCCTTGGTCTCCTCTACACTTGCCTTTGTTTCCAAATTGACGATCTCCTGATGATTCAGGATGATCGTATCAACCGACCCGTTTTCTTAACAAAATTGTGCCATAAATTAGTTTTCCCCAGTTCGTCTCTGTATCTCGTTATTACTTATTTCATATACCCTTTAATCTTCAACATTCTTTTGTAGTAACACATTTCAAAAGATTTTGTTTTCTTCTAGTGTCGGTCGCAGGTTCGAATCCTGCTTCGGGCATGGATGTGTGTGACGTCCTTAGGTTAGTTAGGTTTAAGTAGTTCTAAGTTCTAGGGGACTCATGACCTCAGACGTTAAGTCCGATAGTCCTCAGAGCCGTTTGAACCATTCTTCTAGTGTGAATTATTTTTCGTCCACGTTTCACTTCTGTACAAAGCTAGACTCCAGACGAGTCCCTTCAGAAAAGACTTCCGAACACAAATTTATATATGACGTCAAAAAGTTTGTTTTCAAAAATGTTTTTCTTTCTACTGCATGTGTACATTTTACACTGGCTATTTCGACCGTCCTAACTTAATTTGTCGCCTCAATACCAAAATTCATGTACTATTTTTGGTGTCTCAATTCCCAATCCCAATCCTTCAGCATTACTCGACTTTATTCGACTACATTGCATTATGCTCGTTTTACTGTCGTTTGTGTTCACCTTATAGCCTTCTTTCAAGGCACTACCCATTCTCATAAATATTAAGGATAACAACATCATCTGTATTTACTGGGTTTATTCATACACAACCGGTTTTGGAGTTACGGTGCGTCAACTCCAGTCCTCTGTATGACTGAGCGATCATGATAATAATGGGAATCGTATGTACTTCCTCTAGGTTTAAATCAAAGTTTCTAATGATCTATGATGTGCACAGCGGCAGTTGGTTATCTCGACTTATTGAGTTTTTCGTGGAAGTATTCTATGAACGAACGACTTTTTTTAGTCTAGTTTCATCTCGGAAAACCAGTTGATTGTTGCAAACGTTTTTTACATATTCTCGATTGATTTCTTGAGCGTTTCTTTTTGCCAAATGACACGCACCTGAGGTCGATCAGTATGGATTTCGTGGCAACAGATCTCTTTAGCAGTTAAGTTTTCAAGCAAAACTGAAGACACCGGAGTTTTGGATATGCATAAGGCTGCCTCTATTATGCAATAAGTGATGTGCCGGTCCTCTTCAGCCACGTTGCTTATAGCATCGATGTTATTTGTATCGACGGACGATGTTAGCTGGCCTTCGTGAAATTCATAGATGACGGAAGCTACAAACCAATTGTAAACAGTGTTTCCTCAAGGTGACTGAACACCAAAAGATAAACGAAGTGAATGATGCAGTTTTGTAGAGCTAAGACTTCATGAAATCGTCAAAAATCAACCGAAAAAAATCTGCACGTGAAATTTCTGTATGTTTTTTATAACCCTGGTTCCTTAATCGCTCGGTGTAAACAAACTATTCCGACGTCGTTTCAAAATTTGTCATTTACTATTTTGTTAAAACACAATAACAAAAGATAAATTTTAAATTTATAATTATGTCACATGGGCTTTTGAAACATGTTCGCGTCTTAGGTGTCAAAGTAGCGCTCCTCCACAAAATTAATGAGTGCTCCTTCTACATACTATAAAATGACTCATCTGTAGGGAAATGTTAGCAGCTCAGATAGTTATTACTTAAACACGTATATAGACGTACCGAAGTCCGCTGGATGCTCTTGTGACAAACATTTGTGCTGAAGATGAACTGGTGAGCCCTAAATACGCCGGCATTAGTCAGATGAACAGCGTTACTCATATTTCTGCCGACGAGTAGCTGCTAAATTACACAACTGTGGCCACTTGCTCAACGGCTGTCTTTTGTACAGAGTGTTCTGTTATAAAATACTTATGGCTATGTGTGCTGTCATTCCAGTAGAACTACTGACGGCCAGTTCTGACAAAACTCCACCATCTGGTGAGCAAGATGTATGAGACAGGCGAAATACTCTCAGACTACAAGAAGAATATAATAATTCCAATCCCAAAGAAAGCAGGTGTTGACAGATGTGAAAATTACCAAACTATCAGTTTAATAAGTCACAGCTGCAAAATACTAACGCAAATTCTTTACAGGCGAATGGAAAAACTGGTAGAAGTCGACCTCGGGGAAGATCAGTTTGGATTCCGTAGAAATAGTGGAACACGTGACGCAATACCGACCCTACGACTTATCTTAGAAGAAAGATTAAGCAAAGGCAAACCTACGTTTCTAGCGTTTGTAGACTTAGAGAAAGCTTTTGACAATGTTGACTGGAATACTCTCCTCCAAATTCTGAAGGTGGCAGGGGTAAAATACAGGGAGCGAAAGGCTATTTACAATTTGTACAGAAACCAGATGGCAGTTATAAGAGTCGAGGAGAACGAAAGGGAGGCAGTGGTCGGGAAGGCAGTGAGACAGGATTGTAGCCTATCCCCAATGTTATTCAGTCTGTATATTGAGCAAGCAGTAAAGGAAACAAAAGAAAAATTCGGAGTAGGTATTAAAATCCATGGAGAAGAAACAAAAACTTTGAGGTTCGCCGATGACATTGTAATTCTGTCAGAGACAGCAAAGTACTTGGAAGAGCAGTTGAACGGAATGAAGTGTCTTGAAAGGAGGATATAAGATGAACATCAACAAAAGCAAAACGAGGATAATGGAATGTAGTCGAATTAAGTCGGGTGATGCTGCGGGAATTAGATTAGGAAATGAGACACTTAAAGTAGTAAAGGAGTTTTGCTATTTGGGGAGAAAAATAACTGATGATGGTCGAAGTAGAGAAGATATAAAATGTAGACTGGCAATGGCAAGGAAAGCGTTTCTGAAGAAAAGAAATTTGTTAACATCGGGTATAGATTTAAGTGTCAGGAAGTCGTTTCTGAAAGTATTTGTATGGAGTGTAGCCATGTATGGAAGTGAAACATGGACGATAAATAGTTTGGACAAGAAGAGAATTGCAGCTTTCGAAATGTGGTGCTACAGAAGAATGCTGAAGATTAGATGGGTAGATCACATAACCAATGAGGAGGTATTGAATAGAATTGGGGAGAAGAGGAATTTGTGGCACAACTTGACAAGAAGAAGGGATCGGTTGGTAGGATATGTTCTGAGGCATAAAGGGATCACCTATTTAGTACTGGAGGGCAGCGTGGAGGGTAAAAATCGTAGAGGGAGACCAAGAGATGATTACACTAAGCAGATTCAGAAGGACTTAGGTTGCAGTAAGCACTGGGAGATGAAGAAGCTTGCACAGGATAGGGTAGCATAGATAGCTGCATCAAACCAGTGTCAGGACTGAAGACCACAACAACAACAACATGTGTCGTATGGGAAGTGTATGCTGACACCAGTGACAAAATGCTGAGGCATTTTCATGTCAGTTCCTTGTTCTTAGGTTTCTTTGTATTTCTCGTTGACATCAGCTGTCTTGGTCAGTGCAGTTATAAATTAATTTAACGTTTTTAATTCAAAATTCGTAGCGAATTTGTATTTATTATTGCGAATAAGGAAATTACAGTTTTTACAAATAATCTCGTCCATAAGAATATGACAGTCATTTGATTAACAAGCCAAATATTCCCTAGAGCGAAATTATCAGTTTTGTGTGTCTTTGCACTGTGAGTCCAGTTAAAAGTGAAGTCACTATAGCAGAGTGGTCAAAAACGGTCTGAAAAGCTAGTAAGGTTATTGCAAGGTAGGTTGTACTGAGAAACAATTGTTGATAAAAGAATTCGATACTTTACGCGTCTTCGAGTTAATTAGCATTAAAATTAGCCAATCAGGCCGTTGTGCGCTCAAATTCAAGCGGACCGTCAGCCATATTAGTGTCAGTTGTTCTCATATTGCAGATATAGTGCACGAGACTGATCAGCCTTTGACATGGCTTCCAACATGAGTAGCGTTCGTTGTAGAAGTTTCGTTTTAGGAAACCGAACGAAGTAAATGTTTGGCAACACCGTCTTCGGTAAACCACCTGACTTTACACGCTCAAAGGCTTGATTGACTAACTTCGACGCTTACTAACTCGGAAGCGGCACAACGTATCGAATTTTTTTCTTAACAGTTATTTCTCGGCATAACTTATCCCGCAACACCCTTACAAGCTTCCGGCTACCCTGTATAGCGAATAGTAGGGTGAGTAGGTATTACGACTGGTGTATGATAAACACAATCCGCGATCATAATCGCAATAAGTCGGCAGAAAGATCTTGTGTTATTATACGCATATCGAGTCTGGGAGGAATAAATTATGGTTCTAGCAAAAAAGACGGTTTTATTTACAAATTAAATATTTCTGTGCTTGCGGCCGAAGATGACGACGCAATCAAACTTGTGAGTCAAGTCTCGTAACCACGGTACTCGATGCAGTGGACCGTCGCTAAAGCGCTGTAATTTCAAGTAACCATCTACATGTTTAATTTCATTCTGAATATGTGAGTGATTACCTGAAATTGCAGCGGTTTAGCGATGGTCCACTACATCGAGTGCCGTGGTAAAGAGACTGGCCTCATAAGTTTGGTTGCGTAGCCATTTTCCGCAGCAAGCAGAAAAATATTTGTTTTGTAAATAAAACCGGTAGTTCTACCCGTGGTCTAGCGATCGCCGTCACGGTAACTCAGCGTGTTCGGTCAGAGGGTTAGTTGCCCTCTGTAATAAAAAAACTGAGATAATGGATCAACTGCGAACTGAAACGGCTGTCTTGCGACGTCCGCACCGAGCAGATACAACGAACGAAAACGAACAAAATGAGACCAAAAAAAAAGGGGTAGCGTCTTTGATTCATAATCAAAACGTCTTCGGTCCTGGGTTCGATCCCCGTCACTGCCTAAATTTTGATAAGTAATCAGCATTGGCGGCCGAAGACTTCCAGCATAAGAAGTCAGCCTCATTCTGCCAACGGCCTTGCCAGCGGATAAAGGTTCAGGGCACTCTCTTGTCCTAGGGGTGGGAAATTGCCCCTAAAGGGGGAAGAATAAGCAATGATCAACGACATGAGGATGCAGAAGGCAATGGAAACCACTGCACTAAAGACACGTAACGTGTATCCACAGGACATGTGGTCTGTAATTGAAGAAGTGTCATGATGATCTCTCCATTGGCAAAAGATTCCGGAATAGTCCCCCATTCGGATCTCCGGGAGGGGACTGCCAAGGGGGAGGTTACCATGAGAAAAAGATTGAATAATCAACGAAAGGATAACGTTCTACGAGTCGGTGCGTGGAATGTCAGAAGCTTGAACGTGGTAGAGAAACTAGAAAATCTGAAAAGGGAAATGCAAAGGCTAAATATAGATATAGTAGGGGTCAGTGAAGTGAAGTGGAAGGAAGACAAGGATTTCTGGTCAGATGAGTATCGGGTAATATCAACAGCAGCAGAAAATGGTATAACAGGTGTAGGATTCGTTATGAATAGGAAGGTAGGGCAGAGGGTGTGTTACTGTGAACAGTTCTGTGACCGGGTTGTTCTAATCAGAATCGACAGCAGACCAACACCGACAACGTTAGTTCAGGTATACATGCCAACGTCGCAAGCTGAAGATGAACAGATAGATAAAGTGTATGAGGATATTGAAAGGGTAATGCAGTATGTAAAGGGGGACGAAAATCTAACAGTCATGGGCGACTGGAATGCAGTTGTAAGGGAAGGAGTAGAAGAAAAGGTTACAGGAGAATATGGGCTTGGGACAAGGAATGGAAGAGGAGAAAGACTAATTGAATTCTGTAACAAGTTTCAGCTAGTAATAGCGAATACCCTGTTCAAGAATCACAAGAGGAGGAGGTATACGTGGAAAAGGCCGGGAGATACGGGAAGATTTCAATTAGATTACATCATGGTCAGACAGAGATTCCGAAATCAGATACTGGATTGTAAGGCGTACCCAGGATCAGATATAGACTCCGATCACAATATAGTAGTGATGAAGAGTAGGCTGAACTTCAAGACATTAGTCAGGAAGAATCAATACGCAAAGAAGTGGGATACGGAAGTACTAAGGAATGACGAGATACGTTTGAAGTTCTCTAACGCTATAGATACAGCAATAATGAATAGCGCAGTAGGCAGTACAGTTGAAGAGGAATGGACATCTCTAAAAAGGGCCATCTCAGAAGTTGGGAAGGAAAACATAGGCAAAAAGAAGGTAGCTACGAAGAAAACATGGGTAACAGGAGAAATACTTCAGTTGATTGATGAAAGGAGGAAGTGCAAACATGTTCCGGGAAAATCAGGAATACAGAAATACAAGTCGCTGAGGAATGAAATAGTGCAGGGAAGCTAAGACGAAATGGCTGCAGGAAAAATGTGAAGACATCGAAAAAGATATGATGGTCGGAAGGACAGACACAGCATACAGGAAGGTCAAAACAACCTTTGGTGACATTAAAAGCAACGGTGGTAACATTAAGAGTGCAACGGGAATTCCACTGTTAAATGCAGAGGAGAGAGCAGATAGGTGGAAAGAATACATTGAAAGCCTCTATGAGGGTGAAGATTTGCCTGATGTGATAGAAGAAGAGACAGGAGTCGATTTAGAAGAGATAGGGGATCGAGTATTAGAATCGGAATTTAAAAGAGCTTTGGAGGACTTACGGTCAAATAAGGCAGAAGGAATAGATAACATTCCATCAGAATTTCTAAAGTCATTGGGGGAAGTGGCAACAAAACGACTATACACGTTGGTGTGTACAATATATGAGTCTGGCGATGTACCATCTGACTTTCGGAAAAGCATCATCCACACAATTCCGAAGACGGCAAGAGCTGACAAGTGCGAGAATTATCGCACAATCAGCTTAACAGCTCATGCATCGAAGCTGCTTACAAGAATAATATACAGAAGAATGGAAAAGAAAGTTGAGAATGCGCTAGGTGACGATCAGTTTGCCTTTAGGAAAAGTAAAGGGACGAGAGAGGCAATTCTGACGTTACGGCTAATTATGGAAGCAAGGCTAAAGAAAAATCAAGACACTTTCATAGGATTTGTCGACCTGGAAAAAGCGTTCGACAATATAAAATGGTGCAAGCTGTTCGAGATTCTGAAAAAAGTAGGGGTAAGCTATAGGGAGAGACGGGTCATATACAATATGTACAACAACCAAGAGGGAATAATAAGAGTGGACGATCAAGAACGAAGTGCTCGTATTTAGAAGGGTGTAAGACAAGGCTGTAGCCTTTCGCCCCTACTCTTCAATCTGTACATCGAGGAAGCAATGATGGAAATAAAAGAAAAGTTCAGAAGTGGAATTAAAATACAAGGTGAAAGGATATCAATGATACGATTCGCTGATGACATTGCTAGGCCGCGTGAAAGTGAAGAAGAATTAAATGATCTGCTGAACGGAATGAACAGTCTAATGAGTACACAGTATGGTTTGAGAGTAAATCGGAGAAAGACGAAAGTAATGAGAAGTAGTAGAAATGAGAACAGCGAGAAACTTAACATCAGGATTGATGGTCACGAAGTCAATGAAGTTATGGAATTCTGCTACCTAGGCAGTAAAATAACCAATGACGAATGTTGAAAATAAGGTGGACTGATAAGGTAAGGAATGAGGAGGTTCTACGCAGAATCGGAGAGGAAAGGAATATGTGCAAAACACTGATAAGGAGACGGGACAGAATGATAGGACATCTGCTAAGACATGAGGGAATGACTTCCATAGTACTTGAGGGAGTGGTAGAGGGCAAAAACTGTAGAGGAAGACATAGATTGGAATACGTGAAGCAAATAATTGAGGACGTAGGTTGCAAGTGCTACTCTGAGATGAAGAGGTTAGCACAGGAAAGGAATTCGTGGCGGGCCGCATCAAACCAGTCAGTAGACTGATGAAAAAAAAAACGCCTTTTTTTTGCTACAACTGTAGTATATTTCTCGTAGATGCGTTTCAACTTTTTTTTTTACTCTAAGGCATCTTCAGTGGGATCTAGAACGATACAATTTTTTTTTTGTAAATGTTATTTTTAGACTGTAAAACAGTTTACGTCACGTTTTTTACGTAAATAAGTCATCAATTGCAATTTATTGGCATCTGCGTTTCCTCTCATTTGGAAATTGGAAATTTGTGGTAAGTTCTTATGGGACCAAACTGCTACGGTCATCGGTCCCTAGGCTCACACACTACTTAAACTAACTTAAACCGACTTAGGCAAAGGACAGCACACACAGCCATGCCCGAATGAGGACTCGAACCTCCGACGGGGGGAGCCGCGCGAACTGTGGCAAGGCGCGAAGACCGCACGGATATCCCGAGCGGCCCTCTCATATGGTTTGGAGGTCGGTCACGCCACCACTTCATTTCCGAACCATGAGCACATTCTTATATTCCGAGCTTTTTCTTTCACATTGTCACCCTATTTTTGTCACATTGTTCGCCACAAAAATGAGGATAAGTATGGTGAACAATGTGAAAGAAACATGGTGAAAATGTGAAAGAAAAAGTTTGAAATATAAAAATGTGCTTATGTTTCGGAAATGAATTGGTAGTGTGACCTCCAGAACATATGAGAGGAAATGCTGATGCCAACAAACTGTAAGCAATTACTTATTTACATAACTGTTTCTAAATCTAAAAATAACACATACCAAAACAAAACTGTATCGTTCTAGATCGCACTGAAGATGCCTTAGAGTAAAAAAAGGCGAAGCGCGTCTAGGAGAAACAAATTACAGTTGCAACAAGAAAAGGTGGTTTTACTTACAAAACATATAGACTAGACTCAGTTTTCGGAGAAGTGCAATTTACACTACTGGCCATTAAAACTGCTACATCAAGAAGAAATGCAGATGATAAACGGGTATTCATTGGACAAATATATTATACTAGAACTGACATGTGATTACATTTTCACGCAATTTGGGTGCATAGATCCTGGGAAATCAATACCCAGAACAACCACCTCTGGCTGCTACACACGCCGTCGAACTGTTCGTGCAGATGGTTGTTGTCTTGCAAACGTCCCCATCTGTTGACTCAGGGATCGAGACGTGGCTGCACGATCCGTTACAGCCATGCGGATAAGATGCCTGTCATATCGACTACTTCCCATACGAGGCCGTTGGGATTCAGCACGGCGTTCTGTATTACCCTCCTGAACCCACCGATTCCATATTCTGCTAACAGTCGTTGGATCTCGACCAACGCGAGCAGCAATGTCTGCGATACGATAAACCGCAATCGCGATAGGCTACAATCCGACCTTTATCAAAGTTGGAAACGTGATGGTACGCATTTCTCCTCCTTACACGAGGCTTCACAACAACGTTTCACCAGGTAACGACTGTCAACTGCTGTTTGTGTATGAGAAATCGGTTGGAAGCTTTCCTCATGTCAGCACGTTGTAGGTGTCGCCACCGATGCCAACGTTGTGTGAATGCTCTGAAAAGGTAATCATTTGCATATCACAGCATTTTCTTCCTGTCGGTTAAATTTCGCGTCTGTAGCACGTCATCTTCGTAGTGTAGCAATTTTAATGGCCAGTAGTGTAAGTACTTGCCAGGTCATTCTAATGTGCGCTACATGACAAAAAGAAGGAAACACCCTGAACGAAGGACGCACAAAAATGGAACTTTACCAGTTTAGAATACACATGATGTTACTTCAGTGATCAGAAAATAGAGTCATGTTTGCAAAGACCTTAACAGTGTGAGCCCATTCTTCAGTAAGTCGTTGCACCCCCTCCGGTCTGGATTCATGTGCCGATTCGCATGGAAAGGCTGTCTTAAGGCCAATGGATCCTGAGCCAAGCTGTAACTGGTCCACGATGTTCTGTATACTGCCACAGGACCAGAGTGGACGGCTGAACTGGTCCCACACAGATTCCGCCAGAGACAGATATGGGAAGCTTGCTGATCACGAGAGTACCTCAACATCGCGCAGACTGTTCATAGAGACGCGTGCCATTTGCAGACGAACATTGGCCTGCTGAAAAATGGCACCATGACATTGTGGCATGTGAAGCAATCCATTATGACGCAGGATTCCATGTCGTACTGAAGAGTTGTCACAGTTCTCTCAGTCACTAAAAGCCATAATATGAACTCATTCACGAAGATGCACATCGTGGTACCAGGAGTAACACCGCTGTGGCTCTCCATAACGTTGGAAGTATGGGACCTCTCCCCAGGTCGCCGTCGTACTCACCGGCGATGGTTATCCTTGGTAGTGTAGAACTGCGATTCATTGATGAACGCCATGCATCAGCGGTGCAGGCTTTCCGGTCACCCTGCCACACCAAATGCATCCGTTTGCGTTGTGGTGTTAACAGCAGTCTACGCATGGGACGGTGACTCCCTAACCCGGCTGCTGCTAGTCCAGCCAATGGTGCGGGTTGACAGAAAATGTTGTATGGAGTCAGTTACTTGTTCTCGGATTGCAGGCGCAGATGTGAAAAGGTTTCTATGTGCTTGGTGCACAATACGACTATCCTCCCTTGTATATACGCTAGTGCAGTACCTATGTTATTCTGAATTATGACGCAGCCGGGCGGTGTGGCCGAGCGGTTCTAGGCGCTACAGTCTGGAACCGCGCGACCGCTACGGTCGCAGGTTCGAATCCTGCCTCGGGCATGGATGTGTGTGATGTCCTTAGGTTAGTTAGGTTTAAGAAGTTCTAAGTTCTAGGGGACTGATGACCTCAGATGTTAAGTCCCATAGTGCTCAGACCAATTTGAACCATTTTGAATTACGATGCAACGTTTTTTCGAACCTTCATGCATATTTCCGGGTTCAAGTCCCGGTCCTACACAAATTTTTACTGTCATCTTTCCATCATACAGCTGATGGTTGTTCATATTCGCAACTTCGAATACATTTTTCGTTTTTCATAATGGCTGTCACTGTAGCAGTATCTGTTCCTTCGGAGATATATACTTGTCCAAAGGAACTTTGCGTCGTATTCAGAATATCACAGGCACTGCAATGTTGTATTTACCCACTGACACCGGGGAAGCAACGTTTCCGAAAGAACAATACCATCTTCATATAAATAAGGCCTACCACCCAATGATCTTTTCCAGTGCGGATGCACTCGCATTGACGAAACTCATACGGGAATCGGTAGATTGACTGCCGCGACTAATGAGTATAGTGGGCAGGGACACTACAAATGTAGTGTTGGTTGGTTGGTTGGTTGGTTTTGGGGAAGGAGACCAGACAGCGAGGTCATCGGTCTCATCGGAGTAGGGGAGGATGGGGAAGGAAGTCGGCCGTGCCCTTTCAAAGGAACCATCCCGGCATTTGCCTGGAGCGATTTAGGGAAATCACGGAAAACCTAAATCAGGATGGCCGGACGCGGGATTGAACCGTCGTCCTCCCGAATGCGAGTCCAGTGTCTAACCACTGCGCCACCTCGCTCGGTACAAATGTAGTGTGTGGACAATAAGTTGTAACTGTGGGTCCCTCGGGTAGCGCGCCAGAGGTAAGTCCCTGTAGTCGCACTATCCTTTATGTCCTCGATGGCTCACTAAAAAAATAGAAAAAACAAAAAAAGTCAGATAGACCGTCTGCCATGTAAACAGAAGATCCCGGGTTCGAGTCCGTGTTGGGGTACACATTTTCAACTGTACCCACTGATATTTACCAACGCCTATAAGCAGTCTGGGTTTCATTATGACTTCATTAAAGTAAAACGTCTCACCTGCACGGGAATGCATATATTGGATGTACGAGTGCAGGTTGTAGACGTATGGTTGAGACATATGGAAGTTTGGGTGTGGTTATGAATCATGCACAGCTAGCGATATGGTAAGGCGACTGCTCGCGATAAGCGTGAAATCCGGGTTCGAGTCCCGGTCCGGCATAAATTTTCATTGTGTTACCTCTATTCTACATATGATGGTTGCGGGTATTCGCAATTGGGAATACATTTAATGTATCCTACATTGTGGTGGTTAGACGTCGACGAGGGTCCTGACGACGAATACTCCCGTCTCACGCTCCCATGGAGTCCGTTACGGGGTCGCTGTGACATTTGAATGGCTCATAAATCCGGATATTTTTCGATTCGACCAGCCGGCCAAATGGAGACCCACAATGAGGCCCCTTTCAAAGTGTCAGGTGCTGATAACGCTGTCTCAGACAAGTATTCGGCACGACCGTGTCGTTCAGAATGATCATTCGAAATCTGAAGACGTTCATGCCCCTTATATACAGGGTGTAAATTTTAAGTTGACAAACCAGAATAACTCGAAAAATAAGCTTCACACGAAAAAATGTGTAGAATCCAAAGTTGATTATTTTCGAGGGGGACATCTGATGGTTCTAAAATTAGCCCGCCACCCTAGCCCCCTGGCGGTGGGGCGGGAGGCAACTTTAAAATTTCAAATGGAAACCTCCATTTTCTATTGCAGAATCAGATTCTACATAAAAAACTACGTACATTTAGTCTTAAACATTTGTTTTGATTCTTGGTGGTTGGCGCTGTAATTCAAGAAAATCCATGTTCTCATTTTTGCGTGGAAAATGGTTACGGATAAATAAAAATAGGTATTTATGTCGTAAATTTTAATTCTCTAAAACTAAAACTCTTCCTCTCTCCCCATAGGGTGGGGTTTGTGAGACAGGAATTAAGAGGTTTACAAATGTTGACCCAAATATTAATTTTTTCCGCAGATTCAGATAATTTTTGTTTATTTCGTTGTCATGAGGCCGAAAAAGTTTAATTATGAAACAAATCATCTGACTAGCTAACTAACTAAACAAACATCCTACTTAGTAATGAGTGAACACATTAACTAACAGAGTAAAGAAAGTAAAGGACTAACTGAGGAAAAGACTAACCCACTCGCTAAGTAGAGATGAATGTATTCCCGTTTAAGATTTGGTGGTCCTGAAAAGGAACGATTTGTTTCGTTTTATTGTTGATTATTTGCAAATACTTAAAAGTAAATGAATTTTGGGGGTGCTAGTTTCCAGTGAGTGCCCTCGCCCCTCACTTTCAGCCTGCTTGTTGTCCGTAAATCCCTTGCATCTCACCGTTTTATGAAATTAAATGTTCAAAGTGATGACTTCCAACTTCGATGCATTTATTGACTCGTGCTGTAAATCCCTGTTGCTTGATAACATTTCTGGTGTAATTGCAAGCATCTCTTATTTGTTGCATCATGTTTTCGCGAGTGGTAGGCAAACCCCACCCTATGGGGAGAGAGGGGAGTTTTAGTTTTAGCGAATCAAAATTTATCGAAGTAAATACATATTTTTTATTTATCGGTAACCATTTTCCACGCAAAAATGAGAACATGGATTTTCTTGAATTACAACGCCAACTACCAAGAATCAAAACAAATGTTTAAGACTAAATGTACGTAGTTTTTATGTAGAATCTGATTCTGCACTAAAAAATGGGGGCTTCCATTTGAAATTTTAAAGTTGCCTCCCGCCCCACCCCCACGGGCCTGGGGTGGCGTACTAATTTTAGCACCAGCAGATGTCCCCCTCGAAAATAATCAGCTTTGGATTCTGCTCATTTTTGCGTGTGAAGCTTATTTTTCGGTTTATTCTGGTTTGTAAACTTAAAATTTACAACCTGTATACCTCACCGAGCCCAACAAGAACACTAAACACGAAAAGTTGCCTCCCGCCCCACCCCCACGGGCCTGGGCTGGCGTACTAATTTTAGCACCAGCAGATGTCCCCCTCGAAAATAATCAACTTTGTATTCTGCTCATTTTTGCGTGTGAAGCTTATTTTTCGGTTTATTCTGGTTTGTAAACTTAAAATTTACACCCTGTATACCTCATCGAGACCAACAAGAACACTAAACACGAACGCTAATAATGCACGCTGGCCGCCGTTCTACCTGTTACAGAGAATCGCAACTCTAATTATTTACATACCCGCCGGTGACGTGTGCTTGTATAATGTTACTTGACATCTGACCATATCTTCTGGGTGACTGACTTCTTTTTTTTTTTTGCTAGGCGTTCTTTATCTTTCAGGTGGATGGTATGACTGCATGTGAAGCTTGACGAGAGGCGTACTAGCATACGATGCAGCGAAGGAACCACATGCAAAACAAACCCGGGCGGTGGTTTAACGGCTGTTGGTCTGACACACCAGTCATATTGACCATAGATTTTTGACGGTTTTCCACTATCGTATAAACAAGTGCTGAGCTGGTCCCTCACCTCTGAGAAAAAAAAGAAGAAAACCATGATGCACAAAGAGGCAAAATGCATTGACAGACAGAACAAAGTTTCCACCATTCACAGATAGATGCCGCACGTGAATTGCCTCATTTAGAACGATGATTGTCACCAAATGACGAGCATCTGGCTACAAACTTATAATATATTTGTCAAATCATGAAAACGGCGGATCCGTACGATGCGAAAACGCTAGGAACGAGATAGACTTCACGTCTGCAGTATAACGGTCTATTCAGAAATCAAACCTAGTCCAACTTGTAGCGACTGGAGGACGTATGGTGCCTCGTCTGTCGTCACATCATCAGCATCAGTGGATAGAGGCTAGGAATCTACTGCCTATCATTGTTTTCCCACCAGCGAGGACGCTGCACTTACCTGGTAAATCTTTTGTTCAAAAAAATGGTTCAAATGGCTCTGAGCACTATGGGACTTAACATCTGTGGTCATCAGTCCCCTAGAACTTAAAACTACTTTAACCTAAGGACATCACACACATCCCTGCCCGAGGCAGGATTCGAACCTGCGACCGTAGCAGTCGCACGGTTCCGGACTGAGCGCCTAGAACCGCGAGACCACCGCGGCCGGCAAATCTTTTGTTTCTGGACCTTGGAGACATTGATTTTCTTCACCTACTGCAAGCGTTTCACAACCTATATTTGGGAGGACAGCAATTTAAAAAGAAAAAAAAGAGAGACCGTGGAGAAGGTACAGATCAGTAGCAACCAGTGGTTGAAATTAAGTTCGAATTTAATGCAAATTAAGGAACACATGTAAGCTAGTCCTGTCACAATGGTTTATCGAATACACTCACAAGTCTGAGTGAGTTGGAAAACTGCCACCTTGTTGTGGGAGAAGTAAAGGAATGGAAAATGTTTCAAAACACCGTGGAAACCATGCAAGAATGCACCCATTCCCTAGAGAGAGCGGGGATGGCTTAACTGCAATGGATTCAGAAAAGGGAAGATGTTTGCTATGAGTTTTGAAATATGATCGCAGGGGCAGAGGCAGAACAATGAAATTTACCGCACTGCTGTCGGTTCCGATGCTGAATGCGATGGTCCAATTGGCGTGATTGCACGGCAGCAACCAACGAAGTTGCTGCAACCCCCCTATCGCGAAACATGGTAATCAAGTGGACTGCCTTTGCAGAAGGTTTCTCCCATTGTAACGGGAGACAAAGGTGGTGTGTCAAAATTGTGATAACTTACGCATTGCTATCCACTATGCGCAGACGTTCAATATCTACAAATGCATGGACCGGTCAGCGTTGTCTCCACAGCTGTTTTAACTTTGGCAGCGCACCCCGGTGTGCCTACGAATACAACAAGGCTCCCATAGCCGAGATGAAAGGGGGTGGAATTGCTGCCTTTTGGCGCACAAGTTGGGAGGTTTGTTTTGGCAACAATTCTCCGAATTCGACAGGAATTAAGTTCAACCTTAATTGCCCCAAACTTTACGTATTTTCGCTGTCTTACATACTTACTAAATTAATGTAAATGAGAATGTGAAAATAACTTCGTCCTGCCAGTAGACGATCCTCTATGCAGGCAAGATGCCGATGGTGTCTGTTGGCTGGAGAGTATTAATCTTACTATACAAACTGATTTAATTTAATGACTTTTTAATTACAATGAAATAATAAGCAACCAGGCGCATAAAAGAAATTTAATTTCTTTACCGGTTTAGGGCACTTAGTGCTCTTCTTCAGAAGGTTAAACTTATCGGATTATTTGCGAGTGTCAATGCGATAGGTATAACCTTCTGAGGAAAGGCACTAAGTGCCCAAAACCGGTAAAGAAATTAAATTTCTTTTATGCAACTGGTTCCTTATTATATAATTATATACTACTACAGTTGCTGAAGATGGATAAACTACTACAATTTTTAACCAATTTGCAGTCATGTCAGAGATTACTATTGATTAACTCGGAATATCGCAAGCAAATCGAATGTGTAACTGGAAGTTGCAAAATTAATTTTATTTTTTACAGACAATTCTAAAAGTAGGGTAGCCATTGCTGAAGTAATTATGCATAATATTCATACGGTATAAGAAGTTTTTACATACAGGTGTTGAAATAATTAAAATATAAAACTTAAAGAAAAATCCAATACTCCTCAACAGCTGTAGTTACTGCAGTCGATTAGAGACCCACACAACCGGTTTCTCTACTTTTAATTTGCATCTTCTGGTGTGTATCAGTGCAATAATTTCTACAAATCAGTTTCTTGATATAGGAGAAATGGAATTATATGATGTATTTTAAAGTGCTTTCTGAACTGATTTAAACGAGGAAGAAATATTATGTATCTGGTTAGGAAACTAAGTGTGGATCACATACGCCCCAGAAAAAAACGGGCCTATTCATATATAATACATAAGATTTTAATTTCATACGAAAAGATAGTTACTTAGAAAGCTATGTGATATGGCATAGGGTTCTAACACAGAGTGCCGCAGAATTACAGCTGGCATGGCTAGGCAAAGTTCTCACGCTTCTTCATTTGCTAAGACCATCGTCAATGCTGAAAAAGCAGAGAATTTTGCAGAGTCGTTTTAAACGTAGACGCGCGACCGCTACGGTCACAGGTTCGAATCCTGCTTCGGGCATGGATGTGTGTGAAGTCCTTAGGTTATTTAGGTTTAAGTAGTTCTAAGTTATAGGGGACTGATGACCTCACAAGTTAAGTCCCATAGTGCTCAGAGTCATTTGAACCATTAAACGTAGTCACTGCCCCGCTGACAAACAGAAATTATTCGAAATGAAATCAGCTGTCAAAAGGTCAATGAGAGATTCTTTTAACGAATTTGAAAACAATATTTTAGCTCCAGATTCTAAAAATAACCCCAAAATATTTTGGTCATACGTAAAATCTATGAACGCTACAAATAATTCAATACCTTCTCTTGCTGACAGTATGGGTATTATAACGGATGATGATAAACAAAAGGCCGAAATTCTAAACCTAGCTTCAAAAACTCTATTACGGTAGAGGACTGCAGCACCATTCCCCCTTTCAATTATCAAACAAAAGCAAGGATGGCTGACATAGTGTTTAGTGTATATGGGACTGTAAAAGATTTAAAATCCTTAGACGCCATGAAGGCATCTGGCCCAGACGGTATCCCCGTAAGATTATACAGTATGTTGACTATGCTAAAAATATAGCCGTATTTTTATCCACCATCTATCACAGGTCGTTAGAACAGCGGAAAGTTCCACGGGACTGTATGAAGGCCCAGGTTATAGCAATCTATAAAAATGGTAGAAAGTAGGATGCACATAATTACCGGGCAATTTCACTGACATCGATTTGTTGTAGAATCATAGAAAATATTTTGTGTTCAGACATAATGACCTTTCTAGACTCTGAGAAGCTCATCTACAGAACCCAAATCGGTTTTAGGAAACAGCGGTCATGCGAGACACAGCTGGGCCCTCTTTCTGCGTGATATACAACAGGCTCTAGATACCGGCTCCCAGGTTGATGCCATATTTCTCGACTTTCGAGAGGCGCTCGACTCAGTTCCGCACTGTCGCTTGCTCCAAAAAGTGCGCGCGTACGGTCTATCCGATGACATATGCGGTTGGATAGAAAGTTTTCTAACAGATAGAGAGCAGTATATTGTCCTGAATGGGGTGACGTCAACAGAAACAAGCGTAACTTCAGGGCAGCGCAATAGGTCCACTGCTTTTTACGATTTACATAAACGATCTGGTTGATGGTATTGACAGTGGCCTCAGACTGTTTGTCGATGATGCTGTAATCTACAGGAAAGTAGTATCACACGAAAGTTGTGAACAAATCAATGAGGATTTGCGGAAAATAAATGCATGTTGTAATGACTGGCAGTTATCTCTAAATTTTAGTAAGTGTAACCTACTGCGTATAACAAGGCGAAAATCCCCATTAATGTACGAGTACAAAATAAATGCCCAGTCTTTGGAAGCGATAACATCCGTCAAGCCTCTGGGAGAGACTTTAGCCGGCCGTTGTGGCCGAGCGGTTCTAGGCGCTTCCGTCTGGAACCGCGCGACCGCTACGGTCGCAGGTTCGAATCCTGCCTCGGGCATGGATTAGTGTGATGTCCTTAGGTTAGTTAGATTTAAGTAGTTCTAAGTTCTAGGGGACTGATGACCTCAGATGTTAAGTCCCATAGTGCTCAGAGCCATTTGAACCATTTTTGGAGACTATTCGAAATGGTCACAAATGGAATGATCAGATTACACAAGTAACGGTTAAGGCGAACTCCAGATTGCGGTTCATTGGTAGAATCCTGAAACGATGCAGTCCTTCAACAAAGGAAATAGCTTACAATACGTTAGTTCGTCCAGTCTTAGAGTACTGTTCGTCTGTATGGGACCCTTACCAGTTGGGTCTCATTCAAGAGATTGGAAAGGTCCAAAAAGAGCGACAAGATTTGTGACTGGTACATTTAGCCATCGCGACAGCGTTACAAATCTCATAGAAAGTTTACAGTGAGATACACTTTCAGATAGATGACGCGCTAAGCGCAAGGGGCTGCTCACTAAATTCCGAAATCTGATCTTCACCGATGATGTAGAGCATATATTATCACCACCAACTTTCAAATCTCGGAATGATCACGATTCAAAGATAAGGGAAATTAGAGCTCGTGCTGAGGCGTTCAGACAGTCGTTTTCCGTCGTGCGATCCGCGAGTGGAACAGAGGGGGGGGAAAATGACTTCGGAACGAATTGTGCCCTCCGCCACACACCGCATGGTGGGTAGCGGGTTATATATGTAGATGTAGATGTAGATGTAGAATGTCCAGTCCATAACATTGAAGGAATGGAATTAGCGATCAGAAACTGATCAATGTCTAAAACAGTGAAGTAGTAACTAAAATGAAAAATGAGATGGGGCAGTCCCATGTCCAGTGGAACAATTGACAAAAACGAGACTGACCTGCGTTAAAATCACGATGGAATATCATCCCTTGACCGATTAAAGTATGTTCCTGTGAGGCTAAGTCCCACCACGGACGACGCCCCTCGTAGGAGTTATCCAGGAACATGCTGGAGTGGTTGAACAATAAAATCAATACAGCATATCAGTCTACATCTACATCTACATCTACATCTACATGGATACTCTGCAAATCACATTTAAGTGCCTGGCAGAGGGTTCATCGAACCACCTTCACAATTCCATATTATTCCAGTCTCGTATAGCGCGCGGAACACCTATATCTTTCCGTACGGGGTTTGATTTCCCTTATTTAGCGTGGTGATCATTCCTCCCTATGCAAGTTGGTGCCAACAACATATTTTCGCATTCGGAGGAGATAGTTGGTGACTGGAAATTCGTGAGAAGATTCCGTAGCAACGAAAAACGCCTTTGTTTTAATGATGTCCAGCCGAAATCCTGTATCATTTCGGTGATAATCTCTCCCATATTTCGCGCTAATACAAAACGTGTTGCACTTCTTTGAACTTTTTAGATGTACTCCATCAATACTATCTGGTAAGAATCGCACACCGCGCAGCAGTATTGTAATAGTGGTTAATACGAATAAAATTAATATAGAAAAACGACCGAATAAAATATTTTTAATATACCTTTGGGGGCCACCAAACGTGTTGTCGGAGCGTGTACCTGCAAAGGTATGTTACAAATATTTTATTCGGTGAATTGTTTTACATTAATTTTATTCTTCAACCACTCTAGGACCAAATATATGTATTTCTCAATGAGGTATCTGAATGTTCCTGGGAAAATTGCAACCTTTTCTTCCGGTGAAGAACAGGAGCAAAGTTGACGATCTAGCTCATCACAAAGGTGTTCCTTTGGGTTCAGGCCGGGATTCCGGACAGGTCAGTTCATTTCAGCAATATTACTGCCCACAAAACATTGCCTCATAGATACTGATTTATGACATGGAGCTTTGCCATGCTGATAGAATCAATCATCATCTCTGAACTGATTCTCAATTGTACGTAGTACACAATGTTGTAAATTGTCTCATATCCTTCCGCATTTATTGTTTACTTAACCACAATAAGGGAACAATACCCTAACGAAGAAAAACATGCCCATACCTTACTTCACTGTTGGTACTAAACATGACGACTGGTAATGTAATCGATCCATTCGCAAAACCCAAACCCTTCCATGGTATTGATACAGGGTATAGAGTGATCCATCACACCAAATCACTCGTTTCCAGTCGTGCACTGCCCAGTAGTGTGTCTCTTTTGACCGTTTCGTGGGTCGCTTAGCACTGACTACAATAATGTTTCGCTTATGTAGAGCTCGTCCACCATTGTAACCCATTCTTCTTAACTGCGTACGCTCAGTCATTGTGGTAGCTGACATGCTGAAGGCACCTCAGAACTGACGACTGATTCCTTCCTCTGATTTGATATGTTGTTTTACAACCACTCCCTACGATGCTCGACGGTCACAATCAAATCACAAACGGGCGATATGGGCAAGGGCTGAAATGTCCCTGATGGATTCTTCAGTCAGGTGCCATCCAATGACTACTGAAGTCGCTGAACTTTCATGGCTGACCATTCTGTTGCTGTTGCTACTGTTTCTCTACTGACAACACTCCTCGGCTCCTTTTATATTGGCTAGTCTGCCGCTCGTGAGCTCTAGTGTTCGATTCCGCCTTACATATTGGTGTCCGGAAACTTTTAATCAGATAATTTACATTTCGTGGAAGGAGCGCGAAGAGAATATAACATAAATCAGGGCTCTTACGGAAACATATAGGCTGTCGTTTTTCCCTCTCTCCATTTGTAAGTCGAACAGGAAAGGGAAAATGAAGTAATGATACAAGGTACCCTTTGTCCTGCACTGGACGGTGGCTTGAGGCGTATGTATGAAGTGCAGATGGAGAAAAGTAATAAAACTTCTAAAGGTATCAGTTTTCATAAATGATTTATAAGACAGGATCAGCAGAATACTTTTGTGTTCAGGAAAATATAGTCGTTGGGCGATCGCAAGTATGTGGACAAAATTTTTACTTGATGTAGCGTATAGCAGCTATCTTAAAATGTGAGTAAATGTAACATAATGCTCGTAACAAAGGAAGAGGTCTTGATGGAGTATGTTAACAATCTTAGTATTGATCATCGTGAGCGCATCATACCATACACTGATTTAGAGTTAATAGTAAGAAGCGATATGAAATGGGACGATCATGTAATATCACTATTACGGGAAATGAGAAGACTCGGATTCGATGAAGAGTTCTGGAAAGTGCAATACATCTGTAAAGGAAATCGCATAGAAGACACTACGCTACCAGTTCTAAAGTACTATTCCACTAGTTGGTGTTTGTAGCAAGAGACACAGAACGAATTCAGAGACGTGGTGTTAGGACCTAAAAGGTCAGTATAGCCCACAAGTAAGTGTAACAGAAACGCGCGGGAAAGTTAATGGGCATCCTGGAAAGAAAGACAGCACAGTTCTCGCAAAACCTGATGAGTAAATTCAGAGAACCGGTTATGGAAGTAGACTGTGCGATCCTAACGCTGTCACCGTCGTATATCTCGCGCAACAATCATGAGGATAAGATAAATGTAAAGGAATATATGCTGATGGAATAGGAAATAAAATCGCTAGTATTGATATGATGTACTCTCTGCCACACACTGTGCAGATTACGCACAATGTTTCAGAGTGGTTTTCTTTCGCATGTTAGTACACCAGTTGCTACACGTTTGTTTATCGAATAATACATTTGTTTTGAAATTCAAGATCTGAAGTTGTGCTTGTGTTTAACATGGCAATGTAGTCCCTCACTCTCGTTTCATCTTTTATTAAAGATTTTACTTAATTCAGGGCATAATCAACTCATTCTTGAGGAATGCTCGTTATATCGTGTCTTTTAACTGTCATTGATACGTGTTAGAGGGATGCTTGTCGCAGTACTGATGACGTCTTTATTCTTATACTATTCATTTTAATGTAGTACTGGATACTTTCTACGTTTTTACTCGTGTGCTGCTACAGTCGCAGGTTCGAATCCTGCCTCGGGCATGGATGTGTGTGACGTTTAGTTTAGTTAGGTTTTAGTAGTTCTAAGTCTAGGGGACTGATAACCTCAGATGTTAAGTCCCATAGTGCTTAGAGCCATTTGAACCATTTTTTTTATTTTTTTTTATCGTGGCCTACTTCTGTGATCTCGTGTAAGGCCACTGGATTTCCCGCAGGGCGAGACGGTCTGTCCACCTGTTACGCCCCGTTCGACGGCGCGGCCGGAGGTGTGCGGTACGTACGGGCTTAGCTGGCTAGAGGACGAGGCTGGTTGTCTGACGAACCTGTCCAGTTCCTATCTCGCTTTAGTTAAAGCTTCCCAGGGATGTCTATTAACGCTGGCCGCCTCTTGAAATGTGGAGTGGGGCCGCTGAGGCAGTAATATGACACGGTATTGTGGCTACTGGAGTACGATGGTGAATGGCACAACACGAGCGTTGAGTGTTCCACTTTGGAGCTCAGTCTGAAGTTGTGCCGCCCATCCTACGTGCAACGCAAAAAGCAACAAAACGTAGCACAACGCAGACACAGTTAGCCTGCACAAACTGCCGGTAAACATTTTAGCCAGCTAGAGGAATGTTACATTACAGTTGCCACTTAGCTGTTTTATGTTTCTCTACGGCGTCTGGCTAAATGTTTCAAATGGCTCTGAGCACTATGGGACTCCACTGCTGAGGTCATTAGTCCCCTAGAACTTAGAACTAGTTAAACCTAACTAACCTAAGGACATCACAAACATCCATGCCCGAGGCAGGATTCGAACCTGCGACCGTAGCGGTCTCGCGGTTCCAGACTGCAGCGCCTTTAACCGCGCGGCCACTTCGGCCGGCTACGGCGTCTGGCTGCTACCAAGTCTGGGTGAGTTTACTTCAGGCCATTGGAAACCGAGAGTTCAGCTGCGATTGGCCGGAAATATTAAAGCGTTGTCTAGTAATAGAGCTATCCAGGAGCTTTCCTTTCATTAGACGACCTTGAATTATTGGAGAGGATTGAGATTTATAACAAGAATTTGTTAATATTGATTATTTCAATGAAACCCAGTGCTCGGCCGAATAGAAAGAAATCTTAGGAAGACAAAGGTAACAAGCCTTCGAGAGGAGCTGATGAGAGGATAGCTGGCGCTCTGGCACCGATTATGGTCCTAACCATCATTCTTCTGGGGCGGGAATTTGAATAGAACTTTTAGTTGCAGCCTTCGTTTCTAAGTTTTCTTACTTCGATTTTGATATCCGTCCGATAGATACTTTGCGAGGGCATATCGACTAGGAGACTGCTATCCTCATGTACATCACCTCCTATTGGCTGCCTCAGTACTGTCTTGATTCACCGCATCTCTATACACTAATCAATGGTAAGAGTACGCTGTCCGTATTGCAAAGTTTGGAGTGATTGCTTCATTCACTTCGCGTTTCTAACTTCTGATTTCAGGACTTAAATAGCGATCCATTTCCATATTCATTGGGTTTGCCTCAATGCAGTTACCCATTTCCTTTCCACATCAGTTGCATTACAGCAAAGCTTGCGGCAAGCACCACTTTTATTAAGGGATCGCGAATTCAATGTGTTTCATATACTGCAGAGGCTAAGAAACTGGTACACCTACCTAATATCGTGGTGGACCCCCGAAAGCACGCGGAAGAGCTGCAACACGACATGGCATGAACTCGACTAATGTCTGAAGTAGTGCTGAAGGGAACTGGCACCATGAATCCTGTAGGTTTGTCCATAAATGCGTAAGAGTACGAGGCGTTGGAGATCTCTTCTGAACAGCACGTCGCAAGGCATCGCAGTTATGCTCAATAATGTTCATGTCTAGGGAGTTTGGTGGACAGTGAAACTGTTTAAACTCCGAAAAGTGTTTCTGGAGCCACTCAGTTGCAATTCTGGACATGTGGGCTATCGCATTGCCCTACTGGGATTGCCCAAAGTCGGCCGCTGTGGCCGAGCGGTTTTAGGGGCTTCAGTTTGGAACCACGCGACCGCTACAGTCGCAGATTCGAATCCTGCTTCAGGCATGGATTTGTGTGTGATGTCCTTAGTTAGGTTTAAGTAGTTCTAAGTTCTAGGGGACTGATGACCTCAGATGTTAAGTCCAATAGTGCTCAGAGCCATTTGAACCATTTGATTGCCCAAACCCGTCGGAATGCACTATGGACATGAATGGGTGCAGGTGACCAGACTGGATGCTTACGGATATGTCACCTGTCAGAGTCGTATCTAGACGTATCAGTGGCCCAATATCACCCCAACTCCATACGCCCCACAACATTACAGAGCTTCCACCAGCTTAAACAGTCCCTCGCTGACATGCAGGGTCCATCCGATCGATACAATTTGAAAGGAGACTCGTCCGACCAGGCAACATGTTTCCAGTTAACGATAGTCCAATATCGGTTTGACGGGCCCAGTCCAGGTGCAAAATGGCTCCGAGCACTATGCGACTTAACTTCTGAGGTCATCAGTCACCTAGAACTTAGAACTAATTAAACCTACGTAACCTAAGGACATCACACACATCCATGCCCGAGGCAGGATTCGAACCTGCGACCGTAGCGGTCACGCGGTTCCAGACTGAAGCGCCTTTAACCGCACGGCCACACCGGCCGGCTGGCCCAGTCCAGGCTTAAAGCTTTGTGCCATGCAGTCATCAAGGGTACAAGAGTGAGCCTTCGGATCCGAAAGCCCACATCGATGATGGTTCGTTGAATGTTTCGCACACTGATACTTGTGGATGGCCCTGCACTGAAATCTGCAGCAATTTGCGGAAGGGTTACACTTCTGTCACACCGAACGATTTTCTTCAGTCGTTGTTGGTCCCGTTCTTGCTGGGTCATTTTCCAGCAGCAGCCATGTCGGAGATTTGAAGTTTTGCCGGCTTCCTGATATTCACGGTACACTCGTGGAATGTTCGTACGGGTAAATCCTCACTTCATCGCTGTCTCGGAGATGCTGTGTCCAACGCTAATGCGCCGACTAGAATACCACGTTCAAACTGACTTGAATGTCGATAACCTGCCATTGTAGCAGTAACTGATCTAACAACTGCCCCAGACACTTTTCGTCTTTTGTTGCCGACTGCAGCGCCGTATTCTGCCTTTTTACGTATGTCTGTATTTGAGTACGTATGCCTATAACAATTTCTTTGGCACTCAGAGTATTTGTCGTGTAGTGATCCGCCGTCCACATTCCAGTCCCAATACCGCAAATGTTTATTTGTTCAGTCTTCGTTTTGCTGATATACTTTCGTGTTTGTTACGTGTAAGGCATATAATATCCAAAGTAGAAGAGTGGCAATCAATTTGCCTAAAATGTTATTCATTTTTATGTCTTTTTGTAATATATTCTAATTAATAGCCCCATCTTAGATTTAACAGTAGTTATACGATTCTGTTTCACTTTTGTTTAATAATAACATGCATATGGGGCACACCACTACCCACTTGTTAGGGCCACCCAGTAAATTATGATAGTTTCCGTTGCTTACAGGTATTAGAATCACATCTGAATTAGAGCAGGAACTCATTCAAACTGCTCTCCGTTTCCGCATATTCAACGACCAGAACCACATTTGATTTAGGAACTCTTCCATAAATAGCGGAATTTTACTTAAGAGCTTAAGAGTTTACGTAATTGAATTTTTAATCTTAAATTTGTGGAGGGGTATGATGGACAAATAGCTGTTTGAGCCTGTTGTGTCACCGCTTAGTCTTAGAGGACCCCTTATCTTGACTTCCTTCAAAACGAGCTACCAGCACTACTGCAAGAGACTCCTTTGGACTCAAAGTGTATGTCTAGGCCCCTCCACTTGCTACTCGTCAGTTCACACATGATATAAATCTAACATTCACCAGAAGATGGATCGGCAGAAATTGTTCCGTTTCTTAGTGACCATGGTGCCTGTCACCTGTGCAGATTATAGAACGCCGAAGTCTACCAAGACAAAGTAAGCACAAGGGACGAATTCATAGTTGGGATTAACCGATTATGTAAGGTGTAGCTTTCATAAACGAACGCCAGAATCCCTAAACGTGTTATCAAGAGAATTCGAAAGTGCATTCAGATCAGAGGTGAAATTTGTGAAAATAACTTTGAACTTAATCATTTACCCTCGCTTAAACATCTTCTGTCAATATTTGTTTGGTTTACATTCTGATAGCTGTAACTATGTAACTGATAACAATTGGAACCTTACTTTACGGAATGTTTCATCCGAATTAGTCTCTGCTACCACCTCGTAAAATATTTGCTATTCCTCGTAGATCCCCTCTCTGACAATCAGACGCCGAACTTGTGAACCATCTCCCCGGCTGACGCCAAAATTTCCGCTGACGCCATGGCGGCGCGTGACGCGTGGCGTTTCGCCATAAGTAGTTAGCGTCCCGAGAGAACCTCTGGCTACTCTCTCTGTCTCTCTCTCTCTGCATACACGTTCCTGTTGCTCTCTCTTCTCTCGCCGTCCGGCGGCCTTGCCCCTTCCGCCTGTGTTTGTGGCTGCCTCCCGCTTGGCAAATAGAATACGCGCCAACAGCGGGATGCCTGAGTGCACAGTCACCGTTCTCGGACGACGCGAGGAGCCTTGAGAGGCCATCAGCCTAGGACTGCTCTCAGGATAAACTGGCAGTACTTCGCGTGGGAGCATCGGCCCGACGTCTCCCCCACACAGTGCAGCCACATTTCCGTGATATCTGCTAACGTCTACAGCAAACAGCAGGTGGATGGAAACGACCAATTAAGTCATATACAGAATGAGTCTGGAGGTAAGGTCCTTACTTTGACGGGTGACAGCATTAGTGATTGCGAACAAAAAACGTCATGTTCTTAACAGTTTCCGAGGAAACTAATGAAACCGACTTGGAACAGGACAAATGGAGGTGATAGTAAGGAAAACATTATGACCTAATGTTTTATTTCATGTACATTACCTCAAAAAAGAAGACGTCTACAAGTGCAAAGCTGACGCAAAGAAAATCTTTTCGCTCGTATTTTAGAGGCGTGTACTCAAGTAAACGCCGTACGAATGAGCTCAGATCAGTAACACAACAACGTCTACAGGGGTTGCAAAATGCGTTACAGTTGACGGTGGACTTTTGTGAGGAAATGTACACAATTGAACAAAATTTTAGATCATAACGTTTCATTCACTACCACCTCAAGTTGTGCTTCTTTCATTAGTTTCCATGGAAGCCGTTAGAATAGGACCCATGTCCATATGATGATTTTGCCCAGAATCACTATCACCTTTCAAAGTATGTACGTTGCTTTCTAACACACCCTCCATTGGGAGACTGAAAACCTCCTATCTAAGAACCGACATGGACTGCGCAACAGTAATCTTCTGTATCTGCTCACTCTGTTTTTCCTTGAGACTCAGAAGCAGTACATAGCGACAAGTGGGTTGTCGTTCCTTGACTCCTGGAAGTCAAAATGGTTCAAATGGCTCCGAGCACTATGGGACTTAACATCGGAGGTCGCCAGTCCCCTAGAACTTAGAACTACTGAATCCTAACTAACCTAAGGACATCACACACATCCATGCCCAAGGCAGGATTCGAACCTGCGATCGTGGCGGTCGCGCTCTTCCAGACTGAGGCGCCTAGAACCGCTCGGCCACACATGCCGCCACCTGGAAGCCATTCCATACAATCTCTCAGTGTGGCGTAGTGAACAAAGTACAAGGTTCCGGAGTCTCGAATCAGCTGCGTGATTTGATTCAGAGTATCCTGAAAGATAGAACTTAATACGAAATTCTTAACCAGGAGAAATCGTCAGGCGTTAAATTAACTTCGAGGATGCTCGAAGGGAGTATTATAGGGTCGTTACTGTTCACGATACACGTAAACAATCCGACTGCTATCTTCGAAAGTAACTCGATAAAGCTGTTGTAAATATAGAAGTTAAACGCCAGAAAATTCATACCAAATTTAGGAAGAGTGCAGAGCGGCTACGACTGACACAGAGATGGTCATTTGACTCTCAAAATAAAAAAGAAATAAATGTGCTGAGCTTAAATAGGTAGCAAAAACCATTACCGTTTGACTGTATTATTGCTGTTCAATCAATGCATTAAATCACAACTTGAAAATACACATCCAGAAAAAGTTAGTACACCCTTTTAGAAGTTTGCAGTTCACTCAAGATTTATTGTTGCAACAGTGCATGTGTAGTATATGAAACGATTACAGTTACATATCAATAACACAAGCGGTCCTGAGGTACTAGGTATTAACCCATGGTGAAGCACCCATATTTGTACGTGGTGTATCCTCCACGGGTTGCAATGCAGGCGCTGACTCTGGCATCCAGTCGATAGTAGAGATGGCGAATACTGTCCTGGGATACGTTATGCCACGCCTGCTCGACACATTCACGTAGTTCAATAAGAGTTGTTGGTTGACGAGTCGCACGAGTCACTTCTCGTCCCATCATATCCCACACGTGCTCGATTGGAGGCAAGTCCGGAGATCGTTGTGGCCAGGGAAGCTGCTACAGGTCTTGTAGAGCGTGTTGCGTTTCGCAGGCAGTATGTGGGCGAGCATTATCCTGTTGGAACAACACATGACCTTCCTGTTGCAAGAACGGCAAAAGAACTGGTCAACAACATTCTGCACGTACTCAGTTCGGGTTAGGGTCCCCTCCAGAAGTATCCACTGGAAACACCAAAGATGAACAAGAATTGTAGCTTATCGCACCCTAGACCAAACGGCCTGTGTCTTGGACGACTGCACTGTATGACACAGAGATCACCAGCTCTACGCCGTATGCGCAGACGACCATCACTTGCGTGCAGGCAGAATCTTTCATCGCTGAATACGAAGGCGCAACATTCCATCTTTCAAGTGATCCTCAGACGGCACCAGTCGAGACGCAAATATTTGAATGATGTTTGAATATGATGTTTTGGTAGGTAAAGTGACATGATGTTTTGGCAGGAAAACTGGCATGAAACGTATTGTTATATGAGTATGAGGTTCTTGGCAGATAAACTGAGATAAAAGATATTATGAGAAAAGTATGAGTTTTCAGTGAAAATATGAATGTATGAAATATACATACAGTACAGAAGTTAGAAAGCTGATAAGTACATTGGTGTAGTATATGTCACTAGGGTCAGATATCACATGTACGGACTGAGACTCTGACTTTGGAGTGCACTCAATTCCCTTTCCTTTTCCTTTAAATGAACGATTACATATTTTTGTTTGTCCTTTATTTCTCTTCTCATCTATACACCCTCTTGCTATTACGTTACGTGTTGGTTTGCATGTATGTATTTTTATTTTCACTGTTCCTATGTTTTATATGTTACTCGTTAGTTCTGTGTAACCAGATATTTTCTGAGTGATTAGGTCACGTAAGAACTATTCCATGGCATACTAGATTTTCTTGTACATTTTCATGGCCATTTGTCACATTAGAACGTGCCGATGTTTTGTCGTTTGTGACATTTATTAAACTTTACTTTAGTATTTTGCACAGAATATTGCATCATTATTTGTGTATCTGATTACATTAATTATGGTAATCTACAAATATTCATGTTTTTTACATAAGCTTCATCTTACATTCTCATGCTACACTCTTGTCCCATTTCACATATTTGCTAGAAATAAGGCCATGTTTATCCAACAGAGTTCGACCTATACTTGAGTATTGCTCATCAGTGTGGGATCCGTACCAGGTCGGGTTGACGGAGGAGATAGAGAAGATCCAAAGAAGAGCGGCGCGTTTCGTCACCGGGTTATTTGGTAACCGTGATAGCGTTACGGAGATGTTTAATAAACTCAAGTGGCAGACTCTGCAAGAGAGGCGCTCTGCATCGCGGTGTAGCTTGCTCGCCAGGTTTCGAGAGGGTGCGTTTCTAGATGAGGTATCGAATATATTGCTTCCCCCTACTTATACCTCCCGAGGAGATCACGAATGTAAAATTAGAGAGATTAGAGCGCGCACGTAGGCTTTCAGACAGTCGTTCTTTCCGCGAACCATACGCGACTGGAACAGGAAAGAGAGGTAATGACAGTGGCACGTAAAGTGCCCTCCGCCACACACCGTTGGGTGGCTTGCGGAGTATCAATGTAGATGTAGATGTAGATGTAGATGAAAGCTTCATATTGTCTTAGTTATTTCACATAGGTATTCATAAATCATTCCCTGGAGAGATAACACTGCATGTGCAGTTAGATTTTTTTGCATGTACTATAAAAAACACAAATTCAATGAAGTTGCTAGGAAATTAACTAATTTTTGCACGCACTAAAAAGAAATAATAGTACTGACTGCAAAGATACCTACTTCTCTGGGTCTGCTCGTACTTGATTCTATATTTACTATCAATATTCAGAGGTTCTCAGTGATGGAAAGTAGGTTGCCTTACTGAGTCTACTCCTGATACAACTTTATCAAAGCTTCAGGAAATGTTGCAGTATTGTGCTAGTTGCATTTCATTTCTTAGCCACAATATTATTGACAAAAGACATTAAACAGGATCTTTGTTGCTGCCAAGTGACGAAGCATTTTATCTTCAATTGTACTGCCCTACTAACCTAAGGATTAATGATATGCGACATTAGAGCAAATCTTCGATGTTTATATGCAAATCTTCGATATTTGCCTACAATGTACAAAATTCGGCAAATATTGTTTATGCTCCCTCCTTGTGCAAAGACAATGTTCATATGTAAAACACAAATCAACACTTGTAATGTTATTTATGACTGTAGCTCACTGTATTCACTTCTTTGTATTTTTTTTTAATTCATTCTCCTTGCCTTGCACATATTGTCATTATTGGCCCAACATGTGAAGGTGGCAGCTATCAAATTCCCTTTCACTGTTTTGGGAGACCTGGAGGAGTTTGGCATTGTGAGGAAACAACGAAACGATGGGACAGTATCATCTCGAATGGTTGAAATCCAGAGAAAAATTGGACTCGGAGCTCGGGTCCCAGATATTTTCGAAATCTCAAGGTCACTTAAAATAAGAAATGATGGTCTATGATCTTAAGTGATGATTGGTTCATAAACTAAAATAAAATTACTTGTCTAAGCAAGCTTACCAGAGACCCAATTTCTGCAAGCAGCGATTTCTGTTCTGACAGCCAAAACTAATCGAACTCAGTTTCATTCAGTAGCCAATAGATATGTTTAATGTTGATTTGAAACCATGGCACAGTTCTTAGTTCTTTACCTGGCGTTACTGGAGGTGATGTTTGCAGTGTAGCACCAGCCGTGGCAGCTTGAATATTTCTCATTTTTTACGTTATGAGGGCGTGTTTTATGCATTAGAACACGAAGTCTAAAACGGAGTAAAGTATCATTTCAAGTTCGATCGTTTAAGGAAAATAAATCACTTCAACCAGGAATGAAAACACGCGTTGATGAAAGACGTTTCTGCGATATACTGCTACTGTCAATGACAGTGTATCTCATAACTGGAAAGTGTGACGAGGAATTAACCTCCGTTCAACACAAGCCTTCAGTAGTCTTATTGAGGTTAAAAGAAAGGTTGGAGAACTTCGGGCTGGGGAGGATGGGGAAGGAAGACGTCTGTACCCTCTCGAAGAACTGTTCTTGCCATTTGCTATAATAGGTTTAAGGTGGTCATCGTAAAGCTAGATCAGAGCTAACTGATGGCGATTTGCACTATCATACAGGGTGTTTCAAAAATGACCGGTATATTTGAAACGGCAATAAAAACTAAACGAGCAGCGATAGAAATACACCGTTTGTTGCAATATGCTTGGGACAACAGTACATTTTCAGGCAGACAAACTTTCGAAATTACAGTAGTTACAATTGTCAACAACAGATGGCGCTGCGGTCTGGGAAACTCTATAGTACGATATTTTCCACATATCCACCATGCGTAGCAATAATATGGCGTAGTCTCTGAATGAAATTACCCGAAACCTTTGACAACGTGTCTGGCGGAATGGCTTCACATGCAGATGAGATGTACTGCTTCAGCTGTTCAATTGTTTCTGGATTCTGGCGGTACACCTGGTCTTTCAAGTGTCCCCACAGAAAGAAGTCACAGGGAGGCCAATCCACGCCGCCTCCTGTATGTTTCGGATAGCCCAAAGCAATCACACGATCATCGAAATATTCATTCAGGAAATTAAAGACGTCGGGCGTGCGATGTGGCCGGGCACCATCTTGCATAAACCACGAGGTGTTCGCAGTGTCGTCTAAGGCAGTTTGTACCGCCACAAATTCACGAAGAATGTTCAGATAGCGTGATGCAGTAATCGTTTCGGATCTGAAAAATGGGCCAATGATTCCTTTGGAAGAAATGGCGGCCCAGACCAGTACTTTTTGAGGATGCAGGGACGATGGGACTGCAACATGGGGCTTTTCGGTTCCCCATATGCGCCAGTTCTGTTTATTGACGAAGCTGTCCAGGTAAAAATAAGCTTCATCAGTAAACCAAATGCTGCCCACATGCATATCGCCGTCATCAATCCTGTGCACTATATCGTTAGCGAATCTCTCTCGTGCAGCAATGGTAGCGGCGCTGAGGGGTTGCCGCGTTTGAATTTTGTATGGATAGAGGTGTAAACTCTGGCGCATGAGACGATACGTGGACGTTGGCGTCATTTGGACCGCAGCTGCAGCACGGCGAACGGAAACCCGAGGCCGCTGTTGGATCACCTGCTGCACTAGCTGTGCGTTGCCCTCTGTGGTTGCCGTACGTGGTCGCCCTACCTTTCCAGCACGTTCTTCCGTCACGTTCCCAGTCCGTTGAAATTTTTCAAACAGATCCTTTATTGTATCGCTTTTCGGTCCTTTGGTTACATTAAACCTCCGTTGAAAACTTCGTCTTGTTGCAACAACACTGTGTTCTAGGCGGTGGAATTCCAACACCAGAAAAATCCTCTGTTCTAAGGAATAAACCATGTTGTCTACAGCACACTTGCACGTTGTGAACAGCACACGCTTACAGCAGAAAGACGACGTACAGAATGGCGCACCCACAGACTGCATTGTCTTCTATATTTTTCACATCACTTGCAGCGCCATCTGTTGTTGAAAATTGTAACTACTGTAATTTCGAAAGTTTGTCCGCCTGAAAATGTACTGTTGTCCCAAGCATATTGCAACAAACGGTGTATTTCTATCGCTGCTCGTTTAGTTTTTATTGCCGTTTCAAATATACCGGTCATTTTTGAAACACCCTGTATGATAAATTCATAGGAAGAAAACGATAAGCCATAAGAAAACATGCCTCAAACGATGGCCTGTTTACATCCACAAAATGTATTGCTATTGATATACATCTGGTGGCACAAAGGAGATGTTTTGTGTTATAAACTTCTACACGGTGACGTGTCCATCGATGTTGACATTTGTTGACAACAAATAAGATGCCTTGCAGTCGCAGAGTAACAAATGCGACCTGGAAGACACCTAGGACCTTGGTTGGCAAATACGCCTACCACTCGTTTTCTATATTGATTCCCGCACGTGTTTACTTTTCTCACTCCTTATCAATCAACCACTAAGAAAGTTAGTTTTTGTTTCCTTTTGTTCGTTTTTGTTTGTTTTGTTTTGGCTACGGCACTTAAAACGTGACTTAACTCACTGTCAACATATCGCTACATCCGTGAGGCCAAAAAACTACCTGCACCTCATCAGACAGTTTTCGATAACGAGGTGGAATATATTGTTAAAAATTTTTCTTTTATCTGTGTCTATTTTGTTCAATATCCTATCGGGAAACACTGTTAATATGCACTATACTAATGAAGCTGTTGTCTCATAACACCAAACAAGGAATGGCTCTCTTAGTTAAACACGAAGTCTTTTGCCATACTCAAATAGCTTTACTGGGCTACAATGTAAATACGACAGTATAGCTGTAAGAGTGGCTCCTGATTGAAACACAGTTAATAGGGTATTCAGTGATACGATTTCATTATGAGATTTGTGTATTTTCTGTAGCACTTCCACAGTATACAGGTTACTGAATGTAGCGAGAAGTTTTATGTTGACAACATTTCTAATGATATCGTACTGTGTTCAATATAGCTCTTTGAGCTCTGTTATAGACGAGGTCAAACATTACTCTAGCTCCAGTTTGGAACTTGTAGCTACTTGCTCTTACTCTTTACAGAACGTAGACATTTTCATGGAGCAAGTGAGCAACTGCAGCATTCATCGCCTCCTCATAGGCCTTGTGATGGCTGATACAGATTATTATCATTGTAGACAACGAGATTAGTTGTAGTTACTACGTGAAAGTAATGCCTCCTGTCTATAAACAGATATTTGATAAGTCGATGACACACCGTAGTAGATTTCATTCATGATCTTTGATTGGTATTCCACGAATTTATCAAGTGAAACTTGAAAGATAATTCTCTGTCGTTCCAGGAAGTGAGAAAACTATCACAGCGTCACCAGAAATGTTCCACTATGTTGTCATGACCCTATCACAGTCGTAGCAGGACGATGATGTTTGCACAGGCAATGTCTTTCTTGAGTAGGCTAAAAATTTTGGATTACATCTTGTCCATGAATGATGCAGCGGCTTCATTACTTTTCCTACGACGTCTTGAGGATTATGCTAGTATTTATGGTGTTATTCTAACGTTATGAAATATCCCTAAATATATTGCCTATTGACATCAAATTAGCATGGATTTGAAAAGCAACACTCTTGTGAGACACAATTAGCATTTTATTCGCACGATGTACTGCACACAAGGGCTCTCAAATTGATTCTTTATTTATAGAGTTCAAAATGGCTTTTGATATCATGCCTCCTAAGTGGCTTCCAACCACACTGCTTTTGTGTGGACTACCGTCTCAGATGTGCGACTGGATTCGTGTTCTCTGTGTGTTCACAGTAACTGACGGGACGTCACATAATGAAATGGAAGTGATGAGTGTGATTCTGCAAGAAAAGGATGTCGATCTTCTGCTATTTCTAATGTGTATAAACTATTTAACAGACAATCAGAACATTTCTCTTAGATTTGTGGCAGATAATACTGCCATCTAATAAATTCCTAAGTAGAGCAAAATGAATTGCAAAATTATTTTGAAAACATATCTTAACGGTGCAAAACGTGACAGTTAGCCCTAAGCGATAAGTTGTATGAGGTTCTCCACGTCATTACTAAAAAGGCTTCGTCAAGCTTCAAGAAATCGATGAGTAAAACCAGTCTGAGAGTAATAGATTTAACAAAAGTCCAAGGGGATACAAATATAAACAATGTAACTGTGAAACATCACATGATATAGTGAAGGTGAAACAAATGTTTGGTTATCGACACAACCCTTAGATGACCCAAGAAGGCTTGGATTGCCATCACTACAGTTGTTCGAGCTCTTCTGGAATACTGCTGAGCACTGCCTGATCATTACCGGATGGGACTGACAGAGGAAATCGAACACGTTGAAAGAATGTAGCTGACTTTTTATCATAGGAAGGGGGAGGGAGCAGGGGAAGAGTTGGTGATGCGGTAATAAAACAGACGCTTTTTCACTGTGACAAGTTTTTCCCACGACATTTAAATCACCATCTTCCTTCTCCTAATGCAAAGAGTTTTTATTTCCATAGCTGTACAAAGGATGATATTACAACTGTAATAACATATGCGAAATTAGAACTCGAACTTCATATGTAAGTGGAACGGCCGATAAATTGAATGAATTTTTGAGCCCTATACGAACCACTTAACTGTGAATTACAGAGTAATCGTGTATCATTGCGATGTAAATGAAGTGCCTCAGCTGAACATAATTTCTGTCGCGCAGTGCTATCTGTTTCAGAGATACTGAGTACACTTTATAAGTGCTCAAAATGTGCGTAATATACTACGTATATACAATTATATGGCACAGTTGCCACCAAAACTGTTTACTATTTTCTTAAGGCGAGATCTAACGTAGAACGATTACAAGAAAGAATAGTCTCCTGCATCGTGCGATTGGTACCTTGTAGCTATTTGAAATATTTGTGGTAATTACATTTACCATGAGTGTATTCTTTCACTTATTTCTCGGTAAATATTTGACTATCACGCCAGAAGTAGATCTGACTTCTCATGTTATATCAAAATAGTTCTAGCTAGCCTACTACAGACTTGGGTAGGGTACAAGAAACGTTTGATCCTTCAGTGGGTGAGCATGGCTTTGCGACCTAGACATGTACTAGCCACGGCTCGCAAGCTACAAGGCCAGCCAGCCCTGACGGCTGACGGGCTAGCTAGCCAGCTGAAGCGAGACTGAAGCGAGCGACCGGCGGTGGTGGGCCATCAGTAATTCCCCCCCCCCCCCCCCCCCCCGCCCCCCTTACTGCCAGGGACGGCCCAGCACGGCCACAACGCATGGCTCTGCCTTTTGACATCAATATGTTTACTTCCTCTCTTGGAATCACTATAAGAGCAGCAAGCAGAAATACACATCAGGCCTTCGGTTGCAATGGCTCGCTGGGAGAGATCAGCTCGAGATAGAGTCGTCGCTCTTATTGAGGAAGGTGGATGTTCTGTGAGAGAAGCCGGCAGAAGGCATGGCATGTCATGTACCACTGCAACTAGACGGTGGAGGAACTACCTTGAAAGAGGCACTTCCTACAGAGTTCCTGGATGAGACAGTGAGCTCACAGAAGGAGAACAGGTAGCTAGTGTCTAAGAGCAAAGAAAATACCTTTCTGAACGCGAAGCAGCTGAGGCGGGACACCAACTTCCCTGGCTCCAGTGACACTTTCTGCCGTAGGCTGAGGGACGCTGAACTGCACACACGATGGTCCACCATGAAACAAGAGCTCATTTGTGGAGCTCTATCTGAGTGCGTTATTTTCACTGACTAGGTGTTTTCCAAGAGTCGTTTGTAGCCACCAAGAGACTCACCATCGACACGAATATGTCACCACGACGGGAAGAAGTAATCAGATATCTGTTCCCACTGGGGATGGATTTCTGCGAGAAGAGCAGGAATTCTTCACAGAATAGAAGGGTCGTCGGCGATCAGTACGCCCACATATAGGAAAATGCGAATGCTGTATGGAGCGTGCAAGAGGATCATTCTCCCGTTCACATGTCTGCATTCGTTCAGCAGCAGCTCTCCACGACTGGCGTCAAGATCGTCTGCTGGCCGCCACGGGTTGCTGATATGAACCTTATGGAAAACTTGTGGGCTGAGGTAACCAGAACGTTAACAGAGAATTGGCCACGAAACCAACCAACTACAGCTAACACACTTTGGGACTGCGTTCTTCAAGTCTCGGAGGAAGTGGCTTCTTCAGGCTGTTGCATCCAAAAGCCTATAGGTTATATGCCGAGACGCATGATGGAAGTACAAAATAATAGGGAGTTCGGATAAAATATTAGAAGCGCTAAGAACGTTTTGTTATATCGTCTTTGTCGTTATTTTTCCTCATTGAGAAACTAGTGGAATACCACTTGGCAACAGATAAAATAAAATTTGAGTTATTTTCCCTTTGAGTGCCCTTTTTAATTGAAGTGAGTTTCTTTTGAATATACAGTTTGTTAAATATTCTATTTCTATTTCATTTATATCAGGTCTAGATATCTACAAGGCAATCAGTTTAAATGGATGCTTTAAAAGTATTTTGTGTTATTTCAAATACATCTCTCTCTTCCCCTCTGTCCATTAATACACCCTACGTCCTCCAAAAATGATGCAAACTATTTCGTCCTACATTTATTTATTGTTAATTTCTCCTTTATTCTCTCTCTCAATCTTTCTCCCCTCTCTTCCATTATCATCTCAATTACCCTTCTACTCTATTCTCTTCAAACTTTATAAACAAATCTAGCGATTTCCATTGAAACTGTATGTTCTCTTTTAATTTCTGCTTTATTTACCGTCCTCTGTCATTCCTCTCAAAACCTATGAAACCGTTTCCATTTTTATCCCCGTACCTATAGTCCATTCTTCGGCCTGAAAACATTCTTTCCTTTTCTCTTTGTCCTACTATGAAACATACTGTGGCATACGTCTAAATGAGTAATACTTACAAAGCTTTTTTTTTTTATTTTGCACTTCTGCACTCCTATCCATTCCTAGAGCCCTCGCTCCTTTCTCCTGCCCGTCCCTTGACATTTGCATCCACATCTACATGAATACTTCGTAATTTATAATTAAATGCTTGGTAGGGGGTTCTTTGAACCACTGTCACATTATTTCTCCAACGTTCCACTCTCGAAAAGCGCGTGGAAATAATGAACAACTAAACCTTACCGTGCAAGCATTGAGGTCTCTTATCAGAATGATCATGTCTCCTATGCATTTTAGGGTAAACAAAATATAGTGGCATTCAGCAGAAGAGGTTGGTGATTGGAATTTAGTGAAAACGCCTCGCTGCAATGTAAAACGCCTATGTTTCAATGATTTCCATCATAACTCGTTTATTATATCCTACACACAATCTCCTCTATTTTGTGATAATATAAAACCAGCTGCCCTTCTTTGAAGTTTCTCGTAGTCTTCCATCAGTCCTACCTTGTAGGGATCCCATACCGCGCAGGAATACTCACGAAGAGCATGGGCAAGTGTGTCGTAGGTAACTTTAATTGATTTGTTACATTTTCTACGTATCTTATCAATAAAACACTGTCTCTGCGTTTCCTTCCTCGTTTTCCATATGACAGATCCAATTTAAGTTTTTATGGGTCGTAGCTCCTAGATATTTAATTGAATCGACTGATTTACCGTATAAGCGAACATTAACAGAACCGCTTTGGTATTCATCTGGAGAACCTCACACATTTTCTTCTTTAGGATCAATTGTCACAGTTTGCACAGCGAAGAAATACTTCCAACTTCATTTGCAATTCACTTTGCTCTTTGAGGAGTTAACTACACGGCAGAATTACCTGCCACAAATCTAACAGAAATGTTCTGATTGTCTGCTAAATAGTTTGTATACATTAGAGAGGACCACATCACTTTACTTGCAGAATCACACTTATCACTTCCATTTCACTAGGTAACGTCCCGTCAGTCACTGTGAACTGTGACCATTCAGACAGGGAAACACGAATGCAGTTGCACAACTGAGGCGATAGTCCATACGAAAAGAGTGTGGTTGGAAGCCGCTTACAAGAATGATATCAAAAGCCGTTTTGGAACTTCATATATACGGAATCAATTTGAGAGCCCCTGTACGCAGTACGTCGTGCGAATAAAGTGATGCTTTCCAAATCCATGCTGGTTTGATGTCAATAGGTAATATATTTTGGGGTATTTAATAACATTGGAACAAAGTGTTTGTTCACACTTCCTGCTACATATCGATGTCAATGAAATGGATCTGTAACTCTTTAGATTACGTTTATTTTCTTTCGTATGTATTGCGGTGGTCTCTGCAAATTTCCCTTCTTCTCCCTGATCATAAATGCTAGAATACTCCTCATGACGTAGTAGAAAAAGTAATTAAGCCGCTGCATCACTGATGCACTAGATGTACTCTTAAATTGATAATCCACTCAAAAAAAAACATTGCCTGTAGAAACATAATAGTCCTGCTACATTCATGACAGGGTAATGACAACATAGTGAAGATGACTTTCAAACATCTTGTATCGTTGTCTACGTTGCGAATAATCTGTATCGGCCATCACAAGGAAAATGAGGAGGTGATGAACGTTACCGTTGGTAGCTAGCTCCATGAAAATGTCGGTAAACTGTAAAGAGTAATAGGAAATACCTGTGAGTTCCAAAGTGGCGCGAGAGTAACATTTTACCTCGTCTGTAACAGAGCTACAAACAGCTACATCGAACTCAGGACGACATCTTTAGAAGTTTCGTCATCATAAGACATCTCTCTACGTTCAGTAACCAGTAGACTGAAACTTCCTTGCAGATTAAAACTGTGTGCCGGACCGAGACTCGATCTCGGGACCTTTGCCTTTCGCGGGCAGCTGTGCTACCAACTGAATTACCCAAGCACAACTCACAACCCTTCCTCACTGCTTCAATTCTGCCAGTACCTTATCTCCTGCCGTCCAAACTTCACAGAACCTCTTCGGCGAACTTTGCAGAAACGGCACACAGTTTTAATCAGCCAGGAAGTTTCGTATCAGCCCACACTACTCTGCAGAGTGGAAATCTCATTCTGGAATCAATAGACAGCTGAAATGCTACTGAAGATACACAAATCTCTTAATGGAACCGTATCACTGAAACTCAGTTAACTGTGTTTTAATCAGGAACCACTCTCACAGTCATATAGCATACCCAGTAAAGCTACTTCATGTCTAAGAGAGCCATTCGTTGTATGGCATGATGATGGAACAACAGCTTTATTAGTGTAATGCGTATTAATAATGCTTTTTGATTGGTTATTGAACAAAATAGACACAGATATAAGAAAAATTGTCAACAATATATTTCATCTCCTTATCGAAAACTGTATGATGATGCGCAGGTAGTTTTTCGATCACACACATAAAGTGTCTTGCTGATTCTGCGTTAGGCCACGTTATAGCGCAATCACCAAAATAAAACAAGCAAAAACAAGCAAGACAAAACAAAAACTAACTTTCTTAGTAACTGATTGATAAGGAGCGAGAAAAGGTAAACACATGTGGGTACCAGATTACAAGACGTCCAGTAGGCAAGTTTGCCAACGAAGGTCCTGGGTTCTGTCTTCCACGTCGCATTAGTTATTCTATGACTGCAAGGCATCTTATTTGCTGTCAACAAATGTCAATGTACCCTTTCAAAGCAAACTATCACGGCACGTGCCTGGTGCGATTTAGGGAAATCATGTAATTCATCTACAAAAGAGGAGAAAATATGTAGCGGCTTGAGATTCAAATACGTATTGACAATTACAGTTGATCTGATAATAGAAAAGCGTTTGGCACCATTTCGCTTTCGCTTCCAACCAAATAACCCCCCCCCCCCCCCTTCACTTCACGAAAGTCTTTCTTTTCCTTATATTGGAACTGACTACTTCTGGCAAATCACAGCACCTCAGTGTCATTTGCCTTCCTCGCGTGCAGCACAATCCTTCGTTGCGAATAGTGGGTGTGTTGTTTTAGTTGCCTGTAGAGTATAATATCTTGTTTCGTTGTGTTGATGACGCTGAGACGGAATGGAGAGGGTGAAATCAGGTGTCACCTCATAGCTTGCCCCTCTCGAATAGTACCGAGATTTTCCCTCGACATTAACGTGCACCTTTGAGGAAGGGGGGGGGGGGGGATGGGAACTGCGTGAGAGGGAGGATTACGATGTCAGGACATAGAAGTGACGAAGAACAATTCGGCATCATGAACCTAGTATAGGGCGGTCGAAAACAGCCTGAGCCCGGAAGACGCCGGCTGCTTCCGATAAGGTCTGAAAGGCACTTCGTACGGACGTAAATACAATCACCTCTGCGAGCTGACTGACGTAGCATGGGATGTTATTTTTCTTTGTGGACGCTCAAATGCTGCAGTTTAAGTCTATGCTAGTTGGTCGCAGTCGCAATAATATGTTTTGTAAATTAACAGAACTTTTACAGCTAATGTTTAACAAATGAAGAACGTATAATCTATATCTGACATTGACTCGCGTGAGCCGACTGGTTCCTTAGGTGAGATAGATCTTTAACTGTATTCCGTGAGTTAACTTACAGTGCGCGGCAGAAAGCACTTCTACTGAGTGTCCCACATAAACCGGTACGCTTCATGTCCGACATTCAAGTAACAATAAACTAACTAAAAAAATCATACTGCTTACAGCTTCTCTGCATCTGTTAATTTTGCATATAAAGAATCAGAGATCTCTATATATCTGGAACTGATTAAGGTGAAATTGAAACATCTATCTTCTCAGAGGTTCTTCATGCAGAATAAGTGGCTAGTCCTGTGACCAATATTTGCAATTCTGGGAATTTACATAACCTGACATGTGAAACCAGGCGTCCTCTAACATGAAGGAAAGGAAAGGGTCCAAGTAACCGTCAGTAACTGATGTTAACAGCTAGTTACAATAATGAACGCTTTTTCCCTGAGCCTGAGGTTTCAACTCTTACACAGCCCCCACACGATAGGCTTTTAATTCCATATCTTTTATTACGTGATGACACGATGTATGAGATACGCCAACCTGCTGCGTTAATCCGCTTACCGACTTACGCGGACTTTCTTAATGTCCATGAAAATTTAATACTGTCTATAGTTTCAGTGGTCTTCACTGTTGGTCGCCTGTTCCTCTGCACATTCTGAATGCTTCCTACAGCCCTCGAGTTCCTGTACAGATCTTTAATACACTACTAGCCATTAAAATTTCTACACCAAGAAGAAATGCAGCCCTCGAGTTCCTGTACAGATCTTTAATACACTACTGGCCATTAAAATTTCTACACCAAGAAGAAATGCAGATGATAAACCGGTATTTATTGAACAAATATATTATACTAGAACTGACATGTGAATACATTTTCACGCAATTTGGGTGCATAGATCCTGAGAAATCAGTACCCAGAACAACCACCTCTGTCCGTAATAACGGCCATGATACGCCTGGGCATTGAGTCAAACAGAGCTTGGATGGCGTGTAAGGTACAGCTGACCATGCAGTTTCAACACGATACCACAGTTCATCAAGAATAGTTACTGGCGTATTGTGACGAGCCAGTTGCTCGGCCACCATTGACCAGACGTTTTCAATTGGTGAGAGATCTGGAGAATGTGCTGGTCAGGCCAGCAATCGAACATTTTCTGTATCCAGAAAGGCCCGTACAGGACCTGCAACATGCGGTCGTGCATTATCCTGCTGAAATGTAGGGTTTCGCAGGGATCGAATGAAGGGTAGAGCCACGGGTCGTTAACACATCTCAAATGTAACGACCACTGTTCAAAGTGCCGTCAATGGGAACAAGAGGTGACTGAGACGTGTAACCAATGGCACCCCATTCCATCACGCCGGATGATACGCCAGTATGGCGATGACGAATACACGCTTCCAATGTGCGTTCACGCGATGTCGCCAAACACGAATGCGACCATCATGATGCCGTAAACAGTACCTGGATTCATCCGAAAAAATGACGTTTTGCCATTCGTGTACCCAGGTTCGTCGTTGAGTACACCATCGCAGGCGCTCCTGTCTGCGATGCAGCGTGAAGGGTAACCGCAGGCGTGGTCTCCGAGCTGATAGTCCATGCTGCTGCAAACGTCGTCGAACTCTTCGTACAGATGGTTGTTGTCTTGCAAACGTCCCCATCTGTTGACTCAGGGATCGAGACGTGGTTGCACGACCCGTTACAGCCATGCGGATAAGATGCCTGTCATCTCGACTACTAGTGATAGCAGGCCGTTGGGATCCAGCACGGTGTTCCGTATTACCCTCCTGAACCCACCGATTCCATATTCTGCTAACAGTCATTGGATCTCGACCAACGCGAGCAGCAATGTCGCCATACGATAAACCGCAATCGCGATAGGCTACATTCCGACCTTTATCTAAGAAGGAAACGTGATGGTACTCATTTCCCCTCCTTACACGAGGCATCACAACAACGTTTCACCAGGCAACGCCAGTCAATTGCTGTTTGTGTATGTGAAATCGGTTGGAAACTTTCCTCATATCAGCAAAAAAATGGTCTGAGCACTATGGGACTCAACTGCTGTGGTCATAAGTCCCCTAGAACTTAGAACTACTTAAACCTAACTAACCTAAGGACATCACACACATCCATGCCCGAGGCAGGATTCGAGCCTGCGACCGTAGCGGTCGTGCGATTCCAGACTGTAGCGCCTTTAGCCGCTCGGCCACTCCGGCCGGCCATATCAGCACGTTGTAGGTGTCGCCACCGGCGCCAGCCTTGTGCGAATGTTCCGAAAAGCTAATCATTTGCATATCTCAGGATCTTCTTCCTGTCGGTTAAATTTAGCGCCTGTAGCACATCATATTCGTGGTGTAGCAATTTTAATGGCCAGTAGTGTATGATCCCGAGGAGTCTCCTACCAAGATACCTTACTTGCAACATTTCTTTACATTCCTTGATGGAGCCTGTCTTCATGTAAATTTCCACAATATCCATTCCATGCTCTAATACAAACATACCCATTTCTGTAACAAGTCAACAATACGATCATCTGACAACAATTCACGCACTAACACACAGCTGCACTCAACTTTCCGATAAAATGCAGTGTAGCCAACTTTCGAGACAGTGTTGTCACTTCACAAGCAATTTGACTAGAGACGTGAGGTGTTCCAATTTTGTGTGGGACACACTGTAGTAAGACTGTGATCTGTATCTCCCCCTCCACTCCCTCCCCCCCTCTCCACCGCCTTTTCCCTATTCTATTCACGAATAATACACGGGAAGAAGACAGTCGGTAAGCCTCTGTATAATCTAGGCCATCTAGCAAGATATATGTAAAAAAGGACAATATGTTCATTGACTCGTAGAACGCTCGTCATCAGACATTAAGTAGCGGACTTCACCAAGACGCGCAACGACACTTATGTAACTTCTGCCACTGGAGCAGTTTGTCGAGCATCTTTGTTAAGTTCTTGAGTGTACTGCATGAACCAGTAATGAGTCGTGCCCATCTTTTTGGATATTGGATGTCTGCTGTATTAAGCCTTCCTCATAAGGATTGCAAGTGGGAGAGCAATGCTTAGGCATCGGATGAAGAAAAGATTCGTAAGCCACACTTTTTGTGGATGCATTACATTTCCTTATGACTGTTCCAACGAATCCCAGCCTGGAAATTGCCTTTCCTACAAATAATTCTAAGTGGCTCTGAAATTGTAAGTGGCTCTGAACCCATATTCCTAAATATACAGCCGGGAAAAAATAAATACACCTGGAAAGACTATTTTGATCCGATGAAGGCATATGCTAACCGGGGGATGGTAGATGTATTGATAATGGCTTCAACGTCGTTCTCCAACAGGAAGTGTAGTGGTATCGCTACCATAGCGCCACCTTTGTCTATCCTTTAATAGGGAATGCCCACAGCCAGAAAGCTCAGCTTGGTGCAGACGTGTGAAGCAGGTAGGCAACCATGCCACGGAGTCGCATTCGTGCTTCCTACAGCCAATTGAGCGAGTTTAAAATGGGTCACATTGTGGCCTTCAGAGTTGCGAGATGGCGTTTTCGGAGAATTGCCACGCAAGATGGGCGTGCTGTGTTAGTTTTGTAACGATACTGGTATCAGTGGTCACGTGAACATTCTCACACACGTAGACGAGGTTCTGATCGTCCACGCAGCACAGAGACCCGCCAGGATCATCGCATTGTAAGGATAGCAGTGCAGATCGTACAGTAACCGCAGAACAGGTAAGAGGGCTTTTGAGCCCAGAGGTGTCAACACGAATTGTTGCGAACCGGTTATTAGGAGTGGGACTACGGACACACACACATCCAGACCATCTTACGCTCACGCCATATATGCATATATGCAGTTTTATTCAACCTGCCTACTCACACAGTCAACTACTTCAACTTCTCAGCATTTATTTATTTCCCATTTCTAGGTGCACATGCTACATTCTTGATTTACTCTTTTCCTACACCCATTTTTGATAATTCTCTTATTAGGTATGACTTTTACCTTATTTGTGATCTATAACAGTAAATGCTTATTCTAAGTGAGCCCTCATAAAACTATAGGCACTGCAGTTACATATATTCATTGAAAAATTCAACAGAAAACATTACACCAAAATTCTATATCATACAACATATGAACATAACAAGTAATTCATCAGAGGGGCAATGCAGCAAAGTATCTTATGCTCATGCACAAAAAATTATTATGGTAAACGAGTAAACAAAAGTAGATACACATTTATGAGCTAAGACAAAAAATTTCATCGTAAAAACAATCCAGCATATAAAGCAAAGTATGTCACCAAAAATGCAAGATAACAGTGTCATCACAAAATGCCAATAAGAATCCAGTTTCAAAAGGTATGCTGAGGCACCAATAATTGTGTAATGCAGAAGTTCACTATGGCAGAACCTATGTTGTGAAATAGTCATCTTACGTAACAAAATTGTGTATATTTCACAACATTACCCTACTCCATTGCAAGAAAATAATTTAATAACCATAAAATTGTAATACAGGGCAAGGAAACATTATGGATTGGTGGCATTTCCACCCTTAACATATTCATTTTACCACAAAAATATAGCTGTATGTCACTCAATGGTCTTCTCATTCATGTTTTCGATCTCTGCCTAGTAGCATGTAATAGCAATAAACAACTTTTCTTGTAGTGGCGCATCCCATGTGCAAACATGCCTCATAAAACTGGAATAAATGCATAGCAGCCAATTTGGTTTTAATATACATGTATATCATAATATCTGTCATAATGTGGCCTGAAGACGAAAACGTGAGTTATAAACGAAAAAGAGCATACGTCAACAGAATAATGTTCTCGTATGTCGCAACAGTAAAAAACTATCATAAATAACATAATATGTCAGAAATGTATGCCACACTAGTAACGATAACGATTCAAGCTAGTTTTCAAGACGTTGCTACCTCAGCAAAATGCGAAAATCACTATTCTACAAATGGTTTGATATGTGTTGCATGATGTAGTCCTTTACCTTTTTAATACTTTTTTGTTTCCACTTCTACTGCGCTGTCATGCGTTGTTTGACGAATTCTCTGAGGTCCATTGTAGACCAAGAAAAAACTTATGACTTAAATACCTATTTTTGTGTGAGGAAATATGGGATTTACAAGCACTTTCTAAACAAAGTGTAACTTCTTGACATTTACATTACCATGATGCGACTTATTTCTTCGCTCCTCAGATTTCTTGATGTTACTTATTTCTAAGTCTGTTACGTCTTTGTGATGCAGTTCACAATATGGTGGTTTCTCGCTCTTAAGTACAGGTAAGGGAGGCAATGAAGTAGAATTATGTGGCAATTCGTTTGAAATGCTCTGAAATATGTGTATGTGCCTACTCCAATTCTGATGTTGTCAGTGACAGTATAATCTGCAAAGTTTATTGATTCTAGCATCAGATGTTCAGAAGGATTAGCTTGTGGCCAATAGAGAGAGATGAATATGGGTTTAATTTTGTGATTACTTCATTTCTTGCCGAGATGCGACCAAATACAGATTTTGTACACAATAAATATTCTGAATTAATTCATCTAACTTTTGAAGTCTATCTGTCCAAGGTAAGATAGTGGTGTTAATCTGTCTTGAATCTAATACGAATATGATCGATCACTCTTATATCTCTACTATGTGCAATGGACTATTGTAAGAAGCAACTGCTGGTTATATGTCTCCTTAGCGTAGCATACTCGTACACTGAATTATCCTCTATAGCATGCAGGAATAATACGAGGGCAGTTCAATAAGTAATGCAACACTTTTTTTTCTGAAACAGGGGTTGTTTTATTCAGCATTGAAATACACCAGGTTATTCCCCAATCTTTTAGCTACACAACACTACGTTTCAACGTAATCTCCATTCAATGCTACGGCCTTACGCCACCTTGAAATGAGGGCCTGTATGCCTGCACGGTACCATTCCACTGGTCGATGTCGGAGCCAACGTCGTACTGCATCAATAACTTCTTCATCATCCGCGTAGTGCCTCCCACGGATTGCGTCCTTCATTGGGCCAAACATATGGAAATCCGACGGTGCGAGATCGGGGCTGGAGGGTGCATGAGGAAGAACAGTCCACTGAAGTTTTGTGAGCTCCTCTCGGGTGTGAAGACTTGTGTGAGGTCTTGCGTTGTCATGAAGAAGGAGAAGTTCGTTCAGATTTTTGTGCCTACGAACACGCTGAAGTCATTTCTTCAATTTCTGAAGAGTAGCACAATACGCTTCAGAGTTGATCGTTTGACCATGGGGAAGGACATCGAGCAGAATAACCCCTTCAGCGTCCCAGAAAACTGTAACCATGACTTTACCGGCTGAGGGTATGGCTTTAAACTTTTTCTTGGTAGGGGAGTGGGTGTGGCGCCACTCCACTGATTGCCGTTTTGTTTCAGGTTCGAAGTGATGAACCCATGTTTCATCACCTGTAACAATCTTTGACAAGAAATTGTCACCCTCAGCCACATGACGAGCAAGCAATTCCGCACAGATGGTTCTCCTTTGCTCTTTATGGTGTTCGGTTAGACAACGAGGGACCCAGCGGGAACAAACCTTTGAATATCCCAACTGGTGAACAATTGTGACAGCACTACCAACAGAGATGTCAAGTTGAGCACTGAGTTGTTTGATGGTGATCCGTCGATCATCTCGAACGAGTGTGTTCGCACGCTCCGCCATTGCAGGAGTCACAGCTGTGCACGGCCGGCCCGCACGCGGGAGATCAGACAGTCTTGCTTGACCTTGCGGCAATGATGACACACGCTTTGCCCAACGACTCACCGTGCTTTTGTCCACTGCCAGATCACCGTAGACATTCTGCAAGCGCCTATGAATATCTGAGATGCCCTGGTTTTTCGCCAAAAGAAACTCGATCACTGCCCGTTGTTTGCAACGCACATCCGTTACAGACGCCATTTTAACAGCTCCATACAGTGCTGCCACCTGTCGGAAGTCAATGAAACTATACGAGACGAAGCGGGAATGTTTGAAAATATTCCACAAGAAATTTCCGGTATTTTCAACCAAAACTGGCCGAGAAAAAAAATGTGTTGCATTACTTATTGAACTGCCCTCGTATGGCTTATTACAAAATTGACCTCAAATCTTTACTGAAAATCTTTTACAGTTCCTGTACGGCGAGTAAAAATAATTGAGTGTGAATGCAAAATATCAAAAAGGTACCTCCTATCTGTATCAGTACAACGCTCTACTTTGTCTATTTTCTCTTGAATTAAAATGTGTATATCTGTTTTTTGATCAATGACATCATAAATGAATTCAGGTAGAAAATGTGCTGTATGATTTGTCAAAAAGCGTAGGCGATTCACTTCCTCATATTATCTTGAAATCCAGTCATCAAATTTCAGGGTAACTGACTTGCCTAATATTATTTCAGCATCATTAAGGTTTAAAATCGGTTTGTGTCCATTCGAAAAGTCTACTGACTATATACATTTTTGCCAACAAAGACGGAACAATTAAGAAACTCATTACAAATTTATGGCTTTGACATGTGAAATTCAGACACGTTTGATGACGTACATCGACAAATTTGCTTGAAACATCACTTTGCAGTTTGATTTACGAAAATTACTGTTTTGGCAGCGATGTTTTCAGTCATGTCATTAACATTGTCAGCTGCCGGCGTTGTAAGTCACTGCTTTGTGTCATTTCCACGCCGCTGATTGTTGACTTGGTTAGGCGGTCTCACTTCAACTATCTCAGCACGTCACGCTGGGTTTCATCTGCCAGCGCTTTGCCAATGTTCATTGTGTTGTTGTCTGTTATTCTTCTGATAATTTTTGCCCATATTAAAAACTATGTCCATAACTACCGTTTCGCCATGAGTTCTGTGGGCTTGACCAATAAAAATTGTGTCCGTCAGAATACAAGTTTCACCTGTAATTGTTCTTTTTACTGTGATAGCGTCTGTGATGGTTTTCAATGTATCTGTTCTGTCGGTTACCGTGATCATGATTGATACGTCGGAAATGGCTCGTGTCACGATAATTCTTTTTACCTTGACAGTGGGAATCATAGGAATGATGCCTGTTTTTCCGTCTGTGATTTCTATGATCATATGGCGGAAATGAAAGTCGCATGTCATGATTTCTGTTGTCACGTTTTCTAGGGATACAGTTATTAGTGTCTAGTTCCAGTTCCCGTAGCAAACCTTGTAAATCATTTACGTCATCCTTGAATCTTCCTGCTAATATTACGTGGCGAAAATGTGAAGGCAAATTTGTTAAGAAAATTCGTATTAGTTCAGGTGGACTGTTCAGGTTTATGAAACATTGGTTCCTACATAACACCTCCTCAAAATAACTGACTGGGCTAGAAAACTCTGATTAATCAAAATTTTTCATCGCTTGCGATCATTATGCATACAGGAAAGCGTGGTAAAAATAAGCTTCACTTTGACAGTCTCTGATTACAGACTGCATTAGCAAAGCTGTATCGCTTTCGAGATATCCACACATCAACTCCATTCTGAGGCCCAAAGGCTAGTTTGGTGTCAGTGAAAACAAAATCTGATCCAACCAGGCTCTGGGGTGGACGTCGTTTCTGGACTCACGAAAAATTTAGAAATTACGAGCCGTGAGAAAGTGCTTGTAATCGAAATTGTCGATTCGCTACGAGCCGAGCAATAGTGGCTGTTGGTTAGCCCTGTGTTGCGCATATGAACAGTGTCGTGAAACTTAACTTTAAATTTAGTAGAATACTGAATTTGAAATAGTGAAAACTAATATAATTAAATGTCAAAAGTAGCTAATTGTGACGTCAGTGATAACTACTTAACTGAAACTAAATTCTGAATAACGTTATGAACGTTCCTTGATATGAAGCGCAAAGTTTGACTTGAAATATCCGCGACATTAAACGCTCCTCAACTCGATAAAAAATAACTGTTTAATATTACATACACTATTCACTGTACATCAGCCTGGTTAATAAGCACAATACATGAAAATTCTGACAATGTACTGTTTGCTCACAAGAATCCAAAGTGAGATCTGCCCTGAAATGAAAGCGATCTACCATCTGCTCAGCATTTTGTTCTCTGTCTAGTGTACTGACGTTCCCGAAAGTAAATAGAAATTGATAGGTGCAGCAGCTAAAGAAAAAATAAACTACTCACTATAAAATTTGCGTTTTGCTTGTCAGAAACAATCTGTGGCTTCGGGACACAAAGTGCAATGTACACACGACAAAAATATTCAAAACCTTATTAAGAATGATGGAGGTGGGTTTTACTTTAAAGAAAAACGTTCTTGAAAAATTAAATTCTAATTATTGACATGAAGACTTTACTGCATAAGAAGACTAACAAACATGAAACATGCTTATTACAAAAATTACAGACATTTCAACCAGTAGTCTTACTTTTGATATGGTGAAAAGAAAGAGATAAAAATCAGTACTAATCATGAATGTTATAAGTTATGTGAGGGACAAGGTTTTTTTTTCGATTAATAGTTCTGGCATACAAATATTTCATTCTTGCGCATGTATTGCTTACTTTGAAAAAAATTCCTACAGAAGTCTTCTCCATCAATTGAAACAATAACATATGTTTACAAACAAGTTTCATCTGCATAATAAAGTATTCAGATAATTTCTCTCATATTCACAAATATTACTTCTTTAAAATTTCACTTCTCGCTATCGTTCCTCAAATAAGAATGCCCCAGCGCTGCACAAATGACTGGTGAGCAGGCGAGCCACAGATAACACAGGATCAAAGATCTTATTCACTACTCATTCATCTTTGTCCCGGTACAGTAAACATGAATTATTTACAACGGCAGAAAACATGAAAATCTTACATAGTCAGTGACAACTCATACGCACGCATTCGCAATAATTACGCAAAAGGCTTGTTTGTTGACGCACGTTTATCGGAATGATTTTGCTTTTGTAAGATCAGTTTGCATTCCGTAGAAATGTTGGAACACTTGAGGCAATACTGACCCTGCGACTTATCTTAGAAAATAGATTAAGAAAAGGCAAACCTACGTTTCTAGCATTTGTAGACTTAGAGAAAGCTTTTGACAATGTTGATTGGAATACTCGCTTTCAAATTCTGAAGGTGGCAGGGGTAAAATACAGGGAGCGAACGGCTACTTACAATTTGTACAGAAACCAGATGGCAGTTATAAGAGTCGAGGGGCATGAAAGGGAAGCAGTGGTTGGGAAGGAAGTGAGACAGGGTTGTAGCCTATCCCCGATGTTATTCAATCTGTATATTGAGCAAGCAGTAAAGGAAACAAAAGAAAAATTCGGATTAGGAATTAAAATCCATGGAGAAGAAAAAAAACCTTGAGGTTCGCCAATGACACTGTAATTCTCTCAGAGACAGCAAAAGACCTGGAAGAGCAGCTGAACGGAATGGACAGTATCTTGAAAGAAGGATATAAGATGAACATCAACAGAAGCAAAACGAGGATAATGGAATGTAGTCGAATTAAATCGGGTGATGCTGCGCGAATTAGATTAGAAAATGAGTTGCTTAAAGTAGTAAATGAGTTTTGCTATTTGGGTAGAAAAATAACTGATGATGGTCGAAGTAGAGAGGGTATAAAAGGTAGACTGGCAATGGCAAGGAAAGCGTTTCTGAAGAAGAGAAATTTGTTAACATCGAGTATAGATTTAAGTGTCAGGAAGTCGTTTCTGAAAGTATTTGTGTGGAGTGTAGCCATGTATGGAAGTGAAACGTGGACGATAAATAGTTTGGACAAGAAGAGAATAGGAGCTTTCGAAATGTGGTGCTACAGAAGAATGCTGAAGATTAGATGGGTAGATCACATAACTAATGAGGAGGTATTGAATAGAATTGGAGAGGAGAGAAATTTGTGGCACAACTTGACTAGAAGAAGGGATCGGTTCGTAGGGCATATTATGAGGCATCAAGGGATCACCAATTTAGTATTGGAGGGCAGCGTGGAGGATAAAAATCGTAGAGGGAGACCAAGAGATGAATACACTAAACAGATTCAGAAGGATTTAGGTTGCAGTAGGTGCTGGGAGATGAAGAAGCTTGCACAGGATAGAGTAGCATGGAGAGCTGCATCAAACCAGTCTCTGGACTGAAGACCACAACAACAACAACATTGGTGTACTTTTAAACGTGCTAGTTTTTTATATTAATTTTAATGCACCATGTATCAGTAACATTGGTTTTTGTGGTAATGGTTTACGGGCTAATAAATAATAAATCTCGTGTGGCTCACATCTTGGAACAAATACTCGTATTTTCATCTGTCGACATTCCAGTGATGGGAATGTCAAATTAAATAGGTGCTGCCGTCAGCATTCGTTCCCATTTCCACAGTGTTAAAAGCGTGAAAGCTATTGTGGAACGGGATTGTTATATTTACGACATGGGTAAAATGACATAAACGAGGAAATGCACACGTTAAGACAAGAAATGTGAAGAAGAGTATCACGGATTTGGTAAGCGAGTTGGGTGGCAACCACAGAAACAAAATCGTATTTCGTTATGGCGACATATTTTCATGAACTTCACTCTCCAACTTTCTCCTCTGAAAATGAAAATATTTTGTTGGCTCCAGCCTGCGTAGGGAGAAACGACCGTTGTATTGTTACAAGAGAAATCCGAGCTCTCGCAGAAAAATTTATATTTTGTAGCAGGTGCTATTCGACCCTGTAACGGTGTACAAATAGTCTGAAAGTGGTAGTATGAAGGCTCTGCAAGTACTTATATGTTAGTTACAAAGTAATCATGCGGATGTAGATTGTAAATTCTTAATTGGTCCGTTGAATTTTCGACTACAAACCTATCCTGACGTATAGTTTTGTCTACTGTTCCCAAGGTAGGTACTGATGACATTTTTCTGTTTAATTTCGTATCACTCCGTATTTGATTTGCTTGTACTATCTGGGCTTGGGCTCAGTCTGTGAGGACCTCGATGTTGATACGAGAGTCGTTCAGTAGAAAATTTTCTGGGCCAATTTCGGTAGGAAAAATGCGAGATTTGTGGTACGTCGTCGAATATTATCGCTTCAGTCCCTATAGTTTCATGAATTTTCGATAGGTTGCGGCGTTATACGTACCCATGATAATGGTATCTGCAATAGAGATGCGTTCCAAAGAGGAAGTTGTCATTGAGTTTCTTTTGGCGGAAAACCAGAGTATCGCAGTCTACGGAGACTTGTCAGTGAACAAAAGCATGTTGAATCATCGGGCGAGGTGTCTGTCGTCATGACGACGAGGTCGCGCAAACCCGTCCGATCTTCCGCGTGATGGCCGCGTGCACACAGCTGTGACTCCTGTAACGTCTGAGAGCATGGATATTCTATTCGATGTGATCAACAGATCACAATCAAACACTTCGCTGCACAACAGGACGTTTTTGTTGGTAGAGCTGACGCACTTGTCCACCAGTTCGGGTACTCAAACGCATGTGGTCAGTGGGTTCCTCGTTGCCCAACAGAATACCATAAAGAGCAACGAAGGACAATCTGTATGTTCCAATGAAGAATGCAGTCCGCATGAGGCAGTACAAGGATGACGGGGAGGTTATTGATGCCGCAAGACGTTGGTTCCGGCGCCGATCAATAGAGTCAAGTAAGCAGGAAGGTGGCGGAAGGCCATTGCATTGAACGGAGATGAAGTTGAAAAACAGAATGTTGTAGCGAACAGAGTGGAGAATAATGTGGTGTATGGGAATCCTGAATAAAATCAACCTGCTTTCAGGAAAGAAAATGTGTTGCATTATTTATTGAACGTCCCTCATAGGACATTGAGTCTAAATCTCCCTTGACATCTTGGGTTGTCGGGTATTCTGCCGGATATCAGCAACGTACTAGAATGATGTTTCGGTACCGTAACTCGTTAGCTTCATCAGGTGCGACCTGAGACTACCCCTCGAGTGGACCTGGTCCAGTATTTATGCCTGTGTCCTTCCCCCTTCACCAAGCGCTCCCTCTGCGGTCCGCGCCCGCTCGCTGCGATCTTCTGGAGCATTGCCGTTCCCTTTTCCGTACGCTACAGTCCTGGGTGTTCTCTTTGCGGTCCGCGCCCGCAAGACACGCTCCTGAGTGTTCCATCTTCGGTCTGGTGCGTTTGGAATCCCGTCTGTGGTACCAGGCATTCCCCCTGTGGTCCTCTCCCGCTCACTGTGATCTGCTGGAACGGCAATGCTCCAGATTATTGCAGCGAGCGGTCGCGAACCGCAGAGGGAGCGCCTGGTGAAGGGGGAAGGCCACAGGCATAAATACTGGACCAGGTCCACTCGAGGAGTAGTATCAGGTCGCACCTGGTGAAGGTAATGAGTTACGCTACCGAAATATCGTGCGTGTACGACGCTGATATCCGGCAGAACACCCGACAACCCAAGATGTCATTATATCGCCGGGAAAGCCTGAAGAATTAAATCTCCCTTCTCTTTTCACAGTCACATCAAGAGGCGTTTGGAAGGTTTACAAGACAATTCTGCGCTAAGTTGATCCTAATCTTTCTACAGTTAAGAGTGTAGTGACAATAGATTGTTTTCATGTGTAATATTCTACTTGTTGTAGACCTAGAGACAATGAAAATTAGACTGACTGTAAGCTGGCGCCGGCCGCTGTGGGCGAGCGGTTATAGGCGCTTCAGTCCGGAACCGCGCTGCTGTTACGGTCACAGGTTCGAATCCTGCCTCGGGCATGGATGTGTGTGATGTCGTTAGGTTAGTTAGGTTTAAGTAGTTCTAGGGGACTGATGACCTCCGATGTTAAGTCCCATAGTGCTTAGAGCCATTTGAAGCATTTTTGTAAGCTGTCCGTAGGGTAAAGTGTTGAGCGACGCTCCTGAGGCAGGCTGCGCGCGCAGTGCAGCGTGCCGGCGCGTGTTCCAGCGTGGCGGCGTGCTGCGGTGTCACGCGTGCGGCCGTTGACAGAGGCGGACGTGCACTGCAGCACAAGCCGGCCGCTCCCGGATGTGGCGCCGCTGCCCAGGGCGGCAGCCGCCGGCCAGCTAGCCAGCCAGCCAGCGCTCCACGATGTGGTCGCAGCCGCATCACACAGGCACTCACTCACTCCACTGAATCGCAGGAATTCCACCATCTCGCATAGCACACGCAATGCTCTGTGAAGGAAACCAAACTACAATATTGTTTGTGAAAACTGAAGCACCGTTAGGAATGAAGACAGGGTGTGACCTATACGGTCGCTGGAATCAGAGACGGCTACTGACTTGCAGAGACCGCACTGATCTCGTTGAAACAGATGGTCAAGTTCGACGTCTCACGCGACTGAGTGGCCACGACTAGAATCGTACACAGGGCAGGTTTCAGCCTGCCCAGCTTGTGTGTCGTAGCGTTGTCTGGGCAGTACGTGGGAGTAGGTTATCTCTACTGGTACAGGCCGACATTCGCCTTCAGTATCAGGGTACACTGATAAAGTATATCTGGTGTCAGGTCACCCACTTCGACTCTTTGGTGCCCCCACTCCCTCTCCCCCAGGGAAGAACCAGGCGTTATCAAAGTCACCCAGGGAAATCACCCAGGCCCTCATCTGCACCCCCTGTTTTCTTCCCCTCCCTTTCCCTCTGGACCAATGAGGGTCATGCACACAACCCACACCTTCATCCTTTGTAACTGGGCACCTGAATGGGAGGGATTCACTCTACAATGAACCACTAGGCATTATCAAGGTCACCCAGGGAAATCATCCAGGCACTCCCTTCCACCCCCTGTTTTCAAAAAAATGTTCAAATGTGTGTGAAATCTTATGGGACTTAATTGCTAAGGTCATCAGTCCCTAAGCTTACACACTACTTAACCTAAATTACCCTAAGGACAAACACACACACCCATGCCCGAGGGAGGATTAGCCGCACAGTCTATAACTGCAGCGGCCCTGTTTTCTTCCCCTCCCTTTCCCTCTAGACCAATGAGGGTCAAGCACGCAATCCACACCTTCATCCTTTGTAACTGGGGTACCTGTGTGGGAGGGATCCGCTCTACAATGAAGATTACAGAGAGAAATTGTAGGATGTGTCTATTTGTTGATAACGAATTATGTTAAGTCACATTATATGAGATCTTTTTCTAAATACCAATTTAATATTACTTCATTCGAGGCACCAGCAGGGACGACAACTAGGGAGGTGGAAGAGAAGGTTAGTGTTTAACCTCCCGTCGACAACGAGGTCATTAGAGACAGAGCACAAGCTCAGATTAGGGAATGGTGGGGAAAGAAAGCAGCCGTGCCCTTTCAAAGGAACCATCCCGGTATTTGCCTGAAGAGATTTAGGGAAATCACGGAAAACCTAAATCAGGATGGCCGGAAGCGGGTTTGAATCGTCGTCCTCCCGAATGCCAGTCCTGTGTGCTAACCATTGCGCCACCTCACTAGGTCCTCGGCAGGTACGTAAGTAACCATATGAATGTCTAGTGTTTGCTCTTCCTGACATGCAAGAAAGAATAGGCACTACACTTTCATATAATTTGTACGCCTGGATGGGAAATGGATCCACCTTCTACAGTGCGGATGCACAAATACATCCGACCTCCTGCATGAATCTCAGAGTAGCGAGAATGGAGGAAATGGCTTCGGCGGGAATTTGGGTCGGCCGTGTGCCATGCCGATACAGTATGCGCAGTTGTGGTGAGACTGTGTCCCAGCTGGCGCAGTGGTTAACGGGCATGCCTAGTAAGCAGGACATGCCGGGTTCGAATCCCGATCTGGTACACAATTGCACTCGTCGCCGCTGATGTCCTGATGCATCTGACATCAGTAATCCCTTCACTTTCCTTTCCTTTCTCGCTCCTCGACCTTCAATTTACATTTGAGATAAGTAAACAATCTCGTTTTTATGCATTTTTCCATGTTTTTTATTTTCCCCAATTTTACGTATTTTTCATCCATTTTCGTATTTTCTTCACTTTTTCCACAATTTTACGTATCTTGTTCGATTATGCAACATCCTGCTCACTGTCCTGACGTTGCGTCGACCTCATGATACTCCCATACAATCAGAATGCAGTATGTGCCCGAGTTAGATATCACTAAATTGAAACGTCTCCCCAACGCCATCTGTTATAACTGGGACATCTGACTGGACACCACAGGGGTAGATTGCAGGCTGCATCTATTTATTAATAACAAGTTACGTCATTTGAGTTACTTTTGTTAATAACACACTAATATTTCGTCTTTTGAAGCACCAACAGACACCACACATAAACAGATATGTAATTACTCTAATTTTTCCACAGTTTCCACAATTTAAAGCATTTTACCCCCTTACGTGAGTTATGTCTCAATGTCAACATCTTGTTGCATCGTATCACGATGTCACGTCAACGTCACTTCACGTCCCGTCGACGTCATGATGCTCTGAGCCAATCACAATGCAGCATGGACCCTATTTATGTATCATTGCTAAGCCACAACCCCATTACAGTGTGTGTGTGTGTGTGACATCATAGTGATAGAAACGAACACATTGACAGAAATAGTGACGTCATATCAAAGATGTCATAGAGAATTCTCTAATCACTACCGTTTTCTAACCAAAGATACTGCATGTCAAAGATATACCACAGCGCTCTAAAATAGGATTTCTCTACCACACGTGGGGAGATGGTCTGGCGTAGAGTCAGGAAGATACGTGGAGCTCTCCCGTTCAGAACCTGAGAGGCCGCCGTAATCTAAGTGTCTTTTTGTAGCCGGCCGCGGTGGTCTAGCGGTTCTAGGCGCGCAGTCCGGAACCGTCGGCTGCTACGGTCGTAGGTTCGAATCCTGCCTCGGGCATGGATGTGTGTGATGTCCTTAGGTTAGTTAGGTTTAAATAGTTCTAAGTTCTAGGGGACTGATGACCTCAGATGTTAAGTCCCATAGTGCTCAGAGCCATTTTTGTCTTTTTGTAGCAGTCTCTCCCATTTCCACTGACGTGTTGGGATCTGTTTGCTGTTATTTCCGCAGGTGGGAGGCCTCTTACTCAGAACTGATATAGCAGTAGTGTCTTCCATCGTGCCGGAGATGATTATATCTTTCGTGGTGCAACTTTCGAGTCATTGCTGGGTAGTGTATCCCCACCGTGTGCCAAGCATCTGTCTTCCAACTACACGACACACATCTGAGTTCGAGGGCAGAAGATTTATCTATTGTGGCAGGTTTTATCTATCACAGTGTATTGTTTCTTTTATAAAGAGCATCCTTGATTAGAGATCGGTAGTGCTTTTAAAATTCTCTACGAAGTCATTCACAGGACATCACTATTTCTATCAATAGATGATCACACACACGCGCTAGTAATGGAGTGGCAGCTTTCCAGTGATACATAAATAGGGATGCTGCTACATTGTGTTTGGTTGCGATCATCATTACGTTGACATGACAGAATGCCACGTTAATGCTATGTTGTGGCGTGAGGCTACGCGATGTTGACACTGACACGTAATTGGTTAAAATGCGTTAAATTGTGGAAAATGGAGGAAAATGTGGGTAGCTACGTATCTGTCTGGGTGTGGTGTTGGCGGCTGCTTCTAATGATGAAATATTAATTTGTTATTGACAGACAGATCTAGAGTGACGTAATTTGTTATTATAAATAGACACAGCCTACATTCTGTCCCTGTGCTGCCCATTCAGATTCCTAGTTATAAAAGAAAGTTGCGGAGGTGTGCTTCAGCATCAGTGATATCTAATTCTTTCACATATTGCATTGTGATTGCGTGAGAGCATCATGACCTCAACGTGGCATCTGGAACAGTGGGGTGGATCTTGCGTAACTGAACGAAACAAGTGAAACTACGGAAAACCCTGCAAACATAAGAAAATGGGTGAAAAATACATGAAATTGGGGGAAATACACTGAAGAGCCAAAGTAATTGCTACTCCTGCCTAACATTGTGTGGGGCATCCGCAAGCACTCAGAGGTGCCGCAGCACAAGGTGGCATGGACTCGGCTAATGTCTGAAGTCGAGCTGGAGGGAAATGACACCGTGAATCCTGCAGGGCTGTCCACAAATCGATAGGAATACGACGGGATGGAGGTCTCTGCTGAACAGCACGTTGCAAGGTATACCATATATGCTCAATAATGTACATGTCTGTGGAATTTGGTGGCAAGAGGATATGTTTAAATTCAGAAGACTGTTCGTGGAGCCCATCTGTAGCAATTCTGGACGTATGGGGTGTCGCATTGTCCAGCTGGAGTCGCCCAAGTCCGTCGGAAAGCACGATGGACACGAACGGATGCAGATGATCAAACAGAATGCTTACGTACATGTAACATGTCAGAGTCGTATGTAGACATATCAGGGGACCCATACAACTACACACGCCCCACGCCACTGCAGAGCCACCACCACCTTGAAAATTCCCCTGCTGACATGCAGCGTCCATGGACTCATGAGGTCGTCTCCATAACGATACGCGTCCCTCCACTCGATACAATTTGGAACGAGACTCGTCCGACCAGGAAACATGTTTCCAGTCATCAACAGTCGAACGTTGGTTTGTCCGGCCCAGGCGAGGTGTAAAGACTTGTGTCGTGCAGTCATTAAGGGTAAAGGAGTGGGCCTTCTGTTCCAAAAGCCTATATCGATGATGTTTTGTTGAATGGTTCGCACGCTGACATTTGTTGATGCCCCAGCATTGAAATCTGCAGCAGTTTGCAAGTCTGCCACATTGAACGATTCTTTTCAGTCGTCGTTGGTCCTGTTCTCACAGCCGGCTGCGGTGGCCGAGCGGTTCTAGTCGCTTCAGTCTGGAGCCGAGCGACCGCTACGGTCGCAGGTTCGAATCCTGCCTCGGGCATGGATGTGTGTGATGTCCTTAGGTTAGTTAGGTTTAATTAGTTCTAGGCGACTGATGACCTCAGCAGTTAAGTCGCATAGTGCTCAGAGCCATTTGAACCGGCCAGGACCAAGTGGCGAAAGGACAGTAAACAATATTCTATGAGTGCCGCCAAGTGTACGATTATTGCTGCTTCAAGAGGAAAGGGTTTTTATTCAGTTTGAATCTTTGAATACAAAGGACTTTGTTGCTGTACAAAATTTTTTTAACTGTTGGGGCTTCGGTCACCCATCGCAGCGTTGCGACTAAGATCCAGTATGCGGGAGATGTGCAAAACCGGGACACAAAAAGTCAGAATGCAGGTTGTATACCACGCAAACACATAAACAGAACATTGGATAACGCAGGGGGCCGGACTGTCCTACATATAAACAGCTCTACGAAAGACAAATACAGCGCACCGAGTACGATGTTCTGGACAATGTCCATTACTAAGGAGTGCTACCATACCTGTCAGAAACCGCCCCCCCCCCCCCCCCCAACACACGCAGGAACAGACGTAACTAATAACACAAACAGGCAAAGGTACAAATCGCCGCCGACTAGGATGAGAGGCTGGCGGCTAGCTGTTGCCTGGCGGCAACATATGGGGAATTTACAACCTCCCAAATGCAGATATCAATACTAATGTAATGCCTCAGTTATGGTAGCTAATACAGTGTAGGTACTTCAGCATTACCTACTATGTAGACAATATGTGCATGCAGGGTGCAATTGAATATGAAGTTGTCAGGCACCTGAAACATCACATGTTTGATTGGGCCATCTTCCAGGCTGGCCTCCTTTTACGAGTTGACGAACTGGAAGACGAAATACAGCGAGATAGTACAGAGAAATATAACGACGTCCTTGAACATCCTGAGACTGAAGATGTCACTGAGTTCACAAGAAATCCAACACCACAGGCAAAAACAAACAGATAATTGCACGCTACCCGCGCAACGAGTAGAATATGATACAACCAAATGTAGACCCTATATTACCATTTCGTTTTGTCTACGGGGTAGCACACACAGTCGCTTCGAAAAACAAAGCAGTAATGTAGCTGAACAGAAAGACACATCCTGCACCGGCACAACACCAGACACTACCACCCCAGAAACCGACAAAGAACGGTCACCTTTAACGAACAAGTCGCCGGTAGGGATCAAAAACAACGAGTCACTACCAGGGGAAATGCTCAGCGAAAACACATCAAACTCCGTACTGCCAGCCGGAGTGGCCGAGCGGTTCTAGGCGCTACAGTCTGGATCCGCGCGACCGCTACGGTCGCAGGTTCGAATTCTGCATCGGGCATAGATATGTGTGATGTCCTTAGGTTACTTAGGTTTAAATAGTTCTAAGTTCTAGGGGACTGATGACCTCAGAAGTTAAGTCCCATGGTTCTCAGAGCCATTGAACCATTTGAGCCAAACTCCATACTACCTGAAGCCATAGAGCAAGAAAGAAGTGCTGCACTACAAAATTACTCGAAATCTGAGCAATAAACGAACAGTCAAGACCACCAACCAGACACAGTAAAGGACCCCAAGCTGAATACCGTTAATTACGTAAACTAAGAAAACTTAGAAGTTAACCTACGGCTTAGCAGACCAGAAAACAAGGACGTATTTGAAACAGCTCTTCGCTATGTAATACGAACTAAGCATGAAAACGGGGATAAAAATCTGCTTCTCAACTATAGAACAAAGTGACACGACGTTCCTAAGAGTTGAAAACCTGCCAACGAACCCCAAAGAACTATGTAAGCTTTTAGGGGAGGCATGTGCGCGAAGGGGAGAGGGCCTGAACCTAGAGAAAGTATACAAGGACTTCGTAAGAGCACATGGACGTGTGTTTCTGGATTTTAAAGAAAGCACATCCAAGTGTTTTTCCTTCACTAGATATCCCTTCTGAAGGTAATACAACTTAACTGCCAGGGCAATATTCTAGTAAACATGGAACTAGGTAGGCTCTTAGAAGAAACAAAAGCAGACATCGTGTCCGTTCAGGAAACTTCTCTGCGAGGCGGGAAGATTTCAGGTCTCCCCTCACATTACATCACAATAGCAGGAACACCAAACGTGAAAGCCGCAACAATAGTAGTTAATAACAACTTCATAGTAACACAGATCACCCAGTTTTGCTCTGAACACATTGCCGCAGCAGAAGTAACAGACGGACAGAATTTATGGCTCATGTCATCTATTTACGCTCAGTACTCGTATGATATAGAACCTTTCTTAGATAAAATACACGACACTCAGAAAGAAAAAGGCTGCTCATTCTAACTGATTTAACGCAAAATCCCGCTTGTGGGACACAGATAGAACTGACGATGTAGGGTAACTAGTGATTGACGTGGTAAATGAATGCAACCTCTTCACACTTAATAGGGAGGGTCAACCACGCACCTACCGCTGAGACGCCGGTGGTGTAGGTAACATAGACCTTTCTCTTGGGAACGCAAAATCTCTTCCACTAGTCAATACATGGAAGGTATTAGAGCCGGCCAGAGAGGCCGAGCGGTTCTGGGCGCTACAGTCTGGAACCGCGCTGCAACTACGGTCGCAGGTTCGAATCCTGCCTCGGGCATGGATGTGTGTGATGTCCTTAGGTTAGTTCGGTTTAAGTAGTTCTAAGTTCTAGGGGACTGATGACCTCAGATGTTAAGTCCCATAGTGCTCAGAGCAATTTGAGGGTATTAGATACACACAGCGACCACAACGTAATCGTCACAACCACGGACTGATATACCAATACATATAACATGGACCATGAACAGCAGCATTTACTCATAGGAAAAGCCTACTGGCAAAAAGTTCGAGAGATGTCGTCATTACACACTGTTCAAGGCAGTATCGATTACAAAACGCATGTACTGACAGATGTCCTATAAAGAGCACAGGGAGCAGCTATACCACGGGCAAAAACTGGATGGAGGACAGAAACAAACGAAGTCGACGGAACTGGGAAGGCTAAGGAAGGATTCACGGGACAAAATAAAGTACTACCAGCAGCAAAGACAGCTCTTGAAAGACAGAGAAGACTTGATCTGTATCGTGACGCTAAACAGAAAGCCCAAAGATAACCAAGGACAACAAGGCAAGACTACTGGACTAATTTTGTAAAAACCCAGCTACAGAACGACATCTGGGGACAATCATTCAAGATAGAAACAAAACGAGTTAAGACAAGGACAGTTCTGTCAACACTAAAACAAGCTGACGGCACAATTACCAGAGAATGGAGAAGCACAGAAGAATATCTTCTGAACAGGCTCCTCCCAGATGACAACCCCACAAAAGACGAGCGACACCACGCTGACCTAAGAGAGAGCATGAGGCATCAGTGACAGTGACAGTGTAACCATGTCATGCGCGCAAGAAGAAGTCGTGACGGCAATCAACAGGCTTTAAAACCGGAAAGCACCCGGCCCAGACGAGGTACTTTCAGAAATATTAAAACAAACAGTAACACAGAGTAGGAAAAGGGAGAGAAGGAAACATAGTAGGTGAATATGGATTGGGGGAAAGAAATGGAAGAGAAAGCCGCCTGGTAGAATTTTGCACAGAGCATAACTTAATCATAGCTAACACTTGGTTCAAGAATCATAAAAGAAGGTTGTACACATGAAAGAATACTGGAATTACTAGAAGGTATCAGATAGATTATATAATGGTAAGACAGAGATTTAGGAACCAGGTATTAAATTGTAAGATATTTCCAGGGGCAGATGTGGACTCTGACCACAATCTATTGGTTAAGAGGTGTAGATTAAAACTGAAGAAACTGCAAAAAGGTGGGAATTTAAGGAGATGAGATCTGGACAAACTGATTAAACCAGAGGTTGTACAGAGTTTCAGGGAGAGCATAAGAAAACAATTGTCACAAATGGGGGAAAGAAATACAGTAGAAAAAGAATGGTTAGCAGAGGATCAAGTAGGTAAAAAGATGAGAGCTAGTAGAAATCCTTGGGTAACAGAAGAAATATTGAATTTAATTGATGAAAGGAGAAAATATAAAAATGCAGTAAATAAAGCAGGCAAAAAGGAATACAAACGTCTCAAAAATGAGATCGACAGGAAGTGTAAAACGGCTAAGCAGGGATGGCTACAGGACAAATGTAAGGGTGTAGAGGCTTATCTCACTAGGGGTAAGATAGATATTGCCTACAGGAAAATTTAAAGAGACCTTTGGAGAAAAGAGAGCCACTTGTATGAATATCAAGAGCTCAGATGGAAACCCAGTTCTAAGCAAATGAGGGAAAGCAGAAAGGTGGAAGGAATATATAGAGGATCTATACAAGGGCGACGTACTTGAAGACAATATTCTGGAAATGTAAGAGAATGTACATGAAGACGAAATGGGAGATCAATACTGCATGAAGAGTTTGACAGAGCACTGAAAGACCTGAGTCGAAACAAGGCCCCGGGAGTAGACAACATTAGATTAGAACTATTGACGGCCTTGGGAGAGCCAGTCCTGACAAAACTCCACCATTTGGTGAGCAAGATGTATGAGACAGGCGAAATACCCTCAGACTTCAAGGATAATATAATAATTCCAATCCCAAAGAAAGCAGGTGTTGACAGATGTGAAAATTACCGAACAATCAGTTTAATATGCCACAGCTGCAAAATACTAACGCGAATTATTTACAGACGAATGGAAAAACTAGTAGAAGCCAACCTTGGGGAAGATCAGTTTGGATTCCGTAGGAATATTGGAACACGTGAGGCAATACTGACCTTACGACCTATCTTAGAAGAAAGATTAAGGAAAGGCAAACCTACGTTTCTAGAATCTGTAGACTTAGAGAAAGCTTTTGACAATGTTGACTGGAATACTATCTTTGAAATTCTAAAGGTGGCAGGGGTAAAATACAGGGAGCGAAAGGTTATTTACAATTTGTACAGAAACCAGACGGCAGTTATAAGAGTCGAGGGACATGAAAGGGAAGCATCGGTTGGGAAGGGAGTGAGACAGGATTGTAGCCTCTCCCCGATGTTATTCAATCTATATATTGAGCAAGCAGTAAAGGAAACAAAAGAAAAATTCAGAGTAGGTATTAAAATTCATGGAGAAGAAATAAAAACTTTGAGGTTCGCCGATGACATTGTAATTCTGTCAGAGACAGCAAAGGACTTGGAAGAGCAGTTGTACGGAGTGGACAGTGTCCTGAAAGGAGGATATAAGATGAACATCAACAAAAGCAAAACAAGTATAATGGAATGTAGTCGAATTAAGTTGGGTGATGCTGAGGGAATTAGATTAGGAAATGAGACAAAGTAGTAGAATTTCGCTATTTGGCGAGAAATATAACTGATGATAGTCGATGTAGAGAGGATATAAAATGTAGACTGGCAATGGCAAGAAGAGCGTTTCTGAAGAAGAGAAATTTGTTAATATCGAGTATAGATTTAAGTGTCAGGAAGTCGTTTCTGAAAGTATTTGTATGGAGTGTAGCCATGTATGGAAGTGAAACCTGGACGATTAATAGTTTAGACAAGAAGAGAATAGAAGTTTTCGAAATGTGGTGCTACAGAAGAATGCTGAAGATTAGATGGGTAGATCACATAACTAATGAGGAGGTATTGAATAGAATTGGGGAGAAGAGGAGTTTGTGGCACAACTTGACAAGAAGAAGGGATCGGTTGGTAGGACATGTTCTGAGGCATCAAGGGATCACAAATTTAGCATTGGAGGGCAGTGTGGAGGGTAAAAATCATGGAGGGAGACCAAGAGATGAATACACTAAGCAGATTCAGAAGGACGTAGGTTGCAGTAAGTACTGGGAGATGAAGAAACCTGCAACGGATAGGGTAGCATGGAGAGCTGCATCAAACCAGTCTCAGGACTGAAGACCACAACAACACAAATCACACCTTTTCTTACTAACATGTTCAACGAGGCACTAGTAACAGGCAGAATTCCAAAAACTCTGGAAAACAGCTAATGTAGTAATAATCAGTAAATCACAAGACAAAGAGCCAACAGACCTCAAAACATAGTGACCGATCTGTCTCTTAAGCACTCTCGGCTAGGTACAGGAGAGGCTCCTGTGTGACCGTTTACAATCGCACAGACGCCTCATCAATTCGCCCCATCAATTCGGCTTAAGGGAAGGTAGATCAATAGAAGACGCCGTCAACCAAGCACTGACAGCTACAAATAGCAACAGCGACAAATACGTGGCGGCCATACTAATCGACATAGACGGAGCTTTTGACAACTTGTGATGGCCATCCCTTTCGCCATGTTAATGGAAATGAGGCTATCAGCTTTCTTCTACAATAGCCTCCTCGACTTCTGCAGAGGCAGAGTGGCGGAGTGGAGGACTGGTACGAGGAAGGTTGTTAAGAGAATAACAAAGAGATGTCCACAGTGCTCGATCTGCGGACCAATATTCTGGGGTATTGCAATCGAGCCCTTGCTGAACACCCTGGACAGGGACAATAGTGTAAGAGGTGTGGTGGCTTACGCAGCGCTAGGGACAAAACACACGCAGCTGCTTCAGAAAAGTAACAGTTGGTGCAAAGAAAATAAATTAAAAATAGCTTCCAACAAAACTATATTTACTGCTCAGAGGGACACTACAGGGGAATCCAATTCTGAAATTAGACAATACAAGCATACAGAGGAAGCAAGCCACACATTATCTCGGACTGCGTCTTGACGAAAAACTTTTAACCATCATATGATTGACAAAGCCTCCAAAATTATGCACAAACTAGCAAGACTAAACACAACTCAGTACACGTTACCTACTAAGACGATAAGGACCTGGGACATTGCGATATTTGAAACTATCGCATGCTTCGCCTCAAGTGCTTGGGCTCATAGAATGAACATACAGCCTAACAAGGCAATTGCAAGACGAGGTCAACGTAGTGTACTCCTGTGAATGAGCGAAGCCTTTAACACCACGTTACTAGAGGCACTTTGCGTTGTGAGGGACAGCTGCCTTATAGACATAACAATACGTTAGAGAGCTGCAATTTACTGGCTCAAGAGGAACAGGCTCGATAAAGTCACCGAAATTACGGGAACCAACATTATGAACAAAACACAAATGAAATAATGGTGGATTCAGACATGGCAGTGAGAGTGGGATGCATCCGACAAGGGTCGCAGAGTACACTCTTTCTTTCCTGATGTACTCGAAAGATTACAACTGAAACATGTCGGTCCAAGCCGGGGGATGGTCCATTTCCTGAAAGGTCACGGGCCATATCTGGTACATTTAAACCATATGGGACTAACTAACGATGAAGTATGGGTATTCAGAGAAACTGGGACACCAGAACATGTCACACTGCTGTGCAACACGCTAGCACAACTGAGACCTATACAGAACGACAATGACATCGCCAGAATAACACGCAAAACCGATGACTGGAACACAATAAATAACGTAGCCGATATTGTATCGAACACACTGCACGAAGAATACAAGCGCTAAAACGCATTTGGAAGGAGCCGTAGACAAGCGCAAACAACACAACAAACCACATGGGAGGACAGAAACACGATCACAGATTCCGAAACCGAGGAAGGAACACTAAGTGAGCATGACTCAGAAGGGATCAACATGTAAGGGACCAAAACCAACAATGCATGACACTGCATGCCACAACACAGTCACATACAACACAACAATCACAAAACAAATAAACACCGGCACCACATAATAAGACTGTAGTAGTAAGGTAATGTCGCTTGGGAGGAGAAGGCTCGAAGAACTTTTATTGGGAGGCTCCTCCTCCCCAATGACATACTGCATAGAGTTTAAAGTATAATGCGCACTAGAAGGAATGTATCGCTCGTCTCATTGTGTGCAGACAGAAGTGGTTCAAATGGTTCAAATGGCTCTGAGCACTATGGGACTTAACTGCTGTGGTCATCAGCCCCTAGAACTTAGAACTACTTAAACCTAACTAACCTAAGGACATCACACACATCCAAGCCCGAGGCAGGATTCGAACCTGCGACCGTAGCGGTCACGCGGTTCCAGACTGTAGCGCCTAGGACCGCACAGCCACTCCGGCCGGCAGACAGAAGTATATTCTCTTCTCTCTTCAAAGCTACAATCAATGAATTTTATATATCAGTAATGTATTAAGTTATTTAAGGAATAACGCATTCAGGTAGCAATGAACTATATTCTATTTCTTCTAAGATGTAAAGCTAAAATTCATGTATTCCATGTAATAACTGCTCAATCAGTAGTTAAACTGTATAATTTGTGTTTACATACATTAGCACAATCCACTTCAGATGAGAATAGCTCGAGGTTACCGAGACTTCTTCTGAAAAAGATAGAAATAGGCCATTATCAACCAACATGCTACTTGGACTATATTACACATCTAAATACAGCATATCACTTCCCTCTTCACACTGCAAACTATTTTCACCCCACTCATTGTATTAAATTTATTTTTTATTTTTGTTTGACATTTGCATTATATAAATTATATTCAACTAGGTAGTAAGAAATTATATGGAATCATTTTACTATTTGTTAAACTTTCAATTCGCTGTAACTCGGAGAAATCTTTATATATTATGTTCTTTATATTATTTCTTAAAAAAGCATTAACAATTGTATACCAATAAGATTGTAACAATGAGAAGTCTTTGCTGTTAGATTCAGGAGCATCCGACCCACTTTACATTTCAAAGTACTGGGTTACTCTGTACTGTTAATGAAGTAAATAAATAAATGAATGGTACGCTCAATGCGAAGAAACATAGTATCCGGTAACTACAATATCACTGAGTCACAGTTGCAGTCAGTCAACTCGTGCAGGTTGGAACACAGTGATCTTCCATTCGGTTATTTAATCAACGTTATTTTTGTCAACACAGTGGTAATCAAAATAGAAGCCTGCGACATGTAACTTCAGAGATCAATTATCCCACTATTATACGTACATCAGATTCACCAAGAGAAAGAACAAGCCAAAATCACATTTCTGCAATGCAATATAGAACAGTCTGCCTGGGACATTGTTGCATGTCAACCTTGCACAAGGCAGCAAACAGTTAAAATTTTCAAAGTCCGTGAGAGAAGCTATCTCGGTTACATTACGGTGGTGTTGACACACGGCGGACATGAAGTATAACATTTCGCCACGGAGAATGGTTCAGGGGAAAACACAATATCGGTGCTTCTGGAGACCCAGACAATGGATCTCAGCAGAAGCGTAATGGCGCAGAGTAGCTGGCCAGAATCACGTAACCTTCGTTACGTGATGATAGCATTTCTTTCATCACGAAACGAAGGTAACGTGACCCTGTCCATCCATGACTTATAGACCCAGTCTTAGGTAAGACAGGTTCATTGGCTGGATACAGGGAAAATACGGTCTACAAATGATAGTGCTCAAAACCACTCTTGCGACCCATCTTAGAAAGTTGCTCAAGAGTGTAGAACCCATACCAAATACGTGTAACAGGGGAAACTGAAAGTACGTAAAGAAGGCAGAATGGTCATAGATATGTTTGATTCTTGGGAGAGTGTCATCAGTATACTGAAAAACCTGAGCTTCCAGAAGCTTGAAGTTAGAGATCAACGTAACCCGTGAAGGTTCAAATGGCTCTGAGCACTATGGGACTTAACATCTGAGGTCATCATTCCCCTAGAACTTATAACTTAAACCTAACTAACCTAAGGACATCACACACACCAATGCCCGAGGCAGGATTCGAACCTGCGACCGTAGCGGTAGCGCGGTTCCAGACTGAAGCGCCTAGAACCGCTCGGCCAACTCGGCCGGCTAACCCGTGAACTCATGAAGTTCAAAGAACCAGATTTGAGTGAGGAATCTAGGAATATATTACAACCCCCGACGTTTCTTTCCCGAAGTGACTGCGAAAACAAGATTACACTAATTACAGCGCACACAGAACTATTAAGCTATCATTCTTTCAGCGTCCCATAGGGGTATGGAACGAGAAGATATGTAGTAAGTGGTAAGTTCCCTCTGCCATGCACTTCACAATGATTTGCATAGACGTGGATGTAGATGTAGGGGTCTTCGTGGGAGCTGGTATGGATTCCCACTCACAGAGCAGTAATCCAGAATTGGCTCTGTTTCTTTATTTTTAATTTTTTACGAGGACTCAGTTTCTTAGACGAACTTCAGTTACGCTGCATCGCACCAATGAATCTAAGCTTGCATTTTGCATTATGTTCGACAGAATATCTACATTTATACTCCGAAAGCCACCCAACGGTGTGTGGCGGAGGGCACTTCACGTGGCACTGTCATTACCTCCCTTTCCTGTTCCAGTCGCGTAGGGTTCGCGGGAAGAACGACTGTCTGAAAGCCACCGTGCGCGCTCGAATCTCTTTAATTTTACATTCGTGATCTCCTCGGGGGGTATAAGTAGGGGGAAGCAATAATTCGATACCTCATCCAGAAACTCACCCTCTCGAAACCTGGACAGCAAGCTACACCGCGATGCAGAGCGCCTCTCTTGCAGAGTCTGCCACTTGAGTTTGCTAAACGTCTCCGTAACGCTATCACGCTTACCAAATAACCCTGTGACGAAACGTGCCGCTCTTCTTTGGATCTTCTCTATCTCCTCTGTCAACCCGACCTGGTATGGATCCCACACTGATGAGCAATACTCAAGTATAGGTCGAACGAGTGTTTTGTAAACCACCTCCTTTGTTGATGGACTACATTTTCTAAGGACTCTCCCAATGAATCTCAACCTGGCACCCTCCTTACCAACAATTAATTTTATATGATCATTCCACTTCAAATCGTTCCGTACGCATACTCCCAGATATTTTACAGAAGTAACTGCTACCAATGTTTGTTCCGCTATCATATAATCATACAACAAAGGATCCTTCTTTCTATGCATTCGCAATACATTACATTTGTCTATGTTAAGGGTCAGTTGCCACTCCCTGCATCAAGTGCCTATCCGCTGCAGATCTTCCTGTATTTCGCTACAATTTTCTAGTGCAGCAACTTCTCTGTATACTACAGCATCATCCGCATGTGATCGTTCCATTTGATGTCCCGATATATACACTCCTGGAAATGGAAAAAAGAACACATTGACACCGGTGTGTCAGACCCACCATACTTGCTCCGGATACTGCGAGAGAGCTGTACAAGCAATGACCACACGCACGGCACAGCGGACACACCAGGAACCACGGTGTTGGCCGTCGAATGGCGCTAGCTGCGCAGCATTTGTGCACCGCCGCCGTCAGTGTCAGCCAGTTTGCCGTGGCATACGGAGCTCCATCGCAGTCTTTAACACTGGTAGCATGCCGCGACAGCGTGGACGTGAACCGTATGTGCAGTTGACGGACTTTGAGCGAGGGCGTATAGTGGGCATGCGGGAGGCCGGGTGGACGTACCGCCGAATTGCTCAACACGTGGGGCGTGAGGTCTCCACAGTACATCGATATTGTCGCCAGTGGTCGGCGGAAGGTGCACGTGCCCGTCGACCTTGGACCGGACCGCAGCGACGCACGGATGCACGCCAAGACCGTAGGATCCTACGCAGTGCCGTAGGGGACCGCACTGCCACTTCCCAGCAAATTAGGGACACTGTTGCTCCTGGGGTATCGGCGAGGACCATTCGCAACCGTCTCTATGAAGCTGGGCTACGGTCCCGCACACCGTTAGGCCGTCTTCCGCTCACGCCCCAACATCGTGCAGCCCGCCTCCAGTGGTGTTGCGACAGGCATGAATGGAGGGACGAATGGAGACGTGTCGTCTTCAGCGATGAGAGTCGCTTCTGCCTTGGTGCCAATGATGGTCGTATGCGTGTTTGGCGCCGTGCAGGTGAGCGCCACAATCAGGACTGCATACGACCGAGGCACACAGGGCCAACACCCGGCATCATGGTGTGGGGAGCGATCTCCTACACTGGCCGTACACCACTGGTGATCGTCGAGAGGACACTGAATAGTGCACGGTACATCCAAACCGTCATCGAACCCACCGTTCTACCATTCCTAGACCGGCAAGGGAACTTGCTGTTCCAACAGGACAATGCACGTCCGCATGTATCCCGTGCCACCCAACGTGCTCTAGAAGGTGTAAGTCAACTACCCTGGCCAGCAAGATCTCCGGATCTGTCCCCCATTGAGCATGTTTGGGACTGGTTGAAGCGTCGTCTCACGCGGTCTGCACGTCCAGCACGAACGCTGGTCCAACTGAGGCGCCAGGTGGAAATGGCATGGCAAGCCGTTCCACAGGACTACATCCAGCATCTCTACGATCGTCTCCATGGGAGAATAGCAGCCTGCATTGCTGCGAAAGGTGGATATACACTGTACTAGTTCCGGCATTGTGCATGCTCTGTTGCCTGTGTCTATGTGCCTGTGGTTCTGTCAGTGTGATCATGTGATGTATCTGACCCCAGGAATGTGTCAATAAAGTTTCCCCTTCCTGGGACAATGAATTCACGGTGTTCTTATTTCAATTTCCAGGAGTGTAGTTACTCCCGTATCACCATATTATAATGTGAACTTCACTTGCTGCGGTAGTAACATCGTGTAAACATAGCAGCAAGTTCGGATGCTAGCCTGACGGTAATGAAGAGCAGTGGAGGTGTTATCGATAATGAGTACCTGACAGCATGATGCAAGCCTTTTGCCGCCTTGCGTGACCCGCCCGTGAATAGCATATCAGGCGTGGAACTGCGTGTTGTAGATGACTGTAATTAGAGCTCGTACAGGGCGGTGTTTTGCTTGTGTCATTGCGAGTGAATATTCAAAACGGAAGAGAGCCTCGGAGGCGCCACCGGTTTAAAATACTCGTCACGACAGTGACACTGCCAACAGGTGAGCTAGCGTCTCTATTCAATACGCGGATCGCCACCGTCTCCAGTGTGTTACGCTGCATCTGGCTGTCCAGTATAATCTAACTCATATAAAAACCCTATGAACCATGGACCTTGCCGTTGGTGGGGAGGCTTGCGTGCCTCAGCGATACAGATGGCCGTACCGTAGGTGCAAACACAAAGGAGGGGTATCTGTTGAGAGGCCAGACAAACGTGTGGTTCCTGAAGAGGAGCGGCAGCCTTTTCAGTAGTTACAGGGGCAACAGTCTGGATGATTGATTGATCTGGCCTTGTAACACTAACCAAAACGGCCTTGTTCTGCTGGTACTGCGAACGGCTGAAAGCAAGAGGAAACTACAGTCGTAATTTTTCCCGAGGGCATGCAGCTTTACTGTATGGTTAAATGATGATGGCGTCCTATTGGGTAAAATATTCCGGAGGTAAAATAGTTCCCCATTCGGATCTCCGGGCGGGGACTACTCAGAAACGTCGTTACCAGGAGAAAGAAAATTGGCATTCTGTGGATCGGAGCGTGGAATCTCAGATCTCTTAATCGGGCAGGTAGGTTAGAAAATTTAAAAAGGGAAATAGATAGGTTAAAGTTAGATATAGTGGGAATAAGTGAAGCTCGGTGGCAGGAGGAACAAGACTTTTGGTCAGGTGAATACAGGGCTATAAATACAAAATCAAATAGGGGTAATGCAGGAGTAGGTTTAATAATGAATAAAAAATTGGAGTGCGGGTAAGCTACTACAAACAGCATAGTGAACGCATTATTGTGGTCAAGATAGACACGAATCCCACCCCTACTACAGTAGTACAAGTTTATATGCCAACTAGCTCTGCAGATGATGAAGAAATTGATGAAATGTATGATGAGATAAAAGAAATTATTCAGGTAGTGAAGGGAGACGAAAATTTATTAGTCATGGGTGACTGGAATTCGAGAGTAGGAAAAGGGAGAGAAGGAAACGTAGTAGGTGCATATGGATTGGGGGAAAGAAATGAAAGAAGAAGCCACCTGGTAGAATTTTGTATGGAGTGTAGCCATGTATGGAAGTGAAACATGGACGATAAATAGTTTGGACAAGAAGAGAATAGAAGCTTTCGAAATGTAGTGCTACAGAAGAATGCTGAAGATTAGATGGGTAGATCACATAACTAATGAGGAGGTATCGACAGAAATTGGAGAGAAGAGAAATTTGTGACACAACTTGACTAGAAGAAGGGATCGGTTGTTTGGACATATACTGAAGCATCAAGGGATCACCAATTTAGTATTGGAGGGCAGCGCGGAGGGTACAAGTCGTAGTGGGAGGCCAAGAGATGAATACACTAAGCTGATTCAGAAGGATGTAGGTTCCAGTAAGTACTGGGAGATGAAGAAGCTTGCACAGAATAGAATAGTATGGAGAGCTGCATCAAACCAGTCTCAGGACTGAAGACCAAAACAACAACATATAAAAACTGAAGGTAAAATTTTGTAGGTTGTTAGATCGTAATATGTTCCTCTCACATTTCTTCTTCATAATCCCTGACTAGTGAGGGAATAAATTTGAAGATGAGCAGTCTACTAATTTAGACGACTTTATCTTCAGTGACATCAGAGACGAAAGCTTGCAGCCTTAAACAGGAAAAGCTGTCTGGCAACGAGCAAACAGGAGATCTCTTGAGACCTTCCGTCACATCGTTCATCTCAAGAAGCAACCAAAATTTCCCACGTCAACATGTAAAAAACGTGGCCGTCCTCCAGGTACAGGTTGGTTATAATTGAAGTTTCACTACTTTATCGGGCCCCTGTGACAAACGAGTGATCGTAGGATAATGGAACTGCGTGGAAACATTATTAAGGACATTCGGAAGAGAAATAACGTTTAATGGAATACATTTTAATTTACACGGATGGTGAATACAGTCATTAACAGCGCACCCTGTTTACGTTGCAGGTTACAAACGTTGCTCAATCTCACGACCTCTGCATCAATGACAGCGTGGCACCGCATTAGTGATTGCTCTACTGTTCCCCGAAATAACAGCGAACCACGAAATGTTCAGCTGTCGTGACGCAGCTCGTGCACCGTTTGAAGATCACACTTTGCGTCCAGGTTTCTCGGCTACGGAAACAGTAACTTCTTCGACAGATTGTGGCGCAATTGTTCGTCGGCCTCTCCCAGCAACAATCCTCACAATCGCAAGATCAAGGAGGTGGTAGGCTTCACGAAGGACAAGGTGGATGTATCACACACTGCAGGCGTGCACAATGTGGAATGTGAATGTGGTGAGGCATACAATGGCCAGACTAGCAGGTCAATAGCAACGCGCATTCGGGAACAGAGCACTACATTCGTCTAGGGCAACACAACAAATCTGCAGCGCAGAACATCAGCAAGATTTCGGAAAAGAAATAAAATTCAGCGAAGCCTGTGGTGTTAGCCAATCAGCCGGTTATGACGAAACGCAAAATCAGAGGGGCTATCGAACTACTTAGACACTCAAAGAACATGAATAGTGAGGATGGACTCAGCCTTGCTCCATCTTGGCTGCCAGCAATCAGAGCCCAACAGACCGCACTCTCAATTCGAGGCGCGAGCACTACCAGTGAGTGTTGCAGCGCGGCCGACGTCCAGAACTTGGTAAACAGGAGCCAACTTCTCATTCGCTGGTGACCACCATTCACGGCACATAGACAACAGAGGTTACACTGTCCGCAGTAACACATGAAAATAAACTTCCCTCTTCTTCTTCCTTAAATGAAATGAACTATCTTTTTAAAATTAAAACGTAAGAGCATGCACAGTGAACAGTAATAACAAAATGTAAGGGACGCTGCCTAGCTAGAACGCACCAGCAGACCCAGAAGAAATCCGCTGCAACCGTGGCCGCAACGTTGATTCTTCCAGCAGTAGTTCTATACAATATGAAGCGGTACCATACCCAAAAAAATTTTTTGTCGAATCCCCACATCGGCAGTTAATTCGAACTTTCGAATCATGGTCTTCAATGTCGGTGCGGGAACAGGACTTCTTCGTATTCCTTTAATGCAGTGTCCGTCAAACTGCGGCACGCGGGCCGAATGCTGCCAGAATTCCTGCTGCCTGCGGTTCTCAGCAGTGTTTTATTGTAATATGCATCTAGCATCTAGCATCTAACAGCCGAATTCTAAAACGTCAACTAATGTTAAAAGTTTCTGAAGAGTCTAGTGTTCCTGCCCAGTAATACTTAGAATGATGGTAGCATTACGTTCACATTCGCTTCTGAAAAAGAGTTTACAATCTAAGCGCGTCTAAGGCGCTGCAATCATGGACTGTGCGGCTGGTCCCGCCGGAGGTTCGAGTCCTCCTTAGGGCATGGATGTGTGTTTTTGTCCTTAGGATAATTTAGATTAAGTAGTGTGTAAGCTTAGGGACTGATGACCTTAGCAGTTAAGTCCCATAAGATTTCACACACATTTGAACATTCTATGCGCTACTAAAAACGTAATTCGTCCACTCGTGGAGCACCCTCTCATTCAGCATGACAATTCCAGACCGAACACGAGTGCTTCGACGTCTGCAACAGTTCGACAGCTCGGGTTCATTGTCATCGACCGTCTTCCATACTGACCGACTCGGTCCCATCCGATTTTTATCTATTTCCAAAACTTAAAGAACACCTTCGAGGACTTCACGCTGATAGTGGTGAAGCGGTACAAGCAGAGGTGAGTTTGTGATTCCGCCAACAAAATTAAACATTGGCCAGTGACGGCATCAGGAAACTAGTATCTCGTTGCGAGAAATATGTTCCTCGCCAGAGTGACTTGTTCAGAAATAAACATGTATACATTAAAAAAAAGATGTTGAATGTTTATAAATCTTTAAGAGTGTTTACGTAGGATTTCGGAGGCATTACTTTTCAGTACACCCCCGTATTAAAACAAAGACAAGAAAGTAAAACTGCAGTAAAAGAGATAAAAATCCCGAGAAGCAAAATTGAACTAAACAGAAGTATTAAAAAATGTCTAAGTTATAAAGAATGCAACGTTTAACTTTGAAGGACACTAATTTCCCTGTCCGCGAGTACAGGCATTGGGTTGGCTTTCTTTTGGAAGTTAAGGAGGTTATGACTGGCAGTGGTATCCGCCAAAGCTGAGGGTACGTCTCCAACCAAGCAATGTTATGATCTCCACTCAGCATACGAACCACATCCCGTTAAGCGGATGGTCACTCCTTTGGTAGCATCACGGATACCTGTATTTCATTCATTTCAGTTGACGGAGATGGAAGCCAAGAGTGAAACAGTATTTTGTCAAAAATAAGGTAATGCCTTCGTGCGTTTGAAAATGAGGTACGTAAACGCAGCTTCCAGTGACCGTTAATAGATACGTTTATTACTAAATAGTAGCATTACTAGTTTCTACCACGCAAGTTCATCTTCAGATGGATGTTCAAATTTACACACATTAAAAAAATGTTTGCATCACCCTGGTTCCCAAAACTCCTGAAGATAGAGATGACTGTGGATATTGTATCACAGACACTGCCCCCCCCCCCCCTCCCCCTTCGGCGGAGGTTCGAGTCCTTCCTCGGGCATGGGTGTGTTTATCCTTAGGATAATTTAGGTTACGTAGTGTGTAAGCTTACCGACTGATGGCCTTAGCAGTTAAGTCTTATAAGATTTCACACACATTTGAACATTTTTGTCACAGCCCCTTTGTTCAGAGATGTCACTATACCTGCCCAAGGATGTAAACAAATACGCATGAGCAGCGCCTATTAGACGGAGGGGCTCCGATAGTCATTCCACCATCAAGGAGGTATACGACTCGTGTTGTCTGTTGTTCAACCATGCCTAGACGGTCAATACCGCGATTCGAAAAAAAAAAATGGCTCCAAGTTCTACGGGACATAACATCTGAGGTCATCAGTCCCCTAGACATAGAACTACCTAAACCTAACCAACCTAAGGGCATCACACACATCCATGCCCAAGGCAGCAGCAGCAGCAGCGCGGTTAGGCCCGAAGCGCCTAGAACCGCTCGGTCGCAACGGCCGGCACCGCTGTTCGATCGCGTCCGCATTCTTACTTTGTGCCAGGAAGGGCTCTCAACAAGGGACGTGTCCAGGCGTCTCGGAGTGAAGCGAAGCGATGTTGTTCGGACATGGAGGAGATACAGAGAGACAGGCACTGTCGATGACATGCCTCGCTCAGGCCGCCCGAGGGCTACTGCTGCAGAGGATGACCTCAACCTACGGGTTACGGCTAGGAGGAACCCTGACAGCAACGCCACCATGTTGAATAATGCTTTTTGTGCATCCACAGGACGTCGTGTTACGACTCAAACCGTGCGCAACAGGCTGCATGATATGCAGCTTCACTCCCAACGTCCATGGCGAGGTCCATCTATGCAACCAAGAAACCATGCAGCGCGGTACAGACGAGCCCAACAACATACCGTATGCACCGCTCAAGATCGGCATCACGTTCTCTTCACCGATGAGTGTCGCATATGCCTTCAACAATACAATCGTCGGAGACGTGTTTGGAGGCAACCCGGTCAGGCCGAACGTCTTAGACACGCTGTCCAACGAGTGCAGCAAGGTGTAGGTTACCTGCTGTTTTGGGGTGGCATAATGTGGGGCCGACGTACGCCGCTGGTGGTCTTGGTTTTGGAAAGCGCCGTAACGGCTGTACGATACGTGCGATACATGAATGCCATCTTCCGCCCGATAGTGCACCCATATCGGCAGCATATTGGTGAGGCATTCGTCTTCATTGACGACAATTCGCGCCCCCATCGTGCACATCTTGTGAATGACTTCCTTGAAGATAACGATATCGCTCGACTGCAGTGGCCAGCAAGTTCTCCAGGCATGACTCCTATCGAACATGCCTGGGATAGACTGAAAAGGGCTCTTTACGAACGACGTTGCCCACCAACCACAGTGAGGGATCTACGCCGCATCGCTGTTGAGAAGTGGGACAATGTGGATCAACACTGCCTTGATGAACTTGTGGATAGTATGCCAAGACTAATGCAGGCATGCATCAATGCGAGAGGACGTGCTACTGGGTATTAGAGGTACCGGTGTGTACAGCAACCTGGACCACCACCTCTGAAGGCCTAGTTGTGTGGTTTTCATGAGCAATAGAAAGGGAGGAATTGATATTTATGTTGATCTCTATTCCAATTTTCTGTACAGGTTCCGGAGCTCCCGAAACCGAGGTGATGCAAAACTTTTTTTGATGTGTGTATTTGATGTAATTTACATAGTGATGGCCGTATGATTTTAGTTTCCGGTCGGCAAAAGTTGTCCCGCTATGCTACAAGGAGGACTAATATTACAGAAAATTTTATTTTTTCATTTTTCTCTCGTGATGAAAGCTGAACAAACATGAAAAGCTTTGTAAATGGACTATTTCTGTTTTGGTATCTTACATCAAAGCTCGCGAGTTTGCTTGGCGGAAATGACGTCTGCTGTTGGAAGCATTAAGCTAGCAAAGACACTTTTTCGATTTTAAAATCTCATACACTACAGGACACCAAAATCTCATTTAAATACTCTACGCCACAAAGACGGCTACTGACGGATAGTAAACAGTACCAACGAGTAATACAAAGTAGGCTTTCATGGCCAATGTTTACTTACGGAAAACGTCCGATCAGAGAGGCCGTGATCGACGCAGAGAATTATATTATTCTGTTCCCAGTCCGCGGAGACATCTTCAGATGTAAAACACTGGAAGCTGCGTTGGAGGCTCAATAGGCCCTGCATTTTTAGAACATTATGAACCTAATAATTAATCATGGCAAATGCATAAGCCTCTGACTAGTGATATCGTTCTAGATTAGAAGTAATTGATTGTTAGAATTCCATCAGCCACATTTCATTTAACTCCCCTTCTATTGGAATTATTATGATGTGTATAAATTTCTGTTGTAAACATGCACAATAATGCATTATCTTGATTTAAGTACTAGTGTTATCAAATTTTTATTTCATTTACTCCACACCACAATGCAAATTGTGTTCCCACTGCAGCTGATGTATCATCTTATCCAAAGCAATATATCCTCGTATGATCGTTTAAACGGGTGTGAAAACTCCTACTTTCAGTTCCGTACACTGTCTGAAATAACTAACCCCTACGTTGGTAGAACTGACAATCATATTAAAAAGTCAACAGCATAAGGAAAAGATAGATTGCTGCTCACCGTATAGATGACACAATGAATTGCAGAAAAGCACAACGAAAAGACAGTTACACATTTAGCTTTCGTCCAAAGCCTTTTTCAGGAAAAGAAACAGACACACATTCATCCATACAAGCAAGCACACCTCACGCACACACGGCCGCCATCTCCGGCAGCTAGACCGGAGATGGCGGTCCTGTGTTCGTGAGGTGTGCTTGTGTGTGTGTGTGTGTGTGTGTGTGTGTGTGTGTGTGTGTGTGTGTGTGTGTGTGTGTCTGTCTGTGTGTATTACCTTTCCAGAAGAATGCTTTGGCCGACATCTAAATGTATAACTGTCTTTTCGTTGTGGCTGTCTGCAACTAAGCACGTAATCTTTACGGTGAATAGCAATTTATCTTTTCCTTATGTTGTTAATATTCCAAATCTGATTTTCCATTGTTTGATATTAAAAACTCAATTGATTTTGCCGGCCGGGGTAGCCGAGCGGCTGTAGGCGCTACAGTCTGGAACCGCGCGACCGTTACGGTCGCAGGTTCGAATCCTGCCTCGGGCATGGGTGTGTGTGATGTCCTTCGGTTAGTTAGGTTTAAGTAGTTCTAAGTTTAGGGGACTGATTATCTCAGAGGTTAAGTCCCATAGTGCTCAGAGCCATTTGAACCATTTGAACTAACTGATTTTACTGAGAAACTGAAGGACTTGAAATTAGGCTGTGTGATATCTTTGTTAAATCTGACATTTCCTCCGTAACCACGATGATTCCTGTGAACGCAGCTATTTCATATATTGAAGATGTTGCTTCCGTTAGATTGTAGTGATACAAAATATTCAGTAGTATCATTACCTGTTTTCCCAGCGGCAACTATATATGGTAAGTCGAATTCAGATTTTAATAAAATTGCGACTGATAATTTTGTGTTATGTACTTGGATTATTCACATAGAACCATAAACGATGTTATTTTATTTTGTTTTATGAGCAGCACAGCAAGAAGTTGGCAGCGACGGCAGTTTTCACCTCCGTGAAAGTAGTTAACCCATCGGACATATTCGCCATCATTTCGGTGGGCAGAACGATGAAGAAGATGCCAAGAGCGACAAGTTCTTGCTAAGCCTATTTTTTGTAACAATGTACATAGAAAGAAAGGTGTAATATATACTTAACAAAACTATTAGTCGTTCCTGAGATCTTGATAGATCAAGAGTTGTATTCTGATCTTGGTATTACGTCATACGACTATGTACACATTGTGCGCAAATAAAACTTCTGTGAAGTCGTTGAAATTAGTTGGAAGATAACAGTGTCCTTATTAACTTTTGAATTTTGTGAAGAGAATTTTTTGAAGAAGTGGTAACAGACAAAGTTATTGCCACTTTACAAAAGTTCATAATTAAATAAAAGACTCTAATTGGCGCTAATGAAGAGAGTTTAACTTCGGATTCCAAAAATTCACGCAAATTAGCATATGGACTTTGACCTATTCGGTGATAGTAAAGCAGTTAAAGTGCTCATTAATACCTACACATTCATTTATTATGACATAAAAATAAACAGTTCAGTGAAGAGAGAATATTGGAATTTAAATTCGATTTGCATTTTGTATGAAAGAAGGATATTTCATACCAGAGACTATTTCATTCAGATGCGGCGAAGTAATGATGACCTCTGGCGAAAACCAAATACACAAATTATAATTAAAAAGTCCAAAAGCATCAAATTTCATGAACTCATATCTGTCCTATAAATGTAGAATATTTAGCACTGAAGGACGGACGATACGCTAATTAAGTGTAATCAAAGAACAAAGATACTGCGACTATCCGAAGTCTCCATGGAGGTAAAATTAAGGGGAGACAGCCCTACAGACTTAGGCTGTACGTTGTGCTGAAGCTAGTGCCGCCATGTTAGATGCGCACAAACACGAGCAAAATAATGTTTATATGTGGACTATGGTATTTACGATTGCTTGCATGCGACATTTGATTCAGATAGTAAATATTACAGTGGTTATGCTAATAGCATAATGTCAGGAAGGCAGTTTCAAACGTTTTTCGGGTCTTAAATGTGTATTGGATCCCGTAACACGACGTATTGGGCCTTGTCAATGTAGCTTTCCTTTTGTCTATACATTTCAAACATCTAAGAAGGCCGGCCGGAGTGGCCGTGCGGTTCTAGGCGCTGCAGTCTGGAGCCGAGCGACCGCTACGGTCGCAGATTCGAATCCTGCCTCGGGCATGGATGTGTGTGATGTCCTTAGGTTAGCTAGGTTTAATTAGTTCTACGTTCTAGGCGACTGATGACCTCAGAAGTTAAGTCGCATAGTGCTCAGAGCCATTTGAACCATTTGAACCATCTGAGAAGAGAAGTATGTGATGTAAAAAGTGTGCTTTCTTGATCTTTTTAAATCCTCTTTCCTGTATTTGCATCGATAGCTGATGAAGCTAGAACTCTGTCCTGTTTCTCGCTCGCTGCAATCACAACTTTCAAATCATATGCACAAAGTGTTAGCAAAAAACTTACCTACGTTTTCTTTGTTAGCCAATAAAAGCGTATAATAAGGAAAGAACTAATCAAACCGTACAACAACGCATTCAAAGAAGAATTATAGTTCACCGTTCGCACATTTCAAATAATATCCATCGCACTTCACTTGGGTAAATATCTGTTCCAATACTATCATGAGTTGTGGACGCCAACAAAGTGATATGTTCTTTAAATGTCGAAGGAACAGAAGTGCGTGGAGCTACACCTCCTTGCAGACATGAATTCTTGCTTTATTAGGCTGTCAGCTGCCGGCCGGTGTGGCCGAGCGGTTCTAGGCGCTTCAGTCTGGAACCGCCCGACCGCTACGGTCGCAAGTTCGGAATCCTGCCTCGGGCATGGATGTATGTGATGTCCTTAGGTCAGATAGTTTTAAGTAGTTCTGTTCTAGAGGAGTGATGACCTCAGATGTTAGGTCCCGTAGTGCTCAGAGCCATTTGAACCATTTTTTAGACTGTCAGTGCTCATTTTCACTGTAGTTTAGACGTCTACTAGCTTTGAAATGTTACCTATGCAGTGTCATTCAGTTTGCAGCCAGTAATAGCAAAAAATGGTCGCTTCATTTTCGAAAGCATATTCCAGCAATTTGCAATTCAATAAATGCCACCAGTAGGCAGTTTTGATAGTATTAATAAGCATTTAAACTAATATCTCCTATATTACTTAGTGCAAAACACAGGAAAGTGAATTAAGAAACTGGGCTCAATAACCTAGACCCTGTAAAAAAAAATGAAAAAATTAAAAAATTGCTTCTACAAATATGTAACTCATTTTTAGGGTTCCGTATCACAGTCGGTAAAGACAGAATCCTTGTAGCATCTCTTCTCTGTCCGTCTGTCTGTCTGTCTGTGTGTCGGTCCTAGTGTTCAGAACCCTGTTCGTCAAGAACAGGTAGGCGTATGAAGTTGAACTTTATGTCACGTATTAATGTTTATGGTCGCTTGAAAGCGTAAAAAAATTAAGCTTCTAAGACAGTGCAAACAAAAGAAACGTCAATTTATGTCACATATTTTGGTACTCGTAAATTCATTTGTCAAAACCTATAGGGTACTACCCATTCATCTAGAGAGATGAAATTTGACAAGGAGCAAGGTTTCACGGTATACGTAAAGAAAAAAATTGGAACATTGTTAATCTGTAATTACAGCACGCGAAAAAAAATCAATTTTTTGGTCATTTGTTATCCAGCTGTCTGATTGTCCGTCTGTTTGTTAAGACCCCTTTTTCTCACGAAGGGGAAGACGTGTCGAGTTGAAATTTATGTCACATACTAAGGTTTATGATACCTTGACGATCAAAAAAATTTAACCTTCCAAGTTAATGCAATTAAAAGATACTGCCATTTACGTCATATATTTAGATACTCGCAAACTCACTCACCAGCATGTATAGGACAATTCCCGTGAACCTAGAATCGTGAAATCTTGGAAGAAGCAAAGTTTTCGCATAGAAGTAAAGGGAAAAATTCTACAATTGTTAACATGTAATTCTATCACAAGGAAAAATAATTATAATTTGTGAAAACTTTATACTTAGAAGTTTAAACTAAAACATTCTCGAAAGTCTTTGAATTCCCAGGACTGATATCTTGCCATTACCGATATCGATAACAGGCAGAAATCGTGGTGAGTCTCGATTCCCAGGATTGATGAACCATCTATATACATAACTTTGTATGCAACCCCCAGAGCGCTAGCCCTACTCGCACATGGCCAGTTCTTTTACTAATGACTGCCTAAACCTCCGTAATATATGCATACTTCTTAAACAGGTGTTTGACATATATTTTAATAAATTTTAATTAGTTGCATGTAGGTTCACACTTGTTTTTCACACTAAATTATTGTACCTTTTTAACAGCAGCCTATTTGCTTCATTTCACAGAATACTTATTATTTTTCCGTGTCAGTATTTCAGGAATAACCTACTTGATTTTACTTCTGAATTTCATTTTGAGACTTTCAGAATACATAAGCCTACACCAATTTTTATGATAAACCAATAATAATACTATGATGCCATGCAACTGCTGCTTTTACTTTTTCATTCTTCATATAGCAGATCAAATTTGGTACAATGTAATTGTCGGATTCAATAATGAACATTTTTATTTATTTAATCGTATGGCTAGGGCCCCCCGTTGGGCAGGCCGGTCTTTCAATTTGACGCCACTTCGGCGACCTGCAGTCGATGAGGATGATAGGATGATGATGAGGACAGCACAACACCCAGTCCCTGCGAGGAGAAAATTCCCCGACCCAGCCGGGAATCGAAACCGGGCACAGAGGATTGACAGTCCGTCACGCTGACCATATAGCTACCGGGGGCGGACATAATGAACATAAATCTGCACAGTAAAAAATGTTTTGTATAAGGAAATAACTATCAAGAGCCATCAAAATTTAAAATTTGTTACATCATGCCATCTTATATAGGAATGGAATACTATCACGTGGCAAGGTTTCTTTTTTGTAAAAACGATCAAGGTGCTCGAAAATTTGTGTTTAACGTTTGACGTACTTGAGAAAAACGATCAATGTCCACTTGGTACAGAAGAAGAACGATGAAGATCTATTTTCTATTTGCAGCTTTTTGCTGCTCCTTTCATGTTTCATCTTGTAGTGCTGTAGTATCATGTTACTGTCTTCCCAACAATACTTTTCAGTTACACACACACTGTAAGCGACGTTCGGGCGGTTACACTGTTTAATAATAAATCAAAGAGTGATATAAAATTGTGCTTCATTGTGCATTGGAAAGGAGTGTTTCTCGGTACATTGAGCAGAAATACTAATGTTTTACTGTTATTGCGATAGTGCAAAAATTAATTTTTTAAGTGAAATTAAAGCATCGGAAATATCGGAGAATGCAGATGAACATTCAAGTCCTGGGTGGAATACAAGCACAGGGAAAAGAAAAGTGTTGGGACGTATTTCTGATTCTTGAAAATCATTACGTGTCACGAATCACATTACAGGTGATAATTATGAGTGCTTAAGGCTGAGATGTTTTCAGAATATTCCATTTACAGAAACAAATAGATCATCGAAGGAATTCAATCATTTAACTTCCTCTGACATACAAAACTCACCTGACTGGCTCATCATTGTAGATCCTGTGTTGCGAAGAAGACCAAAGAAAAGTCCAGATGAAACTGCTTGTCATGATTTGCTGCGTATTAATAGAGATGGGCAATACAGGCTGTTCAGATGTGTCAGTAAGCATTCTTGCATGGAATCACCACAAGACAGTTTATTACTCTTAAAATGGAATCTGTTAACACAGGGAAAACCGGTGTGAACACCAGAGGAATCTTAATTCCAGACCAAACAAACTTAAATGAGAAACCATATCTAAAGGGCATCAATATATGTAGTCACTGAGAGGCCGGAAATGGCATTATAGCATGCATGTCAGCAAAATTTTATATTTACCAGGAGAACTTAACGTTCGAAAGTTAGACCTGTTATATTCAGAGAAAAATTTTCCAAATCTTGTGTTACGAAGACTATCGACTGAATTTTGTAAGTACTACAACATAAGGTTTGTGTACCTCAGAACTGACACATGTTCAGTGTGTGACGAATTTAGAGCCGACTGCTCTAAGCTTGATTTTCCGATAAACAACGAGAACTATGCAACTCATATACAACTTTGATTAAGCAGATACAACACCCAACTACTTAAAATAAATTACGTAAGTGGAAATCAGACAAGCTTTACTACATTAAATGTTCCGAATGTTTGAAGTCCAGAAAATCTCTGATTAAGAAAGCAATCTGTATGGATTACCAGAAGAATCTTCCTTTTACTAATATTACAGCCAATGACTAATATTACTGTACTCAGTTATCATTTTATTCATTCAATATCCATATTTTTTTCTTCTGGGGAACGGCGAAGCGCATTCCAACTAATGTAATTCCTTTACACTTTAAACTAGGATCAGAACGAGTACACCCATAAACGACGGAAGCTGGCATTTTTGAATAAACTTTCACGACTCGAAACGATCAAAACACCTAAAGGAAGTAACGTGTCTCGACTCAACAGGAGTTTGCATTAAAACATTTATAAACAGACCCATCTCACATTTCTTACCACACCAGCGAGGCAGGGGGAGGGGGGGGGATGGGAGAGTAACACGCCACTCAGCCAGTTACCTCAGCAAGTAGTTGACGTGTTTGGTATACGTGTGTCTGTATTTCATAAATATACAGGAAAAAGAACGAAACCATTAATGTCTGGGGCGTTTTAAATATTGTGGCACCCAAGTTAAGACGGCACTGTCCAACTGGAGACGGTGTAGAAAAGGATTACGACAATTTTGGTGGCTCTGATTGTTCAGAAACTCGAATATTCGTTTGGCTACTAACCTGAAGCTACAATAGCTAGGATAGTGGATGAAGAAAAATACTTTGTATACGATAACGAGGTTAATAGTATTGAAAATTGCAATGCTAGTGGCAATGGTCGAGACAAAATCGCAAAGAGAGAAGCTCCCATTTCTAATGAATATGAACCATCGCCGGAAGAGAAAAATACTGTTATTATTTTAACGAAATTTTCGGAAGAACGTCTTGAAAGAATTTTTGATAGTCGACGTATATCTTCAGGTAAAGTTGCGACCTACAGCTCGTTATTGAAGCGACATCAAAATAATGTATGGTTATGTGGAGAAAAAAAACATAATCAACATCCATTTCGAGTAGAGAAGGCATGTGCCGTAGCCACATTACAGCTATCATGACAGCCAGAAACGTACTGGAAGATCAAGACATTCGCCAGTCAGGAACCGATTTCGTCGAAGAAGTAAACCATAAAAGTGCAGGTTTCCAGATAAAGCCACGTTGCATTTGTAACACTGATTAAAGTGGATTTAATTATGAGCTAACCCTGGTGCGACAATACCTGAAAAAGGGGAAAATTCAACTGTTGCCTTGATCCAGTTTGCACACAATACGACTCACAGTCATACAATAATTGCAGGATTTTCAGTGAAGGGTCAAGTAACAAAAAAACTGTGTATTTTTCTTCACTAAAAAGCTTCGGCCCCAAAGTTAAAAAGTCTGTTGAAGACAATGTTCCGCCAAACACACATTTGTAGGCCAGCACAAATGGCAATATGTCGAAAGGCGAATTAGAATCCTCTTTCGTACATTTTGTTAATGATAGTGTGGCAAATAACCAGAAACGAATACTACTTTGTGGTTGTTGGATTCACAGGGACACAATAATAGTAAATGATTCATTTACGGATAAACACACTGGATGCATAAACATTCTGCCAAGAACAACAAATTACTTACAGCCTTTGATTGCATATCCCTTCCGGCACTAAATTTTGTAACATAATTTTGACAACGAAATGTTATTCTGTTATTCATTATCAGCTGTCTGTTTCAATACATCAGCCTATGCTCCAATATTCTTGCAAGTCACTGGTACAAAACTCCCGTACATTTTGCTGACTTTAAGAATATAATTCAAGTGGCATTTGATTTTGCATCTCAACAACGTGATTCTGAGAATTGTCCAGATATGTTTTCGCCAAATGTGCTTTTTGCGATTCTGTTTAATGTTTCAGGCACTCTGTTAAGGAATATCACGTACATTTTTTAACGTCCGATAATGGGCAAAGTAATAACACAATTGAATGCCTTCCGGTCCTAAGTACAGTGGTAAGTAGAGCTTCTATGGAACACCAAATTCCTTTTCGAGCCGAGAGACTTCCCTCGTAAGACAGCGGATGTCGGCTTAAATTTTTTGAAACGCCTCTTACTTTTTACCTTAATGGAAATGACGGATTGTGATGAACACTGTAGTTAAACGTAATCTCTGGGTTGGTATAGTAACGAGAAAATCAACAAATCCGGTTACGACCAGTTTCAGAATTGGTTTGGAGAAATAACTGAATTTAACTGACACATTATAGATTCATCACCACATTTAGGACGCAAAAACTTACAAGAATCTAGAAAAATAAATTGACTCCGGACGCTTGTGAAATACAGTCTTTGTGGGTGTAACTTTCGAGCTGCCGAAGGGTAGGTGCGTCACCTCCGACACGTAATCCTGGGTAGATTATGAGGTTATCCCATGTTAAAAAGGTCAAAGCAGTACAAGATGTAGCAGCTCTGTTCAGATATCATCTTTCTACAGCCTACTTCCAGTACAGTTATGAATTTTATGTGGTAACTGATGGCCACCTAGTTCAGCTGTTACCTACTTGTGTATGCAAGTTTTTGAGCGACGAACACTTCACACAGCCAAACGTCAGTAGTGAGAACCCATGGTGAAGAGGAACACGTTTGATTTCTGGAGGGGTCAGCACCATTAATACAAACTACAGTTCACTTCGGAGGAAAATGGCCGGCCGCTGGTGGCCGAGCGGTTCTAGACCATTTCTTTGCTGATATCAGTGCGTCCAGGAAAATAAGCTGCCCCTTGTCATTTTCCTCCAAAAATGGCTCTGAGCACTATGAGACTTATCATCTGAGATCATCAGTCCCCTAGAACTTAGAACGACTTAAACCTAACTAACCTAAGGACATCGCACACATCCATGTCTGAGGCAGCATTCAAACCTGCGACCGTAGCGGTCGCGCGGTTTCCGACTGAAGCGCCTAGAACCGCTCGGCCACTGCGGCCGGCACGGGTATCAGCAATCGAAAGTGTGAACAGAAATTTGGACCTTGAGAACAGAAAAGCAACACGTACAGATCGACAGCACCATATTCAGTAAAAAAAGAAGTATAGGCAAAACTGTGTTGGATAGCAAATCAAAAATGCGAGCCGGTTTATTTACAACAGGAACTCAGTAACCTGTAGTCTGCTTTTAAGGAAAGTGTTGGGGAAGAGCTTTACAGTCAAGAAGAAAGAATTTCAGGATATACACTCATTATCGTGGTGTTTTATTGCCATTATTAACAAGATTACTGATCGAATTTCAAACGATTTCGCAAAATATGGGTTAAAATTGTTTTTAACACAACTCGGAAATATGCCGATGAGCCAAAGAATTATACGTTCAAGAAATGTACTCCCAGTTGCAAATATGAATCACCATCAGCTGTACATCGGAATGACGACGATGAAAATTTGTGCCGTTCCAGACTCGAACGCTTATTTCTCGCCTTATGCGAACAGTCGCCTTAACCGCTTCGGCTATCCGTGCGGGCCAGACCCAAACTTCTACACGTTGTCGTCCATGTGTCAAGATCTACGTACCTTACGTATATTCCCGTCCAGAAAGGACATACTTATTGAAAGTCACGGAACTGGTATTGGCAAATAAATACAAAATGGCACTACATATGTTATTAAGAAATCGTACTTCTTAACAACAGAGACACCGCTATTTCACTTTACACGTTACTTTCGCTCGTACCTCGGAGGTTCCGTAGCTTCGGGCAAAGTCCTATACGCGGCTGCGGACAGTTCCTATTCAGCCGTGGCATATTGTTCCGTAGACTTCACTGGAAACATGTACTGAGTTCATTGCTACCATTACACGATCTGTGTAAACAGGTATCGCCAGCTTCGCTTTGAGCTCCGATACACGGTTAAAATTCTTACTATTGCCAGTTAGTGTCCTGTAGTAAGCCAAATGCTTTCAAAACCCTCGCAGAGCTGATCACTGGATTGAAAAACGAGCAGCGCAAACAGTGACTACACCGTCGCCCAGCGGTTTCTGGTATCTCCTCTATAAACAACGCAAGATCACAGTCTGAAGACAAAAAGAGTAACGCACACAACAGCCCCACACTTTGCCTTACTGTTGGAATAAAATGGAATTTAGTATCTTCTAATAACTCTCGTCAAGTCCGGCTCCTTCGTTGGAGAACACCTCCAGCTATCTGACCTAACTACTCCATGCCGTGTTAGGCGGCCTCTTCCAACACAGTAGGCCTACGCCCTATAGACAGACAGGCAAACGACTGAGCCAGCACCAATGCCAGCACACCAGAGCGCAGTCGAGAAATCTTTAGAAACTTCACTGATCACTTACTACCAACTGTCCAAAATAATGACCGCACCGCTGTATCCCCCCAGAGAGCACAGTACTAGCCTCGTGTCACCCGGCTCCATAATTTCACGAGCTCCAAAACGGCTTCACGAAGTTATTTAATATTTAGGCCTTCCAGGCAACCAAAATCAAGAGGAGGGTTTAGGTTGTTTCATTAGCCATTTTGTGATCCCGCTAATAGAGCTTCTGTAAGGTGCTGCCTTCTTGTAGACATTTTACAGATTTTTCAGCACAGCTGTCGGAAAAATCTCTCGCCAAGCGCGAAGTCCCAAGCAACGAGAAAAAAGCACGGGTGACTCGTTTATATAAGAAGGGTAGAAGAATGAATTCGGAAAATTACAGACCATTGACCTTAAGCCGGTTTGCTGCAAAATTCTTGAACATATTCTCAGTTCACATGTAATAAATTTCCTTCAGACGGAAAAGCTTCAGTCCACAAATCAGCATCGTTTTAGAGAGAATCGCGTGTGCAGAACTCAGCTTGCCCTTCTCTCACATGGTATCTTGCGAACCATGGATTAAGTACACTCTCCTTGACGACGATTGTACATCAGGGACAGGGGTATCATCAGAAGTGCATCAGGTAGTGTGACCGGACCGCACTTATTCTCTACTAGCTTAGCGCCTGCTGCTTCACTCGCCTAAACTGTATTGCTTGCAAAGATATGTTTTGTTTTCTTTTAATCTAATTTTGATGTTGTTCCCAAATTGCAACACCTTCTAAGCTTTTAACGCTATTAAGGACAAATAAGCATAATCTTCATCAATTTCACTTTAAAATTTTTTTAATGCACCGAAATATTTCCTTAAAAATTTTCATCCCCTACTGCACTCTCTTAAATGTTGAATTTCCAGAAACGCTGCAAAACTTACTTTTTTAATATCATGTGAGAAGATGTATACCAGTTGTCATAGATGTAGCCTTAAAATCCTTTAAAATTTCTTTAGTAATTATTTTTTTCAAAAAAAAAAATACTTTCATCCACTAGTGCTTGAATTCACAAAAATGCTGAAACATATATTTTTTATTTCCTGACTGAGATACGAAATACCAGTTTTCGTAGTTTTAGCTTCAGAATTCTCTTAAAAGCAACATACTTTCATAAAGCGTTTCATACCCCCTTCCACTCCTAACGGAGTGGACCTTCGGACAATCCCTTCTTTAACGGTGTCTTCTGTGTAAGTTTCACACTCTTTACAAACTTCAGATCTTTAGCGTTTTGGGCAGGGCAATGATGAGTCAGTGAATCAGTCTGACCCTATTTCACCCTCTAGGAGTTGAATTTCCAAAAAACAGTGAAACACGTAGTTTTTTATTTCTAACGGAGAAGCAAAATTTCAATTTTCATAGTTTTAGCTTTAGAAATGCTTTCATAATAAAATGTTTTCGTAAAACTCTCATCCTTATTTCATCCCCTCAGAGTTCAATTTCCTAAAACACTGAAACACATGTTGTTTTATTTGTAACCGAGAAAAGCATATAACCATGTTCATAGATGTAGCTTTAAAAATACTTTAGTATTTCTTTAATAATGATATACTTTCAAAAAAAGCTTTCATCCACTGTTTCACTCTCGTAGTGTTAAATTTCCGAAAATGCTGAAACATGTATTTCTTTATTTCTGATCGAGAAACCAAATACCAATTTTCTTAGGTCTAGCTTCAAAATTTCCTTAATAACGCCTTTCTTTTTTTTTAAAAAAAAGAAACTCTTTACCCTCTACTTCACTCCCTTAGGGTTGGAATTTCGAAACATCCCTGCTTAAATGACGTCTACAGCATAAGATCCACAACTTCTTCAAATTTCAAGTTTATGTATAGAGATGTACATAGATGATCTGACGTACAGGGAGCGTCATTTTGAGGCTGTTTGCTAATGACGCTGTGATGAACGAGAAGATGTAGTTGTTGAGTGACTCTAGGAAGGTACAAGATGACCTACGTAAAATTCCCATTTGATGTGACGAATGGCAGCTGACACTAATGTAGAAAAATGCAAGCTATGGCAGATGAGTAGGAAAATCAATCGCATAAAATTCGAAAACACAGTCACGTCAATGAAATAGCTAGGTATCACGTTGCAACACGATATGAAATAGTGACCTAGGCTAACTGGGAGAATTTTAGGAAAGTAAAGTTCATCAGCAAAGGAGTCCACGTATGCAACACCAGTGCGACCCATTCTGTTCGATATTTGGGATCAACACCACATCAGATAACAGGAAGACATCGAACAGTTCAGAGGTGGGCTACTAGATTTGTTACCAGTAGTATCGAACAATACGAAGTATTGCGAATATGTTCGAGAACTCAAATGGGAATCACGAGAGGGAAGTCGACATTTTTTTCAGAGAAGACTAGTGAGAAAATTTAGAGAACTGTCGTTTAAAGCTGCCTGCTGCCACCAATACACGTTGCGTGTGACGACCACGAAGATAAAAGACATTAGAGCTCGTACGGAGCATACAAGCAGATATTTTTCCCTCGCTGTGTTTGTGAGTGGGACAGGAATGAAAATGACTAGTAGTTATAAAAGGTACCCTCCGCCATGTAACATATGGCGACTTGCGTAGTGTATATGTAAACGTAGATGTAAATGAAACACCACAAGTCGTGGCAAACCGTAAACGTTTAAGAGAAATATGCAGGCTCCAGTCGCAACCCAGTTGGTAAGATTAGGGAGAGATCGCGCCGTCACCCCCCAAGCTAGAGAATATCTCATTCCACAGCTATTGGGTCTGGTGGAAAAAGTATCCAGCGGACGAGCAGACGGGTACAATACCGAATTGAAATGTTATACAGCTGCACATTTTTCGGCGAGAGACGTAACTATACATAATTATATTTAAAGAGACCCAGAACACATTTGTAACGCGATGGAACAAAGCTGGTTGGTGCTTGTAGAGATCAGGTATACACATCTCTCAATTGTCGTTTAAAAACGTAAGCTCGACGTACATGTTTACACTCCACAACAAAATTAAACGATCACTTTTTCGAAATTGCGTAATTGCTTCCAACTGCGACTCATAAGTTTGAAATTTTGCTCAAAACTACGTAGAACCTTCTTCTGTAATGGTGCAAGATCGTGGCGTCCTGCCACGTCACATTCCGGCTCGGTGACGCTTCCAACACCAAGGTGTCGACATATGCGAAGAAAAGGCCACAGCTCGGAAGTTCATATGAGCTTTCAAGAGGGTTAATGACGTCACAATGGCATTAAATTTCACCACATTTCTACCCAACGCCACCGTGGACGTCTCACACGACGAGAAGGTCGTCACAGGCCCTCTTACCTACATTTCACCCCTTCTTTTAATGTCTCTGCGATGGAAGTCAGAACAGCGATTCTCAGCGTTTAAATTACGGGAGTTTCTCACAGGAGGCCGAGGAAAACATTTCTAAACTACCGCCGCTCAGTATCGACACGAAAAAGCCTTTGGAGGTGGCATAAAGGGCGGCAGTGGACAACCGTTCCGTTGGGGCGTTGCTCCTACACATTTCGCGATGGAAAACGACAGTTCGCATTACGCTGAACAACATAAATATGTTCTTGACAACCTGTAACATTCCCGACACTCTCTGACATATCAGCCCTTTTCCATGGTCTTTGTGAGCTTGCATGCCCATGGAACGTGGAGTGCAGCGTGAGCGCAATTTTTGCTCTTGTTCACAGATTGGAGCCCCTAGCAAGCGCTCAAAACCATTCGACAAAATCTGAACGTGATCAGAAACAGCAAAGGGCACTTATTCTTTTTCGACCCTCCTGTTTTCCACCCTCCGTGATCACGCAGGAGTGCAACATCAAAATGTAGGAATAAAACGACACTGGATCCCTCTAAGACTCCCCAATTCGGCAATACCATCGGTGCCACAGATGCACCTATGTTGAGCTTCTTACAGATGTAAGAAATTTCCACTCCATTTCAGCCTGGTGGCTACACTAGGCCCTTAAGGTAGGCAAACCTCAGTCAAGAGGAGTCAGAGGGGTTGCCTAGCCAGGCAGGGGGTGGGAAGGTCTCAAATGGGCTCTTTGGCCTTTTATTCACGCACAAGTTAATGTTGCTCTCACATGTGATCACGCTGCCGGAGGGCGGAAAACAAGACAGTTGAAAAAGCATCAGTACATTTGCTACTTAGGATCACGCTCTAATTTCGTCGAATGGTTTTGAATAGTCCTGGGTAGGAAGGATGATGGATCATTGGGACATGCAGTCTCCAGGAAACGTACTCACACCGACTTGTACTTTCTGGCTAATAGTTGTCACCATCCGGCTCAGCGTGAAGGGGTACTTCGTACCTTGATACACAGGGCACATGTCGTTTCTGACGCTGAGACTTTGCCAGCTGAGCTGTCCCATCTTGAAGTTACGTTTCGTCAAAATGGTTATAGTGATAGACAGATTGAACAAGCTGTACATCGGGTGATTGATGATAATTCTGAGTCGACACCTAAGTCTACTGCCTTTTTGCCTTACGTAGGGAACATGTCCAACAAGATCGGTCGTATTTTACGGAAATGTGTTTTCCGACCTCCATCTAAAATTTGAGCACTTTTGAGTTCCGTTAAGGATGATCTTGGACTGCGTAAGGCGGGTGTATATCATATTCCTTGTAGCTGCGGCATGGCATATATTGGTCAAACTATCAGGACCGTGGAGGACCGATGTACTGAGCATAAACGGTACACACGATTACAGCAGCCAAATAGATCTGCTATTGCCGAACGTTGCTTGGATACTGGCCACCCGATGTTATATAATAACACCGAGATATTGGCATGCAGGGCTAGCTATTGGGACAGTGTTATTAGGGAGGCAGTTGAGATTAACTTAGCGAGCAACCTCGTTAACAGGGATGGAGGTTTCTGTTTCAGCTCTGTTTGGAATCCGGCTCTCTCCCTTGTCAAAAAACAGAGGGACAGAGTCAATGCTACCTCACCTGCGAATTCATAGTCTCACTATCGATAGCTCTGACTTTGGTCTTCCTTAGTGGCACTAGTGTTCAGTGTGTGTGTTATCTTTCCTGCTTCAGTCCGAGAACCGAGGTTTTAAATTTGCATGCACGCCGCCTGTCCGTTGCAGTTTGCCTTGAAAATGGCGGGGTGTCCTCCCGCCGAAATATCGGCGGTCGCGAAAGTGTTACCTGGCTGAATTCCCGGAAATTATTTGAAAGTTGTATACGCCAGGAGAAACTCAGGTATCACACTTTCATTGGCTATTTGTTGCTTCCGAGAGTAGACGTTCTCTAAGGTGGTACTTTCTGCCAGGTCTCTTAGAAAACTTTGTGGTGGTTGTCTTGAAACACCAGCTGTTACTGGAAATCGTAAACCTAACGCTAAATATATAGGTTCTCTCCATTACCTATTCAGGACCGTCACCTCCAGGTTGTCTAGCTTGGAGAATACGTACTTCCGCCGGATACTGGCCAGATACTAACACTCTCGGACCCAACAGCCATTTGACATGCTCACAGATACAGACCTTAAATGATATGTTACAAACAGTACAAGAATCAAAAAGTGCATTCGTCCACCTTTGGAAAACAATACTGTCGCGATTCTGCATGCCATGTATTCGAAAAGTCCTTGGTAGGTTTCTGGAAGGATGTTGTACCAGACTGCCGCAAATAATTACGGGACGGCAATTTTTAAGTGCGAAGATGACGTCCCAAAACTATTGCCTCTGGTGCAAATCAGGTGAAATTTAGTGGCCAAGATATCGACGTCACTACCACGCTCCTTAAGTCACTGCAGCACGAGTTCAGCAGTGTAAGAAGAACAGTTATCAGAGAAGATATCGATTATGTAGGGGTGCATGTGGTCCGCAACGGTGTTCATCTAGCGTACTGCTTCCTGCTGCCTTGGATTACTACCAAAGGTCCCGTGGATGCCCAGGTGAACCTACCGCACTGTATAATACTGTTCCCACTGAACTGTGTCTTTCCTCAGATGCGTGTTTCGAGCAACTGTTCGCCCGGATGAAGACACATCTAGACGTGACCATCGACCTTGTGTAACGAAAAAAACATTATTCATCCGACCAGACGTTACGTTTCCGTTGATAACTGTCGAGTCTCGACGACGTCGTGTCTACTGCAATCGTAACTGCCACATCACAGCCTATCCTGTCTTACAGATCAGGGACGCCTGCGACCTCCACTTTTTGTGATGAGACGTGCTCAGACCTTATCACCTACTCGTTGCTTCACAGCCTTTTAGCCACTTTTCACATATGTTCAGGAGAGCAGCACGACAACGGCGACAAGCTTAACCGTTTACTAGTTGCTCGTTTCCAGGCGCTAGGCCACAAAAACCTGCACTTCGTCACTTGCTTATGTCAGTGGATTTCCCCACTTGCGACCCGTATCGTAGCTAGAATGATTCCCATTCGTCTCTCTCTTCAGGGAACACTGCATTAACGTCTCACTGCTCGTACTTCCGATGACGTCCCCTTGCTCGCAATCAAGAGAGCTGTACCGGAAATAGCTTAAATCAACACTGTGGTCACAAAGTCCCCTTACCTCCTGTAATAACCAATACAAACCACTAAACCTAAATGAATAACAAGCAAAAGAGTTCTTTAGAATAATTTTCTTGAGATATGAACCATTACTTGTCTGTACATCGTCATTCACATGGCAAAGGATGAGACGCCACAATGTTGTGTGCGACATTTGTCGGAGCATTGCTGGTGTAAGCTGAATGAAAGTTTGTCGCACAGAATGTTTCGGTCGTCAGTGGTATCGTAACGGCTTAGTCAAACGATACTCGTTATGAATCTCCATAACGGGTGTCACATATAGTGAGGTCTCAGATTCATGGTGGCTAGGCTACAACGAAGTCGAAATCTCATCAAAAGTGACAATCGTTAAGGAGGTTCATAACGGGTACCGTTTCACCAAACCATTACGGTACCACTGTCGACCTGAAAGATTTTGTGCGACAAATTTTCATTCAGCTTACACCAGCAGTGCTCTGACAAATTCCGCACACACCATGGCGTCGTTATATCCTTTGCCATGTTAATGACGGTGCACAGACTAACACTTTGGACAGGTAATAGTTTGTACCTCAAGAAAACTCCTCTAACGAACTGAACTGTTGTTCGTGTTATTTATTTAAATTTAGTGTTTAAATTGGTTATTACAGTGAGAAACTGGAATTTGTCGGCATCCTGTACGTCTCCATACATATTCCGCAAGCCACTGTGTGGTATATGGAGGAGGGTACCTTATAACACTGCGAGTCATTCCTGTTCTACTTGCAAATGGAGCGGGGGAAAACGACTGTCCATATACCTCCATACCTTCTTACATTGTCATCGCAATCTTTACACGAAATGTGCGTTGGCGATAGTTGAAGCGATCTGCAGTCAGCTGTAAATGCTGATTCTATAAATATCCTCAAAAGTCCTTCGCGAAAAGAAGGCCATCTTCCCTCTAGCAATTCCTTTTTCAGTTCACGAAGTATCTCCGTGATACTGACTTATTGACCGAATATGCTGGTAACAAATCTAGCAGCACAGATCTGAATTGCTTTCCAGTGTCTTCCTTTAATCCGACATGGCGGATGTGACGAAGCAGATTATTCCGAGTCTTTACTTTCTGCAGTGCAGTATGCAATGTTCGAGTATTTGCCATGTAACAGGGAGGGAGAGTAGATTTTTGGTCTCACATCCCCACAGCTGACGCTGAGCGCTGGGGCAATTGACCGGCTTGGCGTGCGATCGATGCATTATGCACGTCCCCTAGGAATATAAAGGAATAATATTAAATCTTAGTACTCCATATACCATCTTGTATTGGTATTACATAGATGCTGTTAAAATCTCAGTTCATTATCTTCAGAGATATAAAATTTTACCTAAATCCCATAATAATTTTTATGATACTGCAAAACTGAGCTAGAAATAGTAATGTATTCGCTTATGATCTCATGTGAAACTATACTTACAAAGAACAGATCCCATGAATTGTTTTTATATACATTTCTTTCCTTTTGTTACATCACCGTGATGACATAAAAGTAATCCTCCTCAGAAGTATTATTTAATTATGTTTTATTGTTGTGAGTGATGTGGAAAGTGAGAGAATAGGGAGACCATACATAAAGAATGGATATTTTTTTATTTTATTGAAAACTATGTAGATGTGTATGTGGGAGAATTATTGTGCAATCATGAGTTCACATGACGTACGTCCAGTGTGCAAGCTTTTGTATAAGAGCAGCTAGAAGAAAAGTTAGGTGTTAAATGGACTGACATTACGCGCTTAATGTGAGACTGGTGCTGCAGTTTAGTGTCTGGAAGGGTCACTCTGGAACCGTCTTCTTGTACAGAACACGTGAATCATGCCACACAGTTTTCACCTAAAATGAAGAAAATCATTCGATCTGCTGATTTTTATACCAGGAATATGAAGCTACTGGTTCAGAGAATTTTAAGTGATTTAGTCTGGAAGTTATTTTTGTGTGAAGTTTCTTGTCCTACGATAACTCTGTGACGTGTTTCAGGAACATTCTCGGAGTATTATGGGGTGCAGTTCCTTTTAAACTAACCACAAAACGATTGGATGTAGTAACTCGCGAATAGCTGTCATTCGCTGTGTAACACGTAGAAATTATTCAGGTCAGATTTGTAAAACGCTGCCTGCATTTCATGTGATGACTTTTATTAAAAGAATAGTGAACTTGCAATTATAATAGTTTTGAGCCCAAATGCGGACTTGATAGCCACTTAAATCCTATGTCAGAGGCAATGAAGAATAATTACTTAAGATTTAAACCTTTTTACACAAGTTATTGGAATCCCAAATGCAGACAGCCTTGTAGGTAGGGAAACCACAACCGTGAGTAATCATATTGGGTATTAATAATCTGCTTCAACTGTATGTAGTCTTATATTTTTAGATAACTACTGGCTTCAGTGCACCAAAAGCTACGTCTTCAGGTGAATATTTAACTAAAATATTGGTGCTAAAAAGCTCGGAACTTTGTAACCAACAATTGTTGTCACGTGTTTTGTTCTGACAGACGACGAATGTTGGGTACGAGGTCAAAGCTTTATGTTCATCTGAAGATGTGGCTTTTAGTGCCGCGAAACCGGTAGTGATCTAACAATAAAGGACTAAAAACAGATGAAGTGGTTTATTACTACCTAAGAGAATCCCTGTTGCCTGACTTTTCTTACAAACTTAAAGAAACTGCACCCAAGCTTGAGTTAGGTGGTCTTTGTTAGGTAAATAGTTGAAATTTCTTTAACGGTGCTTATCATCGTCTGAATCAGTATCTGTCATCACAGAGTGCTGGGGATGGACTGAAATTTCTGCACTGAAACCCCAAACGTGGTCTATTAGGTAGAACTAAGATGTGAAGCAGATATATATGGGTAACGGAAGTTAGAACCCGGCCCGTAGCAGTGTAGATCCCAAACACTCGAGTAGTACTCAAGAACGGATCGCATAAGTCTTCTAATAGCGGTCCCCTTTGTAAATAATCTACACTTTCATAAAATTCTCCCTGCTTAGCGGAAGGGTCGCCCAAGCCAGGTAGGCAAGCCTATTGATCTCTTTTCCTATTGTAAGCCTGTTCTTACCATCTCCTCTTTTCTTATCACGTCTAGTGTTCAATAAAAATTAGTGGGGCTCTTAAGAATGGGGAAACTAAACTCCACAGGGTATTAAACCCTTAAAAGAAAGTCGGGCAGGTTGGAAAGGCAGCAAAGTGGCATACCCACCCCACTACAAATGAGCAGCCCTTGCAAGGCAATCAACTGAATCTCCCCTCCCCAATTATTGCTAACCCCCGATGCAAATCCGGATCAGTGTCAGATGTACCAATGATGAACCCAGCAATAAGAAAGGTTGAGAATAGGTGAATTGCAAATACAGCTCGGAACGTCAAAGGATTAGCAAAAAAAAAGAAGAAGAGCGACCAGGAATTTTAAAGGAGGCCATGGTAGATATAGCTTCCATAGTAGAAATAAATGAGAAGTCACATGGTAACATTCATGTAGGATAACATTTGACTCTGTACACTGGCACAGAAACACAGGAAGAAGGACGGGTTGCCGTTTACCTGCATAAAAGGTATGAAAATAGAATTATGGGATACAATTATATAAATGACAGAATTATAGTTTTCACTGTCAGGGAGGAGACAGAGAACTTGACTGTCTCTGCAGCTTATGCACCTGAAGAGGGAGGAAGAGAGGACCCATAAATTTCTGTGATAAACTACAAACTGTGTTGTACAAGTATAACAATACTGTAGCGGCCTGGATTGAGTCCCCTAATGTTGTCAGGCTGACGAGCACGAGTGCAGTGGACCAGGCCGGTCGCACTGGACGCTAATGATGCAACATTAGCATTACACTTTACTACAGTCGTGTATTCTTCTCCGCGACGGCGCCCAAGGCAATGACAGTGCAGCACACAGCCTTGCAAAGCGCTGACGCTGTCTTAGCAATCGGTGGAGGACGTCGTCCCGCGGGGCCCGGTTCACATAAACACAGACTCGGGTGAGCGGCAAGCCTCACTGGCTGCCGGCGTAGCCCATACAGCAGGTGTTGCTGCCCAAGACAGCGACTGCGTATTACCGGAGCACGCTCATACAAATGGAATGGGTGTGCTTTGGTAAATTCTCAGCAGATCTGCGTGCTTTGGAGGTGAGCAACAGCATAGCCTTTCTACCACGGAAGGCCGAGGATATCGATGACTACTTAGAGGTACCGGTCAGGGGCAGCAGCGGTTAGTGAGCCTCCCGAATACTGTGACAGGTGGACAGTGCGCCAAGCACCTTCAGTTCGACTTAGCAAGCTGGAGGCAGGAGTCTCGAAGTCTTCTCGTCAATCGTAAGCTCGGGAGCCAACAGCGACTGATTACAGCAAACCAGACAGGTAGCAGTCTCGAAGGTGGAAGTCATCTTGCCGAATGGTAGCAGCCCATCACAGGGGCGACCTCTTAACTAATGTACAGCAATATGAAGGCTCGCAAGGTTCAGAAGCTTGCATGTCTGAGGCAACGATATTATGCCTGGCTACTGACGACCAAAAGTGGCCTTCTTTGCTGGGCTTGTCAGTGGTATTCAGTACACTTTTATTTCGCAAGAACAGCTTTCAGAGCTTCAGCATGTCACCTTTCCGTAGTATGAGCAGGCTTAAAGCGTTCTTGTGAAACTTTTACTCTCTCTTGTGATATCAAGCTGTGCTGTTGGATTGGCGTGTTGTTTCTCTTCGCTGAGTACACAATTCCAGTCTCTTGCTCGAGGGTACGAGCCGCAATGTCGACTTTCCGCCTGTTTTGATTGTGACATGGGACGTTGGTACGGCTTTCTCCAGCTTGGTGCTGGCAGGAGACGACTTTGAGAAAGTTCTACTTTTGCCTATGGTACATTTCTACTATCAGTGGCCTCTTCTTCAAAAAATTCGTTCCGCATTTCTTATAAACAACCTCATGAAATGAATGCTGCATAGGTAACTACACTGTACTTTCCATTAATTAAACGTTTGAAAAGGTTACTAGCCAGTTTAGCCGAGAACACTAATGCGCTGCTTCCTGGACTCGGGTAGGCGCGCTGGCCCCGGATCGAATCCGCCTGGCGAATTAACAAGGGCTGGTGTGCCGGCCAGCCTAGATGTGATTTTTAGGCGGTTTTCTACATCCCGCTAGGTGAATACCGGGCTGGTCTCCACGTCCCGCCTCAGTTACACGACTCGCAGACATCTGAAGACGTTTACACTATTTCATGGCTTACACTAGATGCAGACAGCTGGGGTGGACTCATTCCGTCCCGGAGGGTATGGGGAGGTGACAGGAAGAGCATCTGGCCACCCTCTGTCACTAACATTGCCCCATTCCATACTAACAAGGCCGACCCCACGCTGAAATGGACAAAGGCCTGAAGGAAATGATTAATGAAACGTTTGAAAAGGTTATGCACAAAGTTTATGGTGTGTTCTTAATCCTTCTTAATCCTATATTGTCTCTCTTGAATTCTGATCTAACATAAGTTTACAATCTCACTCTACATTGCATTTTTTTTTACTTATTATTGCCACTGTTTAGTCACCTTACAACTATCTCATGGATTGGCGATTCTGGAGGGTGGCTAGTTTTATCCCTCAAGAAAAAGTAGAATCCACAAACTGTTAGTAGAACCATAGCGGGACTGATTGTGGAAATGCTTATGGTCGTGATGTTATACCGTTGCTTGTGTATACAGTGATGAATACGCTGGAACATTTGTTCTGCCGAAATCCGGCCTTTTTATGACGCTATAAGCTCGTCTAGTGACTGATGGTCGTAGTGTGTACGGTATTGTTGAGGAATGTTAGGTTTTGTGGTGGTAGAACTTCCAACGGTTTTTCCATCCAATACAATATTGGTTGCGCGAAGTGGATCGTGGTCGTACTCGTAACAATAGCTGGAAGACGAAATTCTGCTCCAACTGTATCACAAGTTGTAACAATCATTAATGTACCACAATTTCGTAGTTCTACTTTGGTCATGCACAAGGGTTTTACATTTTACTAACAATTTACAGTGACAACATCCGGTGCGAAAACTGAATAAATCCAATGAATCCCCCCTCTCTGGAAATATGGTTGTGGGGCTAGTACTTCCTTTGGCACCATTCCGTTTTCGCTAATAGCAACAGTACTCCACATGCCTGTACGTTAGACTGTATCGCTCTGGCTGGACAAATCGTAATATTATTTCTTACACAGTTTTGTAGTTGCATTAATGGCATGAGGTCGTAAGCTTCTCTTTGTTCTGAGATTAACAATGTCTTAATACTTCTAGCATTTGTATTTGGATCCATTTGTTAACAGTTCCCCGTTTCATCGGCTAAGGGTGAACAGTAAAACACTAGTATTAGGCATTCATGCATTCAAGACTACGATAAGCTTCCTGTATGTCCACAGCGGTATACCGCCTAAGAGAAAGGAACGTTTATCAATTCCTATCCTTTACCTAAAATATGTATACACTTAAAAAAACAATTAAACTCTACCCTGCGCATTAAAAAACATCTGAACTCTATCATACATGCTACGCCACTGAAAACGTAACAACTCTTAAAGATAACGAATGTACAGCAAATTCTAAAACAATACAAAAAGTCTTATTCCGGGATCTGAGTAAGTAAAGTATATAGTGTAGCTTTTCATCGTCATTATATACTGTTTCCTAGCGTTTTTGGACGCTTTTTTCCAAAATGGTAAAACTGATGGAATTTGTGGTAGGGCACCGTCACCTCCTTTGAATAGTTTAACCCTGCTTATGTGAGCAAGAGATGTTTTTGTCGGCAACTGTAACACAGCACTTAGCGGTGAAATCATTTCAGTGATCTGTTATGGGCTGTGGTACTTAGTAAAGAACTATTGCCGGCCGAAGTGGCCGTGCGGTTAAAGGCGCTGCAGTCTGGAACCGCAAGAACGCTACGGTCGCAGGTTCGAATCCTGCCTCGGGCATGGATGTTTGTGATGTCCTTAGGTTAGTTAGGTTTAACTAGTTCTAAGTTCTAGGGGACTAATGACCTCAGCAGTTGAGTCCCATAGTGCTCAGAGCCATTTGAACCATTTTTGAAAGAACTATATGTTTTCGCTTTTTGATGTATACTGTTTGGTTAATAATACCCATTGACGTGCTTAGTATTGTGGTAGTTTCCGTATATGTGGCCCTGACGTCCTACATCTTTTGTACGAGCTTATTTTACTCTTTGAAAAGCTACATATAATCGTTTGGCGAATCCTGTTACTGACTAGATGTTAACTCCAAGCTTAGATTTTTATCATGTCTAAAAGACAGGACATATTTCTGGCATATCCACCTCTTACGGTGGAAGATTGGTACTGGTGTGAACTTAATAATTGTACGCTGATATTATGAATGCTAAGTATGGGTCTCAGTCATTGTGTTGGCTGTTAACATAATGGCTTGACATTCTGTTTGTCTATTTGCTCGTGGATGCAAAGGACGTGTTCTTAACTTACGAATATGAGGCAAACAACAAAAATGATTCATTAGATCTGATATGAAATTTTGTAGCTTGGTCTGTTATTATGCTTTCTGGTACTCTGAACTTGAAGATCGAATTATTTACTAAGACTTATGCTAATATGTTATCTTGTTGGTATGGGATTTCTAACATTTCCAGGTACTGGAAAAGGTGCTCTATTACTGTTAATATGTAATTTTTCCTTGCAGGAGTTCTATTAAGTGGTCCTAAGACGTCAAACAGAATTTCATATGATTATTTTCCTTGTGGAAATATTGGCAATGGAATTTTTCGGTGGCAATGATCGGGACAAGCACAAGTTACGCTGCCGCATCATGTTTCCTAATTTTACACCAAAATTTTTGAAGACTTTCGTATCTGAAGTTCTGTGTCTGCCATGACTTGCTAACCTATAGTCATGTGCTTGTTGCAAGACTTCTTCCCTGAATGCTGATTGAACGACCACACATGGTCCGCACTTTGTCGATCTGCAGAGTAAGCCATCATGTGTCACAAACTGTGGCTTCAGTTTAAATGCCTGACCTATGTCATTTGCTGTGCCTTCTACCCTTCAGCTACACTCCTACCTGTTGTTTGCAGTATTCAATTTTTCTGCTCAGTGTGTCTGCATCTGTATACTTCTTTGCTGGTTTATGAAATACTTCACAACTGAATTCACTCAGTTTGACCGCCCATCTCATTAATCTGATACAAGGATCCTTTAACCCTGTCAACCATTTTAGTGAGACCTGGTCTATTACTATTCTGAATTTTTACCAAAAACGTAAGAGCGGAAAATATGTAATTCCATAAATCACGGCTAGCATCTCCTTTCTGGCCGGGGAATAATTCTATTCTTCCTTGCTAAGTTGTCTAGATGCATAAGCCACAGGATGTTATTTACTGTCCAAATTTTGATTGAGAGCACATCTCAGTGCATTGTTACTAGTATCACATGAAAGTATGAATAATTTTCGAAATCTGGGAATGTTAGTATCGGATCTGATGTCAATATAGTTTTGTCTCAGATCCTGTTTGGAAATCTGCTGTCTATTCGAATTTTACACCTTTTCACAACTGGTTCAATGATTTGGCAATTGCTGCACTTAACAAAGGCAAGTCTTCCGGTCCAGATGGTATACCAATCAGATTCCTTTCAGAGTATGCAGACACAATAGCGCCTTTCTTAGCAATCATTTACAACCGCTCACTTGACGAAAGGTCTGTTCCTAAAGACTGGAAAGTTGCACAGGTCACAACAATATTCAAGAAAGGAAATAGCAGTAACCCATTGAATTACAGACCCATATCACTGACCTCAATTTGCATTAGGATTCTGGAGCATATGTTGTACTCGAACATTATGAATTACCTTGAATAAAATGTCTTATTGATACATAACAAACATGAATTCAGAAAATATCGATTTTATTCCAATGAAGTACTGAGTGCAAGGGGTCTCAGATCTATTCCATATTCCTAGATTTACAGAAGGCTTTGGATACCGTTCCTCACAAGCAACTATTTATAAAACTGGGTGCATATGATCGTCTCAGTTGTGTGACTGGATTCGTGATTTCCTCTCAGAGCGGTCACAGTTCGTAGTGATAGACGGTAAATCATCGAGTAGAACGGAAGTGATATGTGGCGTTCCGCAAGGTAGCGTCATAGTCCCTCTGCTGTTCCCGATTTACGTAAATGATCTAGGTGATAATCTGAGCAGCCCCCTTGGATTGTTTGCAGATGATGCTGTAATTTACCGTCTAGTAAAATCATCAGACGATCAATTCCAAATACAAAATGATCTAGCGAGAATTTCTGTATGGTGCGAAAAGTGGCAGTTGGCACTAAACAAAGAAAAGTTCGAGGTCATCCACATGGGTACTAAAAGAAATCCGATAAATTTTGGGTATACGATAAATCGCACAAATCTAAGGGCTGTCAATTCGACTAAATACCTAGGAATTACAATTACGAGTAACTTAAATTGGAAACATAGGTAATATTCTGGGGAAGGCTAAACAAAGACTGCGCTTTGTTGGCAGAACACTTAGAAGATGTGACAAATCCACTAAAGAGACAGCCTACATTACACTCTGCTGGAATATTGCTGCGCGGTGTGGGATCCTTACCAGGTAGAATTGACGGAGGACATCGAAAAAGTGCAAAGAAGGGCATCCCCTTTCGTGTTATCGCGCAATAGTGGTGAGAGTGTCACTGATATGATACACGAGTTGGGGTGGCAGTCACTGAAACAAAGGCGGTATTGGCCGCGCGGGATTAACCGAGCAGTCTAAGGCGCTGCAGCCATGGACTGTGCGGCTGATCCCGGCGGAGGTTCGAGTCCTCCCTCGGGCTTGGGTGTGTGCGTTTGTTCTTATGATAATTTATATTTAGTAGTGTGTAAGCTTAGGGACTGATGACCTTAGCAGTTAAGTCCCATAAGATTTCACACACATTTGAACATTTTTCTTTCCTTTGATCATGATGAAGAACGTATTTTGTACAAAATAACAACGATAATTATATAGATTCTTTTATGTTTGTGCATGTACACTGCACATGCATTAAAATTATTTCCTTGGTTACATAAAAACACAATAGTTATGCGATCAAATAATTTTTACTACCTACAAAGTGCAATTCATATATTTTAAAGACATAAACTAGCCCGTGGGCTAATATTGAACGATATGCGGTTCTTACCAAAAAGCAAACAGAAATCGTTGGCTCCCAGTTTCTCTCACACACATTCAGCTGTGTTTCATTCCCTACCAGTGCTACCAGTGGTATCGGTAGTCCTACTACTTACTATGTCATTTATATACTGTATGAAAACTACCGAAACGTAATTTTGGTAGAGCGGAACTGCAGTAGCTAAAAGAAGGCTTCTTAGATTGCGTCATTGGTAGCCGCCTGTCCTGAGACGCGTCCACCCACGCAGTGAAGCAATGGTCCACAACCGGGATGGCTACCAGTGTCGCCAACCGTCCGCGAATTTCGCCGTTTCGCTACGCGTCGCTACGATTAGCGCGTCTGAGGTGGGGGTCCTCACACAGGGCTGCCAACCTGTGTTACGTAATATTGTCGAAAGGCGGCGGCCCGGAGGGGCAGCGCGCGCGGCAGGAGTGAGTGTGCGTCGGTGCCGTGCGGGTCTGCAGACGTGGAGGAAGACGAGCGCAGAGGGACAGCACTGGAGTGGCTGCCGCGGCCGGCGAGTGGAGACCTCCTGCGGCGGCAAAAGGCGGCGATGCGTGCGGCGGGCCGCGCTAGGCCGGCGCAGTATTTGGCACTCCGGGCAGCAGGTAGGCGATGCGACGGACCACTGCCTCTCTGCCAACGCTCCTTACCATCTACTCAACGTTACAACTGCTATAACACCAGGGCTGCCAACAACGTTTACATGAAACTTCCTGGCAGATTAAAACTGTGTGCCAAACCGAGACTCGAATTCGGGACCTTTGCCTTTCGCGGGCAAGTGCTCTAACCAACTGAGCTACCCAAGCACGACTCACGCCCCGTCCTCACAGCCTTACTTCTGCCAGTACCTCGTCTCCTACCTTCCAAACTTTACAGAAGCTCTGCTGCGAGCACTTGCCCGCGAAAGGCGAAGGTCCTGATTTCGAGTCTCGGTCCGACACACAGTTTTTATCTGCCAGGAAGTTTCATATCAGCGCACACTCCGCTGCAGAGTGAAAATCTCATTCTGGGAACGTTTACATGAACTGTCATTAACATTCGGTCAGACACTGTCCTTAACCATTTTCGACGTCTGTTAAGTCATTACACCGGCGGAATCGCGCTGTGGTTCGCACACTCGACTCGCGTGAGGAAGGACGAAGGTTCAAACCCACGTCCGACCATCCTGATTTACGTTTGCCGTGATTTCCGTAAATAGCCTCAGACAAATGCCAGGCCGGATCCATTGGAAGGGCACGGCCGATTTCCTTCCCTGTCCCTCCCTAATCCGAGCTTGTTCTTCGTCTCTAATGACCTCGTTATCAACGGGATGTTAGATCTAATCTCCTCCCTGCTGAGAGATTATGGATGAAATGTACACGTAAATATTCCGGATCAGTAGCGAGAGAGCAGCAGGCACGCTTTTCCGGTCGGGACAGTAAATCCACAACGAGCTTATCGTAGTCTCAGCCCTAGGGTCTAGCCTACTGTAGTCGTGAGATACACGGCTCGGCTTCTCCGGTGTGGTCCTGGATGTGTGTTTGATCTAATACAACATCAGAGGGCGCTGCCTACCGATGAAGTAGCGCCATGGCCGTCGTTCCTCCTTCCTAGTTAGCGAACTTGGTGTAGAGCATTCTCGCCACAAGTTCGCATCGTTCAAGGATATAGTACTCGGTAGTCACGGCATAGAGATAATGTGGCGGGAAGTCGTAGGGGACATAAAACACTCAGCGCAGGATTTTGTTCTGGAAGGCCTGTAGGCGCTTGATGTGGCTAGGAGCTGGAATTTCCAATACATTACTGGAGTAGTTCATCACGGGTCAAATACTCAACTTGTAGATATAGAGGCCACAAGTGACTGACAGGTAAGACCTCTGATTGAGAAGTGAATACAGCGCACCAAGATGCTGCGTTGTTCGCTGATGCACACGAAACATGTAGGGCTTCCATGTTAGAAGACTTCGAGGATTTGGTCCTCTCATTGGGATGCCCAGTGAGCACAGCATTGGCGACAGCTGGTGGACGACGCTTGGACAGTACCATGCCTTGACTTTTGGCAGCATTGAAAACGGCCCTCCAGAGTAGTGAGGGAGATAGCTATTTAAAAAAAAAAGCATAACTGAATCACTGTAAAATGTTAATAAAGATAGTTTTGAAAATAGCTTGGAAGCGTCGTAAAAGAACAAATCTTTCACATTCGGTCACGTAACAGTTCCGTAGTATAAATGCACGTTGCGCAGCCGGCCATGGTGGCCGAGCGGTTCTAGGCGCTTCATTCTGGAACCGCGCGACCACTACGGTCGCAGGTTCGAATCTTGCCTCGGGCATGGATGTGTGTGATGTCCTTAGGTTAGTTAGGTTTAAGTAGTTCTAAGTTCTAGGGGACTGATGGCCTCAGCTGTTAAGTCCCATAGTGCTCAGAGCCATTTGGACCACGTTGCGCAAAATATGATGCGGGTTGTATCTCCCTATCCGCGGACTTGTTATTGTTCCGTCCTGTCGCAGTGTTTACAATGTCATAATGGTCAGATGGCCATGAAGGGAACTAACACAGCGTTCTGGATAACGGCGTGGTTTGTTGTTCCGACAGCGTACGCTCCTAGAAAAGTCAACGTGTAACTAGCGGAATGATCGTAAAGATAAAATGAGAGAGATTCGAGCCCACGCAGAGGTTTTCCCTCGAACTATTCAGGACTGGAAGAGGAGAAGTGACAGTGGTTCACAAAGTAACCTCTTCCACACAACGCAAGGTGGCTTGCATAGTATAGATGTAATATCTTTCACTGTGCAGAGGTTCGCGGTCAGAGATATTTCTAAGTTGGAGAACAGACCCAGAAGTTGGGGATATAATAACACTACTTGTGAAGGAAAGTCGCATAGAATCTGTCGCTGAAAAAAAGCAGCCATGCGAGCAACATGAAAGAGAAAGGCGAGTAAGCGTGATAAATATAGAGCGAAATCCTCAACTAGGTGCACTAAAACTGCAGCCCAGATACAGCTAGAATGTAGTAAGCAACTATTTTAATTAACCGTTCGGAATGTTATCGTGAAAGAAGAACATGACGGGAAAATGACAAAAAATGACACGTAACCTAAGTGAAACGACGTAACTAGCTCTATTTACAAAGGGCCAGCTTAACGAAGGGTCACAGTGGCGGAATGATGTTATGCTTGCTGAAACACATTGAGTAAACAGTGACGAATTCAACAGAAGGATCAGGAGAACTGCAATTAATTCGAAAGAATGCTTGAAAATGAAGCTAAAGAAAGAACGGCAACTAATTCGGCGTAGGTACAGCACAAAAAACGTTAATACACTCCTGGAAATTGAAATAAGAACACCGTGAATTCATTGTCCCAGGAAGGGGAAACTTTATTGACACATTCCTGGGGTCAGATACATCACATGATCACACTGACAGAACCACAGGCACATAGACACAGGCAACAGAGCATGCACAATGTCGGCACTAGTACAGTGTATATCCACCTTTCGCAGCAATGCAGGCTGCTATTCTCCCATGGAGACGATCGTAGAGATGCTGGATGTAGTCCTGTGGAACGGCTTGCCATGCCATTTCCACCTGGCGCCTCAGTTGGACCAGCGTTCGTGCTGGACGTGCAGACCGCGTGAGACGACGCTTCATCCAGTCCCAAACATGCTCAATAGGGGACAGATCCGGAGATCTTGCTGGCCAGGGTAGTTGACTTACACCTTCTAGAGCACGTTGGGTGGCATGGGATACATGCGGACGTGCATTGTCCTGTTGGAACAGCAAGTTCCCTTGCCGGTCTAGGAATGGTAGAACGATGGGTTCGATGACGGTTTGGATGTACCGTGCACTATTCAGTGTCCCCTCGACGATCACCAGTGGTGTACGGCCAGTGTAGGAGATCGCTCCCCACACCATGATGCCGGGTGTTGGCCCTGTGTGCCTCGGTCGTATTCAGCCCTGATTGTGGCGCTCACCTGCACGGCGCCAAACACGCATACGACCATCATTGGCATCAAGGCAGAAGCGACTCTCATCGCTGAAGACGACACGTCTCCATTCGTCCCTCCACTCACGCCTGTCGCGACACCACTGGAGGCGGGCTGCACGATGTTGGGGCGTGAGCGGAAGACGGCCTAACGGTGTGCGGGACCGTAGCCCAGCTTCATGGAGACGGTTGCGAATGGTCCTCGCCGATACCCCAGGAGCAACAGTGTCGCTAATTTGCTGGGAAGTGGCGGTGCAGTCCCCTACGGCACTGCGTAGGATCCTACGGTCTTGGCGTGCATCCGTGCGTCGCTGCGGTCCGGTCCCAGGTCGACGGGCACGTGCACCTTCCGCCGACCACTGGCGACAACATCGATGTACTGTGGAGACCTCACGCCCCACGTGTTGAGCAATTCGGCGGTACGTCCACCCGGCCTCCCGCATGCCCACTATACGCCCTCGCTCAAAGTCCGTCAACTGCACATACGGTTCACGTCCACGCTGTCGCGGCATGCTACCAGTGTTAAAGACTGCGATGGAGCTCCGTATGCCACGGCAAACTGGCTGACACTGACGGCGGCGGTGCACAAATTCTGCGCAGCTAGCGCCATTCGACGGCCAACACCGCGGTTCCTTGTGTGTCCGCTGTGCCGTGCGTGTGATCATTGCTTGTACAGCCCTCTCGCAGTGTCCGCAGCAAGTATGGTGGGTCTGACACACCGGTGTCAATGTGTTCTTTTTTCCATTTCCAGGAGTGTAGCTTACAGGTGCCTGTAGAAGCAATTATACATCAGAAGTGGCATCCCACAAACAACTGAGTTCCAATACCTATTTTTTTTCTAAAACAGTTACTGATTCTACAATATTAAGCTGTCAAATATTATTTAAGAAATTATTGTGTTACTTAAGAAATTATATGCCATGTCTTCATTTAATATGGCGATGTTTTCAAATTTGCTGAGTTTCAATTTGTTGTTAAATCTGTAGGTGGAGATGAAACACAAGCTGCTAGGAATGGTGTAGTGACCGAATGTTACTGACAGTCCCTGTAGTTGCGGCCGCCTCCTGATAATCGTTTAAAAGCCGAAATAGGCTTATAGTGACTGTCAAAAATCACCCACTATAATGTGCATATTAACACATTTTGACCAGTGTTCTACCGGTAAGTAGAATCTGCACCTGAAACGTAATTCTGTAAGAAAGAAAACATATCCAGCTGCGGCTACGATTCTCTCTTCATTGAACCCGAAACTCTCTCCACTGAGAATGATTAGATTTGGGAAAAGAGAGGCGGACACACCTACTGAACACAGAGGAAGTTCCTACTATCCGCACTTCAGATCCCTCACTTTTCCCATTATCCAACGCTTCTCATTGCCCTAAACAAAAGTAATTCATTTCCTTCAAGATTCATGCTATCTCTCACTCACTTCAGAATACAGGTTGATGCAGAATACCTCTAAACTACTATATTGGCTTTCTCGCTGCTGTAACACTCTGGAAAATCTAAATAAACTACGTTCGTAGCTCCGTAAAAGGAATAACTATTGTTAAGTTTAATATTCCTTCCACTTACTTTTCTGTAAGTTACAGAAAAGGACATCTTGCCCGAAACTCCATGTACGTAATTCAGCGACGTAATGTTTTCTTAGACGTGGGAAAGAGTCACGTAGAAGAAATGTATTACAGATTTTCCTGATATTCTTATGGTGTGTTAATATGCACCTACCAACATTTTACGCTTCTTTATTTTACTGAAGATTCAAATACGTATTATGACAGATTACGATGGGTGGAAGCACAGAACGAGTATTGACATACATAGACACACATAAAAAAGTGGCTTTTGCTGTATCTCTTAAAAGAAAATAATGTTATGCTTCTGTTAACAAGGTAATGTTTCGTCGACGTAGGAGAGTCCATTAAATACGTATTGCCCTTCTAAAGACTTGAATGAAGTATAGTGGGATCAATGTCTACGTAAATCAGCTGTTTAAAAATATATGCAGGGTAATTCACAAAAAGTTTACAAACTAACATGGCTCATCGGTTATACAACAAGGATCAGTAATCACATTCGAACCTGGGCTCACAACGCCCCGAGAGGACGCTACGGCCACCTGTGGGCTGGCAACTTTGGTGACCTTTTAATTGGGCCGTACGTTCTCCTGGACCATCTTGATGGTCGCAGGTATCTCGTTTTCCTGCGAAACGTCCTGCTGGACATGTTGATTGATATTAAGATGCCTATTTGCCGTCGCTTTCGATTTCAGCACGACGGAGTACCTGCGCTTTTCAGCAGACAAAAAGAGGGCACATTTGTAGGCAACCTTTCCCGTCCGCTGGATTGGTAACGGTGGGTCCGTCGCATGGCCACTACTATCACCCGCTCTGTCCCCAATCGATTTTTTCCTGTGAGGTATCTAAAGGGCCTTGTGTATGGAACACCTGACGTAGAGGGCAGGAATGTTGCGGCAGGCAGGACATCTTCGAGGTGCACCAGTTATCTGTGAGAGGGTGCGCCGTTCAACGCAGCGCCGATGTTAGGTGTGTCTCAACGCGTGTGGACAAAAATTTAAGCAACTTCTGTAGTGGCCGTCCATTTGTAGCATGTGACTAAATAACTGCAACGTCATTTAGTAACCCCAGACGGCCTTTGCGACCCCCGGTTCCTACGTGGTAACTGATCCTTGTATGCCCGATGTGCCATGTCAATTAGTAAACTTTTTTCGCATCACCCTGTATAATGAGAAAGGGTATATGAGGAAGAAACAATTTTTCTAATGGTTTAAATGCCCTACACTGATTTCGAGAAAGAAAACAAACCCGTACACATTCATAGCAAAGCACAAAGGTTGTTTAAAAAAATATATGGCTTATGTCCATATGAATATTTATTAGAGTATCGCGTAAAAATTTTAAGTAAATTATTCAAAATGTTTTCGAGATTTTTGCTATATAACCTATGTCCATCCAAATGTTCGTTAGAGTATCATGCACAAATACGAGGTAAATCGGTCAGGAAAGTTTCGAGATTTTTGGTATCAGAGTGCCGCCATCATGTATTATAAGATGGCTCTCCAGTAGGTATAAAATGTCGCGTCAAATTTTCAAAATAAAAAGCAAACGGCGAAGAACTTTCGGAGACTTAACGTTTTGCACAAACGAATATTTACGTTTTTATTTAAATAGATCACCCAAATTTTTGCAGATGGGTTGAACTTTTTGTGTTCTCTGCTTATCTCTTCTACAATTAAATTGAAAGTTATAGGAGATAATGCGTCCCCTTATCTAAGGCGAGTTGTTGCTTCAAAATGATCCGAGACTGCGGCACTGATCTTTCCTATACAACAGGTTCCCTTTAAACACATCTGCACTATGCATGTTATCTTTTGTGTAAACTGAAACTCTTTCAAGACATTGACGACTGTGCCCTTACATATGCTGTCACTAGATTTTGTGAAGTCATATGAATGTCAACGTTGTATTCCCAACCTTTCTCAGTTACACGCCTGAGAGTAAAAGGCTGATCTATAGTTGAACTGTTCCTTCTAAAAGCACACCGACAGCTGCCTCTACTTCTTTTTGCGGTTGGGGATATTCTCTACAGTAGACATTGGGACAGAATTTTGTATTTTACTTTTAATTTATACTGTTCGAAAAATATTTAGCACCGTAGCGCGATTAATTTGTAAATTTTTAGGTCAACATCGACTTTTACTGATGGAGAATTATGTGGCAGAGGATACTTCCAACATCATAATTCCCTTCCCCCTCTGTTTCTCAGTTCTATTCATAAATGGCGTGAGTTTGCTGAGTAGCACTGTAATACTCTCTCGCGTACCAAACGATCCTGTAACGAAACAAACCACTCTTCGTTGGAGCTTTGTCTTTTCTGTTAATCCAACAGCATGAGGTCCCCAGACTAATGAGGAATACTTAGGAATAGCTCTGGTTCAAATGGCTCTGAGCGCTATGGGTCTTAAAATCTGAGGTCATCAGTCCCCTATAACTTAGAACTACTTAAACCTAACTAACCTAAGGACATCACACACATCCATGCCCGAGTCAGGATTCTAAGCTGCGACCGTAGCGGTCGCGCGGTTCCAGACTGAAGCGCCTAGAACCGCCCGGCCACACCGGACGGCAGGAAAAGCTCTAATAGGTGATTTGTGAACGACTTAATCCGTGGCTGAGTTGCATTTCTTTAAGATTCTTCCAGTGAATCTAAGCTAGTCACCTGCTTCTACTAAAATTACTTTTACGTAATCATTCTAGTTCAGTTTGCTCCAAATGGTAACTTTGGTGCATGTAGTGTCCTGTTAGGTCACTGAAGGTTGATCGATGTTTTCCCAGGGAGCACCTAGTTTACTACTGTTGAAGCTCGTATCTTAACGACTTGTAAATTACTCGTTGTAGTATTTATGCTCTGCGAGCCATACGGTGGGCTCCGCGTTTGTAGTGATCCTCCTGTCATCATAAGTGCTTTTCTAACGATTTCTGGGGGCCAGAAGGTAATGCAAGATCGATCAGAGCAATGGAATTGGGAGCGGATTATTTGGAGAAATTGTGGCTAATGCAGAAACACTTACATTAAGAAAAATATCTTTTTAATTTGTATCTTCAATAGAACAAGGAAATTAAATAAAATTGACGGCAACATCTCAGAGCGCTTGGCTTGGCTGCAATAATTTCCCCTGGGCCTCTGAACGTAGTTGCTTGCGCTGATACATCACCAGTTCAGAGGCCTCTGGCAGGCAGCCTTCTAAATTTCGCCGAGGTCAAGGCAGTAGGCGTCTTGATGCCGGTGAATGACCATCAGTGGGCTAAGATGCGTGCTGATGTCTCGCAGGATAGCGCGAGTCTTGGTAGATCACCCAGATAATACTCATTTCTTTTGTATGCAGCCTTTTCTCATCCTTAAGTCTCGCCGCTGCGGTGCCTTCTGGGAGTCCAGCCTTAACCAGTATTGTGCCATTGATCAGAACTAGTAAGTTCTCCGTCACTGGTAGAGGCTGTTACTTGTCTTTCATACTTGTTGCCTTCTCCCAGTTTATGGGAGATTCTCTTCTACACCAACAGTTTAATGATGTCATCTGTGTGTCTAAATAAGTCACCCCTGGCAGTTTCCGTAGCTTCACAGCCATCATGCCCTTGTACAGGAAATACGGGCTGCTTCCACTGTCGTTTCAGCCATACAACTCTCGGTCAGTATACAGCAGAGAGAATAGTGGATGTGCTTTATTGCCCCTCATAATGTTTGGTTACTTGTTCACACTACAAGCACAAATAAGGAACGAGGAATGCAGAAGTTGTACGATTATTCGCGGCACCGCAATGTCGTGTGAGTTGGTGGCTATCGAGGATTGAATGTTGGCAGACAACGAATTTATGGTTGCCTTGTGATAGGATCTGTAAGAAATCTGTAGGCATTATGCAGGCCTACCAAGGATTTATGGCTACTTGATAGAAGGACACATTACACCAACTGCGGCTGCCGTTGCTTGTTCATTGCATTCCAGATATCTTCCAGAAAAAAATTCCTTTTACATTTGGCAATAAATGGAATCAGTTGGTGACAAATTTGCTGAATATCGTGGATGTTCCGAAAACTCGAACTTCAAATCCTTCATTTCTTATATTGGCAAAGTAATTTTGTGTGAGGTTGCATTGACTTGAATTACTTCTTTCTTAATTCAGTACGTTTCTCATGTATTTTCCTATCCATTTAGTTACAAGTCGTGGGAATTATCAGTGAGCTATTCTTTTTCGCTTTGCAAGGTAATAATAGGAATAACCTTGCATCGCAGAAAACACTGGCCATAATATTTCCACCAGACGAAATCGACTTCGTTAGTTTTAGTACAATGACACCAGCTCCCATGCACCGCTATTTATTGTTGTTTTGTTTCAGACTTAAAGTGATTGATCGGTGTCTCAGCTAGAGTGGCAAATCCGCCTGCAAAGTCAGTCCGATTCTTTCCAAGACTTTCAAAATATTGTCGAATATCGCTTTCGTAATCGCACTGGCCAACATTCAACAAATGCAGCACACCTTTGCATAAAGATTTCTCACAATTAATTTCTTGGGTAAAATGTACGACACTCATCCTTGCGGTATGCAAGTGGTAGATTGCCTCTTGCCTTACAACGCAACCACCTATGTTCAAGCAGACCTGACAGCTTTAGTTGTGTGATCCTAATCTTATGCAGATGGCGTACTATGCACTGACATGAGCAAGCCTGGTGCATAACGTCTGTTCTGTGTCAGATTCCAGCCTGCGCTTACGTCGATCAGCCCTAACCAAATAGAGTTTTACTCGGTATTGGAACTTGCAGACATGATTCACGTGTATGGAGGAGCAAATGTAAGCAGCAGAGAAGCGGGAAGGTTGAACAGAACCAACTGTCTGCGTAGCAGACACCCGGCACACATTTCCAAAACAGTTCCAACGATTAAATGTAACAGGGCAATTGCTACCGCAGTACAGCGACCGAGGACGAACTACATGGAGTGTCGACTTAGAACATGCAGTGCTTGCTTGAGTGGATGAGGGGCCTGCAATCAGTACTCGATAAGCTGCACGTGGAATTAATGTTTCGCAGAGTACTGTGTGGCAGGTATTGCGGGAAATGCAGCTACACGCCTGCTATCCACAGAAAATGCAACCTTTCATTCCTGTTGGCCTCGGACCTCACGCTGTGTGAAGCCAATGGATCTTGCAGCGCCTTACAGTTGAGTCTCCCTTTCCCGTGTTTGTACTTTTCACAGATGAAGCCTGTTTCACCAGACACGGAATGCTAAACTGTCGCAATAGTCATGTCTGGGCCGATGAGAATCCTCTCACTACAATTGAGAAAAACATCAACGCACAATACCAGTAACATATGGACAGACCGTTTCTTCTCCCTCTCTGCTTAAATGTACCGGTGTATACAGTGTTTATCGTTCTACTCAGGTTCTTCGAATTTATAACACCTCGGATGTGGGTCCAAAATGATTGAGCCTCTCCTCACATTTGACTGAAGATTCGTACAGCTGGAAAAAGATTCTAAAAGTTGTTCGATCAACTGTCTGTCAAAATATATTGTGCGAACTGCAGAGTAGTCACGTACATTTATTAAGACTATTTGATAATTCTGGGAAATAATATTACATTGATGAATAACGCCTGTTAATGATTCTAGTAAAATACTTGACAGTAATAGCTCTGAAATACAAATATTTATATGAAAGTCTGACATAAAAATGTACTTTCAGCGCCTTTATGTGTTTATACCGTAACTGCCTTTTTCCAGCATCACTGATTTTAACTCTCATCAAATCTCAGTGCTCCTCGTTTCAAGAGCCATCTTATTACGTTCAAATAAGCTCCAGATGTGGCAGACATTCCCTGAAAAGTGGTTAGGCATTCATCTGATTCACGCCACTTCATTCCTCCTTGTGGGTCCATGTGAAAAGTCTTGTGTACGAGACGCCTGACGAGACTATAGAGCACCTCCAGGCAAGAATTCTCGCTGCTTGCGACATTACTCGTAAGACTTAAAATCTTGGTTATATTTAACTGAAAAATTTAAAACATTTATGGATTCTGGCAGATAAAATATAAATTAACCGACCAGATCTCAATATTTTCGAAAGGTGAGCATTAAGTACCACCCTGCCCATTGGTATTGTGAGGGATAGTTGTATTCTGTACATCATGATCAGGGTTCGGAAGCTGGTGCCCTTAGTTTGACCCCTGAGCGAGGCTAAGGCGGAACTTGATTAAATTTTCGCTTATACCTTTCGACTCGGTCGTTTCCGGAAGCGAGTTCTTAAACTGCAGCTGAAGCATTTACCCTTCATCATCCCTGAAAGTTTTAACATAATGACGGTATCAGTCTGTGTAACTATACTTTCCTTCCCTATCTTTCAAATTGTAGCATTCTATATTCACATGACGTCACTGGATTACGTTCGATGATCCCAGGAAAATGGCGATTTCGTCAAGCAAATGATAGAGATTCATCTACACGTTTTTCTACAACAATAAAATATGAACGATTTTATTAATACAAGTAAAAAATTCGGAAGGCGATGCTTATATTAAGAACTCGCTCGTTTATCCTCAGAAAAAGTTGCAATTCGGAATACGGCGTATTAACGCCTCGGAATATACCGGCTGACGTTACTGAACGGCGACAAACTTCAGGCGAAGAAAAAGGCATGTGGACCGGAAATGCGTTCCAAGAGGGTGAGGGGCGGGGAGATGGTGATAATAGATCTTTGACACTATAGGTTTCAATGACTGAAACCATACACAAGAGCACACCCGGTGAATGGAAATGCTCCGACGGCACTAGGAACCGGTACTGATAGATCACTCCCACCATGCCATGGGGATTCTCCAAAGCGCACAGGTGGTGTTGTGAAAGTTGAAGATACCTCCCATCGTAGACGTTGCCTCATCTGTGAATAGAAAGGGTGACAACAATCCTAGCACGATGGTGGCCTCTGTTACGAACCAGCAACACAACCGTCGCTGCGGAGGCAAGTCCGTGAGCAATAAGGCCCGCACGGGTTGTACGTCATACGGACAGTGGCAGTTGTGGAGAATGTTGCACAGGATCGCCTGGCTTATCCATGCTGGCGGGCAACCTACCTCGTGCTGATGCCGGGCTAACTGTCAAAGATCTTTTATCTCCAAACTCAAATGGAAGTACCCTCATTGAAAAGCATTTCCGGACAAACAACCATATTACCTTCTTTAATCCTTATTTTCTCTTGGATCGTTTCCTGCATTTTGCAATCATCTAGAAAAATCACCCTGTGTGGAGTATAACATGTCCTTGCATGACGTCCAGAAAAGAAAGATGATTAGCTCGGACAAAAGGAGCGGCAGTCGCGATACAGCTGCTCGAAGATATCACATTAGACGAAGGATATATATCACAATGTGAGTCAAATAAACTATCAGTTGCGGTTATTATGCTAAATGATCAATGGCAGGACTGGTTATTAAGGTCAGATCACTAATGGAAAAAAAAATGGCTCTGAGCACTATGGGACTTAACTGCTAAGGTCATCAGTCCCCTTTACTAATGGATTCGAAATTACACTCACCTTAATCGTGTAAGACAAAGCATCGAAAAGAGAAACTAGTGAAAAGGCTAATGTCTGTTAATAACAGAATTATCGTATATAAGATTCAAGTGCATTAACAAGCTTCTTTAAGAACGGGTACCTATCAATTGCAGTTATGACTACATGGAGAACAAGTAATGTATTGGCAACTGCAACTAACTTGTTTCACTCCACAAATTAGTTACATTATTATAAGATAAAATTGTCGAAGATAAAGCAACATAGCATAAATAACGAAAATAAATAAAAACATGAGAGTATAGGGGAAAACTGAGGTTCGTTGGTGGAATTACATACTTACGCTTGCCCTTTATTGTAGATAGGAAACTTGCCTCTCAGCTGTTCCTTTTTTCTACAAACGGGTCTAGTATAAGAGTGCTGAGTTTATTACACCTTCTACAACGAAAATAAACAAAAAATGAAATATTTGCGACTCTGTTGTCATGTTTGTTGATCAACAAAGCCGTCAACGATGTCACCTTTACTCACGGTATTATGAGAAGTGTAAGGAAGAAAGTAGCAGCTATTAAAATACTTTAAGCTAACACGTCGCCATTTGGGAGACAAACATGTGTCGCGTGAAGTGTCGTTGACCCCAGGAGGACGGCCTTCTTATCGGCCAGCTTATCGTTGTGGTATTACGCGGGAGTGGTGAGCACGGCAATGAAATCGATAGTTCCCGCTCACGCCTGTCAAATATGGATTCGGTCCTCCCGATAAGCGCTCGTTAGTATCAGAAGGATGTGAATGCGTGCGTAGTTGCAGCAACATTCTTTATCGTGTGCTCCTTACAGTGCCAGAAGTGGAGAATGACAACCGGGAATTGTAAAACATTCATTGGTGCTTAATTTCATATTTTCTGTCGGGTAATACGTTGTCAAGAATAGTGGTTCCATGTCTCTTTACGTTCTGGAGTATTTCTTGTCTTCTCCATTTGATCATGTCGCAGCAGGTAAGTGTGCTCGCGACCAGTAAGTCATTAGACACTTCATGGATAACAGCGAAGTAAATTAATTAATAATAACTACTTTCCAAATTGTTATCGAAGTATTATTTAATACTCATCTGCCCTGCTTTCTGTAATTTGTTTTTAATGAAAAAAAGCAATTTCCCTACATTTTTAGTGAGCCACGTTAAATTCCGCAGAGACGAGAATATTTTTTTCCTTTTTTTCTCTTTCTGTCAAATACAGTGGCGAACTACAGTTCGATTAAAATTCTGTTATAAAGCTTAATCCACATAATGTGGACGTAACTGATAATTTACAAATTTCTGAAGCAAGATGATGTAAAAACCCGTAACTTTCATATAAACCATGATATTTGAGCATACATGTTTCTTTCTCATTATAAGATTTACTTAAACGTAACAAGATGGCTCTTGAAACGAGAAGCACTATGATGCAAGGTTTGTCAGCTGTCGAATAAAAACCTCAGAAAAACTGCCCTAAGATTTGATGAGAGTTAAAACCAGTGATGCTGGCAAAACGCAGTTTACATTTTTACGATATAAACAGATAAACGAGGTGAAAAAACATCTTGCTGTCAGACTTCGAGATAAATATTTGTATTTCAGAGCTGTTACTGTCAAGTATTTCAGTAGAATCATTAACAGACATTATTCACCAATGTAATATCATTCCCCAGAATTATCTAATGGTCTTAATAAATGTACATGACTACCCTGCAGTTCGCACATAATATTTTGACAGAATCCTTTTCTACCGTTCCACTCTCCAGTGCCACGTGGATAAACGAACGTTTAAGTCTTTTCATGAAAGCTCTGATTTCCGTTATTTCATTGCGATGATCATTCTTCTCTCTATAAGTGGGAGTCAACGATTCGTAGCAGATAGTTGGTGATTTAAAATTCGTGAAAGATTTCGGCCCAACGAAAAACGCCTTTCAAAAATGACTGCCACACTTACCCGTGTATCATATACGTGACACTTCATCCGCTTTTTCGCGGATAGAACAAAACAAGCTGTCCTTCTTTGAATTTTTTCAATGTCCTCTGTCAGTCCTAACTGGATAGGAACCCATACAGCATAGCTATGTTCCAGAAGAGGACACAGAATCTTAATGTAAGCAATCTCTTTAGTAGACATTTTTACATCTTGCACGTGTTCTGCCTTCGGTTCGCCTTCCTCACAACATTCTCTGTGTCCTCATTCCAGTTTAACTTTTCGTAACTGCAATCCGTAGGTATTTAGTTTGATTGACAGACTTTAAATTTCAGTAATTTATAGCGTAACTGAAATTTAACAGATTCTTTTTATGAAGGTTTGCTAGCGATTAAACTACAGAATCATCTGCAAATAGTTCAAGGGGATTGCTCGGATTGTCTCCTAAATCATTTATATGAATAAGGACCAGCAGAGGGCCTATAACACTTCGCTGGGGAATACCAGAGATTACTTTCGTTTTACACGATTCCATACAATTGCGACGATACCCCGTAGGCATGCAACTTGTATAAAAGCCGCTTCCAAGGAATTGTGTTAAAAGCCTTCTGTAGATCCAGAATGCAATAAATTTGAGATCCCTTGTTGATATAACTAAATATTTCGTGTGAATAAAGAGGCAGTGGTCTTTCACAAAACCCATATTTTCGATTTGTGTACTTAGATATATTAAAAATTAGTTATCTCGGTATCACTTGACGAAAAAATTATTTCAGTATCTTAAACAATGCGTGAATTATTACGGAATTTGGTCTATATACACTCATCGGACATCCTCCAAACAAGGGATTTTTGACAAGATGGTACAAGTTTTCAGGAATGATGGAGAGATGTACACTACGTGATCAAAAGTATCCAGACACCCGGCTGAAATGAGTTAAAAGTTCGTGGCACCCTCTCTCGGTAATGCTGAAATTCAATATGGTGTTGGCCCACCCTTAGCATTTCCGACAGCTTCCACTTCTTCACAGAGTGCTGTACTGAGGAGAAGTATCGATATCGGTCGGTGAGGCCTGGCACGAAGTCGGCGTTCCAAAGCATCCAAAATGTGTTCTGTAGGGTTCAGGTCAGGACTCTGTGCAGGCCAGATGTTATTGTCGTGTTACCACTCGGACACAGGCCGTGCATTGTGAACAGGTGCTCAATCTTGTAGAAAGATGCTATCGCCATCCCTGAATTGCTCTTCAACAGTGGGAAGCAAGAAGGTGCTTGAAATATCAGTGTAGACCTGTGCTGTGATAGTGTTCCGTAAAACAACAAGGGGTGTAAGCCCCGTCCACGAAAAACACCACCACACTGTAACACCAGCGCCACCGAATTTTTCTGTTGGCACTACACACGCTGACAGACGACCTTCACCGGGCATTCTCCATCCCCTCACCCTGACATCGGATTGCCACATTGCGTACCGTGATTTGTCACTCCACACAACGTTTTTCGACAGTTAAATAGTCCAATGTTTATGCTGCTTACACCAAGCAAAGCGTCGTCTGGCATTTACCGGCGTGATGTGTGGCTTATCAGCAGCCGCTCGACCATGAAATCCTAGTTTTACCACCTCCCGCGTAACTGTCATAGTACTAGCAGTGGATCCTGATCCTGGAAAGTGTGATGTGGGCTGATGGATCACGCTGTACTCTGTGGCAAGACGCTGGAAGGGTTTGGGTTTGGTGAATGCCCGGATAACGTTGCCTGTCACCATCTGTAATGCTAACAGCGAGGGACGAAGGAGGCAGTGTTACGGTACGAGGGAATTTTTCATGATTACCTGGAAGAATCCTGGAGATACTAAAAGGTATCAGATAGATTACATAATGGTAAGACAGAGATTTAGGAACCAGGTTTTAAATTGTAAGACATTTCCTGGGGCAGGTGTGGATTCTGACCACAATCTATTGGTTATGAACTGCAGATTGAAACTGAAGAAACTGCAAAAAGGCGGGAATTTAAGGAGATGGGACCTGGATAAACTGAAAGAACCAGAGGTTGTACAGAGTTAAAGGGAGAGCATAAGGGAACAATTGACAGGAATGGGGGAAAGAAATACAGTAGAAGAACAATAGGTAGCTCTGAGGGATGAAGTAGTGAAGGCAGCAGAGGATCAAGTAGGTAAAAAGACGAGGGCTAATAGAAATCCTTGGGTAACAGAAGAAATATTGAATTTAATTGATGGAAGGAGAAAATATAAAAATGCAGTAAATGAAGCAGGCAAAAAGGAATACAAACGTCTCAAAAATGAGATCGACAGGAAGTGCAAAATGGCTAAGCAGGGATGGCTAGAGGACAAATGTAAGGATGTAGAGGCTTGTCTCACTAGGGGTAAGATAGATACTGCCTACAGGAAAATTAAAGAGACCTTTGGAGAGAAGAGAACCACTTGTATGAATATCAAGAGCTGAGATGGCAACCCAGTTCTAAGCAAAGAAGGGAAGGCAGAAAGGTGGAAGGAGTATATAGAGGGTTTATACAAGGGCGATGTACTTGAGGACAATATTATGGAAATGGAGGAGGATGTAGATGAAGATGAAATGGGAGATAAGATACTGCGTGAAGAGTTTGACAGAGCACTGAAAGACCTAAGTCGAAACAAGGCCCCGGGAGTAGACAACATTCCATTAGAACTACTGATGGCCTTGGGAGAGCCAGTCATGACAAAACTCTACCATCTGACGAGCAAGATGTAAGAGACAGGCGAAATACCCACAGACTTCAAGAAGAATATAATAATTCCAATCCCAAAGAAAGCAGGTGTTTAAAGATGTGAAAATTACCAAACTATCAGTTTAATAAGTCACAGCTGCAAAATACTAACGCGAATTCTTTACAGAGGAATGGAAAAAGTGGTAGAAGCGGACCTCGGGGAAGATCAGTTTGGATCCCGTAGAAATGTTGGAACACGTGAGGCAATACTAACCTTAAGAAAAGGCAAACCTACGTTTCTAGCATTTGTAGACTTAGAGAAAGCTTTTGACAACGATAACTGGAACACTCTCTTTCAGATTCTGAAGGTGGAAGGGGTAAAATACAGGGAGCGAAAGGCTATTTACAATTTGTACAGAAACCAGATGGCAGTTATAAGAGTCGAGGGGCATGAAAGGGAAGCAGTGGTTGGGAAAGGAGTGAGACAGGGTTGTAGCCTCTCCCCGATGTTATTCAATCTGTATATTGAGCAAGCAGTAAAGGAAACAAAAGAAAAATTCGGAGTGGGTATTAAAATTCATGGAGAAGAAGTAAAAACTTTGAGGTTCGCCGATGACATTGTAATTCTGTCAGAGACAGCAAAGGACTTGGAAGAGCAGTTGAACGGAATGGACAGTGTCTTGAAAGGAGGATATAAGATGAACATCAACAAAAGCAAAACGAGAAAAAATGTAGTCAAATTAAATCGGGTGATGCTGAGGGGATTAGATTAGGAAATGAGACACTTAAAGTAGTAAAGGAGTTTTGCTATTTAGGGAGTAAAATAACTGATGATGGTCGAAGTAGAGAGGATATAAAATGTAGACTGGCAATGGCAAGGAAATCGTTTCTGAAGAAGAGTAATTTGTTAACATCGAGTATAGATTTAAGTGTCAGGAAGTAGTTTCTGAAAGTATTTGTATGGAGTGTTGCCATGTACGGAAGTGAAACATGGACGATAACCAGTTTGGACAAGAAGAGAATAGAAGCTTTCGAAATGTGGTGCTACAGAAGAATGCTGAAGACAAGGTGGGTAGATCACATAACTAATGACGAGGTATTGAATAGGATTGGGGAGAAGAGAAGTTTGTGACACAACTTGACTAGAAGAAGGGATCGGTTGGTAGGACATGTTTTGAGGCATCAAGGGATCACCAATTTAGCATTGGAGGGCAGCGTGGAGGGTAAAAATCGTAGAGGGAGACCAAGAGATGAATACACTAAGCAGATTCAGAAGGATGTAAGTTGCAGTAGGTACTGGGAGATGAAGAAGCTTGCACAGGATAGAGTAGCATGGAGAGCTGCATCAAACCAGTCTCAGGACTGAAGACCACAACAACAACAACAGGTTGTGGTCTATTTATTGCACTAAAGAAAACCCTATATGCGGAAGAAAATTAACACATTTTACAGCGTTGTGTCCTGTAGAAGAACAGTTCGGAGACGATGATTGTATGAGCATGACAATGCGCCCTGTCATAAAGCAGTAGCTGTGAGTCAATGGTTTATTGTTAATAACATTCCTGAAATGGATTGGACTACCCAGAGTCCTCACCTGAACCCTGTAGAACGTCGACTTCGCTCTACATCTCAGCGTCCAACACCACTACCTCATCTTGTTTCGGCTCATGAGGAAGAATGGGCTGCCGGTACTCCACAGTCATTTATACACCTCACTGACAGCGTCTCCAGCAGACTTCAAGCCGATATAAAGGCGAAGAATGTACGTACACCATATTAATGTCGATTAATACCTGTCATAATGCTTTTCGTCCGCAGCTCGTGGTCGTGCGGTAGCGTTCTCGCTTCCCATGCCCGGGTTCCCGGGTTCGATTCCCGGCGGGGTCAGGGATTTTCTCTGCCTCGTGATGACTGGGTGTTGTGTGCTGTCCTTAGGTGAGTTAGGTTTAAGTAGTTCTAAGTTCCAGGGGACTGATGACCTAAGGTGTTAAGTCCCATAGTGCTCAGAGCCATTTGAACCATAATTCTTTTCATCAGATAGTGCACGTGACTCAAACCAGAGATGTAATCGACTTTCGACAAAGATAAATCATAGGAGGCCGTGCAATTACAGAATGAATAATTAACACTGTCAGTGTGTTAGCCGTACTAAGATCACAAGTGATCCAGAAGAGACAGTAGATGTCAATTGTAAAACTGCTCACCGTTCATATGAAAGTTCGTCAGCCACTTTTCAGTAGGCTTAACGGTGTGAATCGTGATAGCGTTATCTTGAAACCTGATGTTATTTCCATTGATTAACTCGTGTTCCATACGGTGGACTTGTCGACTTAAGTGCATTGATCCATGAACGTAATTCGTCTTTGAAAACATTCTGCAAATTAGCTAAACGTTGATCTTCTGACAATATTTACCTTTTAAAATTATCGTTTGTGTTAATACATATTACTGGCACCATTTTTATCCCCATTGGTCTGGGATATGGATAAAGCATATCCATCGCGAAATTTACTGTGCTCAGAACCATGTATGCCATGATAACCCAGAAGCTTCTTGTTCTACATGCGCCTCCTCTAACAGCACTCCAGCAATTTCCACTTATTCAGAGTTAGAAAATGCCTTACCAACGGCTGGGCAGTTGCGGGGAAGAATAAATAACAAACATTATGAATGCTCCAGGCTTCATTCACCGTAACACCAAACTACAGGAGCACTGCAACAATGTTCTGTTTCTACCAGTCACAGCCATGCTACTTTCCAAAACAGAGGCATCTCCCCTTTTTTGGGTTGCATACCTTGCAACCAAGAAATATTTCTTGTTTTGCATCATATTCACAAACACCTTAAATCTTCCCCAATATTTTATTAACCGACACCTGGTGTTGTTTCGGGAATGTGCGTCGAATTCGTAGTGTTTTACATACAAACTCCCTCATAAAAGTACCGAAAAGCATATAATTCCCCATGTGTTTAACATTGTGTGTCAGACAACTAGCCAGTCCTAAAATAGTTTTGGAGTTCCACATCGCAGTCCTTTTATTCTGAACAGGCTGCTTGGAACGTTGTCGTGAGTACCGTAAGACTTCGTTTGATTTTAGTTTACTTCTTCTACAATTCTATTTGTTGAATTTCCCACACTTTTAAACAAAGGGTGGATTGTATGGTTTTCCAGTGTGCGATAGTTAAGCAGTAGTTCGTACCATAACATTTCTGTATAAAACACAGTTACTCATGAAACTTCTTGAGAAATTCAGACTGCTCGGCGGACCGGAACTCGAATTTGGGAACAGTTCATTTCGCGTAAGAATACTGATGTTTCTAAGCTAATTTCAATTAAGAAAAAAAGGTTTCCATTATTCAGATGACCATTAAATATTACAACAATTATGTTGCGGAAACTGAGAGATTTGCAAGTGGATTTGAAAGCGAGATTCGAACTCCCACTCCTACCTTTCGCAAGCGATGCTCTCGCGTAACAAGTTGACAGACAGTAACTCACGGCTCATTCTACCAGCTCCTCTTCCTTTACCACTTCGACATCATGCTCTGTTCCACAGCTTGCAAACCTGGGAACCAGTGAATAAGCAGAGAAAGGCTTGCCCACGACTTAGAGATTGTTTCCAGAATGACTGCAAAGAGATCGTTGTAAATCGGCTTCCTCAGACTGCATTAAGCAAGCAGTGCTCATACCAGTTGACCTGTCCGAGCGATAATCCAACATAATGAAGCTCTGAGTCAAGTCGCGGTGTAAGGCCTTAGATTGGAAGATTCTTGCCGGTGTTTTCCTCTTAGTGACATTCATATTTAGATGACTGCCTACACGAGTTAGGCTAGCGAGGACGAGTACGTCTGCTGACAATGAACGCGCCACGCCTCTTTCTCGTCCTTATCTCCGTACAGGCGGGCGATATTTGCTCGCCAAGGTCCCACACTACAATGCAAACATTTTTACAACGGGCCGTTTCTTTTGCTGTATCACGCCAACGAGAGTCTGAAGCAGGCTCGACCACGTAATTTCTCCAACGGCAGAGATATGATTAAACAGATTCACCGTTCAAGTTTTCAGTTAGAACGTCCGTGTGCAACCATTACTGAAAATGAAATCTCTTGTCTACAGGGAAGAGGCCACTGAATAGAACCTTCATTGAAGGTTAAAAGTAGTCCCTGTAGGATCGAACCAGGTACTCCACAGTTGGAGCCCTCTCATGTAAGGAGAACTTTTCTAGAACAATGATTTACTTAGTCATTTCTCCTGGGAAGGAAATTAGTTCTGTGACACCCCCTCCTACGTGTCAGCAGAATTGTTCCTCTTTTACGTTATATGGACGTAATGCGCCCTCCTTGTGACTTAGGTATACGCGTTACTGTCCTGTACGATAAGAAACCATGCTGCTCCGCATGTCTTCTGAAGCCTTGTTGGCTATTACGTTGAGCCATGTTCCGTCTTTTGTAGTTCCCAGAGGATCATCATAAATGCGGTGACTTCATTGTAATTACTGTATTTGAATAAAGGTCTCATTCCTGTTCGCGTACACTAAAGCAGTTCATTCCATGTATGTGAAACGTCCCCTTTGAACAATTAGACATGACTGTGTTTAAACTGACACACAATATTTTTAGCGCAACGCAATCTGACTTTCAATAATCCCTACAAAAGAATGGCCCTGACTAAAATTAACCTATACCTTTCACAAACCACTTACCTCACCAAAAATCTTCGTTACTCGCACTACTGCAATACAGCTAGCGCCACTACTGCCAGCTAAATAAAAGATTCAAACTACTGAAGGCACTAACTACTGATAGGCATAGTTAGCAAACGAAAGATTTTGATAGAGAATAAATGATGTATTTACCTTAATAGTCATAATATATATAGCAGTTCATGATATCCAGTCTTACAAATTTCAAAACTCCGCCATCTCTCTCCCCACATCCACCACTGCTGGCGGCTCACCTCCAACTGCGCAACGCTACGCGCTGTTCACATCCAGCTGCCCAACACTACAATGGCAGACAACAATGCAAACTAGCCACAGACTGCACACAGCACAGCCAGTGATTTTCATACAGAGCGCTACGTAACGTTGCCAATAAGAAAACATAAACAGCCTACTTACATACGGTCTAAGTTTCATCGAGTTACATTACTTAGCAGTGACACATCATGCGAAAGTTACTTTCGCTCTTAACTTTTGCACAGCGGTATATTTAGGAGTAGCCAGTTGGAGAGACGTTAAATGGAATGACCACATAAATCAAACAGAAGGAAAAATAGATGTTAGACGAAGGTTCACAGGAAGAATCTTAGGGAAATGCACAAAAAAAGTAGCATTCAAAACTTTTGTTCGACTGGTTCTTGATCTTTATCTTTATCTTTACAAGGTAGGATTAAAGGAAGAGAGAGAGAGAGAGAGAGAGAGAGAGGATCCAACAAATAGCGTCGCGTTTCATCACGGAATCGTTTAGACGGTGTGGGAGCGTTACTGATATGCTCAATGAATTCCACTGCCAGATTCTATGATAGAGGCGTTATGCATCTTGGGGAGTTTTACTATCGAACTTCCGAGAGAATACGTTCTGGGAAGAGTCGAACAGCGTATTAATTTCTCCCATATATGTCTCGCCCACATACGACGATATCGATAGTTGCGCTCCAGCGATACCCTGTCCAGGACCCTTCCAGTCTGGCATATCGGCCATTGCTGTGGTAACCAATACAGCCATCTCTGCTACGACTGCTTTCAGTGAGTTCGTACAAATAGAGGGCAGTCTACACAAAAACCGATTAAAAACACAATGAGATTTTCACTCAGCAGCGGAGTGTGCGCTGATATGAAACTTCCTGGCACATTAAAGCTGTGTGCCGGACCGAGTTTGGAAATCGGGACCTTTGCCTTTCGCGGGCAAGTGCTCCAACAACTGAGCTACCCCAAGCACTTGCTAGTTCTCCGAGGTTCGCGGAAGTTTGAAAGATAGAAGACGGGGTAAAGCTGTGATGACTGGTTGTTGTGTGATGTCCTTAGGTTAGTTAGGTTTAAGTAGTTCTAAGTTCTAGGGGACTGATGACCATAGATGTTAAGTCCCATAGTGCTCAGAGCCATTTGAACCATTTTTGAAGCTGTGAGGACGGGTCGTGAGTCGTGAATGGGTAGCTCAGTTGTTAGAGCACTTGCCCGCAAGAGGCTAAGGTCCCGAGTTCGAGTCTCGGTCCGGCACACAGTATTAATCCGCCAGGAAGTTTCATATCAGCGAACACTCGGCTGCAGAGTGAAAATATCATTCTGGAAACGTCCTCCAGGCAGTGGCTAAGCCATGTCTATGCAATATCCTTTCTTCCAGGAGTGCTAGTTCTGCAAGTTTCACAGAAGAGCTTCTGTGAAGTTTGGAAGGTAGGAGACAAGGTACTAGTAGAACTGAAGTTGTGTGGACGGATAGAGGGTCGTGCTTGGGTTGCTCAGTTGTTTGAGCACTTGCCCGCGAAAGGCAAAGTTCCCGAGTTCGAGTCTCGGTCCGGCTCACAGTTTCAGTCTGTCAGGAAGTTTCCGATGGAATCAGTCTGTCACTAGATTACGACGGGATATTTTGTGGACAGTTGTGTATCTAATATTTGTACACATTTTTGTGTGTACTTTAATCGTAAATTTCAACTATGGCATTTAATGTGACATACCTGACGTAATAAATCCATGATTGGTTGTTAGTGATGAAATGTCGTATGTTATGTGCGGGGCTTATAGCATATATATATAACATGTGCGAAAGAATAGACACCAGTCTTGATCCTGCAGCCTTATAAGGCTATTAATCAAAGGAATAGCGAAACTAACTGACAGTGGGCATTGATTTAAATTAATGGGAAAAGTTGAAAATATATGCTGACCAGTAGTCGAACACGTATTTTTCCACCACTCGCGAAAATTTACCTTCACCGCCTCAGCTAGCCGGACATTGTCCCTGACCGATCCAAATTCCCAACTTATCCACACACCACTGACGTGGTGCCCCTGCCCATTACCTTCACTACTCGCAGCGATAGTTAATTCTCGTAGAAGTTGCTTGTTTGTGCATCTTTTTAACTTTCACCATCGATTTATATGAATGTCCATTAACAGTTAACGTCGTTATTCCTGTGATTAAGAGGTTACAGTACATACTCGCGTGTAATACTGCCTTATTCAGCAGCTGCCCTTACGGATCTTGCTCCGTTCACTGCCACCAGCCGTCATCATGGACAGAATATTTCATTCTGTTATTATTGTAGTGCCTGTTCTAGGTGCTTTAGCCACGTTATCACGTTTTTTGAAGAAATCCCTCTGTATACGTGTTACTATTGTATTGTAGCGCCTATAGCTTGAAGATCTACATCTGCATCTACGTGATTACTCTGCTATTCACAATAAAGTGCCTGGCAGAGGGTTCAGTGAACCACCTTCATGCTGTCTCTCTACCGTTCCACTCTCGAACGCCACGCGGAAAAACAAACACTTACATGTTTCCGTGCGAGCCCTGATTTCTCTCATTTTATCGTGAGGATCATTTCTCCCTATGTAGTTGGGTGCCAACAGAATGTTTTCGCAATTGAAGGAGAAAACTGGTGATCGAAATTTCATGAGAAGATCCCGTCGCAACGAAAAACGCCTTTGTTTTAATGATTGCCACTCCAATTCACGTATCATGTCTGTGACACTATCTCCCCTATTTCGCGATAATACAAAACGAGCTGCCCTTCTTTGTACTTTTTCGATGTCATCCGTCAGTCCCACCTGATGCGGATCCCACACCGCAGAGCAATACTCAAAAATAGGTCGGACAAGCGTGGTGTAAGCAATCTCTTTAGTAGACATGTTGCACCTTCTAAGTGTTCTGCCAATGAATCGCAGTCTTTGGTTTGCTCTACCCACAATATTATCTATGTGATGGTTCCAATTTAGGTTATTTGTAATTGTAATCACTAAGTATTTACTTGAATTTACAGCCCTCAGATTTGTGTGACTTATCGCGTAATCGAAATTTAGCTGATTTTTTTTAGTACTCATGTGAATAACTTCACACTTTCCTTTATTCAAGGTCAATTGCCACTTTTCGCACCATACAGACATCTTATCTAAATCATTTTGCAATTAGTTTTGATCATCTGATGACTTTACAAGACGGTAAATGACAGCATCATCTCCAAACAGTCTAAGGCGGCTACTCAGATTGTCTCCTACGGCGTTAATATAGATCAGGAACAATAGAGGGCCTATAACACTTCCTTGGGGAACGCCGGATATTACTTCTGTTTTACTCGATGACTTTCCATCTATAGCTACGAACTGTGACCTTTCTGACAGGAAATCAAGAAACCAGTCGCACAACTGGGCCGATACTCCGTAGGCACGCAGTTTGATTAGAAGCCGCTTGTGAGGAACGGCGTCGAAAGCCTTCTGGAAATATAAAAATATGGAACCAATTTGACATCCCATGTCAATAGCACTTATTACTTCATGAGTATAAAGAGCTATTTGTGATTCACAAGAACGATATTTTCTGAATCCGTGCTGACTGTATGACAATAAATCATTTTCTTTGAGGTACTTCATAATGTTCGAGTATAGCATATTTTCTAAAACCCTACTGCAAATCGACGTTAGTGATATAGGCCTTTAATTTAGCGGATTACTCCTACTTCCCTTTCTGGGTATTGGTGTGACTTGAGCAATTTTCCAGTCTTTAGGTATGTATCTTTCTGTAAGCGAGAGGTTGTATATAATTGCTAAATGTGGAGCTATTTTATCAACATACTCTGAGAGGAATCTGACTGGTGTACAATCTGGACCGGAGGCCTTGCCTTTATTAAGTGATTTAAGCTGCTTTGTTACACCGAGGATATCTACTTCTCTGTTTCTCATCTTGTCACTTGTTCTTGATTCGAATTCAGGAAATTTACTTCGTCTTCTTTGGTGAAGGAGTTTCGGAAAACAGTGTTTAATAACTCTGCTTTAGTGTCACTGTTATCAGTGACTTCACCTTTGTTATCACGCAGTGAAGGTATTGATTGTGTCTTCCCACTAGTGTGCTTTATGTGTGACCAGAATCTCCTTGGGTTTTCTGTCAGATTTCGAGACAGAATTTCGTTGTGGAAATTATTACAAGCATCTCGCATTGACGTACGCGACAAATTTCGAACTTCTGTAAAACTTTTCCAGTCTTGGAGATTTTGCGTTCCTTTAAATTTGTAATGCTTTTTTCTTTGCTTCTGCAACAACGATCTGACCCGTTTTGTGTACCATGGGGGATCAGTACCATCACTTATTAATTTATGTGGTATATATCTCTCAATTGCTGTTGATACTATCTCTTTGAAAACATTCCACAACTTTTCTCCACTTACATGATCAGATAGGAAGGATGAAGACTGTCTCTTAAAAAGGCGTTAAGAGCATTTTTATCAGCTTTTTTAAATATATATACTTTGCGTTTATTTTTGATGGTTGTAGGTATTACGGTATTCAGCCTAGCAGCAACTGCCCTGTATTGTCACAACACTCACTATTTGTCCAGAATTATTTGTTGCTAAAAGGTCAAGTATGTTTTCGCAACCATTTACACTTCGAGTGGGCTGATGAACTAATTGTTAAAATAATTTTCTGAGAGGGATGGTCTAAATTATAGAGCAAACGCGGTTACCAACCAAAATTAACATTTGATGCCATCAAGACAATTTTACTGAATTTTAATATATGGCACCGATCGCTGTTCACTATCCATCGCAAGAATCTTTCCAAAATTTTAAATTATAAGTTTTGGTTTTAACGTAATCATTTACTGGCCACTCTCCAGTATCACCTTGGGGCTTTCCAAGTCACTATGGCACTGCAGGTACTCAAGTGGCTCCCCACCTCCTTTCACAGGTTGATGTGGTGTGCAGCACATGCTGACTTGGTCCCCGTCCCACGTGACGGACAGAAGCGAACGACAGCGCGCGACATCTGGATACACGACATTCCAGCTACAAGCAGCTGCATCGGCCTACATGCAGGGGCTCAGCATACGTTTGTTGAGTCCGGAGATGGCGACCCAGGGGTTGCTGAGCTGGGGACTGGCAAGCGCCACCAGTCCTCTATCAACGTAAGCTCTTTTCATACTTCAGCAACCTATTCCCTGTGTGTCACAGGGAATTGGGATCTTGGCTTGACTGCCCACAACGCGAGGAAGATAAAAACCTTTGTATAAATACGTGAATCTCAAGGTGTGCTCTGCGCCGAGTAGGTGCATGGCCGTTGAGGTGGAACAGTCGCTAGAGAGGAACCTCTGTGGAACCTCCTGCACGTCAGTAGTGTAAGTCTTAATCACGTACATGGGGCTCTGTCCAGACTTACTTTTAGTTCCCAAGCTGCTCGTGAGACCAACATGGATCCTTTGACTTTTAATTCTACACCTGATAGTGGGATGGGTGGACCGCTCGTAGGCACCAACAAGCAACCTGATAAGAGGGCTCAGGTAGCCAGCCCTCCAGACACGGGAATAAATAAGAACAACGCAGTAAAGAGTAATAGAACAGAGCGTGGTAATCAGAACGTGCTTTTAGTAAAAAAAAAAGGGGGGGGGGAAGTAAGGAAGCTTCATCCTCGCGAGATTAGCCGAGCGGTCAAGGGGGTGCTGCAGTCATGGACTGTGCAGCTGGTCCCGGCAGAGGTTCGAGTCCTCCCTCGGGCATGGGTGTGTGTGTTTGTACTCAGGATAATTTAGGTTAAGTAGTGTGTAAGCTTAGGGACTGATGACCTTAGCAGCTAGATCCCATAAGATTTCACACACAAAAATGACTCTGAGCACTATGGGACTCAACTGCTGAGGTCATTAGTCCCCTAGAACTTAGAACTAGTTAAACCTAACTAACCTAAGGACATCACAAACATCCATGCCCGAGGCAGGATTCGAACCTGCGACCGTAGCGGTCTTGCGGTTCCAGACTGCAGCACCTTTAACCGCACGGCCACTTCGGCCGGCCTTTCACACACATTTGAACATTTTTTTTTTTTTGAAGGAAGCTTCGAGAATATCTCGTATTTCTATGTCCAGAAGGCTAGAACGGAATTGATGGGACTCTTCATATCTTTAAAGCAGTTGCGAAACGGGTCGCTGTTGGTTGAAACACATAGTTCCCAACAAGCCGCTAACCTACTGAGAACTATGTGTCTGGGGGATTACGTCATCGAAACAGGGCTCCACAGCTCCCTAAACTTCGGCAAAGTTCTTGTGTCATGTACGGACCTAGTTAATATTCATATAGACGAACTGAAATCGTTGATCAGAGCATTATGAAAAGAATGGCTGGAGACCTGATGAAATCTCCATCATTCGGATCTTCAGTAGCAACAAGCTCCCAAAGTACGTCAAAGTAGGCTTTGTTCGTCTGAACCTGTGGCCATATGTTCCAAACCCCATGTGCTGTTTTAAATGGCAGAGTTTTGGGGATACCACCCTAGTGCGTAAGGGAGAGGAGGCGTGTGGCAACTGTGGTAAGGCCTCTCATGAAAGAGTTGGTTGTTCGTCTCTCGCAAAATGTATAAACCGCACTGGAAACCACCCTGCTTGGAGCAAGGAGTGCACAATATTTCTAGAGGAACTCAAAGTACAGGAAATAAAAACAACAAAGTGTATCCCCTACTGTGAGAACAAAAGGCTCTATAAGTTCACATAGCCACTCACAATTGCTACATCTTTAGCGTCAATCCTCCAGAGGCCTACTCCAAAAGCTGATGTGTCTACCCAAATGGAGGTTGCGGGTGTCAGCACTTACACCTGCCATTTTCAAGGCAGAAAGCGTTTCAGAGCCTGTAGTCACCCTTAGAAAAGCAAAAAAAGGTACAGTGGCTAACACTGGAGAGCCCCAAGCACCTCCAGTGGCTGAGTCTGTTCAGAGGTACAGCACAGTCATTACCACTCCAGTCCCAACAAAGCCTTCAAAACAGAGAAGCGGCAACAAAGGGTAAAATGTAGCAGTAAACTGTCGGGCCATTTCAACGTGGTTCTCCCTGATTCTTCATCTGACTCTTTCCCAGAGCTGATGGAGTAAGAGGTATGTGTGGGGCAGTCATCTCGCCCCATGACTGAACTTCCACCTGCTGCAGTCTCCCCACCCCGACAAAGAGCAGGATGAAGGTCCACCTCCGTGATCGATGGCATCCATACTTCAGTGGTACTTGCAGGCCTTCCGGACGCATATGGAGGGACGTCATCTACTATATCAGGGTCGATCACTGTGTTTGTTTCTACAGGAGACTAATTTCCATCAATCATACACTCCTGATGCTATGTCCTCCACAAAAAGGACGACCTGATTGAAGAGAGAGCTAGAGGAGATGTAGGTATTTTCGTTAGTACCCACTAGCACTCCTATCCTCTCTCCCTTACAAAGAATTTACAAGCAGTTGCCTTATCAATGCATGTGCGTCATCCATTGACAATATATTCCCTTTACCTGCCCCCCATGCGCTCATGAAGAGGTTCTCAATGACCTTCTTACACAGCTGCCCACCCTTTAATCTTCTGTGGTAATTTTAATGCTCACAGTGTTCTTTGGGGCTCTGCAACTAACTTTCCGATCTGGATTCATCTGCCAGATGCAGTGGAACCTGAAAGGAAACCACCTCTGTGAGTGCTCAGTAGAGCAGACTGGACACATTATAGACATGTAGCCCACTTTGAACATCGTGTCAACGTCGATGTATGGGTGGTTCATATTACTAAAATGATCCACCGCAGATGATGGATGCTTACGGTGCATCAGACATATAAAACACTGCCCACACCACACTCATCTGCATACCATATCATTGCTCGGCTACCGCTGGCGTGGCTTTTTCGTAACCGGCAACGAGCAACGAGGCCCTATTTGATTTGCACACTGGATTGCCTTTTAGAGAGGGGTGTGGCCAATCTTAATGCCTTACATCTCTATTAGCGCATATTTGCACATTGGCTTCTCGAGAGGCCCAGAGCTATTTTGGACTTGACCAATTTTAAGAAAGATATTATGCCAGATTGTCCATTTCAATCTCTCTTGTTTTTTTAACGTCCTAGGTATGCATCACGGTTTCACATTAGTTTACGCTGATGGATCCGAACAACGAAATTCCCTTGGCTACCCTGTAGTGTTTTCCGACCATGTCACCAGGATTCGCCTCGTGATGAATATACCGTTTTCTCAGAGGAGCTCCACGCAGTCCAGAAGGCAATGGAGCAGATATGTCGTATTCAGGGCAAACGGTTTCTCGTCTGCGAGGATTCCCTTAGTGCCTTACAATAGCTACAGAACCTGTCCGAGGTGAGAAGTTGGCCAAGCTGATACATGACCAACCATACGTTGTAAGTAGGCTGTTTAGGCGTAAGTAGGCTGTTTAGGTTTTTATGTTGGTAACGCCACGTAGCGCTCTGTATGAAAATCACTATGCTGTGTGCAGTCTGTGGCTGGTTAGCATTGTTGGAATATTCACTATTGTGGTGTTGGGCAGTTGGATGTGAACAGCGCGTAGCGTTGTGCAGTTGGAGGTGAGCCGCGAGCAGTGGTGGATGTGGGGAGAGAGATGGCGGAGTTTTGAGAGCGGATGGACGTGTGTCCATCACAGACAGTAAATTTGTAAGACTGGATGTCATGAACTGATATATATATATATATATATATATATATATATATATATATATGATGACTTTTGAACATTATTAACGTAAATACATTATTTGTTCCCTATCAAAATCTTTCATTTGCTAAGTATGCCTATCAGTAGTTAGTGCCTTCAGTAGTTAGAATCTTTTATTTAGCTGGCAGTATTGGCGCTCGCTGTACTGCAGTAGTTAGAGTAACGAAGATTATTGTGAGGTAACTGATTCATGAAAGGTATAGGTTATTGTTAGTCAGGGCCATTCTTTTGTAGGATTATTGATAGTCAGATTGCGTTGCGCTTAAAATATTGTGTCTCAGTTTAGTGTTAATCAGAATAAGTAAAGAGAGATACGTCTGAGTACGTTCAGTTTTGCTCAGCTGTTTGAAAATCAAATAACGTAGAGGTTTTACAGCACCGTCATTTATAAATTTTTCGAAGGGGATGTTTCAACGTGCTCCAACGGCAGGGAAAATAGGTGTCATTCTGCTGGGTGCCAGAGCATGTGGGGATACGAGGTAATGAACAGGCCGAAAGGGCTCCCAAGAAAGCCTGCAGAGCACAAGATAAGGCACAGTGTCCTACTCCCCTGCAGGCTGTCATTTCTGCACTACATAAGCTGTGGTTGATGAAGTCAACTACCCGGCCGTGACGTTGCTCTTGCCGGTTGCTCAGGTGGGATGAAGTGGCCCTCACATGTTTTTGCATTGGGAACTGCCTTCTTACACATGAATTTTTACTACAGAGTGAGGATCCCCCGTTTTGTGATGCTTGTGGCGTGCAAATCTCTGTACACCATATTTTAGCAGGGTGCATTTTGTACCGTAATGCAAGGGCAGAAGCAAATATCGGTGGGGATCTGCCTCTAACTTAGCTGATGATGAGAAGAGTGTGACGAAAGTTTAAAAGTTTTGTGATGTGTCTGAGGTCTGGCCTAAGCTTTTAGGCTGGAGATTTTAGTGTGTTGCACAGTGACTGGCTCATCCCTTTTTTATTCTTGCGATCAGTCAGCCACGTCCATCTGCTATATTGTTTTAATTCCTACCGCTTTCGACCTGTTTAGCTGATGTTTTAATATTGTCATAATGTGAGTACTTCGTTTTGTGCTTCTGTGGGGGTACACACATAGTTTTCCATATTTTGTTACTTTCGTTTCCGTGCTGTTTTATGTTCTTGTTTTATGTATTTTCCCTACGTTCCTCTTGCAGCAGACTCCCGTTACAAGACGTCTACAAGATAAGAATAACTGTTTCTAAAAAATGGTACCCAAAAACCGTAGAATATTGTAACTCGAGAATAAGGCAACAAAATTAGTTTTACCTAGGGAAAAGGAGCACTGTATTTGAAATATACGAAGTGAGTAATCTTCATGGAGAAGTTTGTCGTTTGTATCATCAATTACTAAGGTCACCAGGCACATTCTACGAATATACGAGAATGAGCACAGATATGTTGGACTGTATTCTCTGTCAGTTAATGACGAGCGTTTCTTACGTAACGATGAACTTGCAGCAGCTTATGAGTACGGAAGAATGACTGACTATCGCAAGAACAGAAGAATGATTGGCCATAGTATTATGGTGTCCAGGGTTTAGCGTTCGCGTCTTTGACTAGGAATCTGATTTGTTTTTCGTCCCGCGTTTGGACCTAGCTACTTCACACGTTTTGACTGATTCAACTACAATCCTATCATCTGTAGAACGTATTAAGTTTTATCTATACGCTTTAAAATGCATCTGAACGTATATTTTAAAGTCTTGCCAAAGTAATTTGTCTTCAACTGTATTGAAACCCTTCTAAATGTACCGGGTGGATGTAATTAATGCGCGCTATTCACAGACGTTCAGTGTGGCTTGTAATTTTCGTAAGGTAGTGAAACTTAGTAGATATGATATTGGATTAATGCGGAACCGTTTTACGGACCACGTGCAAATCTGGCGCCGTGAACTGCTTCTATGACGCTATGACATCCACGCCGTCATTTGACAAGCCATAACATCAGTGAACAGTATGGCTATGGGGAAGAGAAAGCCTATGCTGCTAGTGAAACTGTGTTATGTGAATGGCAGCAATTACAGTGCTGCACTGAGAGAGTATCGCCGACTGCAAGCTCGAGGAGAGGCTTGATGTCTTTAATGGGGTAAAGAAGATGATAACGAAATTCGAAAACACGGATGAGTCTGATATTACAGCAGGAAGAGGAAGAGACACTATCGCCATATGTGGCTGTGCGGTATGGATTCGCACGCACCTTTATTCTCGGTCCGTTCTTCTACGAAGAAGAGAGCCTTTCAGGTGTACCATAATGTATGTACGTTATCGAGACCTCTTTGTACAGCATGTGATTCTTACTTTGGAAGGGCGTACCCGTGTGGAAAACACTGTTTTCATGCAATACGCTGCTACATCTCATTTCGCTCGCACAATGGAGGAACAGGTTAATGCAACCTTCCACGAACGTGTTATCTCCAGAGGTTTTCCAAATGCATGGCCTGCAAGAGTATCTGATCTGAACCCAAGTGAGTTTTGGCTCTGGAGATATCTAATAGAATGCATTTACCAGGGAAACTTCCCGTTTCTAGCCGATCTGAAATCAGTGTAGAGGAACGCGCTTCTCACATTCCACCGGAACTGGTGTGAATTGCTGTTGATTACGTCGTTTTACGGATGCAGCATCTCGTCGACGTCTCTGGTACTTATATTGAACAAGTTGTATAAGCGGCAGTTTATAACAAAATAAACATTGTACTTTTCTAATTGTTTTACCTATTCTGCCCACGTCGCATTCCTAATCCATTACATATAGAAACGTATCTATGCATCTTTCTTGCATTCACAGCGCCAGATTTGCACCAGTGTTAATAGTTTTCACATTAACGCATTGGTTTCGCTCCCATAAGATAATTATAGATCACATTGGATCTATGTGAGTAGCTGCACTTTAATAGCCACCAGGTATCACACACATTAAATTCATAATAAAACATATTGAACAACCCAGAAATTTTACTCATACTTAATTATTTGTAACATCAATCAACAGTGATCAAAATTAATGTGAGTTTCTTCAGTTACTCTTATTATTATGTATGAATGAAGCAAATTTTTTTGGAAAAAGAGATCGATCGTTTTGTGAAGTGATTTATCTGAAACCAAGAAATAAAATATATTACAGAAACATTTCAAGCACATCATATGTTTCTGTAATCTGTTGTACTTCTTACCTCTAGACAAATCATTTCACAAAACACATAACGATTTTTTTCATTTTTATTTTATTTTCAATTTTTATTCAGAAAGCATATTCTTATTGACACTTCATTTTCCATTCTAGAGTCTTCTGTTCTCAAAATGTCCAAAATTTAGTAGTTTATGCGAAGGAAGTCTTTTTGAATGTTAAATATTACACCAATGTATCTTTTTAAACGGAAAGTGGCTGGGCCGTGACGAGGTGAACTTTTTGATACCTAATTTACATAGCTAGCAGCAACTATTTGTGAAATGTTTCAGTATTCCCTCAATTCAGTAAGTTTATCTTGATTTCCCTGATTACTTTCAAGTTATTAAATATTTATTACAAAACTAGACGTCACACTGGTGAGTTTGATACCCATTTGCTCGTTTCCCACTGTATGTTTCGCTATCAAAATACAGACAAAAAGGCCACTCCGCTCTACTCGAACATTTCACCAAAACATTTCAAGTGTTAATCATATGACAGAATACTTGTCTCTTTACATGCTATCATTTGCAAAAAGCCTCTCTTCGATATCTTGACAGTTAATGAAATATGAGGATTTTTACAACCACGATTCCTGATGCTCAGGGACAGAACTGGGGTCACCATGTGCGACTCCTCTGCCACATGTTCAGTCCAAGATCTCAAGAACTAAGAGAGAAATCATTGTCCTCTCGACTTTGAATACAACTTCACTATGTTAGCTATGTTTTGCACGCAGATACGTAAGACCTGAAATGAGCTATACGCAAAGTAAACTCAATGCATGTTTACCTCTTCCAAATTCTTCCAAATTTAGTGCAGTCATTTACTTAGTTTCGCGCAGCACCGTAATTGAGACGAATAACGATAAGAAAATCAGACCTTTGTCGACAGAAGATATGAGGTTGTAAGATTCGACAGCATCAATTTTTTCCAGCAAGTAGTTTTCTTAAAATCAGATGGTAAGAATTTCGTGGCAGACGGTGCGACTGCCTCAGCGCTGCACAGGAAAGACTCGTACAGGGTGTTTCAAAAATGACCGGTATATTTGAAACGGCAATAAAAACTAAACGAGCAGCGATAGAAATACACCGTTTGTTGCAATATGCTTGGGACAACAGTACATTTTCAGGCAGACAAACTTTCGAAATTACAGTAGTTACAATTTTCAACAACAGATGGCGCTGCGGTCTGGGAAACTCTATAGTACGATATTTTCCACATATCCACCATGCGTAGCAATAATATGGCGTAGTCTCTGAATGAAATTACCCGAAACCTTTGACAACGTGTCTGGCGGAATGGCTTCACATGCAGATGAGATGTACTGCTTCAGCTGTTCAATTGTTTCTGGATTCTGGCGGTACACCTGGTCTTTCAAGTGTCCCCACAGAAAGAAGTCACAGGGGTTCATGTTTGGCGAATAGGGAGGCCAATCCACGCCGCCTCCTGTATGTTTCGGATAGCCCAAAGCAATCACACGATCATCGAAATATTCATTCAGGAAATTAAAGACGTTGGCCGTGCGATGTGGCCGGGCACCATCTTGCATATACCACGAGGTGTTCGCAGTGTCGTCTAAGGCAGTTTGTACCGCCACAAATTCAAGAAGAATGTCCAGATAGCGTGATGCAGTAATCGTTTCGGATCTGAAAAATGGGCCAATGATTCCTTTGGAAGAAATGGCGGCCCAGACCAGTACTTTTTGAGGATGCAGGGACGATGGGACTGCAACATGGGGCTTTTTGGTTCCCCATATGCGCCAGTTCTGTTTATTGACGAAGCCGTCCAGGTAAAAATAAGCTTCGTCAGTAAACCAAATGCTGCCCACATGCATATCACCGTCATCAATCCTGTGCACTATATCGTTAGCGAATGTCTCTCGTGCAGCAATGGTAACGGAGCTGAGGGGTTGCCGCGTTTGAATTTTGTATGGATAGAGGTGTAAACTCTGGCGCATGAGACGATACGTGGACGTTGGCGTCATTTGGACCGCAGCTGCAACACGGCGAACGGAAACCCGAGGCCGCTGTTGGATCACCTGCTGCACTAGCTGCGCGTTGCCCTCTGTGGTTGCCATATGCGGTCGCCCTACCTTTCCAGCACGTTCATCCGTCACGTTCCCAGTCCGTTGAAATTTTTCAAACAGATCCTTTATTGTATCGCTTTTCGGTCCTTTGGTTACATTAAACCTCCGTTGAAAACTTCGTCTTGTTGCAACAACACTGTGTTCTAGGCGGTGGAATTCCAACACCAGAAAAATCCTCTGTTCTAAGGAATAAACCATGTTGTCTACAGCACACTTGCACGTTGTGAACAGCACACGCTTACAGCAGAAAGACGACGTACAGAACGGCGCACCCACAGACTGCGTTGTCTTCTATATCTTTCACATCACTTGCAGCGCCATCTGTTGCTGAAAATAGTAACTACTGTAATTTCGAAAGTTTGTCTGTCTGAAAATGTACTGTTGTCCCAAGCATATGGCAACAAACGGTGTATTTCTACCGCTGCTCGTTTAGTTTTTATTGCCGTTTCAAATATACCGGTCATTTTTGAAACACCCTGTAAGTGCAAAAGGATGGACTAAACGATCGGCTCTGCCCTTTTCAAAGCGATAATCCTGACTTTAGCCTTAACTGATTCAAGTAACCACAGGAATTTCGAAACAGGATGACGATATAGGATTTGCAGCTTGCTGTTGCAGTGTCTGCTGTGCACCCCAGAATATGGTACACAGCCATACATATAGAAACGTATCTATGGATCTTTCTTGCATTCACAGCGCCAGATTTGCACCAGTGTTAATAGTTTCCACAATAACGCATTGGTTTCGCTCCCATAAGATAATTATAGATCACATTGGATCTATGTGAGTAGCTGCACTTTAATAGCCACCAGGTATCACACACATTAAATTCATAATAAAACATATTGAGGAACAGTATAGTTCTGGTCAGACGCCATAGAGGACACACAGAACATCGACTATGCTATGCTGCCGCCTTATGTCACACAAATACACTGACGGAAAAAAATCGCAACACCTAGAAGAGGCTGTGCGACATAAAAAAAAGTTAGCAGGCGTCTTTCTACAACTGAAAGGTGATGTCGATTCAAATTTCGCACCAGTTACATGTGACTGGCTAGGAGCGCCACTATGAGGATGTAAATCTGGTTTGCTTTAAATACACGCTGTAACAGGCGTGGGCGTTAGTTACCTTTGAGAATGGATTTGGTGACTTCATGTTAGTCAATGATACATTTAAGGTGTCAGAGACGCCATTGTCTACACCTGACTGAGTTAGAACGAGGTCATGTATGGCTGCGAGAAGCTGGCTGTTGCTTCTGCGATGCTGCAGAAAGACTTGACAGGAATGCAGCCAGTGTGCATGATTGTTGACAGCGGTGGTCAGGGGAATGTACGGTCGCCAGAAGAACAAGCTCCGGCCGGCCACGTGACAAGACCCAAAAGGAAGACCGTCTTATTGGGCGTATGGTTCTGGCGCATCGTACTGCATCATCAGCAGAAATTTGAGCAGCAGTTGACATAGCAGTGGCACAACGAGCGGTTACCAATCCATTGCTTTTAGGAGAGCTCTGAGACAAACGCCCTGCAGTATACATTACACAGACATTCTTGCATTTAACATTCTGGCAATCACACCGGTTATTAATTCACCAGCATTTCACATCTGAAATGACTAATCTCACGCTTACTTTAACCTGTGATCTCGCAATGTCAATCACTTAAATGTATTTCCTAGATAAATATATTCCCGAAGTTACGTCACTCTACGTTAATTATTTTTCGGTATTGCCATTTTTATCTCAGTCAGTGTAGTTTCCAAGTCAACAAACATCCGCCGCTCTCGGATTTAAGCAGAAGCATGGCTCCAATCTCTACTCAGAAGAGCCCATATGAACATTCTAGTAATTATGTTAGTCATCGTTTACTGGATTGAGGACTATATCAGTGTTCAAAGTTAGATCAGTGCAAAAGAACTTTTAACAACATTCCTATCCATCATCCGTACACTGAACATACGTTACGTGTACTTTCTCTTAATAAATTATTGTAAATTGTAGTTAGTTTGTGTTGTCTTGCCGTAGTTTCCCTAAACCTGTCTGGTACTGTGACGAGGCTGTATCGTAGCTGTGTCCAAGCAAACCACCTCAATCAAAGCAACGACTTTCTTCCTGCCACATTTGTATGTTATTTCAACAGAATTAGATTCCTTTGTCACTGGACAAAGTCTATGTACATGACAGCATGAACTGTTAGTCGTACTGTGAATTATCTGAGTAATCATATACTCGTGAAAGCGGACTCCTCGTTCGCAGGAGAAATCAGATCTAGCCCTGTCCTGTTGCTCATTCCACAGCGTTGCTTTCTGAAGAAAGGGCTCGTTAACGTAGTACTGACTTCGGCCTCCGCGAAACACTGACATCTCCCCATGTTTCTGCGGTACCCAGATCTGGGACTCAGATATTGTCACAGCGCAGACGATGAGAAGACTTTCTCATTCCGTGAACCGGCGCCCACTGTTGGACAGACTCCAAGCTTCCGCGGGTGTGATTCATACAGAGCAGTATAAAGACAGGTCCCTGACCTCCTCACAAAGACATGCAGTGTACGTTTATATTTCCTCAACGCACTATCCTGTAAAGATATTAAAAGAAAACAGCACCCACTCAACAAGAAAATGACTCGATGATCATTTTAGGGTGAAAATTCTCTCTCTCTCTCTCTCTCTCTCTCTCACTCTCTGTGTGTGTGTGTGCGTGTGTTTGTGTGTGTGTGTGCGCACTAATACGTGATAGAAATACATTTTCGGGTGATGTAAGTAACCATGACGCCCTAAGTTTGCCCTAAATAAAGTTTCTGGAGCTGTAAGCCATAGATTATATGCCTAGACATGTCCTGCTTAACTGTAACAGTCCCACTGCATGAATGTGCTTAGCTTGGCCATAGCTATTCTCTATCAGTGTTACTAACAGCTGTGTGCTTACGGTAGTACGTATTGCTTGACTGCGCTCTTAAATCCCTTTACTCTGGAGTCCTTAGAGAGACGATCATGTCTCCAGTTTTAAAGCATCAATGAGGAAAATGGAGCGAAGGTACAAAATAATTTTCTGACAGACCAAAAAAAAAAGACTTTCACCTCAGGAGGAACTCTGGACAAGCACAGCGCATCTGAAAAGCATAGGGCACACAGAATGCCTGTGAGACTTTTCGCTCGCCCTATTACTAGAGTTCTTGGGATCATAATACTAAAATTTCAGAAATTCAGACGTGAGCTGCTGAGGTGTAACCAGTCGAATTAGTCAATGTAACATTGCTTCAGACACTTAACGAAATTAAATGGTAATCGCTGCATGTGAGTCTCGGTTCTTCTTGTAGGTATGTCTTTTTTTAAAACTGATTACCTATTTTCATAGCCGAAGACGAGCACTTACGTGATGGCGGTGGTGATTGATTGCGAGCAAACGGCTGAAAGATGGTGAGGTAAAATTCCTAATAATACCACACCCACCACATTCCACAGTGTTTTTTTGCACACTGCAAGTTGTTCATGTGCCTAGTTTGACTGAAATTGCTCCATGATGTTCCAACTCCCGGTTAAAATCGTTCTTTATCTGTTGTTCACAGAGTGAATGCCCTAGTTCCCTAGACTGCATCCATGATATCAATATATGCTATAAAAATGGATTAATGTATTTGTGTACCAATGTTCAACATATACTCCTCGACGATTGGACCGATTTTAACCAAACTTGGTGCAAACAGTCCTTACTTTCAGACAACAAGCGTTGTGGGGTTAAGAACCACCTACCTATAAAAGTGTTGGAGGTACTGTATGACGTCATGATCAGGTGCTTGAAAAACTGCCGCATCATGCATGAGGTTTAAATTTATTACTTCTGTGCTACTAACTCTATTCACAGTACATTTCGCAGTCAGTATCCACATACGCCCCTAATTACACCTACATAGTTATATCATGGTAGCATACACATGGCGTCATGAAAATTGAGGTACATGAAAAAACACTCCGTTGTGCATGCCGTTTAATTTTATTACTTTTTTGCAGGTAAATCTATTTCGCTACACTTTTTACAGACAATATCCACATAGTCTGCTGAATGTACATACAAAATTATATCATTGTATGACAAATATATATCAGAAGGAATGACGTCATAAGCCCTGGCATGAGTGAAAAATGTCGTATAATACATGAGGGTTTAACATATTTAGTCATTACCACTAGGACAGTCCTACAGTCGAGTCAAATTAAGAAAATCCCTGACAGCTGTCAGAGCTTTTCACTGCCACCAACTGCGAAGCGCAAACGGCGGTAGGCGAAAACAATAGCATTCTACAGAGCTATGAAGAGGAGTTGAAATAGAGACGTTTACCAAATAGCGTTGTAGACCCGCGAAGCAGGTGCGTCCAGCATACAGAAACTAGCAGAGCTTATCTCACGCCGAGTCTACTGCAAGAGTACATATAAGATTTCGCTTCTAATAGAAAACTGGTAAAATGAATACCAGATCTGTCAGCCAGTTAAAAACTAATTCCAAAAGGGACTGTATGTACATGTGTTCCATAGTTAGAATTGCGATTCATTCGATGGCTGCTTGCACAAAGTCAGAAAAGTTGCATTGCAAATTGTTGTCACCGCCCTTTACTTTGTTAAAAATATTCTTTGCCAATGAACGGAACGGCCAGTATCTGGCTGAATAGGATAAAATGGAGTGAAAATGAGCAAAATAAACACATTTTAGCATTTCAGTGGCATCTGAGATAATTCAAACAGACAAGATAGCGAGTTTCCTTTTCCAAACAAGATACCCGATTAGTGCTTCCAAGAGAATGTAACTTCTATCTTCAGTCCTAAAACTGCTAGACTCTGAAGCAGAACCACAGTGCGAAGTGTTTTATTACAGATAAGAGACATATTGTTCAGTATTAGTTACCTTCTAACATCGTAGAGTGGTTTATGGATTACCTTTCTAGATGCTGACGTAGGTCAAAGCGTCTGCTGTGATGATTCGATCTCTTTTCTTTGTCTTCCGTGAGAGTTGTTGCCAGAGCGGAGGTTTCACACCTCCGCCCGTCTCCAGTGCTATCTATAGGCGTGAGGTAATTTACGATGTATTTCAGACCGGCGCAGGGATTGCTGTGTCATCAGCGTAAATGGCAGCTATCGTGTTTGGTGTTAGTGCGAGATCGTTAACGTCCGACTTACATAGTAGCGCCTTCGGAAACTTCCCTTTAAGATATAATATATGCGTCACTTTCCCAGGACTTCAATGCAGAACCTCATAATCGCGAGATATGGCTGTGTGATGTCTGGTTGGCAGGATTTTTGCGCCATTGGGTACCGTACGTCATTAAGAACAGGAACTCAGCTGATTCGCTGATTTATTTATGATCTGTCTACCAAGAAGTGTGGCATGAATTACATTTTTGACAACAACGGGATCACTCATAAATCAGACGCATTAATGAGTGTGTTGCTCTGTGGGAACCACGTAGTTGTCCGTCTCCAAGACAGTGATAGTTACTACAACACCAGTTTCGGTGAACAGTAGGTCAATCTATACTGCTGTCAAGATCATCAGCTGTTATCAGCGGAAACGCTCGTCGTTGTTCTCTTGGTCAGGGAGCTGATGTATGTAAGTCGAGAGATATATTCCACGCGTTACAGGTCTACAGTCGAGGAAAAGGAATGGAGGCCTGTTTATCTCCATTAATAATATGAGTGAAAGACCTGCTGCAGCTTTGAATAGAAATAAATATACCGTTGTGACGATTGTTACGAAAATATTCGAGAAAGAAGAGGAAGCTAGAGTATCATTGAAAGTGGAAGCTACGGAAAAACCATTCTGTCGATAAGTGGATTATCAGAATAGATTGTTTTGCCTTGCTAATGATGTGATACATCGTATTGATGATTATATCGCAGAAACGTAAATTATAATTTTTAAACAAAAGTATCATTTTTAAAGAAGAAGACCTTTTTCTAGACAACGCCACGTCTTCTCTCCAGTTCTCCACAATATGGGGTGTCAATGTGAACAGCAATCTAGCCATAAGCTGTTGATGGAGAAGGAACATATACGCGTGGCTGATCAAAAAAAGTAGTAACAGATCAGTTGTAAACCTAGTGATCTGTTTATCATATAACACCCAATGCGTGATTGGCTAAAAACCTGAAAGGGGAATTTTGCGTCATATTTACGTGAGGTGTCCAGAAATTAAGTTCCGATCGTTTGCGAAATGGAAACCACAGACAAATATCGATGAAGTTTTGCAAAGATATATTAGGCGGCGTCTCTAGTATTCCTATCGATCGCGTCACGCCGCTCTTTTCAGTTCTGAGCGTAGAGCGAGTACGTGAAGGTGTCTGGAAAGCAGTGTCTCCCGCCAAGTATGGTTGCCTGCTGAGAGAATTCGCGTTTCATGCAACGTAACTGTTATGCATTTCCTCTTTCGTGACACTTCTCCCCCGCACACTGCAGGGGCAATGAGGAAGCTCCTGCAGCGTTTTCGGTGGGAAGTGTTTGCTCACCCACCATAAACCCCGGACGTGGCTCCCTCTGATTTTCATCTCTGCTCACATGAACCGGTCGCTTTGAAGACAGCATTTTGGCACAGACATCGAGCTGCATACCAGCGTAGAGAACTGCTGGAAAGCGCAGACAGTTGCCTTCTACGACGAAGGTATTGGAAAGATGGTACAACGCTACGACAAATGCCTCAGTCGGAGTGGCGGTTATGTAGAAAACTAGCTGGAGGATGTAGTTAGTTGTTGTAAATAAAACATCACTGAATTTCACAGTGGTTTCCGTTTAGTGATCGATTGGGACTTACTTTCTAGAGACCCTTTGTAAATGAAAATGTCTTAAAGATCTCCTACAGAGTTTCAGTTTGCAGCAGAAGAAAATATGATTTATTCTTAAGATTCCTTTCGCATAATATGAACACCAAACTTCATTAACATGAAAAATGTTCGCTTATCGAAAATTCGCTATCGTTGTCAGGAAATGAGTTTTCGTAAACTTTCTGTAAATTATGTTACAAACTTGTTACCATGAACGGGAGTGAAACGAAAACGGAGTGCTGGCGTGAAGAACACTATGATAATAGTAACATTTTTGTAGTCTGAATAGTTTTCGAGTTTGAACGAGTTGAATGAAATTTTAGATTACGCTTGTGCCCTGTGCGAGATGTGATAACTGCACTGATCAGCCATAACATTATGACCACCGGCCTGCTGTCGACATAAACCCGTCCAGGCGATAGCGGCGTACCCCATGAGGAATGGATAATACCCAAATACACGCACGGTGCATATAATATCAATGATCGTGCTGTCAGTGTTTGGAATGGACGAGGTGTACGCTCTATCTGAATCCGACCGAGGGAAGATTGCGATGACCTGGAGGTTCGGCACAAGCGTTTCGAAAACTGCGTGACTTGTCGGGTGTTCGAGGTGTGCTGTAGTGAGTGTTTTCAATATGAGGCAAAACAAAGGTGAAAACACCTTCAGACGTCTTTGACACCGCTCGTTACAGATGTCGAACGTCGTAGGCTGGGCAGACTGCCAAAACAGGACAGGCACCGAACTGTGGCAGAACTAATATTAGACTTTAATGCTGGGCAGAGTACAAGAGTGTCTGAACACACATTGCACCGAACACTCCTAATGAGTAGCCCTCCAGCCGACGACCCATGCATTTGCCAATGTTAACACGACGACATCGGCAACTACGACTCAAATCGGTAAGGTGACGATTGGCACTGGGCATTAGCACAGTGGCAGAGCTTTACGTGGTCTAACGAATATCGATACCTTCTTCACCATGCCGATGGGAGGGTGCGAATCCATAATCTTCAAAGGGAACAGCTCCATGACACCTGTCCTGTGGGACGAATACAGGCTGGTCACGGCTCCATTATGCTCTGGGGATGATTCACTTGGGCATCCATGCATCCAGTGGAGCTCATGCGAGGCACAATGATAATAGTGCACTGCTTGTAGACCACGTACACCTCTTCATGATGATCTTATTTCCCGCCGGCAATGTCATTCTTCAGCAAGATAATACGCCATATCACAAGTCCAGGAGGCTGATGGAGTGGTTCGAGGAACACAGTGGCGAGTACCAATTGATTTGCTGCCCCCGACCCCTCCTCAACTCACCAGATCTGAAACCAATGGGGCACATCTGGGATGTGACTGAACGTGTAGTCAGAGCGATCGCCTCCCGCCCTGGAATTTACGGGAATTAGGTGACTTGTATGTGAAGATGTGTTGCCAGATACCTTCAGCGACCTACCAAGGTCTCATTGCTTCCAGGCCACGACGCTTCGCAACTGTTATTCGTACCAACGTGGATATAAAGGCTATTAGATAAGTAGTCATAATGTTCAGGCTAATTAGAGTATGTTCGGCGACTCAACGTGGGCATATCGAAATTCCAATTCTAAAATGATTTTGAATAGAGTATTGTGTAAGGCGATTTCGCAGCCATAGATTATAGCCATCGTAACACGGGACGTATTTTTCATCGTGCAGCACGCTGAACGTGGTATTCAACGTGGTTGGCACAAGCTCGGGAGCGACCTGGTACATCACACAGTACGTATTCCTCAACGTGTTTTGCAACCACACTGCTCTCTAGCGTTAATTGTCAATTTTATCTGGCGAACAGAACACAAAGTTTGTTAATAAAAATTGACGGGTGTGAAAAAGCTACGTTAAGCAGTCCTCACATGGGACGTGTTTCTCATCGCGAAGCACGTCAGACGTGTGTCGTAGTTGCTGCATCGGCCTGCTACATCTCACAAAACGTGCTCGTCATCGTGATTTGCGACCACAGTGACCTTCAGCGACTGTTCTTGGCTTCTTCATCTGATGTGCAAATCGCACAGCTTCTTTACGAAAATGGACGCGTTTAAAAGATTAGCGTTACCTCTGTTAGCGAGATCGAAGTAGAGTGGAGAAAATCACGAACAACATTTTGGATTCGTCGATAGCCTGAACAGGGAATTGCCGGTAGAGGACCACTACATAATGCTGTACAGCGATCTGAGATAGATACTAGCAAAATTTATTCACTACCTCAGCTGAGTCTTCATCTTATTTTCTGTTTTGAACTGAATATAGTTAAAGTGTAGTACCTGATGTCAGATTGCGCATGCACAAATCCACATTCTGGGTGCTATATTAACTACCATCACTCTGAAGTAACATACACTGAGGTGAAAAGTCATGGTATAGTAGTATGTACATATGCAGGTGGGATTAACATCGCAAGGAGAAGGAATGAAAGAGCAGCTGCTTCGCGTAGCTGTCATTTGTACTCAGGTGATTCGTGGGAAACAGTATCCGACGTGATTTTGGCCGTACGACAGAATTCGACAGACTCTGAATGCAAATTGGTAGACGGAGCTAGAAGATTGGGACATTCTATTTCGAAAATCGTTAGAGAATTCAATATTCAGAGATCCACAGTGTCACGAGCGTGCTAAGAATACTAAATTTCAGGCATTACCACTCACCACCAACAACGCAGCGGCCGACTGCTTTCACTTTACGACCGAGAGCAGCAGCGTTTGCGAAAAGTTGTTACTGCTAAAACACAAGCAACCGTGCATGAAATAACCGCAGAAATCAATGTGGGACGTTCGATGAACGTATCCGATCGGACAGTGAGGCGAAATTTGGCTAATGGGACAAGGCAGCAGACGATCGACACAAGTGCCTCTGCTAACAGCAGGACGTCGCCGCAGCGTCTCTCCTGAGCTAGTGACCGTATCGGTTGGGCCCTAGAGTTCGGGAAAACGGTCACATGGTCAGATCAGTTTCGATTTCAGTTGATAAGCGCTGATAGTAGTCTTCCAGTGTGGCGCAGACCCACGAAGCCGTGGATGCAAGTTGCGAACAAGGCACTGTGCAGGCTGCTGGTGGCTCCATAACGGTGTAGGCTGTGTATACGTGAAATGGACTGGGACTTCTGGTCCAGTTGAAGCGATTATTGACTGGAAACGATTATATTCGATTACTTGGAGACAATTTGCAACAGGTAATGGCCTTCAAGTTCCCAAAACACGATGAAAGTTTTATGGACGATAATGCGCCATGTCACCGGGCCATAATTGTTGGCGGTTGCTATGAAGAACATTCGACAGAATTGGAGCAAATGATTCGGCCACGCAGATCGTCCGATATGAATCCCATCGAATACCTATGAGATATAATAGAGAGGTCATTTCGTTTACAAAACCCTTCGCAACTATGGACGGCTATATAGGCAGCCTGGCTTACTATTTCTGCAGGGGACTTCCAACGACTTGTTGAGTCCATCGCATGTCGAGTTGCTGCGGTACGCCGGGCAAAAAGAGGTCCGACATGATATTAGAGGCACCCCATGACTTTCGTCACATCAGTGTATTTCACACAGGTTTCAAGATCGCGATTCGTTTCGTAATGTCATTAAAATTCAAGAAGAAATTTTTTGGAAGCTGCTCACCATCACTGAACAAGATTTATACCGACAAAACACAAACAAGTTGTGGTAAATGAAGGTGATCTGGAGAACAGGCTTCCAGGTACAAGCAAACACAGCAGAAGAAAGGAAATACAGTACTAATTTGAGTATATAAGATGTTGAAGTTGTTCACCATTCATCTCTTGGCACTTTTGGGTCCTGATCAGCAAGTTGCTGAAGGCAGATAGAAGCTGGTTGCTGGATTTGCTGGAGTCTCACCCGAAATGATTTTCTGCAGTTTTTGAAGACTGTGGGAGTTGTTGCGGTACACATCAGACTTCAGGCCTCCCATGCAAAGTAATCGCACACTGCCAAATCAGGTGACCTGTGTGACCAGATAGGGCTGCGGGCAGACTGACCTTTGCTAACAACTCTGTCAGGGTTGAAGATTGTGTGAATGTGCTTCAAGATTTGGCCGGTTGTAGGTGCAGTTGCTCCATCCTGTTGGAAGTAACTGTGTGTCTTTTCCACCTCCGTTAACGCTGCCACAAACGATTTCAAAATGTTGGTAATGTAAAACCCAAAGTCAGTGATGGGACCAATAACAGGGCGTACAGACACTGCACACTAACCCGAACCTTCTGATCATGCCCAGAACCTGTGATTATTTGAGTTGACTCAGGAGAAACCAGGCCTCATATGACATAAAGACCAGAGCCATGTTAAAGGCATTCATTGTTACCTCAGTGAACAGCCGCTCACAGAACTGAGGCGCTGAGGAGCATCTTCTGGTTTTAACACACGAACAACAGACTCTCGGTGTGCAGGTCCAAGGAGGACGAGAAATGCCAGTTTCTTGTGACAGGCGTCTGGTTGATTTAGTAGGACTGGAGCATTTTATGGTGAACTGCAGCAACACTTTTTGGTGTACCGGCACGTTTCAGAATGTTTTTTGACATGTTCCAAACAGATCCTGTCTCGTTACTGGCACTTTGATACAGTTACACTTCTCAGCAAACAACTGAGCACACCGTTTCCACGTAACTTTCCACGACGGACATCCGATTCTCCACTGTGAGTACGCATTCATATGATGATTTGCCTTGATGGACAGTGAACAGACCTTCTTCAGTGCGGACGCACAAATGCGTCCAGCCTCCTGCAGGCATCTCGAAGTAGCGAGCATGGAGGGAATGGACCGGGATTCTCGGTGGGAATGTGTGTCGGCCGTGATGCGTCCCGAGATAGTACAGGCAGTTACGATGACACTATATATATATATATATATATATATATATATATATATATATATATATATATATATATATATATATATGGGTGTGTGTATATGTACATATCCTGGTTAGAAGGCAGGTGCGTCAATATATAGTGTGGTCCATTGATAGTGACTGGGCTAAATATCTCACGAAATAAGCTTCAAACGAAAAAACTACGAAGATCGAAACTCGTCTAGCTTGAAGGGGGAAGCCAGATGGCGCTATGGTTGGCCCGCTAGATGGCGCTACCATAGGTCAAACGGATATCAACTGCGTTTTTTTTTAAATAGGAACCCCCATTTTTTATTACATATTCGTGTAGTACGTAAAGAAATATGAATGTTTTAGCTGGACCACTTTTTTCGCTTTGTGATAGATCGCGCTGTAATAGTCACAAACGTATAAGTGCGTTGTATCATGTAACATTCCGCCAGTGTGGACGGTATTTGCTTCGTGATACATTACCCTTGTTAAAATGGACTGTTTACATACAAATCATATGCAAAACGACTCGTTTTTGAAAGTTACTCAATGAGCTGATGCTCTGAAACAAATTATATTCATGCCACGTACTCTATAATGAAAAATTTACCAAATATGGAGTTTAACTCCATAAAATGTGAGGTCGCGTATATTCTGCATATGACTTAACACCGATGCCGCATCTCATTGGCTACGATCCTTTCCACGATGGAAAATCTGTCATCCCAGATTCTTCATTTCATGCCTCGCAGGGTAGTAGGACGTGGAATGCCACGCTCTGACGTCGTCCACGTTCGCTTACACGCTCCGTGTGAGAACGGCTTTAGCACTGTCAGCGACCATCACAGATGAGCAAAGTGAACCGCGAAGACGATTGTGGACTCGTCGATCGATTGAGCAACGAATTGCAATGCATATTTCAACGTTTGCTGAGGCATTTCGTTTGAGTCTGACATACCGATTCTATCTTTTCAAATACATTAAAAAACGCGTCGGTTCGACTATGTTTTGTGGTAATTTTGGCTTTTAACAATGTACAAACACTGCTCCTCTTTCAATGTGCCCATTAAAACGTCGATATACTGGTCATGTTTTTCTGTCTGCATATAACATACATCATACTGAACTGCGGCCTCACCCTGTTCATTTGTTCAAACTCCCAGGCATGTTTACAAAATCGAAGAAACTCACTCTCAGACGGAGATCAGTCACATATACCACAAGCGTTCAAAAACTAGCGCAACACATTCTTTTCTCAGCCATTTCCGGTTGAAAAAATGCAAACTTTGCTGTGAGACATTGTGGAATACTCCCACTCCGGCCCCTGTAGTTTCATGAAGTTCCGATAGGTGGCGGCGCTATATGTAGCCTTCACAATGGCTTCTGTAACTGAGGTGGGTTCCATGCAAAAAGCCTTCACTGAGTTTCTTTTGACAGAAAAACAGAGCATCGCAGATATTCGTAGGCGCTCGCAAAAAGTCTAAGGAGAACTGGCAGTGAACAAAAGCACGGTGAGTCGTAGGATGAGGCACCTATCATCGCCGCAACAAGGTTGCGCAAACCTGTCCCATCTCCCACATGCTGGTTGGCCACAGACACCAGTGACTGACGGGTATTGTGCTACCATTAGGAAATTGAAGAAACGACTTCCGGTTGTTCGTTACCACAAAAATGCGAAGGAAGTTCTCCTTCACGACGACGTAGGGCGTCACACAAGTCTGCGCACCCGAGAGGAGTTCACAGAACACCATTGGACTGTCCATCTTCAACTAACCTACAGCCCGGATCTGGTATCTCCTATCCGTTTGGCCGAACACAGGTTGCGCTCCACGTGTGTAATGGGGAGATTGTTGATGCAGCAAGAAGTTGGCTCCAACGTCGACCAGTAGAGTGGTACCATGTGAGCATGTAGGCCCTCTCAGTAAGGTGACGTAAGGCCGGCGATTTGAACGAAAATTATATTGGAAAATGAGGTTTTGCTGCCAAAAGGGTTAGGAATTCTACGGTGTGTTGGAGCCCTCAATAAAACCAACCTGCTTTCAGAAATGAAGTGTTACATTACTTGTAGAATGCCCGTCGTACGTAACACCAACGTTCCAGATCATACTTCCATTAATAAGAGAGCCTTGTAGAAAACAAAGGTCAATTAAAAAATACTTGCAGAAAACAGGATATGAACTATTGACCTTTCACTATTCTACCCCACATTTCTCGCCACTACGCTGCAGCTACCAGTTTGATATTCCGATGCCCTGAAGTTTGTAACCTCCGATATGGAACTGTCTGACATTTCATAACTGTAAAACATTCAAAAACCACGCGATTTTGGTAAATCCTGCAACGGCTTACTTTCATGTCATACAGGCTATAAGCTGAAAAGCATTTAATTACCGATATTGTTTCCTACCGTGTTGTTATAACAAATCGTATCAAAAGCAACGGCTTTGTCAGAGATCTTCAACGTGCTGGCGCGTAGAATATGAGCATTCCTCGTACACTACATGACGAAAAGTACCCGGGAGCCGTATGTGATGCGCAATTCACCACCAGCAGTCAGGCCGGTACAATCACTGCTGAGGAAGTTAAAAAGAGTGGGACACCATGGTCGGGCAGCTCCTCATAAATCACCATTTCTGACGTCAACGCTAAACGATTTTTTGAGTTGTGTAAAGAGCGACGGCGCTGTACAGTGGATTCCTGAAAACGAGTGAAATGGAGTGATGAATCACGCAATCCGATGGAAGGCTTACGGTTTGGCAAATGCCTGGAGAACCTTTACCAGCAATCATGTGTAGTGCCAACAGCGAAGTGTGGAGGAGGTGATGTTAGAGGATGGGCCAGTTCACGTGGTTTTGGTGTGGTCCTCTTACTGCATGTAAGAAAACGCTTTATGTGGAAAGATACGTGTACAGCGTACGTTAGAGGAATCGTTCGGAGACGATGATTGTTTTTACCAACGTGACAGTTTACCCTGTCATAAAAAAGCACCTGTGGGGCAATAGTCTGTGGGCAAGAACGTTCTTGAACTGGACTGTCCTGCCAAGAGTCCCGAGATGAACCCGACGGAACCCTTCAGGATGAATTACAACATCTACTTCGCTCCACGCCCCAGTGTCCGGCATCACTACCTTCTTTGCTTTCGGCTCTTGAGAAAGAATGGGCTGTCATTACTTCACAGACAGACACCTAATTGAAAGGGTCCCCAGCAGAGTCGAAGCCTTCATAAAGGTGAAGGACGGACTCCGATCATGTTATTGTCCATCAATACGTGTCCGGACGCCTTTGACCAGATAGTGTATAGTAACAGCATGTAGGGTATAAGATAAATCTCGAAAAAAGGGGCACTTTGGTGGCATACAAGTTACAGTTCGAAAAGCTTTTAACTATCACTAAGTTTTATTTCACAATTTTATTAAAAAACATCGTACCAATTACGACGCGTTTTCGATTGGATGGTCGGTTCATTTGGGGGAAGGGGGCCAAACAGCAACGTCGTCTGTCCCATCGGATTAGGGAAGGATGGGGAAGGAAGTTGGCCGTGCCCTTTCGAAGGAACCATCCCGGCTTTTGCCTGAAGCGATTTAGGGAAATCATGGAAAACGTAAATCAGGATGGCCGGGCGCGGGTTTGAACAGACGTTCTCCCGAATTCGAATCAAGTGTGCTAAATACTGTGCCACCTCGCTCAGTCGCGTTTTGGGAAGATTCAAAAGGGGATGGTGCTAAGCACATGTCCACAGCACGCAAGCGTAATCTAAAAACCACCAAGTACGGGCTTCAGCAAAAAAAAAAAAAAAAAAAAAAAAAAAAAAAAAAAAAAAAAAAAAAAAAAAAAAAAAAAAATGGTTGAAATGGCTCTGAGCACTATGGTACTTAACATCCATGGTCATCAGTCCCCTAGAACTTACAACTACTTAAACCTAAGTAACTTAAGGACATCACACAACACCCAGTCATCACGAGGCAGAGAAAATCCTTGACGCCGCCGGGAATCGAACCCGGGCGCGGGAAGCGAGAACGCTACCGCACGACCACGAGCTGCGGACGGCGGGCTTCAGCACTACACGACATAGTTCGGTGTCGCGTCTGCTAAGCTCCGCTCGTGACGTAGAAAGCGATCTTGCATGTCATTGGCCACCTTCCTCTCTACGAAGCAGAAATCTGATTCTCGGGAATGATCCTCAGTGTGAAATTCCACGTTCTGACATCACAAAACTCGATTAGTTTTGCGTACACGCCCGCTTTCAGGCCCCTTGTGAGGATGGCTCAAGGGGCCCCACGTGGGTGCCACGCGCCTCCCACGGCGGTGACAAGACGGCGAAGACGGATGTGAGGGAGAGGAGAGGGGCCAGTGGCCGCGCGCGCGACCCACAGCTGTGGCCGCCCCCCGCCGCTGCCGTTGCCGCTGCCACTGCCGCTGCCGCCTACCTGAGACGAGTCCGCGTGGCGCGTACGCACGCGATCGCTCACCGCTGCCCCGTGACTAATAGCGCCGCTGACAGTACGCGACGAGTCGCCAACCAGGCGCGCAGCGGCGGCGCGATTCGCTGCCTCGCTGGGCCGTTTCGCCCCGGGCACTTCGTCACCACAGGCTGAGGAACTCTTGGTTCTCGGTAAGACAGCTAACCTTCTATTAGTCCAAATGCAGAACGCAGAGTCAGCAACTGACAATGGTGCGGCCATATCTTGCCCTTTCGACATTCGTCAGGGACGGAGTACACTGACGGAAGAATTAACATCAAGAAATAATTCAAGCAGTTCATTCGGGAATACGTTTGTCTTCTTAAAATATTTAAATGATTAACGTTCCAGGATCACAGGTTAATGCAAGCACAAGATAAGCCATTTCTAATATGAAAAGCTGGTACAGTAATAACCGGTGTAACGGCCAGAATGTTGAATACAAGCTTGCAAAAGTGCGTGCATTGTAGTGTACAGGTGCCAGATGTCAGTTTATGGGATGGAGTCCATGCCTTACGGACGGCTGATGCTGGGTGTAGATGAAGCTGGAGTTGTCTTCCAATGATGTCGCATACATGCTCGACTGGAGACATATCTGGTGATCGTGTAGGCCAAGGAAAAAATGTTGACACTCTGTAGAGCATCTTGGGTTGCAACAGCGATATGTGGTTGAACGTTATCCTGTTGGAAAGCACTCCATGGAATGTTGTTCGTAAATGGCAGCATAACAGGTCGAATCAACAGACTGACGTATAAATTAACAGTCGGGGTTTGTGGGATAGTTATGAGAGTGCTCCTGCTATCATACGAAATCGCAACCCAGTCCATAATTCCAGATGTAGGTCCATTGTGTCTAGGCCAAGAGACAGGTCCGTTGCAGGCGCTCAACTGGGCTTCTTCCGACCAGCACAGGGCCACCACTGCTACCGAGGCAGAACCGACGTTGCTACCGAGGCAGGACCCACTTTCATCAGAAAACACAACAGATCTTCCATTACACCCTGCAATGAGCTCTCGCTTGAATCACTGAACTCGCAAACGGCGTTGGTTTGGGGACGCTGTAATGCACACTGCAAGGAGTCTGTCGCCGGCCGAAGTGGCCGTGCGGTTAAAGGCGCTGCAGTCTGGAACCGCAAGACCGCTACGGTCGCAGGTTCGAATCCTGCCTCGGGCATGGATGTTTGTGATGTCCTTAGGTTAGTTAGGTTTAACTAGTTCTACGTTCTAGGGGACTAATGACCTCAGCAGTTGAGTCCCATAGTGCTCAGAGCCATTTGAACCATTTGAAGGAGTCTGTCTCGGAGCTCTCCTTGAAGTAACCGATTGATAACAGTTTTCTGAGTCTCTGTGGTGCCAACTACTGCTCAGATTGCTGTCCCAGACGCAGTATAATGTGCCAAAACCAAACGCCGAAAATTATGATGTTGCCTCTCAGTAGTGCCAAATGGCCGTTCGGAGCCCGGTCTTCTTGCGATAGCACTTTACTGTGACCACTGCTGCCAGCAATCATGCTGCTGTTCTCCCTGCAGTATCGCAGAAGGAACATACATCGACTCATAGCACTATTACACTAGCTCATTTAAACGCAGTGAGGTGTTGACAATGGCGTCTTTGTCGACTTAAATGCTTTCTTGACCAACATAAATTCACGATGTCCAATCTCCAACTAACCCTAATAATCGTTACGGCGTTTATTTAAAGCAAACCTTCCTTTTTTTTCTCACACAATTTCTTCTTGCGTGGATTTTTTTTTCCTCCACTGAAAGAAACAATGGTCCCAGGATACGAGCAGAACTTAAGGCATTACCTTTGAGCACACCTTGTAAGGTGGCTACTGTTTGAAACGCCTTTGAATATATATATGTAACTAATTGTCTTGCAAAATCAGGGTGATGTGTGGAGATGTACTGCCTCTCAGGATGCAGGCGCCATGAGATTATTTGCTGACGATGCTGTAGTGTACAAGAAAGCGTCGTCGTTGAGTGAGTATAGGATAACTGATCATGACATGCTCAGAATTCCTATTTGGTGTGAATAATGGCAACTTCCTGGAAATGTCGAAAAATTTAGTTTACTGCAAATGACTAGGAAAAAAGTAAAAAATCGGGCCGATCTTTTGTGAAATGTTTTCTCTCAAAGTAAGAAAAATACAGATTAGAGAAGTATTTGATGCCCCTGATTTACTGTAAAAGACGTCGATCATCATTCAAATGCATGCCAACTGTTTCCCTAATCTATTTTATTTCCTACTTTTCGACAAATTATTTGACAAAACATTTGACCGAGTCTTTTCTGGACCCTCAAGGCGACAGCAGCGTCACCTGGCGGGGATTGACTGCTAGTCAGACATACGTAGGTGCATGTAGTATCAGTGAGCGTGCTACCCGTGTGTAGAGTGAGGAAGAAACGCCGTCTATCTGAATTTGATCGAAGGCAGATTGTGATGATGATGATGATGGTTGGTTTGTGGGGCGCTCAACTGCGCGGTCATCAGCGCCCGAACAAAGTCCCAATTTTTACGCAGTCCAATTTTTTTCCACAATCCAATCTAGCCACTGTTACGAATTACGATGAGGATGAAATGATGAGAACAACACGAACACCCAATCCTCAGGCAGAGAAAATCCCCAACGCGTCCGGGAATCGAACCCGGCTCCCCGTGAACCAGAGGCAGCAGCGCTAGCCACTAGAGAAGGCAGATTGTGATGGTCCAGAAGCTCAGCATGTGCATTCCGAAAAGTGTATGACTTGTCGGGTGTTCTAAGAGTGCTTTGGTGAGTGTCTTCAACACTGGCAAAATCAAGCTGAAAGTACGTCCAGTCATCGTGGGGTTAGGCAGCCACTCCTCATTACAGATATCGGACTTCATAGGATGGACCGACTGGTAAAACAGTACACACGGGGAACTGTAGGATGGGCAGACTGGCAAAACTGTACACACGGGAACTGTGGCGGACTAACATCAGACTTTTATGCTGAGCAGAGAAGAAGTGTGTCTGGACACATAGTGAACCGAACACGCCTAACTATGGACCTCTGTAGCCGACGGCACAAGCATGTTCGAATGTTAACACCTCGACATCGTCAACTACGACTGAATGGTTCAAAAATGGCTCTGAGCACTATGGGACTCAACTTCTGAGGTCATTAGTCCCCTAGAACTTAGAACTAGTTAAACCTAACTAACCTAAGCTCATCACAAACATCCATGCCCGAGGCAGGATTCGAACCTGCGACCGTAGCGGTCTTGCGGTTCCAGACTGCAGCGCCTTTAACCGCACGGCCACTTCGGCCGGCTACGACTGAATGGGCACGTGACCATCGGCACTGGACGTTGACGCACTGGCAGAGCGTTGCATAGTCTGATGAATCCCGATGCTTACTTCATCATGCCGATGGCAAGGTGCGAATATGTCGTCTTCCAGGGGAACAGCTCCTTGACACACTTGTACTGCAGGGGAAGACAAGATGGCGGCGGCTCCATTATGCTCTGGGGAACATACACGTGGACATCCATGAGCTCAGTGGAGCACGTGCAAGGTTCCGTTACGACCAAGGTATATGGTTGCAGACCACCTACAGCCCTTCATGACGATCGTGTTTCCCGACGACTGTGGCATTTTTCAACAAGATAATGAGCAATGTCACATGGTCAGGAGTGTGATGTAGTGACTCGAGGAACACAGTGGCGAGTTTCAATTATTGTGCTGGCCCCCCAACTCGCCAGATCTGAATCCGATCGAACTCATCAGGGATGTGATAAACTTAGCTTCAGAGCCAACCCTTTCGCCGGAATTTATGGGAATTAGGCCTTATTGCTTACATGCTATGACGTGTCGCCGCTGTTATCCATGCCAAACGTGGACACACCGGCAATTAGATAGGTAGTCATAATGTTCTGACTGATCAGTGTATATTTATAGTTGCTTTTATGATTTACTGCAGATGACTGCTTCTAAATCCTGCATGAGTAAGTCTAAGCAAAACCGTCTAGAGGCTGCTTTTAGTACCGTATAAGTTTGGTTCTGCCGTTTGCAACACCCTTTATATTCTAGGCAATTTGCTGCGCAAGTCTCGAGAACTGCACGCCCCGTACCTGGTGTTTCCGACCGCCCATTGTGCGTTACGCTCACTGTATTTATAAGTCTGATAGTCAGTCTACCCGTGGAGATGTGTTACTACGTAAGCTTAAGATGTCTTAAAATAATTGCTAATGGACATCTTGTGTTCTTAACTAAATTTATTGTAAATCCTACACCACCTTAGCTCATTCTAAAAGTTGTTTCCACAGCCACCAATCGTTGATTCGGCTGTCCCGTATGTGTCTTAAATGTTGTTTCGTGTAGTGAAATTTTGTTCATTTAAGAGTGGACAGTGTTGCTGTAAGCCGGTCTTAAGGGGTGAGACATCTTGTAGCTAAGTGAAACATGTATGGAAAATTTCATTACTTCAAAGGGCTTCGCCTTGATAGGCATATCATTGGGCCTTAAGCGGTTTGCGCCCGTGCAGGGTGTGGTTTTTTGTTTGATCAGTTGAAGTTCTTGACCTAAAATCGTCTGTTAACGAGCAACGTCGAATGTCAATTAATAATACGTGCTGTAACTGCTAGTACTTTAAATTATTTTGATAAGAAAAGGAGGGAGATTGTATTTTGTGTCCGCCAACTGTAGACGATCTGTTGTTTAAATTATCACCTTCCGCCCATGGATTTTAAGAATTGGTATTTATTGATATGGTGGGTCCTGGACTTGATTGTCTTACTTACTATTCATCAATGCTGCCACTATTAAATTGTGTATTTCAATAATTGTGAAGTGTTCAAATGTTTTTTGAAATAAGCCACTGTTTAAGTATACACAAGTTTGTTGGTCCATCACTTAACCATTCCCATCTAGTTCCCTAAGGCTTCAGTGTCACATTAGGGTGTGGTGTGCACGTTGGGATAAATGACCGTATTCATGATTGTTGTAAATTTCCTAAGATATTCCACACACGTGAGATGGACGCGAACTTAGATATGGAACAGAACGCTATATTTGATGTAAGAACATATTAAGTTTCGTTACCGAACGTTTAGTAGCGTGACACTAGAATAAAAACGGCCGGATATTCAAAACGCGCTACATGACGTGCATCAGTGTTATGTAAGTTCAGATTCTATGTTATAGATTGAACAGAGAAGACGCGCTACTAGAATGAAGAATTCTGGATATTTTGTGGTTTCTGCATTAGACCCTTCCAGCTATGCAAAGATATGTGAATAAAAAACACCTCGTTTTAGGTACGATTTGTTATAACAAAGAGGTGAGAAACGGAACATTGGTAATTATAAGCACTGCCGTACGTGCAAATCTGCTATTTGGAAGCTGAAACTTTGTTTTGGGGAAAATGGAATATCTTTGAAGCTTTTATCAACACATTAAAAAACTGAATACACTGTGCCCTATGCAATTTTCTTCGATATTTTTTTCCGAACATCCTTGACAGTTAACGTAGCTATTTCAAGTAGGTCATTTTCGAAAGGGTGCAACTTACGTTAGGGAGCTCGCCCAGCCGCCCACCCACTACAATCTAAACGGAGACCATGTGCACTTTCAGCTGTCGCTTGTGAACGCTTTACGCTGGCACTGGATTTCCCTCAACTGCTGTTACCTACAGCTACATTCAAATGTGTAGTTTGGGACTATGGTTGTCAGTGATTACGGTGATATGGAGCCGTTTCGCTTCTTGTGAGCACAAAATTAAAATGTTTGTGTTCGGATTAGAGTCGTAAAACTATCATATGCGTTACCTGTATGTCAGGTGTGTTGCATACCTATTGGGCATTATTTTATTGTGATCGCTCTGTTTACGAATGCCATTAATATCTCAATAGATTCCCCAAAAAACAGCGGGGTGAACCTTCTAGAAACTGAGTGGGCTTATATACAGCGCTGCGTGAACTACGGAACTATTTTGTTCTACATAGTTATCCTCTGCTCTGGTACTTAAAAATAAAAGTACAGCGAAACTAAAAATACCAATATTTTTAATTCAGGTTTTATTCTAAAAATGTTAATTTGTAACATAAATTAGCGGGATGTGTAGTAAGAGTAAAAAAAAAATTATCATATAGCACCCAGAACACGCAATTCCTCCCCCCCCCCTCCCCAAAAAAAAAAATACAATTAAAAACAAACGCAAAACGAAAACGTATCAAACAACGCTTCATTACTTCGTCGAACTTACGTAAAACATGTTTCTGTTATTGTGAACAACTTTTGAACTTATCTATAATAACAAGAAACTCTTACCTCTAATTATATTGAAGAACGTTCTAGTGAGAACAAAATAACAACAATAATTATAGGGATTTAATATGTTTAGTCGCGTAAACAGCACTTGCATCAAAAGTAGTTGCTTTGGTTGCATAAAAGTGCAGAAATTACGCGAACAACAATTTTTGTCACTTACAAAATGCAGTTTGTGTTTTGTAAGGATATAAAATACATAACAGACTGACACTGAACGATGTGTCTTTTAATTATATGCAAAACAAATAAATAAAAACAAAGACAAGTCGTCGACTCCCAGTTTCTGTTACTCAAATGTTCAAATGTTCAATTGTGAAATCTTATGGGACTTAACTGCTAAGGTCATCAGTCCCTAAGCTTACACACTACTTAATCTAAATTATCCTAAGGACAAACACACACATCCATGCCCGAGGGAGGACTTGAACCTCCGCCGGGACCAGCCGCACAGCCCATGACTGCGGCGCCCTAGATCGCTCGGCTAATACCGAACGGCTTCTGTTACTCATTCATTTATGTTTCTTTCCATACCAGTGCTAGCAATGGTACCAGTAATCATACCATTTACTACGTCATTTACCAAACTACCGTAGATTTACAGGGTGCAACTCTTGTTCGAAGCCAGTTGTCAGTTTTTGCACTAGTCGCCTATGACTTACCATCTCTACGCACTGTCTGCTGCCGTTAGCGATAAGTCACCGTCGTGTTTTGAATTAGTCATACTAACTGCTGGACTGGGCTATTGCAACCAACCACTACACCTCCCATCTCCATGCCCATGTCTAACGAAACCACTTTCTTGGATTTCGTAAGTATTAATTTAGATTACTGGGTCGCCAGTCACTTCAAAACCCCATGATACAACGGGAATGCACGCTACAATCAACACAAGTCGGTTCTGTGGAATATTGATTCTTATTTCTCGTCAGTCTCTTCATTAGATGATAGATGCAAGATTCCAGGCCATAAATGTCAAGATTATACAGGCTATATAAATAATTCTTTATCACGTTCCGTGGGTCCATGCGAGCCAAAGTTACTTGTTCATGGAACAAGCCACTACAAATAATTTACAATATGCTGATTACAGACTTTATAAACGAAGAATTAAAGAAACAAAAAAGCACGGAAAAAGAGAAAGAATACGAGCAAATAACATATTACATAGTAAGGTCTCAGTTACACTGAGGGACTCTTGTACAGAATAGAACATGTGTGAAACAAGGAAAGCTTTGAACTCGGATCTGAATACTTATTTAGCACTTAATTTTTTCAGTTCTTCTGTAAGCCTATTGACAATTAAACCCGCCGAACAGTGCACGCATTTCTGTAGAATTATTAAGGAAGTGTTATCCAAGACATTCACTGAAAGACTGACACCGTTTCTTCTGAATGACTCTATATCGCTAACAACAAGTCACATAATGGAATACACTGAAATGAACAAGTCATAAGGTTCCTCATAATATCATTTTCGTGTCGGACCTCTTTTTGTCCGGCGTAGTGCCGTAACCCGATGTGGCGTGGACTCAACAAATCATTGGAAGTCCCCTGCAGAAATAGAGAGCCGTACTGCCTCTACTTTTTTCCCTTAAATGCGTTGTAAAAGTCTTATCATATCCTTCTTCACTTTCATCTTCATTACCTGTTCCTCACAGCTGGTGTTCAGTTCTTTTAATATTTTCGTAAATGAAACTAACTGGGATATTAATACTTTGTGCCGGACCGAGAAAGGCGGAGATCCGTTTTTCGGGTCTCAGTTCCTCACACAGTCTTAATCTGCAAGAAAGTTTCATATGAGTACACACTCCGCTGCAAAGTGGAAATTTCGTTCTGAAATATTCATAATTGTCCCTTCATTTTAATTCAGTAATACGATGTCATCAGCAAATCTTAAACATTATATTAGCTCCCCTCCTACTGTCGGACGATAATTTTACTGGAAGCAGTTTTGAATCCAGATACCGCTATGTAACGCAAAAGGGACCACTACGCATCACGAGGGGCGCTCCCGCCATTATAAAAGTAGGCGGGAAGTATTGTGCAGTCTGTAGAGGAGCTGTAACTGCAGAATGGGTCAGTCAGCAGAGCTCAGTGACTTTCATCGTAGACCAGTCATTGAATGGCACCTGAGTAACTAATCCATCAGGACATTTCAACCCATATGAAGTTGTCCAAGTCGATGCTGGTGACTTGGCTACGAAGTAGAAACGCGGAGAGACAACCACAGCTATACCACGACCAAGCAGATCTCATGTGCCGACCAGTGCGGAGCGAGGTCGGGAAAAAAAAGAACGCGTGGATATGAAATCACTCCGAGCTCCAAAGTGCTGCCAGCAGTCTGGTAGCAAGCACAGTGATTGTGGACGTGGAGTTAAAAAGAATGGGATACATTGGTAGAGGAGCAGCTCGGAAGCCACACACTTCTGTAGGCAATGCTAAGCGACGCTTTAGGTAGCGTAAAGAGCGACAACACTGGACAGTCGATGAGTGATTTGGAATGATGAATAACGCTACACGCTCTGGCAATGCGACGGAAGGATTTGGATTTGGCAAATGCCAGCAAAACATTACCTGCCATCAAGTGTAGGGCCAAGAGTGCTCTGTGGGAGTTTTTTTTCGTCGTTAGCAAATTGCTGAGGACGCATGTTGCAATTGCTACTCTGAAGTGATAAGGTTAACACACGAGAGGAATTCGTGGCGGGCCGCATCAAACAATCCTGAAGACTGACGACAAAAGAAGGGTGTGGCCCGTTATTGAGCTTAAGAAAGCATTATACGCGGAAGGATATGAAAACATTCTACAGCATTGTGTATCGCTTGTAGTTCAGGGACAGTTCGAAGGCAATGACTGTTCGTGCCAACGGCCTGTCGTAAGGACGTATCTGTGACGCAAAGGTCCGTGAACAATAGCATTCTTAAAATGCTTTTTTATTACAGTCTCTGATCACTGATTATGGCCGTATCACTTTAGGACATGGTGTAAAAAAGATCTGAAGATGATCATTACAGACTGAAACCGGTCATCGTCTAAAGAATTCATTTGTGATCAGAAACTGGAATAAAAAAGCATTTTACAGTATTGGATCACTGTTTGTACACGCGATTATGTCGCAGTTGGTGAAAATAGCATTCTTGAAACGGTCTAGCCTGCCCAGAACCTGAATGTGAACCCAATGGAACATTTTTGGAGCGAGTTAGAACGACGACTTACCTCCAGACCACAGGGTGGAATATTGCTGCCTTCTCTCGTTTCGGCAACTGGGGAAGAATGGCTCTCATCCTTCCAAAGACATACAGACACCTCATTTAAGGCGTCCCAAGCAGAGACTAAGAAATCAAGAAGCCTAACGGTGGACACACCTCTTGTTAACATCCACTAATGGAAGTCCTTATATACAAAACTGGATAGATGAAAGATAACAACCATGTCTGTCCACTCTCCTATATTTAATTTCTTGTGTCATCTCGTTTCCCATCCTTCCTTTTACTCTTCCTGTGACGCATTTATGAGGAGGTATTTACGGCTGCTCACGACATGGCAGTCATTAAAATACAGGCAGTAATGGATCCAAAACAAAGTACTGTATTTTGAGGAACAGAAATAATGGGAGGCAACTAATATATCAAGTCAGGTATGAGCGTCTCGTTTCATGCAAGTATGTATAAACAATACAGAATTTTCAGTGATGTGTTGACAGTGAAGATAATCGCTGTTTAGAGATTAAGGTTATTTGTCGGAGACAAAGTATTACTGGATACAAAAACTAGCAAACATGAATACAGTTCATCATGCAGAAGGATACAGTGGCCGTAAATCCCAGCTTTTTTTACGGGTCTTTTCCGCATCTTCACGTTGTCGACATGTTAATTAATTGATCTGGCAGTGTTAGTTTTAGAGGGTAACGAGGTAGCCTTCCTGTCATCACCACGTTCTCGTATGGGATGGAATTTATGTACCCAGCTGTCTGTGTGTAGTGTTGTGCAGTGTGAGAGTGTGCGAATGTTTTAGAAATGTTTGCGAATCGTATAACTGAGGCACGACGTTGTTACCAGTTCGGTAACCACTTCCAGGATGGCCGACACTCATTGGTAACACAGGAAAACGAAAATTTGTTTTAAACCTTTTTTACTTTGATAGCTGATTTTTATAGATTTTTATGAGCTAAATCCAAATCTAGACTTAGTTTTTTTGTGTCACCCATAGTTTTCGAGCAATAAGCTTTTTATTATATAGTATAAAAATCCTATGCTGTATGGTAAACGGCCGGCCGTTGTGACCGGGCGGTTCTAGGCGCTTCAGTACGGAACTGCGCTGCTGCTACGATCGCAGATTCAAATCCTGCCTCGGGCATGGACGTGTGTGATGTCCTTAGGTTAGTTAGGCTTAAGTAGTTCTAAGTACAGGGAACTGATGACCTCAGACGTTAAGTTCCATAGTGCTCAGAGCCATTTGAACCATTTACTTGGAGCCATTTGAAATTTGTATGGTAAACGAAGATATTAATGAAAAGCTTTGTTACAACATAAGAATTGTTTGTATTTACAGTAAGCTACTTAGAACAATGATATGTGTTAATAGAGGCTTCACTCGTCAGCTGGAATTGGTTTGTATATTCTTTCTCCTTATCTTTGAAGTTTCTTGCGTAGCTTTTTCTACGATGAGTCGCTTGCTGAACTTCTCGGTGAAGTGACCAAGAGTAGTCCCCCACCAGGTTGGGTGTTCCAGCGGCCTTGGTAGCGTTTTCCCATCACTTTAATGTCATGGTGAAAACACTCTCCTTGCTCCTCACTAACATCTCCCATATTGCCCGAGAAGTAATCATGGTGACTGTTCAAAAAGTGAAATTTCAGGCCCATTAGACATCCTAAAGTTTTGAACTTCTTTAACATTGTAGCTACAATAGAAACATATTCTGGGTCTTTTTCATACCCTAAGAACTTTTTAACAACTTGCTTGAATGATACCTATGCTTCTTTCTCATTTAAGGTCATTGTGGATTCAAAGTTAACATCAAACATCAATTTTTAATATCAGGTCCGACATAGTCGCTTCTTTTAGTTTAGCTTCTGAAAGGTGTGGAAACTTTTGGCAAAGGTACTTAAAACATGATCCATCTTAGGCAAAACCTCTACAAACTGTTTCATTAGGTCTAACGCTATATGTAGAGGTGGTAGGAGTACGTTTTTTGGATCTACAAGGTTTTTTCGTGGAATATTCTTCTCACCAGGTTTTAAAGACTCCCTCACAGGCCAATTCTTTCTGCACCAGTGTTGATCCGTAGCCCTACTGTCCTATTCACACAAGAAACGTGTAAATTTGGTAAAGCCACCTTACTGACCAAGGAGCATGCATGTTACTTTCAGATCGCCACATATCATCCAACCATCAGCAGAATATCCTATTTTATTTAGCATTATTTCTAAGTTTTCACAGCTTTCTTTCATATGTACAGAAAGTCCAACAGATATAGATGTATACATGTTATCATTGTGTAATAAAACAGCCTTTAAACTAGTTTTGGATGAATCAATAAACAGCCTCCAGTCCAGACTCATTCATCAGACCGGGAATGTCTGAGTAGTACACTAAATCACCTTCTTGTTGAAAAAACTTGGAAAATTGCTGCTCTCTCGTTCTATACATGTATATGCTGGTTCCAACTGCCAGTAAGTTCTTTTAATCGAGAGCCAAGCACTTCAGTTTTTTCTTTCGTTAAACCCAGATCCCTAGCCAAATCGTTAGGCTCGGTCTGAGTAAACGATTTGGGCTCTAAACTTTCTGTATTACAATAGAATTCATCATCGTCTGGTCCATCTAAATCGCATTGTACATCAGAAAATACCTCTGCTGGAATGGAATTTAAATCATCTGGTGGTTCAGGAACTGGCAAATCTACACTATGCCTTACTGGTCGGATGGCGGACGGAAGGTGTTTTCGAATTATGACCAGTAATATCAACACTGCATAAGTAGAAATCATCAGAATGCTTTCTTGGCTCCCTCCATGTCATAGGAACAGAAGATCTAAAGGCTTCTTTCTCTTTTTTGGACCATTTTCTCAGATCTTCAACACACACATAACATACCTTCTGCAGCGCCCAAGATTTATCTCGATCACCAAGTTTAGATCCAAAGTATGATAGATACATCTTTTTCATAAAGTATGTAATGTTTCTTTGGTGTTTTTTAATCGCAAATTCACCAAAGATATAGAAAAAACTGTCAGCAGTTTTAACAACCACGATTAGACAGTGTACTGAGCACATGTACAGGAAATGGGAAAGTGAGGTTAGGATGACAGTAAACAAAACACCATCTGTTAACACAAAAGTAGAATCGACCTTTTTTTGCCAGCAAATGTTCTTCCACAATGCCACCAACGTCATCTACGTTCATTACACCTCCTTTTTAAATTATTTTAACTATATAAAACCTGTTAAATTCTTTAAAAAATAGCTTCATTTAATAAATTTAACTGTAATATATGAAGAAATGGTGCGTGATACAGTTTTTTAAATATCGTATTTGGATTTTCCACCCTAAAAGACACAAGAATAAGGTATTTTCAGCAAAACAGTTTTTCCATCGCTGGCCTGTGTAATCAGGTGGACTGATTCGGTCTGGGGCGGACGTGCCTCCCCGAATCCCGGAAGGCGAGTGCTGACGCGTGCGGCTATCCTGGAGAGTCTTACTCTTAAATCCTAGCGAATAAAAAAAAATAAAATAATAAAGAACAAAGGACTTTTCACTCAGCAGCATTTGAGAAAATTATACTGGATGGTATACGAAAATATTTGTCAGCAGGGACGTGCCATATTGTCCTTCAAGTACATTTTTCAAAGGCTATAGTATAGAGAATGCTAGTTACTCTCTTATTACGAACAACGTGTGCAGGCAACTGATTTACAGACCAGAATTCATTTTCATCAATGGATAACGTTGTAAGTCATGCACTGAGATTACCAGTCATCACTCTGAACTCTTGCTATGAGAGAACTTAATTGCTGCGAAATGTTGGTTGCTCATGTTAATAAAAACCTAACTAATGCTTCCCGACAACTAGGTCCTTGTCTCGAAGTACACGTTTTAAAATCCTATTCCATCTTTTTAATGTTGATGCCAAATTTTAGGGTGCACTGTAAACGCAGAAAATTATGACAACTAGCAAGAACTCTGGTATATTACTAAAGTGGGAAATCAAAGATCTATTACACAGAAAGACGTAATAAAGTATTAAGCTTAATATCAATACCCGCCCCAGCACCGTTTCTGTGTTCACTGCGTCAAAGTAAGAGATTATAACTCTTTACGATTCATTTATGTACCTACTCTGACATTTTTAGTCTTGTGTTTGAAAGGTAAGGAGGCCTACAAGTTAAGAGTTGAGTCGAAGGGTGAGACGAACACGAATAGCACACTTGATAGTATTGTGTCCTCTACAGATAGTTTCTGATTTTGCATGAATGTTAATCTTCGTGTGTTCTCCAGTAAGCGAAAAATGTGTTTGTCTCCCTGTAACATCTGCCGTATAAACTTAAAAGATTTGATAATCATAACTTATTCTTTATGGTGTCGCCCGGTTATGACCGTTTTGACTTGCTAATAACTTCGTTCCGCTGTTGCACCCACCGTCTCTTCAATTCATAATTCCAGATCATAATCCTCGAGAGGCATGTACCTAACTCCGAACTTCTATCCTCCTGTTCCGCTGAACTATTACGAGTGACTCCTCGACATTGTTTGCTTCTAAAATTATTTCAACAGTCTAGCAGCCGTTCAAATGTGTAGCGTGTCATCATTGAGGACCAGCTTCCAAACACCGCAAAGACTGCAGATGCACTGCCGTTTAGCACTTCGTTGCATTGACTTACATGTCTCTGGGCAGAACTTCCGTCATCTGTACCAGATTGAAGAGAATTACTTACGCTGAGTTATAGAGCTAAAAGCGATTCAGACTAGGGTCACTTGAATTCCAGTATCACACATCTTTAATGTATTACGAAAGAACGAATATGACAGATTGAACGTTACATCAGCGTTCGCTAAACAAAAGAAACACCAACACTAACAAGAATATCCTATGCGCTCATCCTTCTCTGCGGAGCGACATTTAGGGAAAAAAAGAAAAACATCAGTCAGTTTCTGAGCATAGAAGTCGTTCAACATACGAGGACGCGCTGGAAGATATGGCCCTGAATTTTTCATCTGATTTTGCTTAAAGCTTTTTAAATGAAACAAATGTTAGTAACATTCTGCGGCTTTATTCTTCATGACTACATACTTATTTCTCAACATAGTCACCGTGGCGATGAACACATTTCCCTCAACGAAAGACCAGTTTGTTGATACCATTACTGTGGAATGTTTGACTTTGTTGAGGGAGCCGCAACCTCACCTCTGCTTTCACCTTTTCGTTGCTATCAAAGTGAAGTTGACGGAGCCGCAACCTCACCTCTGCTTTCAGGTTTTCGTTGCTATCAAAGTGAAGTTCTCGAAGGTATTCTTTAAGACTGGAAACAGATAAAAACCGTATGGAGCCAAGTCGGGATTGTAAGGAAGATGATCGACGGCAGCGAAACCAAGGTGTCGGAACGTTGCAAATGTGTAGCGGTCGTAAGTAGTCTGGCATTATCATGCAGAAGGAGAGGGTGCTACACGTTTGGACGAACTCTTCGAATGTGAAACTCGATTTCAGCAGGCTGTTTCTCACACACCTCAGAGTTGCGTTACACACCGCCATGTTACACACTACAGCTCCGAGTCCTCTGTCGCCAGACACGGAGAATAGAAGTGTACAGTGTTAATGACATTTAAAATGGTTTGATTTTTCAAATAAAAATTTCGCAGACATTACTTTTCAGCACACTCTCATATTTTTCGACAGCCGAAGAAGACAAGGAGAGCATACTCGGTAAAGACAGTCTTGGTCTCAGGAACCTTGGATTTTGGAACAGTCCTGTGAGTATGAGTACACTTGTATTGAGCACTCCATATCTACAGCGCAGCATATAGCTGCCATATTAAATATCGAGATCCGAGCAGATTCTTGCAACAGGTAGAGAATTTTATGTTTCATGAGACAAAAATCATTCCATGGACTGATCTACTTAAATTCTGTTATCAGTAATCCATTGAGCCCAGTTCATGCAATGACTTTCACCGCGAGAATGGCTATAACCTTAGTGGTGCATGGAAACAGTCGCTCGGTGATGAATGACGACTACGAAAAATCATGCGTGGTAACACGTGCTAACTTCTGAACCCTTGCGTGGTGTGACCATCATGTAATACGGCTGACTATTAGATACAAAAGACTGTTACATATTCAGTTATGACTCTCAGATGGTGACAATGACGACGAAGCAGATCATCGAAAGCTCGAGATCTCGTTCAAACCCGTTGTGTCTATAAAAACGAGTAATTTTTATTCGATGACCCGATATGAAGTCCACATCACACGACACGTTACTGCTTCTCCTGAAGACAGTTATGATGTAGCAAATTCGTAGAATGTAGTCTCCTGACAAACGGATTCTGTCGGATCTTCTTGCTGATCGTTAAAGAGAAGCTATAGAAAGTAGTACAGGCCTCAAAGCCATCTTAGCCGATACGCGTTGTTTTTTAGCGCGAAAGTTGCAGTCAGACTCCGCTAATCATGTTTACTAAGCTCCAGACGACGCCGCTGCCACATCGTTTGCGCATGACAGTGCCTCCCACTACGTAATCACAATACATACTTGATATAGTGGATCTAGGAACGTCGAATTTCTTCAGGACTACGGTAATGGGATGTCACCTTGTTATCATTACAACTAGGAAACTGACAATCGAAACAACTGGTAACCAAGAGAACTGAGAGCGATGACAGTTAACTGCGGTGAGAAATTTCTTTATTGGTATCGATTCCCTAACGTGTTTGCAAGAATTTCAGTGAATATAAACAGCATGAAATAAAATACCGAAGTGATTGCTGTAGGTATTTGACAACACAAAAACTTTCAATGTGTTCATTTGTGACCTTGAGACTTCCGACAGCATTGTAGCAAGATTGTGGTATCGAAGACAATACTAGACTTTATGAGAAACACCTGTCCGTGCGCGAGTGCAAGACGGAGAGAAAGAGAGAGAGAGAGAAAGAGAGAGAGAGGGGGGGGGGGGAGAGGGCAAGATATTTGTTCTTACAATGAATAGGATTGAATTTTCTCATTTTGAGAAGACAGATGGAGAGACCTGTTTTACTTGCCAAAAACATTCCAAAGGCAAGATCACCCAAATATTTCTTTATTTAAAGCAACTGATTTCTTCAGATCTTAAAAAATCTTTTTGTTATGAAACGTGTTTATTTTATGTTCGACCTCACGCCAAGTGGTTACGTGGATACTGAATAATTTGAAATAAGTATCGGTCTTAACTCGATTATGTTTCTGAGGGTGACAGAAACATAACTTCCGTACGCCCGATGACATACAATTCATGAGATTAATGTTTGAAAGATTATTAGATACAGTGAGTTCTATTACTATTGTTTGGTAGGTGGATCGAAAGAAATTAGGGTGTGAGACACTGTTGATAGTGATTCGTCAACCGGTAGTAAACTTCCTCTCGGTGACCTACTTGAAGCTTTTCATTTTATTCTATACTTTTTCCCTCTTGGCTATATTAAACTCACCCTACCGTGCCATAACAGTCATCACAGTCGTGCACAGTACAGAGCCAAGGCCAACCGTACGACAGTTTGTAGTGGGGTGATTCGCTAGACCTCATGATATGGAGTACAATACTTTTAGTATTTTGGAAGACGAATGACGACTTCATGTAAGTACCCATAGAGAAGATTCAGTCCTGACTCTGTTAGAAACCTGTGCAACACTGACTTTTGAATTGTTTTCTTGAAAGACAAACACGTGACCACGCTGTATGTTTTTCTTTCGCGGCAGTTGCGGCCACGCCTTGCTCACGGATGTGAGCGGCCTTGTATGGAGCTACATATTTGTCACGTAATTCAGATTCAGAGATGCGAAGCAAATGGCAAACCACAACAACGAAGGCTTGCCACGATGAGAGTGTTAAACATACCACGTTGAATAATGAGACCAAGTACAGTCTTCATAATGGGTAGCGTCTGACATGCAGTTGATCATTATTGATCGAGATTTAGATGGATATCCGATGCGAACAGAGATATTCTATTTTTTCTGAATTTCTGTACAGGTTTTCAAAGATGAGGGAAAGAAAACCTTTTCATCGACACCTAGGTCCCGAACACTGTGGCCGAGCGGTTCTAGGCGCTTCAGTCTGGAACCGCGCAACTACTACGGAAGCAGGTTCAAATCCTGCCTCGGGCATGGATGTGGGTGATGTCCTTAGGTTAGCTAGGTTTACGTAGTTGTAAGTTCTAAGGGACTGAAGACCTCAGATGTTAAGGGGCTCCGGAAAGGCTCAAAATCATGAAAAGTTTTTTGCGTTTTCTGAATCTGCAGACTATTACCTTTTAATAGATATATAATTTATTCAATTCCGAAGACTACAACTATTTTTAAATCTTTTTTGAAATGTGTTCTACATGGGCGTGACCCACTGTGGCTCTGTTAAACTGCTGTCAAATGGTGTTATTATTAACGCCCGTGTTCATCAGGTACATTTTAGTGATGTGAGATAAAGTATGTGTTGTGGCTAACCTGTGATGGTTCAATATATATCGCTGGTGTGATTGTCGATTGTTTCATGTTTATTTACTCTGTCGTTATCTCGAAAATATTCGTAATTAATTCTGTTTCTTGAGTCTCTGTTTTGTTGAAGTATAATAATGAGTAAAAGTAAAGTTATTAGAAATCCTCTGAAAGCTTTTAAGAAAAGGAGAAATGTTGGAAAGCCAAAGGTATGTGTTATTACTGTAAACAATAAAGACGATAACCAAGTGAGTGAACCTAACCTCTCAAGTACACCTGCCCATAGCAGTCAAAGTGGGAAAGAAAATACTTCACAGAAGAAGCTTGGTTCAATGAGTGAAAACTATGAATGTTTTATGGGCGAATCGGATGTGAATGAAATATTTGATATGTCGGTTCTCAAAGGAATTTTTTGAAACTGTGTAAGATGTATTCATTCTAGTGAAGTTGGTCTGGAACTCTCCATAATAAAGCACGTAGGACTTGCTAGTGAAATACAACTGAAATGTGATAAGTGTTCATACATGACCACCTTTTGGAACAGTGTTGCAGTAACTGCAACTGAAGAAAATGGTAGCAAAATCTACGAACACAACAACGAGCGATGCTTGCTTTGGACAAGGAACGCCTTCGGGCTGCAGACAGGGCTATAAAGAGTCTAGAAATACAAGCAAGAGTAAACAGGAGGAGGAACAAGAGGAAGCTGGAGGAGGAGTTTGCAGAGGATGAAGATAATCCATCCTATGGACCTGGAATGCACTAAAAAGTTAATCCAATCTTTGTCGCTCGATTCCCAAAACTTTTATTTTCTCATACTAATTACATGTTTTCTAAGGATCTTCAAAACATATTTGTTTCAAACTTTCAGTAAATGTTACACAGTACCTTCTGCATAATTTAACACAGCCTTTTTCCAAAAAACTGTATATTTTTGAATACATAAATAAAAAATTGCATAAAATGTTGTGAATTTTCATTACAATTGAAAAAAAATCATCTTTAATAACTGAACTAAAATTTTGTAAAATCCCTGTGTTAAGTTGTAGCCCATATTCCAATAAATAATCTGTAAAAAGTTCAACTTCCTACCTCAAATACTTTGTGAGGAAAGATGTAATTTATAAGCGTTATTTTAACATTGCAAGTATAGGGCGTTCCGGAGCCCCTTAAGGCCCATAGTGCTCAGAGCCATTTTGACACGTAGTTTGTCGTTAAGAAATGTTAACACAGGGTATCCCCCAATTCAATCTGCATACTTCTAGAAGTTGGGGGCTTAGTACTGGTAGATGAAGTGTTACATGTGAACGTACTTCGGCCCGGAAAAGACTAATTTCCATGTATTAGAGAAAGGAAATAGATTCTCGGGTTTAACTCTGCCATTAATATTGATGTTTTTTACGTAGTTAACTTCAAATACTGCTGGACGGAACAATCGGAATTTGCAGAGCACAAATAGTATGTTTGTTATATCTGTCCAAAATACCTGGTGTATGACGAATCCTATCTGCTGCACCCATAACCTATGCATCCAGGTCCTCGCTTGACAATACTGTGTACTCCTCGTGTATACACAAAACAAAAATTCGAAAAGGAATCACTGTGATGAATCTCGTGGTCAGCCTCATCCAAGGTGATCATCTTTTTTTTCTCCACAATGTTTCGTGGAGATGCGATCGATTGATGAAACGGATTTTATACAAACGATAACTAATAATCCATACATTTTACAAAAACTATTGGACTGATTTCAACCAAGCGTGGTATCACATATCCTTTACTTTCAGCAACAATCGCTATGGGGGTAAGAACGACCTGCCATCATAGTTGTGGAGAAATGACTTCGCAAAGAATGAGATGCGTGAAATATTAACGCGTTGTGCACTACATTTAAATTTGTTAATTCTTTGCTACTAACTCTATTCGCAACATATCTCGCAGAAAGTATCAACATATGCTGCTGAATGTACCTACAGACATAGTATATCTTTCTACGACACGCAGTTCAAGAGATATCAGGCCATGAACACTGCGATGCGTGAAAAGTGTTTTAATACGTTTACTCTTTACTACTAAGACACTTCTACGGTCTAGGCAACTCACGGAAATCTCTGACACTTGGCAGCGCTTTTGACAGTTTTCAGCTTGGAACTGTAAACAGTTGTAGGCGAATACAAAAGTCTTGAGAGCTGCGAAGATGCGTTGCCATAGAGAAGTTTATAAAATCACGTTTTATACACGCAGAGTAGCCCCGCCCAGCGTACAAAATGTCTTCGGGATCTTTCTACGACTCTTTAATAATTTAAGATGTTTTCACGAATATATGGAAATGGATTTTTTGATATCACGCAACAAACACAGTAATTTTTTTGTTTTCGTTTCTAATTTGGCAAAGTGAATACCCGGGCAATGCCAGGTATGTCTGTTAGTAAATAACAATCGTATCATGCAGGTACTCATTATCGGCAAGCTACTATACCAAAGAACTGCCAAAGGAACAGCGATATCAGCAAGGGAATCAAAAATGTAATTCCATTCTTTCTTCCGTGAAGCAAGAAACGATCCGTACCAGGCACACGTCCTTATGTAAAATTTTATCTATGAGTTCCAGCAGTTTGGAACAGGACTTATGGAAAACCACTTTCTGGTCGCTAGACGATTCCTTTTTAAGTCGTCAGCTATTCCATTGGTCTAATATTGTTCTACATAATTTCCTATCTACTATTTTTTTTATTAATTTCTACGCAGTTACCACATGCAACATTTTCTGCGATCAGTTTTGCATAGTCTACTCTTTGTCTGCACCTACTACTTTTCTTTTTACCGTTCCTTTCAAATTTTGGTGTTATGCCAGTCTTTATTCTGCTTTATACTACTCTTCATCCAATTAGTCTTTGCTATGTTTATCGTAATAACATATTTTGTGATGTTTATTTATATGTTGCCTATCTCTCTTAACAGTTCTAAGTCTGTGTTATCTGCGAACTATGCTGTTGATATTTATTTCCCTTGCACTTACAATGTGGGTATAATGAAACTTTGGCTACTTGATTCAGTGTAGATGGAAAACTATTTATTACTTGGGTACCTGACTTTATAGGAATGATGTTCGAATTTGCGTTGATTGTCGTGCTAGTGTTGTGACTTGCCGTTAAGTGATGGTGTTGGTGAAGCCACGTAGTACATTTGCATCTGCAACGTGGGTGAAGAACATGCTTCACAAATTTGAATTAAGGGGGATAGGACTTCAAACGGGCTGACTTGGAGCAGGAGAGGCATCAAAGGACATTTTAATTTCCACTGTCTTTACTTTTACAAATAAATTCATAAGACTTTGTCAGCATGAACATGAAGGATTCAGGATTCACACTCATAGCAGTAGAAGTTCAAAAACATAGCAAACTAATTTTTTTACATGTGAAATTCCATTATTTTTTGCACAGCATACAAACCGTACTTGCAGGTCTATGAAATTTATTTAATTTATGAAAAAATGAATGAGCTATTACATTTTAAACTTCATGTTTAGAAAAAACTCAAACTTTATAGTTAATTATCTCTATTTTTACCACATTTTTAATAGATTTGTAAAATTCTAGTTTCATACGCCTGTAAGCGTGGTTTGTATGCTGTGCAAAATTCATCGAAGAATCTCTCTTACTTATGAAGAAAAGTGTAGCTATAGCAACAAATTCAGCCAATGCTAAGTGAAAAATGATGAAATTTCACATGTTTTTAACTTTAGTGTGAATCCTGAATCCTTCCTGGTCACACTGACAAAGTTTTATGAATTTATTTGTAAAAGTATAGACAGTGAAAATTAAAATGTCCTGTGGTGCCACTCGTGCTCCAAATGGGCCCGTTTGACGCCCTACACCCCTTAACTGGCGATTTTGGAGCTGCTTCGGATCATTTGCGCTACAAATTGATAGTGAAGTTATTGTTGGCATGTCTGAGATCGAGGGAGGCAATGTGCGATCTTCAAGAAGAGCGCGAGGTGTGTTACGATGAGTGAACATTGCTGCGAACAGTGGTGAAATGTTGCCTCTATCGCGGTTCCAGGCTACCGTGGATGCAGCTGACCGTCACACTGAGCAACGTTTCTACACTGGTCCGTAAACATGGAACGCAATTAATCGATATTACCCAATCATGTGGAAATTGAAATGTGTTATTTTCAATGGTTTCATCGTTATTTCCTTCGCATATCTTTAGAAATGTTCCACAAAGTTTCAGTGTACTACTATCAATCGTTTTCATGTGGCTCTCTCAAGTAGCGAAAGTTTAATTACGGCCATCCTGTATATTCATCGCCCAAAAATTTCTTGTCTTCCATCTGTCATTGGACATCGTACAAGCTGAAGATTACTGGTCATGAGCTATCAGCCTCCCGTAATGCGAAGCTGCGATTGCCTGTACGATTAACCTCGGCGCACTAAGTACGTATTTCACTCTGAACAGCCACCGCACACACCAATAAACAGCCGAGTTACAGCAGTCAGAGTGTGCGACTTGGAAAGTCAGTTTGGAAGTCATTAGCGGCCCTGATACCTAACGAGCGCGCTAAGGTCTTGCTCACCCTTTGGCGTCTGGTCGCAAATTAGCGGCTCCGGACCATGGCCCGCGGGCTGTGCATCGCAGTTAGCCGCTCATTCGAAGGGGCGCCCATCTGGTGCCACACAACGTCTTGTTTACCGTCCCAAAGGCCACCGTTGGGACCCGGCGGCGCCAAAAACTGGCCTTCATGACGAATGAACACATCATGCCTACAGTGTTATCGATCGTACTATTTACATTAAGAGGCACAGTATAAGTTAAAAAGTCTAGAAAAACCTGACGTGAATGCGTATTATTCAGTTACGTGGACAAGACAGTAAGTAAAGGGAATATTCTTTTTCTTTTCCTTAGGTTGACAGCACAGACTCAACAAGTACATGTCTTAACCTCACTGTTTGTTCTTGTGCTTCAGCTAGGTTATGTCAGCGGATTTCCCCATTTTCTACCCATACCGTCGATAAAATGATTTTCCATTAGCCTCTGCTGCGCTTTTCTACTTTCGTCCACGCATCACGTGCACGCAACCCACAATCGTTTTATTTCTAGAAACTGCTGGTTCTGGACCATGACTCCTTAAAGCACTTACCCTTTACGAAACACAATTGTACAAAATTAAGATCTTTAAATCGTTACGGTTAAAATAAGGCATTAATTATACACTGAGGTAACGAAAGTCATGGGATACCTCCTTTTACCCGGCGTACTACAGTAAGTCGACGCGGCATGGATTCAACAAGTCGTTGGAAGTCCCCTGCACAAGTATTGAGTCATGCTGCCTCTACAGCCATCCATAATTGCGAAAGCGTCGCCGGTGAAAAATTCTGTGCACGAATTGACCTCTCGATTATGACCGATACATGATCGATAGGATTCATGTCGGGCGATAATGGCGGCCAAATCATTCCCACGAATTGTCCAGAATGTTCTTCAAACCAGTCGCGAACAATTGTGACCCGGTGACACGGCCCAGTGTGAACCATAAAAATTCCATCGTTTTTTGGGAAGATGAAGTGCATGAATAAATGGTCTCCAAGTAACTGAACATAACCAAAGGACCGAGCCCATTCCGTGTAAACACAGCCCACACCGTTATGGAGCCATCACCAACTTCGACTGTGCCTTATTAAGAAATCGGGTCTGTGGCTTCATAGAGTCTGCGCCACAATGGAACCGTACCATCAGCTCGCTACAATTTTTGTCGAATTATAGTTACAATCAATAGTGAAAAACCGTGCAAACTACTTGCATGATGACATTAAAGTGCCAACATGGACGGGGCGCAACATTCTTTGTATATGAATAAATGACGCGATTAGCAGATCTCCAGGTAAGCAGAAAGTAAGGGTCCGTGGTTCCTCAAGCGAGCGGATTTTTTTTTTCCTATAAGATGGTTCAAATGCCTCTAAGCACTATGGGACTTAACACCTGAGGTCAACAGTCCCCTAGACGAAGTACTACTTAAACCTAACTAACCTAAGGACATCATGCACATCCATGTCCGAGGCAGGATTTGAATCTGCGATCGTAGCAACAGCGCGGTTCCGGACTGAAGCGCCTAGAACCACTCGGTCACACCGGCCAGGCACACAACTGGTTAGATGGATATCAACACTAACTTTTCTTAGTTCACAAGAAATGGTATTAATAGTTGTCATGAAACATGGAGCAGGACCTCATCCATAATTAGCAAAGTGACTACCTTGTCTTTTCCTTTTTAAGTCAGTACCGCCATTAGACTGTTTTTTATTTGCAGTGTTACATTTACATGGTCATGATTTCGGCTTTAAAGTGCCATCATCAAGTGTTTTAATTTTATTCAGTGCCTAAGATGGCATACTGTCGTATTTAAAATACATTATTAGACACATTGTCTAAGAGTCAATACTTCTGGTAAAAGCCTACTGCTTAGTTTTATCACTGAGTATACCATCTTGGCTGAATCATACCATCATTGGTTGTTCAGTCAAGATGGAATACTCACTGAGAAAACTAAGCAGTAGTAAGTTTTTACCGAGGCTGAGTGGTAGGGCTTCTGTGCACGTCAGCAAAAGCGCTTCAAATTTCGGCGCGGCAGTTTCCTCCTTCCTCGTCTGGAGCCATACTCGCGGCTTATTTTCATAAGGCTGTAACCGAAACATGACGTCAGCGTAATGTCAATATTAGTGCAACGCTTTCGTTAGTGAAATAAGCGGAAGTCAGCCGCAGCTACGGTCCCTTCGTTTTCGGAATAACCGAGAACAATGTCAGATAGAGCAGAAACACTTCTTCTGACACCTTTTATGCCGTACTGTCTGTCTTACGCTAAAATAAAGTAAATAGGCCGTGGCAAGAAAGTGTAAACCTCAGTAAGCGCTTCTTTTCTCTAGACTCACATAAACGTTTGGCAGTGAGTGCCCTAGACGTGTTCCTTAATGGCACTGTTACAGCAGCCACATTTTTCACTTATATGTAATAACAAATCTGATTGTGCTTTGTTTTGTACGTGAAAGGTAAAGTGGCTACAGCAATTATCCGTAGCACCTCAGATATTTCCGTTGCTGGTCAGATTTGAAATTAAACTTCATATGCTTATGGATGAGTTCGAAATATTAAGTAGTACCACTAAAGACTAGAGAATGGCCACGTCAGGTAGGATAACGAAATTAAATTTGTAATCAGTAGTCTGAGTTGTCACAATATTTTAGTTTTGTCCAACAGGTTTTGATCTGTCAGGTTTGTGGCTTCAAAAATCTTAAGGTCATACTACCGTAAGTGACAGAATTTTCAGTTCCATACATGAGCAGCTGCTCATTTGATGGTCTACCATAATGGATTAATGTTCTTGCATCCAGTGGAGGAATAAGTATTGTAGAATCAAATTGTTCGAACATATCCATTTCTTAACAAATATTTTTCAATAATACGGTGAATTCCGCGCCAAGCCCCTAGTTATCAGTTAGTCGAGTAGCTGACATATTGAGTGAAGTGTTGCCCCTATTGTATTGTGTGCTAACTGGGGACCTAGAAACGACGGAGAGGCTCCGTCCCCGCCGCAGCCGTAGTGGTCCACAATTCCACGACGACTACCGCAGTCCACTTCACCCCTCCGCCGCCCCACACCGAACTCAGGGTTATTGTGCGGTTCGGCCCCCGGTGGACCCCCCAGGGAACGTCTCACATCAGACGAGTGTAACCCCTATGTTTGCGTGGTAGAGTAATGGTGGTGTACGCGTACGTGGAGAACTTGTTTTGCGCAGTAATCGCCGACATAGTGTAACAGAGGCAGAATAAGGGGAACCAGCCCGCATTCGCCGAGGCAGATGGAAAACCGCCTAAAAACCATCCACAGACTGGCCGGTTCACCGGATCTCGACACAAATCCGCCGGGCAGATTCGTGCCGGGGACCAGGCGCTCCTTCCCACTCCGAAAAGCCGTGCGTTAGACCGCACGGCCAACCGGGCGGGCGTTGTCCCTATTCTTATCTTTGTTGAGATGCGAGAGATATTATGTGTTCTGTTCAACAAGAAATCAGATTGAAACAACAACAGCGTTTGATAGTTAATTCCTATTCCCGGAAGTAATTTCACATGACTACTGCCGGTAAAAACATTAGATTTACACTTCATACTTCCCTGTGTGCAGGAAGTCTCCGTCATTAAATACGATGTGCTAACTACGCCTGATGGCAATACTTCTGTACTCAGAAATCAATCACTAGGTCACTCCCAGTCCCCTTGTTGCAGATTCCTAGTCCGTAAATTCCTTCAATGTCTACCATCTTCCAGGCACTCTGCCTCGTTTCCCTTTTTGCCCTGTTATTCATTTCCATATCTTCGTCCGCCGTATATTGTCATCCATTCGTTGTAACTACTCGTAGCGCAGTAAGCTTCCTTTCAGGACCTTGCATAATTTTACCGTACATTCCTGTTTTTTTGCTGATTTCTTCAATTCTGGTATGATCTGATCGTGAGATTCTAACACTTCGTCTTCAATAATCCAATTATCAGTTCCATTGGTAGCAGCCGATCTTTTTCTCTCTCTCTTTTATTTCCCAAACTTCTGACCTATACACACATATGCATTCTACATCGTTTTGTATACAATATAATTTCAGTTGTGATCTTGTTAATCCAGAAGATTTATTTTCAATGTCTGTAACACATTTCCCCAGTCTAATCTCCTTGTTAATATCCTCTGCGCTTTTACCGTTCGCAGGTACAGTTACAATTACATATTTAAAAGATGACCCACGGCATCTAAATGATTACAGATTTGACTATCCACTACATTCTAGTCTGTTTTCTGTTGTTTAGTCTGTTTTTAAACTCCCTGTCATATACTTCAGACAGTTTCCTTAGAATGTAGGTAGAGTTGTCACTGTCTTCGGCAATTACCATCAAGCAATTAAATTCAAATAGGACTACATTCACATCTAGAATTCTTTAACACTTCTTCAATATAAATTTTAAACAACAGACGAACTGGTGTTGTGTGTTGGATCTTTTCTATTAATCTAAAGCCAGAATGGTGCGAGGCAGCTGAGAAAATACTCAAAACTCTGTAGGACAAGTATCCTGTGACTCACCACTTTCGTGGGTGGATGTATTTCCTTAACATCTTTCGCTGTCAGTCTTAAGCTGTCGGCACACAGGACGAGCTGCCTAACGTTGACGTGGCACTCTACGAGTTTTGTGACGTCACTTCCTGCTATTTCAAACTGAGAAGCCACTTCGTCGCACGAAATACGGAATAAGTTGTCCAATAATTTGGCAAGGGGCCACACAAAGTGGAGCCAACAGGAAGCGAGAACGCTCCCTACGTCACAAGCAGAAAATGTGTGTCCAGCAAATAGCAAGTCGCCAATTTGTGTGAATGTGTGGCGTCGGGTTTTTCCGATATGTCCGAAAGAACAGACACCACACAGTCATGTAACTGAGTCAGCTCTTTGCGCAATGAACCCACAACCTACAGTGTGGATGCACAAGCATGGAGGACATGGTCGGTAACTACGGATAGATGGCTCTAGGTGTGAATGTGGGAAGCTTCCGAGGTAGTGCGTGCATCTACGATAAACGCTGTGGTTGACACAACTGCCGAGTAAACAGGAGATCCCAAGTTCAACTCTCGGGCCGGCACATATTTTCACTCGTCACCGCCGATTCCACATAAAGTTCCGGTGCATCTCCTTCCCTTTCGTCTTCTTTCTTCCTCTCCACCTTCAGCTTACGTAAAACGCCATATTATACTTGCCGTGTTCGGTAGAAGTGGGTTTTATGTTATGCGTTACATCCCATGAATATATGCCGTCTCTAAGCACCAGCATATTCAGTTCTCCAGAATGAATCGTTATGGGTACGATCTGTTGTAACAAAACAGGAAGCGCCATATTAGTGGTTCAAGAATTTCTCTGTTTAGTTATTATAACACGATAATAACCGACGTGTTATGAGATTAAGTCGTTTTAAGGCATCATTAAAAACGTATAGTTCTTGTTAGGATTTGGTATAATTAAATGTAGATTAATGATGTTTCGACGATTAAAACCTATAGAAGAATGTAACATAAAGTACAAATTCCCTCGTTACCAGGCTACGGCATAGTGTAGTGAGTAGAGGTGCTGTGTTGTGGAGCGGAGCTTCAGTCAGTAAAGAGTTCAACTCATGCTGTATCTGATGTTTTCTTTCCACCTTCAGTTTTCAAAAAGGTCGAGGGACTTTCTTACGAAATTAATTGGAATAATTTTTATAATTGAAGTTAGGTAAATATAAGTGCGTACTCTGCCAGAAGTGAGTTTGTACAATTTGGTGAACTTTTATAAACTATATCCTTACTGACTGGACATGCATCTTTCTTTTTCTTTTTCTTATTACATGTTCACGGATATTGACGTTTTTATTGATGCATACCGCAGGGAGAACAATGTAACTTGCATATGGACAAGGGAGGAAATGTGCATTTTAATTGAGCTAAAGCAGGAATTTTATTCCTTTACTGAAGAAACTGTATTGGTTGGCAGCCAAATAAAGCAGACAGCTGCCGCCGGAGAGCCCTGAGAGCGCAAAATCACGTTAAGAACCTTGTCCCACGTGCCGACGGCACTGTGTCTCTTGACGTTGGATATCCAGTCTGTACACGGGACGAGGCAGTTAACATTGACATGCACGTAAACGGCATTAGCCTGGCCTCTGCTTGTTCCATAATTTTAGTTTTATGTGGCTTTTCCACTTTGTCACTCCGGGCGGCTACTTCTAGTTGTTTTACGCTTGTTACTGTTGCTCGCGATTTGTTGTCGATAGAGTATTCGAACAGTAATAGAACTCTTCACCTGTTTGTGCTTAATACGTTACATTTATTTACGTTCAGCTTGGGGCCCACATCTACTGCTGCGTCCTGGATCGCCTGGCCGAACATAGAGAGATGTGTACCACAGGAACACTGTTTACAGAATCAAGTGTGGTTTTTTATTGACGAGATTTTCAGTCTCCAAACACGTGAAATAAGTAAGCATTAAGACTGTTGTATAGCTCTACCACATATTGACATCAGGTCAGTGATGCACCATACAATTTTGTGCATTTCTCCTTTGACCTTTGACCCTTCTTGTAAATGGGAAGCATCTGCTCACTTTTTTTTATGGTATGTGGTATGGTATCCTTTGCTCCCCCAGCAATAAACTTCTACCACAAGGAGAAGAAGTTCGCAACACATAGCCTGCGCAGAAGTATCTCATCCGGGACTGAAGGTTTTTCACTGTTGACAGATCCTTTACCTCAGTATCTGCCATTTCTAAGTTCGTGTGAAGATGGAAAGAAATAAAATGATCGTATTATGATCTTCCATGGTGAAACAATGTCAGGAGGCCGAATTCAGTATGTCGGTCTTCTCTCTGTGGGTACCAGTAGGCTCACTGAGCAACTGAATAAGTAATTCCGATCTGCTTACTAATTTTATATACGACCAAACTTTCTTAGGGCTTTTAGTCATATCGGTTCAAAAAAATTTTGCTTTAGAATCATTTAGGGCATTTGCTAGAAACTAAGATGTTGACATGTTACATATCAATCCATATTTATAATTTCCCAGGCACCTATCTGTCCAGAAGTCAGAAAGAGCGATTTTAATGCTTTCACTTTTAGAAAATTTTCCCGGTTAAATTTCGTATTTCCTAGCATTCTGAGAGGTTTCAGTTTTCAGTAAGACTATTTTGACAGAGTAGATCCATCAGCATGCAATCAAACTACAGTGAAACTAGAAATAGTGCACGATTTGTCCCAGAGGTGATAGATTAGCCTATTATGGAGGAGAATCTCTGAGAAATTTTAGTAATGCTAGAAGTACTGACAGGCTGAAGATTTGAGGTTACTTATGGGGTGCGAGTGAGTGGCTGATTTGGAAGGTTAATTCTGCACATACTTACATTATTTATAATGACATAAAAACAAATTTACGATTTAAATGTGAATAAATGCTGTAGTATCAACGGTAGCACCCATTTCTTAAGCGTATCAGTATCACGAAGTCTACGAAGGGGGAGTTACTGGTACTGGATATTGCAGGGGAAAGGGTGGGGGCATGCGAAGAGGGGAATATGAGAGAAAGATGATGTATCTATGTTAAGCTAGACTAAGCTCTTGGTGTATTTTTCTGGTGCAGTATGAAAAACATTTTAAGAATTTCCTATGAAATAAATCTAGAAATGCGGTTCCAAACTATCTAATCAGTCGCCCAGTGACACCGAAACGGAAGATGACAGAGAGTAGAGCGTAGTACTCAATGATTTTCAGGAACTGATTCACAATGGAAGATCGTAATATGGTCCTTACTTTTAATCATTACACAAACGCAGGAATGGCAGGTGCTGAGATAGGTCCTCACGCAACGGAAAATCATCCGAAACTGCTCAACACAGGAAGGGCATCTGTACCGGATGAGAAACTTGTGGGATTCTACAGGCATTATACGAAATAATTTTCTCTCATTTTTCCGATGATTTGTTGCAGACCGCTGGAGCAGCGAAGACAAGTTAGTGCAGGTCATTTTCGTTTTAAAGAACAATAGACGAAGAGGCGCATGTAATTTCATGCCTGTATCGCTGACGAGACTCTATTCCCGAATTATTGATCTTGTTTGATGTATAATGGAGGACGGGTATGTCCTTTACAAAAATCAAATAGTTGCCGCAAACAGAGATCTTGTGAAACTAAGCTCGCTCTATTCGTTGATTAACTCCACAGCACCATAATAAAGGCGAACAAGTTGTGTCCATGTTCCTTGACTTATGGAAGGCATTCAGTTCCGCATTGGCATTAGCGAACAAAGTACGAGCTTATATGAATCCATGTTGTCTGTTCTTTTGGATGCGTCCGAAAGAACAGACACCACGCATTCATATAATTGATAGGAGTACGTCTCGATGGGCAATAAAGATACAGCCTTCAGTTCAGATGCCGGCCGGATTGGCCGAGCGGTTCTAGGCGCTACAGGTTCGAATCCTCCCTAGGGCATGGATGTGTGTGATGCCCTTAGGTTAGATATGTTTAAGTAGGTCTAAGTTCTAGCGACCTGTCCCATAGTACTCAGAGCCATTTGAATCATCAGTCCAGATGCACATTTACGTTCGATCTCCAGCAGGAAGCTAAAATTAGCGAGATAGGAGGACCTGGACGTGGAGTGCGGATAAGTGGTGGCACCAGGTGGGAATGTGGGTAGGCCGAGGAGCGTGCTGAGATATTCCACGCATTTTCGATGAACATTGTGTCTGGGCGGTGCAAAGGTGAACGCACCTGATTAATTGGTTAACGCAACTGCCTAGTAAGCAGGGTATCCCGGGTTCAAGTCCTGGTCTAGCACACATTTTCATTCGTCGCCTCTGATTCCGCATAGACTAAAGTCGGGATGCAGCTCATATCATCAGTACCTTCCGCTTCCTTTCCTTTCTCCCCCCACCACCTTCAATTTACATAAAAATGCGAGTTTACCGAGCAATGGAGCAGTTTTGTAACTGGTTGTAGGACGCCCTTCGAGGTGATCTCGTCACGTCATTCATAGCAAAACCAATTCGACCAATTACGCCTGCCAGTATAGACCAACCGTTTTGCATCTAGGCGTCCACACTGTAACACCTGACCTGCTGCCCAGGGCAGAAAAATCGTTGATAACTTGTTCTTGCCACATGTGCATGGAGGTACTAACCAATTTAGAAATATACGACTTCTAACAGCTATAATTTTTAGTCTGAAAATGACGTAAATACTGATGTAATGTTGTTCACTACACCATCACCAGTCACGAATAGAAATAATTGCGCTTATAAACATTGTGCCCCGTATATTGATGATCCACACTCCACAGCATAAAGTGGAAGATTGCATGGTGCTATCCTCGAACGATGCTCTCCACAGGAAGGCTGCAACATCAGAAGACTACATATGATTGACGATTGGTGCAATTAACCCTGAACGTATGTAAATTAACGTAATTCCAACAATTAGGTGAAAATATCCCCTAATAGAGTTGCAAGATTGCAGTAGGCCACTGTGGGCTGTCGCGCGTACTACGGTAGTTTTCCTAGTACCTTTGCTCTCTTACGATCGTAACCGCGATACCTGAATATGAAGTGTGTTGCATATCTGTCGAGTGCTACCTCAGTTTGATCGCCTTGTTTGCTTATATGATCAGTCCGTTATTAGCTTCCATAGCAACTGGCAGCGTTGAATCGTATGGAAACTGAGTGAGGATATACACGGTGGTCCATTGATCCTGACCGGGCCAAATATCTCACGAAATAAGCGTCAAACGAAAAGACTACAAAGAACGAAACTTGTCTAGCTTGAAGGGGGAAACCAGATGGCTCTATGGTTGGCCCGGTAGATGGCGCTGCCATAGGTCAAACGGATATCAACTGCGTTTTTTTTAAATAGGAACCCCCATTTTTATTACATATTCGTGTAGTACGTAAAGAAATATGAATGTTTTAGTTGGACCACTTTTTTCGCTTTGTGATAGATGGCGCTGTAATAGTCACAAACATATGGTTCACAATTTTAGACGAACAGTTGCTAACCCAAAGGTTTTTTAAATTAAAATACAGAACGTAGGTACGTTTGAACATTTTATTTCGGTTGTTCCAATGTGATACATGTACCTTTGTGAACTTATAATTTCTGAGAACGCACGCTGTTACAGCGTGATTACCTGTAGATACCACATTAATGCAATAAATGCTCGCCGGCCGAAGTGGCCGTGCGGTTCTAGGCGCTGCAGTCTGGAACCGCGAGACCGCTACGGTCGCAGGTTCGAATCCTGCCTCGGGCATGGATGTGTGTGATGTCCTTAGGTTAGTTAGGTTTAACTAGTTCTAAGTTCTAGGGGACTAATGACCTCAGAAGTTGAGTCGCGTAGTGCTCAGAGCCATTTGAACCAATAAATGCTCAAAATGATGTCCGTCAACCTCAATGCATTTGGCAATACGTGTAACGACATTCCTCTCAACAGCGAGTACTTCGCCGTCCGTAATGTTCGCACACGCTTTGACAATGCGCTGACGCATGTTGTCAGGTGTTGTCGGTGGATCACGATAGCAAATATCCTTCAACTTTCCGCACAGAAAGAAATCCGGGGACGTCAGATCCTGTGAACGAGCGGGCCATGGTATGGTGCTTCGACGACCAATCTACCTGTCATGAAATATGCTATTCAATACCGCTTCAACCGCACGCGAGCTATGTGGTGGACATCCATCATGCTGGAAGTACATCGCCATTCTGTCATGCATTGAAACATATTGTAGTAAGATCGGCGGTGGATCACGATAGCAAATATCCTTCAACTTTCCCCACAGAAAGAAATCCGAGGACGTCAGATCCTGTGAACGAGCGGGCCATGGTATCGTGCTTCGACGACCAATCCACCTGTCATGAAATATGCTATTCAATACCGCTTCACCCGCACGCAAGCTATGTGGCGGACATCCATCATGCTGGAAGTACATCGCCATTCTGTCATGCATTGAAACATATTGTAGTAAGATCGGTAGAACATTACTTAGGAAATTAGCATACATTGCATCATTTAGATTGCCATCGATAAAATGGGGGCCAATTATCCTTCCTCCCATAATGCTGCACCATACATTAACCCGCCAAGGTCGCTGATGTTCCACTTGTCGCAGCCATCGTGGATTTTCCGTTGCCCAGTAGTGCATATTATGCCGGTTTACGTTACCGCTGATGGTGAATGACGCTTCGTCGCTAAATAGAACGCGTGCAAAAAATCGGTCAATGTTCCGTAATTTCTCTCGTGCCCAGTGGCAGAACTGTACACAGCGTTCAAAATCGTCGCCATGCAATTCCTGGTGCTTAGAAATATGGTATTGGTGCAATCGATGTTGATGTAGCATTCTCAACACCGACGTTTTTGAGATTCCCGATTCTCGCGCAATTTGTCAGCTACTGATGTGTGGATTAGCCGCGACAGCAGCTAAAACACCTACTTGGGCATCGTCATTTGTTGTTTCCTTAAATAACGTAACTATCCGGCGAACGGCCCGGGCACTTGAATGATGTCGTCCAGGATACCGAGCGGCATACATAGCACACGCCCGTTGGGCATTTTGATAACAATAGCCATACATCAACACGATATCGACCTTTTCCGCAATTGGTAAACGGTCCATTTTAACACGGGTAATGTATCACGAAGCAAATGCCGTCAGCACTGCCGGAATGTTACGTGATACCACGCACTTATACGTTTGTGACTGTTACAGCGCCATCGATCACAAGTGAAAAAAGTGGTCCAACTAAAGCATTCATATTTCTTTACGTACTACGCGAATATGTAATAAAAAATGGGGGTTCCTATTTAGAAAAACGCAGTTGATATCCATTTGACCTATGGCAATGCCATCTAACGAGTCAACCATAGCGCCATCTGGTTTCCCCCTTCAAGCTAGACGAGTTCCGTTCTTTATTGTTTTTTCGTTTGATGCTTATTTCGTGAGATATTTGGCCCGGTCACTATCAATGGACCACCCTGTATAATGGAGTGCGTAACTTAAGGAACGTTTCTGCAATGATATATAAAGGGCCAGGGCTATGAATTTATGGAACATTTTTGTTCTACGTAATTAATTTTCCTCCTTTCTGTTACTTAAAAACAAACAATATGTATAGCACAACTGAAATTTAATTCTGGTTTTATTAAAAAATAATTATTTTTAATGTGGAACAGAGGGATATTGTAGTAAAGATAAAATAAAAAAACGTATTTATCATATAGCGATAGAAAATGTAATATCCTAAAAGAAAGGTAAAAGAAAATATTGCAGTACAAAAACGTATCAAACATTGCTCCAATACTTCGTCCAGCTCGTATTAAACATGTTTACATGTTTCTGTTATTCGTAAATACCTTGTACACTTATCAATAATAACAGAACCTCTTACCTATGAACACGATGAAGAATGTTCTATTGAGTATAAAATAACAGTAATGATATAGGTTCTTTTATGTTTGTGCATGTAAACTACACTTGCATCAAAATTAATTGCTTTGATTACATAAAAACGCAGAAGCTATGCTACCAACTAATTTTTATTACCTATAAATGCAGTTTATATTTTTTAAGGAAATAAACTGTTCACTAGAGTAACACTGAACGATATGCAGTTCTAATTATGTGCAAAACAAACAAGAAAACAAAGAGAAGTCGTCAGTTTCCAGTTTCTCTGTCACACATTTATTTCTATTTCTTTCCCTACCTATGCTACCAATTCAAATGGTAATCATATCATGTACTGCGTCATTTATGTACTGCATAAAACTATAGGACCGTAATTTTGGTAGAGGGCAAATCTACCCACACTCTTAAATTTTGGTATCGGCAACAAATCGCTAGAAGCAATAAAACACTTAGGAGTAATCATTTGTGCGACCTAAAGTACATGGCTTCAAAAGCGTAGTTGAAATGTAGATAGCACGCTAGGAATCATGGGGAAAATCATAGGAGACTGGAATTCATCCGCGAAAGAAGTGGCTTCAAAACACTTGTTGTACCGACTCTCGATTAATGTTCACCACTCTCGGTCCCTTACCAAGTTAGAAAATAAATAGATGCGAGAGAGAAAATCCAACGAAGAACGGCTTCTTTTGTCGCGGTATTGTTCAGTAAGCGCGACAGCGTTACAGCGGTACTCAACAAACTCAAGTGGCAGACGCTACGAGCGCCGCGTAGTGTACCACCGAGTGTTTTGCTGTTGAGGTTACGAGAGCGTATGTTCGAAGACGGGTCGATCTACGTACTACTTCCCCTCACACAGGTCTAGGGAAATGACCTCATCGAGAAAATCAGATAAATTGGAGCTGATTCAGTAATGTACCGGCTCTCATTCTTTCCGTGCTGCATTCACGAGTGTAACGAGAAAACGGAGGAGGGTAGAAAAGGATAGTGGCGTCACACGTACCCTCCGTTACACCTCGGAAGGTGGCTTGCGGGATTGTGTATGTGAATATGGATAAGGATCTGCTAATGGACTATACGTCAGTCTTCATACGCAGTATGTTTTGTGTCTCCCCTATTGCTTTTTGGAAATCAGAGCAAACTGAAGCCCGAAGATGTGCCGCGGCCGTATGTCGCGCTGGATGTGACCTGGCGGTGTTGCACTGTAGCCGGGCTGCGTGGCCGCGCGGTGACACGGCGGTGACGACGCGCAAACGGCTGCGGGCGGCCTGCTGGCTGCTCCTTCACACAGAGCACGTCCTGGTGGACGCCCCTGCCGGAATTTCGCCACTGGCCTCGCTCTCGTCTGTACACAGACTTACAACAACTCCCGGTTGACGGTTGGTCTCTATGCGAAAGCGACTCATACAGGCAACAAACGCTTTTATTTTAGAACATCAACCAACAGGTCGTAGGGGAAGGGCTGGGGAGAAATATTGAAAATCATTTCCTACCAAATTCCTTTTACAACCAACAATAATTTCTTTTCCCCAACAGCAATGAGGTACAAGGCTAAACTTAAAAAAAACATTAAAGATTAAACTTGAACTCTCATCCTTGAGAAAATGCATTAAACTTGAAATACCAGAAGTGAAACAATTTGAGTGTTCCTTGAAGTTTTTAAAAATACATTGAAAGTCATGACGGGGCACAACATAACCTGAAAATTACCCGCAGACGACACAAAAGACAATGACGTAGCCCTCGTGACCCAGCCCTCCGACGCCAGCAAGATGAGAGAAAAAACGTAGTGCACTACAAAATGTACAGCAAGGCTTTCTCAAGCAGTAAACTAGTGAAATAAAACCAAAGCCTTTACTCCGACTCTACAGGAAATCCAGTAAGTAATATCAAGTAAAAAGTAAAGCGGCACTGAAAGTTAACTCGCCTCGCGATGCTACTCAAAGTTAACAGTTTAGAGCGAGGTACACACTCAGAGCTGGAATTGCTAGCGGCCAAGGGCAAAAAGTAGTTAGTGTCTTCGTTATAAAAATATCACTACCATCTTAAAAGAATACAGAAGCAGCCTTCAAGCTAATATTCACAACGCAACGTATAAAAATGACCTTTTATTAGCTTAATGACCAAACCAGAGATTCCCATGAGCTTCAATTGTCCTCATAGAGTTGTCATAAAATTGTTTTTAAGAGAGTTTTACATATAACTTAGCAGAGGCAAGCGTCTTTTAAGCATCGTAAAAAAATATTTCACTTATTTGTCTTCAAGGTTGTTGTAGGCCTAGCGGTTATAGGCGCTTCAGTCTGGAACCGCGCGACCGCTACGGTCGCAAGTTCGAATTCTGCCTCGGGCATGGATGTGTGTGATGTCCTTAGGTTAGTTAGGTTTAAGCAGTTCTATGTTCTAGGGGACTGATGACCTCAGATGTTAAGTTCCGTTGCTGTATCTCAGGGGAAAAAGAACTTACTTCCCGCAAGAAACAAGTCAGGGCAACTAAATAAAACGGACCTTTTTTCTTAAGACCAACATACTGACAAAACGTGACTTGGGTAGAGGCCTCTAGGCTTTAAAATTATATCACCAAAACAACAGTCTGCATTTTACTTACATTGAGCAACCTAAGTTTTTTTAATAACAATTACTCTAGGCATAAGCCAATTTACGCTCTGGAGGGAGTTGCGCACGAGCCAAAAGCCATTGGAAATCATATTAAGCAGAAGATAGGGGAGCGTTGCACACCTAAAAAAATAAAAAAAAATAAAAAGAGAGAGAAAGACAGAAAGAAAAGGGTGAAAACCAAGCGAAATGCCAGCGCCAAGCTGTTTTAGACACAACCAACATCAGACAATGGAGACAAGTCTCTGGAGAACATAAAAATGGCACTGATCATAAGCATAAGGAACCAGAACCGCTCTCCTAAAGTCGTCGTCAAAGGTACCAGAAGAAAGCGTTGACTCGATACCCGACAAAATCCTGTGATAAAGGCGTTCCGACCAGTGAGCTTCACCGAATGGCGCCAATGTTTCTGGGAGGCACCCAGGTACTGCGCAAACAAGTACAGCTAGGGCAGGAATAGGCTGGTTCATCTCTGTACATCGACAGTTGCATTATTCTGCACGGAGAATACCGACCGCCAGCGCTCACACAAAAACACGGTGCGCCGGCAATACTGACCATTTGTTCTCCAGGAAATCCCTACATTCCACCGGACACATCATTCACCATAACTACACATCCCCGACTGCCACCCTGCCTTCTACACCGTATTATTAGTGCTGCAGCGTACTACAAATTGTCGATTACTTGAACATCTCCCACTTTCGACACAAGCATCATGAATTACTCTCGTCTGCAGTCACAGATAGACAGCAGACACTTTATCGTTTTCTGACAATTTGCTTATGAGCTAAAGTTCATTGTTCCACGAATTTTTGTTTCTATTGAGACATGTTGTATCTTGTGACTTCAAAGTAAAATTGCCTCAAATTTCCTGTTTCTTTCCAGATAAATTACTCAACACATGTTTATTTGCTCAGTATCTTCATATGATTCAACTTTTCGCCTTTGATTTTCTTCTCCTTAGGAATTAAACATAACATTCTTAACATTTACTGACAGTCTGAATCACCGTCTATTCAAAGTGAGGTAACCTGGTAATGAAACCACTGTACCATTTCATTTTATATACTTTTTTTAACAGATTATTGAAATAATTTAACATTCTGAATCGAGCAGGAAGTCAAACTATCTCGATTAAAACAGATCCAGGACTATTCGGAAAGTAAGGTCAGATCGGCCGCGAAATAGAAACCACAGAGAAAATCCGATGAAACTTTGCACAGATACATATATATATATTAGACAGTCTCTGATATGCCTGTCGATCGCGTAACGTAGTTCTTTTCAGTTCCGATCACACAGAGAGCTCTTAAAGATGCCTAGAACAATAGTGTCTTCCACCAAGTAAGAAGACCTGGTGGAGATGTCGCCTGGTGTCAAGCAGCCCACATAACATAGCTACCAAGCATTTCTTTCTTCATGACAATTCTCGGCTGTACGCTGCAGGGACAATACAAATGTTTCTGCAGCGTTTTCGATGGAAATTTTTCGATGATCTACAATACAGCCCTTAAATGGCTCCCCTGAGTCTTATCTCTGCTCGCATGAACCTCTGGTTTTGAAGACAACATTTTGGCACAGACAACGAGCTGTAGACCAGCATAGAGCATTGACGGAAAGCACAGGCGGCTGTCTTCTACGACTAGGGTACGGGAAATTTGGAACAAGACTATGACAAATGTCTAAGTCGGAGTGACGACTACGTAGAGAAGTAGCCGGAGGTTGTAGCTAACTGTTGCAAATAAAACATTTCTGATTTGCATAATGGTTTCCATTTCTCCAACGAATGGACCTTACTTTCCGAAGCAGCCTCGTACGTTCACACAAAACATTTTAATTAATATAGACAAATGAAAGCAGTGGATAATTCGTTGTTTGGACGAATGCTCATTCCACAGATCAAATTCCATTGTTTGATGTCGATGATGATGATGACTTGATACAGTTTCTATTTTTGTGATACTGTGATACATTTAATTTTGTCGTGTTTCCTGACATGTTTTGTTGTAACCAGTTTCAATAACTATCTTATAAACTTGATTCGCATGCATACAGAACCGACATTTTGTGAGAGGCTCCCTTTTACATCGCAAATCGCTTGACCACACATGAAATTGGCCTTCAGTAAATGAATTAATAACTGAATTACGAATCACCTTGCCACTGGCCCTCGACCAGTGACGTCACGAGCTACTGGTTAAGTGACCACCTCAAGTGATGGTGATCAGTATGTGGCAGTGACAAATAGACGCATGATGCGTGTCTCACGTGTCACCTGTCCAGCTAACACTGTGTTCGTGGGACAGTTTCCTATGCTGATAACAGTTATGTGTTTCTTACTGAAATTCTGATAGAAGTTCAGTGCTATCTTTTGTTTTGTTTTGGCATGATAAAGAACGAAACACACAGCTTGTAGAAATTTTATCGCTTATTTTACTCGTCGACCACATAAAAACAGCCTGTACACGTAAAGGACGCGGTATACCTACTGTACTAGAAGAGACAACGTGGCGAAATATTTAAAAGATGACATTGTCTGAATTTCCTTCCTCATATTACAATTTGTAGGCTTATAATTTGGCGTTTCAGAAATTAGTATGTTTGAACTGCCTTTTATTCATCTTGTTGCTAAATAATTGTAAAATGCAATATATGAGTCTTGACTGTACTGTACAACAATTTATTTTCATTAGAGTTTTTAGCTATGTCTTATATAGTTTGTAAACAAATGCGAGTGTGAAGCGTTTGAGCTGCCTTGCGAAAGTAATTTCTGGGATGGAGTGCTGTTGTTGTGATGCGGCGGAGTGCGGTTGTTTGATAGATGATACGCGTAATTTAGTGGTGTAAGAAATGGTGATGTAAGTGAGACTCTTTCCAAGGTATATTAGCGTCTCTGCACGAAACGGGTTAAACATGTAAAAAGTAGGGTCCTTAATGCAGACCATGACAGTGCTAGGAAGAAAGTGGTAAGGTCCAGAGGAAAGAAAGGTAACACGTATATACAGTGGTAGCAGGCAGCTGGAACTACGGGAAGAGAACAGTATCCGAGATCTTTGAAATTGGCACAAAAAATAGCTATGCCCTACTACCACAGTTAAACAGATGTACGTGTAGACAAGGCATAGTAGGCTTTCAGGGACTTGTCACTTATCAGGAAGAAATGATGAGAGTCCGCAGCTCGTGGTCGTGCGGTAGCGTTCTTGCTTCCCACGCACGGGTTCCCGGGTTCGATTCCCGGCGGGGTCAGGGATTTTCTCTGCCTCGTGATGACTGGGTGTTGTGTGCTGTCCTTAGGTTAGTTAGGTTTAGGCTGGTTGGTTGGTTTGTGGGATTAAAGGGACCAGACTGCGATGGCCATCGGTCCCTTTTTCCAAAAAAAATTAAAACCGCCCAAAGAGAATAAAAAAAACGAACAGCAGGAAAGACGTCAGACGACACAGGACGAGAAAAACTCCGACAGAGATCAGACAAAACAAATTAAAACACACAGAGTGTGACGGTGGTTGGCCGACCATAGAGAAAAAAAGAGGAAAAGCCAACCACCAAGAGCACATTAAAAACTCAGTTTAAAATCAGAGGCTAAAAGCCAGAATCAACACTAAAAAAACATAAACACTCAGAGTAAACTATAAAAAAACCCTGCCCGAATAAAACGCAAAACTAAGTCCACCATGGCAGAGTCATCTAGTAAAAGGGCAGGGAGCGTATCAGGCAGCGCAAATGTCTGCCTGAACACAGTTAAAAGCGGACAAGTTAATAAAATGTGCACCACCGTCAAAACCGCCCCACAGCGACAGAGAGGCGGGTCCTCACGACGCAATAAATAACTGTGAGACAGTCGGGTGTGGCCAATGCGGAGCCGACAAAGAACAACTGAATCTCTGCGAGTGGCTCGCATGGATGACTGCCACACACGCGTCGTCGCCTTGAGAGAACGGAGTTTGTTTGGCGTGGGCAGATTGCGCCATTCAGTGTCCCAAAGGGAGAGAACTGCGCGGCGGAAGACTGCCCGCAAATCAGTCTCCGGGAGGCCAATGTCCAGGGTGGGTTCACTGGTGGCCTGTTTAGCCAGGTGGTCAACACGTTCATAGCCCGGAATACCGACGTGACCGGGGGTCCACACAAAGACCACAGAGCGGCCGCAACGCGGAAGAGTATGCAGGGACTCATGGATAGCCATCACCAGACGAGAACGAGGAAAACACTGGTCGAGAGCTCGTAAACCGCTCAGGGAATCGCTACAGATAACGAAGGACTCACCTGAGCAGGAGCGGATATACTCTAGGGCACGAAAGATGGCGACCAGCTCAGCAGTGTAAACGCAGCAGCCATCCGGCAAGGAACGTTGTCCGGAATGGTCCCCTAGAGTTAGCGCATACCCGACACGACCAGCAACCATCGAACCGTCAGTGTAAACAATTCCAGAGCCCTGATACGTGGCCAGGATGGAATAAAAGCGGCGGCGGAAGGCCTCTGGAGGGACAGTCCTTCGAGCCCTGTGCCAAGTCGAACCGAAGGCAAGGGCGAGGACCACACCACGGGGGTGTACGCAGAGGTGCCCGGAAAGGAGGTGGAACAGGGAAAAACCCAAGCCCGGAGAGAAGCTCCTTGACGCGTATGGCGATTGGACAACCCGACCGGGGCCGACGGTCTGGCAGATGGACGACTGACTGCGGGAACAGGACACGGTAATTTGGATGCCCGGGCAAGCTAAAAACATCGGCAGCATAAGCAGCCAGTATTGTTGGCGTCGTAACCGCAGTGGTGGGACACCTGCCTCCGCTAGTATGCTGTCCACAGGGCTGGTGCGGAAAGCACCAGTGGCAAGGCGTATCCCACTATGGAGGATTGGGTCCAGCACCCGCAACGCAGATGGGGAAGCTGAGCCATAATCCAGGCTCCCATAATCCAGACGAGACTGGATTAACCGCTGGTAGAGCCGGAACAGGGTAGATCGGTCGGCGCCCCAGCGGGTGTGGCTCAAACATCACAGAGCATTGAGATGCCGCCAACACGCCTGTTTGAGCTGCCGGATATGAGGCAGCCAAGTCAACCGGGCATCGAAAACCACCCCCAAAAACCTGCGTGATTCCACCACTGAAAGAAGTTCGCCGTTAAGAGAAAGCTGCGGCTCCGGGTGGACAGTACGTCGCCGGCAGAAATGCATAACGCAGGTCTTGGCTGCCGAAAACTGGAACCCATGAGCTACAGCCCAAGACTGCGCCTTGCGGATAGCGCCCTGTAGCTGACGTTCAACAGCTGGGAGGAACTACTTGCACGCTGAAGGTACGATACGACAGGAAATTGCGGATAAAAATCGGCAGAGGGCCCCGAAGACCCCATCCATGAAGCGTAGAAAGGATGTGATGACGCCATGTCGTATCGTACGCCTTCTGCATGTCGAAAAAGACAGCGACCAGGTGCTGACGGCGGGCAAAGGCAGTACAGATGGCCGACTCCAGGCTCACCAGATTGTCGGCGGCGGAGCGGCCTTTACGGAACCCACCCTGAGACGGAGCCAGAAGGCCCCGAGACTGCAGTACCCAATTCAAGCGCCGGCTCACCATCCGTTCGAGAAGCTTGCAAAGAACGTTGGTGAGGCTAATGGGGTGGTAGCTGTCCACCTCCAAAGGGCTCTTGCCCGGTTTCAAAACGGGGATGACAATGCTCTCCCGCCATTGCGACGTAAACCCACCCTCGACCCAGAGACGGTTGTAAAGGTCGAGGAGGCGTCGCTTGCAGTCCACTGAAAGGTGTTTCAGCATCTGACAGTGGATGCGATCGGACCCGGGAGCGGTATCAGGGCAAGCGGCAAGGGCACTGTGAAATTCCCACTCACTGAATGGAGCATTGTAGGATTCAGAAGTGTTTGTGCGAAAAGAAAGGCTCCGACGTTCCATCCGCTCTTTAATGGAGCGGAAGGCCTCGGGGTAATTCGCAGAAGCGGAACTCCTAGCAAAATGCTCTGCTAAGCGGTTTGCAATGACGTCGGAGTCAGTACAAACTGCTCCATTCAGTGAGAGCGCAGGGACGCTGGCAGACGCGTCGAATCTTGGCCCAGACCTGCGATGGAGTGACATGGAGGCCAATGGTGGACACATACCGCTCCCAGCACTCCTGCTTGCTTTGGCGGATAAGGCGGCGGGGCCGCGCACGCAGCCGTTTGAAGGTGATGAGGTGGTCAATGCAGGGATGTCGCTTGTGACGCTGTTGCCCGCCGGCGATCTTTAATCGCTACAGCGATCTCAGGCGACCACCAAGACACAGTCCGCCGCCGAGGGGACCCAGAGGAACGGGGAATGGCAGATTCGGCGGTAGTAACGATGCCGGTGGCGACCGATTGAACCACTGCATCAATGTCACCATGAGAGAGAGCCTCAATAGCGGCAGTGGAAGAGGACAAGTCTCAGTCAGCCTTATTCATAGCCCATCTGCTAGGGCGCCCAGAAGAGTGACGCTGTGGTAGTGACAGAAAGATCGGAAAGTGGTCACTACCACACAGGTCGTCATGCACACCCCATTGGACAGACGGTAAGAGGCTAGGGCTACAGATTGAAAGGTCAATGGCGGAGTATGTGCCATGCGCCACGCTGAAGTGTGTGAAGGCACCATCATTTAAAAGCGAGAGATCGAGCTGCGACAATAAATGCTCAACGGTGGCGCCTCGACCTGTTGCCACTGCCATGAAGTCGCCCAATAGCAAGAAAGGCGGCGGCAATTGGGCTATCAGCGCAGCGCAGGACATGCTGCGAGATATCACCATCCGGTGGAAGTTAAAGACTGCAGACGGTAACAGCCTGTGACGTCCACACCCGAACAGCGACAGCCTCTAAAGGTGTTTGTAGAGGGACTGACTCGCTGTGCAGAGTGTGAAGGACATAGAGGCAGACGCCACCAGACACCCTTTCATATGTTGCCCGGTTCTTATAATAACCCCGATAGCCACGGAGGGCGGGGGTTCGCATTGCTGGAAACCAAGTTTCCTGAAGAGCAATGCAGAAGAACGGGTGAAGCCTGATAAGTTGGCGGAGCTCAGCTAGATGGTGGAAGAAACCGCTGAAGTTCCACTGGAGGATGGTATTGTCCATGGCGGAGAAAGGCGTGACGGGACTGGGAAGGCAGATTACGCCGCTGGGTCACCTGCTGCCTCCGATGGAGCACCCGTGCAAGTGCTATCCATTGCGTCTGAGGGACCGGCGAGAGCGAGGTCCTCAGCGGATGCAAGGATCTCCACCTCATCGTCAGACGCAGAGCTTTTAGGTAGCGGAGGAGTAGGTGCCACCGCAGGTGTCTTGGTCTTACGGGTCTTCAAAGTCGTTTTCTCTCGCTGTTCCTTTGGTTGCCGTTGTTGAGAGGGCTTAGTGGAGTCAGTCTCCGGGACCGAAGAGGATAGTGAAGCCCGTCGACCAGCGACCTGTGGCTTCTTCAGCCACTGGTTGGCGTCTGCTGTGCCGCTGGTAGGAACCTGGGAAGGTCCCTTCCGAGCGAGAGAAGCCGAAGAAGACTTACGCTTCTCCGGCGTAGAAGTGGGGACTGGTGTCCCCAGTGGTTTAGTGGGTGCTGCTCCCGAGGTAGATGGTGCGGGAGCAACAGCGAGAGAAGGGGCCCCCATCGTCAAGGGGGCAGGTGAGGTCCTCTGACTCTGAGAGCTGACTGTATGTCTAGCAGCTGAAGGAGCTGGAGCAGGAGTGACAGTGGAGGCATAAGATGACATCATGTGCACGGGATGTAGCCGTTCAAACTTCCGCTTAGCCTCAGTGTAGGTCAGTCGGTCCAGGGTCTTATATTCCATGATTTTGCGTTCTTTCTGGAGGATACTGCAGTCCGGCGAGCAAGGGGAATGAGGCTCTCCACAGTTGACACAGACGGGAGGCGGAGCACGTGGAGTATCGGGATGACATGGGCGTCCACAATCTCGCCATGTGAGGCTAGAAGTACAGCGAGAGGACATGTGACCGAACTTCCAGCACTTAAAGCACCGCATCGGGGAAGGGATATAGGGTTTGACGTCACATCGGTAGACCATCACCTTGACCTTCTCTGGTAACGTATCTCCTTCGAATGCCAAGATGAAGGCACCAGTAGCTAGCTGTCCCTCGGACCCCGATGATCGCGCCGGACGAAATGTACACCTCGGCGCTCTAAATTGGCGCGCAGCTCGTCATCGGACTGCAAAAGTAGGCCCCGATGGAAAATAATACCCTGGACCATATTTAAACTCTTATGTGGGGTGATGGTAACGTTAACATCCCCCAACTTGTCACAAGCAAGTAACTTGCGTGACTGGGCAGAGGATGCCGTTTTTATCAAAACTGACCCAGAGCGCATTTTGGACAAGCCCTCCACCTCCCCAGACTTGTCCTCTAAATGCTCTACAGAGAACTGAGGCTTCACGGATAGAAACGAGTCACCATCAGCTCTGGTACAGACGAGATACCTGGGCGAATACACGTCACTGTCATTCATTGCCTTTCGTTCCTCCCATGGTGTGGCCAGGGATGGGAACGATTTGGGGTCATAAACGTTAGCTTTAAAATGAGCCCTCGAACGCTTAGAGACTGCTGGCGGCTGGCCGCCAGCGAGAGATGATGTACCACGCTTCATTGCGGGTCATCCGCCCTGATGCCACCTACTCCAACCAAGGGCCCCCCCACGGGCGCCACCCAGCCGCAGCAATAGCCACCTGGCAGGATGGCTATTGCCAGGAGTCCTGATGCCCCAGGGAGATGGGCATCTACTCCTTGGCATACGTGGGGAGTTAACGGCGCAGGCATCAGTAGAGCGATCCCTGTGTTGTCAGGGGGCTACAACCAACAGGGTACATGGCGGCCCTACCACAACGGACTGGCTACCGTGCTGGATGTTAGGTGACATGTGGTCCATGGTCGCCGTCAGTGCAGAAAGTGGCCCTGCACATTGCTTGGCAGAAAGGGCATGCAGGAGCGTATCCATGCCCAAGAGATGTAGAGCGGGCAGGACTGCAACGCAACGACGAATAAGTTGGCGAAAGTTCTCAACGCAAGATGGACACAATGCACCAAGTAAGGCGCCCTTCCCCAATCGGCTCGCTCTTCGGAAAAATTTTGAGATATGGAGGTCAAACCCAACAGGGGACCATCACATAAGGCCGAAACGTTTGAGACTCCTTTGAGTCGCCTCTTACGACAGGCAGGAATACCGCGGGCCTATTCTAACCCCCGAACCCGCAGGGGGGAGTTAGGTTTAAGTAGTTCTAAGTTCTAGGGGACTGATGACCATAGATGTTAAGTCCCATAGTGCTCAGAGCCAAGTAATGATGAGGGGGACAGGCCTGTTGTTAGACAGCAGAACTGTGAGTCAGTTGTTGCCGGAAGAACTGTGAAACAAGTGCCACGTCACAGACTTCTTCAGTTCAAGAGCGTATCTCACATACACTAATCAGCCAAAAAGTTATGACCATCCGCTAAATAAAGTGTAGGTTTATTTCTGAAACGCAATACAAGCGCCGTTCTGCGTAGTACACATTCTACAAGTTCTTGGCTGGTTTTCAAAGGTATCTGGCATCAGATATGTACACACAGGTCACACAAACCACAGTCGGGATATTAACATGCTCGTCAATCATTGCAGCTCGATTCCGGCTTTGTGATTCGGACTGTTGCTCTGATGGAAAATATCGTCGCCTTGTGGCGGGACATCAACCATGTAGTCCACAGCTGTCACGGTGCTTTCGATTACTAAGGTTCCCACCAAATATTAATATCCCACTACCCTGTGTACGTGCGCAGAGTATGTTACTTTTATACCACGCCGTTCGTGGGCGTGACCGTAGTCTTGATGTGAAAATAAACCTAATTCTGCCGATTACGAAACACATTTCAATTGATCCACTTTCCAGACTCGACGATTTCGCTCCCACTGCAAACGTAACTCAGGACGTCGTTGGATCGACGTGGGAACTCGTATTAAGAGTCTTCTGCTGCGGTCGCAGGTTCGAATCCTGCCTCGGCAAACCTGGAATCAAGAAAAAACAAGTTCTTTTGACCAACTATTGGCCAAAAGCAGTGCGCACACCATAGTTGTAGTTCTCTTACGCCAATTTTCCCACTCTTGATTGCTGTGACGTAAATATTCCCTACTGGCCTGGCAAGATCACGCGCACAAGAAACAATCGTAGAGGACGGAGACATCCAGTTTCTCGTAGCACAATAAACAAACTTCCAGCCAATTTACCACCCAGATTGTCGGTACAATTGTATACGAGCGCGTTAAGGCATTGACGTTAGTTGATCTTGATACAATTCTCTTGGTACGTATAACTTCCAGGGTTCCTTTCATGTGTATTTCCTCTTCAAATTCCGACTGGCTGGAGTTGAAAACAAGTTCCTTACTGAACGATGGGATAAGTTTGTTTAACTCATCTACAGGTCTTTAACGCATCTACAGGTCTTCGGACCTGTTTACTTTCAATCGTCAAGTTGACGCTTTGTTTGAAATTTCGGTGTCTTACGTCTTCCAATTCTGTTCCACTGTTTGAAGATATGCAACCATCCACTGTTTCCCTTGAAATCGCTGTATCTGTCTCGCTCGACAATTGTGATGTGTATCACGTAACAGGTCACTGTCAAGCACATCCTGTAAATTGTATCGAGCATTCTTCAAACGCGTGAGCACCAGTTTTTGTAACAAGTGTGCCTTGTCCTCCATTGTATATCCGTAGTTTTTCATATGCACTACACGTTCATACTGCTGTGGACTTATTCGAAAACTGTTCATAAATGTTTTTTTACTATGCTGCGGATGATTTTCCATGCACGTAATTGTGTTTAGTACCCGCTCCATGGGCAAAGGTTGTCCTTTACTACGTTTCACTGGAAACTGATTTATCGTTCCTATTCGACAACATTGATGGACTATATGGCTCGACATCTGTTTCAATATCACTTCCACTTGATAAGCACGTATCGTCATCATTGTACTCCTCATGTATATTGCCCGCACAGTCGAGCATATCAGACTTCACACATTCCACTGACTCATGTTGCGGAAACACCAATATTTCATCTGCCAGCTCTTTCTCACGTTCAGCACGTCTCCTCATCAATATCAGTAAACGTTTAAAAAATCCGAGGCATTTTCAGAACGCAACGACGGCCATCCTTAATGCATTCCCGGAGTTCATCAACACTGCCGTTTGCGTAACTCATCAGCGATTGTAAATATGCATTGAAAATTAGTTAATTTTTTAACATCACATACACCAGTAATCATATGCACTCAAATCGTAATTGCACGAAGTTTGTTCATTAATTTTTGGTATCCGGCGTCACAATTAAGGTTGTAATCTACCTAAGTTTCCGGAACTTCGAGCCGCTGCTTCACAGTCAAATAGCTTCCCGATTGGCATCATGAGGGTAATTGCAACCTGTACCAGTCCTACCACCAAGAATAACTTTTGGCAGTACCAGGACTCGAACCAGGGCCATTCGTCTTGACCCTGTATTACAGATGGGCAAAATATAACTTTCCCGGAAATATATATATACGACTGACGTAGCACTGGCCCTTGTTAAATGAACAGGAGAACTGTCCATCTCATAAAACGCTGGAAAACGTGACTAAGTGTTGAGTTCTGGTAGTGGTTTTTGAGTGAAGTGGAGTCAAGCGTTTTGGATCACCGGTTTTTCATTTCTACAGACGAGATCTAGTGGTTTTCTGTGTGTGAACTCACAGAACATGCGCCACTATGCATCAGAAAATCATCATCTGTACTCTGAAGAGCTGTTGTATAATTTCAAGACTGACGTTTGGTTCGCGATGTCTGATGTCCGCATCGTAACACAATTCTTTCACTAAACTGTTAGTGCTTACTAGTATGACAAGAAACTGTTTAATCCGTATGTGGATCAGCTCACAGAAGATGAGCGACTGTTTGTATATCAGGTGTTATTTTTAGACTGATTTGAAGAGATTTCTCTTGGGTAACTTCTCCTACTCGACTGAATAATATCTTCGAAGGAACTGGTTCAAATGGCTCAAATGGCGCTGAGCACTATGAGTCTTAACATCTGAGGTCATCAGTCTCCTAGAACTTAGAACTACTTAAACCTAACTAACCTAAGGACATCACACACACCCATGCCCGAGGCAGGATTCGAACCTGCGACCGTAGCGGTCACACGGTTCCAAAATGCAGCGCCTAGAACCGCTCAGCCACACTGGCCGGCTATAAGGAACTCTTATAAATAATGTTTAGGTTATTTTATACACTTTAAGCCAAAAAATACGATGCACCACGAAGCAATTTGCATAAAGGTATTCTGCGAACAGAACGGAACTCGGTACATGTGATACACATGTACAGACAAATAATTTCCAGAATGAGATTTTCACTCTGCAGCGGAGTGTGCGCTGATATGAAACCTCCTGGCAGATTAAAACTGTGTGCCCGACCGAGACTCGAACTCGGGACCTTTGCCTTTCGCGGGCAAGTGCTCTACCAACTGAGCTACCGAAGCACGACTCACGCCCGGTACTCACAGCTTTACTTCTGCCAGTACCTCGTCTCCTACCTTCCAAACTTTACAGAAGCTCGCAGGTAGCTTCGGTAGGTCTGTTGGTAGAGCACTTGCCCGCGAAAGGCAAAGGTCCCGAGTTCGAGTCTCGGTCGGGCACACAGTTTTAATCTGCCAGGAGGTTTCAGACAAATAATTCATTACAGTTTCAGAAAACTTTTATGATTTATTCAAGAGAATCAGCTTCAAAAATTCAGCAAGTCAATAACAAGCTGGTTCACCTCCGGTCCTTAAGCAAGCAGTAATTCAGCTTGAAAGTGATTGAGAGAGTTGTTGGATGTCTTCCTCAGGTGTGTCGTGTCAATTTCTGTCCAACTGGCGCGTTAAATCGTCAAAATCCCAAACTGATTGGAGTTCTCTACCCAATGATCCAATTGGGGAGAGATCCCACGACCGTGTTGGCCAAGGTGGGTTTTGGCAGGCACGAAGACAAAGAGTAGAAACTCTCTCACCGTGCGCGGACGGACATTATCTTGCTGAAATATAAGCCCAGGGTGACTTTCCATGAAGGGCAACAAAATGGGGCGTAGAATATATTGACGTGCTGCAGATGATCTTCTTGATGCAATAATTTACCAACAGCCGTATGTATTGTAGAAATTTATTTTATTTTGTGAACTTCTATGTGCTACCAGTTTCGGCATTAAATTAATGCCATCTTCAGGCCCCACTCGTCATAGTCGTAAAATCGCTATACATGGAAGGAGCCATATAACTGGATCTGTGAATCAGTCGTCCTGCATCAGCTCTTGGTGGCCATAATGGATCAACGAAGACCCCGGACCATCACACCTGGTTATCAGGCCGTATGGCTTGTGACAGTTAGGCTTGTATCCCTCTACTATCTGTGGCGTCTCCAGACACATCTTCGCTGGTCGTCGGGGCTCAGCGCGAAGCTGGCCTCAACACTGACGACAATTCTACTCCAATCAGTGAGATTCCAGGCCGTCCTTACGTTGCACCAAGATGATGCCCGCCCGCACACGACGAGAGTTGCTACTGCTTGTCTTTGCTCTTCTCAAATCCTGCCTTGGCCAGCAGTGTATCCGGATCTCTCCCCAATTGATAATATTTGGAGCATTATGGGCAGAGCTCTTCAACAGCTTGGAATTTTGACGATCTAACCCACCAATTGGGCATAATTTGGCACGATATCCCTCAGGAGGACATCCAACAACTCTGTCAGTGCTAAGCCGAATAACTGCTTGCATAAGCGCCAGAAGTCGACCAATGCTTTATTTATTTGCTCATTTTGTGAAGTCCTTTCTCCTGAATACATCATCCAATTTATTCTGAAATTGTAATCACTCTTTTATTGTTACATGTACATCACATTCACCGATTTCCGTCCCATTCTGATAATTCTTTCGTGGTACGTCATTACTTTTGTCCTAGAGCGTATATGATTGGCATCAAGAATCTTAGAGTGTCACAGAGTGCAATTAGCGTTAGCAACTGAATACAACAGTCTTCAGCGCAAAAAAGTAAATGACAAACAATAAACGACTGTAGATCGCATACTTCAGCCTTCAATGTAGTTTGGAACAAGTTTTCTATTTATTTGGCTCTGTTGAACCAGGTATTTCAGTTTAACTAGCATACAACATTTAATAAGAAATATCTTTTGTAAACAATTTCAGGTTTCTAGTATATGAATTACCACAGTTCAACAAATTATTTTCGTTAAGAGTGGCGATATACATAAGGCGTCGCTTCCACCGGCACCGCTATTTACAGTGGAAAATCGTACGAACTTCAGGGGTGAGCTCCATTAAGTTCAAATGGCTGGAACAACTGCACAAAACCTCGCAATGCAACTTTTCTTTTACTCCGTGATTTATTGGCAGAAAGAGTTATATAACTGGTCTCTATCAGGTCTTCTGTTCTGGTGCAAGGAGTACTATTGTCCCATTTTTTTTAATACTGTTGATCGCCTTAATTTTTTGTAACATCTCAATCAAGCGATTTCGTGTAGCGTAAGCAGATGGGCCTTCTAAACCCAAACGCCCTTTGTCTGAACCATTTTCTTGTCACAGCAAAATTAGCGAGGCTCTCGCAGCTGGTGAGTTGGGTGAGACACTCTGCATATCTTTGTCTGACGGATACTTCTTCTTGCGTTCAGATGGCAGTTATCAACGTCCAGGGTCTGGACACATCGTTGCTGCCTTCGAAAGTGGATGTGCTGGATTCGAGTACCGTTTCGGTTGTGGATTTTGTATTATCTGTGCGTCAATTTGTGTTCAGACAAAGAGTGAACAAGTAGCGTGTATACCAACTCTAGTGTATCAGCATACTTCACAGCCTTGGTTCAGTGGCCTCAAGGACAAAGAGTTATTAACAAGTATTGTTCTTGGTTCGCGTGACGTAAAGGAAGTCATTGCCCGAACAGCAATACCGCGTGTGGTGATTGCGACAGCAGGAGTTTCCACCTGGCAGACATATAACTTGTACGTGTGTGTCCTGCTCGTCAAAAGCACAGAGCAATCAAACTTTTCAGAATTCCTTATCCATATTTCCCATCCATTCTTCATAATTCACATAGTCATTTATAATGCTTTACCATCGATTTTCTATCTGTGCATTGACCCTATCCCTTTGTTTAGGACTAACTTGGAATATTATTTTCGTAAAAATCGTGATTTTTATTTTGAGACACTATGGATTTAAAGTCCTGGGGACTCATTTTCAACTGCTTGATTAGTCTACATCATTTCTTGAATCAGGTTACTACTGGTCTGCCTCCAGTAGCGTTTACACAGCTTTTAAGCACGGTAAGAGCAACATCATTATCCACATATAACCACTTTTATTCTCACGGCGTATTTAAATACACACACACACTTTTCATCTTATTGCACATTTGCAAACAAATTCAAACAAGTGTGTCTGAATTTTATTTACTAATATAATGTGAGATGAATAATATAATGTGAGGTGAAAAGTGTGTGTAAACGTATAACTATGTCTACTCATGCCGTGCTTTAAAACTATATAATCGCCAGCCGCTGTGGCAGAGCGGTTCTAGGCACTTCAGTCCGGAACCGCGCGACTGCTACGGTCGCAGGTTCGAATCCTGCCTCCGGTATGGATGTGTGTGATGTCCTTTGGTTAGTTAGGATTAAGTAGTTCCAGGGTACTGATGACCTCAGATGTTAAGTCCCGTAGTGCTCAGAGCCATTTGAACTATATAATCACTACTGGAAATGGACTAGTAATAACCTAAATTCGAGAAATGAGGTAGACTGATCAAGAACCTGAACATGAGCCGCCAAGGTTCGAAATGTATCGCGTATTGAAATAAAATTACGATTTTTTGACGGAGGTTGTTAGTCTGTTTTCTATTTGTCGAATGTACTACAGTCACGGAAAAGAACACTGACGGTATTTAATAAAATTAAGTTATTTCATTTTCATCCAGTACTGTACTGTTTTAATATTCATTCATCTGACACCAATGCGTCCTGAAAAAACTGTGTAGACCTTCGGTTTCGTCTGCTAATAGCTTCACTGTTGCTGACTTGAGACGTTTAAAGTCATTCCAAGAGCAAAGAAAATGACTGACAGGCTAGTCGCAAACACGCCGTAGACAAGGACATAACCGTCACACACTCAAGAAAAACGTTGTTCACTCTTTCTCGCAATTACTAGATAAAGACGTTAATTACCAGTGTACCTCTGACACCAACCACAAGTTTTGCTTTTCATCGCGCGACCTTACTTCCCACTAATGCGCTAAACATGTAAGCAGCAGAGGAGAGCGCACTAATAACGCCTCTCTGGATGCATTTACAGCGTACGCTTTTCTACAGGAACGATTTCCGTCTTTACATTACAAAAAAGTAGTCAATAATATACTGATTTTCGCATTAACCTTAGAATGAAAAAGTTTCCCTTGTAGCAACGTATCTTTTTCATCAATCAGCGACGATAAACACGGCGGAGTTTCATTGTAAGCTGTAACTCTGTGCACATAAGACATCTGCCTCCCCATTGGAAGGTTGCTATTTTTTCTAATGAAAGAGCTCTTGGCGTAAAGAGATGTTTATGGTATCGATCAGGTAGACTTCCAGGTATAAACTTAAATATTCGTCTATAGTAGGTACATCTGAGACAGCGCTTTCTTCTTCTTCTTCCTCTTCTTTGTCTGTATATCATACCAAAGTGGTCGCCGATCGTCACTATTGCGATCCTTCATGTGGCAGTCCACTCTAAGAGTCTGATGCTTCTTGTCAAGCTAATAGCTATATACAAACTGTCTTTAGAGAATTATAATTATCTCTCAACAACTTTTCTTCGCTCCATCACAAGTGTCCGTTCAATTAAGATCTCTACAAATCTCTAGACTCATTTGACTTGGCGTTTTCCTTCAACTGAGAAATAAAATACAGGGATTATCAAAAAGAATCACCCGATTTGACACGTGTGTATTTCTGAAACCAATAAACATATGCAATGAATTTTGTTTTTTGGTGAACGAGGAACTCAAAACGTTTTTTCCCATACGTCTTCATAAGTATTCGCCGGCCGCGGTGGTCTAGCGGTTCTAGGCACCCAGTCCGGAACCGCGCGACTGCTACGGTCGCAGGTTCGAATCCTGCCTCGGGCATGGATGTGTGTGATGTCCTTAGGTTAGTTAGTTTAAGTAGTTCTAAGTTCTAAGGGACTGATGACCACAGATGTTAAGTCCCATAGTGCTCAGGGCCATTTGAACCATTTTTTCATAGGTGTTCAATATGCCCCCCTTGAGACGCACGGCATATTTCAATGCGGTATTGTTCCGACACTGCACCGAGCATGTCTTGAGTTACAGCTTCCACAGCTGCTGTTATGCGGTGTCTCAGTTTATTCACTGCTGTTGATAACGGACGCACATAAACAGAGTCTTTTATAAACCCATACAAGAAATAATCACATACAGTCTGGCCCGGTGACCTTAAGGCTGAATCACTTTTGGGACATGCGTTTGAATGCCAAAATGAAGTGTAACACCTACACTCCACTTGAAACGATACTTTTTGCACTCACATTAAGCTTAGGAAATCTTCGAGAATACGTCAAGTCGAACAGCGTGGGTTTGTTTTGCGGCTGCGCATTCCTGTGGATCCGCGTTCAACGAAAGCTGCAGCGTTACTGGCCGAAACTTCCATTCCTTACGGAGACGGCACTATTTCTGTTTGCAGCAGATTTACTGAATTTCGAAACTAAAGCTCATTTGGAAGCGAGTGTTTCCCCATCCTCTGTATCAATTTAAAAGAAGATGTAACGTAATTTTTTTTGTCTTCATGAGTTCATGAGTCTTCTGACTGGTTTGATGCGTACCGCCGCGAATTCCTCTCCTGTGCTGACCTCCTCATCTCAGAGTAGCACTTACAACCTACGTCCTCACTTACTTGCAGGACATATTCCAATCTCTGTCTTCCTCTACAGTTTTTGCCCTCTACAACTCCCTCTAGTACCATGGAAGTCATCCCCTCATGTCTTAACAGTTGTCCTAACAACCTGTCCCTTCTCCTTATCAGTGTTTTCCACACATTCCTTTCGTCTCCAATTCTGCGCAGAACCTCTTCATTCCTTACCTAATCAGTCCACCAAATTTTCAACATTCGTCTGTAGCACCACATCTCAAAAGCTTCTGTTCCAGTTTTCTCACAGTTTCATGTTTCACTATCATACAAAGCTGTACTCCAGACGTACATTCTCAGAAATTTAAACTGACAATTTCTACACATTTTTAACAGCTGACAAGCTTCTCATTCGGTGAGCAAACGAGAGAAGCTGTCAGTTCATGACAGTATCAGAATTATCAGCAAACAACGCCTATGTTGTTGTTGTTGTGGTCTTCAGTCCTGAGACTGGTTTGATGCAGCTCTCCATGCTACTCTATCCTGTGCAAGCTTCTTCATCTCCCAGTACTTACTGCAACCAACATCCTTCTGAATCTGCTTAGTGTATTCATCTCTTGGTCTCTCTCTACAATTTTTACCCTCCACGCTGCTCTCCTAAATTTGTGATCCCTTGATGCATCAGAGCATGTCCTACCAACCGGTCCCTACTTCTTGTCAAGTTGTGCCACAAACTCTTCTTCTCTCCAATTCTATTCAATACCTCCTCATTAGTTATGTGATCTACCCACCTAATCATCAGCATTCTTCTGTAGCACCAAGTTTCGAAAGCTTCTATTCTCTTCTTGTCCAAACTATTTATCGTCCATGTTTCACTTCTATACATGGCTACACTCCATACAAATACTTTCAGAAACGACTTCCTGACACTTAAATCTGTACTCGATGTTAACAAATTTATCTTCTTCAGAAACGTTTTCCTTGCCATTGCCAGTCTACATTTTATATCCTCTCTTCTTCGACCATCATCAGTTATTTTGCTCCCCAAATAGCAAAACTCCTTTACTACTGTAAGTGTCTCATTTCCTAATCTAATTCCCTCAGCATCACCCGATTTAATTCGACTACATTCCATTATCCTCGTTTTGCTTTTATGTTCATCTTATATCCTCCTTTCAAGACACTGTCCATTCCGTTCAACTGCTCTGTCTCTGACAGAATTACAATGCCATCGGCAAACCTCAAAATATTTATTTCTTCTCCATGGATTTTAATACCTACTCCGAATTTTACTTTTGTTTCCTTTACTGCTTGCTGAATATACAGATTGAATAACATCGGGGAGAGGCTACAACCCTGTCTCACTCCCTTCCGAACCACTGCTTCCCTTTCATGTCCCTCGACTCTTATAAATGTATTAACATTCTGCTGTTAGCACGATCCTAGAACCGCCTTACGCATTCTTACGTGACTACAAGCAATATGGCGTCATTTGCTAGTATTTTCCGAAAAAAAACTTCCAGAATGTTTCAAAACAGATCACAGAATGCTGTTTTTTTTCACAAATTCACGCAATCGTTCATTGAAAAAGGAGCTCAGAAGCACTAGAGCCACATTTGCAGTCGGAACAAACCCACTGACATGGGGATCGAATAAGGTACTACAGTGATGAAGAGGAGTGGTGGTCACACACACTGTCAAGAACCATGTACCGCCTTTTTTAGTGGGACCATAACAAATTGCGGCGATTTCATAGTAATTATCGTCAGTGAATAAAAATGTGATTTCTGTTCGTCTCGTTGCATACTTCTTTCAGTTACCTTCAGTTCTGTGCTGTACTGTAGCAGTTCTATGCATGATCGAAGTTGTATCGAACTACGTTACTTGACCGTGACACATCGCACAAAAGTTACTTTAGTCTTTAAATTTTGCACGCCAGTGTATTATCAATATCATTACTTCGAATGTATTCAAATAAACGCAATACGTTGTTAAAGAGGGTACGTAAATTCCTTGTCGAACTAAGCAGGAAGCAAATCACATCAATAATGCGAAAACAGGAGACAGTAAACGAAGACTGTTTCGAGCAACAAAACATCCGTTTCTTTTTTCTATTCGCTGAAACTCACGACGCTATTCTACTTTTAAACAGATGTCCTCTGGCAACTGCGGAAGCAGTCTTCTGTGACAACTGCCGTGAACTTCTCTTGACGTGGTCTCGATAGGAAAAAAGGAAAGAAGGACGTCATCTCTGTCTGTGTGTTTTTCTCTCCAGCCGATCTTCACAACATGAGCATCAAGTACAAACCAGTGCTGTTACGATACACTCCTTTCTATATTATTCGAAATATTTTACGTGTTGCTCGTAGCTATGAGTTACGCACTATCATGACATTGAAATAGTAAGTTTGGAACATGCAGTTTATTTGGAAACGATGTTGCACATGTGCGGTAAATATGCAAAGAACGTAAATAACATTTTCTTCTGACTGCTAGACAGTATACATCAGTATAATGGACCTTAAGTGACCCCACATAGTTTCTTCAGACGTGATCAGAAACCTGCCATTTATTCCATTGATGCTGCATATTTTTCCCCGTTGCTGTAACATCTTTGTAAGTAGATACATTGTCCTATAGGAATTCTGATGCAATCGAGGTCCCTTCTCAGGTATCTTTCTTTGTACACTTGTATAATGTGCATAGTATTTGGCAGTTTCTTGTTTATCCCTGCAAGGAAATGATTAAAGAGAAAACATATTTTATATCGAAAAATTTCCAAACATAACTTCTTCCACCAAATAAAATCGATATCGCTTATTTTAGTACAAAGCTAAGAACTTCCAGGCAGTGCTTTATTTATATTGATTTCTGGCAGTGACAAATTGGAGAGGCTGAATCTCCTTCAGACTCTCAAAACGATGCCGAGAAGTTTGTTTCCTCGTTAGCTTTTGATCAGATTTCAACAGATAAGCCACTGAGATTCACAAAGCGTTGCCATAGTTAATTATTCAAGTAAAACTGAGCGTATTGCTCCGACATGTCTATACTGTCAGGTATTTCATGAACATTGGAGTGCTGACCCTCAAATTCCATGTTCTGCTCCTTCTCGAACTTCCTTCTGCTGTTGCAGTTTTGGAACATCTTTCACGTGAATCGTCTTCTAGAGAACTGTGACCACGTTGGAAATCATTTGCCAATTACTTAACTGTTGAAAATTATTGTGACGCCTCCTTATAAATCATCAACTTTGGACAAAATATTTCTTTGGCAATAGACCTCCAAAAGCAATGAATTTACACAGAGGTGACAAAAGTTATGGGATACATACAGAAGGCGCTAGTACTGCGTACACGAGGTATAAAAGAGCAGTGCAGTGGCGTGGATGCCATTCGGATTCAGGTGACTCTTGTGAAAAGGTTCCCGACGTCATTATGGGTGCACGACAGGAATTAACAGACTTTGAACGCGGAATGACAGTTGGAACTACCTGCATGGGACATTCCATTTCGGAAATCGTTTGGGAGTTCAATATTCCGAAGGAAGAAGGAAGGGAGATTGGTTTTAATGTCCAGTCGACATCGAGCTGATTAGAGACGGAGCACAAGGTCGGGTTGTGTCAAAGATGAGAGTACGCGAAGGAACTTGCCGCCCTTCTTGCAGCGGTGTACCGTAGGTCTCTAGAAGAGCGTAGCATTCCAAAGGATTGGAAAAAGGCACAGGTCATCCCTGTTTTCAAGAAGGGACGTCGAACAGATGTGCAGAACTATAGACCTATATCTCTAATGTCGATCAGTTATAGAATTTTGGAACACGTATTATGTTCGAGTATAATGACTTTTCTGGAGACTAGAAATCTACTCTGTAGGAATCAGCATGGGTATTGAAAAAGACGATCGTGTGAAACCCAGCTTGCGCTATTCTTCCACGAGACTCAGAGGGCCATAGACGCGGGTTCCCAGGTAGATGCCGTTACGGAGATGATAGATAAACTCCAGTGGAAGACTCTGCAAGAGAGACGCTCAGTAGCTCGGTACGGGCTTTGTTGAAGTTTCGAGAACATACCTTCACCGAGGAGTCAAGCAGTATATTGCTTCCTCCTACATATATCTCGCGAAGAGACCATGAGGATAAAATCAGAGAGATTAGAGCCCACACAGAGGCATACCGACAATCCTTCTTTCCACGAACAATACGAGACTGGAATAGAAGGGAGAACCGATAGACGTACTCAAGGTACCCTCCGCCACACACCGTCAGGTGGCTTGCGGAGTATGGATGTAGATGTAGATGGGGAAGGAAATCCACTGTGTCCTTTCAAAGGAACCATGCCGGCATTTCCCTAGAGCGATTTAGGGAAATCACGATAAACCAAGATCTGGATGCACGGACGCGGGTTTGAACCGTCGTCCTCCCGAATGCGATTCCAGTGTGCTAACCTCTGCGCCAATTCGTTTGTTACGAGATCCAAAGCATCAAGAGTCTGCCGAGAATACCAAACTTCAGGCGTTACCCCTCGCCACGGACAATGCAGTGGAATCAATGTGAGACGTACGACGAACGTGTCGCTAGGGCACTGCTGCGAAATTTGCCGTTAGTAGGCTGTGGCAGCAGACGACCGACGCGAGTGCCTTCGCTAACAGCACGGCGTTACCTGCAACGCCTCTCCTGGGCTCGTGGCCGTATCGGTTGGATACTGAATGGCTTGGTCAGATGAGTCCCTGTTTGATTTGGTAAGAGCTGGTGGCAGGCTTCAAGAGCAGCGCAGATCCCACGAAGCCATGGACCCAAGTTGTCAACAACGCATTACGCAAGCCGTTGGTGGCTCCATAAAGGGTATGGGCTAAGTATACTGGATCCTCTGGTCTAACTGAACCGATCATTGACTGCAAATTGCTATTTTACGTTACCTGGAGGCCATTTCCAGCCATTCATGGACCTCTTGTTCCCAAACAACATCTGAATTTTTATGGATGACAGTGCACAATGTCACCGGGCCACAAGTGTTCGCAGTTGGTTTGAAGAACATTCTGGAAAATTCAAGCGACCGATTAGCCAACCAGTCCACCCGGCATGAATCTCGTCGAACATTTATGGCACGTAATCTAGACGTGCACCGACAACTCTTTCGCAGCTATGCAAGACTACATAGTTCAAAATTTCTGCAGGGCACTTCCAGCGACATGTTGAGTTCATGCCACGTCGAGTTGCTGCACAACGCCGGAAAGAAGGAGGTCCAATTCGATATTAGGAGGTATCTCATCACATTTGTCACCTAAGTGTATGGTGATGAGGTATCCAAGTTCATCCATTTGAACTACATACAAACAAGCAGCTTCTCTCTGTTAAAACGTCCGGCCTGAGAGGACGTGGCCAATTTGGGTTGATGGGCCAAACCATTACGGCCACAGCCTACACTCTGGTGGCGACATGAGCACTTGACGCGATAAATAAAGGTATATAAGCGGAGCTGAGACGAATGGGGATCATTGTAGCGGCAATACGGACCGCAAATAATCCATTAACACAAGTGACTCTGATAAAGGGTAGATTACAGCGGCGCCTGGGAACGAGCATTTCGGAAACGGCGAAGATGCGCGGCTGTTCTGATGCTGCTGTCATCATCGTCTGTGATAAGTGGTTCAAGGACAGCGAAAACATGACTAGTCTACAAGGTATTGGACGTCCGTTCTTTTTCACTGAAGATGTATTTTGGACATTTGTCCACTCTTTAAAGCAAGATATGCGGCAGTATATGACAGACGCGACAACACTGCGTGTGGTGTGACAGAAGACACGATCTTAAAGCTTTCAAGTAACTTAAAACATAGTTTGGCGGTTAAGTTGATCTGAGAGCTCAAATGGTTCAAATGGCTCTGAGAACTACGGGACTTAACCTCTGTGGTCATCAGTCCCCTAGAACTTAGAACTACTTAAACCTAACTAACCTAAGGACATCACACACATCCATGCCCGAGGCAGGATTCGAACCTGCGACCGTAGCGGTCACGCGGTTCCAGACTGAAGCGCCTTTAACCGCACGGCCACACCGGCCGACAGATGATCTGAGAGTGTATTCTAGCTTGAAAATAGTGTTCCCCGCCCGTACTACGTCTGTCTCTTGGTAGAGATCTCTCAAATTACAACAATGCTGGTATCAAATGGTTCAAGTGTAATGGTTCAAATGGCTCTAAGCACTATGGGACTTAACAAAATGGTTCAAATGGCTCTGAACACTATGGGACTTAACATATGAAGTCATCAGTCCCCTAGAACTTAGAACTACTTAACCCTAACTAACCTAAGGACAACACACACATCCATGCCCGAGGCAGGATTCGAACCTGCGACCGTAGCGGGACTTAAAATCTAAGGTCTACTTAAACCTAACTAACCTAAGGACATCACACACATCCATGCCCGAGGCAGGATTCGAACCTGCGACCGTAGCAACAGCGAGGTTCTGGACGGAAGCGCCTAGAACCGCTCGTCCACAGCGGTCGTCATGCTGGGATCACTCAATGAAAAAAAAAACACTATATGATCGTATTGTTTCGATTGTGGTTCTGTCGTATGCTAAGATAGGTGATCGTGTTCTGGTTTTCTACCAGGGTGACACTATTGTAAGCATTTGTATTGCACTGGCAGATACAAGCAGATTCACGAATGCAGAACGTTTTCTTAGCGCGTGAGTGCATGAAAAGGAGCGAACGGGTGAGACTTATGACGGAATTAGGGAAAACGTTTTTAATCGCTTCAGGAATGAAGCTCCAACGGAGGGTAATATTTGGAAACAGGAAAGAAAGTCATTTGCAATTGGGTCTGTGACAGATCCACCACGCATTGTAAGTCCCAAGAAATTTGACAACGATAACTGAAGTCACTGAACACTTAAATTCAAATCGAAAGACTTGTACCCGGTGAACGGTCTACCCGACGTGAGGCCCTAGTCATACGACATTTCATTTCACCAGTAAAATCGACAAGGAATCGTCAGCGGAGATGAACATTCCCAGAACATGACGAAATAAAGTTACCATTCATTTCGATCCGGGAGCATCAATGAATTAAGTGATCATTAAATGAATACGCAACATGATTTGTTAGAACAGTTACATGAAGCATTTCCATCACTAGCGGCTCGCTGTAAGTTTATGATGACAGATGACTGTGCTGTGTGTCTTAGCTCTCCGTCTTGAAATGTCGATATCCGGGAGAATGACAATTTCAATGACCACTTCCAAAATGCTACGCCGGGCAAGCAGAAGCACATGGGAGCAAATCCCTCTCTGCATCGAAAATGATAGAATAGGGAGAGTGTTTGAAGCAAAGCATGTAGGAATATTCGTTTCTGTGTTATACCATTCTTTTTCTGTTAAACACAATTTATGCTAGAATCTTTTCATGTCCCTGTTTGCATTCCATGTCGCTTCTTGTTCCAGCACAAGAGTATTAAACATTTCTGACTTCTGGCCCACCAAAGACGGTTCATGCACAAGTGTTAGGAACAGTTCATCCAGCGCACATTGCCGAACACGGGGCTTCGCAGTGGACGACCCCTGTGTATTCCCATGTTGACCCAACGACAGTGTCGTTTACGATTGCAGTGGTCACAAAATCATCGTGATTGGACCATGGAGGAATAGAAACGTAAAGCCTGGTCCGATGAGCGGTTGGCTTTCGGGATAGTATAACAGAAACGCATGGAAATTTTTCCTAACGGACAGTCGTAGAAGGAACCTGTACATATATCGCGAGTACCTGCTTAGAAAATTGCAAAAATCAGCATACAGAACAGTGACAAGAATATTAATTAGCTCCTACACATGGATCCCGTACAGACCGTGCCCGTAAAGTTGTGTTAGTAACAGCTCGTACAGAGATGAAACAGTCATTCTTCCGTCGTCCAGTCCGAGAATTAAACGAGAACATGGAGTACAATAAAAAGTGCCATCCAACACACACTTGAAGTGATTTGATAAGTTTAAATCGAGTGCCGGAGGAAGACTGAAACTGAAAATAGCTTCGATCGTACATGTGGTCAGACCGAACAGTCTCAAACAAGAATTCTGCAGGTATTTAACGGTAATCTCCTTGTATGACTCAACGATAGAGCATAGTGGGCATTGAGGACGCTGTGGAGGGAAGGGAACGGGGGGGGGGGGGGGGGAGGGAGAATAACTTATCGATTAACAACACTTTTGTAACATCCGTTACGCTCAAACAATAGGACCACGGTCCAATGAAATAACACACAGGATTCTCAATTAAGAGGTTCACATTTCTTTAGGAATTTTTTAAATGAATGAAATGTGTAAAGACGTAAGGAAACACTGCGTAGGTATCTGAAGTATAGCATTCCAGTGTTTTTCATTATTTTTTTCCGCTTCACCCAAACACATAGACGCTTACACAAGAGGAGGCGCATAAAATTAAAATACACTCTAATACTTTGCGCCAATACCACGCGAGCTGTGAAGTCTTGTTTACATTCTTCGTACAATGCATTAGCTAGTTTCGAGGTTTATTTTTAGTGTCACTGTGTGCGACTGAGAGGGAAACACAAAAGATGTGGACCGTGGACCGGATTTATTGCCTGTGTCACGCGCTTAAATTGCCGGGGGTGAAGAAAAAGAGTCTTGTCCTTGGCTCGCCAGCGCCGGCCTTAGCTTCAGTGAAGGGTCAGGCACAGGTGAGGCTGACGTCAAGGAAGACAGGGACGCGGCCGGGCTGCGCCAACACGTGCACGCAGGCCAGCTGTTATACACGTGAGGCGGCGAACCACTGACAAAGGACCCACGCTTTCAAAAAAGTGAGTCGCACACAACTTCATCCACTTGTGATCTTTCAGGCTTTCTCGGGGAACTGTATCATTTCTAAGCTTCTGGGCTGTCAGCCGACTTAATAGCGTCATTTTCCTTTCACGGTATTTCGACGACTTCTTCTACAAGGGTCAAGAACGTATTTCGTTGGTCGCTGTTTGGACTCCACCCACACTACTAAAAGGACACGCTGCGCGCAAACCAAGCGCTTGTTTCCGGAGACCATCAAAGAATAAAATAGTCTTATAGAAATTAAAAAAAAGACAAATCCATAAAAAATCATAAGTAGAGACAAGAAAACCCAAAAGAATACCCTTCATACCGTGTGTACATCGTAAAAATGAGCAGGATTTATACTCTTTCGGACAGAATATAAGGACTGTTGAAGAAAACTGCAAACAACAAAAGCGTTGCACCAGACTCAAACGGACAAATTGATCAACTATCGTTCAGCCTTGCCGCACCTGTGAGCTTGAAATGTAATACAAAGATACCGTCAACACAGCTCCGGAGCGGAACTTCTGAAACAGTGTAATAGATGAGGAAATCGAGATTATAGTGGAAGATAATGCAATTAACCGAGACAGAGGATTCATGCCTATTTTAAGTACGAGGGTTAATCGGAATGCAAGATCCAATCGGTCGCGAAATGGAAACCACAGTGAAAATTAAAGACGTTTTATTTCCAATAGTTAGCTACACCATACAGGTAATACCTTACATAGTCGCCGCTCCAACTTAGACATTAATCGTATGACAGTCGTCACAGAAGGTAGCCACTTGTGCTTTATGCCACTTCTCTAAGCCGGTCTGCAGCTCGTCGTCTGTCCCAAAATGTTGTCTTCACAGCAAGCGGTTCATGTGAACAGAGATGAAAATCAGAGAGAGCGGGCTATATGGTGGGTGATAAATACTTCCCATCGAAAACGCTGCAAGAGCATCCTTATCGGCCGCTGCAGAGTGGGGCTTAGAATTGTTATGAACATGGAAATGCATGACACTGCGTTATATGAGGTTGCACGAAATCAGATGAAATCTCTCACCAAGCGCCCATAATTAGCTTTGTGTCCTCACTGTGCATTCAGAACTGAAAAGAGCGATGTGACGCGATCGATGGCACACTAGAGACATTGCCTAGCACATCTCTAAAAAGCTTCGTCGGATTTTCGTGGTGGTTTCCATTTCGCGACGGCTACAGTCTTACTTTCCGACTAATCCTCGTAATTAGTGTGATCCGGCTTTCAGTTTCATTAAACCACTTCGAAAAATGTATCAGTTCTCTCTCAGCTCATAGGCACCCACTAAGGCGTTCTTTGGTGGTGTGTCTTCCATTGCGACTTTTTATTTGCTTATAACTTATTTTTGGGTTTGACGGTCTTAAACTTCTGTGAGGCTGTTTTATTCTTTGACAGCGTTGGGAGAGAATCAGTAGGGCGCCCTGTTCACAGTTTCATTGGAATTCAAACAACGGCCAAGGATAAGGGAGAAAAACAGCAACATCAACTAAGCTAGAACCTCAGAAATCTGGATTCTACAACAGGGCTGTAAGGGCACTGGTAAAGAAATGGCAATCGATAACTCAACATCTGGTATAGTTTTTACACTACACAGGCATCTGATGAAATGAACAACTCACTTTTGCTGATTTAATAATGCTAAGACTGATCAAACTAATTTGTTTCGTATGCATATTCTTTTGATCATCGGTTCGGTATGCGTATTTAGAAGCTATATGCCGTAACAGGCCAGTACTGCGTTATATGATGAGTCATCAGGCACAATGTCCGTTCACATTTATTGAACACAGGTGTCAGCCCCTGTGCAATGCATCGTAAAGATTTTTTGGTGGTACTACGGAAATATTTGCACTCTGAGCCCGACGGAGAGTAAGTTCAATCGTCTAACTGAAAACTTTCTTTTTCGTTAGGGATTTTATCAGCTTAACTCCTTGAAAATGGATATCGTCAGTGCGTGTAGTATCATGTTTGTGTTGTTGATCACGACGAATGTGAGGAAGACGGTACAGTCTCTAACAGCACACAGCCCACTCGTCAAAAATAGTGCCAAGTAAGTTTCAGAGTTCATCGACCACATTCGACGAACGGATTATAAAAACAGTCGAAACAGCTCGTAGGTATCTATGCACTTCATTGGTGTGTGATTTGAAGCAAGAAGAAAGACAGACCAATAAATCGTTCTTTCAATTTAATCCCTGTGTACGAAGTGACTTCAAAAAGTATGCTACAGATGTCCTTCCACACTGAGACCATTGCCCTACAACAGTGGCGCATTGTCAGAAGAGAGTACATTTTCTGAGTTTACTGCAGACACTCTTCCGCAGGAGTATGGTTAACAGGTAATTCACAGTGTGGGAGTGAAATGACACTGCAACTGGAAAAGTACTCCTAAACTGAAATATGCAGGACAGTACGATTTATGTGGGCAAAACAACTAAATTGTATACAGATCCACTGTAAAATTCTGGCGACATCTGGACTATATGCAACGTCGTGTCCAGCCACAGCGAAATGGTGCCAACAATTTTACCAAGGCCCCGTAGATGTGGGTTATGCTGACCGGGAAGAAAGGCCATTCATAACGCCCACAGATTACAAAGCCTAGGCAGTCAAGGAACTGATTCACACTAACCTCTGATTTTACAAGGACATTCATACAGCGGTTCTCAAATCGTCGAGAAATTGGACGCTTGGTAGAAGTTTTACAGAAACTTGGTGACCATATTGAAAACTGTATCATATATCTATTTCATTCGGATGTGTATTTCAGCATTCAGTAAAAGTTGCTTGGTCTGCTATATTAATATGTGACTTACATCATGAATTCCCATTGTGGTATGCTGGTGTGTCAATGCAGTATCGATCATTGACACTCAGAGAAAGCTGGGGAAATGAACTTCTTTTTTGAGCTGACGTCATATGCTCATGGAGTTATAGCAAACATAAAGATGTACTTCGAGAGTCAGTTCTCTGACAACCGTAATACAGGTACTTCCTTGTTCCTGCAGCTTTGCTAGTGATATGCCACATTTACATCCACTTATGGACTGTATGATAGTTGCAACTGTCAGTCACCATGCATTTAAACACAAGTGTGGTAATATGAGCAATGGAAACCTACATGGTTAATATTGTATGATATGTAACCACGACAGGAGATATACAGCTCAACAGATTGTCATGTTATGTAGTGCCTGGTGTCTGATACACACTGAATGAAATAATATTTTTTATTGATCTGAATATGGATCGACAATGAACTGAAACTGGTAAGCAATAAAGAAGTTATATCAAACTTGACGTACCACTTTTATTCACACATTTTGATATAACAGATCGCCTGTCTTCCGATTTACAGTATCAAATAACAACTAAGATGGTAGATGATAAAGTGCATACTCTGCCTTACACTTCACAACTGAAGAAGTGAAGAAGAAGTATTCCATGGCTGAAAAAGAAGTGTTCAGCTTAATATATGGGATTACATATTTTATATGCTATTTATATGAGAGGAAATTCAAGATGGCAACCAACTGTTGGGCTCTAAAATGATTAATAGGGGATCACAATGTGGATGTTAAGACTGAAAGAGTTTAAGAATTTTTTCACAACCCAGACAATAAGCATAAAAACACGCATGGTTTGAGCAAGAAGGTAAGAGTAGTGCAGGTACTGGGCATGGCTTTGCAGAGTAGCAGAGAGTGCAAGCTGCTGACATTGACTGCTAGCTGTATATTGTGCAGTCCCATTTCAGCATCTGTATTGGCCTGTTACAAACATCTCCTAGGTTGGGGCCATGCATGGCAGTAGCAGCTAAGCTAAAGAAAGAGGTATTATATGAAACACACAATCACAAGTTATCTCATTATGGAGGTAATAGGGCAATGAATTGAAAGGTAGTAGAGTAGTACTGGTTGAAGACAAAGAAGGAAAATGTAGACCAATATTGTATGCGGTGTGGACAACGAGCACATATGTACTAAAGGAAGTACCATTGCAATGTTATCAGAGGAAACTAAACCTTTCGAAATTTTAGGAATGGATATCCTAGCACCATTTAACCAGTCAGATAACGCTTGTTTTTATGATACGTGAAAATGATCGTCATTCTGAGGAAATGATCATCATTCTGAATCACCAAGGAGCTACTGTGGCACAAGTCATGGTCAACAATTGGTTGCTCAACTTCGTTAGACCTATAACAGTAATGACATACCAAGGGACAAATTTCATCTCAGGCTTCATGAAACAATTCTGTCATTTGCTACAGATTCGGAAATGAAAAACTGGTCCAGTGCACCTGCAAACTAATGGTGGAACAGAGTGTGTGCATCATACTATGTTGAGCTGCTTTGTAAACTCTCACCCCATAATGATTGAGAGACGTACTTGTCATTTGTCATAGCAACATACGACTCATAGATTTACCCTAGCTTTGGGCTATCTCCTTATGGTGATGTACGGGACAAAGATGCTTTTGCATTTGGTTTGGTGCCCACTAGTCACTATGAACACGTAGTATCCCTGTGGACTGATCGACTAATATGTCAGGAAAAACTGAATATTGCATCTTTACCGTTAGCTATTTTATCTTATGATACACTGGTGTACTAAATGTTATCGACAGTTCTCATTTTTCTTATTTTGTTCCACATTTGTAACTCATGATGTACCTAGTGTGTAAGTGGCTTTGGTGATACTGAGAGAGGTGGCACAGTGGATTTTCAGTCGAAACAATATGGATCAGATTTCTACCAGGGCATTCAGATTTAAATATCCAAAAATAACCTAACGAGAATGGTACAACTGCTTCTTTTAAATGACCACAGTCCATTTTCTACCAGTTTCTCCTTGTACACCTTAACATCGATGGGACATTAAATCAGAGAGTCCTTTCTCATGATACTATGCTGTCATGTGCTCCCAAAAATACACCACTTACCAAAGAGAGTACTTACTACTACATAAAGGCATTTTAGAATAAACCTGTATCTTCTGTGAAAGCAAATGAACGCTTTCTCCATGAAGCCAATGTGTCATCAACACTGAAGACGTGCAAGACGAGGGTAAATGTTAACACAGAATGTTAGGAGGCGCTAACTGCAAGGTATTCACGATGTCAGCGTCCATCGAACCTCATATTCCCCTCCGCCGCACTCTCTGTCGTCACTCACGCTCAGTGTTTAGGCGTCTTCTTGTTTGCTCACTCGTAGAGTCCGAGAGCCCGGAGGTGCCTGAATGTGCTAGGTGCAAATTGACGCTAAATGTCGGTTTACTGAAGTACGTTGACCTTGTGTAATCGCTCTCTCTCTCTCTCTCTCTTCCCTCTCTGTCTTTTTCAGAGGTACATTAGCGCTGCGAAATCTAACAACAACGTTTTTCATGGTTCAAGTACATGACTTGTGGAATAGATGTCCTTTGTCGGACGTGCTAGTATTTGACAGCGAAGCCATGGATAAATTAACCTGGTCTTGATGCTTTCAGCAAGCGTCTCGTCGGTCATCAGCTCCTTTTCTGCTGGCGATCTGACACTAACATTCAATGAATGTAACTCCATCTTCTAGTGGAGTATGGGAGTACGGCTGTCTAATGTTCAATAAAAACAATGCCAATCGCCATTGTCCAGCAAGCACGTATGCCCGTAAAAGCTATCACGAGACCAGTTAAAGTCACTGTTATATTTCTAACACAAAGATTACTGGATTGGAGAAGTTTAGACCTGAAGATGACATAGTATAACGTCGAAACTGGTTGCCTAGAAATAAACCTGTACAGCGGCGATTGATATTGTTTTTATTGATTATTGATTATTCGACACTAACATTCGTCTGACGTGGGACGTTGAATTGCTTTACTTCAATAAAAAAAGAAACATTCACTGTAACAGTTCTGTTATTATGCACTATTAGCTGAAAAATCGTTATGTGCCACAAGACTTTTGAACTCCTTCATTGCAACTTAACAGTTTTCTGATGACATCATTTATTGATCCAATCCTCGCTGAATCGTGTTCAAATCTCTATTTATTCTACATGACTTATAATTACTGTGAGTGCCTTAAACGCCAAACATTGAAAGAGTCAGAATTACCAAATATGCAGCAACCAGTCACAAAATCATGTTTTATTTATTCACTTTTGCAAATCTATTTCAACTGATTAACAGCCATCATCGGTGCTTTCAACCAATATGTGCCCTGAGTAGTAATATTGTCTTAAGCAGAGGTCAAAGCACCGATGATGGCTGTTAATAAGTTAAAATCGATTTGCAAAAATGAAAAATATAACATGATATTGCGACTGGTTGCTGCATATTTGCTAATTTTATGGTTTACGGTCGCTGCACGAGTTGAGAACCACATAGAGCCCACCATTCATAAGAGTCAGAATGTTTTTGGGATGGTGTGGCTTATTGTATTTAGGCACGTGCTACTTACAAAGAAAAATATATAAGTCACATTACAAGATTCAGCCAAATGAAAGGCTGTAGAAACGAAACCAGTGCTTTGCTTCTAATAATCTACAGAGCGAGGTGGTGCAGTGATCAGCGCAGTAGATTTGCGTTCGGTAGAACGGCGGTTCGAATCTATGTCCAGCCGTCCAGATTTGTTTGTCCGTGATTTTCCTAAAAGGGAAAAGGTGTGGCCGATTTCGTTCCTCGTCTTTGAGTCAGTCCGAGCCTGTACTCCGTGTCTAATGATCTCAATGTAGAGGGTACGGAGTGGCGAACGTGTATCACCTGTAGCACTGTAGAACTGGAAGCACTGTGCTACGTCCTCTGTGAAACGCACTAGGTTGAACATGGGCTGTAATGGCTGCAATTCGTATTGTGTTCGTAAGAAGTTGAAAACAACTCTTATACAGAGAATTTTCAATGTACTGAACGCATTATACAACCTGCTGTAGACACATAGGGGGACAGGGTTTCGAAAAGGAAGAAACAACCAAACACTAACAATAACAACAACAGTAGTGGGTACAAGAGTCTAGTTAATGGCGCATCATCCATCATTAAGTTACTATCTACATTACTAGTAACACACCCATCTTGAATAAAAGTAAAAACTTAATTTTTCAGCAGACACTCACTGCTAATGGTGCGTGGTAGGAGCGAAAAGGTCTTTTAGTGGGAGGGGGGCGTTTTTATGATTCATAATTGCTGTTGAAGCACTCATAAAATGTATTTTTGAAATAGCAATGCAGCATTACTAAGGACAAGATTTGTAAGTAATTTTTTTAAAAAGAAAGTACTTATTTGCAATGCTCAGAAACATGTGAACGTTCCTCCGAAAACGATGAAATATTGCTTTTAAGTGAAAGCTAAAAGAATTGTTAGAGTTAGCGTATCATTTTGGAGCCAATCCCTTACATTTATGCTTTATTGAAGGGTAATTTTGTACTGCAATCTTGTCTCAAACGCAAACAAAACTGAAGGCATTGGTGCAATAGTCAGATATGTCGCGTTGACATAATTTCGAGTGAGACACAAAAAATCTGTCCACAAGATGGAAGAAAAATGTAATCGGTCTCTTATTTCCCCAAGCTTTATTTAAGTCACCAACACGTTGTAACTAAACAAGGCCTCAGTAGGATAGTTACTGACATCTTTTTAATTGACTTGTCTCCTTCTCTCTCTTTCTTTTGCACCAGACAAGTTTGTTTTACGAATTTGATATCAAATAAATAAACAAATAATTAAATAAACTACAAATGTTTGCACTTTATTGGTAACCCAATGTTTGAGGCGTTTGAAATTTTTTTTAAAAATGGATACCCTAATAAAAGTCAAATCTGTGGAGGGTTAACAAAGTCGTTGTGCTTTCCTTTTGAGCTAACTCAAAGCTGCGATAACAATTTAAATAGATGTGATAAAGGACAAGAAATGCTTGAGTTATTGTTTTGAAATGGCCTTTGAACATTTTCCTCATTGCAGCTCTTAGTACATATAGGCTGTGCAAATTTTCTACGTTTTTGCCAAGTATGTTGTTAATGAGATCGTGCAGACTATTAATCATTTCACTTGGACCTTTCGCCTCCCAAATCTCATAGTACAGGTAGAAGTAACTGTTACTGGAACTGGAAATTGTTCATAAGCTGCCCTAACTCTTAAGTGCGATAAACTGAAATAAATGTTTCTGTTTAACCATGACATTCTGTACACGCAGATGTCACTGCAGAAATATCTGCATTATGTTCTCCTCCTTTCACGTGCCCGAATGAGACTATATTCGGTGCAATGACAAGGCCAATCCCGGACACATCTGTTCTTGTCCCACAAAACCGATGTCGTCAAGTCCGATCTCGATGTTATTCCGAACTTTTCCCGTGGACAGGACTCATTCTTGCACAGATTTATATTCAAACTGTTTAGTGGTAGTAAAAACTGATTTTCGGCTAAATGTACACATATCTGGTTTTTGCAACAATGCCTTCATTATTTCAGTCTAATCGGGTAACAGGAAATGGAGTAAGTGTTGATTAAAGTTTTTGAACGATGAAGACAAACGTGAAGCTAATAAAAGCGTGTATAAACCACAGGAGGAAGTGCAGCGTCGTGTTGATATTCCATCAGCTTGAGGGAAATTGCAAGCCGACAACCGTTTGATATAAGATATGACGTTTCAGTATGTTGGGCTTTAAGAACGGTACATTTCTTTTATTCTCTGTGGTAAAATATTCGTAACGTTATTCACATTCTGCCTGAATCAGCCTGTGCTATAGCGGCACAGTAATGACAGTGTGACTTCCTTGCGTCAGAGTTGACAGCCGTTGAAGAGCGATGATCGATCGATACTCTCGATATAAGCGCACAGCACATTTCCGTCGATGGAAACGAATGACAAACACTTCAGGCATGAAAGCCGCGAGTTGCTTCTGAAAGGACTACAATGGTCTGTGTCCAGCAAGGAATAAAGGGGAACCGGAGAGCGTTGTATGCTACAGTGGACGCTCGGCAACGTCTGGTGTTCTTGCCCAGGTACTCCACACTGTCTGTCCATGCGGCACAAGCGTTCTAGAACCCAAAGGTCAGCTAAATCAACTTTCCGTCCTGCGACGCATGCACGGTACGTGACCAAACGGGCATACCGAATCGTGTTCGTATTTACGACGTATTATAGAATTTCAGGTCTGCTTCTATAATGACGTGTGGTGTGCAGTTTCTCAGTGTCAGTAAAGAAAGAGTCGCACTCTGGAGTTTGCGTTTCAAAAGTTTTAGTGTATTATTTACACGTGTAGGAAAATGACTTACGTGCAAGTATAATTGGTCTATGTGAGAAGAACTGAAATTCAGTTAATGAAGTTCGAAATGTAGTAACTGACGAAGCCTCGTGGAAAAGCGATGCGAGTGTACTGTCCTCGTTCTTACTATGCCTTCAGTGTTGAGGCACAGGATTCATCTTTAATGGTGCAGTGAATGGCTGTCTGAGAGGACTAACACGATGCAGTTTAACAAACCAAGGGAGTACCACTTCTAACCTTGTTTCTGCGTTATTTCTAATTCCTCTCCAGATATACTTTACCAATAATAGGGTGAACTAGTACGAATGGCTTGTGTCATTTTACTATATTCTGGAAACCACTTCCTCAACTGTTGCTGTTGAGAACGGTGCATCCTATTTTGTAGCTTTCCTGCAGAACTGAAAAGCCCTAGACGTACCCCAGATTATAAAGTCTGCATTGAAAGTCTTCCTCGTCACACACTACTTTATTATATACAGGAATTCCGGGTAGTAGTTCAGAACTTTAGAAGTTGTTGTGTTTTTTATTAGTATATACTGTTGCAGGTATTTCGTTATCTTGATTTTAATTTTTTATGTTACTTATTTTAAAAAATTCTAACCTAGACATCTGAATTATTTTATGATTCCTTCTATGATCGACGAATATTAGAAAATAAATAAACACAGTCTGACTGGATGACAACAGTTACATTATTTGATTACAGAATTTCTCTTTTGGTGGGTGATGATTTCAATATGGCACGTATTTTAAGATTTCGGGTTCTATGTAACATTCTTCCTTAACTTCATGGAACGGGTCATTAATTTATTTTGAAGCTGTATGGCTTACTGTCTTCCTTTCCATTCACGACCGCTCTTGTTTTGTCAGTGACACTTTCCTAACATATGACTATAGTCTTTATTTATTTTCATTGTATTTTATAAACACAATACAAAAAATAGATCAGAATTTTCAATTTTTATGCCTTGTGTAACCAGGACAGCAGTCCATCAAGGGATCATTCCGAACTGTCAGTAAACGATCTTGATGAAACTTGGCGGACGCTTAGGGTGCAAAATAGCGCAATACGTATTTTTGTGCTTTTGTTTGTACGTAATTTTCACTTTTAAGTGGTGAAACACACTCCGAAAAGTAATTCACAGGGAATATCTTAGAAACGATAATAATTAAATAATATTTTGCGTATTGAAGTTGACTGTTCTTGAAAACTGTAAAATTAACTTTTGTAATAATTTGAAATTTATCAATAAAGCCCACAACTTTGAGCAAATTTTGAAAAATGAAAGCTTTAGTTACAACATAAATTAAAGAAGCTTTCAAGTTACTTACATCCCTATGTAATAAGACTGGTTTCTGAAACATCAATTTTGGAAAATAAGCCGTACAGAATGTGCTGTCGAATTTTTTTCAACATACCTAATTAAAATGTCAAAACTTTCATTGCTATTCCAATTATTTATGTAGCCTACATTTATTTTATGTTTTAAACTTTTATTTTACATTTTATATTCATGGATTTCCTGTTTTTTAGTTTACCGTTTCACGTACGGGTATTTTATTAATTGAAAATAATAACTAACTCATTATTAAAATAGAAAATAATTACAGTTATGATAATCGGTAAGAAAACTCTTAAAATGTATCTTTTTTGTGCACTGTGCACATAAAATTAACGAAATTTCTTCCTGTAATATACACTACGGAGAAGAAAATATAGAACAGAGTTCAGCAGAATTTCAAATTGTCACGGAGGATCCTCTATATATACCGATTTGTATCAGCCATATTTCAGTACATTGGTACGCTTGGGGAAAAGAATTTATTACTTACTAGTGACTGAAGATTATATTTTTTCTATAGTGTAGATTGACATCACAAAGTTCTTCCAACATAAACTGCTGTATACGTTTCACGGCTGTACCTGTGCCGTAGAGCCCATGTGGACAAGTTTATTGTCCTTGGGTACGATCTTCTTAACGTTTCTTTCAAAATGGCCACCGCAAAAATCTAACAATAACACAGAGAATTCTCTCTCACTTGAAAAGGAAACATCTTTCAAATATCATTTGGACTGGTCAGACGTTTGCTTACCAGATTACACTGCTGCCACAAGGACGTTTCGGGCTTCAAAAATAAATTCTAGAATTCTCGGTCCAAAGGCACCATCAGTTTCCTTTAAAACTATGAAAAGGCGGGTGATCAATGCGATAAAGAAAAATTTTTTGTGCGTCGTACCCGAGCACAAGGAACATCTGGTGATGCCAAAGGCCTTGATGGTAAAGATAGAGCCGTGGAACGTATCCGGCTTTCCATGATGGAAGAACTTTGTGGGAAGGCTTTCAGGCCTATTTCTGTTGAATGCTTATGATGACGATCTCCACTCCAGCAACAATACAATCCAGCTGCAGTCACTAGTACATAATCAATTCTCTTCGCCAAGGCTTACCAGTGTACTGAAATATGCCTCATGCAAATCAGGATATTTAGAGGATCTCCCGTGACAGTTTGATATCCTGCTGAGTTTTGTTCTTTCTTCTCCGCCATGTATATGACAAAAAGAAATTTCTTTCTCTTTGTATGCATGGCGTAAAAACTTACGTTTCAAGCATTTCTTTACAGGTTCTCATTATTGTAATTATTTTCTATCTTAATAATGAGTAACTTATTTCCAGTTAATAAAATATAAGTATGTGAAATGGTAAATTGAGTAACAAACAAAAATCATTAAAAAAAACGTAAAATAATAGTTCAAAAATAAAAAAAATATTTGTAAAAGAAATAATTAGAATAGTAATGAATGTTTAGTTATTTTAATTAGGTAATTTTAAAAATGTTGATACCACATTATATACAGTTTATTTTTGAAAATGGTATTTCAGACACAAGCTTTATTACACAGGAATGTACATGGCTTGAAAGATTTTTTAGTTCATGTTGTAACAGAAGTTTTCATTTTTCTGAATTAATTAAGGCGGTGGGGTATTCTGCAAAATTTCAAATAATTACGAAAGCTGATTATACAGCTTTCAAGAATATTAAATACATACCAACTTTAACACCAAAAACATTTTTTTACGTATCATCGTTTCGAAAATTTCCTTTTTAACCTAAAATGCCAAATTACCTTTGGTGTGTGTTTTACCACTTAAAAGTGAAACTGGGCACAAACAAAAATATACCTATTGCACTAGCTATGCCCCCAAACACCCGCCTAGTTTCATCAAGATCGTATATTGACACTTGAGAAAGTTCCGATGTAAGTAAGGTTTTTTTATGATGATATAACCCTACTTTCTATATGAATTATGAAGTACATAACCGAAATGTTTGGACACCAGGCTTGGAGGAAAATGTGATTAACACTGTGGAAGGCGACCACCGTGTCAGTACCAGGCAGTTGGCCCGCCAGTATAGGATAAGCCAGACGATCGTGTAGAACATTCTCCATGACAATTGTTACTACCCTTATCAGTTACAGAGTGTACAGGGCTTACTAGCGACAGACTTTCCACATCGGAAGCAGTTTTTTCACTGGTTTCTTCACCAGACAACCACGATTACGGGATTCGTGTCATCCATTCTATTCACAGATGAGGCCACCTTTAGGCGGAGTAGTACGTTCAACTTACATGACATTCATCTTTGGGATAGTATACAGAACCTCCATGGTACTGTGACAGCGAATCGTCAGCATCGGTACAGGCGCAATGTGTGGGCCGGTATAATTGGCGATCGTATTTTGGAACCAGCCTTACTTCCACGTCGCGTAACAGGCTGGAACTATGGGCGTCTCCTGTGGGTGACTGTGCCTCCCCTGCTGGAAGAATTACCTTTGATGATTCGTAGGGTTATGTGGCTTCTACATGGTGGTACTCCTGCCACTTCGCCGTTAACGTCCGGACGCATCTCAATCGTGTCTTCCCTGGCCGATGGATGGGACAAGAGGGTCATGCTGCGTGGCCTGCTGGTTCACCGGATCTCAAGCCGTGCGATTTCTGGTTATAGGGCCATCTCAAAAGCATCGTGATGCAGGGCCCATTCCAGATGTTGAGACACTGGAGCACTGTTCGGATGCAACCTGGCCGATGTGAACGTGTGAGACAGAACATACTACGGCCCGTACACGCATGCGTTGAGGCACATGGAAACCATTTTCAACACGCACTGTAACTGTGGTTGCACGGTACAGTGTGTATTAGACCGCAGTCTCTGTATATATATTTCGTATGGCTAATAGAATACAGCAGTAAGTAAGCAGTAACACAAACAACGTATAAAAACAATGAATGGTCAATGTTACAGGCAACAAACAATTATTAGATCTAAAAAAGGAAGTAAAACACAAAATACACAAAAATACATAGAAATTATAGTAATAGTATCTAGTAATAAGTTTTTCAGAAGGAAAAGAGTAGACCAGACTCATGGTTGTATGTCCAAGTCCCTCAGCCAACCAGAAGCATCTCCCTCCAGGACGTGCAGCTCCTGCATTGTGCCAGGGAATGTCCTCGTAGGGCAGTCCATTGCGATGTGATGTAGAGTTTGTGAATTCCCACAGTCGCAGTTGCGTGAGTCAGTCTGTTCCCATTTGTGCTTCCAGTAATTACATCTACCATAGCCTGTTCGGAAACGATTTAAAGTTGTCCAAGATTTTCTGGGAAGACCGAAGACCTCGGGCCGTACGGTTGGGTCCGAGACTAAGTTAAGGTGATCAGGGTTAGACATATCCCATTCCCGACGCCAGGCTTCGTCGATATCATAATTGTCCTCGATCAGCTGTTGCCCTAATCTCCATGATGGCACACGGGACTTGAGCCTGTGCTGGGATTCTTGCAGTCTTCGTGTAAGGGTAGGTCACGGTTGTTAGCGCACTTTTGCCATTCCCTTTTCAGTGCAGATCTTCGCCTTAGATGAGGTGGGGCTATGTTAGCCAGTACCGGGAGCCATTGGTGGGGCGTCGGTTTAATAGTGCCTGAGATGAGCCTCATGGTGTCGTTTAGCTGGGTGTCCACCGTTGCTGTATGAGTGCTGTTTAGCCAGACCGGAGCGCAGTATTCAGCCACCGAATATACTAATGCAAGAGCATATGTTCTGAGAACTGTGGCGCTTGCTCCCCAGCTACTTCCAGCGAGTTTGTGTAGGACATTATTTCTGGTTTTGATTTTTGCTGCGCATTTGTATAAGTGCTCCTTGTACGTCAGAGATCGGTCCAATGTAATTCCCAGATACTTTGGCAGGGGGATTGTAGTTAAGCAGCTGGCCTCTGAACTCTACGTGGGGTGCATAGTTTGCCTGTCTGTTGTTGAGGTGGAAACAGGAGACTTGGGTTTTAGAAGTATTAGGTCTGAGCCTCCATGTTTCGAAATATTCATCCATTTTGATAAGGTCTTCCTCAATGATTCTTTCGGAATTGTGAAGCCTTGATGTTGATACGTGAGAGCAATATCGTCTGCATAGATAAACTTCTTAGAAGATGTCTCTGGTAGGTCTGATGTATATATGTTAAAAAGTAATGGAGCTAGCACGGATCCTTGGGGCAGGCCATCATTTAACCTATATTTCTTGCTTATCTCTCCATCTAGGTGTACTTCAAAAAATCTATTTGAAAGCATATTGTTGATTAGGGTAGCCGTTTTCTTGCAAGGAATAATGCGTTGGAGTTTAAGAATCATTGCCTCCCTCCACACTGTGTCATATGCTGACGATAGATCTATGAACACGGCGACTGTCTTTTTCTTCCTTTGAAATCCACTCTCAGTATGTGTGGTAAGAGATAATACTTGATCACAGCAGCTCCGACCGGGTCTAAATCCGGCTTGTTCAATAGGAATGAAATTCTCAGCAATGGGTTTTATTCTGTTGAGAATAAGCCTCTCCAATAGTTTGTAGCATACATATCATACACTTAGAAGAGCGATAGGTCTATAGTCCTCTGGGAGCTTTCCATCTTTGCCAGGCTTAAGAATGGCGACGATCTTGGTTTGTTTAAATAGTGGTGGTAGTGTTTCCGATCGTCGGATGTCATTGTAAAACTGAGTTAGCCACAGTAGAGCTCGAGGTCCTAGGTGCCGTAAGAACTCGGGGTAGACCTCATCTAAACCAGCCGCTTTACCCATTTTCATTTCTTTCAGTGCTTCTGTGATCTCTAGGATGGTAAAGGTTTTTGAGAAATTGTTGTCGGGTGTGGATTGTCGGAGCTTGGTTCTCAGTTCTTTCTTTACTTTCATAGTCTCTGTAACAATGTACAATTGAACAAATGGTCTCTAGAATGGAAAACATGCATTTCCGGACACAAGTTCATTAGACCTTTTATGTTCCGTACCCTCTCATGGATAAATCCCTGGACCTTGCACACGGTGGAAAAAATCACCCTGTATATTCTGTTTTACAGTATCCATTTAGTCCTGGTACACACCGATACAACGTGGGTTAACGACTATCTTCTGTACGAAAATTTCTCTTCTTCACCACTCATAAATATATGTAAAGCAGAAATAGCGAATTGTGATAACAGACCAGCCAGTACCTGACACGGCAAGATGAATGGCCAAAGGTGGGGTGGGGTGATTCGTAAGGAGCGACCTCGAGCCGTCTACTTTCGTGACAGCGACTGTAGTTGCCGATAAGCATCCGTAGGTGGAAGCTCCTCATTTCAGGCCGTGTTACTTGGGTGTCTGTATTCAGACGTACGGTGCCGGTGCCTGAGATAGAAAACGTTAAAAAAGTAGGAATTCTTTCTGGGAATGGCAGAAATCTGTGCTCATATAGCGAAGAAAATTGCAAGCAATTCAGTGCAGTATGCTATATGAAAATATAAGAACGTTATTTTTTTATTCAAGTTATTATAATTACTACATCTTTTATAGCGATTATGCCGCTGTTTGGTGTCCACTGTTTTCGTTTCTGAGCTACTTGATATTACTCATAACTTTGTGAGCAGACGTCCTTTCTGTCGCCACAGTAGTACGTTAATTTAAGGGTTGGAAGACGTCTGTCCCATGCCCCTGTAGTCTTGTAAATATTTGTAGATACATAACTAGTTTGGTCTATGTGTTATCGTGTTTTAACTGTCTGCGTACAATACGCTCTTGAAAGCGGTAGGGGGCCAGCCCAGTATTAGGTTCGAACAACATGGGGAACCACCTAAAAACCACACAGAGGCTGGCCGGCGTACCAATGACCAATGGCACGGTTTCGACCTGGATCTGGCTCACTTCACTAACGGTCAAGAAAGAGCGCTGCGTATTAAACTATACGGACAGGTCAGCTCTTCTAACTACTGCCTTAATCCTTACCATACCAAGTGTGGTCTTTTACGGACACTAAGGTGTGATTTTTGGTGATTCTGCTACAACTGTAAGAACCAATTTATTCTTGATTTTTTATATGTGTTCTGCGTCTGTTTAAGATAAAGGGTGACAATTATTGAACTATGTGAAATAAAATCATCATAACTTCTGGACGGATTGTGTCAGGACGTTCAAAGTGCACGGTTGGCCGCGGGGGATGATGGGAATTAGTATGCGCATGCATGGTTTAGGTTAGGGACGAAGCCCACTTTCATTTGGAAGGATTTATCAATAACCGAAACTGGCGCATTTGGGGGACTGAGAACCCGCTTTTCGCGATCGGGAAGTCTCTTCATCCTCAACGGGTGACTGTGTGGTGTGCATTGTCCAGTCGCGGAATAATCAGTGCGATATTTGTTGATGGCACCGTGACTACCGAACGGTACGCGAAGGTTGTGGAAGATTATTTCATCCCCATTATCCACAGTGACCCTGATTTCGACAAGATGTGGTTCATGCAAGACGGAGCTCGACCCCATCGGAACAGGAGATTGTTCGATTTCCTGGAGGAACACTATAGGGACCGCACTCTGGCTCTGGGGTACCCAGAGGCTACTGGCATGTGCCTCGTTTGGCAGCCATATTCTCCGGACCTGAACATATACGTCTCATTTTTGTGGGGCTGTATTAAAGACAAGGGGTACAGCAGTAACCGCAAACCATTACTGAGCTGAAAACAGCCGTTCAGGAGGTCATCGACAGCATCGATGTTCAGACGCTTCAGAGGGTCATGCAGAATTTCGCTATTCGTCTGCACCACATCATCCGCAATGATGGCAGGCATATGGAACATGTCATAACCTAAATCATAATGTGTATAGTGACGTTTACATGCTCAGTAAAGAGTGTGCATGCCGTAGTTTGTAACTAATTTACGTTTTTTTTATAGTTCAGTAATTATCGCCCTGTTTATACTGTATTATTAGATCCATGATGCGTTTGTTAAAAAATATATGTAGTATATAAAAATGAAAACATACTTAGACTCCTAGCAGGGCACTGCTTAATATACTACGGTATATATTTTGATGATTAACGTTCTTTTTTTTATTTTTCATAATGTGAACGCATAAATTTTCGAAAATGGCCCTCAAGCAAATCTTCGATGATGACATAATTCGGATGGTGAATGATTGTGATCTCAGTGACATGGAAGATGTCTTGGGCGAACCTGATGATGACTTTATTCTACGTCGAGATGCGTCAGAATAGTAAAATAACCTTGAAATAAATTCAGAAGAAGACACTGGCAGTGAAGGTTTTGATGGAGACTCCGATGAAGAAATGTGTTTATTGCAAAGTCAGGACGCAAACGGACAATTTCATTGTCCGCAGTGAATCATTATCGTCAATAAAAAAAAAGACTGAATAAGCATCTCCCAAACCAACGCACGCAAGTGATCTTGCAGCCACAATGCCCGAAGATTTCGACAAGTTCTTTGATGACCAAATTGTAGGTACAATACGCATCTATATCAGTGTTGGTACGTCGGGTGGTGATCACCATCACAATGAAGATGCTACACTGATCAGAATGTGAATTTGGACATAGGCAGAATCTGTCAAACTGACAGCATGTTTTGGTGTGATACTGAGTGTTGCAGTTCTTCGCTGCCGAAAGGAATCAATTTCTGAAATATGGACAACAGACAAAAATATTCGTCGTGCAGTTTTTGCTTCTGCCATGCCACGGAATCGATTTGCGCATATAAGTCTGCTTATCAGGTTTGATGACAAGGTAGGGTGCCTATAATTGGTGACCTTAGTACGTTAGAAGCTGTATAAGTCCTGAAAGGTCATGGGGAAGGCTAAAATTTGTTATACATATTCCTGAAGCTATGATCAACTTGTAGGCAAGTTACAGTTAAGTCGTTATAACATACTAAAGTCAGTATTTGTCAGAAACAATATCACAACAAAAACAAGAATACATAAAGGATGTTCGTAATTTCGTCTTGCACAGCAATTCTCAAAACGTACAGTTAATTTAAATGTATTTTCCCTTTATAACATAACCTGGCACAGGTTTATCACAAAATGGTTCAAATGGCACTAAGCACTAAGGGACTTAACATCTGAGGCCATCAGTCCCCTGGACTTAAAGCTACTTAAACCTAACAAACCTAAGGTCGTGACACATATCCATCCCCGAGACAAGGTTCGAACCTGCGACCGTAGCAGCCGCGTGGTTCTGGACTGCAGCGCCTAGAACCACTCGGCCACAGCAGCCGGTAGATTTATTACAATAGCCGCTACAGCAACATAAGCCAAATCCTTGACTACAGCGAGTTACACACAAGAAACTACAGCACACAATTGAAATACAGCCCAATGCTTGAACACGAATTATTGCTAACAGTAGAAAAAGCAGGCTCCTTATTTTACTGGTCCACTAACTAATCTCAGAATAAAAACCTGGATTGCGCCGCCCCTCCCGTCGGAGGTTCGAGTTCTCCCTCAAGCATGTGTGTGTGTGTAGTTCTTAGCATAAGATAGTTTAAGTTAGTTTAAGTAGTAAGTCTATGGACCGATGACGTCAGCAGTTTGGTCCCTTAGGAATTCACACACACAATAAAAAACTGAATTCCGCCTTACACACGAGCTACACGTGCTCCACACAACAAACTCTCACAACAAAACAATGTTTCCAGATTTTTTTATTCGATTGCTACCGGTTTCGGCCATTTCCTTAGGCCATCATGAGATTCTTGACCGCCCGCAATACAGTATATTCAGTATAGAGGGATGGCTGAACAACATCTAAAATATAAGGTACAATAATTAAAATGTACGATGTTATACCCATTCTGTTTGCTGGTGGTGGCAGACGGAGCGAGATCTTTAGAAGTAAGGTTGTCACTTCTGAATCACCGTTCCGCCCACTGCCATGGTATCTGTGAGGGGCCTCGCTGTAGTGCAACTATGAGTACTGGCAAGTCATTGCTACAGCAACCAAATACAGCTGTCTCTGCTGCAGAAAGTACATAAAAATGCCTACAGGTGGTAGTCTGCGCACAATAGCGATTATAGCATGCATGTCATTATGTTTCTTTTACTTAAATCAATTATGAGAGCATTAGACACGTAAAATTTTTTACATGTAATGTATATATTTATTGTTGTATCTATTTTTTCTTTTAAATTCGACTAAACGAAGCAATGTAGTAAATGTCACGCATGATTGGTCATTAGTGATGTAATGCTGTAGGCAGTGGGCGGAGCTTATATTATACAGGGCGTATTACAATTAATGTCGTAATCGCATACAGTTAAAAGTACACGATACTATAAGCAAAAAAGTCTCAGTAATCATAGGGTCGAAAATGCATATATCAAGAGCTACGAGCAATTTTTTGTCTTTTATACTTTGAAACAAATCTCTTCTACTGCAAGTTCTTTGCTTTCCATATTTTGGGAACTGGTAGTATGGACCAAAACAAGATAATAAGGCCCGTAAACATGTCCTCTAAAGTGCATTCCTTAAGAGCTAAGAACTATGAGCACTTGTTCATCTTTGCTGCTTTGGGACAGTCCGCCCCCGGTAGCTGAGGGGTCACCGCGACGGAATGTCAAAATCCCACGGGCCCGGGTTCGATTCCCGACTTGGTCGGAGATTTTTCTCCGCTCAGGAACAGGGTGTTGTGTTGTCCTAATGATCATCATTTCATCCCCGTCGACACGCAAGTCGCCGAAGTGGCGTCATATCGAAAGACTTGCACCGGCGAACGATCTAGCCAAAGGGAGGCCGTAGTCATACTACATTCACATTTGTTTTTTTTTTTTTTACTTTGAAACATAACTAACATAACTCTTCTAATGATCAAGTGCTCGTAACTTTTAAGGTACGCGTTTTAGAGCACATGTTTGCTGGCCACTTTTTTCTTATTTTGGTCCATACTACCACTTCCCAAAATATGAAAAGCAAAGAACTTGCAGGAGAAGAGATTTGTTTCACAGTATTGAAGATGAAAAATTGCTCATAGCTCTTAAGGTACGCATTTTTGACCCTATGTTTACTCGCACTTGTTTGCTTCTAGTATCGTGTACTTTCAACTGTATGCGTGTACGCCATTAATTATGATACGCCCTGTATAATCTCGTCCAGAGTTGCCTGATCCAGTAGCGGCAACCTTACTTCTAAGGATCTCGCTCTGTCTCCTGCTACCAGCAGCCACAGTGGGTATAACATCGTACTTTTTAATTATTGTAGCTTGTATTGCAGACGTTGCTCAGCCATCTCTCTATACTGAATATGCGGTATTGCGGGTGGTCAAAAGTCTCGTGATGGTCTGAGGAAACGGCCGAAACTGGTAAATATCAAATAAAAAAATCGGGAAACGCGATGGAGACTGTTTTTATTTGACTTTTAGTGGTCATAACGTTTTGGCTCATCAGTGTATGAATACAAATGGTGTCATGGATGGAGTAATAGAGCTTTCGAGACTTTGGGATTCAGTCATAGAGAAGCAGGGTGACTATACTGAAGGAGTGTGAAGAGATATTGAAAAAAAGTGCAAGCAAAAAAAATTAGTGTGCATTATTTATGAAATGTCTCTCGTATTAAGAAAAAAAAATTGGGGTTCCCACAAGACCCCGTCTTGACAAACAACGCTGACCACTTAGACTTTGTATGTTGAGGATTGAAAAAGCAGTACAAATGAATTTAACTTACGCTTGGTGTTGTTGTTGTTTGCAGAAGGCAGCGGTGACTGAGGAGAGATGGGGACGCAGGCGCGGGCCCGGGAGCGGCGCGGGACGCCGGCCGACCACCCGCTGCCCCCGGAGGGCGGCTGGGGCTGGGCCGTCGCCGCGGGCATGGCGCTCATGCTGGTAGGTGCCCGCCCTCACGTCGGCTGCTGTCGCAGCGCTCACCCTATACACTGTCTCATCTAAACCATCCGGGCACCTCTGCTGGACATTACTACATAAATTAATAAGTAATGGTACTGATTCCCCCTTGTACACTAAACGGGTCAGATCGTTGTTGCAGAAGCAACGAAATTAGCATGCCAAATTTAAAAGAACGCAAAATCCCCAAGTTTGGCAAAGTTTAACAGAAGTTTGGAATATAGCCCGTACTTCAATGCGAGATGCTTTTAATAATGTCCACAATGAAATTCTGTTTCGAAATCTGGCGGAAAACCCAAAGAGATTCTGGTCATACATACATACATACATACAGTGGCAAGACGCAATCAATACATTCACTGCGCGATAACAACGGTAAAGTCACTGAAGACAGTGCCACTAAAGCAGAGTTATTAAACACGGTTTTCCAAAACTCCTTCACAATAGAAGACGAAGTAAATATTCCTGAATTCCAATCAAGAACAACTGACAAGATGAGAAACACAGAAGTAGATATCCTCGGAGTAACGAAGCAGCTTAAATCACTTAATAAAGGCAAGGCCTCCGGTCCAGATTTTATACCAGTCAGGTTCCTCTCAGAGTATGCTGATAAAATAGCTCCACATTTAGCAGTTATATAAAACCACTCACTCACAGAAAGATCCGTACCTCAAGACTGGAAAATTGCTCAAGTCACACCAATACCCAAAAAGGGATGAATTACAGGCCTATATCACTAACGTCGATTTGCAGTAGAGTTTTGGAACATATATTGTATTCGAACATTATGAATTACCTCGAAGAAAACGATTTGTTGAGACATGGCACGGTTTCAGAAAATATCGTTCTTGTGAAACACAACTAGCTCTTTATACTCGTGAAGTAATAAGTGCTATCGACAGGGGATGTCAGATTGATTCCACATTTTTGGGTTTCCAGAAGGCTTTCGACACCGTTCCTCACAAGCGTCTTCTAACCAAACTGCGTGCCTACGGAGTATCGCCTCAGTTGTGCGACTGGATTCGTGATTTCCTGTCAGAAAGGTCACAGTTTGTAGTAATAGACGGAAAGTCATCAAGTAACACAGAAATAATACCCGGCGTCCCCCAAGGAAGTGTTATGGGCCCTCTATTGCTCCTGATCTATATTGATGGCATAGGAGACAATCTGAGTAGCTGTCTTAGATTGTTTGCAGATGATGCTGTCATTTACCGTCTTGTAAAGTCATCAGATGATCAAAATGACTTGCAAAATGATTTAGATAAGATATCTGTATGGTGCGAAAAGTGGAAATTGACCCTGAAAAAAGAAAAGTGTGAAGTTATTCACATGAGTACTAAAAGAAATCAGCTAAATTTCGATTACGCGGTAAGTCACACAAATCTGAGGGCTGTTAATTCAACTAAATACTTAGGGATTACAATTACAAATAACCTCAATTGGAACGATCACACAGATAAATTGTGGATAGAGCAAACCAAAGACTGCGATTCATTGGCAGAACATTTAGAAGGTGCAACAGCTCTACCAAAGAGATAGCTTACACTACGCTTGTCCGCCTGTTCTAGAGTATTGCTGTGCGGTGTGGGATCCGCATCAGGTGGGACTGACGGATGACATCGAAAAAGTACAAAGAAGGGCACTTGTTTTGTATTATCGCGAAATAGATGAGATAGTGTCGCAGACATGATACGTGAATTGGAGTGGCAATCATTAAAACATAGGCGATTTTCGTTGCGTCGGGATCTTCTCATGAAATTTCAACCACCAGTTTTCTCCTCCGATTGCGAAAACAGTCTGTTGGCACCCACCTACATAGGGAGAAATGATCATCACGATAAAATAAGAGAAATCAGGGCTCGCACAGAAAAATTTAAGTGCTCGTTTTTCCCGCGAGCCGTTCGAGAGTGGAACGGTAGAGAGACAGCATGAAGGTGGTTCATTGAACCCTGTGCCAGGTACTTTATTGTGAATAGCAGAGTAATCACGCAGATGTAGATACAGATGAGCGTCCACGCTTCGCCTTTATGATGGCTTCAGTTCTGCTGGTGACACTTTCAATGAGGTGTTTGAATGCCTGTGCACACTGTTCTGTCTCAACAGCCGAAACATAAAATGGTAGTGTTGTCACGACACATGATGGAAGGTGCCCATCTCAGCTTGGCGCCCCAAGCTGCCGTTTGAGTCTCTTGGGCTTTAACCAGCCCTGAACGTAGGAAAAATGTGGTAAACGTTTGGGGACACACGGTCGCAGTTTTTGTCACGTTTCCTGTGTTCACAAATTCTTTTTCATGAGCAATCCAACGTTAGACTTTGTATTGCTATTCCGACACATCTTGGTGTTATGGAATCGGCCAGCGGCTGTAATGCCGCTGTTCAACACTCTAAGTAAAATCGATACGATGACTTAGACCCAGAGCAACTCTGTAGGTAATAGTTAACATAAACATTTATTATTGCTCAGGAGCCGTCGAATCACATTAGTGCGAATACATAGAAAGAAGGACCCTTTACTATATGATTATACACTCCTGGAAATTGAAATAAGAACACCGTGAATTCATTGTCCCAGGAAGGGGAAACTTTATTGACACATTCCTGGTGTCAGATACATCACAGGCACATAGACACAGGCAACAGAGCATGCACAATGTCGGCACTAGTACAGTGTATATCCACCTTTCGCTGCAATGCAGGCTGCTATTCTCCCATGGAGACGATCGTAGAGATGCTGGATGTAGTCCTGTGGAACGGCTTGCCATGCCATTTCCACCTGGCGCCTCAGTTGGACCAGCGTTCGTGCTGGACGTGCAGACCGCGTGAGACGACGCTTCATCCAGTCCCAAACATGCTCAATGGGGGACAGATCCGGAGATCTTGCTGCCCAGGGTAGTTGACTTACACCTTCTAGAGCACGTTGGGTGGCACGGGATACATGCGGACGTGCATTGTCCTGTTGGAACAGCAAGTTCCCTTGCCAGTCTAGGAATGGTAGAACGATGGGTTCGATGACGGTTTGGATGTACCGTGCACTATTCAGTGTCCCCTCGACGATCACCAGTGGTGTACGGCCAGTGTAGGAGATCGCTCCCCACACCATGATGCCGGGTGTTGGCCCTGTGTGCCTCGGTCGTATGCAGTCCTGATTGTGGCGCTCACCTGCACGGCGCCAAACCCGCATACGACCATCATTGGCACCAAGGCAGAAGCGACTCTCATCGCTGAAGACGACACGTCTCCATTCGTCCCTCCATTCACGCCTGTCGCGACACCACTGGAGGTGGGCTGCACGATGTTGGGGCGTGAGCGGAAGACGGCCTAACGGTGTGCGGGACCGTAGCCCAGCTTCATGGAGACGAATGGTCCTCGCCGATACCCCAGGAGCAACAGTGTCCCTAATTTGCTGGGAAGAGGCGGTGCGGTCCCCTACGGCACTGCGTAGGATCCTACGGTCTTGGCGTGCATCCGTGCGTCGCTGCGGTCCGGTCCCAGGTCGACGGGCACGTGCACCTTCCGCCGACCACTGGCGACAACATCGATGTATTGTGGAGACCTCACGCCCCACGTGTTGAGCAATTCGGCGGTACGTTCACCCGGCCTCCCGCATGCCCACTATACGCCCTCGCTCAAAGTCCGTCAACTGCACATACGGTTCACGTCCACGCTGTCGCGGCATGCTACCAGTGTTAAAGACTGCGATGGAGCTCCGTATGCCACGGCAAACTGGCTGACACTGACGGCGGCGGTGCACAAATGGTGCGCAGCTAGCGCCATTCGACGGCCAACACCGCGGTTCCTGGTGTGTCCGCTGTGCCGTGCGTGTGATCATTGCTTGTACAGCCCTCTCGCAGTGTCCGGAGCAAGTATGGTGGGTCTGACACACCGGTGTCAATGTGTTATTTTTTCCATTTCCAGGAGTGTATGATAGCGGAAAAAACACTGGTAGCAGTTACTTCTGTAAAATATCTGGGAGTATGCGGGCGGAACGATCTGAAGTGGAATGATCATATAAAATTAATAGTTGGTAAGGCGGATACCAGGTTGAGATTCATTGGGATAGTCCTTAGAAAATGTAGTCCATCAACAAAGGAGATGGCTTACAAAACACTCGTTCGACCTAAACTTCAGTATTGCCCATCAGTGTGGGATCCGTATCAGATCGGGTTGACGGAGGAGATAGAGAAGATCCAAAGAAGAGCGGCGCTTTTCGTCACAGGGTTATTTGGTAACCGAGATAGCGTTACGGAGATGTTTAGCAAACTCAAGTGGCAGACTCTGCAAGAGAGGCGCTCTGCATCGCGGTGTAGCTTGCTCGCCAGGTTTCTAGAGGGTGCGTTTCTGGATGTGGTATCGAATATATTGCTTCCCCCTACTTATACCTCCCGAGGAGATCACGAATGTAGAATTAGAGAGATTCGAGAGCGCACGGAGGCTTTCAGAGAGTCGTTCTTCCCGCGAACCATACGCGACTGGAACAGAAAAGGGAGGTAATGACAATGGCACTTAAAGTGCCCTCCGCCACACACCGTTGGGTGGCTTGCGGAGTATAAATGTAGATGTAGATGTAGAAAAAGGCAAGTAGAACCGGTAACATCTTCAGAACGTGGAGAGACCGTTACAGCGGTCATCAGCATGTCTGCATCTGGGTTATACATTCCAACCATGCTTATCTTTCCAAGGAAGAAGAAGAAACAAGAATTTGAGCTTGGATTGCCTCCAGGAGGCTAGTCTGAAGTTCACCGCTTGGAGTGGATCACTAGCGAATTATTTCTTGTATGATTCAGAAAGTTTGTGGGATTTTCTAAGGCCACGAAAGAATCACCTGTGCTTCTAATTGTTGATGGACATTCAGATCACACTAAAAACCTGTAGCTGCTTGATATGGCTAGAGACAATGGTGTAGTCCTCCTTTGTTTACCGCCACACACTTCACATAAATTACAACCCCTGGACGTAACGTTTTTCAGACACCTGAGTTTTTATTACAGTGAAGAGATAAAAAAAATGGCTATGGAGCCATCCAGGAAATGTTGTCACTCTTTTCCCAATATCATCGCTGTTTTGGACCGCGTTTTTACGTGCTGCAACGACCTTAAGAGAACTGGAATATGGCCGTCTGACCTGAATGTGTTTTCAGACGCAGACTACCTCCCATCAGCGCCAACAGATATTCAGTTCGAAAACTGTGGAAGTCCGATTAAAAACTCTACAGATGGACAATGTAACACATTGATTACAGGCTCTCCAGTGTCTACTGAACCTGCCACTAACAGGCCTACGACTAACACTGATCAAGGCTCATTCATTGACCCCCAGCCTGGATGTTCATGGATGCTCGACTCTCCGAACCAGCTATGTTCGCCGAACAACTCAGCTTTCCAGATATCGCCCGAGGCTGTCATTCCAATCCCACTAATTTGCCAATTTACTCGGCGGACTACAAGATGAAAAGGAAAAACCGTCGTATTTACAGATTCTCCTTATAAGAAGGAACTGCCGAATGCTGTCGCACGTAAAGTAGGCCTACAGAAAGGAGGAGGGTGCACAAATATGAACAATGTCAGGACAGAGACGTCAGGTGCAATCCAACTTAAGGCAAAAATATCAAACTGTACACCCAAAAAAACCAAAACAGAGGACATAAAAGATCTTAAGAAAAATAAAAGGAAGAGGATGATGGAGAAGAGAGTATCAGGGGAAGAGGATGCTGAGTGCCTCTACTGTGGGGACTTCTACTCCGTTTCTAATGAGGGCTGGGTCGCATGTCAGAGATGTTTCAAGTGGGCACACAATTCTTGTGTTGGCATAGACATTGAAGATGAAGAGGAGATACTGGTTTGTGACAATTGTCGAAAGGACTAGTAGTGGTTTGGTGGTTATTAAGCATTGTACATTTTTCAGAATGACAGTAAAATACTTTCTTATATTGAAGAATGACTTTTTAATTGTTTAAATTACACATTCCTCAATCTGAATTGCCTTTTATACAGCATTTTGTCATAGTTTAATACGGTATTCGTAATTCAAATTCAACGTTTATGCAATAATTTAACAAAAAATAACCTTATCCCATTCTGTCCCGTGGGTGGGGTGGAACGGGAAATATGCAAGACTTTCTTTAAAAAATTGTAAAAAATGCAAAATGTATCGTTTTAAGTAATTTTAAAATAAGGTACATTAGGTGAGACTACAAGGTGTTTTTTTATAACTTTAAGAAGTGTTTCCTTATGGTTCCTTATTTTATACAGATTGTTAAACATTAAGTATCCCGTTCAGCCCTGAGTTCCCCTACACGAGAACAAATTTATAGAAGATCTTCTTTCCTGAAGTAAAATAAATTTCGGGTCAAAAGTAACACACCTCTTTGAAATACTACACCATTTTATAGAAAAAAACAACATTAATCGGGTAAATTGTATAGGTATTTGTAAGATGGAAAACATAACATGGCTTGCTGTTACGCCGAAATGCAAGCTATAATCCATAAGGAGGCTCCTCGCGCTATTTAGACACGCTGTTTTATTCACTGCAAGCATGGGCATCAATTAGGATGAGTCCTGCCCTTCATGAGATTCTTTAATTAGTAATCTAAGTTCTAAACTTCATTAAAAGTCGGTTACTTACACTGAGGTGACAAAAGTCATTGGATAGTGTTATGCACATATACAGATGGCGGCAGTGTTATATGCATAACATATAAAAGGCCAGTGCGTTGGCGGAGTTGTCAATTTTAACCATGTGATTCTAGTGAAAACATTACTGACATGATTATGGCCTCACGACGGGAATTAACAAACTTTGAAAGCGGAATGGTATGTGGAGCTGGACGCATGAGACATTCAGTTTCGGAAATAGTTAGGAATTCTATAGTCCGAGATCCTCTGTACCAAGAGTATGCTGGGAATACCAAATTTCAGCCATTATCTCTCACCACAGACGACACATTGACCAATGGCCGTCACTGAACGACCGAGAGCAGCGGCGTATGCGAAGAGTTGTCAGTGCTAACAGACAAGCAACACTAAGTGAAGGAACAGCAGAATTCAAAGTGCGACGTACGCCTTACCTTAGTGCACTGCGACGAAATGGTGTTAATGGGCTATGGCAACAGACGACTGACTCCCGTGCCTCCTGGGCTCGTGAACTTACTTGTTGGACCGTAAACGATTGGAAAACCGTGGCCTGATCAGATGAGTCCCGATCTGAGATGGTAAGAGCTGATAGGTTTCGAGTGTGGCGCAGACCCCGCGAATCCATGGAAAAAAGTTGTCAACAAGGCAGTGTGCAAGCTGATGGAGGTTCCATAAGGTGTGAAAGGTGTTCACATGGAACTAAACCGATAATTGACTGTAAATGATTGTGTTCGGCTGCTTGTAGACCTTTCGCACCCATTCGTGAACTTCATGTTTCCAAACAACGATGGAATATTTATGGATGGCAGAGCGCCGTGTCACTGGGCCGCAATTGTTGGCGATTTGTTTGAATAACATCCCGGAGATTTCGAGTGGGTGATTTGTCCACCCGACATGAAACCCATTAAACATTTATGAGACATAATCGAGAGGTCATTTCGTGCAAGAAATCCTGCACTGTTAACACATCCGCAATTGTGAATGGCTGTAGTGGCAGCATGGCTCAATATTTATGCAAGTGACTCCCACCGACTTGTTGACTCCATGCCACGTCTAACTACTGCACGACTTCAGGCAAAAGAAGGTCCGACACGGTATTAGGACGCATTCCTTGACGTTTGTCACCTCAGTGTACGTCCAGACGTTTTCAACAGGTGTGCACTGATATGGGTCTCAACATATTTCCCTATTTTATTAAAGTATATTTGTCTTTCTAGTGTGAACGTCTTGAAAAGGGTGTATGAACTTAGCAGTGAACTGTATTCTTAACATTTTCAAGAGAAACAGTTGAGTTCCTAGACTGTGACTTTGTTTTTTATTGGCGTAGCTTTGTGACATCTTTGGAAAACTCAGTAATTGAAAGTATCCCTTCGAGGTAATGACGCCAGCATCCTATAAATGTCAGAGAAAATTTCGACCTTCAGAAAGAAACTACTGTTGTGGATTCAAGAAGCTGCAAGATAAAGATGTACGTTTCCCTGTTCTACACGCGGTTTTAGAAGACAATGACTTTCAGCTGAGCGCATAATTGCGAGTGTTTTTATATCATTTAACTGAACTAAGTTGTTTAATTCTGAGGTAGCTTAAAGAAGAAGTTCATCAACACAATTGGAGCAACGATCCCTTCAATACACAACCTCCATAAACGCTTGCCGTTAAGGAAGAAGAGCAATTCACTGATGTTACTTCAGATGTTACTTCACACTGAAATCGAAGTTCGTTTCCCCCTCACTGCCTGAGTTTTGAAACTTGATGAATCAGTGTCCGCAAATAGGTAACAAGGCCTGACGAGTTTTGATACTTTTGCAACAACCTACCTATGTGAGGAAGGTTTTTCAGCATTGACAGTCATCAATATGTAATATATACCGCGAATGATGTGAAGAAAGAGAAACGAGTCGCAGTCTTGCGCAGAAATGTGGAAGACTAATGAAGAAGAAGCAAGTTCCATCGATTTTCGTGCACGAATGAAGTATAACAACATCAGAGTTTGATGAACATGTGTTATGTTAACAGTTAATAAAGAATAACTACTTTCATTCATTTCTTTCGGAACTTACGAGGGTAATCCCAAAAGTCTCCTATTTTTTTTATAAGCACATACAACTGTTTATTTCTACAATGCTTTACATCAGTTTACAGCTTGAACATTTAGCTATTTTTCGACATAATCATCATTTATGTCGATGCATTTTTGTAGACGCTGTGGCAGTTTATGTAGGCCTATGTCATATCAGCTCGCCGCTATGCTGTTCAGAAAGTTATGAACCTCTTCTTTCATCACGTCGTCAGAGCTGAATCGCTTTCCAGCCAAATGTTCTTTTAACTTAGGGAACAGGTGATAGTCACTGAGCGCCAAATCAGGACTATAGGGTGGGTGAGTGATTATGTTCCACTGAAACTGTTGCAGGAGAGCAACGGTTTGCCGAGCGATGTGTGCGCGAGCGTTGTCGTGGAGAATGTGTACGCCCTTGCCTAACATTCCTCTTCTCCGGTTCGGCTGGTCTCGGCAGAGGTTCGAGTCCTCCCTCGGGCATGGGTGCGTGTGTATGTCCCTAGGATAATTTAGGTTAAGTAGTGTGTAACCTTAGGGACTGATGACCTTAGCAGTTAAGTCCCATAAGATTTCACACACATTTGAACATTTTTCTTCACCGGTTCCGAATTGCCTGTTTGAGTTTTTTCAGTCTCACAGTACCTGTCAGCGTTAATTGTGGTCCCAGTGGGCATAATGTCGACCAACAATACCCCTTTCAGATCCCAAAAAACGGTTGTCATGACTTTACCGGCAGACTGCGTTTGTTTGAATTCCCGCAGCTTTGGCGAAAAAGGATGCCGCCACTGGCGCGATTGTTGCTTGGTCTCAGGTGTAAACTGTTATGCCCAGGTTTCGTCACCCGTGACAATTGAGTCCAGAAAGTTGTCCTGTTCGGCTGCAAGGTGGTGAAGAAATGCGCTGGAAGCATCAACTCGTTGCTGCATGTGGTCCTCACTCAGCTTGCGTGGCACCCATCTTGCGCACACCTTCCGGTAGTTCAATGTTTCCGTTAAAATTCCGTGAGCAGTGCTTCGGGAAACCTCAGGAACCAACGTGCAGAGATCATCCAGGGTGATCCGCCGATCTTCACGCATGCTTTTCTCAACCTTAAACACTGTCTCCTCCGAAACTGACGGTCTCCCGCTCCTTTGTTCGTCGTGAATTTCGGTCTGACCAGCTGCAAACTCTCTACACCACTTACGAACATTTTTGACATAAATGCACGACTTACCATACACTTCCTTCAATTGGCCATGGATTTCAATCGGCGCAGTGCCCTTTGCGCTCAGAAATCGAATAACTGCGCGCAATTCGCACTTGGCGGTAACATTCAACGGAAGCTCCATTCTTAACGGCTGCCAAGCCAAGACTGAGCTCCTCAGCGCGGCGTGCGCATGTTTACGCAGAACGCATGAAGCACTCTTCGTAACAGTGTGACCAACTGCCACACAAACAGAGTTTTGTACTTATAAAAAATAGGCCACTTACTTTTGGGATTACCCTCGTAAGTTCATTTACCCCATACTTCGAGCGGAATGTCGAGTAGCCGCGCTGAGTGGCCGGGCGGTTTGAGGCACCATGTCACGGACTGCTCGGCCTCTCTCGCTGGAGGTTCGAGGCCTCCTTCGGGCATGGGTGTTTGTGTTGTCTTTAGGTTATGTTAGTTTAAGTAGTGTGTAAGTCTAGGGACCGATGGCCTCAGCAGTTTGCTCCCTTAGGAATTCACATACATTTGAACTCTTTTTCGAATGTCGTGTGCGAAAAGAGCCGCAGATGTTTATGTCCAGGTCAAGGTGGCCATGGACCACAAAAGTTTGAAAACCGAGAATACGTTCAGCTGCCCAAAACAAAATTGTAATTTTTCGTCAAGTGCGTTCATGGTTCCATGTGAAAAAATTAATACACGAGCTCTCTCCCAGTCAGGTCAAGCCTCGTATAATATGCCACGCAATTGTTTAAACTGTTTTCGGAGTCTGCCATTTAGTTTCACGATCATCTCCATGATGTTTCGCAAACGAGCCCGCAACGAAAATCACTGACCTTCCTTGGATCATCTGTATCTCTGTTATTAATCGTACCTGATAATGATTTCACACTGTTGAACAATAGTTAAATATCAGTCTATCGAGAGCTTGGCAAGCCAATTCTTTCGTCTGTAAATTAAAACGTTATGGAGTTCTTCTAATTAATCTCAGCCTGGAATCTGCTTTTTCTATACCAAGTTTCATGTGCACGTTCCACTTCAGGTCTCTCTGGACGTATTACGATTATATCTAAATTAAAGTGGATCACTGCAGTCAACTACAGCGGGACATTACGCGGGATCAGCGGCGACGAGTGAAAATGTGTACCGGACCGGGATTCGAACCCAGGATCTCCTGTTTACTATGCAGCTGCGTCAACCACTCCGTCATACGGGACAAAGCGGTGAGCACTATCTCGGACACCTCACAGTCGATCTACTCTCCCACCGAGCGCCACCTATCTGCAGTCCCTGTCCATTGACTCCATGTTCGCGATAGGAGTGTAGATCGGCCGCGAACCGCGCCGAGATAATGCGCACAGTTACCACTGTGCTCCGGATGGCGCAATGGTTAAGGCATCTTCCTAGTAAGCTGGAGATCAGAGGTTCGAATCCGGTCCAGTGCACACTTTTACTCGTCCCCGCTGAATCCGCATAATGTGCCGCAGCAGCTGACAGCAGCCCTTTAATTTATATATGTTTCACAGCTGCTGATTCTCCGTGGCGTCTGTTCTTTCGGAACGTGTCCGAAAGAACAGATACCACGCAATCATATAACGTATTACGAGGTGCATTCAAGTTCTAAGGCCTCCGATTTTTTTTCTCCGGACTGGAAAGAGATAGAAACATGCCCATTTTTTTAAAATGAGGCCGCGTTCATTGTCAATACGTCCCAGAGATGGCAGCACCGTACGGCAGATGGAATTTTACCGCCAGCGGCGAGAATGAGAACTGTTTTAAATACTTAAAATGGCGACGTTTTCCTTGCTTGAACAGCGTGCAATCATTCGTTTTCTGAATTTGCGTGGTGTGAAACCAATTGAAATTCATCGACTGTTGAATGAGGCATGTGGTGATGGAGTTACGGATGTGTCGAAAGTGCGTTCGTGGGTGCGACAGTTTAATGAAGGCAGAACATCGTGTGACAACAAACCGAAACAACCTCGGGCTCGCACAAGCCGGTCTGACGACATGATCGAGAAAGTGGAGACAATTGTTTTGGGGGATCGCCGAATGACTGTTGAACAGATCGCCTCCAGAGTTGGCGTTTCTGTGGGTTCTGTGCACACAATCCTGCATGACGACCTGAAAATGCGAAAAGTGTCATCCAGTTGGGTGCCACGAATGCTGCCGGACGACCACACGGCTGCCCGTGTGGCATGTTGCCAAGCAATGTTGACGCGCAACGACAGATTGAATGGGACTTTCTTTTCGTCGGTTGTGACAATGGATGAGACGTGGATGCCATTTTTCAATCCAGAAACAAAGCGCCAGTCAGCTCAATGGAAGCACACAGATTCACCGCCACCAAAAAATTTCGGGTAACCGCCAGTGCTGAAAAAATGATGGTGTCCATGTTCTGGGACAGCGAGGGCGTAATCCTTACCCACTGCGTTCCAAAGGGCACTACGGTAACAGGTGCATCCTACGAAAATGTTTTGGAGAACAAATTCCTTCCTGCACTGCAACAAAAACGTCCGGGAAGGGAGGGCTGCGCGTGTGCTGTTTCATCAAGACAACGCACCCGCACATCGAGCTAACGTTACGCAACATTTTCTTCGTGATAACAACTTTGAAGTGATTCCTCATGCTCCCTACTCACCTGACCTGGCTCCTAGTGACTTTTGGCTTTTTCCAACAAGACACTCTCTGTGGCCGCACATTCACCAGCCGTGCTGCTATTGCCTCAGCGATTTTCCAGTGGTCAAAACAGACTCCTAAAGAAGCCTTCGCCGCTGTCATGGAATCATGGCGTCAGCGTTGTGAACAATGTGTACGTCTGCGGGGCGATTACGTCGAGAAGTAACGCCAGTTTCATCGATTTCGGGTGAGCAGTTAATTAGAAAAAAAATCGGAGGCGTTAGAACTTGAATGCACCTCGTACTATTGTTACCATACGCAGTAATATATCGCCCGTAACGTAATCGTAAAATAATGAGTCTTGACACCTTACGTTGAGCGTAACCTGCCAGCCCCTGCGCTAAGCGTCGATCCTCTACAAGTATTTTTCATTTCGCTATAATTTCCTTTCTGATAGGAATTCCTTAATCCAGTCACGAAGTTTGTCTGATGTTCCGTAAGCTTGTATTTTAATCGCTAAGCGACAGTGCAGAACTGTATCTAACACCGTTCCGTAAGTCAATGAACACATTAACTAGCCTGGGCGCTGTTATCTACTGCCATTAGAAGCCCATAGTCAAACAGATCAAGCATTATGTCGATGTTGTTCGATAACCACTTGAAGCAGATCGGTTTAGGTGATTCATTAGCTCTAGCAAGATTTCCCAGGATGTCATGCGGTAGTGGGTTTCCCGGTTTCCCCGAGACACATTAGGCACTCAAACAATCGGTACATAGGAGAACTATGCCGACTATAGGTGTCTTGCATACAGTATTACCCTTGAGATACATATACAGTTGACACGGATGTGAGAGTTTTGCGTATTTCACAACCCGGAAAACAGCAAAATATCATCCACTATAATGGACGTTTCTACAGGTTGCTGAGCCCATTAGCTCATCGAGGAATGCTCCGATTTTCCACTTAGCTCGCAACCGGTTTATACATTAGCGGCCGCCTTTGTTGCGAAACTCTTTCGAAAAGTTCACGACAGATAATAATACGCTGCATCGTCTCCCTGAAGTACTTTGGACGCAGGAATATCTTCGTTCTCAACTTGCAAGTCATTCATTTACGTGTCCTTGTCTATTTGGTAGCTGATTTCATATCTTGTTTTGACTAGACAGTAATACAAAAGGAATAAGAAGTATCGTAGTTCTGGCATGATTGTTGTAAAGAAACTCATCATATTTGAAAGTGACGTATATAAGTACGACCGGCTCTAACGTATAGGAGTTGCTTACAGTGAGTAATTTACTGTATAATTCAAAAAATTTAGTGTTTTTGTCCATTGTTAAACATAATTAAATCATTACTCGCAGCCAGGCAAGTACCAGACGTAACACACCACTCTCTATTGTTTCGAAAACAATATCAGTAAAACACCAGGTTCTTAGTAAAATTGTAGTGCACGCATTAAAAGTACCTTTTATCATTCCCATTCCTAAGCATTTACATTCAATTTGTTATATTCCTACAACTTGTTGTTTCTAAATTTTAAGTACAACTTCGAAGCGACCTCAAATAGTAGATGCGTGATACAGAGATTTAATAATAAACTGTAAACAAGAAATATATCTATTACTTCAAATCATAACACTTACCGTAACATACAACGGAAAAGTGAAAGTACAGTATGTGAAATACAGGATAGCAGTTGGCAACAGATTAAGATGTACGAATACGTAAAAAGGAGGGATCAGGTTCAGAATTGCATCCGATAAGCGTCACGCTTATACGAAAGTGTTCAATTTCCTAATCGTAAAGTTTATAAGACATGCACCATAACAAAAAATACAGTTATTCTTACGACATAATTTAGTAACAGGAACGTTTTGATTCGTTGTACACAGCGGAATATTTGCTAATGAAACAACAGTCCGTATTTATAGTTAGTTTTAAAACAGTCAACAATTCAAGGGCGAGAGCTAACATACACAGGGCCGGTCCTAGAAAAGCCAGTCCTAGAACACTTTTACATACAAGCGGCGATCTATTGAACGCAGCCTCTCCCGTTCTTTTAGACATTACCTCGCTTTCCTAGTGCTCTTTGTAAAAACATTTTAAGATTGATGTTATAATGTTTAACTTACACGAAGCGTGACATGATGCATGTGGTACAGGAGGAAATCCACCTTTTTATGAAGCAAGACATTTGCTTGCAGATACTTTGGGGTACCCTGCTTGCAGCATTTTCACGAATCAGCGTTTTCGTGACAGCTTTACAGTAGGGACGGCTGGACATTCTGGAGCCAGACAGTAGTGACTGCAATGCACTCGTCATTTCTTGAAGATCATATTACTCTTTAATTAATAACGTATCTACTGGTTGTAATAATAAATAATCGCAATAACAAGCCTCATTTTTTCACATGAAATTCGTATTTTTTTCATTTTTGAAACAAGAATGCAAGTTCGCCAATATGTAAGTAATATAAGCTCTTATATGCACCAAAATTTGAAGACAGTTGTAGCTGTAGGGAGGTAATCACCTAAGCCCACAGTATTTCTGTTTGAAGCAATAGCACCTTAAAATTTTTTCGCTGTTTATAGAAGGCGACGAAAAAAAGTCTTTCATCACATTAATTTGTTTTTCATTTTCTTTCTTTCCAGGACATTTATTTTTCGATAATATGCAGTGGATACATTCTTTTTTCAATCAAATTTTGATCAATTGGTTCGTAGTTGTGAAGACTATTCAAGTACAGAGTAATTTCATAAAGGTGATAGACAAGTGGATACAGAGCAATGTAATAGCATGAATCAATAGCGTAGCGGTGTGCTTGTTGTTGTCAGAAGTAGTTTATCTCGTAGCGAAATTGAAACACACGTTTTCTTTGAGTTACTGTATGGTGAAGCTACACTTGACAACCGGAATAAACTTTCACGACCCCCTGATTCAGATGATACAGTTATTATAAGGTTCAAAGAAAGCTTGAGTATCGTCTCTAGTAGGTAAGCCATCCATACAATTGGAGTTAGAGGTGACATCAATGTGTCAGTATGTCGATATGTTGGCGAGAATACATGTTCAAAGCCAGTAGTAGACATAAATCACTGCCCGAAATTGTACTGCTGCTTACTCCAAAAAATATTTTCAGCATTTAGTTTAAGAGTCCACTCGAAATGTAAATGGTTGCGAAAACTTATTTGATCTCTTCGACAACAAATAATTCCGAGCAGGCCGCGCGGAGCGGTCGCGCTGTTAGAAGTGCCGTGTCACTAATCGCGCGGCCCCTCCCGCCGGAGGTTCGAGTCCTCCCTCGGGCATGGGTGTGTTTGTTGTTCTTAGCATAAGTTAGTTTAAGTAGTGTATAAATCTAGGGACTGATGACCTCAGCGAACAGGGAGCATCGTGACGTATGTAGGTATTAGTGATAATGAGGTCGCTGTAGTGAAACTGAATTCCGTAACATTCAAACCCACCTCAAATAAACGCAAAATATATCTATTCAAAAAAGCAGACGAAAATTTGCTTAATGGCTTCCTAAGACACAGTTTATATTCCTTCCGAACTGACTATGAGGTCGTGCTGAAAAGTAACACCTCCGAATTTTTATTCTGTTCTCAATATCGGTTGAGGTATTAGTGTCACGCATATTACTCGGTCGACTTTCCCGCTTCCCTGACATTTTGCAACCGTATGCCGCTAGCACTATGAAAATATCAGCAAGTCAATATACAGTGCGCAGCAGCTCTAAACCACCAGAATACACGTATATGGTTACTTGTCTATATTCCACCGTATAATTTAATATTCTTATTGTTATTTTGCATGGTAATTGTTGAATGATTATTTTGCTTTTTATTACAGTACAGAAAATTTCATAATTAGTTATTTTAGTTCACAGAATGAAACCAAGTGTACAAAGTATGGTTTGAAAATGGGTACATATTTTTGTGTAAATTTTGCGCCTACAATCATTGAAAAATCACATAAGAGCATTAACATATAGGGAAAAATTTTCCTTCGTCCAGAAAAAATCCAGGTCTGAAAGGGCTAGGAGGCTCCAAATTGTAGAGTGTTACGTGACAGTGTGTAATGTAGCTCAGTCGGTGCGTGAGAGACCCTCAGAAAATAGAAAGCACGAATTCAGAGAGTTCGTCTACACACGGAACACCCGCTCCTTCAGCATCACAATGCAAGACCACACATGAGCGCCGCGCACCTATAACAATCCAGGGGCTTGGGTTCGGTGTCGTCGATCATCCTCCATATAGTCCCAACCTGCCCCATCTGATTTTCATCTGTTTCCAAAACTTAAAGAACACCTTCGAGGACTTGACTTTGATAGTGATGAAGTGGCGCAGGCAGAGATGATGTTGGAGCTCCGTCAACAAAATCAGACATTCTACAATGACGGTATCAACAAACTGGTCTCTCTTCCGGAGAAATGTCTTGATCACCAAGGTGATTATGTTGCGAAACAAATATTTAGACATCGAGAATAAAGATGTATAATGTTGGCAAAGTTTTTTTATTGAAAAGAAGTCTCGCATAAACGATTCGGAGGAATTACTTCACAGCAAGCCCTCATATATGCAGGTAGACCTGATGTGGCTCACATCCAAAGAAATAGTGTCGACGGCAATAGAGAGATTTATTCCAAATATAGCTTGATCCCCCAGGGTCAGGTCAGGTCAGAATCAAGGAAAAAAGCATGCCAAGTTTAAAATATCCTGAAATCTACAACATTGTTGATGTTTTACTAAACCTAGAAACTTAGTGCGAACTTCAATGCGAGATGCTTTTATTAGTTTCCATAACAAAATTCTGCCTAGAAATCTGGCAGGGTATCCAAACAGATTCTGATCGTATGTAAAGCACACTAGCTGCAAGACATAATCAATACTTTCACTACACAGTAGCGATGGTAATGTTACAGAAGTCAGTGCTACTAAAGCGGAGTTACTAAATACGATTTTCCGAAATTCCTTCACCAAAGAAGGCGAAGTAAATATTCCAGAATTCGAAACAAGAACTAATGCCAACAACAGTAACATGGCTGTAAACATACTCGGTGTAGCGAAGCAACTCAAATCACTTAATAAGGACAAGTATTCCGTTCCAGATTGTGTAAGGATTACATTGCTTTCAGAGTATGCTGATAAAATAACTACAAGCGTGTCAATCTTGTACAACCACTCTCTCGACCAATGGTTCGTACCTGGAGGCTGGAAAGTTGCACAGGTCATACCAACAATCAAGACAGGCAATAGGAGTAATCCGCTGAATTACAGTCCCCTATCACTGATGTCGATTTGCGGTAGGCTTTTGGAACATGTACTGTCTTTGAACATTATACATTACCTCGAAGACAATGATATATTCGCCCACAGTCAGAAAGGATTCGGAAAATATATTTTCTTGTGGAACTCAAATTGTTATATGTTTTCATGAAGTAATGGGCGCTATCGACATAATATCACAAACTGATCCCATAGTTCTGAACTTCTGAATTCCTAAAAGGATACTGGAGATCTCACTAGCGGCTTCCATTCAAATGCCGTGCCTAATGAGTATCATATCAATTGTGCAACTGGACTCGTGATTTCCTGTCAGTAAGGTCACAGTTAAGAGTAACTGACGGAAAGTCATAGAGTGGTCAGAAGTTATATCTGACGCTCCGCAAGGAAGTGTTGTAGCCCCCTGCTCTTCTAATCTGTATAAATGGTTTAGGAGACAATTAGAACAGCTCTCTTAGATTGTTTGCATATGACGTTGTCGTTTACCGTCTACTAAAGTCATCATAAGAACAAAACCGATTGCAGAATCTAGACAAGATATCTGTAAGTAGCGAAAAGTGGCAACTGACTGTAATTATTGAAAGGTGTGTGGTTATCCACATGAGTTCTAAAAGGAATCCCTTAAATTACGGTTACATTGTGAATAACACAAATTTAAAGACTGTCAATTCAACTACGTATGTAGGGCAAGGCATTTACGAACAACTTAGAATGAAACGATCACATAGATAATGTTGTGGGTAAGGTGAACAAGAGACTGTATTTTATTGATAGAACACTTAAAAGATGCAAGAAATCCACTAAACAGACTGTCTACACTTCGCTTGTCCGTCTTCTCATTGAATATCGCTGTGAGATATGGGATTCTTACCAGATACGACTGGCAGAGTACATCAAAAAAGTTCAAAGAAGGGGAGTTCTTTTCCACTATCGCGAATTAAGGAGAGTGTGTCACGGATTAGATACGGGATTGGTGGTTGGTTGGTTTGGGGAAGGAGACCAGACAGAGTGGTCATCGGTCTCATCGGATTAGGGAAGGAAGTCGGCCGTGCCCTTTCAGAGGAACCATCCCGGCATTTGCCTGGAGTGATTTAGGGAAATCACGGAAAACCTAAATCAGGATGGCCGGACGCGGGATTGAACCATCGTCCTCCCGAATGCGAGTCCAGTGTCTAACCACTGCGCCACCTCACTCGGATAGATACGGGAGTTGGGGTGGCAATTATTAGAGAAAAAACGTTTTTTGATGCGACGAGATATTTTTGCAAAATTGCACTCTCCAGCTTTGTCCTCCAAATATGAAAATATTTTTATAACGCCCATCTACAAAGAGAGAAATGATCGTCGTAATAAAATTAGAAGTCTCTGAGTTCACAGGGAAAGTTTTAAGTGTTCGTTTATCCCTCGCATGAAAGTCGTTCTATGAGCCACCCGCCAGGCTCTTAAGTGAAAATTGTAAATTAATCGTGTAGATAGAGCTGTAGATACAACATGTAACGTGCTGTGGTAGTATTAATTCCTCGTTAAGGTAGGCCTTCCGAGAAATTTTTGTCCAGCTAGATGGGGATTTAATCGAAAAGTTCAAGGAATGGCAGGTCGTTCTGTACTACCGCGAAATAGGGGTCAGAGTGACACGGATGCGGTAAGCGATATGGGGTGGCAATCATAAACAGAAAAGCCGTTTTCGATGCGGCAAGATCTTTTAATGAAATTTTAATCTCCCACATTCTCCTCCGAATACGAAAATATTTCTTTAACGTCCACCGACAAAGGGAGAAATTAGAGAATAGGGATAAGTCAAGGGCGAGTCGTAACCGCATTTTCTCGCAATCGAATCGTTTGCAGACCCCTGTTCAATTTCACTTTTTCCCTCCTACTATCGTTTAATTTCATCAGTGTCGGATTTCGCAGCTAAATGTAATACACCCTGCATGCAAATTTTGCACTTAGTAGCCTTTGGTATCCTCTCAGCTTGGCACCCAAAGCGACCGTTTGAGTCGCTTGGGCTTTAAACCAGACCAGGGCATAGGAAAAATATGGCCCACATATGATGACACAGGGTCTTAGTTTTTATCAGGTTTCCCGTGTTCACAAATTCTTTTCCATGACCAGTCCAATAGTAGAATTTGTGTTGCTATTCTCACCCATCTTTGAGTTATGGAATCGGTCAACGATTGAAATACTGCTCTTCAACAGTGTAAGTAAAATCGAGACTATGACTAAGACGCAGAGCACGCTGCAGTTAATATTTTGATTAACATAAACAGTTACTATCGATCAGGAGCCGTCGATTCACATAAATCTAGCGATCATCTATCATCCATTTATCTCAGTGAGCCCCAGATGCAGTCGTACTAGTGAATGAGCTATGGGCTGTTACTTAATCGCCGGCCGAAGTGGCCGTGCGGTTAAAGGCGCTGCAGTCTAGAACCGCAAGACCGCTACAGTCGCAGGTTCGAATCCTGCCTCGGGCATGGATGTTTGTGATGTCCTTAGGTTAGTTAGGTTTAACTAGTTCTAAGTTCTAGGGGACTAATGACCTCAGGAGTTGAGTCCCATAGTGCTCAGAGCCATTTGAACCATTTTTGTTACTTAATCTCATTCGGAGGTCGATTGGGGTGGGGACTGTACTACTATCCGCCAACTCACGAACAAAAAGTGAACTTCCAGCCGAATTTAACCTAAACTTTGGGCTACGAATCCGTTCACACAACAAGATTCGTTATGCGTATTCGGTCTCTTTATTAACTCGCAGTCTAACAGTTAAGGTCCAATCTAAGCTAGACCTCGGGCCATGCTATAAATCATCCTCCCACTACAACGTTCACTTCACAAAATACACCATATTATCGGAAATATCCGGACACCTAATAGCGAACATTAATAGCACGTGTGCCCACCATTCGCCGTTATTGACAGCTTGAATTCGTTTGCGGACACTTTCAGTAAGGTGTATGGATGTCTGTGGAGGAAAGGCAACACATTCTTCCTCAAGAGCCGAAACCAGAGTGGATCGTGCCGATGGATGGTAAGGTCTGCAGTGAGCTCGACCTTCTGTGCTTTAGCTTCCGGTGATGTCTGTACCTCCAAGCACGAGATTTCACTGCCTAATGGCAAGGTGATATTAAGCCCACACAGTAGGTTTAGGTCGGGATTCTGGCAGGCCAGCCCATTTTAGGAATTATATTGTCCATAAACCATTGTATCAGAGACGCTGCTTTGACAGGGTGCATTGTAATGCTGATACAATCATCAAATGTTTCCCTACTGTACCCAGTACATAATGTTTTAAAATGTGCACATCTCCGTCAGCATTTAGCGTTTTCCTAAGCGAAATAAAGAGACCACAAACTAACAACGAAGAACACCCCCATGCCAACATCATCTCCTTCGTGCTTCACTGTTGGAACTACACATGAGTAATGTTCTCCAGGAATTCGACAAATCCGGAAATTTCTATCGGATCCCGGCGGGATATAGCGTGGTTTGTTTCTCCGAACCACTTTTTCCAGTCATTCCTTGTCCAATGGCTTCGTTCTCTGTACCACTTCAAGCGTCGCTCAGCACTGACTACAGAAATGAGCGGCATATGAGGAGCTGCTCGAGCATTGTGCCCCATTGTTTTTAATGCCATACACACAGTCATTGTGCTAGCTGGAGTACTGGTAGAATTGTGGTGTTCCTTCGCGTTTCCATTTCACAGTCACATCTTCAAGAATCGACTTGGGCACGTACACAATGACTGAGATATCCCCGAAGGATTTGTTGCTCATGTGATATCCAGTGACAAATATACGTCCTGGCTCTACTGATACCCCGAGACTCTCCGCCATTAATGACATCTAGAGGTCAGTTCCTCATTTCATAGGGGTGTCCGCATACATTTATTTGGGTCGTGTAACTTATTGTCTTTCTGCAAAGCTGTAGCTTCACCAACTCATAACCAAACAATTACATTTCAACATAACTTAGACCTTGGGCTCTGCTTCAGATCGGTCTGTTAGCACAATCTGCATTCCAAAAAATATAGAAGCAAGACTAATAGTGACGTTGTAAAATGGCAGTTTACAATTCGCCACATTAGCGGCAATTCTCTCCCCTGTGATCAGTTACGTTCTGCTAAAAGTGAGAACTAGTGTTTTAGCTTCCGGTGATGACTGTGCCTCCAAGCCTACCGGCAGTGTGAAATTAAGCCCAGATTTTCTGCTCAGTTACAGTTGACGCACTTAGAATCATAGAAGAGGACGGGAGCTTACGACATCACTCCCATAAGGGTGATACTCTTACTTATATAAAGTATGTGTTTTGATCTTTAAAGCACATACAAATAAAGCACAACGACCAAACAGTTTGATTGCACTGAAGTCGTTAGCGATGACTGCTTCTTCATTAACCTTCTGTTCAAAAATAAATGTGGCAGATATTGTTTGGATAGTGAACACCACGGGTAAATAAAATCTTTCGATAAAGAAACGAGCTGGAGAAACAAATTCTCCAGTAATGTTACAAAGCCAATAGTACAAGTAGATCATATGGCGTTACCTGAACTACAGCAAAGATTATTTCGTGGCTAGGTGACGCTCGTATATTCATGTTGACATTACTGATTTAGCCAACGAATTGTTACCACTCGACGAATAGTAGTAGTAAGCTGAAAATGATTGCTTTATAAACCGGTAGACTTCCCTAAGCTTTTGAGTCTTCGAGACTGGGGTAAATTTTTACTACTTAATTATACCTTCTCTTTGATTTTTACACTCAGTAACACCAATCCATATCAGTGTTCTATACTTCCTACCAAGACAAAATAGCTAGGTGCGCTGGTCGTATATTTTTCAGATGAAACGTTACCACTTCCACTCGGTAGAGTCCTTCAGGCGTACGGTTGTGATGACACGAGTTGACAATGTTAAAAGTAATACCTCATACGCAGTGAGGGCGTAGTACCTGCTATTACTAAACTTAAGATATGATTAGGGCTAAATAAAATGCGACATATGATAATAGAAGTCAATGGGTCACCATACAACTAAACTATTTCATTTGAACTAAAAAATTGGCGTACTGTTTCTTAGCGAGTTTCATAATGATTATCTACTTACTCTGTTATTTAAACGCAGCAAATTTATACAATAATACCAAGCCACTCATTGTAGCAGTGAGTTAAATAACGATTGCCATATTTTCATATGGCTTCTACGGATCGGAGAATTCCTTTAAAAAAGGTGAAATGGTTGTACTTAATTCTTCCGAAGGCTAATTGTTCTCAAGCGAGATACATCACAGTGACCACAGCAAGAACATATTTAAGGAATATTAATGATCAGATTTCAAATATTAAGTAGTTACACAACTCCTACTTAGCCGAAAATGGCTCCCCTACCTGCATTTTTTAGATTGCTTTTAGCGACATGTGCAGAGGCGTCATTTGTCAGCAGAAAAGCTTGATGACGGCAGACCGTGAAGTTATGAAGAGTAATGCACCAAATAATTTGCGTAACACAAAACGAAAAAATCAGAGTTCGTAATGAGACTCCCACATTTAAGGCTTTACTTGTAAAAAGCATAGATGTGCATTTAATGGTGAGCTGATTGCGCGAAAAATCGACACGTCTCCAAAGCAATCACATCCCAACGTAAACAAATTCTGAATACATCGTCAGTAAAGGGATTTATACTAGATGGCTACTAAATAAAAGTACAAATGAATTTAAATATCAGTATTATTATTTGAAAATTACAAGTAAAAAGCAAATGCTTCCTTACATGAAGCTGAATGATGACGAAAAGGCAACAGGTTGGAGACTTTCAGTGCCTCAATTAATACTTAGAATGTAGACGAACGAAATTAAGAAAACGATTGCCGTACTCCGGTAGAGCTACGGAGTACAATTTGATCTCTGACTTGTGAGACATGTAATTTATTGCAGATGACTACGAAATTAATTGAATTTGCGGTACAATTTGTCGCGTATGCTCTACTATGAAATTTCGCTGATTCAAACTGTTTTTTATCCAGAGTTACTACCAAATTGGTGTTGTCTTATTATCAGCAGTCTCCATAGAGTAGGCATGACTATCAGGTGAGGCTTCAGACTGCTTACAGCAGAATTTGTTGTCGCCAGCATACATCGTCACGTGTCATGACTGACTACAAGCGTGCTGTAGATTTAGAATGCCATCTGATCGATAGTACAGATAGATACTGTTCAAACATACTGTGGGTTTTATACACTTGATACGAATGCATGTTAATAATTTACATTCAACATCTGAAATCACCTTAGCATAAATCTTTGAAGAAATAAAGGCAAGGACATGTTGCTTGTTTTCGACAAGTATTACAGCTCGTCTTGTGCAATTCTTTATAAGAAAACAATGGATAGCTACTGGTATTTTTTAGCTTTCCAGGTGCATTTCATCGTATTGCAGAATCTACATTGTAATAAAACGTGATACGGCGGCATTGCGAAACAGCTTCGTAGTATGCCTAATAAGATCATCCCGAGACACATGGAATTTAGAAAAAAAATTGAAATATTGTTGATATAAACAACAGCGTAGCAAGCACTATTAAATAGTTTTAATTAAAAACAGCTTTGACCGCTCAAAATTTATTTTTAACTTAAAAGTGACCGGTTTCGATCTATGTGAGACCATCTTCAGACCTGTTATTCTTTGATGAGTGTTGGTAGAAGTGACACGGAGCAGAAACCACTCTGGGAAGGCGCGAAGATCAACTTCTGTAGAACTTCTGTTGAAGTTGATCTTCGCTCCTTCCCAGAGCGGTTTCTGCTCCGTGTCACTTCTACCAACACTCATCATGGAGTAACTGGTCTGAGATGATCTCACACAGATCGAAGGCGGTAACTTTTTAAGTTAAAAATAAATTATTTTAGCTGTCAAGACTGTTTTTAGTAAAAAAAAATTTAACCGTTAATGATCAAAGAGCCATGAAATATTTTTACTAATAGTTTCTAATGTCACATGTTTAATCTTCGTTCATCCTTACGGAAATTAAACATTAATTGGACACATTTACGATTCGAGAACATTACGAAAACGAATACGCAACTTCACATGAGATAACAGTAGACCCAGACAGATGGCATATCGAAATCCCATTCCCGGGGGAGAGAGGGCGACAGGGAAATAGTAGACACATCTTCAGCGTCACAGGCTCTAGTATTAAACTCTCCCATTGTGACTACATTAAAACGAACATCTACACAAATTGCAATGGGCTGCAAATTTCTACATAGCTCCTACGAAAATGCCACCACAAGGAACTACTGACACATCAGCATCTACTTGACTGCACTGCAATTCACATTCAAGTGCTTGCAAGAGGGTGTGTAGAACTACTTTTAGACTATTTATTGAGAGTTCCAAGTGCGGGTAGTACATGCAAAAAATGAATACCTAAATTTTTCCTAGCAAGCTCTGATTTCTTTTATTTTACCACATTTCTTTTTCCCTACGAAGGTGGAAATCAACAAAGAATTTCCGAATTCAGAGATCGAAGTTGGCGATTGAAATTTCATGAAAAGATCTCACCGCAACGAAAAACGGTTTTGGTTTAATGACACGCTTTTCATGTCAGTTACACCCACTCTCCTGTTTTGGCATAATATAAAACGAGCTGCCCTTGAATTTCTTCAGTGCTCTCCATCAATAGTATCTGGTGAGAACCGCTTACTTTGCAGTAATCCTCCAGATGAGGACGGACAAGAGTAGCGTAGGCAGTCTTTTAAGAACATTTGTTCTAAGTATTGATCAATAAAGCCTTTGGTTCGTCTTCGATATCAGTGGTTATAGAGTCTCCAATGTCTGTGTAGCATTATGTATTTTTGTATTCCCCACAACATTTTCTATATGATGGGTCCAATTTAAGTAGTTACTAAGTTTAATCCCAAGCATTCAGTTAAATCAACAACTTTTAAATTTTCATGATTTTATGCAGAACGAAAATGGTAATAATTGTCGTTCAGGGTCACCTACCACTTTTCGCACCATGTAGATAGTTTGTATAAATAAATATAATTTCAGTTACAGTGAACCTGGGTCTGCCGTAGCGTGCTGCAGTTGGTAATTGTACAATGAATAATGGGCAGAGTTGATGTACCGAAATATTTGCAACAACAGAAATGGCGAATGTTATCACTCGAAAAAACAGCAAAATGTTTCTCAGAAGCGTTTGTAAATGTTATTGCCACTCATTTCAGTCTAGCAATTTAAACTTCGTTCTTTGTTATCATCCTAACCACAATGTCAGATATCTTAACATGCAATAAAGAACGAAATATTTGTTAGAGGCAATGTTATAAATGTTTCAATTACAGCAGCTAAAATTGTGCTCCGAGGTATCACTCTAGCCACGTTTTCCCAAACGTTCACAGATTCGGGGAAAACATGGTTCTCAGTGTCAACATGATAATAACTCATAATACCTCGGAACATATACTTAGGTAATTAAAAGAGAGTGGCGTACATTAGAAACATACCAGTAAACTACCTATTCTTTAAAGAAATAAATCCCATGAACAAGTACAAAACAGCTTCAGACGTCTGATTGCTTTACAAATGAGTTCATGTGTTAGGATATATGACCTCTAGCATGTAAGCGAGATACAGTTCAGAAGAGTTTTGAAATTATGTCTTAAGTTTGTTGGAAGTCGGTAAGTGCTCCCATTATGAATCACTGGATGAATATAAAGTGCGTAATTTGCCCTCCATTTTAAGCAAAGGCTAGTAACCACACTTCTTATGTTTACGACGTCATATTTCCTGAACTATGTGTCGTACAATGACACAATTTTTCAGGTCCATTCAGTGGTACATTTGGAATCTTTCTACAAACTGTGATGCGAATAGAGTTAGGAGTAAAGTAGTAATAAAAAAAAGTCATGCCTGACGATGAAATACGACTGTATGAACAGCGAAAATGCTGTAACCGATGAACTTTCTTCCTTCTGTCATTTTGTATGGGTTGTCACCGAGAAAAAGTTAGTTAAAGGTTTGAAATTATTTGTACACTTTGTTGGATGTCGCTAAGTTATCTCATTTTCAAATACTCGACGAAACAAGTCCGTGTCTTTGCGCGCCGTCTGTTACACTGTCTCAAAGACAAATACACAGTTTGTAACCGTAATGCCTGACTTATTGTGTTAAATTTTTGGTATAAGACGGTATTTCGTAATGAGTAAATTTGAGAGTATTTCCAATTTTTAAACTCGGTCAGTAATTACTCGGATTATTGAAAATAGCATATCTGTTGACCCCTGGGCTGCAACTGGTGTCGGGGATTGCCATAGTGTTTTAATAATATACACTGAAGCGCAAAACAAACTGGTATAGGCAAGCGTATTCAAATACACAGATATGTAAACAGGCAGAATACGGCGCTGCGGTCGGCAACGCCTATATAAGACAACAAGTGTCTGACGTAGATGAAAGATAGGTTGCCGCTGCTACAATGGCAGGTTATCAAAATTTAAGTGAGTTTGAACGTGGTGTTATAGTCGGCGCACAAGCGATGGGACACAGCATCACCGAGGTAGCGATGAAGTGGGGATTTTCCCGTACGACCATTTCACAATTGTACCGTGAATATCAGGAATCCGGTAAAACGTTAAATCTCCGACATCGCCGCGGCCGGAAAAAGATCCTACAAGAACGGGATCAACGCCGACTGACGAGAATCGTTCAACGTGACAGAAGTGCAACCCTTCTACAAATTGCTACAGATTTCAATGCTGGGCCATCAAGTGCCAGCGTGCGAACGATTCAACGAAACATAATCGATATGGGCCCGGTCAGACGAGTCTCGTTTGAGATAGCAACGAGCGGATGGACGTGTACGGGTATGGAGACAACCTCGTGAATTCATGGTCTCCGCAGAAGAGTGTTCAAGCTGGTGGAGACTTTGTAATGGTGTGGGGCGTGTGCAGTTGGAGTGATATGGGACTCCTAATACGTCTGGACACGACTCTGACAGGTGACACGTACGCAAGTATCCTGTCTGATCATCTCCATCCATTCATGGCACTGTGCATTCCGACGGACTTAGGCAATTCCAGCAAAACAGTGCAACACCCCATTCATCCAGAATTTCTACAGAGTGATTCCAAGAATGCCCTACTAACTTTAAACACTTCCGCTGGCTGCCGAACTCCACAGACATGAACATTACTGAGCATGACTGGGATGCCTTGCAACATGATGTTCAGATCTCAACCCCATAGTCCTCTTACTGATTCATGGATAGTCCTGCAGGATTCATGGGGTGTAAATTCCCTGCAGCATTACTTCAGACATTAGTCGAGTCCATGCCACGTCGTGTTGCGGCACTTCTGCGTGCTCGCGGGGACCCTACACGATATTAGGCAGGTGTACCTGTTTCTTTGGCTCTTCAATGTAGATATAGGATACTAAAACGTAGACCGGAAGAGCATTTACTTATGCAAATCACGCGAATCCCCATATAGTTATATTATAACACAAATAAGCGATCTACGGGATGGCAGAAGTGCCGGACGCTGTGGCCGAGCGGTTCTAGGTGCTTCAGTCCGGAACCACGCGGCTGCTACGGTCGCAGGTTCGAATCCTGCCTCGGGCATGGATATGTGTGATGTCCTTAGGTTAGTTAGGTTTAAGTGGTTCTAAGTCTAGGGGAGTGATGACCTCAAATGTTAAGTCTCATAGTGCTTGGAACCATTTGAACCATTTCTGATGGCAGAAGCAAACTGGTAGTGTTGACCGATTAGAAAAGATGGCGCAACCAACGAGGAAATGGCGTTGGATCAACACCATCATTAGGGTGTATTTTAAATTTCATGGCGGTGTAATGTTATACAGCTGTACATAACTCTTTCATATCAAACCTTATTCCTCAATTTTAAACTATATTCTTAGGTTCCTGGCTAATCACCACCTCTAGAATAGGAACGTTATGAAAAAACCATACGACGCTTTTGACTATATCACTGGAAATGTGATTGTTGAGATACAGCAACCACACACACATTCTAACGCAGTGGTCCCCAACCTGGAGGTAATTACCCCCTGAGGGGTAAAATGAAATATTGTGAGGCGTAAAAACTAAACGATATGAATCTGTTTCAGTCACGAAATAAAATTATTTTCAATAGATTGTTACTATTATCACAATTTCGAAAGACTCTAATGTTAATTATATACATTATCAATAATTACTTTTACTCAGTTAGTAGATTAATCCTGTGGAGGTTACAGGTTCCTCACATAGTCCACTCACTACACACATATGTTGTGCTTTGCCCGTAGATTGCTGATGATAAAAGTGAGACATATAAGTAACAAATACTAAATATCTCAAGAAAATATCTTCACCAAGTTGTATATAGTGCCTGCAGTCGTCCAGAAATTGTTTCATCACTCGCTTGGAAACTGATAAATGAATTACTTGACAGCACGACGCAGCAGTAACTACATAAGGCTGCTTGGTTTTAAATAGGGTCGCAGTGAGTAGGCCAACCAAATTTCATAATGGAGAAGAGTAATGCAGGGAAAATGTTTCGTAGCAAGTGTTTACCCCCACTGTGGATAGTTTGCTTTCTTACCAGAGAAAGAATTGTGGTTAGCACTTACGATGAACCGTAAATTGCTTCATCATTTATTCTCACACACACACACACAAAGTATCATACAACTTTCACATCTTTTATTATTTCAAAAATAAAAGTGTTCCCTGAAAAGTATTTCATTCTACAGTTTAGTTAAGTGCTGAAGTTGCTGATAATGTGGGGGAGGGGGCAGCGCAGGGGTACTAGCTATCGTCTGGTTGCGCTCAGGGGTAATCGTATAAGAAAGGTTGGGAACCTCCGTTTTAACGTAACCTACACCTTGGGTTACGGTACAGGTAAGCCCGTAACCTCGGTCCGTTTTTCTCGTCACATTCGTTGGCTTTGGCAGCTCACCACCAACATCTCAACCTAACCTTAACCTCGGGCTACGGTACAGATCAGACGATCACCGCAGTTAGCTTACCTTCAGACACGTTCCTTGGCTTCAGAAACTCACAATCAAATTGAACATTTAAACCTAAACTAGACGTTGGGCAATGGTACAGATCAGTTTCTCACCACCTACGCTTTCTTTTGTATTAGTTTGCATATGTACCAATGTACCAAAATGGGTGTTACTTCAATTAGTTGGAGACACTTGTTTGTACATAGCTTGCTATAGCTGCTACTTCATACCTCAATTACTGTTAGCAACTTTCCTTCAGTACTAGTACTTATGTTTAGCCTAGAAACTTGTCACTGCAATGGAAGTTGTAATCGAAAAGACCATTATAGAACAAAAATTTAAACTTTCTTCAGACTTGTAAATTTTGGAAACAGCTTCCATGAACTTCATAAATAAATCACTTTTCTGACTGCACTTCCTTAGCCACTTGTATTGAAACAAATAACAATTAAACTTTTTTCACTGATTTGTTACATGCAGAGAACTCTTTGTAGCCGACCTCGTGCTTTAGATAGTATGTGCAGGTGTACCTGGATCTTTCAAAGTAATTTCATGGTTCACAGTCAAGGACACGAAATCTTCTTGAGAAAATCACTTGTGTGATTGGAAGCAAACGTGATATTCCTGTTCTGCCAGGTAACACATCTTTTTCCTCACCTTTGGAAGAACACTTTTTGTTCTCTTCCCAACAACTTCAAAGAATTACTTCCCATTTTCCGGAAATATGATTATCACCTCTTGCAAACTTTCTCTTGCCGGACATCAATTCATCGATCCCTACAATACAACAAACACCTCCAAGTTTGGCGTAATTCTTCACAAAGTGAACAGCAGAAGCTTTGCAACAAGAGTTGCTCCAGTCAACGATAGTATGATTTGATAAATGCAACTGCAATAAAAGTCGTATTACAGTTTTGCGCCTACTAATGAATTATTTTTAATACGTTTCCCGTCGTTAGTCTGCTTCCTGCAAATCAACTTTTATGTCGCATAATATTTCGACAAATGAATTAGTCTTTTCGAAAAGGTCGTTAGTCACAAAAGCAAAATTTTCCATAGACCATCTGTGTATTTGTTGTTATTTCTACACCAGTGGTTATTGAGTCTTCAATTACTGAGTGGCTTCGTGTATTTTTGTATTGTAACGTATAGTGTAATATAAAAGTAAATTTAAAAACTGCTGACTTACAAATTTTTTTGCAATGAACAACTATTCGTTGCACTGAATGATTGCTATCTTTGGAAAAACAAGGTTATTTTGTTATAGAATTGGCAAATATGATAAATGCAACTCAAATGAGACTCTAACTATTTTGTTTCTATTCCGAACTGTAGCTGTGCTTCTTATAACAATGGTGAAGCAAAACGTAATAAAAATGTTAATCTTCCTGATCGCCATCGTGATTCTTTAATCCCCATGTTATTAGCCATTCTTGCAATTCCTCATAAAATTCCACATAGGTGAAATATACCTTTTCACTTTCAATATATCTTGTATTTTTTGTCATTGATGGGCACCCGTTTTTCAGAATATGCAACTACTCTGGGAAGTACAGACTCCTGAGTGAAGCTTAGAGACGATATACATATGTTCCAGCACCATCAATGAACTGCTCTGTTTTTCACTTACGCATGATAATGCGCATCACATTCAGACTCATCCATTTACAAGGACAAAAAGAAACGTTATGTTTCTTAGTAAATTTTCCCGCGCTTGTTTCAGAGCGGCAAGACTTTTTAAAATAGACATGCCTCCAATTTTTAAATGCAAATATCGTATCATTGCCAAGTTTCCACTGAGAACTTAATTTTTTCCTTTAACATCATTCATACTCTTCAAGTTTGTAGGTCCTGTTATGATAGCTCACCCTCTTCCTTATAGTCCCTTCCATGTCATTTGGGAAAAAAACTATGGCCTCGTATAGGTAAGTAATGTTTCATCGCCTTAAGTATCCCAGTTATACAAGTGTTACACAAAAATGTGTAATTCTGTTAGTCTGACTGACATACCCGTTGGAGAACAGGTGAAGCTCATTCACATCTTTTGGAATGTTTCTGGAGATAATAGTACAGAAATGAGCGAACTTTATTACACTATTCCCTACTATTAAATTATAAATACACTCATGTGAAAGTATTTATATTTTGTGGCCGTGACTGTGTGTAATGGAAAGGTATCAGATTGTTTTTTGTCTCTGAAAAAATCCTATTGAGAGGAAACATTAACAAAAGAAATAGGAATCGAACGGAGGTTTCATCAGTAAGAAAGTAAACTTAAATTACGTGGGTGGAAACGGTCGCCAGTCTGACTAGGCAAGTTGTGCCAAGTACAGGCACTGTGCATAAAGCAAGTTAACTGTTACGACGGGCTTCACTTGCTTCTGAAATTCTTTTATGCTATAAAGATACAAGACAATAGCGCAATTTAGGAAGCAATGTATCAATGGTTTGACATGAACTGCACAGGAGTATTAATATGTTTAGGCAACAACTCGACTCTGAGTAACGCTTGCTGTATGTATGTTACAGTAGGAAACTAATGATATTATAGGCAAATTATTACTAATGGTGGGGCACTACTAACTTGGGCATGGGGTACATTGTCAGTTTGGTTACTGGAAATTACTACCACTGAAATAGTTTTCAATTAGTTTTATCTTTTGTACTGATTTTTATTTGCATACTCAAGGAGCACACACTTTCCTTATACTGTTTAACTCAGAGGGGACATATGATACCGGAATCTATTGTAATTTGAATAGTTGTAGCTATTTGCTTCCTGTAGTACACACAAGTTACAAGAATAAAAACTGTACTTCTTGCGTACTGTTATTGTAATATGAAATTCATATATGGCTCAACTATTAACATGGGGACCCAGAAACTTGTCTATCATTGGAATCGGAGCTAGGGTGAGATACAACATAATGATAGAAACACTGTTAACTATATAATACATGAAATAATAAACACTGGTATTTCAATAAGAAGAATCTTTAAATTGAATACTTTAAATCTTCTTTTAGTAATTGTACATTGACGAAATTTTAGCTGTCCTTTTATGAAAATTGCGTGCAGGATTTCAAAACTTATGCTCACTGAATAATTGTGAAATTTACTATTCCACGAAGTTTATCAGCCTTACTGAAAATTTAATGAAATGACTTTTCAGATCAATAAAATAGGATACTAGGAAATGTAGTAGCACTTGTGATAGGATTCTGTCTAGATAAATGACTAAGGATAAAATACAGGTGCTCGACACAAAGTTTACAGAACACAAACTTATTGTCGAAAAAGAAACCGCATAACTGGTCCATGAAGTTATATAGTACTCAACTGGTAATTTGAGGTGAAGGTGGTGGCAGTGTCGGTCTACTGTGCTATTCATAAAAGATGGGAAAAGTATCCATGGCTCTTGCTGTGTAAGTAGCTCTGAAAATTCTCTTTCTAGAGTCAGATTTTGTAGTACAGAGCCAGCCAAAGTATGCCATGAATAATAAACCAAATTACGTCCACATCCGAGGGTATATTATATAGTGCTGCAGTTCTTCTCTTCTCGTCCGGTTCACTAGGTGCGCACTGTTTGCATACTGACTCATGCCACAAAGGAGCTTTGCAGTTCTACCTCCATATCACCTTTTTTGTTGCTGTCAAGCCAGTTTCCTTGCAGAGGGGCTTCCCTCCATGTTTTACAAGATTACAAACCTACACGCTCTATGCATGAACCAGTATTACAAGTAAAGTTTTAACTTTTCCATTCTTTTACAGCACATTACTTTTCAAATTAAATCCATAGATTAATTACTATTACATAAGTTATCATAAATATTGAATAAAAAATTTACATGGATGTTGCATCAAAGAGAATGATTATACAGAACTCATATTAGGTATAAACAGTCAAAGAAATTAGATAAGAGAATTATTGGTAATATCGATAATAGTGTTACAACTTCATTTCCAACTTTATTGGTTTCGTCTTCACTGTAACCGAAAAAGTGCGAGTCCTTTCTTTTCAAATTATGTATGTTAAAAATATTATGCTTTTACAAGTAAATGCCATCCTGAACAAGAATATCTGGTAACGCTAAATTTTGCTTATAATCAAACTACACCCCACAAACATTATTTTCCTTTTCACTGAGTTCAGAAATTTCATTAACTTTACTGCAAATTTTTTGAACCTTCTGAAGTGAACCACTAACCGGACATTTACAGTTTGTCAATCTTCACCCATTTGATATTTGGCACTGCCCTCCTTGTATGTGCTAATCCAAGTTTCAATCTAAATCTCATGTTTGTAAAAAGTTGACTCATGATCTTCCTGCAATGACCGACTCAGATATGAGAAGCTCGTTTGCACAACCACCGACGTCATCGCTTCCATCTTCCCGGGCTGCAAGCTTCATTGGCCACAAACACTTCGTGCAGAACATGTTTTTTTTTTTTCATGAAACCACGATTCATACACTATTGCACTACCTGGACCGGCAAATTACAGCAACTGCATTGGAATACGAAACTATATCCCAAGAAATCCCGTCGTATTCCGAATATCAGTAGCCAACCTTATAATCCATAAAAGCCATATCAGCAATTGTCAATCTCGAACTCTCCATTCCTAAAACAGAAGTAATGATCTCGTGAAATTGTATCTTACGCCGAAACGAATCATTAGAGTCGGCGATTCGTATTGGCTACCATACACCATCTCAATATTGGGTACAAGCAACGGAAAGAAGCTGCCAGCAGTCATGCGCAGCGGAAGAGCTTGGTATACCATAACTGCACTTCAACGCATTTTGCAATTCGTATTGATCTTTTGACTAGCTTATTAGATTTAAGCGTCAGCATCGTATGCAAACATTGCAAGAGGTCTACTCAGATCATCTGCAAAATCGTTGACGTAAATTAAGAACAGCAGCGGGATAGAACACTTCCCTGGGGACTCCAGATATCACTTTGTTTTACTCTATGACTTTCCGCCAATTACTATGAACTGACCCATTCTGACAGATAATCACGATTCCCAAAGACCCTAATCTTGACAGATAAATAATTGAACAAATAACGATTTTTTTCTCTCTAAACTGATAACTTGTTTGTGTGGTCTTACAACTAAATTAAATTTCTCATTCCTGGCATCCCAATCATTTACAGTCAATATCATAAGATGTTACTGCATTCTAAACTGAATGTTTTGAGATCAGAAACCAGAGAACTGAAATTAATATTTCAGCTGGCGTGGAGAATTGAATGATTGGCGCCACCTTGAAACACAACGGTCTGTGATGTGTCCACGGCGGAGTTAACCACCGTTTTCCAGTTCACGACTGGCTGTTGTAGACGGAGTATAACTCGTTACAGGAACTTGCAGTAGTGAATATAATGAATGCGTGCAGCAGGTTTTCTGGCCAAGAAATCGAAGGAATGTACAGAGAGAAGTTTCGTAAAAGGCGTTCTGCTATGAGGATGAAATGCATTGCCTTAGACATAAAATGTGGATTGATCGATCCTTCAAGCCGCCGAAGGCTGACCAAGATTCTCGAGAAAGAACAGTCTGCAGAGTAGAATTTCAGTAGATGCATTTGGATCGTGAAGGATAAGTTTTGGATAAACACAATCAACTTGCGAGTGAAATTCGAAGAATGCAGTGTGCAGAATGCTAGCGGAGCAATAATTTCTCCTACATCATAAAAAAACGTGAGTCAGCAAGCGGGGTGGGGGGAGGCGATAAATGATCCTCGATCTGGAATCTATTTCAGTCAATGGATTACGTAAGTTGACTGTTCGTCATGACTCTGAACAGTTGCAATGAGCTTAAGTTGTTGCCATAAGATCTAAGCCTTGTTGTTTTTGTGATTGTTAGTCCGAAGACTAGTTTGATACATGTCTTCATGCTGGTTTATCCTTTGTAAGGCTCTTCATCTTTGAACGGCTACTGCAACTAATTTCAATTTGAATCTCCGTACTGTATTCTAGCGTAGTCTCTCTCTATAACTTTTACCTCCTATACTTCCTTCAATCACCTACATCACGATTCCTTGCTGCCTCAGATATGTCTCTTATCATACGATCTATTCTTTTAATCAAGTTGTACCACAAATTTCTTCTTCCCTCAGTTAGATTCAGTATCTCTTTATTAATAGTACGATCTGCCAGATTAATTTTCAATGTTCTTCTTTAGTATCACATTTCAAAACTTTCTATTCTCTTCTTGTCTCAACTGCTAATCGCCCACATTTTACTTCTGTACAAGACAAAACTACATACAAATACCTTCTGGAAAGACTCCCTGCATCCCAAGTCAACAAATACCTCTTTTTCAGATATACTTTTCTTGCTGTTACCAGTCTCTTTTTCATATTCTCTCTGCTTCTGCCTCTGTTACTTATTTTCCTGTTCAAATAGTACAATTTATCTATTACTTTTAGTTTCTCATTTCCTAATTCAATTCTGTCAGCATCACATGATTTAATTCGAGTACATTCTATTGCCTGTGTTTTACTTTCATTGATATACATGTTAGAAATTCTTTTCAAGGCTCTATCTATTCCTTCAACTGATCTTCCAGATAGATTGCAGTCTCTTACAGAATTAAAACATCATTGGCAAACAACGAAGTCCTTATTTCTTCGCCCTGAACTTTACTTTCCTTTCCAAACTTCTCTTTGGTTTCTTTTACAATTGTTAATCTTTATCTTCCACTGATGGTGGTACGGTATGAAGGGTTAATCTTTGACACTGCTAACAACTTGTGCTCGCGAAACGTCATAAATACCAGTAAACGACCGTCGCCCGAGGGTCCAGAACCCAGCGTCAACAGGCAACACACCAAGAAGTGACCGTGAAAGCCTCAAAATATACAAATTAATTGTGGACCGTTAATTCCTTACTTCAAAATACTTGATGTGGGACCTCTACTATGTACATAATCTTGACTCTAATGGTTTGTATGGCATACTTAACTCGTCGAGGAAATAGGCGAAGATATCACTGGAAACACCGTAAAATATCTCGAAGAAACCATCCAGAGCAATCGAAAACGGAATTATCACATAACACTTGGGCAAAACTTAAGGACGAAAGTAACTTTCTCATTATGTGTCACTGTCAAGTAACGTAACTCAATGAAATTTGGAACATCCACAGATAGAAGTGCTGCAGCATAGTATAGACGGTAACTCAAAGAAAAGCGTAATGAGAGTAACAGAAATGACACTTTTTTCAAAGACAATACTTGAATTGAAATCACCACCAATTATGTGGTCCACTGGAGATTATAAACTGTGGCACATGGTTCTTAATCAGTCGCCAGATCTCAGTATTGTTGAGCCTTTGTAGTCTACTTTAGAGAGGAGGATGTGTGATCGCTTTTCACATCCATCAGGAAGAATGGTATAAGATTCCTTTGAAAACCATACAGCACCCATATTTACCCGTTCCGAGATAATTGGAAGCCGTTTTGAATGCTAACGTGCTACCTACACCTTATTACGGATGGTAATGTGTCGTTTTTGTAGTGTTTACACATTTTTGTCCACCCCTTAAAGAAGGCTACCGCTGAGAACGAGTCTCAAAGTATGAAAAACAGCTTCGTAAACAGAATGACGGAAAAAATCGTAATAGCAAACAATAATTAATGTAGAGTAATGAAATTTCGAGAATACTTTTGTCTAGATAAAATATGTAAGTGATAAACATTGCAAGATCACAAGTTAATGTAAGTGCGTGGTAAACCATTGCAAATGTCAAATATTGGTGGATTAATGACCACTGTGACAGCCAGAATCTTGGATGCAAGCGTGCAAACGCGCATGCCTTGTTTTGTAGAGCTGCCGGATGTCAGTTTGTGGGCCGGAGTTCCATGCCTGTTGCACTTGGTAGGTCAGTACAGGGACGGCAAAGGCTGGTGTGGGTGACGCTGGAGTTGTCGTCTGATGACGTCCCATATATGCCCAATTGGAGACAGATCTAGTGATCGAGCAGGCCAAGACAACATGTCGATGCACCGTAGAGCATGTTTGGCTACAACAGCGGTTTGTGGGTGAGCGTTATCCTGTTGGAAAACATCCCAAGAATGCTGTTTACTAATGACTGCAGTTCGAATCACCAGACTGACTCACAAACTTCCAGTCAGGTATCGTAAGATAACCACGAGATGCTCCTGCTGTCATACGTAATCGCACCCCAGACCATATCTCCAGTTGTAGATACAGTATGTCTGACACACAGATAGGCTTGTTACAGGTCCTCATCTGGCCTGCTATTAACCAACACATGGACGTCACTGGCAGCGAGGCAGAACCAGTTTTCATCAGAAGACACAACAGACCACCACCCCGCCCTCCATCAGCTGTCGCTTGACACCACGGAAGTCGTAAATGGCGGTGGTTTGAGATCTGCGGAATGTACGGTAAAGAGCGTCTGACTCGGAGCTGGCCTTGTAGCAACCGGCTTGTAACAGTTGGTACCAAATGCTGTTCAAATTTCTGTTGCAGATGCAGTGTGATGCACCAGAACCATAAGCCGAATACGATGGTCTTCCCTTTCGGTAGTTTCTCGCGACCATCCGGAGCACGGTTTTCTTGAGATCGCACATTCTCGTGACCACCACTCCCAGCAATCATGTACAGAGGCTACATTCCAACCAAGTATTTGTACATTATGGCAGAAGGAACATCCAGCTTGTCGTAGTCCTATTACGCGACCTCGTTCAAACTCAGTGACGTCTTTGTCGTGTTACAGGCATTGTTGACAGGGAAGCGTCCCGGGACCTCTGCTGTTCCTGATCTATATAAATGACCTGGGTGACAGTCTGAGCAGTTCTCTTAGGTTGTTCGCAGATGATGCTGTAATTTACCGTCTAGTAAGGTCATCCGAAGACCAGTATCAGTTGCAAAGCGATTTAGAAAAGATTGCTGTATGGTGTGGCAGGTGGCAGTTGACGCTAAATATCGAAAAGTGTGAGGTGATCCACATGAGTTCCAAAAGAAATCCGTTGGAATTCGATTACTCGATAAATAGTACAATTCTCAAGGCTGTCAATTCAACTAAGTACCTGGGTGTTAAAATTACGAACAACTTCAGTTGGAAAGACCACATAGATAATATTGTGGGGAAGGCGAGCCAACGGTTGCGTTTCATTGGCAGGACACTTAGAAGATGCAACAAGTCCACTAAAGAGACAACTTACACTACACTCGTTCGTCCTCCGTTAAAATATTGCTGCGCTGTATGGGATCCTTACCAGGTGGGATTGACGGAGGACATCGAAAGGGTGCAAAAAAGGGCAGCTCGTTTTGTATTATCACGTAATAGGGGAGAAAGTGTGGCAGATATGATACGCTAGTTGGGATGGAAGTCATTAAAGCAAAGATGTTTTTCGTCGCGGCGAGATCTATTTACGAAATTTCAGTCACCAACTTTCTCTTCCGAATGCGAAAATATTTTATTGAACCCAACCTACATAGGTAGGAAAAGTCATCAAAATAAAATAAGAGAAATCAGAGTTCGAGGACAAAGGTTTAGATGTTCGTTTTTCCCGCGCGCTGTTCGGGAGTGGAATGCTAGACAGATAGTATGATTGTGGTTCAATGAACCCTCTGCCAAGCACTTAAATGTGAATTGCAGAGTAATCATGTAGATGTAGATGTAGACACCAACCCACCATGTCCAATCTCAAGGGTGGCTAAAGCTCGCGACCGTTACTGCGTCTGTTTAAAGCAGACATTATTTACACCCCCGTAATGAAGCCACTTGCGCCTCTCTTATACAACTGGTGTGAAAGTTGAATAGACATCATATTTCAGATGTAGAAACACGTCTACCAACTTTAGTTTATGTCGCACAACTCCTTCCTGGTGTTGCGATTTTTTTCCGGCAGTGTATGTAAGCACGATGCAGCACACTCCATGTTGGACGGCCGCTCGTGCTTTAGAGGTGGATAGCGCCTCCGGGATGCTGCTGCCGAAGAGGCTGTCACACGGCCGTTTCCGGCTATTTGTCTGCTGTCAGGTGGGACGGGTGACGGGTGAGCCCCTGTCATTGCGGGTCTGTCTGCCGCCGAGGTGAGCCAGACACTTACGTAAGGGGGTCCGTACGTAGTGCGTCGGAATTGTGGTATGCTGCAGATTTGCTTAGGCTCACTGTTTTTAGTTATCTAATTTCTTCTCTTTTCTTCCGCCACCAGTTTGTATGATACGGCCTTTTAATTCCGTGCACTCCTTGGCAGTCCCTTCTTTGGTGTAATTGTTTTGCTCCGAGCGGTACGAGAATAAACTGCACTCTGAAACTGAATTATCGATTCACATAGATAATATGTGAGTTGTCAGCTAAGTATCGTTGCAAAATCTGAAAGAACTTTTCTAACTATCGATCCTGTAGTGTCCAGAAAAATGTTCATATATTTTCTTCATATAAGGTTCCACAGTTGCCATTATTTTGTTAACATACATAACTCATTGTGTGTGAAATTCAAACACCCTCATTTATATTCATATTCTGTAAACCACTGTGAAGTGCATGGCCGAGAGTATTTGCCAATGCACCAAATTCAGGAGATCTTCCTTTTCCGTTCACCTATGGAGCGTAGGATGGATTTGCCTATGTGTGCGCTGCATATAGTATAATCCTGTCTTCACGGTTTCTGCAGAATTGATACATTGGATGCTACGGTAGAATCCTAGTTTCCATACTTAATACTGACTCTTGAAACTGTGCAAGTAGGTTTTAGCGAGGTACTTGACTTCTGTCTTCAAGTGTGCGTCACTTTCGGTTTTTCAGTATTTATATGACGCTCGTACCTGTAACAAACAATCGTTTCGCCATTCGTACTGCCCAAAGTTGGTTCACATGAACTTCTTTCTGTTCTGGTCTTGTTCCAGCTCTCCGCGCTGGTTTATCCTGTGCAGTCCTCCAAATCTTTGCATAGCTATTGCAGGCTTTCATCCGTCTGAATTTTGTAACCTTTGTCAAGCCTTAATTTCCCTTTGAATTACCATTCCCATTTCCTTCTCTTACGAAAATGACGATTGATTGCTTGACGACTCAAGATGTGTGCTGTTAAACGATCCTACTTTTAGTTAAGGTGTGCTACAACTTATTTTTCTCCTCACTTCAGTTCAGTACTTCCTCATAAGTTATTTGACCCACTCATCTAATCTTCAGAGTTCTACGCAGCACAACATTTCTAAAGCTTCTCTTCTCCTCTTGTCCAAACTATTTATCACTGACGTTTCACTTCCTCACGAGACTACACTCAACTAGAGAAAGTATTACTAACACACTAACACTTAAATTCATATTATATGTTCACAAATTTCTTAGTTTCAGTAATGCCTTACTTGTAACTTCATTTTATATACCTTCTAACTCAGCCACAATCAGTTATTTTGATGCCCAAATTTGGAAACTCATTTACTACCTTTACTGTCTCATTTTCTGAATTAATTTGAGTGCATTTCACTAGCTATGTCTAAAGAAATGCCTGTGACGCTGATGCCTAGTAATCAGTGACTACCACTCTCAGTATTACTGCATTTTTGAAGTGACCAGTAAAGATCAGAGATAGTGTCGCCGAAGTGGTGGGGAGCGGGGGGAGGGGTGGGGGGGGCAGGACGTGGCTCTTGGGGGGACACATGTTTGCCACCCCCTCCAATAAGCACGCGCCACAGGAGGACGCGAAACAGAGAAGGACCGAGGATCACGTTCAAATTTCGCTGATTGGTTTTAAGCGATGCCTAGTTGTTTCATCCTGTACACCAGAGCAAAAATTGCGATCGCACTACCTTCCAAAGCATTGCAATCATATTCAGTGGGATTGCAGTCCACGATCCGCTTAGAGAAGAGTTGAATCGATCAAGGGGTGTCAGCAGTGTCAAACGTTGTGGACATCATGCTGTTTCTCATCCGAATGGTACCTGTCACTTTCGACCGCGAAAGGTGTGGGATCAACGCCCCAAGGGCAGGGGTGTACCCATTGATGCCTTTTATACATCCACCTGAGGGTTCTTCATGTCAATACTGAGCGGCAGTGTGTCTGATACGTTTTCCACGGTCATCCCATGAGAAAGTCACGTAATCTCAACGTTGGGCATCGCAGTTCTGACATCTATTGCAGAGGTGTTAATAGAAGGGATGATATATAGGTCAGGAGGGGGGGTGTGACGACCTTCCAGTGCATGACGCGTCCACTGTGGTGTTGGGCGGAAGTATGGTGAAATTTGGTGTCAATGTGACATCATTAACCCACGTTACACCTCACTTGGACTGCTGTGCTCTGGCCTCTTTCTCGCATGTGTCGACCCCTGGTTGAAACGTCGCCGGGCCGAAGGGTGAGGTCTCAGGGTGTCACGCTTTGGTACCATTACAGAGGAAGGATATAGGCACCTTTGAGCCAAATTTTGAGATTCTGAGTCGCATCAGCAAACAAATACGGAATTTCGAAAAAGTGACTGTTTAATTGTTTTGCGTAGTATAAGTACAGCAACGAATACAGAGTATTTGCGAGAAACGATCATTATCGATCTTTACAGACCGTTCAAAATGGTTTTCGCTTTCGCGAACAAAAGAATGTTTAAGCTCTGATAATGTCATCAGTGAACCATCAACGAAAGGCAAAAGGCTTTTTAGATACGCCTGGAGGCACTGGAAAGACATTTAAAATTAATTAAATACCTGGAAAAGTCTGAACTGGTGGAAAAGTTGCCCTGGCTGTGGCATCGTCTGGCATTGCTGTCACACTTTCAGAAGGCGACCGAACTGCTCATTCTACATTCAAACTCCCCATGAATTGTACGGCGACGACAGGGCAGCATCTGTAATGTTTCTCAGCAAAGTAATACTGGTAAACTGATGCGTCATTGCATTTTGGGATAAGTATTTGATGTCCTATGAAACATGCGGTAGAGCGTTATATAGAATAAAGCTGCCTGATATTCTGCTATATAAATTAATACTAAAAGTAGGTGGCCTCGTTATTTATTTATTTATCTTTTTGAGAAATTTAAACACACCTCGACTTTCCAAAGGAACAAGACACCGAATAACCAACCTCAAACATGTTTTGGTCGAGTTCAAAATACCAACCGACTGTTTTTATACGTCGAATACCAATGATACGCATAGATCTACCTTTCCGGTTCAAACGACTCGCGTCCTCCATTAAACTCGCCTTTGGCATGACATTTTAGAAAGCACAGGGTCAGGCGCTCAACATTGCTAGAATTAGTCAAAGTTTTTCGCTTAGGCAGCTGCGCTTGGCCCTGCCACGTCTGACATCCATAGTGTAATCTGTTCCTTTTTGCACCTCATCCTGAAGAGCTTATCAATGTAGTATACAAAGAAATATTTGATATGCATAAAAATAACTGCAGGGGCACAGTTAATATATAAACAATACGGTAAGGGCTTCTTCTGGAAGCTAAGTGCAACATGTTTTGTTAGACTTTCTACACAAATACGATCAGTACTAGGCTTTAGAGTTAATATGCAGTAAGTAACATTGTTCCCTGTTTTTAATCATATCTCTACGCAGTAGCTCATAAACAAAGTTACCAAAGCCTCAGACAAGTCATCCAGTTGTAGATACTTAATGCTAGCCGCGCAAAGCCGAGGCGGGTCACTAGTGTGCTTGTACAACAAATGACTGCACTCTTAGTGTATTTATTATCTTAGCCGTTGAAGCATCTAGCCACTTCTCTATACAGAACTGTATGAGAAACTGTGGACTGATGGTTGCCAGCTCTTTCAAAAAAATGGTTCAAATGGCTCTGAGCACTATGGGACTTAACATCTGGGGTCATCAGTCCCCTAGAACTTAGAACTACTTAAACCTAACTAACCTAAGGACATCACACGCGTGCGTGCCCTAAGCAGGATTCACACCTGCGACCGTAGCGGTTGCGAGGTTCCAGATGGAAGCGCCTAGAACCGCTCGGCCACACCGGCCGGCCCAGATCTTTCACTTTGTGTGCCGCATATGGATGTTTTCACATTACGTGTAAGTAAAAATATCGCTGAGATCATTTTAATTATACGACACTCAGAATGGTGCACACTAACATATATTATCCTTTCAGGGTGGGGCAACATTATCTTGGGATATAACCCAACTGTCACACACAGCAAACAACCTTTTAGCATTTTATGGCAAACTTTAATTAATAATTGATGTATAAATATGAGTTGTTCATCTGATAATAGCATCGAAGTAATGAAACATGTCGCACTAATAGACGCTGGAAAAAAATAAATGTCACTGCAGGTGAAAAAAAGTTATTTTACAAATAAGACACTAAATTTTTGCGTTTTTGTAATTTTACATTTCTGAAGATTTGAAGAAAGTTGTCAGTTTTCACACCACATGAAAGTTTAGAATATTCTATCACAATATTCAAGAAGACTTCTTTTTCAGATAGTAATTCTTTGTAGATAGCTGCTAAAAGTCTGAGACAATATCAGAAAGCATGCTAAGAAGAGCATCTATTGCACAATATCTACAAAAGGAGGCGTAAATCCGCAGATAGGCAGATGTTAATTGAAAGTCAAAGCGGGAAGCATTCAATAACTAACATACCCAAATTTTATCATAGGTCTTTCAGAAAATCGTAAAAAATTTTCTCTAACGGAACAAAGCATGTACAAGCACAACCTCCACTGTTACCAGATCTCTTTCATCCTACCACTCCCCCTCCTCCCCATCAGCCCTACCTCTCCATCCCCCTAAGGTGCAGCAAGAAGATGCAGCAAGAGGATGTTGGGTGTCAGCAGGGATTCTGATGCAATTCTCACTTCACAGAAGGTGCTTGGTAGAAGCCAGTGGTGGCGGCTGTATCAAGCTGATACAGCACAGTATGACACAGGGCTCACACTTGCTGGTTGTTGTGATTGTTTGTAATAATGATGTTGTAATTAGTCCATTCCTTCCTACTACACTGGGTGCTGTGGGGTGACCTCATAAATAAGCACCTGTGGTAATTGTTAAATGTGAAATCGTGTGACATCAGTGTAGTCTGGCTATCCACCTCAACAGTGTAATTTAATGGTGTCTTATGTGTGACATATTGGATGTTTTTAGTGCAATGTTGGTATACACATGCCCTACATAAATTCCTTACAGAATTTACGTTTCTAAAAGTATGTGTACTATGATTAACAACGCTAAAAAGTTATATTATGCCATTAAATGTTAGTATCCTCCATCTTATATTTAGCACAGTGCTGACAATATCTATGGTGTTCTTCTAATGTAATACTGCTTTATACATAGCAGAAACGTTCCTAATGTATATGTATTTTTCAATTTTCTGCCCTATTTCTACACTGAACATCATAGGGACGATCTTGAGCAGACCCATGCAACATTTTACATCTTGGTGACCTTCTGTCATTTTGAATCCACTATGTTTGGTTGTGACATAATTCTGTCAGCTATACTAGATCCAACAACTTGATTAAAGCTGGCCATCATGCAGACTGGGCTAGTACCCCCAGCCAACAGGATAATTCCCCATGTCGCATTTTCGAATTTCCACCATTTACGCCACATCCAATTGGCCTTGGAACTAAGGGGATGTGGGAGGGATAGGGAATGGGAGAGGGGGAAAAGGAAGGGATAGAGAGTAGGTAAGAGAGGTGGAAGAGGACAGATAATGTGGCAACACTACAGACTGTGCTTGAACTGCCTTTGTTCCATTGCAATAGGGCTGTGAATGACACCAAAATCAGTGTCTAGACACTTTTGAACGAGACAGAAAGCAAAAAAAGCAAAGAAAATGTCGAAATATTTTATTATTTCTTCAAATAATTGCTCATAAAGGAATATCAAATGAAGGTACTATCATTCACCAGCCACACTGATGCTGAAATTATTGGCACAGTGAGCAGTACAAGCAGTGGTGAAAAGCAGCTTAATGTGAAAAAATTCAAGGAAAACCCATGGTCAAATGGAGTACCTATCGTGTTCTATATGGAATTTGCGAGTTAGTTGGCTCTAGTTTTGATTATAATCTAGCATAGATCCGTTGACCGGATACATAGACCCTTGATTGAGAAATAGCACAAATGATACACTTTTACAAAAAGGAAGAAGAACTACTTCATAGTACTTTCAGCATACATTACTCTCACCTACTGTAGCACATTCCTAGAGCAAAATCTGAGTTTAAATATTATGAATTACCTGGAACAAAATAGCTACAGTATGGGAATCTGTACCTGTACAGTATCGAATACATTGATCATTCAGTAATCAGCTCGTAGTTCGTATCTGAATGTCTTGTATAGAAGTAACTAGATTGCACTTGTCATCAGTCAGTAATACTAATAGTGTTGGAAAGCAGATGAAATCACTACAACAAAATATGGCCCTGAGGTTCAACTGGTTTTCTGTCATGTGCTTAAAATAATGTGAATTAGGTCCACTCATAACAAAAAATTAACATACGTCCTTAGATCATGGAACTGTTCCAGTTAATTTGAAAAGAACAGTAATCACATTTATGTCCAAGGAATAGAAAGAACTGACTCCTAAAATCCGTTCCTGGAACATAAACGGGCCGGCTGGAGTGGCCGAGCGGTTGTAGGCACTACAGTCTGGAACCGCGCGGCCACTACGATCGCAGGTTCGAACCCTGCCTCGGGCATGGATGTGTGTGATGTCCTTAGGTTAGTTAGGTTTAAGTAATTCTAAGTTCTAGGGGACTGATGACTTCAGAAGTTAAGTCCCATAGTGCTTAGAGCCATTTTAAATTTTTTTTAACATAAACTGAGTTCAATCATAATAACATTCTCCAAAACAACTAGATTCATTCCGAAAACACTAACAATAGAATACCAATTAGTACTTTTTACAAACGGTATAGTAAGTATCATAGTAGAGGTAACCAGTTGGATTCGGTTTTCTTGACTTTCGAAAAGCTTTAGGTTCAGTACCACAGAAACGAGTGATAAGGGAAAAAATTCATGTCTGAAACGAAAAGTTGTTGATGTGCCGAACATAGTACCTAATCTTAGAAGGTTAATCACTCGTAGATGCAGAAGTACACAGCTGGCCATTAAAACTGCAACACTGTTAAGAGGGAATGCAACAAGTATCGACTTGGCATGCTTGGCTATGTAAATGATCAGCTTTTCAGGTTAACCTCACAAAGTACGTAGGAGCAATGCCATCTAAGTTCTATATACAAAGTGGTCCAGCTGCCCCAGCCTATGGGTTTTGTGCAACCCACAACACCTTCAGATACCGTACACGAGATTTTCATGTTCTCTTGCTCGCCACATGCGAACTATTAGTCCTACAGAAAAAATGAACAGGACCTTTTTGTAGAAAATTTAGTCACAAAAGTGACTTTAAAACGCGTTTTTCTTGTGTTATTCGGCAATTGTTGCCTTCAGCGAAAACATAACTCAGAACAAAATTTAATTACATTAAAATTCCTACAACAATGTCCTGTTCATTTTTTTTACAGGTCTAACAGTCTGTATGTACGGGGCAAGAGTTCATGAAAATCTCATGCATACGTTTTGAAGGAGTTTTAGGTTGCATAAAACACATAGATAGGGGCAGATGAATCACCATATACAAGGAAAAAATACGCAGAGGGATTTTCACATCTTAATGATGGTCATTTGAGAGAACATCGTGTCATACCTCATAAAAGAAAAAGAGATATCAACACGCATCAGAATTCGACAGTGAAGGGATAGAGGCCTATCGAGATTGATTTATCGTTCCATGATACTGCTGCTCACATATTGCTATGATGACTGTCACACCAATATGGAATAAATGGACTCAGGAGGGCCATACTCAACACAGTGCAGGATATCAATGCTAACGCCCCCCCCCCTCCCTCCTACCCAGCAAGAGGACAGACGTAATGTTAGCTCGCCTGTGCAGGATCATGCCGAGAGACGGGGAATCGTCTGTAGCAAGACAAGTATCCAAACAGACACGGCAACAATGTCTGAATACCATGCATTGTCACTGACGTAACCATTGCTGTGGTTTCCCTTGACGTGGCAGCAGAGAGAGGTGAATCGACAGTGGCATTTCGAACGCCAACACCAAACCAGGAGTGTTACCACACCGTCGTTTCAGATGAGTTCCGGTTCTACATACATCATCACAATTGACGTATTCATATGTGGATGCTCCGTAGGGAAAGAATGTTGTCATATCGCATTCGTCATTTTCATATGGATCTAGCAACTGGTTTGATAATACGGGTTGCCGTTGAGAGCACAGCTTGAGAACCTCTAGTTTGCATGTCCAGTGGTTTGGACAGAAACTTCTACATTTATAACGTGTTAGGTATGGTGGCTCTGTATTGTGGTCGAGGTCTCTGTGACGTTTCCTTTCAACAAGATAAAAGAAGAGGCCCTGTTGCCCATGCTGTCCTGGCCTACATTGATACAGAGAATGTTCGATTAGTGCCTCGGCTAGCACTTTCTCCCCATCTCTCAATCGCTGAAAACATCTGGTCTTGGGTTGTCAAGCGACAGACACAATTATCACTCTTCAGTCACTGTGACTGATGAACTCTAACAGAGACAAATCAGCGTAAAGTGACGTACTCATATCTGCCTTCCAAGTTTATTCCCAGCAGGGTTAGTGGTGTTGTAACCTCCAGATGTGGCAAAGCCGTGTACTGAATTTAGGATGTTTCCCCCCCCCCCCCCCCCTCAAATCACCTACAAATTTAATAATGTATTCTTCCCACTATAATATATACGCACAATAAATAAGACTTCGTTATTTGTTATCCTTTATAGCGTCGCAGTTTTAATCGTCAGCAACGTAATTTCAGTTTTTCCTGTGGGAAGTGTGAGACGATCATTAACGCTCAATATACATAATGCACGACAAAAAAGTGAAGTACGCATAAAAGGAGGAGGAAACGAAATGAAACTTCAAGGATTCAGAGGGAATGTGACGTTAATTCCGTGAGCCCAATTATCAGTATGACTTTACACCCACTCTGCCCTGGGTGCGTGGATTGATTCGTTTGGGAAGGGTGTAAAAAAGCTGTTGTATACTGTCGTGAGGCATACTGGCCCACAATTGTCGTAACTGTTCCTTGATGTCCTGATACTGACATTGGGATGGAGTTGATGTCCGAGCTGGATTCATACTCGTTCTATCGGAGACAGATCTGAAGGTCTTGCTGGCCATGGGAGAAGCCCAAAATAGCCAAGACAGTTGAGAGAGACAGGTGCGATGCGTGGGCGAACATTATCCTGTTGAAAAATGACACCACGATACTGTCGTATGAGAAGTACCGCATGACGACACAGGATGTCTGTGAATTACTATTGTGCCGTCATAGTTCCTTCAGTCACTATCAGGCGTGGCCTGAAATTATACCTGATGGCCACACTATGACGCTAGGAGTAGCACCATTGTACCTCTCTAAAGTAACAAGAGAATGGGATCTCTTTCCCCATGTCGTCGCAGTAATCGCAAGACGATTGTCATTCAGGGTAGGGCAGAACTGCGATTCCCCGATGAGTGCTTTACAATGCCGTTAAGCAGCCGCCATGCTTCCTGGTCACGACTCCACTCCAAGCGCAGCCCTGTGTGTTGTGGTGTCAACAGCAACCGACGTGTGGGACAGTTGTTTCCTTCTCCTAGTGCTGCCAGTCTCCAACCAGTGGTGTGAGATGATAAAAATTTTTCACGGAGTCCATTACAAGATTTCTTGTTCTCGAATGGCAGGTGCACGTATGAACGGTTTAAGACAGCCGCGATGCACAGTACGCCGTCCTTCTTTTGTCGTGGTCAGACGTGCTCGACCGAAACGTAAACGTCGGATCGCTGTGACATCCTAATGCCCCACAAATATGGATACTACACGATTTGACCAGCTGGCAAAATGAAGGCCCAGAAGGACGAAAGTTTCAAACGCCGTCAGGTGCTGATAATGCTGTATCACAAGGGCGCGCGGCATCTCCGTGTCCTTCACGGTAATCACTCATCACGCGAAGCTATTCACGTCCTTTACAAATCCCTCTCGAACTGGTAACAAAACTCAACTAATGATCGCTGGTGGCGCGCCACCTGTCATAGCGAACTGCATGTCTAATCATGCACATATCCACCGATAACGAAGTTACGCTGTGGTCCGACCATACTTTGTCGGTGCTTCACTCTTTTTTGTCAGGCATTGGATGATACAACAAAAGCTATCCTTTGCCAAGCTCTACGTAGTGATTTGAGGAGTGTTGAACTGTATGCAACGCGTAAATTATTATTGAGATGAAATATGGATAGCTATGACACCCCGGAGAATTCAGATGAAGAACATTGAGAAAACATGTGGTTTATCTCCATGTGAGAGTGCATGCGGTTCTTTGTAATAACAATAATCCAATTTTTTGATACGAAAAGCATATCTTAATTATTTTCTTATGTTATAATTTACCGTACCTTGTTTCAACCTGTTAAGAAAGTTTCGAATAGTTGAGTGTGTGTATTGCAATATCTTTGGTGTATTCCAGTTACGTATGACATCATCAAGCAGGTTTTAAAAATAGGACAAGGAACAGACTTGGTGCCCGTGGTGCGCCCGTGTGATATATGTGTAAAACTTTGGACGACTGCGAGGAAGATAGTCGTAATTACCTAAAGAGTTGTTCTGATACGACAGTTGTCAGAGAAAATTTCAATACGACTGAATTGAGTGCTCGTTGGACGCTGGAGTTACTGCACGATTACAAGAAATCAGCAGACTAGAGCTACAAGAAAGCAAATGTTCAAATGTGTGTGAAATCTTATGGGACTTAACTGCTAAGTTAAGCTTACACACTACTTAACCTAAATTATCCAAACACACACACACACACACACACACACACATGCCCGAGGGAGGACTCGAACCTCCGCTGGGACCAGCCGCACAGTCCATGACTGCAGTGCCTGAGACCGCTCGGCTAATCCCGCGTGGCTACAATAAAGCACAATTTCAGCAATGGAAATCCGCAGATATGTCAACGTTGACAGAGTTGTCGTACCTGCAAACAATATTCTGTACTAATATTTCCGAGACAAGACTCTTTGTGTCAATGTGGCATTGAACACCACTGTTACTTTAAGTCACCTGATAAATAGACGTCTCAGTAAAATTTGCAAGCTAAAGGCACAGCTTCAGTTTCTTATAACGCAAACAGTTCAGCAAACAACGTAAACTGTCTCTGCTGAGGTTACTCATCAGGGGACGGCCACTCATACACAACAGATAAGAAAATATTTCCAGTTCCTCTAATGGTTGGTACGAGGGCGTGCTGAAAAATAACGCTTCCGATTTTTTTAATGTGAAACCTCTTAAAGCTTTTTAAATAAAAAGCTTTATTCACATTCTACATCTTTGTTCTTCATGTGAACATATTTATTTCTGAACATTGTCACCCTGACGACGAAACTCATTTCTCCGAGCGATATCGTCACTGTAGAATGTTTGATTGTTGACATAGTCACAGTAGCACCTCTGCTTGCACCGCTTCATCACTAACAAGGTGAAGTCCTCGAGGGTGTTCTTCAAGTTTTGGAAACTAATGGAAATCGGGTGAGATCAAGTCGGGACTACAAGCAGGAAGATGGATGACAGTGAAGGGAAGAGGATTGCTGCAGCCGTTGCTGCCCTCGTGGGTGTTCAGGCGTTATCATGCTGAAAGAGAGGGATGCTGATGAACTCCCCGAATGCGAAAATCTATTACAGCACGGTGTTTCTCACGCACAGACAGAGATACGTTACACACAGCCATGTTACAGACGACAATGTGGAGACCTCCAGTTGCAGAAGGCTGCATATATGCAGGGGTGAAGTATACAGATGTGGAATGTTAGTAACATTTGTTCAGTTTTAAGAATGTTCACAGAAAAAGTTCTGTGGAATTACTGTTCAGCACTCCCTCATACTGATTGCTTGGAATCGCTGGTAATTAAAAAGTAAAAGAGCTAATATTTTTTATCCCCTGTGCTTCGTCCTCACAAGAAAATTATCATTACGCTGCTTGATCTGTCACCGTGGACTTAAACACATGGTAATTTAATCACCGCTTTCATACTGCTTCCCGTTTATAAAGCGCATACGTCGATTCTGTATCTCATCAATACGTTACCTCAGACATAATGTATTACTGAAGCTGTATATTTCCGAATAGTTGATACCTTATGACTGACAATTAAGTTACTAGATTATGAATCACTTGCAGTAACCTCTATGGTTTTATCGGACAGTACGATATGTGACGAAGACCTTAAAGGCATTCACCATGTCTTTTATATCCATTATCTTAAACAATAAACTCTGAACTCTGGTTGCATATTTCATGCAGTCAAGAGAACAACACAAACAAGTGTGGAGATTAGTGTAAATACGTGTTTGAGTAACTGTGACCTCTATGATTTTCTGTCAGTTCATCATCAAGATTTTGAGAAACTTCCGCATCTGTCATTAAAATTGCTATAGTTTATACAAAGATGTGCTGAACTAACGTCATATCGGGATTGCAGCTTTCTTGAGCATATGTTTTGTTGTTGGAAAAAATATTTGCGTATAATGCTGTATACGGATCATCTCTGCTATAGAGCACGACGTATGAAACAGATAATAGGACGTATTCACGTGCTTTTAGGATACGTTTTGAATTAAAAGATAAGAATGTATCTTATAATACCTGCAGATGTATTCAATTTAAATGTGATACCTTCAAGTAGGTTTTAAAAAAGGGAATAAGTCAAAGTATTCAAGGATTTCCGTCACTGCGTAAAAACAAGTACAGTAGTGCTTTAAAATAATCCTAAGAAACATAGTCCATTAACAAGGCTTTTGCATCCCTTAGAGGAAAGGTCGTTCTGGATAGTTTGGCAGCTCATGAGTTTTTGTTGCCCAATACCGAACTAGTGAATGGTTTGCTGCCCTCTATTGCGTCAGACCGCTGTTAATAATCGATAGCAACTCCTTTTATCAACAAGTTGTTCACGGTCGTTTTCGCCTAAAAAAGCTTATCCTCTACCAAACTGAAAGATACTGTGATCCAGGTAATGTAACGAATAGAACATTTAGAGTGAAATATAATCATCAAGAGAAGAAAACATACATGGCAAGCATTGTCCTAAAAGCTATTACGACCGAGCTGCGCTACTGATAGATGTATTAAACGAAATCTACAGTGGAAAAGTACATTGCGATATACACTCATGACCAGCTGATTAAGAGATAACCACCATACACCCAAACGTTGTAAAACTGAAACGACTCTGCGTAGAATGTAAATACGAGTGCTTCTGTGACTAAGTGGGGCATACAAGACAATACCAACTAAAGACCTGATAGTCCTAGGTAGCTAACGACAGACCTAAACGTGCGCTGGAAAGCAGCGGAATACTGATTAAAAAATGGAACCCGGCATAATGTGGTAGATATAAGTGGAAAGCTTGTTGCATCTAAGGCAGAAATTGAGTAACACTCTGCCATATAATGACCAGAGCTCTGGGACAAACTCAACATAGTAATCAACATATTCATCAGCTGGAGCCAAATGTACAGGAAAAACAGGCAGAGGATGCAGCCATTACGGGACTTAACATGGTCCCCAGCTATCTCACACTGACAGAGGAAGGTGAAGACACGACGTCGTTTGAATGTCGAGAATTCGAAACAGGATAATGAAATATTGGAATGAACTCAGAGCCAAGGGAAAACAGACAAATGCTTTTCTTTAAAGTTCTGTGAATGACTTGAAACAAAATGCATGTAAAAAGTGGTGAGTAAATACACTGGTGTCCTAAATTAAACCAACAAATCACTATTTGCACCTATGAACTGCAAGAGAAACTGTTATCGACTCAGTGGAAAACGAACATACCATAAATAACACACTATGCGATCAAAAGCATCCAGATACCTGTTAGCAGACATTAATATGGAATGAATACATAATTTACCTTGGTAACAAATTCATCTTTGCTGAATTCAATTTCCGTTAGATGTCTCAACGTCTGTGGAGGAATGGCAACCCCCACACCGAGGGAAGGTAGTAGTGCTGGACTTTGGAGTCTGGAGCGAAATCGACATTCTGACTCGTCCCAAAGGTGTTGTATTGGGCTCAGTCGGGATCCAGGCCAGGCCCGGCTTTTTCAGAAATGTTATTTTCCACAGATCATTGCCCCGTAGACTGCTTTATGACGTTATAGATTGTAGTGTAAAAATCGTCTCCAAACTGTTCTTCTACTTTATGCAGTACACAGTGCCATAAAAACTGCCCAGATCCTTCCAGATTTAGACTTCTCTTAAGCACACTGAGTGGTCTAGGTCCTAACTACAAAAAGCACTCCCCTACCGTAGCATCACCTTCTCTGTATTTCGCCGTTGGCACTACAAATGATGGCAGGCAACATTGCCCACGGGCTCGACAAACACGGATACTTCCATCTGATTGCCACAGGACATTGCGTGACTGATCAAACTATTCGTTCCCCGTCATGCATTATCCTGTGGCGTCTCTTTTTACACCAGCTTAAGGGTCGCATAGCACAGACTGCTGAAATGTGTGTCTTAAGAGGAGCTGTGTGCCCCATTGTCTTTAACTCCCTACGCACAGTAGCTGTGTTGGCTGGAACGCTGGTAGCACTCTGGTACTCACGAGTTATTCCTTGCACTTACTGCGTGCCATTTCTTACAACCTCCCACCGCAGCGCTCGACGTTGCCTGTTCATCAGTACATGAGGTCTGCCTGGTCTTGGTTTAGCTGTGGTTGTTACTTCGCGTTTTCACTACACAATCACATTGTCAACAGTTGATTTGGGCAGGTTTAGGACGGTTGAAAAGTCCCTGACTGATTTGGCATTCATGTGACATCCAGTTATCAGTGGACGTTAGAAGTCACTGAGCTATCCTGACAGATCCATTCAGTTGTTCTTGCTTCTTTAGTTAAAACACAACGCTCCTTGCCTATTTTTACACTACTGGCCATTAAAATAGCTACACCAAGAAGGTATGCAGATAATAAACGGCTATTCATTGGACAAATATATTATACTAGAACTGACATGTGATTACATTTTCACGCAATTTGTGTGGATAGATCCAGATAAATCAGTATCCAGAACAGCCACCTCTGGCCGTAATAATGGCCTTGATACGCCTGGGCATTGAGTCAAACACAGCTTGAATGGCGTGTACAGATACAGCTGGCCATGCAGCTTCAACACGATACCACAGTTCATAAAGAGTAGTGACTGGCGTATTGTGACGAGCCACTTGCTCGGCCACCATTGACCAGTCGTTTTCAATCGCTGAGAGATCTGGAGAATGTGCTGGCCAGGGCAGCAGTCGAACATTATCAAGAAAGGCCCAAACAGCACCTGAAACATGCGGTCGTGCATTAACCTGCTGAAATGTAGGGTTTCGCAGGGAATCAAGGGTAGAGCCACGGGTCGTAACACATCTGAAGTGTAACGTCCACTGTTCAAAGTGCCGTCAATGCGAACAAGAGGTGACCGAGACATGTAACCAATGGCACCCCATACCATCACGCCAGGTGATACGCCAGTATGGCGATGACGAGTACACACTTCCAATGTGCGTTCACCGCGATGTCGCCAAACTCGGATGTGACCATCATGATGCTGTAAACAGAACCTGGATTCATCCGAAAAATGACGTTTTGCCATTCGTGCACCCAGGTTCGTCGTTGAGTACACCATCGCAGGCGCTACTGTCTGTGATGCAGCTTCGACGGCAATCGCAGCCATGGTCTCCGAGCTGATAGTCCATGCTGCTGGAAACGTCGTCGAACTGTTCGTGCAGATGGTTGTTGGTTTGCAAACGTCCCCATCTGTTGACTCAGGGATCGAGACGTGGCTGCACGATCCGTTACAGCCATACGGATAAGATGCCTGTTATCCCGACTGCTAGTGATACGAGACCGTTGGGATCCAGCACGGCGTTCCGTATTACCCTCCTGAACCCACCGATTCCATATTTTGCTAACAGTCATTGGATCTCGACCAACGCGAGCAGCATTGTCGCGATACGATAAACCGCAATCGCGATAGGCTACAATCCGACCTTTATCAAAGTCGGAAACGTGATGGTACGCATTTCTCCTCCTTAGACGAGGCATCACAACAACGTTTTATCAGGCAACGCCGGTCAACTGCTGTTTGTGTATGAGAAATCGGTTGGAAACTTTCCTCTTGTCAGCACGTTGTAGGTGTCGCCACCGGCGCCAACCTTGTGTGAATGCTCTGAAAAGCTAATCATTTGCATATCACAGCATCTTCCTGTCGGTTAAATTTCGCGTCTGTAGCATGTTATCTTCGTGGTGTAGCAATTTTAATGGCCAGTAGTGTATATTGGCGCGACCGCCACTCGTGACATCTAGCGGTCAATTTCGCATTATATGGAGGTGTCCGGATACTTTTGATGAGACAGTGTATGACTTAAGGACTATACCGAGTCCCTCACGATCGAATATCATGCCAGAAAAATTGTTCTGAGATATAATGTGCCGGTTTCTCAAGGTAGCGGCAACAGGGTTATCATCGTTAACACCTGTTATCTTTTTAAATTTTAGTATGAATAATTTATTTCAAAGAGTCTCCCACAAATTTAGGAAATAACGAAGATGAGTGAAGCTGTCTGTAACCCAAAAATTGGACAAAACACCACAGCGTGTTGCGAGTTATGGTCCTATTGTAGGTGGTTATGCCCCTGTGTCATTCTGACCTTAGAACTGATGTACCCAGACAATCACAGCCAGACCTAGCCTTTAACGTGGACCAGTGACCATTGTGAAACTTGGCGTTTTTCATATTGACAAACCATTTCCCAAGTTCGAAGAAACGATAAATGACAGAATATATCTTAGCAGCGACTGGAGACTTTTGCGTTTGTATTCTGAAATTAAAAAACTATAAAATATGTTACTGGAATGAGGGCAACCACTGATGAAACAACCTAAGCGTTTTTTATTGGACCATATGTAGTAATGAACATTATTAGGAAGATTTTTCAAGAAATTTTTGGCATTTGACTGTAGATTTGTATTCATTTATTTCACACAATCGTAATTTCGGCTTTCTAACCATTCTCATCTGCAACTTCGAATCTCAAAAAACTGTACAACTGCCTAAATAACATGTCATCGTCGACGTAAAATTTGCCTCGTCTTACTTATTCGATTTTATGTCATTTAGGAGGCAATTACAATGAAACAAACACCCTTAGCTGCTTACAGGCGTGGATATACGTCAACTGGGATAGATGAAAATGTGTGCCCCGACCGGGACTCGAACCCGGGATCTCCTGCTTACATGGCAGACGCTCTATCCATCTGAGCCACCGAGGACACAGAAAATAGCGCGAGTGCAGGGATTTATCACTGTCGCGCCTCCCGCGAAACCCACATTCTCAACGTATTGGCCTGCACTACATTCTTAGTGCCCCCGCCCATAATACTCACTGCTCGCGGCGCATTGCCGATTCCCGTAAGAGTTCGGGCACTGTTTGTGCATTCGGCATTCGCACAGAAGAAGAAGATGGTCAAGTGGCCGGTGAGCCTTAACTATATATATACTAAGATGGTACCTGTTCTTTCGGACATGTCCGAAAGAACAGATACCATCTTAGTATATATATATATATATATATATATATATATATATATATATATATATATATATCATTTAGGAGGGTCGGGTAATGTTTTAGATTCCAAATTACACGTGAGAATGGCTACAGAGGCAAATCATGATTGTGTGAAATAAAGGAATACAAATCTAATGTCGAATGGCAGAAATTTATTTCAAAAACTTCTACATGACTAGAGTCCTCCATGAAGCAAAACTCATTATGTAGCATTCTGTAGAGATTCCATGGAATGCTATGAATGACTATCCTGTGATGAGCTCTAGAGCTTCATGTAAATAACTCGCTGATTTTCAGTATGGAGAGTCTCACTGCATCCACCTTTAACAACATTTACTATACAGGAGCAGTGACGTCTTCTATACTGACAGACGACCCGTGCCTTTGCAGATCTCGACGACGGGCCAGTACGGCTCGTTCGGTCTGCTGTTTGACGGGGTGCTGCAGCAGCTGGGTGCGCAGTCCACGGGCGCCACGCTCATCATGAACATGCTGTCCGCCGCAGTCAACTTCACCGGTAAGTCGTCCAGTCTGCTGCATATTGCAAGCAGACACCTCACTACCCACCGTGGAACCACTGGCAGAGGTTGGCAGTACAGACCGGTTCATTTTGCTTTTCCACTGTGATTTCCGTTCTATCTTTTCATCGTGTTAATTCACCACTTCGACAATATCTGCGGCTGGCCCCGGCGGAGGTTCGAGTCCGCCCTCGGGCATGGGTGTATGTGTTTGTCCTTAGGATAATTTAGGTTAAGTAGTGTATAAGCTTAGGGACTGATGACCTTAGCAGTTAAGTCCCATAAGATTTCACACACATTTTTTTTTTTTTTGACAATACCTTACAGTAATTTCTTACTAACATATTTCCACTACACTTGTTCCTCATGAAATTACCGTCCGTCAAGTCGAAACATCGAGGGGTAAGTGTCTGATATCGCAGCAAAATCCAGGTCATTATACATGTAGTGCTAGATAAGAAGAAACAGCTTATGGGATGAAATCGGTTGTGGCCATCTTAAAGAACCCATAAATGTCTTGGTGAAACCAAGAAAACACAAGATGGACATAAGAGCACGGACTTGAATCCGTTCTGCCTGGATACGAGGAACAGTTTTAATTGTCACCTCGAAAAACACAGGTTGATTTAAAAAAAGATTAGGTTTCACTTGTTTATTACAAACTATGAATAATAGAAACAAACTGCACATGTCATTGGATAGAGGTCGGTTCAAAGTTTCATCATAAATTTAGACAACATTGTCTGTGGAGTGCAGCGATCTGGCGCTAACTTTGATGAAAACAATAGTCAAGATTGCAATAAATTTTGTTTATTATGACCGGTTTTGGCTTACGTTAAAGCCACATTAAGATTTCTTGAGCCCCCTATGGCTTTTTACGCGATTCTACAAATCGTACAGTTTGTACTGCGTATCATACTGGTGTCACGTGGAAAACCGGGGAGGCACCAGCACCAGGCAAAGAGGGCCGAAGAGGATGACTCTAATGTAAGCTGAAACCGGTCATAAGAAACAAATGTTATTGCAATCTGGACTGTTGTTTTAACCAAAGTTTTATATTCGAATAGACACTATGCCATGCACTCGACATGAGCATCGTGCGTTGCTCGAGAAACATCGAAATGCTAGTCCACTTCATTCCAGATAAGAATCAACAGGTCCCTGTTTATGGAATCGACAGGTTCAACCATTCGATTTCCAGCTAGTGAAGACTGGTTACTGTAGGTGGGACAAGGAATCTGTCTTTTATGTACCCCCACAGAAAAAAAAATCGCTAAGTGTGATATCTGGTGATCCGGGAGGCCAAAAGCAATGAAAAAGACGTTTCTGGCAAGGGAAAAACCGGGTTTAGAAGCATCCACAATTTACGCAACAGATTTCAGCCGAGTAGCCATTCAGATCAGTAGTTTTCAGTGTTTGGTGACATTTTTGTACATTCGACTGATGGGCGATTTGCGAACTGTATTAACAAACGCAGCGTCAACAACGTGTTATAATTAAATACGGAATATTTTTTTAAGAACAAATGCACAAATTTGAATACACACAGTCCAGTCACAGTAAACTGTCCATCGCCTCTGTTCATCATCACAGATGGCAGGTGGTAGCACTAGCAGTGGACTGTATATAAAGCGTGTCGGCCGGAAGCAGAAAACAGTGCAGTCTTTTTCGTAACGCTGAAATGCACCGATTTATCTGACATCCAAAAGGGCATGATCATTGGCTTTCGGGCCAAGTGTGTAATCAACAACCGTTCAACGAAAGATGCTGCATATGGACCTCCACAGCAAGCACCTGGTTCATGCACCCATGCCGGCTGTTGTTCATCGACGAGGAAGGCTAGAATTTGCGTGCAAATACGGCAATTGGACGTCCACTGAATGGCGAAAGGTCGCCTTTTCTGGTGAATCACGTTTTAATTTCCATCGGACAGATGGCCTTCGGCGTGTACGTCGCAAAATGTCTGGAAGCAAACAGCCTGTAATGAAGACGGAGCGTTATGGTCTGGGAAATGTTTCCGTGGGTTTCCCTTGGTGATATCGTCAGTATGGAAGACACAATGGATAAACAAAAGCATGCATCTACCGTTCGGGACCATGTCCACCCCTACATGCAGTTTCTTTTTCCTTGGCACGATAGCATCTACCAGCAAGACAATGCAACGTGTCACGCAGCTCGCAGTGTACTCGTGTGATTCAAAGGTCACCAGGACGAGTTTACCGTACATCCCGGCCACCAAACTCATCGAATTTAAACCCAATCGATAATCTGTCAGACCATCTCGATTGTGTTGTTCGCGTCATGGATCCTCAAACGAGTAACCTAGCGCAGCCGGCCACGGCACTGGAGTCGGCATGGCTGCACACCCCTGTCCGTACCTTCCAGAACCTCATTGACTCTCTTTCTGCACGTCTCTCGAGGCAAAAGGTAGTTATTCACGCTTTTCACAGATGGTCGCGTTAATGTGACTTGGCAGTGTAGTTTTCAAACTACAGAAAATAGTCATAATAACGATAGTATCTGTTCCCATTGTCAAGATATGTCCAAAATGCTTAAGTACAGCACGTGAGTTGTTTACTATTCAGTTATGCAAGCCAAAAATAGCGTTGATAATTACCACACAAACAGCTCTGCCTGCGAGTGTGAAACAAGGTCTAGACCGAACTTGCATTTAGGAATAAAGAAATTACATAAACTCAAAGTAGCATTTTCTCCTAATAAATAAATTTATACAATAAATTATCTAAGGAGATTAAAAAGATTACTAAAATCAAACTATTTAAAAATATAGTTAAGAAGTACCTATTGACCACACACTCTGTGCTGTGAAGGATAACGCAAAGTAGGAGATGGATAAACACGTGAAACACAAGTACTCGGAAACAATAATAAGGTTAAGGTAGATCTGTCACTTCGCAACACATTTTCACGCTGTTTTGTTCCTGGAAAATCACATATCAAAACTCTGCAGTGGATGCTAATATCTTATCTGCTTTTCGAGACGAACATCTCACTCATTAGAGGACGATGCTCATTCAGTTATTTAGCCACGTAAACTGGAAGTTACGGTACACACAACTGAAATCAGACATCATTGTCGTGGTGCTAATGTCAGAAAATAGTCTGTGTGTTCTGAGTGTAGTGTGATCAGTCAATGTTGATGAGAGTGAATGAACAGTGTTGGACTAGCTTTCTAAATTATGAGATTGCGCTGTTTTAAACTGACCGGCCTTGGAGACCTCTAAACTGCATCTGGCCTTCTTGATTTTGGTTTTCCATGATTTACCTAAGGTATTCCAGGTAAGTGACGAGATAATTGCTACTGCAAAGCGTTTCCCATACAAATCAAATTACACCTTCCTGTATATACACTGGCTCACGAATAAATGAGACACCCAGAAGTGGAGGTGAAAAATTGGAAATTTGTGGTAAGTTCTATGGGACAAAGCTACTGAGGTCATCGGTCCCTAAGCTTGCACACTACTTCATCTAAATTAAACTAACTTACGCTAAGGACAACACACAGACCTACGCCCGAGGGAGGACTCGAACGTCCGACGTGGGGAGCCGCGCGAACCGTGACAAGGCGCCCAAGACCTCACGACTACCTCGCGCGGCCGTGGAGGAGGAAATGAAATGAATCTACACAGGTTGAGAGCGTATGTTATTTCAGTGATTACAGAATCGAATCTTGTTTTCAGACAAATTGGCAAAACAGCTCACTTATTAGTACAATGTGCAGCTGATCCAGATGATGCACTGATTACGTTGTGAAAGGTTTCTCTCCTGAGGCAAAGTGGCTCACAACTGTTGTAACTGGTCATTGACATCAAGCATACTGGCAATGGGATGGAGTGGAATTGACGTCCGAGATGATCTTGCTGGATATGAGAGTACCTCTGTCCCAAGCACACAGATCAAAGATACACGTACTTTTGTGTGTGGACGAGGACTGGCCTGTTGAAAAACGGCATCAGAATACTGTCGCATCAGACGTAAAAGGTGAGGACGCAGAATGTCTGTAGCTTACCGTTGTCCCGTCAAGGCCCCCTCAATAGCTAACGTCCGTGACCTGAGGTGATACCTGACGGTTGATGGTTCCAACACAGGAGTAACAGACTTGTGCCTCTCCGAAAAATTGGAGAATGGGACATCTCGTCAGATCACCGTTACGCTCGCCGACGATGTCATGTGAGGTAGTGCAGAACCGCAATTCATTGCTGGACACAATGTGACGCCAACCATCAGCCGTCCATGCGTCCTGGTTATGGGACTATTGCAAACGCAGCCCCATTCTTATTGTGAAGTTAATGGCAGTCTACACATGGGATGGTAATTCCCTAGTCCGTCTGCTGCTATTCTTCGACTAATGGTGCAGGATGACACAGAAGTTGCAAGGAGTCTATTATTTATTTTCGGATGGCAACCACAGGTGTGAAGGGGCTGCACAACACGGTGATCCTCTCTCGTGGTTGTCAGATGCGGTCGACCAGAACCTTGATGGTGTCTGTGACTGCCCGTACATTCCACGCAGTCCAACATCCAGCCACTGACGCGTCCGAATGCCCTCCAAATCTGGATATTGCACGATTCGAACAAACAGCCTAATGGGAACCCACAATGGGGCCCCTTTCGAGCTCCGTCTGGTGCTGATGGCGGCGTCTCACAGGAGTATTCGGCACCTCCGTGTCCTTCGCAGTGGTCACACGACATCTAACGCTGTCCACGACCCTCATATACCCTGCTTAGTAACAACGCTAAATACGAGCCCTAATGCACTTTGATGGCCCTTCTACCTGTCACAGGGAATTGCAACTCTTATCATTTACCTACCCACTTATGGTGTGTACGTGTATGACGTTATTTTGACATCCGTGCCTTCTGTGTATGTCAACTTTTTTTCAGGGAGTGTATGAATTACGCGCCATATTTTTGAACTGTAACATTACGACATGTCCAGTACCGTTGCATCTGCCCGCAGGCCTGGTGACGAACCGCCTGCTACGCTCCATGACGTACCGGATGGTCTCCGTCATCGGCGGACTCATGTTCACGGTCGGCGTCATGCTCACCGTGTTCGCCCGCAGCATGGTGCACATCGTCATCACCTACAGCATCATCGCTGGCAAGTCTCTCTCCAGTGTATATCTTTTATATTTTCCATGAGCTAAAATCTATTGTTCTAGTTTCTGTCTGTGAGAAAATGTATCTTTTATTAACTGAGACATTCATAACATTGGTTTGCTTTAATTAAAACTGGGTCTATAGTTTTATACAGAGGGGTCCAGAAAAATGTAGACACTCTCTGATAGTCAATATTAATGCAACAAAATGACATACCGTTAAAATTCTTACACGACGTGAAGTTTATGCGTTCAAAGCGACCCCCATTAGCAGCCAAACGCCGATGCCGCTGGACTGTTGATTGAAGTACAGCTGTCAGTGTTGCTGGTGTGACAGATGCGTATGACACTTCAACGGTTCCTTGTAGCTCCTTCGGTGTAGCTGGCTTCTGTTGATAAACTTCATTTTCCAAGGTCTCCCATAGGCAGAAGTCAGGAGGTATAAGGTCTGAAGACCGTGGTGGGTACTCGACAGCTTCTTTTCCATCTATCCCTCGTCCAGGCAGATTTTCACCCAAGTAGACTCTGACATCTCTGTGGTTGTGATCTGAGCGCGCCATCTTAGTGTAGGAAAAATCTTTCATTTGCACACGTCAGACCTTTTTTTATGCACACCGTGAACAATACCGTCGGCTTCAAATTTATCCCGAATACGATACTGTTACAAGTGTCGGTGGCCTAGTTCCGTATACATTACACCATTGCTGTTGCACTCCATCATGCTTTCGCGTTTCCAGTACCACTTCAGTATGGACTTGCGTTGCTCAAACGACAATCTTAGTTCATTTATTGCTGCACTGTCATCTGCTGGAAAACGCATGCCAAGATCTGTTGAGAAAAAAATGGACTACGCTACCGCGCAAAATTGGGGTCTAGTGAAGCAGGGGATACAACCCGTTGGCTTTGACCAATGACGTCAGAATTGGCCAGAGAGTATTTATTACACAGATGAAAGAGCTGACACGACTGTTCAGTAGCAAAGGAATGCGAGGGACGAAAAATATAGTTGACATATATCAAGGCAAGTAGTATTTTTACGTTAAGGATATCGCGTGTTTGTATCGTATTATTTCTGTGGAAAATGGATGGAAGTATTTGTAGCATAGAATACCTCACGTCATATATATATATATATATATATATATATATATATATATATATATATATATATATATATATGGGTTGTATCTCGAACCTCATTCCACCTGTATCGGTTAACTGAAGTACGGGATACAACTTAAGCGTACGTCGATTTCTTCGTTTTCGTTAGCAGTAATATCCTGTTGTTTAGTTGAACTATTTAGGTCAACTGAAGCACGGGATTCAAATTTTACATGTGTTGTTTCTTTCGCTTCCGCTACCACTAATACTATGCTCTTACGTAGACAGTTGTACTAACGATAGCAGGAGGACCTACGCACATAATATTTGTATTCCATACTTTTGTTGACCTATATACATGTACACTGCTAACGAAAACGTGGAAATGGACATACGTTACACATGCAACCTGTGCCTCAGTTGAACTACGCAAAGAAACAATAAGAAGACACACACACACACACAATTTCTATCCCGTACTTCACTATGGGGTATAATTGTCTTTCGCCTTCGATGCAAATAGTATCGACTGAAAGTTATAGTTTTGATCGCAGCCAGTGACAATAGTATCACATTCTTTAGTTGAGCTATATAGCTATACGCAACGTTTGTATCCTGCTCTCCAGTTAACATACACTCCTGGGAATGGAAAAAAGAACACATTGACACCGGTGTGTCAGACCCACCATACTTGCTCCCGACACTGCGAGAGGGCTGTACAAGCAATGATCACACGCACGGTACAGCGGACACACCAGGAACCGCGGTGTTGGCCGTCGAATGGCGCTAGCTGCGCAGCATTTGTGCACCGCCGCCGTCAGTGTCAGCCAGTTTGCCGTGGCATACGGAGCTCCATCGCAGTCTTTAACACTGGTAGCATGCCGCGACAGCGTGGACGTGAACCGTATGTGCAGTTGACGGACTTTGAGCGAGGGCGTATAGTGGGCATGCGGGAGGCCGGGTGGACGTACCGCCGAATTGCTCAACACGTGGGGCGTGAGGTCTCCACAGTACATCGATGTTGCCGCCAGTGGTCGGCGGAAGGTGCACGTGCCCGTCGACCTGGCACCGGACCGCAGCGACGCACGGATGCACGCCAAGACCGTAGGATCCTACGCAGTGCCGTAGGGGACCGCACCGCCACTTCCCAGCAAATTAGGGACACTGTTGCTCCTGGGGCATCGGCAAGGACCATTCGCAACAGTCTCCATGAAGCTGGGCTACGGTCCCGCACACCGTTAGGCCGTCTTCCGCTCACGCCCCAACATCGTGCAGCCCGCCTCCAGTGGTGTCGCGACAGGCGTGAATGGAGGGACGAATGGAGACGTGTCGTCTTCAGCGATGAGAGTCGCTTCTGCCTTGGTGCCAATGATGGTCGTATGCGTGTTTGGCGCCGTGCAGGTGAGCGCCACAATCAGGACTGCATACGACCGAGGCACACAGGGCCAACACCCGGCATCATGGTGTGAGGAGCGATCTCCTACACTGGCAGTACACCACTGGTGATGTCGAGGGGACACTGAATAGTGCACGGTACATCCAAACCGTCATCGAACCCATCGTTCTACCATTCCTAGACCGGCAAGGGAACTTGCTGTTCCAACAGGACAATGCACTTCCGCATGTATCCCGTGCCACCCAACGTGCTCTAGAAGGTGTAAGTCAACTACCCTGGCCAGCAAGATCTCCGGATCTGTCCCCCATTGAGCATGTTTGGGACTGGATGAAGCGTCGTCTCACGCGGTCTGCACGTCCAGCACGAACGCTGGTCCAACTGAGGCGCCAGGTGGAAATGGCATGGCAAGCCGTTCCACAGGACTACATCCAGCATCTCTACGATCGTCTCCATGGGAGAATAGCAGCCTGCATTGCTGCGAAAGGTGGATATACACTGTACTAGTGCCGACATTGTGCATGCTCTGTTGCCTGTGTCTATGTGCCTGTGGTTCTGTCAGTGTGATCATGTGATGTATCTGACCCCAGGAATGTGTCAATAAAGTTTCCCCTTCCTGGGACAATGAATTCACGGTGTTCTTATTTCAATTTCCAGGAGTGTATATAGGTAAATCTCATCAATGTTACATATGTCGTTCTTTTCGAATAGGTAGTGTCAATGTAAAGGTGAACTGGAGGACGGGATACAAATTTCAGTTGCGTCGGGCGTTTCGCCTCTAATATTGCTAGTACAGATTCGAAAAAATCGTACTGATGCTAGTGCTGGGAAACGAAAGATGAACAACAGCTGCGAAATTTCTATTACGTACTGGAGTACATGAAACCATACGTAATGGTGTAATACAGCATTGAAATACGTCAAAATACTCAAATGCAGTAAAATAAAAATAATGGGAAACTGAACTTACCTCACGGCAACTTCTTAAAAGAACCGAAGCTCGCCTAGAAAGACATCAACAAAAATCACATACCCACATACACAACAAACAAAACATGATGAACATATGAACACACACACACAGACACTCACATACAACCACCCCCCCCCCCCCCCCCTCTAATGTGAAATTAGCTAACATATTTCGGACGGTACATCTGCCCAACACGTTTAACAAAACATTTAAACGGGCAATATGTTTGGGGAATACTGCGCCTCCATGAATATTCGTCTAAGTGACTTTGAGGTGTGGAAATCCAGCGTTTCCCCTTCCCCTACAAGAGATTTCACAGTTGACCAATAACCCTCTACGCTATTTGTGCAAGCCCCTGTGGATAATTATCTGAACTCAATATTGTGATTAACTGCCGGCCGCGGTGGCCATGCGGTTCTAGGCGCTTCAGTCCGGAACCGCGCGACTGCTACGGACACAGGTTCGAATTCTGCCTCGGGCATGGATGTGTGTGATGTCCTTAGGTTAGTTAGGTTTAAGTAGTTCTAAGTTCTAGGGGACTGATGACCACAGCAGTTGAGTCCCATAGTGCTCAGAGCCATTTTTGAACCACCAGAGGTTCCCCCCTGTTGTACTTCCTTTTGCCAAAATGCGACTCGTCAATTTCAACCATAACACCCGCCCCCCGCCCCTCCTAACTGCTCCCTATATTTCATATTTCCCACAAACTTGTCAACAAAAAGAGTACCAATCCACAACTGTACGCTTACTCAGACGACATTCATGGACACGCAGCCACACAGGATATCTCAAACACCGACAGTACGTGGTTTCATAATGTCTCTCAAGGCGAGCTTAGATTTTTCGAATCACGGCCCTCGTCTAATGGACCTCCATAACCGATCTTTGCTGCATAGCCATACGAATAAGTCGTGAGTACTGCGACGAGATACACTTGTGAGGCGCATATGTTCGCCGCACTCACGACATGGAACATACTCGGCAACGAGACCACACATTTGTAAAAAACAAATCATGGGCAACATGTCCAGGCCCATAGCCTCTCTCAAATCATCCAGGTTCATCAGAACAGGTAAATCCATACCTACAAACGAAAACGAGATACTAAAAATTGTCCTGAAATAAGAAACTAATAGTCCAAATTACCTCAATATCGCTAAGAATGGAATTAAGTACCGAATGAATTTCAAACAACCAATTATTTAAATAAATGCACACGAAGAATATTTTGAGTTGTATGTAGCAATCTCTTTTAAAATCACATTCAATTATTTTAATGTACAATGATAGCACTTACCCGGAAGAATGCTCCATACAGATCACATGCAAAACAAACACACACACTTCTCTCCATTACCCTATTAACTAATTCTCGCTGCCTCAGGAAGTGTCCTGTCAACCCATGCCTTATTTCTGTCAAGTTACACCAATAAGTCTTCTTCGCAGCACGATTCAATACTTCTTTATTAGTTAGCCTGAAAAGAAGAAAATGTTTAGTGTTGTAAAAGGATTCAGAAAATTAGACGGGCAGATAAGATAAGAATAGAGGAGGCCAATAGTAGAAACGGCGAGGAAAGAAACATAGGGACTTCATCAACTACAATAAGGGACAGGACAAAATGTCGTGTGATTAGAATATCAAGTCAGAGCTCAGCGTATTGGCCCAGATGGTCCGATCGGGACGGACCCATCCCCATGTCATCCTCTGCAGATGGCGGCATTGGGATGCACTATGGTTAGAGTTGTGCTTTAGCTAACACACGGTTCGATAGTTCTGCTGAACTAAATAAATGACGTAGTACGTCATAGGACTACCGGTAGTATTGGTACCACTAGCAGGGAAAGAAACGTAAACGAATATGTAAAAGAGAAACTGTAAGCCGACGACTTCTCTTAGCCTTTTTGTTTATTTGGTTGTTTGTTTTGCGCGTAATTAGAACCACACATCATTCAGGTTAGTTCATCGAGTATCTTAATTTCTTACAGTATATGGACTGAATTTTATAAGTAATAAAAAATTTGTTGATCGCATAGTTTCTGCGCTTTTATATCACCAAAGAAATTGCTTTTGATGCAGATACGTAGAGTATACATATGCAAACTTAAATATATATATAATTATTGTTATTTCGTGCTCAGTAGAACGTTCTTCATTCTGATCTTAGGCATGAGTTTCCTGTTAATGTTGATAAACACGAAAGTTTTTTATGAATAACAGAAACGTTTTGAAGTGATGTTTGATATATTTTTGTTTTGCGGTTTCATTTGTTTTACATTTTTGTTGAGAACATTGCATTTTTTAGAGCTATATGACAACATTATACTGTTTTCTTTATTTTTACTACAACATCCCTATCTTTCATTTTACAAATCAACAATTTTCAAATAAAATCTGAATTAAATATTGAAAATTTCTATTTCGCTATAAATACTTGTTAGTTTTAAGTAAAACACCAGAGGATAACTGTGTGGAACAAAATGTTCTCTAGGTTGCCTGGTCCTTCATACAGTACATCCCTACTCAGTTTCTAGACGGCACAACGTTTCTGGTTTTTAGGGGATTCAAGGAAGACACTGATCACGTATGCAAAGAAAGCGATCGTTATGAGGTAACGACGCCTAACAGTCATGCAACACTCCTAATGTGCAGGTAATGCAGGTAAAAGTTCACCTGACCGAAGTTACTAAGAAAATTACCATAGTCTGCACTTACTTACGACAGTTTACGGTAGCCTACAGTAGTTTTACACCTCTAGATGTGGTGGTGATGGTGAGGGGGGGGGGGGCACAGGTTTAGCACAATCTTCTCCCAGCTGTTGTCCGCTTGCTATACCTTGGAGCTGCTACTTCTCACTCAAATAGCTTCTCAGTTGCGTCACGAGGTAGAGTGCACAACGTTACAACCCTGCAAACAAAACAAAAATCTCTTGCAGTAGCGCGAATCTAATCCAGGTTCTCTGCACAAGATTAGAATATAACTACGGAACAAATAATTCAAGACATATGGTGTAGGTGCTACTGTGAGAGGACGAAATTGGCACAACAGACGAAGCCGTGGTGTGCCACATCAAATCAGGTGGAAGACCAGAAATAAATTGATAAATAAATAAATAAAACTCGATCTGTGCATTAAATCTTCAGCATTCCTCTTCACCATTATGCTACTATTCTCTTCTTGACTCTGTTGTTTGTCAGTGTAAACTTACACTCCAAACGAATACCTTCAGGAAAGACTTTTCAACACTGATTTTAACATATTTCCCCTTATCAGGAAAGATTTTCTAGCTACTTCCAGTTTAAATTGTATGTCCTTTTTACTTCTGCTTTACTTTCAGTTACTTTGTTGCCCGAATATCCAAACTAGTCAACACCTTTTACGGTAACATTTTCTCATAATATTTCACCTGCACTATCTGATTGCGCTCCAATGTCCTTGTTTTGCTTTTAGCATAAGTACACATTTGTCCTTCAAATCACGTACAGATTTTGTCGAATGGGTTTGCAGGGTCCGTGGAGGTTCCATGTGTAGACGAATGCAAAAATTGTTGTTGCAGTGCACTCCCAAGTGGTTGCAGGCCCATAAAATTCTCAGAGAAGGGCTGAAACGTCTGGAGGTGTCATAAGTGTCAAAGATTGTCAAGAACGTCGCCTGTTGCTCATCGCACTGCAAACTGTCGTTTCTCACCGCGAAATGTATGGAAATCAATGCCTCAAAGGAAAGGATAATTTCATTGACGCCCTCTTATCACCCCTGAGGCCTTTTCGAGTCGGTTTTGAGCAGCAGTGTGTCTTAAATATTTTCCTCGGCCACCCGTAAGGAGACCGCGTAATTTCAAGGCTCAGCGTCGGTGTTCTGACCTCTATCGAGATGCGTCAAAAGAAGGTGTGAAATGTGTGTGAGAGGGAGTGTGACGACCTTCCCATCGTGTGATATATCCACGGTGGCGTTGGGGTGAGTTGTGGTGGAATTTGGTGCCAGTGTGACATCATTAACCCACCTTACACTTCGCATAAACTCATGAGCTCTGGCCTTTTTTTCGCATATGTCGACACATTGCTGTATGGAGCGTCGCCGGATGACGTCGCTGGACACTACGCTTTTGTGCCATTACAGAGAAAGGTTGTAGGCACCTTTAAGCCAGATTTCAAACTTATGCGTCGCAATGGAAGATAATTGCAAGGTTCCGAAAATATGATTCTTCAATTGTGTTTAGAGTTGCGCTCTACCAAAACTGCAGATCGGTAGTTTTGGTACAGTACATAAATGACGTAGTAAATGGCAGGATACGGGTAGTACTAGCAGCATTAGCAGAGGAAGAAATATGAACGTGTGAGTGAGAAATTGGAAACCGACGACTTCTCTTTGTTTTTTCTGTTTATCTGTTTTGCGCATGATTAGAACCGCGCATCATTCACTGTTAGTCCATTATGTACTTATATCGTCCGCCCCGATAGCTGAGTGGTCAGCGTGACGGATTGCCGTCCTACCGGCCCGGGTTCGATTCCCGGCTGGGTCGGGGAGTTTCTCCGCTCAGGGACTGGGTGTTGTGTTGTCTTTGTGATCATTTCATCCTCATCCGGCGCGCAGGTCGCCCAGTGTGGCGTCGAATGTAATAAGACCTGTACCAAGGCGGCCGGACCTGCCTCGCAAGGGGCCTCCCAGCCAATGTCGCCAAACGCTCATTTCATTTCCATGTAGTTATATCCACAAAAAATTGCATTTTATAAGCAAAAAAAAAAAAATATTGGCTGCTCGCGTAACTTCTGCGCATTTATGTAACCAAAACACTTTTGATGCAAGTACAGTTGAGAGGCACAAACACAAAAAAATCTATGTAATTATCGTTATTATCTTGTAATTAACAGAACTATCTTCATCGGGACAAAAAGTTTCCTGTTGTAACTAATAAGTTCGAAAGTTGTTTGGAAATAACAGAAATATGTTTTATATAAGCTCGACGTAGAAGTGAATCGATATTTGATACTTTTCTCTTCGATTTTGTTTTAATTTTACCTTTTTTTTGAAGAGATTGTGTTTCTTTAGCTCTGTATGATAAATCAGTATATTTTTGTATTTTTACTAGGACATTGCTTCTGTTCCACGTTACAAATCAACAATTTTCGAATAAAACCTGAATTAAACAATAATTTCAATTTTGCTATAAATACTGTTTATTTTTAAGTAGTAGCCATGAGAATAACTATGAGAGCAAAAATGTTCCGTAGATTATGGGGCGTTGACATATTCGCATTCGGTTCTCTACTTCCGGTTTCTAAGGGAATTTAGTAAGAAACTTATCGCATACGCAAACAAAGCGATCAAAATGAGATAAAGCCCAATAAGTATGCAACACACCTAACGTGCAGGTAACGCGGGTACGATATTTACTAATCAAAGCTATTGAGAAAACTACATTAGCCCACGCTTACTTACGATAGTCAGCGGTAGCCTAGGGCCGTTTTTTGTTGCACAATGTACATCCAAAACGAATGAATACATTGAGCTGCGGTTTTCTCTCGTGCCGTGTCTAACGGCACGGTTGTTTTCCCCGCCTCCAGGCAATCGTTTTGAGCAGAGCGTCGCGATGAAGCCACGAGAGCCTGGACGGCGTGGAACGTGATTGTCGCGTGCGCCACTGTGACCTGTCTGGTAGCAAGTACGGCCAGTTGACTGTGCAATCAGCTGCAGCAAGAGGACCCACCGTCTCCTAGAAGACAGCGCCGTCGGTGAGATGGACAGCCTGAGGCGCGTCGTCAAAGCCAGATTAGCGCGGCGACTGAGGTCCCCATACAGTCTGAAGGTGTTGGGGTCACTTGCTGCACGGAGACGAACGAGCGATTTCTGTGCAGAACCAACAGCGAGGGCATCGAGAAACTTGTCTGCTGCGGTACCATCAGCTAGACGTCACTAAGGTCTACGCCGATTATGGCCGCTTTAAGGACACAACAGCCTGGTGGAGCGTTGGTGTCTTTTCCCTGCCAGACAGATCCCGAAGTGGAGAAAGGGGTTCTGCATATCAAGAGGAAAACTACTTGAGTCTTTTCCAACTAACGGTTTCACAGTGATGGTTTTGTGGTTGATATAGTGTAGTACGTGGTATAAGAGTGGTCCATTAGGCGGGTTTATTGGCAACAAATCCTGCTCGAAACTCTGTGGTTGTTGTGTAACAAGTTCCTGTTGTTTACTGATGACACACAGGAGTACAGTTACGTGCTCTGTGATCTAGAGCAGATCTCTCTGTTAATTACATACTGCGAGCGCGATTAATGATATTAATACTAAAGTGTTTCGTTTAAACTACTGTGTGAGAGTGAAGTGAATGCACCTTGTTACTTGCTCTACGTGAATAATCAGTTGTTTGTGTCACTGTGTAAGAATGTATTGTGATATACAGTTAGATAGTTTGATTGAGAGTTGTGTGTAGATTTTTGTGGTAACAGTATGGTGAGAGTAGTGGTAGTAGTAGTAGTAGACCATTGTGTAGTTGTATGTCATGATCCTAGTTAAGTCTGAAGGTCATCTTGACTTTTAGTGCAAAAATTGTTTCACATTTGATGACTGGTTATTGTAAATTGTTAATTTTGTTGCCTGGTTGTGTATATTATCACAAAGGTTGGATTTTTTTGTTTTACTAGCCTTTTCCGAGCAGATTCGCTTGCGTACGCTTTTTGCACATATACTAAACATATCTTTTCCTTCCTCTCTCTGTAGCCACCTCTTCCTTTCTCTGTCTGACGACCTCATGCTCCCAACCCTATCCGCCATTTCCTCCTCCCCACTTCTCTGTCTCTCTGTCTGCTCCTCCACTCTCCCTGTCCAGTTCCTCCTCCCCTAAGTCTATAACTGCTCTATAAATCTCAATCGACCTCCAGCCATGCTCATCAGATCATGTAGCCCATGCATTAGTTCAATAAAGTAAGACAATACTACTCCACTATGCCTGTCATGTACAGTAACAAATACGTCCGGGTCCAGAAAACCGTATATTGTCCCTGCACCTTGGTTGTCCTGCAAAGCGGGTTGATTTGGTAGATCGATACTGTTCCCAGACAGCATGCCTGTCATCCAGGGCAGCATATACGCCAGAGGTGGCAAAAAAGAATTTGTCATTATCGCCACTACCACTGGAGCTTGGAGATCATAAACCACACAATGCTGATACTCTTGAGGCTTGCCCATTCTGTACCAAAATCGGTTGAAATCCACTCAGAGTTTAGGGAGGAGATTCAGGATATACACAGAGACATATACACTTTGCTTTATACATATAACAGATTTAATAGTAGACTTTTTGTATTGATTTTGTGGAGCCCTACTTAAGAAGCCTAATAAGTATGCAACACACCTAACACACAGGTAACGCTGGTACGATATTAACTGATCAAAGCTACTGAGAAAACTACCGTAGCCTACGCTTACTTACATCGGTTTGTTGCAGGATTCCCGAACATATTCTCAGTTCGAATATAATGAATTTCCTTGAGACAGAGAAGTTTCTGTTCATGCAGCAGCACGGTATTAGAAAGCATCGCTCCTGCGAAACGCAACTCGCCCTTTTTTCACATGCTATCTTGGGAACCATGGATGAAGGGTGTCAGACGGATGCCATATTCCTTGACTTCCGGAAAGCGTTTGACTCGGTGCCCCACTGCCGACTCCTAACTAAGGTACGAGGATATGGGATTGGTTCCCAAGTATGTGAGTGGCTCGAAGACTTCTTAAGTAATAGAACCCAGTACGTTGTCCTCGACGGTGAGTATTCATCGGAGGTGAGGGTATCATCTGGAGTGCCCCAGGGAAGTGTGGTAAGTCCGCTGTTGTTTTCTATATACAAAAATGATCTTTTGGATAGGGTGGATAGCAATGTGCGGCTGTTTGCTGATGATGCCGTGGTGAACGGGAAGGTGTCGTCGTTGAGTGACTGTAGGAGGATACAAGGTGACTTGGACAGGATTTGTGATTGGTGTAAGGAATGGCAGCTAACTCTAAATAGGGATAAATGTAAATTAATGCAGATGAATAGGAAAAAGAATCCCGTAATGTTTGAATACTCCATTAGTAGTGTAGCGCTTGACACAGTCACGTCGATAAAATATTTGGACGTAATATTGCAGAGCGATATGAAATGGGACAAGCATGTAATGGCAGTTGTGGGGAAGGCGGATAGTCGTCTTCGGTTCATTGGTAGAATTTTGGAAAGATGTGGTTCATCTGTAAGGGAGACCGATTATAAAACAATAATACGACCTATTCTTGAATACTGATCGAGCGTTTGGGGTCCCTATCAGGTCGAATTGAAGGAGGATATAGAAGGAATTCAGAGGCGGGCTGCTAGATTTGTTACTGGTAGGTTTGATCATCACGCGAGTGTTACAGAAATGCTTCAGGAACTCTGGAGGAAAGTAGGTGCTCTTTTCTTGAATCGCTACTGAGGAAATTTAGAGAACCAGCATTTGAGGCTGACTGCAGTACAATTTTACTGCCGCCGACTTATATTTCGCGGAAAGACCACAAAGATAAGATAAGAGAGATTAGGGCTCGTACAGAGGCATATAGGCAGTCATTTTTCCGTCGTTCTGTTTGGGAGTGGAACAGGGAGAGAAGATGCTAATTGTGGTACGAGGAACCCTCCGCCACGCACCGTAGGTATGTAGATGAAATGTAGAAGAATCTCTTTGAGCTACAGAAATACACTGATGAAAAAAATCGCTGCACCAAAAAATAATTAATGTAGAGTAATGACATTTCTGGGTAACATCTCTAACTGATTAATGTTGCAATGTCTCAGGTTAATTTAAACATGAGATAAGCCATTGCGAATGTGAAATTCTTGTACACTAACAGACGGTGTACTCGCCAGAATTTCGAACGCAAGCATGCCTGATCGAGCTGGCCAAGGCAACATTCCGACACTCTGTAGAGCATGATGGCTCACAACAGCAGTTTGCAGCCGAGCGTTATCCTGTTGGGAGACACCCCCTGTAATGCTGTTCATGAACGGCAGCATAATAGGTCTAATCACCAGGTTGACGCCCTAATTTGCGATCAGGCTGCGTGGGATAACCACGAGAGCGCTCTTACTGTCATACTAAATCGTACCCCAGGCCATAACTTCAGTTGTAGGTCCAGTGTGTCTAACACACAGACAGGTTGGTTGCACGACCCCAACTGGTCTCATTCTAATCAACACACATCCTTCACTAGCACTGAGGCAAAACTGGCTGTCATCAGAAAACACAACAGACCTCCACCCTGCCCTCCAATGAGTTCTCACTTGACACCACTGAAGTCGCAAATGTTTGTGGTTTGGAGTCAGTGGAATGCACACTACAGGACATCTGACTGGAATCGGTTCTTGAAGAAACTGATTTGTACCAGTTCTTTGTGTCACTGTGGTGCCAACTGCTGCTGCAGCTGCAGTGGGATGCGGCAGAGCCATACACTGTACACGACGGTCTTCAGTGTGGGCCGAGCCGAGCCGGCAAAGCGCGTTGCGTGCAGGGGAGCACGCAGCGCTGCTGGGCGGGGCGATTGCCTGGCCTCTTTAGGCCTTCTTCTCGGTCTTCTTTGGCAGCAGGACGGCCTGGATGTTGGGCAGGACACCACCCTGTGCGATGGTGACGCCCGACAGGAGCTTGTTGAGCTCCTCGTCGTTGCGGATGGCAAGCTGCAGGTGGCGCGGGATGATGCGCGTCTTCTTGTTGTCGCGGGCCGCGTTTCCGGCCAGCTCGAGCACCTCAGCCGCGAGGTACTCCATGACGGCGGCGAGTTAGACGGGCGCCCCGGCGCCGACGCGCTCGGCGTAGTTTCCCTTGCGCAGGAGGCGGTGGATTCTGCCGACCGGGAACTGGAGCCCAGCCCTGCTTCAGCGGGACTTTGACTTGCCCTTGACTTTGCCTCCCTTTCCGCGTCCGGACATCGCGATGGGCTAGCGACGGTGCAAAACGAAACGAAACGAAACGAACGGTGCGAGCCGTCCAGAGCCTGGTCTTCTTACGATTGCACATTCCCGTGATTAACGCTCGCAGCAATTATGTACAGTGACTACTTTCTTGCGATGTCTTCCTGCAATATCGGAAAAAGGACATCCAGCTGCTCGTAGACCTATTACGTGATAATAGGGTCTATGTCACCTTAAAGGCATTCTTGACTAACATCAACTCACTACATCCAGTCATAAAGATTGATGAAACAGTTAATACCATTAAGCAACATATTGCTTCTTTCCGAGTAGAAACAGTCATTATGTGTTAAAAGAATCAAGTAAAGTATACCTCGCAGAGGTAGTAGGTATAAGTAAAATGTTCAATTTATTCAAAGAGGCTTACTCAACAGTTAAGGCCTCTTATGAAACATACACACACATATTTAATACGAACTTCAATATTTCATTTGGATATAAGCGCACCCGTAACGAATATACAGCCAACATGAAATACTTGGAAGTGGAAAAAAAAGTGCACCGAAGTAGCAGAAGTAAAAGATATTGAAAAAAATTGAAGAATTTGAAAACTTTACACGATTATCACAAATTGCAAGCCAACACATTTTGTGAGAGAAAGAAAAAGCTAAGGAGGAAAGTCGAAAGACCATGGAAAAGGAAGGCATGTGTATGGAGTTTGGAAAGAATCTGCCTCTGCTAACATTACAACTAACGTTGCGTAGTGTAAACGGCAATTGTCTATGTGTGCTTTCAACATACACTGTTTATCAAGTGCAAAGAGTACATTTTTCCTGTACCTCGAATGTGTTGAGAAAACCGGTAATGATGACGTCTGCTCAATGATTCATACGTTTTGTTAGAATTACCTTGGCATTGCTGTGAAATATCTGGACATATTTTGTGATTCACGATCTGGTCAGAATGAGAATTACGCTTATTCGATTATTGCACAGTTTAGTTACAGAAGAGAAAAGGTTTGACACTGTGAAAGGAACTTTTCGAATAAGAGGACATTTTTATTTGGAATGCGATAAAAACATGGGACTTGTAAACAAGGAAGCTCCCAAAGATTGGACCGAGGTGTTCATATCAGCTCGGTCAAAAGCTTCACCGTTTGGGGTTGTTGTAGCTACATCTGAAACTTTTCGCCAATCAACAGCATTTCTGAAGCCCTTGTACACGTGAAGTATCCTTTTACTACACGTCCACTTAAGGAACTCCTCGTAGACAGAACCCACCCAGGGCTTGTAAAAAGGCTCAGAATGACTTACAATGGAGCAAGGGAGAGTACTGCTCTGAAATCGGCTCATCCAGCTGAAGGATCCAATGGCCTAGAGTTTGATCTGCCTGAGTTGTCTTAGACCGCTAAGACTCTAAGATAATCTCCAAATCTGGTTAATTTTTTTACTATGATATAGTTTCGAATTATAAAATCTTCTACTTTATATTTTCAGACTAAGCCATTCTCTCATGAGAAATACCTGGATCTGTAGATTTTGGAAGAGTTCTGTGGGACAGAAACACTAGAATATTATGGCAGTTTTCCTGCTGCTTGAAGTTTTCACAATCAGAATAGCCCATCTTGAACTGATTTTTAAAGCCGGCCGGAGTGGCCGTGCGGTTCTAAGCGCTACAGTCTGGAGCCGAGCGACCGTTACGGTCGCAGGCTCCAATCCTGGCTCGGGCATTGATGTCTGTGATGTCCTTAGGTTAGTTAGGTTTAATTAGTTCTAAGTTCTAGGCGACTGATGACCTCAGAAGTTAAGTCGCATAGTGCTCAGAGCCATTTGAACCATTTTTTTTAATTTTTAAATATAGTTTGATTCTTACTTCAAGTACTGAAGGAATAAGCAATGCTTGTGCTACCATGAAGCCATGAACTGAGGAACTTCTTTCAATGAATAAGGTACCCTTACTCAAATTTTTATGTAGCAACGGAAGTTTGGATAAATATGATATAATATTGTTATATTTTTACAGAATATTTCTCAAGGTTTCTAATTGTGTATATCGTTACATAACTATAAGATCATAAGATCAAGAAAAGATATAAATAGGAATATTAATGCTCTGCAAAATTTATAAAATTGAACTTTGCTCATTCTTATCCTGGACCCTTTCATTAAGAAATATTTTCGTAAAATTTTTTCATCCCCTATTTCATTCCCTTGAAATTTGGATTTCCAAAAAAGGTTGAAACACATTTTTTTCATTTCTGAATGAGAAATCAAATACCAGTTTCGTAGTCCTAGCTTCGAAATTGCCTTAACAACGACATATTTTTAGAAAACCTATCAATCCCTATTTCACCCTTTAGTGTTAGAATGTCGAAAAATCCCTTTTTAAACGGTGCCTATAGTATAAGATCAACACCCTCTCCAAATTTCGAGTTTCTATCCTTAGCGGTTTTGGCTGGGCGATGATGAGTCAGTAGATAGTAATCTGTATATATTAATACGTTATAGTTACTAATAACAGTAGCTGCAATCTGAGATACTACAACTAATGTTTACTAAATATTTAGAATTTCGTTTTTTCGAGTCATTGCGTTGTATTACAGCAGTCTTAATTTCATTTCATGTTACTTGCAACAAAAATGAACCACATTCGAAGATACCAGTCTCTATGATGCACATTTTCGAATCTACTTAGTTTCGCTTGAAATTTAGCAACTGATCGGTGCGAGTTGAGCAGGCTCGTGAGTTGTCACCACTGGAATACACAGAATAAAATGTTTCTCCTCTCACTGCTATTAACACCGCAGTGGCTGCGCTGCATACCACTCTGCTCCTGAGGTAAGCGGCAAACTTGACCTAGCTCACAGTCGAATTCACGAACGTTAATGAAAATTAATAACATCTTAGAATGTTACTGTCTCTGTAAGTGGTTTTGTTTGTTACTGAGGAAGAAAAACACACTCTTCAGGAGCTCTTAATGTTAGTTGACGTTTCTAGGCTCTGCCATTAGTTGCTAGATGCATATTAGTTCAGAATGCGGCTGAGAACCGCAGGCCGCACGAAAACTTGATTCGGGCTGCATGCGGCCCGCAGGGCTCCGTTTTACGACCACTATTTTGGAGAATCGTACCTGAGAACAAGGAATTTGTTCATGTGACGGCCCCAAAGAGCTCGACTGTATAGGTCCACCCGTGGGACGTATAAGGCTTTCGATGTTGGAAGAACTTTGTGAGTAGACTTTCAGACGTAGTTCTCTTGAATGATTATGATGCCAGTCTCCGCTTGAGAAGTAGTACAATCAACCTGCAGTCACTAGTACATAATCGATTCTCTTCGCAAAGGCTTACCAATACACTGTAATATGGGTGACACAAATGACAATATATAGAGGATCACCTGTGCCAGCCTGAAATCCTACTGTTTTATACTGGCTTCTCTGCCATGTATATTACGCGAGGAAACTTCGTTTTATGAGTGTGGTGTAAAAAAGAAGTCATGTTTTAAGCATTTCCTTACAGATTAACTTTATTATAATTATTTTCTATAGTAATAATGAGTTGCTTATTACTTTCCGTTAATAAAATACGCGTCTGTGAAACAGTTAACTAATAAAAAAAAAGGCGTGAATGTAAAACGTAAAATAAAAACTAAAAACATGAAACAAATATGAGTAAAGTAAATAATTAGAATAGTAATGAAGTTTGAAATATTAATTAGGTTCAAAATGGTTCAAATGGCTCTGAGCACTATGGGACTCAACTGCTGTGGTCATAAGTCCCCTAGAACTTAGAACTACTTAAACCTAACTAACCTAAGGACAGCACACAACACCCAGCCATCACGAGGCAGAGAAAATCCCTGACCCCGCCGGGAATCGTACCCGGGAACCCGGGCGTGGGAAGCGAGAACGCTACCGCACGACCACAAGATGCGGGCATATTAATTAGGTATTATCAAAATATTCCGATAGCACATACGCGTACAGCTTGTTTTCCAAAACTGGTATTTCAAAAACCAGCTTTATTACACAGGGATGAATGTGACTTGGAAGCTTCTTTAATTTATGTTGTAACAAAAGTTTCCCATTTTCAAAATAAATTAATGGTGGTGGGGTATTTTGAAAAATTTCGATATTACAAAAGTTGATCATAGCAGTTTTAAAGAACATATCAACTTTCATATAAAAAACATTTTTTTCTATATCGTTGTTTCGGAGATACCCCCTCTAAACCTACAATGCCAAATTACCTTTCGGAGTGTGTTTTACCTCTTAAGAGTGAAATTGGGCACAAACAAAATAAATTCGTGTTGCACTATTTTGTCCCTTCTGCACACTCGTCAAGTTTCATCAAAATCGTTATTAACATTTGTAAATTTTCCCTTTTTAGTGAAAACCGCCCCTCCATATGCTTAATCGTTCTGTGTACATTTCAAGTGGCCTGTCTTCGTTGCTATCCCCTGAACGCAATAACTATTTTCAACGTAACTAACATAGTTTTTGAAATGTTCTTTGTGACCATGAATGAGCTTTCATATCCCATCCACAACCAGTGTCCCGCCTATTTGTCAACTCATGTCGTAACAGAGCCCACGTGTTCCTCATTGGAGCTGCAGCGTCGTCTGACCAACCACTTGTTTATCTCAGGAAAAAGGTGAAAGTCGCTTTTTACCAAATACGTAACATATGTAGTTGGGGAGTCACTTCCTATTTCGCCCCTTGAAGTTGTTAAGTTAATGCCACACTTCTGATCGAACGTTGTTGCGTATCAGAACGACACCTGTCAACCGCATGCCTCGTCCTTTGATTTGAATGGATCTTCGTAACTTTCGCATTATGTCATAGCACACAGCTTCATTGATCGTTGCCTCTGGCGGCATAAAGTCAACAATAAAAGTATCTTTTTTGTCTAAAAAGGCTGTTGTTATAAGCGTTTTACTACTGAATGTTTGCACGAACTATTTCGCCTTGTTTGGGGAGTCGGTGAGTGTCCAATATTGTGGATGAGATTTTTACTTTTCTCTTAAAATACCCGTGTTTCTACGCCTGTCACAGTTTTGTTGAATAAATTCTCATCTTCGTGATTGTAAAGCACTGGGATGGATATGGGTGCAACAGCTTTCAAATCTTCGTTCGACAAGGTTTTCCTTTAAAAGAGCCTTCTCTGTCTCTGTACACTTCGAGCTTGTACTGTGTCTGTAAATATTTAATGAACTAGTCGGCAACGGGTCGTTAAATCTTAATTTTCCTTTTATTTCCTCTTACTGCAACGGAATTATCAACGCCGACCCCATTTGCCCGAGGCATTTGGTTGCCAGTCATCATTCTGGGTACTCACCTAGCAAAAAGTTTATGTATAAAACAGCCTCTGTCCAAATGCCGTGGAATGATATCTTGAACATTTCCTACAAGTCGCTAGTGTTTTCATAAATTGTAAATCTACGGCCGTCTTGAACAACTTGTTTCACTCGCCGTACAAAGTTTTCACACGCTTCTGACATAGCCCGACCAATAGGAGGAACTGTAGAGGAACGTGGTAACTGGATATTACGATTGATGTTTCAATCGCCATGATAATTATGTTGGAAGTAGATAGTACAGCACTGCAGAAGAAAGAGGTAGCTGGGTACCCCTTTACGACAGATGTCGCATTCGCCATGGTGATTATGTTGGAAACATACAATACAGCACACAAACCCTTTGTGACGTTCAAATTTGTTTCCCTTTCTGAGCGCAATGTATGTCGAAAACATACAAAATGAAAGAGAATTAGAAAGAACAGATCGTTAAAAAAATATTATGCGGAACATTTTCACGATGGAGAACGAACTGAACAAAAAGCGTGACATTTGGAAAAGAGTCACTAGTATCTATGTAGAGGTGAAAAGATAAAAATTTAGGTAGTCAGAAAATAGATTATTAATAATACGTTTGCACGACCTTGATAAACACTGTTTCAGATAGATATGCTATCAGTAAGCATTTGTGTTGTCATATCCCACTGACTCCAGATGCGGCTGTAATGATCTTACCTACAAGACTCTTGTACCTGTGCAGTTTGCTTTTGACACTACTCGTGTGCTGACATTAAAAATTCCGCACACCTGCCAGTGGTCACTTTCACTGACTTTTATCGGACGAATACAAACGTAAGACATTCAGACAAGAGTCAATTGTAATGATCACAACAAACAAAACTGCAAGAAAAAACCATATTGTTAGACAGACCACCTGAAGATGCTTTAAAATAAAGCGAAACGCGTCTGGTCTTAATAAGACTTTTGTTACAGTTGCTAAAGACGGGAATTATCATTTACAATTAGTATACTAAATCCTGTGAACGCAGTTTCGATGAAGACACGATTCTGTTGTTAGGAAAATGAATTCACTTCTCTGCTACCAAAAATTAATAATAGATACTCGGATCCCCACCCATGTGAACTATTGGAAATGACGTGACGTGTCGATGAGCGTCACTCCCATCACGGTCAGGCGAAGTGAGATGTAGCACAATTTCGATAAACTCAACCCGGTGGCTTTTCTTTTTCTCTTTATTGTTGTTTCATCCCTCTCGCAGTGAATGAGTTTAAAATACATAAAAAAGAAACAATATAACTGAAAAGAAGAGACAGTTACATATGCTTTCAGAATTATTAAAACATAATTTTCTTGTGTAGGAGGATAAAAGTGAATAATTTTATACAAAATAGCAGTAAAAGATTAGAAACATGAAAATGTGGCACAGAAAGGAGAAAGCCTTAAAAACAAATAATGCACATTCCATGAAATTGAGAAATTTGAGGTAAAATTAAATTATGGTTACTCTGTACGTAGGACATGAATATGGTGCAGTTTTTAAAGCCAGCACTTCTATACTTTCTTTTCATAAATGTAAAAATATTAAACATTAAACATTGTGACATTCAAAGAAAAACTTTGCGTAATATAGCAGGTAAAGGAATCAATCATGTGATTAATACAAACTTAAAGAATATCACTGCAGATCCACTTTATAAAGTGTAATGAATTTATAATACATTTACAGGTTTGATAGTTCAACGAAGTTAGAACTAACTGGAGGAATCATCAACTCTGAGTTCTATGAATGAGGTTAGATGCCCTGTAGATAGGATGAGGGAGTAAACATTGCAACTGAGGAGATGAAGTTAGGTGGAAGGGGTGATGATTGGAGAGAGAAATGGAATATGGAACTGGGTGTGTGACATAAGCCCATGGTACAAATAGGAAAGAAATAGGGGAAGTTAGAATCGAAGAGTTCTAATGTGGGGTGGATAGGAGGAAAGAGTTGGAACTGACAGAATGGATAAATATCGGGAGAGATATCACTGTCAGGAAAAGGAGTTTGTTGAAGTTTTGTTGGTAGTGTGTATGGACTGAATGTATATATACGGTTGTTAGTGTTCAATGAATTAGAGATTAGCGAGAAAATTTTGCTAGAAAATCAAGAGCTTTACGTCAGTTCAATACTCTGGAGAACACATTAAGACCACAACTGACAACAATTTCCCTCACACATAAATAAACGGTGGGAAAAATTTAGTACACCTGTAACGACAACGGCATATACCGCCTGGAGGGTAGTACATGTACTGATAATGGTTTGAACATTATCCACCAATATATAGTGTAGTGGCATAGCTGTCAGGGCGCCATCTGTGTCTACCCTTTAAAAGGAAACACTCATGGCCAGGCGGCTCAATGTGATGCAAACGCGTGAAGCAAGCAGGCAACCTTGCCACGGAGCGCGGTCGGCCTTCCTGCCACCAACCGAGCGAGTTTAAAGGGAGTAAAATAGTGGCCTTCCGAGTGGTGGGATGGTGCTTTCGGAGAACTGTCACATAAGCTGGACAAGGTGCACCAGTTGTGCGACGATGCTGGTACCAGCGGTCACGTGAACATTCTCACGCCTGTAGACGAGGTACTGGGCGACCACGCGGCACAGTCGTCCCCCAGGGTAGTCGTATTGTAAGGGCGGCAATGGAACATCGTGCAGCTACCACAGCACAGACAAGAGGGCTTGTGAGTCCAGACACCTCAACACGAACTTCTGTGAACCGATTATTAGCAGTGGGACAATGGGCACGCACATGTTTTCCGTCTTCCACTCACGCCACCGCATCGACGTGCACGGCTCGACTGGTGGCGTCAGAGGATCACTTGGAAGATGGAATGGTGCTCCGTAGTTTTCAGCGATGCGAGCAGATCCTGCCTGCATGCAAGTGATCGTCATTTGTGCGTACGACACAGACCTGGTGAGCTCTGTTCCGTAAAGTGCATTCGTCTAAGACACACTGGCCACACCCCAGCCCTTATTGCCTGGGGTGCGATAAGCTACAGCTCCCGTTTACCTTTGGTGTTTCTGGATGGGACGCTAACCAGCGTCCGGTATGTGTAGAATGTTGTCAGACCCGTTCATTACCGTTTTCGCAACACGAGGGTGATGCGTCTTTCCAACAGTATAATGCCCACCTACACACTGCCTGCGAAACGCAACATACTCTGCAGGACTTGCAGCAAGTTCCTTGGCCAGCGCGATCTGCAGACTTAACTCCAATCGAGCATGTATGGGATATGATGGGACGAGAAGTGACTCATGTGACTCGTCAACCAACAACTCTTACAGAACTACGTGAGTTGGTCGAGCAGGCTGAACCGTCACTTAGGGCGGTTCACTAGTAACAACTCAAGTACACAAAATGGTTCAAATGGCTCTGAGCACTATGGGACTTAACATCTCAGGTCATCAGTCCCCTAGAACTTAGAACTACTTAAACCTAGGACATCACACACATCCATGCCCGAGGCAGGATTCGAACCTGCGACCGTAGCGGTCGCGTGGTTCCAGACTGAGGCGCCTAGAACCGCACGGCTACTAGACGCCGGCAACTCAAGTACACATGTTAAACGTTATCGTGGAAGTAGGGGCCAGGAGGTGCTCGTGAAATAACACACACTGCTAAAGATGCCTTTTTATTTTAAAACACTTAATAATATTTTTTTAAGTCTGGCATTTTTTATTAAAAAAACAATTTCAAAAACAATTTCAGATAGCTTGACAATTTTCATTATGAAAAGGAGATTACCACGTATGACATTAACAACTTGCCAATAATGAGATTTTAGCTTGACACACACACACAGTTAAAAAACTCTTAAAAATAGCTCTATCTAAGGGATGTTGCAAGGTTAGACGTTAACAATAAGAATATTTTAAACTAGTTATATCAATAAGGGAACAATTTAAAAAAGCTTTAAGTAGCTATCTTGTACTAAGCAAAAATAATTGTCTCTCGCCAGTTACGTAACTTATATTTGTTTCAAGATAAATGTGAATAAGCCAGCACACAAACATCCACATTAAAGGCAGTTCCAAAAAAAAAAAAAAATCCTTAGCTCGGTGAGGGAATGACAGGTGTAAACGGGCCCAAATCACAATAGGCGGAATAGTTACTGGTGGTCTACAGGGCCATAGCAGATCAGCCCCAAAACTTCCATTACAAGCCGCCACCTCCCCGAGTTACTCAAAACCAGAAGATGTAGCAATGGCGTTGGCCGCACAGACTCCGAACCACAGAGACCGAGGTCTGAATGAAAACGGCGCGAGCAAGAAGCAATTAACACATTCCCGCGGACAGACAAACGAAAACTGTGGTGGGACGACCCCAACAAAACCACTGGTGAAGGAACTCATACTCTTCGCTAGAACTTGAAAACCTTCTCTTATACATATACTTATATATAACTAACTCTGTTACATAAAAACAGTACTCAACTTCTTACACTCCACCCCAGCGCCGGGAACACGTCGCACTTCCAGATGCTCGTCAGAGCCAACTGCTGCCAGTGCTTTCACGGACGATAAGAAGAGATACGGTCCTACGCGTTGATCTCCTGCACCACGGCATCTAAGCTTCATAAGCCACGTACATGCTGATAAGGGAGACGTAGCCCCTGTCAGCCAAGAGTTCGGCCAAAGCACGTGGCGAGAAGTTGACGACCCCTAACAGCAGGGCCCCGCTCGCGCCACCACCTCTCTCGGTCACGGCCCAGTACGTCCTCCTCGATCGTCACGCTACTGTACACTTGCTCCACCTACCGCCAGAGGGCGGTAACGATCTAAACAGCGCACCAAACCGAAAGCGCCACCGCAAACACTATACGGAAAGCGAAAGCACTCCGCCTGGCGCGCTTTTCCAAGAGTCGGACACAACTACGGCTCACAGGCGTGGAATAACGCGACGCTATTCGCCGTCTGCACGATTTCGGGTCGATACCTGGTACCTCAGAACGGCTTGTGCTATTGATCTGTAAATGTAATCATTTCATGTACTCCATGTGCGCTGTTGTAGCTATGAATCTTGAGTGACGTGGAAACATGTAGAAGGACGTACTTTTTTCCGACAGTGTATATTAGTTTTTAGGAATGCTTTAGTGGGTTCCCAAACCACGGACCGACACGGTGTTTCGGTTGTTGCAGGAGTGGGCCTGGGGCTGGTGGTGCCGGCGTCGTACCTGGCGTTCAACTCGTACTTCCTGGAGCGCCGCGGGCTGGCCATGGGCCTGTGCCAGGCGTGCGTGGGGCTGGGCTTCATCGGCGCGCCGCCCGTGGTGCAGGCGCTGCTCCACAGCTACGGCTTCCGCGGCGCCATGCTGGTGCTGGGCGGCATCGGGCTGCACTCGGTGGTGGGTGCCGTGCTGTACCAGCCGGTGCGCTGGCACCAGCGCAGGCCGCCGGCGCCGCGGCCCCACAGCGCCAACGGACGCCTCGCCAACGGTCAGCACTCGACACCTACCAGCAACGCTCTTTCAACTGGAGTCCCAAACTATTAGGATCTTACCGTGCAGGTGGTAGAGTGTTGCAAACTTGGTCGGAAATGGACGTTTCAGGTGTTACGTGACCCTAAAGGCACTTCAAGGAAAGGGAAAGAACTCTGAGGCGACAAGAGTCATGAAATGTGCGGTACTATTCCTTACGCAAGGTACAAAAGGGGAATGCATTGGCGGAGCTGTCATTTGTACTCAGATGATTCGGGTGAAAAGATTTCCGACGCTACAGAAATTAACACACTTTGAACGAATGGTACACTACTGGCCATTAAAACTGCTACACCAAGAAGAAATGCAGATGATAAACGGGTATTCATTGGACAAATGTATTATACTAGAACTGACATGTGAGTACATTTTCACGCAATTTGGGTGGATAGATCCTGAGAAATCAGTACCCAGAAGAACCACCTCTGGCCGTGATAACGGTCTTGATACGCCTGGGCATTGAGTCAAGCAGAGCTTGGATGGCGTGTACAGGTACAGCTGCCCATGCAGCTTCAACACGATACCACAGTTCATCAAGAGTAGTGACTGGCGTATTGTGACGAGCCGGTTGCTCGGGCACCATTGACCAGACGTTTCCAACTGGTGAGAGGTCTGGAGAATGTGCTGGCCAGGGCAGTAATCGAACATTTTCTGTATCCAGAAAGGGCCGTACAGGATCTGCAACATGCGGTTGTGCATTATCCTGCTGAAATGTAGGATTTCGCAGGGATCGAATGAAGGGTAGAGCCACGGGTCGTAACACATCTCAAATGTAACGTCCACTGTTCAAAGTGCCGTCAATACGAACAAGAGCTGACCGAGACTTGTAACCAACGGCATCCCATACCACCACGCCGGGTGATACGCCAGTATGGCGATGACGAATATACGCTTCCAAAGTGCATTCATCGCAATGTCGACAAACACGGATGCGACCATCACGATGCTGTAAACAGAACCTGGATTCATCCGAAAAAATGACGTTTTGCCATTCGTGCACCCAGGTTCGTCGTTGAGTACACCATCGCTGGCGCTCCTGTCTGTGATGCAGCGTCGAGGATAACCGCGCCATGGTCTCCTAGCTGATAGTCCCTACTATTGCAAACGTCGTCGAACTGTTCGTGCAGATGGTTGTTGTCTTGCAAACGTCCCCATCTGTTGACTCAGGGATCGAGATCCGTTACAGCCATGCGGATAAGATGCCTGTTATCTCGACTGCTAGGGTTACGAGGCTGATGGGATCCAGCACGGCGTTCCGTATTACCCTCCTGAACCCACCAATTCCATGTACTGCTAACAGTCATTGTATCTCGACCAACGCGAGCAGCAATGTCGCGATACGATAAACCGCAATCACGATAGGCTACAATCCGACCTTTATCAAAGTCGGAAACGTGATGGTACGCATTTGTCCTTCTTAAACGAGGCATCATAACAGCGTTTCACCAGGCAACGCCGGTCAACTGCTGTTTGTGTATGAGAAATCGGTTGAAAACTTTCCTCATGTCACCACGTTGTAGGTATCGCCACCGGCGCCAACCTTGTGTGAATGCTCTGAAAAGCTAATCATTTGCATACCACAGCATCTTCTTCCAGTCGGTTAAATTTCGCGTCGGTAGCACGTCATCTTCGTGGTGTAGCAATTTTAATGGCCAGTAGTGTACTTGGAGCTGGATGCGTGGGACATCCTATTTCGGAAATCGTTAGCGATTTCAATATCCCGCGATCCACGTGTGAAGAGTGTGTCGACTATTCCAAATTTCAGGCATTATCTCTCACACGGAAAACGTAGTGGCCGACGGCGTTCACTTAACGGCCGAGAACAGCGGCATTTGCGTAGAGTTATCAGTGTTAACAGACAACGGTTTTAATTTTATATACTTGGTATTTCGCCCATTATATTGTTTTCCACCCCAAATAGAAAAGTCATCTACTATTTATAGTGTCTCATTTCCTGAGCTAATTCTGCCAGTATCCCCTGATATAATTCGATTACATTTCACTAGCTTTAATTTACTTTTGTTGACATTCATCTTGTAACCTCTTTTCAAAAAAAAAAAAAAAATGGTTCAAATGGCTTTGAGTACTATGGGACTTAACAGCTGAGGTCATCAGTCCCCAAGAACATCGAACTACTTAAACCTAAGTAACCTAAGGACATCACACACATCCATGCCCGAGGCAGGAGTCGAACCTGCGATCGTAGCGGTCGCGCGGTTCTAGACTGAAGCGCCTAGAACCTCTCGGCCATCTCGGCCGGCCCTCTTTTCAAAATGCTACCCAATTCGTTCAGTTCTTCTTCTAAGTTCTTTGCTTTTGGTGACAGAAATTCAATGCCATCGAAAAACTGCAGTGTTTTTATTTCTGCACTCTGAACATTAATTCCGCTTCCCAATTTCTCATTCGTTTCTTGCACTGCTTGCCTACTGTACCTCATACCCTTCTCGTTGATAGCTTCCAATTCATACCTTTCGATTCTTGTAGCTGCAGCTGCAGCTTCTAAGAGCTTTAGATAACCTTTCGCTACTCGTATTTTATCACTAGTTTCTCCAGAATGTCAAAGAGTGTATTTCAGTCGCCATTGTCAAAAGCTTTCTCTAAATCTATAAATGCTATAAACGTAGGTGTGCCTCTCTTCACGCTATCTTCTAAAAGAAGTCCTAGCGTCAGTATTGCTTTGAATGTTGCTACATTACTAAATTGGGTGTAACGCTGAAAAATGTCAGTGTAATCTTTGAAGTAGAAGTTGTAGCTCGGAAACGTTCGATTTAAACAATAAAAGATAACATTATGACCAAAACGGCATAACATATTAAAAACATTCCTCACATGAAGTACATTCTTTTATTGTTATGAATCGTTTTGGCTAGATTAGACCATCTTCAGATTTACAAGCAAAATAATGAAAAAAAATATCATCCAAGGCATTTAAAAATAAAATATGTAGCTATATCAGATAACATAGCTATCACTGACGCAGCTGAAAATTGTTATAATCATTGGATCAGCAGTTACATGCGATAAGTTCAGAAGAAAAGTGGCGTTACCACAGTAATGAAAGTGGCAATGTTAAGCCGTGTGGGACTATATGCTTATGCTGTATTAAGCAACAACTGCCTACCGCAACCACGTTGGTGAAGTTACTATGACAAATAAGACATAATCGGCTTTGTTTCGTCGCGTGAAGTCATAAACACAAACTCATAAACGTGAAAAGGGTTAAGCATCTCAAGTTCAGAGTTGAAAACACGAAAAACATTCAAGTTATTATCCGGTATTTGGTGGTTTCCGTCTTTATGCTTGCGTATTACAAAAATATGCAGTTTAAGTGATATAACATATATAAGAACCCTCCAAAACGCGTCATTTTCAGTATAGTTTGTTGCATTCAAGTATTAAGTAACATGACGTCAGGGTGTAAACTTACTGGCTATAGATTTTATGTTGAATTTAGCTTTGTTTTTATGTAGTAGTTGATTTTGAAAAGGAAAGGAAACACAGTCTGTAAACCTTTTATTGAGCCCTGGACCATATTTCCTGTCGCTATACGTCGCAACCTTCCGCATTATGAAAGCACGAGCTGCGCCTGTTCATTTCTGACCACTAGGTAGTTAATGTCAAAATTCTCAATGTCGCTCCTTGTGTCATCTTCATAATTTGGATCCAACAGGTCTGGGACACCTTGTATATCAACAATCTATGAATGAATGTAAAATATGTGGTATGTTCTATTTCTTATTGGTGCGTAAATACTCCAGATCAACCGAATTAATGACATCTTGCTACTAGCATGTAGCAGCCACTAGCACCTGGACTCTACTACGCCCCGAAAAAAACCACTAGTAAGTTCCTGTATCTTTCCCCAGTACTACGGTAGCAGAATCCCGATCCCAGTCCATGTAAACGATCCCCATAGGATAATACTTCCCCACCTATCTAAATGGCGCCCTGTTGTCAAAAGAAATGAATCGGAAGTTGAGATTTTCGTCTTAGTTGTACCCAGCCACGGGAAAGTTTGAAACTGTACCGCATCTCGTTAGTTCTTCAGTGCCTTGATTGTCAAGGGGCGGTATTCGTACTCCCGTGCTAATCGCAGTGCTTTTTGACGTGAGGTGACCAGAGGTGCACGAGTATGGAGGGGGCTTCTATCCCATAGTGGTGGGGAAGGCGATGAGGTGAGGAAGTATTCACTCTAAATGGAGTGGCTGTTGAGTAGTTATTGTTGTCCACCACTGGAGTCACAAGTCACTTGCTGCACGGTGGCCTTTCTGTCCATTACTGTAAGCGGCAGGGGTCGCTGGCGACTACTCTCTTTGTCGCCCTGATAGCATACTGTAGCGACGGTGGTTTACCGTTGTCATTGTGATTATGGTGCGTTTCTAAGGCTCTGGCACGTACGACAACGAAGCGGAATGTTGTATGTGTCGGACATCGACGATGTAACTATTATCAAATGCTTTTACCACGTATGGTTTGCTCATCCTACAATCTACTGTCACGCCGATGCTAAGTACGTGCTATATAATCAATTTCTCGTTTGTTTGAAGGTAGATTACTCTGGATCCGATACACTATAAAATCCCCACGCCATAGTACCGCAGCACGCCGCTGAGGGATCCAAAACAAAATTGCGCACGCTATTCATAAAGTGGAGTATCCCGCATGGAAATATGTTTTCTGCATCTGAATGGGAATGGCAATATTGCACCATCACCCCCCCTCCCCCCCCCCCTCCCCGACACAGTATTTTTCTGACGTGGATGTTTTTAGTGTTGTCAAACAAATCTGAATGATGAAGAATGAAGTGGGGCAGAGCATTCTCCGTGAAGAATCACAAGATAAGTGGAACCCTTTGTGCTCCATAACCGGCGTATCAAAATCGATGTGATAGAGAAGAAACTGAAAGTCAGCCATAGATCAGATACCAATATCATGAACGACATTTTGAACATGAGAAACGCCGTCGTGGACTGATATCTGCGACTGCTCTCACATGTTGAAAAAGCCTACCGAACCCAAGCAGCAGCGTACATTTTCCAGACTAATCAAGATTTCTTTAGTGGCATAATCATCATGGACGAGCGTTGGGTGTATCGTTACGATACCGAGGCAAAGGAGCAAAGAGATCAATGGAAACTTGTGGATTCACCAACGCTGAAACAGATGAAGAGTGAAGACTCAACCACTAATGGGCAAGGTATTGGTGACTACATTTTGGGACTTCCATGCTAGTACGCTTATAGGAGCATACTAGCGACATCTCTTGATGAGACTACAGCTTTATTTATTTGTTTATTTTTGCTCCACGAGAACTCCTCAGCTGAGTCTACACATCGTCACACACAGGCTGCCTCTTTGGGCTATCGAAGTTTTCCTCGCCAGGCCCCCCACCTCCCGTGTTCTGCTGAGATGTCACCCAGTGACTTCATCGTCTATGCTTTCCATGAAGAATGTGCAAAATGACGACGAGGTGATTCCAGAGGTGAAGCATTTCCTGCACAATTATAGATATGAGTGACGTCTGTTCCGTTAGACATGTCCGACGGAAAAGATGTTACTCATATCTGTAACTGTATGGGCGCGACCTCTGTTCAACGAAAAAGTTTTCAGTGTGGAGGCACGACCAACGTCCGAACTCGTCTGGGAATCAGATAGTTGCGAGTAGTGAGTTAACGGGCGGGAGTAGATGGGAAGTTGGGAATCTGTCTCTGACCGAAAGCGTGTCCAGATAAGGCAACCGTTCTTGGAAAGCGGAGCATCTGGGTTCGAGTTTCAGGTCGGCACAAATTTTCAACTCTCTCTGTTCAATTGTCACAGTGCACTGAGCAGCTAGAAGTCATTATTTCCTTCTTATCTCTTTCCTATCCCGTTTCCTTCCCATTCCTTTGGCTCCAAAAGTATTCATGTTTCCTGAACAGTCAAATTGCAGACTTTTACAAGCAAGATCTTCTCTGAGTCACTCATTGGTGGTAAGAAATGTGTCAGTTGATGGCTGAATATATAGAGAGAAGGACTAACACCATCACTGATTTTCATGGCCGAGGCTTGAATATTTCGAGGTGATAATTAAAACTTTATAGCTACCCCTCCGTTCGCAGTCATGACAGAAGAGCTCTCCAATGGGGAGGTTTTGGTAATTAATTTGCTTATGAATTTATACCAAATGCTGTGTGTTGCACTCATGTGCGTTTGAAATACTCTTTCATTACTTTGTGCATTCTCTAACAAGCTCTTTGTGCAGAAAAATAAATGTACAGGCGAAAGTCATGCTTGCAACCTTTTCAAATAATGTATGATTGCCTGAAATACTTTAGTAGTGGATACCTCTTTTGCAGGGCAAACAATTCGCTTGGACTGCTGTACAGTGAGTGACGTGTTTGGTGTTTTCTGCAGGCGGGCCGATGCACGAGCTGAAGACGCGGCCGGCCACGGTGGAGGAGCAGCGGCTGTCGATGCACGTGGTGCCCGCCGAGGAGGACGACCTCGCCTGCGGACGCGCAGTGTCCAATGGGCGCGCCCAGGTACCTCACACTGCCAGACACGCGCTACTAGTGTAACACACGGACTAAATCAGGAGGACATACAGCTGACGATGTTGACACATGTAACGCGTAGCGGACGTAATCTGCAGGGTGATTCCGAGATGTTGTTACAAACTTTCATGGATGATGGGTAAAGGTAAATTCATCAATTTGAGGCAAGGGACCCTGGTCTGGAAACAACCGAGTAGAAGTTATAAGTGAAATCTTTCTGATGCCTCTGACAGTGGAAAACTTGTACCGGCACTGTTGTTGCTAAGACTGAAGGGCAGGCGACGTTCGGAGGTGGTAGTGAAGACCAAAACAAGAAAAGAGATCTAGTAAACATATGCTATAAAACGCATACTGCAAGAGCTATAAACACTTGTACATCTTTGATGCTGTGAATTACATCTCTTCTACTGAAGTACCATGGTTCTTGAGGCACGCACTTTAGAACTCATATTTACTAGAGTTTTTTGTTTTTTTTTTTCCGTACTACCTCTTCCAAAAGGAAACCAAAGAGCTTACAGTAGAAAATATGTGTTATACAGTATAAAAGATTAACAAGTTCTCTTAGCTCTTTAGGTACACATTTTAGATCCCACTTTTTTGTTTTGTTTTGGCCCATATTACTATCCTTGAAAGTTGCCTATCCTACAAGCCAGCATAATTCTCGGACGGTGAATCAGTTCCAATTTCTTCCACATCATCATCCACTTCACTTTCATTTAAACGTGATTCGTTCAAGACTTCTTTAACCACTCTTTCAACAGACCTGTCACGCAAACGTTGTCCATTCATGTTACTTGTTCAACAGCAGCAGAAAAAATGAAAATAAAAACGGTCGACTTCATAAAAATATGTTTGGAAATTACAATGCAAAACCTCATTTCGTTTCAAATAATTAAAACCAATGTCTCAAACACCTGAAATTTTTCCTTGGTATTACCACCGGAGCCAAAGACAGAAATGGTGATTTTCAGAAAAGGAGGCAAAACACCCAAGAATGCGGAAATCAACATCAGAGGACAAAAAATAAAAATCTCAACAGACTTTAAATACCTAGGGTGGCATTGCAACCAACAACCAAATGCTTCACAAAACATACAACAGATCGAGCATCCCAAGCAATAATAGCAATACAGGACATCAAAGGCATCCGCCTACTCAGTCTAGAAACGGCCATGGAATTATTCAAAGCAAAAATCTTGCCAATCCTGGCCTATGGGATGGAGGTTATATGAGACCACCTGACAGAAAAAAATCTAGAAACACTTATCTAAAAAGAGCACAAGATCTCCCAAAGACAAGATCTAGACTAGGGTACCTGTTAGCGAGGGAGACATTCCTAATTGAAGACCTCAAACTTCGATATATGATGCCACACACCAGGGCTTCCAGAAATCAACTGAAGATCATGGAGGATAAACGAGAAAAAGTATGGCCGGAGTTCTATTGCACCGAAGCAATGACGAACCGCTCATGGACAGCACCAAACTTTGAACTCCGACTTGTAGTAACTAGATTTTCTATTCACAGCTTTCATCAACCAATTTTCAAAAACAAAACTTACCACGACCCAACCACAACATGTGTGTGTGAACTGTGTAACGAAGCCTGTGAACGATATCACATAGAATTGAGCAGTAAAAGAGTGAAATCTATAAATGAATATGCAAAAATGTAAATGTAAAATGTTAAGCAAAGTAACTGTATATGGATATTTGGCTGCAATTTTATTAAATAAAAAATTATCGACGGAGCCGGGGGGGGGGGGCGGGGGTTGGAGGGGGGGGGGGCTTGGAAGGCCCGTGGAGAATAAATATCAAATAAATGAATCTTAACTAAAAAGTTCTACAATTACTCAATTTTAAATGCAGTAATGAACAAGTTCACACATCAGAACGTAGATACAACATATGAATATTGAGTCAGTGAAGGTACGAAACCCTCCCCCTGCCCCTCCCACCCGTTGGTAATGCTAAGGTTATGCATGAACGCTGTTCTTTTAACTATTGTATGTATATCCTTTTACGAAAAACAAAGGTTCTGTTTTATGAGGCGGGGGTTATAATGGGTGCTAGGATTTCCAGTCGCAGGTAAAATTTTCTGGAAACTTAAATTTTCTACTTCAGTCCAGAAAATGTACATTTCCAGAACGAATTTTCAATCTACAGCAGAGTGTGCGCTCATTTGAAATTGAAACAGCGCACTGGCCGCGACTCAAACCTGGGAACTTTGTCTGTCGCGTGCAAGGGCTTTACCGACTGAGCTGTAGGAGCACGACTCGGGACCACTCTGCGCCTATACAGCTGCACTTCCGCCAGTTCCTATTCTTCTACCCTCAAAACTTCACGAAAGTTCTCCCGGTTATCTTGCGGGACTAGCACCCCTGGAAGAAAGGGCACCCGGGTTCGAGTCCAAGTCCGACACACTGTTTTTATCTGCCAGGAAGTTAAAAAAATACGAAAATTATAGCACTGGATTTAGGACAGTACCACATTTAAAGATTCGAAAATTGCAGACCGAGCTAGGTGGCACACTGGACTCGAATTCGGGAGGACGACGGTTAAAACCCGCGGCCGGCCATCCTGATTTAGGTCTTCCATGATTTCCCTAAATCGCTTCAGGCGAACGCTGGGGTGGTTCCTTTGAAAGGGCACGGCCGATTTCTTTCCCCATCTTTCTCTAATCTGAGCTTGTACGCCGTCTCTAATGACGTCGTTGTCGACGGGACGTTAAAAACTAATCTTCTCCTCCTCCTCGAACACTCTAGAGTACGAAAATTTTGAGTAGCAGTATGTTATAAAATACCAACTTCTGGGATAAAGTAAAACGTTTGTTTATAAGAGGAGAATGAGGACTTTCAAAGAAGTATGCCAATCCGAAAACAAATAATAATTACGAAGTCAAATTCTGAAGAGTATGTGGCTTACGTGACTATAAAGTAAATAAATTTTTTCATCCAAAACTAACGTTACCATCAGTACTCTTAAGAACTGTACCATGAATAAGAATGTTCAATGAAACAGAGGGCGGAAACGAGTTTAGCAATTTTAGGTATTCTTGATATATAACTTGACAACGAAAAGAGATCAGAAAACGAATATATTTTAGGAGTAGGATTATAGAATGCGGAGCTGCTGCACCTTGCTACGTTTCAAGTTACCGTAAGAAGACAGCCAAAAGTTTTCTTGAAATAATTGATAGTTTTCACAAAAGTTTCATTCGAGCCATTGAAAACTGTTCAGTTAAAATTTTTCCGTAAATAATATACGTTTCTCTGACATTGAAAACCGTCTGTCAATATGCCTCCATAAAAGTCTTTATTTCTCTTATCTTATTTTCACTGTCATTAAGCGAAACGTATGTTGGCGACAGTAGGATCTTTACTGCAGTCAGTCTTAAACGCCAGCTCCCAAAATTTTGTCAATAGCTTTTGGCGACAAGAGTGCTGTCTTCCTTCTGGTGATTCCCATTCGAGTTCCCGAAACATCTATGTAATACTCGCTTGTTGATCAAACCTGCCGGTAACAAATCTAAGCAGGCCGCCTCCGAATTGCTTCGATGTCTTCCTTTAATCTTACCTGGTGCGGATTACAAACACTCGAGCAGTACTACAGAATCGATCGCGCTAGTATTCTAAACTCGATCTCCTTTATGGATGAGCTACTCTCTCCCAGAATTCAGCCAATTAAACTGAGGTCGACCATTCACCTTCCCTACTACTGATCTTACTTACTTGTTCTCTTTGCAACGTTACACTTACATATTCAATCGGCGTGCCTGCGTCTATTTGCACATCTATTACCAAACCACTAATACTGTACCTGAACATTAAAAGTTTCTATTTCCTACTTATCTGCATTAACTTATATTTTTCTACATCTGAAGCAAGTTGGCATTCATCAGACCAAATGGAATATTTATCTAAGTAATTTAGTATCCTCCTGCAGTCACTCATCGACGACACCTTCCAGTACACTGCAGCTCAAACAATCGCAGATTGCAAAATTAGTTCAAAAATGGTTCAAATGGCTCTGAGCACTATGGGACTTAACATCTATGGTCATCAGTCCCCTAGAATTTAGAACTACTTAAACCTAACGAAACTAAGGACACTACGCACATCCATGCTCGAGGCAGGATTCGAAAATTCGACCGAAGCGGGCGCGCGGTTCCAGACTGAAGCGCCTAGAACCGCTCGGCCCCCTATCCGGCCTCATATTGCAGCTCAAGCTATGCGTTTGTTTATGTACATACCGAACATCAGTGGTCCTATGGCACTTTCCTGGCACTGTCCTGCAGATAACCTCGTCTCTGATGAACACTCGCCGTTCAATATAACGGACTCGGTTTTCTTAACTTAAGAAATCTTCAAGCCCTTCACATATACGAGATCCTATTCTGTATGCTCGGACCTTCATTAACAGTCTGCAGTGGTGCGCTGTGTGAAACGCTTTCCGCAAGTCTAGGAAGATGGGATCTGGCCTATTGCCCTTCATTCGTGGTTCTCAGGCTATCGAGCGAGAAAAGGACAAGCTGAGTTTCACACGCGTGATGCTTACAAAATCCAGAGTGTTTTGCAAACACAAGTTCTCTGCCTCAGGGAAATTTATTTAATTCGAACTACAAATATGCTCAAGGATTCTGCAGAAAACCGAAGTTAGGGATATTTGTATGTAATTTTGCGGATCCGTTCGTTTACCCTCCTTATATAGAGAAGTCACCAGCACACTTTTCCTGTCGCTTAGGGCATTGCGTTGGAGGAGAGGTTTGCGGTAGATGCAAGCTAAGTAGTAGGTCATTCCCGAGTACTAATCTATTAAAAAATTATTCGGTATTCCGCCCGAACCTGCCGACTCATTTGTTTTCAACTCTTTCAGTTCCTTGTCAGCGCCAGAGATATGTATTGCATGTCGACCATATGGAGGTCTGTGTCACAGTCTAAACGATGGTACAGGAATGGATAGAATTGTGAAAACACCGCTAGAAATGCATGCTTCAACATAAACACAAATACTAGAAAAGCCTGCAGGTATTCTTGTATTTGACCACGAACTGCATCTATGCAGTGGCCTCAGTTCTTTGCAAGTGTCAGTTGTGGTCAGAACAGTGTTGTGTGTAGTTGGGAGTGCATTATGTCGGAGCTCAGTGAATTCGAACGTGGGAAAATTGTTGGCGCTCGTACGGTGGATGCTTCTGCAATCAAAGTAACCAAAAGGCTTGGTGTTTCAAGAGGTGCCGATACATGGAAATCGGGAAAACTTCATCCGCTAAGTCACAGTGCGGATGAAAGTGAATGTTGAGCGATCGTGACAGACTGTCGTTGAAGAGGATTATGACAAAAAATAAGAAGACGACAGCTGCAAAAGTCACTACAGAACTGAATATCGTGCACGCCAACTCTGTTAGCACCAGAACAACACGAAGAGAGCTCCATAAGCTGGCAATCGCAGGGTGAGCGGGAATTCCAAATCCGCCCATCTGTGATCGAAATGCCCGTAGTAAGAAAACGTGGTTCCGATGCCAGGAATTCTGGACTACGGAGCAAAGGAAGAAAGTCATTTGGTCGAATGAGTCTTTCTTCACACTAATTCGATCTTCTGGCTCAGTTTACGTCCCAAGAGTGAAACATGGCGGGGGTTCGGTGATGATTTGGACAGCCTTATCGTAATATTCCGTAGGCTCCATGGTTACTTTACCGCGTCGCATTATTAGCAAAGATTGTGTGACTATTTTGGCTGATCAGGTTCATCGCATCGTTAGTGTTTGCTCCCCATTTGTGATGCTGTGTCCCAAGACGACAGGATCGCTGTTCACACAGCTCGATCCGTCTCGGTTTGCTGCTGTGAGAATGAGGATGAATTTTCGCATCTCCTCTGGCCACGACAGTGACCAGTTTTCAGTATTATTGAGCATTTGTAGTCTACCTCGGAGAGGAGGGTATGTTATCACACCACCTCCATCATCGGTACCTGAATTTGCGACTATGTTGCAGGAAGAATGGCATAAGATTCCCTTAAAAACCATGTCGGACCTGTATCTATAGTTCCCGAGACGAGTGGAAGCTGTTTTGAATGCCAACGGTTTTCCTACACTGTATGAGGCATGGTAATGTGTTGTGTGTTTGGTGTTTCCATATTGTTGTCCACGCCCTATACATCTGTACTATCCTCCTGCGAAACCCGAAATTTAAACCTAAATGTTTTCTTTTGTTTTGTTCTACTCGTACTGCCACGCCATACTGTTCAAGGGTGACTAGATAGAAGCCTTGTTCCCACTTAATGGTTTATGTAGGGCTAGAATTTTCTTGGCTTATCGTCACGGTATTTCGCTAAAGTATAGCGGTGAAAGCTGTATGTTTCGTGCATCTCTCTTCTAATAGACACATTAATTTCTACTACCAGTTTTGAACCGAGAGTTCAACAGTCTTCCCTCCTACCCGTGTCTTCCGGAGGCAGTTGATTAGCCTGCTCAATACTCCCTTGATAGAGTAAATTGTCATCCAGTAGGTATAAAAGACTACATTGCAGAGGTGCTCCGACTGAAGATGATGAGTAGGGACTTAGTTGCAACATTGTTTCTAAAAAGACGAAGCTGCCACGCTGACCACCAGAGAATGTTTCCTCACATAATTCGTAATACTTGATATGTTGAGACTAAACACCTCCTTGCTTTTCTTCTTATGGTCTCTAAAGATGTCAGTTTTCTGGCTGTAGTCTCGCTCATCTAACCATTTACGGCTACTAGCAATTTAAAAATCAAATGAAGAAAACTACGCAGAAAATACGGTAAAAATGGAATTCAAGGATATATAAAAATATTGTATGAATAAATAGAGATCGAACCAATGGACTTCTTAATATGTTAGCAAGTTTAACTACAGCGTTGCATCTAGAACCCACTTTAAGAAAGGTAATAGGAGATATATCAATAACTAACGACATCTTTCATGCTGACATCAAATTCCAAAATTTATGAGGAGGTGAGGTACTGTAGAATAGTATCTCAACTGAGCTACTATATTACCCTCAGCAAACCACAGTTTAGATTTCAGAAGACCTACTCTACTGAGAATGCCATTTACATGGTCAGTCACCACATTTTAAAAGCATTAAATAATGAAACAGCGCCGTTTGGTGTCTTCTGCGACCTATGTAAAATGCCATGACTGTTTGGGTTGGGTTGTTTGGGGGAAGAGACCAAACAGCGAGGTCATCGGTATCATCGGATCAGGGAAGGACGGGAAAGGAAGTCGGCCGTGCCCTTTCAAAGGAACCATCCCGGCATTTGCCTGTAGCGATTTAGGGAAATCACGGAAAACCTAAATCAGGATGGCCGTACGCGGGATTGAACCGTCGTCCTCCCGAATGCGAGTCCAGTGTGCTAACCACTGCACCACCTCGCTCGGTATGACTGTATGAATCACAGTATTGTCCCAGGCAGCTTGCAGTTTTATGGGATTGATGGTATAGCCAGCCAATGGAAAATGTCATATCTAACCAAAATAATGAAGAAAGTTGTACTCAAAATGGCTCTGAGCACAATGGGACTCAACTTCTGAGGTCATTAGTCCCGTAGAACTTAGAACTAGTTAAACCTAACTAACCTAAGGACATCACACACATCCATGCCCGAGGCAGGATTCGAACCTGCGACCGTAGCGGTCTCGCGGTTCCAGACTGCAGCGCCAGAACCGCACGGCCACTTCGGCCGGCAAAGTTGTACTCAGTCATTCACCCAATGTAGTCCAGTGACATTATTCGGACTGGGGTTTCGCAAGGCTCAGATCCACTATCATTCCTGATATACGTAAGCGATCCTCCGTGGAATATACAACAAGCAGAGTTAATTCTTTTTGCAGATGACACTTGTGATGTAATCAAAAATGGTTCAAATGGCTCTGAGCACTATGGGACTCAACTGCTGAGGTCATTAGTCCCCTAGAACTTAGAACTAGTTAAACCTAACTAACCTAAGGACATCACAAACATCCATGCCCGAGGCAGGATTCGAACCTGCGACCGTAGCGGTCATGCGGTTCCAGACTGCAGCGCCTTTAACCGTGTGATGTAATCAGTCCAAGCATTCACACAGAAACAGGAGGAATGGTAAATAATGTTCTTAAAGTATCATTGACAGGTTTTCTGAGCATGGTCTCACCCTCAATTTTAAAAAGCCGCAACACATTGAGTTCTGCACGTCTCGGAGTACTATACCAATGATAAGTGTGACACATCGTGACGAAATAATACATAAGTTGGAAACTTAAAAATTCTTACGTATCCAGATGAGAAATAAACTGTAGCACGTTTTGGAACTCCTAAAACAGTTTAGTTTACCGACATTTGAACTCAGAATCGCAGCAAATCCTGGAGAGAAACAAATCATATTTCAATTTTCATTCATTAATGGCACATTGAATAATGTTCTGGGGTAACTCATCTTTAAGAAAGGAAGTCTTCATTGCTAAGGAACGTGCTGTAATAATAATATGTGATGCTCAAACGCGATCATCTTGTAGACTTCTGTTTAAGGAGATGGGCATTCTGTCAACTGCTTCACAGTATAATGTTTATTTCCTCATGAAGTCTGTTGTAAATAATGCACTTGTGATAAACCTTTTGCATTTCCTTTATGTTTTCGTCTTCCTTAAAGGCAAAGAGACAAGATGAAGCGGTAGCCCATCATAGAGCCTATGCCTACCGTCATGTATTTTTTGACTTTCAGTTGTTAAGAAACAGAGGATTTTTTCTGGTACCGGTAGGAGGAAGGAGGGATTCGCGCTCAGCTAGTGAAAGAGTGAGAAGCACGTCAATTTTTTAGCGAGTAATTGTAGACCGCCATTTTGGGGTCGCTATGAATAAGTGAGGAGTGTGGATTTCATATGTGCACCGTTTAGAAAAATACAGTATTGTTTTATTAACAGAAAGGTCGTGTGAGTTGTTATTTCAAATAGTACAATAATTACAATAACTGAAGCCCACCTGTGTACTTTGGAAAATTACGAAGATCCGATAAGCTTAATAGGAACACGGTCAAGACTTCAAAGGTGAACGCGGCGACCAAACGTAGTATTATAAAGAATGGTAAGCACAAATCTACAGCGGAGAAAGAAACTACTCCGCCCTGCAAAATAATATGAACTAATACGGACTTATTTCCAGGCATAGCTCAGCTTATTGTGCTTGTCATTCACGCCGAAAAATTAATCTCATTAATTCAATACATTTTAAAAAGCCACGCATTTTATTATCATCTATTCCATTATTTTATTATACTATACACTGCACATAATTATAGCACCAGAAAGAAAAATGACATTCATTACTCCACATTAATGTTGTCTTTAGTACTAAAAGGGGTGCAGTATGCTGCAACAAAAATTTTTGGTGACTTACCCAGTGATATAAAATGTCTGATAGACAGCAAAGTAGTATTTGAAAACAAAATGAAAAAGTTTCTCCTTGACCACAAATTAATTTGTGTTCTGAATGTAATATAACTCGTTCCACATCATTAAGATTCATCGTGCACGTAATCCATGGAACATGAAATTAACTAATAGGAATGGACGCTGCATACGTTATTTTAAGATATAAGGCTAACAGGTGTCAGCCAGGCTTTAGCGAAAGGTAACAGTAACCTGCGGCTTTCGGCAGGTGTCGCAGGGTGCGACGACACCGGTGTCCACGCAAGGTGCGGACTTTGACGAGCGCGTCGTGGTGAGCCGGCGCGGCAGCATGGTCATGTCGTCCATGCTGGACTCGCGCGCTCACCTGCTGCTCATGCCGGTAGACGAGGAGGGCTCAGCCACTGCCCACAGTCCTGTGGACATCCCCAACGGGTACGTATCCATCCCACTACCGTATACAGCCAGAGATGGCCCCTAGCATGCTACAGGGTGTTCCAGCAAGATCGATTTCACAACGAACATGGTTAAAATTTTTACCCTCTCTTAGGACTACAGAGATTTTGTTTTAAAAAGAATCACCCGATTTTACAAGGTACGAGTTATAATAATAAAGTTCTACTGATCACCTCGAAAAAATATAGTTTTCTGATCAATTTTTTTGTTTGAAGGTAGTATCTGATCCCGGAAGAGCAGATATCATTGATGACTGTGTAGCTTCTCTAGAATGAAATGATGATTAAAACGACACACTAGCTGCAAACAGGCGTTGATATACATCATTGGGGACATGTTGAAAATGCGTGCCCCGAACAGGAATCGAACCCGGGGTCTCCTGCTTACATGGCAGACGCTCTGTCCATCTTTTTTTATCTCATTTTGTTCTATATTGCTCGTCGAATTTGTTCGTGGCGGACGTCCGATGACACCCGTTCTTATTGTTCGTTGATCCGTTCACTCAGTTTTGTAAGCCCTCTGACCGAACACTCTGAGCTGCCGTGCCGGCTCCATCTGAGCCACAGAGAGCACAAAGGATAGTGCGACTGCAGGGACTTATCCGCTGCATTGGAAATTTGTGGTAAGGTCTTATGGGACCAAACTGCAGAAGTCATCGTTCCCTAAGCTTAGCCACTACTTAAGCTAACTTAAACTTACACTAAGGACAGCACACAGACCCATGCCAGAGGGAGGACTCGAACCTCTGACGGGGGGAGCCGCGTGGACCGTACTAGGCGCCCCAGATCGCGCGGCTACCCCGCACGGCTAATGCGCTGGGGGACCAGCGTCTTACAAACTCACGTGTTCCGCGCAAAAAGAAGGCTTTCTGTTGGTCGCGAAGCTACTTTCGTAGTGCTTTCTGCAGTTTCGTGTCCCAAAAAAATTGACGACATTGCAAAACATTCTTGAGCAACCAAAACAAATGAAAGAGGTAGGGAGCAAGATACGATCAGCAGGGAGGGTCTTCCAGCAGCTCAAAACCCGATATCTTGATGGTTTAAATTGTGTGGTAGCCGCGTGCGGGCGTGCGTTCTCATGCTACAGCAATACTGTCTTTGACAACACACCTTGTCATCAGCTGCGAATTGCTGGCTCTAGCATGTTAACCAAAAATTCACTGCAAGATTTTGTCGATGGTCGTTCCCTTTGTCATGTACTCTTCCAGTGCAGGTCCATTTGCATCTCAGAAAATAATTAACATAATCTTTCCCGTCGATGGAAAGTCTTGAATTATTTAGTATTTGGTGATTCGAGGTGTTTTTATTCTATCTCATAATGGTGAACCCACGTCTCATCACGGGCGACTATCCCAGGGAAAAGTCAAATTGACTAATTAGTGCTGGCAGATGACCTCCTCTTTAGTAAATTGTCTCGGTACCCATCGGAAGCTGAGCCCATCGATGATGATTCGATAGACAAAACCGTGACTGATGTTCAAAAGAAGAGGCTACCATATCGATGATAACTTGCCTATCCGCTGAAAGCCATCTTTTGCGCATGTTGTATCTTTTGGACCATGCTGGCGGGAGTCCTGCTCCCTTTTAATGTGTGCTGCTCGTCCGGCCACTTTCAAACATCTCGATCGACAAGCTTTCTCACGTCACACAGCCCTGTCCCGGTACTGTGGTGAAAGCCTGCAGTTGGCACTGCCCACTGTTCCTCCTTGGTGTAAACTATTAGCAGAGCAGACGTGTTTGCGCTGTCACTGACAGAATTCAATTGCAGTAGTCGGGGACGAATGGCCTATATGACTACAGTGTTGCCAACTTTAAGCGTGCATGCGTATAACACAGAGTGAGAATTTTAAAGATGTGACCAAGAGAAGTCTATTGCTATCAAACATTGCCCTTAATTTGAGGAAGAGTTCTGAGAATGTGTGTTTTGAGCACAGCATAGTACGATAGTGAAATATGGACTGCGGGGAAACCAGAATAGAATAGAATCGAAGCATTTGAGGTTTACTGCCACAGAAGAATGTTGAAAATTAAGTGGACTGATCAGGTAAGGAATGAGGAAGTTCTTCGCAGAATCGGCGAGGACAGAAATATATGGAAAATGCTGACAAGAATAAGGGACAGAATGATGGGACATCTGTTAAGACCTCAGAGAATAGCTTTTATGGTACTAGAGGGAGCTGCAGAGAGTAAAAACCGCAGAGGAAGACAGAGATTGGGATAGATCCAGTAAATAACTGAGGGCGTACAAAGCAACTGCTCCTCTGAAATGAAGAGGATAGCGGAGGAGAGGAATTCGTGGTGGGCCGCATCAAACCAGGCAGAAGACTGTTGAAAAAATTGTAATTAATAATTTTTACCAAGTAACTTCACAATACGGGACTTAACTACAATACGGCTGTCCATTATTTCCACTTTCTAATCTTATTACTGAGTGAAATAAATTTTGCTCTATGTATCATGAATTTAGGTGGAATTAATTTTTGATGATGAGGGTAGTTAAATTTCATTTTATACCTTATATTTCATTTTATATCTTTGTAGAATGTTTGCAAGCTACTATTGCATCTTCATGTCACGCAATTTTTTTCGTTTTTAATTTTTTTCGTGTTGAGAGTTTTATCTTCATGGGTCATTTGTATATCACTGCGTAAAATTTATCTTCACTTGTCACTCACTTTTCACAAAGATAATGCCATGTGTAGACCTGTACCAGTATATGATTCTCCATCTTTATTTTCAAATAGTTAAGATGATGTCAGCTATTATCTCTGATTCTGGATAGGCCATAAGTAAGTCGCATAATTGTAGATGGCACTCATTCTGAAACTGAAATTAATTATACTCTCTCGACCAAATATGGTATTTCTCAAATTAACACCACCTTTTTTCAACACATACTAATCGCTCAGGGATGAATGAGGTACTGTTAGAAAGTTTTATTAACCGGCTTCTAACATTCAATAAGGATTTTGCGCAATAATATTACTTGCGGAAAATTTTAACGTAAAAGAGACTTTTAACTATCTTAAGAAAAAGGCATCACGGACGCTAAGCTTCATACCTATATTTTTCGAAGCTAACTTATTAATCACGGATAAGAGGCTCTCTTTTAATATTATCTTATCACAAATATATCTTAGATAATAACCATGAACAAAGCGTTAGTCCATCATCTCTGCCCCTTGTACAAGTTGACTGTTCTAACGAATATACTGTCCGGAACGACAAATATGTTTGTCACTGTCGCCTTGAATTGTTGTTTACCTATTGCTACTATGGTCTAACGTGCTTACTTCATTTTTCAGGGTGTTTCAGCTTCATTCCCGCCACTACATTTATTCTATAACGACTCTACTTATTCCAAATAATGTCAATATTTAAAACTATAAAAGTGTGGAAGTTTCGCACGAGTCCCCCGTTTTAGTATACCAGCCTTTTCTGTATTACATCCTGTAGTAAAGTTTATCAAAAGCGATTTAACTGTTTCGTCCATTATTTCTAGTTAAATGTGTTGGTGAAGATCAGCCGCTGCGAAACCAGATTATTTGTGCTTTAGTTGCATATTTCGCCAGGGTTGCATCATCGCCAGTGGATGTCCTTTATTTTGCGGCATGCAGTCTTCCTGATGCTTCTTTTGGACGCTACTCAGCTTGACTTTTTTTAATAATAGTGTACCACCTTTATTTTATCTGTAATGAGATCCCTCGCATGACAATGTCTTTAACACATACAAGATGGCAACCTATCACCAAGCGGGATCTTCAAATCACGAGGTTTCTGTAAAACTTACTCCCTGCCATCAGCACGCAGCGAAATAAACACGTTTCATTACTGCACGATGACCTTTCTTCATGCTTCGAGTGTTCTCTGTGGCTTGTTGCGAGTAGAGGTGGCTTCTGTACTCCGTAGCGATGGGAACAACCGAATGAAAACAATCGATTCACTCGGTTGTTGGAAAACAATCGACTCATTCGGTTGTAGTTTTACATATTGGTTGAAATATTAATTTGTTATTTTGGTTTAAACTAGTCTATGGGTGCAACCGAATGAAAACAATCGATTCAGTCAGTTGGACTACTCAGTGACTCATTTGAATGAAACCAGTCTTCGGGAGCAACCGAATGAAAGCATTCGACACTGTTGTATGCTTTACATGTTGATTAAATTCTTTCTTTTCAAGTGAAAACAGTCAGTTCTTTTCTGTAGGTTGAACCATGAATTCAGTCTTTCAGCTGAAACCACTCTTTAGGGTTATAGTAGACTGAGCTACCCATTCACACTTCGGAGTGAAATCAACCTGTAGTAGTTTCTTCATTAGTTGAACTAAAGCAGTGCTACACTGTACAGCCAGAGTGCAGCCCTACCCCCACGGTTAGTGAAGACATATCTCAGGGGGTACGTCACAGTTAAAATAAGCATTATACATGTTAATTTAATTATGTACTAAATGGAGTAATTTTTCTTTTCATAATTTAAAACTGATTCATATACTGTTGTGGATTAAGTTGTAGCAGGTGCCTTTAACGTGTAACTAATTAAGGTCACCTATCGGTGGGATAGTCCTGCCATCACTTAACAAAAACTTTGAAAATCTCAGACATCTGGGTTAAATCGGATTATTTTCCCGGACACACACAGTCTGTAGAAGATAAGTATCGCCGGGAGCGGGTCGTGAGAGGGGCAATGTTTCCTCACCTGCATTCCAGTGCTGACAATGCCAACGGGCGCGCGCCTCCTACCGATCAACAGATGTAAATTGCACGCGAGAGTAACAAGCATTTATGAAAGCGCATTAGAGAGAAACCCATGATCAAACGTAGTACTCATTTGCAGTAAGAAATATGAACATAAATTAAGTCAGTTTTAATACAGCTTAATGAGTAAATGGCAAATGTCATTTAAAAAATTTGTCTGGCGGGCAAGGCGGCCTCGCGGTATACGCTATTCCGATTGTCGGTGGCTTCTAATTGTCTCAATAAAGAAGTATGAACAATACAGGGTGTTCGAAAATTAACTTTACGACTTTGATCACATACATTTCAGAAACAGGAAAAACTAGAAACTTGCAGTTTGCGCCGTGATGTTCATACACATGTAAGATTCTCATAGCCACTCTGTTCAGCGTGTTAAAGTGACCATGTTTTTTAGACCAAAATTTGGGACACTTTACAACTTTTTGATACTGCAAAAATCTCTTAATTAAATGTAATACATGTAAATGATTACTTTAATTTGTCACAAAAGTCCATTAATTTATATTTTATTAGTACCTTCTAAGATGAAAGAGTGCGAGCAGACGTACTGTTCTTATCAGTGCTGCAAATTTTCTTCAGCATGTTCGTATTTTCAGTATGAAAACATTCAACTCAAGTTTCATCATAAGTCATAGTCACTAACATGGCTTTCGTAGTTTCTACAACAAACTGTGTTTTGTCACTGTTTCATACATTAGTTGTATGGGAAAATACCATTTCAGTACCAGCATACTGATAGAGGTGAAATGAATTCAAACTTAGGATAAATCATTTCAAATCTGTTAAATCCAGAACAAGTAGATGTACCGAACTACTTTTGAAAAAATTCGGGACGGAGCTATAAAAACTGTGACTGTCACAAAAAAAGTAATGGCGTTGGGGGAAGGGGGCGGTGGGGTGGGCGAAGGGGGGCAGATTGTCACCATAAATGTGTGCGCGATCTAATAGCACACAGGATGTCTAAGGGATGTTGCCGTACCATATCCGGCCTAGCTTGTCCTCGTTAACGTGTGCTGTTGCTGCTCTGATGCGAGCTCACAGTTCCTACAGGGCCCGCCCAAAGGAAAGAAAAGTAATGGTTTTCCGTAGGATCTGGGTGTCAGATCTGGTTTGTACCAACCGTTCCAAAAACATTGCCAACTGCTGGGGGCCGGGGGTGAGGGGGATTGGTCAGACAATAACTAACATGTAAAAATAAAAGATATGTATAAAAAACAGGTTTAGGCGTGTGTGAGCATTATGCCGCATACAGCACCTTTCTACCTATTCCCACTTCTGAAACATACGTGATCAAAGTTATAAAGATCATTTTGGAACATCATGTGTGTATAAGAGACCGTCTAATCGTGCTAGCCTCTGCGTTTTTAATAGACAAAAACGAAGGAACCACCAACGGGCCGGTCCTCATTAATCGATTTTAACTAAGGTTTATTACAATCTTTTTATTTCCAATCAGTCAAATTTCCCGAAACATGAAAAAAGATCGGCGTTTACCCAAGACAGTAGTACAAAAACCTCTCCAGAATGCCTCTGAACTCCCTCAAAACTAGGACCAATCGGGGAAACTCAGTGCTGCAAAATTATTAGTTTTGTCTATGCCAGTTAACTGAAATATATTTGCGAAAATATATTTGCGACCATGGTAACATTGAGCGCGTACTCTTTCAGCTTATTCAACAGGGGTACAAGACGTTATAATGTAATTCAACTAAGTAATTTGAAGGTATTATCTGAAGTGTATATGTATGTCAGACTTCGGAAGGTGAGAAGCGTCTCGGTTTGATTTCCCGTCACATCGAACCTGTTTTGCCAGCCAGCAAGGATTATTCATATTATGAAACTACACTAAGCAATGAAATTCAGAGGATATTAACTAACGATGACAAATATTTTTCTCTAGAAGTACTTCACACAAATGGCAATATATGCTTAAAATGCAACTTATCAAATCACCAACAACAACAAAAAATTGTATTTATGTGTTTTATGTTCGAGTCACCTTAGCGTTTACCGAAAAAGAAATCGACTTTGGGTGGTAATCGGTGGGCAGAGAGAGATAGAGCTTCAAGAAATTTAAACTGAAAATCATTATTTAAGTAAAAAGGTTTTAATATAACACATCTTTAAAATTGACTAAAATTTATTAAATATTATGTCCTAGCCACAGATAATCCTGAAAATTTGTGCTTGTGAATTTTAATAGCTATGACAATGCAGGTAAAATTTAAAATGAAAAAGGTGGGACGCATACAATAGGTAATTGATGTAACAACAGTTCACCTAAGTCGCTAAAAATCTGAATGCACTTCAAATGACATGAACTGTTCTGTGAGTTTATAAGCGACAGTCACTCTCTACACTCCTTACTATTACATGTAGCATGCGCCCCATGGTTATGGTTTTCAATCTTAGAAGTATTGTCATAGCTGTTAAAAACTGACAAGCATAAATTTTCAGGTCTATCTTTATGGCATTAGGAATCTTTATGGGGCTAAGAGAGATTATGTAACACGTTTTAGTTCGTTTTAAAAACGTGTAATTTCAAAGTTTTTTATTTAAATAGTTATTTTCTGCTTTTTAGTCTCGTGTGTGTGAAATTGTACAATTTATATAAAACATTTTGACGAGATAACAGAGACATGTGGTGAATTTCAGGTTTATTTCGTTCTCCTTTCAGTTGCCTAAGACAATATATTGATTCCTCCTACATATAACTTTCGAAAATAACATGAATGTAAAAATTAGAGAAAATCAAGGCCACACGAAGGTTAGCAGCAATCGTTCTTAACTGTGAAATATTAGCGACTGGAATAGGAAAACAGGGGAATACCAACAGTACACCAAGTACTCTCCCACCACATACCAGAACAGAAAGCGATTTAGTATAGGGGTTGTCTTCCTCTTTTGAGCTAATCTGACAGTTTCATGTCTTTACCTTCTCAAGAAGTTAGTTTAAAATTAGTTGCAAAATTTGTACCGAACACACAGACTGAAAAACAAAATACCCTCCGACAAGCTCAGACTCGAAAGCGAGTTAATATTAAATTCTCATCCGATTCTCAGCTATGTTGAAAGTTTCAAGTGTCTAGCTTATGGGGAAGTTACTTCAAAATCAACTCCAAAATTTGTATCGACCAGACAGGAAAACAGACCTAATAAAACCGTGTTAAAAATTGGTTGTTCATATATATATATATATATATATATATATATATATATATATATATATATATATATATATATACAGGATGGTCCATTGATAGTGACCGGGCCAAATATCTCACGAAACAAGCATCAAACGAAAAAACTACAAAGAACGAAACACGTCTAGCTTGAAGGGGGTAACCAGATTGCACTATGGTTGGCCTGCTAGATGGCGCTGCCTTAGGTCAAACGGATATCAACCGTGTTTTTTTTAAATAGGAACCCCCATTTTTATCACGTATTCGTGCAGTACGTAAAGAAATATGAATGTTTTTGTTGGACCACTTTTTTCGCTTCGTGATAGATGGCGCTGTAATAGTCACAAACGTATAAGTACGTGGTATCACGTAACATTCCGCCAGTGTGGACGGTATTTGTTTCGTGATACACTACCCGTGTTAAAATGGACCGTTTACCAATTGCGGAAAAGGTCGATATCGTGTTGATGTATGGCTATTGTGATCAAAATGCCCAACGGGCGTGTGCTATGTATGCTGCTCGGTATCCTGGACGACATCATCCAAGTATCTGGACTGTTCGCGGATAGTCACGTCATTTAAGGATACAGGAAGCGTTCAGCCATATGTGAAACGTCATTCACGACCTGCAACAAATGATGATGCCCAAGTAGGTGTTTTAGCTGCTGTCGCTGCTAATCCACACATCAGTAGCAGACAAATTGCGTGAGAATCGAGAATCTCAAAAACGTTGGTGTTGAGAATGCTACATCAACATCGATTGCACCCGTACCATATTTCTATGCACCAGGAATTACATGGCGACGTCTTTGACCGTCGTGTACAGTTCTGCCACTGGGTAAAAGAGAAATTACGGGTCGATGACCGATTTTTTGCACGCGTTCTATTTAGCGACGAAGCGTCATTCACCAACAGCGGTAACGTAAACCGGCATAATATGCAGTATTGAGCAACGGAAAATCCACGACGGCTGCAACAAGTGGAACATCAGCGACCTTGGCGGGTTAATGTATAGTGCGGCATTATGGGAGGAAGGATAATTGGCCCCCATTTTATCGATGGCAATCTAAATGGTGCAATGTATGCTGATTTCCTACGTAATTTTCTACCGATGTTACTACGAGATGTTTCACTGCATGACAGAATGGCAATGTACTTCCAACATGATGGATGTCCGGCACATAGCTCGCATGCGGTAGAAGCAGTATTGAACAGCATATTTAATGACAGGTGGGTTTGTCGTCGAAGCACCATACCATGGTCCGCAAGTTCGCCGGATGTGACGTCCCCGGATTTCTTTCTCTTGGGAAAGTTGATGGATATTTGCTATCGTGACCCACCGACAACGCCTGACAACATGCATCAGCGCATTGTCAATGCATGTGCGAACGTTAAGGAAGGCGAACTACTCGTTGTTGAGAGGAATGTCGTTACACGTATTGCCAAATGCATAGAGGTTGCCGGACATCATTTTGAGCATTTATTACATTAATGTGGTATTTACAGGTAATCACCCTGTAACAGCATGCGTTCTCAGAAATGATGAGTTCACAAAGGTACAAGTATCACATTGGAACAACCGAAATAAAATGTTCAACCGTACCTACGTTCTGTATTTTACTTTAAAAACCTACCTGTTACCAACTGTTCGTCTAAAATTGTGAGCCATATGTTTGTGACTATTACAGCGCCATCTCATTCAAAGCGAAAAAAGTGGTCCAACTAAAACATTCATATTTCTTTACGTACTACACGAATATGTAATAAGAAAAATTGGGGTTCCTGTTTTAAAAAACGCAGTTGACATCCGTTTGACCTATGGCAGCGCCATCTAGCATGCCAACCATAGCGCCATGTGGTTTCCCCCTTCAAGCTACACAAGTTTCGTTCTTTGTAGATTTTTTGTTTGACGCTTATTTCGTGAGATATTTGGCCCGGTCACGATCAATCGACCACCCTATATATATATATTTCAGCATCATATATTACACTTTAAAAACAAACCAAATAGTTATATTTAATACCACAAGTACGAAAATTTGTATTTAGCTAAGTAAATAGATACATTTTGAAAATATTATTATAAATATACGTTTTATTCACATCCCCTTGAAATAAAATACTCGTTCTTTATTTATCTGTAAAAAAGTCGTCAATCCTGATCACGGTTCATAAGTAGCCGAAAAGGTTGAAATAGTACGTAAATAAAACCACTCAAACCCGAGGTGAGAGTGAGAACATTCATATAACTGCTGGAACCGACAGATATTTGTCAGTCGGATATCTTGCAGTGAATTAAACCGCTCAAACCAAATGAGTGAGTGAAAACATTCATATAGCGACCTCAGACGGCAGACACTTGTATCAGTCGGTTGTCTCGATTGGAAGTCAAACCCGGTCAGTGAGTGAATACATTCATATAATGGCAGCAACCGATGGAAACTTCTTTCAGTCGGCTGTCTCGGCCGGCCGGTGTGGCCGTGCGGTTCTGGGCGCTTCAGTCTGGAACCGCGTGACCGCTACGGTCACAGGTTCGAATCCTGCCTCGGGCATGGATGTGTGTGTTGTCCTTGGGTTAGTTAGGTTTAAGTAGTTCGAAGTTCTAGGGGACTGATGACCTCGGCAGTTAAGTCCCATAGAACTCAGAGCCATTTGAACCATTTGAACAATTACAGTCCGCGATGTTCTGTACTGATCCCTATCGTTAAGACGCTTATGGCCAAGACAGATCACTCTCGGTGACGGTTTACCCGAATCGAGGCTGTCACAGCACACCCTTGATGCAGAGTCACCTGAAACGCCCAGTGGATCTCGAGTTCGAAGGTCCGAGCGTCGGACAGTCGCGGTGCGGCCAGCCCCTTTAAATTCACTGACATAGAGTGCATTTCAATCTTTCGGTCGACTGTGACAGCAACGATATCAAGTCACATGACATAGGTAAAAATCCATAACTTACTTTTTGAAGTCCGCTCGTATAGATGGGCGTACAAAAGTGATATTTTTCCGCAGCGAGTTTGTTCTAAGAGAGAGTCATTTAGATTGACTGCGTCGGCTAAGGGATACGGGAAATGAGGGAAGTTTAGTGGGAAAGGCAGGTATTTAGCTGTAAGGGGTGTGTACAGATCAAAAGCAGACGAATGATTTGTTGCTTTTGTAGAAATGCCATTAACTGCCTTTTGAAGATTGGTATGTTTTTCTTCTTTCTCGTGTATTGAGGGAGATCATTCCAGAGCTTGTTCCCGCTGCTGAAAAGAGCCTACAAGGCTACCGCGCTCAGTCGCCGTATGTGACTTCGTCCAGACGCAGGACTTGTCCAGAAATGAAAGTGGCGAAAATGGGAAATCCAGATGGCCAAACGTTATGAAAAAGTAGCGTTTCTGCGGTGTATCGGGGGACGCGCGGAGAACATATGTTGGCCTAGTTAAGAGGTAGCTGTTGGTGCACAGGAAAGAGCAGAGGATAGTAATCTGACGTTCGTGGTATACGCCCCTGTATCAGAAACTAATTTATATTTTTTAATGTTCGATTTTTATGTTACTTACACGGTTAGTGAACTGATATAATCCTCAGTATACTGTATTAATTAATATTTTCATAAAATCATGAAAAGGAAAGACAGAGGAAAATCAAGGATTGCAAATAGGTTTCAGGGAAGGAACTGTAGGGCGTACACGAGAACCTCTTGTACAAAATTAGATACCTTTATTTTTCACAGTTGATGATTTAGACGTGCTGGGGTGATGGTTCAAATGGCTCTGAGCACTATGGGACTTAACATCTGAGGTCATCAGTCCCCTACACTTAGAACTACTTAAACCTAACTAACCTAAGGATATCACACACATTCATGCTCGAGGCAGGATTCGAACGCGCGACTGTAGCGGTCGCGCCGTTCCAGACTGAAGCGCCCAGAACCGCTCGGTCACAGCGGCCGGCGCTGAGGTGATAGTCGTCGTTAAAACAGGGGAAGCAGTAACTGTTTCGGCACACGTTATAAACGCCGCGTTTCTACAATTACATGGTTAACTTTCTATGGGAAAATGAACCTGGTTTCCTTTCATAAAGGTTCTCTCTCATAGCAAAGTTTGGAAGTAAACAACGCGCAACGTATCATTTCCTTAAATACTGGCGGGCATAGCTGTTGATCCACTCCTGTCGGAATATGATTTCGTTATTTCTCTCTATGGGTCGATTTTACTTGCACGAGGAACCTACTGTTCACGTGCAGCTGCCGAGGACTAACCGAATACGAAGTCCTGTACACTACAATTACAATCCTTTCTTACAAATCCATTTGCAATCCCAGATTTTCCTTTGCCTTTGCTTGCGAGTCTTTACGAAGATATTAATAAATACAATATATTGACAATTATTACGGTGTATTTAAGCGTCAGTAACGCAAAAACTTATTCTTCCAATCCATCTGTGGCATGAATCAGCAAACCAGTATTTAGTAGTATTAGTCGAAAACAGTTTTGGTTGCAATTTTAGTTTTTTTATCAACTACGCGTTTCACTTTATTTAGGCATCTTCATGTTGATCTTAATTTGGTATTTCTTAGGATGATCCTTTAGACAGTGCAGCTACGGGGCGTCGTCGAGTACATCAGGCCAACATCGCCTTCGTTAACCTCAGTAAATACTTTCTAGATGGACATGAGTGACTCCGAGACCTGCTTAACGAGTTCACGTTCAAAGGAGCAAATAATGGAATAAGATGGGGCTTAAGTAGTTAACATAATGTACCACAGCAAAAATTTATAATAAAAATGTTTCCGTAAAAAGACTGAAGCCGATGAATCTGAGAATACTATTCTGTACTCTTTCTGCTACTCCAACCGCTGCCTAGGAACAATGATAACATGAATAGCTTATGCATCGCCCGACTCACGGCAAAAATGCTACCTTTTCTTTTTTCCTAAAGGCTTGGCCCGGGCGTGGTCGGCACTTGGATGGGTGACCATCCAGGCCGCCATGCGCTGTTGCCATTTTTCGGGGCGCACTCAGCCTCGTGATGCCAACTGAGGAGCTACTCGACCAGATAGTAGCGGCTTCGGTCAAGAATACCATCATAACGACTGGGAGAGCGGTGTGCTGACCCCATGCCCCTCCTATCCGCATCCTCCACTGAGGATGACACGGCGGTCGGATGATCCCTGTAGGACACTCGCGGCCTGAAGACGGAGTGCTTTTTTAAAGGCTTGGCCATCTAGAGTTCCCTTTTCTGTCACTTTCATCTCTTGTCAAACACTGCATCTAACATAAATATGGACGACATCGATTGAGTGATGAAGTGGGATAGAAAAGATTTTGCTATGATTGGAACAAGTATTTAAGCTGTGCTGTTCAGACAAGAGGTTTATGGTTGAGGAGATATATGGGTCTTCCAAATGGCAAAATTCGATAATAGGATCGTCGTAGATATAAATAGTGATTACGATCGACTTGGTAAACAGATACTGAGTTCGACATAAAAGGTAAGCGACAAGCGTCTTTATGGAGCTTTGTGGCTGCCGTGGCGAGGCTGCCGGCACTAGCACTTGAGCGCCTGCGTCACGTCGTCGCTTTGCAGGGGGGCGGAGCCGGAGCTGCGCCGTGCGTCGGGCGCGCCGCGGCGGCCGCCCTCCGTATCGTTGACCAACTTCGCGAGCGGCGTCGTCGCCTTCGACAACGCACTCACCGGCGCCGACGCCGCCTCCAGCGACCAGCAGATCGTCCAGATCATGCAGCGGCGCTCCCGCCGCAGGGTGAGCTGCTTCCATAGCCACATGTTTCCTTCAACTTTCATCAGTTGTTCTGTATGCAATACTCAGAAAATTGTGTATACTAATAATAAATTGTAAAACTGTCGTGTCTGTCTGCTCATCTTTGAATACGATAATTTCCAAAGCTATTTTCGAAGGTATGTTGTATGTCAACCGGAGACCTAGAAACAGAGGATCCGTCCCCGCTGCAGCCGCAGTGGTCCACAACCCCACGACGACTACCGCAGTCCACTTCATCCCTCCGCCGCCTCACATCGAACCCAGGGTTATTGCGCAGTTAGGCTCCCGGTGCCCCCCCCCCCCCCCCCCCCGCCCCCCAGGAAACGTCTCACACCAGACCAGTGTAGCCCCTATGTTTGCGTGGTAAAGTAATGGTGGTGTACGCGTACGCGGAGAACTTGTTTGCGCAGCAATCGCCGACATAGTGTATCTGAGGCGGAATAAGGAGAACCAGCCCGCATTCGCCGAGGCAGATGGAAAACCGCCTAAAAACTATCCACAAACTGGCCGGGTCACCGGACCTCGATACAAGTCCACCGGAAGGATTCATGCCGGGGACTAAGCGCCCCTTCCCGCTCCGGAAAGCCGTGCATTAGACCGCTCGGCTAACCGGTCTGGCAAACCTTCCGGGATGTAAGGTCGTGGTCCATGAAACTCTTCAGCTCCTAACGTTTCGTCCAGAGCTGCGCTGGACATCTTCAGAGGGGTGTTTCTCCTCCGGTGAGTCTTGCCGACTGACGGGTCGGACGTCTGAGAGGTTTACCAGAAGATATGTCATCCGGTCGTGAAAGCTTTCATACTATAACCGGTCGGGCTTTCGAAGGTAGCTTGAGCATAGTTCTGGGCACCGTAAAGGCTTTATTTCATCGAAACAGGGCTAGGGAAAAATTAAATCCTTGCAGATTACAAAAATGTATACACTCGTATGTATCTATATGTTCCACATCTCCTCGGAAACTAACGGATCGTTTTCAGTTAAACTTGGTACACGTATCACTTGCTGTATGGCATGAAACTCTCTGGAGTAAGAACTATCTACGCATAGAATCGGTGCGGCTGGGGATTAAAAAAGTGTAGGCCTTTGCGCTCGAATACCCAGATTTTATTCATCCGGTATTTGAGAACGAGAGCACTTAGTGACATCCAATAAGTAACTGCAAACCTTTATGAAATTTTTCCTCACTGACACCCCCCCCCCCATACCCCCCCCGCCCCACCCAAAAAAAAAAAAAATTATAAAGGGAAGAAAGTTATCGCTCCCTAAACTTTAGCTGTTCGTACAGTAAAAAAAGCCTGACTTTTGTGACTGCTTTACTACTAACTATTTTCCTGAGACTTTTATAGACAGTGTTCACATATACCACTGAATGTACCTGCAAAATTATGTGACACATTGTTAAAGATATATGATGTTATGTACGAGGCGGAAATGGGCCTCATGGAGAAAAGGAGACCCATCTGAGTCACGTAATTTGACTCTTAGTCTGATCATGGGCATTTAATTTCACGCGTTGATCACGTACGCTGACGTGAGGATCAATCAACTATACTTGACGGGATGTATCTGGAACATCTTGGGTGATTAGAAAGTTAGTAGACAGCAATACAATTAAATACTTAGCTTTAATTCAGCATCAGCGATAAACGTCGGTCTTGACTTTGTACAATAATATTTACAAGTGCAGTTATAGACTGAACTGCGAATACTTCTTTACAATTCTGATTGCTTCACGTATATAGATCAATTGTCAATGCATAAACTGTATGTGGCGCCTGGCTAGGTCGCAGCTACTGACTTAGCTGAAGGCTTTGCTGACAAGCGTCTCTGCAAATGAGATCTCTGAAGCCATAACAAGTGAACCATTCCTACTAAAGTCGGCTGTAGAACTGGCCAGTGCGCTAGCTTGTCTCGTAAGACCAGCCGAGTGGCCGCGCTCGGTCTGCTAGCGTCGACAGTGGCGACTCGCAGGTCCGATGTGTACTGACGGACCGCGGCCGATTTGAAGCCTACTACTTAGCAAGTGTGGTGCCTTGCGGTGACACCAAATATGACATCATAAACACTGAGATGGATGAAAAACTACCGCATTATACACCACGTTTTAATTTATTATTACTAACCCGCAGAATCGATTCCAGGGAAATTGGGTTTGGAGATACGTTGAACCCTGAGGAAGAACATAGCCTACGTTATAAATTGTGTAGTACAGTATACTTACTGATCCGAAGAATATTACACAAATTAGGGAAACACATTTGTTCTTACTCTTGACATTTTTTAACTTTACAACATCTGTGAAAATGCTTGTCTTGCTTGAAATGTGGCACACGATACCATTCAAGATAATGAATACAATGCTTCTACAATCTCCAGTGTGTTTAAAACATGGTTCCACACTATTTGTTGCATAATGTACACATTGTCAAACGTATAGTTACGTCAGTAGCAAGATCCATAGATGCGCACTCCCGCCTATGCCCCTCTGTACGCATTGCACGGCACTAACACTGCGCATGCCGACGCATCTTGTGTTGCGACAGCTTGGGAGGCTGGAGTGCGCATAATGAGCTGCGCTTATCCAAACAGGCAGACAAGTGAGGGCAGCTGATGTTATTGCACATTCAGTAGCTTACTTAATTTCCATCACTCATCCCAACAAAACTACTGATATGCGAGCGCAGCTAGTTGTACAATGAACCCTATAAATATAATAAATGTGTGATAGTTCCTATAAATATCTCAAACTTCTCACCCACATATAGAAGTCTTACTGTTCAGGGCTAAGTGCAGAGTCTCCGTACTATTGTCAAACTAACAACGACAACATTATAGTATGTATGCCCCCAAAACCCCTCTCAAATAAGAAGCCTCCTATGCCCCCATACTGTAGCAAATTATCCTTCGTACACCATATTTTACAAGTAGTTCTTCCCTTCCACAATATTGTGCCTAATTTTAAACCCAATATGTTGACAGCTTGATAGCCAATTTTAATATTATCTTTCTGAAAAATCGTATCAGTTTTTTGTGAGAGATTCTCATAACATTTCACAGTAGCATATTTAGAAGCTTCATTTTGTTGCCTAAAGTTATTATTACTTAGCGCCATCAAAATTTCCGTTTCCATGACCGACTTGCACATCATCATGAACGTTACAATCAACTGACACCACCGCATTAGAACTTAACTTCGGTTAAGTTCATTTGGTGATGGCTGATACACATGACTCCATTACTCTGTATAAAGATTTCGTTTTTATCTTTGATGTTCTGGTGATGGGCAATGTCCGAAACGCACCAATAAAGTAATTCTGAACAACGGAGTAACAGTTATTTTAGCGACCTATGCGGCAGTGGATAAAGATTCAAAAAAGTATGAAGCCTAGTGTGTATGGATGTGTATTAATAGATAGTTGTTCTGAGTAACTTACATAGCTTGCTCGACACGTAAAGTGTACCTGCCGCCATGTAGTTGCTGCTGTAGTTCTTATGCAATGAGGCTACAAAAATCATGAGATAGCCATTTACATTCATACAAATGCCAGCAGTGTCGCGTACGCAAGGTATAAAACAGCAGGGCATTGGTGGAGGTGTCATTTGTACTCAGGTGAATTCTGTGAAAAGATTTCTGGCGCGATTATGGCCGCGCAACGGGAATTAAGAGACTTTGAATGTGGAATACTAGTTGGCACTAGACGAATGGGACATTCCATTCATGGAATCGTTAGGGAATTCAATATTCCGAGAACCCCTGTGTCAGGTGTGTGCCGAGAATACCCAATTTTAGGTATTACCTCCCACCACGGACAACGCAATGGCCGACGGCCTTCGCTCAACGACCGAGAGCAGGTCGTTTGCGTAGAGTTGTCAGTGCCAACAGACAAGCAACAGTGCGTTAAATAACCACAAAATCAGTATGATACGTACGATGAACGTATCCGTTAGGACAGCGGGGCGAAATTAGTTGTTAATGGGCTATGGCAGCAGACGACCGACGCGAGTGCCTTTGCTAACAACACGACGTCACCTGCAGCGCCTCTCCTGGGATCGTGACCACATCGGCTGGACGTCAGATGACTGAAAAACCGTGGCCTGGTCAGATGAGCCACGATTTCACTTGGTAGGAGGTGATGGTAAGTTTCCAGTACGGCGCAGCCACGGAGCCAAGTTGTCAACAACTTAATGTGCAAGGTGGTGGTGGCTCGATAATGGTGTTGGTTTTTACATGGAATTGACTGGATTCTTTGGGTCAACTGAACTGATCATTGGCTGGAAAAGGTTATGTTCGGCTACTTGGAGATCGTTTGCAACAATTCATGGACGTCATGCTAGCAAACAACGATGTAATGTCAGTAGGCCACTACTACTCGCGCCTGATTTGAAGAACATTCTGGACAATTAGAATGAATGATTTGGACACACAGATCACCCGACGTGAACCCCACAGAACATTTATGGGACGTAATCTAGAGGTCAGCTCGTGCGCAACATCCTGCACCGGCAACACTTTCGCAATTATGGAGAGCTGTAGAGGCAGCATGGCTCAATACGAGGTGCATTCAAGTTCTAAGGCCTCCGATTTTTTTTCTCCGAACTGGAAAGAGATAGAAATATGCGCATTGTTTTAAAACGAGGCCGCGTTCATTGTCAATACGTCCCAGAGATGGCAGCACCGTAGGGCAGATGGAATTTTACCGCCAGCGGCGAGAATGAGAACTGTTTTAAATACTTAAAATGGCGACGTTTTCCTTACTAGAACAGCGTGCAATCATTCGTTTTCTGAATTTGCGTGGTGTGAAACCAATTGAAATTCATCGACAGCTGAAGGAGACATGTGGTGATGGAGTTATGGATGTGTCGAAAGTGCGTTCGTGGGTGCGACAGGTTAATGAAGGCAGAACATCGTGTGACAACAAACCGAAACAACCTCGGGCTCGCACAAGCCGGTCTGACGACATGATCGAGAAAGTGGAGAGAATTGTTTTGGGGGATCGCCGAATGACTGTTGAACAGATCGCCTCCAGAGTTGGCGTTTCTGTGGGTTCTGTGCACACAATCCTGCATGACGACCTGAAAATGCGAAAAGTGTCATCCAGGTGGGTGCCACGAATGCTGACGGATGACCACACGGCTGCCCATGTGCCATGTTGCCAAGCAATGTTGGCGCGCAACAACAGCACGAATGGGACTTTCTTTTCGTTGGTTGTGACAATGGATGAGACGTGGATGCCATTTTTCAATCCAGAAACAAAGCGCCAGTCAACTCAATGGAAGCACACAGATTCACCGCCACCAAAAAAATTTCGGGTAACCGCCAGTGCTGAAAAAATGATGGTGTCCATGTTCTGGGACAGCGAGGGCGTAATCCTTACCCATTGCGTTCCAAAGGGCACTACGGTAACAAGTGCATCCTACGAAAATGTTTTGAAGAACAAATTCCTTCCTGCACTGCAACAAAAACGTCCAGGAAGGGCTGCACGTGTGCTGTTTCACCAAGACAACGCACCCGCACATCGAGCTAACGTTACGCAACAGTTTCTTCGTGATAACAACTTTGAAGTGATTCCTCATGCTCCCTACTCACCTGACCTGGCTCCTAGTGACTTTTGGCTTTTTCCAACAATTAAAGACACTCTCCGTGGCCGCACATTAACCAGCCGTGCTGCTGTTGCCTCAGCGATTTTCCAGTGGTCAAAACAGACTCCTAAAGAAGCCTTCGCCGCTGCCATGGAATCATGGCGTCAGCGTAGTGAAAAATGTGTACGTCTGCAGGGCGATTACGTCGAGAAGTAACGCCAGTTTCATCGATTTCGGGTGAGTAGTTAATTAGAAAAAAGATCGGAGGCCTTAGAACTTGAATGGACCTCGTATTTCTCCAAGAGACTCCAGACGATTTGCTGTGTCCACGTCAATTCGAGTTGCTGCACTACGCCTGCCAAAGGACGTCCGACACAACATTACGAGGTGTGCCATGATTTTGTCACCTCAGTGTATAGCCGTGGTACTGGCTGTGACGTCACCACTGCAACGAACTTGTGACGCCACACTAGTCGCCTTGTCCACAACACTTCACGAACGCTCGGCTCCATGTGAGGCTTACAGGGAATCAATGTGTAATTGAAAAGTGGCCGTGTGACATGGTGCGTCGTCATGATGCAGCATCCGCTTGTCTGCAACGTCCGGTATCACTCGATTCATCCTTTTCCTGAGTCTTGACCTGGTTGTAAGTTAGTCCTGGAGGAACAAATTCCGTATGAAAGGTACCCCCACTGTCAAAAAAGCAAATCAGCATTCTTTCGATCTTTTATTTGATCATTCGAACTTTTTTTCGGTCGAAGGGATGTCTCAATGTGCCACTCCTCACTTTGCTGCCTTGTCACAGCATCATATCAAAAATCCAGGATTCACTGCCTGTGATCACAGGACTGAAACATTCGTGGTCATTAGCAAACCACTCAAGGAGGTCAACACACATATTTCTTCGACTGCCTTTCAGCTCAGTTGTTAAGTTTTTTGATTTATTTTGTCTCAAAGCTTTCACATGTAAAAATCTTCGGCCAAAATTTGACGTACGGTGAAACTGTTTGACAGACCTCCCACCATTCTTATTGTTAAACGTCGGTCTTATCTTCGACACGTCCGACATTTTGGTCGGATTTTGAAGCCAAAAGTCTCCCTGAGTGAGGTTCACCTTCAACGTATTCTCTGCCTTCCAACAATGATTTGTGCCAGCGAAAAACTTGTGTTCTTGGTAAGGAATGTTCCCCGCAGGCTTGTTTCAACTTTTCAAAGGTCACAATCGCCGTTTCTACATGTTTAACACGAGACTTTATGGCATAACGTTGTTCTAAATTCCGCTGTTCCGTTTTCGTACCACACAACGAAATACAATTTCACTGACGGTGCTCTCAAAAGTCACGAGATAGCCTTACGCAGCTGAAACTCGGATTGAACTTATAGAATGAATGAATACACCGTCTAGATAAGTGGAACAACGCAGCGTTGCCAGATCCCTCGCTTTGTTGTTAGTCTCATCATTTTTCTCACACACCTCGTACATTTGTGTGTAGGCTTCAGCTGTCGAACTACACCTTCCCTAACTCACAGGTATCGTTCACAAAGAAGGCCACATTACCACCATTTTCTCTTCCCTTCCGCTCCGTCTGCACAAATACGGACCAAGTGATTTTATGCGCACCCTGTAAACAAAAGTACATAGCGGTCAATTACAGTCTGACGATTGTCTAGGAGCACTAGACCATGTATAAATGTTTTGTGTATTGAAACCTAGAATTTTTTTTCAGTCGTATCGTCGTAGAGACCTTGTAGTAGTTCATTGACTCATACAGTCATACACTGACAGCAATGTTTCTCAGGCAGATATGAACGTATTGGTAAATTTTTCATCAAAACATCACCAGTATTGGCGTAGCAGCTGGCTTCCTGGAATGAAATTCAAGCTCCCTAAGGAAACCAAGCGTATGACAGTAGAGTTTTTGAGTATTCTTCGAGAGTATTCTTCGAGCCCTTTAATATCCCGTGAAGCACTTGAGTTCTGAGCTCGTTATCCTTTCTGTTCCAGATCAGCATTTGAACTATTAAGACATCAGCAGAGCCGAAGGTCCAACTGTCGAATAGCATATGACATCATGAATCTGATGTTACAGATCAAAAATAGGAATCAGAAAGTTAGCATGTGCTGGGTAAAAGCACACTGTGGCATACCTGACAGTAAAACAATAGACAAGCTAGCCAAAACAGCCGTCTATGAAGGAGTGAGGGGACACGTGGAATCAACAGCCACAGATTTTTAAATCTTACGAAATCAGCAATGAGAGAAAAGTTGAACACAGAATGGCAAGAGACCTCCAAACACAAAGGCAAAAATTATGCCAAAATAAACCGGTGCTGATTCCTAACCTCTAGCACGAGAAAAATCGGTTCTGCAGAAGACTCACGAACACCACAAGGCGCCTCACATTCAACCACGGCTGTTGGAGGGAGCATCTAAATTTTGTTGCGCTGGGAGCATCGCTACAGTGCGAATATGGTGAAGAAGAGAATGCCACATCTTCTGGGCTGTATGAACAGATACAACGCTACAAGACACCTACAACGTCTGGTCACCGTCTGTTGATGTTTTCTGACGTTTCTCACCATACCACGCTGCTTGAAATATTTCAAAATATATATCATTTTATATGTATTTTTGTTGGAAGAGCGGGTAAACTTCTGGTATCATTCTAGTGAAATTTTATGTTTATGATTGTGTGAAACGTATTAAATCCAATGTGTACGTTGCTCTCCAATGTGTAAAACCTTACATGTAAGATGATAGCTGAATGAGTCCAAGTCAGATGCCAAAATAAAATAATAATAATTATACTAAAACAACACCAATAACCTCCACATCATCAGTTCTTTAAAAAATCGATCTCCATGTATAAAACTGCTTAAAACCTCAAAAATGAGTTAATGTGTTAAATGTTTGACGTTAATCACGTAAAACCTTCATCTTTGAAGATGAAAACCCCTAATTATGTTGGTGTCATTAGTTTCACGTTATTCATCCACAGAGTAATGAAACAGTTTAGAAAAGGTTTGAAATTATGTGTTATGTTTGTTGCAAGTCGCCAAGTGCTCTCATTCTCAAACACTTGATAAATATAGTCTGGATAATTTACGCGCTATTAGTTACGCTGCCTAAAGACGTATACAACTTTCTAATTTTCAACACTTGTCTTATTGTGTTAAACCTTATCGTAAAATTATACCTCTTAACGAGTATGACGGCATTTTAAATTTTTAAAACAAGGCCAATAATTGCATGTAGTGCAGAAAATTAAATTTTGTGTTCCCCAGGAAGCTGTTAGGTAGGCATCCAGTACTGTCAGTACTATTACAGGCTTAAAGTGGCGCACGGTACTCGGTGCACGATCCCAGCCGCGTGTTACCTATAGTACAGTTTTCAGAGGCAATAAAAATTTGGTTTTCTGCATTACCTACCATTACTAACGCAATGAAAAAAATTAAAACATTGTTTTAATCTAATCACAGAAATGCATAATCTTACGTTAAAGGTTTAACACAATAAGACAAGTGTTAAAATTACGAACTGTGTATATGTCTCGAGACAGCGTAACTCACAGATTTATCCAATATTTGTCAATGAGAGCATTTAGCGAACTAAAACAAACTTTACATGTAATTTCAAAGCTTTTCGAAACTTTTTAGTTAGTCTTTGGTTGAATAACACGAAACTATACAGAGCAAAAGAATTAAAGGATCACTTTTTCGAAACCGCGTAACTGCCTCCCATTGCGACACATAGGCCAAAGTTCGAAATTTGACTCAAAGGAGCCTACAGCGTTCCTCTATAAAGGTGCAAAAGCGTGGCGCCCTGAGACGTCACACTTGAGGTCGGCGACGCGTCAAACAGCAAGGTGTCGTCACATGCCGGGAAATAAATAAAAAAATAAAGTCGCAGCTCGGAAATCCACGTGAGCTGTAAGGTAAGTTAATGACGTCACGCTGACACCAAATTTCACCACAATTCTGCCCAACGCAACCGTGGACCTGACACACGCTTAGAAGGTTGTCACTGCTCCTCTTACCCAAATGTCAGCATTTCTTTTGTTGCCTCTGCGGTGGAGATCAGAACCGCGACGCAAAGTCTGGAAATCTCGCAACTTTCCTATGGGTGGCCGAGGAAAACAATTCAGACACACCACCGATCAGAGTCGATACGAGAAAGTCTCAGAGGATGGCATAACGGGTGTCAATGAAGCCACCCCTTTCACTGGGTCTTTCATTCACACATACGAGGGTTGTCGAGAAAGTAAGTTCCGATCGGTCGCGAAATGGAAACCACCGGGAAAATCCGGTAAAGCGTTGCACAGATGTGTTGGACAGTGTCTCTAGTATGCCCGTCGATCGTGTCGCGTCGCTCTTTTCAGTTCTGAGTGAATAATGAGCACGTAAAGATGAGTAGCGAATAGCATCTCCCCCCAAGTATGACGGCCTAGTTAGAGATTTCACCTGTGTCATGCAGCCCACATAACACAACTGCCGCGCAGTTCCTTCTTCATGTCAATTCTCGGCCGCACACTCCAGGGGCAATGAAGATGCTCCTGCAGCGTTTCCGATGAGAAGTGCTTGATCACCGACAATACAGTCCGTAATTGGCTCCCCCTGAGTCTCATCTCAGCTAGCAAGTACCGCTGGTTATGAAGACAGAATTTTTCGACAGACAACAAGCTGCAGACCAGTGCAGATAACTGGACGACAGCACAGGCGTCTGCTTCCTATGACGAGGATATTGGAAAGTTGATACAACACTACAACAAAACTCGAAGTTGCAGCGGCGACTATGTAGAGAAGTAGGTGGAAGGTGTACCTAACTGTTGCAAATAAAACGTTTCTGGTTTTCACTGTGGTTTCCATTTCGCCCGATCGGGACTTACTTTCTGGACAACCCTCGTATTTCTCGGTGAAAATCGACATTTCGCAGTGCGATGAGCACCACGATGATATTCTTGACAACATTTAACCCAGCTGAATCCCTCGGACGTTTGAACCCTCCTTTAAGGACACTACATCTACATCTACATTTATACTCCGCAAGCCACCCAACGGTGTGTGGCGGAGGGCACTTTACGTGCCACTGTCATTACCTCCCTTTCCTGTTCCAGTCGCGTATGGTTCGCGGGAAGAACGACTGTCTGAAAACCTCCGTGCGCGCTCTAATCTCTCTAATTTTACATTCGTGATCTCCTCGGGAGGTATAAGTAGGGGGAAGCAATATATTCGATACCTCATCCAGAAACGCACCCTCTCGAAACCTGGCGAGCAATCTACACCGCGATGCAGAGCGCCTCTCTTGCAGAGTCTGCCACTTGAGTTTATTAAACATCTCCGTAACGCTATCACGGTTACCAAATAACCATGTGACGAAACGCGCCGCTCTTCTTTGGATCTTCTCTATCTCCTCCGTCAAACTGATCTGGTACGGATCCCACACTGATGAGCAATACTCAAGTATAGGTCGAACGAGTGTTTTGTAAGCCACCTCCTTTGTTGATGGACCACATTTTCCAAGCACTCTCCCAATGAACCTCAACCTGGTACCCGCCTTACCAACAATTAATTTTATATGATCATTCCACTTCAAATCGCTCCGCACGCATACTCCCAGATATTTTACAGAAGTAACTGCTACCAGTGTTTGTTCCGCTATCATATAATCATACAATAAAGGATCCTTCTTTCTATGTATTCGCAATACATTACATTTGTCTATGTTAAGGGACAGTTGCCACTCCTTGCACCAAGTGCCTATCCGCTGCAGATCTTCCTGCATTTCGCTACAATTTTCTAATGCTGCAACTTCTCTGTATACTACAGCATCATCCGCGAAAAGCCGCATGGAACTTCCGACACTATCTACTAGGTCATTTATATATATTGTGAAAAGCAATGGTCCCATAACACTCCCCTGTGGCACGCCAGAGGTTACTTTAACGTCTGTAGACGTCTCTCCATTGATAACAACATGCTGTGTTCTGTTTGCTAAGAACTCTTCAATCCAGCCACACAGCTGGTCTGATATTCCGTAGGCTCTTACTTTGTTTATCAGGCGACAATGCGGAACTGTATCGAACGCCTTCCGGAAGTCAAGAAAAATAGCTTCTACCTGGGAGCCTGTATCTAATATTTTCTGGGTCTCATGAACAAATAAAGCGAGTTGGGTCTCACACGATCGCTGTTTCCGGAATCCATGTTGATTCCTACATAGTAGATTCTGGGTTTCCAAAAACGACATGATACTCGAGCAAAAGACATGTTCTAAAATTCTACAACAGATCGACGTCAGAGATATAGGTCTATAGCTTTGCGCATCTGCTCGACGAACCTTCTTGAAGACTGGGACTACCTGTGCTCTTTTCCTATCATTTGGAACCCTCCGTTCCTCTAGAGACTTGCGGTACACGGCTGTTAGAAGGGGGGCAAGTTCTTTCGCGTACACTGTGTAGAATCGAATTGGTATCCCGTCAGGTCCAGTGGACTTTCCTCTATTGAGTGATTCCAGTTGCTTTTCTATTCCTTGGACACTTATTTCGATGTCAGCCATTTTTTCGTTTGTGCGAGGATTTAGAGAAGGAACTGCAGTGCGGTCTTCCCCTGTGAAACAGCTTTGGAAAAAGGTGTTTAGTATTTCAGCTTTACGCGTGTCATCCTCTGTTTCAATGCCATCATCATCCCGGAGTGTCTGGATATGCTGTTTCGAGCCACTTACTGATTTAACGTAAGACCAGAACTTCCTAGGATTTTCTGTCAAGTCGGTACATAGAATTTTTCAAATTCACTGAACGCTTCACGCATAGCCCTCCTTACGCTAACTTTGACATCGTTTAGCTTCTGTTTGTCTGAGAGGTTTTGGCTGCGTTTAAACTTGGAGTGAAGCTCTCTTTGCTTTCGCAGTAGTTTCCTAACTTTGTTGTTGTACCACGGTGGGTTTTTCCCGTCCCTCACAGTTTTACTCGGCACGTACCTGTCTAAAACGCATTTTACGATTACCTTGAACTTTTTCCATAAACACTCAACATTGTCAGTGTCGGAACAGAAATTTTCGTTCTGATCTGTTAGGTAGTCTGAAATCTGCCTTCTATTACTCTTGCTAAACAGATAAACCTTCCTCCCTTTTTTTATATTCCTATTAACTTCCATATTCAGGAATGCTGCAACGGCCTTATGATCACTGATTCCCTGTTCTGCACTTAAAGAGTCGAAAAGTTCGGGTCTGTTTGTTATCAATAGGTCCAAGATGTTATCTCCACGAGTCGGTTCTCTGTTTAATTGCTCGAGGTAATTTTCGGATAGTGCACTCAGTATAATGTCACCCGTCCTAAACATCTGAGTGTCCCAGTCTATATCTGGTAAATTGAAATCTCCACCTAAGACTATAACATGCTGAGAAAATTTATGTGAAATGTATTCCAAATTTTCTCTCAGTTGTTCAGCCACTAATGCTGCTGAGTCGGGAGGTCGGTAAAAGGAGCCAATTATTAACCTAGCTCGGTTGTTGAGTGTAACCTCCACCCATAATAATTCACAGGAACTATCCACTTCTACTTCACTACAGGATAAACTACTACTAACAGCGACGAACACTCCACCAACGGGTGCATGCAATCTATCCTTTCTAAACACCGTCTGTACCTTTGTAAAAATTTCGGCAGAATTTATCTCTGGCTTAAGCCAGCTTTCTGTACCTATAACGATTTCAGCTTCGGTGCTTTCTATCAGCGCTTGAAGTTCTGTTACTTTACCAACGCAGCTTCGACAGTTGACAATTACAATACCGATTGCTGCTTGGTCCCCGCATGTCCTAACTTTGCCCCGCACCTGTTGAGGCTGTTGCCCTTTCTGTACTCGCCCAAGGCCATCTAACCTAAAAAACCGCCCAGCCCACGCCACACAACCCCTACTACCCGTGTAGCCGCTTGTTGCTTGTAGTGGACTCCTGACCTATCCAGCGGAACCCGAAACCCCACCACCCTATGGCGCAAGTCGAGGAATCTGCAGCCCACACGGTCGCAGAACCGTCTCAGCCTCTGATTCAGACCCTCCACTCGGCTCTGTACCAAAGGTCCGCAGTCAGTCCTGTCGACGATGCTGCAGATGGTGAGCTCTGCTTTCATCCCGCTAGCGAGACTGGCAGTCTTCACCAAATCAGATAGCCGCCGGAAGCCAGAGAGGATTTCCTCCGATCCATAGCGACACACATCATTGGTGCCGACATGAGCGACCACCTGCAGATGGGTGCACGCTGTACCCTTCATGGCATCCGGAAGGACCCTTTACACATCTGGAATGACTCCCCCCGGTATGCACACGGAGTGCACATTGGTTTTCTTCCCCTCTCTTGCTGCCATTTCCCTAAGGGGCCCCATTACGCGCCTGACGTTGGAGCTCCCAACTACCAGAAAGCCCACCCTCTGCGACCGCCCAGATCTTGCAGACTGAGGGGCAACCTCTGGAACAGGACAAGGAGCCATGTCAGGCCGAAGATCAGTATCAGCCTGAGACAGAGCCTGAAACCGGTTCGTCAGACAAACTGGAGAGGCCTTCCGTTCAGCCCTCCGGAATGTCTTTCGCCCGCTGCCACACCTCCCACTCTACCACAGGTGAGGGATCAGCCTTAATGCGGGCAGTATCCCGGGCAACCACAGTCGTAGTCCGATCGGGGGATGCGTGGGACGAGCTGGCCGTCCCCGACAAACCCCCATCCGGACCCCCATAGTGATGCCCATTGGCAACAGACTCAAGCTGTGTGACCGAAGCCAACACTGCCTGAAGCTGGGAGCGAAGGGATGCCAACTCAGCCTACATCCGAACACAGCAGTTGCAGTCCCTATCCATGCTAAAAACTGTTTTGCAAAGAACGTCTGAACTAATCTACAGAGAGCGCAAACAAATCGACAAAATTTAAACTGTTATTAAAATACAAGATTGCCTAGTAAATGCAGTAATGCTGCTACTTGCGCACTGCTGACACACTGCACGGCGGCGGAAGGAGGCTACGCGAATTTACACTATTCAGGTAGTAAAACGCGATGCTCAACTCTCAAATACTATAATATGCCCGAAATTTATGAATTAAACAATGCAAGTACCAAAAACACGCAAAGAAATTAACAATTAAACTATGTAAGAAATGAGTGAGCTAGGAGTATACGGCTTGCTGCTGCAGCTGCTTATCCAACGGCGGCAGGGAGCACACTAACTGTGACCAACCGACACTGGCCGTTCAAAACAAAAACAGAAGACAAACGACTACGCGAATTTACACTATTCAGGTAGTAAAACGCGATGCTCAACTCTCAAATACTATAATACGCCCGAAATTTATGAATTAAACAATGCAAGTACCAAAAACACGCAAAGAAATTAAGAATTAAACTATGTAACAAATGAGTGAGCTAGGAGTATACGACTTGCTGTTGCAGCTGCTTATCCAACGGCGGTAGGGAGCACACTGTGACCAACCGACACTGGCCGTTCAAAACAAAAACAGAAGACAAACGACTACGCGAATTTACACTATTCAGGTAGTAAAACGCGATGCTCAACTCTCAAATACTATAATACGCCCGAAATTTATGAATTAAACAATGCAAGTACCAAAAACACGCAAAGAAATTAAGAATTAAACTATGTAACAAATGAGTGAGCTAGGAGTATACGACTTGCTGCTGCAGCTGCTTATCCTCGGTACCTTCCTCGCAACATTGTTCCACGCATTGAAAATGTACCTATCAGTAACTTCGACAGCAATTCTATCGCCTGAATGTAGGCAAACCCCTCCCAAGGGGTGTCGAAGTAGTTGCCTAACCCTCAGGCGATACAGCAGGCGCAAGACTCTCCCGGTGTAGAAATTTCTGGCGGTACAATCTATGCGTTGCAATGAGAGGCTGCATCTGCAATGAACGTCATCTCACCCATTTGGAGTGCAGAGTAGCCGCAATTATTGCTCTCTTGTACAGGTTGCAACCATTAGGGACCATTCAAAACTATTCGACGAAATTTGAACGTGATCCATAGGAGCAAAGGGTATTATGCTTTTTCATAATGTTTACGCTGGAGTGCAAGATTAACATGTGCGTGAATAAAACGGTGGAGGTTCCATCTGAGACCCCCCAGTATGGCAACACCCTCGGTACCTTCCTCGCAACATTGTTCCACGCATTGAAAATGTACCTATCAGTAACTTCGACAGCAATTCTATCGCCTGAATGTAGGCAAACCCCTCCCAAGGGGTGTCGAAGTAGTTGCCTAACCCTCAGGCGATACAGCAGGCGCAAGACTCTCCCGGTGTAGAAATTTCTGGCGGTACAATCTATGCGTTGCAATGAGAGGCTGCATCTGCAATGAACGTCATCTCACCCATTTGGAGTGCAGAGTAGCCGCAATTATTGCTCTCTTGTACAGGTTGCAACCATTAGGGACCATTCAAAACTATTCGACGAAATTTGAACGTGATCCATAGGAGCAAAGGGTATTATGCTTTTTCATAATGTTTACGCTGGAGTGCAAGATTAACATGTGCGTGAATAAAACGGTGGAGGTTCCATCTGAGACCCCCCAGTATGGCAACACCCTCGGTACCTTCCTCGCAACATTGTTCCACGCATTGAAAATGTACCTATCAATAACTTCGACAGCAATTCTATCGCCTGAATGTAGGCAAACCCCTCCCAAGGGGTGTCGAAGTAGTTGCCTAACCCTCAGGCGATACAGCAGGCGCAAGACTCTCCCGGTGTAGAAATTTCTGGCGGTACAATCTATGCGTTGCAATGAGAGGCTGTTACGGGGTTTCGAGAAAGTGGGTCTTCAATTTTATCGCTCTGTGTAATAAAAGGAGTATAATTAGCATTTTCCTACTACAATCGTAAAGGTTTTGTAGCTCATTTGTACGGTAATCAGACGTTCGAAGCTTTTATGCATGGGAGTTCGATTCTTTAAAGAACTGGAGATGGCGTTTTTGTAGACAACAGAGCGTGCTTTCATGTTTTGATTGATAGCTTGGAGGTACTGGCTCCGTTTCAGCTGTCGAGGCCGACGACAGCGCTCTACCAGCAGCAGCGATCGCTGCTGAACGACATACCGGACGACGAAAGCGAGGACATGCGCGCGTCGACGCAGGTCATGATCCAGCCGGCGGCGCCGCGCTCCAGGAAGTGGCTGCGCAAGGCGGCCGAGGCGCTGGAGCTGGACCTGCTGCGCGACCCCACCTACGTCAACATCGCGCTGGGGCTGGCCGTCTCCTTCCTGAGCGACGCCAACTTCTTCACGCTGATGCCCTTCTTCCTCAACACGGAGGGGCTGGAGGGCGGCGACATCGCCACGTGCCTGTCTGTCGCGGCGGCCACCGACGTGGTGGCCAGGCTCGTGCTGCCATGGCTGGCGGCGCTCTGCAAGCTCTCCGCGCGCAACATGTACATGCTGGGCTGCATCACGTCGGCCGTCGCCCGGTCAGGTGAGCCGAGGAGCCTCCCACCAGCCACTGCTAACCGTGGCCGTCCGCAGAACTTGATGCGAGACAGGCGTAGATGTAGCGGGAGACGGCTTTAGGATTACATGTGCGGTCCTGAAATAATAATAGCCATCATAGCAATATCCTATGATATATAATAACATGCCTCATTAGGCTAGTTGTCTAATACTTCATTACAAGCTATCATGCGCAACATGGCAATCTCCAAACGTAAATTTATTTCCATACTCACGTCAACCGCGTGAGGTTTAACAAGTTTACAGTAAATAATATGTACAGGTAAAAGCATTGTTTAGAACCTTATCGTAGGAGGACATTTGTAACTTACCTTTGGAAGCCCCTCGTTCTTATGACCTTAACAAATAAATAAAAATTTAAAAATAACGTCAATCTGAGAAACCAGAAAAGTAATTATACCATAGAGATAATCTGATAAGGAAGAAAACAAACAAAGAAAACCCTATAGAATGTGTAAGATCCCTCAACCGGTGCCATTCAAGATGTAGTACACATCAAGCCATTCGGCTCTGTGTCGCGTATCGATTTCTAATCAAAATGATTTACTCGCTGACTGTAAAGAAGCATCTCTGAGTTAACGTGAGCCGCTGCCGTAAGCCTACGTACTATTCTATTGTACTCTATTCTAACTGATCTAAGTCCCTGTATTGTCCTATGTGTGTGGTTACTGTATTTCGTTTCTACCTGTATCTAGTTTAATGTGCCTATTGTAGGCATAGAGCGGCATCTATGATGTCGTTGACCAAGGTCACAAGCTAGCACGGTTATAGTTATTTGCAGTCTGCAGATGTTACTTCATCGTCTGTTTGCAGTCAGCCGTCAATCGCTCAGTTGCTAATGTGATGATTTGCGCTCCATTTTTCAACCTCTGCGTCGCTCATTAATTATGAATTGTCATTGTCAGAGTCTTCCTATGGGTCGGTTTAATCTGCACGATATTGTTTCTATGAGTTCGGCATACATTGCACCTGAAGTAGCGGCTCTGTTTGGCCTTGTCATTTGTCTGGGGCTTTGTGGATTCACAGATGTTGACATGTATGGAATTTGTTTGTCGGATCCAAATGAGTTGCGTATAATGTATAAGTTTTCAATCGGGAGTCCTTGATTCGTATTTCGGCTGTGTTCTGTATGGCGCATTTTCAACAGCCGGTGGTTTGACAGTACGTTCACAAACTTCAAGGGCTCATCAGTCACTGAACGTCGCTGCTAATCAGGAGACCCGAGCTTGGGCCCGCTTACCGCCACGGATATTTTCGGGTAGGTGGAGCTGCACAGGGTCCAATCTGCTATCTCAACTGATGAGCCACTAATGTATAATTGCCAACGGCACTTAACCTGGCTGTGCTGCTATTCTGTCGGTTGATTTACTGACAGTACTGCTTTCACACGGCGATTGGCCCAATACTAGCTTGACCTCGGAGATGAAGCGTCCCATCGATCAGACTGTGAGTCCTACCTATGCCTAGTCACCAGAAACATCTTGTTTCTGTCTCTCATTCAATTCAAGAAGCAGATTCTTAAAATCAGTTTGGATAAAAATGGAAATGAGCGTACAGCATCGCTGGCCGGAGGCCCCATCCGGGGAAGTTCGGCCGCCAAGTGCAAGTCAGGTTTCATTCTACGCCACATTTTTTTTTCCTTTTTTGCGTTTTGTTCGTTGTTGATCGTTGTGTTTGGTCGTTGCGGATGCCACACGACATCCGTTCAAGTTCGTTCGTTGATCCTTCCATTCATTTTTTTTTTATTACCGAGGCCAAGCAGCTTTGCGCGCCGGTGATGAGGATGAAATGATAATAAGGACAACACAACACCCACTCCACGAGTGGAGAAAAATCTCCAACACGGCCGGGAATCGAATTCGGGCCCACTTGCATGTTACCATCCACCCAAGCAGGCGGACATCACTGTGGTATTTAGATAATATACTCAACACACGTTTAGACTTTTCGCCTGATACTCTGTGAGATTAGTTTTTCCCAATGTATTTGAGCAATGGTGTTCATGGTGACTGGCAGGGAAGGGCAACTGTCTCAGGATCCACTCTCCTGCTCGACTCAGAACTTTTTTCCCCCCAAAAAGCTCAACTATTAGCCTGCCTATCTAACAAATAGTCGTATCAATTCAGTATTGTGTTGTCCTCCTCATCATTTCTTCCTCATCACCGGCGCGCAAGTCGCCCCGTGTGGCGTCGACTAAAATAAGGCTTGCACTAGGCGGCCTCCCGGCCAACGATGCCATACGCTCATTTCATTTTATTCACTAGATCATGTAATTGACATTGATTTGTATTAAGTGTAGCCAGGGGCAGCTGTAGTGAAATTTCAAAACTATTTCGTCTTTCACTGCGCGGATAATACGAGTATTCCAAATCCCGCTTACGCCCTGCCCTCCCCTCACGTCAGATCCTCTGTACACGGTTATTGGTAAGTACCTCCGGGGCTTCAGAAGCTGACTGCAAGAAAACTGCAAGACATACAGAAAATAGACACTTATAAGTGAGTAGAGTATCTGTCTAAGTTTCTATTCGTGATTTGCCCCATGGCGTCGTTGTAGAGTCCACCATAGGCAGCAGGCGCGTCAGAATATGCCGCATAATAGACCGGTGTGTGCGTTTCGTCTTAGAATTCGCTAACTGTGAGAATTCGCTAAATGTGAATCACTTGCGGTGGTTCAGCGACAGTTTCATAACAAATATCGGGTAAAAGCTCTAACAGACAATACAGCCCATAGATGGTACAACACATTTCATATGACTCACTGTTTATGTGGTGCAGAGAAAACAGACTGGTCGGGGATGTCAGCGGAAAAGGTCCACAGTGTATAGTTGTTATTCATGAGGAACCTGAAGAAATAGACGGCACGTGCGAGGAGGGAACTGCTGATACTGCAGTCACTTGTCTAGAGCATCCTATTGTAGTTGTTGCTTGCACTGACTACTCCGGAGAATGATCTTCGTTCTGATTTTTTGCAATGACTTGTAGTGGGTGCTGATAGAGGAGCGTCTTTCACAGAAGTTGTTTTCCAGTGACAAAGATTCGCGGCATGTATCTATAAAGGTGAATTATAATAATATCTATTTTAAAGCACAGAGAATTCGCATGTAATTGTGGAACACCTACAGTTAATGTCTTTCGTGCCACGGGCTCTTCAAAACTTCACGGACCATTTTTCTTTGTGGAATAAATTACGATTGGTTTCGTGTACCTGGGCAAGCTGCAGCAGTAACTTATGCCACTACTAGAGCAAGACAGTGAAGATTTTATCCTGTAACAAGATGTTGCTCCAGCACAGTTGCTTTCAGGCGTTCGTGATTGCCTCAGCGTCGAACTGTCGCAGCTCAATGTGATTTCTGCTTATCAGTTTGTGTCAAAGAGTGGGTGTATCTGCCTCCACTGCCACTTAATGTGGAAGAGTTGCACGGAATGATAATCAATGTGGTCACTGAAACTGAAAGTGACGCATTGCGATGTGTACAACAAGAGTTTGCTATCGTACTGGCGTTTGACACATCACGAACAGTGCCCACCACTAATGTGAGTTAAAAACTTGAAGAGATGACACATCCACTGATATGCCTATTTTCTGCATGAGTTGTAGTTTGTGCACAGCCACCTTCCGAAACATCAGAGGCATTTTAAATAATCCTGCGTAACTCATCCATTTCCCAAGATGACAGAAAAAAGACATTATTCTTGCTCACATCGACATACCTCTGACCTGCGTGAAAAGTGAACAGTACTTACGAATGATCTCTGACTGAGAACTGTGTTGACAATGAAAATGCTTAATAAATGCCTACCCTTTAAAGAATAACCTATCTTATCAAAATATCCAGACACCTGTTAGTGGACGCTAAATTGGGGTGTGTCCACCCCTGGCATTTGTAATGGTTTCAGATCTTCTGGGGACACTTTCGATGAGATGTTTGACTGTCTGTGGAGGAGTAGAGCCCGTTCTCCCTCAAGAGCCGAACCATAAAAGATAGCGACGTTGGACACTGCGTTCTGGAACGAAGTCGACGTTCAAGCTCATCCCAAAAGTGTTCCATAGGGTTCAGGTCGGGACTATAAACAGGCCAATCCATTTGCAGTTTGTAGTTATTGTCGACAGATCGCTGCTTCACAGACTGCTGCTTTATGACGGAGTGCACTATACACTAAGGTGTCAAATGTCATGGATTACTTTCTAACATCGCGTCGGGCTTCCTATTGGCCAGTGTAGTATAGCGAGTCGACGTGGCAAGGATTCAACAAGTCAATGGAAGCCCATGCAGAAATATTTAGCCTTGCTGTCTCTACAGCTGTTCAAAAGTGCGGAAATGTTTCCGGTACAGGATTTTGTGCACGAACTGACCTCTTGAATTAAATGTTCGATGCCATTCACGTCAAGCGATCTGGGTGGCCGAGTCATTCGCTCGTACTGTCGAGCATGTTCTTCAAACCAATCGTGCAGAATTGCGGCTCGGTGACACGGCTCATTATCATTCATAAAAATTCCAGCATTGTTTGGAACATAAAGTTCATGAATAACTGCAAATGGGCTGTCCGCCCCCGGTAGCTGAATGGTCAGCGTGGCGGATTGTCAGTCCTCTGAGCCCGGGTTAGTTTCCCGGCTAGGTCGGGGAATTTTCTCCGCCAAAGGACTGGGAGTTGTGCTGTCCTCATCATCATCCTACCATCCTCATCGACTGCAGGTCGCCGAAGTGGCGTCAAATTGCAAGACCGGCACCCGGCGAACATCCTGCCCAGAGGAGGGCCCTAGCCATACGATTAAATAAATTAAATAAATACTGCAAATGGTTTCCAAGTAGCCGAACATAACCTCTTCCAGTCAATGATCGATTCAGTTGGATCAGAGGACCCAGTCCATTCCATGTAAACACTTCCTACACCATTATGGAGCAACCACTAGCTTTCACAAAAACTTGTCGAAATCTTGTGTCCAAGGTTTCGTGGGGTCTGCGCCACATTCGAACTCTACCCTCAGCTCTTACCAACTGAAACCAGGACTCGTCTGACCAGACCACGGTTTCTCAGTCGTCTAGGGTCCACCCGATATGGTCACAAGCCCAGGAGAGGTGCTGCAGGCAATGTTGTGCTGTTACAGAAAGGCAAATTTCGCGGCACTGTCCTAACGGATACGTTTGTCGTACGCCCCAGGTTGCTTTCTGCAGTTATTTCACGAAATGTTGCCAGTCTGTTAGCACTGACAACTCTACGCAAACGCCGCTGGGTGATTCATAACATCACGCCACTCGTTTCCATTCATTCACTGTAGACCATCGTTCTATAGACCATCTCAAGCTTATGAGGAGCTGCACGACCGCTGTACCCCATTCTTCTTAACTCCCTACACTCAGTGACTGTGCTACCTGGCCGCAAATGCTGAAATCCACTTACTTAAGCGACTCTGAAGAAGACTAAATTGTTACAGCCACGGACTGGGAATAAGCTGGTTGGAAACAGCTAGGTCCTGTGTTGACTGTCAACATCAAGTGTTTGAAGGATGATGTAACTATGAGCAGATGACAAGAAGTTGTACTTCGGCACCTCATGACAGAACATGGAGGTCGGAGCCTGCCCACACTGTAGAGTAGGTCGCGATCTGTGACAGACATGACGACAGAGTACTGGTATAGGCACAAGTACTTCAGTGCATTCCGTTCAGAGCACATTGTTATGCATGGGGATCTGCAGCAGATGACTCCTACATATTGCCATGTTGACTCAACGACACTGTCAATTACGGTTCCAGTGGGCACTGGATAATCAAGATTGGACCATGTTGTTGTTGTTGTTGTGGTCTTCAGTCCTGAGACTGGTTTGATGCAGCTCTCCATGCTACTCTATCCTGTGCAAGCTTCTTCATCTCTCAGTACGTACTGCAGCCTGCATTCTTCTGAATCCTATTAGTGTATTCCTCTCTTGGTCTCCCTCTACGATTTTTACCCTCCACACTGCCCTCCAATGCTAAATTTGTGATCACTTGATGCCTCAGAATATGTCCCACCATCCGGTCCGTTCTTCTTGTCAAGTTGTGCCACAAACTCTTCTTCTCCCCAATTCTATGCAATACCTCCTCATTAGTTATGTGATCTACCCATCTAACCTTCAGCATTCTTCTGTAACACCACATTTCAAAAGCTTCTATTCTCTTCTTGTCTAAACTATTTATCGTCCACATTTCACTTCCATACATGACTACACTCCATACAAATACTTACTGAAACGACTTCCTGACACTTAAATCTATATTCGACGTTATCAAATTTCTCTTCTTCGAAAACGCTTTCCTTGGCATTGCCAGTCTACATTTTATATCCTCCCTACTTCTACCATCATCAGTTATTTTGCTCCACAAATAGCAAAACTCCTTTATTACTTTAAGTGTCTCATTTCCTAATCTAATTCCCTCAGCCTCACCCGACTTAATTCGACTACATTTCATTATCCTCGTTTTGCTTTTGTTGATGTTCATCATCATCAGGACACTGTCCATTCCGTGCAACTGCTCTTCCAACTGCTTTGCTGTCTCTGAAAGAATTACAAAGTTTTTATTTCTTCTCCATGGATTTTAATTCCTACTCCGAATTTCTCTTTTGTTTCCTTTACTGCTTGCTCAATATACAGATTGAATAACATCGCGCCGGCCGGTGTGGCCGTGCGGTTCTAGGCGCTCCAGTTTGGAACCGCGTGACCGCTACGGTCGCAGGTTCGAATCCTGCCTCGGGCATGGATGTGTGTGATGTCCTTAGGTTAGTTAGGTTTAAGTAGTTCTAAGTTCTAGGGGACTGATGACCACAGATGTTAAGTCCCATAGTGTTCAGAGCCATTTAAACCATTTGAATAACATCGGGGAGAGGCTACAACCCTGTCTCACTCCCTTCCCAACCACTGCTTCCTATTCATGCCCGTCGACTCTTATAACTGCCATCTGGTTTCTGTACAAATCGTAAACAGCCTTTCGCTCCCTGTATTTTACCCCTGCACCTTTAGAATTTGAAAGAGAGTATTCCAGTCAGCTTTCTCTAAGTCTACAATCCATTCGTCTGTAAAGAATTCGCGTTAGGATTTTGCAGCTGTGACTTATTAAACTGATAGTTCGGTAATTTTCACATCTGTCAACACCTGCTTTACAGCGGAGTCAACGTAATTAAGAAATACAAATCAAAGCACAGTGCTGCACTGTAGACTGTACCAAACATAGGAGATCCAGTGGCATTCAGCTGGCACACGTTGCCAGGCATTGAACTATGTAAGGACGGCAATATGTCGCCTAAATCTTTGTTACACCAGCTCGATTACTGTGTCCGGACTAGCCGTCACCCAGGTGAATGGCTGATCGAAACATGCACCCTGTCTCCTGATGCGCGCAAGTGGGGGTAGAACTATGCTGTGGAGGACATTCACCTGGCTTTCCTTGGACCTATGGTAGTAACTGACAGTGCCATGATAGTTGTGGGCTACGTGAACATTATTGTCGACTATCTGCATCCCTTAATGTTTGATGTCGTTCCGACGGTGAAGGCACCTTCCAGCAGGATAACTGTCCTTACCACAAAACGAGAATCATATTACAGTGCTCTGAGGAGCATTATAGTGAACCCGTGTTCATATTTTTGCCACCGAACTCACCTGAGTTGATGCAGCACATCTGGCACGCAGTCGCCAGCTCTGCGCTCACAAACCACCAACTCATAACTTACCGTAATTGCTGGCACTTCGTGCTGCATATGACCAGAAACCTACCAATGACTTGTGGAATGCATGCTACGGAGAATCGCTTCTGTATTGCGTTCCAAAGGAGGACCAAGACGCTGTTAACATATCGACTGTCACGAAGCTGCCGCCGGTAAGCACAGCATAAGTTAATGCCTGGCAAAGTGTGGCAGCTGAATGCCACTGGGTCTCCTATGTTTAATACAGTCTTCAGTGCAGCACTGTGCTTTGATTTGTATTTCTTAATCGCGTTGACGCCGCTGTCCAGGAAATCAGGTACAATATCTTGGTCAACGTTTAGAACTTTATTTTGCAACTTTACATGCTATCCAAAGATATGGTTCAAATGGCTCTGAGCACTATGGGACTTAACTTCTGAGGTCGTCAGTCCCCTAGAACTTAGAACTACTTAAACCTAACTAACCTGTGTACATCACACACATCCATGCCCGAGGCAGGATTCGAACCTGCGACCGTAGCGATCGCGCGGTTCCAGACTGTAGCGCCTAGAACCGCTCGGTCACTCCGGCCGGCTTCCAAACATACGATTTATACGTGCAGACTGGAGCGACGAATTAAAATTTGTATCAAGGCTAGGATTCAAAACCAGGTCTCCCGCTCTCTAGCAAGATGTGCTAACCATTATGCCACCCTGGCACAATGGTTTTGCACACTTCAGCTCACTTGGCATTCCTCCTAATCTAGAGCAGCACTGCAGAGTCTTCCAATTAGTATTGAAAAAGCACTTTAGCATCGAACGAAACGGTGGACTCTGCCTGAAACCCACACAAAGGTGCTTTATTCAAATGAAATGGTATGGTTCTAGAGACTCTTTAAGTCTTAAACGTCTATGATGTATAAAGCTAGACTGGAGGATCCCTCGTTTCAGTTGATGCTGAGGTGCTATTCCAACACAGCTGGAGTTCCTCTATTGTGCTGTTGATTTAGGGAGAAAATCAAGTGGGCTGAGACGTGAATGAGAATTTGGACTGGGGAGGGAGGCGTGCTAGAGTGGCTCGTGCAACTGTGCGAAGCCAGTGTGCCAAGGTGGTGTAGTGGTTAGCGCGTCTGCGCAGTGAGTAGGAGAATCAGGTTCGAGTCCCGGCCTTTATATAAATTTGCATTTGTTGCTTCAGTCTTCAAGTATATATCACAGATTTTGGAGCCTTGAAAAGGTCTCCGAAATCGTATACTTGTATTTGATCCAAAGATATGCTGTTCATCTCTGCTGTGTCCGCTGGCGGCCTCCCAACTCTCAACGTGTTAAGCAGGTGGTCGTAATGTTTTGGCTCGTCAGTACATACTAATACAGAAATCAAATATGATAACTGAAGCCGAGCAAGAGAGATTTTGCCTAATGATGGTACACGGTAGTAGAATGGCGTTTCTGGTCCGCATGTAGTCGTGATTGCGAGTTATCATCGTAATTCCGGTATATCTAATAGTCAAAACTAGAGAGCAACAAGATCGTAAGTTGTTTTGTTCGACAAAAGTCGCACCTTTCCTGACGTTCTCAGCCCTTACGTACTTGTTAAACTGATGCAACATGGCACCAAAGCTTAGTCCATGTAGCGAAGAGGCTGCCTGTACTAACCATAGAAGACTCATGTTGCCTGTAGAGGATCGAACCAACAAATAAGACCGATCTTTAGCTTAGCGTGCAATTTAAAATCTCCAAACTCAAAGGAAAAATTCGACTGTTCAGAGGGTGCTACTTCCTACAGCCGCGACTTCGGGAAAGCTGCTTAGACCCGTCATGTTGCCGACACTGTTGCCTCTCAACGGCTGAAGCCGCCTCTCTGGTGTATCCATGCGCGAATAAGCACCAACAAGGGCTTACATTTAATGGAAAACGCCATGCTGGCGAAAATTATAACCTTCCTAATTGAATGAAATAATGATACTCAAAAATTATAGATAAATACCTCTATACGTATACAGGGTGATCACAAAGATATGCAAAAATTTTTAAACGTTATTCTACAAGTAAAACTAAAAAATAAGTGCATGTAAAAATACGTCCACAAGTGTTTAGTTATAGATAATAAAAGACATTGTCTGAAATTTAGCAACTTCGCTAATATGAAGCCATCGCAAACCTGTACGAGGTTCAAGTAAAGCACGATTTCCATTTATTTTGTTATTATTGGTCTGGTCGTCGTGTGACTATGGCCTCCCGTCAGGTAGAGCGTTCGCTGGGTGCAGGTCTTTCGATTTGACGCCACTTCGGCGATTTGCGCGTCAATGGGGGATGAAATGATGATGATTAGGACAACACAACACCCAGTCCCTGAGCGGAGAAAATCTCCGACCCAGCCGGGAATCGAACCAGGGCCCTTAGGATTGACATTCTGTCGCGATGACCACTCAACTACCGGGGCCGGACATTGGTCTGGTGAATCTAATAAAACATGTCCCAAACGTGTATCTGTAGAATGTAAAAACGTTTGTCATTGTTGGCAACCGTTAGTGAGTTGTTTCCGTCGTTTCCTAGCCTTGAAACGAGTTTGTTTTCTATATTGTTCAGTGAAAGAACATAATAACAACTGTATTTAACCGAAACCACATAGTAAGTATTGTAGCCTGTAGATCATTTATGAAATAGGGATGCCTTTCAAATGTACGACAGAGGAATACGCCGATATGGTGTTTATTTATGGCAAATGTGTTGGTAATGCTACTGCTGCAGTTAACGAATATTGCGTACGTTATCCAACTCGGAGGACTGCGAATGCAAGAACCATTAGTGGAGTACTTTCAATGTTACGGGAGACAGGTTCTCTACCTAGTGTTCATAATCAGTACGGGCGCTCGATACGTGAAGACAATGAGGAGGATATTAAGGATGCTGTTCAACGTAGTCCGGGTACCAGTACACGACGTACCTCTCAACGATTAGGCATTTCACAATCCAAGGTATGACGTACACTCAAGTACAATAATCTGCATCCTTACCATAAACAAAAAGTGCATCATTTACATCTGGGAGATCCTGTTCTTCGCTGGCAGTTGTGAAACTGTTTGAACAGCAATCGGCAGTTACACAAACACATTTTATTTACTGATGAGGCCCAGTTTACACGAGATGGTATAAACAATTTACATAACGAGCACACGAATGATATGAAGCAAATCCACATGCAACAGTGTAACGCAATTTCCAGTAGCGATTTAGCATAAATATGTGGTGTGTAATAATCAACAGACACATTTTTTTGACAATTCATTTTCCCAGGACGTGTAACTGGCGCGACGTACTTACAATTCCTTCAAGAAGAAATGCCCCGCTTGCACGCAGATGTTCCGCTTGCTTCGCAATTGCAAATGTATTTTCAACATGACGGTGCGCCTCCACATTTCATCAGCGCCGTTACTACACATTTAAATGAACATTTTCCCCAGAAATGGATTGGTCGTGGCCACCCAGATCACCCGATTTAACACCAATGGATTTTTGCGTACGGGGATGGATGAAAAGACTTAGTTTATGAGGACAAAATCAATACACGTGAGGCATTACTTGCTCGCATTATGGATGCAATAAAAGTAATTAAGAACAACCCAGTGAAACTGAAACGAGCAACAAAATCTGTTCATACACGTGCAGCTAATCGCACTGAACTCGGTGGAAACGTTTTGGAACATTTATTGTGAATATATTGTGAAATTGTGTGTACACGAGTACAACTTTCTTAACACTGAGCTTTGTTTTTTTCCAGTTTAGTATTAATTCATGTGTGTTATGGTGTTAACAAAAGCAGATTATCTGACACATTCATACAGTTTCAGTTAACGCTGTTACCCTCATTTTTCCCAGTTGAAAACTTTGTGCAATTGTATGGAATTTAAAAAACAAATTGGGTCAAGTATTTAATAAATTAAAAATTTTATGAAGTTACTTCTTTGCTTCTCTGGATATTCTGGAAAACTACTGCGGATAAACGTCTGGGACATATTTTATTAGATTCACCAGATCAATAACAACAAAATAAATGGAAATCGTTCTTTACTTTAACCTTGTACAGTTTTGCGATAGCTTCTTACTAGCGAAGTTGCTAAATTTCAGGCAAAATCTTTTATTAGCCATAATTCAGTAACCAAACATTTGCAGACCTATGATTATATGAACTTTTTCTTTAGTTTTACTTGTAGCCGTCCTGGGTGGCCGAGCGGTTCTAGGTACTACAGTCTGGAACCGCACGACCGCTACGGTCGCAGGTTCGAATCCTGCCTCGGGCATGGATGTGTGTGATGTCCTTAGGTTAGTTAGGTTTAAGTAGTTCTAAGTTCTAGGGGACTGATGACCTCAGAAGTTAAGTCCCATAGTGCTCAGAGCCATTTGAACCATTTTTTTTTTTACTTGTAGAATAACATCTGCATTCCTTCGTGACTCACCCTGTATATTATCAATAATTATTTAGGATCTCTCGTTTGCCCTTGCATCACACATAAATTTTATAATAAAATTAACCACTAATTACAGAAATCTTATTTCTTACCTCAAAAGCTTCCTGTGCTTTAATACCATACCTAATCATTCCTTCGCTGATTAAATTCGGCCACCCCTAGGGAGTGATTTCATGTGGGCTGTTGTGTTGTGTCATCCACAGCTTTCGTGTCAGTGACGGGGTTCACGTGGCTTGCCATCATGTCTGGCGTCGTGGGCTTCTTCAGGGGCGCCATGGTCGTCAACCTGTCCCTCACCGTCGCAGAATACTGCAGCCTCGAGCGATTCCCTGCCGCCTACGGGCTGTACATGGTTATCAACGGCCTCATCACTGTCATACTTGGGCCACTCGTAGGTAAGGAATAAGCCTGTGGCAATTTACTGAAATTAAGTACGAAATTTTCTCCGAGGAAGTTGATTGGGCTGAAACAGTACGCCTCTACCTGCAACAATTTCTCAACAGTAGCACGTATCTAAATGTATGAATCGCTTGGAATGTCTAATAGTTGCTCTACATCTACATCTGTACTCTGTGGACCTCGATGAAGTTCGTGGCAAAGAGTTAATTCCCATTTCACCCGCTATTAGGGTTTCTTCCTAATCCACTCAAGGGGATCGAGTATGAAAAGAATTATTGCTTAAACGACTTTGTGCGAGCTGTAATTAGGCTAATCTTGTCTTTGTGATTCCTTTGGCATCGATATGTCGACTGTTGTAATATGTTCCTAGATTCATCGCATAAATTTCGTGTATGGGTCACATGAGTGTTTTGTAATCAATCTCCTTTGCAGACGATTGTATTTCTGTAGTGTTCTACCAATGAAGGAACGTGTGCTGTGTGGTTTATCTACAACTGGGCCTATGTGATTTTTCCATATCATATCCCCACAAATTGATAAAGCCAGGTACTTATCCATGTAGAGTGTTTCCAACTGCAACTCACTGACGTTGTAGGCATAGGCAACAAGTTTTATCAGGTCAATTCAATTGAGTTTACTTATTCATCTATTAACAATTTACATTTTATGGATGTAGTCACTTCATAGCCAGGGCTACTTACAATAAAATTTCTTATGTCTAAGTTGTTTACAATCTTATACGGAACTACAATCATCTTACATCAGTATCTGTAAATAATTTTGTTGTTTCATATTCAGATATTCTTCAAGACAAAGCTGTTAGTTATTAAAAAGTGTTTTAGCTCTACTTTGAATTTATGAAATTCTTCGATTTTTATTTATCATAGCAGAGTATGCACTAAAAGTATTTTTGATTGATAATGCACACTTTTAAGGTTTTTTTGTGGGGGGTCTCTGTGGGTGTCATTTCTGTTTCTTGTTCTGTAGTTATGAATCTGGTTGTTTAATGTTGAAAATTCCTAATGAGTTTTCAGGAAGCACAAACATTCATAAATGTATATGCCAAAAAGTGACATTATTTTAAATTCTTTAAATACAGGGTGCGGCTCATAAAACCGACCCATTAACATAACAGATGCACAACTTCTGTCAAGTTTGAATAAAATTCCTCCAGGATTCCCATATACACATCACTGTCACTGTCGTCTCAAAGAATATGGGCCCCATAACGCGTTTGGTGGAAATGGCACAACAAACACCAATCTTCTCGTCATGCAAGGCTACCTGGAGGATCACATGAAGATTTTCTGTCGACCAATACCAGTTGTTTTGCGAATTCAGATAGTACACAGATAGGTGAAACCACGCCTCATCTCTCATGATGAGCCTTAGTGGCTCCAACACACCACTGGCAACATTTCTCAGCGGCCACGAACAGAAATTCAGTCTCTTCTGCAGGTCAGGCTCCTTCGGTTTGTGCACAACATTTACTGAGTACAGTTTTAACTTCAGTCCCCTTACAACACGTCTGCAACTTCTGTCACTCACATAAACCTGTTGAATCAGTCTCCTGGTTGACTTTCAAGGACTTCTTGTCATGATCTCCTACACCTGCCTCTTTAATTCAAGTGTGCAGCCAGGTGGTGGTCTGTTCCGGTGAGTATTTTGAACCAGTCCTGTACACTATCATTTTTCAGTCAGTTCCTGTATAATGCTTCTTACTGGCACAGAACATCCTGGAAATTTCTCCTGAAACCAATTCTTTGTTTTCACAAAAGATCCACTGTTAACAAATGCTTCAACAATGGCAGCACTCTCGGGTAACGAATACGGCATTATCACACACTCATACTAACCCAGCTTTACACAACGAGACCTTTTTCTCGACTGGTTTCAAGTTCACTGGCTACGGTTGCAGCTGCCTTTTACAAAAATAAAGTTCCGTGTAGTGTCGGTACATCAGAGGAAATGTTTAGTTCGTGCACGACCGTTTGGACTGCGTTTCTCGTTTTACATTCTTATTGATCACACGCATGCACTGGAACATTATCATTGTGTATGACTGCTGGTTTTACGTGCCACACCTTGTATTTCCCTGCATCACTCTCATTTTCTCTATACCTTTATTTCCCAAGATCATGTCATAGCTAAGCAATCTGTTCACTTAAGCGTAGCAGGCACTCAGAAATGATTCAGTGCTTCAGCAGTCCCAAAGCCTTCTTAGCACATAACATCATTTACTTATTTTTTTATTCGAAAATTCTAGATGCTTCTCCCATCTCAAGAGCTCATCCAGGGCAGTAATTCTTCTGGAAAACCTGAAATTCTCAAGGCATTGCACTTTACCTGGAAAAATTAGAGATATCTAAGGGAATTTCATAAAATCTCATGGAATTCAGCACTTTTAACCTGGCATTGAAACTGAATTTTATAAATCACAAATTTTATAATACTCAATATTTCAAAGTGTATTAGTCTTATGAATACCATTTCTTATACATGATTGACGATTAAAAACTACAGTTAAACTACTGCTTATGTGGTATGTAGCTCAACTGAGAGGAAAGGAAAGTCATTATTGTGGCTTGTGGCTTGGTGCCTCCTCCAAACTCCCCTCAGCTCCCGCCCCTCCCCACACCAATTAATTTATCAGGAGCTTCTTGACACCATATTCCTCCTTACACCTGGAATTCTCAGGGATTTTTTTCCAAGCCTGAGTAGCCACCCCGTCATCCTCTTATATGGCTAGAAATTTTGTGGATGGAGCTTGCACAATAGCATAGTTTCCTAACTCAGTTTTTATGGTGCTTTTAGCTCTACTTCTAATATTAAGGAAATACATCTGTAGCATTTTCCCTTACTTATAACCAAAGCATTATCAAGTTCTGACTGAATATTTATTCAGCTACTTCATTATACACTCCTGGAAATTGAAATAAGAACACCGTGAATTCATTGTCCCAGGAAGGGGAAACTTTATTGACACATTCCTGGGGTCAGATACATCACATGATCACACTGACAGAACCACAGGCACATAGACACAGGCAACAGAGCATGCAGAACGTCGGCAATAGTACAGTGTATATCCACCTTTCGCAGCAATGCAGGCTGCTATTCTCCCATGGAGACGATCGTAGAGATGCTGGATGTAGTCCTGTGGAACGGCTTGCCATGCCATTTCCACCTGGCGCCTCAGTTGGACCAGCGTTCGTGCTGGACGTCCAGACCGCATGAGACGACGCTTCATCCAGTCCCAAACATGCTCAATGGGGGACAGATCCGGAGATCTTGCTGGCCAGGGTAGTTGACTTACACCTTCTAGAGCACGTTGGGTGGCACGGGATACATGCGGACGTGCATTGCCCTGTTGGAACAGCAAGTTCCCTTGCCAGTCTAGGAATGGTAGAACGATGGGTTGGCTGACGGTTTGGATGTACCGTGCACTATTCAGTGTCCCCTTGATGATCACCAGTGGTGTACGGCCAGTGTAGGAGATCGCACCCCACACCATGATGCCGGGTGTTGGCCCTGTGTGCCTCGGTTGTATGCAGTCCTGATTGTGGCGCTCACCTGCACGGTGCCAAACACGCATACGACCATCATTGGCACCAAGGCAGAAGCGACTCTCATCGCTGAAGACGACATGTCTCCATTCGTCCCTCCATTCACGCCTGTCGCGACACCACTGGAGGCGGGCTGCATGATGTTGGGGCGTGAGCAGAAGACGGCCTAACGGTGTGCGGGACCGTAGCCCAGCTTCATGGAGACGGTTGCGAATGGTCCTCGCCGATACCCCAGGAGCAACAGCGTCCCTAATTTGCTGGGAAGTGGTGGTGCGGTCCCCTACGGCACTGCGTAGGATCCTACGGTCTTGGCGTGCATCCGTGCGTCGCTGCGGTCCGGTCCCAGGTCGACGGGCACGTGCACCTTCTGCCGACCACTGGCGACAACATCGATGTACTGTGGAGACCTCATGCCCCACGTGTTGAGCAATTCGGCGGTACGTCCACCCGGCCTCCCGCATGCCCACTATACGCCCTCGCTCAAAGTCCGTCAACTGCACATACGGTTCACGTCCACGCTGTCGCGGCATGCTACCAGTGTTAAAGACTGCGATGGAGCTCCGTATGCCACGGCAAACTGGCTGACACTGACGGCGGCGGTGCACAAATGCTGTGCAGCTAGCACCATTCGATGGCCAACACCGCGGTTCCTGGTGTGTCCGCTGTGCCGTGCGTGTGATCATTGCTTGTACAGCCCTCTCGCAGTGTCCGGAGCAAGTATGGTGGGTCTGACACACCGGTGTCAATGTGTTTTTTTTCCGTTTCCAGGAGTGTAGATATGCAACTACTTCATTATAGTTAACTGCATCCTCTGCATAATGGTTGAAGTTACTGTTAAAATTGTCCACAAGCCAGGTCATTAATACAGAACATGAACAGTGAGGATCCCAACACACTTCCCTAGGGCACAGCCTAAGTTACTTCTACATCTATTGATGACTCTCCATCTATGATAACTTTCTTCTTGCTCCCTACCAACTACTCCTTAATCAAATGACAAAATTTGCTTGATACCCCATATGATCCTACTTGCAATAATAAGCATACGGCTGATACTGAGACAAATACCTTTTGGAAGTCTAGAAATACTCTGTCCACCTGGCTGCCTCAACCCATGGCTTTCAGGATATCATGTGAGCAAAGCACAAATTGTATTTTGCATGACCAATGTTTTCAGAATCAGTGCTAGTTAACATGGAGGTGTTTATACAGAGATACCTCATTATGCCTAAGGTCAGAATATGTTCTAGAATTCTACAACGAATGTCAAGGATATTGGATGGTAGTTTTGTGGATCACTTCTATTACCTACCCTTCTTGCAGACAGGTTTGACACCTGCTTTGTTCCGACTACTGGGTGTGCTATTTTATTCGAGTGATATACAGCACTGGCAGCTTAGGCCTACAGTTAACTGAGGGGATATCTTGACACGATAACTTGGAAAATTCTGTGGATTGTCTTTTATTTGTATTTTAAGAGAGTACGCAAAATCACAATACCAAAAAGAACAAGAATCTTCATCTATTATTATAAACACCAACCACCAAAGATCTTATGTTAATGCACACAGACTATTTTGTTTACTATGATCTTTGTGAATCTCAACACACTCTCTTAAACAAAACAATATGGTATTTCACAATACAGTTTTCACCATAGTCTCTGAATTAATAAAAACAAACAAAAGATTTTAATTTCAATCAAACATCGACTTATCTTTGTCTTTCAAAAGCAATCCTTTGGAGAGGTTTAGTTAGAATGTCAGCAAGTTATTCTTGAGTTTGACAGTATTGTATGTTGAATCATCCATGATTTAGTTCATCACTGATTAAATGATATTTCACATTAATGTGCTTACTTCTTGACATTTGACCAGATCTGATCATTGCTATTGCACTCTGGTTGTCCACACAAAGTGTAATTTTCATGTCTTTATTCAGCAATTCTTCCATGAAATTCTTCAAAACTTTCATTTCTTGGTAATACTGATCTGTAGATCAGAACATGAACAGTGAGGATCCCAACACACTTCCCTAGGGCACAGCCTAAGTTACTTCTACATCTATTGATGACTCTCCATCTATGATAACTTTCTGATTAAATGATATTTCACATTAATGTGCTTACTTCTTGACATTTGACCAGATCTGATCATTGCTATTGCACCCTGGTTGTCCACACAAAGTGTAATTTTCATGTCTTTATTCAGCAATTCTTCCAAGTGACTGGGACACTCAGATGTTTAGGACGGGTGGTAGGGACAGAGCATCGAGTGACATTATACTGAGTGCACTATCCGAAAATTACCTCGAGCAATTAAACAGAGAACCGACTCGTGGAGATAACATCTTGGACCTACTGATAACAAACAGACCCGAACTTTTCGAATCTGTATGTACAGAACAGGGAATCAGTGATCATAAGGCCGTTGCAGCATCCCTGAATATGGAAGTTAATAGGAATATAAAAAAAGGGAGGAAGGTTTATCTGTTTAGCAAGAGTAATAGAAGGCAGATTTCAGACTACCTAACAGATCAAAACGAAAATTTCTGTTCCGACACTGACAATGTTGAGTGTTTATGGAAAAAGTTCAAGGCAATCGTAAAATGCGTTTTAGACAGGTACGTGCTGAGTAAAACTGTGAGGGACGGGAAAAACCCACCGTGGTACAACAACAAAGTTAGGAAACTACTGCGAAAGCAAAGAGAGCTCCACTCCAAGTTTAAACGCAGCCAAAACCTCTCAGACAAACTGAAGCTAAACGATGTCAAAGTTAGCGTAAGGAGGGCTATGCGTGAAGCGTTCATTGAATTCGAAAGTAAAATTCTATGTACCGACTTGACAGAAAACCCTAGGAAGTTCTGGTCTTACGTTAAATCAGTAAGTGGCTCGAAACAGTATATCCAGACACTACGGGATGATGATGGCATTGAAACAGAGGATGACACGCGTAAAGCTGAAATACTAAACATCTTTTTCCAAAGCTGTTTCACAGAGGAAGACCGCACTGCAGTTCCTTCTCTAAATCCTCGCACAAACGAAAAAATGGCTGACATCGAAATAAGTGTCCAAGGAATAGAAAAGCAACTGGAATCACTCAACAGAGGAAAGTCCACTGGACCTGACGGGATACCAATTCGATTCTACACAGAGTACGCGAAAGAACTTGCCCCCCTTCTAACAGCCGTGTACCGCAAGTCTCTAGAGGAACGGAGGGTTCCAAATGATTGGAAAAGAGCACAGATAGTCCCAGTCTTCAAGAAGGGTCGTCGAGCAGATGCGCAAAACTATAGACCTATATCTCTTACGTCGATCTCTTGTAGAATTTTAGAACATGTTTTTTGCTCGCGTATCATGTCATTTCTGGAAACCCAGAATCTACTATGTAGGAATCAACATGGATTCCGGAAACAGCGATCGTGTGAGACCCAACTCGCCTTATTTGTTCATGAGACCCAGAAAATGTTAGATACAGGCTCCCAGGTAGATGCTATTTTTCTTGACTTCCGGAAGGCGTTCGATACAGTTCCGCATTGTCGCCTGATAAACAAAGTAAGAGCCTACGGAATATCAGACCAGCTGTGTGGCTGGATTGAAGAGTTTTTAGCAAACAGAACACAGCATGTTGTTATCAATGGAGAGACGTCTACAGACGTTAAAGTAACCTCTGGCGTCCCACAGGGGAGTGTTATGGGACCATTGCTTTTCACAATATATATAAATGACTTGGTAGATAGTGTCGGAAGTTCCATGCGGCTTTTCGCGGATGATGCTGTAGTATACAGAGAAGTTGCTGCATTAGAGGATTGTAGCGAAATACAGGAAGATCTGCAGCGGATGGGCACTTGGTGCAGGGTGTGGCAACTGACCCTTAACATAGACAAATGTAATGTATTGCGAATACATAGAAAGAAGGATCCTTTATTGTATGATTATATGATAGCGGAACAAACACTGATAGCAGTTACTTCTGTAAAATATCTGGGAGTATGCGTACGGAACGATTTGAAGTGGAATGATCATATAAAACTAATTGTTGGTAAGGCGGGTACCAGGTTGAGATTCATTGGGAGAGTTCTTAGAAAATGTAGTCCATCAACAAAGGAGGTGGCTTACAAAACACTCGTTCGACCTATACTTGAGTATTGCTCATCAGTGTGGGATCCGTACCAGGTCGGGTTGACGGAGGAGATAGAGAAGATCCAAAGAAGAGCGGCGCGTTTCGTCACTGGGTTATTTGGTAACCGTGATAGCGTTACGGAGATGTTTAATAAACTCAAGTGGCAGACTCTGCAAGAGAGGCGCTCTGCATCGCGGTGTAGCTTGCTCGCCAGGTTTCGAGAGGGTGCGTTTCTGGATGAGGTACCGAATATATTGCTTCCCCCTACTTATACTTCCCGAGGAGATCACGAATGTAAAATTAGAGAGATTAGAGCGCGCACGGAGGCTTTCAGACAGTCGTTCTTCCCGCGAACCATACGCGACTGGAACAGGAAAGGGAGGTAATGACAGTGGCACGTAAAGTGCCCTCCGCCACACACCGTTGGGTGGCTTGCGGAGTATCAATGTAGATGTAGATGTAGATGTAGATATGTATTCTGCTTTGGTAGTAAATAGTGCAACAATGCACTGATTATTGCATGACCAAGTGATCAGACCATTGTTGTACAGAAATACAAAAGCTGTTGTGCTTTTTTATCTTTCTTCTCACCTGCAAAATCTGCATCACTGTATTCCATTATTTCTATTTCTCATTTTCTTCATGAGCAGAATATTGCACTCCTTGTTGTTGAATTCAAATATCGTAAAGTTCTCTTCAGAATTTGGATGTTGAGTATTTGGATCACTTGATGATCTGTTATCATAGTTCATTGCATGTGCCAAATCTAGTCTAGTTTTGCAAGGATAGAATAAAAGTTTATTGTCTAATAACATAAAATTTCAACTCACTAACACACTCTACAGGAGACTTGTCAAAACACTGAAATTGGTTTACTATTTTTCTTGTAATACAATATATTGCGCTAGATGTGTAATTAATATGCAACTAATTTTTTTCTTAATACATGACCAACTTTTATAAATTAACAGTCCTAAGTACTTGCTCTCTCCTGCACAAATTTTCAGGTTGTCTTTCATGAATTCTTCTATTGAATAGTAATATTTCTGTGCTATTTTTTCATTTAAGGTATTTTTCAGTGTTTCTTAATACATACTAAGCAATTCTCTTTCTTATAAATATTTATACCCTTATACTGTGGAGTTTCAGCATAAATGCTGTAATCGTGTTGAAAATGGTTGGCTACAAATAAATCAGGGTTACTATGTACAAAGATAATTAGCTCATAGATGTTTATTGAGGGAACATTTGATATACTTTGATTTTTTGGGAGTGGGCAACATGATTCTCCTCAGCCTAGGTTGTGCATATTTCTAATGATAGTTTCATGAAGTTCTAATATTAAATACATATGGTTTGAGTGAACCCAAAATACAATTCCGTACCTTATTACTAATTCAATACTGTTTTTATTATGTCCATACTGGCAGCATTGTACAGTATCCTCACTGAAAATGCCAGGCTATTTAATTTATTTGAAAGCTACTATATTTGTGAGTCCCATGATAGCTTTTTATCCAGTTGCATTAGGAATTTCACACAGCTAGCTTCCTGTAAATCTTGCTTGTTTTGATTTAAACTACATTAACTGTGTCTTTTCCATGTTTGATTTTAACCCATTTAAATTTAACCAGGTATCTGTGTTTTCTAAAGTTTCAGAAATTTGGTCAGTACTTGTCCTTTCAATGATTTCAGATATGTCATCTGCAACTAAAACTGAGTGACACTCAAAATTAAGTGGTTGGCCATTTATATAAAACAGAAACGTAATGGGTTCTAAGACAGAACCTTGGGGCACTCCCTGTGAAATGATTTTCCATTTCAAAGTATAAGTTTATCACTGTGATGATATAACCACTCTTGTTTAGGCAGGACTTAAACCATTCTAATACAGTACCCCAAATTCCATATTTTTCCAGTTTATGGAGTAGCAAGGAGTATTCACTGTCAAAGGCCTTTGATAGGTCACAAAAATTCCTGTAGCATGCAGTGAGTTTTCTAGAAAGGAGCTAATTTTATCTACAAAATGGTTTATTGCAGACACTGTGGTTCTGCCTTTTTGAAAACCATACTGATTTTTTGAGATTACTGTAAATGTTTTTTAAGAAATTTTGAATTTGTATTGTGACTATGTATTCAAATATTTTTGATTGTGATGGAAGAAGAGAGATTGAGTGATAGTTTCCCACATGCTCTGTTGTGCCTTTTCTGAGTAGTGGCTTAACTAATGCCTACTTAAATGTCTCTGGAAAATAACCTTTTTGAAGGGACTGGTTAACTATTGTAGATAATGGCTGTGCTATTATTTTAGAGATTGTTTTTAACACTTCTATTGGTACCCCATCCCATCCTGCTGATGTTTTACTTCTCTATATCTTTTCAGTAGTTTTTCTGAATATAATGAAAAGTTCACCTTCAAATTGCTTGGTGTTAAAGAAATTTACCTTATCTGGGTAATATTGTACATTGATGTTTGATTTGTTTGCGTTTATAAAGAATTCATTAGCCTAAATGAGTCTGAAATCTGAGCAGGACTTACAATGGTTTTGGCCTCTATCTTGATTTCAGAAATATCATGGCCTCTAGCTGGGGCACCTGTTCCCACTGTGATCACTTACTTGCCTATGCCTGTGAGTTGTTTTCAGTGTCCAAAATAATTCTATTATTTGTCAGTTCTTTTGCTGTCTTTACAACTTTTTTAAACATATTTTTGTAATTTTTTACTTGGGTAACAAAATCAGGACTTTTATTATGTTTTAGTTTCCTGTGTAGCTTTCTTTTTCTTGCACCAGATGCCTTTGTTCCTTCAGAAATCCACTTCACTTTATTTCATTCTTTTTATGATGTACAGTAAGGGGAAAGTTTCATACAACATGTAGAAAGTTTTCAAAGAAAGTAACAAAATTAAATACTATGATATATAGCCCACTCCACCTTGTTTAACCTATGATGGAACTAAGTTCATATTTCCTGTGCTGAACTGGCGTTTGGTGTAGGTCTTTTTGGTGCAAGGTTCTGCTGTTTTTGGTTACTCCATAAACAGAGCACAATGATCATTATAAGTATAACTGCTTAAAATATTTTGAATATAATAGAGGGAAACATTCCACGTGGGAAAAATATACCTAAAAACAAAGATGATGTAACTTACCAAATGAAAGCACTGGCAGGTTGACAGACACACAAACAAACACACAAAATTCAAGCTTTCGCAACCAACGGTTGCTTCATCAGGAAAGAGGGAAGGAGAGGGAAAGACAAAATGATGTGGGTTTTTGAGTCATTCCAATCCCGGGAGCGGAAAGACTTACCTTAGGGGGAAAAAAGGACAGGTATACACTCGCACACACACACATATCCATCCACACATACACAGACACAAGCAAACATTTGGAAAGGCAATGAGTTTGGGCAGAGATGTCAGTCGAGGCGGAAGTACAGAGGCAAAGATGTTGTTGGAAGACAGGTGAGGTATGAGTGGCGGCAACTTGAAATTAGTGGAGGTTGAAGCCTGGTGGATTATGAGAAGAGAGGATATACTGAAGGACAAGTTCCCATCTCTGGAGTTCTGACAGGTTGGTGTTAGTGGGAAGTATCCAGATAACCCGGATGGTGTAACACTGTGCCAAGATGTGCTCTCCATGCACCAAGGCATGTTTAGCCACAGGGTGATCCTCATTACCAACAAACACTGTCTGCCTGTGTCCATTCATGCGAATGAACAGTTTGTTGCTGGTCATTCCCACATAGAAAGCCTCACAGTGTAGGCAGGTCAGTTGGTAAATCACGTGGGTGCTTTCACACGTGGCTCTGCCTTTGATCGTGTACACCTTCCGGGTTACAAGACTGGAGTAGGTGGTGGTGGGAGAGTGCATGGGACAGGTTTTACACTGGGGGCAGTTACAAGGGTAGGTGCCAGAGGGTAGGGAAGGTGGTTTGGGGATTTCATAGGGATGAACTAAGAGGTTACGAAGGTTAGGTGGATGGCAGAAAGACGCTCTTGGTGGAGTGGGGAGGATTTCATGAAGGATGGATCTCATTTCAGGCCAGGATTTGAGGAAGTCATATCCCTGCTGGAGAGCCACATTCAGAGTCTGATTCAGTCCCGGAAAGTATCCTGTCACCAGTGGGGCACCTTGGGGTTCCTCTGTGGGAGGTTCTGGGTTTGAGGGGATGAGGAAGTGGCTCTGGTTATTTGCTTCTGTACCAGGTCGGGAGGGTAGTTGCAGGATGCGAAAACTGTTTTCAGGTTGTTGGTGTAATGGTTCAGGGATTCCGGACTGGAGCAGATTCGTTTGCCACAAAGACCTAGGCTGTAGGGAAGGGACCGTTTGATGTGGAATGGGTGGCAGCTGTCATAATGGAGGTACTGTTGCTTGTTGGTGGGTTTGATGTGGACGGACGTGTGAAGCTGGCCATAGGACAGATGGAGGTCAACGTTACCCAGGCCTGGGTAACCAGGCCAGACCTGCCAACCCAAAGTTTGGTACAGATTTATTGATGACCTCTTCATGCTCTGGGCTCACAGTGAAGAAGAACTCCAGAATTTCCTCTCCAACCTCAACTCCTTTGGTTCCATCAGATTCACCTGGTCCTAATCCAAATCCCATGCCACTTTCCTTGATGTTGACCTCCATCTGTCCAATGGCCGGCTTCACATGTCCATCCACATCAAACCCACCAACAAACAACAGTACCTCCATTATGACAGCTGCCACCCATTCCACATCAAACGGTCCTTTCCCTACAGCCTAGGTCTTCGTGGCAAACGAATCTGCTCCAGTCCGGAATCCCTAAACCATTACACCAACAACCTGAAAACAGCTTTCGCATCTCACAACTACCCTCCCGACCTGGTACAGAAGCAAATAACCAGAGCCACTTCCTCATCCCCTCAAACCCAGAACCTCCCACAGAGGAACCCCAAAGTGCCCCACTTGTGACAGGATACTTTCCGGGACTGGATCAGACTCTGAATGTGGCTCTCCAGCAGGGATATGACTTCCTCAAATCCTGCCCTGAAATGAGATCCATCCTTCATGAAATCCTCCCCACTCCACCAAGAGTGTCTTTCCACCGTCCCCATAACCTTCGTAACCTCTTAGTTCATCCCTATGAAATTCCCAAACCACCTTCCCTATCCTCTGGCACCTACCCTTGTAACTGCCCCCGGTGTAAAACCTATCCCACGCACCCTCCCACCACCACCTACTCCAGTCCTGTAACCCGGAAGGTGTACACGATCAAAGGCAGAGCCATGTGTGAAAGCACCCACGTGATTTACCAACTGACCTGCCTACACTGTGAAGCTTTCTATGTGGGAATGACCAGCAACAAACTGTCCATTCACATGAATGGACACAGGCAGACAGTGTTTGTTGGTAATGAGGATCACCCTGTGGCTAAACATGCCTTGGTGCACGGCCAGCACATCTTGGCCCAAACTCTGTTACACCGTCTGGGTTATCTGGATACTTCCCACTAACACCAACCTGTCAGAACTCTGGAGATGGGAACTTGCCCTTCAGTATATCCTCTCTTCTCATTATCCGCCAGGCCTCAACCTCCGCTAATTTCAAGTTGCCACCGCTCATACCTCACCTGTCTTCCAACAACATCTTTGCCTCTGTACTTCTGCCTCGACTGACATCTCTGCCCAAACTCTTTTCCTTTCCAAATGTCTGCTTGTGTCTGTGTATGTGCGGATGGATATGTGTGTGTGTGCGAGTGTATACCTGTCCTTTTTTCCCCCTAAGGTAAGTCTTTCCGCTCCCGGGATTGGAATGACTCAAAAACCCATATCCTTTTGTCTTTCCCTCTCCTTCCCTCTTTCCTGATGAGGCAACTGTTGCTTGTGAAAGCTTGAATTTTGCATGTATGTTTGTGTTTGTTTGTGTGTCTATCAACCTGCCAGTGCTTTCGTTTGGTAAGTCACATCATCTTTGTTTTTAGATATGGTTAAAATATTATCTATACATGTTGCTGACATTTCATTTACGCAAGTAAAATGCTAATTGCAACAAACTGTTTATCACTCCACACTATGGACAATTTGACTTTGCTACCTTGATTTCTTCAGTTTCTCCATGTGTTGAAATTGGACTTGTTAAAGCTTTGATTTTTCAATTTTTTACCTTTTCACCACTTCTTTAGTATATTTTTCTTGATAAATAAACATACCTTCTTTCATTCTATTAATTTCAGATCCAAGATATATTGTTGATTTTTCATCAACTGTAATCTCAAAGTTTTTCTTCAGTTTTAGCAGGAGATTTTTCATTTGACATATTTGTTTCCAACTAGAATGTCATTGTCAACATATACTGTAAAATACATTTTCTCCTCAATGTCTGATTTGTAAACACATCAGTCAAATTTCAGTTGGAGGAGTTTTTCACTTTTAGAAACTTTTCCAGTTTCTTATTCCATTGCAAAGAAGCTTGTTTCATAACATGTGGTGCCTTTTTGACCAGCCAAATTTTGCCAGGTTTCTTGTATCTCTCTGGAACTCCCATGAAAACTTTTTCCTTTAGATCACCATTAAGAAAGACTGTTATGACATCATATGTCATAATTATCAAATCTTCTTGTGCAGCAAGTGCAAATAGGAATCTCTCAGAATTGGTTTGCGAAGCAGAACTAAAAACATCAATAAAATCCAGTTTTGCTTGATCTTGTATACGTCCCCTTGAACTAGCCTAGATTTGCCCTTTCCACTAGCCTATTATTGAAACCCATTTTCCTGTAATTCTTTCTTTTCCATAAACAATTTCTTTATCCACCAGAGACCATGTTTCATTTTTCTTAAATGATTCTTTCCTTCATTTATAGCCTTTATCCAATTTTTCTTGTCTTTGCTTTCAGCACATTCCTTGTATGTGAGGCTGACATTATCATCATATCTCTTTAGCAAATGTGTTTGAAATCTTTGCTTCTGATATATTTTTTGATCTTCTTTTGGAGTTTTTCTTCCGGTTCTTCTCTTCTTTCTTCTTCTTGTTCTTCTCTCCTTCTCTTGGATTTTCTTTTATTTCTTAAAAATCTTGTTTTTTACAGTTAGATGTATCCCTTCTTCTTTGGTTCATTAATTTTGCCTCCTTATTGATGAGTAAACTCAGCACCACTTGCTTCAGAAAATGTTCCAGTCTTAGGATTTTATATGGCATAGCCATTGTCTGTATATCCTACAAGAACACCTCTTTTGATCCTTATGCTCAGTCTTTTTAAATACCCAAGTCATTTTATAGACACTACAGATCCAAACATGCCCAGTCTTGACAAATTTGATCTTCTGCCACACCACACTTGAACTGGAGTCACATCAACAGCTGTAGCAGGACTTCTGCTCTTGAGATAAGCTGCAGTCAAAACTGCATAACCCCAGATTTTGTTTCCAAGTTCTGAACTTAACAAATAGTAAGATTTGTTCTTTCTGCCTTACCATTCAGTTAAGGAGAAATAGTGTAGTCAATCGCTATACCTTTATTTTTACAGCATTCCTTGAAGTCAGTACTTTTGTACTCTGTCCCTCTGTCAGATCATATTTTTTCTGTCTTGAGACTGAAATTAGCTTCACTTTCACCTACATATTCATTGATGTGGTCTTCTGTTTCATCTTTTGTGTCAAGACTTGTTAAACAATTTTCTTTATTGAGATAAGTTGGTGGGCTTACCTTTCCACATAGCTTACATCAGTGTGTATAATCTCAAGAGGTCTCGTTGCTCTGTACCACACAGGGTTGAACAGTTTTGTTATTTGATTTACCATGATACATACTTCACAACAAGCCAAGTCCTCTTCTAACACAATTTTTGCCACACAGTACTGGTATTTTCTTTAGGAAACTGAAATTCAGATGCAGTTTTTTGTGCTGCTAATCTCTCTCTCTCTCTCTCTCTCTCTCTCTCTCTCTCTCTCTCTCTCTCTCTCTCTCTCTTTTCCCCTGTCACTTCTGATTTCAATTATGTATAGTCCATTCTCTAATTTGTTGCCCTTCAATATAGTACCTCCATCTCTTACACTCATAATATTTTTCGTGTCAATATTACCACTCCCCCTTTTTTGTAATATTAATTTTAGTATCTTCACAACTCTTTGCATTTGACATCATTTTTCTTTCACGTGTCATGTGCTCATTACTTCCATTGTCTACAGCAATCTTGGTATCTGTTTTACCAGTCTTCTATTCTTGCTTTTCTGTCACAAGTAATTCTGAAAGGAAAACTATTTTTGGTGCTTTCTTCATCTTATCATATTCATCTTTGTAATAACAGTTTTCTGCTGGATGATTTCTGTTTTGTGGTACTTACATGGAGGTAGTTCCTTTATTGCCCAGCACTCTCCCAGATGACACTTAATATGTGTAGAGCACTGTGTTTTGTTCTATATGTTTCTTTTCACACCCACTCACTCACTCACGTAGTGACCTGAAGCTCTACACCCTGTAATATGCCGGGCTGTATTCTTGTTCATTAGTGCCACTTAAAGTTCATGTCACAACCGAATGTATTGAAACATTTCCTCACCCAGTAGATAGTGCGCAGTGTTCCTGACCTACCTTGCTTTGCTTATTCAATATTGTCTTCCCAGTAGCTGTGTCTGTCTCACCTAAATCACACTGAAATTAAGAAGCCAGGATCATAGATTAAGTTTTCCAAAATCAAAACTCAAGACCATATTCATTGTTGAACATTTATGACAACCACAGTGCGATTTATTTGTTATCACTCACACACACAATATTCATGTGACCAGGCCTCTTACACTTAATTGTCACATTAGGTAGGTCAAAAACTTCCAGTCTTTAACAATGTTCACAATTACACTTTTTTGGTACCGACCGGAAAAATTAACCGACTTGCCGCACTTCTGCTCCATGAGAATCTGACCGAGAACTAACTGAGAACTGCACCAGCTTGGACCTTATATAGACGAGTGCTTGAATATTTGACTATTTCTGTTAATATATTATAGTTTATAATTTCCTAGGGTTAAAATGATCCTTTGTAATTGGTTTTGAAGTTAACTATTGGGTTTTATTACTTAAATAACATGAGTGAGCTGTATCAATTTAAATACGCGGAACTAACTTATGCATCCGCAGTGGGAATTCCCGACTTATAACCATGGCAGCCCTCTTGAACCATAATTTTTACTTTTTCAAATTTACTTAATTTTTAATTAACGAACTTACAAAGTTTGGACTGGAGTCATTTTATGTAGAAAAATAAAGGTATCGAAACAGATCTCAGAATTATTTAGTAGTTTTGTCACAATAGGCACTGAAAGTCATACAGGCTACAGATTTCAAGTCTTAATATCTATTTAACTAATAGACTTTAGGTTAATTTAAACACTTTGCTGGCATCAGTAAAATTTAGGCTTTCTTTTGGATGCATTCTTATAGCTGAATTCAATCTATTAGCTCACTAGAATTTTACTTAATATGTATTGTCCAATATACGTCATTGTTCATAATTTTTAATAGGATGCATTTCCAATAAAACTAATTAGCTCATTACTTTTAGAATAGCCATTAGAATGTACTGAAATAATTGATTTCACTAGGGGAATCTTATTTAAACTATTTCTGAATTCTGTACTATGAGGCTGAAGGCCACAGAATCTGTAGTCGTAATCTGAATAGTGAAAATGAAAAAAAAATAAAAGTTCCTTGCTTAACAAAGTTACTGAAGGAGTGTAAAACCCTGCTTTGTTACAACCCAAAGCATTTCACTGGTTTATGATTTTTCTTATTCTGATCTTGTGGCTACAGCTTTGAATGCAACAAGTATTTGTTCTTTACTTTTCTTCATTTTATCTTCTTCTGACTGAAGTATTGATTTCAGGTTTTTTAATGTTTCCTCCTTCTTAGAACTTAAGTCTCAAGCACTTCCAAAATGTTTATATCAGTCAGACAATTTTATTTTTATCCTTGTCATCAGGACTGTTTCATCAATATCCTTCCTCAGGCAGTTCATTCTCAATATTAGAGTTTGAACTTAAACAATATTATACATCATGTTCAGATTCCTGTCATGTTCAAAGTTGTAAATCCCTCCAAGTAATGGAGTCTTTTGCTGGTCTGTGTTCTTCTGATATACCTCATTAAGTGTATCATACATTTCCGTAGACATTTTGCAGATAAGCACATGGCTTTTAACACTGATATCTATGACTCTCAAAATATAGTATTTTGCAAGTGTGTCTTTTAGTAAAGTATCCAACAAAGCCTTTTTCCATGAACATAACATTTATTTCTGGATTTATATGTATTGTAATCCACAAGACTGAAAAGGAATGATAGTCCTCACCCATTATGAAAACAGCAAACAACGAAGAAATTTCATTAATGCACATGGACTGTTTTGTTTGCTATTATCTTTGTAAGTCTTAACATACCTCAGCTGCAAGTTCTACATAGAATCTCTTAGGAATTGAAGTAGACCCTAGATCTTTGCTTAGTGATTCCAACCATTTCTTAATGCCACTGACATTAATATATATGTCATTCATTTTTGCAGTGGTAGATGAAATAAATTTGGGAAATACCCTTTTGAGAACCAAACACAATTCATTTGGTATCACTCTGCTTCATTTCACACCTTTATTCTGTACTGACTGTTTCTTTAGAAGTTTGTTGTATACTATAAAGGATCCATCCCATCATCAGATTTTCTAGTAGATACATATCTATTAAGTGAATGGTCAACTACTTTACATTTAAGCTACATTTCTTCTGTAATGTCATACCCAGATCAAAATGTTTCGGTTTCATCACTGAGATATGATATGACTGACTCTTTATCTAGTTTGCTGAGCATTCAAATATTTCTACCTGTTTCAGCTGCCCTCTATGCCTTGGCAACCATTGTTGCTACAACTGCCCATGGCCACTGATTAAAGTTTCAAAGTGAACATCCTAAAACAGATCAGCTCTGTTTGTTGCCTTTAGATCAAATATACCTCCATCATGAATGGAGTTCCAAACTATCTGTTATAGATCATTTTCAGAGAAGGCATTTAGAAATATTTCACAGGATGTCTTGTTTGCCCACCACTCACAAATCAGTAACCATCCAATATGACTGTTGGATGATTAAAATTTCCAATGATGGTGGGTTGACTGGGGAATTTACTTGCTAGCGAACTGGGGTTTTCTCAAAAGTTATTGATTATCTTGGGGTGTTTCTGTTGGTCAGTACAAATATCCAGTTGCAAGTTTACATCCATCCTTGATGCTGAGTCACACCCAAATAATCTTGCAGACTAGCTTATCCGGAAACTTTGAAATATCTGATCCAAGCCATTTGCTCGATTCAGAACCAGGGGCACATGATCAATTCTGAGGATAATACTGCAGATTGAGAGCTTTGTTGAAATTCCATGAGCAAGGCTTTTCTTCTCAGACTTATCGGCTAGCACTGTAATGATGGAGGAGGAGGAGGAGGAGGAGGAGATTATTGTTTAACGTCCCATCGACAACGACGTCATTAGAGACAGAGCACAAGCTCGGATTAGGGAAGGATGGAGAAGGAAATCAGCCGTGCCTTTTCTAAGGAACCATCCCGGCATTTGCCTGAAGTGATTTAGGGAAATCACGAAAACCTATATCAGGATGGCCGGACGCGGGATTGAACCATCGTCCTCCTGAATGCAAGTACAGTGTGCTAACCACTGCACCATCTTGCTCGGTCACTGTATTGATGATGTTGGAACCCAGACAACAGGTATTTTTCCCTCCGCCATGCACAACTCTCAGTCGGTTGGACTCAGGCATATTCAATGAGTGCACTTGGTGTTACTTCCCATCAATTGTAGCCATTTCCCTAAGAGGTACCATTGCTCACCATATGTTTGAATGATTAACAAACCCAACCTTTTAAATTTGCCTCCCCTTAACATGGGACACAGTAGATTTTCTAACAGTTTCACTTTCAGTTTCAGTGAAAGGCAGGATGTCGAACTTGTTAGATAGGGAGATGGTGTAACTTACTGAGTTTTCCTTCATCCTGCCTCACCTGTACGTAATGTCTAGACCTGCCATTGACATGCCTCTCACACTCAAGTGGACAAATAGTGGTAGATTTCCATAAGAGAGGATAGAACCTGAGGTACCTTGGTATATCTGGTACATGATCCTTGGTAGCCTTCCCAACACAACCATATGTGGCATCTTCCAGTTGCTCAACAGTAGTCAGGGTGATTCTCAGCTGCTTACAATCATCAACTAACTAATTACATGATCAGGAATATCATTTACTGTGGGCTCAAGTGTCTACCATTCTTTCATAGCACTTCTATAGAGCTTTCATGTATGCTTCCATGTGTAACCCATAAACATTACAGTGTTCTCATTGTCTCCCACTAGACACCAAGTGTCTACCATTCTCAAAGCACTTCTATAGAGCCTTCTTCTATGCTTCCATTTGTAACCCATTAATATGTCAGCGTTCTCATTCTCTCTCACCAGATATTTGAGTAACAGGTTTCCAACTTCTACCTCTCACATACTACTTGTATTTGGTTTTACCAACTGATATCAAGTTTTATTGTGTGACACATAACTACAGTGTAAGTCATGAAAGATCATTCCGTCCAGAGCTGTAAACGTCATAAATTTACAGAATGACACATTTCACTTTATTATGTGATGTATAATAATAAATTGTTATTACAACAATAAATTATTATACCTCATGTAATGAAATGAAAGGTGTCATTCTGTAAATTTATGAAGTAGGGGTGGGGTTTGGGGGATCATTAGACCTGAGAGTGTGGACTGTTTGTAACATTTTGGAAGACAAATGGCGATTTGTAAGTAAGCATAAAGAAGTTCTAGTTCCAACCCTGTTAAAAACCTACATAAAACTGACTTTGAAGTCCTTTTCTTGAAAGAAAAACACCTGACTACATTATATTTTTCACTTTCCCTAAAAGGTAGAGGGTGGCGACAGCTAACCCCCACCCCCGCTTTTCACATCACCCACACTCTTGCCCCTTGAGAAGTATTAGTTTGCTTGTTGTATATCTGTAGGCTGAAGTTTAAGAGATTAGTCAGGAAGAATCAATAGGCACTGAAGTGAGGTACAGAAGTACTAAGGAATGCCGAGATATGCTTGAAATTCTCTAAGGCCATAGATACAGCAATAAGGAATAGCTCAGTAGACAGTACAGTTCAGTAGACAGTACAGTTGATGAGGAATGGACATCTCTAAGAAGGGCAATCACAGAAGTTGGAAAGATAAACATGGGTAGAAAGAAAGTAGCTGTGAAGAAACCATGGGTAACAGGAGAAACACTTGAGTTGATTGATGATAAAAGGAAGTACAAAAATGTTCATGGAAAGTCAGAAATACAGAAATATAAGTCACTGAGGAATGAAATAAATAGGAAGTCCAGGGAAGCTAAAATGAAATGGTTGCATAAAAAATTTAAAGGAATCAAAAAAGAATTGATTGTTGGAATGACTGACGCAGCCTGCAGGAAAGCCAGAATAATGTTCAGTGAAATTAAAAGCAAGGGTGGTAACATTAAGAGTGCAATAGGAAATCTACTGTTAAATGCAGAGAGAGTGGATATGTGCAAAGAGTGCATTCAGGGCCTCTGTGCAGGGAAAGATTTGTCTGATGTGATAGAAAAAGGGTTGATTTAGAAGAGATATAGGATCCAGTATTAGAATTAAAATTTAAGAGAGCTTCAGAAGACTTAAGGTCAAATAAGGCTGAAGGAATAGATAACATCCTATCAGAATTTCTAAAATCATTGGGGGAAGTGGCAACAAAATTCACATTGGTGGGTGACATAGCATCTGACTTTCAGAAAAGTATCATCCACACAATTCCAAAGGCTGCAAGAGCCGTCTCATGCATCCAAGTTGCTGGAAAGAATACTACAGAGCAGAATGGAAAAAAATTGAGGATGTGTTAGATGATGATCAATTAGGCTTTAGGAAAGGTAAAGGATCAAGACATGTTCTTAGGATATGTTATCCTGGAAAAAGCATTTGACAATGTAAAACGCTACAAGATGTCCAAAATTCTATGAAAAATAGGGGTAATATATAGAGAGAGATGGATAATGTACAATATGTACAAGAACCAAGAGGGAAAATAATAAGAGTGGACAACCAAGAACAAAGTGCTTGGATTAAAAAGGATATTAGACAGGAATGTAGTCTTTCACCCCTACTATTCAATCTGTACATCAAAGAAGCAATGCTGGAAATAAAAGAAAGGTTAAGGAGAGGAATTAAAATTCGAGGTGAAAAGATATCAATGATACAATTTGCTCATGACTTTGCTATCCTGAGAGAAACTGAAGAAGAATTACATGATCTGCTGAATGAAATGAACTGTCTAATGAGTATGGAATGTGAACTGAGAGTAAATCAAAGAAATACTAAAGTAATAAGAAGTAGCAGAAATGACTACATAGAGGAACTTAACATCAGGATTAATGGTCAAGAAGTCGATGAAGCTAAGGAATTATGTTACCTAGGCCGCGAAATAACAAATGATAAATGGAGGAAGGAGGACATCAAAAGCAGACTAGCACTGGCAGAAAAGGCATTCCTGTCCAAATGAAGTCTATTAATATCAAAAACAGACCTTAATTTGAGGAAGTAATTTCTGTGAATGTACGTTTCGAGCACAGCATTGTATGGTAGTGGAAGATGGACTGTGAGAAAACTGGAACAAAAAACTATCGAAGCATTTAAGATGTTGTCTACAGACAATCGTTGAAAATTAGGTGGGCTGATAAGGCAATGAATGAAGAGATTCTCTACAGAATTGGAGAGGAAAGGAATAGTGGAAAACACTGACAAGGAGAAGAGACAGTGTAACAGGACATCTGTTAAGACATCAGGGAATAACTTTCATGATTCTAGAGGAAACTGTAGAGGGCAAAAATTTTAGAGGAAGACAAAGATTGGAATACATCCAGCAAATAATTGAGGACGTAGGTTGTAACTGCTGCTCTGAGATGAAGATGTTGGCACAGAAGAGGAATTCACGGTGCGCCACATCAAACCAGTCCAAACAGAAGACTGATGATGCAGAAAAAAAACTGTGTCTAAGTCTATGAATTCTTGCATGCATTCCTAAAAGCTATATACAAAAATGAAATGGCTACCATACTGTAATGCAGGAGTAGGTTTAATAATGAATAAAAAAAATAGGAGTGCGGGTTAGCTACTACAAACAGCATAGTGAACGCATTATTGTGGCCAAGATAGACACAAAGCCCATGCCTACTACAGTAGTACAAGTTTATATGCCAACTAGCTCTGCAGATGATGAAGAAATTGATGAAATGTATGACGAGATAAAAGAAATTATTCAGGTAGTGAAGGGAGACGAAAATTTAATAGTCAAGGGTGACTGGAATTCGTCAGTAGGAAAAGGGAGAGAAGGAAACATACTAGGTCAATATGGATTGGGGGGAAGAAATGAAAGAGGAAGCCGCCTTGTAGAATTTTGCACAGAGCATAACTTAATCATAGCTAACACTTGGTTCAAGAATCATGAAAGAAGGTTGTATACCTGGAAGAATCCTGGAGATACTAAAAGGTATCAGATAGGTTACATAATGGTAAGACAGAGATTTAGGAACCAGGTTTTAAATTGTAAGACATTTCCAGGGGCAGATGTGGATTCTGACCACAATCTATTGGTTATGAACTGCAGATTGAAACTGAAGAAACTGCAAAAAGGTGGGAATTTAAGGAGATGGGACCTGGATAAACTGAATGAACCAGAGGCTGTACAGAGTTTCAGGGAGAGCATAAGGGAACAATTGACAGGAATGGGGGAAAGAAATACAGTAGAAGAAGAATGGGTAGCTCTGAGGGATGAAGTAGTGAAGGCAGCAGAGGATCAAGTAGGTAAAAAGACGAGGGCTAATAGAAATCCTTGGGTAACAGAAGAAATATTGAATTTAATTGATGAAAGGAGAAAATATAAAAATGCAGTAAATGAAGCAGGCAAAAAGGAATACAAACATCTCAAAAATGAGATCGACAGGAAGTGCAAAATGGCTAAGCAGGGATGGCTAGAGGACAAATGTAAGGATGTAGAGGCTTGTCTCACTAGGGGTAAGATAGATACTGCCTACAGGAAAATTAAAGAGACCTTTGGAGAGAAGAGAACCACTTGTATGAATATCAAGAGCTCAGATGGCAACCCAGTTCTAAGCAAAGAAGGGAAGGCAGAAAGGTGGAAGGAGTATATAGAAGGTCTATACAAGGGCGATGTACTTGATGACAATATTATGGAAATGGAAGAGGATGTAGATGAAGATGAAATGGGAGATAAGATACTGCGTGAAGAGTTTGACAGAGCACTGAAAGACCTGAGTCGAAACAAGGCCCCGGGAGTAGACAACATTCCATTAGAACTACTGATGACCTTGGGAGAGCCAGTCATGACAAAACTCTACCATCTGGTGAGCAAGATGTATGAGACAGGCGAAATACCCACAGACTTCAAGAAGAATATAATAATTCCAATCCCAAAGAAAGCAGGTGTTGACAGATGTGAAAATTACCGAACTATCAGTTTAATAAGTCACAGCTGCAAAATACTAATGCGAATTCTTTACAGACGAATGGAAAAACTGGTAGAAGCGGACCTCGGGGAAGATCAGTTTGGATTCCATAGAAATGTTGGAACACGTGAGGCAATACTAACCTTACGACTTATCTTAGAAGAAAGATTAATAAAAGGCAAACCTACGTTTCTAGCATTTGTAGACTTAGAGAAAGCTTTTGACAACGTTAACTGGAATACTCTCTTTCAAATTCTGAAGGTGGCAGGGGTAAAATACAGGGAGCGAAAGGCTATTTACAATTTGTACAGAAACCAGATGGCAGTTGTAAGAGTCAAGGGGTATGAAAGGGAATCAGTGGTTGGGAAAGGAGTGAGACAGGGTTGTAGCCTCTCCCCGATGTTATTCAATCTGTATATTGAGCAAGCAGTAAAGGAAACAAAAGAAAAATTCGGAGTAGGTATTAAAATTCATGAAGAAGAAGTAAAAACTTTGAGGTTCGCCGATGACATTGTAATTCTGTCAGAGACAGCAAAGGACTTGGAAGAGCAGTTGAACGGAATGGACAGTGTCTTGAAAGGAGGATATAAGATGAACATCAACAAAAGCAAAACGAGGATAATGGAATGTAGTCAAATTAAATCGGGTGATGCTGAGGGGATTAGATTAGGAAATGAGACACTTAAAGTAGTAAAGGAGTTTTGCTATTTAGGGAGTAAAATAACTGATGATGGTTGAAGTAGAGAGGATATAAAATGTAGACTGGCAATGGCAAGGAAATCGTTTCTGAAGAAGAGAAATTTGTTAACATCGAGTATAGATTTAAGTGTCAGGAAGTCGTTTCTGAAAGTTTTTGTATGGAGTGTAGCCATGTATGGAAGTGAAACATGGACGATAACCAGTTTGGACAAGAAGAGAATAGAAGCTTTCTAAATGTGGTGCTACAGAAGAATGCTGAAGATAAGGTGGGTAGATCACATAACTAATGAGGAGGTATTGAATAGGATTGGGGAGAAGAGAAGTTTGTGGCACAACTTGACTAGAAGAAGGGATCGGTTGGTAGGACATGTTTTGAGGCATCAAGGGATCACAAATTTAGCATTGTAGGCAGCATGGAGGGTAAAAATCATAGAGGGAGACCAAGAAATGAATACACTAAGCAGATTCAGAAGGATGTAGGTTGCAGTAGGTACTGGGAGATGAAGAAGCTTGCACAGGATAGAGTAGCATGGAGAGCTGCATCAAACCAGTTTCAGGACTGAAGACCACAACAACAACAACAACTGTAATATTTTTGGATCTATCCAAACTGTTTGACAGTATACATCATGCTATTTTACTAATTACATTGGCAATGTAGGGAATCAGAGGTGTTCCAAATGAATGGATTACATCATGTCTTACCAAATGGCAACAAAAAATTGTTCTTCAAGAAGATATAACCATTGAAAACATTTTATGAACAACATAGTTATCAGAAAAGACTGCAGTCAGATATGATCTCCCACAAAAGTTCACATTCAGTTGAAATGGGACTGTTACCAGCTGTTTAAATAAAGTAAGTTAAATCATTGATACTCACGCAGTTCCTCAGTCCAGCAACAATGATATTTTACATTTATGGAAGTACTGAAGAGTACCATTTCAAAGCAGAAAATAAAATACTCATCTTTTTTAATCTTTTTGTGGAAGCCATTGCCTTTGAGGTGATTCTTGAGATCCTCAGGCTATTTTAATATCAAATGCGAAAGCTAGCAATTGATTGTTTTCAGAATATATTGGGTTATGTAGATGAAAACATAGTCTCAACAACATTTCTTACCTCCAAAATTCCAAAGTACTTCCAAAGCATTTCAATACTGAAACTGTTGCATAACAAAGAGAGTGAAGAACACAATATGTCACTCAGATAAATATGAAATATGACTGCACTCACTTTGGTGCCAAGTCCTGGTATTTATAATAAATTGCTTTGTTCAAGAATGTATTGGAATGATGTTATCAAAATAATTTTCATATTTAATATCCAATACTTATTAACAGTGAAAGGAAATAAACAAAGTGCACTTTTGATTCTCAAATAGTCTGTAAATTATACTTGTGATGGTAAAAAGTTTAAACACTATCGCAATAGCAATGGCGCACAAAATGTGTTACCAATTGTTTCTTTCACAATTTATGATGCACATTAGATATCCCACTGGGATCTCTACAGCAGTACCAGTAGAGCTTGGAAAAACAAATGAGTTATGAAATGACATGTAATTCACGATACTGCCGCTAGGAGACTAGTAAGCAGCAATGGCTGACAATGGAAGACTGATGACACAACAATGATCTGCAATTGTGTTACTTTTTCATGAAACGAAAAGCCTTGTTGTGACTCAGAGGCATTTTCGACAACAGTTTAACACAAAATGGGTCCCTTGCAAGAAGACCATCCACAGGTTGTATGATAAATTTGTACACGAAGGAACAGTGTTGGAAGCAAAGCAACCTCAGCCTAAGCCTGTTTGTTCGCTGGAGAATATTGAAGCGGTACGAGTTGCTGTACAGAGAAGTCCCGGGAAATCGTGAAGAAAGGCAGCAGTGCAGCTGGGAATATCCAGACGCTTCGTTCAATACATTCTTAAAAGTGACCTTCATATGTACCCATACAAGATGATCTGTGCACAGAAGCTCACTCAAGAACACAAGCAGTACAGACTACTGTTTGCTTAGTGGGCGGAGGATAGGGAAAAAACTTTCAACAACATTTGGTTTTCAAACGAGGCCCATTTTCATTTAGATGGTGTCATTAACAAACAAAATGTGCACTTTTGGGCCACTGAGAACCCACAAGTGCTTCATGAACAACAACACTATGCTCCGAGGATTACAGCGTGGCAGCAATTTCCAGTCACAGACTTATTGGACCCTTTTTCTTTGAAGAAACTGTGAACAGCGAGCGTTATTTGAGCATGCTTTGCAATAGCTTCATTCCACAGCTTCTAGCTACTGCCTTGACCTTCAACATGCAGTGATTCATGCAAGATGGAGCAAGGCTACATACTGCAAAGACTGTGTCGGAGTTTTTACATGAGCATTTCGACATGCAGATCATTTCACCCAGGTTTCCTGGTCGCTTCAATAATGGACAAAATTGGCCCCAATAAAGTTCATGTTCAAAAACAAAATGGTAACACATTTCGTGCACCACCCTGTATTTGACTTGAAAAAGTTTTTTGTGTTTTACAAAACTGCATTTTTATAAGCATGTGACAAAACTTCGAAAAAACAGCAGGAAGAGCATACTATGCATATTTCCAGTGAGTTTCTGCCTGCTTAGCTGGGTGGTAATGTGCTTGCCTCCCATGCAGCCGGGCCTGTGTATGATTCCCGACCAGGTTGGAGATTTTCTCAACTCATGGACTGGGTGTTGTGTTGTCTTCATCATAATTTCATCCTCATCACTGATGTGGAAGTCGCCCAGTGTGGTGTCAAATGAAATATGACTTGCACTTGGCGGCCAAATTTCCCCGAATGGGGGCTCCCAGCCAATGATGCCATACACTCATATGGAGTAATATGCTGGGGGAATGCATCTTGTAGTCAAACCGTATCCAAAAGATGTAAAGGACTGACCAAAGCCCACAGGGAGCAGAAGAATAAATAACAGACACCATTTTGGACACTGCTTTCACAATACCGGCACTAGATGGGATCTGTCTGACCAGCATTTGATTGTCACATCATAGATCTGTTGCATCTGCACAATTTTCTAGCTAAATACATCTACTTTAAAAGAAACAACATTGGTAGACTACATTTCTGAATGTGCCTCATACATGTAAATGAATGTTTTGAAACAATGTTATGCAGATAATTGATATAATTATAATCCACATAATTTATGTCTGGTAATTTAATATTAAAAATTTCACTTCATCCCGGAAGGAATAATATAGATGTATTTATGCTTAAGTTAGCAGGATATTCCAAAAGTAGAATTCATTTATAGATAACATGGGTCTAGAATATTTGTATTGCATTTCTGAAATAATTGACAAATGTGTGTGGATTTTCAGCAGAAATGTAAAATGCACAGAGAATATGAACATGAGTAACCACAAGTTACATTAGGGTATAGTAACTTACAGAAAAACAGAAATGTTTGTAGACATGAATTAATCTCACAAGCGTTTACTAAAAATATTTTGTTGTTGGGATCTAAGTACTGCAACTTTTCTTGGTTCCATCTCTATATCAGTCACTTCTGTAGCAATTATGAAAAATGATTTTAAATAATTTGAAGCAGAAGATAGGCAAGCAAATACTCACTTTTGCATGCAACATCTGTGGATGAAGAATGCTTAATGTATTCCATTAGTCACACCATTTCCCAGTGATTTGAAGAATATGCCTACACATATCAGCACTTGAGAGCAACATTTATTGTTTCTCTCAAAAGTTTGTACTTAAGAATCCACAGTTTTTGTTTTAAATGGTCTTATTGCATTCCACACATATTTGAAACTGCAATATTGACTTTTTCTGTAAACATGTCCAGTGCAGAAGACATTTTACAAGGGAATATTTTTGAACTCATTTGCCTTTCTTCCTCTTTAGTTGCACTGATGGCTAATCACAAATTTTCTCACCTGTTTGAACACAGTATTTCTAATCAACAAAAACTATAGTTACAGTACTAAACCAGAAAACCATAACCAAAAGCCAAAAAGAACTTTACTACTTGCATCAAATATTTATTTGTACTTATAAACTCCAAAAATTTGAACAATGTATCCAGTATACTTATTATTCCTTTAATTTCACAGGTATCCTAAGAGATGGCAGTGGCAGTTATCAGCTGTGCATTCATGTATTGTCAATTGCAATGTTGTTATGCGCTCTCAGTTGGATCTGCGAACTGGTTGTCAAATGGCATCAAAAGAGAAAACCATGGTGTTTGCCCTGTTGGTGTTGAAAACTACTGACACTGGTCTACGGTGACCAACTCTAACAACAGAAAAGTGTGTGTGTGTGTGTGTGTGTGTGTGTGTGTGTGTGTGTGTGTGTGTGGGTGGGTGTGTGTGTGTGGGGGGGGGGGGGGGGGGGAAGAGGGGGGGGGGGTGCACCCACTCCTATCAAAATATTCTGTGAGACAAAAACTCTTGACCCATTAAATGGATACAGTCCTTTCTTCATTGCAGAATGATCATGAACAGCGTGTGCGTAAGTTAATAAAGAAGGTATCTGTGATATGTGGTTGAACATAAGTGTTCTGTGTACTCTGAATATAAAAGTATGTAAATGTGCTAATTTCCAATATTTGTAAATAATTTTTTAAAGAGTTTAACTTGCTTGTGTGTTAGGAAAATCATTACACCAACACATGAGCTTTTCTCACTTTTTAGGGAATACATTATGTTGCTTTTTTTTCATCCTAGTGTTGATTTTAAAATAATTTTTCAGTGTTCTTTGATGTGGATAAGACTAATAATGTGACATTAGCAAAACTTTCAGTTAGTTAAAAATATATATTTTTAAAATGTTATAATAATTAGGCTAAGAAATGAAACTATTCAGTGGCAAAAGGAACCATTTTTTTTAAAAAAATAAGAATCACTCTATTCCAAATCTATTTAATCTAATGTACTGGATCAGTTATCACTTATTAATTAACACATCACTTCCATGGATATTGCCACAAGGAAGAGAAAGTCAGGTTATGTATTAAGAATGTTACAGAAAAATGAGTGAATAAATATCCACCATTTCCTAGTGGTTGCTTGTGCTGTTTATCCAATGTGTCTGTCATAGTTTATTTTCACATAAAGTGGCTGAAATGTAGTGTTACAGAATTTTGCCATAATGCACCAGTTATGATTCAAATAGGCTGTAGCTACACTTGCTCTTTTAGTCTTTTGGAGGTGTGTCAATGCTGTTCTGGTAGTGTGGGTGGCTTGCCAGCAGTAAAAAGATGACATTATTATTTTAGTAATAATGAACCTTCTGCAGATATATATTGCCATTTTATCATTGTCTTTGTGAATGAAACATATGAAATCAAGGTTCAGTTCTGAACTTGTGCATAATGTGTATTAGAAGAAAGATAGGGTGGCTAATGTCATGCATATGTGTCACTGATGAGTAGCCAACTAAAAATGCACAAAAAAGTACTTGTAGCATGGGAATAACTAGTGAAGAATTTTGTCTGATAAAGTATTGAAATTATATTTTCAGCTAATATTTCCAACAACACAGTTCTTAAAAGTGGGCTGAAAGTATCAAACATATTTAAAATAGCTACAGAGCCCTTTGGCATTTTGCTTGTGATAAATGTCAGTAATCATTCAGCTTTCTTTGATCACAAATTATAATAGTTTTTTAAATGCCTGAAAACTGGAAATATTTATGATAGAAATGCTTCCATGTTAACGTTTATTGTAAATAATTGATATCTTCAAATGCCACAAAAGTACTTATAGGCCCATTCACAAAAATTATAATTTTGATATGAGTATTACATTGATTATTAAAATAAAGGGAACATTTCTTAATAGTTTAAAGCATGATGATAAATGTTATTGAAACAGTGTGATGATTCCTAGTGGGTGGGATTCTCCCCCTCCCTCTGCGTACACACATGCTGCTGCTGTAAAAATTTCTTCAAGTACGTTTAGGCTACACATCAAGATTGTCTGGCTGTATGATTAATTATAACTGTGCTACAACCTGTGCTAACGTGTTTACTTAAGATTGGTCAGAGTAGAGGCAAGTGAGAAAATCTGGTCATTTACATACAAAGATCTCTAGACTAGTGTGAAAAACTCGATGAAATGATTAAATGTGTGGTGAATGTGCAGAGCTTTTTATATACTGCAGTGAAATTCTCTCTCATTTTGAAGATTTTAGTGTAACATTCTTGGACTTTAAATGTCAGTGGTATGACCATTGCCTTGCTCTGTTTTTATTTTTATTTCAAGATATTTGCAACTTCTGTGAATTAAATTCAAGAAAGTACATGCTTGTAATTAATAAATCTGCATTTTTTACAGTTCAAGATAAAATTAACAGTTGTTGAACTGACATTTCAATATCATTATGATGCTGCAAAGGTAGTGTCATTGTTCGTAATCCTTGTATTTGTCTGAGAGATGTTTCCAGTTATAGAAAAATATGTAGTGAATGTGTTAATCAGACAACACAGATGGCATAATTATGGTTATTTTTATCCATTCTCATGAAGAATGCTCTTGCCAAATATTAAATTTTTAATTGTTTACACATTATATAATTTCTGCTTGTTTTATTCATAAAAGACAACAAAACAAACACTGTAAATACACTATAAAATGAATTGAGAGGAACACATTGTCAGAAGCTCAGACAGAGAAAGAAGCATATCCTTCTCTGGTTAACCAACATAAGAAATCTTCCATGAAGTTGCTTTAAAATAAAAGGTCTAGTATGTACTTGTAAAAGAGACTATAATATGTAAAATTTTGACAATAAGATAGGTTTCATGGTGCATAACTCATGTTATCAAGAAGTACTCAGTCAGCAGTGCAAGATCTGCCATGTTGGATTGTAGCTAGACACACAATAATGTAAGTTAGAAGAATTTGGTGAAACATATAAATTTCAAGTTTGTCTACATGCTGAATAGTCAGCGTGTGTGACTAACATATGAAGGACCAAGGACCAGTAACAGCACTGTTAGGATGAACAACATGGATTCAATGTAATGCAGACAACTGGCAATGAACATTAATGTTTAGGAGATCATTTTCTGTTGAAAGCCCCATTAAACACTACGAATCAATGTTGCCTTAAGCAAAGAATGGAACAGTGGTGTAGTACCAGGCCATTATGTTGTAGAAATATAGCAACATAAATTTAAATTTAAATTTGGTGAAACTGTTAAAACTGTTTCAGTTGCAGCTATAAATCAGCAGTTAGTGAAAAAGATTACTTTTTTATAGTAGTAAGTACAGAACACAATTGCATTGAAATCAGTGATTCTTGTAAATTGTGCAGTAATCACTACAAAAGTGGGAAGAAGTTTAGTATTTACATTTAAACCAAAAATTAGCAATGTATAAAAATTTCAACACAGATTCTATATTGCTTCATCTTTGTAATTTACTATTAATTTCCCAAACTCTCTTTATGATAGAGCTGCAGAACATTTGAGGACAGAAAACCAATGATAAGACATCAGCAAATGCAATTCCCTTGTTGTACCAGAAGATGATATTTCAGTATTGGCAGTCAACAAAAAAACTAATTGATACCTAAGATGATTACAGGAACACATGATTAAATAGTTGCTTGAAATATTTACTTTCTTTGAGTTAAGAACTGGTATACATAGTAACAAATGGAAACTAGCTTTCACAACATCTATAGAGTGAAATGAAGTCACTGAAATTGTAATGTATTTCTAACTTTGTGTGTGCCTTAATTTATAACTGAAACATTTATTGATGAAAGATAGAAAATTAAAACACTGTAGAACATTTCCAATAAATAAATTTTATTTAAGTATCATTATATAAAGCTATTGCTGGGATTCCTTGTAGATGACATATCTCTCTAATATGTAGAATGCATATCTGAAGTAACTTTTTTAAATGAAGATTCAGTTCTAACAAACAATAGTTTATGAAACAATGTGCATATATCTAAAGTCATCTAACATTCCTAAAACAATCTAACACTAGTTTATGAGCAGTGTAAAAACTTAATTAACTTTTGGTCTTCTTTCATTGCTGTTAATCAGAAGACACATTTCAGTTATATGTTCTAAATGTCTTCATATTTGTTAGGCATTTGCAAAAAACTGTGTTTAGCTGATATGTCACAAAAACTTAAATCTGGAGACACATCATCATGTGTCAAGGCTTGCTGAAGTAACATGCCCACTTTGGAAAATAATCACTGAATTGAAAAATGAAGGATAGAACAATATTCCAGTCTCTCTGTTTGTAGACATTTCTTTGCAGGTAATGGATGTATGTAATACTTTGATTGATTTCATTTTGTATACAGTAGCTTTACAGATTATATTTTTGTATTACTATAAGACAATAAGTATTTCAATTATAATTTACACATGTGCAAGAGTGCTTAAACAGTGTCAAGAAAATGTTTAGGAAAGTGGTTAGTGGCACTAGTAAATCAATGTTTAAAACTTTGGTGTTAAGTAACATGTGAAAAACTATTAATTTTTTTAGGCTCAGAAATTTTCAAAGTAAAAATTATTGTCTTAGGCAAGAGGAAGATCTCCCAGTTATACATGTTGTCAGACAAAAACAGTCAGTAAAACAAGTGCTGGATAGTTTGCAGCTCTCTGCAGACTCGCAGACTGATTTGGTCACCATGGAGGTTCTATCTTATCATAAATAGTTTTGTACTTCTTACTCTGCTACTTAAGATAAGGGATTTCCCAATCTTCCAATCCATGTTACCAACTCATGTTAGAGCTGTATTAGAACAGACTGTTCTGTAGGTTGATGAATCTAGCTCACCATAGCTGGTATCAAGATGCACTTTCTATAGTATATAAAGAATTTGTACTGCCCAGAAAATTTCCTCTGGACCTCAGTCTTGGTGTTGGTGGCTGATGTCATACAGATGGCAGTTTTTGTTATGTTTCATTTTAGACCTTTCTGCATTTTTAGTCATTTCATGCCTTAGGCTCTGTGATGTGATTTAAGCTATTATTATATGAACATTGTCAATGGTTGTCTCTTGAGACAATTCATCTTCTCTGGTTTTATCAACATGAATGTTTAGAACAGAATCAAATATTAAGTACAAAACAATATTTGAAATGCACAGAAGAATATTAAATTTTCAGTTCTTGTTAATTATCAATTTGCATTATCACTTTGCCCTTACAAATTCCTCTTTCCCATTTTCAGAGTTGAGTGTGGGCCTTTATGGCCACTGTAGCATCCATGGTAGTACTCAGAACTAATTCAAGAATAACTTGTCCACATAAGCAACATAATATTTGGTACCCCCTTTTCCCTCATATACATTAATCTGTGTCAGTTTTCGCTACTAATTGTGATACACAGAGTACAAAAATCCTGCACTTGGGTGCTCTCTTATTTTGGTGCCCCATGCAGCCACTACTAATGGTGATACAACCTGTATAGAAATCTTAGAGTTGTGGTGCCTCTGGAGCTGCTCTCAGCTTAGCACTGCAATGGCAGTTCACATCACTTGTGCCTTAAACTGGCTGTGATCATTCTAAACCCATGTCTTATTATCAAGCTCCTGAGATTTCCCTAATACAATTGCTTATCCTATTCCTGTTTAGTAAAAATAATGTTCAACATGTTTTTTTTCGATCCTTGACATATATTAGTTTGTAATACTCTTTTCAATATGTAGCTGAAAATGAATGAAATTGTTCATTTCATACTAACCATATAAGTTACAGAGTGCTCCGTTAGCCACATTATTATGTTGCTTTGGTTCTTTGAGAAAATGTTCCTAAGGTTAGAATACCATACTTCAAATGATTGTATGTGGGCTCCTTTTGATTATCTTAGGGAGTGTTATACTTCTCCTCATTTTTTGCCAATTTTCCATAAGACTGCCACATGTGAATCTATAAACTGTAGTACCATTTAATAATCATTTGTGACATTTGCTTGTTTCACTAAATCCATTAGAGTAAAGCCTTTTATTTGTGTTTCTTGTGTTATTTGCAGCCTTCTAACCACATTGTTTAACTTTGCATGAATGTATCTGGAGATTTATATTTTCCCAGACCCTTTTCCATGCTCTACTTGGAACTTGTTTTCACTTTCGTTCTTTATTTTATGCTCTGGCAAATGCTTAATCTTCTCCTTTATAGTAATATTTAGTTTACCTGTCTATGATATAATAGTCTAAATAACTTAGCTCAATGTAGTAAATCTTACATGTTTCAGTTTATAATGGATCTTTCCGGTGTCAAATAGAACTACCAGACTTGTTAAAGCTGCTGAATGAGAGACAGTTTATTAGTTTCATTTTCCATGAATCATTTTCATGCTCAATTGTAATAATGTGGAGTGAGTTATCTTACATTCATATTGCAAATTTTTTGCATGCTGAATGTTTATAAGGCTTATTATTATTATTATTATTATTGTTGTTGTTGTTAAATATACATATCTGAGTAATTCCTACTGCCCACCTTTTACACAATAATATACACATCAAAAAAAGTTTTGCATCACATCGGTTTCGAGAGTTCTGGACCCTGTACTGAAAATTGGAACAGATATCAACATAAACATCATTTCTGCACTTTTTATTGCTCACAAGGTGGTGGTCCAGATTGCAGTACACACCAGTACCTCTAATACCCAGTAGCATGCCCCCTTGCATAGATACATGCCAGTATTTGTCATGGCATATTATCGACAAGTCCGTCAAGGTACTGTTGGTCCAGATTGTCCCACTCCTCGATGACGTTTTGGCTTAGATCCCTCAGAGTAGTTGGTGAGTCATGTCATCCATTAACAGCCCTTTTCAATCTGTCCTAGGCTTGTATGATAGGGTTCATATCAGGAGAACATACTGACCACTCTAGTCGAGTGATGTCATTATCCTGAAGGACGTCATTCACAAGATGTGCATGATGGGGGCACAAATTGTTGTCCATGAAGATGAATGCCTCGCCAATATGCTGCAAGGCATTCAGCCTGACCGGGTTGCCACCACACGTGACTCCAACGATTGTCTGGTTGTAGGCATATGGGACACTCATCAATGAAAAGAACATGATGCCAATCCTGGTTGGTCCAGTCAGGATGTTGTTGGGCCCATCTGTACCATGCTGCATGGTGTCTTGGTTGCAAAGATGGACCTCACCATGGGCACCAGGAATGAAGTTGTGCATCCTGCAGTCTATTGGGCACAGTTTGAGTTGTAACATGATGTCCTGTGGCTGCACAAAAAGAATTATTCAACAAGGTGGCATTGCTCTCAAGGTTCCTCCGAGCCATAATTTGTAGGTAGAGGTTATCCACTGCAGTAGTAGCCCTTGGGCAGTATGAGTGAAACATGTCATCAACGGTTCCTGTCTCTCTGTGTCTCCTCCATGTCTGAACATCACTTTGTTTAACTCTGAGACACCTTGACACTTGCCTTGTTGAGAGCCCTTCCTGGCACAAAGTAACAATGTGGATGGAATTGAATTGCAGTATTGACCATCTAGGCATGGTTGAACTGCAGACAACATGAGCCATGTACCTGCTTCCTTTCCTTGTGGAATGACAGGAACTGATTGGCTATCAGACCCCCTCCAACTCATAGGCACTGCTCATGTATGGTCGTATACATCTTTGGGCAGGTTGAGTGACAACTCTGAGCAGTCAAAGGGACTGTGTCTGTGATACAATATCAGGTTTAGTGATATCTCTGAACACTCAAAGGGACTTTGCCTGTGATACAATATCCACAGCCAACATCTATCTTCAGGAGTTCTGGGAACTGGTGTGATGCAAAACTTTTTTGATGCTTGTAGAAATTCTTCTACAGAATAGAAGGAGTTATCAACAAGAAACTTTTTCAGTTTGCTTTCAAATTTTACATTTCTGCCTATTATACATTTTATATTATTGAGTAAGTGATCAAACTTTAGTTGCAGCATTGTGCTTCCTTTTTGTGCTACAGACAACCTTCATGCTGAGTAATAAATATAATTTTTCCTTCTGATATATTAGTTATTTACACCATTGCTTCTTTTGAATTGTAGTGGATTATTTACAACAAACTCCATGAGGGAATACATACACCGTGATGCAGTTGTCAGAATGTCCACCGCTTTTAACAAATGTCTACAAGATGACATTGGTGACCATCACAAAATATTTTTAAAACATGGTTCTGAGCAATGAAGATTTTCTTCCTTAAAGATTAGTTAGCCTAGAAAATTATTCCATGTGAGATGTGCAGTAATACATTGTGCAATGTTTATTGTCATCATGTACATGGATGTGCAAGTCTTCCTCAAGAAGATTTATATTATTGTGGATAATTATTAAAAGTCCTTCCTTAACATCCTTGCCAGTTACTAAATTGTAATCACTATTAATGTGAGTAATAGGTCTGAGGTCTTTTATTTTCCTGTTTGCTTTTTTCTTTGAAATCATCACAGGTTTTTCCTTGTTTGAAGTTGTTAGGGATTTTTGTTCAACTTAAATATCATTTACAATGCTAGTTATTGTATTGTCTACTATAGCCCATGAAATTATATTTGTAATCCATCAGGTTCTGGTGATTTATTCAGTGGCAGTTGGCAGTTTGTTTTGTGTATATACTTGTTGCAAAATTCTGGAAGGAGGTTAGGAAGTATCTCCTATTCAACATTATTATAATGTTCTGCCAAGCACTGCTGGAAAAAAAGGTTAATTTTAACTTGTTCTGTCAATTTGATTTCTCATCCTTCCACATTTTCTTCAATTGCATTTCAATTTGTTTCAAAATGGGAATAACATTTCCTGAAATATACTGGTAGGGGTGCTACAACCACAATTTTTACCACTTCCTCTGAATGTTGGTATGCACAGACATATTCATAAATGAGGAGTGACTCAAGTAGCATGGTAGTGGACTGAAGTGGGGTAGCTAAAATTGTTGCTTCTTGCCACTATTTATTTGTTTATGTATACACACATCATTTGTACAATGAAATGAGACATCACCGTAATACAAAAAGGATATATAACTAAAAGTTAATTATTTTGTGTATGCTATTGTTGTGGTTTTCAGTGTAAAACTAGTCTGACACAACTCTCCTTGCCTGTATATCCCGTACATGCTTCTTCATCTCTGAGAAACTGCTACAACCTGCATCCATTTGAACCTGCTTACTGTAGTCACTCTTAGGTCCTCCTCAGTAACTTTTACCTTTTTCTTCCATTATCAAGCTGACTATTTATTGATGCCTCAGGATGTGTCCTGTCACTTAATCTCTTCTTTAACCTTTAATATGAAATTGTGCCACAAATTTCTTTTTTTCCCTAATTTGATACAGTACCTCCTCATTTATTATTAGAGCTACCCATCTAGCCTTCAGCATTCTATATCTGCATCTACATGACTACCATTCAATTCACACTTAAGTGCAGAGGACTCTTCAAACAATCTTCAGACTGTTTCTTTACCAATCTACTCTCTAACAGCACAAGGAGAAAATAAACACTTAAATCGTTCTGCACAAACTTTGATTTCTCTTATTTTATTATGATGATCGTTTCTCCCTATTTAGGTTGGCAACAATAAAATAATTCGACATTCAGAGGAGAATGATGGTGACTGAAATGATTTATGAAAAGATTTTATGAAAAATGCCTTTGTTGTAGTGAGTGCCATCCCAACTTGCTTATCATATCTGTGACACTTTCTCCCCTATTTCATGATAATTCAAAATGAGCAGCCCTTCTTTGAACTTTTTTCATGCTGTCTGGCAATCCTATCAGGTAAGAATCCCACACAGCAAGCAGTACACTGGATAGAGGATGAACAAGCATAACGTAGGCAGTCTCTCCAGTAGCCCTTCTTGATCTTTTAAGTGTTCAGCCAACTAGATGTAGTCTTTGTTTTCCCTTCCCCACAACATTATCTATGAGACTGTTCCAGCTGAAATGTAATTTATAGGTCTTTAGTTGAATTGACAGCCTTTAAATTTGTGTGATTTGTTGTGTAATCAAGATTTAGCAGATTTCTTTCTGTACTCAGGTTGATGATCTCACACTTTCCCTTACTAAGAGACAATTGTCAACATTACACCATTCAGATATCACATCTAAGCCACTTTGCAATTGGTTTTGATCATCTGATGAACTTACTAAATGGTAAATGACAGCATCATCTGATAACAATCTAAGAGAGCTGTTCAGATTATCTCCTAAATTTTTTGTGTAGATTAGGAACAGAGGAGGGCCTCTAACACTTCCTTGGTGAATACCAGATATCACTTCTGTTTTAGTTGATGATTTTCCATCAGATACTATGTAGTAGAACCTTTCTGAGAGGAAATCACAGATCCAGTTGTTTAAGTTGAGCAACACTCCATAGGCATGCAATTTGAGTATAAGTCTCTTGGAGGAACAATGCCAAAGTGCTGAAAGTCTAGACATGTGGAATGAGTTTGAAAGAGTTAGTTGTGTTTCACAATAATAATATCTTTTGTGAATTTGTGCTGACTGCTTGTCAATAGACCATTTGCTACCTTCAAAGTAGTTCATAATGTTCGAACACAGTATATGCTACAAACTTTTACAGTAAATCAACATTAGTGATATGGGTCTGTAATTCAGTGGATTACTCTTGAGTACTGGTATGGCCTGTGCAACTTTACAATCTTTTGATGTGTATCTTACATTGCGTGAGGGGTTGTATGTGATTGCTAAGTATGAGGCTACTGTAGCACCACATTGCAAAAGTTTCTACTCTCTTCTAGTCTAAACTGTTGATTATCCACATTTCACTTCTATATAAGACTACACTCCATGTCTGCAAAAAAGACTTTCTAATGCTTGAAACTTTTTCTCTTGGTAATTGGGAACTGTTTGTGTCAAAACCTCTTGCTAGCAATGTGAAAGCAAGTACTTTTGAATTTTGATTACAGTACTACCTATGTACTCTTATCTAGAATAGCCTCAGCTACTCTACTTTTGAACATGAACATTAACTATGTAAACTACTTTCAAATGTGTGGCACCAATTAATGTAAACTAAATCTGAATATTTGTAAGTGGATTTAAATGCAAAGAACAGTTGTCAATTGCAGAGTGGCTTCCTCATCAAACAATCACACAAATTAGCTAAATGGTACATATTAAAACTGTGCCCTGTTAGTTCCTAATTTCATCTTGAAAGGTTCATTTTGGCCCCACAGTTGTTTCTTACCACACAATGGATAGCTCAGCTCAGTTCTGTCTGCATACTGCAGGGGTATGAAGTCTCAGACTGTGTGATCCTGAAACAAATCACTGCATGGCTATTTTCTTTATCTTACTTTAGGGTGCTTTTGCAAATTAGAATGTTGTTGCCTGTCCATGCAGTAGTGCAAGACATGACAGTGAGTAAAGATATTTTTCACTCACACAATGAGGATAAGCATCAGTGAAATATTTGCAAATGAATAAATGGGTATTGCAATTGTACTAGAATCTTTTAACAAAACAGACGTGAATTGTAATAACATGACCTACGGTTCTTTCCATAATATTATCATATGCCTTAAAAATTATCTCATGCAAATAATACTTAAATTATGTAAAATTTGCTTTTGATTTTCTACTGAAATACTTATAACCGAAGGTGGAGGGTAAAGAATAATAATGAAGATTCTGAACAAATGATTGATAATTCACTCTGGATACCAAAACGTAGATATAGTTAAACACAGTGTAATGTTTCCTGTGTAATAATTACTCAGCTAGTGCTTGGAGCAAATAAAACTCATTGCATATTACCTTTTTCAGAAAGTATTGTGTCTCTATAAAATCATCTCCAACTAGTTCTCTATCCTCAATCAAACCTCAGGGAACATTTCAAATAAAATTCATTCTCTGAATGACACATCTGCCATTAAATCTCCTCACTCAGCAGCAACTCAACACTCACTTTCTCCACAGCTGACTCACAAACTCCCTCATTTGCACTTTACTAATAATAAAATTTCTGGTAGCAAAAGAGTATGTATCACTCAGGTGTTCAGGCATCCAAAGACACTCATAGTGGCAAACATTTCAAACAAACTGCCATTTCTCCTGATTTATACACCTTTCATGGCTCCCAACCTACCAAACAAGAATTTGGCACAATTTTTCTTGCTAATAACAAGAAATATTCAAGACATTCTTTCACAAGAAATAAAACTATTGGTATACAAAAAATGAAAGTAAAAATGACAAAAAAATTGAAAGCTCTGAATCTAAGTCGCAAAATCAAATAATAAGTACTGTTAAGTTGAAACAGCCAATATATGAAACAATATGAATAAACATGAGTAATGGTGATGTTACTTGGACAGCAAAACATCACAGTAATCAATCAGAATACAATGCCCATGATTAATATTGCAAGATGAACATCAAGAGTGGTCAGTTCCATATGACTGTGCAGTGGATGCAGTATCATAAGTGCAGAAAAATAGCATAATAAGTAAAATGACTGTAAGGTATTACACACCTAGAACAAATAAATAATCAGCATGATCTACAACAAATGATAATATGATGACAATAAAATATGAGATATCTTTAGAAGTAGGTAAGTTGTCCTACTAAAGTGAGAGGTAAAATACATACGGGACAATATCAGATAGATAAATATTTACAGACCAAGATTAGACCCAGATTCTACACTGACAGCCCATAAACCCCAAAAAAGTAATGGAAGTGCAGATAAGGGAAGACTCAGGGAACAAGAAAAGTGATCAGTTTCTCCACTGACACTCAGGTAATTCACAGTAGGCAAAATAACAGCAGTGATGGTTCTTCTACCATCTTCTCTCTGATGTACTGAATCTACACCATGTTTTGTGGAAAACTAGGCAGTGAGACATAGTGGTGAACCCACATTGTGGTTATGTTTGCATAATGGGACACTTGACATAGTGCCCAACCAAGCATCTCTGGGCCTCCATTGAATGAGCCATAAGTGTACATCGAACTTCAATATTGATACTGTATGTATAAGTGTTCATGCATATCTTTTCAGTAATGACTGCCTCCCATGCTTGTCCAGAATACAGGAAACATGAACGAGCTGTAGTTAGTTACTTACATGTCCATAGATCATCTGAATGTTTCTTTTATCAAAACAATGTGGAATGATTAGTTTACAGGATATGTATGCATGACTAACATTAATATTAATGAGCACATTATCATTTTATTCCTACTCATGCAACTAACTTAAAAACTGTTTTTTTATTTTTTATTAGTTTACTGGACATCAGTTTTTAATCAGAAATTCATCAGTGGAATAGACGGAGTTGTCCTGGAGAAATGATATTAAATTATACTTAAAACTTACTTTGTTTCCTGTCAGATATAATGTGTTATTGGGCAAATGATCAAAAATTTTTATTACTGCATACCAAACTCCTCACAGAGCCACTGCCAGTTTTAACAATGGGTAATAAAGGTCACTTTTCCCCTCTAGTATTGTAGATATATACATCACTGTTCTTCTCAAATTGTGGTAGATTATGTATGACGAATTTCATTAGTGAAAATATGTATTATGATGGCACACTCAAAATGCATTGCTCCTTGAGGAGGTACCTACATAACGTCCATGCATGAATACCAGATATTATTCTTAATGCTCACTTTTGTGCACTCAATACTTGCTTTCCAGTAATAAGCTACCAAAGGAAATTATTCCATATGACATTATTGCGTAGAAATATGCTAAATATGTCAGGAGACTGATATGTTTCTTTCCAAGATTAGTAATTATATGAAAAGTAGCTGAATTTAATTGTTTGAGAAGTCAGTAACATGCTTCTTCCAGTTCGAGTTTTCATCAGTACGTACACCCAAAAATTTGGAGCATTCTACCATACTCACTACTTTTTGGTGTGACTGTATTTGCTGTACAGAACTGAATGTAGTGAGGAGACTCTACTATTGCAAATGACCTGCTTAAAGAAGGTCATAGTTACAAGGTGAAACATGAAGTGCTTAATGGAAATTACGAAACACGTGTCTGTCAACCCAAGCTTAGTACTCAATGACCAGATAAATTTGTCTTACTCACCTCTTCTAACTGCAGATATTACTCATAATCCCATCCAGACCATGTTGTAATTTACCCCTCTTACTTAAATGCCCCATTCTCCTTTATTTCCGTTACTATAATTTCTCTTGTTGTGTTAAAAAATTGCTCTGCATAATCACAGCTGCTTCACTCATCTTCTTAATATCATTATTATATCTTATCTATTTGTAATTTTGGACATAATGAGGACAATGTTATTTTGTTTAGTCACATCTTTGAAATATTTCACCAAAGTTTATTGTCTCCTTATTTTCTTCTGTACAACTGTTGTAATTTGTCTGTAGTTCATTAGGTAATGTGTCACATATCTTATCTTGGTTAAATAACCTTACATCACATTTACACTGAAATAATACCTCTTGTTTTATTCCTAATTCTAACATCAATATTTTTCATCTCTCAAAATGGAGATACTCTACAGAGGCACTAGTTTAAAATCTTTGACCCAACAAAATTTCATTCCATCACATACTTATCTTTGTTTATGAAGATGATGTAACAGTCACAAGTGAGTTGGTTTGACAAATAATAAATTGTATACTATTAGACCAGTTCTATGCATGTGTGTCATTCACAATTTATCATAACACTAGATTTGTCTGCAAAAAGTACTAATTTTTCTTGGGGAACATTAAGTAGTAGGTCATTTACATAGATAAGGAATATGAGTAGACCCCAAAATTGAAATCTGTTTGATTTTATCCTACTCCCTAAAATTTTCTACCTTACCAAAATTGTCTGAATTATTTAGTACAACCTAATGGAATCTGTTCATCAAGTATGGTTCACACCAGCTGTGTTTGAAGTCATCAGTTCCATAGAACTTGAGTTTTTGAGGAGAGTATCATGTATGCACAATCAAAGGCCTTGGACAGATCACAAAGAAAATCAACTGGCAATATACTATTGTTTAAGGATTTTGCTATTTGATGGGGAATGTATAAATAGCATGCAGCCTTTCTGTAACCCAAACTGTGATATCCTAAGTAATTTGTTTCCACTTAAGTGTGTGACTACTCATAAGTACTTTATTTTTTAGAATATTTTGGAAACTGGATGATAATTGTTCAAGTCTGTCTTGTCACCTTTCTCATGAAGTAGCTTAATAATTACATATTTTAACCTGTATCGAAAAACTCCCTGTGCCTGTGATGCATTGTATATATCACCAAGGACATTACTTATTAAGTTGGTACAACTTTACAGAACTCTATTTGAAATTCCATTAACCTCACAAGAGCTTTTATTTTTTCAGATTAATTTCTTCCAAAAAGAATGGTAGTGCTTGTTTTAGGGTGAAAAAACAACTGAGGCCACATGTACCCTGTCATAACCTTAGAACACCAATAAGTGAAAGAAGTTAAAAGCAACTATATGCTAAGCCCAATAGATGGAAGGAAAGAGAGCTAAAAGGAAGGACTTCTCCTTGGAGAAAGGTCCACAAAACATTACATAGAGACAGCAGAGTTCCCTAACTGAGCACTAAATGTCCTTCACCACATTTCCGTGATGGATAAAAGATAAAATGTGATCGACAAGCCATGCATCATTTGCTAAAATGGCTTATAACTCAGCCAGCACACATACGCTGAAATGTAAGCAGTGGCATTTGGTAAAGAAATGGTGAGCCATCAAAGGTTGATGACAATGAGCAGAGTGGTGGAAGATCACCACTTAACAAATGGTGATGGCTAAAAAGATAGTGTCCACTACACAACCTAGCTAAAAAGAGCTCCTCGTGACAAGAGGGTCGAGAGGAGGTTGGCCAAGGTACTGGGAGAGGTTAAATTTGCTTGAGCTTGTTCCCGTGAAGAAAAGACCATTGGTGATTCAGTGACAACATCTGCCAACGGATGGCAACATAGAGATCATCCAAAGGAATGGAAGAGCAAGCAGGCTGAGGTAGGAGGACTGCAGCCCTGGCAGCAGTATCAACAGTCTAATTTCCTGTCAAACCAATGTGACCAGGAACCCACATGAACATCATGATGGCTCCCTCAACAGAAACCATGTGGAAGCTTTCTTGGACCCTCTGCACTAAGGAATGGACTATGTAAAGCACACAGAGGCTCTGAAGGGTACTGAGAGAATTGGAGTATGTGACACAATTAAAAATCCTGTACTATGTGGCCTGATAGAGGTCAAAGAATTCTGCTGCAAAAATGGAGCAGTGTTCTGGAAACTGATACCAAAAATGGTTGGTGTCAATGATGAAGGCACACCTGACACACCGGTCGGTTTTAGTCTTCAGTGTACTCGAATGTGCTATCACTAAGTTCTGTGCGAAAGTCAAGAAACTTACAGCAATAGATCGAATCCAGACTAATGTCCTAGGTAACTGAATGAAATCTAAGATGAACATGGGCCACCACATGAAGCCAAGGTGGTGAAGTGTTCACACCATTCAGGAATATGGGAGGTAGGTGCAGTAACCAAAAGTGAACTGTGGTCTGATAAAAAATAAATACCCCACTCTTACGGTTATAGTTGGTGGGGACTTCAACCTTCCCTCGATATGTTGGCAAAAATACTTGTTCAAAACCGGTGGCAGGCATAACACATCTTCCAAGATTGTCCTAAATGGCTTTCTCCAAAAATTATTTGGAGCAGTTAGTCCACAGACCCACACGAATTGTAAATGGTTGCGAAAACACACTTGACCTCTTAGCCACAAACAATACAGAGCTAATAGAGAGCATCATGACTGATACAGGGATTAGTGATGACAAAGTCGTAGCTAGGCTCAATACCATTTCTTCCAAATCCACCAGAAACAAACGCAAAATAATTTTATTTAAAAAAGCGGATAAAGTGTCACTATAAGCCTTCCTAAGAGACAATCTCCATTCCTTCTGAACTGACTATGCAAATGTAGATGAGATGTGGCTCAAATTCAAAGATATAGTAGCAATGGCAATTGAGAGATTCATACCTCATAAATTGGTAAGAGATGGAACTGATCCCCCATGGTATACAAGAACGCTGTTGCAGAGGCAACAGAAAAAGCACGCGAAGTTCATAAGAATGCGAAATCCTGAAGATTGGCTAAAATTTACAGACGCTCGAAATTTGGCACGGACTTCAATGCGAGATGCCTTTAATAGGTTCCACAACGAAACATTGTCTCGAAATTTGGTAAAAAATTCAAAGAAATTCTGGTCGTATGTAAAGTACACAAGTGGCAAGACACAGTCAATACCTTCGCTGCGCAGTGCCGATGGTACTGTTACTGATGACTGTACCACTAAAGTGGAGTTATTGAATGCAGTTTTCCGAAATTCCTTCACCAGGGAAGACGAATGGAATATTCCATAATTTGAAACACGAACAGCTGCTAGCATGAGTTTCTTAGAAGTAGATACCTTAGGGGTTGCGAAGCAACTCAAGTCACTTGATACGGGCAAGTCTTCAGGTCCAGACTGTATACCGATTAGGTTCCTTTCAGATTACTCTGATACAATAGTTCCCTACCTAGCAATCATATGCAACCACTCGCTCACCAATATATCTGTACCCACAGATTGGAAAATTGCGCAGGTCACACCAGTGTTTAAGAAGGGTAGTAAGAGTAATCCATCAAACTACAGAACTATATCATTGACGTCAGTTTGCAGTAGGTTTTTGGAGCATATATGGTATTCAAACATTATGAATCACCTCAAAGGGAATGATCTATTGATACGTAATCAGCATGGTTTCAGAAAACAATGTTCTTGTGCAACGCAGCTAGCTAGCTCTTTATTTGCACAAAGTAATGGCCGCTATCGACAGAGGATCTCAAGTTGATTCTGTATTTTTAGATTTCCGGAAGGCTTTTGACACCGTTCTTCACAAGCGACTTCTAATCGAGCTGCGGGCCTGTGGGGTATCGTCTCAGTTGTGCGACTGGATTCGTGATTTCCTGTCAGGAAGATCGCAGTTCATAGTAATAAATGACAAATCATTGAGTAAAATTGAAGTGATATCAGGTGTTCCCCAGGGAAGCGTCCTCAGACCTCTGCTGTTCCTGATCTATATTAATGACCTGGGTGACAACCTGAGCAGTTCTCTTAGGTTGTTCACAAATGATGCTGTAATTTACCGTCTAGTAAGGTCATCTGAAGGCCAGTATCAGTTGCAAAGCGATTTAGAAAAGATTGCTGTATTGTGTGGCAGGTGGCAGTTGACGCTAAATAATGAAAAGTGTGAGGTGATCCACATAAGTTCCAAAAGAAATCCGTTGGAATTTGATTACTCGATAAATAGTACAATTCTCAAGACTGTCAATTCAACTAAGTACCTGGGTGTTAAAATTATGAACAACTTCAGTTGGAAAGACCACATAGATAATATTGTGGGGAAGGTGAGCTAAAGGTTGCGTTTCATTGGCAGGACACTTAGAAGATGCAACAAGTCCACTAAAGAGACAGCTTACACTACACTCGTTCGTCCTCTGTTAGAATATTGCTGCGCGGTGTGGGATCCTTACCAGATGGGATTGACGGAGGACGTTGAAAGGGTGCAAAAAAGGGCAGCTAGTTTTGTATTATCACATAATAGGGGAGAGAGTGTGGCAGATACAATAAGCAAGTTGGGATGGAAGTCATTAAAGCAAAGACGTTTTTTGTCTCGGCGAGATCTATTAATGAAATTTGAGTCACCAACTTTCTCTTCCGAATGCGAAAATATTTTGTTGAGCCCAACCTACATAGTTAGGAATGATCATCAAAATAAAATAAGAGAAATCAGAGCTCGAACAGAAAGGTTTAGGTGTTCGTTTTTCCCGTGCACTGTTTGGGAGTGGAATGGTAGAGAGATAGTATGATTGTGGTTCGATGAACCCTCTGCCAAGCACTTAAATGTGAATTGCAGAGTAATCATGTAGATGTAGATGTAGATGTAGATGTGGGAGGTAACAGAGAAAAAGGGTGCGGTCAAGGGAGTCACCGAAAATGGGGTTTAGGATGTGTGGGTGGGCATGGAAGACCAATGGTATATGTTCACTGAGGAGGACACCACACTGGTATGACAGTGGTAGTTCAGCAGCTTCTGCATAGAAACGCACAATCATCTAGTGTAAAAGGCACCAGTGGCCAAAGGTATTCCATGATGGTGGATTGTGTTAAGATGACATAAGGTTGATGGATGTGCAGATGAGTAAACAAAACACCTATAGTCTAATTTTGAATGGACAAGGGATCAATGTAAACAGAGGAGAATGCCCCACAGGTACAGTATGTGACCAGGTAAGACAGGTGGGAGGACATAGAAGTTTCCTGTCAAGCATGAGACCCAGAAATTTTGTGGTTTCAGCAAACAGAAGAGCAACAGGCGCAAAATGTAAAGACAGTGGAAGAAACCCATTGCACCACCAGAAATTCATACAGACAGTTTTGTCAGTGGAAAAGTGAAAGCGACTGTCAATGCTCCCCAAGTAAAGATGATCAAGACACAGCTGTAGGCACTACTCAAGGAGACAAGTATGTGGAGAACTGTGATAGATCACTAACTTGTGAGGGAAAAAAGAGCTGTAGATGCCTGTTTGGGAATGGCCATAATAGGCTTATGGCTGTAGCAAACAAGACGATGCTCCTGTTCTCCTGGACAAATGTATCCAACAAAGCCAAACCCACACATAGCAGCCGGTGCGTGAATAGAGTACAGAGGATACCAGTCCTCCAGCAGGTGTCATAGGCTTTCCCCAAATCAAAAAACACAGCCACAATCTGGTACTTCTGTAGAGATGGTCAACTGCATAATGATGTGCACAAACATCCACATTGTGCAGTGTTTATTAGATTACAAGACTCAAGCCACCATACCAGCCAGCCATCACCTTGCAAACTCAGCTGGTGAGAGAAATGAGGCTGTAGGCAGAAGGTAGGTGTTTGTCCTTAGTGGGCTTAGGTATTGGTATGACAGTGGCTTCGTGCCGGCGTCTGGGAAACATGCCATCTGACCAAATGTAATTGTGCATACAAAGGAGAAAGGGCTATCCTGCAAGAGTGAGGTGCTGCAACATCTGAAAATGAAAATCAGCTGGCTCTGGGGTGGAAGATGGGGATGAAGGAAGGAGGTAAGAGCATGGCCAAGCTCCCTCATAGTAAAGGCAGTATTGTAGCATTCATGATTCTGAGAGAAGGATATCGTTTGAGCCTTCTCCATTCATTTCCAAGGGAGGAGGGCATGCTGATAGTGGGTGGAGATCAAAATCTCCTCAAAATATTGGCCCAAGGTGTTGGAGATAGCAACTGGATTCACAATGACATCATCTGCTGTGATCAGTCCAGAAATCTGGGAATGAACCTTGGTATCACAGAGCTGATGATGGTTGCTCCACATGACAGAACAGGGAGTAATACTATTGACAGAATTAGTAAAGGAAATCCAGTTAGCTTTTTTCTATCCTGAAGACTGTGATGACAGTGTGCACACAACTGTTTATAATGAACACAGCTCACCATCATAAGATGATGGTTAAAAATGTAGGGAACACATCTCTGTGTGTGAATCATGTCACAGCACATTTCAGTCTACCAGGGGGCGGGAACATGGTGCAGTGAACAAGAAGTACAAGGTATGGAACACCTGCAGTGGTAAGGATAACATTCTTACTCTTACATACTGTACCTGGTCATCACAACTGGGGATGTTGTTCATTGAAGGTCACTAGGGAGCAGGAAGGAGTAAAACCTCTAGTTGGCCTTAGAAAGCTGCCAATTGGAATTACACGCAGGTGGAGCAGGAGTCAGCAAATGGATAGCATATAAGAAACGGTTGCTCGAATACATGTTGGAGAGAATGGACCACTCAAGATGATGGGCAGGCTGGGCAATGCAGAACAAGAGGTCCAAATGGGAACAGGTATGTGTGAAGTGTGAGAGGAATGTCGGTGCTCCAGTGTTACGACAGATGAGGTTGGGATGACTAAGAAGGTCAACCAAGAGGGAACATCTTGGACAGGTTCTTGTAGATTCTCAAAGCAGATGGTGAATATTGAAGTCACTGAGCAACAAAAAGGGGTGAGGGAGCTGGAGTAAATCTAGCCTGGTAACAGCGAATGACGAGAGAAGGTGAAACAAGGAAGGAAAATGCGGACTGCAGCAGCTCGAAGCTGTGTGTTCAGTGAGATTGTTTGGCTGTGGACATCTTCCCAAATGAGCAACATGACTCCCCCATGAGATAGAATGCCATCCTTGAGGGGAAGTTCAAAGTGGATGGGTAGAAAATACAAGAGGTCAAACAGGTTGAAAGGATGCAATTTTGTTTCATGGAGCCAGAAAACAACCAGACGGTGTGATTCAAAGAGCAGCCACAATTCTTCCTTGTTAATTCTAATGCCACAAATGTCCCATTGGAGAAGAGACAGGACAGGGAATGGGGCAGAGGAAACAAATGAAAGGCAGTCTTCTTTGTGGCTACTGAGTGCCAGCCTTTGAAGACACATTGCTACAGGTTGCAGAGGTTGGAGGATCCTGTTCCATGGAAACTATGGAGACATCAGCGGTCTCCCTTGGTTGACCTGTGAACTCCAGGACAGAAAAATGGTAGGTGGTGTGCACCAGAAGAATGGAGGTTGGCCAGGCAAGGGTATTGTGTGGTGACACCATCGAAGAGGATCTCTGAATCAGGGAAAGAAAAGACCATTTGCCCTTGTTCGAGCTCTTAGAGCCTTTACAGCTGTCAGATGATGATTCAGACATTTGTTGGCTGGAGGGACGTAAAAAATCCTCATGGCAGTGTTCTTTTTGTCCTTTCCAGCCTGCTGGTTGTATAGGAGGTGATTTTGTGTTGAGGGGTGAAGATTTGGTGGCTTATTGTGCAGCTGTAGGAGAAGGAGTTGGAGTTGCTGTCATGATACTGGGCAATTTCACAACTGCATTGCTGAACTAGAGGTCACAAGTTTGCAAAGCCATGTCCTTTGTGGAGTGAGGCATAGCAAGAATGATACTATAAGTGCCAGATGGTAAAATGCATGACTTCCAACTAGCCAATAACTTGGGAGCGACAGGGTAAGGTAGTTTTTCCTTCACCCAGATCTCCTGACTAGCCCACTCATTGAGATACATGGGACATTCATAGAATGAGGCAGCATGGTAGCCCTTACAATTAATACAGTGGGGAGAAGGAGGCCAGCAATTGTTCTCATGAGCGTCTCTACCATATGTCATTTATTTGGCTGTGTTTTGACAGGACATGAGTGTGTGGTTATAATGTTGACACTGGTAGGCCTCATGAGCATCTCTACCACAAGTAACTTATCTAGCCATGTTTTGATAGGACATGCACTAGGTTCAGAATGTATGGTCAGACTGTGATGATTCCATAGCCTGCCTTAATCTTTGATGGAAGCTCTTCTTAATCAAAGGTGAGAAAAACAGAGTATATAGGCTCTAAGTTTGCATCAGACTTTCTCATTACCTAATGGACTACAGTGGTGACCTGATCAGAGAGATAATGTTGAATTTCCCCTTTGGTTGGACTGTCAAGCAGCTGTATATAAATAAAACCATGTGAAAAATTCACTGTCTAATGGACCTTAACATGAACAGGATATCTGTGGAGAAGCAAAGTTGAAAACAATTCTTGGGGTTGAGTATTACAATTGGTCTCCAGAAGCAAAGTGAGAGCAGGATTCCACAGGGCCTGCAGTTGGATCAACACCCTTCTGAATAATAAATGGATTAACTGTAGCAAAAGACTGACTTTCTTCAGTACATGATACCACAAGAAACCAAAGTGCAGCTGAGAGAGTCATTGAATTTTTAGGCTCATTCCATTTACGTTTATGAGACATAGACTGAAATGAAGATGATTGGATGAGATTAGATTAGAGATTAGATTAGATTAGTACTTGTTCCATAGATCATGAATACGACACTTCGTAATGATGTGGAACATGTCAGGTTAATAAAAGATGTCTGTACAAGATATTACATTACACAAAATATTGCATGACACTAATGTTTAAGTTCCCCCCCCTTAATTTATATCTAAAAATTCAGCCAATGGGTAGAAGGAGTTGTCATCTAGAAATTCTTTTAATTTATTTTTAAATGTTAGTTGGCTATCTGTCAGGCTTTTGATGCTGTTTGGTAGGTGACCAAAGACTTTTGTGGCAGCATAATTTACCCCTTTCTGTGCCAAAGTCAGATTTAACTCTGCATAGTGAAGATCATCCTTTCTCTTGGTGTTATAGCTATGCACACTGCTATTACTTTTGAACTGGGTTGGATTATTAACAACAAATTTCATAAGTGAATATATATACTGTGAGGTTACTGTGAGGATCCCTAGATCCTTAAATAGATGTCTGCAGGATGATCGTGGGTGAGAAAAAACCTCCCATGACTACCACCGTCTCCAATGAAGCGCTTGTTCTGAATGGGGGCCTCCTCACACAGGTTCTCACACACGTTAGGTGATTCTACATCTATATCTGTCATCTGCAAACCATTGTGAAGTGCATGGCAGAGGGAACATCCATTGTACCAGTTACTGGGATTTCTTCCCATTTCATTAAAGTATGGAGTGTGCAAGGTATGATTGTTTGAATGACTCTGTGCATACAGTAATTATTCTAATCTTATCCTCATGGTCACTATGAGAGTGATATATAGGGGACTGCAGAACATCTCTAGAGTCATCATTTAAAACCAATTTCTGAAACTTTGTAATAGGACAGTTTACACCTATTTTCAAGAGTTTTCCAATTCAGACCCTTTAGTATGTCTATGACACTTTTCCGCAAATCAAACAAACCCGTGACCATTCTTGCTGCCCCTCTCTGTATATATTCAATATCCCTCGTTACTCCTACTTGGTATGGGTCCCACACACTTGAGCAATCTTCAAAAATGAGTTTCATGAATGATTTATAAGCAACCTCCTTTGTAGACTGGTTGCATTTTCCCAGTATTCTACTGATAAACTGAAGTCTACCATCTGCTTTACATATGATTGAGCCTATGTGATCATTCCATTTCATATCCCCGCCAAGGGATACACCCAGGCATTTGTACAAGTTGGTCGATTCCAGCAGTGATTCATTGATATTATAATCATAGGATACTATGTTTTTTCTGTGTTGTGGAGTGCACAGTTTTATATTTTTGAACATTTAAAACAAGTTGCCAATCTTTGAACCATTTTGAAATCTTGTCAGGATCTGATTGAGTATTTATGCACCCTCTTTCAGATACTTCCCTGAGGCACACCTGAAGTTACCTCTACATCTAACGATGACTCTTGACCAAAAATAACATGGTATTTCCTCTCTACCAAAATGTCCTCCATTCAGTCACAAATTTCAGTTGATACCCCGTAATATCATACTTTTGACAACCAGCATCGGTGTGGGACTGCATCAATTGCTTTTCAGAAATCAAGAAATACTGCTTCTTCCTGACTGCCTTCAACCAAAGCTTTCAGTGTGTCACGTGAGAAAAGTGTGAGCTGAGTTTCACATGATCAATGTTTTCAGAATTAATGCAGATTGGCATGGAGGAGGTCTTTCTGTTCAACATACCTCATTATGTTTTAGCTCAGAATATGTTCTAAGATTATACAACAAACTGACTGCCAGTCTTTGAACCACTTTGAAATCTTATCAAGATCTGATTGTAACAATACCAATGCAACTCGCCATATAGCGGAGCTGCTGAGTCATGATAGGCACAATAAAAGGATTCACACAATTAAAGCTTTTGGCCATTAAGGCCTTTGTCAGCAGTAGACACACATACACACACACACACACACACACACACACACACACACACTCACTCACATAAACTCAACTTTCACACACATCTGCAGTCTCAGAGAGCTGAGACCACACCGCAAACAGCAGCAACAGTGCATGATGGGAGTGGTGACTGGCAGAGAATGACACCGAAATTGCCAAAGAATAACTCTGAATTAGGCAAAACAACACTCAGTTTGAAAAAAAAGTTTACACAATATTTGTCAAAAATAATACAAATGTAGGCTGAAAATAATACCAACTGTGACAAAAAAGAATTTGGCAAGAAAATACACCAAATAAGGCAAAAAATACACCCTATTTGGCAAACAAATAATAACAAATTTGTCAAAACTATTAAGTAATTTACAAAAATAAAAATGGATTTGGAAAAAAATAACACCCGAGTGTGACCATTAAATAAAGCGACTTTTTCCTGTCCCTACGGCTACTAACCTTAAACAGTGGTTGAGGTTCTCTATATTTCAGGTAAGAGGTCAAATTAATTGTTGACTGAAATCTGAAATATGATTTCTGAGGTTGTCTCCTTCCGCCTATTACTTGTCACCTTTCCCAGCTCCCACTGATTCTTTGCCCCTTCAACCTATCTAATTCAAAATATGCCATTTCGAATTCTGCCTGGAGGGCACAAATCTTTTCCCCTATTCCATTATTTTCTTGTCCCGACTACATAATCTACACATCTATGGAAGAGCATCATCCAATTAACACATATAATTACATTAATACATTCACATTCCAAGTTGGAATCAAAACCTGCTTATAATACCTTGGGGTATTTTGAGGAAATTTTGAGGTTTGTTCATATTATACACTCCTGGAAATTGAAATAAGAACACCGTGAATTCATTGTCCCAGGAAGGGGAAACTTTATTGACACATTCCTGGGGTCAGATACATCACATGATCACACTGACAGAACCACAGGCACATAGACACAGGCAACAGAGCATGCACAATGTCGGCACTAGTACAGTGTATATCCACCTTTCGCAGCAATGCAGGCTGCTATTCTCCCATGGAGACGATCGTAGAGATGCTGGATGTAGTCCTGTGGAACGGCTTGCCATGCCATTTCCACCTGGCGCCTCAGTTGGACCAGCGTTCGTGCTGGACGTCCAGACCGCGTGAGACGACGCTCCATCCAGTCCCAAACATGCTCAATGGGGGACAGATCCGGAGATCTTGCTGGCCAGGGCAGTTGACTTACACCTTCTAGAGCACGTTGGGTGGCACGGGATACATGAGGACGTGCATTGTCATGTTGGAACAGCAAGTTCCCTTGCCGGTCTAGGAATGGTAGAACGATGGGTTCGATGACGGTTTGGATGTACCGTGCACTATTCAGTGTCCCCTCGACGATCACCAGTGGTGTACGGCCAGTGTAGGAGATCGCTCCCCACACCATGATGCCGGGTGTTGGCCCTGTGTGCCTCGGTCGTATGCAGTCCTGATTGTGGCGCTCACCTGCACGGCGCCAAACACGCATACGACCATCATTGGCACCAAGCCAGAAGCGACTCTCATCGCTGAAGACAACACGTCTCCATTCGTCCCTCCATTCACGCCTGTCGCGACACCACTGGAGGCGGGCTGCACGATGTTGGGGCGTGAGCGGAAGACGGCCTAACGGTGTGCGGGACCGTAGCCCAGCTTCATGGAGACGGTTGCGAATGGTCCTCGCCGATACCCCAGGAGCAACAGTGTCCCTAATTTGCTGGGAAGTGGCGGTGTGGTCCTCTACGGCACTGCGTAGGATCCTACGGTCTTGGCGTGCATCCGTGCGTCGCTGCGGTCCGGTCCCAGGTCGACGGGCACTTGCACCTTCCGCCGACCACTGGCGACAACATCAATGTACTGTGGAGACCTCACGCCCCACGTGTTGAGCAATTCGGCGGTACGTCCACCCGGCCTCCCGCATGCCCACTATACGCCCTCGCTCAAATTCCATCAACTGCACATACGGTTCACGCCCACCCTGTCGCGGCATGCTACCAGTGTTAAAGACTGCGATGGAGCTCCGTATGCCATGGCAAACTGGCTGACACTGACGGCGGCGGTGCACAAATGCTGCGCAGCTAGCGCCATTCGACGGCCAACACCGCGGTTCCTGGTGTGTCCGCTGTGCCGTGCGTGTGATCATTGCTTGTACAGCCCTCTCGCAGTGTCCGGAGCAAGTATGGTGGGTCTGACACACCGGTGTCAATGTGTTCTTTTTTCCATTTCCAGGAGTGTATAAGTATGAACATAGTATGTGCATGCAATAAAAACTTATTTTATGCAGGGAAATCCGAAATTTCCATTTAATTGTAAGTTACAATGGAGGTATAGAAAAACATAACATTGCATACATATAGCAAAATATGTATTAAGATATTATTTGCATTATGTAGACATCTCAGTTAACAAATAAATACAAGAGGGGAGAGGAAAACAATCTACAGGATACTCTTCTATTCAGAATATCTACTTATACAGGGATACTAAATTACAAAATCAAACTAAAGTACATATATACAATGAGGTGATAAAAGTCATGGGATATCTCCTAACATTATGTTGGACCTCCTTTTGCTGGGCACAGTGCAGGAACTCGATGTGGCACAGACTCAACAAGTCATTGGAATGCCCTAGGCCTACAGAAATATTGGGCCACAATGCCTCTAAAGCTGTCCTGAATTTCAAAAATGTTGCTGGTGCAGAATTTTCTGCACAAACTGTACCATTTTTTTCAATGATTGGCTAAATAATTCACTCGAACTGTCCATAATGTTCAAACCAATTGCAAACAATTGTGGCTCATGGATATGATGCTTTGGTATTCACAAAAATTCCATCATTTGGTAGCATAAAGTCCACAAATGGCTGCAAATGGTCTCCAAGTAGCCAAACATAACCATTTACAGTCAATGATCAGTTCAGTTGGACCAGAGGGCCCAGTATATTTCGTGTAAACACAGCCCAAACTATTACAGAAGCACCCCTAGCTTGTACAGTGCTCTGTCGACAAATTGGGTCCATGGCTTTGTGGCATCAGCACCACACTCAAAAACTACCATCAGCTCTTACTAACTGAAATGAAGACTCATGTAACCAGGCCATGGACTTCCAGTCACCTTGGGTCCAACCAATAAGATCATGAGCCGAGGAGAGGCACTGCAGGCGACATCATGCTGTTAGCAAAGGCAGTTGCTTCAGTCGTCTGCTGCCATAGCTCATTAATGCCAAATTTTGCCACGCTGTCCTAAGGTCCAACCGGACACATTTTTCATATGTCCCACATTGATTTCTGTAGTTATTTGATGCAGTGTTCCTTGTCTGTTAGCACTGACAACTCTATGCAAACACCACTGCTCTCAGTCATTAAGTGAAGGTCGTCAGCCACTGTGATGTCTGTGGTGAAATGTATTGCCTCAAATGTGGTATTCTTGATGCACTCTTGATGAAGTGGACCTCAGGATGTCAAATTCCCCAACGATTTCAGAATGTCTTATGCATCTGGCTCCAACTACCATTCCTCATTCAATGTCTGTTAATTCCCGTTGTGTGGCCATAATCATGTCGGAAACCTTTTCACATGAATGACCTGGGTACTAACGATAGCTCCACCAATGCAATGCCCTTTTATACCTTCTGTATGTGATACTACCGCCATCTGTATATGTGCATATCTCTACCACAGACTTTTGTCACCTCAGTGTAACACAAGTTAATAGAAAGGGAAAGGTGGTCACGATGTTCGAAACGCACCCTATTAGCATAAATATCAAAGTTTCAGAAAAAGTCAGTCATTTGTCAGCCTTTCAATTACTCTTAATCCTAATTTTATGCTAGCTTACTGCTCAAATGTTGTCATATCTCAAGACAAATTTTAAACTGCATATACCTTAATTGTGTGACAGTAGTATGGCTATAAACTTGATGGCAGTTTGGATGTTTCCTTCTTGGAAACTCACCATTAAATATTGACCAAAATATTACGGCAAAGAAAACTCTATCTACAAAATTTTTAAGGCTTTCATGGCCACTTGTTGACAAACTACGTGTTGGCTTCTGTCTAGGGTTATTCGGCCTATGTTCGTCTGATGATTTTTGTGATCTTTCACCAGCACGAGTGGCTGGCACTGTCAAAATTTCACCCTCCATTGCTGGTGGTCAAAAGGAGCCAAGCTCACAGCCTCAAACTATATGTACCTGGCATGCCAAGTCCAAGGGCTTCTCCATGGTCATCCCGGTGTGTTTCTCCTTTTGCTACACGCAACAGTCATTCGCTGCGGCGCAGGAAGCTAGGATCCATTTACCTTGAGGCTTCCTTCTTTCTTGTTGGATTTATTTTTGTGTTTGTATATTTCTATAGCTTCTCTGAACAAGCGAGTGTGGTAGTTCTTTTCTACAGCCAGAACTTTTGTGTCAGTGAATTTTACTATGTAGTTGGTCTCACACAGCATGTGCTCTGCTATGGTTGATTTCTCCACCTACCCCAACCTGCAATATTGCTTATGTTCTGCGATCCTGGCATTTATTGCATTTATTGATCATCAAGTCATTCCAACATTAACTTTTCTGCATGTGCAGTATATATTCAACATTGCAAGTGTGTCCTTTTTATACTTTGCCAATCTGAGACACTCTTTGATTTTCTTTGTTGGTTTGTAAATATTATTTCTACCATGTTTTCACAGTATATGGCCAATTCTGTCCATCACTCTGGAAATGTATGGCAGAAAGGCTGTAACAGACATTTCTTTTTCTGATGTGTCACTTTGCTAAGTTATAATATAACTTGCAGAGTACCCATTGCTTCTCAGAACACTTTCCAGGTGTTGTATTTTGCATCTGAGGTGTTGCAGCTCACATGTTCATTTTGCTCACATTGTGACTTAGGTGGTGATTTGATAGTTTGTGCAGGTATTGGTCGGTCTGTGTTGGTTTTTGATACATGCTGTGTTGAAGCTTTTCACCAACCCTAGTGACCAGCACATCTAGAAATGGTAGTTTTTTGTCCTTTTCTACTTCCATGATAAATTTTATGTCGGCATAGAGGCTGTTCAAGTGTCTTAGGAAGTCACCATGCTGTTCCTCACCATGGCTCCACGCAACAAAGATACCTTCGACCTATCTGTACCACTCCTTAGATTTACAAGGTTCCAAGTCCAGTGCCTGTGCTTTGAAATGTTCCATGAAGAAGTTGGCCATCATGGGACTAAGAGGACTACCCACGACAACACCTTCCAGCCGTTTGTAGAAGTTTCCATTCCAAGTAAAATAACTCATTGTGAGATATGCATGAAAGAGCTTTGTGATGTCTTGTGGGAAAATGGAACTAATGTGCTCAGGACATTTCATTGAGAAGCTGAAGAAACTAAAACTTGCATCAAATGACATCCTGGTCAGTTTTGATGTTGTTTCTTTTTTTACAAAAGTGCCACTAAGTGAATCTCTGGAGAACATCAGTTCCATTTTCCCACAAGACATCACTAAACTCTTTCATGCTTGTCTCACAACCAGCTAGTTCACGTGGAATGGCAACTTCTATGAACAGGTGAAATGTGGTGACATGGATAGTCCTCTTAGTCCAGTGATAGCCAATTTCTTCATGGAACATTTCAAAGTACAGGCACTGGAGTTTTCATCTTGTAAACCTGAGATGTGGTACAAGATACATCGATGATATCTTCATTGTGTGGAGCCATGTTGAGGAACAGCTCAGTTACTTCCTAAGACACTTGAACAGCCTCAATGCCAACATAAAATTTACCATGGAAGTATAAAAGGACAAAAAACTACCATTTCTAGATGTGTTGGTCACAAGGGATGGTGAAAACCTGGGACACAGTGGGTACTGTAAACTGACACACATGGTGTGCTGAATAAGCAGGTGCCAGCACAACATGCGACAAAGGGGTTGCGAGATGATATGCAGAGGCCAAAACAGACTCACAGGAAATGCGCTGATAATGTCCTCTCAGCCACCAGTATTTAGGATCTCTGCTGCGGGTCAGAGGGCGAGTCTGTTCTGGTGATGCAGTCTATCGCACCAAGGAAGTTCCAGTGTCATCAGTTGCAGCCCCATGGGAAATGCAGTAGCAGTTAGCTCTGCCACTGACTCAGAGATAGGCAGCACTTAGCCACCTAATATTGTACATAGCACGCTTTGTACTTCACCAGCAGTGAGGCTAACTTGGACTATACAGAAGAGCTTGTACCACAACAAATATCTTCGGTCAAGTAAACTTTCTATTCTTATGAATAAAGAACCCAGTTAACTCATGCATGCAGTTTGTGTTTAGAAAGAGGATACTGGTCACAAAACAACATCCTCTCCGTGTTTCCTACAGCTCTACAGAGACAAAGAGATGACATAAAACATGGTCTGATACTTGCACAAACTATCAAATCACCACCTGAGCCAGAAAAGAGGATGATTAATATGCTCACAACATGAGCAAGGTGAATATCTGTGCTTCAGAACTTCACATGCAAAATACTACACCTGGAAAGTGTTCCAAGGAGCAACGGGTACTCCACAAGTTATATTATAACTCAGTGAAGTGACATCAGAAAAAGAAATGTCTGGTACGGACTTTCTGCCATACATTCCCAGACTGATGGACAGAATTGGCCCTATACTGTGAAAACATTTGGTAAAGACTGCTTAAAAACCAAAAAAGAAGATCAAAGAGTGTCTCAGATTGGCAAAGGATAAAAATGACACACATGCAATATTGGGTATATACTGAACATGTGGAAAAATTTATGTTGGAATGAATGGATGATCAATCAACATGAGGATTATGGAACATAAGCAACATTGCAGGTTGGAGGAGGTGGAGAAATTGGGCATGGCAGAGTATGCGGTGTGGACATTGGTGCAGGAGGTATATATAGTTGTGAGCTCAACTCCAGTCCACCTCCATCAATAGAGGGTGAAACTTTGACAATGCCAGCCACTCATACTGGAAAGATGTCAGAAAATTCATCAGATGAATGTTGGCTGAATAGCCAGAGACAGACACCAACAGGCAGTTTGTCAAAACTGTTTTATTGAAATAGCTTTCGAAGTACTCATGGATCAAAAGAGTGGAGAAAGGATATCTGTCCTCAAGGCTAACATCGTATACATACTTAACTGTTTCACAGTCACCTCAATGGCAAGTTCCAGAACAACCTATCCATTGATTACTCTCATTGTACCTGAAATGAACATTCCCAGTTTCTCATCTAGGTTTCCACTATATTTTCTTTAATTCACAATGACGAATACATCACTGCAAGCTTTAACCTACTTTGTGCTATTTATACTTTTCAACAGCCTTTTGTGCAAAGGAACAATAATCATACTTTGTACATCATGACATAAACTCTCAATACTCTGTTTCAATTCATAATAAATACCTCATAACTCTCTTATTTCCATACCTGTACCCAAACCTTCCACAGAAGCTCTCTTCAGCACATCTCTCTGTCCTTCTTTTCGCATCTATCTGTAAATAAAACTCTTACCTCTTACACCTCTGCTGAAAAAAGTATTTTATCTTCTAAATTACCTTTAAACTCACAAATTATACATTAAACATCTATATTTCTTCGCAACTACCTCCAGGTTTTTATACAAAAGCTATGAGACTGACAGAAAGAAGTGCTTCAACTTTTACCTTAGATCCAACAGATAGCCAAACAGTGTGCAGCTTACAGTATAGTTTGTTCCAGTGATGGATAACAATAATAGATAAAAAGTTTGTGAATGTTTTTGTTTTATGTATTGGGCAGCTAGGGTAATAGATAAGTGAGACTTTTGGTTGTGATTGCGAAGAGAGGACAGGTATTTGCTGTCTAATGTGAGGTATTGGGATGCCTGCATTGTGAGGAACTGGTAAAATATATTTAATGAATGATGGTTAGGTAATTTTTTTTTTGGGTGCAACCATCTTAAAGAAGCACTGAGACACTCAAATAGGTGGAATTTGCAGGTGTGACACATAAAATCATCTTGGTTAGTTCTAACAATCTACAGGTTTCTGACTCATACTATGTTGGATTATATCACAATAGTGGAGATTCAGCAGAATGCATAATTGCACAAGTTTACATCATTGATGCATATTGCAAACAACGATGGTACAATTATCTAACCTGATGCACTTCTACGAGGGTTGTTTTTTAAGTAAGGGCCATTTGCGGTTATAGTCCCGTAGTTCGGGCGGACACTGCAACAAGCCACCGCGCCACTTGCCAGCACCCTTCCCATTCACACTGATGCAAGTTGCAGCTCTGTAGCTGACGTGTACGCATCGCTGTGCTACTTTATAATGTTTACGATTATTGAATCGCCCGCCGCGTGTGAGATACGGTCAGTGATACGTTTTTTGACCGCGAGAAGCCTATCAGCTGCAGAAATTCATCGTCAGTTAACAGAAGTTTATGGCTTGAATGCAATGAGTGAAGGTAAAGTGCATCAATGGGTTAGAGAGTTTAAAAATGGCCGTCAAAACGTCCATGACGAAGAATGCTCTGTGATCACTGATGATTTGGTGGCTGCAGTCGAAACAAAGATTCATGAGGACAGAAGACTCACAATTTCCACTCTTTCTTTGGAATTTCCACAAGTTTCAAGATCAGTTTTGTACAAAATTGTGTCTGAAAACCTAAACTTTAAGAAACTCTCGGTGGGTACCTAGACTCCTCACAGAGGACCACAAAGGGAAAAGATATGCCACTTCATTGGACTTTTTGATTCATTACGAGGAAGAAGGGGATGAGATGTTGAATCAAATTGTCACTGGAGATGAAACATGGGTATTGCATATCACTCCCGAAAGCAAGCGGCAATCGACGGAATGGTGACACACAACCTCACCCGTCAAGGTCAAAGCCAAACAGACGCTGTCAAAGAGCAAGATTATGGCAACTGTGTTCTGGGACCGGCGCGGTGTTTTGCTAGTGGACTTTATGCCACGAGGAATGACAATTAACTCAGATGCCTACTGTGCAACTCTAAAGAAGCTCCACACAGCAATTCAAAACAAAAGGTGCGGCATGCTGACAAAACGAGTTTTGCTCCTGCACAATAACACTAGGCCTCACACCTCTCAAAAGACTCGGGATTTGATTGATTCTTTTGGCTGGGAAGTTTTGGACCATGCACCATACAGCCCCAACCTTGCTCCTAGCAATTTTCACCTTTTCCGGTACCTGAAACACCATCTTGGCGGGCAGCGCTTCAATGACGATGATGAAGTGAAAGCGGCCATGAACTCTTGGCTGTCGGAGCAGGCGGCCGAATTCTTTGAAGAGGGAATTAAAAACTTAGTTGTACAGTATGACAAGTGCTTAAATAAACAAGGCAACTATGTAGAAAAATAGGTAAAAGTGTGTAGAATCAGAAAATAAAAGTTTTTTTACGAAAGTATTTGTATCTTTTTTTAAAAATAAAAACGGCCCTTACTTAAAAAACAACCCTCATATATTAATAGGATTTGTATGTGACTTTAATGACTTTATTAATGATTCCAATTGTATTAATCTGAATTTATACACAGAGGTATTATTTTCCTCTAATGATACTTGAAATAGCCTGAAAATTACTTTATTAAATAACCATTCAAATTACTTCCTCTCAAAGATATTTCTGCTTTTCTAGCTTTATTACTTGGCTCACATTTATATCTCACTATGCCTTACATGTTTATTAATGTATATGGATACTTTCCAAAGAGAAATAAATATCTACAGTTAATAATGTGGCATTTAATTGTTTTACTGACAGTGCTTTGTCATCCAATAATCTAGTTCCAACTCAGTAAGTTTACATTTTTGTGTGGGATATGGCTCTGTAACATAAACAACATCAAAATCATCACATCCTGCTGTCTATCACAATCTCACCTCCTAATGTTACCAAAAACTTCAGAGGAAACCTCAGTTCACATTTATGTAAGTTCCTTGATCATATTGTTATCATCATGGGAGGCTTTACTCACCCAACAATCAACTGGCAAAATTACAGTTTTTCAGTGGTGGCACTGACAAGACATCCTGTGAAACATTACTAAATGCCTTATCTGGAGCCCCACTCATGACGGAAATATATTTGATCTAATAACAACAAACAGACATACCCCCTTTGAGGATGCACACATCAAAGCTTGTATAAGTGACCATGAAGTGGTTGTGGCAACAAGTATTATCAAAGTACAAAGGGCAGCTAAAACAGGTCAAAGGATATATATGTTCAGTAAACCAAATAAAAAAGTAGGACTGTCAGTAAACTAAATAAAAAAGCAGTACTGTCATAGCTCAATAAGAAACTTGAAACTTTTAATGCGAGACAGGAGTATACAGGGGAAATATGGCTCAAATTTAAAAGACTAGTTGACCATGCACTGGATAGATATGTGTCCAGTAAAACAGTTCATAATGGGAGGGGCTCTCTATGGTATCAGTCACTGTAAAGAAACATCTAAAGAAGTAGAGACCACTGAGTAGTAGGTGTACAACAAAGTATATGGCTGTAGACAGAGATCTGGTGAATGAAACACATTTGTCTGTCAAGACAGCAGTGCATGGAGCCTTCAATGACTACTGTGGCAGAATTTTCTCAAATGATCTTTAACAAAACACAAAGAAATATTGGTCATATGTAAAGGCTGTTAGTGGCAGCAATGTTAGTATCCAGTGAGTTGCTGGTGAGACAGGAACCAGAATTGAGGGTACCAAAGCTAAATCAGGAATACTTAGCTCTGTTTTCATGTGTTCCTTTACAAAGGAAAATAGATATTAATGTCAGTGGTGTTGAGAAACAGCTGAAATAATTAAAATTGAACAAAGTTCCAGGGCCTGACAGATTTGCTATCAGATTCTAAACTGAATTTTCTGCTACCCCCAATTTAACTACAATCTGTCATAAATCTTGTGAACAAAAAACAGCGCTTAGTAGTTGGAAGAAAGCACAGGTAACACCCGTTCACAAGAAGGGTAGCAGAACTGACCCACAAATCTACCATCCAATATCAATGACACTGATTTCTACAGAATATTAGAACAATTCTGAGCTTAGACATAATGAGATATTCAAAGAGAATGACCACCTTCATACCAGCCAGCATGGATTCCAAAAAACATCAGTCATGCAAAACCCACCTCATACTTTTCTCTCACAACATTCTGAAAACTTTTGATCAAGGCAGACAGGTAGATACAGTATCTCTTGATTTCTGTAAAGCATTTGAATCAGTACGTCTGTGCTTATTATTAAAAGAATGACCACATGAAGTATCAAGTGAAATTTGTGATTGGATTGAGGCTTTTTTGGTAGGAGGGGTGCAGCAAGTTATTTTGGATGGAGAGTCATCGATAGATGTAAGTAACTTCGGATGCACCTGAGGGAAGTGTGTTGAGATATTTACTGTTCATATTGCATATTAATGACCTTGCAGACAATACTAAAAGTAATCTCAGACTTTTTGCAGATGATGCTGTTTTCCGTAATGAAGTACTGTCTGAAACAAGCTGTACAAATATTCATTCAGAGCTCAATAAGGTTTCAAAATGTTTCAAAGATTGGTAACTTGCTTTAAATACTTGACATGTAAAACTGTGCACTTCACAAAATGAAAAAAAAATATGAAATGGAGTCATAGCTGGAATCTGTCAACTTGTACAAATTCCTGGGTGTAACACTTTGTAGGGATATGAAATGGAATAATTACGTAAGTTCAGACTTGGGTAAAGCAGGTGGTAGACTTTGGTTTATTGGCAGAACACTGGAGAAATGCATTCACAGATCACTCATGTGACCCATCCTAGAATATTGCGTGAGTGTGAGACCTTTACCAAGCAGAACTAACAGGGGACATTGAACATATGCAGAACAGGAAACACAAACATTCACAGCTTTGTTTGAGTGTCACAGAGATGCTGAAAAAACTGAACTGGCAGACTATTGAAGATAGATGTAAGCTATAATGAGAAAGTTTACTTAGAGAATATCAAGAACCAGCCTGAAGTGATGACTCTAGGAATGTATTACAGCTCACTACGTATCACTCCCATGTGTATCATGAGAGTATGATTAGATTAATTACAGTACAGAGAGAAATTTAAGCAATCTCTCTTCCTGTGCTCTGAGGAATGGGAAAAATTCCTAGTAGCTGGTACAGAAGGTTGTATCCTCTGCCAAGCACTTCACAGTTGTTTGCACAATACAGATGTAGCTGTAGATATCACATTAAGTGTTGACAGTGAACTGACCTGAAACCCTAGCTACTAGCCACCTAAGTGTTGACAGTGAACTGACCTAGAAACCCTAGCTACTAGCCACCTAAGTGTAAACCCACAATAGACTAACACCACTATTGTATTAACATGGAGACATAATTTTGATAATCTCCATACCTACAGAACCTCAGTTCAGTACTCAGTCTCCTACAAGTTTCTCAACTGGACATCTGCTCCTTCATGAAAATTCTTGAATGCTGTGGAATTTGCTTTGCTTTCTGCCCAGAATACTGTTCAATGATACTAATTTTGGGTAATCTTATCATCTGAGACTGTAAAGATCTTGTTTCATTAATTTCCAGCAAGTTATACAAAATTTGACATCCGCCATGAACTTGATCTAGTTGTCTGCATAAAATTATCTGTGAAATAATCAACCCATATGCACTGTTCTGAGAAAAGGAGCTTGTAATGTGAAGCATAGTTGACTTGCACACATAATGTAATCCCATTCATGGATTATGTCTGTGTATTCTGTAATCTGGAGGAAAGAATCTCTGCAACAATCCTATGCAGCTGAGAGTGTTTTTGACCATACAGAATAGGTAACTATGTTGTTTGAGTAGGGAAAGTCAGAGGAAATTTTAGGACTGCCACTTTCAAAGCCATGTGACACAACTGAATTCTGCTGTACATCCAGATCTTTTCCAAAACACCCCCATTTCCATTCTAATCTATTCTCCAACAAAATGAAATGACAAACAAGTGTACCTGAGTCTACCAATGGTATAAATAGGGTACCAACAACATGAAATTAGGGTAGGAATTCCACTTATACTTAACAACACTCAAGAGTAATACCTCCCCCCATGAACCATGGACCTTGCCGTTGGTGGGGAGGTTTGTGTGCCTCATCATTACAGATGGCCGTACCGTAAGTGCAACCACAACGGAGAGGTATCTGTTGAGAGGCCAGACAAACGTGTGGTTCCTGAAGAGGGGCAGCAGCCTTTTCAGTAGTTGCAGGGGCAACAGTCTGGATGATTGACTGATCTGGCCTTGTAACACTAACCAAAATGGCCTTGCTGTGCTGGTACTGCAAACAGCTGAAAGCAAGGGGAAACTACAGCCGTAATTTTTCCCGAGGGCATGCAGCTTTACTGTATGGTTAAATGATGACGGTGTCCTCTTGGGTAATATATTCCGGAGGTAAACTAGTCTCCCATTCAGATCTCCGGGCAGGGCCTACTCAGGAGGACGTTGTTATCAGGAGAAAGAAAACTGGCGTTCTACAGATCGGAGCATGGAATGTCAGATCCCTTAATTGGGCAGGTAGGTTAGAAAATTTAAAAAGGGAAATGGCTAGGTAAAAGTTAGATATAGTGGGAATTAGTGAAGTTTGGTGGCAGGAGGAACAAGACTTTTGCTCAGGTGAATACAGGGTTATAAATACAAAGTCAAATAGGATTAATGCAGGAGTAGGTTTAATAATGAATAAAAAAATAGGAGTGTGGGTAAGCTACTACAAACAGCATAGTGAACACATTATTGTGGCCAAGATAGACACGAAGCCCACGACTACTACAGTAGTACAAGTTTATATGCCAACTAACTCTGCAGATGATGAAGAAATTGATGAAATGTATGAGGAGATAAAATAAATTATTCAAGTAATGAAGGGAGACGAAAATTTAATAGTCATGGGTTACTGGAATTTGTCAGTAGGAAAAGGGAGAGAAGGAAACATAGTAGATGAATATGGATTGGGGGTAAGAAATGAAAGAGGAAGCCGCCTGGTAGAATTTTGCACAGAGCATAAATTAATCACAGCTAACACTTGGTTCAAGAATCATGAAAGAATGTTGTATACATGGAAGAACCCTGGAGATACTAAAAGGTATCAGATAGATTATATAATGGTAAGACAGAGATTTAGGAACCAGGTTTTAAATTGTAAGACATTTCCAGGGGCAGATGTGGACTCTGACCACAATCTATTGGTTATGAACTGTAGATTAAAACTGAAGAAACTGCAAAAAGGTGGGAATTTAAGGAGATGGGACCTGGATAAACTGAAAGAACTAGAGGGTGTATAGAGTTTCAGGGAGAGCATAAGGGAACAATTGACAGGAATGGGGGAAAGAAATACAGTAGAAGAAGAATGGGTAGCTTTGAGGGATGAAATAGTGAAGGCAGCAGAGGATCAAATAGGTAAAAAGACAAGGGCTAGTAGAAATCCTTGGGAAACAGAAGAAATATTGAATTTAATTGATAAAGGGAGAAAATATAAAAATGCAGTAAATGAAGCAGGGAAAAAGGAATACAAACATCTCAAAAATGAGATCGACAGGAAGTGCAAAATGGCTAAGCAGGGATGGCTAGAGGACAAATGTAAGGATGTAGAGACTTATCTCACTAGGGGTAAGATAGATACTGCATACAGGAAAATTAAAGAGACCTTTGGAGAAAAGAGAACCACTTGTATGAATATCAAGAGCTCAGATGGAAACCCAGATTTAAGCAAAGAAGGGAAAGCAGAAAGGTGGAAGGAGTATATAGAAGGTCTATACAAGGGCGATGTACTTGAGGACAAGATTATGGAAATGGAAGAGGATGTAGATGGAGACAAAATGGGAGATACGATACTGCATGAAGAGTTTGACAGAGCACTGAAAGACCTGAGCCAAAACAAGGCCCCCGGAGTAGACAACATTCCATTAGAAATACTGACAGCCTTGGGAGAGCCAGTCCTGACAAAACTCTACCATCTGGTGAGCAAGATGTATGAGACAGGCGAAATACCCTCAGACTTCAAGAAGAATATAATAATTCCAATCCCAAAGAAAGCAGGTGTTGACGGATGTGAAAATTACTGAACTATCAGTTTAATAAATCACAGCTGCAAAATACTAACGCGAATTCTTTACAGACGAATGGAAAAACTGGTAGAAGCCTACCTCAGGGAAGATCAGTTTGGATTCCATAGAAATTTTGAAACACGTGAGGCTATACTGACCCTACGACTTATCTTAGAAGAAAGATTAGGGAAAGGCAAATCTATGTTTCTAGCATTTGTAGATTTGGAGAAAGCTTTTGACAATGTTGACTGGAATACTCTCTTTCAAATTCTGAAGGTGGCAGGGGTAAAATACAGGGAGTGAAAGGCCATTTACAATTTGTACAGAAAGCAGATGGCAGTTATAACAGTCGAGGGGTATGAAACGGAAGCAGTGGTTGGGAAGGGAGTGAGACAGGGTTGTAGCCTATCCGCAATGTTATTCAATCTGTATACTGAGCAAGCAATAAAGGAACAAAAGAAAAGTTCGGAGTAGGTATTAAAATCCATGGAGAAGAAATAAAGACTTTGAGGTTGGCCGATGACATTGTAATTCTGTCAGAGACAGCAAAGGACTTGGAAGAGCAGCTGAACGGAATGGACAGTGTCTTAAAAGGAGGGTATAAGATGAACATCGACAAAAGCAAGACAAGGATAATGAAATGTGGTCGAATTAAGTCTGGTGATGGTGAGGGAATTAGATTAAGAAATGAGACACTTAAAGTAGTAAAGGAGTTTTGCTATTTGGGGAGCAAAATCACTGATGATAGTCGAAGTAGAGAGGATATAAAATGTAGACTGGCAATGGCAAGGAAAGCGTTTCTGAAGAAGAAAAATTTGTTAACATCAAGTATAGATTTAAATGTCAGGAAGTCACTTCTGAAAGTATTTGTATGGAGTCTACACTCCATACAAATACTTTCAGAAGTGAAACTTCATGTATGGAAGTGAAATGTGGACGATAAATAGTTTAGACAAGAAGAGAATAGAAGGTTTTGAAATGTGGTGCTACAGAAGGATGCTGAAGATTAGATGGGTAGATCACATAACTAATGAGGAGGTATTGAATAGAATTGGGGAGAAGAGGAGCTTGTGGCACAACTTGACTAGAAGAATGGATCGGTTGGTAGGACATGTTCTGAGACATCGAGGGATCACCAATTTAGCATTGGAGGGCAGCGTGGAGGATAAAAATCGTAGAGGGAGACCAAGAGATGAATACACTAAGCAGATTCAGAAGGATGTAGGCTGCAGTAGGTACTGGGAGATGAAGAAGCTTGCACAGGATAGAGTAGCATGGAGAGCTGCATTAAACCAGTCTCAGGACTGAAGACCACAACAACAACATCATGTAACATTCTGCCAGTGCGGATGGTATTTGCTTCGTGATACATTACCCATGCTAAAATGGACCATTTAGCAATTGTGGATAAGGTCGATATCGTGTTGATGTATGGCTATTGTGATCAAAATCCCCAATGGGTGTGTACTATGTATGCTGCTCGGTACCCTGGATGATATCATCCAAGTGTCCAGACCGTTCGCTGGATAGTTACATTATTTAAGGAAACAGGAAGTGTTCAGCCACAAGTGAAACGTCAACCATGACCTGCAATAAATGATGATGCCCAAGTAGGTGGTTTAGCAGCTGTCACAGCTAATCCGCATATCAGTAGCAGACAAATTGCCGGAGAATCACAAATCTCAAAAACATCAGTGTTGAGAATGCTACATCAACATTGATTGCACCCGTACCATATTTCTATGCACCAGGAACTGCATGGCAATGACTTTGAACGCCATGTACAGTTCTGCCACTTGGCACAAGAGAAATTATGGGATGATGACAGATTTTTTGCACATATTCTATTTAGCGACGAAGTGTCATTCACCAATAGCGGTAATGTAAACCACCATAATGTGCACTATTGGGCAACAGAAAATCCACGATGGCTGTGACAAGTGGAACATCAGCAACTTTGGCAGGTTAATGTATGGTGCAGCATTAAGGGAGGAAGGATAATTGGCCCCCATTTTATCGATGGCAATCTAAATGGTGCAATATATGCTGATTTCATACATAATGTTCTACCGATGTTACTACAAGATGTTTCACTGCATGAGAGAATGGCAATGTACTTCCAACATGATGGATGTCTGGCACATAGCTCGTGTGTCATTGAAGCAGTATTGAATAGCATATTTCATGACAGGTGGATTGGTCATCGAAGCACCATACCATGGCCCACATGTTCACCGGATCTGACGTCCCCGGATTTCATTCTGTGGGGACAGTTGAAGGATATTTGCTATTGTGATCCACCGACAACATCTGACAACATGCGTCAGCACATTGTCAATGCATGTTCGAACAATACAGAAGACGAACTACTCACTGTTGAGAGGAATGTCATTACACATATTGCCAAATGCATTGAGGTTGATGGACATCATTTTGAGCATTTATTGCATTAATTTTGTAGTTACAGCATGCATTCTCAGAAATGATAAGTTCACAAAGGTTCATGTATCACATTGGATGCACATGTGTATGCATTTTAATTTAAGAAAACCTACCTCTTACCAACTGTTCAGCTAAAATTGTGAGCCATATGTTTGTGACTATTATAGCACCATCTATCACAAAACGAAAAAAGTGGTCCACCTAAAACATTCATATTTCTTTACATACTACACAAATATGTAATAAAAAATGGCGGTTCCTATTAAAAAAAAAAAAACTGTTGATACCAGTTTGACCTATGGCAATACCATCTAGTGGGCCAACCGTAACGCCATCTGGTTTCCCCCTTCAAGTTGGACAAGTTCCGTTCTTTGTAGTTTTTTCATTTGATGCTTATTTTGTGAGATATTTGGCCTGGTCATGATCAATGGACCACCCTGTATATACACCTCATGAAGCTGTTGATATTTTGACAGAGACAGAACTATAACGGTGATCTGTTGACTGATAACAAAGTTTTGTCTGTGACAGAAGAAGGATGGACAATTATTTGTGTATTTTTACATTAAAATGTAAATGATCTTCAGTCACTTGATGAAAGAAGACTCCAGAACTGCCCAACAAAGTTGGATCAACAGTGACAACATAATATCAACAATGGTGGACCAGATGGATTGGAAGAGGACTTTACAACTACAATGAGGGACATCAATAAGAAAAAAGATAAGTACAGACTATCTGTGAAATTAATATTTTTCGTGGACTCATGGGATTGCTAGGAAAATGAATAGAGATGAGGGTAGTGGTGATGAAATGAGAGCTGTAGGACATAGCCTAGACATGTTTAAACCAAGTGGAAGTGTAGTCAGCAAAGAAACGTGAAAACTGATATTTTGCAGTAGATTTTAGCAAAATTGGAGGAGATAAAGATGGACAACAATAGTAAATTTAGTGCAGTCAATGATCGGTTAATGGAAATTCGAACTGAAAACAATAGTAAAATGTACAGTGTAAAGTACCAAATAGACCAACTCAGCAATCAGGTTTTGGAACTAAAAATTGGGTTGTCAGATGGATTAAACAATTTGAATAAAAAAGGTGATGTATTAGAAAATAAATTTATTGTTTTGGAAAATGAGTTTGTGGTCCAATCTGCACAACAAGCAAAGAATGTTGGTGATGTCTGATTTGAACATAAAGCCATAGCAGAAAGAATGGAACAGAACTTTAGTAGTTTAGATCAAAAAATTACAAATATTGAAAACAGTATGCTAACTAATGTAAATGTTATAGATCAAAACATTTCAGTAGTTCAGGAAAATTGCAATCACAACAATCTGTATTCAAACAATGGTATTGCGTAGTCCAATATTCCAATCAGAAGTTTTCCGTCAGACAATTTATATCCTTGGATTTTCTATGCCACTGCATGGAGAGGTTTGTGTCTGTCATGAGTGATGATCAAAAAATTCAATTTGTTAAAAGATGTCTTGAAGGTGAAGCTCTGTTTTGAATAAATTCAGTAGAAAACACGTCAAAGTTTCAAAAAACGTTTTTTAAATAAATTTTGGTTGGAAGCTGAACAAGGAAGAATTGAAAGTGAATTTCTATAGGAGTAGGGATGGTACACTGAAAGAGTTTTGTAAGAATCAATTTAAGAAATTAGAAGAAATGACATTGATTGATGCACTAAAAAGGAGATTACCAGAGAGGTTGCAGTGGGATTTAGTACACAGACCTGACAGTTGCCTTGAACAATTTTTACAATGTGTTGACAGGCTGGATGTGGCAGTAGTAAGAAGCATGTACCATAACAATTGAAATGATTGAGATCAGAATGGTTATAACAACAGAAACAGAGATAGTGATAATTTCTATCAAGGTCAAAATGGTAATAGAGACAGAAACTTTAAACATCAGCAGAATAGGAATAATGGGGATAACCATGGGAAATTTGATAGAAGAAATAATCATAGAGGTGGCCATTTGGGAAGTGGCAGTCCACCTCAATGAAGGCCCACAGTTCTGGGGCACAGAAACACAAGTCCAGAACACCCAATTTACAACTACAATTGGACAATAATAACAGTATTCAAATGGTTCAAATGGCTATGAGCACTATGGGACTTAACTACGGAGGTCATCAGCCCCTAGAACTTAGAACTACTTAAACCTAACTAACCTAAGGACATCACACACATCCATGCCCAAGGCAGGATTCAAACCTGCAACCGTAGCAGTCCTGCAGTTCCAGACGGTAGCGCCTAGAACCGCTCGGCCACCCCGGCCGCAATAACAATATTAAAATGTGGCACAGGTACCTGAAGTTGAACAGAAAGACCATCAGATTTCTCATTTATGTTTTGATCAAAAGTTTTGGAATACTGTGTTTAATTATAATAATGTAGATACTAATCGCAAACCAGAATGTGAGAATAATGAGAATTTTGATGTAGTGTGTACTAATAATTTCTTCTCTTGGTCAAGAAACAGTGTTATTGGTGCATGTAAAACTGGTGGTGACCATATTGGATCTGAATTAGGTGGTATTTTTATGTAGATGTGAATAAGAGCTGTGAAATGACTGTGGTTGGTAAGTTTGAGACTGGTAGCTTATTGAAAATGAATGTAAGAGAAGTGTGTGACTTTCATGGTGATGAGACTTGTGGTGTTAATTATTTATTGATTAAGTAATTTTGGAAGAGTATGATGATGATGAGTATCAGGTTTTTGTGGAGTTCGAGAATGATAAAGTTTCAGAATTATTTGCGAATACAGGTAAGGTAAGTGAGGTATGTGATGATGTAAGTGAGATATCATGTGATGTCAGCAGAGTAATGATCCAAACAGTAAAGGTGAGTTATCTGTGAGCGTAGAGAATAAAGGTGAAAACTTTCTGAAATTTTTTTGGGACCAAATTAATGATAATGTAGATAAATGTGTATTCTGGAGTAAGTTAGCTATGTTTAGTCAAAATTTGTATCCAATTTGGTGGAATGAAGTGAAAGAAGATCCAAGTAGGAAATGTAACATTGACAGAAATATATTCTGTGTTGCTTCTGTAATACGTGATGTCAATTGTGCTGTGGAAACCATTCAGTGTATTCGATCTTAACCTGATAGCATGTCTAATCAAAGTAATGCTACGATACCAGTAAAGTTGATAAAATGCAGCCAAAACAGTGTAGGTGTAGTATTTGATGAAATTCAAAGTGATCTTTTGCATGAAGTGTCCAATATCAAAGATGATGATTTAGATTTTGGATGTCCTTACTTTAAGATTAAGATTAAGCATTGGGAAGGGAACTGTTTGATTGATGCAGGTAGCCTGATTTGTGCTATATATGAACAATTTATAGACAAAGTCCAGTATACTAAGAATTTTGTGGAAATACCTGTTGTAGGTGTAAAGATAAAGAGGTGCTACAGGTAAGCAAAACAAATTGGTAAAATCTCAAATACTTTTAACATTAGTATAGAGGAAAAGAAATGTGCAACATGGACGCATAATGATACATAGTCTACAAGAAAATATTCACTATGTCTGTAGATTTTTAAGACTATGTAATTGTGTTTTGTTTGCCATGTATGTAGTATGTAAGAGCATGTTGGGTAAGAAAGGAGGAGAAAAGACAGAACAGTATTATAAGGTACACAAAGCTATTGTATTTAGGAGACATAAGTTTGACTCAGAGGACTGGAAACTATGTTGGCCGGAACCATGTATGGATACTTTAATTTCTTATACACATGAGAGTTTTGGTCATTTTGGATCTACCAAATGCACACAAAAGATTCAGGAAAACATCTGTTTTTATAACATAGGAAGAATAGTCAAGAAGAAGATTGCCAGCTGTGGCAGATGTCAAAGAGTGAAGGTAAGTAACCAAACAAGTAGAGGTCAAATGCAAAACATACTGCCTAACAGCAGCCTTGATCTTGGGTCTGTGGATGTTTATGGACCTTTACCTAAGTCTAAGAATGGATTTTGTTACGTTTTTGTGGTGATTGGTGTATTTTTGAAGTTCATAAAGTTGTTTCCTCTTAAGAAATCTACCAGTAAGCAAATCACCTCTAATTTTGAAAACACATATTTTCATCAGGTGGCTATTCCTAAACCAACTTTATCTGATAATGGTTCTCAGTTTACATCTGAAGTTTGGGAAGATTTTTTTGATCACACAGAAATAAGGCATATTCTAACTTCGGTGTACCATTCTCCTATAAACCTGCAGGAAGATATATGTGACAGATTGGAACACTGTTAAGAACATATTGTAGTAAGAAACATACCAGTTGGATAGATTACGTCAGTGATTTTGAAGATGCTATAAACAGCTTACAACATTCTTTGCAGACCAACTAACTTTATTTCTGAAAATTTTGAGTTTACACAATGTAAAATTCTGTCTCTGCAAGAGAAGGAAGAGTGTGTTAGGGAGATGATGAAAAAACAGGGGGATAGAAGAAAGCAGATACATGATGGTAAATGTAGATTTTTCTAAGTTTGAAGTAGGAGATCTTGTTGGTGAAAGCCAAAGAGAAATCTAAAGTGTTGACATCTGAGATACAGAAATTTTTCAATATCTATATTCGACCACTTGAAATTCCTGAAAATCTACATCCTAATGCATACAGACTTGTGTATCCTAAATTTAAGAAGTTGTTTGGATTACAAAATATCACTGAACTGAAAGCATATAGACATGATCTGTAAGTATCTAATTTTTGTTTGTTCTTTTTCCATTATCATAAATGTAGTATGTAAGAACATGTAGTTTCTAGAGTTTTACCTTATCCATTGACTGAGTGTAAGTCTATCTGTATATGCATAAGACTGGAGATCTGTGTTTTGTTTGTCTGGAATTTAGTATGTAACATGATGTGATTTCTAAAGTTTTGACTTATCTATTGACTGAGTTAAATTCTATTATACACTATATAGTTGCGTTCTGTAGTAGATTTATGCTTTAGAATTTGGTACATATATGCCATGGGACTAAATGAATAGATCCTTTTGCAATTTTGATATGAGAGAATATTCATAATTTGTACTGCAAAAATTAGGAATAGTATCTGAACATATCTATGTGTAATACCTTATTAGACCATTTTTATTGCCTTTATCTCTGTTTATTAATGTTTCATATGTGACCACTTTTTAATTTCACCTGACATAAATTCTATATAATTGCCTTTAAAAATATACTGAGAAGAGCATATCTCATATAATGTGAAGAAGGTATTGAACAGCATATTTAGAACACCAAACAATGTTTTAGGATTTAATGTGAATGATAGACAGGAATTTACTTATCTGTTGGAATGGTGTGATGAGAACTCTAGGGAGGAAGCTGAAAGATGTGGGCAGATCCACTCCCCACACTTTATGGCTGTACCCTGCTGGACCAGTCAACTTGCAAAAGATCACAGGTGCTGGGTAACATACTCCAGCATCTGTCGACTGGAATGTGTGTTAAGTCTGATATTTGTGAATTGTTAACCAAGACTGCTAAGGACAGTGTTATTCAGCAAAAATGCTTGTTTTTTCAAGTACAATACATTATGTAACTTTAAATCAGTATGTATTTTTTTTTTCATATCATTTGTAAGTGTATCTTCTAGGTCTTTGTGTATACAAGCTAGTTTATACAAACAACTAGCAAATAGTGTGGAAGACATTTACTAGAATGGACAACATACCAAGATACATACGTGTCTGCTTTCATACTCTGATTTTAGTTCTCAGGCTACTGGATTGTGTCATCATTCAGAGCTAATTTATGAACTTACTGATATGATTATGAACTTCATTCATTTTTTTGTATCAAAACATTTTTGCTGGTGTGTACCTGATCTGGTTTGGATTCATAGGTCGATCCCCACATCATAAGCTTAGGCCCTAATATTTTTCCATTATTTTGTTCTTTCATAAGTCAAAGTATCTTTAAATACTCTGGTTTATGTGGCTGATTGATTGCTACTCGTGATTGAGTATGTTTTTGCTAGTTGGTACCCATCATTGTGAGTTTTTTTAGTCATCTCACTCATCGTACACTTAGGCTCTGAAATTTTTCTCTTCTCTTTTTAGGATTTTGAAAGTTTGATTGTATAGATCTTAACTTAAAATTTATAAATTCTAGTAATTTACATTGCCTCTGTAATTATTTCTAAAGTTTAGTGGTATAATATTGTAGTTTTGAACTTGTATTATTTGTCTTGTTACAGTATGTTCCACAGATCTGAAAATCTGAACTATAATGGTGATGTGTGGAAGGGTAAGATTACAAGTACTACCCAGTGCAATATTAGTGATTGTGATTGGTTTCTCAAACTGTGGTAAACCAAATGTGGTTGCTATGATACTCACAACTCAGCTGGATCATGTTTTGAATGCAAATATGTTTTCTCAAAACATTTACCCAATCAAGAATCCACTGCTGCATAAGAATTGTTTTGATTTTGATGGTTTTTCATATCATGCATTTAGTGAAAGTATGTTGGGTCCACCTTCACCTAGACAAATTTAAATTTAGTTTTTATTTTTAGTGGTGTTGTGTGCAAGAAGCAAGAGCAAATGAGAAGTGATTTCTGTTTGGATCATATGAGACTACTGACATATTGTACACAGTACGAAAATATATGACTAAGTATTTGATTCACAACAGTGTGAGCCTTATTACAAGGGTGTGCTGAAAAGTAATGCCTCCAAATTCTTTATGTGAAAACTCTTAAAGCCTTGTAAATAAAATAAATATTATTAATATTCTACATGTTTATTCTTCATGTCAGCATATTTGCAGCCCTCTGCCTCTAGAGGGTTCCGCATTGTAACATGTAACCTGGCAATGTGTAACATAACTATGTCAGTTCATGAGAAACAGAATGCTGTAATTGAATTTTGAATCTGAAGAGTTTGTCCACACATGTATTGTCCTTTCCTTCATCATCACAATGCTAGGCCACACACAAGACATGCAACATCTGCAACACTTTGTGTTCATTGTTACGATCATCCTCCATACAGTCACAACTTTGCCCCATCTGATCTTCATCTGTTTCTAAAACTTAGAGCACACCTTCAAGAACTTGACTTTGATAGGTATGAAGTGGTGCAAGCAGAGGTGAGGTTGTGGCTCTGTCAACAAAGTCAAACATTCTGCAGTGACAGTAAGTATTAACAAAGTGGTGCTGTCTTTGGAAGAAATGTGTTCATTGCCAAGATGACTACACTGAGAAATAAATATGTAGTCAATAAGAATAAAGATATAGAATGTTAATAATGTTTGTTTAATTTAAAAAGCTTTTAGAGTTTTCAAATAAAAAAATTAGAGCCATTACTTTTCAGCATGTCCTCGTGTTTACGTTCAATCCTCAAGTGTGTACGCTACATATAAAGTGCACCAACAACAAATAACACTGTCTTTCACCATTATGTCATTGTTTTACAATTGCAGGCCCATATCTATTCCTTCATTGTTACTTCAGCTAACACAATGATAAGTTGTGTTGTCATACATCCAAGTGAGTAGCAATAATATAAAATAAACAGTAAATTTGGTAAGAAAAAAAATTAACAATGCACTTAAGAAAATTATGCAGATTACCAGCTTGCAGTACAATCCCACAATGAGGTAGTTGTCTACAAGATATATAATTATTAATCAGATAAGGAGTTGTCTGATATGACTGCTCTGTTTAATGCTTCAAGTGGGTCATTACTGTAAAGTAACACCTGTACGTGAAAACAGAGTGATATAATGAAAGTTTATTTTATTATTTTTAATTAACCATTGATTTAACTCATATAATGTATGTTTATTTTATGATTGTTGATTTAAACTAATATTAAACCATGATCTTGATCCTATATGTACACCTTGGTACCATAAATACACTATTCTTTTCACATCTACAAAGTATGCCATGCACTTGCTCATGTTATGAAAAATGGCTCACTTGCTGAGGGTTAAATAGAACACCCCATATAGGCACAGAAACGTCTTTAAAGATTTTCAAGAATTCCTGTGTGGGATATTGATATCAACATGTATGTTTTGATGATTTATTAAGTTTGAAAGAAGCTGGCAGGCTATTTTCTTGTCACATGTTATTAACATCTGCAATTAAGTGGCATGTCTTACTTCTATGTAGCAGTCATGGGATGAATGTAGACCAACAGCTGCAGGAAAAACTAGGATCAGGGTACCAGGTCACAAGTAGCATATGGGTAAGTGATATCTTTGGGCAGTTAATAGAGGATACTGAGACACTGCATAGGGACTTTAGTACAGTATTGACAGTTGGGAAAACAGGCAACAGCCTTGTCAAGAATGTAACATCAGGAAGTGCTTGGATAAACTAAGTGAACCAACCTTACATACAAATGTTAGCTCTGTTGAGGTTCTGCAGTGGTATGATCAAATCAGAATGGACAGAACCATCAAGTGAATTAACCAAGAACTACATGGGCTGCTTGTGACTTTGGGTGGGTTTAATAAGTGCTGCTATTGCAAGGTGGGAACACACAAGACATGGCCTATCCCATAAAAACAAGAGGAAAAAAAGAGTTAGTTGAACTGATAGCTGAAAATATAGTGACGGGCATTGCCATCAGTGTAGAATTCTTGTGATTGCAAATATTATAGTCAGCCTTTTTTAAGCATTCAGAAAGACTGCTTTGAAAGAGATCCAAATAAATAAAGTACCACACACAAAAGTTACTCATTTAAATTATCTTAAACTGATGCATCAGTATCTTAAAAGGCTACAAAAAATGGTAATGACCTTCTTTTCGATTTATGTGGTCTAGGCTTTCAAAAGGGAGCTGAGTTATTATAACTGCCAGACAATTTTTTAAATGCAGAAATTCAAATATTAAACATAGGGGTCTTTGAATCACCAGCCTGTTTCCATGGGGAAAATACAGAGAGTAGAGGAGCTACATCCATGTTAAAAATCACATCAAGTTCAAATATTTTTAAATCAGTAATTTTTGCTTAGGCAATGATCGGAAGTCTGTGGTTGTGAAATGGTGCTATTGAAACAGTCACCTGATGTGACTTCATAGGCTTTCCTGGCGTAATAAGTCTTCAAAGTCTCTTCGGGTTTGCTTCCAAGTCCTGAAATCAACACGATTTGATATTTCAGCTATGTAACTGGTCACCATCTGCTGGAAATGCTGCTTCTGCTGATGAGTCCCACTGAGGACTGATGCCAGGCTGCAAATCAATGTACTATATAAGCCACCATACCGTACGTGGTGCATGCGCTGCCCATCATGGTTGCTGCCCTCCAAGACTGGGCAGGTGTCACCCAGAAGCACTACTCAGCTCTGTGAAAGATAATCTGGGGCTTAGGAAACCTGGTGTATACAAATGTGTCAATGTGGGAAGGCTTACATCGGCCATTCGATTTGCACATTTCATGACAGGTGAATGGAACATCACTGTCATACGAGGCTACAACAGCCAGAAAAATCGGCAGTAGCAGAACACTCTTAAATGAGAGACATGGTACGAAATTTGACAAAACTGTGATAGTTGCCAACACTTTCAGTTTTTGGAACAGTGTCTACAGAGAATCAGTTGAAATTAGGTTGGCGGATAATTTAATTAAGAGAGACAATGGGTTTCCTCTTAGTAGGACATGGAATCCTGTACTATCCAGCATCAAAACAGAGTGTTCTTCGATGCGACCAGTCCAAGTATTCAAATATCATCCCTGAGTGTGAATATTGTTGCTCCCAGTGTTATACTAAGGGCGTGCCACCTGCCCAGTCTTGGAGGGCAGCAACCGTGATGGGTGGTGCATGCACCGTGTACAGTACAGTGGCCTAGACAGGACGTTGATTTGCAGCCTGGCAACAGTTCTCAGTGGGACTCATCAGCAGAAACAGCATTCTTTTGAAGATGGTGACTAGTTTGATCACTGAAACATTTAATCGAGTCAATTTTAGGATCCGGCAAAAAACCTGAAGAACTTTCAAACAGTAACTTGTTTGTAATTATTACAATATATAGACTCCACAGTGAAATTTTCAAATACTTTCAGAAAAAATATAATCCACCTAATCCAGATAGCTGAACATGTTAAAGCATCCATTTCAAAGACATGAGGAGGTGTCCTGGCTCTGAAGTGAATGTGTCTCATAGATTCAGAATATAGGCCAAAATGCAGACCAGGCTGGATCTGGTTTTAGGGCAATTTTCAGCATCCACCTACATAAATGCCAAGCTGGTTCCCACATCCTGCATCAGTTACATAATGCACAGAAACTTGGACACCTTGTCACATTTGACAATATGGGTATTCTAGATGCAGATAGAAGGGGTACACAGATCACTCCCAAGATGAAAAGTGGCAGTAGCTTTAAAATGGCTTTGGGAGTGGTGACCCCATTGTACTATTGTGTATACAGGTTTGTTTGGTTCTCTGTGAAACAGGAGAAGTCTCATACCAGTTGCAACCTAGCACTGGTTGGATAAAGGCCAACAGAAAATAAGGCAAGATCATGCCACCTAAAAAACAAAAGAAAAGCTAATGATAACCTATAGAGACTAATATTAATTTTTCAAAAGATTCAAATAAAATAAATGGCCTGAAACTGTTACTCTACAATTATAATACATTAATAGACAAAACATCTGAGTTCTTTTCTTACTTTTCCCACCAGAATTACACACGAGAGCAATACACTAATAGACAACACATCTGTAGCAAAACACATGTGGTAATCAATGGTGTAAATGTCCATTCAGTAGTGAATGGCTGCTCTGATCATCATTCATCAAAACATTCCAGCACAAGGGTAACTACAATGACAATAATGATCTCAAATATAGGCAGGGAAAACTGTGATTGTAGTCACAAAAGACATTGACTCTCAAACTTTTTCTGTCCATTAATTATATTGAAAGTAAGTTTGAAAAAATGTCTCTAAACTGCAGACCTATAAAAAATTTTGATTGGAAGTCAAAAAGCAACATTTTTCATGAGAACTAGCAAAATATCAGGTGTGATGAAGTACTTAGAAAAACCAATGTAAATGTGAAATTCTCTAAGTTATGAAATTATGTTAGTTGAACTTTGGAAAAACATTTCCAAAACTATCCACATCAATAGCAACATCATAAAAAACAAATGGATAACAGCAGGTATTAGAAAGTCCTCACAGATCCTTAAGTACCTCAGTGCCATGAAAAAGTTATAGAAAGCCACAATTCTTAAATTTCTGACACAGGTACAAAATCATTTATAGGAGAGTGCTGACTGGCATAAAAAAGTCATTTAAAGCCAAAATAATATAATATTGAGAGAATAAATGCAATGCTGTCTGGGAAGCCATAAAACAGGAAATGGGAGAAACAAAGAAAAGCATAATAACAAGTAGATAAGGGATGGAGATAAATGACGCTGTTAAAGCAAATATTGATAAAATCACCATAGGATACTTAACATCTATTTAGTATCCCTGCCAATGGATACCAACAAGGATACAGATGATATGGAGTGTGGCAAACTGTCCAACAAACACAGAGTGTGGTATGACCAAAACAATTGACCCAGATGTTTACTTGCTGGTAGCAATAGGCCAAGCTCATCAGCTCTTAGGCAATACTGACCATCTTGGACCTGGCCTTTACATCACACCATGCTCTTGGTTTCACATGCTAGGTGTTCAGTCATTTGCTCTTGTTGTGTTTTGTGCTTTGCTCCATGCCCATCTCTACACAGTGTTCGACTCTCTTCTTCCCTGTAGACTGACCAGAGCATTGATTTTGTTTTCCTCTCCAGGGTTCAGCCCCCTGCCTTCCATAGTAGAGCTGCTATCAGCTAGAGTAATTACATTTGTGCCAACAGAACAGTTTTGTAGCACTTTCATGCTGGGCTGATGCAAAAATGGTGGTGAAGGATATTTTTATGCAGGTAGTGCTTTTCTTTTTTGTAGTGTTAATTTGTGGCTAACACGGATCTGGAATTTCTGCAATACTGTCAGAAACAGTTGTGCCTCCAGGAGTAGCAATGGAAGCTGCAATGGTAACAGATGTGGAACTGATCACCTCTCACACAGCACTAAGGCAGGACAGGTATCTTCAGAGAAGCCTTTTACCTAGCCACCCCCAGTGTCATTCACTGGTTTCAATGAGTCTATGGAAAAGTAAGAGAGCTATCTGTGTCAGTTGTTGCTCCACTTCCAGGTAAGGCATATTGCCAATCCAGTTGATAGGGATGCCTTGTTATTGTCTAAAAGTGCAGGGTTGTATGAAATCCTGCTAAATTTCAAGCCCTAAACCAAGTCTGAGAAAATTAACTTTCAGGAATTCTGTCAGTAACTCATATAAAGTTATGCACATCAAAGCCATGTGGTGGTGGCACAGTTGCAGTTTAACTAGCACCACAAGTGCCCCAGATGGTAGTAAGCAGTCTGGATCACTGACCTGCAAGGCCTCTTGCGCAGGTGTTGGTTTGAATGTCCCCAGTGTGTTATCTCATATATAGACTCACTGATTAGAAATGTGATCATCTGAATAGCATGTGACACCAAGGTCCAAACTATGGCGTTGGTCTTGTCTGGCCCTTCTTCAGCTGAAATTTTTCAGATTTCTGAATCACATGAGCTTACAGCAGCAGCAAAGGATGTACTTCCTAACCATTGGCAGATGGCCAAGTTAGATATGCTTGATAAATGGCCCCTAGTGCCTGTGTTGTCAGCCAGGTGATCTTGCATTCCACTGAGCCACCATATATTGACAGTTTGAGAGTGTAGATGTCACAGTACCATACGTTGTCTTTGCTTGCCTCAGGCTTGATGAGTACAGTAAGTCGATTCTTGGTGATTGCCACTCATAATGTTTTTCAAATTTTATCAGGTTCTTGATGTCATTACCCTCCTGCAATCTATTTCCTCTCAATGGGCAAGCCAGTGGTCCAGCCCAAGTTATTAATTGGCACCTCTTAAAAAGAATTTCCTGCATATAGATGCAATGTGTGTGGTACACAATAAAATAGGCCATTTGGGATTCGTTTTTGGCTCTCAGTAAACCACAGAATAATCATTGGATGTTACAGTGGTTTCTCTAGACTTGGAGGCTGTCTCCAAAGCCCCAAAAGCATTGCTGCAGCGCATTTTGCTAATTTTGCTCATGGATGGGCAGCCAGTTGAGTGTCATGTAGACACAGAGGTAATGTTCAGCCTAATTAACAGATACACATGTGGGCTCTTGGGCTGCTCTGTGTTTGCAATGGCCACTTTATGTCATATAGTAAACAATATATTCCATTGGAGGGGCAATTCTCCTTGCTCCCTAATCAGTCCCATTTCAAGATTTGGACCCTTTACTGTAGTCATGTGGTCAGCTATTTGACAATATCTTGGGTCAGGCAGAAAATCTTGAGGCCCGTGTCTCCCTTAAGCTGTCAACAATACTTAAATTTTGTTGCCTCTGCCCCATTCCCTTCACCATAAGCAACAAGTTCAAGACTGAGTTGCAGCATTAGCAGGAACTATATGTTGCAGTGGACCACCCCTTTTGTAGTGATTCAAAAGCAAAAAGGTACCATATGCCTTAGCAGCACTTTTAAACATATAGTCAATGCACAGTGTATTACAGATTCATATCAGATTCAGTGTCCATGGAATGTAGTGGGAAAACTGTCAATAGGCCAGTATTTTTCCCACATTGACTTGTGCAATTCATACTTTCAGTTTCTGATGGGTGCCACTTCTCACCATTTGTTAGTGCTAACACCCTCTTTGGGCTTTACCAATTTAACTTCTTGCCCTTTGGTATTCCACCTGCCCCAGGAATTATCAGAGATATTTGGAGCATATGATTAAAGATGTTCCCTGTTGCTTCAACTACCTTGATGACATCTGGATCATAGGCTTCATGCCAGATGAAAATGTGTGAAATCTGCATTCAGTTTTCCAATGCCCTCTGAAGAACAGCATTCATTGTGATTAGGAAAAACATATTTCTTCACCAAAGGTGTATTTTTTGGGACATGTGCTTAACAAAGATGGTCTCATCGCTATGGATGAGCCCATTATGGCCACAAACATCTGCCAGTGACCAAGAAACCTTTTCTGGGGCAGTATTTCTTATTTCGCTAAGGTCATCCTCTAGGCTGCACATATTTGCCATCCTCTTAAATAGCTTCACCAAAATGGCACTAAATCTATATGGTCTGTGGATTGTTAATGGAATTTTAGTCACTCAGACAGTGTTTGTGCTCTGCTCTCTCTTTGGCATCTTTTACCTTGCACAAACCATTAACTGTGGCCACTGACATCTCCTAGCACAGCACAGATGCCATCCTGTCACTTCAGAACCCAAATGGCATCAAGCAGCTGATCTTGTACACATTGAACATGCTTTCAGTGGTACAACACAACTAATCACAGTAGGAAAGGGAGGCACTGGCTGTCATTTTTGGTATTAAAAAATTTCATGTTTTTTCTGTATGGAGTGAAGCTTCTATTCATCATTGAGCACAAGCCACTGATTTAATCATTTGGTCATCATTTAAAGCTACCAGATAGTACTGTCCATTGATAGCAGTGGTGAGCATTCTTTCTCAGTAACTATTTGTATGACATTTGTTACCAGTCCACTGTCCAGAATGCTAGTGCAGATGCACTAGTGCTGTTGGCACTGGGACCTGACTTGGAGACCAATCAATATGAGTCTTTTGTTTTCATGTTGGATGATACTTGGCAGCAGACACTGCTGGATTTTCCTTTGATGGTGTGGGAGGTGGCAGCTACCACAGCTGCCAACCCACTTTTCCAGAAAATTGTTTGAGCAATCCAGATTGGATGGCCCAAGTGCACTCATTTGGTAACATATTCAGCATGGTGTACATTTTTTTGTACTAGGTGCCTGGTGCAGCATTGTCCAGGAGGTTCTCATGCTTGCCTTAGAGGAGCTAAGCTGTCGAGTTGTCACCCCTCTGGAGTTGCATCCTTGCACACCCCAGCTACTGCATCTGTCACACTGGAGTATGTCCCATATGAAGGCTTTGGCATGGCATCACATCTACTGCAATATTAATCATCTTCTCTGGGCTTGCATGGCCTGTGCACAGTCCCAGAGCTCCTGTTTGGGAAGCATGCCATGATTGGTAGTGGATGCATTGTCCAATTTCCCTCATGTTGCCAAACTGTTTTCCATGATGTTAACAGCAACTATCTGTACATTTTTGCTATAAATGATTGCCCTCAGGCGCTTGTATCAAGTAACAGTTGGAAGTTTGGGTCACAAGAGTTCGAGGATCTTTGCATTTGTTATGGTATCCAATATCTGGCTTCTTCACCATTTTACCCAGTTTCTAACTCAGAGATTGAGGCTTCAAGAAAATGTTCAAGACCCAAATAAAGAAGTCTATGTGTACTTCAGCTCATGAAGCTACAATGGTTCAAATGGCTCTGAGCACTATGCAATTTAACTTCTGAGGTCATCAGTCGCCTAGAACTTAGAACTAATTAAACCTACCTAACCTAAGGACATCACACACATCGATGCCTGAGGCAGGATTCGAACCTGCAACCAGAGCGGTCACTTGGCTCCAGACTGTAGCGCCTAGAACCGCACTGACACTCCGGCCGGCTGAAGTTACAATGTGTAGTGTTATAGCAACATACCATGTGACACAATTTAACAGATGCAGCCCAGCAGAGTGTTTGCATGAGTGCCAGTTGTTGGGTTTCTTGGATTTGTTGTACCCTGAATGGATGCCCTATACTGTCATGGCCCACTATGTTTTCCTTACAGGGCTGCCATTTTGGTCTGGTCTTTTGGCAGACAGGAAGGGCGGTTGTGCTATAGTGATGGGCCGTGGTTTTCGTCATTAGTTTGTGGTAGATGTCGGCATGGAGCAATTGACCTGTCATTCTAATCAGATGCACACATAACCTGTTGGAACCATGATGGCACCATCTGGACAACTGCTGTGTGATGGGGTCAGTTATGATCTTTACCGGGAAAAAGGCTCCCAAATGTGGTAGAGTGCACAATCACCACTGCCCCCACCATGCTCTCCGCCACACTGCTTGCATCTGTGGAATAGGGCACCAGCAGCAGTCACTCCTGCAACCACGAATGTGGAGCCCATGGACCTGGCATCCACACCTTCCTTTCCCCACTTACCTGTGGGTGAGTCCTCACCTTCCACCATTCTGACTGAGTCTGTTGTATCAGTGTAGCCTACTTTGGTGATAGACCTGCTGCTGTGATTCTCATGCTCTATCCAGTTCTGCACCAGAGGTCGTGACAGAAACCTGACATTTTTGGTACTACATGGCCTTCTGAGAAGGGAGGGATTTAGCATCCCTGCCAGCATAAATCAGTATGGGGGCCAGATGAGCTGGCATGGGTCACATGTCAGAATAGGGTGGCAAGCTGCCTCAGACAGTGTGCATCAAGCACAGTACAGGCAGAACCACTGACCCGCCTTTTTACTTCCTGTTGGCAACAGATTGGGGCCATCAGTTCTAATGCAGACATCAAACTCAGAACTGGCCTCCACATCATGCTCTGATCTCAATTCTGCATGCTACTTGTTAAGTCATTTGCATTGGTCACTTTTCACATTTTTCTCCTTGCCCGTTTCTATGCAATCAGACTTACTACTTCCACATAGATTGACCACACACTGAGTTTGTTTTACTCTTCAAGGTTTCAGTCCCTGGCTGTCATAGCTGTGCCACTACCAGCTAGAAGAATTACATTTGTGCTAAGAGGGCAATTTCATGACATTGTCTCACTGAGCAGATACAAAAATCAACAACCACATCTATGTACATACTTACCTCACAAGCCATTGTATGATTTATGGTGGAGGGTACTGTGTACAGCTGACAAAATAAAACTGTCTGCATTGAAAATGTCCCCATTAGGTATTCTCAGTGTGTGCAGCCACATCACAAATTGTGGTAACACTTTTACTTTCTTAATGCCAATGTTGGGGTATAGGAGCAACATATTATGATAGCAGTGCAACCTACTAAATGCAACATTGGAAATTAATACCAATTCAGCATTATACATGGAAACATATGGTCATGAAATATGTAACAATTTGACTGGCAGTGCCAGATGTGATCTGAAGGAGACGTTAATGTTGCTGTATAAGTACACTCATGTTCAGAAGAAAAAAACAGAACACTTTGAATGGCTAGATATAGGACATTCATATTCATGGAACATGCACCTTAGTATGTTCTTCAGAAGTGATTAGCATTTGAACCATGTCAGTCAGTGGGTTCAAGGTCAACACTGATATTGCAGCGCAACACCACCTACTGGTAAAATGTGCCTACAGCTTTCATTGTCACTATAAACTGAAGGTAATGTAATGGACCAGGATGCCTCACAGATGTCTGCGTGAGCTGTACTTTCAAGCCAATTAGTCTGAAAATGGGTGCATTACTGATATGAGAGAATGTGATGCAGCCATCCAGAAAATTGCTGCTTATTTGGGACAAAATAGTTTTACAGTACAGCAGGTGTATGAAGAATGGTTCACGTAAAGCCGTAGAGCACGCTGAGATGGCTCAGGTTGCACCAACCAGACACCTCATCCGAATGGCACTGCAGCATGAATCTGCACCCTCATCAGCTCTGACCTGGCAGTGGAACAGTGGAACACATTGTACACTATTAGGGGTGACAGTCCATTGCCATTTATTATGGCATGTGTTACATGCATGTCATCTATTTCTCGACCTACCTTTGGCAAATGTGCAAAAACATGCTAGACAGCAATGGTGTATAGAACAGTTTCACTGGGGACAGAAATGTGAGTTCAGCATCATGTTCCTCAAACCATTGCTGCATGATTCTGCCCTTGTGACATGGAAAGTTATCCTGCTGGAAGATACCATCATTGCTGAGGAATACATCAAGCGGAAGGGGTTACAGGCAGTTCCTAATAAGGTTCACGTAGTCTACAGCAGAAACGAGATGAGCAAGAAACTTAACAGTAGAATTCATTTTCACGGAGTAGATAAAGTTAAGAAATTCTGCTATATAGGCAGCAAAATAATCAATGATGGATGGAGCAAGGAGGATATCAAAAGCAGACTAGCACTGGCAGAAAGGGCATTCCTGGTCAAGAAAAGTCTATTAGTATCATACACAGACCTTAATTTGAGGAAGAAATTTGTGAGATGCATGTTTGGAGCACAGCACTGTATGGTAGTGAAACATGG